>NC_060072.1:50177500-52677500 GCF_922984935.1 Meles meles
TCAAATAAATAAATAACAAATCTTAAAAAAAAAAAAGTATACAATTCAGCAGCCTTAACTGTATTTATAGAGTTGTCACCACAGTCCATTTAAGAACATTTTCATTGCCCCAAAAGAAAAATCCCATCCTCATTCAGTAGCCATGAGTCCCTTGCCTCCCCACCAGCCCTAGGCAACCCCTCATCTATTTCCTATGTTTATAGATTTTCTTGTTCTGGACACTTTATATTGAATCATCCAATATGTTGTCTTTGGTAACTGACTTCTTGGACTTAGCATGTTTTCAAGGTTCATCCATATTGTAACATGTATCAACATTTCATTCATTATTATTGCCAAATAAAATATTCCATTATATGGATATACCACATTTTATATATCCTCTCATCAGTTGATGGACTTTTGGCTTGTTTCTACACTTTAGCTATTATGAATAATAGCTATGAATATGAATGAATATTATGAATAATAGCTATTATGAATAATGCTAGTTTAGACATTTGTGTGCAAGTTTTTCTATGTATTAACTCTTGGTTGAATATTTGGTAAAATTCACTGGTAAAGATATTTGGACCTGTGCTTTTTTTCCTTTGGGTGGGTTTTAAATGACTAATTCAGTATTGGTATAGGTCTATTCAGTTTTTGTTTGTTTTATGTCTTGAATCAGTTTTGGTAGTTTATATATTTCTAACAATTCATCTATTTCATCTAGATTTTCTAATTTGTTGGCATTTTTTTGTAGTATTCCTTTATAATCCTTTTTATTTCTGTAAGATTGTTAAATAATGTCCTTGCTTTCATTCTTGATTTTAGTAATTTGTGTCTTTTCTCTTTTTTCCCTTGGTCAGTCTAGCTAAAGTTTGTAAATTGTATTGCTCTTTTCAAAGACCCAACTTTAGGTCTAATTGATTTTCTTTGTCTCTCTTTTTTACTTTTTTTGTTTCACTAATTTCTGCTCAAATCTTTATTTCCTTCCTTCTGCTTGCTTTCGGTGTGGTTTGCTTTTCTTTTCCCAGTATCTTAAAGTGGAAGGTTAGGTTATTGATTGCAGATGTTTTTTCTTTTTGATATAAATGTTTACAACATTAAATTTCCTTCTGTACACTGCTCTTGCTGTACCCTGTAAGTTTGGTATGTTTATTTTCGTTTTCTTTCCTTTTAAAGTATTTTCTAATTTCTCTTGTGATTTCTACTTTGATCCATTGGTTAATGGAGGTTTTTTTTCTTTAATTTCCACATATTTTTGAATTTTCCAAATTTCTTTGTGTTGTTGAATTTTAGTTTCATTCTATTGGGGCCAGAAAACATAGTTTGTATAACTTCTATTCCTTTAAATGTATTTGTAGGCTTGTTTTATGGCCTGCCACATGGTCTATCATGGGGAATGTTTCATGTGTACTTGAGGAGACTGTATTCTACTGTTTGCTGAGTGAAGTGTTCTGTGGATGTGTGTTAGGTGTCATTAGTTTACAGCACATGTCTCATCTTAAGCATTTGTTGAATATATATACCAGGCTTTTACTTGGGACTTCTTGGTATTTAAATGTCTCTGGAAGAGCCAACTGCCTGTTTGGTTGCACTTTCTTGCTAAATTGACATATATCCAAACATACTGAATTTTAAATTATATTAAAAAGCCAAACAGAAGGAAAGATTTAAAACAAATCTTAAAATTATTGTTCTAGGATGTAGGTATTGGGCTTTCCTTGAGGCATTGGTTGCCAAGTGCAGCCTGCTTATTCGTGTTCTGTTACTGAATTATCTTAAAATTAATAGAATTACTGATCCTTTCAGAATTGTGCAACACAATGAAAATATATTCACAGTTCTAGAGGAAATTCACAGATTTTGATGAATATGAATCACGTTTTAAGTTTCTGCTGTTGTCCCTGAATATCTGCATTAGCAGACCATAGCCCTTAGTGTGCATGGGATTTAAGATTCAGCTGAGTTCTTGGGGTGTCTGGGTTGCTCTTGATTTTGGCTCAGGTCATGATCTTAAGGTTGTGAGATCTAGCCCCACGTTGGGCTCCGTGCTGGGCATAGAGCCTGCTTAAGATGCCCCTGCTTCCCTCTGTCTCTTAAAAAAAAAAAAAAATTCAACTGAGTTCAACCTATGCCTAAGAAAATGTGCCCACAACATTCTTGGAAATTTGAATAGAGCTAAAAGTATCTTAGTACTACCATGAGATTTCTATTTATTTCAGTGATATTTTGAGTCGTGTTTGAATGTGTCCTGTTCAGTGAAAGCATTTTCTCTTTCATGAAACTGCTGAAATTGAGGCCAAAAACTCCCATTACTGTTGTTAATTTGGAATCCAAATTGAGATGGGCTCTGGCTAAATACACCCTTGAGAGTCAAAAAAATGGTTCACTTTGACAAATTCCAGTGTTCTTATTGATGTAGTTAGTATCGATTAAAATATACTTATCATTATCACTAAGTGTATTTTGGATGAATTAAATTGCTTGGCACAGCTTTTATATCACCATTAAAAATCAAACTGGCTCTTTTTCAACATTGCTATTAATATATCATTTGGTTCTCACAATATGACTGTGAATATGCTGCCCATTGTTGAAAAAGTTGGTTGTGCCCAAGCTTTCTTCAAGTGCCTTCATGTTTTCCTTTACTCTTCCATTCAGAAATAGTAATTATTTATAGAAATGAATAAAGTATTGTAACTAATAATTCCATAGTTTACTTTGACACTTGAGGTTATCGTGGATAACATCTTGATTTCCCTTCACTCAGCTATATGGAAGAAATATTTCTTTCCTCCCCTGCCTACTGCGCCAATGCCTTATTCTCCCTAATTTGGAAATGAAACCACAGCTCTAATCATTACTAATTGATTTTTGTCTATTGCAGATGTTTTGTCGAGTTCAAATAAATGAAAAGCTAATTATTCCTGAGCGTGGTTTGTCTTATAAGCAACACTTACCTCCCAGTCTGTTGTATGTTGTACTTAGATACTTAGATACATTTGTTTGAGTAGTGGAAAGAACAGATACAGTGGTTTTAAATTGCAGCTTAACCACATTGCTACATGATCCTGGGCAAGATAGTCAGTTTTTCTGAGCTTTTGTAAGTCTGTGTAAAATGGGAATTATCCTTGGAAAATAACGTAACATGGGAATAATGGTCTAAGTTGTTGTGAGTGTTAAATGAGCCGATGGCTGCGAAGTGCCTATTAAAATGCATGATATACAGAATACTAAACATTTCCTTTTCCTTCCTTTTTCTCGTTTCCAGTAGTAGATAAAGTCCTTTATGTTGGGAGGTTTATATTAATTACCTCTGTATTTTTTCAAACCTGGCCCGGGGCTAGAAGAAACTTGTTTTAAATACATTATTTTTACAACCTTAACAACATTTCTCCAGATATTCAAAACAAATCCACCTCTCCCTAGGTTTCTAACTTTTCAGAATTTGAAGCAGTGTTTCCCTCATCCTTGTTATGGGCCGTGCCTCTTACTGAAATATATTCGATATGCTGCTACTCAGGAATAAGCATAATATAACGCGCTTACAACTAGCAGCAATATTTTCATTTATTTTAGTTCTATGAAAACTTAACAAAAAAAATCTAACTGTATATTTGCTGTTTTATCATTTTCCCTGGAATTTGTAGTTTCTTTTAAATCATTTACACTTTTCTACCCTGCCTCCCACGTTGCCACAATCAGTCGAACTGATTGTATTTTCTTCTCTACTTGTAACTAAAATTCTGTGCCTAAAGAGTGGGACTCAGCTGACCTCAAGGCCGAAGAGTGAGGTAGGCGGGGCTGGGTCAGGGTTGACTCGGGGCCACTGTACCGCCCACTCTGGTACCCTCATCCTGGTTGTTCAGCACTTTTACTGTTATACTTGAAACTAAGCACCCGTTGGACTGGGCTCCCTTAAGATATGTACCTGAATGTTCTTTGCCATCAAGTTACTGCTCATCATAATCCTTCCGTTTCCAACACTCTTCACCCCACTTCGCATGCTCGGGGTGGGCGCAGTCAGTGGACACACGGATTTCACTGGTGGTGGAAATCTGAGAAACAAGACCACTTCTCCTGTCTGTGGCAGAAGTCAACAGAGCAGGATCTCGGCCAGCCTTTGCCTTAAAGGAAATCTTTATTAATTATGTATGGTTCACAGATGTTCTTTTAAAAACCCCAACTTTCTAGAGAAGCACAATCCTCATGAGTGGCTTCAGCTTTGCATCATGAGTCTTGTATTAAAATCTAAGTGGTATAGTTTGTTTACACTATGATACTTTCTAAATAAATTCTTAAAAAAAAATTCCATGAAAAGTTTGGGTGCTGCTAGCTAGATCATGCTGGATCCGGGGATCCCATTTCTAATTCACAAACTAATACCTTCCATTATTTTCCTTCCTTGTGGAGTGACAGTGTTTATTATTGTTCCAAAGCAACCTTGAAGCTTAACTTTAGAAACCTTGTATTTTAATCTGACCATGTTAGACCAAAAAGTTCTCTAAGCAGGAGATAAAAGTTCTCTGTTTAATGATGTTAATGATGATTAATAACCTATTTAGATGTATTCATCTGAGGAACTGAAGATAATTTTGCCATTAGGCAAAAAATTTGTATAAGGGCACAAACAGATGGGTTTTATTCTGAACCCTGAAGGCAGACAGATCAGACACCCCTTTAATTGCTTATTGCTTGGGGAAGATTTCCATTGCCATGGCTCCCTCCCAAGGACACACTGATCTTCACTGTGATAACTCTCAAATTTGATCATTTTCAACAAGGCGAAAAATCTCACAGCATTTACTCTAAAAAATTTCTTATACCATGCCACAATCAGGTACTCAAGAATAGCAACAAAGAAGTCTCCAGTGAATAAGTTTGCCTTTTAATTGTGAAGCGGCAGCAAGTTTTCATACAGGAATATCAGATGAACAAAAACTTAGAAATGTTAGAACATTGGTTAGAAATTGCTTATGACTCTTGGGAATGAGAGCTTTAGAGTCAGGAATTTGTGATTCACGGTATAATCTTCTACAGCCTCTTGTCTCTTGTGTAGTCGGTTCTATGGGACGAATAATACCTTTCTCAGAGGGCTGTTTGCAAGGTGGACTATAAAGCAGTGATCCACAGTAAACTGCCCATCAGGTGGTAGTCACGACATTTAGCTTACGCATTTATAAATGGAGCTTCTGATCACGGATTAGCTTGCCTATCCATTTCTCTAGTTCATAGAGTTAAGCAAATCTCAAAAATGAAACATCTCCCATTATAAGGAAGTCAAATCAATCATTCTTCATTGGGAATTAATCAGTAAGCACTGGGCTTTTTAACTGTCTCGTAACTAGATGAGTGAACAAACCATACAGTTTATCAGAATTTGGAACAAGAACTAGATTTCCAAAACGTGGATCAAAACTCACGCAGCTATCATTCATAAATGCAGGTTCTGGAATAACAGGGAAGTAGCACAGAACTATGTGTATAGTGAGTGCCTAGTTATTTTTTGGTCAGAGAAGTAAGTGGTACCATTAGATTACACGACAGAATTAACTTATGCCATTGCTTTACACCATCAGAAAGATTATCATTTGGAGTGTTTTGTTAATTACTTATTGATTCAAAGAATTTGTGTCTAGAAAAGACAATTAGGTTTACCTATTCCCAACCTCTAGTTTTATTTATTTATTTTTTTAAGATTTTGTTTATTTATTTGACAGACAGAGAAGACAACCAGGCAGAGAGGCAGGCAGAGAGAGAGAAAGGAGGAAGCAGGCTTCCCGCTGAGCAGAGAGCCCAAAGCAGGGCTAGATCCCAGGACCCCAGGATCATGACCTGAGCCGAAGGCAGAGGCTTTAACCCACTGAGCCACCCAGGTGCCCCGGCCAACCTCTAGTTTTATAAATGAAGAAACAGAGATCTTGGGAGTTAAATGACCTGGCCATACGTAGCTACCTGTGATTGAGTCTGGCTTGGAAATCAGGGTCCACTGACCAAGGGCATAAAGGTAGAGAAAAGCCCATCTCGCGGCCTACCACACCTTTAGTGCTATTGACTGGGCATTTCTGAAAGCAGTAATGGTTGTCAGGATGGGCAGAGAAAAGGGGAGCTGAAAGGAAGAGGAATTTTCTAAGAAGACTTTAAATGAAGGAGAAACCTCTTCTTTTTTTAAAGTAATTTTTAGGGGTCCAAGGAGAGTGGAATATGTGCAAATACCATTCTTTGGTGACCACTCTGTGACTTTTTAACCTTGTAAAGTCAGCTTAAAAGACCAAGCTTCAGTTAATGCTTCTTTCTAGTGGGAAAGCTTGCAGTGGGGCTGCAACGATGACCTGTTATGTTGATGTGGACAGATTTTCTCTTGGCAAATATTTCCTTGCATCGTAATGGGGAGACACAACCCTATACTCCAGCTCTCCAAGCAGGGGAGAAGGTTAGCATTCTATTCTGCTGAGACTTGTGAGGAGGGAGAGGGAATGGGGAGGTTGGTAAGAAGGCAGGGGTCTAAAAAACAGAGTCGGCTATCAAAAGAGTGAAGGCCTGGATTCTCATCTCTCATTGCATTTTTCTCGAGGACAACTGTGATCTACAATGTCATTTATCCATTCAACAAATCCCAGTTGAGTATCTGCTACTTGTCAGGTTCTCTTCTCTGTGCTGCAGGCATCCCAGACAACAAAACAACCACCACCCTTGTCTTCACAGAACTTACATCCTGATGGAGGGAGACAATAAATCATAGTTCTCCTCTCCCCCAAGCTGTTCCCCTTGATATCCTGCCCCATAGGTTCTTACTCCTCCCTCTTTCCTGGAAACATCCAGGAGTTCAGCAGTCTTCCACTTTATTTTACCTCCTTCTGTTCCTGTTAAGCTTCACAGTGTGAAGCCATAAGGCTCAAATACTCTGGCTAAACCCTTTAGTAATTTGCCTAACAAACCCTGAACAGGGAAAGCTGTTGTATAGTGTCTCTTTGTGTTTCCATGGCATCTCTGAGCTTCTTGGAATTTCTATAGGTCTCCAATATCTTATCTTCAGATAAGAATGTTGCTAATACAGGTGTGCCGCATGCATGGATTGTGGCTGTGTGTTCAGGAGTATGGCGATCAAGATTTGTGATCTAATTACGAATTACGTGATACAGGAGATTTAGGTCAGCTGGGGGAGGGGCATCTAAGGGTGGAAAATAGTGTATCTCAAGGGTGAAAGTGATGATGAAGAGAAAAAGTAAGCGGCACATTTAATGAGATGACCCTGAATTTTATACACAAAAAAATACTGAGCACTTACAGTTAGAATGAAATCAATAGCTGTTGCCAACAGTTGACTGGAGGCCCATGAGTTACAGTGATGGAGTTGTTCTCTAGTGTCCTCACTGAAGGATCTACAAATGACATGCCATCTTGGTAAAGCAAATTGAGATTTTGATTTACAGTGCTTTTTTAAGGCAGGATGAAATGTTTCAGAGTTGGTAAGGTGTTACTGAAAATGACATTTTATCCTGGAAAACCCGAGTAGCAGTGCTTAGTTTTCCAGTTTAACATGAAAGAAATAACCCATTCTTTCATGATATCAGTCATTATTTCCCTACCTACTCCCATATGGTCCCCAGGAAGTTGAAATTGGTTCACATACAATTAAGTTGTAAAGTGAAATGAAGCTTTATAATAGAAGGAAATTTAAATAGTAAAAATCTTATTTTTAAATTAATTCATAAGGTATTTAATTAGGATGTTGTTGCATTCACTTATTTTTTTCATTTTTAAGTTTATTTAAATTCCAGTTAGTTAATAATATGCATATTAGATTCAAGTGTACATTATAGTGGTTCAGCACTTCCATACACCACCCGGTGCTCCTCGTAAGTGCACTCCTTAATCCCCATCGCCTATTAACCCATCCCCTTACCCACTTCCCCTTTGGTAACCATCAGTTTCTTCTCTATAATTAAGAGTCTGTTTCTTGGTTTGCCTCTCTCTCTCTCTCTTTTTCTCTTTACTCATTTTTTCCCCTTAAATTCCATAAGTGAAATCATATAGTATTGTCTTTCTATGACTGACCTATTTTGCTTAGCATAATACTTTCTAGCTCCATCCATGTTGTTGCAAATGGCAAGATTTTATTCTTTATGATGCTGAATAATATATATGTGTGTGTGTGAATCATCTCTTTATATTTTTAAAAATATTTGTTATTTATTTTTATTTGTTAAAATTTATTTTTTATTTGTTAAAAAATTGTTTTTACTTGTTATTTATTTTTATTTTTTTTAAGATTTATTTGTTTATTATTTTAGAGAGAGAGTAATGGCAGGACATACAGAGGGAGAAGGAGTAGAACGTATCTCAAGCAGACTCCCACTGAGTTTGAGCCTGACCTGGGGCTCAATCTTATGTCCCTGAGAATGATCTGAGCTGAAATCAAGAGTTGGATGCTTAACCAAATGAGCCATCCAGGTGCCTTAGTATACCCCCTCTTCTTTATCCAGTCATCAGTTGATGGACACTTGGGCTGTTTCCCTAATTTGGCTCTTGTAGATAATGCTGATATAAACATCAGGGTGCACGTATCATTTCAAATTAGTATTTTTGTATTCTTTAGGTAAGTAGTAGTAGTGCAATTGCTTGATCATAAGGTAGTTCCATTTTTAACTTTATTATTACTATTATTATTATTATTATTATTATTATTGTTTTGAGAGAGAGATAGAGATTGGGAGAGGGGCAGATGGAGAGGGAGAGAAAGAATCTTAAGCAGGCTCCACACCTAGCACAGAGCCTGACACTGGGCTTGATCTCATGACCCTGAGATCATGATCTGAGCTGAAATCAAGAGGCAGGTGCTTAACTGACTGAGCCACCCACGCGTATCTCTATTTTTGACTTTTTGAGGAACCTCCATACTGTTTTCCAGAGTGGCTGCACCAGTCTGCATACCCACCAACAATGCAAGAGGGTTCCCTTTTCTCTGCATCCTTGCTGACAGCTGTTTCCTGTGTTGTTGATTTTAGCCATTCTGACTGGTATGAAATGATGACTCATTGTAGTTTTTAAAAAATTTTTTAATTTTTTAAATTTTTAATTTGTTTTAAAGATTTTTATTTATTTATTTGACAGAGATCACAGGTAGGCAGAGAGAGGGAGAAGCAGGCTCCCTGCTGAGCAGAGAGCCTGATGCGGGGCTCCATCCCAGCACTCTGGCATCATGACCTGAGGCGGAGGCAGAGGCTTTAACACATTGAGCCACCCAGGCATCCCTCTCATTATAGTTTTGATTTGCATTTCCCTGATGATATGCTGAGTATCTTTTCATGTATCTTTTGGCCCTCTGTATTGGTATCACTTATTTATTTAATTTATTATGTAGGTCCATCGTATTTAGCTTTTGAGAAGCTATAATTGCCTTGTTGTGACAGATTACACTTTCCAAAGATGGCTGCCACAGTGGATCTCATATTGCACGCTGTTGTTGCCTCTTTCCATTGAGTGGTGGGATTTATGTCTCTTCTCTTTGAACCTGAGCTAACTTTATTATTGCCTTGACTGGTAGTTGGAAGTGATACTGTGTGATGTCTGAAGCTAAGTCATAAAAATGCCATCGACTTCCACCTTAATCTCTTAGGGTCCTTACTTTTGGAATCTGACTACCATGCTGTGAGGAGACATGTAAGTAGAGATGCTGGCTGAGTAGCCGAGGTCCTGTGTGACAGCTGGCCATCAGCTAAATGAGTGAGCGAGTTTTCAGATGATGCCAGCCTGCCAGCATAGAGTCCTGCTCTGCCCCAGTGGCTTCTCAACCCCCTCAGGTGACACTATGTGGAGCAGAGACATAGCCTGCCCAGATTGCAGATTCAGGAGCAGCATGAAGTGATTGGCTTCAACCACTAAGTTTGGGATAGTTTGACGTAGTCTATTTCATGGGCAGTAGAGAACCAGAATACAGGACTGGCCTATCCAGACTTAAATAAGTCCTAGTAATCTAATTTCTATTAGAGTCTGATAGATCTTAGTCTGTCTATACTCTAGAACAGTAGAGTTAGCTAACAGCTAACAACATCAGTGTGTTCTTAGTGTGATGGCTGAGAGCGGGCCCATCTACACAGCTCTATCAGCTCCTAGTTTATGGGCAGGTTACTTGATTTTGTCATCTGTTAATTTGGAATGATACTAATACACTTGTCATAGAGTTGTGAGGCTGAAAGGAGTTTGTACATGGAAAGTACTTAGAATAACACGGGGCGCTTAGAAAGCACTCCGTAGATGTCAGCATTCTTACCATTCCGAGAGTTTATGATAGACAGTTCGAAGATTTGTTGAGAACAGTTGAACCTACGACTGATTATGATTATCTCATATTTTTCTACATGTTCTTATGTATGATAAATTGTCTGTGCCATCTAATGACTTTTGATGTAAGTCCCAGGTTTCTCCTTAGTAAAGAGCCCTGGCGAGAGCCTTTAACCAGTGGGGATCTGGAAATTATTTGGTCCAGACTAGTCTGGACCCCGTGCTTTTGAATCTGCTGAGATGTCTGCTTTTTGCTGTAGGCTCATTATAACTACATCTTTCTCTTTTCTTATGGTCTTGAAATACAGTCTTTAAGTATAGACTAGAGGTTTGATTTATCTGTGGATTTCTTAAGTGTGGCTTTGCTTCTCTTGAGTTTGTTCTGCAAATTGCTGGCTGTGGTCACATAATGCTGTATCTCTAAACTGAACATCCCCATCTGTGTTTTCTTTGCTGTAATGGATGTCTTCTGTGTGCTGCAAAGATAGAGGCAGGTTTTAAATCTCCCTTGGTGGGAAGCGGTGCTTCCTGCCTGGAGTCTGATTTGAAAATAGATACCCCATTGTGCAAAAATACAGACACCATGAGACTTCCTGGGTAACACCATTAAGCATACCCTTGACAGCAGCAGTCAAGGGCAGTACTGTTTAAGTACTTCATGTGCAAGAAACTGTAAGTTACATTGATGACACTGGCTGACGAGCTATAGGTATTGAATTTGGTTCGCTGCTTATTGGGCTTATATTTCAGATTTTTTGTGAGTCATTTAGAAAGCATAGACACAACCTCATCAAATCCATATGTTGCATAAGGGAGGGATATAAAACTTTAGTTTTCAAAAACTTATTTATATGTTGTTTTTTAAAATATCACTAAGAGTTAGAATTAAACATTATCTACATATTGTCAGTAATATTAGACCTGGTTTTGTCATGAAATATTAATAATGTTTTTGAGTCCTTAATAATATTTTGAGCCCTTAATAATAATAATGCATTGTGTTTATATTGCCTTTCATGAGAACTAAGCAGTTCAACACACCTGTCTATATAGGAAGAGAGAGATGTTATTCACTTGCAGTTTTATAGAGAAAACAGAAGATCTAGCCAAAGCTGGAAAAGGAATACATTAGAATCACATTTGACTCTCAATAATAACAAGACTCAAACAAAGTTTCTTTTTCTTTTGTAACAAAATGTCAAGGGGATAGCCTCCCTTTGATGCCACCAAGGACCCAGTTCTTTCTTTCTTCTCTGCCTTTCTTAGCACATAGGTTTTGTGCTCCTGGTTACAGGATGATGGCCCCAACTTCAGGCATCACATTCATAATCCAGGAAGAATGAAGGGGAAGAGAAAAATGCCAAAAGCTCATGACAGCTGTTTGCCTCTTTTTATCAAGTGCACACGAGCTTTTCCAGTTGTCCCATTCATTAGACTTCTGTGCACATCTCAGAGGTGGTATAGTCCCTACCAACTTCAAAGGGGTGGTGTTATCTATCGTTGCTTAACAAATTATCCTACTGTAGAAGCTGAAACCACAAACATTTATTATCTCCTAGTTCCCGTGGCTCAGGACAGAGGCTTAGCCTCTAGAATACCTGCATCAATCAAAGTGTATGCTTCCTTTATCTTTGAAAAAATGTAATTTTTTGTTTGTCTTTTTATATAGACTATTTTTTCAACTTGTCTTTGGGTTAGTAAGGGTATCTCAAGACCTTGCTGCAAAGCTGAATTTCTGTCTTCTCTGCTTTTCAACATTAAATCTAATTTATAGTTTTTATAATCGATAGGGACTTGATTCTTCAAGTGAAATTCCTTTATATCACTTTCAGTGGATTGAATAATCTGTGTCTAGAATTCAGCATATTATTAGTAGGATCACTTGCCTGATATTATGGTTGTTATCTATTTATCCAGTTATTCATTCAACAAATGTATTTTGAGCCCAGGCTGAATGCAGAACACCAAGGAAATTGCTGTTGGGGGAGACAAACATAAAATGTAGTTTTGATGTTCAGAAATTTTTAGTGCAAAAAGGGAAGTAACACTTGAACACAAGTAGTTATAGTAGAAGGTAGTTTCTGATAAACATCATAAGAAGCACTAAAATTTGGGGCACCCGGGTGGCCTCAGTGGCTCAGGCTTCCTACTCTTGGCTTGAGTTCAGTTCATGACCTCTGGGTCATGCAATCAAGGCCCTCCACCCTGCCCCGCCCAGTTCCAGGCTTGGGGTGGAGCCTGCTTGAGATTTTTCTCTTTCCCTCTCCTTTTTGCTCTATCCTCTCCAAAACCTCTCTCAAATAAATAAATAAAATCTTAAAAAAAAAAAAAAAAAAGGAAGCACTAAAGGTTAAAGGTTAAGGGGATTTAGAGAGAGGAGGGGACCATTTCCAGCTTATGGGTTTGGGAAAACCACTGTAGTATGGCCAACTCCTGATCAGGCATTCCATACATTAAGTGTTAGAAAGAAGACTTGCTGACATTATCACCTTCTCTGCTTAAGTGCTTGGATGACATAAATAGGAGTTTTGTTGACTATAATTCAGTCGGGAGAGAAGGCCTTTTAAATAAAAATACTTAACCTCTCTGCCCTAGGAAAAGCAGGAAACTGCACATTTGCAGGAAGGCCTCAGCTTTGCAGTGCATAGGTCCTTTACACTGCCTAGTGGTAATTTGGCCAATGACCAAAATGGGATAATGGAAGCAAGGCAGGAAGAATGGGGAAAGACAAAAGACACTGAGTAGAAACAGTAACGTAGGTAAGCTAAGGAGTCAAAACTTCTTCCAGTGTGCATTTGTAATAGGGACTGTTGCAAGCTGGTTGCTACTCTGCAGTCAGACTGGTAGGGATCGAACTGTGGCTGTGCTGCTTTCTAATTAGGTGACCTTGAGCGAGCACATTGCTTTTTGCCTCAGTTTCCTCCTTTATGTAAGAAGGATAATAGTATTACCATTTCATGGGGTTGTACTAATTAAATGAGGTAATGCATATGAATTCTTAGAAGAGTGCCTGGCCCATGGTAGACCATTCAGTATACAGTAGTTATTATTTTTGAAGTATAGTGAATTTTTAGAATGCCAGTTGCTCACATTCAAATATAAGCACAAAATGCAAAAGAAATAAATCTACTTTCAGTATTTCATCTCATCATGGAGAACTCAGAGTTGAGCAATTTAATGCACGATAGTGGACTGTGACTATTCTGATGGGAGTCTGGATTCTTATAAAAGAAGGGACATTACATACATGTATTTTAAATATTTATTCATTTATTTGAGAGAGAGAGAGTTTGGGGTGGGGAGGAACAGAGGGAGAGGGAGAAGGAGAGAGACTTAAACTGACTGCACTGAGCTCTGGTTTGCACTGTATCACTCTGGTCTCTGTCTCTGTGGTTACATGGCCATCTCTGGGTGTCTCACATGGCATTTTTCTCATGTAAGTCCTATTGGGGTAAGGCTTATCCTTATGACTTCATTCTAACTGACTTGATTTACATCTACAAAGACCCTGTATCCCAATAAAGTCATAGTCACATTCATGGGTACAGGTAAATCTCTTTCGGGACACCAATCAGCCCATAACATGGTATCTCTCAAAGTTGAGACGTGGAGCCTTAGCACATGTTTTTAGGAGTTCATGAAGACTGGAGTGTAGAGCTCTGACTAACTTTTTAGTGCTTCCTGGTGCAGGCTCTTGCCACATAAACCAGGTTAGCAAGTCACTTTCACCCCTGGTTCCGCTCATTGAGTTTCTTTCCACCTTCCCAAAAGTGTTTGAGTTCATAGAAAAGCAAAATTAATTCCAGAATTATCTAGTAGTGATGGCACCTGTAAGATGACACATTTTTCTTTTGTTGTTTGCTTCCTTTTTTTTTTTTTTTAAATAGAGGAGAAGCTTGGTGGCTTTAGGGTTTTATGTGAATCTTCAGGTGACATAATGGGGATCAAAATGTTTGGGATTTATTGCTGTTTAGGGAGGGCAATGCATTTTCTATTTAATTCCTTGGGAAGAGTCACACATGGGATCACAGCGGGTTTAGTAAATCATATATCCCGGGGCAGCAACACAGATGGTGTAAAGCTACTGACCTAGCACAGAAGAGTGGAGGCATGCTGCCGAAGGCATAAAGCTTGGCCGGCTTCTGTGGGCTGAGCTGTGGCCCTGTCACGGTCTACCACTTTGCCATTTGTCCCTGTGGATCCTGAAAGCTGCAGATAAAATTTTCAAAGGCTTAGCTGCCTGTAATTTAAGAATGAACTTGGTTATAAGTCAAATCAAGTTAAAGAAAATGAAAATGTCATTGCACAAGAGAAAAATGAGCCATCTGGTGGAAATGCGGTATTTTAAAAATAGAGGTTTTTGTTTTTCTTTCGTTGTTATTGTTTATTTTTTATCTTAGCTTTTGAGGCAAACACTTCTTGGCTTTAAACTAGTAACATTTAATGGTTGGGGAAAATAGAAAACAGCTGGTCTGAGACAGATGAAAGAAAGGGATGTTGAAGTGTGAAGCACGGAGCCTGGAAACTCTTACAGAAACATTGCCTTTTCGAGAGAAGTATGACCAGTTTGAGGAAGATTGGAGCTGTAACAGAATTACCCAAGACAGAGGTCCATGGGGGACAAGGAGTGGTTGTTTCAAGTTATGTAACTAAAAATAGGTAAATCAAAATGATGTGATTTTGCTATATGTGTATTGATTTGATCTACAATTCAGAAGTTTCTACAGTGCATTTCTGTAGAATTTCATCTACCTATCTTCCAAGATTTTATTTAAATTCTGGTTAGTTAACACATAGTGGAGTATTAGTTTCAGGAGTAGAGGTCAGCGAGTCATCACTTACATATAACCCCAGTGCTCATCCCAACAAGTGTCCTTAGTGCCCATCGCCCATCCAGCCCATCCCCTGCCCACCTCCCCTCCAGCAACCCTCAGTTTGTTCTCTCTGGTCAAGAGTCTCTTTATGGTTTGTCTCCCTTTCAATTTTCACTGTATTTTACTTTCCTTTCCTTCTCCCACATTCATCTGTTTTGTTTCTGAAGTTCCACATATGAGTGGAATCATATGGTATTTGTCTTTCTCTGATTGACTTTATTTCATTTAGCATCATGTATTCTAGCTCCATCCATGTTGTGGCAAATTGCAAGATTTCATTCTTTTTGATGGTGGAATAATGTACCTGTACGTGTGCGTGTGTGTATATATCACATCTTTTTTATCCATTCTTCTGTTGTTAGACATCAGGGCTGTTTCCACAGTTTGGCTGTTGCGGACATTGCTGCTACAAATATTGGGGTACAAGTGCCCTTTTGGATGACTGTGTTTATATCCTTTGGATAAATACCTAGTAGTGCATTTGCTGGGTCACAGGGTAGTGTAGAATTGCTTTTCAATCAAATTTTCAAAAATTTTAAAGATGTATTTATTTTGGGGGGATGGGGAAGAGGGAAAGGGAGAGAATCTTAGGCAGACTCCCCACTGAGCATGGAGCCTGACAGCATGGGGCTCCATCCCATGACCCTGAGATCAGGAACAGAGTTGAAACCAAGTGTCAGACACTCAACTGACTGAGCTACCCAGGCATCCCAGACTTTCAGAAATCTTAGAGTATAGGGCTTTACTATTACTTTTTTAGGGTAGTAAAAGGTAGTTATTTTTTGGTATGTGTGAATAGGTACTTTACCAAAAAATCATCCTAATCACTCCTTTCCTCCCTTCCCCAGTTGAATCTATTTATTAACTCCTGTTGAGGTACTTTCTGAGTTTGGATTTAAAGTCTAAAACACTTTATTAATTTTTTATTTTTTTAGATTTTATTTATTTATTTGACAGACTGAGATCACAAGTAGGCAGAGGCAGGCAGAGAGAGGGAGAAGCAGGCTCCCCGCTGAGCAGAGAGCCCAGTACCCTGGGACCATGACCTGTGCCGAAGGCAGAGACTTAACCCACTGAGCCACCCAGGTGCCCCTAAAATATAAAACTTTATTGAGAAAAAAGCCACATTGCTGGAAATAACTATAGTGACTAAAGGAAAGCATTCTTTATTGATGTAGTATGCAACTTGAGTGTTTGCACTATTATTATTATTTGCAACAACATAATTAGGAGAAGGAAGCCTGACACAAAAAAGTATATATTGACTAACTACCATTTATATAAAGTTCAAACATAGGCAAAATTAATCTATAATGTTAAAAGTAAGAACAGTGGTGTACTTTGGGGAAATGCAATGTGGAATGGACCATGAGGGCTCCCCAGCTTCTGGTAGTGCTCTGTCTCATAATTTGGGGACTGATGATCTGAGAGTGTTCATTTTATGAAAATTCATCAAACTCTATACTTAATCACTTGTGTACTTTTCTGCTACATTTATGTTACACATAAAATTAAAATGATATGTTATAGAACTTAATGGACTTTCAGAACTTTTCTTGAGATAATTTTCTCCTGAAGAAATTTAAATTTGATAGGCTTACTGATGTATCTTGATGAAAATTTGACCCGATCCTAAGCATGGGAGATTTGGGAATGCTCGTGTTTATATTTTGTATTTTCATAATTGCATCAAAATTGAGGAATCTTTCTCTGGGAGCTGTCCATTGATGTTCTTGTAATTAGCAACCTGCTTCTCTTTCTGAAATTATATTTTCAATCTTCATCTAAGTGTATTCAGAGGCCTCAGTGGGGGTCAGAATTAGCTACAATTCATGTTCAGTTCAAAACATAAAATTTGTTTCTCAGATTTCTCATTAGCTTGTGGTTCATAAACCATGAATGTATCTGTGTGTATGTGTGTGTGTGTGTGTGTGTGCGCGCGCGCGCGCGCACATGTGTGCGTGTTTTAGGAATCTGAGGTTTGGACAAAAGGGAACTATGAGAACATGGAAAAGGTTTGGAAGAGCGCAGGAAGAGTGGGGGTGAGTGGAAATAATGAAGACACAAGTCTTCTGATGTTCATTTGAAAGCATGACATTGGAATCCTCTTTTAGCCAGACATGTGAGATGTCCAGTGAGACATTTTAACTCCTGCTGAGTGAGTGGATTTAGCTGTTCAGACTACAGAAGTGGTGGTCCTGGTGGTGATAGTGGTGGTTGTGGTGATGGTAATGGTGGTGGTGGTGGAGTGGTTTAAGGGATTTCGATTTCCTTTCAAACACTACTCATTTAAAGAACTTTGGTTGAAGGGGTGGAGGGAAGTACAGGCTTCCAGTTGTGGAGCTAATAGGACGTCAGGATGAAAGTTACAGCATAGGAAATACAGTCAGCGGTTTTGTAGCGTTACATGGTGACAGATGGGCGCCACATTTGTGGTGAGCGTTGCATACTGTACAGAGAGGTCAAATCACTACGTTGCTCATCTGTAGTATGTTATGTGTCAACCATACTGAAATTTAAAAAATACATTGGTTCTGTGCTAGGTAAGCAATATTAAATATAATATATAATACAGTAAGTGTGTATCTGCTCACTAAGGACTTTACCTGCCTACTAAGAACTTATTCCATAGCGGGAGAAATAAGACATTTAGAGTTAAAATGTTTAAATGAAATATATGTGCCAGATAAGTGGGGCAAATACACACGGTAACAATATTTGACATTTACCAAGCATTGTGTGCCGGTCAAGGGACAGAGATTACCTTTCTGGTAGAATAATGCAAAGGACTGGTCTTTAACCAAAGATTCACAAGTAAGCAATACATATATGGAAATATGTTCAGTGTTACTTGTAATCAATGAATCGCAAATTGAAATGTCATCTATCAGAGTGGCCAAGTTTAGAAGGAATAATAATAGCTAATGTTGATGACGTTTTAAGGAAACTGGAGTGTCACTTGCTATAATCTTTCCAGTGGGAAATTAAGCAGCCGGTATCGAAATTGAAAATGTGCCTAGTCTGTGAGCAAAGGCAGTTGTAAGATTTGTGGAGCCTGAGGTGGATTGATATTTTGTATTGTATTTTTTTTTGGAGGGGAGAGGGGTTCTTTAAAAAAAAAAAAGATTCTAAAGTTATGAATACAAAATTGGATACAGAAGTAAATAGTTTTAATGAGGAAAACCTAGTAACAATTTTTTATTAAATTGGTAAATACCATAAGGACCATACTCCATCTCAGTGTGGCAAACTTGAGTCAGTCTGGGTCCCGGGCTTGTCTCATGACAGCTTTTCTGTGACTGCCTCTGAAAGCATCATTATATATGTCCGATGACTGCTAATGACCGAAATGTTTTTGCAGCTTTTTGCCACCTCCCCTGCTGGTGCCCTGGCCTAAACCTCCATCTTGGCTCTCTTTCTCTCTCAAATCATGGGCATAGCCTCCTAACTGGTTTCTGTGTTTTGCCCTTGAACAGAATGTACATATTACATTTATTCACATTTTTAGTAATTAACTTCCTGACATTCTTCTGTCATATTTTATCCTTCACATTATTTTGGTTACTCTTTGATTGTCTTTTCCCGTGATACTGATTTTGCGTTATTTTCAACAAAGGCACAAGAAAGACAAACATTTTCTCACATGGTAGATGGAAATTTCTCTTCATCATTGGCAACTGGAATTCATAAAAGTTGAACGTTCACACATGTATTTGCTGTTTGTAGTATAGCTGTAGGTTTATTGTGTTTGTCATTGAATAAACTCTGTTATATATGTTAAATCTGTTATTGAATATAGCCCAGACACAGGATTCCTTCCATTTAGTCTAAGCACTGATGAAAACAGAATCGAATCCCTTGGTTACAATTTCAGACACCTGATGACTGGAAGAATTTGCTACATATTAGATCTTGGTTCTGTGCATTTCCAATCTTGTTTGTTGTCCGCTGTCCACATACTTCTGGTGCTGGACTTGGCAAGAGGCGTTCTTATGCTGTGACCTCTAGTTTTGGAGGGTGAGTTGGAATGATGGGCAGTAGGAATATTTGTGGCCATTTCTAGCCTGGAGTAGCTGTCACTGACTATCTTTGGAAGGGACCTCAAAGTCTATGTGTAAACTGTAAACTAAAATATAATTCCCAACTCAGTTTGTCCTTGCTGGAATCCCAGAATGCCCATAGCTGCTCCAGAGCCACTCAGTATAAGAGAAAGCCTGATCAAAGGGAGAGTGGAGTGGAAGGCAATATCAGTCACAACAGATGCAGTTAAAGATCTTATTTTTCCAAACTTTACAAAAACATATGGTCATGTGAATATAATTTGAGGACTCTTTCATGACTTGGAAGAGGCTCTAGCAAATGATGGCCCTTGAAGATGACACTTTATTAGGAACTTAATCTGTATGTCTCTCTCTATGACCAGTGATAACACTTTTTAAGAGTTTATCCTAAGGAAAATCTGTACTAAGAATCAATAACAGAAAACAATCACTGAGTTCCTTTTTTTTTTTTTTTCCTCTTTTTTGGGGGAGGGAGGGAGAGAGGAGAGCACATCCATGAGAGGGAGGGTGGAGAGGGGCAGAAGGAGAGAGAAAATCCCAAGCAGACTTTATGCCCAGCACAGAACCACAACCCTAAGATCTCCACCTGAGTTGAAACCAAGAGCTGGGTGCTTAACTGACTGCACCACTCAGGTGCCCCCAAAATTGTTGAGTTCTTATGATGTACCAGATACTTTGTTAAGACTTCATTTTGATTTTTTATAATGAGCATTTGACAACTTTATAACAAAAATTATATCTCTACTTTTAAAAATTCCAGAGGATAATATCAGTATTTAAATGAGGATTTGCATTTAGATAGTGTGGAAATTATGATCATTTTTGCTTTACCTTTTTCTTCATCCTGTGTATGAACCCACCAACTACCTATTAAATGCTAAGCGGTGTTCTAGATCTTCAAAACTCTACCTTCATGAAGCTTATATTCTGGTTGGGGGAGGTACATAAGTAAGTCAACAAATATGATGAATAAGTACCATCTCAAATATGTTAAATAGTTTGAAGTACTACAGAAAAGCAGTATTAGCAAGTGAGGAGGTAAGTCATGTATGTGTCTTGGGGATAAGGGTTGAGAGTTAAATGGGTCAATGCATGGAGAAGGTGACGTTTGAGTAAAGACTTGAAGGAATCGGGCAGCTTTGTGGGCATAGTGAGGATTTTGGCTTCTTTGAGTGCAGTGGGAAGCATTTGGGACATGATGTGGAATAACATGGCCTGACCAGTGTTTTGAAAGCATTTCTCTGGCTGCTGAGTTGAGAATAAAGGAGGTCAAGAGCAGAATAGGGAGATGGGCTAGCTTGGATCTGATGGGGGTCATGGAGATATGGTCCAGGAAGGCAGTGTTAAAGGTGGTGAGATGGAGCCACATTCTGTGTTTGGTCTTTCGTAGTAGAATAGACATCTATTAGTATTAATAGACGGAGTGGGAGCTCCTAAGGCAGTCACAGCACAGTGCTCAAGAGCCAGCTCTAGACTCCAGTGGGCAGACGGACTCCAGGTTCTGCCACTCATGATGATTTAGAAGGACTTCTGCTCATATCTCATGGTTATTTCTTTCTTCAGAACTGGAAAGACAAAAATAAATGCTCTAAAGTTTGTGCAGAAAGATCTAATTGCAAGAAGATAGATTCAGATCTTGCATGCTCTGTCTTTTAGTCAATTGTTATTAAAAAGTAACCTCCAGGTAAGGAGTCATATCAGGAGAGGGTATTCTTTTTTGCTTGTTTGTTTAAAATTTTTATATTGTAGCCAGTGCAGCTGCTTGTTTAATATTTAAACAAGAGAGGAAAAGAAATGAAGAGAAAGAAAAAAAGAATGCCGGCAAACCCTGGAATCTAGGAAAACTCTAGACTTGAACATTCACTATGCCATAGGGTCTTCTTACATAATTCTAATACCTAGATTCAATTCAGATGATAGCGAAGAAGAGTCCCAGCTGTCCGAATAGATGATGTACTCTTCCTTGATACCCTGGGAAAAGGCAATATGCTGTCTGTAAAATTAGTTTAGTGTTATGTTGCACCAGGTCTCTTATTGAATGGCATTGGAATGAATTGCCATTCAAGGTAATAAGATGATCTTTTCTGGAGTTCTTTGAAAGTAGGATAAACCCCGGCATAGCTGTGATGTTTTGATTTAGGTCAAACCCGGTGACCTGACAGACTGTAGGTCCTTTGATTTAGTAAGATGAATTCAAACATCTTTTTATTTTATTTTTTTTAAAGATTATTTATTTATTTGACACATAGAGATCACAAGTAGGTACAGAGGCAGGCAGAGAGAGAAAGAGGAGGAAACAGACTCCCCGCTGGGCAGAGAGCCCAATGTGGGGCTTGATCCCAGGACCCTGGGATCATGACTTGAGCCGAAGGCAGAGGCTTTAACCTATGGAGTCACCCAGGTGCCCCATCAAACATCTTTTTAGTATATGCTCTTCTAATATGGAGGCAGCAGGATCTGAACCTGGGGAATTGCAGATGTCTTCGGCGGACTGCAGGAAGTGTTTTGAAGTGCATTTTCCTTTTTTAAAAAGTTGTCATCTCAGTCAGAAAAATAAATAAAAAAAATAAGTATCCCAAGACCGAATAAACTGGAGAAGGGTATGTATGTATGTATGTATGTATGTATGTATGTATGTATGTATTAGTGGTGTTAAAGAATGCCTTAAAAAACACTTCCAACCATAGTTCTCCTGAAAGTAACATAGTTTTACATGACATACAGGTTTATAAAAAATACATGTTACCATGTTTATAGAAGAAGAATGATGGGCTATGTTTTTAGGAAGAAATTGAAGCAGTGTGAAAATACATAGGTGGTATTGAAATAGAAATAAGACTGGGCTCTGGGGGTCCCAAGATCTGCTTTCACTCTTAATAGTTATGTGATGTTTCAGAGCTAGCTTTAATACTACTATTGTGTCTCATTTTCTTTGATCTTCCCCTCTCCCTGTAGCCCCCTTTTGGGGTCGGGGATTCCTCTGAGACTCTGAAGGCAGCCGTGGATGCTCTCCCATCAAAAATGCACATACAGGGGCGCCTGGGTGGCTCAGTGGGTTAGAGCCTCTGCCTTTCGCTCGGGTCATGATCCCAGGGTCCTGGGATCGAGCCCCGCGTCGAGCTCTCTGCTTGGCGGGGAGCCTGCTTCCTCCTCTCTCTGTCTGCCTGCCTCTCTCCCTACTTGTGATCTCTATCTGTCAAATAAATAAATAAAATCTTTAAAAAAAAATGCACATACATCCATGGCAGATTTACATGTAAATTCAGGCGTGTTTCATGGTTTCTAGAAACCATCTGTGGACATCAACTGAATGTGAGTGAATTAGAATGTGTCAGTAAGGACTCAGGGCCACAAAATATGCCATGTGAGCAATGGTTAGAGCCTCACGGTGTGATTAACGAGAAAAGAAAAGCTTAGGAGACAGGCCAACAATGGGCCATCACACGTATTTGGGGAGCTGTCATGTGGAAGAAATGTGTTCATTCGGGTTCCTCTAGAGGTAGGCCATCCAGTACTGTGGCTCCTGGCTACATGTGGCTATTTAAATTGATTAAAATAAAGCAAAGACTAAATAAAAAATAAGTAAAATAAACATTTCAACTCTCCAGTTGTAGCAGCCACATTTCAAGTGAGCAGTGGCTGCATGGGGAGAGTGGCTCCTGAATTGAGCAGTGCAGGTACGGAATATTTCAACATTGCAGAGAGATGTGTTGGACAGAGCTGCTCTCATTTTAAGCTTTAGACAGAGTGGATTATGGAAAGGTAGATTTCATTCTGTCAACATAACTGTCCAGGCCTGTGTCTGTTGAACTGGCTGCCTCAGAGAACAGTGAGCCTCCTGTCATTTGATGGACTCATCTGGAGCCTAGATTACTACTTACTGGGACTGATGTAGAAGAGATTCCCACACAGACTCTTAGGGCATTGAGATGGGAAGACGACTCACTGGTGGAATTTTTTTTTTTTTTTTTTGGTAATAAGGATGGAACAGTGGACTTAGAGCCAAGTGATTTTGTCCAGGGACCCACACCTGGTTGATGGCAGAGGCTAAGTGTCCTCATGAGTCCCAGTACAGTGCTTGTTTTCATTCCACTGGCTGTCTTATGTTGTAATAACAAGGTCCTCATGGAGCTTGTCGAACCACACATGTCTGACTTTGATGTTAGCCCACTTCTTTGCTGCTCTTTTGCACTACTCTGCACCAAAAGCTACACTGTAGCCAAGCTGTAATGGGACACACTATTGTGTTGTACTAGCCATGCTACAACATGTTCTCCTCATTGCTGCTTTCAAGTCTGTGCCATTGCTGTGCCCTTAATCAAAGGGACATTTCTTCTGAATTCTACTCATTCTCTAACTTCTGCTCAAGCCCCAGAATATTTGAGCTCACACTGTTCCTTTTCTTTACTGGACCACCTTACGACAGTGTACTCAAACACAGACATTCTTTATGACTATTACATTTTGTTTTGTCACTGAGTAGTTTCTTAAAGGCTGAGGTTACTATTTTTGAGTGTATATACTTTTCCCATGTCTCTAACAGGAACGTAAGTTCTCTGAGAGTTGAGACCATAGCTTTCTTCATCACCATATCCCTACTTTCAGCATATGGCTTATTATCGTAATAGGTGCTTAATAAATACTTATTGAATGAATGAATGGATTTTTGGCAAAGATTTATTTGTTTATTTTAGAGAGAAAGTGGGGGAGGGATTGAGGGAGAGGGAGAGAGAGTCATAAGCAGACTCCGTGCTAAGTGGAGCTTGACACAGGGCTGGGTCTCACGACCCTTTGATCATGACCTGAGCTGAAACTAGGAGTCAGAAGCTTAACCAACTGTACCACCCACACCCCCCAAATGAGTGAATTTTTAATCTTCCAGAGTACCTGATACTGTGCTATACTTGTGATACGTCTTCAATAAATACTTTCAAGCCAAAGATTTATGTTCTCTAATAAAATGTTAAAATATGATTATGAAAAGAATGTAAGGAACTCCAACACATAAAGAGCTTGGAAGTCCTCACTCCTGTCCTTACAATCAGAAAAAGCTGAACAAACCAAGATCAGTGACTTTTCTTGGATCCATCAGTAGTCAAAGAATAAATGCCACTGAAATATGGAGAAATGTAAATCCAGACAGTCACAAATAAGATTTGCTTGCCTGAAGCTGAAGCAGAAGTCACAACCTGGGGTAGGGGTGGGAAGACTACTTAAATAGTGATTTTGAGGAATTGCTGGAGGCTGAGTGTAGTTTAGCTTGTGAGTGAGAAATCCCTGGTCACAGCAGTTTCAGAAGGGGTCTTACACTTAAATGGATTTGCTTCTAGGAATTCCATCAAGTTCTCTCAATAAAGAACCAAGAAAGGCTCTCTTTTGGCTCTGGCAAGGAGAGGGAAAAAAAAAATAACCATTGTGAAATACTCCCAGAGCGTTCTCTAGAATAAAGGTCCACTCTCCAGGGGACATGACTTTATCAGTCTTATACCACCTGGTGAAAGGACATTTCTCTGACTCAAGCCCTCTCTAGCTTTTTTTGTATTTCCTAAGAGGGAAAGAAACAAGCTAAGAAACACTTGTAAAGGTCACAACACAGCAACACAAGCCCACTAAAAGACAAATGTAATAATAAGATTCTAAAATGCTTCCCCTTTTCTACTTCTTACCACACCAACAGAGCTCTCCTGTGACAGTAGGTCACAGCTGAAAGAGACACAGAATTCAGACTCTATCCCAGGAGGTGTTCCTAGGAAAGCCCAAAGATAATAGGAGACATAAAATAAGGACCCTAGACGAATTTTAAGCTTCGGGCACCCATATTTACAGCTAACATTACACATAGTAGCTCCTAACCAGGTCCATACGAAAGTCCTATTTACCTCAAGTCCTATTATCTAATATATCATGTCCTGGCTTTCAACAAAAAGTTATAAGCTGTGCTAAAAGGCAAGGAAACACATCATCTGAAGAGACAAAGCAAGTGTCAGAACCAGACTTAGATGTGACACAGATTTTGTAATGATCAGACAGGGAAGTTAAAAGAACTGTGATTCATAGGTTATTGACTAATTTGTCTGCAAATGTATATTGTATACAATGTGAAAGAACAGATGGATGATATAAAGCAGAGAGATGGAAATATAAGAAAGAATCAAAAGGAAATGCCAGAAATAAGAAACACAGTAGCAGAAATGGAAAATACTTCTGATAGGCTCATCGGTAGACTGGACTGAGACTGAGAAAGTCTCAATGAGCTTGAAGATAGGTCAATAGAAACTTCTCACACTGAAATACAAACAGATAATGAAGATAACCCAGAACAGAATACCCAAGAACTCTGCTACAATTTCAGAAGGTAAAACATACATATGATAAGAACATCAGAGGTAGAAAAAAGAGAAAATGGAACAAAAGAAATCTTTGAAGTAATTATGACTGATAATTTTCTAGAACTAATGACAGATACCTCATCTCAAATCCAGGAAGCTCAGAAAACACCAAGCAGTGTAAATACCAGAAATCTATACTTAGGTATCTATTTAAACTACAGAAAACCAAAGACAAAGAGAAAATTTTGAAAGAAACCAGGGGACCCTACATGGGTAGGAAAAGGGGGACTTTACCTTTAGAAGAACAAGAATAGGGGCACCTAAGAGAGAGTCAAATATCATATGGTTTCACTTATTTGTGGAGCATAACAAAGAACATGGAGGACATGGAGAGCTGGAGAGGAGAAGGGAGTTGAGGCAAAGTGGAAGGGAGATGAACCATGAGAGACTATGGACTCCGAAAAACAACCTGAGGGTTTTGAAGGGGCGGGGGGTGGGGGGTGGGAGGTTGGGGAACCAGGTAGTGGGTAATAGGGAGGGCATGTATTGCATGGAGCACTGGGTGTGGTGCAAAAACAATGAATACTGTTATGCTGAAAATAAAAAAAATAAAAAAAAAAAGAATAGGGGCACCTAGGTGGCTCAGTGGGTTAAGCCTCTGCCTTCGGCTCAGGTCATGATCTCAGGGTCCTGGGATCAAGCCCCGCATTGGGCTCTCTGTTCAGCAGGAAGCCTGCTTCCTCTCTACCTGCCTCTCTGCCTGCTTGTGATCTCTCTCTCTGTCCAAAAAAAAAAAAAAAAAGAAGAAGAAGAAGAACAAGAACAAGAATAAGACTTACAGTGGACCTCTCATCAGAAACCTCATAGGTGGAGTAAAATATTTAAAATGTTGAAATAAAACACCCCCACCAACCTTGAATTCTGTATCTGGAGAACTCATCCTTCAAAAGTAAAGGAGGAATACCTTCTCAGACAAGCAAAACTAAGGGATTTTATTACCAGCAAAACTGCCCTTCATGAAACGTTAAATTTTGTAGAGCTAAGGAAAATGATGTAATTTGGAAATTGGAATCTATATAAAGAAGGGAAGTACCCCGGAAAGGAGTAAATGAAGGTAAAAGGAAATCTTTTGCTTTTAAAAATTAAGGAAACTATTTGCTTAGCACTAGTCATGATGTATTAGATGATGACAGCATGTGGGAAAGTGGAAGGAATGACAGCAGTGTCATAGAGACCTGAGGCAGGTACTGATGGGACTTTATTATAGGGCCCAGACGCCACACATGGAATGGTGTAGTGTCATTGGAAGGTGGGCTTGGAGTAGTCTAAAATATATTACAAACTCTACAGCAACCACTAAAAAAAAAAAAAATAAATAAGTTTAAAAAGGATTATAATTGATATGCTGAGAGGGGGATAAGTGTCATAGAAAGTGCTTATTAAAATAATGGAAGGCAGAATGAGAGGGGAAAAAAGAACAAAGAGAAAAATATATAATGAATAGAAAGCAGACAAAAACATGGTAGATACTAATTCAACTGTATAATCAACTTTACATGTGAATAGTTTAAATATACTAATTATCTAATTAAAAGACAGAGATTATCAGAGTAGCTTAAAAACACAGACCCCACTCTCTGTTGTCTGTTTGAAACAAAGATATCTCTCAGCAGATAAATGGACAACAATCTGGGGCACAGCCATACAAAAAATAAAATCATGGGACAGAAGAGACCATCTGTTCTGCAGAATTGGAGATATGTACGTGGATACTTTATCTTCAAGAAGGTGAAACATGACTCCCCACTCCTTAAGGGTAGGATGTGCACAGTGGCTTTTTTTCCAAAGAGGAGGCAGAAGTCACTTTACAGTGGTTGCAGTAGTTACGAACCTTTCTTAGCCAGGCGATCAAGATTGACAGTAGCAGTGATAAGTGGTGTCGATATTATCTACTGTTGACATGTGATGAAAATGCACTTTACTCCTGCGGTCTCCTCCCTCAAAACCCACAACCCCAATCTTATCATCAGACAAATCTTGGTTGAGGGATATTCTACAAAAACAGGGGAAATCTAAGAAATTGTTAGAGCCAAGATGAGCCTGAGACATGACAACTAAATGAAATGTTTTATCTTGGGTGGAATCCTGAACAGAAAAGAGTGTTGGGTAAAAACAAAGAAAATCCGAATCAAGTAGGGACTTTGGTTAATAATAATGTATCAATATTGGCTCATTCTTTATAGCTAATGCACATGTATGATGTTAATAATCTGGGGTTATAGAAGCTCCCTAATTTCATAATTTTTCTGTAAATCTAAACTGTTCTAAGAATACATTTTAGTTAAAAAACAAACAACAAAGAAACAATGTAAGTATACCTACACATGTTTCATTTGTAGAACTCTTCTCCAAGGCCATTTGTTCCACTTTCAAGAGTTTCTGCTGATAGGGCGCCTGGGTGGCTCAGTGGGTTAAGCCGCTGCCTTCGGCTCAGGTCATGATCTCAGGGTCCTGGGATCGAGTCCCGCATCGGGCTCTCTGCTCGGCAGGGAGCCTGCTTCCCTCTCTTTCTCTCTCTGCCTGCCTGTCTGCCTACTTGTGATCTCTCTCTCTTGCTGTCAAATAAATAAATAAATAAAATCTTAAAAAAAAAGTTTCTACTGATAAAACTTTCAGTATCTATGATATTCAGCTTATTTCTGGAATACAGCAGTTCTTTTATTTTCCCTTATGAACATTTGCAAGGACAAAATTGTCTTTCAGCTATTAAAAATCCTGTGTCTTCCAAATGTTTTCCAGTGTTCATGTTATTCATTGTCACTTCACGCTTACTATTTAAGGACAAAATATGTCAAGTCACAAATGAGAAATGAAGTCCATATCTTTCATCTCTTCCTTATTTTGTCATCATGTTATGAAGTGCCAGGATGGAGAAGGCATTGCTTTGAAAGCAGACTGCATGGCAGAAGCTGCATTTTGCAATGGTGTCATCCAAACTCTGGGGAGTTCTGTTATTCAGAAGTCTCCCCAGTTCATTCATGCATTAAGAGGATGAGCCTTGCCACTTTCTCATCCTGACAGAGGAGAATGTTGCCATGACAGCTGTTCAGAGAGTGGAGATGCTGTAAAGAGCATCCATAATGAAAAGAGAAAACAGCCTCGTTTCTTGGATCTCACTGAAGATGCAAGGACTAGCATGCATGGATTCTAAAAATGCACCTTGAACATTTGTTACCTTCATTTTAGGCACAATATTTTAGGGACACACTCGCATACGTATACACATAGTTCATTTTTCGGTAGCCTAAAGCAGCAGGTAGAAAAATTAAATCTCAACTAAAACCACCTCCTCCATCATGAGAGCATAGACTGAGATCTACCGTGCCGAAGATTTAAAACATCTTTTTGGTTTCGTTTTGTCCATGATTTATTTAAAGGGAAAACTCTTCTAGGAAGAGAGAATTTTTTATTGAAGTATCATTGTTCCTCCAAATCTGAAAAGTTGTTAGGGAGTCATCAGAGAGCTAAGTAGGACTCATCTCTTTTGTCCCCAAGAGAAGACTATATTGTCTTTATCTAAATACATTGAAAGGATATTTGCTGATTAAAGATATGATATCTTGCATTTGCTTCAAAATAATACAGGAATGGGGAAAGTGGCTAGGGCTATAAGCAAAAGAAGATGGGCCATGAGTTGATTACAGAAACTGTTACAGGCTGAATTATGTTGCCCTCAAATCCATTTCTCACATGTATTTGTTGAAGCTCAACCTCCACTACCCCACAACATCACTGTATTTGGAGATAAGACCTTCAATGAAGTGGTTAAGTTAAAATGAGTCCTAATCTAATTTAACACCAGGGATGTGCATGCAGGGGAAAGACCATACAAGTGCATACCAAGAAAATGCCATTATATAAGCCGAAGCTGCAGAAGAAATCAAGCCAACTGACACTTTGATCTTGAACTTGTAGCCTTCAGAACTGTGAGAAATAAATTTCTGTTATTTAAGTGACCCAGTCTGTGGTATTTTCTTATGGCAGATCTGATACAAATACCTATGACATCATCAGAACACACATTCTCTGCTCACCAAGCACTAAAAATGTAGAAGGGAAGACAGATGAGTAACTATGCAATGACCATAGAATACAGCAATTGGTAAAGTGGAAGCTGAAGTTGCTTTGGGAGCCCAGCGATGGATGACAAAACCAGAGCTAGGGAGATCAGGGAAGATGGTAAAGATAGGTAGAGTTAGCCTGGTGAAAATGGGAGGGGAAGAGAAGTTTAAGTTGAACAGCATGGGCAGTTGCCTGGGTATGGGACCGTGGCATATTTGGGAAATCAAAAGTAGTTAAAAAAAAATGAAGTCTAGGGTGTGTGTGTATGAGGGAGTGGAAAGATTTGGCACCAGAGTATTAAGTTCTTTTCTAACAAAAACACACATATGCGTACACACACTCTCTCTTATTTTATTTTAATGTCAGTCCATCTCTCCCCATTAGAATGTTAGCTCCATGATGCATTTTTGTTCTTTGCTCACTGTTTTTGTTTTTTAAAAAATTTTATTTATTTGGCAGAAAGAGACACAGCGAGAGAGGAAACACAAGCAGGAGGAGTGGGAGAGAGAGAAGCAGGCTTCCTGCTGAGCAGGGAGCCTGATGTGGGGCTCAATCCCAGGACCCTGGGATCTTGACCTGAGCTGAAGGCAGAAGCCTGACGACTGAGCCATGCAGGCACCCCTCACTGTTGTATTTTCATTAACTAGACTAGTACTTGGCACATAGAAGGTGTTAACAAAACCGAGCCACTAAACACGAGAATGAGTAAAATCATGATTTTTTCTTTTAAAAAAATTACTTTGGCAGCACAGTGGAGAACGTCTGTGGCCCCAAGCAGGGATAACAGTTAGGAGGCTGTTGGAATGGTCTTGCCGAAGTGGATGGGGGCAGTGTGGACAGAAGATAAACTGTTGTGGGAGTCACTTGGCAGGTGAATTGTGAGAACTTACACTTCGGCAGGTCTTAAGGCTTGAGGGATAAGAAGGGAATCGAGGATCACACCCTTGTTTCTGACTGTGGCATTGAAAGAAAGACAGGCTCATTTCCTGAGACAGGAAACAGAGAAGGAGAAGGAGTTTGGGGGGCATGTTGGTTAGAGGTAGGTAGTTCGGTTTTGTGTCTAGCTTTTCCGGTGGCAGAGTGATATCAACCGTCTACTCGTCTGTGGCTGTAGAGAAGGGCTCTCTGGGCTGACTCTAGAGTTAGAATCTTCAACTTAGAGACCAAACTAAAGCCATGGAAATGGATGCGGTTATTCCAGAAGAGTATGTAGACACTGACAATAGGAACGTGGCGTATTGAGAGTGAAATGGAAATAGGAAATCAAAGCTATAAAAAAGCACATTACAAAGGCCTCATGCTTGCATTCACTGTAAAATGCTCTCCGATGACTATCTTTTCCTAATCAGAAAAGTCCTCTCCACCTGACCCATTTTTCTTGTCTTAATTCCATTCCCCTTTGAAGTCCAAACTTTGAAAGTTTTTTTGCATAAAATTGTTTACAATAATACATTAATCCTGTTAGTAGGTTTTGTACATTTCAAAAACTTGCCTCGCCTAAAGATTTCCTTCTATTATTAAAGGAATACACTGTTTCTCCCTAAATTTTAAAGCTGTTTGTTAGTTTGAGCTATGCGTGCCTCATTGCTTCCACAGCCAGGGCAAAAATAGTTGTTTTAATATCTGAAAAGCGGGGGGAATATAACTATAAATATATATGTACCTTTTGAACAAGGCTGACCTCAAGGGTAGGCTCTCAGGCAGGACTGGCCTATTTATGGGTGACCTTTCTGCATCAAAATAGCATTCTTCACACTACCGGGCTGCTTTCTAAAATGTTTATGTGGTAATTCTGCGTAAAAATTCGCCCTTTTGAAATACATTAAAAATAGAAATATATTCATTCATTTGTTTCTTATTCCCTCATCAATTATTATTTTGTGGATGACAGGGATTAAGAGCATTTTCTTAGCCTACAGTCGTGAATAGAGCAGACCTCGTGCTTGCTGTCATGGAGTTTAGCGTTCAGTGGGGGACGCAGACACTCAAATAACTATGTAAGTTTTCAGTTAATATTTGATGAATAAATGAGCTTTTGAAATACCGCGATTGGGGGTGTTCCAAGAAAAGACAAGACAGGAGATCCCCCCCCCTCCCCCCGATCCTCCTGATCCTCCTTGAACTCCTGGCTTTCTATCCTTCTGTCCCTTGGGCTGTCATCAGTGGTAGCAGATAACACAGGCGAACAGTCTTTTGTAGTTCCCCCTTAAACTTGACTTCTCTAACATTGCGTCTATGGGAAGGTGGATGTGAATTCCAAATAAAACTTGGAGTGGTCATTTGGAATGCTTCATATTTGTAAGTGGGGCTTGCTTGGTAAACCTGTAGTCATTCATCCTTTCTCCTCCCCATTCCCTGCCTCCTCCTTCCATCCCCATTCTCCTTCCTTCTAAAACAGTAGTTGCTTACCCCCCTGACCCCCCACCTCCCCACTCCCCCACCCCCCCATCCCCCCACCCCCGAGGTAAGCATCTGAGAACTAGAGACATTCAGGAAGGGGATCAGGGTTGGGGGTTAAAGAGAAGTGATGCAAAATTCCATTGCTCTTTCTATGAATGGATGCCTATTTTGTGGCCTGCTGAAAAAATAGTACAGATCTGAACATACTCTAGGGGAAATTATTTTAAAAGTATTTTCTGCATGAATTAGACTCTGAGCTAGTTCATTTTGCAATCACAGCACTGGACACTGTTTGCTGCCTGCGTCTTTGAGAATTCTCTTGCCCTGATATTCCTGGCACCAGGCGCCCCTGGTGTTTCTCCTCCTTTTTTTTGCTCCTCCTTAGGCTCCGTTCTTGACCGGTCTTCATTTTCAGGCAGAGTTCCTAAAAGCCCTTACTTTAGCACCCTGCATGTCAGGGTTTCTCAGCTTTGGCACTACTGACATTTTGGTCTAGGTAACCTTTGTTGCAGGGTCCTGTCTTATGTCTTGTAGGATTTTTAGCAGCATCCCTGTCTCCGCTTTCATGAGATGCCCCATTTGTGACAACCAAAAATGTCTTCGGACATTTTCAAATATCCCCCGAGGAGCAAAATAATAATTCCCCTCCCCCTGGTTGAGAACCACCGCTTTATATTCTGTCCTTAAGCAGCCCCACCAACACACTAGGATTCAGTTATGATCTACATGTTAATCACATTCATTATATAACCTCAGTTCAGACTTTGTGCCTGAGCTCCAGTGACAGCATGTCTTTTTGGATATTTCAAAGAGATTGCAAAGCTGAAAGTAAAAAATGCTACTCTTCTTACCACACTTCCTCTCTTGCGGCTTCCTATCTTATAAGTAGAACCATCCATCCATCTCCCTCATTTCCTATTTCTAATCAATCCACAAGAGTTGTCCAGATCTACCTCAGATCCATTCCTTTCTCTCCACACCCCCACTGCTGCACATTAAGTCACCGTCATCTATCTGTTGCCTGGACCACTGCCAAAGCTCAGCGCTGGACTTCAGGACTTTGTCCTTCCCTTCAATTCATTCTCTGTATCACTCAGAGGCTAGAATAAGAGTAAGACAATAAACTTGAATATCACTTTCATGTTTTTTCACCTACTTTTAGGTTGAAAATCTAAATCCCTAATAAGACTAGATGACTTGTGTGATCTGGCCCCTGCCTACCTTCTTTTCATTTCCTGAAAATACCATGTATCTTCCCACTGCCATGTCTCTGTATGTGACTTGAATATTCTCATCTGCTTCCCCTCAACCCCACCATTCTAATTCCTCATATTAGGATGATATGTATTTTCTCTCTCCTTTCACTAATGCCATTGTAGGGAAGATGACTTCCATCAGTTTCTTCTTTCTATTTGGTATGTTCATGTTTTTTATATTCAGAAAGTTCCAACATGTTAGGAATGACCACAATAACATGTCTACATGAATGTCTATATTATACCCTGCTCTAAAAATGAGAAAAATATATTTATAAAGATATGAAACTAGAATGAGAGATAAGTAAGTGGAGATTAAATGATATATATTTATATCAGTTGACCATTGAGCCATATGGGAATGGGGGGGGGTGCTAACCCCCCATGCAGTAATTAGCATGTAACTTTTGACTTCCCCAAACTGTCACTACCAATAGCCTACTATTGACTGCAAGCCTCAGTGATAACATAGTTAACAGATATTTTGTATGGCATGTGTATTATGTACCATATCCTTACAACAGAGTAAACTAAAGAAAAGAAAATATTTAAAAAAATGATAAAGAAGAGGAAATACAGTTACAGTGTTGATTATATAATCTGCATATAAGTCGACCTGTGCAGTTCAATATAAGCCATATTTTGTAAGGGTCAACTGTATTTAGAATTGCTTTGAAAAATGGTGATTCTTGGGGCACCTGGGTGGCTCAGTGGGTTAAGCCTCTGCCTTCGGCTCGGGTCATGATCCCAGGGTCCTGGGATCGAGCCCTGCATCGGGCTCTCTGCTCAGTGGGGAGCCTGCTTCCTCCTCTCTCTCTGCCTGCCTCTCTGCCTGTGATCTCTGTCTGTCAAATAAATAAATAAAATCTTAAAAAAAAAAAAGAAAAATGGTGATTCTTATTTATCACTTGCTGGTGTGTGTTTTCTGCTTTTTGTATTCATTTATTTATTTTTGTTAAATATTAAGATTTTTGAAAAAATGCTCTGGCAAGAAAATGTACTATATCATGAAGATTCAAAGGGAGGTAATTTGTGGCTACTGAGCCAGAAATGTGTATGAGTCATAAATTAAACCTGACAAACTTGTCATAAAATATAAGTTTTAATAGAAGCATAATCTGTGCTTTCATGACTGTGTCAGAACCAATAATACATCATCAGCTCTTTTTTAGATTGGCTCACATGATACAAAAATCTGAAAGTAAACACATTTTTTAAAAAGCCTGTGAGCAAAATTATAAAATGTAAATGTGGCTTAGGGGAAAAATTTATAAGTTAGTTTAAACTGTAGAATAAGGAATATGGAAAGTTATTGGTTAGAAAAAGAGACCATAAGCCCAGTTAGATGACAAATGACTGTGAAACTGTGAAAAACTGTGAAAGATAGTTAAAAATATATATATATATGTATATGTATATAGACAAAGGGTTCATTTCATTAGTACACAGCACTGTTGCATATTAATTTTTTTAAAAAGCAGAATAGAAAAAACAAAATTCCTTTGAAAACAAATTCAGGTGGCAAATAATTTTTTTTTCTTTTTTTTTTTTCCATTTTATTTATTTTTTCAGCGTAACAGTATTCATTCTTTTTGCACAACACCCAGTGCTCCATGCAAAACGTGCCCTCCCCATTACCCACCACCTGTTCCCCCAACCTCCCACCCCTGACCCTTCAAAACCCTCAGGTTGCCCCAACCTCCCACCCCTGACCCTTCAAAACCCTCAGGTTGTTTTTCAGAGTCCATAGTCTCTTATGGTTCGCCTCCCCTCCCCAATGTCCATAGCCCGCTCCCCCTCTCCCAATCCCACCTCCCCCCAGCAACCCCCAGTTTGTTTTGTGAGATTAAGAGTCATTTATGGTTTGTCTCCCTCCCAATCCCATCTTGTTTCATTTATTCTTCTCCTATCCCCCTCCCCCCCCATGTTGCTTCTCCATGTCCTCATATCAGGGAGATCATATGATAGTTGTCTTTCTCCGATTGACTTATTTCACTAAGCATGATACGTTCTAGTTCCATCCACGTCGTCGCAAATGGCAAGATTTCATTTCTTTTGATGGCTGCATAGTATTCCATTGTGTATATATACCACATCTTCTTTATCCATTCATCTGTTGATGGACATCTAGGTTCTTTCCATAGTCTGGCTATTGTAGACATTGCTGCTATAAACATTCGGGTACACGTGCCCCTTCGGATCACTACGTTTGTATCTTTAGGGTAAATACCCAGTAGTGCAATTGCTGGGTCATAGGGTAGTTCTATTTTCAACATTTTGAGGAACCTCCATGCTGTTTTCCAGAGTGGTTGCACCAGCTTGCATTCCCACCAACAGTGGAGGAGGGTTCCCCTTTCTCCACATCCTCTCCAGCATCTGTCATTTCCTGACTTGTTAATTTTAGCCATTCTGACTGGTGTGAGGTGATATCTCATTGTGGTTTTGATTTGTATTTCCCTGATGCCGAGTGACGTGGAGCACTTTTTCATGTGTCTGTTGGCCATCTGGATGTCTTCTTTGCAGAAATGTCTGTTCATGTCCTCTGCCCATTTCTTGATTGGATTGTTTGTTCTTTGGGTGTTGAGTTTGCTAAGTTCCTTATAGATTTTGGATACTAGCCCTTTATCTGATATGTCGTTTGCAAATATCTTCTCCCATTCTGTCAGTTGTCTTTTGGTTTTGTTAACTGTTTCCTTTGCTGTGCAAAAGCTTTTGATCTTGATGAAATTCCAATAGTTCATTTTTGCCCTTGCTTCCCTTGCCTTTGCCGTTGTTCCTAGGAAGATGTTGCTACGGCTGAGGTCGAAGAGGTTGCTGCCTGCATTCTCCTCAAGGATTTTGATGGATTCCTTTCTCACATTGAGGTCCTTCATCCATTTGGAGTCTATTTTCGTGTGTGGTGTAAGGAAGTGGTCCAATTTCATTTTTCTGCATGTGGCTGTCCAATTTTCCCAGCACCATTTATTGAAGAGGCTGTCTTTTTTCCATTGGACATTCTTTCCTGCTTTGTCGAAGATTAGTTGACCATAGAGTTGAGGGTCGATTTCTGGGCTCTCTATTCTGTTCCACTGATCTATGTGTCTGTTTTTGTGCCAGTACCATGCTGTCTTGATGATGACAGCTTTGTAATAGAGCTTGAAGTCCGGAATTGTGATGCCACCAACTTTGGCTTTCTTTTTCAATATTCCTTTGGCTATTCGAGGTCTTTTCTGGTTCCATATAAATTTTAGGATTATTTGTTCCATTTCTTTGAAAAAAATGGATGGTATTTTGATAGGGAGTGCATTAAATGTGTAGATTGCTTTAGGTAGCATAGACATTTTCACAATATTTATTCTTCCAATCCAGGAGCATGGAACATTTTTCCATTTTTTTGTGTCTTCCTCAATTTCTTTCATGAGTACTTTATAATTTTCTGTGTATAGATTCTTAGTCTCTTTGGTTAGGTTTATTCCTAGGTATCTTATAGTTTTGGGTACAATTGTAAATGGGATTGACTCCTTAATTTCTCTTTCTTCTGTCTTGTTGTTGGTGTACAGAAATGCAACTGATTTCTGTGCATTGATTTTATATCCTGACACTTTACTGAATTCCTGTACAAGTTCTAGCAGTTTTGGAGTGGAGTCTTTTGGGTTTTCCACATATAGTATCATATCATCTGCGAAGAGTGATAGTTTGACTTCTTCTTTACCGATTTGGATGCCTTTAATTTCTTTTTGTTGTCTGATTGCTGAGGCTAGGACTTCTAGTACTATGTTGAATAGCAGTGGTGATAATGGACATCCCTGCCGTGTTCCTGACCTTAACGGAAAAGCTTTCAGTTTTTCTCCATTGAGAAGGATATTTGCGGTGGGTTTTTCATAGATGGCTTTGATAATATTGAGGTATGTGCCCTCTATCCCTACACTTTGAAGAGTTTTGATCAGGAAGGGATGCTGTACTTTGTCAAATGCTTTTTCAGCATCTATTGAGAGTATCATATGGTTCTTGTTCTTTCTTTTATTAATGTGTTCTATCACATTGATTGATTTGCGGATGTTGAACCAACCCTGCAGCCCTGGAATAAATCCCACTTAGTCGTGGTGAATAATCCTTTTAATGTACTGTTGAATCCTATTGGCTAGTATTTTGGCGAGAATTTTTGCATCTGTGTTCATCAAGGATATTGGTCTGTAGTTCTCTTTTTTGGTGGGATCCTTGTCTGGTTTTGGGATCAAGGTGATGCTGGCCTCATAAAATGAGTTTGGAAGTTTTCCTTCCATTTCTATTTTTTGGAACAGTTTCAGGAGAATAGGAATGAGTTCTTCTTTAAATGTTAGGTAGAATTCCCCTGGGAAGCCGTCTGGCCCTGGGCTTTTGTTTGTTTGGAGATTTTTGATGACTGTTTCAATCTCCTTACTGGTTATGGGCCTGTTCAGGTTTTCTATTTCTTCCTGGTTCAGTTGTGGTAGTTTATATGTCTCTAGGAATGCATCCATTTCTTCCAGATTGTCCAATTTGTTGGCGCAGAGTTGCTCATAGTATGTTCTTATAATTGTCTGTATTTCTTTGGTGTTAGTTGTGATCTCTCCTCTTTCATTCATGATTTTATTTATTTGGGTCCTTTCTCTTTTCTTTTTGATGAGTCTGGCCAGGGGTTTATCAATCTTATTGATTCTTTCAAAGAACCAGCTCCTAGTTTCATTGATTTTTTTCTATTGTTTTTTTGGTTTCTATTTCATTGATTTCTGCTCTGATCTTTATGATTTCTCTTCTCCTGCTGGGTTTAGGGTTTCTTTCTTGTTCTTTCTCCAGCTCCTTTACGTGTAGGGTTAGGTTGTGTACTTGAGACCTTTCTTGTTTCTTGAGAAAGGCTTGTACCGCTATATATTTTCCTCTCAGGACTGCCTTTGCTGTGTCCCACAGATTTTGAACTGTTGTGTTTTCATTATCATTTGTTTCCATGAATTTTTTCAATTCTTCTTTAATTTCCTGGTTAACCCATTCATTCTTTAGAAGGATGCTGTTTAGTCTCCATGTATTTGGGTTCTTTCCAGCTTTCCTCTTGTGATTGAGTTCTAGCTTCAGAGCATTGTGGTCTGAAAATATGCAGGGAATAATCCTAATCTTTTGATACCGGTTGAGACCTGATTTGTGACCCAGGATGTGATCTATTCTGGAGAAGGTTCCATGTGCACTAGAGAAGAATGTGTATTCTGTTGCTTTGGGATGAAATGTTCTGAATATATCTGTGATGTCCATCTGGTCCAGTGTGTCATTTAAGGCCTTTATTTCCTCGTTGATCTTTTGTTTGGATGATCTGTCCATTTCAGTGAGGGGAGTGTTAAAGTCCCCTACTATTATTGTATTATTATTGATGTGTTTCTTTGATTTTGTTATTAATTGGTTGATATAGTTGGCTGCTCCCACGTTAGGGGCATAGATATTTAAAATTGTTAGATCTTCTTGTTGGACAGACCCTTTGAGTAGGATATAGTGTCCTTCCTCATCTCTTATGATAGTCTTTGGCTTAAAATCTAATTGATCTGATATAAGGATTGCCATCCCAGCTTTCTTCTGATGCCCATTAGCATGGTAAATTGTTTTCCACCCCCTCACTTTAAATCTGGAGGTGTCTTCGCGTCTAAAATGAGTTTCTTGTAGGCAACATACTGATGGGTTTTGTTTTTTTATCCATTCTGATACCCTGTGTCTTTTGATTGGGGCATTTAGCCCATTAACATTCAGGGTAACTATTGAGAGATATGAATTTAGTGCCATTATTAGCCTGTAAGGTGACTGTTACTGTATATTGTCTCTGTACCTTTCTGATCTACTACTTTTAGGCTCTCTCTTTGCTTAGAGGACCCCTTTCAATATTTCCTGTAGAGCTGGTTTGGTGTTTGCAAATTCTTTCAGTTTTTGTTTGTCCTGGAAGCTTTTGATCTCTCCTTCTATTTTCAATGATAGCCTAGCTGGATAGAGTATTCTTGGCTGCATGTTTTTCTCGTTTAGTGCTCTGAATATATCATGCCAGCTCTTTCTGGCCTGCCAGGTCTCTGTGGATAAGTCTGCTGCCAATCTAATATTTTTACCATTGTATGTTACAGACTTCTTTTCTCAGGCTGCTTTCAGGATTTTCTCTTTGTCACTAAGACTTGTAAATTTTACTATTAGGTGACGGGGTGTGGACCTATTCTTGTTGACTTTGAGGGGGGTTCTCTGCATCTCCTGGATTTTAATGCTTGTTCCCTTTGCCATATTAGGGAAATTCTCTCCAATGATTCTCTCCAATAGACCTTCTGCTCCCCTCTCTGTTTCTTCTTCTTCTGGAATCCCAATTATTCTAATGTTGTTTCGTCTTATGGTGTCACTTATCTCTCGAATTCTCCCCTCATGGTCCAGTAGCTGTTTGTCCCTCTTTTGCTCGGCTTCCTTATTCTCTGTCATTTGGTCTTCTATATCACTAATTCTTTCTTCTGCCTCATTTATCCTAGCAGTGAGAGCCTCCATTTTTGATTGCACCTCATTAATAGCTTTTTTGATTTCAACTTGGTTAGATTTTTGTTCTTTAATTTCTCCAGAAAGGGCTTTAATATCTCCAGAGAGGGTTTCTCTAATATCTTCCATGCCTTTTTCGAGCCTGGCTAGAATGTTCAGAATCGTCATTCTGAACTCTTGATCTGACATATTACCAATGTCTGTGTTGATTAGGTCCCTAGCCTTCGGTACTGTCTCTTGTTCTTTTGTTTGTGGTGATTTTTTCCGCCTTGTCATTTTGTCCAGATAAGAGGATATGAAGGAGCAAATAAACTACTAAAAGGGTGGCAAAGACCCCAGAAAAATGCGCTGTAACCAAATCAGAAGAGACCCCAAATTGTGGGGGGGAGAAAGGGGATAAAAACAGGTTCTGAAAAAAAAAAAAAAAGAAAGAAAAAAATTTAAAAAATAAAACAAATAAAAAAATATAAAAAAGAAAGAAAAAATATATATATTTAGATGAACTAGTCAAAAAACGGTAAAAAAGAAAAGGGTAAAAGTTTTAAAAAATTTAGCAGAAGAACAAAAAAGAAAAAAGAAAAAAAATTGAAAAAAGAAAAAAAAATTGAAAAAAGAAAAAAGAATTGAAGTAGCCGCAAGACTAAAGAATCATGGGGAGAAAGCCATGATTTCCGTGCTTTGCTTTCTCCTCCTCTGGAATTGCTCTGCTGTCTTAGGAATAGAACCTGCTTTCTCCTTGATAGATGAACTTCGTCCTGGCTGGATATTTTGTTGATCTTCTGGGGGAGGGGCCTGTTGTAGTGACTCTCAAGTGTCTTTGCCCGAGGCGGGATTGCACCGCCCTTACCGGCGGCCGGACTAAGTAATCGGCTCGGGTTCGCTTTTGGGAGCTTCTCTTCCCTGAATGCTTTCCGTAGAGTTCCGGAGGACGGGAATGAAAATGGCGGCCTCCTAGTCTCCGGCCCAGAGGAGCCGAGAGCCTGGGACCCCACTCCTCAGTGCGCCCCCAGAGGACAGCACCCAATCACTCCCGTATCCCCAGCCTCTAGCCGCGCTCCGAGCTCACCCAGCCCGCGACCAGTTCAAGGTAACCCCGAGCTGAGAGTTCAGTCCTCGGCTCTGTCTCTGCAGCCGGCTTCTCCGTTCTAATACCTGCGAGCTCTCCGACACTCTGACATCCCCGATCCTTCTGTGACCCTGCGGGGCCTGGGGCCACGCTGACCCCGCGTGGGCTTCACCCTGGTTTAGCCTCTGGAGCAATGTCCCTCAGTGGAACAGACTTTTAAAAGTCCTGATTTTGTGCTCCGTTGCTCCGCCGCTTGCCGGGAGCCGGCCCCTCCCCCCGCGGTCTATCTTCCCGTCGTTTTAGATTCACTTCTCCGCCAGTCCTACCTTTCAGAAAGTGGTTGATTTTCTGTTTCTAGAGTTGCTGTTCTTCTTCTCTTCGCTCTCCCGTTGGATTTGTAGGTGTTTGCAATGTTTAGATAAGCTATCGAGCTGATCTCCTGCTACCTGATGTAGTCTCAGGCTGCTACTTCTCCGCCATCTTGACTCCTCCCCCGCAAATAATTTTTCATTTTAGTTAGGGATCAAGTACAATGACAAAGTAAGTTTTATCAAGAAATGATAAAAAGTATATAAAACCAATAATGATAGATATCTGATGTTGGAGAATATGTGGGGGGAAGGGCAGTCATTCTCTGTAAGTGGGACTTTGGAAGACTTAGAATATACATCAAAAGCCCCACACTCACAGTTTTCAATTTGAGGATTTTATCCTAAGGAAATAGTCATAAGCATGATGATTTTGATAGAAGAAACTTTATTCCAGCATTTTTTTTAATACCAAGACAGCTAGATCCAGTGTAAATATCCATCAATAGATGATATTATGGTTTATTCTAACAGTGGAATATTATGCAGTTCCAAAAATGATAAACTGCTTATTTACACAGAAAATATTTATGATGAATTGTTAGGTCAAAAATGCAGAATACATCTAGCACCCTGATCTTGGTTCCTAATATCATTCTCCAGTTAAAGAAACCAGGGCTCCTTGGAGAAACAGCCACTTCTAGGACTGTGTCAGCAAATGTATAATATGGGCCTGGAGCATCTTCTAGTGCCAGAAAATAAGGAAGTATTTACAAAAGCAAACGGAAGAACTCTACCCAAATTCCAAAACATAAACCCTGCAGTGATGGTGTCTTTAAAGGGACACAAGAAGCAGCTGAAAGAGAGAGCTTCAATAGCCAAAGCTGGGAAGATTTGCACAAAGAAATATAGAAGTATTGGATTATAATCTAAAGTATAAAACAAATATTCATGAGTACGCTAATATAAATAAATGATAGAATAAATCAATAAATGGAGAACAAGAGACAAGTCTCCCATGCAGAAAAATTCCAAATATTTTACTCCACCCTCAAGGAGGTGGAGTGTAACTCTCAGATCCTTAAGTGTCGTCTACATAGTCACTTCCTTCCAAAGAGTACAGGAAGGGAAAAAAGAATAGTTTACAACATGAGAAGTACAAACTTCCAGTTATGAAATAAGTAAGTCATGGGGATGAAAAGTACAGCATAGGGAATAGAGTCAGTAATATTGTAATAACTTTGTATGGTGACCGATGGTAACAGACTTATCATGGGGATCATTTCATAACGTATAAAAATATCAAATCGCTGTGATGTACACTTGAAGCTGATAGGATATTGTGTGTTAATTATACTTCAATTTAAAAAAAAGGATAGCTTCACGATGGAGAAATACGGGAAGCATTACCTCAGCTGTGTGATTGAGGTAGATATCAGTAGTGGTAAGTCATGTTGATTGTGTGTACCCTTGATATAATGTGATGAAAATGTACCTCTTTTATCTTCCTCCCTGAAACCCATAACCTTTTCATCATGAGAAAAACAACAGACAAATCCCAATTTAAGGACATTCTATAACATATCTTGGTTAGCAATCCTCAGAATTGTCATGGTCATCAAAAACAAGGGAAGTCTTAAAAACTCTCACAACCATGAGTGGCCTTAGGAGACATAATGACTAAATGCAGTGTGTTAACCTGGATAGAATTCTGAAACAGCAAAAGGACGTGAGGTTCAAGTGAAGGAAATCTTTAAGTACAGATTTTACCTAATAATAATGTATCAATATTGGTTATTTAATTGTACCTGCTGAAAGTCTGAGATCATGGTGTCTGCAGAGCTGGTGCCTCTCTAGGGCCACAAGGCAAGGGTCTGTTCTAGACCTCTCTTACTCAGCTTGTGGATGGAGCTCTTCTCCCTGTGTCTTCACATTGTCTTCCTTCAGTGTGGACTTCATCTGGACCTGTGTCCAGATGTCCTCTTCCTTTAAGGACACTAGTTCTATTGGATTAGGGCCCCCATCCTAATGACTTCATTCTAATTCATTTAGTGACCTCATTTTAGTTCCCTCTTTAAAGACCTTATCTTCAAATAGGGTCTTAATCTGAAGTTTTAGGGATTTGGATTTCAACATATGAATTTTTGTGGGGATACAATTCAACCCCCAACACGAGGTTTCTCCCTCTCAGAGAAAGAAGTTACAAATAAGCAAGAGAGGTCTAGAATGAACTCCGTGGTAATAGATTTGAATAAACAATCTTAGTGAGAACTTGTGTTTACATTAATCGATATGCATATGGATACAGAAATAAATACGGAGATATGTAGTAAATATGCATGTTTACATAGCTCATTTGCTGCAGGGACATTCCAGCAGCAATGAGCATACTCAGCTCGCAGATAGTTTCTAAATACCATTTTCTTGTAGAGGAGGAACAAGGTCCTCATTCTGGGACTCATACAGCAAAACTGTAAGATTAGTCTCAGAAAATTTAAGGAGAAATAAGATTACGTACATAACTTCAAACTACCTCCCCACCCAAATATTTATTAAGTACCGCAGTGGTTTTAACATATGTCCACAAACTCCTTTACGTGCCTCCGTTCGAGAAGTGGAGTTCAGTTCTCTTTCCCTGGAGTGTCGACTCAGTGACCCACCTTCTGAAGTCTTGGAAAGAGGAAAATTCACGGTGGAGAAACCTGGCCCACTCCTCCTTAACCAAGTCATCAGGTTCAATATCACCAGTGCTGAGTCCAGTTCGTATCACCTATCACTGATAGGATGAAATAAGAACATTACCTCCATCACATTCTCCCCCCAGATTCAGAATTCTGGTTTATTCATGGGGGAGAACCAAAAGCAAACAGGAAAAAAACTCAAATTGAAGGACATTCTACAAAACACCTGAGCAGATTGCTTCAAAAGTGTCAAGGTCATGAAAAACCAGGAATGACGGAGAGACTGTCACAGAGCAGAGGAGAGGAAATGGGCACCAGGACCAAATGCAGTGGGCTCTCCTGGACCGGAAATGAACATGCGCGGGAAAGCTGCGTCATCTGAACGAAGTCCGGACGTTAGTTAATAGTGCTGAATCAGTGTTAATTTCTCAGTTTTGATGAATGTTTTTGGAGATGTTAGTGATAGGAGAAGCTGCTTGGAGAGTATCTGGGGATTCTTTATGCTGTCTTCACAACTCTTCTGTAAACCTGAAATTATTGTAAGATTAAAGGTTAAAAAACGTAAGATAGGTGATAGTATTCGTGCAAAAGCTATTTACTAAGTGCTCTTCCGGGTACTCTGCCAGGTGCTAAGAATTCTGCAGTGAATAATACAGATAGTATTCTTACCCTGGTAATGTTTTCATTTTATTATCAGTTGATCCTTTTTTAAAAGAACTGCACATTTATTTATAAATATATGTCTATATATGATATTCATTTTGCTTTTAGGGCTTATTGAGAGGGTAAATAGAAACATCTGGAAGAAGGTGCTGTTATTTGAAAGAGGAACTATAAAACAGAGACCAGAATATGTGGGTTTGAAGACAGAAATGTTTTGCTGAGATTACCGTGTTCCTTTAAGGCACTGGTTCTCTGAGTGTGCCCTGGAACACAGGAGCCTCAGCGTGGCCTGCGAATGTGTTAGAAATGCTAAGTCTCAGGCTGAAACTCAGTCTACCAGATTAGAAATTTTGGGGATGAGGTTCAGCAGTCTTGCCTTTTAACAAGCCCTCCAGGTGATTCCACTGCTCCAGATTCCAGCTCCCTTGTCTGTAAAATGCAAACAAAAATAATACCAGCCTCTTACCCTTGCACGTATAATGGGAGTGTGTGTGTAGTGCAAGACAATTAGGCAGTTTGCCTGGAACAGTGTCAGTGGTTCAGGAAAAAGTACCAATTAAAGCCAGATGAGCACCACCCCTCCCTTCGCATATCTTCATGCCTAAACCCTTTCCCTCCTCTAGGGCTTCGCTTACATGGCATTTTATCAAGGAGGCCTTCTTGTTTGCCCTTTTATAATTGCAACATGCCTATGCCTCTTGCCCCACTACCCAGAACTCCCAATCTTCTTTCCTCCTCCCCAGTTTTCCCACTGCCCAGGAGCACTTATCACCTCATAAATTATATAGTTTGTATATTCATTATGCACATTTTAAAATATGTGTCTTTTCCATGCTTACTTGCAACTCCTCAAGGCAGGAGACCTTTGTTCTCACTGAGGTAGTCCCAAGTGCTTAAATCAGTGCCTGGCACATAAGTAAGTGCTTTAGTATTTGTTTCAATGGTCAGTACTCTTGTTTTATGAAATTGGGTATCCAAGCACCCTTCAAGCACTTTAGGTGTTCTGCGTGTGTGATTGGACTTATGAAAAGCTTCCCTAATTAGGCCATGCTTTTGGGACTGGTTGATGGTCTCAACCATCCACTGGGACTGCATCAACTTGGGGAGCTTCTGTGGTTGGGGCAGGATAGGGGTCCCAGTCCACTTGGCTGCTCCAAATACCCACCCTTCCCCTAGGAGTCCTTGAGTGGCTGGATTGTGGAAACGATTTCACTGACAAGAGGACTATATAGCTAAAAGAGGTCAAAACTCTCTTCTCTATACCATTAAGTTGGAAGGAGTTTGTGTTCCCAAGTACTGCTGAACTTGGCAGCCATTTTTTATGGGTGAGAGTGGCAGTTAAGAGCTATGAAGTTGTTCCTGGCAGAAGGAACTGAGTTGAGATGTCATGGGGAAAGAATTAGGAGAAGGGAAGAAATGAGACAGAGAGGATTTAGATGGACAGGGCAGATGCACCGATACTGGTAAACAAAGCCAGAGAGTTGATAAAGGCAAAGCCAACATGAAGAGGAGGCTTCCAAACCCAGTAGGAGAAATGTGAACTTTGTTCAGGGGAATCAGTGGAGGATTCCGAGAGAGAAGTGTTGTGACAGCTGCAAATAAGATGAGTTTTGACAATATTTTTTTAACAGATTTGGGAGTCGGGAAGAAGTACTGTAATCTGTTGAGCAAAAGACCAGATTTGGAGTGTGAAGTTTTTTTGTAGGAGGTGAGGAAGGCCAGATCCTCATTATTTAGGTTGTCATGGACGTGTGCATCGCACTTTCTCTTTGGTCTGTCATGGAGTAGCTGGTACAGGGTGATGCAGTGTTACTCAGTTTTGTCTACTTTTATTCTTGCTTCTCTCTTTCTTTTTCACCTTTTTCTAATCTTTTATGGTACTGGCTCCTTCATCTGTCGTCCTTGGAGGGTACAGAGTCTTCACCAGAAGCTGTGATACCTGTGAGCACCAACACAGTAACAAAATCATAACCCACTACTTTTGTGATAGCCTCTTCTCTTATTTTGTTGAGCAGAGTTTACATTTTCTTTTTCTTTTTTTTTTTTAAAGATTTTATTTATTTATTTGACGGGCAGAGATCACAAGTAGGCAGAGAGGCAGGCAGAGAGAGGAGGAAGCAGGCTCCCTGCTGAGCAGAGAGCCCAATACGGGGCTTGATCCCAGGACCCTGGGATCATGACCTGAGCCGAAAGCAGAGGCTTTAACCCACTGAGCCACCCAGGCACCCCGAGTTTACATTTTCTTGATGAGCATTTTAACTTATGCTAAAAACAAGCAAAACCAACCACCACTCTAAGTGTTAGTATTCTTGTCTTAAAATGGGAATAATGTTGTTATTATCCAATTCAGAGAATTGCTACGAGGATCAAATGAGATAATCCTCATGGTGCTTCCAAAGGGTTGGGCACAGTAGTAGGTCCCAAATCACCATTCTCCAGCCCCCAAGTCTGAGTCAGATCATGCCGCCTACCTCCTGGTGTTTTCTTTCATAGTCTTGGCATGGTTGTAGTTTTCCTCGCACACAGAGCATGTCTGTCTGTTCATACCTGTGACCTACGGCCCACAAAAGGTAGACACTCCATAAATATTGAAAAAGGAATCAATGAATACATGACTATTTTAGATTTTTTTTTTTAGATTAAGAGCATTCTCAAAAAAAAAAGTCATTTTCCATTTGTTGTTGGCTGAATGATTTCTTTTGAGATGTGGTGTAATTTCTGGGCTTGGATAATGTACTACAATAAACATTTCCTCTTCTGATTTGGGTTGCAGCTATGCTCAACCAACTTTGGAATTTAAATTTCTATGTGTGACATAGTCGAGCTCTACAGAATATTTATAAAAGTCCTCATGTAACTCTAGTCATAAACTTGAATAAGTTTGCAAGTATGCACAATAAAAATGAACTAAAAATGGTATATGTTTGCTCATCAGAATCATGGCCCTTTCAGTTTTCTAGGGTCTGGATCATGTATGCAATTTATGAAATCATTCATCCAGCAGCAAATAGAGAATTTTTTTAATGAGCTGTCAAATCACACTGAATTGTGGTCATGAAAGACGTAGGATATATTGAGTCAGAGAAATTTGAACTCTGTTGAGATGAAACATTATGTTTTGTATTAAGATGAAAAGTAAATGTTTATCTGCCATTCATATTTTGTTTTTAAGTCCTGTTTTCCATAACTAAGGGCAAGAGAATGTGACCAATCACGGAGAAAAAGATGAACAAATGTTGGCATTGTCGTTTATACTTTTGTTACAAGAGGAGATTGGTGCTTACCTTTTCATTGGGTACCAGTAATAGGCCATTGATACAGAATACTATTTGTGATTTTCATTCATAATCTTGAGTTTTGAAACTCTCAGTATTTATATAGGAAAAACTCTTTTTTTGTGATCACTAGGATCTCTGTCTGGTGCCCTCAGTGTCCAAGATCTAAAGAATACTTTTTAGTCCTTACCTTGTTTAACCTCTAAACGCTGTTCCACCCAAAGGCCACCGCCTCCTTAAAATGATCTCTTCCTTTGACTTTGGCACGTGATTTTCCTTCATACTTTCTGTGTGCTCCTTATCTGGTTGGCTGAGCCATTCATCCTGTGGGCTCCGTCAGTCAGTCTCTCTGCTTGTTCTTCCTTCTCCCTCTTACTCCCCTGACCTCTCTTTTTCTCCCTCCCCCTCTCTTTCCCTCTCATCTCCTGTCACTTTGTACTTTTGCCCCCTAAGTAATCTCATCGCCCTATTTGCAGTTACCTGCAACAGTGCTGCTGACTCAAACATCAGAATATTCAGCCCATACCTTTCCTCTGAACACCAGAGCTGCTATCCAAAATCCCCCCTTGCCTCTAAGACACATCCAGCACTCAATTTAAAACCTGCTTCCACATCTCCACTTTTCCCCCAAGTCTATATAAGTGGGAGACTTGGGTCATATCCTGACAGTGCTTCTCTTTTCCTTACCCTTTCAAGTCTGCTCGTCGACCTATTTTCTCCCCTTAATAGCTCCGCTTCTTCACGAGTGCACCTGACCCCACACACTAGGCCAAGCCCACAGAATCTTCCAGACTACACTAGGGATTGCTGTTACAGGCTAAAGTAATCTTCAGATTTATTTTCTCACATCCAGTCTTCTTCTTCTTCACTTAAGCTTTATTCACACAGCAGCCAGAGTAATCTTTTCCAAGATTTTATTTATTTATTTGACAGAGAGAGATCACAAGTAGACAGAGAGGCAGGCAGAGAGAGAGAGAGGGAAGCAGGCTCCCCGCTGAGCAGAGAGCCCGATGCGGGACTCGATCCCAGGACCCTGAGATCATGACCTGAGCCGAAGGCAGCGGCTTAACCCACTGAGCCACCCAGGCGCCCCCAGAGTAATCTTTTCTAAACAGAAATTTGATTATGTATTGTCCCCTTTGTTAGGATCAAAATCTTTAACAAGGCCACAAGTTCCTGCATGGTCTTGCTCTCACTTACCTGACAACCTCATTTCACAATAGGAAGCTGCTTCCTGTTGTGGTCTCTGCTATAGCCAGCTTGTCAACTCTTCAGTAGCTAGAAATGTGCCCTGCTGCCTCCTGTCCCAGGACCTTTGTACCTACTATTTCCTCTGCCTGAAATGTTATTTTCAGTCATAATGACTTTATATCGTTAATTACTTCTCATCCTTAAGATCTCCATTAAAATATCATTTCTTCATGAAAGTTAATATCACTTAAATATTGTTAATTGAATATATTATTGTAAGATACTCTATATGATTATGAATGTTTTTGTCACACTTCATAGCATGTTAACAGCTACAATTAAACCCTAATGGTATGTTTATTTGGTTAACATTTGCTAGTCTATAAGCCCCGTGACAGCAGGGCTTGTGACTTTTTTGCTCACCATTTTTCTCTGGGTGCCTATCATGGTGTCCTTATAAATTAGTCTTCATAAATGCAAGCCACATGGCTGAATGAAAGCTAAAGATATTCAGATATTTGAAAATTGCTCTACTAGCAAATTGCCAAGTGTTCAGCTGGACAATTTTTATATTCAACATATTGTAAGCAAATCCTGTAGAAGTGGCTTCCTTTGTCTTGCAGGCTGAGCATAATGGCCAGCCTACACATTGCACGTAGTCTCTAGGATATAGAAATGAATGACTGTCAGGGCACCTGCATGGCTCAGTCGTTAAACGTCTGCCTTCAGCTCAGGTCATGATCCCAGAGTCCTGGGATCCATTGAGCCCTTTCAGCAGGAAGCCTCCTTCTCCCTCTCCCACTGCCCCTCCTTGTGTTCCCTCTCTCACTGTGTCTGTCTCTGTCAAATAAATAAATAAAATCTTAAAAAAAAAAGAATGACTGTCTAGTCATCAATATGCAATGCTTTTTCTTAATAAATGTGATAAAATTTGTAGCAGATTTTAGAACAGTGTTTTTCCAAAATTTTTGGCCATGACTCAGTTTACCTCATGATTTAGTATAGATAAACATGCACACACATGAAACTGAAATAAAACTTCAGAAATCAACATTTTCTCTTGCTAACAGCAGTATAGTCTATTAAATTTTCTTCTGTTTTTTTTTCTATTTTATGCTAACTTATCTTACTTATTTATCAATATTAGGTAGAACTTAATTGATTTCACAGTGGGAAAGATTTTTAAAGACTATTTTATTTATTTATTTTTTAAGATTTTATTTTTATTTGACAGAGATCACAAGTAGGCAGAGAGGCAGGCAGAGAGAGAGAGGAGGAAGCAGGCTCCCCACTGAGCAGAGAGCCCGATGCAGGGCTCCATCCCAGGACCCTGAGATCACGACTCAAACCGAAGGCAGAGGCTTTAACCCACTGAGCCACCGAGGCAACCCAAGACTATTTTATTTTTAAAGCTGTGGCCTTTTAATGGCTATAAATATTAAAATTGAATAGTGAGTTCATTAAGATTAGATATGCATTTTCTTTTTTAGACTTCTAAAATTTTGTTTTTAAGTAATCTCTACGTCCAGTGTGGGGTTTGAATTTACAATCCATAGATCAAGAGTTGTATGCTCTACTGACTGAGCCAGCCAGGTACCCCTAATTCAAGAACATAATATTGGCTGAAGAAAGGAAAATGTTGTTTGAGGTTTGAGGACACAATCTCACTTAAAATAGAGGAGAGTAATAAACCAAAATTGTTTTCCAGATAGCACTTTGAAATACTACTTTTGAGAACTATTAGCTGTTTTGGAATTCCCTTTATTTTTGTATCTAAAAACATGTAGTACAATATTGACATTAAATTTGGTTTTGAGTTCAGAAATCAGAAGGGTCAGGAAGGTTTTGATAATATTTTGATGAAAAGTTTTTTTTTTTAAGATTTTATTTATTCATTTCAGAGAGGGAGAGAGAGAGAGAGAGAGCGAGCTAGAGAGAGCATTGCCTGAGCACAAGCTGGGAGTGGGGGTGGGGAAATGGGCAGATGAAGTGGGAGAAGCTGGCTCCCCACTGAGCAGGGAGTGTCCTGTGTCCTCCATTCCCCGCCTCATGTCCCTACCCCCCTCTCCCCAGGACTCTGGGATCATGACCTGAGTTAAAGGCAGACACTTAACCAACTGAGCCACCCAGGTGCCTCTTGATGAAGTTTTAGATGGGAAAGACAAACAGGTAAAAACACGTAAGAAGGAAAGTTTAAAGGAAATAGAATTCTTACATCTGTGATTAGTTCATGACCTCAGATTTGTAGAGCCAACTTTAGAGGGGTGCTTAAAACACCTGGTTGAGGGGCGCCTGGGTGGCTCAGTGGATTAAGCCGCTGCCTTCGGCTCAGGTCATGATCTCAGGGTCCTGGGATCGAGCCCCGCATCGGACTCTCTGCTTAGCGGAGAGCCTGCTTCCCTTCCTCTCTCTCTGCCTGCCTCTCTTGTGATTTCTCTCTGTCAAATAAATAAATAAAATCTTTAAAACAAAAAACAAAAAACACCTGGTTGATAGAGAAGTAAGGATTGTTAGCGCTAATGTCCTTTCATATCCACTTTTTAGAATAAGATACACAATTTGTCATTAAGACAGCTCAACTTTAGTAAGACAGGCATTCTTTTAGAAGAGTTTTTAAAAGAAAGAGGAAGATATATTTTCCATTCATCTTTTATTCTTTATCAGGTTGCTGTGACCTAATTAGCCATTGTGCATGTTAAGTCCCATCGTAGCCAAGATTTGCATTCATATCATGTAGACTATTAGTTAATTGTAAACAGACCTTTCATTTAACTTCTTAGTCTTGATGCTCAGAGTTAAACTGGTAGAAAATGGTTTATGACTCTTCCCCCAATCAGAAGGATGTTTCTACTTATATTTTTGTTTGTTTGTTTTGTGATTTAGTTCCCTTTATAGAAAAGTCTCAGGACTTTTCCTCTAGGAACCAGATACAACTAGGTTAATATACATACTTCTTTTCCTAACAGCTTTTTAAATAATCAATAATTGAAAATTATAGGGTGCACATAGTCATGTCTTACATCATTTTGTTAGTGAGCCAAAGTCCCCATTATAAAACATTTTTAACTAAATTTAAGCACTTGGTTTTTTGTTAAACTAGATTAATCAGATTATTTAGTTGAAAAAGTAGGAAATAATGCTGAATTGGAGGAAAAGTTCTTCTGCTTCTTGTCTGAATTCCCTCTCCCTTTCAGGTTAGCTATGTGCTTCTAGTTTATGCTTTTAGTTATAACATATCTTTAGTAATTTATAAGAGAGATTCCCCTGACATTGGCTAAAGATGGAAGTAAAAGGAGACATGAAATAAAATTCTATAATTTCAGCTTTATATTGTAGGAATTTAAGACTTTGTCCTTGATGCAAATTGAAGAATAGATAGAACCTGTATGAATATCTTTCCTTTCTCCCCTTTGTCTTCTTCCATTTATGGCTATATTCTCTGAAACCCAGCTCAGACAAAGCCTCCATCTGAAGCCTTCTTCACATCCCTAAGAAGTTCGCCTCTCCTTACCTGCTGTTCCCAGTGTGCTATGCTTACTCATCTGTTTCCACACCCAATTTGATAGTAGTTCACCTAAGGACATATCTATCTCTCCTCCCATGCCCACCCCAGACTGTGGGCTTGGTTAGGACAGGTACCATCACTTATTTGTCTTGGGTATCCTTTGTGTGACCCTGTCCTTAAGATAGGATCTGCTCAGTAAAGTTTGATGATTGACTAATAAATCAACGAATGTCATGAGTGTCAAGAGTTCTTTACATAGTCATGCCACAGATCATTTAGCTAAGTGAAATAGAGAAGAATGAAGAGGACAAAGAACAAATGGATATATAAGAGACTCAGTGTCTGAGAAACTGACTAAATACTATCTAAGGGCAAATCTTAAACTCTGCCCTCTCCCACAAGGATCTACAATGACAATTTAAAGTATTAAAATATTTCTGATGTATGGAAACATCAATTTTGTAAGCCAGTTTTTTAGTGTAAACCTTTAAACCCAGCCTGGGGAATAAACACATCACCAGATTTTCAACTTTAAGCTTTCTTTGCTGTAGTGAGAGTGGTTTGTATATCTTGATGTGATCTGACGTTTGGAAGTCAACTCACTTTACAAAAGCGGATTTGTTGGTCATTCTTTTATAAACAATGAGGTCCTATGTCCTTCAAGATCACTCTGCAGAGGACTAAATAGATGACCAAGGAGACAGGAATATAGCCATAGGAGCAACTCCCCTTACTACAGTGAAACGTGAAGGTGGTTCTTTAATTTCAGCTGCAAATGTTGCTTACAGAGCCGACCACTGTGTGGCTTTATGTCTTATGCTTGGTTATTGATTAGGCTGGTAAATTTCAAGAATCCTGCAGATGTAGCCTAGCTCTGGAGAAATCTCTCTGGTGAAAAGATGCTGAATAGTGATGCTGAATCGTGGCTCAAATTGTGGTTACAGCGCTTGTTCATAATGCTTTGTCAGTGATGTCGTGGGAGCAGCCATCAAATCAGAGCTTGGTCCTTTCAACGCCAGAAGTCACCCATCTGTCACCTGCTCAGAAGAGTGCGGAAATTATTGCCGCTTCTAGAAGCTAAACACATGAAGCATTGCGTACCATGTCAACTGTTTTCATCTCCTTGAAACTTCTAGCTCTTTACATATTCTCTGCCGCCAGCATTCAGGAGTAATCAGCAACAATCACCGTGATTAAGGGGAAAGTATGGTGATGGAAAATGAGCATCGTCTTTTAAACACTTCCACATTTGTAACGTAAGGCCTGAGCATATCCTTCTCGCTACTGTGATGACAGGGGTCTGGGAGCGATGATTAATATGCAGACCACACCAGGCCTCGCACAGCAGATCTTACAGGAAATAGAATCCGTGGGAACAGGATGATTCATCACCATATGTGGGCTGAAAGGGGACAGGTGAGCGTATTGGTTCCCTGCACCTTCAGCAGCAAGCTCTAGCCATTATGTTCGTAAATGCATTCTGTTGCTCTTCCTGCCCTCCTTGGGTCGGGGGGATGAGAACTTCAGGTAAACCAGTGGTGCTTAAAGGGACAGAGTATTAGTCACACCTGGAACATGCCGAAGTTCCAAACCTGCTGAAACCTAAGACCTTGGAGATGAGGCCCCGCAATCTGTGGTGTACCAAGCGCTCCAGCTGATTCCGATGCATGCTGAAATTTGAGAATAACTATATTTAAGTAGATAAAGAATGATACAGTCTTGATTAAGTTTCAGAAGTGAAATATATTCTTTAATATATTCTTCGATAATATTGATAATATTCTTTGACTAAGTCTTGCTTAGAATTGATATCCACCCTTTATAGTGGAAAATGTTGTTATTAAGACCATAACAACTACCTGTGAACTGCTAATCATTTTTACGGAAAGGCGGTAATCCAGGCTCTCTTCTGGTTTGGATTATCCAAAGGTAGACCTGAAATTAAATTTATAGGATGGGAGTGGAGAGGATTACATTGCTCTAAATAATAAAGGGAGGTTATGTGGAATTTTATTGGACATTGTGGGAAGTAGAGGGGTAGAGAAGAGTAAGCAAAAATGAGCGACCTAGATAGAAGGGCCCCATGAAATTCTTATGGGGAAGAAATAGAAAGTTTTTTTTTAGCAAAAGTTTAAATTATTGACAGGACAGTTCTATGCAGTAACAGCTGCCCTGGACCCACCATCTTTGTCGAAATGCTCTGCTAAGTGCAAGAATTCTAGGTAATTCTATAGTAGGAAGAAGGGTGGGACCTCAGGGTGTTCCACATCTGGGTCTTTGGAGAGGTCCAGGAAAAGAAATGGCAGAGGGTATTGGGGGGTGGGTGAGAATTCAGCTGAAGTAGAAAATCAGAGCCAGAACACCCAAGTCTCCAAAGCTTGCTGAAATACGGAGGAGGATATGGGATTCATTCCTAGAACAATCAGAAATAATTGGTTAATTAACCCATTAATCTAGTGAATTAATCTCGTGGATGTTTGAGCCAAACATTTTTAGGTTTTTAAAATTATTATTATGTTCAGTTAGCCAGCATGTAGTGTATCATTTGTTTTTGATGCAGTGTTCAACAATTTATTGGTCGTGTATAACCCCTAGGGCTCATCACAACATGTGCCCTCCTTTAATACCCATTATTTTTGGATTTTAATGGGTATCATGATATTTGGGCTCCATTTCTATTATATCAGTTGGATGAGTGTTTCTATAGTCAATCTTCTTATCCCGTGAAAGAGAATGGCAATTCTGTAGTAAAAAGCTCTTGCATAATTTGACTTTAAAACCGTTGACAAGGCACAAGGACAGATTGTCTCCGTGGCAGCCTTTTGAGGGACATCTGGGCCCTGCAGTCTAGGAGGAAACAGTTACCTTTCCCTTTGTGACCCTCAGAGTCACTCTCCCGTCATCTCAAAATACACAAACCAGAACACCTTGTAAAATGTACTGTGGCTCAAAAATTAAAAGGATGATTATGATATCCATCAAATGAAAATTCACAAACACAACGATCTGTAAATGTACTTGCTAAAATGCTGCTTCCCTTTCAAAAGGTCAGAGACAGGGACACCTGGTGGCTCTGTGGGTTGAAGCCTCTGCTTTCCGCTCAGGTCATGAGCCCCGAATTGGGCTGTCTACTCAGCTGGGAGCCTGCTTCCCCCTCTCTCTCTGCCTGCCTCTCTGCCTGCTTGTGATCTCTCTCTCTGTCAAATAAATAAATAAATAAAATCTTAAAAAAAAAAAGTCAGAGACATGCATATGGCCTTTCTTTTGCATTTGTGATGAACTGAAGCAATTTCACAGAAAAGGGGAATATGGATAACATTAAACTCCAAATATTTGTAATGCCACCATTTTAATAAAGACATTTCCAAGACATGCCTATAACACTTAATAGAGGAAATCAATTTATGAATATCAGATATGTGTTTATATGTACTGTGGTTCCTCATGTCACTTCAAGGTCCTCTCATCAGAAAGGTCTTCCTTGACCATGTTCCCTTCCTTTCCTTCCCAGCCTGGCACTTGTTCCGGGAATCCCCATCTTGGGGTCTGCCCTTCCGTCTCCAGCTTAACCCTTAGATGACCTTCAGTTGGGGTGTTAAGCAGGGAAATCCAGGATTAGTTCATTTTAGATGCAACAACAAGGAAGATGGAAAGATTCAGGGTAAGATTAGAGGACAAAATTATCAAACAGATTAATCTTTGAAGTTTCACCATTTGTGCCCCTCTTTACAAACCTGCATGCTCATGAAGCACCATCTATAGAAGTTTTCCGTGTCACAGCAAACACTGCTTATTCTGCTGATCTGCCTTTCTTACCAGGGATTGCATCAAACGAAGGCTGTCAGGCATGGTTAATAACAGGTATTCTGAAATAATATATCTCCCTCTCCCCCAGACTACGTTTAAGTTGGGGATGCCTGGGTGGCTCAGTTGGTTAAGCATCTGCCTTCAGCTCAGGTCATGATCCCAGGGTCCTGGGATGGAGTCCCACATAGGGCTCCCTGCTCAGTGGCAAACCAGCTTCTCCCTCTGCCTGCCATTCCCCCTGCTTGTGCTCTCTCTCTGACAAATAAATAAATAAAATTTTCAAAAAAAAAATGTCACTGTTCAGTTCAAGTGCCAAATCCAAGTTGGAGTGCCCTTCTGCTGACCTTGGTCATTTGTGTATGGGGAGAAGAATTGGGCCAAAGAAAGCAGGAAGAGCAAAAGTAGTAGCGTTATGGCTGGTAATTATCTACATATTAATATAAATTTGTAACTTAAGAAAACCTCACATTACTTCGCTTTAATAAAGACATTGGGGTAGCCTGGAAGTAAAAGAAAAGTTGAAAGAAAAGTTAAAAAAAAAAAAAAAAGAAGAAGAAGAAGCCTGGAAAAAGAAAGGAACTACTTACTTTGAAATTCTTCCCTGAGGCTCTGGTGGTAGTTCTATTGGCTAGGAGATCTTGGATAAATTCCCACCCCCCCCCATCCCTTCCTCCCCCCCCCCCCCACCACTCTGGGACTTGGTTTCCTCATCAGAAGATAATTATCACGATAACATGTAGCTGTGGTTCTTGTGAAGATTAAGTGAATTAATCCATTTAGAACTGTGCTTGACACAGAGTAAAGGCTCAATGAAAGTTATTTGGTAATAATAATAAGATACCCCTTCTCAGCGTAGAAACTCTGTCTTATTGATTCTTGTGTTGGAAGAACTTGCCGTAGAGCTAGTATTGAGTATGGTGTGTAGTTGGTGCTTGTTAAATGCTTGTTGTGTAGGTGGTTGAATGAATTCTGTCTTTTAATCTAAAAGATGAAGAGATTTGATGACTCTGTTGATCCTTACAGATCTAGAGTCTCTAGATAAATAATTCTTTACTGAAGAGTGCCAGATATTTCAGAAAGATCAACAACTGAGGAAGGTCATGGTTATGTGGTCGGGTTTCATTTAATTGTACACTCTTTTATTTATCAGCCTATTTTTTATTCTGTCTTAAACACCCAAGGGATGAAATGAAAATTAAAAGGTGGGAAGAGATGGGAAGATAGAAATGAACAAGGGTTTTCAGACATGGTGCCTTGATGATGCCCATAGCAGAACCTCATGGTAAAACCATATGGGTGGAAGGTATATTTAGCTTTGAAATCCAAAGAGTTTTGGGGGACCAGCTTTTTTATGGAAGTTATGGCTGTAGCTCAGGACCTGGGAATAAAAATAACTAGGGAGAAAATTTAGATTCATTGAAAAGAAGACATTTCAGAAATGGCAATGGTGACCTTATAAAAGGACTGAGTCATTGGAACTGTTAACCGAGGCCAAATAACCATGTGTCAAGAATGTTATTGATAGGATTTTTGTGTCACCAGAGAGACTGAGACCAAATAACCTCCATGGGGTGTTTCAATACTAAGATTTTAAAGGTGGGCAAATGAATCAGCTGATTTGGTTTTTAGTCCACTTAGAAAGTATGACTTTGGGCAAGTCATCCTCTCTGAGTCTCCTGATCCACAAAACTGGCTCTACCTGTCCTGAATGGATTTAAAAAAAAAAAAAAGGAATTCATGTACCATCTTGTTGTAACATGTTATAAAGGGGTGATTGCTTTTACTGCTTTTTTTTTGTCATTTGCTATGCATTCATTGAGGGCTCTGTTCACTAAAGATTGTACTCAGCATTGTGCTTTAATCAAATGCATGATTCTGTCTTCCTTAGAAACTTTTTTTGGTGGGGACTGTACTTATTCAAATAAAAAAAGGAGACTTTGATATAAAAAACAGAAAGTGGTACTAAATAAAAATAAATTTGTATCTTCTTTCCATAGCAGATTTAAGGCAAATTATGTTCCTGATAAAAACACAGCCTCCTAGGGTTATTTTAAGACATTTTTCTTCTTTTGGATTTTAGATTGTTGGAATTTAGTGGGTGACATTTATGAGCCTTTTTTCATGTTGATAAGGAGCAGATTCTCATCATAACTTTCTATAATTTGCTTTTTAACTTTGTAGAAACCAAATCAATCGTCTGTGATGGCCATGATGATTTACCTGCTTTTCAAGGACTATTCAATTAGCTTGGATTAATTTTGCTAGAAGCAGTTAGTTTTTATCAGAAATTAATGACATTTTTATTCTGAAAACAAGTTCTTCCATTTTAATACACAGGACAGGGTTGACTGCCTTCACTGAGGCACTGGCACCTCTAGGAGAACAAAGTTTACTGCTCTGATTGTTGTAATTTTGTCCTTCTTATGGGGGTACGTGGCCACAACCAGCAAGAAAAGAAAAGGATCGGAGAACTAACACTTATTATGCACCTACCATGTACAGAATGTTCATACTATTTTCACAGTGTTGGGGGTACGTAGCACATTGCTTCCATTATTTTGGTGATGAAATTGAAGTTCTGAGAAGTTGATTAACATCCCAGTTAATCCCAGTCTAATAAAATCCCAAGATTTTAAATTTGATAAGCTATGGTGATGAGATTTGGATTTAGATTTCTCTGATTCTAATGCCCAGTGCCTCTCTTTCTGCCATGGGTCTGTTCTAACCAGGATAAGTTCCAGAGATGTTGGGTTCTTGCCCCAAACATGAATGGGCGACACCCCTGTCCAACCACACACACACACGCACACACACACACACACATGCACACATGTTGTAACCAGCAATTATCTTCACCTTTCCTGTGGTGACTTTGAGAAAATGAGAAGAACCAAAAAGGTATACATAGGCTGATATGTTTCTACAAATGAGATTTTGGTGTTTCTTATTATACCTTTTTGTATATACCTTTTGGAAACTATACCAAACAAACAGTTTTATAGGTTTTGAAGGAAATCAAGAAAATGAAAGGAATATTACTCTCTTTTGTAACCATCTGGCATCTTAAGATAGTAAAAGCAGGTAGCAGTTATATGCACATTTTGTTTTATATAAAGACATCTGAAAATAATATTGCAGAATATAGGCTGGTATTTTTAAAGTTGTTTTTTTTTTTTTTTAAAGATTTTGTTTATTTGAAAGAAAGGGAGAGAGCACACAGCAGGGGGAGGGGCAGAAGGAGAGGGAGAAGCAGGCTCCCTGCCGAGCAAAGAGCCCAATGAGGAGCTCAACTCCAAGACCCCAAGATCATGACCTGAGCCGAGGGCAGATGCCCAACTAACTGAGCCACCCAGGCACCCGGGTCTTTTTAAAGTTTTTGTATTATACATTATACTTTTGAAGTTTTTATGGTTATACTTTAAATGGAGAGAGTGAAATACATTTGTAAACTATCAGTTACTTTCCTTTATATCTGCAAAAGTCTTACTTTTTTCTCCAGACAAAAGCTTTAATGTTTTTAAGTGAAAGAAGACATGACCCTTTTATAGCTAGAGTTAAAATTGTGCTGAATGGGCTATTTCTACAATCTTTGCCCTAGTTGAAATAGCTACACAAGATGTAAACTGTGTACGTCTCATTCCTGACTCTAACCTCAAGGCCCAGTTTATACTCAATTACTGTATTTGCCAGGATATGTATTGGAATTTATCGATTTTTACATACCTGTCTCTCCTACTGGCCTGAGAACAATTTGAAGCCAGGAACTTTTTCATTTTTTAGATCTCTAGAGCCCAAGATGTATTAAGTCCTTAATAAATGTTTGTTGATTGACTGCGTTATAATTGGATGACATTATTCATCCATTCCATCTCCCAAAGGGAAGTTGGTCTTCACTAAAGGAAGTGCTCTTGGTTTTGGGACCAGCACGTAATAGGTGAAGTTCAAAGTCTCTACCTCTCCTGTGATTTAGATATGCCAGTCTGCCTCTGACACATGAACTATACCCTTTCACCTTCTTTTTTAAAAAATTGGGCTATAATTAACATATAACACTGTAAAGTTCAAGGTGTACCACGTGTCGATTTGATACTTTTTTTTTTTTAAGATTTTATTTATTTATTTGACAGAGAGAGAGATCACAAGTAGGCAGAGAGGCAGGCAGAGAGAGAGGAGGAAGCAGGCTCCCTGCAGAGCAGAGAGCCCGATGCGGGGCTCAATCCCAGGACCCTGAGATCATGACCTGAGCCGAAGGCAGCGGCTTAATCCACTGAGCCACCCAGGTGCCCCTTGATACATTTATATATTGCAATATGATTATGGCCACTGTTAGCATGTCCTTTCTTTCAAATAATCATTTTGTATCCTCCCTGAGATGGGACACCTGGGTGGCTCAGTCGATTGAGCAGCCCACTCTTGGTTTTGGCTCAGGTCATGATCTCAGGGTTCTGGGATCTAGCCCTGTGCCAGGCTTCAGGCTAATTGGGAGTCTGGATTCTCTCTCTCCTTCTCCCAGCTCAGTCCTTCTCTCTCTCTCTCTCTTTCTCAAATAACTAATAAATAAATAAATCTTTATTTCTTCCCTGAGGTTAAAATTTTGCCTTCCTTTGAAGACAACACTTTAGCAAACTTCTCTAATGGGGCTCATGCCTTCTTTCATTTCTCCAGACTCATAGAGGCTGATATCAAGCCTGCAGACTTCTTCACACACCCCTTGGACACTTCTAGACCAGCACTACCTGTAGAACTATAACACTAGCCTTCGTATGTAATTTTAAATGTTCTGTTGGCCACATTAAAAAAAGTAAAAAGAAATAGGTGAAATTAATTTTAATCATACATTTTATTTAGTCTAATACATCTAAAAGTTACCATTTTAACATGTAGCTGACTAAACATCTTTCCCCTGGAGAGAGAGTAAGCAGGCGTGTCTGACAGAGAGGCGCTAGCACACATGGGTAAGGGAGGGGGAGGGGGCAGAGGGACAGGGAGAGAGAGAATCCCAAGCAGGCTCCATGCCCGTGCAGAGCTTGATGTGGGGCTCGATCCAAGGACCCTGAAGTCACAACCTGAGCTGAAACCAGGAGTTGGATGTTTAAGTCACGGAGCTATGCAGGCTGCCCCCAACATAAACATTTTTAATGATATGTTACTTTTCTTGTTCACAAGAAGTCTTTCAAGTCTGGCATTCATTTTACACTTTTACAGCACCTCTCAATTCAGACAAGCCACATTTCAAGAGCTTACTAGCTTCTTGTGTCTAGTGGCTACTGTATTATGCAGTTTAAACTATTGTTCCCTTGAAATTTCTCAACATTTCAGAGCCTTTGTTTTATACCATCTGTTTCCCATAACCTTTTCTGGGACCGAGAAGATAATTTCTTACTTTTCAGAGTTGTAGTAGCATCAGTTGCTGTATCATTTCCCCATTTCTTTCCCTATTGTCACCTTTGCAGATTCTAATATCTATGATCTTACTCTCTCTTTCGGTGTCTTATGTCACTTCCACTTCACTCGTCATCATTTCCCTTCTTTGATCCTTATCATCCCTCAAATCTCTTAACCTCCAAAGCTCCTCTCTCTGGCCACAGTTCCTAGCATTCTGTTATAACCTATCACCATGCTCCTAGTCATTCTAAACTGGGGGGAAGTAATTTCAGTTATTTCAGGTATGAGCATATGGCTTACGTAATTAAACTGCTGTGCCTACCTGATCTCAATAAAGCTGATGCTTGATTCATTTGTGAAATATTTATTAATATTCACTTGCAAGTCATTTGTTTGTCACGCACTTTTCTAGATGTTCAGTATAAAGCTGTGGACAAACAGTAGAGGTCCTTGCCCTCATGGAGCTTCCATTCTACTGAAGAAATAGATGAAAAATAGGCTTTGTCCTCTCTTTGCCACATCTGCTACAAAAATGAAAACCATTCTCAGCAATCAGATGATTGACATTCCCCCAAATGTCGACATCACTCAGAAGGGGCGCACCATTACCGTGAAGGTCCCCAGAGGAACTCTGCAGATGGACTTCTGTCATATCAATGTAGAACTCAGTCTCATTGGAAAGAAAGAGAAGAGGCTCCGAGGTGATAAATGGGGGGAAACAGAAAAGAACTGGCTACTGTTTGCACTGTCTTACAGTCACGTATAGAACACCATCAAGGGTGTTACACTGCGCATCTCTTACAAGATGACGTCTGCGTGTGCGCACTTCCCCAGCAGCGTTGTTATTCAGAATGGTTCTCTTGTTGAGGTCTGAAATTTCTTGGGAGAAAAATACAAAAATACGTCCGCAGGGTTTGGATGAGGCCAGATGTTGCTTGTTCAGTATCTCAAGCCCAGAAAGATAAGTTAATTCTTGAAGGAAATCTGTCAAACTCAGCTGCTTTGATTCAGCAAGCCACAACAGTTAAAAACAAGGGTATCAGAAAATTTGGGGATGGTATCTGTGTTACTGAAAAAGGAACAATTCAACAGGCTGACGAGTAAGATCTATGTTGTCCAGCTACAGAAACAGCAAGATGCTGGATGATTTTTCAGATTTATTTGTGATGTTTTATTTTTTTTAATGATTTTATTTATTTATTTGACAGACCAAGATCACAAGTAGGCAGAGAGGCAGGCAGAGAGAGAGAAAGGAGGAAGCAGGTTCCCTGCTGAGCAGAGAGCCCAATGTGGGGCTCAATCCCAGGACTCTGGGATCATGACCTGAGCCGAAGGCAGAGGCTTTAACCCACTGAGCCACCCAGGTGCCCCTATTTGTGATGTTTTAAAGATGCAACAAAAGCTGGAGTGATTTGAGAAGGAAAAAAAAAAAGCCATTGTCATATATAATATGTTAGCTAATGATGTCATGCAGTAAGATAAAGCAGAGAAGGGAGTGGCTGAATGTCGATGGGTGTTGAAATTACAGATTGCGAGGCCAGTGAGGGTGAGCAGAAACACGACATCTGTGCAGGAAAATGTTGGAGAAAGTTAGCAGTAAGACATGCAGGTATCTGGGAGTGGGGTGTTCGGGTAGAGAGAACAGCAAATACAAAGGCCTTAAACCCATCTGTGAGCCATTGCTGCTAAGAGGAGCCTACAGATGAAGATCATTCAGAGGAAAAAGTGATCATTGGCTTCTGCAGATTGAGGCCTACTGGGAGCAGCATAGAGATGGGAAATGGCGGAAGCTACTGAGTCCAACCTCTCTCATTTACTGACGGGAGCATTGACACTCAGATCAGTTCTGTGGCTTACTCAAGATCACGGGGCTGTTAAATAGTAAGTCTGATTCTGGACCCAGGTCCCCTGAACACCAGGCCTGGCATTTGGTCATTCCTGCTGAATCACATGGCAGTCATGTGGTCTCCATAGTAGAACAGTTTGATATTGCAATACATTCATGATGCTGACCATCCCAAGTTGATTCCCCAGCTTAAGGGCCAAATTCCCCACACGGCTGCCCTTGCTTCAGAGGCCAGCTACAAACTTGGGGGTCCCCAGGCCACTGGCACTTCTGTCCAACTGGCGACAATTCAGGGTATCTTCAATCACCTCAGATTCGATAATTCACTAGAACAGCCCACAGAAAACAGGAAGGCATTATGCCTACAGTTACATTTTTGTTATAAAGGATACAAATCAGAACTAGCCAAATGAAAATACATACAGGGCAAGGTCTGGAAGGGTCTTGGACTCAGAACTTTCATGTGCTCTTCCTTTGGAATCAGGACCCATTGCCCTCCAGACACATCAATGTGGTCAGGAAGCTCCTCAGAGCCTTGACTCCAAGTCCCAACCCTCTCATCACTTGGTTGGTCTTTCTAGCACCCCCAGCCCCTCTCCTGCAGTGGGCCTGGGGCCCACCAGAGCTGCTTCATTAACATAAACTCTGGTGAGGTCTGAGGACCTACTGTGAATAACAATTCCTGTCTCTCAATTCCGAATTTAGAAACTCAGCAGCAGGAACCTGGGACAGAGACCAGACACATTCTTTATAATACAACAGACAGAAATACAAAAATAATTTGGCCTCTGAATCTTAACCACGCTGTAGCTGGCTCAGAGATAAGAAAGAAGCAGTAACTGAGGGGAAACATCCTGACTCTGAGGGGGATATCCACAATCAAAGCTGAAGTTCATCTCTTTGTTAGAGGGGCATAGAGTCATGGTAAATGAAAATGTGTTTAGCTCATCTCTTTCGTCTGGGCCTCCTCTGGAGAACAGGGCATTGTAGATGGATTTAAATTGCTCAGGATAAAGTTGATGTCACCCACTCCTTGGCTTGAGGGTGTTGGCAATTCCCCTTTCATTACCTCATAGGTGAAGGAAGTCTTTGCTAATGAAGTTCTTTCTGGTGTCTCCTGGGCAGAGGGTGAATCTCATAACAAATATTTGTTCAGTTGCTTACTGTGTTTCCTCTATCAACTTCCATGATCCCCGTAGGATTTTTCAAGTTTAAACAAGCGTTCAACTAGTGTTTAATATCTAGTTAGAACAAAAAGCTACATAAACAGGCGGCTTATATTGAAAAAGAAGAAAAACATTATAAATTTTACTCACTGAAAGCTACTGAACTGTTTTCCCTGCTCTTCTTCTACACCGTCAGTAAAACTTTATTGCAAAAATTATAAAAAGAAGAAGAAAAACATTAGATGGAGTGAAGAAACATTCCTTGGTGTAGGGGGAACTTGGTAATTTGTCACTTGCTATTTTTAGTATAAAAAATGTATCGAAGGTTCACTCCGTGGACAGGGTTTTTTTGTTTTGTTTTGGTTTTGTTTTTGTTTTTGTTTTGGTATCTGTCATGTGCAGGGCACCGTGTGAGACACCGGTTCCCAGACATGACAAGAACCCTGTTGCCCTTTTCAAGTCTTCTGCCAGATGATTATGATACGATGTACATTGAGTGAGTGGAGTTCTTTCTTCTGTATCGTGCAAGTAGAGAAGAGGAGAACTGAAAGGCCTCCAGGGAGCAGACATGCAAAGGTCAGAGAAAGTTTCCTAGAGGAGGTAGTGCCTGAACTAAGTATGAAAGGGTGAGTAAGTGCTCTGCCTGCCGGAGCGTGGCCGATGCTAGGTGAGCAAAGGCCTGGAGGGGAGATGGAACTGCAGTGGAGACTCAGAAACAATGCTGTGAACTCAAGACTGAGCTGTGAGAAATGACCTGGAAAGGTGACAAGTGATCACATTGTATGCCGCAGTAAGTAGATCTTGGACATCTTTTAGAAGATGAGCCCAAGGGCAAGAAAGCGCCATTCCGAAGAAGGTGCTGGTGCTGTTCCGTGAGAAGGGAAGCTCAACGAGGACGTGTTCGTTCACTTTGGGACAAGGAGTAATGCCGCTGGAGGTCGGGTGGTGGGGTCAGGAATGGAGAAAGAAGATGACTCTTGAAGGCAAGAAGAAGGTCTGCAAAGGAGTAAAGGGCCATAAGGAGAAATAACAAGCCCAAGGAATATGATGGGAATCTGCTAAGATTTAGTCCTGGGCTATCGTTGAATACTGTGCCTAATAGAGATTGCTCAGTGACATGTATAGACCCCTGACACTATTCAAATACTTCCAGAATTAAGAAGGAAAGTGGAGTTCACTTTGATGAATAAACATTTCCCCAATGATATATCCATCCATGGAAATGTGAGATTTGAGAGGTCAGAGATGTCACTTTCTTCATTTCATTTCATTATGGCGTCCTCAGACCCTAGGACGGTGGCTGGTACATAGGAGGGCCCCAATTAATTTTTGTTGAATGCACCAAATATGCAGAAACTAAGATGTATACCCTGATGAAACTGCATGGAGGAAGAAGTGAATAACAGATATTATGTGTTTAATATGATAAGTGAATTTTAAAATCAACAAAATGCTAAGCCGAGCTGAGCTATCCTACGACTACAGTTATGTTGGGGGAAAATGTCAGCAGTCATTTCCATAGAACATAAGACAGAATTTATTTTTAGTTTAATTACACATAGTGATCTCATCTTTTATTGTAGATTTCTCTGGGGAATTAACATGTTGATGATCCCGAACCCTTGTGAAGCTCCTCTGGGAAGAGCTACTATCTCGGTCATGCCTTTATATTGGAAAAGTGGTACCCGCCTCCGTTTGTATTGGCTATTTAAGACAAAGGTTAGGTCAGATCACCGAAAGCTAATTTGCTTTGGAAACTTATGTTCAGCCAACAAGTCCAGTATCCAGAAGGAAAATTGGACAAAGGCTAAAAGATCCCACACGTAGGGAAGATTATTAATAAAAATGAAAGTTGCTGCCTATAGGAATAATAATCACCCCTCGCTAGGCTCACTGCCCCTAAACCATGCAGATAATCTATGAGCCTTTCTCTCTGAGTTTAGCCCCGTGAGCTAATGTCTTGGATGTTGTGTCTTTAGTATGTGTAATCTTTATTCTTCTGCTCAGTTGACTAAGAGATTCAATTCAGTGTCCAGCTAAGGGACCTATTTGCTTAAGGCTCAGAACCGGTATATAAGGGTCCTCAATACGTACTTGTTTGAGTGACTTCCTCCCCCACTTTTTTTTTTTTTTAAAGAATCTTTTTTTTTTTTTTTTTTTAAGATTTATTTTTTTGACAGATAGAGATTACAAGTAGGCAGAGAGGCAGGCAGAGATAGAGAGAGGAGTAAGCAGGCTCCCAGCCAAGCAGAGAGCCCGATGCGGGGCTCGATCCCAGGACCCTGGGATCATGACCTGAGCCAAAGGCAGAGGCTTTAACCCGCTGAGCCACCCAGGCGCCCCCCACTTTTTTTTTTTTTAAGGATTTTATTTATTTATTTGAACAGAGAGAGAGAGATCATAACTAGGCAGAGAGAGAGGGGGAAGCGGGCTCTCTGCTCAGCAGGGAGCCCGATGCGGGACTCAATCCAGGACCCTGAGATCATGACCTGAGCAGAAGGCAGAGGCTTAACCTACTGAGCCTCCCAGGTGCCCCCCCCTTCCTTTTAAGGGTGGGAGGGAAGGAGAGAGAGATGGGAGGTGGAGAGGGAGAGAGAAAATGTTAAGCAGGCTCCATGCCCAGAGCAGAGCCTGATGTGGGGCTTGATCTCATAGCCCTGAGATCATGACCTGAGACAAAATCAAGAATCAGATGCGTAACGGACTGAGCCATGCAAGTGGCTCTGAGTGAATCTCTTTAAAAGTTGAAGTATTTAAGCAGTTGCTGGATGATTCTGATGATTCATTTCCAGGGTAGGAATTAATTCTTAGAGTGGGGGAGTTTCCAATTTGGTCTCTTTCTCAAATGACTAGTGAAGTAAAAACAATTAAGATGGTTAGACTGATGGGGTGTATGTCTGCTGGTTTTGCTTTCGTTGCTCCTGGATGGATAGAATCCTTGTGAGGCTCTCTTTGCGGTTGTAGATTTTAACTGAGGTATATAATACTCCTCAGTCTTGGCTTCCACTGCCTTTACCAAATTTGCCTGTGGCTAAGAGCCTTTATGTTTTCACTTAGTCTTGCTGGGTTATGGTTGAGAAGAATAGCTTTTTGATATTTTCAGAGTGTAAGATATGAAAGGAAATATTAAATGACCTTTCCTTATCTATAAAAATACATATATTTTCTTTTCCAGTAATCTTCATAGTCAATGGATGTAATAATGTCTAGGTTGCAAACTATACAAATTCACTGTTTTATTTAGTTATAAGCAGCCTTCAGAATTTGGTTTATAACCGATAGTTGATATTGGGGTCATGTAACAATTTAACAAAATATTAAAAAGCATCTGAAAATTCCATGATGATTTAGCAGATTTAAGGAAGAAATTTTGGGAGGCAGTGATAGAAAACTCATGGAGCCTTTCGTCACTGGTATTTTATCTAATATTCTCTGATTTCTCATTTCTGGGATTGAATTCTCCCCCTCATTCCTCTGTACCCTTTCATTTTAAAAAGGATGTGCATAATGGTTATGCTCATTATTTTCAAAACCTGAGATAGTCTTCCTAAATTCAAAAAAGGAAATTATGACAATTACTTTTACTTACAGATTTAAATAGTGCTTGGAGATTTTAACATCTCTCCTAAAATCTTAAAATCGATGACTACTTCCTATTACTCCCCTGGATTTCACTGTCAGTCTTCCTCTACAATAAGCCCTGGTTTTCGTCATCAGTCTACTCATTGCCTAATCACCTGCCAGAGTGAGATTCTTTGTTATCCTTCTGAAAATTTCAAGGACATCAGGAACCTCCTAATTGTGCAATATTCATTCTTTTTTCTTGATGGAATCATTGACATTGATGGTCACCCCTCTGCAGTATTTCAACGTTCCCTTCGCCTCAAATCACCTCTGCAACATGACATATTGTTTAGCACTTGTACTGCTTCTTCTTTCTCTCTCTTTCTCCGGTCCTTCAATTTAGCAGTATTTAAGGGTTCCTGACCCCTTGCTTTTTCCTTTGTTCCCTTTCCTGTTAAGGGACTTTAATTCTGTTCCCTCTACTTTCAATGTCCACTTGAAGGCAATGAATTCAGGAAATTCATTGGGGAATGAATTGGGGAAGGGGAAGAGGTTGGGGAAGGAACGCATCGCATTTTAGGAAATCTTTTACCCTGTGCATGCTGGTGGTTGTGGTTTTTCCTAAGCTTCTGAGCTCTACCATTTGACAGAACTGGGAGAAGATTCCACCTAGGTCCACTAGAGCTGCTCTGAATTAGCCTAGACTCTTAGAGCCAGGATAGATCTGACACATCCATCTTCCCTTTGCTTTACATCTGGGATTAGACCTGCTCCCTGGCAGACAGCGAGTAGGGCCAAGAACTTTCTGAATTACCTATTTGGTCAATACAGTATCTGGATAGAACTCCCCCTCTTTCTAGGTTGAAAACAGAGGGACCCCTAGGTTTATAGCCCACAACATAACCGTTCAGACTAAAGGAAAGAAGCATCAAGCTGAAGGATCAGAGGAAGAGAGTACTTTTGAATACGACTTATTACAGGAAATGTCTACTATTTTGAATAACTTAGGTATCCTACGTTGGCTACAAAGAGGCAGAACCTCAATGAAAGAGCATAAAGCTCAGAGGAAATAATACTTTGAGGTGAAAGAGCCTGGATGATGTGAGAAAAAGATGACAAGGGAGAAAAAAAACAAATGATATGGAAGAATTAAAATTTTCTTTGGAGTATTTAAGGAACAGAATTGACATAAGGGAAAATATAGCCAATCACAAGTAGTATAACCTCACAATGGTCTTCTAGAACATGGAGAAAAAGTGCACTAAGATGAGAAAGACAAATGAGCAGGTGACTGAAGGCAAGGACTGGGTTCAGAGGTCCACCCTATATTAGGATCTGGGAATACAATGTGCATAAGAGAGGTTTCCTGTCCTCAGTGTCCTCACAAGCAAGTCTGGTAAATAGACCTAGGGGAGGCTTCCTGAAAGACGTATGATTTGAGTTGTTCTTAGAATGGATAATACTTGAACAGGCAAGTGTGAAGGAGGAAAGGCATCTAGGCGAGTGGCAGCTTGGGTAAATGTAGAGAGGTAGGAGAGCATAGGGTATTCATTTATTATTAAAGATTTTTTTTTTTATGTATTTATTTGACAGAGAGAGATCACAAGTAGGCAGAGAGGCAGGCAGCGAGAGTGAGAGGGAAGCAGGCTCCCCGCTGAGCAGAGAGCCCGACGCGGGACTCGATCCCAGGACCCTGAGATCATGACCTGAGCCGAAGGCAGTGGCTTAAACCACTGAGCCACCCAGGCGCCCTTCATTTATTATTAAACAGTATCTTTCAAACATCTTCCATGTGTGAACCCCCACTTGTGGTGAGAGCAATGAACAAGACAAAAAAGGTCTGGTCATCTGTGGAGTTTATATTCAAGAGGGGGGAAACCAAACAATGTACAAAGAAACAAATATATCCATAAGATAATTTCATATTGTGATATAGTCTATGAAGGAACTAAATCAGATTGATAAGGTAGAGCTTAACTCATGGTGGGAGATAGGGTGGCTGTGGAAAGCCTCTGCTCTTGAGTGGTAACATTTGAGCTGAGACAGGAATGCTGGGATGGAACCATCCATACGGAGAGTTGAAGAGCCTTCTAGAAGAAAGATAGCAAATGCAAAAGCACTAGAGCAAGGCTTGTTCAGGAAATGATGAATTTGGTTAGAATTGTAGCTGGGTTGTTCTTATTTTCATTCAAAGATTGGAAGAAGCATTTGGAAAGATTACTGGTCTTGAGAATTAGAATGAGTTTGATTCTGTTCTTAGATCTGCCAATAACTATCTTCAGAACTTTGGGCAACTTATTTAACCTGTCTTGATCTCAGTTCTCTGCTCTGTGACATGAGGGGAATGGTCAGTAGCTGTATGCTTGCATTTGGGTAAACATACCATCTACCCCTGGAGATACACAGTGGTGTGTCAGGTCAACCCAAAATCGCAGCATAGATACTTGGCAACTTTCTGGGCTATTAATTTCACTAAGAGTCTGCGGGAGATTATATATAAATAATATGACGCATTAAAACACAAAATTCCCTTGCATTTTTAAGATTAAAATATCAAAGGTCAAGGATACTTCGTGTTTTTGACAGGCCACTCTATTTCTGTCCTCATAATGAATTTCAGTGGAAATGTTTAGAAAGCATTAATCTAGACACTGAACAATTCTGTTATCCACTATCCTTTTAGAAGTTCTTCATCATTGGGTTATTTATTGTTAACCTCTTTTCCTCTATGACTGAATGAATAATCCAATGTAGCTTGTTTCCTACGGCTTTTAAGGGAACTCCTTTCAACTCAGAGAAAGAACTTTAAAACCAACGTATTTCTAAGAGTTCTGGAGGGCAATAAATATCAAGTTTGGAGAGAGGGAAAAGCATCTCATAAATTATTTGTTGTAAATATTGTTTTTACTTCAGAATGATTTCACAGATGCTTCACTTCCCAGCTGGGTCTCAGAAGACCCAGTCCTTGATTGGAATTTACATTTAAAAATATCATGTATTCAAAAGCATATTTTCTTCTCTCATGGTTTGGGATTCAACCAGTAGCTTCCAGAAGATCGATCGTATCAGGATATTTTTAATTCTAAGTAGCAGATAACCCTGCTTAAACTGGCATAACCAATAAGCAGAGATATTATCACACATAACCAGCAGCCAGAAGTTGAGTAGTCCCCACTCCATCTTTCTAGGATCTCAGCTTCTTCCATGTGTCCCCTTTTTTCTCAAGCTGGCTTCCACCGCCGTCCCAAGATAATCACCAATTCTGGTAGTGGTTGTCCCTAATCGTTGTGAAAGAAAGGGCTTGTTCTCCAGCCATAGACTGAAAATTCTTTCCTCCAGTCTGATTGGTTAACTTAGGTCATGTGATCACCCCTGAGCCATCAATACCAAGGCTAATGAGATGAGCATATAGGCTGTCTGGACTCAGCCTTCGATCTGGGGATCCCTTGAGGTCCCTTGAGAACAATGGCTGCCCTGAGAGGGCAAAACCCTGACCTAAGTTGTGGCTCCATTAGAGAAGAGGAAGGAGGAGGATAGATACTGGGTGACAACTATACCTGTAAGGTAGGAGTCTATAGAAATGACTAACGATCTTTTAGTAAGAACTTCTATTTGTTCTTGACTGGTAGCAGCCAAGTTCTAAGGAGCCAGTTTCCTTCAGCAGAAAAAGAAAGGGACTGAAATGTTTCATTTAGAAAATATTTACTGGGTTTGTACTGTGCTTCAAGAACTGAAATCCATAAGGTAGTCACATAAACACTTAATAATAGTGACAGGAATGGCCAAGAGCACAGGGACATGTCTTATTGTTCTTATTTGCCTTTAATCAGTATCTGCTCCCTGATAAGCTCTGCGGGAGTGGGAACTTTCCTACTGCTTTTCTCCCTGTGCTCTCCAACCCCTAACATGCTGCTTGACACACACTGAACATGCTGCACATATTTATTGAAATAATGTTTATCGGAGCCAAAATCATTAGTGATTTCTGAAAGGATAGGGGAATAATAGAGCATGTACAACAGAAGCTCAGTCACATGCTTGAAGGGGTGGAAGGTTCTGTAGGGTAAGAAGTCTGAGGAGGGAAATTAATTCTTTCCCCCTTGGAGGGTGTTAGCGTGTAATGGAGGGCTTCGGATGCCGGAAAAGCTCTGAGACGTTGACACAATGGAACAAGTTGGGTGATGTCTATGTGGAAGGAAGCTTTCTACTTGACAGCATTATTTAGCACAACACCTGACACATAGTACATACTCAATAAATAAGTAATGAATGAAAGAATGGTGAGCTTTCTAATTAGATTTGGGAAAATATTATGATTAGATTAAATAGTTCATATCCAACTGTGCCTTCCTGCATTTATTTTTTTCTTTGCTTTTAGTGGTGTGATTTGTAGTAATATTAGCTTTGTAATTTTAATGGAGCGCTGTATTTCTGATGGAAAATGGTAGCTCAGTGAAATGTGCTTTGACTCAGTATTCCACATCAAACAGAGGTCTGACTATTTGGAGCACAGGTGCATAGATTTTCCACCCAACCAAATTGCCTTCTTAGGGTCTGACAGCAAATAACCTCAGGGCCTAGCCCCCAAGGATGCAAACTGATGTCTGAAGTCGTGTAGGATAGTTTGCTGGCATATTTGGAAAGGACTGGAAAGGCCATCTAATCCAGCTGTCCCGTTTTGTAGATGGAAAACCTGAGCTCAGCCAAGCAGGGTGATGGCCTGCTATTTCAGAGCTGGGTCAGTGGTAGAGGCAGAAATCGAACTCAGGTTTCTCAGGCGAACTGCTCTAGTTTGGCCGAGAGAGGATCTAAGGGGTAATTGAGAGCAGCAGGCTTATTTTTAAATGTTTGATTTTTTGCAGTAGTTAGCTTCAGAGCTATGGGGGTCTTGCAAGTCCTGAACAGACCTTTCTTTTGCTAATGGACCATTTGGAATAGGATAAAAAAAATTAAAGTAACAGTCTCCTTAGGTGGTGGAGAACATTATTACATGTAAAAGACTGCAGTTATTATCAGAGGAACTGGTAACATTGACTGTAAAACACTGAGAAATTTCAACAAAAACTCCTCAGTGACTCCTTCTGAAGAACATTGCGAGGTAATGACTTTGCTAACATTGAGAAAGGAGCCATTCCTTGGAAAATGCTGTTTTCCTTCCCATGTATGAGGAGAGTCTGTCAATTTGCACCTTCTCATTATTCTTATATTAACATGTCTAATAAACTTAGCCTATTAATTTATCATAATTCATACTTTCACGCTATTTCTCCTTACCATTCAGAAAATTTCTTGTAACAGATTTGACTGCAATGTGTATGGTGTTTAGGATCTCTTCCGGGTTTAGAAATCCTGACGTTCTGTATTTTCCACCGTCTGACTTCAGACAAATGAAAACAGACTGTGTGTTCATTCACTCTTCTGTATAATGTAAGAGGGGTATTGTACTATGCTTCTCATACTTGAGAATGTATTTTTACTTCCTTTTGTCTTTTTTTTTTTAAGATTTTTATTTATTCATTTGAGAGGGAGGGAGAGAGAAAGAGACAGAGGGAGAGCAAGCCAGGGAACAAGAATAGGGGGAGGGAGAAGCAGACTCCCTGCTGAGCAGGGAGCTGGAGGGACTCCATCCCAGGACCCTGGGAGCAGGATCTGAGCCCAAGGCAGGCGCTTAACTGACTGAGCCACCCAGGCACCTCTCCTTTTGTCTTTTTCAACAGACTTTTTATGTTCTGGTTATCACTGCTGGCCTGACTCAAGAAAGGTTTGGGTCGTTTGCTTGCTGCTTGGCCATCTGCGCTAACCCCGTCTCATTATTACTCCTGCATCCTGTTTCACTTGTAGGCACCAGTGTGTATGCAGAGATCTTTACTTAGCTATTAAAAAGAATATCTCTGACTTGGATATTTAAGAAATTTTTTGGCATTGTTTCTTGACCTCATCTTTTAGTCCTGTGGGCTTATTTACTTATTTCCTCTTCCTATGAATCTCATCTGCCCCATTCTGCCCTAAATCTCAACTGCCCAAAATCTGTTAGAAAAGCAAGAGTCTCATCATTTCTTTTAAAGTACAATGTCACTAATAACATAATTATTTTCATATTTTGAATGAAAAGATTTCTTATCTTGCCGTATTAATTATTATCTGGTTACTGTTACGAACTAAGCTTCTGTTTTGTGATACTGCCCAATGTTCTCTCAGTTAGTTGGTCCAATACAAGATCACTGTTCAAATCAGCTCAATTCATTTCATAGCAAGTTTTTTGTGTGTATGTGTGTGTATTTTGCCTGGAGAAGAGAAAAGGAATTCAGAGAATGTGATCCACTTTGTCTGCTGATGGTGCAGCTCTGGGTATGTTATCTCTACCTGCAACATAGGCTCAATTCATTTTTCAGAGATTTTCACTAGATTTTAAATGGAATTTGTTTAATGTATAGCGCATTTAGCAAAAATATGTTACGTGCCTGCCGTGCGTCTGGCTCTTTGCATTGTGGTGACTGTGACATACCTGGGGTAGACTTAATTACATTAAGAACTAGCAATGTTTCTCCATGTCTTCTACGTTCCTGGCATTGTGTTAAAGTATGTTAAATGTTTATCTCATTTAATTAACTTTCAAAAGCTTATGAGTTGCAGATACAATTATTATTCCCATTTTCTAGATAAGGAATTGAAACCTAGGGTCAGGGATCTGCCCAACATTTCTCAGCAAGTAGCTGAGATTCCAGCCAGGTCTTTCTGAATCCAGACCTGAGCTTTTAACCTGTATGAACTCACAAAAACACAAGGAGGTTTGAGGATTTGATAGAGGGAACAGTGATGGCCCTTACCTGATGATTTCTACTTTTTTTCCTTGAAGTATCTTAAAAAGTAAGATCTGCTGAGTATTGAGTAACATGAGGAAGAGGATAAGGGTTTGTGGAGAGCTGGGGAGATTTGGCAGAACTCTCATTGAGTAGGAGGGTTAGGGGATGGTGGACACTGAGCTGGAGTGGTAGGCATTCCCCAGGAGTCAGACAGTGTGCTGTGGCCCATGAATTAGTGGTGCAACCATTGTGGCAAATAATGTACAGTGTTGCAAGATACATTTTTAAAAAGGGAGTCAAACAACCTAATAATTATTTGTATCAGTTAAGATTCATTTTAGCTGCTAGTAATAGAAACCTGAAAATCTCTAGGCATTTAAGACACAGGTTCATTTTTCTTTCATGCAAAATAAATCTTAAGGTAGGTAGTCAAGGGCTTGTATGATATCTATACAGTCATCAGTGGCTCAGCTGTTTCTTTTGCACCACTCTTCCCAGGCCAAGCTTTCTATCTCATCTTCACAAAATAACTGCTGGAGTTCCCGCCCTCATGCCTATATTCGAGAGGGGAGAAGGACAAAGGCTCTCCGCTGAGTCAGATCCTCCCAGAAGCCTGTCAATGACTTGTGCTCAAATCTTTAGATACTCTTAAATGCAAGGGAGTCTGGAAATGACAGTATGTATGTATGTATGTATGTATGTATGTATTTATTTATTTATTTATTTATTTTTATTGTTGTTGTTCATTTGTTTGTTTTAAACCCAGGCACATAGCTGCCTATACAATATAGGGACCTGCTTTTAAAGAAGAAATAAAACTGGATGTTGAATAGACAATGCAGCCTCTGCAACACCTTTCTATACCCGAAGCTTCTGTTGTACCCTTATGTTTGGATATCTAAGATGAAAATTAGACATCAGATGAGTACATTGTGGAATTCTCTCACAAGGTTAGAATGTAAATAACCACCATTGTTTTATACTTTAAGATGACTTAAGAACAGGGAAATCATGATTTTAAAGGGGGGGAAAGGAAAAAAAAAAAGACACTTCCTCCTTTTTCCCCCCAGGGCAAGGCTGGCATCATGTAAATTGTTTTGGGGTTGCTGGTGTGTTCTCAAGGCAGGAAGTTGGATATATTAAAAAAGTGTTTACTGCTGATTGTTCTGTGTATTTATTAATTGGTTTTCTTCATTCTTTCCCAAAGAGATTTCACAGTGGTTGGTTCTTCTTATAAACAGTTGGTTTCTAAATGAAATATAAATCAGCTACATCCTCTTTAAAAAGATAAAGTCGAAGGAACACTTTTGAAACAAACACGATTTGTTTCATATTAATAACTTTCTGTATTTCTGTTCTTGGAAGCAGTGGAGCTTTTTTCTAATTCTCTTTCCTTTCAGATGGTAAGCAAGTGGAGAAATTAGCTGGAGCTACTTGATGGTAACAAAGTGAAGAGATTCAAGATGGCCTGAAATTATAAGGATCTGGAGAAGAGGAATTTCAGAGCTTAGCAAAAGATAATACCTTCAAATCTATAGAATTGATTTCTTTCAACATTTAAGTGTCTCCACATCAAGCTTCCAGTTTCATTGGGTGGTTTTAAACAGATTCAGATTAATGATTTGTGTTTTCAGTTCTGGTTCTTTGCTGGTTGATGTTTGCCTCAGTGTCTTGTCCTCAGAGTACAAATGAGTGAGGGCACAAATGAGGTACCCATAGGGTCCACAGTGTGCTGGGCTGATTAGCCGGGGTCTGCAGCACAGGGATGGGAGGGGTTAGTGGGTGGGAAAGGTGAGTTCATCTGGGAATTAGAAATAAAGAGCAGGGTGAAGGAATCGTTCAGGAGACTGGCTGGAAGGTAGCTCAGATGCCTTCGGGTGATCCAGATGGTTGTTTCTTTTATTATGTATTGATAAGTCAGTACTTAGGAGCCAGGAGCAACTTCCTTTCTCAGGACCTTGTGTGGAATTTGCATGGGGCTTTAAGCAGTTGACACATCCTGGGTTCATGAAGAAGTTTCCTTGGATATTTCATTTGTGTGCCATCCCCAGGATGGCATATCAGGTCAGAGGCTATCACAGCATTTTCTTTGCTGTTATAAACAGTTGTCTGAGCTGAAAGGCTTCTGAGCACAACTATTATTTCCCTCTGGGTGGGAAGTGATGTCTCATGATGGGTAACAAAGGATCACGTATCACCTGTCTTTACCGGTAACATCAGGGCCTCTCATTTCCTAGGAGTGCAACTTTAATTTCCTGTCATCTGGATACCTGTATTCAGAGGGTGGGTTGTCCCTTCCCAAGTGAAAGGGAGTGACAGGAGGCATTCTCTCCTCATGTTACAGTTTGCCAGAAGGTACTCAGAAGTCCTTTTATGCCTTACTCCAAATGAATGGATTTCACTGTGGCACTTTCATTATTTGGTGGTAAGATAGCGGTACTGGGGAGGTAGAGACTTGTTACATTCAAAATCAGTGGGACTCTTAGCAGGCCAGCAGATAAGGTCTTCATGGTAAGGTGATAAGGTATGAAGAGAAGTTGAATGGATGAGAATGTCCAGAAGTTAATGCTTTAAAAAAGAAAAGAAGAGGAAGAAGTTGAATAGAGAACCTCCAAAGTTATGAAATTCTGAGGAAAGCATTTTGTGGTCTGGGCCTGATTAAGGCTCATCATGTCTACTAGTAACTAAAATATGAATGAATTGCATAACTTCTTTTTTTTCTGGAATCATGGACATATGACTAGGAATGATAAGTGCTAGGGAGGTGATTCTGAACTAGACTCTAAAATGTCTTCTTAGTCCCTGTGTTTCTTCCATCATTTCCCTGATGATATTTTCCACTCTGGACAACTTTTCTTGGTACCTTTGAGAGTCACTGGGTAGTGCTGAGTGCTCATTTGAGCTTTGGGGACACAGATGTAATATGTGCTTTGTCATTGTGAGTGTGGCTTTTTGTTTTTTGTTTAAACTACATTCATCTGCTTGGGGGGGATAGAGAGAAGGCACATGTTTGGGCAAAATCAAGCGGTCACTGCTATTGAGGAAGAAGGATAGAACGAGTTCAAAGAAGTGGTTGTAGCCATGAGACATGAAGCCGAGTAAGCAGGAGGTTGAAGGTAGGACGGAGGTGAAAAGTAAGGCTTGACATATCCTGTGAGTGTAGTTGGGAGAGAATGCTGCCCAACAGTGCGGGGCAAGGGAGATTTTAATATTTAGTACAAGGTAGTCGAACTCTGATATTTTTCGTAGTTTGTTTTTTTTTTTCTTGCCTTATCCTAATTATTGATAATCTTTATGGGTTTTATGATTCAAATTGATTTATAATTACCGTAATTAGATGAATCAACAACCTCTTCTTTCTATAAATGTTCTTGATATCCTATAAAATATCATCTCCTTTGTATCTGTATATTGATAATTGTTAGCTTTTCTAGTATTTCTAGGTAATCTGCATTTCTTGATCAACTTACGTATTATATTCAGTTTGCAGATAAATATTCCCACCTAGAAGTATTTTAGCTTCACCCAGGTAAAAACTTACTTAAGGTAAAGTTTTTGTATGTAAGACCTAAAAAACAATCTGTAATTTCTTCTTTTTCTTCTTCTTCTTCTTGTTTTTTTTTAAAGATTTTATTTATTTATTTGACAGAGAGACAGAGAACACAAGTAGGCAGAGCGGCAGGCAGAGGGAGAGGGGTGAGCAGGCTCCCCACTGAGCAGAGAGCCCAATGTGGGACTCAATCCCAGGACTCTGGGATCATGACTTGAGCCAAAGGCAGAGGCTTAACTGACTGAGCCACCCAGGTGCCCGATATCTTCTTAACACATTGACAGCTCTTTTGTTTATTCACATGTCTACTGTATTATTTTAGTGGACAGGTGAGTCAACATTATACACTGTGACACACATTTCTGGCTTACTTCACTTCCTGTCTCTCATTGGAATGGATAATTGAGGTAAATATTTGGGCACAATTCAAGCCCAAAACCAAATCTTGCTTTATTTCTCTGGTGTCATTGAGGTGCCTCCCTTTATATCATTAGGAAACAGGCAACAGTCTATTATGTAAGCTAAAATAAAAGAATGATGTAATGATAAGTGCAAACAAGTTCCTGTGTAGTCTGGAAAAGAAAAAAGGAGTTGCAGAGAAAAAATTTATAATTTTCCTCTAGCACTGCCCAGAGCACAAGTTTTCTGATTGTTAATGAGTCATCTTGCTCTTTATCCAAAAGTATCCCCAAGGTAGAGAAGGGTAGCTCATTGAACTACACCATTTGGATTCCCTAAGGAGTATCACAATCTTTGCTCTCTTCTGTTGTCACCAAGCCAGCTGCCAGCTGCTAAGTTTGCTTCCATGTGAACATCCTCCCTCCTGCCACCCCAGCCCTCAGCCCCCAGAAAGGACACATTCCATACAGACATGTCCCTAGTTCTTGAGTCAAATAAAATCTTCCACTTAAAGAATTAATAATTTAGATTTAAATAGGTTTCTTTTTCATTAGATTATTGTGAATCCATTATATCTGTTACAGCCTTGGAGAACCAAATAAAACTGTTTTTCTGAAACTGCAGAAAAGTCAGATGCTAAATTACGGTGATGACAAAGGCGCTGCCCCTGTGAGCCTGCAGCTCCTGGTCTTACCCATTTCTGAACCATCCGTGATGGATGTTCAATATTGTGCGTTATTTTTCATACACGTTTTAAGGTTATTCCGAAAACCTTGAAGAAAATTTAAATTAGATTCTGTGACATTTGTTTTAATTTATTCATGTATTCTTACTTTTCATTTTACATTTTTATAAAACATCTTTACCTTGTAACATTAATGATATTCTGGGAATTTGGAAGAGAAATTGCCAAATGAAGACTGATATTTGAATTGAGGCTTAACATTTTCTTTTAGCTTATCTTGGTGATAGCACTCTTTTATTGGGAAATATGCAACTCTTACAAAATATGATAAAGAAAGGATCATTTTTCTGAACTTTTGAAAATGAATATCTGATCATTTTTCTGAATAAGAGAACTTATTCCTGTTGATGAGGTTTTTCTGAATAATTTAGAATTTAATTGTTGTTTGGAAATATATTAACCCTCTAAAACCCTGAATGTTGAGAGAATTCAGGGAAAGTACAGAATAAAAGGGAGTACATTTGGCAATATCACTGATTGGTGTGATGGCTAATTTTATTTGACTGGGCCATGGGGTGCTCAGGTATTTGGCCAAGTATTATTCTGGATGTTTCTGTGAGGATGTTTTGGATGAGATTAACATTTAAATCAGAGTAAAGCAGGTTGCCTTTCCTTGTGGGTGGGCCTCAATCAAATAACTTGAAGACCTGAATAGAACAAAAAGGCTTCCTCCAAAGAGAAAGAGGGAGCCCTTTGCATTTGACTGCCCCCCCCCCTTTTGAGAGAGAGTGCACTCATGGGCAGAGTTGAAGGGGTGGGACAGAAGGAGAGCAAGAGAGAGGATCTTAAGTCAGATGCTTAACCAACTGAGCCACCCAGGCACTTTCCACTTGTCTGCCTTTGAAGTGGGACATCAACTTTTTCCTGCCTTGGACTCAAACAGAAACTTCAGCTATTAGGTCTTGAGCCTGCTGGCCTTTGGACTGGAACTATATCATCAGCTCTACTGGTTCTCAGGCCTTTGGACTTGAACTAGAAGTATACCATTGGCTCTCCTGGGTTTCGGCTTTCCTAACCCACCCTGCAGATCTTGGGAATTGTCAGCTTCCATATTTGTGTGCACTACTTCCTTATAATATTTTTCTCTTGGGACTTCTGGGGGAGATGGCAGAGTAGGAGGACCCTGAGCTCACTTTGTCCCATAGATGCAACCCGATAACACCCACATCAGTGTAAATGGCCTAGAAAATGACCTGAAGACTGGCAGAACAGACTCCACAGCTAAATGTAGAGAAGAGGCCCTACTGAAGAGGGTGGAAAGGGCAGACATGTAACTGGGAGCCAAATGGATCTGCAGGAGTAGCCTTGGGAGGGAAGGACCAGCTGGTATCCTCTAGCTGAAATAAATAAAACACATAGTCCAAAAAAAAAAAAAAGAAAGAAAGAAAGAAAGAAAAGAAAGAAAGAAAGAAAAGAAAATGGAGAGGGGAGAGAAGGAGATCCCACCCCAGGCACACGGGATCCACACAGGAAAGATGAATCCCCATAACATTTAGCTTTGAAAACCACTGGGGCCTAACAATCAGTGGGGCTTAACACCTGGAACTTTAAAAATCAGAGGGCTGGGCTCTGGGAGAACCCAGAGGGTGAGTCCCTGCCTTTGAAGAGATAGCACAACAAACAGTGAGATACAACACAGAAGCAGCAGTTTGAAAAACACCTGCGGTATATGAGAAGGAGATTTATACACTAATCTCAGAGCATGTGGTGGAGGGGCAGGGATCTTTGCAGTCAAATGCTCTACCACTGAGCTATACCCCCGGGATCTTTGGATCTCCAAGAACAAAAGAGCTGGCAGGTACTGCTTCCCTCCCCTGACCCCAGCCTAGGTACATGGACACCTGTGGGAACCAGCTCAGCACTAAGACTCTACCCAATTCATTAACAGCAAGCCCTTCCCTCAACACTTCTGTGGATTTGCCCCCTCCAACCTGGCCAGCCTCAGCAAGAGTTTTCCCAGGCATGGCTACAGGTCCCCCCTCAAAGTGGACTGGCATGGATCTTGCTGGCACCCTGACCCCACATTCTATGGACCTGCCCCCTCCAATATGGCCTTGGCTAGAGCCCATCCAAAGCAGTGCCACCAGCCTGGCAGTATGCAAGCAGCCCCAACAAGGGCCAGTACCACTCCAAAGTGACTCCTGCTCTGGAGAGAGGGGAAGATGCTCATACAGACCAGTCCGGCTGTGGCTCCAGCAGTGGACCAAGGGCAGATATTGGGTCTGACTGCAGAAGCTGTCTACAGATGAAAGCTTCTCAGGAGACAACCCAGGGAAAGCACTCTGCAGTTCAGTGCTACTGCATCCCTGACAAACACTTGGACTGACTCAACTCAAGCCCAAGGTTGAGTCTCTTGGACTGACCCACTAACAACACAGGGACCAAACCCTACCCACAGTAGGTAAAAAGAAGCACTGCAGATGACGGGACAGAAGGCAAACATGACTGAGCCACAGTAGTAGGTCATAGGCAACACACATAAGTGACACCTCTGAAGCTGAACAGGGGACATTGCACTGCAGGGCACTATAGGACTTCTTCAGAAGGCCACTCCTTTTAAGAGCAGGAGATGTAGTTGACTTTCCTAACACATAGAAACAGGCACAGAGAGTGAGACAAAATGAGGAGTCAGATGAATATGTTCCAAATGAAAGAATGGGATAAAATCACAGCAAAAGAGCTAAATGAAATGGAGATAAGTAATATGCTGTTTATAGAATTTAAAGTAATGATCATAAAGATAGTCACTGGACTTGAGAAAAGATTGACCTTGGTGAGACATCAACGAGGAGACAGAAAACATAAAAAAAAAGAACCAATTAGAGATGAAGACCTTAGTAACTGAAATTTAAAATACACTAGATGGGAATAAATTGTAGGCTAGAGGAAGCAAAAGAATAGATCAGTGATCTGGAAGACAGAGTAGTGTAAAGCAATCAAACCGAACAGGAGAGATAGATAATAATAATAATAGTAATAATAATGGGTGAAAATAAGCTAAGGGAACTCAGCAACACTATCAAATGTAAGAACATTCATGTTATAAGGATGCTGGGAGGAGAGAAAGAAAAGGCAGAACATTTATTTGAAGAAATAATAGCTGAAAACTTTTTGAAGCTCGATAGGAGACAGAAATTCATATACAGAAGTAACAGAGAGCCCCCAGTAAAATCAGCAAAAGCAGATCCATATCAAGACACATAGTAATTAAAATGCAAAATGTAGTGATAAAGAGGATTTTAAAAGCAGCAAGAGAAAACTGTTATATACAAGGAAACCCGATAATGCTATCTGCCAATTTTTCAGCAGAAATTTTGCAGGCTAGAAGAGAGTGGCATGATATACTCCAAGTGCTGAAAGAAAAAAACCTATAGTGAGGAATATTCTCTCCAGCTAAGGCTGTCATTCAGAATAAGAGAGATAAAGAGTTTCCTGACAAACAAAAGTTAAAGAAATACATGACCACTACACCAGCCCTACAAGAAATTTTTTTTTAAAGATTTTATTTATTTATTTGACAGACAGAAATCACAAGTAAGCAGAGAGAGAGAGAGAGAGAGAGAGAGAGAGAGGAGGAGGAGGAGGAAACAGGTTCTCCACTGAGCAGAGAGCCCAACGCAGGGCTCGATCCCAGGACTCTGGGATCATGACCTGTGCTGAAGGCAGAGGCTTAACCCACTAAGCCACCCCGGCACCCCCCTATAAGAAATCTTAAAGAGAACTTTTGAGTGCAAAGAAAAGACCATAAGTAGGAGTAAGAAAAGTAGGAAGCACAAAAGCAGTAAAATTAAGTATATCTATAAAAATCAGCTAAGGGATTCACAAAATAAAAGGATGTAAAAAATGACACCATATATTTAAAACATGATGGGGGAGAGGAGTAAGGAATGAGTTCAAACTTAAGTTACCGTAAACTTAATATAGGCTGTTCTATGCATAAGATGTATATGTAAGCTTAATGGTAACCACAAATTAAACACTGGTAATAGATATGCAAAAAATAAAGAGAAAGGAGTAAAGTATAACACTAAGGAAAGGCAGGGAGTCATGATTTAAGAGAGCAGGTGAAGAAAGGAATAGAGAAGAACTACAAAAACAGCCACAAAACAAGTAAAAAATGGCAATAAGTACTTATCTATCAGTAATTACTTTGAATGTCAATGGGTTAAATGCTCCAATCAAAAGACATAGGGTGATGCAGTGGATAAAAAAGCAAGACCTATGCTACCTACAGCTGTCTCATTTCAGACCTAAGGACACATGCAGATTGAAAATGAAGGGATGGAAAAGCATTTCTCATGCAAATAGAAGTGGGGAAAAAAAAAAAAAAGGTTGGGTGGCCATTGTTATATTGGATGAAATAGACTTTGAAACAAAGACTGTAACAAGAGAGAAGGAAAGACACTATACAATCATAAACGGACCACGCCAGCAGGAAGATAAAACAATTATAAATATTTATGTACCCAAGATGGGAACACCCAAATACATAAAGTAGCTAATCACAAAGTACTTAATAGTAACACAATAATACTAGGGGATGTTAACATTCTGCTTAGATCAATGGGTAGATCATCCAAACAGAAAATCAATAAGGAAACAGTGACTTTGAATGACACATTGAACTAGATGGATCTAAGACGTATATTCAGAAAATTCCATCATAAAACAGCAGAATACACTTTCCTTTCAAATGCACTTGGAACATTCTCCAGAATAGATCACATGTTAGGCCACAAAACAAATCTCAACAAATTCAGAAAGTTTGAAGTTATACCATGCATCTTTTTTGACCACAATTCTATGAAACCGGAAATCAACCAGTAGAAAAAACTTGGAAAGAGCACAAGTACATGGAAATTAAGTAACATGCTACTAAACAATGAGTAGGTCAACCAAGAAATCAAAGAGGAAATAAAAAATACTGGGAGACAAATGAAAATGAAAACACAACAGTCCACGATCTCTGGGATACAGTAAAAGCTGTTTTATGATGGAAGTTTATAGTAATACAGGTGTACTTCAAGAAGCAAGAAAAATCTCAAGTAAACAACATATCCTTATACTTAAAGGAGCTAGAAAAAGAACAACCCTCCCCCTCTAAACCAGTTGAAGGAAGGGAATGATGAAGATTAAAGCGGAAATAAATGAAACTGTGGCACCTGGGTGGCTCAATCGTTAAGTGACTGCCTTTAGCTCAGGTCATGATCCCAGGTTCCTTGGCTCCCTGCTCAGTGGGAAGTCTGTTTCTCCCTCTCCCACTCCCCCTGCTTGTGTTCCCTCTCTTGCTGTGTCTCCCTCTGAGATACATATAAAGATAAATAAAATCTTTTAAAAAAATAAATGAAACTAAGAAAACAGTAGAACAGATGAATGAAACCAGGAGCTGGTTCTTTTTTTTTTTTTTTTTTTTTAAAGATTTTATTTATTTATTTGACAGAGAGAGATCACAAGTAGACAGAGAGGCAGGCAGAGAGAGAGGGAAGCAGGCTCCCTGCTGAGCAAAGAGCCCGATGCGGGACTCGATCCCAGGACCCCGAGATCACGACCTGAGCCGAAGGCAGCGGCTTAACCCACTGAGCCACCCAGGCGCCCCGGAGCTGGTTCTTCAAAAAGATCAACAAAATTGGTAGCTCTTTAGCCAGACTCATCCAAAAAACAGAGAAAGAAAGAAAGAGAGAGGACTCAAATAGACAAAACCAGAAATGAAAGAAGAGAGTAAACAACCAACACCAAAGAAATACAAAGGACTATGAAAATATTTGGAAAAATTACATGCCAACAAATTGGATAACCTAAAAGAAATGAATAAATTCTGGGAAACATATAACCTCCCAAAACTGAATAGGAAGAAATAGAAAATTGGAACAGACCAGTTACCAGCAGTGAAATTAAATCAGTAATCAAAAAACTTCCAACAGGGGTGCCTGGGTGGCTCAGTGGGTTAAGCCTCTGCCTTTGGCTCAGGTCATGATCTCAGGGTCCTGGGATCAAGCCCCGCATCGGGCTCTCTGCTTGGCAGGGAGTCTGCTTCCTCCTCCTCTCTCTGCCTGACTCTCTGTCTACATGTGATCTCTCTCTCCTTTTAAAGGTTTTAAATAAAACCTTTAAAAACAAACAAACAAAACTCCCAACAACCAAAAGTCCAAGACCAGATGGCTTCACAGGTGAATTCTATCAAACATTTAAAGAAGAGTTAATATATCTTCTTCTCAAACTATTCAAAAAAATAGAAGAGGAAAGAAAGCTTCCAAATTCATTCTATGAGGCCAGAATTACCCCAGTATCAAGACCAGACACAGACGTTACAAAAAAGAGGACTATAGGCCAATATCTCTGATGAGCAGAGATGAAAAATCCTCAACAGAACTTTAGCAAAGCACATAACAGTACATTTAAGAAATCATTCTCCTCAATCAAGTAGGATTTATTCCTGAGATGCAAGGGTGATTCAATATTCACAAATCAATTAACATGATACATCACATCAACAAGAGAAATTATAAAAACCAAATGATCATTTCAATAGATGTAGAAAAGGCATTTGACAAAATACAGCACTGATTCATGATAAAAACTCTCAACAAAGTAGAGGGAACATACCTCAATGTAATAAAGGCTATATATGCAAAACCCACAGCTAACATCATACTCAAGCTTTTCCCTTAAGATCAGGAATAAGACAGGTATGTCTACTCTCACCACTATTATTCAATAGAGTATTGAAAGTCCTAGCCACAGCAGTCAGATAAGAAAAAGAAAAAAAGCACTCAGATTGGTAAGGAAGAAATCAAACTTTCACTATTTGCAGATGACATGATACTATACATAGAAAACTCTAAAGACTCCACCAAAAAACTACTAGAACTGATAAATGAATTCAGCAAGATTGCAGCATATAAAATCAATATATAGAATCTCAGTACATTTCTATACACTAATGATAAAGTGGCAGTAAGAGAATTTAAGAAAATGATTCCATTTACAATTGCATTCAAAATAGTACAATACCCAATAATAAACAACCAGGGAAGTGAAGGACCCATATTCTGAGAACTAGGAAACATTAATGAAAGCAACTGAAGACACCACAATCAAATGGAAAGATATTCCATGCTCGTAGGTTGAAATAACAAATACTGTTAAAATGTCCATACTACCCAAAGCAATCTACAGATATAAAGAAATCCCTATAAAAATACAACAAAAATTTTCACAGAACTATAACAAATAATTCTACAATTTGTATGGAACCACAAAAGAGCCCAAATAGCCAAAATGATCATGAAAAAGAAGAAGAAAACGGGACTTTTCACAATCCCAGATATCAAGATATACTACAAAGCTGTAGTAATCAAAGCAGTAGGGTACCAACACAAAAAACAGACACATAGATCAATTCAATTGAATAGACAGCCCAAAAATAAACTCATATGATTATATGGTCAATTAATCTCCAGCAAAAGGAGGCAAGAATATGCAATGGGAAAAAGACAGTCTCTTCAACAAATGGTGTTGAGGAAACTGGAAAGCTGCATGCAAAAGAATGAAACTGGACCACCCACCTTATTACACCATACACGACAATAAATTCAAGATGAATTAAAGACTTAAATGTGAGACCTGAATCCTTAAAAATCCTAGAAGAAAGCACGGGCTGTAATTTCTCTGACATTAGTCATAGCAACATCTTTCTAGAACATGTCTTCAGAGACTTGGGAAAAATAAATTCCTGGGACTTCATCAAAATAAAAAACTTCTGCACAGCAAAGGAAACAACCAAGAAACCTAAAAGACTCACTGAATGGAAGAAGATTTTTACAAATGACTCACCTAATTAAGGGTTAGTTTCCAAAATATATGAAGAACTTACGCAATTCAACAGGCAAAAACCAAATAATCCAATTACAAAATGGGCAGAATACATGAAGAGATATTTTTCCAAAGAAGACATGCAGATGGCCAACAGACACATGAAAAGATAGTCATTATCACTTTTCATCAGGAAATGCAAATCAAAATCACAATGGCTGAAATCAACCACCCAAGAAACAAATGCTGGTGAGGATGTGGAGGAAAAGGAATCTTGGTGCACTGCTGGTGGGAATGCAAACTGTTGCAGCTACTACAGAAAACAGTATGGAGGTTCCTCAAAAAATTAAAAATGGAATTACCATGTGATTCAGTAATTCTACTACTGTGTGTTTACCCAAATTATGGAAACACTAGTTAAAAATGATACACGCACCTCTGTGTTTATTGTAGCATTATTTGTAATAGCCAAATTATGGAAGCAGCCTAAGTGCCCATCAATAGATGAATGGATAAACAAGTGGTCTATATTTGTAATGGAATAGTATCCAGCCACAAAAAGACATGAAGTCTTGCCATTTGCAACAATGTGGATGGATCTAGCGGGTTTAACACCAACTGAAGTAAGTCAGTCAGAGAACAACAAATATCAGATGAACTTCACTCATATGTGGAACTTAAGAAACAAAACAAATGAACAAAGAAAAAAGAGGGAGGGTGAAATAGGTGAAGGGGATTAAGAGTAGCCTTATTATGAGGAACACTGAGTAATGTATAGAATTATAAAATCACTATATTGTACACCCAAAACTAATATAGCACTGTATGCAATCTATACTGGCATTAAAATAAAAAAATTTTTTCTTCTTTATATCTAGATGTCCTGTCTTCCTGTCTATCTACTTACATCTTTATCCACATCTTGTTGGTTCTTTGGTTCTGTTTCTCCAGAGAACCGTGACTAATGCAGTTAGACTAAGTCGTTTTGATTCATAGGTATAAAAACAGAGATGATGGAATGTAATAATTTTATGATGGAATGTAATTATTTTGAAAATTATAAAAATATAATTATTTCCAAAGTTATTATTTATAAAATTATAAATTTAAATTAGAATTACTAAATTTCAAAATGATTTGAAAATTATAAAAACCAAAGGGAACATTATACAAAAATGACTTAATTTGTCCAGTTTCATGGTTTTCTAGAACATCCTATTTAAAAAGAATGATGCTCTCCTGAAGCAAATAACATATTATATATTAATAAAATAAAAAAAATTTAAAAATAAAAATAAAAAAAATAAAAAGAATGATGCTGAGAAAACTGGAGAAATTGAAATAATGTTTTAAAAGTAGTTCAGCACAGGGCACCTGGGTGGCTCAGTGGGTTAAGCCGCTGCCTTCGGCTCAGGTCATGATCTCGGGGTCCTGGGATCGAGTCCCGCGTCGGGCTCTCTGCTCAGCAGGGAGCCTGCTTCCCTCTCTCTCTCTCTGCCTGCCACTCTATCTACTTGTGATCTCTCTTTGTCAAATAAATAAATAAAATCTTAAAAAAAAAAAGTAGTTCAGCACATTCTTTAAAATGTCTGGTGTTTGAAATTACTGCAGTAAATTTCCCCTCTGGCATATTTTAGGTATGGGATAAATAATGATTAAAATGAAGTATTACACTTGGCGTGTGATAAAAGGAAATCATGTCTTTACCTTTTGATTATCAATTAATTCATGCTTTAATTATATTTTCATGAAAATATACAGCTATAAACCCTAATTTATGCTTGATATGCATAATGGCATAGTTTCACTGTACACAATTAAGAATCGGTCCTCTTTGATAAGAATTTTTTCCCTTCCTACTTCTTCTGTTGCTCAGCAATGGTTTTGTGGATTAAGGAAAGTGGTTTCACCATTTTTGGAAAACAACATTTTGCTATGCAGAATGGACTGTGTTTGAAATAATGTTTTAGAAAAGTGTAGAGATCATTGGTTACTGAGTTTTGTTGTTTTTGTTATTGACGGGGAGGCAACGTGTGAATAGTTCTAAATTAGAACTATGATGATAAAAATATAAAAAGGGTTGAAAATAAGCAGAGATAAAACATGACTTGAAGAACTTGAAAGTATTCTTTAGATGTCTGGGATCCAATTTTAAGATTATGGTAGACTGAGAAAACCCTCTCCACATTAAATTTTGTAAATATTCTAAATGTGTTACAGATGACTTCAAATTAGGTCTTAAAACTTTGAACATTTGTTGGGGGAAAAACTGCTTTCTAGTTTTTTTTTTTTTTCAAAGATTTTATTTAGTATTTGACAGAGAGAGGGAGACCACAAGTAGGCAGAGAGGCAGGCAGAGAGAGAGAGGAGGAAGCAGGCTCCCTGATGAGCAGAGAGCCCAGTGTGGGGCTTGATCCCAGGACCCTGAGATCATGACCTGAGCCAAAGGCAGAGGCTTTAACCCACTGAGCCACCCAGGCGCCCCCCCTGCTTTCTAGTATTAACAGACAAATGAACAAAAATCCATTGTGATTTATTATATAAAGATATATTACTGGCATTGTGTAATGTGTATGTGGTACCAGTGTTAACCCGTCAATGGAAATACAAGTGATCTCTTTAGAATATTAGGCCTCCATGTAAAGTAGATGTCTTTCGATCTTAGGCAAAAGGGCATTGTATCAGAAACTGTAAGTATTTTATGTTAAGACTTTTTTTTCTACCGAAATCTTCCATTCCTAGATTTTCTTGACTGTTTTTTCCTGAGGCTGGCTCCTTTAACATTTGTACAAAAAGAAAAGCGAAGATTTAAATACATTTTCTTTAATCGCCTATGAAACTTGTTGGAATGTAAGATTTTTGAAGTATGTGCATTTTGCTTTTTTAAAAAACATAGTGCTTCTAATACTTTTTATGTGAAGGGTCTTCTTGTTGTTTTTTTCTTTTTTAAACATGATAGGCACTTTGTGGCACGTTGGCTGCCTCTGAAGGGGGTTGCTAGAAAGTGAAGGGCTGACTGTTATCTGTATAAAATCAGGACTTCCCGAGAGAGTGGAACCGTACATGTCTAAACCTGAATGGTTAGAAACTGTGTGTGGGTGGAGGGGAGCGTGAACACAAGGCTTCTCTCACAAGGCTCCAAACAGGAGCATCTCAGCCCCTTAAAGCCCGGTGCTATGGACTCCAGCCCAGAGAGCAGATGCAGAGATATCTCCTTGTTCTTTGTAGGGGCCAAAAACTTATAGATCAGGTAGGATGTCTTCGTCTTTTAATTGTAAATTTGAACTATCATTTCCTTTACTGTTTTTCCGTTTACTAGGGTTTCTTACAAAACCATTTGATCTGGTGAGCACAGGTGGACTTCTAAGGGCCACGCTGCACTGTCCTGAGTGTGCACGTGCCTCAGGTGCCGTCGTGTTTGGCCAAAGCTCAGGGAGGGCATAACCCACCTACCCTTCCTGCACCGAACTTGCCAGGTGCCTCTGGTATGGTCTGGTGCTCGCTCACAAATAGCTCCTGTAAGGAGGGTTCTGAACCTTTCCTCTCACTTTGTTTCCAGTTTCGATGGGATGTTCATAGGTGTGGAGCCATCTGACGGGAGAACTGTGTTTTCTTCTTCATCTCAACCCAGTGCCTCGCCCTCTGATTTGTCTAGTGAGCATGAGGAAACAGTCCCAAGGAAGAGTCAGGCTTGAGGCCTGGTGGCATGCAAGACATAGGCTCCCCACCCTCATTCAGACAACTTAATAAGATAAGATACTAATCTCATTAATCTAACCCTACATGGAGAAGCTTCCCAGATGGATGATCTGTACCATCCCCAGAACTGCCTGGGTGATGCTCTCAGTGACTGAGGACAAAAAGCACCATTCCTTCATTCTGTCCCACTGCGGGTGGCCTACCCACATCTAATGTCTGCTGAGAACATGGACTCTGTATGGTTCTTTTTTTATTCTTTTTAAGAGCGGGTGGTGGAGGGGGTCAGGGGGAGGAACAGTGGGGGAGGGAGGGGAAAAAAATCTCAGACACTGAGCAGGGAGCCGAATGCTGGGCTGTCTCACAACCCTGAGATCATGACCTGAGCTGAAATCAAGAGTCAGAAGCTCAACCGAGCCACCTGGGCGCCCCAGACTCCACGTGATTCTTACCCTTGTGTCTTACTCTCTGTTGTCACGGCGTATTCTTTTTCTTTTTTTCTAAAGCTAGCTCTCTCCTTGTCTAGACAACCCCCTTCCATCTGCAGATGGCTTTGTGTGGGAAGCCCACGGACTTTCTTTCTACCAAGAACGTCCCCAGGATGCATCGGTAATTAAGCTAGTCTAACTCTCGAGGTGTTACTCCTGCTAGTAGGCATTTGCCAAATAAGTAAGCCTTTGCCAAAATGAAAATGACTTTTTTTCCTCCTTTAGTGAATTGTTTGGGATGTTTCTTCTTTTCGGTGGTTAAGAGACTTTATTTGGAATCTATCAGGATGGGCATCTCAAAAACAATTTTCTAGTGAGCTGAAGTTCCTGTCAGATGTTTTTTGTTTGTTTGTTTGTTTTGTTTTGTTTTGTTTTTTGTCTTTCGCCCACAGGGGCCCTGCATTTTAGAATTCCCTCAAGATCAGGTAAATTGAGAGGGTACAGAACTGGGCCATCCAGAAGCATTGTCATGTCTCATAAAATAAGAGAGCTTCTTTCTTTCTTTCTCAGCTTTAGTCTGATTTTAATTCAGCTTTCTGATCAGACCCTCCTGCAGTATCTTTATATTTGTTTTTCTTCTGCCAGGTGCATACAGACTCTTTGGTTTCCAGGGCTCTGGGTCATGATCCATATTTCTTCTGTGACCTTCCAAACCTCTTATCAGGGAAAATTTGGGATGGACAGGCCTCTCTCAAGGGCAGTTCTTAATACAGTCAGTTTTTACATACTGTGACATGATACACTAATTGATCATTTGTGTATTATGCTGGACACACTAACAAATCCCCAGATTTGATAATGATTTCCTTTTTCAAGTAGTTTAAAGTAGATTTTGATTTATTCCTATAATTCTGTTCATTGCTTTATGATATCCTTTCTCAGATGGAAGAGAAGTAGGAATAGTGAATCTGCTGTGGTCATTGTTGATGTGATAGTAAAAGTTTTAATAATTGCCAATTAGGGGCGCCTGAGTGGCTCAATGGGTTAAAGCCTTTTGCCTTCGGCTCAGGTCATGATCTCAGGATCCTGGGATCGAGCCCCGCATGGGGCTCTCTGCTCCACAAGGGAGCCTGCTTCCTCCTCTCTCTCTCTCTCTGCCTGCCTCTCTGCCTACTTGTGATCTCTGTCTGTCAAATAAATAAATAAAGTCTTTAAAAAAATAATAATTACCAATTACATGAATATCTACATCAGAGCCATTAGAAAATCAGCAGAAAAGATGACGATGCAAATAAAACTTTCAATAACATGATTCACATTTATTATAATTTAAAAATCTATCAATTCTATGTACTCTAATTTGCAACAATGAACTAATATATTCTTATGCTTATTCTTCAGCAGTGCATGTCTTTTGCTTAATTAACCTTACCTGTGGAATAACATTTGGGCAGAGACTCACATTAAAAATATTTGAGATAAAAACAACTATATTCTTTTTTATTTTTTTCTTCACAAAAAATGACAGAAATTTGAGGACTTTTATTTATTTATTTTTATTTTTATTTTTTAATTTATTTGACAGAGAGAAAGATCACAAGTAGGCAGAGAGGCAGGCAGAAAATTTGAGGACTTTTAAATTGCAGCTTCCTGACCCACATGCCTATGAAATACTTTTATAAATATTATGGCATGGCATGCCTAGGTGGCTCAATTGGTTAAGCGTCTGACTCTTGATTTCTGTTCGGGTCATGATCTCAGAGTCATGAGATGGAGCCCTGTGTCCATTCCTGTGTCAGGCTCCGTGCTTGGTGGGGAGTGCTTCAAGATTTTCTTCCTCGGCTCTGCCCTTCTCCCCACTCTCTCTCTTTCTCAAACAAATGAATCTTTAAAAAAATATTATGGCAAAAATTATCTCTCAGTTGATTTCATCACAGTTTGGTTTTGTCAAAAAACAGATTGGGTTTTACAGTATGTTGTATGTGAATCTCGTCTGTCATTGGTTAAACAAGGATGGCCATCGTACCAATCTCATAGGACCGGTGTAAGAATTTAATGACTTGAGTATACCATGACCTATATTGGCTCTTAACCAATCTCAAGCCCAGGCTAGTGATGATTCTTCAAAATCAGTATTTTTATACTTTCTTTTGATGACAGGAATGAAAAGGAATTATCTACTATCTAATGGACTAGATTTCAATACCAAATGATACAAGCAGTATAAAACATAAATGTCCTACCAGTGTAATTTATCTTCCTATTACCACTTTCAGATTTATTATTTAAATGATCTCCTGACATAATTGAATAGGAAAACATCCTCCTTTGGCTGAGGACATTGGATTTCCTTCTCCAGCCCTAGAAAGCAGTTGATCTCCTTGTCACATTATTCTCTAAAGGAGAAGCTTTGTATAACCTATGCTGAAGCTATTGTTGTTTTGTTAATAATTCTCCAACAATAAGCAATGCCTTCCTGAAATCTGGTTTGTTCAGTTGCGTGGGGGCAACTGCACAAATTGTTCAGTTGAACTATTGTGTGGAAGCTCTTTGAGTCAGTTATGCTGAAGACCAAACATTTTATTGGAAGAGGACTGAGGGTCTTTTGGGGGCAGGGAGGTATTGGGGTAGAGGGAGACCTGTTTCCTCAAATATGACTTATGGCATTTCTGGTGGTATTTCAAGCTGCTCTGAGCAAGGGTATCCTTGCGGTCAGACAAGAGTCCTGTTTATTCTCTGCCCACCTTGGGAGGTCCACACTGCATGTTAGCTACTTAAAAGCTCTGAGAAGTCTTGGACCAAAGAAACACTTGGAGAAACAATTATCTTTGGTACAGTACTTTGGAATTTTAAACAAGTGTTGTTATTGTTGTTTCTTCTCAAATACTTGAATGGCACCAAAGCTGTGTCTTGAGGTCAGTTTTGGCCCAAGATGCTGCTGACTTATGTGGCCATAGGGTGATCCTTTAACCAAACAAGGATTAGAAACAGTTTTTCAGCTTCTGTAATGGAATGTTAACTTGGAGCTTTCATGTTTGGTAGCCTGAGTTCTTCCTTTGGGTAAGAACACAAGGTACCTGCCCTCCAGGCTTTTTCCTCAGAGTTTAAACTTGAGGTAGCTTCCCTTTGTAACAATCTGTAGCAGTTGCAGGGGGGAAGAGAAATACAAGAAGATAGCAGTCCACTTTTCTATTAATTTGTTTCATTCATGAATTGCTGGTCACAGTTAATGAGAGAACTGCATTCCTTGGCTTCTTCAGGATAGTTCTCCATAAAACACCTTTACTAAATTATGTTAGTACTGTGCCCTCAAATTCTATAGATCTGTGTAATGTCTGACATTATTAGGATCATTTTCCAGTCTTCTGTTGTGTATCTTTGTTGAAGACATGGACATTGCTCTATGTCCTTGGTTTAAATTCCCTTGATTAGTACTTCTTGATGAATTCTGTTTTGAATTTAGTGGGAAGTGTTTGTTTTTTCCTTAACAAAAAACAAAAACAAAAACAAAAACAAACACAATGGTTATTTATCAGATGCATCAAATATAATTAAATATTCTTTCATGTTTTTCTTTTTGCCTAGGCTACTAGGAAGATCAAAGTCAAATTTGATCTACACCATAGTAATATCTAAACATGTTTTTCTTTAAAAAACAGGCTTATAAAAAATAAATAAGAAAAATCAGGCTTGGGTGCCTTGGTGGCTCCGTTGGTTAAATGACTGCCTTCAGCTCATGTCATGATCCCAGAGTCCCGGAATTGAGTCCCACATTGGGCTCCCAGCTCCACGGGGAGTCTGTTTCTCCCTCTGACCTTCTCCCCTCTCTTGCTTTCTCTCTCTCTCAAATAAATAAATAAAATCTTAAAAAAAAAAATCAAGCTTATATATATTGCTTCAATTCCCTTTAGAAGGAGGTAGTACTTAAATTTATACTAACAGTAAAACATACTTTTTATGCAAAGCCTGTGTTCAGAATATTTACCTTCAAATCATTTTAACTGATAATTTTTTTATAGAGATAAATGTTTTGTGTGTTAGGTTTCACGCTGGCTTTCAAAGCTCCATAATTCATTATATAGCAAAATTCCTATGTATAGGAATTGTGGTTAAAAAAAAGAAATACTTAAATAAAAAGGGAAAAAAAAAAATAAAAAAATTAATGGAAAAAAAAAAAAAAAAAAAAAAAAAAAAAAAAGAAATACTGAAATGCTTTATAAAATTAGGTATATGAAACATTTTGAAATATTATTTAAGCATAATAATTTTCTAAAGATTTCAGTAGTTAAGCAGTAACTAATAAGAGAAGTAGTAAAATATAATGAAAAATAGATGCTGGCCATGAAATCTACAAATATAGGTAATATTACTTTGTTTTTTAAAATTAATCTTCCTTGGTTACTTCTAGAGTATGCTGAAGGTGTAGGCTTAGTCAGTGAAAATTAGAGGTATTATATCTCAGGCAACATTTCTTAGATGTTTGTGTAAGTATTGATGGGAATTCTTCATTCCAATTTTAAAGAGTATGTTGAACCATGCATTATATTTTTATTTTTTAAAGATTTATTTATTTTAGAGAAAGTCAGAGAGAGAGAGCCAGAGGGGGTGGGGAGGCAGAAGGAGAGACTCCCCAGTAAGCTCAGAGCCTGACAGGGGGCTCAATCCCACAACCCATGAAATCATGGCCTGAGTCTAATTTCATTTACTTATTTTTTCTTGATTCCAGGAGAGCACAGGATTGTTCTTACAATTATTCCAAATAAAACAGAGGTCTCACAAAGAAGGAGCCATTCCTTCAATTGTCTGTTCTGAAAAAATTCTCTCCCTTTTTGTCTTGATAATGCAAATCCATAATATAATTGGTATAAATAAAGGCTATATGCTTAGGGACTAGAAAGACAAGGGAAGGGGTTGATGACTGAGCTCAAGTCTTGAAGTGTAATCTTTTGGGGACGGGCTAATGGATCTAGCCTGTGTAGATGTAGAGACAGAGTTAGAGCCAATGGACCAAAGCCACAAGGACATAGATTTCAGCCCAAAAAAGAAAAATTTTTAATAATTACCATATTTAAAATAGGATTGGCTTCCTTGTGGAATTACCTTGTAGAATTACTGGATATGTTTAAACAGAGCTTCAAAGCCAATTTCCAAATGTTAAAACATCTGTTTCATGGAATCTCAAAGCTCCTTGTTCTTACCCCTGTCAGCACCTGATGACACTCTGCTCTGTGTTTTGTGTCATTTATCTGTCTCCCCATCTCCAGAAAGAACCCCTTAAAAGTAACCACCATGCATTACCTATTTTGTTATCTCCATCCCAAAGCAAGTGCTTGGCACATAATAGATGCTCAATAAATGTTTGCTGAATGGCTGTAGTTTGAAATAATGATTTTTAAACTTTTTTAAACCTGTCCTTCAAATTGAAGGACATGAAGATCTAGTGTGTGAAAGAGATAAAAAATGGATCTGTTCTGGAGTTCTAGGGCTTGGAGACCTACCCTTAAAGCACCTCTGAAGAACACAAGTTCAGAACCACTGATGTACAAACTTGAACTTAGAAGACTTCTCTAGTTCACATTTTGACCTCTAGTTTTTTGATTCTTAATCCCTTTATTTCACCTTTTCTGCATTTCATTTTTAAGCTTTTTCTTGTCCTTGGAATGTTTTCAGAGGTAAAGAGCCAGATGCTAAATAGAAGAGGTGTATGCATGTCTTCACCTCCTGCCATAATTTCATAGATTCTTAAGCTGGGAACACTACATGACACATTCTCCAGTTCTTGCTTAAGCGTTTTTGCTATGGACTTTTGGTTTCCATACATTTTGGGTGGTAATATCCTGTCTTTTGTGTTCTGGCCCCTGCCTCTGACTGTGGTTGAACTGGGAGCTTGGTAAGCACATGGTCGTTACTCTAGACATGAAATTACATTTCACAGAAGCAGAGAAAATAAAGGACAGGGGTGGCCCAGCCCTGCAGATGGAAACAGGTGTCATAATGGCCACAGCCTTGCTACCTCCTTTGCACTTAGCCATGGAGAGAGAGTGAGAACTGAGGACTCATGCTAATGATGAGCTCTATCAGCAAACTGGTCAAGGAAACAGGAAAGGGGGAGAATGAATGGCAAGAAGAGAGATGGGTCCATGGCCTGGGTGTTACTTCTCAGCAAGGGATATTCATGCTCCAAGTGCTTCTATGTATGGAATTCCATGTCCTAGCTCTACTAGTCATCCTATGACAGTGCTTTTCAACCTCGAGTGTCCATTACATGAACACTTTGACTAAATGCATTGACCAGAGATAGGAGAATACTATGACTACCTATGATTTGCTTAGATGAAGTAAAAAATTGAAGTGATGGGAATGAGCTATTTTTGGTTTATAGTCACTCTCAGTTTATAGAAGGCTTTTGATCCAATTTTTAGGAGATTTGGCACCATTATGAAAATAACCTGGAGCCATTTTGTTGTGTTTGGTCAGCTAACTAGAGATGGTATTTTTAGATATACTAGAAGAGAACTAGTGTGGAGTAACGAGAAGGAGAGGTAGAGGAGGGGCTTAAGAGAAACAAAGGGAGCCAGAAGATGTTTGGAAAAACATCATAAACCTCATTCCCACGCACCCTGGAGCTGCTCCCAGTACAACAGATTTCACATATAATTACTTGAATGACCAAAGAAATGCATTCAGTAGGCACTCAGCAAATCCTCGTTGGGTTTAAGTAGGAAAGAAGTAAAAGACATAATGGGCTAGTGGCAACAAGGTTGGGGACGATAAGAAGCCTTAAAATGACCTTGTGAGTTGATGATGAAACATCCCTGTGGAAATGTTCCGTAAGCAGGTTTTAGTTGAAACTGGTTTTGCATATGGAGCAATTTTCAAAATCCTTATCAGCACCAAACAGGTGAATAACCTATTTGTCTGAACCATTCTTATTTAGGATTCACTGTAAGCGGTGTGCTCCACATCACCTCCCCATCCCTTAGCAGATGACCTTCTCTAAGACCTCATAGAGAAGAATATCAGAACGGTATGGTTGCTGGTGGTGGAGAGGCCATTTGAGGAGGAGGACGGAAGTACCAGAAGCTAATGCATGGTAACATGTACAGATTGATAGCAAGGACAGAGAAAAGAAATGAGTTAAAGACGATTAAAAACATTGTTGGCAAGAACAATTTTTAAAATAGTGCCGTGGACAGAATTGGCAAAAAATAAATAAGTAAAGGAAAATGATAAAAATATCAAGGAATGTGCTAAAATGGAAGGAAGGTATTTACTGCTAGGCTAAGTGAGCACCCCTGTTGTGGGGTAGAGTCACACTGTGTGGGGCAGAGACACCCTTGACTGTCTGAGGCAGAGACCATTTTTGTCTTGTTGGAGGCTACATTCACAATGCCTACTATTTTTCCCATTACTATAAATATATGTTGAATTGAGCAGATGAGATGTAAATAATGAATTGGCAAAGACCCACCTCATTTTTCCAGACCCAGTTCGAATGTTGTCTTTCTATGAAGCCTCTCCTTCCCCAGGCAAAAACATAGTTCCCTCACGCAGTGTACACTTTCCATTATGATTGTTCAGAAGTCAAATGTCAGTCTAACATCAGATAAGGAAAAGCTGAGGAGCTGTCAGAGAATACAGGAGACTCACGCACCGCGGTGACTAACGCGCCACGATGACTAAATACAGTGTGGGATCCTGAGGTGGATCCCGGAAGAGACAGACAGTAGTGGAAATACCGGTGAGGTACAAATAAAGTGTGTAGATTAGTTAATAGGATTCTAACAGGGTCAGTTTTTTAGTTTTGATAACTGGCATGAAGATTATGGAAGGTATTAATGTTAGGGCAAGCTGGTGAAATGTATGTGGGGACTCTGTACAATTCTTCAGACTCTTCTCAAAATCAAAAATTATGTCAAAATAAAAAAGTTAAGGGAAAAATCAACTAGGAGTTTTCAGTACATATAAATATATGTTGAATTGAACAGATGAGATGTAAATAATGAATTTACATGGGAACTATATTCAGTAGACAGAAACTACTGAAAACTGTTTTCAGTAGACAGAAACTTCCAGTCAACAGAAACTATGTTTCAGTAGACAGAAAATAAATAAAAAATTATCTCAAAATGAAAGAGTAAAGGGAAAAATCAACTAGGAATTTTCAGTAGACAGAAACTAGGTTTCTAACCCCTAGCATGGCCCAGCCTAGTAGGTGCTCAGTAAATACCAAATTAATTTACTGTTACTTGCTCCTACTTTGGTAATTTGCAGTCTGTGTCTTCTCCTTGCCCTTCCTGCTCTACCTAGCGACAGCTTGGTGCCTTTAGGGAGGACCTGGTCCCAGAGTGAATGTGCTTGAGAGGCCAGAATCCTGCCTTTTGGTGGCAATGAGGCTGCGCTACAATTATCCCACGTATTAGTAATTTGCTTCCATCAGGACTGAGGGTAAGAAAGAAGAGTTTTGCTGGAAAAAAACCAAAATAAAAATAGGGAATCTGGTCTCTTTGTACCTTGATTTTAAATTGTATATGTTTCACCTTTGAATTCAAGATTGCTATTCATACTGAATGCCAAGGTACTCCAGTGAGATTCCCAACTGAACTTTTCTTCTTTTCTTTTTTATGATTTAGAACATTCTTATTTTGTTTTACACATTGAGGACTGACTGCCTTTTCACTAATAGTATCTCATCCCAAATTCTGTGAAGAAAATGTCCCTCTAAAATATTTGAAACCTACTAAAGAAAATCTTCACGCTTATACATCGCAATAGAAATCCAAACACGATGGTTATTAAGATCACCTGTAAAGATTGACAAAATGTTTAACACCTCAGAAATCCTGTGAAAACATCCCTGAGCATCCCCAAGAGCACTCTAAACTTAGCCCATTTCTTCAAAATGACTATATAATAGCACATGTAATTAATAAAAGCTAGAAGAAAACCTTCTCATCAGCTGGAAATTAAGTAGGATCTTCTAAAGATTCCATCATTTATAGAAATTTAGGGTGAGTATGTAGTTCTTTTCCTCCTGCTTATAAAATTTTCGACATGCAGCCGTTCCTATTCAAGTCATGTGACATTCCATTCCCACCACCACGGAACTGCCATTTGCTCTCTTCAACTGTGCCCTGCCAAAGACAGAGCTACAGGTTGTCTTAACTCCCTCTTGTCTGTTTCTCAGCATCCTCCCCTGGGGCTTTCTGCTTTGCGCCGCTGCCTACCTGTGTCTTTCTGTGGCATCTACCATCTCTGTATCTAGGCACTCACACCTCACAAACACAAACATCCACACACAGGTGGAAAGTGTGGGGCTTGGAGGAGAGGCTTCCTACAGAGAACCTTTTTTTTTTTTTCCCTTTTCTTTTTTAACAGTGCAACACATGCAGCTTGCCCCTCTAGTGTAAAATCCTGGTAACTGAGTTGGGGGCAATGCCAACTAGAGTTCAAAAGGAAAAATGAAACAGCCCCTGTTTTCATATACATGGTCATTTTGAAACATTGACTGAATACCCAAATGGTCCCCACTTTGTGAGAAACACAAGTGTTTCTGCGAGGTCAACAGATGTAGAGACTCCGTGACATTGGCCGTATCTAAGGACTGTAATGGTGGCATTGCCATTCCCGACTACCCTGTGGACGTGGGCCACCTGCTAAGCTCTCTTTTGTTTTTCCATTAAAAAGATGATCAAAACACCGTATTTTACATTTTACATCTTTCCGATCTTTTACATTTTAATGAGTTTTCTGTATTTCAAGGTGTGGGGTGTCCTTACCCAAAGACCTAAATAGATGATAAAATACTTCATTAGATAGTATTTTTATGCACAATCTTAGAATTTAAATTCCCAGCATTTCACACAGTTCCTACTTTTTGTTATTTTAATTCATGACATCAGTCAGCAGCTCAGGGCCACTGGTTTTCCATCTGAGGTCCTTGCTCCTTATCATTAGGACCAATTTTTTTTGTCACGACTTCCAGTTTTCTATGCTATTCATTATGACCAAAGAGAGAAAATCTGCAGAAATCTGCAAATGTGCCCTGCTGCTCACTCCAAGATTGGACCCACTGTCCAACCTGAAGTCTCGGCCGGCAGGCAGCACCGTCATATAGTGGTTTGAAATATTTGTTCCATAACTGATGTGCAAAAGTCTCGGTTATGGAAAGGTTGAAGACATGTCTATTAAGATTATACCACAGTGCCCCCTAGCCTATATAGCAGGAAGAAAAATGTTTCCCCTCTCTGCTGTTCATTTCTGGAGGTACATTCTTTAGCAACAACCTTTTGTTGTAGGCAGACTAAATATATTTGTTTGGTAAAGGATACTAATTTTCTGTTAAGTACCCCCTAAATTTTTTTTTAAAATACGTATAGTAGACATCAACTCACTTTCTTGAAGAGCCACAGCCTTCTTCAGAAGGTGGCTCAGTGGATTAAGCCGCTGCCTTCGGCTCAGGTCATGATCTCAGGGTCCTGGGATCGAGCCCCGCATCGGGCTCTCTGCTCCGCAGGGAGCCTGCTTCCTCCTCTCTCTCTGTCTGCCTCTCTGCCTACTTGTAATCTCTCTCTCTGTCAAATAAATAAATAAATAATAAAAAAAAAAAAAAAAAAAAAAAAAAAAAAAAAAAGAAGGAGTATCCAATATTCTGAAGTGTCAACAGGTGAAGAAACATAGAATGACAGTGTGTAGGGGGCTCCATCATTCGAGCTTTTTGCTTGACTGAGGACAAGTAGAGGAAGAGCCTCACATTCATACCTTTCATCCTATCCCACTTCCCTCCCGGCTCCCAGGGAAAAGCAGCAACCTGTAAACTGTGTCCTTGAGTGTGGCAAGGACAGGCATGCTTGGCACTATCTAATTATCATTGATCCCTAATTCATTATTGTCTATTACTCACATTCTCTTCCTTCATATTATTTCGGGAGAGAAAAAGAAATCTATAGATTTAAGCCTTCCTGTCTATGTTGATTTAAGTTCAATAAATAGACTTTAAAGAGAAAATTTTAGTATTTCCTAGGATCTCTCTTTGATTACTCGTTCCTATGGTTTCTTCCTCACCTCCCCTTCAAAGAGAAACCTTGAAAAATGAAAACTTTAACCCTAAGAATTTCACTAAGTGAGGCCCACAAGACATATTTTCTTCAGACTTAAAAAAAAAATCTCTAAATTTATCTCTAAAATCTCTAAATTGTAGAAGTAGGTGAACAGTAGAACATGATTTATTCTGCTCTGTCACTACATAACCTTGGAAGTTTTCTAGAAAGGCATTCTCTTTCCCGATTATAGAAAACATTTAATGGGAAAAAACACTCCTGAGGTTTGCAGTACATATACTTTTTAACTTAAAGAAATAAATTGTAGCACATTTACACTCTGCCATAAAGTACTAGGATGAATAATTAAAATAGAACTAGAATTGTCAAAACAAATAGTAACTACGGATTGTGGTGTGGTGCTCTTAATTTTTTTTCATGCTTTTTTTGTTTATTCATTTGCATAGCATAGTAATAGGCAAAGGACTTCCCAGTCATTAAGTGTGAATTAACAAGAAAGGTTTTTAATGGGTATTTTGGGCTCATTTCAGATTTTAGCCAGTTATTTAATTCTATATTCTTCTCTTGCATTTGCTCTGAAAAATAAGTTATTTGTATAAATAACGAGTATTTAAAGGTGAACAGATCAGAACTCCGTGGCTTGAAAAATAAAATTTAGCAATTAATTTTTCACATAGACAGGACGCTTTCCCTAGTGCTCGATTGTGAGCATTGAAGAAATGAGCAATTCAGACAGGACATGTATCTTTACTATTAAATAATTCAAAAGCAGTAAAAACCATATACATTTAGGGTCTTTATATTTCATGTTGATGTATAAGCTCTTAAAACACCAACACTATTTCTGTGTCTATCTCCAAATATATTAAATGATTTCTAAATGAATTTTCCCACAAGACTTGTCACTATTCCTACATTAGGTCATTGGGGCCAAAAGCTCTCAGTTCACTCTCACTTTCTGCTGACATCTCCTTTGCAGTGTCCCCAAATAGCCTTACCTGGTGACTTTAACTTTGGGCTGGTAAATGAGCCTGGCAGTTTTTACATGCCACTGCCTAGTCCTGGAACAAAGGACTGGGCATAGGATGAACATCCCTGAATAATGTCTGGGAGCCTGTTCAGGGATCTTCCCGTATCCCTGTGCCTTCCTAGGGTCTTTGCCAAAATCACTGCTCAGGCCAGCTAGTTCTCAGAGGTCTGTGCCTAATGTCACATTGCCAGGGAGAAGTTTTTGTCCCTACTGGCATCCTCATTTAAGCTCACAATCTATTATTATGATCAAATTGTGCTAAGTAGGCAAACCTAAATCCAAAACACGCAATTGTTGAGAGTGGGCAAAGGGATGGGGTAGAGAGGTGGGAGAGAGGGAAGGAGTCTAACCTTTGTTGAATACCTATTCAGCGTCCGGTGGATGCTTGGTATGTATTATCTCAGTGAATCATGACAGCATCATTGTAAGGAGGTAAAGAACTGGTTCCCCAGTTTTGCGGGTGAAAAATGTTAATTGCTTTCCTAGTGTTACTCTTGACCAGCGAATCATTGATCTTGGATTGCCAGACAGGTATTTTTGGCTCTAAATCTCCGGTTTTCCCTACCTATGCGCACGTGCTCAGGAAGTTTATCTCAGGAAGGAATCCTTATTTTTGTTGAATGCACTACAGTCTTGAGAAGACTTTGTGCACCACAGCCATCCCCACACATTACAGTGCAATGGTGGAACATTATCTGGGCCTTCCCTTCATTACTGTAGTGATAAGGTAGGAAAGAAGTAAGAAGGTCTCTGCCTTCCTGTTGTTCCCTGTCTCTGTCCAGTACTGGCTTTCCCTTAGGCCAGCGATAAGGCTTGGACCTGTGGTGTAGTTGTTATTGGCAGGGCAATTACTGCTCCAGGGACAGTGTTTCAGTGGCTCATTTGAAAGGTCAATCCAGATTTATTAAGTCTAGCCTACAGCTCAGCCGTCCTGAAGTAGCCCAGAGTTCAAGTGCTTTTGTTCTTTGCCCTCAAAGCAAGCTCTTGAATGTGTATTATCTTAACTTTGTGAGGCTCTCCCACAGCTTGACTCCCCTATCCCCCCTAAAATCGGATTTTTCCACTGAGATTATGTTTGCTGTAATCCACAGGGTCTCAGGAAGCATAAGGACAACCAAGTGAAGCACGTAGGACCTCCCTTTCCACCAGATGTCACACACAGGATTGAATGAAGCCATTCCTCCTGTCAGCAAGAATGACAAGTCTTAGGCTCTATTTTGCTTTCTTTTTTCTTTTCTTTTCTTCTTTTTTTGTGCCTATTGCTTAAAATAACTGAGCTTTCTATTATTTTCGCTCATCTTGTGAAATTGCAGATGTTTACTGGTTTCATTCTTTCTTTTGTTGAACTAACTCCCCCTCTAATGGATGTGTTTTGTTTTCAAAACAAAGCTCTACATTTCAATTTGAATGGCTCCCTCTGATACGATAAAGTTCTGTTGTTTTACTTACATAACCAAGATTTCCATTCATTTTAAAAGTTAAAAAAATGATCTAAAAGACAAAATTTCCATGCAACGTATTTAAATATCCTGGTCTATTTTCCTCTTGTGTCTCTTCACTGCCCTGGGGGGAAAGTGTGGGAGTTGGGGAAATGATGGGGCCTGTACTCCCTGCTTTAAAAAAAACAAAAAAACAAAAAAACCCCCAAACAGGCAGGGTTTAAGAACCAAAACCAAAAGTATTTTGTCTTAGCTTTTAGAAACTGGTAGTTATCTACCAAATAGCCATTCTACTTTACTCCCAGAAACCTGCCCCCTCCCCAGTTGGCAATAGGCCCAGATAAACACCCTTATTTCCCAGCTTATCTTGGTCAATGAGATTGTGTGGATGGCCGCTGGTGGGCTTCTGGGAAGACTCTAAGGTTGACTGACTCAGCTAAGCGCAGGAGAGGCACGCCTTTTGGTTCTTCCCTTCTTACTCCTCTTTCAGCCTGAAATGCCCTGTCTGGATCTCTAGGGCCACCTTGGGCCTCAAGGATGAAAGCCATGTGGAAAGACAGGGCTCAGAGTTACATGTGACTTGGGAGCTGACTTGGCAGGGAGCGAGTATTGCCCACAGCATTTCCTTCTTCTGCAGGGGAAATCAACTGTTTTGTTGAAGTCACAGATTTGGGGATTTTGGGGGGGGGGATGTCTTTTTTTTTTTTTTTTAAGATTTTATTTAATTATTTGACAGAGAGACTGGGAGAGAAGGAACACAAGCACAGGAAGTGGGAGAGGGAGAAGCAGGCGAAATCTGCCCCCTCAGGTGCCCCGAGCAGAGAGCCCGATGTGGGGCTTGATCCCAGGACCCTGACTGGGATCATGACCTGAGCCAAAGGCAGATGATAAATGACTGAGCCCTCCAGGTGCCCCAGGGGATCTCTGTTCCGAGCCGACAGACCTAACCATAGCTGATACTGTTTTCTCTAGCTTCTCTGGAGGTGTCATGTAGAAAGATCAGGTCACCCTGCACCTGCCTTGTCTCTTCTCCTAACTCTCATTCCCTCTGTTTCTTCTCACCATCTCTACTGGCATTTTTGAGGACGTTTTCAGGCAGGAAGCGCCTGTCTGAAAATCACGTCCCCAGATGGGTCCTGCCCAAGAACGTATGCGCAGCTATTTATGCGGTTCCCTCCTTTGTTCTCCTTGGAGCACAGAGATTTCAGAGCAACACAGAAACTGCAGAGCGAGCTCACTGCAATCGTTGTGGGGTGGGCCGTGCAAGACAGGCCCATTGTTTGGGGTGCACGAGCTCTTGAGGTCTAGAATCTGCCCTGTAGCAAAAGCGACCCTATAGCTGGACAGGGTCAGAGTCGCACGCGGGTCTGGAGCACAATTTCCTTCCAAAAAGGTCTCCAGAAAGTCCAGTGTGTCTTCCCTGGGTGAGGGCTTCATGGACTAGCGAGCCAGACCGTCCACTTTACGGCTTTCTGTACCTGGGGTCTCTCACCCGCCTTCCTGCAGCTTTCTGTGGGGTTGCCGATGTCAAAGAGAACAGACGTCCCCATTCAGCCCTGATTCAGCCCCGATTCAGCCTGGGTAAGTTAAAGGAGTTATTTGGTGAATGGAAAATAAAACCTCCCAAAGAAGCAGGAGGGACGTAAACATTGGGGAGGTGGAGTGAGTTACTCTGGCACGCGAAGGGAGGGCCAGGGATGCAACGTGGAGAAACAAGACGACCCGATGCCTTTCTGTGCCACATTCCCCAGCGGAAGGGAGGACGCTGTCACATGCATGGTATGATGTCATCTCGCTGTTTCCTCCTGCCACTGTCAGGATCCTTCATGTTGTGGCCCTGCATGTACTGCCTGTCTCAGCAGCCTGATCCCTATAAGCACAGTCTGTTAACCCTCTAGGCACCAAAGCACTTGGCATGCTTGTCCAGAGTAATTTCAAGGTAGATTATTTTTGTTGATAATAAACACACTACATTGGGCACAAGCTGGACTAGGAAAGAGTATCATAAAAGGAAATCTGTGATGATAATGGGTGGTAAGTTGATAATGAATATCCTACAAAATAAAGCTTTTATTAAAATTATGAGTCTTCCCCCCATATAAAAGAATGGGGGTGGGGAGAGGATTAAGTTGGCCTTATTTGTTATAGACTTGCTTATAAGACAGTGTATAAATGTAATATATATACATTTGGGAGGCTACAGCAAGAGCTTGCAAGAGATCCAGAGAAAAGCAGATGCAATTATCAAAAAATCGGGACTTCAACACAAGGTTGAAGGGGTCAACTGTACTTAGCCTGGAAGAAAGATGATTTAATAATTGTTAAAGAGGGTCCCTCGGTGCCTCAGTCCTTAAGTGTCTGCCTTCCACTCAGGTCATGCCCAGGGTCCTGGGATCCAGCCCAGCATCAGGCTCTCTGCTCAGCGGGAGGCCTGCTTCTCCCTCTCCCACTCCCCCCGCTTGTGTTTCCTCTCTCGCTGTGTCTCTCTCTGTCAAATAAATAAAATCTTAAAAAAAAAATAATTGTTAAAGAACTGTTATTAAAGGGGTCACTGACCTATGCACTCTCTCCCCATAGAGAACATAAATAAAAGGAATTGTTTGAAATAGAGGAGAACAGAGGGATTTAGATTAAGTATTGGGAAGCATCTGTTGAAAGTGAGCATCATTAAAAGAAAAAAAATGTCGCAAACTATAAGCCATTATTAAGGACGTGTGAGGACTCTGTCTCAAGATATTAGCGTGCTGCTCGGAACGCAGGCAGTAGACTCAGAACTGGTTTTGAGTCTCCGTTCTTGCCTTAGCTGACATGCATAAGATGATCTTTAAAGTTCCTACACTTTGCAGGATTTGGGGGCATTATGGAATACAGTATTTGGACAAGGATGTAGGTGATACAAGTGATAGATAAACATGATTTCCCCCCTTAACTTCTGAACTATCATTTAAGATTTTATAGCTCAAGGGTTAGCCAATGTGTTCTTGTCAGTTTTGATTATTTTTCTTCATTTTGCAAGGATCTGGCTTTTATAGAAAAATGGATCCTAGCATTTTGTGGCAGGTGATTATTATTACTTGGTTTTACAAAGCCATGCTGCTGTATGTGTGTATGTGTTTGGATTCATACTTACACCGTGAACAAAGCAATAGAAGAAAGGTATTTCAAAATCAGTGTCAAGAGAATTAGGAAGTATAAGTCTCAAAAAGAAATCACCGGTCTGAAAGGAACACTACGTGCCTGAGGCTCAGTATTAATTTCCTGTTTTGCCATCCTGGATCTTTTCATGTTACCAGGATTATTGTCGCTTTGTCAACTCCTGGTAAAAGTCTCTCAGTCGTGGAAGCGCTGGTCTCTTTGATCTCGCGTGCCATCCTCGCTGATGCCTCCCTATTCATTTGTATGTTGTCTTTGAGGCAGGTGTTCCCAAGCTGCTTATTGCCTGCTGTGGCTATAGTCTCTGTGTGGTAATCAGTGGAACAGAGTAGATTTTTCTTACCTAAATGATATTTAAGTATGTGCAGATGCAAAGCTAGTGTCTGTTCACTGCATTGCCAGAGGCGAATAAAGAAGGGGCAGGAACTGCCTTGACCCCCAAGAGTCTTAGACCCGGACCCTAATAATATTCCTGGCTCCATTGCAGAGCATGATTCCTACTCTAAGGGCAGGGTTTCGGAGTACTTTCAGCAAGCTGCTTCCTTCGTATAATAAAGAGAGCAAATACCTATTGAATGTCTTCTAGGTACCAGGTGTCTAAATATGTGCTGTATGTGCATTGATTCATGTCATCTTCCCGACGGCAGTGTGAATTTGTCCTAATGATTATCATTCCCATTTTATAGATAAGAATATGGAGGCAGAGAATACCGGCGGCAAGCCAGGATCTTGAGCCTGCACGCTGAGCCTCTGCTCCGGCCGCTCTATGTGAGCGGCTCGCTCCCTGTTGCTGGGGAAGCTGGCGTTTGGAAGTGTGTGAAACATGCCTTGATACATTCTAATTATTTGTTCCTTTATCATGGGAATGTGTTTGAAATTCTGGAACCAGAAAACTGCCAGCCTACCTTCCTAATCCTTGTTTCATGACACTTAACTTAGAAGACAGAATTTATTATGGCTGGCTAACTTGGAACTCTCTCGATTCTGAACACAGCGGCCAGACTTAGTCTTCTTCAGTCTGCTGAAGCTGTTCCTCCTGACTGTCTTTTAACCGCTTCCCGCCTTTCTTTATGTTACCGGGACCTCATTCCACAGCTAGCTACCTGTTTGAGAAGGGGTGTCCCTGCACATGCACACAGGTGTCCCAGATGACAATGTAGGAGCCTTCTTTTGCTAAAAGTCACAAAACAGGGACTGATGCTGTTTCTTCTGTGTGTGGTGGGGAATCCAGGCCCACCAAAGACTTTTTTGCTGGGGTGGGGAAGCACATTCCTGAGAGGTAATATTCTCCCAGTCACTTGCGGCTTGGAGCTTTAGTTCCCATTGAAGTCTTGGTCTCCCCGGATATTTTCTTCACTCTGCTCCACATTAACCTATACCCAGCTTTTCACCTCTGCATTTGCCTGATTCCTCATACAAGGCATTTTTTTTTTTAAGATTTTATTTATTTATTTGACAGCGGGAGATCACAAGTAGGCAGAGAAGCAGGCAGAGAGAGAGGAGGAAGCATGCTCCCTGCTGAGCAGAGAGCGGGGTGCTGGGCTCGATCCCAGGACCCTGGGATCATGACCTGAGCCAAAGGCAGAGGCTTTAACCCACTGAGCCACCCAGGCACCCCCATACAAGGCATTTTTAGGCATAACAGACTCCTTTGAATGTTTGGGAGCAATGGGAGACAGATAGCGGTTCTATCATCACAAATAACCTAGAATTGAATTCAGACATTCCTTTCCCTAAATGTCCCTCAGCCACTCCATCCCAGAAAATTTTTTCACCAACCTCCCTTGTCAGAGACTCCAGAATTTCACTCAGCCTCCCCACACTCCAGTTCCCCTACACTTCAAATTCAGTTCTCTCACAGCCCACACTTCAGCTCCGTGCCTATCTTTGTTCTGTCTAAGGGGTTCATTACTATCTCCCTGAACAGAATGCCCACGAGTCTCTATCAGGATAGGAGAGATGACAGTGACTTTGGAGTTTCATCTCGTCTCTCCCTTCTCTGTCCCATCTCTTCACCTCTGCTCCGTTTCTGAACATGGAAAAGATCAGAGGAGAAAACATTTTTTTCAATGATCTGGATTTTGACTTTCCCATTAGATGGCAGAAATTGACTACAGTCAGTTTGAGTTTTAAATACATTTATTCTTTGGGCTAAACTAGCAACAAAGGACTATTAACGTTGTAATTAAGAGACATAATAGGAACCACAGGGTACTATAAGACATGTGGCGCCTCCCTTCTTTCTAATAAACCAACGTTAATGTGAAAGGAAACCAGTAGCCCACTTCCATTAACCGCAGGAGGTAGTGGCAGGTCTGGGGCTACCATTCCCTTTGAGGACAGATCCTTGAATTAGGCAATGGTTGATAATCGAATCTCATTTTCTCTTATTAACGGTGCTCAGTAGAGCATTCAGGGAGCTTGAGGCATATAGGTCTCAGGCAGAAACAGGAGAGAGAATGGATTCAAACCAAGGGAGCCTGTGACAGCCGACTGCTGTCTAGGCATCTGAGCAATCGGAAGATGTGTCCCCAGAATGGATGTGTCTAGGCAGTCTGTGGTCCTGGAAGTCAACTGTCTGGCAGCCGAAGTACACCGCGGCGGGGTGGAGTGTGCTTGCGGCGGGCAAGCACCAAGGGCACAGTCAGGCATGGCAGAGCTACATTTGAGGACCTTGTTCCTTCCAGGAGAATCACAGCCGTGGACTGCAGGAAGCAGCAGGACCCTGAAGGGGGGAAGGGGTTCCATAGGGTACAGTATCTGAGCCCAGACCTAAGGTTCCAGTCCTAGTGGGAACCTTGCTTTATTGGTTGGTATAGAACCATGATTATGAAAAAAAAAAATGATCACAGTAGCTAGAAAAATTGCTGCTGGGAGGCTTCATGGATGCATACTGCTTGTCCCTTGCGAGGTCTGACAGTTTAATTGAATTACCAGGTCTTTGTCTTCTGATCTAAATCTGGCCACTTTCATGATGAGCTCAGGAATCAGGGAAGGCCTGGAGTGTGAGAACCAGGGAGGCGACGGACAGGGAAAGGCAGCAGGGCCAGTGATCACAGAACACCGTTGAGAACACATCGTAGGATGCAGGAGAACCTAGCTTTCCTTCTGGCCTGTAGACAGCTGGAAAGAACACTGTGCCAGTGCTTACAGTGAAAAAATTAAAAAGCACATCAAACTACAAGAACGCCTCCCTTGAAGGGTGGCAGAAATTGGGGGAGTACATGCTCTTTTAATGGTTTTTCTCCAGGAGCTTGAGTGGGCACTCACAGAAAAGATGGAGAAAGAATCTTAAAAGTCTCCTCTCTGGATAAAATAAAGCAGGAAAGGGAGGTACTCTCATTTTCAAGACTGGACCTTGGAAATGAGGAAGCTAGGTGCAAAGACTTCTTCTAAGGGCTGAGTAGTTGGGGCTGAGGGGACAGCAGATCCAAAGGCCCCAAGCTGGGACTGGCTTACTTGGTGAGCTGAATAGAGAGGAGGTTAGTGTGGCCACAGCAGAATGAGCAAGTAGTCAAGTAAGGAGAGGTTAGAGAGGTAACAGGGGGTACGGATTGCCTAAGGTCAAGGGAGCAAATGGGCTAAGCCAATGGAAGGTTTGAGCAAGAAGTGATATAACATGACTGTTGGTTTGAAATGATCCTCACAATAGTTTGGCAATTCCTGGCACAGTTCAACATAATCTTGACCATACAATCCTGCATTCACACTCCGGAGTGTTCCTGCTAGGGAAATGGGAGCTTATGTTTGCACAAAATCCTATGCGTTCATGCTCATAGCAACTTTATTTGTAAAAATAAAACATTGGAAACAGCCCAAATGTTGCTCATTGCTCAGTGGGTGAATGGAAAAACAAACTTTGGCACATCCAGACCAGGAAATACTGCTCACGATTAAAAAGAAAGAACAATTCACCTACAACGGTTTGGATGGAGCTCAAGGATGTTACTGTGAAAAAGGCTAACCTCAAAAGGTTTTGTACTGCATAATCCCATGTATATGACCTGTTCAAAATAGCAAAATTATGGAGGTGGAGAATGGGCGAGGGGTTGTCGAGGGTGAGGTTTGGGGTCGGCTGTGACTATCAATAGTAGCACAGTTTCGTATACCGATTGTGATCGTGTTTGCACACATCAGTACATGTGGCAATATTTCATAGAACTTTAGAGTAAAAAGTGAAGGCAGTGGGGAAGTTCTAATGGGCTTTCTAGTTGAATCGATAGTATTGCAGCGGTGCCAACAACTTCCCTCGTTTGAGAATGTACTATGGATATGTAAGGTGTTATTACTGGAAGAGCTGGGCGGAGGGTACACAGTCTCTCTGTACTGTTTGGCCAGTTCCTTCTGAGTCTAAAATGATTTCTTTTCTTTCTTTTTTTTTTAAAGGTTTTATTTTTTTTATTTGACAGAGAGAGAGAGAGAGAGATCACAAGTAGAGAGGCAGGCAGAGAGAGAGGGGGATGCAGGCTCCCTGCTGAGTGGAGAACCCAATGCGGGGCTCGATCCCAGGACCCTGAGATCATGACCTGAGCTGAAGGCAGTGGCTTAACCCACTGAGCCCCCCAGGTGCCCCTAAAATGATTTCTAACTGAAGTTAAAAAATGACTCCCTGGCAATAACGTTGAGTCCACACTGAAGGAAGAAGGGGCAGCAAGGAGACCACCCACATGAGGGATGATGGTGGCTGGGGCCGGCGTGGGATTGGTGATGGCGCTCCTACCCGTCCCTCCTGGTCTGTGCAAAGGAGCAGCTTTTAGAATTGCCAGACTCCCATCCATTTCTGCTGTCATCTCTGGGTCCAGTCTTCTGCCCATTGCTGATCCCAGCCAGTGTGAGTGCTACTGCCCTTGATGATGCCACCGTTTCTTGCCTTACTGTGCCAGAATTGCCTGAGCCTTCCCAGGTGCTTGACTTTTGTTTTCTGAGCTCTGTTTTCTCTGCTCATCTACCTGCCCCATATTGTGTGCACTGGACTGTTTCCCACTGGAGGTGGATTGTATTCTGCTCTTGCTGCTCCCTCTTTCTCGGGAAGTTTCTAATTCCCTTTCCACATCCATGGAGAAGAGTTCACCTTGGGTATATTTTCCAATGAGGGTCCTCATCTCTCAACTCTTTCCAAGACACATTCCCAAGTGAGAGAAGGAAGGAAACTGTCTGTGTTTAAACATTGTCCTTCCTACTATCTAGTTTTATGGTAGGTATCCTCTCTTAGGACTATGGCTAACTCAGTGATCTTCAGAGGCTCAGTTGTCCTCATTTCCATTCCCTATGATGTGGAGGATGTAGTTGCCCCACTTGTATTCTTGGCAGCCAATTCTTCAGACATCATTTTACTATCAACACACTACCCCAGACCCTTCTGGTTTTCTGCTGGGAGATAAATGCCTTCTTGTTATTTCTGGCTGCAGCCAGGCCCTCCGCCTTCCCAGCCTCCTAGAAGCATATGCTGAAGGTTCTGTGACCACTCAGATATGAACACTTTTCTAGGGCTGACAGTCCTGCCAGGTCCTTGATACACAAAATTTACATTAAGTCCTTGAGCAGTTCTGGACCAGTGAATCATAACTGCAACCTATTTCTTAGTAAGGTTATGGGAAGCCTTGTATGAATTTTGAATCATCATTGGCATTATCTCAAAAAAAAAAAAATTGGGACTTTTGCCAATTGCTTTCCAAACATAGACTCAACCTTTATGCAGAAATAAAAAAGCTTTGGCTTGCTTTGAGAGCCCTCAACTTCTATTCCATTAAAACAAACTCTTTATCAAAGTCAGCATGACTCGTAGGCTCCTTACAACAATCCCGCAATAGCTACTAGAAAACCAACTATATAGTTTTTAGAGCAGCATTAAAATAGAGCAACACTTTGTTTCCCCATTTCCCCTTGAAATCCATATGTTCTCTGTGATGTTACTGAAGTCTCTAAGAAACACAGCATAAAGTCATTGAGCATTCGCTGGTAATCCTACAAGATGATAGACCCCCAGTCTTAGTTCTAATTCCCACCCTGATGAAGTGCTTTCTAGACGTGGCACTTCTGTTACTCTGTTCCATCCCCTGCCCTCCTGCAAAAATTTATCTTTAGTCAGATAATTTATTTTTCAGATCTAAAGATGGTCGAGCCATTAACATGTATAATAAACTTATTTGTATTCCAGTTACAATCATCTGAATTATTTGCATTTAAAATTTTTTCTCTATGCCTGTTTTTCTAATTTTAAATTCCCTGGTGCTCACTCTCAGGTACAGAGCAGATAATAGTATCTAGTTACAGGTGTATCACCGCTGAATCCCATGTCACCTTTCTCTGTCACTCAGACTAATAAGAAGGTTCTTTAACATTATTACATTCCGGTTTTATCAGTGTTAATCTTCATCATCATCAGTATTTTCTCAAACAATTAGAGTTTTTTCAACCTCAATTCAAATTTATCCAAAAATTTTAATGTAATTTTGCATCCAACAAAATTGATTTTGGGTGGTCTCAAAGTAACTATTTTAAGGCAGTATAAATTTGTAGATCAAGCATTGGCTTTCAAACAAAACTGGTCTGCACTGGAATCCTCACTTTGCCACCAAATGGCTGCTCTTGTGAGTACTAAGCCTCAGTTGATGCATCTATGAAATTTATATAATAATCTCAAAGGCTGTATATGTAAAATTCTTAATATAATGCATGGTATATGATAGGCACTCAATAAATGGCTGTGATTATTTTTACAATAATACTCTTTCAGTATACTCTTGTTATTGTTGCAAACGTGGTTCCTAATTCAATGATATGAAATAGGTTAGCACGTCGTGATATATGGTGGTACTTGCCGTCATTCTCTACCCAGGAGCATAGCTCAGGCCCCATAGATGTCACACATTTGTGGTTAAAATATTATACAAATAGCATAAAATTAAACTTGAGAAAATTAGTATTATGTAGCTTATTAAAATTTAGAGGTCAGTTAACTCTATCTATTCTGATCAGATATATATAAAGGATATATTTTCACTTACATAACTGACCATGTAGCATAGTCACTTTGACTTTTATAGCTATATTTTAAATTATTCAACAGGTATAACATAGAACAGGTAATGTTCAGTATTGGATCACAGTTCTTCAAAATCTGTGACATTGTTAAAAAAAATTATTGTGTGCTTCTGTATGCTTGAAACTAGTAGACTTCCAATAGAACAAGTATGGCAGGGTTGGAAGAAACAGGTTTGATACAAGAGTCTGCTTTATTCCCGTGGGTGAATCCTGTTCCTTCTTAGAGCTTCACTTTTCTCTAGATCAACTGTGTTTTCTAGCACTACTTCTTCATTCACATCCCGCTGCAGTTATATAAGACTCAAATGTTTATTCAAATGTAGTCTTCAAGGCTTTTAGGGTACTATTCCTCAGATCAAAATATGGCTTGATTTGTTTAAATGTGGCTTTTCAAGTCTGATGAGAATGATTGTGTTGCTCAGTAGAAAAACATCACAGAAACAAGATTTTTATTCCTATTAGTAAAACAGGAGCTTGGGAATCTAGTTTTGATCCACGGTTCTCAACCCTGAGTACATTCCTATAACCCGAATAAGCTTTAAAATTCTCAGTTCTTGGACCCCACCCTTGATCAATAGAATCAGAATTACCAGGGGTGGGAGCTGGGCTCTGGTTTTATTAAAAACTTAAGGAATATAGTCAATAATATTGTAATAGCTTTGTATGGGACAGATGGTAAACACTTATCGTGGATGATCATGTCATCATGTATATAAATGTCGAATCACAGTGTGTTTTACATCTGAAACTAATGTAATAATATTGTAGGTCAACCACATTTCAATTAAAAAAAAAACAACTCTCCAGAACCCAGGTGATTCTCATGTACACAGAGGACAAAGAACTGCTGATTTAGGCCTGTCCTTATCTAAATTAAATTTACTATTAATTAAAGTAGCACTTTTTTGATAAGGAGGCACTGAGGAACAAATATCTTCACACAGTAAAAATCTTTGGTTAAGGAGAAGCAATTTAATTGGGAGTCACCTCTCTGTTTCTTTTAGTAAAGGGAGCTTTAAAGTTTATAAACAAAAGTTTATAATTACCGTCATCACATCTTAATGATTAGTTTCTTCAAAAATTTGCATCTTAGAATAACAATACATAGAATAGGGTAATGCAAACACACTCTCAGATACATATCCTAGTTCTTTCAAGCTGCTATAACAAAAATACCATAGCCTGAGTGGTTTATAAAAAATAGGAATTTAGTTCTCACTGCTCTCGACTCTGGGAAGTTCAAGGTCAAGATACCGACAAATTCAGTGTCTTGGTGAGCGCTCATTTTTCACAGATGGTAGTCTTCCCACTGTGGCCTCATGTGGTAGAAGGATCAGAGGATTTCTCTCCCATGCGTGCAGACTCCACTGTCATGACCTATCACCTCCCAAACGTCACACCTCCAGGTATCATCACCTTGAGGGTTAAGATTTCAACATAAAATTTTGGGGGAACACAAACATTCAGTCTATAATAAAGTGTACAGAACTTTCAAGGCAGCTAAAAGGCAACTAAATATCAGATGTATGTATCCTTGACACCTAGGAAAAAAAAGAAAAACAAAAGACCGGGAGGACGATACCCATAGTTTCGTATTCATTAAATAAGAAACTCATCATAAGGTCATCATTAAAATGATGAGCTGCCAGCTAACAGTGATGGGCTCCTGGTATGTTAGTATTTTAAGCACCTTACAGCAGGATCTCATTCAATCCTTACAATAATCTATAAAGTAGGTACCATCTTACCACATTTTACCCATGAGAACATCGAGACCACAAGGAGCAATTTTACATTGACAAATGCTATATAAACATTATCATTAGTAATTACAATTAGAATTCTAAGTCTTCTTTCTCAAAAATTTCTAAGCCTTAGTAGTCCTTATTATTTCTGAATACTGCTAGATTTGAAATGCAGCCTTTATTAAAAACATGTCGTACTCTAAGGCCAAGTCTTCAAAGCAGTTTAATCTCCTGTGCCGACGTAGTTAACACAACCAGAGAAACAGAGGGTAAGATCAAGTGGATCATACACCACAATTTTAATTGCTTTGCATTCTCAATTCCCCAACTTTCAGGATTTGAAATTCATTTCATATCTAGCAAGTGATACTGGATGATAGTGAAGTAAGTGGAAAGAACACAGGGGGACTTGGACTTCTTATTCCAACTCTCACTGTGGGGTGTTATCTTGCAAAACTCCCTGAACCTGTTGAGACCTCATGTCTATGCTGTCAAATAGAAGGAAAGTAGTGGGAACAGCAGTAATTAACAAGGACACCACTACCTGCTGTGGCTCTTAACAGTCTTATTGTCACGGTCAAATGAGATCATTTGTCAGAGTGCTCTCGGCTATATAATGATAGATAGATACTAGGTTTTCTTATTATGATTATCTTGTTATTATTGTTCCTATTATTATCTTATTATTTCTGCTTATTATTGCCACAGACCCAAAATGATCCCGCCTTTCTGAGCAGACAGAGGAGAGGATGAGAGAGTGCCAGGGACAGGAGCCAGGCTCAGGCGTCTACCCTTGTAAGACCCTTGGGAGATTTTAAGCTTAAGAACATGAACGTATTTTCAGTAGGGAAATCTTTTACTTACATTTGCTTTCAAAATAGAGAATTTTTACTGCAGAGGGAGTAGAGATGGGGGAGATCATAACTGGGCTTGAGGAATAAATGGAAATTAAAAACTAGAAGCCAGGGGCGCCTGGGTGTCTCAGTGGGTTAAAGCCTCTGCCTTCGGCTCAGGTCATGATCCCAGGGTCCTGGGATCAAGCTCCACATCGGGCTCTCTGCTCAGCAGGGAGCCTGTTTCCACCTCTCTCTCTCTGCCTGCCTCTTTGCCTACTTGTGATCTCCGTCTGTCAAATAAATAAATTTAAAAAAAAATAAAAAAATAAAAATAAAAACTAGAAGTCATTCAAGATTATCAGTCATTGTTAATTTGTCAGTCCAAATGCACAATTTTTCACTTTTAAAACTAGTGATTTGTTTCTATTTATTAGGAGCACTGTCACCTTAAAAACCTCTATTATATGATGTAAGGATAATCTTTTCTTTCCACCCTTATTTTATATCAAGGCCCATACTAGGTTATGAAATTAGCCCTCAGCTTAATAATTTACTTCCAAGCGAGTATTCTCACTTGAGTTTGAAAGAATCCACACTAAAATATTAATAATACCGTGTGGCGCTCAGACACATGCTCAATATTTGCTTAGAGGAGGTAGCAAACAAACTCTAAACCTTGCAAATAAAAATAATCTTATTTCCAATATTGCTTCATTATGATTCAGAAAATTCCATTTTTAGGTATTATGAGATCTAAATTAGTGTCATGCGTGTTCCTAATGCAGCGAAGCAGCCACCAGAATTCTGTTGCTCAGCCTTTTCCCCTCTGATTTTCACGTGCTGACATCAGCAAGTTTGATTCTGCTTTTGACCAAGAGAGGGCCCTGGCCTTTGGGGAGTCGGGGACAGCAGGGTTTGAATCCCAGTTTTGCCACCTTTCGGCTGTGTGACCTTGTACAAGCTCCTTCGCCTCTGTGAACCTCGGACTTTTTCATGAAGTGTGGATAACAGCAGCCACGTCACGTCAGGAATTTGTTGGGAGGATTGCATCAAGAGAGTATTGTGAAAGGCCTTCCGTGCAGTTTAGCTATCTGGTGACCCCCTCACACCCCCAGTGTTCTCTCTGGGGTTTCTTCCTTTCTTACTTCTTTCCTTTCTTTCTTTCTTCCTTCCTTTTTTTATTTCTTTCTAAAGATTTATTTAATTGACAGAGAGAGACACGCAAGAGAGGCAACACAGCAGGGTGAGTAGGAGAGGGAGAAGCAGGCTTCCCGCCAAGCAGGGCTCAATCCCAGGACCCTGGGATCATGGCCTGAGCCGAAGGCAAACACTTAACGATTGAGCCACCCATGCACCCTGGGTTTCTTACTTTAAAATGGGGAGTTTTCCCAGGGATTCATGAGGAATTAGATTTTGCTCTGGTTTGGATCTCCAGGCATCTTTCCCATCTTCACTTTGGTAACAAAGTTGTTATCAGTATAAGTCTTCATAGATTGGACATAAAATGTACATATTGGAGGATTTTATTTTTTATTATTATTATTTTTTAAGATTTATTTATTTTGGGAGCACCTGGGTGGCTCAGTGGGTTAGAGCCTCTGCCTTCAGCTCAGGTCATGATCCCAGGGTCCTGGGATCGAGTCCCGCATCAGGCTCTCTGCTCAGTGGGGAGCCTGCTTCCTCCTCTCTCTCTGCATGCCTCTGCCTACTTGTGATCTCTCTCTGTCAAATAAATAAATAAAATCTTAAAAAAAAAAAAGATTTATTTATTTTTTTAGAGGGCGAGGGAGAATGAGAGAGAGAGTGTGTGAGCGAGGGCCGGGCGAGGGGAGAAGAACGGAGGTAGAGAATCCTAAGCAGACTCCCCGCTGGGTGTGGAGTCCAACACAGGGCTTAGTCTCAGGACTCTGAGATCATGACCTGAGCCGCAGCCAAGAGTCAGACACTTAACCAACGGTGCCACCCAGGCAGCCCCTTTTCTTCTTATTTCTATGTATTTTGATTCTGATTCCTCTAAAACAAATGTATCACTTATCATAAGAAGATTCTAGAAAATTGGAGTCTTACTTTCTAGTCTTAGCCTTCTTTACCAATGATAGATCCTCACTGATATAATGTTATTATTAGAGGCAGGAGAGAGGCAATTTCTCAAACAACTCTCTACTCCCTTGTGGCTGACAAGTTCCAATATGTCAGTGGGAGGTGCAGATCTCTGCTCCCTCTTGTAAGCAAAAGCACTAAGTGGTCTCACTAAATTATTAACAAAATACACAGGTCAAGCATGCAGCCTTTTGTCCTACTTTTCCCCATTTCTTGACTCTTAAAAGTGCTATTGTAATGTTGCACAAAGGGTACTCCTACGTGGTTTGAGTCAAAAACCTGACCAGTTTGTTGCCAGAATGTGTTGGAGAGTTAACATTTAGTAATTGCCATTTTTTTCCTGTTTACACAGGCACATCGGAGTGACCAACGTCAGTGATCATAGTAGTAGCTACCATCTCTGAGCAGTGTGCCAGGCGTTATGCTCATGACTTGGCATGGTTTGTCTCGTTTAATTTTCACAGTCTCATGAAGGAGATACCCATTTTGTAGATGGAGAATGAGAAATTTAGAGAAGTTGACCAAGGTCATCAAGCTGGAAGGTGACGGAGCGCAAACCCAGTCCGCCCTTTTTCCCCACCGTGGAAGATAGTATCTGAATTGGGACATCTTTCAGAGTGAAATGAGAGATCATTGCCATCTACAGTGAATGACAGTCACAAACCAGAGCTTTTCTGCGCAGGCCGGACGTATATTTACCCAAAGTGTAAAACCCTCCTGGTGGGGAGCTTTTAATTATTGAGACAGTAAAGGGAGACTCCGGAGCCCTTTCCAACTTCCTTCCCCCAAGATGGGAAAGCCCTAAGTCTCTCATCAGATCAGTTTTTGCTCAAAGGAGGCAGCCTTCTAGGAATGTGCCCACCAACGCTATCCCATGTAAGGGTGGTCAGGGCCGCTCTCCTGTCCCTCCAGGTTTGCATTATAGAAGCTCAGTTTCTGTGCCCAATGTCCATCTATTAAGCACTGACCGGGGTGGGGTATTCTGATGGGTGCTGGGAGAATGAAAATGTCCATGGCGAAAGCCAACAACTATGGAAAAGGGTGAGCAGAGCCGTGAAGGGGAGGAGGGGAGCACACATGCAGGGGGCTGGAGACCGGAGGGGTTCCCTGGACAGCTACTGGTGAGGAGAGCCCCTGGAAGGGAGTGAAGTGATGGGTTTTTGTGTGGAGAATGCTGTGAGGGCCAGAGACAGGAGGGGCAGGAGGGACTGGAAATGGTGGTTTCAGTTATCCGAGTAACATGACAAAGGCCAGGCCAGTGAGGATGGAGTGGAGAGCAGAGAAAGGAAGGACGCAGAGGGGGAAAATGAAGGTCACACATAACTTGGTGACTGGTGGGATGTGAGGGGAGAGAGGGAAAAATCCTTCCTCCCAGTTCTCGTTGCTTACATTCTTGCGTGTTTCTGTCCCCACTGCCTGGAGCCAGAATCCAGTGTACGTGTTTCTGTAGTTATGACCCTTGCAGAGAACGGCAGAGTAGAGCAAGTGTTTAAAACAGCCAAAATGAGAGCATGAAGAAGGTGCTTTTGGGACTGAAAAGCAAAATATAAAATAAGCAGAATATCGCTATGATTAGTACTAATGATTCTAGCATTCATTCTGGGTTTACCTTGAAAGAAAATGCAGCTGGTAAGAGTAGTTCATATTTCGCTTGGCACTTAACACATTCCTGACCCTGTTCCCCGTGCTTTAGATGGATTGACGAGGTCTCGTGATAACCCAACTTTACAGATCAGGAAACTGAGGCACAGAGAAGTTAGGCAGTTATTCAAGATTACAGCTGCTCAATGACCTAAAATGGATTTGGGTTCAGGTCTGCTGGCTCCTCTTACTGTCTCCTCCTACACCACTGTGGTCAGACCCTGAGTACAGCACAGGATTTCATCTGTAGGCAGGGGTTCTCTGGTGACTGTGAGGTTTCTTGCCTGTGGACTCTGCCCCGCCTGCCAGCTTTCCAGGCATGGTTTCCTTCTCCATTTTTTTTCCACTTTATTTATTTTTTATTGTAACAGTATTCATTGTTTTTGCACAACACCCAGTGCTCCATGCAAAACGTGCCCTCCCTATTATCCACCACCTGTTCCCCCAACCTCCCACCCCTGACCCTTCAAAACCCTCAGGTTGTTTTTCAGAGTCCATAGTCTCTTATGGTTCGCCTCCCCTTCCAAATTTTTTTTTTTTAATACACATATAATGTATTTTTATCCCCAGGGGTACAGGTCTGTGAATCGCCAGGTTTACACACTTCACAGCACTCACGATAGCACATACCCTCCCCAATGTCCATAGCCCCCTCCCCCTCTCCCAATCCCACCTCCCCCCAGCAGCCCCCAGTTTGTTTTGTGAGATTAAGAGTCATTTATGGTTTGTCTCCCTCCCAATCCCATCTTGTTTCATTTATTCTTCTCCTATCCCCCTAACCCCCCATGTTGCTTCTCCATATCCTCATATCAGGGAGATCATATGATAGTTGTCTTTCTCCGATTGACTTATTTCACTAAGCATGATACCCTCTAGTTCCATCCACGTCGTCGCAAATGGCAAGATTTCATTTCTTTTGGTGGCTGCATAGTATTCCATTGTGTATATATACCACATCTTCTTTATCCATTCATCTGTTGATGGACATCTAGGTTCTTTCCATAGTTTGGCTACTGTAGACATTGCTGCTATAAACATTCGGGTACACGTGCCCCTTCGGATCACTACGTTTGTATCTTTAGGGTAAATACCCAGTAGTGCAATTGCTGGGTCATAGGGTAGTTCTATTTTCAACATTTTGAGGAACCTCCATGCTGTTTTCCCGAGTGGTTGCACCAGCTTTCATTCCCACCAACAGTGGAGGAGGGTTCCCCTTTCTCCGCATCCTCACCAGCATCTGTCATTTCCGCTTCTCCATTTTTTTTAAACGTGGCATTGGCTCAGGTGCTCTGACGTCCATGTTGAGAGAGGAGTGGCCTGGTGAGCGATGGCAGACTATGTTTCCATGGGGAGTGCAGGCCATTGGGCCCAGGTCCAGGTCTCTGGTGAGTGTTTGTTGTTGAGGTTCAATACCTATCCTTTCAGCGTGCCCCCAAAGGAACTAAAGGGTGCCCATGCAGGTGATGGAAGGCATGAGAAGAAGAAGGGAGAAAAGGGGGAACAGCAGTCAAGTGTACCTAGGAAAGAAAAAACGCCCAGAGGAAGACAAGCAAAAACTGAATTAATGGGGACTGGAAATAGGAATTAGATGCTCTCTGACTGATCAAGTGGAGGAGTGAATGAAAGGACCTTTTTTGAGAACCCGCTATGTGTCAGGCACACAGTCTTTTTCACATCAATTATCTCAGTTAATCCTGACAACTACTCCAGTCTTTGTTGACGAAAATGCTGGTTTCTGTCCGTTTTGTGATAGCTGTGTTCTTACACAAGCCTTCCCTTTCTGACAACCAATAGCCACACACATTGCAATGTCAAGTCTTTCTTCTTGCTGGGTCCAACAGTTCTTGAGGAGACAACTTTGCTGGGCAATTTTTAAGCTGCTCAGTCTTCCCCAGCTATGTGCCTGACCCTTTCCCCCCTCCTTTGTAAAAATGTCTGGGGCTTTCATTTCTGCAATCCTTGGATTCTTTTAACAAGACCTTCGAAAGCTGTAAAACTCAATGGTACATGTGATGGATGGTGCAGGAGAGGTAGTGAAAAATGTTCACCATCGATACAGGCTTCCAGTTAGGGAACGAATAAGTCACCGGGATAAAAGGCACAGCGTAGGGAATATAGTGTATGGCATTGTAACAGTGTTGTAGGGGGACAGACAGGATCTACACTTAAGGATGAGCATAGCCTGACCTATAGAGATGTTGAATCACTACGCTGTGTCCCTGAAGCTAATGTAATGTTGTGTGTCAACTATACTCAAAAATAAATAAATAAATAAAGGGAATACAGGTGTGTTACGTATCTGAAACTAGTAAAATATGGTCTATCGCCAACTTTGCTTCAATAATTTAAAAAAAGTGAATACAGAGGAAGAAAAGTTCTCCATCCCTACTGGGTCCTAGGAAGGAAAAAGTGAATGATGGGTTAAGTAGAGCTCTTAAGTTATAAAAGTCACAATTATATATGTGTGTAATTTTAGCATAGAGATTTATTAATTTGCATTCATATCATTAGAGCTAATTAGCAGCTTCAGCTTCTCCATCTATGCTTTAAAGACGTTTACCCTTTACTTCCCATGTGAAGCCCAGAGCCTATCTTTACAGACTAAGGCTCAAAACTGTCTGCCAGTATTAGCGTTCGGAAAAAGGGAGTTCTGAGCTGTGGCTCTCTTGCCCTCTACCATACTCAAAAGCTTCTGCTGCTGCTGCTGCTGCTTCTTCTTCTTTTTTTTTTTTTCTTTTTTAAAGGGAAGTCTATTTACCATTCATCAGAGAGCCTATTTGGAACAATATCTGTAAGAATTAATAAATGCAGGGAATGGGAGTGAAAGCTCCCTTTCGTCTTCCTTTTCTCACTTAAATGAGACACCTGTAATTTGCAGGAAAGGAAAGGAACAGAAGAGCAGCAGAGTAAGCTTGAAAACCTGACTTCTTGTATTGAGCCACAGGTGCGAACCGAAGATGTTTTTCTCACCCCGCTCACCACTTACTTGGAAATGATGCCTGTAGGAGACACATATTGGATGAACCTTAAGAAACAATAACAAAAAGGCTATTTAATTTTTAAGGATTTGCCTATGTAATTGTACAAGGCACAACATTGTTTTGGGATTCATTTGACTAATCTTGGGCTACTATAAATTTGTTATGGGCAGTCTGCCATGTTCCCACTACTTACTGTCCACAGCTGGCATTTTCTTCCTGTTACTTTTGCTCTATTCCAATTACAATATAAACTCTCTGAGTTGGAAGCAATGTAGTCTATGTTCCTTATTACTACTAGCCATGGAATCCTTATAAATAATGTAAAAATTAGGTCCAAGAGTCCATCATGCGCATCCTGGTTGTCTTTATTCCCTGGTTATCCCTGGGGTCTCTTTGTTTCCAGCCCTAAATGGTCGAGAATGGATCGGGATCTCCCAACTGTGATGTTGATCGACGTGTGCGCTGACCGACAAATTCAACGTCAAGGCTCTTTACCTTCACTGCATTCTCTGTTTTGTCAGGATGCATCTATTCTGGATCCCCTGTTAATTTCCTGTCAGTTTAATTAACATGAATATTTCTGACCTTCTCTATCCCAAAGCTTTCACCCACCTCCGCTTCCCTTTCTCTCCCCCCCGATGATGTTACACCCACAGTTCTAGAAAATGTGTGGTTCTCGGGCTTTGTCTTCTCCCTCTCTTGCACACTACATTTGCTCTCCGTTTCACCCATCCTTGGCTCCTGCCTACCTTTGCATGTCTGACCATGCCTTCGGAGCTGGCCTCTGCTCACTGCTCAGCTTCCTCTTTTGCAAATACTTAGAGCCCCCATTTTCTCCCCATATTAACCATTTGCATTTCTTCAAGTGAGCCTTGGTGTAAATACCTCCCGTACTACAAACCGTTGCCTCAGCCTCTGCTCAACTGGTGTCCTCCTTATTCATCTGAACTTGTCTGTGAGGTTTGGGTTTTAGACACGCCTGCTATAGGCTCCTGTGCCCTCTGTGCATATCTTTATTAGAGCACGAATCACGCCATATTCCAGTTGCCCAAAGTTGCCTTATCTACTTTTATTTATTTATTTTTTACTTTTTAAGAAAGATTCTATTTATTTATTTGACAGACACAGAGAGAGAGGGAGAGAGAGAGAGAGAGAGAGAGCAAGCACACAGGTAGGGGAAGCAGCAGGCAGAAGGAGAGGAAGAAGCAGGCTTCCCACCAAGTGCGGAGCCTGACTCGGGGCTCCATCCCAGGACCCTGGGATCATGACCTGAGCCAAAAGCAGACACTTAACTGACTGAGCTACCCAGACTCCCCTCTCTACTCTTAGATTGCTGCATCTGGAATAGAGCCTGGCACATAAGCTTCAAGAAATATGCATTGAAAGTTGAACACTGAAAAAAATGAAGGAATGGATGAGTGAATGAATCTTATCACTAGTTGCGGTTCAATCCGTTTTGCCTTGACTGATCAGTTTCCTCCACCTCAAGCTTTTATTTGTTTTTGGAGAGGCTATTTAGTTCAGTGGTTTTAAGTATAGTCTTTGGAACTTTGCTGCTTTGGTTTGGGGACGGTGTGGCTTGGTTTGCAAGCTGTGTGGCTTTGTCTGAATTACCTGGTCTCTGTGCCTCCTTTATGTTTTGTTACCTGTAAAGGAAAGATAATCACAAGACACCCTTCCACAGGGTTGTTGTGTGGGTAAGTTGAGGTAGTTCCTGTGTATCACTTAGTACCTGATAAGATAGTAAATGGTAATCATCGTCATTTAATTACATAAGAATTATTTTAATTATTCCTAGCCTCCACATTTACAATTGTCTTTTTAAAAAAACTTTTGTGAATGATTTCAAGCATACAAATAGGAATAGAGATTAATACAGCAAACACCTGTGTACCCCTCACTGGTTTAAGAACGGAAACAATAAAGACAGTAAAAGCTACTTGAAGACCCTTTCCTTTATCACCTTCCTCCCTCTTCTCCTCTTTTCTCCCTCCCTCCCTCCATCTCAAAGATAACTACGGATCTATATTTGGCATTTACCATTTGTAGGCCTGTTTTTGTATGTTGCTCTGTGACTGGAAACCATGAAGACTAGATGAGGTACAGTGCATTCTGCTGCTTTATCAGTTACCCGCCCCCCAATGCACTCCTCAAATCAGTGATCCGTATTGCTTCTGGAATTATCACCCCAAAACAGAAATCTGATTCTCTGAAGTGTTCCCAATCTCTCTTTTTAAAGACTTGTTTTAGAGCAGTTTTATTTGACAGCAGAAGTGAGACGAAGGTACAGAGATTTCCCATATACTTCCTGCTCCCACCCATGCAGAGCCTCTCCTGTTATCAATATCGCTGGCTCACTAGAATGGTCCTTTTTTTAAAAACCAACCTTGACCCTGCATTCAGTATCATAATCACCTAAAGTCAGTAGTTTATCTTAGAATTCACTCTTGCTGTGGCACATTCTGTGGGCTTGGACAACTGTATAATGGCATATATCAATCATTATAATATAACACACAGTATTTTTACTGCCCTAAAAAATCCTCTGTGCTCTGCCTATTCGTCTCTCTCCCTCCACCCCCCACCCAGTAACCACAGATCTCTTTATTGTCTCTATAGTTCTGTCTTCATGTTCTCTCCATCATGTCATGGAGCTGGAATCATAGAGTCGATAGCCTTTCTGATTGGCTCCTTTCACTTAGTAATATGCATTTAAGGTAACTTCATGGCTTTTCGTGGCTCAGTAGCTCATTTCTTTTTTGGTGCTGAATAATATTCCATTATCTGATGCATCACAGTTTATCCATTCAGATATGGAATGAAGGATGTCTTGGCTGCTTCCAAGTTTGGGCAGCTATGAATAAAGCTGCTCTAAAACATCTGGGTGCAGGTTTCCATGTGGACATAAGTTTTTACCCCCATGAGTAAATACCAAGGAGTGTGATTGTTGGGGTCTATAGTTCAGAGTATGTTTCATTCTGTCGGAAAGTGCCAAACTGTCTCCAAAGTGGCAGCACCATTTTGCATTTCCACCAGCAGTGGTTCCTGGTCTCCACATCCTCATCAGTATTTGGTATTGTCAGCATTCCAGATTTTGGCCATTCTAATAGTTGGGTGGTGGTCACGATCTATGCTTGAATCCCCATTCCATATATTCTCACTTCCTGCAAGCTGCTGTTAGAATGCCACCCTCTCAGGGCACTCTCTCCTGGTGGTCTAAACTGGAAGCTCCCAAGTCCTCTTCCCTGCTTCCTCCTTCTCCCCAGAATTGCTCCTCCTGTGACATACTATATCCTCTTTATTTATCTTACATATTTCTCCAACTAAATATGTAAGCTCCATGAAATTTCCATCTGCCTTGTTGTCGACTCTGTCTTACTGCCTAAAACAGAGTCAGACAATAGTAGGTGTGCTGTAATGTTTGTTTAATGAATGTTGAGTGTACGGACTGTAGTCTCAACACCTAACCCAGACTTCAAATACATCTTTATTTTGGCCCTCTCCAGTATCACTTTTCCACCCCAAGAGCATCACTCCATTTTGCCCTGCGTCCTCTCCTCTCCCAGGCCTTGGCTCAAACTGTCTCCTGTGTTTGGGCTACTTCCCCTCTCCTGCTCATTTCTGCTTTTCAAAGCTTTTCTTCTCCCTCAGGCTCAGTTCAGATCCTTCCCCGTCCAAGAAGCCTTCTCAGATTTCCCCGTGGAAATGAATCTTTCTCTGTCCCAGGCTCCTTTAGCACTTGGTGCCTCTCATAACTTTTGTCAGAGTTTTCCTTCCTTCAGATTTACATATGTGGGTATGTCTGGCCAGAATCTGGATTATAGGATCTCCTGATTTCCACTGTCCTCCCTTGCACCCAACCCGGTGCTCTGCCCATGTGCTCACTGGGTGTTCAGTAAATCTTTGTTTAGTCAGCTGACTCTGAGGGTGTGAAGGGACTTCAGAAGTGTTCATATCCCTCTGGAAAGAGTTCTGAACTCCTGTTTAATGTTTATTTGACTAAGGGAACCTTCCAGATGGCAAGGCACTGGGGAAACTTTAAACTCTCCATTATTTAAAATATGATACTTCATTGTAATCCTCTATTTCCATTATGTTGGCCTACAGTGCAGAGTAATCAAATTACTTTCATTCCACACCATTTCTCTCATTTGCCATTACTTGTTTCTGTTGTTATTCTTTCACTCATTTTTAAATATTTTTTCATAAAAATTATTTTATGAAAATAGTCTCATTTCCTTTTCTAATTCACCTGACTGTCTGCCAGGTGTGTTTTATGTGTAGGTTAAGAGGAAGACAGGGAGGTATGTGGAATGCCATTTTCTGTCTCAGACTAAGAAAGGCATTTCCCATTATATAAATTTGCAAATTAGGGAATTTCCAGAAATATAAGTGTGTGTTCTTTGAACAGTAGTGCTAAGTAAGCGGGAGTGTGTGATTTACTTCTGATTTTGACTATGGTCACTTTTGTGGAGAAAAATCACTTCTTATGGCTTTATTTAATAGGAGGAAATAGAATTTAAAGCTGGGTGAGACCCTAGATTCCACTTTTTCTGGAATTTCTCTATCTTCTCACAGCCAGTACACACTTTTTTGACAAATATTTAGTAACAACCATTTTGTGACTTAAAATAAATTTCATCAATAATATAATCAACATGCCTATATGTTAAAAAATCAATAACATGCTCTGAGATGTAAAGGAAAAATAAAAAGGAAATAATGTATAATAAAATTAAATGTATATAAAATTACATATGTATACGTAAATTATATACAATTTACATATATTATATTTATAATATATAAAATTATATATGCATCATATCAATATATAAATGATTGAGCATAACTTCTCCAGAAGATGTATAAAGTAGTCATACATTTGCACGTATGTCATGGAAGCACCATAAATGGAAGAACCACAGATACTTGCAGATATAGGTGTGTTTTTTGGCAACTCAAATACTGTAATGAGCATTATGTCAATGGTATAATTTTCCCCGATGGTGAACTATTATTGATAAAGTTCAAAATGAAGCAAGATTCATTCATATACACGCAGTCCACCCACACATAAACATACCTTATAGCTGCATACCTGGAAAAATTGTTGTGTATTAAAATAGCAAAATACTTTGTGTTTACATGTGAAAAACGAGTTAATGTGCAGGCTCAAATAGTTATAAAAAGGGTTTATTTCATATCTGAGTGTCTGGTGGAACATTTGGAAAATCATGCAGAATATAGGACAGTTTTTCCTTTAGTGGAATTTCCTCCCATTACAAACTCTGTGACCTACCTTTGCCCACCAAATGCCCACAATCATTGTGATCCCACCTCCCCATCAATATCTGGATTGTTCCCCACAGTTGGTACTGGTCAGTTGCAAATCTCTAGCTTAGTCCTGCTGCCTCCTTGAGGAACACGGGAACAGAAACCAAAAAGTTTCCTTTCCTTGAAACTAGTCACGTGCCCTGCTAACTTCATGTAGCTCATGAGCAGCTGGACAGCTTTGCTGTCAGACATATTGTCAGAAATATCTAGACAGATGATAATTATTAGGATGTGTGAAATCAGACTTCTTGGAATATGAACCTTGTAGGTTTAGGTTTGTGCTGGTTAGCCTGTTTGAGACTCAGTTTCTTCAAGAGTCAAACACAGGAATAATAAAACTGAACTCAGTGTTTTAAGGATTAAATTAGAAAATTTATTTAAGGTGCTTGTCATAGAATAAACATTTGGTAAAGGATAGCTATGGTGGTGGCAGTGATGATGATGGTGACAATGATGACCATAAGGACAGTGATAAAGAATGATACTTGAGATAAAAAGTTTCTTTATCCTTGATTTTCTTTCTAACTTAACTAGAATTATTTTCTTTAAGCAGCTAGATAGCCTGTTTTTTTTTTCTTTTAGTTCAGTTTGATCCTTATTATCACTTTTGCATATTCCTTTGTTTTAAGTTAAATGTTCATCTTTTTCCTTTTAGCTAATATTATAATTTAAATTGCCTGGCCATTGAAACATTTTCCTCACTGGCATGCTGGAGATTTGCATACGTGACTTTAAATGAAGTTATACTAATAAAAATCCCTTTTACATTGGTAGAGAATAAATGTCTAATGTTATTGCACCACTATTTTTGAAAAAGATATTTCCCTTTACTTTTGCAGAGGCTATATTCCCAGAATTTAGCTGCTGTAATGATTTCTTTAGTAGCACACAAATTCTATATTAATCTCTCAGCAGTTTTCTCAGTTAAGTGCATTTTTATGCTTGACAAGATTAGGGTAGTCTAGGAAAATTAGTTTTCTTTTCTTATTACTTTTTCTGTTTAATTTGTTTAATTTAAAACACCACAGTATGATGGATGATTGATCCTAGTAAAACTGTAAAGTTCAGGGATAATTGGCAGACTTTGGTTAAGCAATGAAGTCTTCTACTACCTTTCAAAAGCCTTTAAGACAACCCCATTATTAAAATGTACATACGAGCAAAATTCTGGATGTGCATTGAATTTAATTAGTGACTAACTAGCAACAATGCCAGGATTTTATTTTTATACTGGATGTGTAATGTTTATAAAGTAGTCTAAGGGTAGGGTGAATCTTAGTAATCAGAGGAACTCATATGACCATGGAATTTTGCATCTAGCTAACTACATTCTGGTCACTTCCTGTTCACTTAACACATCAGTGCAGCACTCCCAATTGTTCAGTCCCATCAGGAACCATTCCTGGAGATCTAGCTCAATTTACACAGTTTGCTGATAGAAATTAAAACCTTTTTTGGTGATGATAGTCTAGGATTTGAGCCAGTTATTTTCTAAAGAAGCTGAGGTCCCAATTAGGAACAATGTGGATATTACCAACTGAATTTTTAGGATGAGAATAGTTCATGAGATAATGTATAAACAAGGTAGGGAGACCTAAGCACCAAACATACCATCCTTTTATTCACTCAATCAATCATTGCATCATTTCACAAATGTTTATTGAACACCTACTTTGGACGAGGCATGGTGCTAGGTGCAGGAAATACGTAAGATAGACATAGTTCTTATCTCCATGGATCTTACTACCAATTCTGATGGATTTTTCTTTGTAGCATACAGATAAAGTTTATATGTATGAAGTGTAACATATCTTCAAATGTGAATATAATGACCATCTCATAGAATGCCAGCCATCAGAAGTTAAAAATCTAAAATTCTAGCAAAATATGGAAAAGTCAGTATTGTGGTACATGAACCATATATTCATGGAGGTAATGTATAATCATAAAATTCTTGCCACCAGACATTTGTTGAACAACCATTACATAAATGTACTGAACTGGGCATCAATGGGTAAGACTCGAGCTCTAGGCTTGAGGAACAACGTGCACATTTCATTTAAAGAATGTTGGATCTGTTTTCTTCTAGAAGGGCTTGGGGTACCTTAAGAGCAATAGCTCTCAGGTGTTACCTTTGCAATCAGACAGTCAAAGTTTTTACATTTACCTAGAGAATAAGTGATGAGCCTCTATCTTGAAACAGCATATCTCTCCCCCAGAACACATACTGACAAGAAGACAGGGCCTTCAAGAATCTTAAGAGACTCTTTGTAGCAGAATCCTTTTTTTTTTTTTTTTTTGGCCTGGAAGGGAGTTAGGAAAGATTTCAATACATCTGTTGGCAGTGGTGTTAAAATGTAGAGAAATGTCATTGAATTTTTCAATGAAAATCTCAGTTGTAATGATCTGCTCAGTGAGTATGATATAAATTATCATGCCGTTATCAACACCATCTTCCATCTATAAAACTGGAGGAAATACATGAGCATCATAAAAATCCTTTTATCATCAAAAGGACTTTATATTCATGACATTGCTGTGAAAAGAAAACAAGATTTTTCAAGGCATCTTTAACTATTTTGCAGAGGAACCATAGCACCAGGGACTTAGGAGAAGCTGGAAGAAAACACATACTATATGTTAATTTGGACTATTACTGAGCTGTTTTCGTATTCAGAATATAGGTAGTCACCAGATTCTTCCAGATGAGTGTTCCATAGTCAAATTACATACTGATGGATGAAAAAAGAAAGCAAAATTGAGAAAGTTAGTTTATCCTTTTGGGACCTATACCAGATGCAAAGTACCCCAGTCGTTTAAATGACTATGGCTCCTAGACATCCTTAAATTAACACTTAGATTCTAAATCCATTTTTCCAGCATCACTGTTGCAGATTTTATTTTCCAAAAGTTCATGCCACAACACATCTTCTCCCACAAGCTCTTCACCTTTGCCACTTCCCCATCAGGAGATGGAGTCCAATTCTCCTCTCCTTGATTCTGGGCAAGCTCGTGATTGCTTTGGCCAATAGAGTATGCAGGAATTAACAATAGGGTGTGCATCTGGGTCATGAAAGGCAGTGCACTGTCCCCTTTGTTTATAGTTGAGGTGACAAGTGACAGGTCTGATTACCCTGAGGCTGCCGGATTGTGAGGGAGTCAGGAAACCTGCAGGTGCTCCAGTCAGTAGTCCTAGTCTTTGAGTCGATCAGGTTAAGCAATGGAGATGATCAAGGAAAAGGGGGTTTCCAGAAGGTTCCAACTCTCAGCCATGTGTCACTCTTCAGTTCTTCCCAGCTGAGCTCCCAGGTCTTGGAACAGAAAAAAAGACATCTCTGAGCCCGATCCAAATTCTTGACCCACTGTATCTGTGAACATAGCAAAACTGTTGTTGTTTTAAGTCGCTAAGGTTTGGGGTAGTTTATTTTGTTGTTAGCTAGAAAAATCACTGGTAAGGTAAACTTGACATTAAAATAACCAACCACTATTGTCAACTTCAAAGGCCTAAATGAATTCTTTTCTTTCTGTAGAAGCAGTATTTATTGAAAAATTTGGAGAAGAAGTAATTTGTACATTTAGGGTAGACATAATTGTATCAGCTGTCATTTTTAAATAACAGGTCTTGTAACAGGAGATCTATCTATCTGTCTATTAATCATATATACATGTACATATGTGTGTGTGTGTGTGTGTGTGTGTGTGTGTGTGTGTGTGTAAGCAACACAAACCAACTTTGGCTGATCAACCAGAAAAAGATTTTAGGGTAAAGATAGTAGGTAGCTCCTAGAATTGTGGTGAAAGTTAGAGTGCAAACACATAAGAATAGTTGAATCTGAACATATCGGATCAGTCCGAAAGCATGCATCAACACTGGCCTGAGGAGTCAGCTGAAACTGCTGCCCACTGCACCCAAGAGGAAACCCCGGTGTGAGCTGCTCCTGATTATTGGATGCCTCTGCTGCCACCAAAGCCAGCAAAATGAACTCCTTCCAAAGTTTGTTTCCTTAAGTTGCTTGTTTTCAACCAAAGATGCGGGAGCATGCGACTGGCCAGCAAAGTCGAGTACAGGTGCTTGTATCTTAGCTGCAAGGGAGTCTGGGAATTTGACTTTTCTGGATTCTGCTCTGCTGAAGCCAGATCCATAAGGCCGCTGAATTCTCCAACATAGCGGAAGTGTTTGGCAGGTGCTGGGTGGCTGGAAAACATGACAGTTACACACAGATGAGACACATTAAAAGGAGACAAGCAGACATCCTGCTGACCACAACTCAGAAGATTGAGTCAAATGGCAGCACCAGAAAGCATAACTAGAGACTGCTGACAGGGGAGAGTCAGGTATACCAGCAGTCTGGTGTTAAATATTCATAAATATAAAGAGTTCAAGGAAAATCCCCTGCCCCAGCACAACTGGTCCAATCTTACTTTAATTTCAAGTTTCTCAGCAAAATCTCTACCTGGCATGATAGGGAGATAAGGGGTTTACTATCAGAGGAAATGAAATAAATAAGCTTAACTCAGCCATCTTTACGCTTTAGGCTGGGATGGGGGGGGTGTCCCCTGCCCATCAGCTTCTGTCTCTTGGCATAGTGTGATCCTGAGGACAAATGATGATGATGATGATGAAGATGGTGATGATTCCAACACTTATGGATACTTACTATGTGCCAGCCACTCCTGGAAGTACTTTACAGGTATCAGTTATTTTAAATCCTTACAACAACCCTATGAGGCAGGTACTGTTATTATCTGATTTTACAGATGAGGAAACTGCACAAAGGGATGGCTCGTAAGCACAGTGCTGTTCTCTGGGCTCAGGTGTTCTGACCCTAGAAAGATAAGGATTTTACTAGATATCTTGGGGGTTGTGCTTTCCACATTTTTTCTGAGTGAATTCCAGGAATATATAGTGCTTCTCCATTAACTAGGGGAAAAAGTGAAGAGTTTTCTGAAACAATTATCATGGGTTTTCCTCAGGTGGTTCTGTTTAATAAAAGGAGAAACAGTTAAGAAACTACAACACTGTCTAATTTTTCAAGAGTCTTCATTCTGGACCCCAGTGTTCTAGAAACCCTTCTTCTTCCCCTCACAACAATTCCAGTGGTGGCTTTCCAAACTTATGCCTTCGTTAATGCTCACATCCATGCTGAGAAAGTTATTAATACTTCTTTTTTACACATGAAAAAATGAATCTCGGAAGGTTGTGTTACAGTCGAGATCACGTAGACCATAGATGGTAAAAACTAGGCTTTCAATGCAAATCCCACATTCTCAACTACTGTGTAAACTATCCTGTTAAGTTGCTCTGTAAAATGCAATATAGTGGTTCTTCCCTATCTGTTGGGGGGGAGCATTCCAGGACCCTCAGTGTGTGCCTGAAACCATGGATAGTACTGACCTCTACATATGCTATGTTTTTTTCTTTTCTTTTTGAAGATTTTATTTATTTGACAGAGAGAGTCAGTGACAGAGGGAACATGACGAGCAGGGGGAGTGGGAGAGGGAGAAGCAGGCTCCCCACTGAGCAGGGATCCTGATGTAGGGTTCGATTCTAGCACCCAGGGATCATGACCTGAGCCAAAGGCAGACCCTTAATGACTGAGCCACCCAGGTGCCCCACATATGCTGTTTTTTTCTTATACATCCATACCTATGACAAAGTTTAATTTATAAATTACACACAGTAAGACATTAACGACAATAACTAACAATAAAATAGCACAACTATAACAATATACCATAATAAAAGTTCTGTGGGTGTGGTCTCTCTCTCAGAATATCTGATGGCACAATACCCACCCTTCTTGTGATGAGGTGAGAGGGTCTAATGCCACATGGTGAGGCGAAGTGAGGTTAGTGACCCAGGCTTGTGACGCAGTGTTAGGCTACTACGGACCTTCTGATGAGACAGAGGAAGGAGGATCGTCTGATTCTAGACGACAGTTGACCGTGGGTAGATTAACCAAGGAAAACAAAGTCCCAGATGAGTGGAGATCGCCATTTAGCACAGCGAGACAAGGCCAAAAAGCCACAGTGACAAGGCAGCTGTATGGGGAAATGGGGTGGGTGTTTATGAAATGTCACGTACCAAGTTCCCGACTTTAAATTCCAGCATTTTCGGACAGTTTACCTCCTGGTGGTCAAGAACCAGTCTTTCCAGTCTGAAAGCACTGGCCAGTAATCCTCGTGGAAGCACGAACTCGAACGCTGTTCCTTTCACCTCCGTGCTCACATATAGTTAACCTTTCACAAGAAATAACTTCTGCAGTTCGATGAGGTGCCTTTGGTGAAACCCAGAAATAATTGGAAAAAAATGGTAAGAAAAATTGGGGGGAAAAAAAACCAACCCAGAAATAATTGGGGAAAATTACTTCAAAATCAGAACCACAGAATGTTTTAGTTTAGGGGAGGAGCAGCATTGCCCTGTAAAAGAGTAACATAAAAAAAGATCTGGGGTCTGTCCTCACGTGACTTTGCCAGACGTTTCTTCACCCCATGTTTTTCAACCCGGTCCACTTCCTGAGGTGAAATTCGTAAGTTTGCATCCCATTTAGTAATCCTTCTACGTACCCCCCCCCCTCCCAGTTTTAAAAGGCACTTAAATGTGCCTCCTTTCAACCCCATCCTCCGTCCTGGGATTTGGCAAACATACGCGTATTTACAACAGCTCTTGTGGAATGTTTATTTCTGTCATGTGCATATCGGATTTCATCTGTAGCCCGGGAGTCTCCTGATCCCTTCAGAGCAGTGGTCCTGAAGCCAGACAGGTTGCCCCCTAGGAGGCATTTGGTAACATCTGGAGGTATTTTTTTTTTTTTAAGATTTTATTTATTTATTTGACAGAGATCACAAGTAGGCAGAGAAGCAGGCAGAGAGGGAGGAGGAGGCAGGCTCCCTGCTGAGCAGAGAGCCTGATGCGGGGCTTGATCCCAGGACTTTGGGATCATGACCTGAGCCCAAGGCAGAGGCTTTAACCCAGGTGCCCCTGGAGGTATTTTTGGCTGTCCTAACTGGGACCGTGCTCCTGGTGTCTAGTGGCTAGAGCTCTGGGACACTGCTCGGCGTTGTGCCATGCACAATGGACAATACCCTGTAACGAAGAATTATCCACCTACGACGTTGAGAATCCTGCTTTCGATGTATCTCTCTGGAACCTTTCCTACCCTTGTAGGTCTATCTTCAGGCATAGTCGCAGAGTCCAGGATTGGTGCAAAAGGAAAATAATACCTTTTGCTCTTCCAAACCCTGCCTTGGAAATGTGGGCTCTGTGTGTTTAGAAAATGCCTGAGTTTAGGACCTCGTTGCTTTCCTCAGTTGTTACTAATGCTTGGAGTCTCTCATCCTATATAATCCTTTTCTATTTTAATCATTAGTTTGTACTTGTCTTCCATGAAGCGCATCTGTCACTTTTCATTCCGCTCGACTCTTGCCAGTTTCTTTGCCATTTATGCTCGTCAGCTTGACTTCTTATCTGCAATCTGGAACGTTTCATAGCTTCATCGGCTGGATGATTTATATTTTTTAAAATGTTAATTAAGGTCAGCTGCAGCAGACTCTTTGTTGCTAGTGCCTTTTCATTTAGAGAATCTACACATTTATCCTTCCTTCTTGTTTATATTTTCAAACCCATTTTCTTCCCTTGACAAAACATTTTCCCAGTTACTGTGGAATTCAGTTGGAAAAGTCTGTCCATGGGTTCTTCTTAGCCTCAAGCTGATGTCAACTTCTTAATGAATTCTAGTAGATCAGGGATGTAGTATTTCCTCCAACAGAACTCACAGTGGCTTCTCCACCCAGCATTGGTGTTTCCTGATGTGGGCAGGGGCTGACTCATCTGAATATTGAGTGGCTATTACGTACTGGTTAGTATGCCAGGCTGTCAGGGCATAGAAAATGAATAAGAAGCCCTTGCTAAACATCTAGAAGCCTTGTTAGGAGGGGAAGATATGTACATAAGTAACTGCAGTAAGAGATGTGTGAGCCACACTTCTTTGCCTGAAGCATCAGACTTGCAGAGCCTACCTGTCCGTCATGCATGAAAGTTCAAGGTACTGATATAGACCTCCAGAACCCATTCCCTAGATTAGAATCACTCTGGCAGCCTTCCCGACTCCTCGCATAAGGATGATTTTTATAAGTGACGAGTTGTACATTTTGGCCTGCTGTTTCCCTGTTCAGTCCTGAAGTTCCTTGAAGCCTCTGAAGTGTATTACAACCACTCCTGATGATTTATTGATGTCTGGTATGTCAATTAGACGCAGAACATCATGTATTCTTAACATTAGTTTGACCTCTGTGCTTCAAAAGATAATGTTAGCTTGCAGGTCTTCCTAATAACTGCCGCAATGAGGACTCAACAATTTTGTTAATTTCTGTACTTTTTAGTTTTACTGGTTTTTTTTTGTATAGATGATGGTCCTCTTTCCTTCACCCCGACTGTATTTTGTGGACTTTTCTATACTTGGGATGGTGTGGTAGAAAAATGACAGGTGTTAGGTCAAATTTATCTGGATTTAAATCTTTGCTATAACTTTGTGTCTTTTGGGGTGACTTTTCCAACTTCACAAAAGTACAATTTCCTCACATTCAGAGACAGGGTTAATAACATCTGCATTTCATAGTTTGGGGAAGATTGGTCGCGATAACATATAAAAATGCTGGCCAAAAAAATTCCTCAGTGAGCCGTCTACCCCCATGTTTATCTCCCTCACTTCTGTAGTGTTTCTAGAGGGACCTCTCTTTCCTTCCCCTTTATTTTAGTAATGGCTTCTGTGGGGTCACTGTTTACCAGCACAGATTTGCCCCGTCTCTTCCTGATCATTCTCATTGACAATGCAATCAACATAACTCCCATCCCATCTTCTCTTGTGAAATTCTAAGTAATTCCATATCTTACTGATGCTATTGTACAAATATCTGTGCCTCACCCGCCTCTCCCTGCATTCACATGTTGAAATCCTAACTCCCAAAGGTAGTGGCATTAGGAGGCAGGGCCTTTAGGAAGTGCTTAAGTTGTGTAGGCTGGAGCCTTTATGAATGGGATTAATGTCTTTGTCAAAGTCGTCCTGGAGAGCTTCCTTGCCGTAGTCCACTGTGTGAGGACCCACCAAGAAGTGGGCAGTTTGCATCCTCGCCAGACCCAAAGCATGCTGGCACGGTGATCCTAGACTTCCAGCCTCCAGAGCTGTCAGAAATGTTTGTGTTGTTGATAAGCTACCCTACCTATGGTGTTTTGTGATAGCAGCTCGAACAGACTAAGACAACCATAGTTTCTTTGTTTAAGTTAAGTGAACCACAGGTTGGGTTTTTAAGCGGTTTACTTTCTGTTGCACATATGTTGAGATTGATTATGCGATTCTTACTGTTATCCCGCGTCTCACCAGTCACTGCTTCCTTTTTTCTATTCCTGTATTTGTATTCAAACAAAGAATCACAGGGCAGCTGGCTGGCTTAGTTGGTAGAGCATGAGACTTTTGATCTCAGGGTCATGAGTTTCAGCTCCCTGTTGGGCATATAGCTACTTTAAAAATAAAGAATCATATTTTTCTTGGGGCGCCTGGGTGGCTCAGTCGGTGAAGGGGCCAACTCATGATTTCGGTTCAGGTCATGATCTCAGGGTCCTGGGATCGAGCCCCGCATCCGGCTCTCCGCTCAGCAGGGAATCTGCCTGAGATTCTCTCTCTTCTGCCCCTCCCAACTACTTATGCACTCATTCTCTCTTTTTCTCTCTCTGGAATAAATAAATAAATATTTTTTTAAAAAAGAATCAGATATTTCTTTTCATGTGGAGTTGAAAATTTAGCATTGCTAAATGGCAACTTCTGCATGTCTTTCTGTGGAAGGTTTTTGTTTTGCTTAGTAATCTGTATTTGCCTTCAGGGACTTTCTTTGAACACCTGTTATATATGAAGCAATGTATTAAGTACTTTTATATTCATTATCTCACAACTCTACAAAAAGATGTGAGACATCTTTATCATGCCACGTATCTTTAGCACCAAATGTGGTTTTCTGGTGCATTTATTTTTATTTAAAAGTGTACACCTACAGAAAATAGGTGTTGTTTCTGCCATTTTCTAAACTGATAAAATTATAAATCACAATTTTTTCCAAAGGATGGACTTTAATAATTTTATTATATAATGAATGTAGACAAGATAATTGTTTGTATAAAGAGTAAGGTAGGGGCGCCTGGGTGGCTCAGTGGGTTAAAGACTCTGCCTTCGGCTCAGGTCATGATCCCAGGGTCCTGGGATCGAGCCCCACATTGGGCTCTCTGCTCAGCAGGGAGCCTGCTTCCTCCTCTCTGCTTGCCTCTCAGCCTACTTATGATCTCTGTCTTAAAATCTTAAAAAAAAAAAAAAAAAAAAAGAGTAAGGTAACATTGTGTATCCACCAAGCAGTTTAAGAAACAAACAGAAGTCCATGTGAAAGCTCTTTGCCCTGTGCCTACCCTTTGCCCATTCCAAACCTGTCTAAAGTTAATCTCCAAATGCTTAAACTTTATATTTTGTAATTTGTAGGGGGAAAAATGATGCTAATTGAGTGCTTCCATCTGCTCAGCTATCAAATCATTTCAGCCAGTGAGTACCAGTGTTTGTCTGGGAAGATCAGATTTTGTTCATAGGTTTTTAAATGTATAGTGCGAAATAACTGCCTTTTTTTTTTTTTAAGATTTTATTTATTTATTTGATATAGAGAGATCACAAGTAGGGAGAGAGGCAGGCAGAGAGAGGAGGGAACAGGCCTGCTGAGCAGAGAGCCCAATGCGGGGCTTGATCCCAGGACCCTGAGATCATGACCTGAGCTGAAGGCAGAGGCTTAACCCACTGAGCCACCCAGGCACCCCTAACTGCTTTTTATTTTTAAAATAATTTTTAAATTATTTAGGAGTAGGTCTTTCTCTTATTTGTTTTAGATTTTTCCATAGAGTCATAGGTTATTTCATGAGTTTTCTCTGGGCAAAGTGTTAGCACAAAGGCTACTGAGTGAGAAGTCTGTTGGGAGCAGCAAATAAACTCACAACCCCAGGAGGGGATCCAGAGAGAAGGCCAGGCAAAGGAAGTCCCTGGCTCTTTGTTCTTTTCTTGCTTTACGTGGATCCCTCAGCAAAATGTTTGAGAGTCATTGAAATTTTCCTCTGCATATTTTTTTTAAACATTTTTTAAAAAAGATTTTTATTTATTTATTTGACAGATGGAGATTACAAGTAGGCAGAGGAGATAGGCAGAGAGAGAGGAGGAAGCAGGCTCCCCGTTGAGCAGAGAGCCTGATGTGGGGTTTGATCCCAGGACCCTGGGACCATGACCTGAGCCGAAGGCAGAGGCTTTAACCCACTGAGCCACCCAGGTGCCCCTTTCCTCTGCATATTGACAGAAAGAAATGGAGAATTACATATAGAAGAGAAAAGATTAAATTTAGGTAAAGGAGAAATGTGGGTTGGGGAAAAAAGGCAGAAATAGGAAAATTCCTGAAGAAAGATGATTAACCAGGGAGATACAAAGATAAGCATAAGGATATGCCTTGTGCTTAGTTTTAAATCTTGTGATTTTGAGGAAGAAGTTACTGTGTTTCACTCGGACGTTTCCAAAAGGGAAAGAGAGATTGGTCAGTCAGTTGATAGAGCGATCTATCTGGGTGAGGGGATGGGTGGGCAAGACAGGCAGATAGACCCACAGACAGAGAGATGTGTATCATAACGAATAGGATGGATGGATGAATGATTGGATGGATGGATGTAGTAATGACTAGACTGAAGTGATGATCACTATCGACTGAATGCTTGTCTTCCTGAAATTCTTCTGTTGAAATCCTAATCCCCAAGGTGATGGTATTACGAGGTGAAGCCTCTGGTAGGTGATTAGCTCATTAGGGAGGAACCCTCATACATAGGATCAGTACCCTAATAAATGAGTTCCAGAGAGTTCCCTCAGTCCTTCTTACAAAGGTGGACACAGAAAAAAGATGCCATTGATTATCCAGGAAGTAGACTCTCACCAGACACAGAATCTGCCTGTGCCTTAATCTTAGACTTTTCAGCTTTCAAAACTATGGGAAATAAATTTTTATTGTTTACACGCCCCCTAGTCCATGGTGTTTTGTTATAGCAGCCTGAAAGGACTAAGACCTTTTAGACTATATGTGTCAAATTAGGAAGGTCCCTTGGCAACTGGATGGCGTAGTCAGTTAAACGTACGACTCTTTTTTTTTTTTTTGAAGATTTTATTTATTTATTTGACAGAGATCACAAGTAGGCAGAGAGAGAGGAAGGGAAGCAGGCTCCCCGCCGAGTAGAGAGCCTGATGCGGGGCTCGATCCCAGGACCCTGGCATCATGACCTGAGCCGAAGGCAGAGGCTTTAACCCACTGAGCCTCTCAGGTGCCCCCAAGCGTACGACTCTTGATTTCGGTTCAGGTCATGATCTCAGGGTCCTGGAATAAAGCCCCATGTCAGGCTCCACAGTCAGCGGAGAGTCTGCTCAAGATGCTTTCTCTCCCTCTGCCCCCCTCCTCTCAGCCCTCTCTTTCTAAAATAAAAAATAAATAAATCTTAAAAAAAAAAAAAGCAACAGCAAAGATCGGCTCTATTTAGGTAGTCCTTCTGATTGCCTACTTACTTACTACTTACTCTTAAGAGATTTTCCTCTTTTATAAAGGAGAAAGTAGTAATTTTGCGAAAAAATAATATCTGTGATTCGAATGAGCATTTTGTTTTGTTTTGTTTTGTTTTTTAACCAAGAATTTCATCACAAATCATGATTCAGTCCAAAGACAGAAACACTGAAGAATGTGCAGCCAAATATGTTTGTACTAGTAAAAATAAAGTTAGGATCACCATGAACTTTTTCTTAATGAATTTTGGAACAATGATCTTCTTGCCATGCTTCTTTGAGCTAAAGTATTAAAAGCTAAATTTTCAACTTGCTGCTGGGTTTTATCTTATAGTTCCCTTATCCAGATGTTTAATTATTCTCTTACTCATTTAACATAGCAGATCATTACTTCCGATTTGAAAATTAACTATAAGTCTGAGACATATATAAACAGTGCTGTTTCTTGCTGACTTTTTTCAGAGAGCCCTTAAATTCTTCAGCTGTACAGGTCAAACTTGCATTAGAACCCATTTCATTAGAAAAGAGATCTCTATAGCACCGAAATGGTCACATGCTCCAGCCAATGGACCATGTATCCCAAGAAATACACCATCGACAAAAGATTAGAACTACCAAAGTTTTAGCCAGTCATCATGCTCTGGATTTTATCTATAGAGCAACAGGGAGCTTGAAAAATGTCCACACTTTCCAAAAATGCCATAAACAGGCCTTTAAAAAATTGTTTCATCTACTCATATCACGTTATTGATGACTGATCTTTATAGACCTAGTTTAGAACTCAATTCAAGAGCATGCACTGAGTGTCAGGTTAAAATAATAAGGATAGGATTGATGAATAGTCTCTGATATCTAGGAGTTTACAGACTTTTTGGAAAGATGTGGCTTATTCTCAGAAATCACAATACAGTGTACATGAATGTCATGGAAACGACACTGAAAAAGAGACATTTTCACTTAAAGTGATTACTTTCAGTGGGGGTAGTGGAGGAGCCCGGGGATCAGGTCAGTATAGGAGAACGTGAAGTGCTCAGAGATCCCCCACCAAAGGATTCTCTGTATGTGGGGAATATAGTTCATGTAGTTGGGTGAGATCTTGCACATGGTGGTGAGGGACAAGCATTTCAATCCAAAGGAACAAAGGTCTCTCTGATCAAGACCTTCTAGTGGTGGAGCAGCGTCCTCAGCATGAGATTCAGAGTGCTGACCCTGACCTCCCTGACCCTGTCTCCATGCTGGGCAGTGTGGCTCCTGGATCGCTGCCAGTCTCAGAATGGCCATGGGTCTGTGAGGAGATCAGTCCAGCAGCTTTCCTAGTAGTGGATAGTACTATGACATTTAAATTGCTTTTTTATAAAACAGTTGCATGGATTGTGAAAAACAGTGAAGGGGGGGTGCCTGGGTGGCTCAGTGGTTAAGCCTCTGCCTTCGGCTCAGGTCATGATCTCAGGGTCCTGAGATCGAGCCCTGTATTGGGCTCTCTGCTCAGCAGGGAGCCTGCTTCCTCCCCTCTCTCTGCCTGCCTCTCTGCCTGCTTGTGATCTTTGTCTGTCAAATAAATAAATAAAATCTTAAAAAAAAAACAGAGAAGTGGTTTTTTACCACAGAGTGTTTGAGGAGCACCAGGCTGTATGACCTTCCTGCTGGGGCATTACCAGGCCTCCTAGCTAGTCCCTGAGTATGCCAAGCCAAGATACTTGTCACCCTTCTGTTTTCTCTCCTCCCCTCCTCCAGGTGTCACCTTCGCAGAAGTGCTTTCCCTGATGACTTAAACATCCCTGCCTTGTCACTCTGTCTCCTTGCCTTGCTTATCTCTCCTTCTGGAAGTTCTTAACTCCTTGTATACATTTATTGGTTGATGCCCTACTAGAAGTCAAGTGCGTAAGAATGGGGACTGGTTTATCCTGGAACACCAGTTCCCCTTTATCTGAGGTTTCGCCGTTCAAGTCAACCACTGCCGGGAAGCAGATGACCCTTCTTCTAACACACTGTCAGGTTCGTAGTGGCCTAACGCTGTTATCACAATGCCTATGTCATTCGCCTCACTTCGTCTCACCACGCAGGCATTGTATCATCTTCCATCCTTAGAGCAAGGGGGAGTGCTGTGCAACAAGATAGTTTGAGAGAGAGAGAGAAGGAGGGAGCCCGTCTTCACATAACCTTTATCGCAGTATTGTTATAACTGTTCTATTTTATTAGTAGTTATTTTAAACTTCTTCTTGTGTCTAATTTATACTTACTAATTATACATACTATTGGTATGTATGTCTAGGAAAACAACGTGATGGTATATATAATCAGGGTTTGGTACTATCTGTGATCTTAGGCATCCACTAGAGGCCTTGGAATAAAGTCCCCAGGGATGAGGAGGGACGACTGTAGTGTGCAGTGTTACGTTCTTACAGCTAGGTGACATGTACTTGGCCTCAATCAATATTTGCTCGCGAATGAGTGGCAGGATCAATTGCAGTGGGGCTCAGAACTGCGGGTGTACTTTAGGGAACAGTGAGTAATTTAATTTGGCTAGAAAAGGGGAGAAGAGAAATAGAGTTTCAGTCAGCTCTAGTCTCAGTTCCAGTGGGTGAAGTCATATTTTGGTTCTAGACTACAGCACGTATAATAAAAGAACAGTCTTTTTTCCTGAGCCTTACCAGATGCCCTTTTACCATCCAGGATCCTTTCCCTAACCAAAGATGCCTTTGTTTTGTTTTCATATTTCAGTCTTAGTGTTTCATATTTTGATTTTCTTCATCTTGCCGTGTAAGAGTTTACTCCCCAAACTGCGATTTAACTCTCCTGAAACTGCAACATATTTGGAGTGGGCAGAGGAGAGAAACAACTGTTTGTAGAGGTGCAGGTGAAACCCATGGAGTGCTCTGTTTTCCTACAGCTGAGCCCTTGGGCATCGCTTCCCGTTCATGAAAATTGACAGTTGGGATTCATCCTGAGGAGGGTGATGAGGGCCTGAGGAGGGTGGGAAGGAAGGGGGGGTTGGGGTTGGGGTGAGGCTTCCCAGTTGGAAAGAAAGGTGCTCCCAGCCCTTTTGGCATTGCTGCTGTTTCCTTCCAGGAGCCTTGCAGAGCACCTTGTATCACTGAGAAGAAAGCAATCCATTTATGAGTAGCAGGGAAGCCATTTTGTGCTTTCAGAGTGGCCTGGCGTACAGATATCATGCATAATTAATATGCCCCAGAAAGCTGTTTAAATTAATTATGGGATTGTCCCCCCAAGAAGCATACCATGGAAGGCAGTGCCTTCCTTTTTTTAAGCCAGGACCGGAGTCCCAGGTTCTTTTTTCCCCTCACCATTAGGGCTTAGTGACCTCAGGCAATTCACTTAATGTTCTCTAAAGTACCTGTAAGGTAGTTTATTGGTCCATATTTTATTCATACTTTTCACTTCTGAATCTCCAAAAACCTCAGTAGAGCCATTCGAAGGGTCATTGAGCGAAAGCCAGTACTCTCCTTTGAGACCCTACACAGAAAATTGCTTAAAAGGGCCTGGCTACATATATATCTTTTAACATTGCCAAGTAGATATTTCATAGCACTAATCATTATTCTGTAAAAGTCCAGTTAACCCACACATCGGCTTAATTCTTTAAAGCAAAGACTGCTTAAGACAGAAGTCATCAGCTCTTGCAGTTAGACAGAACGAATGCAGATTCAGGTAGGAAACTGTTAAATCACTTTCAAAATTACACCGCTTCTGTCATAGAACAAGTTGTGTTTTCCTCGAAGGAAGTTGGCAGGAAGGTCTTACATAAGCCATACATTTTTCCCACTTACTCTGTTCCTGCCATTTGCACTGACGAGTTACGACTAATTTTAGGGTTGAAGAGGAAGCTGTGTTCAGACGTGAACTAGGTTAGGAATTTGTATTTCTACATAGTCATATCTATTTTTTGTTTGTGAGGGGAGCTACAAAATAAGGTGCACTAACATTTTATCGATTAAGAGTGGTCCAAGAAACCAGGTTTTTCTTTGGGAGAAAGAAACATTTTTTTTTTTTCCTTTTCTGCGGCGTGTGGAATTTCTGTGTTCAGCCTTCAGTCTTGCATCAATATGCACGTCTCTATAAAACTGTTCTACTCTCTAAGCACAAAAGGCGTAGATACTATGTGGTATTCTCAACAAATAAGCCAGTGCAGAACTGGAGGACGTTGCCTTAGTTTGCATAAATCTTTTTGAAAACTGCAAAAAAAAATTCAGGTTATTATTCCCAACGGTATCCTACTTTTTTTCTGCTGTTCAGCCGCTGTCCAGCAGGTGGCACTGTGTAGTAATAGGATGACAGCTTCCTTTTGCAAATGGGGCAGTGTGCATTTCTACCTTGTATATATTTATAAATACTCGTTTTGTTAACATTGCAGTGGAGAGTGTGACACTTTTTTGAAATACAAGGTATTAAGTGTCTGTGATTTGTAAATTTGTATCTTAATACTGGCACATCATTATTGTAATATTGTAGTATTGCTCTCTACAAATATAATCAAACTGTTCATTGTTCCTTAAGGAGCTTTTTATTTTTCTGATTATTAACATTAGAGTTCACTTAATAGCTTGTCCTAATAGGGTAGAGCTACATCAGCAACTAATGCCCTCATTAATATCATTCTGGGTGCCCTTGCCTTGTGTTTGAGTCAAGGAAGGGATGTGGTTGGGCTAAGGGTAAAAGTCCTCAAAGAGCTGCTCACAAACAGCTTGCTTTGCCACTTCATGGAACATTGTGGTGGCCACAAAGGAGGGAAATGAAAGGAAACTGGCACCCATTCCTCTAAGTGTGTCCTGCAAGCATGAGTCTACCTGGGTGCTTGGCAGAAATGTAAGGTCTTGTGGCCCACCCTAGATGTAATGAATCAGAATATGCTTTCGAACAAGATTCCAGATGACTCATAAGCACATTCAAGTTTGACAGCCACTGACTATGGAGTGTTTCCTCTTCTTTTTAATGTAAAGCAATGTTGAGAGCCCACGCTGTGTCAAGAGGGCATCCTGGGCTGGGGCCCCAGAGATGGCCAAGTCTGGATACCAGCCATCAAGGAGACTGACAGGGCATAGACAACATGTTAAAGAAACAAACTGAAACAAGGAAGCCAATATAATGACAGAGGTGCTAAAATGAATATGTCCGAATTGCAGGTGTGTGTTTGGTGGGCATCCAGCTGAGCTCGGCATTTCGTCTTTTTAACAGCTCTGAGAGATGGAAATTGCTGTTCTAGAAGAGGAGATGATGCAAAGTCATTCACACAGCCAGTCAACAATGAGCTTAAAGCTTAAACCCGGTTCTTTCAGGCTCCAAAGCCCAAGTGTTTTCAATCCACCACATCCTGGAAACCTAGGCCTTTTCAGTAAATTATCTGTATCACCTGTGTTATAGATTACAAAGAAAGGTCTTGCTTTCCAGACCAAGGAGCTGAGGACCTTGCATGCAACACATTAAAATGTAAATTTTGGAAAGTTTGTAAGTGAAGCACCTAAGAGTGACTTCCTTCAAATGAGAGCACAGGTCATCTATTACCTCGCACGTGGGTCATCTCAGCTCCTCCATCAGGACATCGGGAGATCTAATGGAGCCCTGCCATCTTGAGGAGGTAGGGGCTGGCTGCAGATGGGTGGCCCTGGGGACCTGTAGATGGAGAATTTGTAACAGAGTGGGCTTTGGGTTACTGAGCTCAGGAAATTCTCTCCCCCAGGTATTCTCTCCCACAGCCAGCTGGAGGCTGCTTGCAAGTCAGCATTCATCAGGATGTCTGTCGGGTAACCTGGAGCCCTGCCTAGCCTGCTAACCCCCACCTCCTGTCTCCCTGCCCCAAGCACTATTTTTAGGAGTTGGCCAGATTGACACTAATCTCTTCAAAACCATTTTCAGGGGTGAACCTAGTTGTAATTACCTGCACTTATAGGAGCCTGGTTGTTTTATCTAAGTTCATTGATGAGTCTCCCACAGGGAATGGAATTAGATATCTCAGTAAGATAAGGAAATTATATCTATTTTTTGTCACTGTATGTGGGAGGACTGTTGCTCAGTCTGAGAAAATTATTTCATTCAGAGCCTTTTTTCCCTTTTGTATTATCATTTACTAATTCATGTATTATATATACACCTGTAAGCAAAACTGAATATTAAATTTAAATAATGATTTAGAAACAGAATCATACGTAGTTGGCAAACATAAAACCTGCCTCTCACGAAGACCCTCTGGATCGTGTAGTGATGCTAAAGGACTGACTGGCCTCTAAGTCTTCGATGGCTAATACTGGTCTTTTCCAGAAAATGCTGGGAGTAGTTATCCTAATGTCTTAGACCCCAGCTTGTTATTTCCAGGCAATTTGTTGCATTTAGTATCCTAGAGTCAAAAATTGTTTTCTTTCTAGATTAGTTGGCTAGTATTGGTGAACCCGCATTCCAAATATGGCCCATATTTCCACAGACAAAGTGTTGTAGGACGTCATAGAAATTGTTGGGGGAAAACACATCTGTGCCGGTTCACAGGGATTGGGAATGACCGCGTAACTAGGTCAGAATGGTCAGCCATGATGGTCACTGTGATAATTTGTCAGTGAGCAAAGTTATCTTATTCATGGAAGGAATAACTCTGATGTGCCAAAATGTCTTCATAACCAAAAACACAAAAGACACGGAGTTAATGTGAACGTGCTTTTTGTCCAAGGGTGAGTTTTCCTTCCTCTCATTGGTCCCCCCCTCAAGTGCCCCTCAACACCACTAGCTCGTCTTTCATTCTTAATCTTGCTTCAACTCCGTGTCTTCTTGGAGTAGAGGTTTTAATTATTTTAAATGTAAAAAGGATAGAGGTGAGGGACAGCACCTCTGAAAGAAAGCCTGTTAGGACTTGTGTCTGCTTATTGTCTCGAGACATTTTCGAAAGCGGGCTCTTGAGCATGTCATTTTGCCCTTACCTTTCCCTGTGAGAAGATGAAATGCTGCCCAGAGAACAGTAGACATTGTTACCCAATATCCCCTCCACAGGAAAGCTGTAGTAGTTACGATACGCAAAAGAGGAAAAGCATGCTCAGGAAAACAAGTCAACTGGAGTGATTTTGAATGAATTATTTTTAAGAATATTTCACATTTCTGTTTTTTTAAAAATATTTTATTTATTTATTTGACAGAGAGGTCACAAGTAGGCAGAGAGGCAGGCAGAGAGAGAGGGAGAAACAGGCTCCCCACTGAGCAGAGAGCCTGATGTGGGGCTCGATCCCAGGACCCTGAGATCATGACCTGAGCCGAAGGCAGAGGCTTAAACCACTGAGCCACCCAGGCGCCCCTCACATTTCTGTTTTTAAGAGTAGGTCTGGATTATATCGTAAAATCAATTCATATTTACCTTAGTTTTTTAAACATACAAAGCTCAGAGTTAATGCTGCATATCATGGTGGTGATAGTAAATTATCACAAAAAAGCAGCATGAATGCTGTATGTATATAAGGTGTGTTGGGCTTTGTTTCAGTTAAGAGCATACGGGTCCTGTTGAAAATTAGAATACAATGTATTGTATGTATAGGAATCCACTACTAACCATATTATTTGATTAAACGGAACATCCATTCCTTTACTATGCTAAATAACTGAACAGTCCTGAGAGTGAAAGAAACCCCCAAACAAGAAAAAAGCCATAATGAAGACTGTTGGGAGGGTTGCCTTGTAAAATATAATCAAGAAGAAGTGCCAAGTGTTTTTGCCACAGTCCCATGGTCCAGTCAGGCTGTATTACCGGGAGCCTCAGGACCATGCTGTGCTGTTAACCTGTAGTGCCAGCTTTGATACCTCACCTCTCTGCACGTGTGATGCGCTTGTGTGTCCTTCAAGACTCAGACCGAGTATCCTCTCACCTTTGAGTGGACCACTCTTTTCCTCTGCTTTCTGTTAGGACCTCCTCCTTTTGCTCTTGTCTCACTGTGTTGAGATCGAAGGATGAGATGCCTCACCCTCCTCCCACCCCCATTTGATTCATTTCTCTTCAGTGCCTCATTCATGATGAAAAATGGGTGGCCCACAGGCCTCCACTCTTCAACTCTGCATCTATGGCAGATCGTACAGGTCAGTCCTGGTACTCGTCCTCTCTGAGACTCCGTCCAGCCGAGGGCTTCTGAACACCACACTTCAGGTCTCTACTTTCCACAACTTCATTGTGACTGACACAAGTTTTAGCTTCCTCACCACCGCTGGTCTAGCCAAACACCTGTCTCGTTGTAAGCATACGCAAGCATTCACTGTAAGCATTCCATAAATGGAAATCATACAGAACCCATGTGTTGGCTTTGGCTTGAGTATTCTGATGGGTCGAGTCTAGAAATGTTACAAAACTTGTAGGTACTTCAATCACTGGTGTTCAATCATTCTGTTGTACTTATTATTTTAAAATGCTCTGAGTTAAGTAAAGCGAAACACCACTTCTACATCACAAGACTTCCCAAGTCCCTTCTCTGCCAGAGCGCATCAGGAAACTGCATGAAGAGAATAGAATATTTAGTGTTTCACAGACATATTCCAACAACGGAGTGTTTTATGGGACGAGTGTTCCCCAGGACCCACTCCGTGGCGGATTCTAGAAAGTTCTGTTCATGTCTTCCCCACTCTGTCTTATTTAGGTATGTATATTTAGTTATCAGTATTGGGAATAACGAGAGTCACAGGCTTCTGTTTTTCCTGTTTTTGAATGATACCATCTATAATAACCTTGTAGAAATAGTGGGGGACGATGGCTCCCTCTATTTTCCTGTTGATTTCTAAATGCTTTGACCTTTGAAAATATATTCTTAATTTTTCTTTCTGAAGCATGAAGTTAAAGTAGTGAGAGGAGTCCACAGATAATGGGCTCAAAGTCCCTCCCAAGGCTGACATTCACAGACGCCATTGAAAGTGTTGTCATTTCTCTCCATGACCATTCATTTCCTTGCCTATAGAGGGGGAATATTGAATCCCTGAAGTGTGACTACAGCACAGAACAAACAAACAATGCGGAGACCATGTTTGCTCTCTGCCTGATTCCAGATGTGACCCTCTTTAGGATATTTTTAAAGCCAGTTTGCTTAGGGAGCACTTTCAACTCATTCTTAATGATTGAGTAACATAGTTTGAGCATTTGTTTACCAGTCGTCTTTCCCACAGGTCCCCCTCCAGCCCTCACATACACCCCGCAAAAAAAGCATATGGGAATGGAACCATAGCCTGAAATATCACTTTGATTAGGGAAGATGTTGACAAAGGTTGAAACTATGTCTTAAGAATAAGTAGTTTCTCTTAATAAAGCATCGTGAGATATAAAGTCCATAGGGAAAGCATTTGGGGGTTTCTCCCTGTTACCTTCCTTACTGGGCAGTGTGGATAGCTGTGTTCCTACCGTGGGCCTCATTCCACAGATTCTCCCCCTGTGTTGACACTCTGTGTTAAGTTACAGCAGTATCCTTGTACTGGTCCTGAAACCTAGGTTGCACGCCGGTTGTTCCTGTTCCCTTTTGGATTTTGCGCAACGTGTTGATGTCATTGGGAAAACTGGAGATTGCCTATGGGACATTTTAATTCCAGTCTTACCACTTACCACCTATATGATCTTAACCAAAGCCTTTCATTTTTCTTCGTCTCCTCACCTGAGCAGTGACATGGAGGTAATGTTACCTAGGGTTGTCGTGAGCGTTCAGTGATCCTAGAAGTAAAGTCCTGGTGGGTACTAGCTGCTCCCTAAATGCCATTCCCACCCAGTCACCAATATGAAATATGAAGCTGAATTCTCTGTTTACAACGTTTCAGTAGTGCCCAGTGCTCTCAGGATCGAGCCGAGATTCCTCACCAGTCATCCAAAGCCCCCTGAGCTGGCTTATTCCAAACCCATTTCCCATCCTTCTCATCTTCATGCTTTATGACCGGTGACCCTAAACTTCTCTGCTCTCCTCTGACCCTTAGGGATTGCAGGTTCCATCACAGTCATGCATGTCTTTTCCTCCCTAGGAGGCTCTTCCCTTCTCCCCCAACCCCACCCGTCTAGCATGAGTAGCTCCCTTCTGTGCTCTTGATCTTGTTGCACTTTTTCATCTTAATCCAATCTGTGTATCTGTTCCCTCATAAGCTGGCGCATGAAGGGTGCAACTTGGACCTTATTCATATTTATATTCCCAGTGCACAATATCCAACATACAGCAATTGCTCAATAAATCTTGACTTCATGGATTCTCTCTCACCGATCAACCCCAAGAGAGTGAAAAGACTCATCATTGTTAATCCTAATAGAGCTAGAGTATTTCAGTGATTTTGTGAACCAAAAAAAGAACCTATTTTTAGTCTCCACTTAGGGAAAAAAAAGTGAATTTGTATGTGTATTAAAAAAAAAAAAACCCACTCTAATGACAGGAACCAATCGTATTCATGAATTCTCAAATGATACTCTTGCGGAATGGAGGTAATCCAGCCGTGGGTGTGTAGTCTTCCCACGGGCCTCGGCATCCGCTTGCTCTCAGGAATCTGGGCGGAGTTCTGCTTCTAGAACGTGGGTCTGTAACTGTTGGCTCGAGCATCAGTGAGAGGGACACAGGTGATTTGGGTTTTAACTTGGGCCCCTGATTTATAGATGCCTCCATGGCAGAAAGGCATTTGAAAATTGTGTTTCTCCATAGGTGTGGCATTAGAGCTGCGGAAAGAAGCTCAGGTTTGTTAGACTCGGACTGACATTTATAAAGACATAGAACTTCTGTGTGGCCGCAGCTTTAATTATTACTTAAGAGCAGGGTTGTTAACAATGGCTCCGAGATACTTGAGCTTTTGATTATGTAAGGAGAAAAAATGATAAATTTCACAAATAAACTTCAGTCCAACAGTCTGCCCGCCAGTTACTCTATAATTCATTTTGGGGATGACTTCTCTCTGTGGTCGAGGAGTGAAGCTAAACATCAAAGGCATCTCTGGCTGCTGACAGGTAATAATAAAGTCTCAAGAAAAAAGAAAAAAAAACCACATGACTTGTCTCCCATAAGAAAGATTGGGGGCTATTTACAGAAGAATTCAAGTCTCTTCAAAGTATGTGAGCTTTGCAGCAGCTACAAGATTGACAATCTCCTTTTCCTGTTACTCATATAAAGACCTCTCTCCTGGTGGTTTGAGAATTCTCCCAACTGGAGGAAAAAGCCCCCCCCCCCCCATTTGATCCATGAGACATGAGCTCTGAGCTAATAGCATCTCAGTTGTTTGTTACTTATCATATATATCAAGGGAAACTTTAACAAGGAGAGCGGTAGCCTGGGAGGGTCAAGACACATTCTGCTAGCCTAGCATGTTTTACTTACTTGTATGCTTGCAATAGATGGAGGTTTGTCTGTGTTAGGATAGGAGTCTATTCTCCAAAGACATATATGGTGATAGTGCTAATGATTTGCAATATTTAACAGTAAAACTGTTTTACTTGCAATGACTCCAGGCTTTGAATTATAAATGGAATCATTTTATATCTTTTGGCATTAGTCGAAATACATGGGAATTGGCCCAGATTTCCCATTAATAATGAAGCAAGTAAATGTTTCAAAATCATTAAAGCTGATATCTTTATTTAATTGGTATTTGGAAAATACATTTTACTTAACAAAATATGGATTTATAAGATTTATGTCAATGTTTACTGATCTGGAACAATGCCCAAGTTTATCTTAATGGATACAATGTGGCATATATACTATGTGACGTTTATCTGTGGGGATAAGCCTTTTTTTTAATTTGTTTATTGTTTGGGGTGATTCAAAATCAGGGGGCACTAAGAGATCACTTTCTGCTGTGAGCTCATCCTACCTGATGCTTCTTTTTATTTGACCTCAAATTTAACTCCTTGGGAGGGCTGCTAGTTGATCAGAGAGCCAAACTTACTGATTTAAGGCAAACCATATGCCATTTGGGGAAGACATCAAATCATTTTTGGAAAGAAAATTCCCTGGCATGGCTCATGTGAGGTATAATTTTCATGACTGAAGTAGGTACAAGAAGGTGTCAAAAATGGGAGAAAAAGGGCGCCTGGTTGGCTCAGTGGGTTGGGCCGCTGCCTTCGGCTCGGGTCGTGATCTCAGGGTCCTGGGATTGAGTCCCGCATCGGGCTCTCTGCTCAGCGGCGAGCCTGCTTCCCTCTCTCTCTCTGCCTGCCTCTCTGTCTACTTGTGATCTCTCTCTGTCAAATAAATAAATAAAATCTTTAAAAAAAAAATGGGAGAAAAGGCTTGTCTTTGTACAGGCAGCCCTTCTCACAGTCTTGACCCAGGCCTTCTCTTCTAATTTACTGGCTCTATTTATGGAAGACTTGAAATGCAAATTGAATTTTTATTTGAAACTGTATACCCTCTATTTTTAGATTATGACTTTAATGCATGATGATGTGATGAGGAAAAGGGATACTAATCATGGCAAAGTCTGAATTGTAAATGGTGGGAACGGGCGTGACAGATCGATCAGCTTTTGCTAGAATTTTACGAGTACATACGTATCTGTGAAGATGGAGTTGACCTAAAAATCGCAAGTGATTTGGCATTGGAGAAGCGCTCCATCTTTTAACACGTTGCTCGTTTAATATGAAAAATTTAACAAAGAGAGGAAGTTTCAGAGAACAGAGGATCCAAGACCTTGCTCTGCTGAGTCCTGTCAGAGGCTTGGTGCAATTGCACTCTTTCCGTGGCTAAGAAGGTAGAATTGCAGGACTTTAGAACTGGAGGGGAACTTACATCAACCCATTTTACAGATGGAGAAGCTGAGTCCAGAGAGGTGAAGGTGGTGTGCCCAAGCACACTTCAGCGTCAGCTTTTGATTCCTAGTGCATTGTATTCACTTCTGGAAGGACTCAGCTAGGAAATTCTTACAGGATGTCTGTGAGGCCTGCACAATGAAGATGTGGTAGTTGTTTGCAGTGTGAAAAGGTTATATAAATTTTGTATGTAATTATAATAAAACCCTGTATTTTGGCTTTGGGCAGCTGAGTCCTCAGACGGAACCTGCTCTAGCCACAAAAACATTCTCCTGCCTACAGCTTCTTTTATTATAGACAGAGGCACGTGCCTGTGTCCCTGCTTTTCGTGGAGAGCCTCCTGTTTCCACTTCTAAGTGTCCTATGTCTTGTGAAAGAATGTCATTCTTTCAGATGCGGGAGCTTTTTTAAAAGTTTAGCTGTACCACTTAGTATTATTTTCCACCCATAGCCTCTATTTCTAAATTCCTCTTGATTTTCATTTAATCCTTCGCTCTCAAGAAGACCAGGAGGAAAGAGGAGAAGAAAACTAACATTTATTCAGCACCTACTATTTGCCAAGTATTCGCCTCAAATTGCTTTTGGAATGAGGTCAGTATGAATAAATAAATCAATAAAAGTTCTGATCATGCCCGATACCTTGCCCACATTATTAATTACTGAATAAATCAAGGCTCAGAGATGTGAAATAAGCCAGAGAGAGGAGTTAAAAATGCCAGGAAGTCCAAAAGGAGAGACACCACCAAGAAAGAGGTCACGTTTCCCTTTCTTCATTAATAAAAAGAGTGCTAAACAAAAATAAGGGAGAAAGAAAGAAAAGGAAGGAAGAGGCAAAGGAAGGAAGGAATATGGTTACCTGCTGGGTCCTACTTATCTGGAAATAATAAATAAATATACCTAAATAATTTTTGTATCAGAAAGGGGCGCCTGGGTAACTTTTAGGGGCACGTGGGTGGCTCAGTTATTAAGCATCTGCCTTCAGCTCTGGTCATGATCCTGGGGTCCTGGGATTGAGCCCTGCATCGGGCTCCTTGCTCAGTGGGAAGCCTGCTTCTCCCTTACCCACTCCCCCTTGCTTGTGTTCCCTCTCTTGCTGTCTCTCTCTCTCTCTCTCTCTGTGAAATAAATAAATAAATAAATAAATAAATAAATAAATAAATAAATCTTTAAAAAAAAATAGGAAGATGTACTTTTAGAAAATGGGCTCTGAATTTCTTCAGCTGTTCTTCCCTCTCTGCGTTAACTCCTGCGGTGTTGCTGGTGTCCTACACATCCAACAGGCACGTCTAGGTGTTCCCAGGAAGAGTTTGCAGTGTCACTGAAAATGTTGCGTTCATTTTCGTTGCCTCATCTTCCTGCTCCAGGCCAATATTGCATCCAGCTCTGTGATTCCAAGATACAAAGTTTGAAATCCATTCTTAGGAAGTATTAAAACATAACCAAACAAACAATAAGAAAAAACAACAACATAAAACCTTTGCAACCTGGTGGTAGCTTCCTAATTCTCGTAATACAGTTTCATCCTTCGACAGAGGGCCGTTCTAACTGTGAATCAGGAGCTGTTCCAAGGAGCTGTTTTCAAGGTGAAAACTGTGCAGCCACGTCAAGAACTCAGATCTGTGTTTAGAAGCAAGGCCTGAAGAAAGAATGAAAGTGTGAACTGCTGACGATTGATCTTGATCGATCGGTGTTGTTAGCTAACTCCCTGGAGAGATGATGTGCTCAAAGGATGGGCTGTTACCTCATCCGCACAATGGTTTTACAAATTCTTTTTGCCTGTTGAATTTGTAATATAATTCATCTCCTCTCTTATCTCAGACTCCCTCATACTGATGAGTGTTTCCCTGGTAACCAAGGTACCCCTCTGCTTAACTGTGTGTCCTGGGGTAGAGTCTCAGTGTCTGCATGAGGCTGATACTGAAGAGGGACTTTCAATATTACCCAGACCAATGTCCTTCACTCTGTAGGTGAGAAAACTATGGCACAGAGAGATGGGAAAACTCGATCAGAGTTAGCCAGCTGGTTACCAGCTGAGCCAGAAATTGAACTTGGAATTTCTGGGCTTCTAGCCCAGTGTTCCCCACACTGGACTGTGTCTGCTAGCTGAAGGTGGCTGGTCCTTGAAAAGGAAGAAGATAGATTGAAGAGGTACGAATGTTCTGTTTTCTTATTCTAGGACCAGTGCACATGGCTTTTAGGAAGTAGGTAAAAATTTAGGTCTTTTATTTTCATTCAGATCTGTATGTAGTCTGGCCTTATTAACATGACCATGGAAGGTGGTAAGGGGAGGTGAATGACAGGATTTTAAGAGCTAAAAAAATTTTCGGTATCGTTAGGGAAAGAGAAATAACACAGATTGTAGTGTTGGGTCATGAAAAAGAGATTTCAAAATAAGTGGCATGGCAAATGTTCCGAGAGAATGAAGTCAGTGAAGGCTGGAGTAACCTGGCAGGTTTCACAGAGAAGGTACGTGGGGCGAGCTTCCCAGGAAGTGTACAAAATGAACAGAGGGGAGAAGAGACCAGGGGCTCCTTAGCAGGAAGGAGGAGCCATGAGCGACCCCACTGCTGGCTGTGCGCTGTTACCTGTTCACGGTGGAGGGCTCATCCTGGGGAGATGAGGTAGGACTGGTAACAGAGGTGAGACGGGATGTTTTCTTGAGGGCCACTAAATATCCTGGAGGCAGAGAGCTGGCATCAAGCAGTGCTTTCAGAAGACAGATGTGGCAGCAGAGTGCATGATGGTTTGGAGTTGAGGGGAACCAGGCAGGCAGGAGATAATGAAGACCCAGACTAGGAAGACTCAAGACACTGAACATGAGAATCTTGGCCTGGACAGAGTTTACCAGGTCAAGGGCCATCCCCTCGTTCATAGATTTGGGGTGAGGCCTGGGAAATGGAGGTGACTTCCTTAGTGTGACTGAGGTTAGTGCAGGAACTGGGTTCAGCCAGAATCCTTATAGTTAGACTTCCAATCCGTCAGTTTCAGTCTTTCCATTTGAATTGAAATTTCACCTTCCATCTGGCCAATTTTTTTTTGGGGGGGGGGAGCTATATTTTACATGTCACTTCTTCCAGAAAGTCTTCTGTGATCCCTGGATTCAGGTTATGCTTTTTCCCATATGCTTTTATAGCACCTTATCCTGACCTACCATAGTGTCCTCCATGCCGAGTTTTGATTGCCTGACGGCTGGGCACTTTTTTGGACTGTGAGCTTCCCAACAACAGGACTACTTTCTGTCTTTTCTGTCTTGTTTGCTGTTTCATCCTTAAGGCCTGGTACAGTGTCCATCATATAGAAGGTGCTAGGTAGGTTCTTGCTGAACGACTAATGACTGACCAGCTGGAACAATAGAGTCATATTAGGAGAGAGGGGAGGATTGAGGGGAGTGTGGAGAGAGAGAGAAACAGAGTCAGTGAGGGAGGGAAGGATGGAGGGAGGGAGGAAGAGAGATGCAAGGAGAAGGAAAAAGGATTAAAGATTTAGAGATAAGAGAAGGAATTTAATGTTTACAAAAGAACTTTGCTTCAACTAGGCTTCATGTATCTTTCCACAAATACCATTAATATTGATTTAATATGATGTTGGCATCATGGCCTTTGAAAGCCGTATATGATGCAGCTCTTACATCTGATTGTGCCTCCAAGTAAAATGAGCAAAAAATTTCAGGTTAGGGAAATCATGACAAATCCAAGGATCAAATAAACTTACTGATGGAATGGTCAGGCACATTCTAAAGCAAAACTTGTGGCTATATTAGCTCATAAAGTTCCTAGAAACAAGGATTTTCTGAAGAGAATATTTTCATCACAAGATTCAACAACCAAATTTAACATGTCTACCTGAAACATACCCTTTATAGGGCAATAAATTCAGCCATTTTAACTTCAAGGTTTATATTAATGATGGAGATAAGTATGTGTAATGGATAGCAACATCTGATTAATGAAAGTTAAATAACATTATGTAATTGGCCAAATAAAAATAAATCCTATAAATGGTTTTAATTTAAGATGTTTATTAGAGTTCTTGCAACTGGTGTCTTCTCAGCAGGAAGTACCTTTTTGTGGAGCAAATGGCAAATTATTTATACAAGGAGATAAGAACTGAGTATATAGTTATAGGAAACAAGGTGACTAGGTCTCACTGAGAAAGGAGGATAGATGAATAATAGACTTTTTAAAAATCCCAGCAAGTGAGAATTACGGTTGGTAGCACATAGCAAACAAAGATGGCAGTCTCCAAGGGCTATTCAAGAGGAATCACTTCCTGCAGGGGGTCAGTTGTGAGTGTTGCTGGGTCAACACAGAAGAATACTAAGCAGGAGAAATAAAGAGTGTGAACAAAGGTTCAGAAGCAAAATGTGTGTTGCAAGTTTGAACGATGGGTAGTCCAGTTTAACAGAAGCAGGTGATTTGTATGGGGGGGAGGCTGTTGGGAGCAGAGGTGTAGAGTACCTAGATACTAAATCATTTAGTCCTCGAAAGCCTTGAAGGTAAGGAGTTTATTAAGTGCCAGTAGCTCTCTGGGTGCTTAATTAAGAGAATTAAATAGAGCTCCTATTGTTAGGCTTTTCTGTTTTTTAGAATAGATGTTTCTACAGGGTAGAGATTCTCCTTTTCCTGCTGATCATGCTCAGCTCAAGTAGAGAGTATTAATGTTTGAGGCTCTAAAGAAGATTAACCAAAACATTATTATGTTAATTTTATTTCAGCCAACTACTGAGGATTATTATAAGTCTACTTGTATACCTAAATCATGGGACCCAGCCCATGGTCTTGTGGAAATTAGAATTATGTTGGGGAGACAGAATTTATATTTTAAAAAGAGATTTAAAAAGAGAGACGTGGAACCTAAAAACTAATGCGAGAAAGAATATATCATGAAACATTCCCGCATTTATCCTTAAACATTTTTATTGTGTATTTCGTTTTAATTGTGGTAAAATACACACAATGTGCGTTTTACTGTCTTAACCTTTTTTAAAAGTATACAGCTAAATAGTGCTATGTATATTCACATGGTTGTGTGACCAATCTCCAGAATTCTTTTCACCTCGCAAAACTGAAATTCTGTGCCCATTTAACACAACGCCTCTCCATTCCCCCTTCCCTCACCAGTCCCTGGCAACCGCCATTCTCTTTCCTCTCTCTATAATTTAACTACTCTAGGTACCTCATGTAAGTGGAATCATACAGTACTTGGGTTTTTGTGAGTGGCTTATTGCACTTAGTATAATGTCCTCAGGGTTCATCCATGTTGTAGTGTATTTCAGAATTTCCTTTTCTTTAAGGCTGAATAATACTCCATTATATGTATTTACTACCTTTGGCTTATCCATTCATCCACTGATGGATACTTGGGCTGCTTCCATCTTTTGGCTCTTGTGGATAATGCTGCTGTGAACATGAGTGTACAGATAGCTCTTCAAGATCCCATTTCAATTCTTTTGGGCAGATACCCAGAATGGAATTACTGGGTCATGTGGTAATTCTATTTTTAATTTTTTTTTGTGGAAATGCCATATTGCTTTCTGCAGTGGTTGGATCATTTGACATTGCTGCCCACCAGTGCATAAGGGTTCCAGTTTCTCTGCGTCCTAAACAACACTTGATATCTTTGTTGCTGCTGTTGTTGTTTTTATAGTAGCCATCCTAATGGGGGTGAGAGGCACTTAGAGTTTTTTTTTTTTTTCTATAGTGGGCATGCATTTTAATTGTTAGAAAAATGATTAAAATATGCCTCTTCTTAATGGGTGGACTGATATCAAAGCATTTGAAATTAAACTCCATGTTGGGAGTGGCGTAACCCAGGGGCAATGAGAGAAATCACTGCCGATCTTATTTTGGCAAAAATAACCAGGGCTATGAAGGTCATCGAAGATTTTGGTCCTGTATATATTTTAAAAATAAAATCTGTAAATATATGTGTGTGTTTGATCACTTTGCCTACTCTACCTTTGTAAATCTGATTTGCAGGAGAGGGAAATATGACCCTTGTGCTTGGCATTTGTGAAAGGAGCATGTTTACAACCAGATGTTCCCAGAAGTACTAATGGCTTCTTTGGGCTGCTGGCGTGACTTCCCCATTTCTCTGGTCTGGTTGTTTTGTCATGTTAAGTAACTGTGGCCACCTTTATGACCCAGTTGAGACGGGAGATTTGAGCCCAGCTTCCAAAGTCAGGAGACTGAGCTGGTACCTGTAGGAAATAATTGAGGGAATGGAAGGGTGTGTCTCAAAAGTGTGTGTGAAGGCATGTGACAATAGTGGAAGAGCCCAGACACATCCTGCTGCATCTCATGTCTTTGTGTTTTTGAAGACTTTTTTTTTTTTAAAGATTTTATTTATTTATTTGACAGAGAGAGATCACAAGTAGGCAGAGAGAGAGGAAGGGAAGCAGGCTCCCCGCTGAGCAGAGAGCCCCATGTGGGGCTCGATCCCAGGACCCTGGGATCATGACCTGAGCGGAGGAAGGCAGAGACTTCAACCCACGGAGCCACCCAGGCGCCCCGTTTTTGAAGACTTTTAAAGGGTGATTGCTTCTTAGGTAAGAATACGCATTTAACTAGACTTGCTCTCTCCCTTCTTCCACAGGAAGTTGCTCCTGGCTTCCTCTTCGGCACTAGCACTGGCCTTAGTTTCTTACACGACTGTGTTTGGTTTTCACTTGTATGCTCACTGAGGACAGGAACATCAACCTCTTGGTGTTCTCTTAAGGCCTAGAAGAGGAGCAAGGAAAGAAGGAGAAGAGGGAAGGAGAAAGGAACAAAATTATGGGAAACACACACTATGTGTCAGCCAATCAGATCTTCAGTTTTGGTTCCTTTTTGCTTCCTACCCGCACCCTAGGAATGTCCATTATGTCTCTGACCACTCATCTGTGTCAGATTTTGCAGCTAAAATACAGGATGCTCAGTTAAACTTGGACTTCAGATAAGCAGCAAATACTTTTTTTTTTTTTTAATGGAAGTATATCACATGTTGTGTTTGGGATATACTTATACTAAAATATTATTCATTGCTCTGTGAAGTTCAAATTTAAATGGCTCTCCTGTATTTTATCTGACACCTCTTTTAAATTTTAAAAAGATTAAAAAATATTTCATCTAGTTAGAAAAAAAATCGCTGAATGACTAGCCAGTTAAAATCTAAAAAGACTCACCAGGCTTGTCTGTGAACATTTGATGGTTGGGTTGTGGATCAGGCATTAGAGGACCAGAAGCTGACGTAACTCCCACCCCTTTGTGCCTCTCAGGCAGCCCACATGACCAGTTAGAGGCTGTGGGCACACAGTAGGAGGTCAGTACATTTCAGTTTACACCATAGGTTGTTCAGTAGTATGAAAAATCTTGTATATTTCGGAGTTAATACTGTGCCCTGATGTTGTAAAATGACTTCACTTTGCAAGGTGAATAATAGCATCACTGGCAAGGAAAATGCCAGCCAATCAGCTAGGAAAAATTGTACGTACGCCTCATTAACAGGCAGCCCTCACAGTCATTGTCTAATGATGGTGTTTCTTCCCTGCTCATGTCTAGGACAAACATTCTGCTTTTAAAGCTGCCTCTTACATTGTTTCCTAATCATTTTCCTGGCAGATTAACATTAGGAAAATGTTAAGTTTTCACAATTTTATTAGTGGCTCAAAGCTACCATCCCAAATTTGTAGCTTATTATTGTTTCTCGCTAAGAATAATCTCCGTTGCTTTATATTTGAAATGATAGCCTGGAGATTAAAAGCCCCTCAAGGTTGTTTTAGTTGACAGTCAAGACCAGGAGCCTATTATTATGACTATGACTATTGTTATTATTATTTTAAATTCCTAAAAAATAGAGATTTTCCTTTAATTACACATTGAGGGGTTGTTTTGTCCTTGTGCTTGAGATTGCTAAAGACTGAGGCATTTATAGGGAGAGAAATTGTATGCCTAAACTATGAAACAGCCGTGTGGGACCAAAGCCTAGAAATACCAATATTTAAATTAAATTAATTTCCCATTTTGGTCCTGGATTGAATCTTATTGAATTTGCAGCTTTATGGATTCTATCTGCTAGCTAGAGTGTCTGTTGAACACACTGTCAAATACAAGTGGTGGTAATACAGGGGTCAGGGAAGCGACTGGTACAGGGGGCCCTTGAATGGGACTTCACCTGACTGTCTATGAACCTGAGCGCTTGGCAGAGAGACTTGCACAGAATAAGTGCAAAATGGTCAATTCCACGTCCCCCTCCCAATCAGACCAGGTAGCATACCCATTCTCCTTAAGTCAGCAGTCACTTAGCTCCCCCTGCTGTTTCAGGAATCCTGTGTGCCCTGAACCCTTGTTTTCTTCTTGGCCTTTGAAGCCCAAGCTTGTCCCTTTAGGGACATCTCTTTATCTCTTATCACATTACACAGCTGCTGAAACAGAGTTGAATTTTTCAGATGTTTCTTATACGACTGTGGGTTTTCCTATAGCCTCATACATATATGCACACACTGCATATATATACTTAAATATGTACTTAAAGCAAGCTCACACATGAATATTACTGCAGTTAGCTTTCAGAATTAAATGCTTTGGGAAATTCTCATCCCATCGAATTGTGTCTATTACTATTTGACTTCATAAGCAAGTTACATGGGAGAGAGTCATCGGGTGTATGTACTTAACGTTAGGTGCCCCCAGTGGCCTCTAATAGGTTCATTACGGACTCTGGAATCAGATCTGGCAATTTTGCCTGCTAACTTATTTCACCTGTCCATTATCTCCTGGCAGTGAATGGGAGGATTATTTCTGTTCAGTAAATGCAAGGTTGTTGTTTTTTCCCCCCATTTTTCTCTGTATTTCTTTTTGTATTTTTACCTCAAATATCGCAAAGTAAATCCAAATTAGTCTACTTTTCTCTCTAAGCAGTAATCATTTTACAGTAATGCTCATTATTGCAGCGGCCAGCACTTAAGGTCCAGCTTTCACTGCTGTGTTGCTATCGAATGCTCACGTCTGCGGTAGAGTTCTTGTAATATTTGGGACTGAGGCAGCTCATCGTTTGCCTCCACTCTGACTTGCCCTTTAAAATGTCTTATTCACTGCTAAGTTTAAGGAAGCTGCCCTTATCTGTGACCCCAATATTTTACTCCGACAATTCTGTTATCCTAATGCCTCGTCTGTCATCCTTTTCTTATTTGGTGGGTCTCTTCTCTCTCCCTCTCTTTTTTTAAGCTCTTCTATTTTCTCATTTACTCAATCACCAGCTGTTACCAAACTAGAAAGAATCACCTGACTCACTCACTTATTTTTATCAGCCCAAACCAAAGTACTCCATGCTGCCTTATTAGCCAAGGAATGTCCTTGGGCTTCCCTTTCCTGTTAGTTTAACCCAGTCGCTGATCCCAAACATTCCTAATCAAATTCTTTGGCTTTATAATGTCTAAGTCGATTTGTCCCCATGCAAGAGTGAGTGTGTCACACCTCTGCTCCTGGCAGCATTCTTGTCTGATCAGAGTTTTGCATCTGCCGTGTTCCCTCCAGGCAGACAGTCTGCTCTTATTAATGCAATTCTGATGTTCCTACCTCATCTCTCTATCTGTTAATGATTTCAGCCATTGCTCACTAAGCTCTCTCACTCTGAAACACTTGAAGTAATTAAGGTTTTCAGAATTAGTGCTTTAAAATACAGGGAAGTGTTAATGGTACCCGGTAACAGATGAAGGAATGAAGAATAGTGTTTCTTATACCTCAGCTATCACTGTTGTGGAGAGGACTAACTCGCTGTCTTTCTCCCGGAACAAACTGGATTCCATCCCTCCTTTCTCAAAGAACCAAGCTTAAAACTGGATCTTCATCCCCGATGCTTTCCGTTTTATTCTGTCTTCAAGTCTTAAACCTTCCACCTTTCTTTGCCCCTCCCCTACGGCCATGGTTCACACCTTCACCTCCCCATGGCTGGACTGTTACAATAGGTTTCTAACAATATCCCCACCACCCTCCTTCTGTCCACTCTCTATATGGCAACATGATGATTTTTCTAAAACTCCAATCAGTCTGTGGCCATTCATTGGTTACAAGATCAAATATTAACTCCTTAACCTGCCTTCTGTTGCTTTGTCCTTGCCAATTTCTCTGTTCTCATCTCACTTTTTTTGCACACGTAACACACTGAACTAAATGACCATAGGCCTCTGGGCATTGGTGCTGGTTGCTTCTGCTGCGGGAATGCTTTTCTTTTCTTTCTTTTTTTTTTTTTTTAAAGATTTATTTATTTATGTGACAGATAGAAGCAGGCAGTAGACAGAGAGGCAGGCAGAGAGAGAGAGGGGGAAGCAGGCTCCCCACTGAGCAGAGAGCCCGATGTGGGGCCTGGTGCCAGGACCCTGGGATCATGACCCAAGTCAAAGGCAGAGGCTTTAACCCACTGAGCCACCCAGGCACTCTGCTTTTATTTTCTGAAAGTATACAAAGGGCACATCAGTGATGGGCTTAGCCATGTTCTTTCTGAAGCCTTGCTTGACCCACCGAAGTAGGATCAATTACTTCGTTTCTGTTCATTCTCCCTAGGTCTTAAATACCTATATTAATGCAACTCCTCTCTAAATCTCCCTCTCCTTTACTTTAGTGTGAGATTCTAAAATTAAAATTTTTTATTGAAGTATAGTTGACATGCAATGTTACACTAGTTTCAGGTGTACAACATAGTGATTCAATATTTATGTATATTATGAAGAGATCACCATGATACATGTAGCTACCATCTGTCACTGTGCAAAGTCATTGCATATTAACAGTATTTCCTATGCTGCACATTATATCCTTGTGTCTTATTTATACTATAGCTGGAAGTTTGTACCTTTTAAACTCCTTCATCTGTCTTACCCTTCCCCTCTAACCCCCTTCTCTCCGCCTTCTGGCAACCACCAGATTGTTTTCTGTATCTGTGAGTCTGTTTCTTTTGTTCATTTGTTTTGTTTCTCACCTTCCACATATAAGTGAAATCATGCAATTTGTCTTTCTCTGTCTGACTTATTTTGCTGAGCATAATACCCTCTAGGTCCATCAAGGTTGCTGCAAATGGCAAAATCCCACCCCCCCCCCTTTTATGGCTGAATAGTATTCCATTTAACACACACACACACATAAACACACACACACACACACACGTTGCTTCCATATCTTGGCTATTATAAATAATGCTACAATGAATATAGAGGCACATAGATCTTTTTGAATTAGTGTTTTTATTTTCTTTGGGTAAATACCCAGAAGTGGAATTCCTGGATCATAGGGTAGTTTTGTTTTTAATTTTTTGAGAAAACCTCATACTGCTTTCCATAGCAGCTACACTGGTTTTCACTCCCACCAATAGTGCACAAGTGGCCTCTTTTCTCCACATCCTTGCCAACGGTTGTTATTTCTTGTCCTTTTTAAATTCTAGTTGTTCTCACAGGAGTGAGGTAATATCTCATTGTAGTTTTGATTTTCATTTCCTTGATGATTGATGATGATGAGCGTCTTTTCATATATCTGTTAGTCTGTATGTCTTCTTTGGACAAATGTCTATTCAAGTCCTCTGCTCATTTTTAAAAAAAGATTTATTCATTTGAGAGAGAGAGAAAGAGCATGCATGAGCAAGGGGGGGTGCAGAGGGAAGGGGAGAGAGAGTCTTATGTAGACTCTGCCCTGAGCAAGGAGCCGGATACAGGGCTTGATCTCATGACCCTGAGATCATGACCTGAGCCAAAACCAAGAGTCTAATATACTACCCTGGCATGGCCCTCCCTCTGCTCATTTTTAATTAAATCATTTGGGTTTTTTTTGTTTGTTTTGGATATTGTATTATGTGGGTTCTTTATGTATTTTGGATATTAACCACTTGATTGTTCCTTACCACATGCAAGCTCTTCAGTTTTGTGTAGTCCCAATTATTCAGTTTTGCTTTTGTTTCCCTTGCCTGAGAAGACAGCACCAGCAAAATATGGCTGAGGCTGATGTCCAAGAGCTTACTGCCTGTATTTTGTTCTAGGGATTTTATGGTGTCTGGTCTTATATTTAAGTGTTGAATCCATTTTGAGTTCATTTTGTAATAATTTCATTCTTTTGCTTGTTAGTTGTACAGTTTTCCCAACACCACTTACTGTCTTTTCCCCATTGTATGTTTTTGCCTTCTTTGTTGAAGACTGTGCAAGTGTGGGATTATTTCTGGGCCCTCAGTTATGCTCTGTTGATGTGTGTGTCTGTTTTTGTGCCAGTACCATAGTGTTTTGATTATTGTAACTTTGTTCTGTAGTTTTAACAGAACTTTTTTTTTTTTTAAAGATTTTATTTATTTGACAGAGATCACAAGCAGGCAGAGAGGCAGGCAGAGAGAGAGGAAGGGAAGCAGGCCTCCGGCTGAGCAGAGAGCCGGATGTGGGGCTCCATCCCAGGATCCTGAGATCATGACCTGAGCCAAAGGCAGAGGCTTTAACCCACTGAGCCACCCAGGTGCCTGTGTTCTGTAGTTTTAAATCAGGGAGCTTGATACCTTCAGCTTTGTTGTTTCTCAATGTTGTTTTGGCTACTTGGGGTCTTTTGTGGCTCCATACTAATTTTAGAATTATTTGTTCTAATTCTGTGAAAAATGCCACTGGTATTTCGATAGGGGTTGCCTTGAATCTTCAGATTTCTTTAAGTATGGACATTTTAACAATATTCATTCTTCCAGGCAATTTCAACAGTGTCATACTTCTCAGTGTGCAGGTCTTTCATCATCTTGGTTAAATTTATTCCTACACTTTTGTTTCTGTTTTTTGCTGCACTTGTAAATGGAATTATTTTCTTAACTTCTTTTACTTAATTATTAGCATATAGAAATGCAACATATTTATGAATACTAATTTGTATCCTAACAGTTTTTTGGTGGTGTCTTTAAGGTTTCCTATCTACAGTATCATGTCATCTGCAAATAGTGACAGCTTTACTTCTCCTTTTCTGGTTTGGCTGCCTTTTCCTTCTTTTTCTTGTCTGATTGCTGTGGCTAGGTCTTCCAATACTGTGTTGAATGAAAGTTCTGAGAATGCGCCTTGTGGTCATGTTCCTGATTGTAGAGCAAGAACCTTCAGCTTTTTACCTAGTGTGGGATTTTAAAGATTAGAACAATGTCCTATTTATCTTTGCATCCTGCTGGCTTGGTATGGCTCATAGTAGGTACTCAGTAAATATGTGTTTAATTTGAATGAGAGAATAAAGGCATTACTAACTTTTTCTGGGTAAGAGAAAAGGCATGATTCTGTTTGAGAGGTAAATGGAAATGACAGATGAGTGATTCAGTGCACAATGGAAAGTATTTATAGTAGGTTGTTTGACAGCAATTATCATTGAGATAAAAGCATACATTTCCTCCTCTATAACTCCCATTTGGAAGATGGGCTTTGAAGAGAAAAACAGTGTGAACACACCCTTTTTTCCCTTTTCTTCTTCTTTTTGTTTTTCTTTTGCAAAAGCAGTGTGCTGTTTTGATGGCTGAGCTTCCGAACTGTGAGGGATAAATATTCTCCTCTTCAAATGAGCTAATCATCACTCATCCTCCTGGTGGGGCAACCTGCTGCCAGCTGACAAATGAGGCCTATTAATGGTATCACTAATTTCAAGTCTGTAAATGTAAACACAAGGGAAGGAGGACCCCAAGTACTGTCGCTGGCCGTGAATCCATGTTATTAATGGAGGCATTTTTTTTTAATCAATGCCAGTCTCTTGTCCCTCTAGTGAAAGGGTTCTCATTATTTCATTGTTTACAGGTGAAAAGGTATGTGTGTTTAAAAACAGATTCACGAGCAGAAACAAAAATGTTATATATGCTGTATATTCTCTCCATATTTAGGGAAATCAATGTGGAGGAGGGTGGTGGTCAGGGGGGATCCTTCTTACGACATTCCCATTCCAGGAACTATGGCCTATTTTAAAAGATGTATTGAAGAGCACGCTAATGTAATTGCCACTGTATCACTGCCTGAAAGCTCCCATTAACTAGTAGCAGGTTCATATAAAAGGGCCGTGAATAAAGGCCCAAGAAGTCTGGCATAGGGGATGCAGGCATCTTCTGGGAGGAAGTGAGGCTGTGGGGCTCTTCCAAGCATTTAGAAAGGTTGGGTTTTGTGTGACGTTGTTATCTATAAGAAACACTTATTCATTAGATCCTGGATGGATGCAGAGATCTTAGACACATCAGGATGCTGAAACAATCATGTCATATTTGTTATTACATGAAGGGCCTTAACCCCTTACTAGTAGTAGTGGCAGACTTAGATAAAAGGCCCGTTTGTCTCCATCCATACAGTCCAGCCGATTGCATGCTTCTTCTAAACTGGTATAAATCATCCATATTCTTCAAATACTTTTTTGAGGTAAATACAATGGAGAATAAGATAGAAACACTGTCGGCTGCTAATTTGGCTATTACTAATTGCTACTTAACCTTAATTTTTCCTTGATCCTCAGGAAGATCTTTAATTTCATTTTCCCCTTGGGATTGTAAGCCCTTCTCTTGCTTTATCTTGTATCCCTATTAATTCAGAGTCACTATCTCCTCATATACATATTAAACTGTTGGTAAGGAGTGAGAGGCCACTGCATCCTGATTTCATGGTGGCACTGCAGTAAAAGGCTCTGAACCCTGGCTTCACCACCTACAGACTCTGTAACGGATGATGAAACAGCTCGTTGCCTTGCCGTGATCATTTGTTAAAGGCAGCTAATCAGAGTAAGACCTAGTCATTGGTCTGTATGAAGGAGGAAGTGACAAATCATAAATAAGAAACAAAAATGATTAAAATTGAATAAGTAATTAATATTAAATAATTAAATGAGTAATTAAAATTGATTAAATAAGTAAATAACATTAAAACTGTTTTTTGATGCTTGGCACCCAGTAAGCCCTTGATACATTTTGTCTGTTACTGTCCATTAAGGCTTTTCTCTCTACTCCCAACTCTTGAGCTTGCCTTTTTTAAATCTAGGAGATGGAATACTGATGTTGTGACATGATGTCCTGAGCAGCACACAGTGCCCAGCTTCAAGATGATTTTCAAATGGAGATAATGAGGGCAGGTGTTGTAACAGGCCACAGTTTAAGTTCATCATAAAGGTACAGTATTGGATCAGGAGTTACAAATCTGCAGGTTATGAGTGAACTGGAGGATAAGGGCAGGGAGGGAGGAGCAGGAGGGAGAAGAGATGGGAGAAGCGTGGGCCCAGGGACACAGGAGAGAGGCCTGTTTCCCTGGAGAGAGGGAGGCCACCTGGTAGAGCCCATATGGTGGAGAAAAGATAGGGGTTTTGTGGGTCTCACCTGGGACCCATGGGAGAATGTTTGACAATATGGCGATGCTTTGGAAGAGAGAGAAAAGTGGCCCTACTCTTGTGCCAGAATGAGGAGGGGGTGGCAGCTGTTGAATATTCTGGATGGACTACCCTGGAGAGCACACCCTACCTCAGAGCTGCAGTGAGGGGCCCCTGTGAAAAAGACAGACTTCGCCCCACCCTAGACTAATTCAGGAACCCTCCTTAACACTGGTGCTTGCAGCCGGCCGTATCCAGGAAAGTAGGCTACATTGTGTAGTGATGGACCCCAGGTTTAAGGAGAAAATGGCTTCATGAAATTTGGAATTCCGGAGTCAAATTCTGCCCCTAAGATACAGAGTTCCACCTCTGTGTCGCTGGAAGGACTTACCCAGAGAGCCGCCAGGTGGGACATAGATTAAAGCAAACCGCATTCTTCAGGAGGGTGGAAAGAACTCAGAAAGTTGGGGTGCCTGGGATCGTGCTGTTAGCAGTGTGAGTCAGAGATTTGAACTTGAGCTTGGGTGGCCTCAAAGATCTTCCCCTAGGGAAGCCACCTGTCACACAGTGACGGTCACTGATGCACTTGACTGAACATGGTCTTGCTTGATTATCACAATGTGCCTGTACTAGAAGCAGGGTAGTTGCCACCTCACCCTCTTTATGGGTTTGCCTAAGAGCAGATAAACTGTAGATGAAAGACGGCTTGTATAGAATCTCTCTCTTTATTTCTGGGCTAGAGATTTTCTTAGACACTTTGCCACAACTAGTTAAGTACTCACTGCCCCTGGCCCCAATTTGCTCTATTAACAGAGCTCGGTTTGCAGGAAATCGTGTTCTTACTGAGTTTTGCAGTTCTACAAGGAAAATAAAAATTTTCCATCAACAGATGATACAGTTTTTAAACTGAGATATTCATTAGTTTCAAGGAAAGCTAGAAGGAAGAATGTAGTAAGTGTTCATCTGGAAGCAAGGATCTCAGCTAAAGTTCAAGAGGCCTCTTTGTAAAATAGCCCAGGTCTCTGTAGGAAATTCTAGATTGCATTTTATGTATTCCTGACCTCGAGCCCAAAGTGAAGCATGAGGCACTGTGCTCATGACTTTGAGTCTATCCTTGTCTGACATTTGAATCAATTACCACAGGAAACTATAAAATCTCTTTCTCTGGAGATATTTCAAACTGAGGTGAATAATTTCAGAAGGGACTGGGCCACAGCTTGAAGATGAACTCCATGACCTCTTGATATTTTCTAAGCATGAAACTTATTCGGTAGGAATGTCTGGGTCTTAAGTGTACACAAAGCAGGTCTCCGAGGTAACTTGTCTCAATTCACAACTTGTCCTGATCTTCTGCAGAGGCTAACATTTCTCCAGCTAGGACTCCCGTAAAACAAAGAGTGATGCAGAATGACTGAGGACAGTCTAAACTGTAACTCAAAATTATTAATAGATAATACTAATGGTTAAAAATACGTACTTTAGTTCAGAGACTTTGCCAAGCAGTAGACCCGTGTTAGCTCTTTTTGTTTTCACTGTGGTCAGTGTGATAGGTGCTGGTGTCCTGGTTTCACAGGGAAGGAAACTGAGGCTTCGAGAGGTTGGTAAGTAAGAGGTAAAGATAGATTTTATAGCATGCTCCTTCCAAGAGCAATGCCTCCTTGGTGCAAAAATCTAGAAAGAGCATGTCTTCGACTGACCTGGGTGCAGACCCCAGTGCTGCCATTTTCCAGCTGTGTGACCTCAGCAGAGTTCTTTGGCTTCTCGAGATCTTGGTTTATAAAACTGCTAATGGAGGATAAAGTGCCTGCTTTGAAGTGTTGTTTGTAAGCACACACCTAGAGCATAAACTCTTAGCCATTATAACTTTGAAGCATGTCCAGGGAACCTGGTTGGGTCAGCATATGACATTTTGAAAGGACCTTGGTCAGTTCTACCTTTATTTATTTATTATTTTTTTGTTTATTTTCAGCTTAACAGTGTTCATTGTTTTTGCACCACACCCACTGCTCCATGCAGTACGTGCCCTCCCTATTACCCACCACCTGGTTCCTCAGCCTCCAACCCCCGCCCCTTCAAAACCCTCTGGTTGTTTTTCAGAGTCCATAGTCTCTCATGGTTCATCTCCCCTTCCAGTTTCCCTCAACTCCCTTTCCTCTCAGTTCTACCTTTAAACTTCGGGTGACCAAGTCAACTCATTCTTCCTCTTCTCATTCTTGAGAGAAATTGCTAATGTAAGATATCTTAAAATCCTTGAAAATATCAATAACATTAACATAATGCTAGTGTGAATAAATCAACATGAACTAATCAGCATTCCTGGAAAAATAGAGCCAAGTGTTACCTTGTAGAGGAGAAAACAGCAGCTCATTGTGCCTGTAGGAACCTGATGAAGTGAGCAGCTCCCATGTGGCTGGTGGGACCGAGATTCCCACAAGTTACTTCCTTGGACAGAGCATTTCAGATGGTTTCTGAGGCTGCTGACCAGGGACCTGGGATGGCGGTGGGAGGGCAAGAGGGAAAGCAGGCTAGACCTGCTTCCACCTGCCGCCCCTAGTCACATTTCAGCAGAGCAAAATTCCTTTGATTTTTTATATATTGATGATTCCATGTAAGATTTTGAAAAATAATTCTATTCTTTTTTAAGTTTGAAAATCATGCTTTAGAGTCTGAATAAAGTACTTCAAATAGTTTTACAAAGTGAGTACTAGTAAGTAGTGGTGAACAAAGGTGGTCATTTTTTCCAACCTACCGCACGGATATGGGGAAAGTAGGGGACAGCCCTCTCTGAAATGGTAAAGATCGTTCAATCAGCGGCTAAACATCAGACCACTGGTACCCTTTGTTGAACACCACCATGGGCAAGGGCACTTCTAAGGGGCATTACAGGAGCAACTGCAAACAAAAATAAAAACAAGTGAAATCCCTTTCCTCGATGAGGTTCCCATCTAGCAAATGAAATATAAAACACACCGTGACAACAACCCAAATTTCTGAGTAGGAGACAAGTAACACTGAGCTCTTTCATGCAGAGAAGCCCTTCGAGGCAGAAGGATACACTAGCAGGGTACAGAAGACTCTCCTGGAAGGCTTCCTCCCTGGGGAATCGTTGGAGCTGAACTCTGGAGGAAAACCATTCCTTCCTCATGTTAAGAGGTTTTTTTTTGTTGTTGTTGTTGCTGCTGGATAGAATTTAATACATTTTGGTTTTTCTTTTCAGCGACTTTATTTTCATTGAATAGGGGCAGGACATAGAGTTCTCTGGTTGGCATTTTAAATCTCCAACCCCAGAAGCATCAGAAATAGCAGAAGAACGGAGGACTTAGGTGCAATTACCATAAAACAACATTTTGCTAAGTTTTTATTTTCATCAGCCTCATTCTCGACAAGTACTTGGGGATTATATAAGCTCTGTATATTAGTGGAAGGCTTAATTCCTTAATTCCTAATCAGGATTTTTATCCCATAGACACAGGATGATTTTTCACATTTTAAAATATAGTTTTGTTCCTTGAAAAGGGGGAAAAAGGCATGTGTGAGTCATCTGGAGGGCCTCCTCATCTCTTTATTGCAACAGCAGCTCCGGCAAGAGAGTGATGGCTGACATGGTCTGCCTGCTGATTCCTGGCAACAGTCCTCCCAGGCAACTGGGGACGTAGATGCCAGTATTGTGTCCATTTTGCAGATGAGGAAACAGTGAGATAAAGACCTAAACGCCTTCCTGAAGGTCTTAGAGGTAGCAATTAGAGGAGCAGAATAGCAACCAGACGAATGTCAGAACCTAAATCTTCCTCCTTACGAATCCCCAAAAATAAGGATGGAGGCCTTTCTCCAGCCAGGAGCAACCCCAGGAGAAAAGGCAGCTAGTGCCCTTTGAACTCAATAGTATGATCATGCATAGTGTAAGCAGGCTCTGTGTTTAACTTCTTCTGCGTTGTACGTAAAGTCCCACAGAGAAAGACAATAATTTTGTGTAACAGATCTTCGTTCAATGACTTATAAAGCAAAAATTGTGATAACATGAAAAACATTCACTTATGAACTGACTCCTTTAAAGTTTGTCCTGAGGAGAACACTTCCTCCTGTATTTACCCTTCACCCTCGTCTCTAGTCTTTCAGTGAGCCTCCCTTCCTTTTTAAGGATCCACAAATACATGCGGTTACCGCTGACTCTTCTTGACAATGAAGAGTCATGTAAATTTCAAAATCTTGCCAAAAACTCAGTTTCTGGAGACTGCTAGGGGGATGTGGCTCAAATCTAAAGATAGAATTGGACTAGTTAAAAATTGAAGATGAAAAATAGACAATGGCGGCAATGTGGGCGCTTCTAAAAAGACTGATTTGTGTGTCAAGGGATTCAGAGAGGCCTTTGGGAAAACTAATAAAGATCTTAAAAACTTTTGCAAAAAAATGACCTTTCTTCAGGGGCACGTGGGTGGCTCAGCTGATTAACCGTCTGACTTGTTTTCGGCTCAGATCATGATCTCAGGGTTGTGAGGCCTGGGTGTGGAGTCTGCTTGAGATTTTCTCTCTCCCTCTCCCTCTGCACCTATCCCCACCCCCTTCTCCCCTTACTCAGGTGCCCTCTCTCTTTCTCTCTCTCTCTCTCTCAAAAAAACAAACAAACAAACAAACAAACAAACAAAAAACTCCTTTTTTTTTTTCAGGCTGGGCTGTGAAAGTCCAATTTGAAGTGAAGGTTTTAAATTTTGCTGTCGTATAATGTACTGTCATACAAATTTCCTGTAAAATGTTTTAAGTTATGCATCCTCCCAAAACAAAGTCAATACTTGGTACTTTTTGGGGGGGGGTCATTTTTCTAGCCTTCTTATTTTTGCTCTAGACTATGAAACTTAGCTTGTTAAGTGGGTTCTCTTTGGGTGGCCTTTTCTTGGTACCAGTTATCCTTGAATAATGAGTCCCCTTGTGCTTCCTGTAGACAATGCACAGTTACTTTCTTCTGATGAGTTGAAGGGGAAACTGGACGACCGCTTGTCCAGATTATGCAAGGGGGATCCAACGTGCTGGAGAGGAGGCAGTATGTGGACTTCATGACCTTTGAGGCCACTTGCAATGCCAAAGACTGTGGAATCCTCTGAGGTCCATCAAATCAAAAAGACTCCTTGGGGCGCCTGGGTGGCTCAGTGGGTTAAGCCTCTGCCTTCAGCTCAGGTCATGATCTCAGGGTCCTGGGATCGAGCCCCGCATCGGGCTCTCTGCTCAGCAGGGAACCTGCTTCCCCCTCTCTCTCTGCCTGCCTCTCTGCCTACTTGTGATCTCTCTCTCTCTCTGTCAAATAAATAAAATCTTTAAAAAAAAAAAAAAAGACTCCTTAAAAACTCAGAGGCGTGCCCTAAGTGCTGGGTGTCGTTCATAGGAGGCGGTTCTTGTGTCGCAGACGCTTGGTTTACCTGGGTCTGGAGCTCCAACAGCATGTGCTGTGTCTGCATTCATCTCTCTGTTCACTATTTCACATTGCCTTTTTCAAACCCAAAACAACCTCTTTGAGGGCACCTTTCAACCAGTAACTCTTGCTCTTTACTTCCTGCCTCAGGGTGGGGTGTGTGTGTGTGTGTGTGTGTGTGTCTGATTTTTTTGGTTGATGATGAAAATACCTTATTCCTGCATCTCAGCATTTAGGAATTGTGTCCCACCCATCTTTTTTAAAACCCTGGCAGACTCCAGGCACCTCTGCCATGGTTACATTATGGAAATTGTTGCTAATGTGATTAAGATTTGCAAACTTGTCAGGCTTACACCCAGAATGAAACATTAGGTTCTTATGACAGCTGGAGCCTACTTCTATCTACTCTCCTGGCAAGGATGGACCTTTCAGCAGAATGAGAACTGGTTCTACTGGGGAATTATCAGACTCCCCATTTCAGAGTGAAGGATGGAATTGCATTTTCTTGTTTATGTATTGTCCAACTGATGAGAAATTTCGTTCACACACAGCAGTAAAAAGCACATGGAAGGCCAGGAAGGGAGGGTGGCTTGTGCTGTCTCCCCAAAATCCTTTCAGGACTCTTTCCCCTGGAGTCCGGCACCCCATTAAGGCTGTAAGTTGGTATTCTGAGTCTTAGATACACGAAAGCATTTGTACAGAGAGATAGTTCCCCAGTGTTAGGGTGCTGCTTACTCAGTAAATAGTTGATTTCCAGGGCTGTTGCTTTTGAACATCTCTAATTTTTTTGGTCAAAGAACACAATCTTAATTTGTCTGCTGCCCAGATAGATAGATATGGTTGTTAGATGCCTGAGTATGTACTAAATACTGATGGGAAAAAAATGCATCTTAACGGAGGTATAGTTTTCTTATAAACCAATACTTTAGCAAGAGAAGCTTTAAATGATCATTGATCATTTTTATCGCGAGCACTTTAATGTGCAAAGCACTTTACTAGACATTATTAGGTAATTAACCAAATAGAAATCAAGAGATCTCCATCTTCAAGGAATTTTAATTACCCCAAATGAAAACAAAGGCAGCAACTTGAGAACCATTTACCAACACATACCAAAGAACACATAATTGTAAATAACAAGTCTTGGTGATACTCTCTTAATTCCCTTAGAAATTTTTATATTCGCAATATTTACATGTCTCCGGGTATAGAATCAGATAGTTGTAGAATTTTGGAGCTGCCAAATGCATACACCATCATATTGTTCAGTCCCCTCATGTTACCATTGACAAAACAAGTCTAGAGAGCTGAAGTCATTTGCCCAAGGTCATGCACTTGGTCAGAAGGTTCTGCTGGACCTAGTCACCAGGTCTATTTTCAACAGACCTCTTTTTGCATCACTAGCTTTGGCTTTGTAAGTGAAATGGCATACAGCCCTTTGGAACCTTTCACAGGAATGCTGAAAAAGTGAAATATTTTGTCATCCATAAAGCATTATGGGTGAAAATAAGACCATTATGTTGTAGTATTGCTTCTGGACTTTTGTTGAATCACTTACAGTCAAATGAATTTCTTCCTGGCCCACCTAGATGTTTCAACTGTGTGATGCTCTCTGAATACCAAGTATCTGAAAAGAAAAGGAGCCCATTAATTAGATGCTGTGTGCATATACATAAAAGACGAATGTGGCACCGTCACTTTGTCAAGTTCTCTCTCTTATGCGAGGTAAAGCATGCTCATTGTCTGGGAGTTCTTCCTGGAGTGAATGTGCTTGGCCAAGGAGGTAACGGTTCACAACTCCTCTTAGATCACAATGGATTGCAACAGAACCTCCCCTTTTGGTTCCATGATAGAATGTCTGTGGAAGTTCCCCTCATTCCCATGGGGATCTATGTCCCGTGTTCAGTCTGACTCATTTCCATGAGAAGTCATCTATTTCCACAAGACTTCTTTGGAAGAGGGGTGGCGGGAATGATCTCAGTGGTTTTTTCCCAAAGCCCAGCAGAATGAATACGTGTGAGAGATTTTTCTAATTACCATTGTCTCCATTTCCCTAGAGAGACTGGTTAGCACCAATAAAAATTAAAATATAACATAGGCTAAATTGTATTGACAAGGGTAATATTTTTATTTCTGTATGCCAATAGTTGTTTCACTTTTTTCTCAACCTATGTTAGAAAATTACAAGTGTAATTGAAACATATACTCCTGGTTTCTTATGTCAGAAAGCAAGAAATCAAGGGAAAGGCACATAATTCATGTCATGGTGCTTCTGAATTGAGGATTTACAGTACCCATGAAGAAAAAAAAAATCACTGACCTTTATTTACCTATAACTTTCTATATTCTGGCTGAGATGCAAAATCTTTAGCCCTATTTTTATAGTACTCATTATCTTATGATAAATTTTAAAAGCAATGTCAAGTAAAAGTTCATTTTACTCACCTCTACCAGGTTCAGAATGTTAACTGTAAGTACTAGAGTAAGATTAGGTTGAATTTTGACAGTGAATATTAAAGATCATCAGTTTGACAATTTTTTGCATGTAAATCTCAGAAACAACCTTATATTGGCATTCTAAAGAACAGTTTCAATATAGCAGTTTGTGTTATTTAAAAGCTTCCTTTACTAAATGTTTTGCAGTGCCCAGCCCAATGTGGGGCTTGATTCCAGAACCTTGAGATCATGACTTGACCTGAAGATGCCCCTAATTCAGGTTTTTGTTGTTGTTTTACCATAATTGCTCCGTGAAACAAATAACCTAAGAATTACATGGTATAATTACTTAAAAGAGACATTTGAAAGGTTGATTACTTAACATTTAAAAATATTGATGTTTGTTATTACAATTTGACATAATTACCACCTTATGCTATACATTGCTGTAGTTGATTTTTGTAAAAACTTTCACTAAGTAAGCTCATTGACTGAAAGGATTACATTTGTAATCCTAGCTTTAAAATTACTAAAACACAGTTTTGTTATATACATAACAGTTTGGGTGTTACCTACAGAACCCAAAAATCTAATGGAGGCAGATGTGGTGACTGAGGTAGCCAAGCCTCGGGCTTTCTCTACCAATCCATCTGAAAACAGTTTGCAGGCAAAAATTAAAAATTAAAAATTTATTCTTTCCAACACACTAAACTAAATCTGTGTAAAAGACATTTAACTAAATCAGAACCACTTATACCTCTGAAGTTACTAAAGCCTTAAAATGCACTAAGAGTTTTGAGGAAACCCTTTGTGAGGACTTGGAGCAAGTAACAGAGGACTGAGGCTCTTATGTGTTTTTACTCAGAAGTGATTCTGTAGAGTAGGGTCACGCAATGGCAGATAACAACTTTAACAACTTAGCATCAGGGCAGTGACACCAAAGTGAACTAGTAGTCATTTATATTCATCACTATCACACACTAAAAATGAAAAGCAAAAAACAGGACTTAAGGGTGTCTTTTTTTTTTTTTTTTAAAGATTTATTTATTTTAGAGAGAGAGAGCATGCATGTGTGCAAGTTGGGGGAGGGGCAGAGGAAGAGGGAGAGAATCCCAGGCAGACTTCCCACTGAGCAGAGAGTCCCACACAGGACTCCATCTCAGGACCCCAAGTTCATGACGTGAGCTGAAATCAAGAGTCTTGTTGCTTACCCAACTGAGCCACCCAGGTGCCCCTACTTAAGAATGTCTTTGATTAGGTAGTAAATACTGTTTTAATATTCTATGTTATGAGATGAGACGTACTCTTAGAGGACTTCTGTTACTTCTTAGTACAAAGTACTAAGGTGGTCATATAGTTGAGAAATGTGTAATTTTAACTTGGTGTTTCTCAGGCTGTTGGATAAAATCCTATTTGTTTTCTGAAGAAGGGATGTTTGAGGAATAATGTTTTGCCAATATTCTTTCAATTACATCTTGCTTCAAAGATCTAGTGCCTTCCATAGGTTAAGATGCTATTACATTGCTGACTTTCATTCATTTTTAAGGCTGAATAATAGCACATTATATATATATACTGCATTTTCTTTTTCCATTCACCCACCAGTGGGCCTTTGGCCATTGTGAGTAGTGCTGCAGTGAATATACTACTATCTCTTTGAGATCCTCATTTCCATTCTTTGGAATAAAGACCCAGAAGTGGGAATGCTGGATCACATCATGTGGCAGGTTTTTGTTTTTTTTGTTTTTTGTTTTTTTTTTTTTTAATTCTTTGAGGAACCTCCATACTCTTTTCCATAGCAGCAGAACTGGTTTTCATTCCCACCAAGTTTTAGTTCTGCAAGATGAATCAGTTGTGGAGATCTGCTGCATAACATTGTGCTTCTAGTTAACAATACTCTATTGTGCATATAAAATTCTGTTAAGAGTGGTATAAATTACATGTGGAGTGCTTTTACCATAGTAAAATAAAAATAAAAATTTTTAGAAGTTAATATAAACCCTACAGCTTTCTAGTTAGGATATAAAGGTTGACAACTTTATCATGAAGCAAATGATATCACACTATTTAATGAGCTCAAGTGACCAGGATCTAGTTTTTGCTTTATTCCAAATGTTTTCAGGGTTCTATAAGAAGTTCAAAGTCTTTACTGTCAGAATTCTTGTTTCTTGTCATTCAGAAAATTCCCACTAATGTAGGATTAAAAATAAGGCTGTTGATGGTGGAATATTATCTGAAAATTCTAGCACATGGCTATTTTAAGACTTTGTTTTGAGACCATGTTTTAAAATAGTCACCTCAAGTTTTGGTGTGTACTTAAAACATAACAACATGATTTGTTATAAAGAGCAAGGTATTTGAAGACTCATACAAATTTGGTTTTAAATACTGAATCCATAGTTTATTGAATAGTGAATTGGTAAGTATATAAATATCAGCACCTAACAAATGAAATTGTTACACCTATGTTACTAGGTTGTTGTACAAAGAAAATGCAGTTTCGTTAGAGCAATCAGTATAGTCAGTACACATAGGATGTGAGTGCCCACTCGGGGCCATAGGTCTGTGCCAGGTCCCAGGAAAACAAAAATGAATAGAAAACTGGCTCTTTGCTAAACAAACCTTGAGATCAGCCCCAAGGAAAACCAGATAATCGCACTTACGACAGAGAATAATAATGCCATAGTTAAGTAAGTGAGGGGAAACAAATTGGTTATTCTCCAATAATTACCCTCCTATTCTTTAGTAATAGAAACTTCCATATTTTAGCTAGCCATCTGGCCTCCCAACTAGCGAAACCACATTTCCCTTCCTTGGTTAGTGAGGAGCGACCATGTGACAATGGTATCGACTGAAAGTAATATGTACAACTTACTGCTTCTGTTCTTAAAAGGAAACTTTACTATCTCTTTTCCTCTTTCTTCAGGCTAGCATTGAGCTCTAGTGGTGGTGAGTCACACTCAGGAGTGTAAGGACAGCGCTTCAACTTCATAACATTTCAGATAGAAGGAGCCCATATCCTTGGATGACTGCACAGCAACACCCCACCTACTCTCTCCCAGTCTCTCCCCACCAGATTGCCAGCTCAGACCTTAACGTGAGAAAGAAAGAAACCTCTCATCTTGTTTAGGTACATTTAGTGAATTGTTAAAGAGCCTGAACCTGTATCCTAACTAGTAGGGTAAGCTCAGGATGCCGGAACTCCCCAGTCTAGACTCCATGCAAGAGATGGGAAAGTGAGCATCAGGCAAGGCTTGCTATAGGAGGAGGTCCCTGACCTGCATTTCAAAAAGTCATCGTGAGTTGGGAAAACCTCTTCCTTGGGTAATTCTGATACTCCCCTCTTAAGAACCCCACCCCAGGAGAGTCACTGAGGTGATGCCTTATAATGAGATTTGATTTTCCGTTGTTAATAATCCAATGGAAAATCGAATTAAGTAGTAATTGCTTCATTCATAACTGCTTCATATAGTAACATACATGGAACACTTAATACGTGTAAGTAAAGAAAATAAATATCCAGTATTGGTCCTAGGTCCTTCTTACTCATGTTCTTTACTTTTTCTATAAACTATCATTCTCTTCTACCCAGAATATAAGCATCATTAAGATAATTACTGTCTGCTTTTTGTTTTTTTTTATCACGAGTACTCAATGCAGCTGGTCACATAGTAAGCATTCAATAAATTCTTTTTTGAAAGAATCAATAAATAAAGGGAAAACTGTATGCTTAGACACTCAACCTACAACAACGGAAAGGACAGTTTTGCCCTTGTATTCCCAGGTAAGAAAGCAGATGTTGAAAAGGCTATTAGAGCAGCTATGATAGGGTTAATGAATATAGTCTGCAAGTTAAACTATGACAGTCATCACTGCACAAAAATAATTGAATTTTATTTCTTCAGAAATGCATTACAAAAAGAGTACTTAGGTATCTTTATCTGGAGGTGGGCTTTGAATAATTCAATTTTGTCTGCATCGCTAAAGTAACTACATCACTTCTTGAGAGTTTGAAGTCAACCGGGGGTACTGCTTACGGAAAGAAATTTACTCAGTGATGCACCAGTGATATAAAAAAAAAGTCAGTATGGATGTGGATAATTGACTTGCATTGCCCTCTAGGATTAGATGCAAATCATGACTAATGCTAACATCGTGGGCGGTACAGCATAAAGCTTCCCTAATGGTGAATAGCATGTACCACAACTTTAAGAATACGTCTTTAATTCATATGTCAGTTTTTTGGTTTTTTTTTAAGATTTTATTTATTTGGCAGAGAGAGAGAGAGCACAAGTAGGCAAAGCAGTAGACAGAGGGAGAAGGAGAAGCAGACTCCCTGCTGAACAGGGAGCCGGATGTGGGGCTTGATCCCAGGACCCCGGAATCATGACCTGAGCTAAAGACAGATGCTTAACCCACTGAGCCACCCAGGCACCCCATGTGTCAGTTTTAATGATTGATTAGTCAAAGAAATTTTCAACAATGTAAATCTGCATCAATAATTTGCCTTTCCAGTAATTGGTAATTAGAAGCTGATACGGTGGAATAATTTTTTTAAGCTTTTATTTATTTGAGAGAGAGAGAGAGAGGGAGAGAGCAGGGGGGAGGGGCAGAAGGAAAGGGAGAGAGAGAAAATCTCAAATTTCCAGCTGAGCTCGAGCCTAACAAGTGACTTGATCCCACGACTCTGAGATCATGACCTGAACTGAAATCAAGAGTCAGATGCTTAATTGACTGAGCCAACCAGGCACCCCAAACTAATTTTTAAACTGAATAAATAAAAACTGGACAGAAGGTTCTCACATACGGGATTTTGGCATCAAAATTATTAAGTACATTATGAGGATTTTTTCCCCCTATATATTTTCATGTTGTATCTTTCTTACATTCACTGAGTAACTGATAAATACAGAATGACAAAGGAATTGGCAGTATTATAAAACCAAACATGTTTAAGTAAAGAGAGCTTCCTCTTTATATATACATAAAACTGCAGGTAAATACTGATACATAAGAAATTACCCAGCCCTCTATAGCACTCAGCCTTCCTTTAGATTCCCAAACCCCTGTGTAATCTGATGGTTTCTTCAATGAACGTTTTTTCCTGCTTTCATTGAAATTGATGCAAGCTATTAAAGAAATTTGCCCTTAAGAAGTTCAAGTGGCATCAAGTTTCTAAAGAAATTTGAAGGCAGAAAAAAGATATTCATTATTTTTAGTAGATTTTGTTCCCTGAATAATTCCTAATTTGATTCTGTCTGATCGCTGATTATTTGTGGTGTTTATTCAATACATTATAGAGCACCTGCCTGCCTAACAATAATATGTGTAGTCCAAGTTTGCTAGTCTGCAAATTCACGAATAAACTAAGCCAATTCATCCATCTGTGAAATATTTCAAGGTCGGCCATCCATTGGCTACAAGATTTTTAGTTAAAAAGACAGTGGAGGACAGTGCTTATAGTTTGATAATGTTTGCTTACTGAGCGTGAAATGAAATTTAACTGTGGCATGTCTGCATTTGTAAATTTATTGTAGTTGTTTACACTTCTTGCAAAATGAAATGTCAGGCAGGCATTCTGAGAGCCCAAATACACCAGGCTTCAAAGAACTTGAAGAACTGAGATGATTCTTTCCGTTTTTAAAGGTATTTTCTATTTTTGTTGCCATGTAAAATTAATTAATATATTCCATCAAGACTGTGTGTCGAATGAGCATACGAGACTTAAAAATAAAAACAAAAATTACTTCCAAATTTGAAATGCTAAATGTACCATCTGAATATTATAGAGTTTTGAAAAACATGGAAAGTATCACAATTCATGTTTTCCCTGAAGATATATTATAGAAAGATCGAGATAGAGAGTCTCTTCTAGCTGCAAGAGGTTATTTTTTTGTAGCTAGATGCTTTCAAGTGATGGTGGACAAAACAGTTCTGATCATGAAGTTCTTTTAGATAAATGTGAGACGTCACATGATTTAAGCTTCTTATTGATGGTTCTGACCAATGTATTGCCTAATGGCTATGTTGCCTGGGAATTCATTCATACTTCTTCCTCTCTCCTCTGCTCTTCCCATACCCCCACCTTGTCCTTCCAGGCTACTAGAGAGCAAAGAAAATCTATTTTTAAGTGATACACACTTATTTGTTTATTTATATTTCTTGGTTGGTTGATTCATTTTACCAAAGCACTGCATTTCAAAAAGCTTATTTTTGTTGTTGTTGTTGTGGGTTTTTTTAATTGATTCATTTGGCTACAGGAACATTTGCTTGGCATTTAGAATAGTTTCCTATAGTCTCACTTCTTTCTTGAGTTGTGATGAGTAATCTAATTTAAATTTCTTTTCTTTTCCTTCATCTAAGTGCTTTGCCATATGATTCATCTTACCTTCTTAACCTTATTGTCCTAAAACCATTTCTTAGTTCCCAATTCTTACTGTCACTTACAGGCACACTTGTCTGGTTTTCCATCAAAGAATCTATGAGCTGTTGACTTTTTAGAGGCTCTTTATCTAATTTTTTTTTAAAGATTTTATTTATTTATTTGACAGGCAGAGATCATAAGAAGGCAGAGAGGCAGGCAGAGAGAGAGAGGAGGAAGCAGGCTCCCCGCTGAGCAGAGAGCCTGATGCGGGGCTCAATCCCAGGACCCTGAGATCATGACCTGAGCTGAAGACAGAGGCTTTAACCCCTGAGCCACCCAGGCGCCCCTCTTTATCTAATTTTGATTAAATTATGTTCTTGCCTTGCTACTATTGAACTTTGTTTCATTCATTTGTGCATTTATTCACTCAGTTGTTGCTTATGTACATACTGCATACTCAGTATTCACTAAGCAGTGGGTACATACCAGGAGATGGGGAGAAGGGGCGCCTGGTGGCTCAGTCGGTTAAGTGTCTGCTGTCAGCTCTGGTCATGATCCCAGGGTCCTGAGATCAAGCCCCACATCGGGTTCCCTGCTCATGGGGAGCCTGCTTCTCCCTCTGCCTCTGCCTGCTGCACTCCCTGCTTGTGCTCTCTCTCTCTGTCAAATAAATAAAATCTTTAAAAAACCGAAAGGCCATGGGGAGAATTCTAAGCCATCTTTCTACTTTAGTTACGTGAACAGCTTAAAACCATCAGCTTGAAAGGGGTTTGGGAATGTCTGTGGCTTTAAGGAATCATCTATTCACTCTGTAAAATGTATTTAACACCTGTGACATGCTACCTGCTTAATCCATGCCAGCCAGCTCTGACCAATCTTTAGAACTGGTCCCATTTCTTATCCTTGCTGGCTGATTCTAATGTTTAATATGCTTTTTAGGAAGGAAACATTAAAGACCATTGTATAATTTAAATAGTATATTTAAATAAACTCTGAACAATATGGGCTTATGAAATCTGATTCATTCATTCAACAAGTGCTTCTTGTTTGCCTGTATTGCCAGACACCTTTCCTGGCCCAGAGTTAGAGCAGTGTGCATGAGGGTAAATGTCCCAGCTCTCAGGGAAGTCATATTCTAGAAGAGAAGAAACAGGAAACATACAAGTAAGGACATTATCAACCCAAGTAATTTCTGACAGTGAGATGTGACAGGGAGATATGAGGCAAAATGACTGTGGGGGTATATTATTCTGGGGGCATCTGGAAAGCCCTCACCAGAAGGAGGCAAAATTTAAGCTAAGACCTAAAGAATACAAAAAAGATCCATCTGTGCCAAGATTTGGGGGCAGTATGTTTGGTGCAGAGTGAACAGGAAGGACAAAGGCTCTGAGTTTTACAAGGACAAGAAGAAGGTCATGATGGGGAATAATATGAAAAAAAGCTAAAGAGGGGTGCCTGGGTGGCTCTGTGGGTTAAGCCTCTGCCTTGCGCTCAGGTCATGATCCCAGGGTCCTGGGATCGAGCCCCACATTGGGCTCTCTGCTCAGCAGGGAGCCTGCTTCCCTACTTGTGATCTCTGTCTGTCAAATAAATAAATAAAATCTTAAAAAAAAAAGAAAGAAAAGAAAAGAAGCTAAAGATGTAAGCAGGGACTGGGGTTTTAAAAGCCCTAGTAAGGATTGTGGAATGTACAGAAGTCATTGCAGAGTTAAAAGCAGGGAAATGACATGAACTGATGTGTGTTTATATGATCCTTCTGGTTGATGTATGGAAAATAGAATGAGAGTAGAAATAGGGTGCCTAGTTAGCAAGAAGACTGACTGGCTTTGGGGGCGGCAGTGGAACATGAAAAATTGGGTAGATTAGGGATTCATTTGAAGGTAGAGCCAACAAATGGTATGTGGGTAGTCTAAAGGAAAGGAATCAAGGATGACTTTGGTTTTTTAATTGAGCGACTATAAGGATAATGCTGCTTACTGAGATGGGAGCTATGGTGGGAGACACAAGTTTGACGGCTGTGCTGGTTTCTGGCCTAGTGATCCTGGAGAGGCCTCTTATATATCTTAATGGGGAGCTGGATGTATTTATGTGAATCTAGAGCTCGGTATAGGCATAGTGAGAATAGAAACAGAATAACATTCTTTCAGTTAAATACATAGTACCAATTATAAATTGGACTAAGATACTCCTCTGTGTTTATTTAGCCTCCTGTCATCTCTGGCAATGAAATACTTACAAGGCATAATGTGAAAAATAAGTGCATGAAAAAATTCAATATAGGCAAATATTGGATATTATGCACATTTGTAAAACTAATGTGGATATTTTGAAAGACTTGACAATAAACTCAATACTTCATGTCATTCTTGTTGAAAAAATAATCCAGTAGTTTATATTCATTTTTCATGTGTATTTAATCATTGTACAAAACCAGAATAATAGAAGTTAAAGTTGCCCAGCTGAGGATAACTCTCCAAATTCCAGTCTTTCCTGATAGCATTTTACATTTTGTTCTCATCATGAGACTAGATTTCCTGACATGAACAGAATCAACTGATGAATTGTTGAACACTACATCGGAAGCTAATGATGTACTATGTATTGCCTAATTGAACTTGAATTAAACAGAAGTTTTTAAAAAAGGAAAAAAAAACAAAGAATCAATGAAACTTAAATTAGGTAGACCAGATTTTTTGCTTTGGTTTGGCCTTTGGGCTACATGGGTTATTGGATTATGCTCCCATAATCCAAGATTTTGGAAACATCCAATTTTAAAAATATCTATCAGGGCTTAAAAATCAATAACACAGAGAAAGGAAGAAATGGGGTTTTCAATGTCCAAACAAAGGAAGGAATTGGGGTTTCCCCCCTTAAAAGTTAAGGACAAGCCTATGGGGCCCCTGGGTGGCTCAGTGGGTTAAAGCCTCTGCCTCCAGCTCAGGTCATGATCCCAGGATCCTAGGATGAAGCCCCACATCGGGCTCTCTGCTCAGTGGGGAGCCTGCTTCCTCCTCTCTCTCTCTCTCTGCCTACTTGTGGTCTCTGTCAAATAAATAAATAAAATCTTTAAAAAAAAAAAGAGTTAAGGATAAGCCTAATTTAGATTTTCTAACAAGTAGCCATTATTGATCCTCAAACTAAACAGTCTCTTACACATCCTAATCTCAATTTCTGGAGGACCCAGCTAGAATCCTCTTCATGGATCCATTGTGTGTTAAGTTGCATGTTTTTGGAACAATAGGAACAGTGATCAGTGCCAGTCATGTTCCGGGACTGTTTCCTAGTTATTTCCTATGTGGTCACTAGTCTATTTTCTGTGTGTATTTGGGCCCACTCGGTACCTGGGGCTGGGTACACAGGGTGCTCAAGCAGCTGCAGTGAGAATGGAAAGAAATCTGCCTGGTGTGATCTTTTTGGGACATCACAACCTCATCTTCTGTCTTCCTAGTCTCCTCTCACTTTCTTGTCGTCTCCATGACCTTTTAGTCCAGTGGGACAGAGAACAGCTATATTTCCACAGCATGATAGCTCTCCCAGTCTTAGTGAGCTGTCTTAAACAAATCTTGTCTCTTCAGCCATCATTCAATCATGATTCATTCATATATTTGTTCACTCTTTATTCTGTCTTTCTGCTCCTCAGACATGGGGCATGTAATAAGTTCTCCCAGCTCAGGCTACAAAGGTGACAAGGAACCACCGCACATTTAGTCAGCAGTCTCCAAATTTTTTGCCTTAAGAGAATTTGAAAAACAAATGCATTCCCCTCACAGATTTTTTAACTTCATGTCTAAAGTTTTTCATCATATTTTTATCATTTATATATTTGCAAAATATATCATTGCTAGCATATTATACATTTTAAATAAATCCATGAGATCATTCATTTGAAGGTATATAGGGATTCTGAGAGCAGCCATTTTTTACAATCATCATTTTATAAATACTGCTGGAGTAGAATAAATACAATAAATCTCAAGCAGCAGCATAGCATGAAGATTAAGAGCACAAACTCTCAACTGTCTGGTTCATTGTTAGGAGGTCATATGTGTTTTAAATTATAGATATATAGATTATATAATCTACGAATTTCATTTCAGACTGGTAAATGTGCCACTTTTAGCTGTATAGCTTATAGCAAGTTACTTCACTTCTCTATCTCTTTTCTTCATGTGCAAATGAAGATGAGTGATAGTACCAACTTCATAGGATTGCCATGAAGATTAAATGAGTACATGAGACTCCTGAAGACTGAGACATAGCAAGAAGTATTTAAATCTGTTCTTGCTACTAATGTTATCATCATCAGTTCACTTACTGAAAAGAGCCTTCTATGAGAAAATAGCAAAGAGACTTAAAAGTCATAAGTATAGAAAGTATGTATTTATGGGGCACCCGGGTGGCTCAGTAGGTTAAGCATCAAACTTTCGATTTTGGCTCAGGTCATGATCTTGATCTCTTGTGAGATCAAGCCCCAGGCATCAGACTCTGCACTCATCAGGGTGTTTGCCTGTCCTTCTGCCTCCCCTTCTGCCCCTCCGCTCACTTGTGCTCTCTCTCTCTCTCTGTAATGTAAATAAATAAATAAAATCTTTGAAAAAAAAAAAAGAAATAGATATTTATAATTTCATCTGAAATAAAACAAAGACAGCACATCAAACAAAAATATGCATACCATTTGGGGGCACCTGAGGTAGCTCAGGTCATGATCCCAGGGTCCTGGGATGGAGCTCCACATCAGGCTATCTGCTCTGCAGGAAGCCTGTTTCTCCCTCTCTCATTCCCCCTGCTTGTGTTCTCTCTCTTGCTGTGTCTCTCTGTCTGACAAATAAATAAATAAAATCTTTTAAAAATATGTATACCATTTGCATATCTCAAATTAGTAATGATGTCTAATGTACATTAACTAGATGTTTGAGTCAAGGGGCACTGTGATGGGGGAAAGAACTATTTTTTAAAAAGAGGCAGAAGCAAAGTACCATTAGTGTGCATAGGAAAAATCCATTCTGCTCCAGAGGAAAGCCAGGATGCATCAAGCAAAGATAGCTCTAAGTCTGGGTCTTGTAGGATTGCTAGACTAAACATAGTGGGAACCTAGGCTTCCACGTCGGTGGAGAGGGGACTAGAGAGATGAGAATGGTCTCTGAAACCTCTTCTAATATCAGTATTTTGTGAATCTAATTTATTAAAAAATATGGCATTAGATTTTATCTATTTTGCTGACTAAGGTATCTTGGCATTGCTAACATATGAAGGCAAAACAAAACAAAGCAAAACAAAAAGATTTATTGAGCTTCTACTCTCTGCCAGGGGCAATGAATGCATCTCTGTATGATAACATTTACTTACCCACAGATTATATTTACTAACCACAGATATGGCTGCCTGAGAAGAATTTAGAAAGATATGATTTTACTTGAAACATTATTACTTTAGGCTCTGATGAGCCCAGTTTGGACCATGAGCCTGTGCCTTACTTTTATTTATTTATTTTTAAGAATGAAAACAAATGTTTTCCCTCTAGGAAATCTAAGTGTGGTTACTGGCAGAACAATAATTTCAATGCCTTGGACTTGGTGTGAAGCACTTACATTTAATTCAAAGTATTTATTTCGGAACTTAGTTTCCCTTACATTTTGTACAAATTCATAGGAACAAGAAGACAGAAAATATTAGAATTATACAATTTAGATTCTTAGGATATTACTTGTTTTTGAATATCAGCTACTGAAATAGCTGAATAATACATTTAGTCTTCACACTACAGAGTGTCTTAAATAAGGAGAACAAAGAGGAGTGGGAGATATGAGAGTACAGAGGAAGAATTTCAGGGGTAGGGCAGCATTTGCTTGGTTAATTTAGCTCAGGGGTCATCAGCTGGAACAACCTCAGATGCTCCTATTAGAAATTTATAGGGTCATTTTGGATGGCCACAATGCTAAGCGAGTTGGAAGAGAAAAGGGGGCTGGCAGCATTTTGTGAAAGGGGGACTGGTGTGTTAGAAGTATTGAAATGAAGGAAAAACCCTACAAAGCTAAAAATTTGTCCTGCATTTGTACAACTTCCAAATATTTCATATGACTAAATATTCCTGTAAGCGAACACTTATTTATAATTCTTTGAACCTAGAAGCTAATACTGTTATACACAGAGGCATGAAGCAGTTTTTAATAGACCTCAATTTTTAGAGTAGTTTTAGGTTCACTGCAAAGTTGAGCAGAATGTACAAATATTTCCCATATAACCTCTACCCCTACCATGGGTAGACATTATCAACATCCCCCACCGGCGTGATATTTGTCGTATCCATGAACCTACACTGACACATCATTATTACTCCTAATCCTTGGTTTACATCAGGGTTCACTCTTGGTACTCTACATTCTATGAGTTTGGACAAATAGGTAATTGACATGTTTCCACCATTACAGTATCCTACAGCGTAGTCTCACTGCCCTAAAAACCTATGTGCTCTGCCTACTTGTCCTTCATTCCTCCCTAACTCCTTGACAACCGTTGATCTTTCTACTGTCTCCATAGTTCTGCACTTTCCAGAGTGTCATATAGCTGGAATTCTACAGCATGTATCCTCTTCCTATTGGCTTCTTTCAGTTAATAATGTGAATTTAGTTTCCCTCATGTCTTTCCAGGACTTGATAGCTCACTTCTCTTCAGTGATAAATAATATTCCATTATCTGGATGTAGCACAGCTATTTATCAATTCACATTCTGAAGGATCTCTTGGCTGCTTCCATATTTCAGCGATTATGAATAAAGCTACTGTAAATATCTGAGTTCAGGCTTTTGTGTGGACAGAAGTTTTCAACAACTTTGGGTAAATTCCAAGGAGTGTGATTGATGAATTATATGGTAATCTTAGGGTTAGCTTTGTAACAACTGCCAAACTGTCCTCCAAAACATCTATATCATTTTGTGTTCCCACCAGCAATGAAGGAAAGTTCCTGTTGCTCACCATCCTCACCAGCAGTTGGTATTGTCATTGATCTGGATTTTGGCCATCCTAATAGTTTGTCATGGTATCTAGTTGCTGCTTTAATGTATATGTTCCTGGGGCACCTGCGTGGCTCAGTGGGTTGTGCCTCTGCTCAGGTCATAATCTCAGGGTCCTGGGATCGAGCCCCGCATCGGGGGGGTCTCTGCTCAGCAGGGGGACTGCTTCCTCCTCTCTCTCTCTGCCTGCCTCTCTGCCTACTTGTGATCTCTGTCAAATAAATATATAAAATCTTAAAAAAAAAGTAGGTGCAAGAAGGAAGGAAACCATAAACAAAGTGAAAAAGCAGCCTGCTGAATGAGAGAAGACATTTGTAAGTGATATGAATGATAAGGGATTAGTATCCAAAATACATAAAGAACTGAACACTCAAACCCCCAAATAACCCAATTAAAATGGGCAGCAAATCTGAAAAGATATTTTCCCAAAGAAGGCATACAGATGGCCCACAGACACATGAAAAGATACTCAATGTCACTAATCATCAGGGAAATGCAAATCAAGACCACAGTGACTTTAGAGCTGTCAGAAAGGCTAGAATAAAAGACAAGAAATAGCAGGTATTGGCAAGGATGTGGAGAAAAAGGAACCGTTGTGCACCATTGTTGGGGGAGGTAAGTTGGTGAAGCTATCACAGGAAACAGTATGGAGGTTCCTCATAAAATTAAAAATAGGATTGCCATATGATCCAATATTTCCACTACTGGGTATTTACCCAAAGAAAGCAAAAACACCAATTCAAAAAGATTTGTGTACCCCTATGTTTATTGCAGCATTATGTGCAATAGCCAAGATATGGAAGCAACTTAAATGTCCATCAGTAGGTAAATGGATAAAGAAGATGTGGCAAGGTACACACACACAGGAATGTTATTCAGCCATAAAAAAAGGATGAGGTTCGGGGCGCCTGGGTGGCTCAGTGGGTTAAGCCTCTGCCTTCGGCTCAGGTCATGATCTCAGGATCCTGGGATCGAGCCCCGCATTGGGCTCTCTGCTCAACAGAGAGCCTGCTTCCTCCTCTCTCTTTATCTCTGCCTACTTGTGATCTCTCTCTGCCAAATAAATAAATAAAATCTTAAAAAAAAAAAAAAAAAAGGATGAGGTTTGTTTTTTCAATTATATTTTAACTCCAGTGTGGTTAACATATAGAGTTATGTTAGCTTCAGGTGTGCAATACAGTGGTTCAACAATTTCATATATCACTCAGAAAGGATGAGATCTTGACATTTGTAACAACATGGGTGGATGAATCTAGAGGGTATTATGGCCAGTGAAAAAGTCAGGTAGAGAAAGACAAATACCAAATTATTTCATTTATATGTGAAATCTAAAAAACAAAACAAATGAATAAACAAATAAAAAGCAGAAGGAGACCCATAAATACAGAGAACAAACTGATGGCTGCCAGAGGGTGGTAGGGGATGGAGAGCTGGGGGGAAGGTTAAATAGGTGGAGGGTAAGAAGTACAGACTTCCAGTTATGAAATAAATAAGGCACAGGGATATAATATGGAGCACAGGGAACATAGTTAATAGCATGTAACAGCTTTATACATGGGCAATAGATGGGAGCTCTACTTGTGGTACGCATAGCATAACTTATAAACCCGTGAAATCACTGTGTTGTATACGTGAAACTAACATTTGTGTCAACTATACCTCAGTTAAAAATAAATAAATAAAAAGAAGTAGGTACAAGGAATGAGCAACATCTTCCGGTGCAACTGTATCCTCAGATTTACTAATTTAAATACATGTTATTAAACATATATTTAAATATATGATGATCTTTTATGTTTAAAGTATGTGTGCATGTATCACATGATATATTACTTTCATTTAGACCAGTAAAGGGGGGTATTATAAATCACTTGTTGCAACATAGTAGTGTTCGGTCTGAGAGGGTCTGATTAAGAATACCTGGGGCCATTTCCAGGACCCAGAGTCTTTTTCCTTCCTCTTCTGCCATCCTCAATAGAGTATGTTGGAATGTCTTCCCTGAGGTCACAGGGAGTTGGCCATAGTTCTTGGCATCATCTGCAAACAGCATGGCATCTAAAAAAGCCAGACTGACGAAGATTTTCCATAGTGCAACTCAGAAATTACTATAAACAGTACTCAGTCTAAATAAACATGGAAGGATACTACTTAATCAGTGATCTGGGAAGGTTGTAAATTGAAGATTTAATCTCAGTTGTGGGTCTATTTCTCTTTTCCTAAAAGAGGATGGAACTAGAGGGTATTATGCTTAGCAAAATAAGTCAATCGGAGAAAGACAACTATCATATGATCTCCCTGATATGAGGAAGTGGAGATACAACGTGGGGGTTTTGGGGGTAGGAAGGGAGGGAGACAAACCATAAGAGACTTTTAATCTCACAAAACAAGGGTTTTGTGAGGGTTTGTGGGGGGGAGAGGGGAGTAGGGAGAGGGTGGTGGGGTTATAGACATTGGGGAGGGTATGTGCTATGGTGAGTGCTGTGAAGTGTGTAAACCTGGCGATTCACAAACTTATACCCCTGGGGCTAATAATACATTATATGTCTATAAAAATAAAGAAAGAAAGAAAAGAATTAAAAAAATAATTTAAAAAAAAAGGGGAATGGAGAATCTAATTCAGAAGAGTATGGAAGCCACATAATTGCTGTTCAGGCAATTATCTACTTTCCGGGAAAAACAAAACAAAACAGAATTAGATTTTTTTCCCCCCAACATATTTGCCATTGTTGGTTGAAGCACATCTTGTTGAGTAATTCAACCTGCTTTATTTTCTCTCGTGAACAATTTTTTTCTAAGAATTTTAATTTTGTAGTTTAGTGAACATTTAGCTCAATTAAAACCGATTTATGATAATAATCTGCTTTCTTTACATGAAATTGTAGGGGAGCTGAAATGGAAAGAAATTGGTGTTTTGGAACTGGCTAGTCAGGATAATACCTCAAACACAGTTCAGGAGTGTAAATGCCCCCAGGGACCAGGTGGTAACTGAATGAGAGAATTGGGCCCAGGGGAGGAGACTGTGACTAAGTGGAAAGCCCAGGTTTATGTATGGGTGGCAGCCACCACTCAGCTCTAATCAATAGTTACCATGTTGGAATTGGGCCCAGAGTTGCCAGATCCTTTGAGTTTTCAAGAAAAAAAAATGCATTTATTTGTGAAATTCCTGACTTTTGGATATTGACCCAGTTTAAAAACAAAACAAAACAAACAAACAAACAAAACAAAAGATACACCCATGTGAGCCAAAGAAAACCATACTTATTCTGTGAACTGCCATTTGCAACTTCTAAAGTATTCCATGGGTTTGGGTTATGGAGTGCAGCAGTTGGTGAATAGCACCACTCAGCAGTGTTTGTGCTATGGGGAGAATGGGTAATTCTCTGCAGAAACAGTAGGACACCCAATTGAATGGACTTGAACTTCACGTCCCTAATTTGTCAGTTGTGGTAGGGTATTAGCTTACTGTGTTGTATCAAGTCCTTACAGATTTAAGGTTGATCCTCCATTGTTAACCACGGAAGAGTTAGGATAGCAGATGGGAAAAATTCGGAGGATGGACCCAGGAAGATGGATGAAAGGATCCTGTCCACCTGTACCACCCATCAGGCAGGGAATCAAGTGTCTTACCCTCTGTCTTTTGTTTTGGGGCACATACACACATGCTTCCTGACCTCACATGGTACACTGCCACATTCTTTCATTCTTTGTGACCCAAGTACACCTCCTTGAAGTGGCAGTTTCCCTATTCCTGCCTCCCAAGCATCAATGATTATTTTAATAAGGCTGTTCCTTCTTCTGCCGTACCCCTCCAAATATACGGCTGAATTATAAACTCTTCCCAAACACCACCAAAACTCATCTTCTATAAACATTTTGTTCTAATCAGATGCAAAAATGCTAACCTTCCAAATAAATTCCTTTGAAACCTATAAAAATAATAGAAAGGTAAAGCACAATTTCTCTTTGGTGTGTAGGTAATTTTCGTTTGTATTGGTTCTTGTTCACAAATGGTTGCTTACCACTGCATCAGTAAACTATAGTGGAATGTTTGAAGTTGGTCTATGCAAAAAGGATTTTCTCTCTCTTAAAACATCATCTGTCCTATGCAAAAAGGATTTTCTCTCTCTTAAAACATCATCTGTCCTATGCAAAAAGGATTTTCTCTCTTTTAAAACATCATCTGTCCTATAACATCAGTCCTTTTAGATTCAACTAGGAGCTTATAACTACAAAACTTAAATAATGTGGTCTCCACCAACTTAGGAGTTATAATAATTCAGGAGTAGTTGGGTAAAATTTGTTGCCTGAATAATCTCCAGGGAACAAGTGTACTTGACAAATTAGTCACATATAAACCAGATTTTATGTTTATCCCAATTAAAAATGAAAGTCAACAACTATTTTCAATAGCAAACTTGTGTAGAAAACAATGACTCACTGAATGCAACTAATTCTTAAATAGACAAGATAATCTCTGAATCTGTATGAAAAAATGCATGGTACCTAGCTAGTGCTTGGCAATGTTACTTTTGTGACTTTGGACAAACCACTAAAACATCTTTGAAACTTCTTTCCTCACTCATGGAGTTATCACCTCCTTATCAACCTTATTACGGGGATTAAGTGAACAGATATTGTATATTTTTAAATTTACCTATTGAAAGAGAGAACGTGCATGCGTGTGCGGGTGGGGGAGGGGTAAAGAGAGATGGAGAGAATCTCAAGCAGACTCTCACTGAGCTCGGAGCCCCATGCAGGGCTCCATCTCAGGGCCCTGAGATTATGAGTTGTGCCAAAATCAGGCTTTGGTTGCTTAACACACTGAGCCACCAAAGCACCCCAACAGATGACATATTATTATTATCATCATTTATCTAGTGACCTATTCAAGGTCTAGACTCCAGATTTTCAAGTTTCTAGTTCACTGTTTTTTAACTGGTCATTTCTTTTGGTTGAGGGAGTCAGAATAATAAAGAAAGGATTTGGAACCTAAGGACAAGTGATTTTTTTGTGTAAAGATGTTCATAAAACATTTTATAGCATATTTTGTTAGCATCATTAAGTTTGTGTTTCTCTTCACAAACTCACTTATAAAGCATAAAAAATGGGAAATCTCGAGGAATAGGGGAAATTTATATAACCATTGAATGTCACTTTATACATTTTAGAGTTGAAATGTTCTTGGTTGATGAATATTTACCTCTGTGTCTCCCCACTCCATCGTTAGCAATTAATATCTGCAAATAAGAATCGTCTAAATCTAGAGGAGAGACACATTTCTGTGAATCTAGCAACAGATAATGCAGAGTACAATCACTTTCCTCTAGGATGGTCCTACAAACTGATATTGAACAACCTCTGTACAGTAAGGAGCTTTTTAAAAAATGCATGGAACATTGGATGTGGTGCATAAACAATATATCTTGAAACACTGAAAAAAATGAAATAAAATAAAAAATTAAATATTAAAAAAACCTAACTAACTCAGTAAAAAAATTTTTAAAATTACCTTTCTGGGAATGTGGAGCTGAAGAATATTATTAGTTTCATAGGGATATGATATGCTGACATGTTATTAATTATATTATATTAGTTTCATAAGGGTATGATATGCTGACATGTTTATTAATTATATTATAAACAAATTGAATTTTTCCTGGTGTTTAAAAAAAATCACATTCATTTAAAGACCAGAAGAAAGAAGCTAGGGAGAAAGATTATCCATGATTAACACTGACCTGTCTAGACTTTAGAATACCTCTTTCGTCTAGTCTGAAGTGTTTCTGATTGTCATACTTAAAAAAAAGAAAAAAGGAAAAAAAAGGGTTGTGATTTTAGAGACAAAGAATGAATGGGGTGTGAGCATTTTTTAATACTTATCCCCCTCTCTCCATCTTCACCAAGAGGAACTTAATTTTGTTTGCTATTTAGCTCATCTGTTTTACTTTTTTTTTTTTCAAGTATAACAACTCAGATTTATATTGAGTTCGGTGTGAGCAGAGTGGGATTATTTGTATTTTTTTTTTTTTTACCCCCAAACCATGCAGTTTCTTTTATTTGCTGATCATGGTATGCAGTTACTAAGCCTATGAGAAGGCTCTCTGTGAAGTGCCTTTTAATATTTAGATCAAACAGTGATTGGAATACATTAATGCCCAGTGGGTAAATGTGTCATTTGAAAGCAGCTGCTGAGCCTTCTCCCTGCTGCTCCAATTAACACATAGAGCACACTTTTGTCAGCAAGAGGCTGTGCATATGGATGAAACCACTCTAGGGCTCATTAATATGATACGTGCAAGAGCAGAAAGGGTTAATGAGTATGCTCCTGGCAAAACAATAGCTTTCTGAGAAGTTTCCCAAGCATGTGCTTCTGCGGTAAAGGGTGCTAGGATTAGGGGGTGGGATTAGCAGGTAAGAAAAAGCCGGTTCAGTCTCCAGCTTTGGTTCAGTCCATTGACTAACGTGTCTCCCCGCCCCTCTCATCTCTGCACCCCCGCCCCTGACGAGGGAGATGTTGGATAGTGAAATTCTAGTGCCGGGACTAACGCTCCCTTCAGCTGAATCTCTTGCTGAACTTTGTTGTTTGGATTCTGAAGCTGCTTGAAGTCCAAAGCTTTCCTGTTTATTTTTTTTCCTCCTAGTCCTTCATTGTTTCACTTTCTCTCTCTTTTCCTATATTTACTTATTTTTTAAAAATCTCACATTTGACAGTTTCTTGAGCTAAGTAAGAAATCTTACTAGGGTAACCCCATATCGCTGCTCTTTTTTCTCCCACCCATGGCTAAAGTCTGGGCGGTGGTGGTAGCGCAGAGGCAGATGCAAGGGTAGCGCGTCCCCAGCCCCAGGCTCGGTGTCCAGCTTTCATGCTCCACCAGCACCCCAAGCAACTGGGCTGTCGCTCCGCTCTGGTGCTGGCTGAACCAGGCTGCACGGTGAGTGAGAGATGGACCGCTTCCTGGGTTTTGTCAAGCAGATAAGAAGATCTAGGAGAAGAAAGGGGAAAAAGTACCGACCAGAAGAGGATTACCACGAGGGCTATGAGGATGTCTATTATTACGCTTCAGAGCATTTTCGAAGTAAGCACTTCCCTCCACCCTCCTGTTTCTTCTCGCGTGCTGGGCTAACAATAAACCTTGTATGGAGCTTTAATCTTAAATGCAAAAGGTTTCCCAGATGGTGTTCTCTGTGAGCAGTCTGTAAGTACTGAAGTGCTACATTTTGCTTGATTGGTTGCAAGAACAGCTCTCAGATAGCATCTAGACCTTATAACTGGTCAGGTGCTATGCCTGGTTAGTATTTTCAGTGCAATTAATGGGTTATGTTAACGAACCATTCAAAAAAGTAGTTTGCAAGACAATGTGATGGTTAGAATATGCTCTGTTGTAGTTGTTTTCATTTTTTTTTCATTTGAATAGAGAAGACTGGCTTATTTGGAACAAATAGTTGTTCATGTTCAAATTGATGTTGATGGTTAATGTTCTTGACGCAGACTTCTAGACAGTTATCCGTGATTAATCTGAGGTGTTGTTTGTAGAAGGAGGTTCAAGTTATTTTCTCTGATGCATGTTCATCATTTCATTTTTAAATTAAGGGAACACTTATTTGCTGTCAACTGGAATCAGTGGTACCTATAGAATAAAACAATATACCCATATTAAGATATTTGTAAATGAGCTGATAAACAGCAGAGAACTAGAATCATTCTTGTACTTATCACTGCTTTAAATTCCTGGTGAGATTTAGACTTGTCCCAATAGATTCGTAATGCCCAGAAATGCCTAAGGGTACAAGAGAGAGCAGCTACATGCAGAGATCACTGGGTTTATGAAGTGCCCTAAATGTGGGAAACTGACAGTTACATATACGCTACATTTACAAAATTAAAAATTATTATTTTTATCTTCTTGAATAGGTATTTTTATAAATTCGCATTTCAATTCTAATTCTTTCTGGCCTTTTGATGTCTAATTATGAATATATCTCATTTACAGTCTCTGAGTGTTGACTAATAAATAATTTAGATTCTATTTCTGTGATAATTGAAATCCATGAGCATTAGCTTTAATGCCAGAAATTCCGTTGTGATTGATGAAAGTTGAGGATTGAAAAGTCATGTGGTGACAATAACATAATAATGAAAAAAATATAATTCTTTGACATTTGCTTGAATGATATGGCTATGTTGCTTTTACAGAGTAATCTCTGAGTTTTAGCGCTTTCTTTTATAATGTTTCTACATTAACAGTTCATTCTAATGTAGTGACAGTATATGTTTCCTAAACTTAGGTTCCATAATATACTTAAAAATTTAATATTCATGTTAGATCAAAAAATACTATCTGCTTGCATGCATAATTCTGAAGACTTAGAGATTAAAAAAAAAAACTTGGGAACTTTCAATTACATCAGTGTCCATTGTACAAATTTCTCACAACCAATATATGTTGAGTCAAATTCACACCTTCCCAAGTTTGTACTGGGATGTGCTTGTACAAATAGAATCAAATAATCTCTCTCAGATGCCTGCATCCTAGTTTTGGTTTGAATTTAAAAACAAAATAAATGCTTTATAAGCTTATAAAATATGCCTGTAAGGATAAGTATTTATGAAGGTATCTAAGAAAGTTCCTCAAATTAGAGTTAGGAGAATGATGTATTAGACAAAGGCATTAGTCTTTATACATCAATGCAGTAACTTACAGAGAATGATGTCTTAACTGATCTGATTGGTGAAGATCATGCTAAGGAAAAGATGCTAAACATCAAAAGGCATTTGCTTTAGATACATAACCAACATGTTTTCCCTTGTGCTTTACCTAAAAACACCCATTATGTAATATTTAACTTTGTGGAGTTAGATGCATGTTGAGGTCCCCAACTTCCAACTGCTACATAATAAACTGCAGGTGTCTCAATGGACTCAGGCACTTGGGATTTGACATTTCGTCAAATGTCAGAGAGCTAGGGCTTTTAGAGAGGACATGTCACGTAATATAATGACCTCTCAGTGCCTTTTTTGGCTTCAGTTTCAGGGGCCTATTTCAGTTGGGTAGGGAAGACATCCACTTATATTTTACGGCTGTAGAAATGTATTAAAGGGTAAGACTGATCCTTAAAACTAATCCTCTTAAATGGGTAATGTGGTCGAATTCAATTACATCTACAGCGTATCTATTTTAATTAGTCTTTGGCATAATTTGAAAGTGCATGCCCTGTTTCCCTAGATGGCTTAGAAAAACTATTTACATTAAGTCCCAAAACTTGGTGGAATTTACTGAGTACATTCACATCTTAGTTAATGGTGCTGTTGATAAACCAGATGTGTCATTCTTATATTTCTCCCTGCAATTTTCTTTTTTTTTTCCTTGAAATTAACTTAACCCTCTGCCTTGTCAGTTTATCTAGTGGTTCAGATTAACATCAGGACTCTAGACATATAATAGTGGAAGGCTGAGCTAGGAAAACCTTCCCAGAAAGCTCTCCAATAAGTCTGCTTTTCCTTTAGTACATTCTCAAGTGCTCACTGATATTTTTTACTTTATCCTAAATAATGTCTCTTCGTTGTGGGTTCAGGTTAGAATCTCTCCATCCTTCCCTTCATCTTGAATATAACATAGTTTATAATCTCACGAAATGTCAAAGCCTGAATTAAAATGTCAGTAGGGTCTGATGCTACCGAAGACGTTATTCTAAAAATGGGTGATTTTTCTGTATCTGTAGCTCTATCAAAACTGAGTTTTAGCAATGATGGCAATGAGGATAAACTGATTTTGTATCTTCCCTGATTTTTTATGAACTTGATGCATATCACTGTGCATGGAAAGACTATATTTGATTTTTTAAATTCTGCTTTCAACTCATCTATCTTTTCAGAATTCTAGAGTTAGAGTTTAAATAATCTAGACAGATGCTTTGGGGAAATCACCAAACTTTCATGGGTTTTTGTTTCCTAAAATGCAATAAGAGGTGGCTTTATTTCTTAAGATTTTTCAGGTTTGAAGCTATGATTTTAGACTATGTTAGTTCTGAAATAATTTACATAAAAGTATTGGCTGAAGGATTTTAACTGGGATTTCAATGAAAAAAAAATTACACTTGGGTGATTATTTTTCTGAGAGGAATTTGTCAGTAGGGAGATTCCTATTCCTTTAAGACAGTAATCTATCATTGAATATTAAGCAGTTTTGAAGAATGTTTATATCTATGAAATTCTGAACATATTGGTAAATCTTAGACTTCATCTTTTATCTTATCTGCCAAGAAACACCATTTGCTCTGAAAATCTCACATAGATGACTCACTTGGTATTTTTTCCTCAAGAAAAACTTGCATTGATCCCAAAACTGATTCATAAGCCTGAATGTAATAAAAAGCTAGAAAAGGACCCTGAAATTAAATTTTATTGCGTTTGATGCTTGAATTTGTTTTTCACCAAATACTCTTACAGTAGTGCCCTTTTAAACACTCTGGCAGGATGCCTAGGTGGCTCAGTTGGTTAAGCGACTGCCTTTGGCTCAGGTCATGATGATCAAATCCCACATCAGGCTTCCTGCTTGGCAAGGAGTCTGCTTCTCCCTCTGACCCTCCCCCTTCTCACGCTCTCTCTCTCTCTCTCTCATTCTCTCTCTCTTTCAAAATAAATAAATAAAATCTTAAAAAAAACACTCTGGCATATCATATTTTGATTAATCTGTCACACACACAAACTAAACCCTTTGGCCCTATCATAATATATATTTTTATTCAACCACACTAAATAATATTCAAATTATAAAACAGATAATGTACATTTTATATGCATGCTCTTAGCACCATTCATATCCAGGACAGAAAGCCTGACTTGCCATGAACTATTCAGGGAAGTAGGGAGGGTTTCTGAATTACTTAAGAAGGAGGAATTTGTTTCTCTCTTATGCATATGAAAGGTATGTGAGTCACTTTCCCTTCTGGCCCTAGCACCTTTTGCACATGGGTAATGGCATTGAATTAGGCAAGGAGCTCCTCCATGGTAACCAAGGCTGTCATCCTGACTCACCCAGGCAGGAGAAAATCTATGTGGGGAAGCTGCTCAGGGCCATCATTAGTGGTTTACTCACCTTTCCTACTGAAGTCAGTTCAGAGAAAGTCGAGGAAGGGGGAAACAAGAATATGGTTTAGACCTTTTGAGAAAAGATCATTTGTATTTACACATTATTTTATTTTGCCTATTCTAATAGATATTGAGCAAAAATTGTGATGTGGGTGTATAAAAACATGGTTAGCTAAGTTGCTTTATTAAGCAGTATGTGCACCTAAAATCTCTAGTTAGGGAATTCAGGCTTTCAAGTGCCTAGATGTTCAAACCGTATTTTAATAGGGGTGCTTACTTTTTTTTTTTTTTTTAATTTCATTGAAAAATGGCCTGCACTGTTCTTCTTGGATACAAAACAGTGTTGAGTGTGCATGTTTGTAGTGTGAGAATTTTTAGGAATTGGTGTGAGTAATTAGTACAAGTACTTTTTTCTCACTAGTTCCTTTAGTTAGAATTTTGTTTTTCAATAACCACATCCTCTTTTCTTCTGGAATTGATGCCTAATTAGGATTTGGGGTGGGGAGGGTGTAAGTGTGTCAAAAGGATAGAGTAAGAACTTTTACAGGTACTTTAGAAAGATAGCTGATCCCTGCTGTAATGCATGTAAAAACTGAACACAGAATCGAAGGGAAAGTCATCTTCCTCAGCCAGGGAATCTGGAGGAAGGGAGAGGAGAGGAGCTGGGGAAAGGAAAGGAGAGAATGCAGCACATTTCATAGGTTATCCTTACTTTTCCAAGGTTTACAAGCATAAAAGCCATTTATTTCTATGTTAAAAACAGTGATTGTCCAACTGACAGGTCTTGGATGTGAGATACTGGATGATTAAAACCTTGGCTGTACTTAGTTTGACTCAAGAAATCCCCACTGAATTGGAAGAAACATGGATCATATAGAAACAGGACAAACTTGCTTGTTTTATGACTCTGCTGCTTATTTTTCTTTGCTAAGAATTGCTTTCCATCCCTAGTAGAGTTGTTTTGTTGAAAATTGATTGGCTACCATGTTCCATTTGTCTGGGGTATTCTGTGTCATCTGCTTTATTATCTCCAGCTGTGTTGTTTCCCACATGGAATAATTTAAAGGAATAAATAAAGTTGAAAGGGACTTTGGAATGCACTTTGTCCACCTCAGGTGTGTTTTTAGATGAATAAAACAGGGTCCAAGCATGTCGCACAAATATGCAAGCCCCAGTGATCCTTTAGAAGAGGTATCAGGAGGCGGACCTCCCGTTCGGGTCTAGTCCTCTGTCCATTATTCCGCATTCATCTTTTAGTTCTCTGATGACTCTTCCCCTGATATTTAAGGGCTGGGATCCATCTGCGTATGAATTAGAAGTGTTAATTTCCCACATAGGTAGATTTATTCTTTTGAGCAATGGGTCACCTTATCTTAAACTAAACTCGTGAACAAAAACTCCAGTAATGCAAGTCAAATTAACATAATGTTGTATTTCTAGATGATGTTATTAACAGTGATTGTCAGTGATTCAAAAACCAAAGCAAAGTATATACTATATCACCTCCCATTTGCTCTGTGGTTTGCAAATACAGCCTCTTTTATTGATGATTATCCCTTTGGAAGAACTAAAATAGCATAACTTTATCAGAAAGTATTAGAGGAATCTTGGTGTTCAGTGAGGGAAGCCTACTAGTCAATACAAGAAGCCCTTTCTCAACATCCCTACTGTGAGGATCTCCAGCTTTTATTTAAATCTTTCTGGTATGAACTCATTCACTTTCAAATAAGACAAGTCACTGAATAAACCTCTCTCTCTCTCTCTCCCCCCTCTTTTTTTCTTTTTTAAAGATATTTATTTATTTATTTGACAGAGAGAGACATAGTGAGAGAGGGAACATAAGCAGGGGGAGTGAGAGAGGGAGAAGCAGGCTTCCCGCTGAGCAGGGAGCCTGATGTGGATCTTGATTCCAGGACCCTGGGATCATGACCTGAGCCAAACGCAGATGCTTAAGGACTGAGCCACCCAGGTGTCCCAACCTATGTCTCTTTTAAACAAATTCTGAATTGTATGTTGTTGACATACTTCAACAAATACAATATATGGTTAAAATTTTATTTTGACCCAAATAAATATAGATTCTATTAGATTTGATGTGCAATAATGTCTCCTCTCTATTCATATTAGTTTTTCATCGATATAACATATGGTATGTGGAGGTGAGGAATTCCTTCAATGCTATTTTTATTTTAACTATACAAACCCAGAACTCTGTGTTGGACTCACATCCATATTGTAAGCTTTCTTTTCTTTTCTTTTCTTTTCTTTTTCCTTTCTTCCTTTTTTGTTTCGTTTTGTTTATTTCTAAAATGTCACCAAACCTGCCATTCATTTAATGAAAAACACATTCTAGTGTTTTCTGTTTGCATGATTCTGTGCACATTATTTGTATGCCCCGAAACTCTTCTTTTTCCCTGAGAAGAATAATCCTCATATTTAATATACCCTTCTACTCTAATTCAGTCATTACTGATTAATCAAAACTGACATACCATTTCCTTGGCTGTGGTGATTGGTGTGACAGTGGACATGTAAACCAACTAGACCTATCAGTACTCCTCTGGGAGTTTGCAAAATTCAAGACAATACCTTCTACCACATAATGAAAAGCAGTCAGGAATAGGAGAGAATCAAGTCAACATGCGAAGGGGTTGGGGATAGACAGAGACCCCTCAGAGTTCCGTGGTTACTAATCCCAGTCCTTGAGGTTCCTAAGGCTACCCAGATCCAAGTTTACGTAGCTAGAAAGGACCAGAACTGGGACTGAAGTTCAGATGGGCTAGTTTCTAGTTTGTTTGTTTGTTTATTTATTTATTTATTTTTAAAAGTTTTTATTTATTTGACAGACAGAGATCACAAGTAGGCAGAGAAGCAGGCAGAGAGAGAGCAGGAAGCAGGCTCCCCACTGAGCAGAGAGCCCGATGCGGAGCTCGATCCCAGGACCCTGGGATCATGACCTGAGCTGAAGGCAGAGGCTTAACCCACTGAGCTACCCAGGCGCCCTCTAGTTTTTTAATTTGGAAAATATTGTCATTTGGTTATTTTTATTAGATAGAAATAAGTGCTAGAGATGGAAACTATATTTTTAAAATTCCTACCCTCCAAAAATGTAATTTTCTTAATGGGGCTGAGGAGCTGTGTGACTTTAGATGAATCATTTGGAACTCTGTGCTTCTTCATTTCCTTACTTGTAAAATGAGGGCATTACACAACAATGCCTAGTGCTAAAGACCCCGATAGAGGGAATCGATGACGGATCTAGTCCCTCGAGCTGTATCTCTCATGCAGGGCACAGCCAAAGCAGGTAGAGGGAGGAAAGAGCCTGTGGGCAAATCTGAACAGACTTCTTAGAAGTATAACCACTGTTTCTTTAACACTTTCTGCCCTTGCTTCCAGTTCTGAATTTAATCTTGCTTTAGAAATTCACACAACTTCCCCATCCACATCTCACCAGAGTTCTTCCACCAGTATCTAGAGCTGCATAAGAGAAAATTTGTTACATACAAGACAATTCTTTATCAGCATGTGCCCCGAACCAAAGTGCTTTAGAATATCAAGTACCAGAGAGTGAGACCACCCAAAATTACAGGTTTGTGTATGTGTGTGTGCACGTGTGCACATACGTGTGCACACACACAGCACTTATATAGTTATTTGTGAGATCCAAAATGACACCTTTTTTTTAAGGCGATCTCTGTTTCTATAGAGACAGCTGTATCCTGCTGGTTAAGGATGTGGATGAGAATACCTAGTTTGGAATCCTGGCTCACTCTCTTAATAGATATGTGACCTTGACAAGTAAATCTGTCTGTGCCTGAGTTTCCTCATCTGTGAAATTGAGTCAGTAACTACACACCTCGTAGGGTTACTGTGAATTAAATGACATTAAATACAACACTTAGTGCTTGACACATAGTAAGCACTTAGTAAATGTTAGTGGAAGAAAATCTTATTCATAAAGATATTAAGTAAAGCATGTTGGATAGTTATGAATGGCAGACCAAGAAGCTTAAATTCATTGTGTAGGCACTGGGGCCATATTGTAGGACTTTTGGTAGAGGTCTAACTAAGAAAGAGCTGTACTTTAGGAAGATTAGTGTGGTATTAGTGTATAAAAGGGATTAGAGGGAGAGACACAAATAAAAGGGCAGATATAGCAGTTGTGGGGATGTATCAGTATGAACAGAAGGAATATATTCGACATGCCGAGTTTGAGTTGCCAAAAAGATGTCCGAGGAGAATTCTTAGGAGGTAACTTGAAATGTGGGAGTTGAGGTTACGGAGAGGGGATAGGGCTCAAGAGACTTGGAAGTCGTGTATGTAGATTTGATGGGTGAATCGGGGGACTAGGAAAGAGGGGTCTTTTGACTCAACTTTATGCTGACTCTTCTTGGGGCCAAACCAGGAAAACTGATTAAACACACGGTTCTGATGATGTAAGAGTGTTTCAACAGATAGAGGATACCTTAGAGAATTTGTAATGAGTACTGGATGGATTACACATTTGATTAATTTCTTATAATGATGATACAAAAGATTAAATGAAAGGTGGTCCTGCAAAGGGAAATGAAACTCAGGGTAAGTGTTAGGATTCAAAAGGGGGATTTTTATTAGTGTACATTCAGATAACGCTATTTCAAAATGAGCTTAGAAAGATAGGAGACCGGTATATGCCACAACATGGAAGAACCTCAAAAATTTTTGTTGTTGTTTAACAGCTTCCCAAATGGGCAATGAGAGGTTTTTTTCCTCTACTATGAGAAGTCTATGCATTAGCTCAGTCAAGAATTATGTAAGTACCAGGTCAGATAAAAAGTGGAATACAGAATGATTCACCATGATGCCAGAGGGAAATATTCCCAGTGGTATTTTGGAATTATAATTGAATTGATTCTGTGCTTTTTTATTTGAAGTATTAGAGTTGTAGCCCAGTATCTCAACTATTACATCAGTTTAAAGCCAAAAACTTTCCTGAAACATTGAACCATAGAAATGAGTTTTTTGAGTGTGTGGATTTAAATTAAATATTACCAATTAGGCCTATAGATATGTAGAAATTGAGTTGAATTTCAGTTAATATTCTAAACCTTCAAAGATCTCTGTTCTAGAAACTGTTTGAACCGACTCCAAAATATTATGAGGTTATGGCTAAGTAAATTATTCATATTAGTAATACTTAAAATATAGGATATAATACTCAAATTTCCTTCTTTATTTTTATACCCTGTCAAGTTTAGGAAGATTACATTTAGAGTAAGCATTTCACTCTTTTTATTCATTCAGCAAATACTTGACGATACTCATCACATGTCAGGCATCATTCCAGGTGCTGGAGGTAGAGTGGTGCAGAAGACACAGATGATCTTTGCCCTATGGCAACCAGGAATCTAACAGGGAAATAGAATATAAAAAATATATATATATATATGCTGATATATAGATATATCAGCAGTGATCAAAAAATCTAACAGGGAAATAGAATATAAAAAATATAAAAATATAGGGGCACCTGGGTGGCTCAGTGGGTTAAAGCCTCTGCCTTCGGCTCAGGTCATGATCCCAGGGTCCTGGGATAGAGCCCCACATCGGGCTGTCTGCTCCACAGGGAGCCTGCTTCCTTCTCTCTCTCTGCCTGCCTCTCTGCCTAGTTGTGATTTCTCTCTGTCAAATAAATAAAAAAAATAAAATAAAAATAAAATAAAAAAAATAAAAATATAAAAAATAGTGCTAAATGCAATGAAGAAAGTCAGGTTAGAGTTACAGAAGAAAGTATTAAAGGTGGTGAGAGGGGTGAGTGTTTTAGCTAAAGTGATCCTTCATTGAAAACTTAATGTTTGAGCTGAACCTGACTGAAGAGACAGAGCCACTGTGTGGCAATCTGGATAGAAGGCTGGGCATAAAACGCTCTGGAGTTGGAAATGTACTTACTCTTTTTAATATGATACGTGTTTGACATCTTATGAGTGGGCTGTTCCCTGAAAGGTCATTTGCAAAATCAGTTATTTGGAATGTCAAATGCATTTCTTTTTAGGAAAATGTAGGTTTCAAGCCAGACCTGACCAACAAAGTCTTTGCAATATTTCACTAACAGGTAAAATGTAGTTGTGTCCAAAAGAGGCATAGTTATTGAAGAAAACTTTTATTTTGCTGAAAAAGATAGAGATGCAGTTGCCCTTCTTTTATAGGTCTCTTCTCTTAGTCAAATACTGCCATGGGTTGCTTGAATGGCAGTGGTATTTTGGAGGAAAGAGAAAATGGTTTATTTTACTATAGGTTAGTAGAATGTGTTGTGGTCTTTTTTACACTTGGATTCCAGATATCCATTGAGCATAGCTGTTAAGCTAAAAATGTTCTTGCCACGTAATCAGAGGATACTAAAATGTATGATTGTTTTGTGGCTTTTTGTTCATTTTCTGTAGGACAAAAATACACATTATAGAGATTGTCAATGGCTTGTGCATTTTGGGGGAAAGGTTACGTGTCAGAGAAATGCTTTTCCAGAGAATGAACAAAGTTGTCCATGGTATTTCAGGTTATAGCCCCTAGCATCGCCATTTTCTATGCTTTATGGATAATTGGACCCCTTACAATTCTGTTGTTTATGATTTCACTAGGAATAGATAACAGGGGAAATTTTACATTGCTTGTTGGGATGTCAAGCTATTTTCTAGATCAGTTACTGCTTGTAAAATATGATTCAGGGTATTATTTTTTATATTTAGAAATAAATTCAGTGTGAGATTAAAAAAACTTTCTGCTTTCTGATGAATGCCTGGATTGCTTTTCAGGAGATGCATCTAACTAATAAACTTTTAAAATGCATGCCTAATTTCAGTGCAGTGGTTTGCGTTATATGAAAACAGGTGCTTCTGAGTACTGCTGAGTTGGTCTTAGTTTTCACTGTTGCTCTTCTGCTCGTGTTGGTGTGTGATTCATGAATTTGCAGGTGTGGAAAATAACATTTGATTTGTGAAGCCCCATTTTTGAAATCAGACTAGGCACATGTCATATGTAACCAGTATAGAATGTGAAGCCAACAGTGGCCATCTTGGTGAGTCTCAAAATTGGATGTAGGTTAACAGAATAGGTGCAGTGGAAAATTTTATGAACAATTACAGTTGGGTTAACACTTGTGTTTGTAAACTGTGATTGGCATATGGAAAAATTCATTTCTGCAAGTACTTTGAAGGCATAAACACAAAATTACACTTTGAAAATACTTCGCTCAGCACATGTCATCCTGCCTGGAGTCATGATCACTTTTTAAGAGAGCAGCTGTCAAAATTTTGGGTGAGAAATACAGGTGTTCAACAGTTGGTTGTAAATGTCCACTTTAGGGATTTACAGTGGCCTTTCATTATTGACATAGAGTTGGGGAATTCCCAGCACCTGAGAACTGTTGTTTATGGCTGGTTTTATCTGTCAGGACCAAATTTTCATGTTGTGTAGGGACAAATACATCTTTCATTCTTATAAATCCCAATCTTTTGTGTAATGGTGTTTTAGGACCATCTGGAAGATGATCAGGAATAAAAGGAATCTTACAGCTAAGAAAAACTATTGGGATCTTCCAGTCCAGCTCTCTGATTTTGCGTGTAAATATTATCCTTAAGAACCATTGTAATTTGCTCAGTAATTCTTTTTCTAAGGCTTAAAGAGAGGAAAAAAACTAACTCAGGATTACAGTCAGTTAAGAATACTGGTGTAAGTATTTAACTCTAAGTTTGGTGTATTTTTAATCTTACCTTCCCTCAAACCCTTCCCCTTGCTTCAAAGCCTGCTTCCATGGGAAGCTTTGCTCCCTACCCCAATCCCAAGGGTCAGATCAGGAGTGCTTTACGTGTGGATGATGCCTCACTTAGTCTCTCGTTTCATGTTTGCTGTTATGTCTGTCTCTCCTGCTGCCGCCGTACAGACATCTTTATATTCCAGCACCTAGGACAGTGCCTGGCTGCCTTGATAGACTCTGAGCCTTCCGCAGATGTTTCTTGCTTAAAAATCTGTGAGACTGGGGCGCCTGGGTGGCTCAGTGGATTAAGCCGCTGCCTTCGGCTCACGTCATGATCTCAGGGTCCTGGGATCGAGCTCCGCATCAGGCTCTCTGCTCCACAGGGAGCCTGCTTCCTCCTCTCTCTCTGCCTGCCTCTCTGCCTGCTTGTGATCTCGCTCTCCGTCAAATAAATAAATAAAATCTTTAAAAAAAAAAAAAAATCTGTGGAGACTGATTCTCATGAGCCACGCACAGAAACCTGCCTCATTACTCTATAGCCACTATTCATGTATCTGAAATAAGTAGGAGGTTTAGCAAACGGTACTCTTTGCCTATAACAATTGGAGTTTGCCATATCCATAGCTCTGATATTGTCCCTCTCCCTTCTACCTCCCTTCTACCTCCTTCTACCCCAGTAGCCTAAGAGAACACAGCTCTAACAGATTTTTTAGAGAATCTAAATGCAAAGAAAATAGAAGTGGAAAGGAAGTGTTTTTATTTTATAATACTGTATAGACCTACCTTGTTTTTCTCAGCACACTTGTTAATGCGTGGTTTTCTGAGTTTAGTGCATGCTAGGATCTGTGCTAAGTACTTTCCATGCATTAGCTCGTTTAATTCTCACAACTCTGTGAGACAAATATTATCATCCTTATTTTCCATAAAACTGGAACCAAATGAGTTTAATTAAATTTCCCAGTGTCATACAATTATTGGAGTTGTTAGATCTTATTACCAAATATTCATTAAGCCCATACTATCTGCTGAGAGCTATAAGTGAATCATATCTCCCAACTGCAGTGCTGTGTGCCTTCCTCCCTCATTCTGCAATTCAAGGGTGTTGTCAGGATGGGAACCTCGGCTCCCCAGACAGTTTGTTGAACTCCTGAGTCATCTTGGATATAATTCCATGTCTGCAAAGGTAGAAGAAGCAGCAGAAGCCACTGCTGTTATGACTAACCATTTTTGTAATGAAATAAGCTCTCTTCTCCATCCTCTTCATTGAATTATTTTCGACTCAGTTGCACTTTGAACAGGACAATTTGCTTTGCATTCTGGCATAACCTTGTGGCAGGCATATATGTGTTTCCCCACAAAATTTGAAATTAGGAACTAGTGTATATTCACAGCACATTTAGGTTGGAAGAAAATTTATTACCACCAAGATGAGCAAACAAATCCAGTCTAGGGTGGGGACCTAGATGAAGCCTTGTCCACTGTCCATCAGCAACGTAGAAGTAGAATGGGAGGCGTGTGAATATCCGGCCACTTGAATATCTGAATGTGAGTGCATGTTGTGTCTGTGATACCGAAAACTCAGATTATTAGAAGTTAAACTGCACAAAACCAGTTTAGCTATAGGAACAGCAATGTGAATACAGGAGTAAATCTGTCATAAAAAATAAGAGTTCTCTTAGAGGTTCCAAATAAATCCTTGAATTCATGAACATTGGAAAAGGATATAGGAATTAGTTTTATTTATGTTCTCTATTACCAAGTCACACATGAATCATCTCCCTCCTGCCAAATAAAATAATTGGCTGATGGGAAATATTTCTTAAGTAGACTGAGATTATTTACTGTAAAGTATAAATTTTAAGAGTGAATATTATTCTCATTCTTGGCAGCAATGATCAAGGAACTCTTAGTTCAGGTTATGTCATTATATTATCCAGTTTGGACTTCAAAGTGTCTGACTTGGATTTTGTAATTGTCTCAGATGATTAGCTGTTTATCATTTTCATTTGGAAAATCTCTGTTTTTTATTTTTATTTTTTTCTTCTTAAAGTTGCAATTTCCCTAATAATTAGAAATCACAATACTTTATTAACTTGACAGGGGTCTGTCTCCTGATTTGAAATGTAATGTCAAGCTTCAGAAATGACCTGATACTACCTGGAATTATGTAATGTCAGGAGCAAAGCACAAGTTTTAAGTTGTATAGAGAAAAATAGTGATATGTATCATTTTTCAAAATATAGAATCCGTTCTCTTGCTCTTTAAGACATTTGGTAATTTTTAGTTTCAGCAGGTTTTCTCTATTTTTGTATCTTTTCCTTCTCAGAAATCTCATAAAATCCCATTTTCCAACCTCTCCTTCACCATCAAATCTGAATGTTAAGCTCACCATGGCCTTCAGTTCCTACTTGTTCTTTCCACTTGTTAGAATGTTGCTGACTTCTCATTCTTTCATGAAGGGTCCACTTCCCTACTTAATCTCCAGACCCCTCAAGTCCCCTGGACTTCTGCCTCACATGCCTGCCAATGCTGGGCCTTAGTACCACCAAACCATCTGTGGTCTTTACTCCTGCTCCTAGGCTACTGACATTCCTGGAAGAAAAAGACCATACAAGAGTGGAGGGTGATGGACGGTATTACAAACTGAGGAGTTCCAGCCTCAGTGGGGCTTTCAACACTAGTCATCCGTCTCAGCTTTTATCCCTAGCTGCTCTCGTTCCCTTTCCCTGAGCAGCTTCTCCCAAAGTGTACCTGTCTTCTAAACGCCAAACCTGTTCTTCCCCTCCTAAACACATTCTCAACTGAAGATACAGACTATTTCCAAGGTCTCTGCTCCCCGCATCCCCTCCAAGTGTCTTTTATAGAGAGTTCTATATATACAGCCTGTACTTTTCCATCCCGAAGTACAAAGAAGGTGCTCAGTTAATATTAGACTGATAGAACAGTGTCTCGTGATCCTCCAATTCCACACCAGCAACTCCACTTAAAGTGATAGAATTAAGATCACCAGTGACCTCCTGAATGTAGATTTAATGGTCTTTTTAAAAATTTTTATTTATTTTTTGGATTATGTTCAGTTAGCCAACATATAGTACATCATGATTTAGTGGTCTTTAAAATGGTGTTAATATTGCTGATCTTTCTGTAACATTGGTCATCATTTTGGTTTTTGAGTCTTTCTTTGCTTGGCTTCTATGACCCGTCTTCTTCCTGGTTCTTCTCTTCCCTTTCTTTGGTCACCTTCTACTTGTCCCCCTTTTACTCTTGAATTCCCCACAGTTCAATCCTGGCTTTTTGCCTTCTCTGTTTGTAAATTCTTCCCGGGAAACATTTGGCTCCTTCTTCCTTGCAGTTTAGAGCTCATGAATGAGCTCTAGACCCATATTGTGGACTCTCATCTGGATGTTCTATCATCTCAGATTTCAAAGTTTCCTAAACTGAAGTCAGTACTGCATCTTACTTCAAACAGGTGAGCCACCTTCCTTCTCTCTTTTAAAGGCATTGTCCTCTAAAAAGTTGTCCAAAATAGGAAGCTCAAAATCATTCCTCATTTGAGCTTCTCTGAATTATTCAATTATATTTTATCTACTTCATCCACTTTGTACTTCATCTTTGTATTCCCTCTCCACTTAGGCTAGCCCATAGTTGGAGCTTAATAAATGTTTAATTTTATTTTATTTCACACCATACTGTAGACAACTAGAATAGTGGATTCCAAGGGACATATCTATCTTCAGCTTTGATGTATACATTAATATATAGGGCTACTAGAAAGATACTTGGGAGTCTGTGATACCTCGAGGCTAAAATTTTTCTGAGGTAAAGTATTCTATTAGTGTCATAGTATTTTCAGTTCATGATTTTGACCTTGTTCATTAAAATCAAAGTGGGCAGCTCAAGTCTCAAGGACCTGTGTAGCTGAAAATATTAGCTCGGGGTCTAGAATTCAATAACCATTGATTGTTCAGTACAAAGCAGTTTATTGTTGATATCTTTCCCTAAAATGAAATCAATTATTCTTGCCTATACATTTTTATTAATGGACTGGCTACTTGGATTAGAATAATGAATTGAAGTATAATGGCACATTGAAAATATGAAAAATTAACTGTTTTTCACTTTAAAAGTTGATCTAATAAATCACGAAGTGTATCAGAGGAAGTTAGTGAAGAAAGGCAGTAGAGGTAATGAGAACATTTCATTGATTTTAAATGGTAGCTCTAAACATTGTTTAAATTTAACATCAAAGAAAATTCTTTTTTATAGGACAGAAATTTTTTGCTTACAACAGTTTTTAATTGACCAAAATGATTAGAGTTTTCATGTTCTTTGTAATTTTCATTCAGTTTTTCTTTAAACCATTACAATAATTATTTTCTCACAGAAAGTAAATTAAAATGAAATTATGAGAGGTTTAAAATTCGGAAGAGGAGTAATTTAGATTGCATGGTTTTGAAAGGAATGAAGACTGAACAACCTTTGGAGTGCAAATTTCAAATTTAAGGACATATTTAAATGGCTAATAGGAAAGAAATGTCACATGCCAGTAAATAGCAAATTAATTATGAATCATTCTTAGCTATTTCTGTAATACAACCTGTACGCCTTAGTTTTATAATAAACATTGCAATAATGATAGCTTTATTTTATTTTAGAATTTTACAATGCTTTTATACACACTTTACTTTGTGGCCCTTCTAATAATTTTGTAAGTTGATAAATCAGCTGTTATTATTGTTATTCCCCGTTTTATAAATGAGGGGGAAAAGCACTGGAAAATTAAATGGCTTGTTCATTGTCACACAGTCAGTGAGTTGTGGTACTCCTCTTGATTCATCTGTTTCCAAATCTTTTGGGCATTTCTACTGTCCTGAATGGACTTGAACTCTTTGAAACAGGCTGCCCTGTCCTATTGATCTTCCTGTACCTGGAACATAGCAGGTACGCAGTGTCTTTGTCGAATAGATTAGCCTGTACTCGAATGGAATTTCAACTGTCAGTCCCTTAAAGAATCTTACTACTCAAATACAGTATTGTATCAACTTAAGAGAATTATGCTGTGCACTTGAAAATATTGACAGTGAATTTTTAATGTCCTATAAAGTACTTTTTATAAATTGAGAGTTGTCATGGGAAACATAACAAAGAGGCAAAGGAAAAGTATTTTATCGTTAATCTATCTGGGGTTAATTCCTTTCTATTAGTTATTTTTTGCAGCATGACAAATTACCCCAAAATATAGCAGCTTAAAACGGAAAATATTTATTATATTATAGTTCCTGTGAGATGGAAGTCTTGATGCAGCTTAGCTCAGTGCTTGGGCTCACTGTGTCTCATGAGGCTGTGATCAAGATTTAGACCTGAGTGGTAGTCATCTCAAGGCTGGTTTGGGGGAGGACTCCCCCCACTTCTAAGCTTACTTATGTGATGGTCTCAGGTCCTTGCCAGCTATTGGTTGGAGACATCAGTTTTTCCCACGTGGGTCTCTCCACTAAGTAGCTGAAACATGGCAGCTGGTTTCCCTCAGAGCAAGTGAGCCGAGAGAGAGAGAGATGGAGAGAGAGTGAGAGAGGGCAAGCAAGACAAAAGCCACAGTCTCACTGTAACTTAATCTTGGAACTAACAACCCATCACTCTTGCTTTCTCTTTCTTAGAAGAGAGTCACCGGGTCAGCCCAAACCCAAGGGATGGGATTACAGCAGACTGTGAATACTAAGAGGTGAGAATCGTTGTGGCCATCTGAGGGCTGGGTACGACGGTTATATTTAATGCTGTTGCTCAAATAGAACAAATCAGAAGAAATAAAATTGCAACAGACTGACTTCCACCTTGTGTAAACTTTTTAAGAAGAAAGTTATGGAAACCCAACTCAAACTGGCTGCAGTTATTCCCCCTTCATTAAAAAAAAAAAAAAGATTTTATTTATTTATTTAGAAGAGGGTGAGCATGAGCAGGGGGTGGGGCAGGGGGAGAGGGAGAAACAGAATCTCCACTGAGCAGGGACCCTGACGTGGGGCTCAATCCCAGGACCTTGACATCATTACCTGAGACGAAATCAAGAGTCAGACGCCTAACAGACTGAGCCACACTAGAGCCTTTGACTTTAGAGTTTTAACCAGGAAGTTTTAAAAGAAAGTCAAATACTTGAAGAAGCAGGCTTATTTTAAATAAATGTTGTTGAGGTCGTTAGCAAAACCAAAGCTCATTTGTCAGACCTGGTGCAGTTTCCACCTGTGGTTCCGGAGAAAAGGGCCCTGTCCAGCATACGCATGACTGTAGGCTTCTCCTCTTCCTAGCCCCAGGAGGACCCCTGGGAGTCAGTATGTCCTGGAGAGCTACCACCTAAGGTCCTCACCACTCTCCTTCCAGCAGTGGCACCTTGCAGGCTGGACATTTGGTGGGGAGACTGTTCCAGCAACATTCATCCTCAAGTTCTCATTTCTAGACATTGTGTGAGGCATGGGGGATGCTAAGAAAAAGAACATGGTCCATGTCCATGTGTGATTTAGAGATAAATGACATCTGTGCTTGGGTTTTGGGAAAGAAGAAAGCAGCGGCTTCACTGGTCCTGGGTTGAAAAGCCACAAGAATGAACTTGGCTTCTGAAACTATCCACAGCCCTGCTGCTGCTTGCTGGTTACCGCCTGGCTCATGTGGTGATGTGTTTTCCAGGCCTGCCCATCAGTGAAGGACTTATGGCCTCCATGTGTCTCAGGTTTGGTTACTGTGCCAGTTCCAAATCCTCTGACCTCTATTCATCCATGAGTCCTAATTTTTATTTTGCAAAACATGATTATCATATCTCTCCTCCAGAATGGATTTTGGTTTCTCCCTCGCAACACCCATCCCCAAATTCCATTTTCTTCCCCTTCTTCCCAGCTCTTGTCCCAATCAAAAAGTTATCATCTCAATACCAAAACTTAGATCATTTGCTGAACCAAATTACTTTCTTTTTAAAACTTACAAGGTGAGGGGCACCTGGGTGGATCAGTGGGTTAGGCCTCTGCCTTCTGCTGAGATCATGATCTCGGGGTCCTGGGATCAAGCCCCGCATCAGGCTCTCTGATCGGCAGGGAGCCTGCTTCCCCCCCACCCGCCCCCGCCTGCCTCTCTGCCTACTTGTGATCTCTCTCTCTCTGTCAAATAAATAAATAAATAAAATCTTAAAAAAAGTAAAACTCACAAGATGTATGATTTTCTGATAACCCACAGTATTAAGGATGAGTTTCTGTTTTGGTTTGGGTTTTTGTTTGTTTGTTTTTGCTTATTAACCACAATAAGCCTTTAAATGGTGGGATTTCAGGCAAAGTAGGAGAGAACATTTTGGACTGGATTGCTTTTACCGATTTTGCTTTTAAGCATATCCTATTTAGAGATGAAGAAATCCCATTTTGGTATCTACTCTGATAAGGGGATTTGCAGCCTCTCCTATCAGAAATAGTCCCATTTCCTAACCCTTCTTCTTCCCCCCATACTTAGCTTTCTTCTACTTTCCTTTTCTTATATCTAGCTGCTGCCATTGGAGTTTGAGGCCTATATTGACTTAGTAGGATATTAAATAGTCAGCATAAGTCAATGGAGATATGAAGTTGGCATTAAAATCAGCCTTCAGATGTGATAATAAAGACAGTCAGAACATGCAAGGTAGAGATAGCCCCCCTATGCTAGGCTGATTAGACCTCACTAGAAACATTCCTTTTGCTTCAGAGAAATGTGGGGAAACTGGAGCCCCACCAGAGAAGAATGACATGAAATGCATGCACAGAGTGGCTAAAAGAACAGAATGTGTTGACCTTAGTCAAGAGGAGACTTTGCAGGAAAATAGTAGAGAGGAGGCTGGAGGAACAGTAGTGTTACCATGTGGAACCCACGAATTTGCTCTGCGTGGCCTTTAATGAAAAACAAAGCTAAAATCAGTGAGTAGATCTGAGGAAAGTTTGTTGGTTGGTTGGTTTTGTGTTTTTTTTTTTGTTTGTTTATTTGTTTGTTTGTTTGTTTCTTTCTGAAAGCATCAACACTTCTTTCTGTGACCACTGTTAGCAATGTGATAGAAGGAATGTCTGCATAGACAAGCTGGATGGAAAGCAGCTGATCTATTATGCGCTAACTCCTGTCAGTTGCTGGAAGATGGTTCCAACAGTGTAGTGATTTTAAAGATTTTTTATTTATTTATTTGACAGAGAGAGAGATCACAAGTAGGCAGAGAGGCAGGCAGAGAGAGAGGAGGAAGCAGGCTCCCCGCGGAGCAGAGAGCCCGATGTGGGGCTCGATCTCAGGACCCTGAGATCATGACCTGAGCCGAAGGCAGCGGCTTAATCCACTGAGCCACCCAGGCGCCCCCAGTGTAGTGATTTTGAGCACAGACACAGGAGTAAAATGACTCTGGCGTTAAATGCCAGCTCAGCCCCTTCCAGCACTATGACTTAACAGCTGATTCTCAGCATCGACCTCTCTAAAAGGGGATTAATAGTAGGTACCCAACTCACTGGGGGTATTGTGAGGCTATGAGAGGAAATAAGGCATAGAAAGCAGTTGGTACCATGCCTTACACATGGTAAGTGATAAATGTTAGCATTGAGAAAGATTGCGAGGTCAAAGAAGGATTCTGAGATCATGTTAGGTGGGAAAGCAAAGCTGATTGATTAGTGATGTCTGTCATGGGAGTGAAGGAAAATAGGCCCTATACTTTTCATCTTTGGGGTAAACTCTAATGAAAGGGTCATTTCTACTCAGTCCTTGTATTTTATTTCTTATGATACATAATTATTTACTTACAACTTAAAAAATAAATTAGAGGGGCGCCTGGGTGGCTCAGTGGGTTAAAACCTCTGCCTTCGGCTCAGGTCATGGTCCCAGGGTCCTGGGATCAAGCCCCACATCGGGCTCTCTGCTCCTCAGGGAGCCTGCTTCCTCCTCTCTCTCTGCCTGCCTCTCTGCTTAGTTGTGATTTCTCTCTGTCAAATAAATAAAATATTAAAAAAAAATTAGAGGGAACATTAGCTTAAATCAGGGAGCTTCTGCCATGCATCTTTCCTTTCTTTCCTTCCATCTTTTCTTGTATATCCTAAGTTTAAAAGTATGACAGTTACATGGAAAGAAAATACATTTTTCAACCATTGTGTTAACCTTGCTAGTCTTGCAGTGTGGATGTATCTAGAAATACACTTCACAATGCACAACAAATGAGCCTGTGCTTCCTAAATGTCTTAGTTCTGTAGATTAGATGTTTGGAAAGAATCTGAGGAAAATCAAATGTTAAAGCAAGCTATCTTTTACCAAATCTAATATGTCTTATCTGAGTGTACTTTTCTTGTATTTGTATTGAACTCAAATAGTGTTTTGTTCATACTTTAGGATATGAATCATTCCTTAGACTCTACTTAGAGTAACTTATCTTATATGTCCATGGATACTTAAGAAGAAAACTGTACAACTGATGTGTTAGCCATGAATCTTTAACACTACCTATTGTATGTTGTCAAGAACATTACTAAGGAAATAAAGATGTGTCATTAAAAGAGGTAATGTTTCCAAGTTATCTCCCTGGGTGTTGAATAACTCAGAGAGTGAAGCACAGCCACTTCATAGATAGATAGATGGCTGCCAAGAGGAAAGTGTTACTGCTACTGAAGACAGCATTGGTCCAGGGGATGGACGTAAGATATGAATCTTATCTAATCTTATCTAATTATTCATATCTAAGATATGAATAAGTGAGAATAGCTGGATTATAACATGAAATAAATTACTCACTCTTCCCCCACAGCGTAATGATCAAGAAGCAACACATCTATTTACTTACTTACCCTTCAGCTTAGAAACATGGCAAGTACTATTAATTCAAAGAAGTAATATTATCCTTTGATTAAATCTTAGACTCTAGAGTGAGAACTGATCAGAATGCTGGCTCCTCTATTTAATTGATGTTTAACCTTGTCAAAGCATGTGAACTTTTCTGAACATCTCTAGCTTCCCCCTCAGTGAAATGGGGACAACAGTTCATACCTGTTATCTCTTGTGGAGATTGTATGAGATCATAGCAGTGCTATTATTACAGAGACTGCTGTGTGGGAAGCTGTCAGAGTGACTCTCATTATTATTATTTTTTTAATTTGACAGAGGTCACATGTAGGCAGAGAGGCAGGCAGGGGTGAGGGGGAAGCAGGCTCCCTGCTGAGCAAAGAGCCCAATGTGGGGCTCGATCCCAGGACCCTGGGATCATGACCTGAGCCGAAGGCAGAGGCTTTAACCCACTGAGCCACCCATGCGCCCCGACTCTCATTATTAATAGTTAATAGTGGTTGAAGAGTCAAGAGCCATGGGTTCTAAACTCATCTTAATACTAACTAGCTGTGTAATTTGGCGAAACTTTTATCAGTTCCTGGACTTCTGCTTCCTTAATTTTCCTTAAAGAAATTGATGGAATTCTTTTGAATAATACTTCCAATTCTAAAATACTATCCTGGTGAGCAAAAGCACTTAAAAATTCCAAGTAAAAAAGCCTCCACTGTTCCTAAATGGTGATTGATTTTTCCCATCGTAGACATTTCCTTTTGTAAGGGAAAGACATTTTGTTTTTCCCCACCTCTATTTTCCCTAGGAATTTCATGCCTCTAGTTCAAGGGAAAGGTGTTAAGAAAGAAAATCAGCACCTTGTTACTGTGTGAACACTAACTGCTCTTAATTACTCGCTTTAAAACAGCTCACTGTTAATGGGGCTTGGAAATCCTGTCTCAATCCCGATTCTTCATACTCCTCTAGTAAACCTAAACCTAGCCATTCTTAAAGTAAGCTTTTTATTAAAGGCAAACATTCATGTAGAAAAGTATACCAATTAAAAACTCACAACTTGCACCCAGGCACCCTCTGATTATCTATTTTAAAACCAGGTTTTTTAAAGGAGGCTACTGGTTTGAATTGGGTTATATGGATTTCACCCTAACACCTGTGCCCTCCGCTTCAGGTGATGATACACTCTGGTTTGCCCTGGACAGACCCCAGTGGTGCCAAGTTTATACCTTCTGTCTTTGCACACTTACTATTAGTGCTCCCTTTACTTGCAAATTGGCCAGGGTTATGGAGGGATTAAAACATTCTAAAATTGGGTTGTAGTGATTGGTTGCAGAATCTTATGACTATAATTTAAAATAAATAATAATTGAACTGTAAACATTATATGGACATGTTTTATGGTTTGTGAACTCTATCTCAGTAAAGCTGTTTTGAAAAATTGTCCCAGTTTGGATGGTAAATTAGGTGGTTTATCCAGTTTGATCCCATTTTTCCCATTGGCCGACATTTTAAAAGGAGAGAAGAAGAAAAAAACCGGAATGAGTCTGGATGCTGCTTTTAGGAGAAAAAAAACAAAACAAAACAGGGGCACCTGGGTGGCTCAGTGGGTTAAACCTCTGCCTTCACCTCAGGTCATGGTCTCAGGGTCCTGGGATGGAGCCCTGCATCCGGGCTCTCTGCTCCGCAGGGAACCTGCTTCTCCCTCTTTCTCTGCCTTCCTCTCTGCCTACTTGTGATCTCTCTCTGTCAAATAAATAAGTAAAATCTAAAAAAAAAAACCAAAACAAAAACATCCCTGGCATGGCTTTGAAAGCATTTGCTAGTAAGAGGTGCCATCCAAAGGGAAGGAAAATTGATTATGTTACACCAATCCACTAAGCTACCCTTTTGAAAGAGGAGTCCTTCACTAGTATTGAATTTGTTTTGTGATTTATCAAAAATAAAGGAGACTTATGAAATAAATGTGCCTCATAAGTTTTTCCAGAAGATCAAAATTTTTTTTTTAAAGATTTTATTTATTAATTTTGACAGAGAGAGATCACAAGTAGGCAGAGAGGCAGGCAGAGGCAGAGAGAGTGAGAGGGAAGCAGGCTCCCCTCAGTGCAGAGAGCCCGATGCGGGACTCGATCCCAGGACCCTGAGATCATGACCTGAGCCGAAGGCAGCGGCTTAAACCACTGAGCCACCCAGGCGCCCCAAGATCAAAAATTTTGATTAAAACCATCACATCTCTGTCACTGTTGGTGAGTAACAAACCACCCCAGGAGTCTGTGGTAAAAATTCCATCTTATCATGCTCCTGAATTCCATGGGTCGGGGATTCAGATGGAGCCCAGCAGAGATGGCTTGTGTACTCCGTTGTCCAAGACCTCAGCTCATTGTTGGCTGGGACCTCGCTCAGCTGTCAACTAGAAGACACACATGTGGCCTCTCCCTGTGGGTGAATGTGGGCTTTCTCACAGCGTGGCGGCTGGGTTCCAACAGGACGCATCTCTAGACAGCAAGGTGGCGGTGCTTGGCATTGTAGGATTTGGTCTCAGAAGTCACCTGGAGTCACTTGGGCCATACTCTGTTGATTGAGTGTGTCACAAAATTCTGCCCAGAATCCTTACCTGATGGGAGCGGTGTCAAGGTGACAGTGTATTGAGAACATGTAGAATGGGAGGTACTGTGGGTGCAGCTTTGGAAAGTAGGCCTCCCTCTTATCTGGATCTTCTGTTTCCTTCACTGCAGTTGTTCCTGTCCAATTTACATTTCACCCCCAGAAGTTTTCCTTCGGTATGGGGTCCTGTTCAGGCAGGGAGGCCTGGCTGCATTGGATGTAGAAGTTCACAGAGGCGAGACTGTTCCAGACCATTGAGGTTGCCTGGCCCTCACTGGCTTTTGGATTGGGTGACTTCAGCCACTGCTACTGAACCGGCCTGCAGTCCTCTGTAGTGAATAGCTGCCTGTTGGCTCTTTGTGGGTTTTCTTGTTCTCTGGTCAGAAATCTTTAGGTTTTGCTCTGCTTCTCCTCACAGACACTGTTACGGTGCCTGTCAGTGCTTTGTCACCAGCTTGGAGTCCGGAGTTTCTGAGCTACCTTGTTTCCTAATTTTGTATAAATATTGTCCCTTGGGTTTGTCTTGGATGTAGTTACTCTATCTGTTCTGATGTGAGGATTTGGCAAGACCCAAAATTGTGCTGCCCCATTACCACCATTTTACCAGAACTCACCTAGAATAATCTTTAAAAAATATAAAATCCGGGGGCATCTGGGTGGCTCAGTGGGTTAACCCGCTGCCTTCGGTCATGATCTCAGGTCATGATCTCAGGGTCCTGGGATCAAATCCCGCATCGGGCTCTCTGCTCAGCTGGGAGCCTGCTTCCTCCTCTCTCTCTTCCTGCCTCTCTGCCTAGTTGTGATTTCTCTCTGTCAAATAAATAAAATCTTAAAAAAAAAAAAATGTAAAATCCTCCAGCAGCATCCCACGGCAACCAGAATAAAATGCAAATGTCTCCACCCATGCACTGGGCACGTCGGGTTCTTACTGGCCCCTCTGTGCCCTCACTGCCACTCCTCTGTCGCCTCTGCTTGGGAATGGCTGACCCAGGTTCCCTGATTATATGGTAACTGAAATTATGATCTCTGAGCTGCTTTGTCTTGTGGGTCTCAGTCTCCTGAAAAGCCTTCCAGTCTCTGGTAGTCTTTGAGTCAGTAAACCTGTGACATTCGTGAGGCATACAGCCAGGGGGCCTTCCTGTTTCCACAGATTCACAAATACCGTAATGCAAAATCTCTGCCATAAAATGCAGTAAAGTGTAACTGAAAAATTTAAGTGACCTCTTAATGTTTCTTTGAATGCAGCACTAAAATCATTTCTAAAGCCTTTCAAATAAATTCAGCCACTAAAATAAATGCTACACTACATTACACAAGCTTTTTATTTTCAAGGGGTCCTTACTATTCCCCTTGGTGCTATGGTGACCGATAGTCCGGCCCAATTTGAAAACCTCCCGCACTGACCGGGAATGGGAAAGACAAACTGTCCTTGGGCACCTTAAATCCGGTGTTACTTTTTCTCTTTGAGATTGTGAACCAAGGCATTTCCTTCAAATACACCACTTGATCTTTACTGAACAGGTGTTCCGGTCTCTCCCTCTTCTCCTCTCTGAATTCCTTTGCTTCCAGAGCCTCAGGGTCAGCTGTTGTGCTCCCCTCCCAACCTCGCACCAGATAGAGCTGTTCCTTACATTCCCAAACTGACTCTGTCTGGAGGTGAGGTTCAGACCCTGCCCTCCTGGCTTGGAGGGTGTTGATACCCACCCTATAGCTGCCCATGGAATCTCATTTCCTTTCCTTCTCTCGAAGTTTTCACTGGTGAGCAATTTGGCACCTAGCAAACACTGTGAAACTACTTCTAGAAATATGGTAGCATTTCCCTGCATGGAAAATTCAGCTTTTTTTTCCCTTCATTTGTCTCCTGGCTTATGTTTCTCTGCAAAGGGTTCATATCTTTATTGGGTGACTTTCCTTTCTTTTCCATTCTCACAGTTAATACAGTATGCACAACAATGCAAAAGATGGTATTGCCCCACTGCTGGGTGGTTGGGCTCATGGTTTCATACTAGCTTTATGACCTATTTCCTCTGGGGGGAAAAATGTCATCACTACCATTTTGTGGCATGATTTTGTGTACCAAGTCCCTCATATCCCTTTGATCTCATTTATTTTCCACTCTAATCCTGAATGTAGATTATCAGTGTTGATGATCCAAAAAGGTTCAGAAAAGTCAAGTAAAAACAAAACTGTTTTCTTCTAGGGCTGTTATGTCTAACTCTAAGCCTCCTTATGATCAATGTGTGTGTTTGCGTGGGGCGGGGGGAGTTTGGGGGAGGTGGGTATCTATTTATCGATGTGATTTATTTTGGGGCACTAGCTAATAGAAATCCAATATGAGCTACAAAGGCAAGTCACATTCATAATTGTATATTTCATCATAGCCACATTTTTAGAATCCCAAAGAAACAGGTGAAAATAACTTCAGTGGTGTATCTTATTAAACCAATGTATCCAAAATACTATCATTTCAACATGTAATCAATATCAAAATTGTTGATGAGGTATTTTCCATTCTGTTTTGGGGGCAGTCCTTCCAAATTTGGTATGCATTTTTCACTGACAATGTATGTCCATGAGAACTAGCAACATTTCAAGTGCTCATTAGCTATCAGTGGATACTGCATTATATTGTGCAGAGGAAGGGAAGGAAGGAGGAAGGAGGTAATAATGTGTAAAATGGTATACACTGTGAAACCAGACTCTCTACACTTCTAATTCTCAACTCCTCAGTCTTCTTCAAAGGGGAATAAAATTTCTGATGGACTTTTCAGTTATCCTATACATAGGTATATTTTTCCTTATTTTTTTTACATAAATCGAGGCAACCTGTACAGACTTCTACATTTAGTGTTCTTTTTCACTAAACACTATATTTTGAAGATTTTTCCTTAGTGGTTTCAGTGTGTATGGTTATGTGTATGTGTGTGTGTGTGTGTGTGTGTGTTCAATTAAATTTAACAAATATTTATTGACAACCTACTATATTCTACACACTTTGCTAGGCACTTGGATTGCATCAGTGAACAAAATTGATAAACACCCCTGCTGTTGGGTTTTGCATTTTAAAGGAGTGAGAGAGGCGACAAATACCTTAATAAACTATATAGTGTGTCGGAAGCTAGTAGTACTATGGAAAGAAAGAAAAGGAAAAATTGTGGGGGCAGGAGCTTCCATTTCAAATAGGGTGCTCAGGGTCTACCTCATTAAGAGACTTGTTTCCTTGAAGGAGGTGGGTAAATTCGTGGGTAAACCTGGGGGGAGGGTGTCCCAAGCAGAGGGAGGGCCATGCAGAGGCCCAAGTGGGAGGGTCCTGGTACATTTGAGGAGCTGTGAGAAGAGTGAAGTGGGAGAGGGGAGCTTGGGTGTGGGTGAGGTCAGATTCGGAGGGCAGTGGCTCTTGTCTGCTCTGTAGGCCACCGTAGCCACTGGAGATCTTGCTGTAGTGTGAGGAGGTCTGCTGTGTTCTCATTAGCAGCCACAAAGCATTATGATACATGGATGCACTGTGATTTATTTACCAGTGTCCTTATTGAGAGGGACACTTAGGTTGTTTCTGGTCTGTTTTATAGTCTAAACAATAACAGGTTACCGATCCTTGAATCTGCATCTTTTTGCTCATGCTCATGGGTGTGAAATTACATAGAGAATAGATCCTCAAAATGGGATAGCTAGTTGAAGGAGTGCTTATTTTTAATTTTCCTAGATATTGCCAAATTACCCTCTAAAGTGGTTAAACAAGTTTATACTCCCATCCGTGATACATGAGACTGCTTGTTTTCCTGTTCCCATGGAGCAGTTAATCAACAGTTTTATTTTTTGCCAATTCTGTAAGTGAATGTGTTCTCTTACTGGCGTAATTTCGGGGGGATCCCTCTTCCACTCTAAATCGTATAATCATGTGGGTTCTGTTCCACTCCTCTTTCTTTTCTCAGGGCTCCTAAACTGCTTTGCCCTTTACATCTATTGTAACATATATTGTCTTTTCATTGTTTATGTCCTTACACCCCACTCCTTATTATAAGCTTCTCAAGAACAGAATTAAGCTCTTATTTTTTATACCTTTCCTCAGCGCCTGGAACTTTGCTCAACACATAATAAACAGTCATGTCTTTGTTGGTTAATGAGTGAATGACTTAATTCTGTTTGAGTTATGCTATCTAATCTTATATTTGGGTTATCAGTGTAATAATTAAAATGCCAGTAAGAACTTTCACTGAAACTATTGGATTTATTGGATTACATGTTTTTGACTGCTAGCCGAGAATAATAGTTCTGTATCCTGTCTGTAGCGTTCAGCATAGAAATAGTCAATTTGTTATCTTATTTCCCATCCTGAAAGTAAGCATTTCTTTAAATGTACAAAAACCTGAGTAGGACTAAATTGGATACCTGTGTAAGTGACGGTAAGTATAGTTTAGCCAGATTGCTATAGATTCGTCTGTTTCTGTGGGGTTTGTCACTGTGAAACTGAGCAGAAGTTTCTGGCGTGTAGCCTTGGGCATCTGGCTGCCAAGGTCATTAGGCCAATGGCTATACCGTCACTTAGTTTTGAGAATCTTGGAAATGTGATTTGAAAATGGGCTTGGACAGAGGAGTGTGTTCTGGGTCAGGAAGACGAGCAGCATTTCCTGCCCTGGGTTTCCTCCATGCACTCGAGTCCCTGGAGAGCATAACAAATGCTCCATTTTGGAAACATTATACTGACTCTTCTTCTTCCTCCATGCACATAAGCCTATTAAAGGTTCTGAGAAGCCCTGCAGTAAAGAAAGCTCTTTGCTAGTGTTTATCAAACTGATTTGACCACAGAAAATTATTTCTTTCCTAGCAACACCTATCAGTGTATCACAGAATATCCATTTTCCACAGAAGACTGGAGAAAAACAAAGAGCTGCTGGTTTTCTTTTTGTACCAAGAGAGGTTAATTATATAAATTTAGAAATAATTATGCAGTATGTGTATCTTAAGTTCCTCGCATGTATTTATGAAATGAAGAGTTGCTTATCTAGTTTGGCTGCGGGCTAGCTGGTTGGCCGCAGAAGTAGGCCACAGATGAACTGAACATTTTCATTTAAGGATCTGTTTTTGTTTTTGTTTTTGTTTTTTTTTTAAACAGATGCCATCCTAGAATTAATTAGAAACATTAAGGCTAACCTGAGAACAAGTGTAGGAACAAGTGTAAGTCTGAAAACTAATATATTGAAGAAAGTCTTGATTTCCAGAAACAAACCTAGCTATTCGTTTCCCCTAATGACATCATATTTTTTGATACCTGAAATGCTGTCAGAGGAATACTTCTAAAACTTCTATCTGTATTGTCAAAGATACCAATTGATATTGGTTGCATTTTAAATTGTGGGGATTTGTTTAACAGGCACTGGGAACCTTCAATCTGTGCGTAGAAATTCCTAAATGCCCTTCCCTGCTCCTTCTGTTACAGCTTGTGTTTTTCAGGCTCTCTCATGTCCTCACCTTGCTTCTCCCTCTTCTCATTTCTCTCCCTTCCCTCTCTGTGCTCCTTAAAAACATCCACGAGGCTGGCAATTAGGGGCTGAGCACAGATGCATCCTTTAATTTAATTTTGCATTCCATCATCTGAAACATGACCGAGTGTGTACAGCTTAGGGCCTTCAGAGTGCTGGGAAATCAATATGTTAATTTACCTCCATCATTCCAAATCATCTTAGAGAGAGAGCAGGCACCTCCCGTGAAATGGGAGGCTCATCATTGGGTAGGGGTGGCTCCGTGAGACCAGCCCCCAGTCCTTGGGCTCTTACACCCCATCCACTTTGTGAATGATCTGTGTTCCAAAGTATATTTGTAAACTGACTGATTGGAACATTGAACACTTTTTCCCTTTCTATTGAAAAATACTGTTCATGGTTATTATGATCCCAGGCCAGCCCTCAAAACGCCATTAGCCCCTAGGGTATCTAAGTCGTGCTACAAATAGTTACATCATGGGAGCTGCAGTAGTACAAGTGTATTTCCAGTGGAAAAGAAGTAACGGTCCTACTCTATTCTGCCGGAGTGATGTTTGGATCAATGTAGCTTTGCATTCCCTTTTAGTGTCCAGATCTTCTTGGTGGCTCCTCTGCACCTTACAGTAATATGAAACCTCCAAGGCTTCATGACAAATGCTCCATGGGTAAGCTGTACCTCCCCCACTTTTTATACCCGTGCAGTTAAAATGTTTTGTATTAATGAGAGTACCTGCCTATTACATTCCATCTCGTTCGGGTTTGTCTCTCTGTTTATGCAAGTGGAGTGTTTAATCCATCCTCTTTCAGTCATTCTTCAATACCTTAGTTTTAAGCCAGTCATGTCACTTTCATATTGGGTTAGTTTTATTTCTGTACCTTTATACAAACTGCAGAAAGAAATGTGGGGCATCACAGCTTCCAGAGCTTCAGCTTTCAGAGGATTTTTCCCAAGAAACCATTGTCTCAGTTGAGGATCCCCTCACACGGGGGACTGAGCTAATGATCTTAAAGATTTCCATTTCTATGGAGGACAAAACAGAGGCAACAAGGCTATTTGTGAACAACGATGACTCTGAACCATACTCTATGCATTTAGTTTTGTCCTTTTTCTACTATATGACAATATCTCATTCAATTTGTTCTCAAATATACTGCTCTTTTTAGAACCTTGACATAGATTCTTTTTTACCCTTGTCTTCTAGCATCATTCAAGCTTACCAAGACTACGCAGAGATTAACCACAGTCGTTCTTCTGTCAGTGACTCTAGTTCTTGGATCACTGGTCTAGTAATTCCTGGATTCAGGAGCTGCTGTGGCACACCTGTGCACAGTCATGGTAAAATTGAACATAATACGAATGTGAAAAAGCAGCTCAAAACTTCTGTGTGTTTTTGATGTTTTCTTCACATTACTCCAACAAAAACATCTCACCAACAAGGACAAAAATAATGACCAACAATGAATTTGTCCCTTTCTTCATCCTGTCCAAAAGCAGACCTAATATAACCAACCTCAGCTTCTGAAGGTCTTACTGACCTGAGGATAAATGAGTAACTATTAAAATGTCTTTTCTTGGCTCTGCCTCCCACCATCAATTCCATTGGGTGTCCCCATGAAGAGAATGGCAGGAATTACTTCTCTTCAGTCTTTTCAACATACCAGCTCTCCAACCCATTCTGCAAGTCTTTTGTTCACTTGGGATTGGCGCGGCCCCTATAGGAGTCTCCACTGGCCTTCCCACCCAGATGGGAAAAGCTCTTTCCCTCTTACTCATGCTATACTTTGTTATGTGGATCTCAGAGCATGCCGCCCTGTGCTCTCGAAAGCCAAAGGGGTTTTAAAGAGGCAGTGTTTTTCTATCTCCAATCCCCAGAGCACTGGCGTGAGCTTAGGGAGTGAGGGTAGCATACACTAATGACTGGGAATTAGGCACCCCTCTAACTTGATGCCATTATCCTTTTAGACCAAGCTTTCATGTGGCAGCAGACTTTTCTCATAGGGTATATTATTCCCTTGGTGGTTTCTCACTTCTCTGTTAAAAGACATATCCCATTAGTTCTTTAGACTGTCCAGCTGTGGCTGAAGGTTGGTGTTAACAGGATTTGCGCTTTGAATCTTAAATTCCATCAATAAAATATGTGCGTGTGTGTGTGTGTGTGTGTGTGTGTGTGTGTGATTTCCAGTAATATTCCAAAAGATCTGTCTTCTTTTGGGGTTTTAGCTCACCCTTTGGGATCACCCTCTAGTATTCCTTCTTGACTATGTTCCAATTCTTCCATGTTGGTTAATTTCCCAATTAAGATCTAAAACCATTGAGGACTTCTCTGCTCGGTGCTCTGTATCGAGAGGCAGACACGTAGGGTTGAGGGCTTCGGCTCCGGAGGTCACGGCCCTAAGTGTGTGTACATGTGAGCTCTGCACATGACTTGGAGCAACTTACTCGATGTCACTAAGCCACAGTTCCCTAAATTATAAAATGGGTATAATATGATACCTATTTCATGGGGCTGTTAGAGCATCAAATAAGATAATTATGTGAAATATCTATATGTATCTAGAATTTGTTCAGTTCTCAATAATTATTGTTGTCATTTTTATTATAATTTTTATTATGCCATTCATTTTTATGTGTCACTTATAGGTGTAGGTCCTGTTTCAGTAAGTTTGAATCTCTTCTGTCAATTGTGACATTCGCAGTGAGCTTCCACGGGTTTACCTTCCACGGTAGATCCTAAACTTGGCTCTATGTGACCCCAATCCAAGGATTTAGGCTCTTTCCAGAACTAATGAAATAATTTTTCTTATTTAATTCAGGCTTAAAGGAATTACATTTTTTCAAAACCAACACAAGGAGACGCTCTGGCTTTGAGGTGGCCTTTTGTCACAACAGCCCCTTCAAAAGCCAGGTCTGTTGTATAACCCTCTGAGCAAAGTTCAGTGAATCTTAGAATTGACCTGTTCTTTGGGAACTCGGTAGCCTGGGATTGGCTAAAGGTAGATTGTATCTAAGACTCCTTAGACCAAAGTGAACCCCAAATTTAACTCAGCCTTAACATACAGTCCACATATCTGTAGCAACAGAAAGTGAGTGGGCCTTATTTTATGACGTGCTCTATGCTTTGATTACATGTTTTGATAGGGGTGGCAACATCTATGTGTATTGTACGTGTGTAAGATCTTGTATGCTTATGGCTTAATATATACATATAAATATAGTTGAAACTTAATGGTGCATTACTGTATTACTTTTGAGTATCAGGTTGGAATAACGTAATAATGGGAATAAAAGTCTTATCATTAAAAATGGATTTCCTTTAAATAAAGTATTTTCTGAATTTAAGTGGGAGATTAGGACTCCAAAAGATGAAATGGACTGTGATGTTGAGTCTTTGGCGTGTCTCTGAATAATAAACCACAACACAGAGGCTAACTGCTGAGTTTTTATTATGGGTTCAACTGATATAGTAAATTGGAGTTGCTGGTACCATGAGATAGAGAGCATGGCTTATTATACTTATCAATATAAATAGGAGAAAATCCATAAGACATAGAAAATTTTAAAAAGTTTCCCGATCCATCCAGCTCCCCCTGTCAAGCTTCCTTGCCCAGTCCCAGGTTCTTTCTGGCCATCCGATGGGCCTCTTCCGTTGCCCTGCCTTAGTTTCTCACGAGCTGAGCCAATGGGTCAGCCTTGGGGCTTTGCCTCCAGCCCTGCTAGTTGTCATTCTGCATTGGCGAGCTGTCTGCTCTGTCGTTTATAAGGCCTAAGTCCCTCTTCTTTGTTTTGGCAAAAGTAACTTTCATAGATTAAACTTGGGCCTGACTCAGCTATAAAAAAAAAATTTCATAACACTTCTCTTAATGAACTTCGTACTGAATCGTGGTCTCTACCCAGGCACTCTGAAATTGTAGATGCCCCGAGCAGTAACATAGTCTGAGTCTGAAGTTTGGCAGACCTAAAGGACAGCCTTTCCTGTAGTTTATTGGGCTGGTCATTCGTTTATACATTTATTCCATGCTTTCTTCAGCATTCATAGTGTCCATTATGTCATAATAAAGACAAAAGCCCACATTTATTGAACACTTACTATGTGCTATAGGCACTGTGCTAAATGCTTTAGGTACTTTAGTTCATTTCAGTCACTCCATGAATTAAGCATTATTATTACCTCAATTTTATAGGCAAGGAACTGGAGGCTTAAAGTGTTAAATAATTTCCCCCAGGGCCACCTGGTGAGTGGCAGATTTGAGATATCATCTCATATTTGAGTGGTTCCAACACCCATCCTTCAAACAAGTTACCATAGTAGTTTTAAATGATAAACAATTAAGCTATTCTATTGTCCAGTTCCCTTATTTCTCGTTAATTAAATCTGAGAGTTTTAGCAAGGTGGAATGGGGAAGAAAATATCCTCCTTTCCTAATACTCTTAATACTTACAGCTCAGGAGTGGACACAGAGATAGGGATGGATGCAGCCAGAAAAACATAGAAGAGATATTGAAAATTAAAAAAAAAAAAAATCATTGGTTGTTACAGAGAACTTTCTGGAAAGGAAGTTTTTTGTTTTGTTTTGTTTTTTTCCTCCTACATTCAAGGGTTTGCAGCAGTAAGAAAAATAAAGAGTGTGTGCTCAGTAGACTGGAGACTTCTCTGTATTCTGAAAATGGCACTTGTGTCCTTGGCCCCTGCGCCATAGAATAATGCAGCGAAGAAGCTGCACCACAGGGAATTCACTCTCTCTTGCTTCTCAGGTCAGGGCCAGGTGGCCTTTTCATGCTGGAGTCATTTTGGTGATTAGGGGAGAATTGTTTCAAACACATACTGGAAGAAGAAGTAAAGAAGAGGTTCTCAAACTTTTTTGCGCATGATCACAAGTGTAAACATAGTCAAAAAAGAAAGGGGGCCCCATCTGTAGTGATTCTGAAATCATCTCTCTGGAGTAGGGACTGAGAATCTGCATTTTCAGCAGGCATGCCAGGGGATGGTGATGCCAGTGGTTTGAAAACCATACCTCAGAAAGGCTACTGTTAAAGAACACTTCTAGGCAGAGAATCATTCATGCAGCTGAATACATTTGATTGAGGCAGTGATCCAAAAAGTTGGTCCCTGGACAGCCTCAGCATCACCTGGGAACTTGTTAGAAATGCCAGTTCAGACGGACCAAGCCAGAAACTCTGGAGGTGGGTCCCAGCAATCTGTGTTTCAACAAGAGCTTCAGGGAATTCTGAGGCGTGCTCAAGAGCAAGGCCAGCTGGAGTAGGGGAAGCAAAGCACTGTTGTCCAATCCCATACCGTTGGTTCTCAGACGTGGCCGCACACTGGAATTACCTGGGGAGGTTTAGAAACTGGGTCACAATCCCAGAGATTCTGATTGAGTTACTCTGGGATATGGGGTGAGTACTGGGATTTTTTCAAAGGTCCTTAGGCTACTCATACATACAGCAACATTTAAGAACCACTGTCTTCTAGCTTTGGTTACCTGAGGTTTTTTCCTCATTTACTCCGTAACGTGAAAACTTCAATACAAGCATGCTTTTGTCCCCAGTCACCAATAATGAAATGCCACTGAATCAAGGAAAGGATAAATGTTATTATGTATAAACAGTGTCTAGCTGACATGTTTATTTTCCATCATATACCTTTACACTATCACCCGAGCATGGAAAAGATAAATAGCTTCCTCCAAGCCATTGGCAAAGTTGAGATGAGAACACAGTGCTCCTACTCTCATTCCTTTGGCCAGTTGGCCAACCACTGGGCCACACCAGCTGTCACATCACTAACTTCCTCACTTCCCTGAGGTATATCAGCCCCTGTGCTGGAAATTCTCATTTTTATTGCCACGGAAACAATTGGCAAGTTTGCAGGTCCCAACCGAAAAGATCTGTAGCGTCCCCAACTCTAAGCATGCTTGCATTTGTAGACAAACATGGGGACTGGTGACAGTAAGAAATGTAATTTGGGGAAGTGGGTGCCTGTTAAACTGAGATTATATAGATTAGGAATTCCAGTGATGTTCGTCAGAAAATGCCAGCAACTTGCAAACGGCATTCCCGGATTCCTTACCCAGCTTTCTCAGTGTTGCTCCTCTTAGTACAAGCAAGTAATATTAATGTGCCTCCCCACTTCCACCTTCAATAAAATATATAGCAAATAGAGCATTTAATCAGTGTCACTGGATGTATAGTCCTGTGACTCTAGCATTTCTTAAAGTGCTTCTTCAAGGACGTAGAGGAAAGATTACTCACGCCTGAAGCAAATTGAATCTACCTTTTACAAGCCTGTGGATACAAACATTTTGACAAGAACTGTGTTGATTTTTAACGCTCTCTTCTTCCTGTTACAAGCTTTGTGGTTGTTTTAACGAGGTCCATCACAAATGAGTCGTTGGACCTCAGCAGTGTTGCGAAGGGGGAAAACTCAAGGCTATTGTCTTGTTGTAAGACATTACCTCACTGGGGCACCAAAATGTGTGTGTTGTGTCTCTGGTGGATAAAGCCAAGGAGAGGCGAGCGGACATCCTGGCAGGGCTGCTCCATCTCAGTTGACTCATGTATAAATTATTTGCTTGTCTTCCATTTCAGTGATTATGTAGTTTTCTCTCATGTTAGCTGCAGTTTTTCAGCCTACTGTGAGAAATCGTGCCTGGTAGCCTATTAATCCCGTCAAAGGTCAATTATACTGATTAAAGCTATTTTTTTTTTTAAACGTAGAGGCAGGCACTTGCTGGGAAAGCAAAAATGATGATATATAGCATTCTTTGTCAGCTTTTACTGTTTAATTAGATGTATCAGAAAACTCTCGTGCCATTAATCCTGTCCCAGACCTTTCCATTGAAGTAAGTAACTCCTTCAACATTGAAGTGTGGAGGGTATAAATAATGAAAGCAGTTTTGTTTGTTTGTTTTTCCCTCAGTCCCTTATCCTTAGATGCTTCTGAGAATTCCTTCCCTCCGCCCATCTTCTGCTCCTTCTCAGTCCTCATCCCCTGAGGTGACTGGCTTCTTCTGACTGGTAGTGTTTCTGGAGACTGCTTGTTTTTTTGTTTTTTTTTTTTCCCCTTTTTATTAATTTTTTCAGCGTAACAGTATTCATTCTTTTTGCACAACACCCAGTGCTCCATGCAAAACGTGCCCTCCCCATCACCCACCACCTGTTCCCCCAACCTCCCACCCCTGACCCTTCAAAACCCTCAGGTTGTTTTTCAGAGTCCATAGTCTCTTATGGTTCGCCTCCCCTCCCCAATGTCCATAGCCCGCTCCCCCTCTCCCAATCCCACCTCCCCCCAGCAACCCCCAGTTTGTTTTGTGAGATTAAGAGTCATTTATGGTTTGTCTCCCTCCCAATCTCCCTGATATGAGGACATGGAGAAGCAACATGGGGGGGTAGGGGGGATAGGAGAAGAATAAATGGAGACTGCTTGTTAAGGTGAAGTGTTTTTAATGGAAAAGCAATCTGGACTTAAAGGTGTCTCTAAGTAGCAAAAAGAGTATTTTAAACTGAATTGTAGGAGTAAATAAAACGAAAGCATTTATATTTAAAAGATATACAATGACCTTCTGAAATTTCAAGCTGATTAGATTGATAGCAGGATTAAAGGCATGGATCCAGAAAATTACGGATCATTTTGGAAACTTCTGCTTAATGAATATTACCTAGAAACACAAAAAAGTTTTAGTGAACGACGTCTATGCAAGCACACTGAAAGCAGTTGCTTACTAATTTATACCTCACCTGGTAATTGTTTTGTCAAAATATTCCCCATGTCATGGATGAAGAAACAGGTAAAGATGTGGTTTTTTTTTTTTTATTGACATATAATGTATTATTTATTTCAAAGGTACAGGTCTGTGATTTATCAGTCCTACACCATTCACAGCACTCACCATAGCACATACCCTCCCTGATGTCCATCACCCAGCCACCCCTTCCCTCCCAGCCCCCTGCACTTCAGCAGCCCTCAGTTTGTTTCCTATTAAGAGCCTCTTACGGTTTGTTTCCCTCTCTGGTTTTGTCTTGCATTTTCCCCTCTCTTCCCCTATGATCCTCTGTCTTGTTCTCAAATTCCTCATATCAGAGAGATCATATGATAATTGTCTTTCTCTGATTGACTTATTTCACTTAGCATAAGACCCTCTAGTTCCATCTATGTCGTTGCAAATGGCAAGATTTCATTTCTGATGGCTGAAGAGTATTCCATTTTATATATATACCGCATCTTCTTTATCTATTTGATAAAGATGTGTTTTGATCTGCCTCTGAAACAGTGATTTCTAACTTACAGTTTTGTTTGGGGCTTCTTTATTCCTCAAGGAATATAAGAGTTTTAAGACTAACTTGTTAGCTTTGCTTTTATAGATGCATTTCTCATGATGTCATTCTATTAAAAATCAGCATTCCTTTAGCCATGAGAAATGCATTTGCTGTAATTAGTGGATTGTACCACTGATTAATTATACAAATGCATTTTAGGTTCTTGTTGTTAGATAAACTATACATTTTGAGCATTATTTCATTTTAAAGAAATGATTTTATTTTTGTCGAATTTGGGGCAAGGATAAAAAAGGCCTAATTTCATGTCTCCACTTTCTGTTACCTACACACAGACATGTAAACTGACTTTCAGTCTTTCGTATCTGAGTATTTGCTGGCCATTTTTTGGGTAGTTACCAAAGCAATTAGGTCCCCTGACCTACTCCTCTGTCATCAGGCTTACCTTTGTTTGATAGTATCTGGTTCACCTTGAAATCATTTCAGTTTTTATTTATTTATTTATTTTTAAGATTTTATTTATTTATTTGACAGAGAGAGATCACAGGTAGGCAGAGAGGCAGGCAGAGAGAGAGGGGGAAGCAGGCTCCCTGCTGAGCAGAGAGCCCAATGCGGGGCTCGATCCTAGGACCCTGAGATCACGAGCTGAGCTGAAGGCAGAGGCTTAACCCACTGAGCCATCCAGGCACCCCCAACCTACTTTTCATGGGTAGCAAATTCCACTGGAAAAAAGGAAGTCAGAGTGATCTCCTTATCCATTTATTCATTCTCTGTTCCTTCATAGTTGTTGCTATAGTGGATCTGTTTTTCAGTATGTATTACTCAAAACCTTAGTTGCTGAGGTTATGCTTACATAAGCACTTGAATTAGAAAGAGCAAGTTGGAACTCCATTAAATAAAAATTACAAGTATGCCATCAGCAAGTTTATAATTTAATGGAAAGATTAACTAGACTTGACCTTGATCCCTTTAGTCAAGGTCTTGTCAATACCCGGAGAACCTCCTGTACCCTTACTGCATCTCCCTACATATAAGACTGTCCCAGGCAGAGGTATTCCTTGTGTGTTTGATTCCTCACAGCCAGCCATCTGAGAGGAATGGGTGACAATGCAGGCATGATACAAAATGCTGAGAATAAAAAAATGACCAAGATACAGTGTCTGTCCTCAAGGAGTTCACAGTCTGGTGAAAGAGACAGATGTGTGAACTTGGAGTTAAAGTACAATAGGCAAATGCTTTAATGGAGGTGTGTGTTGTGTGCTTGTAAAGCTTATAGAAGGGAATGACAACTCTGCCTGGAACACCAGCCACCTTCCCAAAAGAGATGCTATGTGCAGAGATCTGAAAAACCTTAATGAGCTTTTATACATGCTATGTGCAGAGATCTGAAAAACCTTAATGAGCTTTTATACAAACTCCAAAAGGAGCCCCAGGAATTAAGGCTGGTCCTTGAAAGGTCCACCGAACATCCCCACCCCACCCCCCAAATATCTCTGCCACTTGCTGATTGATACACTAAATTCAAGACCTACAGCTTCAGCTTTCTAATATAAGATTTTAATTCCTGTTAAAAATGTACTTTTGATGATGCTAACATCCAGTTGTCATCTGTCATTTATAGTCAGTGTATATAAGCTTCAGGTTGTTTTTTTTCTGAGTACGTTTTCATCATTTAAAGAAAAAAACCCAGTGCCAGAGTGTAGGGAGTCCTGGAGGAGGATGGAAAAAGGGGCTCAGAAAGATGGATGGTGGAGCTGGTATCAGAACTGTCTTGGATGGTCTGAAAGTCTGAAGATAACTCTCTTCCTAAGGATGGGCTCTATCAGCACCCATTTCCTCTTCCTTGTTCACCCTCCTCCCCTACTCTCCCTCGTCTCCTCCTCTTCCTTCAAATTTAATGTATTATTCTTTCATTGAAATAAAGTAAGTTTTCATACCATTTATAAGAGATTTTAAAATACTGCTTCAGCTTTACCTATCTAGGACTTCCCATCCAATGTAATTTTTACATATTATTGATTTCTGGTGTGTTTTCTTCAAGGTGATGTGAAGGGGTCTTAGTACGTTCAACAGTAGAGAAGCCAGATGAAACCACTGAGGGTGTGAAGTAAGGGGTGTGACCACTAGGACTGAGGACCAGATCTCCCAACGCACAGCTGAGGACCAGACTCCTTCATTGCCTTATGTAGAATTCTCTAATACCACACACTTGATTTTTGGCTCATATCTATTAAAAACAAAAAAAACAAATAATGACATTTTTTCAGACTATTTCACTCACATAGAGAAACACTGAAAAGGAAGAAGTTCTTGGTTGACTGAAAAAGAACCATTTCAAAGACTGTCGTGAGTGTGAATCAACATGAGAGCTTTGGTACCCAGAGCTTTCCATTAAAAAGATAGGTCGGAGGCATTCAGATAATGGCCAGAAATACATTCAGAAAGGATGCTTCCTAAAGTAGGTTGAACATTGCCCTAAATGATTCCAAGGTCTTCTTCATCTTTAAGGCTGTTTGAGTCTATAAAATGTCCTTATTCAGATGAACAGGCTGTGCCCGTGGCCTGTCCCATAGGCAAGGAAGATCAAATGTGGTTTCCGTGAAGTAAGATAAGTTATGTTATAGTTGTGTATTCTATATTTAGTGAGAGCAATTTTAGCTATGTACTGTATTGAGGTTGCAAGAAGATAACCTTCTTGATGAGAAAATAGAAAATAATATAAATGTATTTATAGTATTATTATATATTATTATTTATGTTAATATTTAATATAAATATAATATAAATGTACTTCAGTTTCCTTCTATATCAAATAAGGATGATAGCACAGTTTCCTTCATAAGGTTTTATAAGGATTGGGTCAGTCGCTGCACAGAAATCACTTAGAGAGCAATGTCTGGAACACAGGAAGCACTAAGAAGGATGCTATTAGCAATATTGTTGTTGTGGTTATATCTTGCAGTCTCCATAAGCTGCGCTCCTTCTCATAGGTAGCGGAACATAGTAATGGTTCCATAGACCAGGCAACAGATGGAGAGCTTTGCTCAAGTCCGAGTGACATTTTTCTTTTCCTGTGTGCCTCATTGTACTTTAATTCCCAAAGGGACCAATTTAAAGAAAAAAAACCACAATCTCCTTTTCCACCCCTCAACCTTTTAAATAACTGAGTGTTAATAGGCTTTAATAAGTACATAAGCTACCTAGAATGTATTCATGACAAGATACGGCTTTAGGAATTAGAACCCTTTCATTTGCTCTTCAGTGTAGGTACGCTTCTGGTGATGGAATAAAGCATATCCCTGAAAAGTTGAGCTTCACTTAAATTTAGGTTGAGAATTTCAGTATAAATCAGGCCATAACTACGAGCAAAATGGTTTTGTCATTGAATATGTCTTCCCAAGGCCTAGCCTGAGATTGCAGTGGGCTGATGTGAATATTATGATGTTCTAGCCAACCGCATTTAGACTGCTAATTAATAGTGCAATGACTGTAGCCAGGAGCCAAGATAAAGGAATTCTAACCCCTTTCCTCTTTGATATTCACACTAGATCTTGCATTCCTTATATCGGTCAGCTGTTGGCCTCAGCTTCTTTGCCATTTATTTTTTACTCTCCGCCCCATTGTTCTGGGGCCAGAAATACAAATGGAAGCTCTTTTCCAGATGATTGTTTACATCCAGTTTTGATTTGGACAGCCAAATGGCCTCTCTGCATGGTCCACGGCACTCTTGTCTCGCCCGCTCACAGCTGTACAGTTCTCTTGGCATGCTGGATCGCGTGGGGAAGCATGGTGGCCCCTAGCCGTCCCTGGCAGGCTGCATTTGCCTTGTTAGGCAATGTAAGTGCTCACCGCACCGCTTTGTAATTTGTGTCACTTGAATACAAAGTGGGAAGACTTTAGAGAATTTTCAGGGAAAAATAATAAAACAAACTCTTTGAAAATGCAAGACCATAATGCGTGCTTAGCAGATAGCATTGTCACTGGTGATTTGTATATAATTATTACTCAGTTTTAGGTGGTACTTAAGCCCTTTGTCCAGGATGAGAAGATTCATTTGTATACATCATCATTATCCCTCCTGACGTGTGCTTTGGTGACACTAATCTGTGTTTTATTTCCTGCAGCAGTAATGATGGGGTTGTCTTTGGTGGCTTTATTATGTTGTCATGTTTTTTCAGTGATCGCCCTCCCAGTACAAAGGAAATCTCTCATGTGGGGATAAACTCCAAAATAGCTGACATTTAACAGTCATGCTGGCAAGCATCTCATTTTCTTCCACTTCATTCTTCTTTCTTGTCAAGCTGAGTCCTGGGGAATTATCCTTGACTGTGGTCAGACCCATAGTTGTTTGTAATTTTATGTTGGATCATATTTCTGAGGTAGAGCTTGTTTCTAAAGGACTGGATAGCTTGCCTAGGGGGAGCCTGGGTGGGACAGCCATTGGAGCCTGCAAATGACAAGCTGATTTGCAGGAAGCTTGGAAAAAAAGAATGGGTTACCAGCAGGGGCTGATTTGGCAGGACCACCCATAGTCATGGATGTTGTCAGTGGCCTTCATAGGTCAGGGATCCACTTCTAAATCTGGGGATAGAAGCACCGAGAAACAAATTCTCCAGGACCTGTTTCGAGGATTAGTTTAGCAAAGATCTAATGATCCAGTTTTAAAGCTATGATTTTTTTTTAAGATTTCATTTATTTATTTGTCAGAGAGAGAGAGAGAGAGAGCGCAAGCATGGGGAGGGGTACAGGGAGAAGCAGACTCCCCACTGAGCAAGGAGCTCAGTGTGGGGGCTCCATCCACGGACGCTGGGATCATGACTTGAGCCAAAGGCAGACTCTTAACCGACTGAGCCATCCATGCATCCCAAAGCTATGATTTTTTTTTTTTAAAGTACGTCATATCACTGTTATTTGCATTTTGTAGTAACAGAACAAACTATGGGCATGGCTTCTGTAAACAGAATATTCAAGAATATGATGATAGTGACACTTGTCTGTACTTCAGCTCAGTAAACCCTGGTAACAGCCACATATACAAAACACATTAAACACAGGGAGTGACAAAATGCAATAGACTAGTATTACTTATTAATTGGCTAGATGTTTTAATAAAGCCAATCCCCAGGGCAGAATCAACCGGTGTAAACACTACACCTTGTCTCTGCTCCTCACATTATCTTCATTATCTTACAGTTGTGTGTTTTCACTGGGTCTCCTTCAAATAAATGTGAGTTCCTGGAGGGTGAGGACCTTGCCTCGTTTCTCTTTGATTCTCTATCATAAGCCCTGTGCCTCGCACAGAATGGTTGGTGGTGTTTGGGGAATGGAATTGAGCCAAATAGCGAACTAAATGCTGCATCTATTTGCTGAAAGATTTAAGCATATGTTTAGCTACAAATTTCAAGTTGTACAGCCATGGGGGATTAAGGAGGGTATTGACAGTGGGACACAGGAAAATGAAACTGGGAGAGGAAGAGCACAGACATGTTTCCAGCCCCCTGTCTCTTTCCTTCGCTGCCCGCCGCGACAACAGGGACTGAGAGCTGGGTTCGCCCCACAGCCTTCTCTGACCAGAGGGAAATGAGACTGTTGACACCCGCCACTGTGTAGCAGAAAGCTTCCTCCAGGCCAGCTAAGCTGCCTGCATGTCAAGAATCTCCTTGTCGACAATTAGGCCTTGACATTTAATGTTAAGTAAAGCTCACACTAAGTAAATATAAATGGCCAGCAAGTTTCTCCAAGGTCACGAAACCATTCTCTCAGAACAGAAGGTGGCTATCACGGAAGGAGCAAAAACATGGAGACCCAGTTTACTGTTATTCTTATTTATGATGTGTCAGGCACTCAGCTAAGTGTTCTATAAATATTAACTCACGTATTTTTCTTCCTGAGCCTCCGTTTAGGCCATGTAATTCTCTTTATTTTATAGAGGAGGAAACTGAGGCAGAGGGAAAGAAAGCAAGCTGTCAAGGTCAGGTGCTAGCTAGCATGGGGTAGAGCCAGGACTCAACCCCAGGCCATCCAGCTGTAGTTGAAGCCCTTCCCTGTTTCACTCACTCGCCCCACTCTCGTTCAGTAGAAATGAAACGCCGAGACTTGAAGCTGAGGTCTGACTCTTCTAGTTCTCGGATTCCTTCAAAACTCAGCTGATAAGCACCAACAGCCTCTGCAACTGATGCCTTAAAGCTCCTACTTCCTTTAAAAACGTACTTAATGGGCGCCTGGGTGGCTCAGTGGGTTAAAGCCTCTGCTTTCGGCTCAGGTCATGATCCCAGGGTCCTGGGATCGAGTCCCGCATCGGGCTCTCTGCTCGGCAGTTAGCCTGCTTCCCCCTCTCTCTCTGCCTGCCTCTCTGCCTGACTTGTGATCTCTGCCTGACTTGTGAACTCTGTCTGTGAATAAATAAATAAAATCTAAAAAAAGTACTTAATGAGCCTTGCAGCGTGCTACACTCCAAAGGAAGAGCCGAGATATATATGACATACCTTTCCTTAAGAAAGCTTTTAGTCAGGGCACCTGGGTGGCTCAGTGGGTTAAGCATCAGACGCTTGGTTTCAGCTCAGGTCACGATCTCCTGTGGGGAGATCGAGGCCTGGGTGGAGCTCTGCACTTGGCGCCTGGTCTGCTTCAGATACTCTCTTCCTCTCCCCGCTTGGGCTCGCTCCCTTTCTCTGTCTAACAAAAAGAAAAAGAAAGGAAGCTTTTAGTTGAGTAGAGGGAGGGTACGTGGCAGAGTTAATTGGGTGACATAGGTGAGGCCCAACCCCCACTGTGGTGGGGATCAAAGGAAAAAGAGATCGCATGTAGCTGAGGAGGCTGGAATGTTGGAGAAGGGTTAATAAAAGCTTGGGGGTGAGGCTGTGGGGGGTTCACTTTTGGTGCAAAGAAAAGAGAGAGATGCAGAAACAGAGCAGAAAGCATAATGCAGGTGAAGAAGAACATGCCCCCAGCTCTGGCTAGGGGACAAGGCACGCGTGGCCTTGGGGGACAGATGAGATGGCAGGTGCTTAATTTGGAAGATGGGAGGGAGAGTCTGTGGACATTTTGGGGTAGAGAAACGACTTGTGCTTCAGGAAAATGTATCTGTGGTGACGTCTGGGTTGCAGCAAAGGCAGGATCGGTGTGAGGGTCTATCCCGTCGCTTCAAACAGGAAGCAATAAGGTGTGGGCAACGGAAAAGAGAAGCACGAAAGCCAATGACTGATTGCACTCCTGGGGGACAAAGGCAGAACAGGATCGGTCATTTGCCAGGTCGGTTGAAGGAGAGGAACTCATCTGAAGCCACTAGAGTTGGCATACCATGTCATCTTGCACTGGGTGGTAATTTGAGGGAATTCATAGAGCTCCAAACTTTCATTGAATTATGCTTTCTGCCTGGCATCCGGAATCATGAAAAGTTGCCCCAGACTACTTTGGGGCGGGGCAGGGGGCAAGAAAGGATGCTCGCTAACAGGGTGGGGCATTCACATGGAAACAAGTTCCTCATCAAATTGAGGTTGTACAAAATATTGACAATGTGCCATCTTTGTTTTATGTGCATTTTCATCACAGATAAATTTCACAGTACTTCTCGGTCTTCAGAAATATTTCTCAGTTTTTGTTCTTCTGAACTAACTAGATTTGATAAGTATGTATTAGTTTTCACAGATTCCATAAATTTTCTGTTTTATTCCTATAATAAAGCATACAGGAAAGTTTTATTTTCTTCCTGGATTTGTTTGGGGAGAAATAATGGAGAGGATTTTACGCATCAGCGAGGCTTTTTCATTTCATGGGACTTTTGGGGGATTTCACAAGAAGAAGAAGATACATGTAAAGCATTAGCAAATTTCCTGGCACATAAAAGGACTCAGGTTGATTTGACGACTTGCAGGGGAGGCTGTGTCTATAGCACACATGATTCAGGGCTGGGCTCTGAGGGCATAGGCTTCCATGCAAACCATAGTTCTGCCACTTACTGGCTCTGTGGCCCAAGATGAGTTCTCAGTTCGTGCTGATAACCTGGGTTCTCCATCTGTCATGCGATGATGAGATGATGAGACTTGCCTCATAGCAGATAGGATTTAATGAGACGGTACACAGTGCCAAGCCAGAGGTGCTCAGCAATGGTTCACTGACTCCTTGCCAACCACCATTGTTGGGGCTTTCGTAGTTAATATCTACAGTATAAATTAAGGTAAAAACTAGGTGCCTACCCGAAAGGGTACTTAAGACATGAAATGTTATTATATGATAGATGTTTCTAGACTAGTCCTGATATGCAAACCAAGGATCTGTTTTAAAGAGACAGGTGTATTGCTCTGATGAGTTGATTCTCTGTTGTGCAGAACACTGTATTTTTTTTTTTTTTAAGATTTTGTTTGTGTATTTGTCAGAGAAAGAGAGAGAAAACACAACCCGGGGAAGCGGGAGGCAGAGGGAGAAGCAGGCTCCCCACCGAGCAAGGAGCCTGACATGGGACTCCATCCCAGGACTCTGGGATCATGACCTGAGCTGAAGGCAGATGCTTAACCAACTGAGTCACCCAGGCATTCCAACAACGCTGTGTTCTAGTCAGAATTTTCTAGAGACTCACCTGAGAAAAGGATCAAAATACTAATACTTTATTTGGGATATACAAACCCAGCCAGTGAGGTAAAGAAAAAGGGAAGGAAGTCACCAGAGGACAAGTGAGGCAACTCAAGCCATCGCAGTCCTAGAAACCAAAAGCAGAATGGTGTTTGCAGGTGCCAAGGTGGTGAGGAGGGAACTGGGGAGCTGTTCAATAGGTACAGTATTTCCGGTGAAAGGGGAAAATGTTCTAAAATGTGTTTCAGCAGGGTGTGAATATATTTAACATTGCTGGACGAAACATGTAAATATGGGTAAGATGGTCAGTTTTGTTTGCTTTTTGTTTTGTTTTGTTTAACATATTTTTTTTTTCAGTTTTATGTCATGTGTTTTTTACCCCAGTGTTTAAAGGGAGGAGGGGGAGGGAGGTAAACTCCTGTGACAGCCAACTAGATAAAAGTGTGTTAAAGAAGGGCTGCCTTTATTGTTACTTTTCTTTATTTTCATCATTGTGTATTATTAGAGATCACATGAGAAGAAGGACTGTCTCTCTTTCAGTCCGGAGTAGAAGGATGTGTACCAGGTGTGGTGGGTTTGCCACTGAGCAGGTCCATGTGCCAGAAGTCAAAAGTTCATGGTGCTTGGATAATTGAAACAGGAGATGTGCCTATGTTTTCTTCGTTATTGTCCCTCACACTCTAGTTTCAGAGTGGCTCTCTTAGCAAAGCTTACTTCGTTATGAATCTTCCTTGACGATTCTAGTCCAACTCTTTTCTGCCATCTTTCTAACAGGAAAACACCAATGATCCAACTGTGTTTCGTACCATCCCTTTTCATTGTCTGGGTGGCTGGCAACCCTTTGGGTCCCTTATGCCCCTGGAAGGGGGCAGTCTCCTAGTTCATGGTTAATCCATGCCAGCTGAGTCTTCGGACTGCCTCCCACTAAGAAGAAGATTTGAGGACGTCCCATCTAGATGGTACTTCGGGTCTCCTTTCTGGGTAGATCTGATGGTTGACTTCTATTCTTGGAGGAACAATTATTTTGACATTTTCAGTAGTACTGCAAGGAGAAATGCAAGGTAGAAGCAACTGGAAAATTACAAAATTAAAATACTCAAGAGTCCAAACAGTGCATTTCTTCCTCAGAAGCTGGGGCCTTTCCCATCTGTTCTCACAGAGAGATTCTGGAGGAAAGGCAAGCCCCCATGACGTTCTGTTCTGGCACCTCCCCTCTTCCATCTGCAAGAGAGCCTGCTGTCCCCTTGACCCTGAGCACAGAGGGGATGGGTGGGTCTGCTCAGTGGCTGACAGTCCCTGGTCAGGGAAGGAGGAGGACGCCACTCCACAGACTGTCTGGGGATGCCTGGGGCTTTCCCCGCAGAACCTCGGTGCGATTTCAAGTCAGGAAGGTGGTTCTGGACCCCCTGACCCCTGTCTCTTTCCACCTGTAGGTATGAAGAAATACCAGCACTTTGTGGTCATCCTGACGGCCATCCACCTGTGCGTGACTGTAGGAACATCTCACATCCTCCTTTTCTTTATTGAACGTTAGGTAATTCCTTCTGGAGAAAAATAAAAAAGGGAAGCTTTCATTCCCAGCTTGTCCTTTTGCCTCGTTAGAGAATTCATAATGTAAAACAAACAACAACAACAACAACAACAAAACAACAGTAGAATAAAGGTGGGTTGTTTGGGGGTCAGAGTGAAGATTTAGATGATTTATTAAAACCTTCCCCTAAAAAGTCAGAATGAGGTCGGTAAAACTCTGAGAGATGGGCTCCCCAAAGTGTGAAATGTAGAGTTATTTTTAGGGGCATTTGGGCTACTATCTACCTTCCTTCCTTCCTTTCTTTCTTTCTTTCTTTCTTTCTTCCTTCCTTCCTTCCTTCCTTCCTTTCTTAGATCTGTTTATCTCTTTGAGAGAGAGAGAACATGCATAGGAGTAGGGAGAGGGGCAGAGGGAAGGGAACAGGGAGGGACTCTCAAGCAGACTCTGTGCTTCAGGTGAAGCCCGACACGGGCCTCGATCTCAGCACCCTGAGATCATGACCTGAGCTGAAACCAAGAGTCGGCCACTTAACCACCTGAGCTACCCAGGCATGCCACCCTCCATTACTTTCTATCCTCCTTTTCCCTCTGCTCCTCTATGACGATGGGGACTCTCTCAGGCTGGTGTTGGTTTGAAAATCAAGAGAACTCTGTGTTAGTCTTACTTCTTCTGGAATAATGATATAATAATAATAACAATACAAGGGCCCTGGTTTAGGAGGATTTGTGCTCTCAGATCCTGTGAGAACCCGGGTGGCAATGTAGAGACAGCTGTCTGCCCTTGCTAAGGGTACTGAGGGCTAGGAGAAGCTGCATGGAAATGATATTGTGTCTCTTCATTAATAAAGTGAAGGATTCAATCTAGTCGTATTCTCTGTGTTCATATGTCTGGGTGTGCATGTACGGTTGCTCCATCCCATCTACAATCCTCAAGATATCCCCTAATGTGGTAATACAGCTTGGGGAGAGAAGCTGGCACATAATACTTACGAACTCAGAAATGTATGGGTTTTGTTTCAATGTTTGATATTAGAGACTACAAATCGATCCTTTGCATATTTTCAGTTTTACATTAACATCTGTGTTGCAAAACCTTTTAAATTACTTTGAGCTGTATTATTCTTGAAGGTATCCTTCCATCGTCTTTTTTTGGGGGGGGGGTCAAAACTATTCTAAAAAAAACCACAACAGATCATAATTATTTACCAGGATGTAGTCACTTAAACGCTAAGGGTGACTAAAAGTCAGAGTAAGAGGAAATGCATTTATGGTAGTTGAGTTTGATGATTCACAATGCTAAGCACCACAGAGGAGAAGAATAAATGAACCATGTTTACCCAAAGAGATGTTACTGTTTTAAGTGTGTAAGTTGAATGCGTTGCTGGATCCAAAGTAGTGTTTTCTCAGTAAAAGAAAAAAAGTGCTTTCTCTTTTGTTCTAAATCAAGTTCATGTTTAAGCATTCTAGTAATTTAATGTAACTTTCTTAGATGCCATCAATCATTCAAGAATTTTCAGTAGACAGTCATTGACCTACTATGGGCTAGGGTACGGATTCCCAGATGAAAAAAACAGTAGCTACCCTCAGGGGCTCACAGGCTAGTTGATGAATTAGGTAGCAATAAATAGTAAATATCGATAATAAATGCTCTGGGAACATAGTGCAGAAGGTGATTCATTCTGCCTGAGGAGGTGGAAAAGACTGTACAAAGGAGGAATCTTTGATCCATGACTAGAAGAGAGGTAGGTGTATTGGTTACAGCTGCTATGACATATCCACTCCCACATCTCCCTCACGTCCCAGGCCAGGAGCCCAAAGTGGATCAGCAGTGGTGGAAAGGGGGGCTCTGCTCCGCAGGGTGATTTGGGGACCGTTGATCATTCCCACTTACTGCTTTCCCTTCTTCCAGAACTTTGGAATAAGAGGTCTACAGGAGGAAGTTATTATGGTCCAGACCAGGAAGTGACCCCCATCACTTCCATTCACATTCTGTTCCCTGGGACTCAGACATATATGGCCACATCTAACGGCGAGGAAGGTGGAAAACAGACTTTGGAAGTAATCTTGCTACTGTAAGGGTTTGGGGCTTTTTTTGTTTTGTTTTCTTTCTTTTTTTTTTTAATTTTTTAGAAGGGTAGATTGCAATATAAACAGAAGAAAGGAGCATGGAAAACACACAGTCACATGAAAGAGGAGGGAATATTCTATTCTGGCTAGAGTGCACAGCATGGGAGGCAGGGAGGGCTCAATGAGAAATAATACTAGAAAGGTGATTCAGGGCCAGATTATAAAAGATCATAAATAGTTTACCGAGAAGTTTCCACTTGTTGGAAAGTTCTTCATTGCTGTCTTAATGTTAAGCAAATATTAATTGACTGATTTCCTGGACCCAAACTTACTTTTGAAAGAGATGTTTCATTTACTGCATCAGATCTGAGGTATTGTATTTTGGTAATGCATTTTTTAAATTTAAGTTTTGTTTTTCAATAAGATTATAACCTTCTTGTAGGTTAAGGGCCACATTTATGCTTCATATATTTCCTGCTAGTTTCCCAGGATCACTGAGGTACAAAGGTACCTAGTGAGTATTTAATTGATTAGCTTATTGCTTAATAACAGCCTCACAGGAATGACTTTTATTTTATTTATTTATTTTTAAATATTTTATTTATTTATTTGACAGAGAGAGAGGTCACAAGTAGGCAGAGAGGCGGCAGAGAGAGGGGAGGAAGCAGGCTCCCCACTGAGCAGAGAGCCCGTTGCGGGGCTCGATCCCAGGACCCTGAGATCATGACCTGAGCCGAAGGCAGAGGCTTAAACCACTGAGCCACCCAGGTGCCCTGAGGAATGAATTTTATTTTAAAAGGTATAAAAAAGCAATGTCACCAGCCCATGGTGCTATATCTAAATAAATCAGGAGTTCATACTTAAGAGCAACTAAGTGGCCTCTGTGTTTTATCATTAAATCGCATATATTAATCGCCCATATGTATAAGACTTTGGACATAATAGGATAAGTGCTGTAGACATTTAAGTCATCAAATGAAAAAAAAAAGTGTGATTATCCTGGGAAAATCTTTGATTTTTTTCAGGAGTACTCTAGTCCTATATCAGAACATGTTTGGTTTAATTTACTATAAATATAAAACTCAATGTCATCTTGTTTCAAACTGAAAACCATTTCAGGGAGATATTTGAATTTAGTCTCCCTGAGAATAGTAAATCAGGGGGATTCTCAGATGAAGGACTATTCAGGTGTTTGATAAAAATATTCTGCATTCCAACCAGTTCCCTTTGTTCATTCTGTTCCATGGTCCTTAGAGTCAACATCTTCTTGTCTCTGAAATGGAAATTTCTAACCATAATAAATTCTTTTCTTTTTTAATCTTTTCTTTTCTTTTCTTTTTTCAGTGTTCCAAAATTCATTGTTTATGCACCACACCCAGTGCTCCATGCAATACGTGCCCTCCGTAATACCCACCACCAGGCTCACCCAATCCCCTACCCCTGTCCCCTCCAAAACCCTCAGTTTGTTTCTCAGAGTCCACAGTCTCTCATGGTTTGCGTCCCCCTCCAGTTTCCCCCAACTCACTTCTCCTGTCCATTTCCCAATGTCCTCGGTGTTATTTCTTATGCTCCACAAGTAAGTGAAACCATACGATAATTGACTCTCTCTGCTTGACTTATTTCACTCAGCATAATCTCCTCCAGTCCTGTCCATGTCGATACAAAGGTTGGGTATTCATCCTTTCTGATGGAGGCATAATACTCCATTGTATATATGGACCATATCTTCTTTATCCATTTGTCTGTTGAAGGGCATCTTGGTTCTTTCCACAGTTCAGTGACTGTGGCCACTGCTGCTATGAACATAGGGGTACAGATGGCCCTTCTTTTCACTACATCAGTATCTTTGGGGTAAATACCCAGTAGTGCAATTGCAGGATCATAGGATAACTCTATTTGTAATTTCTTAAGGAATCTCCACACTATTTTCCAAAGTGGCTGCCCCAACTTGCATTCCCACCAATAGTATAAGAGGGTTCCCCTTTCTCCACATCCTCTCCAACACTTGTTTACTGTCTTGTTAGTTTTGGCGTAAGGTGGTATCTCAATGTGATTTTGATTTGAATCTCCTTGATGGCTAGTGATGATGAACATTTTTTCATGTGTCTGTTAGCCATTTGCATGTCTTCTTTGAAAAGTGTCTGTTCATGTCTTCTGCCCATTTTTTGATGTGATTATCTGTTTTGTGTGCGTTGAGTTTAAGGAGTTCTTTATAGATCTTGGATATCAGCCCTTTGTCTGTACTGTCATTTGCAAATATCTTCTCCCATTCCGTGGGTTGCCTCTTTGTTTTGTTGACTGTTTTCTTTGCTGTACAGAAGCTTTTGATCTTGATGAAGTCCCAAAAGTTCATTTTTGATTTTGTTTTCTTTGCCTTTGGAGACATATCTTGAAAGAAGTTGCTGTGGCCAGTGTCAAAGAGGTTACTGCCTATGTTCTCCTTTAGGATTCTGATGGATTCCTGCCTCATGTTGAGGTCTTTTATCCATTTTGAGTTTATCTTTGTAATAAGAAATTCTAATATCAGACTTTGTTATGGTTTATAATATGGATAAGTATTTTCTGTGTATTCAGATATTTCTGTACTCATTAGTGATTTGTTGAAAACTCGAGATCCTACCCACCAGAATGTTCTCTCTCTGTGCATGTGTTACATTGGTCTCTTGGATTATTGACATCCTTGTGTTATTGATAGTTAGTCATTATATTCATTATAGCTCTGTGGTTTGCTTTTATTTAAAATCGCATCTAAGTCACCTTAGAGTGACTCCCTCCCACCACTGGATCACAATGTAAATTTTACGCTGGTGACACGTGTTGTCAGCACTTTTCGATTATATGTGAAACTTAAAAGCAAATTTGCCAAGTCTGTAAGTGAGGTCAGTTTGGTAAGAAATCTAAATCTATTCACTTTAGCTAAACAAACTGTGAATTGTTTCTCATTGGGGTTAATGAAAGCACCACTCTAAATCTACATTCTTATGTAATTCAATTTCGTGGCGCCTCAGCCCAAGAGCCAGTCCTAAATGCCAAGGATAGCTCCTAACTCCTGCTCCTGTGGGCAGAGAAGACCTCAGGGAGAAGGTGACTTTTGAGCCAGGTTAGAATTAAAGTACACTAGGGCGCCTGGGTGGCTCAGTCGCTTAAGCGGCAGCCTTAGGCTCAGGTCATGATCCCAGGGTTCTGGGATCAAGAACCACATAGGGCTCCCCGACCAGTGGAAAGCCTGTTTCTCCCTCTCCCTCTGCCTGCTTCTCTGCCTACTTATGCTCTCTCTCCATCTCTCTAATAAATAAATAAAATCTTTTTTTAAAAAAATAAAAAAAATAGAATTAAAGTACACTTAAACCAAGCACTCAGTAGTTGCTCCATGGGCTTCACCCTGCCCTGATGGAAAATGATCCTGTATATTCCTTTACCTTTGATTTCCAAAGTGTGTGGACTGGTTAGGGGGTGGATGGTGCAGGGTACAGAATATGGAGGGAGAGAATAGTTTGCCAGTTAATGCGGCTTACTTTTCCTGTTCCTATTTCTGCACATCCGTAGATAGTCACATCTCAGCTAGTTCCTTCCTTACCTTGCTCCTCTATGTGCATTAGTTTTCTTAATCTTTCCTTTTCCAGTTCTCCTTTTGGTCTCCATTACTGGTAGAGCTGACAGAGGCAAAATCGTTCCATGATAGAATGAGGAGTGCTGTTAGGGGGCAACCAGTCCAATGTGCCTCCCTCAAAGTTGAATAACAAGAATTCTGGAGGGTTCCACAAGCTGTATCTATAATTCTTTCTCAATTTCTCACCTAGATAGTATTTCTATTTTAACTTAAAATCTTTTTTAAATTAATGTTATCCCCCCAAAAGCAGACTACTGTAATAAATATCTGAAGATGAAAGAGAATAAAGTTATAGCAACCTTAGAATATTTTATTCTTTATTGGTTTAAATCAACCTTCCGATTACTTTAGATGAATTACAAGCTCATTGCCTATGCTCTTTTAATGATCACATGTAAAGAGTTTATTTTAAATTCTCTTTGATATCAGTAGTTAGGTGACTTAACCCCTATTTCACAAGTCTTTTGCTTATTCTATGAACCTCTATTGCTGTTAGTATGTATCATTTAAAACTGATTTTAGGATTGTCGTCCCTTTACCATCTGTAGGTATCTGGGCACTCGGATATGATTTAACAGACTTATTTGAAGTTGTTATTCAGAAGCAGCTATCCATTTTGAGCTGTACAGGGAGTGTCGGACCTGGGTAGACCCAGTTGAGTCTGGGCTGACTGACAATAAGCCCACTAGGACGGGGGGGAGGGGCTGCCTTCTTCTCCCAGGGGTGAGGTTATACCTAAGCTCACTTGTCCACAGGACCTGTGGCTTCCTCCCCTTGCTGAGTGGACTATAGCATCCAGATGCTTGGCTTTCTTGGACAGTTCATGTAAACAGCTAACACCCTAGGTTGTGGCTGCCTGGCTCTGAGCATTGATGGGGCCACTTCCTATTCTTGCCTTACAACATGGAGATATACAGAGGAGCGGATTTCCTCCGCTGGCACTCAGGCTCAAACAATGTTAGCTCATCTGCTTAGCCTGTCAGCATCATCATTTCCATAACTCAGATGAGCATAGTTTAATTTACTGTAACACTGTTTGGCCCCTAAGTGGATTCTAATAATTTATCGTTGTGCTAGCAGTAGTCTGCAGCAGGCAGGAACGATACATACCTGGAAGTTTTCCCAGCTCAAGAATAAGTCTTTCCCGTAGACTACCAATTAGAAATCCATTTGGATTAACAAATACCCTCAAATATCAATGCTTGCTGAGGATGTTAATCCAATCAGCCTTTTACACCTTAGTGAGATATTACCTTAAGGAGCTAATCATATTCTTTTTCTTTTAATACCTAATTAAGCTCAGCAGCAGTGGGGTAGGCATATAGGTGATGTTGGTGTTCTGAGGCATTCCAAGGAGACGGCTGACAGACCTGCAGGATTTCAAACGGAGAGAACCACAAGATGGCACGGAGGGCAGGAGGTGGAGAAGGGCGTGTTTCTCCTGATGGCCTTAGCAGTAGCTTCCCTGCCCTCTTTGCAGCGTGGACAGTTTCCCCAGTTCTACAGAGCAATGCTTCTCAAATGTCAGTGAACACCTGATTCATAGAGGGATCTTAATAAACTCCAGATTCTGATTCTACAGATCTGGGGTGCAGCCCAGGAGTGCACATCCCTGACCATGCTTCTGGGGGATGCTGATGCTCTTGGTCCGAGAACCATCCTTTGAGTGGCAAAGTTACAAAATACCCAATGTATCCATCAAAGTGGTGGAAATAAGTGACTTTTGTGATGTTTGTCCATTTCTAAATTTACCTCTAGCTCTTTTTACAGAGGTTCCTTTCTTTTCTGAGCTCTACTCTCAATAACATTATTTGCTTTTCAAGCAAGAAGATTGCTAATGTTTCTGTCCCTTTTATCTTTGTTGTCAATTTGGGACACATGACAGGACTTGTCTTTTCTTCCAGCTGCACTGGTCCTTTGTACGATGGTTATTTTGTGAGCTAGTCTAAATTCATACATTTGAGAACTCACTTCAAGTGAAAAATGTACGCTTCTTCAAATTAAGCTTTCAGTTCACTCTACAGCAGCAAAGTACTACTTGTGTCTGGGTGTGGTTGGCCCACAGAGCCCAGTATCACAGTGGTTCAGTGCTGCTGCCCACACTGGGATCACTGACCATCTCTCCTCCTGGGACACCTCTGTGTCCCACGCCCAACCGGCCCTTTCCAGCGTACCGTACCTCCTTCCTTTGGTGTTTTCAACCTTGCTGACACCTTGAAATGTCCCTGTGCCTCCTCATGTCAAGTCTTACTCCTTTCTAAGATATGCTCAAAGGTTTCTTCCACTTGCTCCGTGCAGGAAGTCCCTTCCCTCTGCTCTGTAAGGACTTGGCATAATCACAGCACCCCCCCCCCCCCATCCATTACAATGCTTTGTTTCTGTGTTTGTCTCAAGCGCTGGAGCGTGAGCTTCTTAAGAAGAAAAATACCATCTTGTTCATTTTTATCTCTGTAATTCCTAGTGAATATCTGGGACCTGACTGGGCTCAAAATAAACGTCAGATGAATGCGTTTATTGATCAGCCTGTTTTTCCTTCGCCTTCCCTCTGTATGATTCCTAATTGGATCATTTGCCCCCACATAACTTGCCTTTCCTCAGCTTTGATTTATCTCTGGTCTTGGCCAAACCAATGAGGTCTTCCTGTTCTCTCTATAAATCGTCTGGCAGTCATTTGTATATTTTCTGCTGGGTTTTGTGGACTATTCCTGAATGCTGATTCTGTAACACTGCGATCCTTCTTACAGACTAGCTTATATATGTTCTGGTCAGATTTCCTGTAGAAGTAATTTGGTAGCTCGGCCACCTGGGAGCAATAGAAACTTTCAGTGTTCCTCACTATCTAGGAACCTCAAGTGATGGAGTGATCCTTTCAGATGCAGCTGTCAGGTGGTGCGTGGAACACTTTGTCCCTGACATTCAAGTGGTCCCTGCGATGCAGTGCTTCCTACTTTTGCCTTTTATGGGACCAAAATGACTCTGTTAGAACTGGAAGCCCCATTCATTAATCTCCTGCTAGTGATATATAGCCGTACAGTACTATGAATTTAGTAATTGTCAGCAGCACTAAGAGAACTGTTTATAATCTCATTGGTAGAATTCCTGTGTATGAAACTAAATTATGATGAATGTGTTACTCAAGGATGAGGGGAAATTACCTTTCAGTAGTATCAGCGTCTGGGTGGTACTGAGTTGTTTACACAGAAGGAAATGCTGAGGCAAAAACAGGAGATGTATAGGGTCAGGTTGGGGGAGAGCACTGGGCCAGCCTCCCCTGGGAGGGGAAGGGGCTGCGAGGAAGGGTCAGTGTGGTGGTCCGCAGTGAGTTTAACAATCCAGGGCAGACTGGTTCACAATCAGGGACGCTCGTCCAGACCAGTCTTGGAGGTCAGAACATACAAGAGGACCCTGAACCCAGAAGACAGATACGACCACAGGAATTTGCAGAGAAGCATCACAAGAACCAGAAATGCAACAAAGCAATTCTGTCTGGGGCAGAAGTCTGGGGCCCCACGTTCTTTGTTATCTTTTGGGCACCAGTCCCCAAGAAGGGGTAAGCTACGTATTGCAGAAAGAATTAAATGACTGGAGAAGGACTGGAGAGGAAGGGAAGGCTATTCTTATAGTAGGAATGGACCATTTCTTTTTTCAGAAATAGAGGACCATCTTGATAAATACATTGGTGAGAAATGAAGGGGAAAGAGGGACATGAGGTATGAATGGAACTAAGCAGTATTTAATCTATTTCATTTTTAATGTCTCTATGCATTTGTTCGTATATTACTTTACTATGTTGCTTACTTCGGTAACTTTCCACTGCCACGCCTGAAAGAATGGGAGCTAGGCGGGTCTCTAGGGAGCATGTTATGAAATGAAGATAAAATTTTAATTATGACATAGAAAGCAATGGAAAAGCACTAAAGGCACCTGAGAAGGAAATCAGTGTTATAATAGGTAAGGGCAAGAAATTCTACACAGCTCTAGCATCTATATTTTTTTTTCCTGGAAGGTAAAGAAATTCCTGGTAATGAGAATTTGCCTCTTTCCACTTAAACATGTAAAGGAGAAAAGGCCCTCCACGGTGATTCAGTCTTCCCATACCCGTGGCTCTTGTGGTAATCACTGGGGACTGATGATTTTGAGTAGAAAATAGATTCATTTGTTAACACACTGATTTTGCCACCATTTACTTTGTCTGGTTTTGTCACAGAGTGTTCACTTTCTTTCCCCTCCTTGTTATCCCGTGCTTTGGGGTGGGGGGAGCTTGCACAACAGCCTAGATACTCTAGGACACCATCCTTCTAAGTCCCGGTAAAGGTCAAATGCCTGATTTACATAAAATAAAAAGGGCATATTATGGGTATCATTTACTCCTCTTTACCCATGGCGAGCGTGGCCATGCTCCTCACAGGCTGACATACTGTCTTCTCCTGGGTCCCTGGCTCCTGACCCACACATCTGGTTGTATCAGCCATACCTTAGCCTTGGATCGCATTCTTCCTCATGACCTCTACTCTGAGCCCTACTCTGATAAAGGGTTTTTTGTTTTGTGGGGTTTTTTTTTTTTGTTTTGTTTTGATTTGTTTGTTTGTTTGTTTTGGTCTCTCCTCCAGCTCCCATAATAGAGGACACCTGTCGCTACTAAGTCTTCACCCTTCCACCTTTGGGGAAGTTGACACTAAGCCAGTGGTTCTCAACCTTTTTTCTACCCCAGCATATTTGGGGACAGAAATATACCTGGTAGTAACCTGCAGCTGTGGCCATTGCCCCACATTGCCAGGCACGATACTGAGCCCAAGAGTGCATATTAGGCTGCAACCTGGCTTCAGACCAGCTCTCTTTCTCATTCCTCTTTTTCGTACAGTATGTTTTCAAGAGCTGCTTGTTTGCCAGGAGAAGTAGACCTCTCTTATTGGCCTGTTTATTTGCAAAGTCTAATCGGGGAAATCTGTATGCTGCACAGGTTCTTTGTCACCTGGACATTAACTGTTCCATTCAGAGAGAGGTATATACTGTTCTTTTCTCAATCTGAATTTAATTCTTGAGTTGACTGTCTCACCGCCTACTTCTGCTAGTCCTTAACCGCCTTGAATGAACTATTATTTTTAATTGTCAAAATATAGATAATAAACTGGGCTGACATTCTCTTATATTTTTATCACCTTGTCATGGTTCCCTTGCCCTTTTCGGCTCTCGGCTTGCAGTCTCCTCCTGTTATCATCTGGGGGAAAGCAGCCGTTTCTCCCGGTGTTACTGTTTTCCATTTCCCATGCCATCTCCCACTTATAATGTAATGTTTTTATATTTTTCTGGGTCAGATGTGTATGGTATGAAACACCAGACATGACCACAGGTCGGTTTTATCCAAATAGTGTAAATCTGTTCAGCGCCTCGTTTGCAATTAACCTTTCTTCAGTCTGATCTGGGATATGCTACGGTTGTTTTTTCTTGACTTTCTAATTATCTTCCCATAATAATAGATTCTCCTTGCAGAGAGGTTGGTGGTCTGGTTGGGACCCCCTCTGGGCAGCATTGCTCCTTTAGGCAACTTCATATCAGCGCCTTGATGATTACAAGCAAACGTGTCTGTCTGGTGTCTGTTTTTTACCCCGACTCTGCTCACTGTCTCTTCCTGTTGTTCTCTCACCCCCCGACCCCCACCCCTGCCGCATGGCAGGTTTTCCTCAAAAACTCTTTCTTTTTTTTTTTTTTAATTGTATTTTTTATTTGAGAAAGAGTGAGCGAGAGAGAAGGAGCAGGGGAAGGTACAGAGGGAGAGAGAGAAGCAGAGCAGGGAGCCTGACATGGGGCCCAAACTTTCTGAGCCCAAGTCAGAAGCTTAACCAACTGAGCCATGTAGGTGCCCCATGGAAGCTGTTCCATTAACAGTTCATTTGTAAGAAACACCCCAGCTTCTTTGAAAGAAAAGATGACTTGAGGGGGCTTCCAGAAAAAAAAAAATGCAAATGGATGCAGTTAATATCAGAAAGAAAATTCATCCCTCTTATAGAAGAAACTCTGGAGTTTTCAGTAGTAAACCTGTAAAAAATTGGCAGCCCTTATAAATCAGAGGCAAGATATCTGAAAATAAAATAATTCAAGAGCAAGGAAGTAGCCTAGGTACTGTGTGAAGCAGAGGTGGTATATAATCTCTTCTGTGTTGTGGTCAGTTGACAGAAAATCGTTTTTTCTAGTGTGAGTTTAGTAAAGAATTGATAGAGAGGATGGGAAGCAATGAAAGGGAAAAGTGCCAGGAAAGAAGAGGATGCGGCAGGAGCTAGCTATTCTCTGAAGACAGGGAGCCGTGATGTTTTAGAAACTGGAAGAATGTTCAGCTTTGTGATAGTCGAGCTTTTTGCTATCTGATACCATAGCCACTAACCACATGAGGCTATAACAGTACCCGAAATGTGGTTGGTCCAAATTGAGATGTGCTATAAGTGAAAAATAGTTACTAGATTCCAAGTCTTAGCATATATATGTCATATCATATATGGCAGATATATGACATATATGTAATTTTAATAATCTCTAATAAGATACAAAATACCTCATCAAAACAACTTTTAGACTGATTACATGTTGAAATAACTTTTTGTTATTGGATTAAATAAAGTGTTATTAAAATTAATTCTACTTATAAATTTTTATAAATAGGACTACAGAATATTTAAAATTACACATGTGGCTCACATTTCTACCGGACAGTGGTGGTCTAGCCCTTCACTATGTTAGTATGACAGTCTTATATCTTTGGCATTTTATTCATGGTTAAATTTCTTATGTGATTGATTTTACTTTCTCCTCACATTTTCCTGTGAATTTGCTAAATTTTTTTGTAGTTGTTATATTTGTTTTGCAAATTTTATTTTTTAAGATAGGAAGTCGAAAGGAATAAAGAAAATGAGCAACATAATCAGAGAACTCTTTTTATGGACAGGCTCTGGAGACACTCCTGTGAAATAAAGGATTTTTAAGTACTTCTTAAGTAAAGAGTCTTGTCAAATTTTCATTATTGATAGATATACTACACAAAAAGCACCTGAGAATAAATTGATTCAGAATAATCCTCTTTTATTCCTACTAGAGGAATAGATGTTGTATCTTCTTTAAAAAAAAGAAAACCGTGGGGGCGCCTGGGTGGCTCAGTGGATTAAGCCGCTGCCTTCGGCTCAGGTCATGATCTCAGGGTCCTGGGATCGAGCCCCGCATTGGGCTCTCTGCTCTGCAGGAAGCCTGCTTCCTCCTCTCTCTCTCTGCCTGCCTCTCTGCCTGCCTGTGATCTCTGTCTGTCAAATAAATAAATAAATAAAATCTTTAAAAAAAAAAAAAAAGAAAACCGTGAACAGTTTAACAAGAGAGGGGAGACTGTTTTTCTGAGCATCATTTTCATCACCCAACCTTCTTCTTACAGATTCAAGATGCCTTGGTCAAGTTTGGACTTCTTTTTCCTTTTCTCAAGATTTTATTCATTTATTTGACAGACAGAGATCACAAGTAGGCAGAGAGGCAGGCAGAGAGAGAGGAGGAAGCATGCTCCCCGCCGAGCAGAGAGCCCGATGTGGGACTCGATCCCAGGTCCCTGAGATCATGACCTGAGCTGAAGGCAGAGGCATAACCCACTGAGCCACCCAGGCACCCCCAAGTTTGGACTCTTTAACAAACAAATTTCTTTACATTTCTAGCTTTGGAATTTAAATTTGCGTACATTTAAAACACATGTGTCCATATCTGTGTCTTTAGTGCATCTGGCTGTGCTAGAGAACATATGAGCCCTTATACCAGTTCGGGAATGATGGCTCTGTCTGGCTCCTGAGTTCTTCATGTCCCAGTTCTTGATCTCAGGCAAGTTAGTTCAGCTCTCCAAGTTTAGTTTTTCTCACATCACATCACATCAAGGTGATTATAAAAGCTAGTCATTGTATTGTTGTGAGAATTAAATGAGATAATTACCCAAAGCATTTAGCACAATGTCTGGCACATTAGTGGGTCTTATAGGTATGGGTCTTATAGGTATAACTTTGGTGGTGAAAATAGAGTCCTCATTTATCTCCCCATATTTTGGCCCTATATTCTTCTAATGGGATGAATCAACACAAGACTAAGTGATTTTTCTGACATCTTTAATGAGTTAAAAGCACACTTGGCGTTAGAACTCAAGCTTCAACCTTTCTCTGTTCTGGGCCAGGAGCCAGAAATTTTTGCTGGCCACAGTTCAGGTTCTAGGAGGAAGCTGGGTGACTACAGTCCTGACATCCCTTTGTTGAAGTCAAGAACATTACATGGATCCTGAAACAGTCATTTGTATCCCTTCTATTTCCCAGGCACTGACCGGGCTAGGGATGACCCAGTTAAACTCAGATGACAAAAGCAAAGAGAGAAAAAATGGCCTGGGAGTAGGTCTTTCCTATTATAGGGCGGTGGTAGGAATAGGAAGGGCAAAGCAGAACACACATCAGAGATTAGGGCAACAAACATAGTCATCACTGGGTCCAACATGAGTGACATCGTAACAAGATCATCAGACTGCCAGACCGTGCCTGTGCACCAGCTTTCTTGGCATAGCCGTGTTTGAGAATCTACTCAATTGACATCCAGGGCATCTGTTAGAAGAACCTGGGTAATGTGCCAGGACTCGGGACTGTAGAGGAGAGCAGAAAAAGGTAGGATCTCAGTCCCAGAAATACTAAGCTTTCTTAGGATAGAGGCTCAGGAAAGAATCAGTTACAAGAATTCATGTGTGGGGGCGCCTGGGTGACTCAGTGGGTTAAAGCCTCTGCCTTCGGCTCAGGTCATGATCCCAGGGTCCTGGGATCGAGTTCCACGTCAGGCTCTCTGCTCAACAGGGAGCCTGCTTCCACCTCTCTCTCTGCCTGCCTCTCTGCCTACTTGTGATCTCTGTCTGTCAAAAAAAAAAAAAAAAAGAATTCATGAGTGAAGAAGATAGGGCTCCAATAACAGAGAGAGGCTAGTTTCTGAGCACTGAGACTTAGCCAACTTGGAGTAAGCTTGGCTTGATGCTGGTTTTTCCTTGAAGAACAAAATCAATCCACTACTGTTCTGTAAATCGCTCTTGCCTCAGTTCTAGAAAGTGACGGGGATGGGTTTATAAACCAGAGGTGGAAATTAGTGACTATTCAATGACTCCTGACCCAGGAAGAGAACCAATACAGAGAAGTAGTCAAGTTATAATCCCAGCAGTCACTTTGACAAATATGGGTTCCACTGAGACTGTGGAAAATCTCAGTAATACCTTTAACTGGTGTATGGAACTTAGAAGCTGATTCCTTTAGAAGATCAAGCCTCTTCTTGTGAGATGTGTTTTGTACCTTAGTAGCTAGATGAATTAGTGGTAGAGTCAGACTGCCGGCTCCATCATCCACTGTTTCTTTGTGCAAATTACTTTGCTTTTCTGAGCCTCAGTATGTACAATGGAGATAAATTACATGACCCACCTCGTAGGATTTCTGTGAGGTTTAAATTAGATAATCAATCTAGAACACCTGACATATTTCTAAGTACTCAATAGATGTTAATAATAATTATTATTATCTGCTTACTAATCTTCGTTTTCCTTTGGTTGGGTGTTACAAGCAGATGATGTGTTTCTTTGATGATTTCAATATCATGAGTCCTTTAGCTCAGAAATGTATCAAGACCCAAGCAAATTGTGGAGTGAGGGTTTGTAGTCATGAGGACATAGCCAACTTGCTAATCATGTCAGTCTGTGAATAAATACCTAAGGCTCTTTTGATCAAGAGTCAAAGTTCCTAAGGAACTTCTGAATGAAATGAAGGAGAGAAGAACACTGAATAAGTAAAGGAGAAATGGGTCAGGATGGGTTTCTAGCAGGAGTGGAGAAGGCAATGTGGAAAAGAAAGCTTCCATCTTGACAATTTAACACCTTCATGTTATTGCAATAGAAGAAACATCAAAGGTATTTATCCATCATATTTATTCCCGTAATTAATATAACTTACTCCCACCCATTTCCATTCATTCTCACCACTAACACCCTTATATCTCCCCTGGACTTGCCGCCATAGCCTCCTACTGGTCTCCCTATGTCCCCCCTTCCTAATTCTGATTCATCTTCTTCATGTCATAGGAATGATCTTTCTCAAAATATACAATGGACCTTTCCTCTCATTCCCGCTCAAAATCATTTAGTAGCTTCACATTGCTCTTGGAATTAAAAAAAAAAAATCTCAAATCTTGAACTTGCAAGGCTCTCAGCTTCTGACCCCTGCCTGCCTCACCAACTCTTTTCTTGATCTTCTCGCTCTCATTGTCTCTCTACCTCTTTCTAGTGCTCAGACACCTCTTTTGTCTCTGCCATGAGACTTTGCAGTCAGGGGGCCCTGCGCACCAGAGGTGGATTTCCCCGAAAACCCTTCCCTTCTCCTTCCTGAAGCTGGTCAGCTCCCGTTGCTAGGTGCTGCCTTTGCACTCTGCCCTTCTCTTTTGTAGTACACCATCGCAACTTTATGAAATAATCACCCATTTGTTGTCTGCCTCCTCGGCGAGAGTTTAAACATCATGGGAGCATAAAATCAGTCTGCCTTGTTCATTGTGGTGTCCTGAATGTCTAAAGGTGGCATCTAACACATGGTGGGTGATGATTAAATATTTGTGAAAGGAAGGACAAAAGACTGAAGAAACAGGTCCAAGACAGAACAAAGAGATGGGGCAACACTGTTAGCTTTTAAAGATAATCTCAGAAGGGATACTAGGTTGAAGGGAGAGGAAGAGGGAGATAGAAATTACGCTGGAAAGACTAGAGAGATAAGGAGTAATGAGGTGATTTTATGAGGTGAGAGTGTGTAAAAGAAACAGGCAGAGAGTATCCTGGGAATTGCTAAAGGTGAAATAGAGGACGATTTGCAGAACCTAGAGGGGGAAAAAGCAGTCAGTCACGGTGAACTGCAGCCTAAGCAGGCAAACACCTTGTGCAGCTTAGGGTAATGACTTAGGAATCCTCCGGTACCCAAGGGAAGGAAACTGACCATTGTTTAGCTCTGTGCTTTATTTAACTGATGGAGATGCATGCATGATCGTGGTCAACTTTCAAAGATTAGTCTTCCTTGCTGCTTTGCAGCTATACCTGCAAATTTCTGAGGAATAGTTGGCACTTGGCAAGACTCCACAAATGCTAGGATGTGTATTAACATCAACAAAAAGACTTGCAAAGCAATCAAATGGCAAAACAAGCACAGATGTGTATTCGATCTGAAGACTTCTTTCCCCAAAAATGCCATAGTGAATCTCATTTAATTTCAATGCATCTTTATGACCCCAGTACATCTCCCTAACAAACCTCTTTCCCAGATCTCTTTACATTCTTCATATACCTCCCCCCCCCCCAAGGATTTTTAGCAGCAGATAAGTATAATTCAAATACTTAGAATACATGTTCACTTTCTCTGTCCTTTTCCTGCATGTCTGTCTCAAGGTTCCTCTTCTCATTTAACCGTGTCATATCCTAAGGGCCATCTTTGCTTACTGGTAAGCACGGAGTGGAGTGGGAAGCCTGTACTTACTGTTCAATCCTGAAAGCATATTCCCTGGAGGAGGCATTCATGCTGAAATTGATAAGAGACAGGATTATGAAAACATTTGCCTTAGTATTGGCAGCTTTTGTATCTGGAAGTCCCGCCACTTAGGCTCGATGGCCATCCCTTTCTTCTGCCTTCCTTGCTTGTCCAATTTTCTCAGACACCTTCTTGATGGTTTCCTTCCCCTGACCCTTCCTTTCACCCTTCCCACCACATTTGTTCTTAGGTTTTCTCCACTCCCGTCACCTCTGTTGCTTATTTTCACCCCTTTTTCTCCTGCTGCCGCTTAAACTTTTTATCTTTCTACCAAGTTTGATCAGGCTTTCCCTTTTTTCATAAAGGAGTCTTAGAATGACTCCAGCTGCTATTGAGTGAGTTAGATATTCATGTCTGGACCCTGGGCTTGTTAGCCTGCCAGGCTCTCCTGTCACCCTGCTGCTGGGCCACTGGAGGTTTTTATTATTGCCTCCGTGGTCCCTTTTGGGGACTTTGTTTCCATAGCTTTTCTTTACTTCAGAGTTTGGTCTCCTTCCCAGTCTTTTTACTTTGTCTTGGAAAATTCCTATTATCAGTTCATCATTACCAACATAAAGTTTTAATTTCTGTGTGAGTATCTTAAAAGCTGCTTAACCTTCTTTCATAAAGCCATGCTAGTCCGTTATTGTAAAGCTGACTACTCAATAGATTTGCACACCACCCAGGGCAAGTCATGCTCCTGTAAATAGTCCCAAGAAGAACGCAGGAGGCTCTGCCTCTTCTGGCCCATCACGCTTCTTTCCATCAGTTTGCACATCTGGGAAATGGGAATAATAAAATTATGTACCTCATAGGATTGCCTTTAGTGTCAAATGAGTTCATACATGTTAAAATGTTACCAAGAGGCCTGTCCATAATTAATGCTCAATAAATGTTGGTTATTATATTATGTTATTATAACTGAGGCTTGAAATCATCTGCAGCCTTTAATACAGTATCAATCTTATTAAGAGATTTTACTCTTCTTTCAATGATAATTCTTTCTCATAATGACTCTTCTAATATTGCCTTTTGTGCTCTGTTTTTACAGCTTTCTTTTCACTAGTCACAAACTTAGGTGTTTATTTTCATCCATCAATGGAGAGTTCCATATCTGAAATAAAATCATATTCTCACAGTCATCTAGGTTGATCTCTTTAAATCTCTTGCTTATTTTGTTCCTTGCAGATCATTCCATCTATGTGCCAAGAAAATTAACACTTCTGTATTGTGACTCTGGTTTCCCTCTTTAAAGTACAGTTCAGAGAGGTGATTTTAATTTTTAAGCACTAATCATTTTGAGCCTTTGTTACCGTAGAAACCACAATTCTCATCCTGAAACATGACAGCAGTGATCGCCTCTGACAGTTCACAGACCTGAATTTCAGACAATCAAAGGCAAAATAATTTGGATGTCTGTTCATTTAGAATTTTCTCTTCCACAATTCCAGGGGAGCACAGCTCTGGCTCTCTTCCAGTCTGTCAGAAGCAAGGAAAGGCATGTAGGTGGAGAGCTGAGTGCCACCTTTCAGGCCAAGGTATCGGTCCCAAACACATTTTTATTATTCTCTGGAAAATAAGGTTGTAAAAAAGCAATTGCTGACACCACTTTAATGACAGCACTTTGAGTATGCTGGTGTAATTAAAATGGGGACTTTATTATACTAGACCTCTGAGAGCCTAGCGTATATGCCATTCAGATCTCAGGATTTACAAAGCCAGCAACTTTGATTCCTGCTGCTTTTGCTGTGTGGGCCACACGCTTCCTTTGTGCCTCACCTTGTTGCAGCTTACGTAGAAAACCGGCTCTCTCCTGGTGAACAGCAATAAGCATCTGTGTTTAGAATGACGCCCTGCAGGGATGCTGCCGTGACTTCAACATACTCAACTCAGAAATGTCATAAAAGGAACTACTCTTTCTCCTTTGATTTTTCCTGGAATAAAATGTATACATATCATGCAGTGAGGTTAAAAATCCTACAAGACATTGTGGTTGAAATTTGAAAAGGTCCCTCCTCTTTCAGTGGACGTCATATCCATTTTATTCCTATTAACTGATAGATTAGTTAGACATTGTAGGGGTGCCTGGGTGGCTCAGGGGGTTAGGCGTCTGCCTTTGGCTCAGGTCATGATCTCAGGGTCCTGGGATCGAGTCCTGCATTGGGCTCCCTGCTCAGTGGCGAGCCTGCTTCACCCTCTCCCTCTGCTGCTCCCCCTGCTTGTGCTCTTTTTTCTCTTTGACAAATAAATACATGAAAATCTTAAATAAAAAAAGAAATAATAAAAGAAATTATATACAGCTGCTACTTAGAAAGCCCCAGAGATAGTGGCCTTAAAAAATTAGTTGATTCTTTATCTCCTGGATGAGAATGTTCGAGGTCGACCATCCACATACGACAATGTCACAGCTGCCAGATCTCCATTCATCTCACTGAAGTCCCAAGGAGGACGAAGGATAAGGGAAAAAGGTCACATCCCTCTTTTTTAAGGAGTTTCTCCCAGAAGTCCCATCTAAAAACTTCCACCCACATCTTATTAACCAGAATGTAGTCACTTGTAAAATATATAGTTTATCAGCTGAATACACTGCCTTCTCCCCCCCCCCCCCCGAAAAAGCAGTGTTCCATACTAAGGAAAAAAGAGAGAAGGGGTATCGGTTTGGTAATTAGCAGTCTTTGCCACAAGTGGCAATATATAAGACCAAAGATAAACAGCAGATTCCCCTCTTTTTATGTTGAGTTGTTTGTCCAAGAAAATACTTATTTATTCAGCATATAAATAACCAGGACTATTTTTCTGCTGTTAGAAAAATTACTCTTTATCACAATAAAATTTAGTATCAACACAGTCCTTAGTGACTTTTCTGAATCATCAAAATCCTGTTTTTTAAGTATCACTTCGTGTTACTTTAGCATTTTAAATTATTTGGTAGTGGGCCTTTTGGATATGACCCTTTGGGTCCCAGATAAAAAAGAATATCTAATTCTCATCCATATTACATTTCTCAATCCTTTGAATTAAAGCAAGTTTTTTATGAACCTAAAATCCAGTACACATAAAAGCGGGGTCCTCAACACATTTCATGCCCAAATATGAATGGGCCTGCCTCTGTTACTAGCCCACCATAGTTCGCTTGAAGTACTAGTACTCTGACATGAATAATTCTCTCAAGACGTTTTTTTTTTAAATCATGGTAAAATATACAGAAAAATGTAACATAAAATTTGCAATTTTAACCATTTTTAAGTGTACATTTCAGTGTCATTAAGTACATTGACATTGTTGTAGAACTCCCCGTTGTGTTTTTATTTCTTTATTATGATATAATTATTTTCTTGTCTACCCTAGTATCTGGCACAAAGTTTATTCATGTAGATGAATTTTTTAAAGATTTTATTTGAGAGAGAGAGAGAGAACGGGAAGGGGGAGGGGGAGGGACAGAGAGAGGAGCATACTCCTTACTGAGCAGGGAGCCTGATGCGGAACTGGATCCCAGGACCCTGGGATCATGACCTAAGCCAAAAGCAGTCGCCTAACCAGCTGGTTAGGTTAACCAGTGGTTAGCGCCCACCCAGGCGTCCAATGCAGGTGAATTTTTCAGTGAAGTCGTGTCTTCACCATATTTGGAATTCCAGGAATTAAATAAAGCAAGTACTTTGCAAATAGGAATAAACAGGTCTAGTTGGATAGCACACTATCTAACAGTGAACTTTTTATCCAAAGCACTGCCAGTGATTTTCTACAGTATGGGACTGTCATCCCACAGTCCCTAAAACTAAAGGTAAGGCATGTAAAATTCTGAATGGCTAAGATAATTTTTATGACATGAGTAAATTGAAGTCTCTGAGTCCAGTGTGTTACAATACTGGCTTAATGATAACCCCAAAAGGGGCGCCTGGGTGGCTCAGTGGGTTAAAGCCTCTGCCTTCGGCTCAGGTCATGATCCCAGGGTCCTGGGATCGAGCCCCACATTGGGCTCTTTGCTCAGCAGGGAGCCTGCTTCCCCCTCACCCCTGCCTGCCTCTCTGCCTACATGTGATCTGTCTGTCAAATAAATAAAAAATTTTAAAAAAAATGATAACCCAAAAATATTTCTCATTTTTAATCTTTTTAGTGATATAATAAAGATCTCTTTTGTGTTTGTATTTCATTCTGTTTGGCTTTAATCTGTAGAATTTATTCTTTCCTTCTTTGGCAATTTAGTGGTTATCCTTAAAATAATGAAATCCACCAGCAGAGAAAATATCGAATGATATGTCCCCAAAGATGCCAGTGGGGACTGTCCAAAGAGTTTCAGGGGAACTCCAGTATATTCCAGAGTTGGACCTAAGCTCCAGGCATGCCTGAAGATGTGTTGCTACTCTGACATCCCAAATTTTTGTTTACACATTGCATGCACAGTGTCCTACCCATCAGGCACAGTTGTTCCCATTTTTCCAGTTTCCAAGAGCATTTGACATAACTCTAATTCATGAGATAGCTCTATATTTTATTATTTTTTTAAAATATTTTATTTATTTATTTGTCAGAGAGAGCACAAGCAGGGGGAGTAGCAGAGGGAGAAGCAGGCTCCCCACTGAACAGGGAGCCTGATGTAGGGCTCAATCCCAGAACCCTGAGATCATGACCTGAGCCAAAGGCAGTCAACCACTGAGCCATCCAGGCACCCTGATAGCTCTGTATTTTAATAATATACCCCAAAATTTGAGTATTGTGTTTCTTGCTAGACTTTTTTTTTTTCTATTTTAGATTTTGTGCTAGTCTTTTTTTTCTATTTAGATTTTCCTGTTGGATTTTGTTTTGCAACTTTGCTTCTGTATGAAAATTCAACAAAAAAGTATTTACTTCTTACTCTCTATTAACAACAACAACAATCCCTTGATCTGTAGTTTTAAAGACTAACCCTCTGGGTTCTCTTCATAACTGCCTTGACATTTGGGGTTGTTCTGTTAATTTTCTTTTGCTTTTTTGTAGTTTTTTTTTTTTCCTTGTTTGCTTTTACCTTCTGCATTTAAGACCATTAAATTTGATTTTGTTTTGCTTGGGAAAAAAATAGTATGTGTATAGAAGATCTCATGGGTTCTTTATGACCCCAGAGCAAGAAGAGTGGGCTCACAATCTCTATTATTTAACCAGCAAAGAAGATAAAACTGGCTGGAATATTATCATTAATAATTATGCTTTCCACACCTACTTGATGCTTTTGATTCCCAAGAGTACAAAATACTGTATTTTGACACAACCCAAGGGGCATAGTAAGAAACGGAAGTTAGGTATACTGTTTTTGAAAATCTGAAATAAGGGGGCACCTGGGTGGCTCAGTCAGTTAAGCAACTGCTTTCGGCTCAGGTCATGATTCCAGGGTTCTGGGATCGAGCCCCACAGCAGGCTCCCTGCTCAGTGGAGAGCTTGCTTCTCCCTCTCCCTCTCCCTCTGCCTGCCCCTCAGCCTATTTCTGCACTCTCTCTCTCTATCTCTATCTCTCTGCCAAATAAATAAAATCTAAAAAAAAAAAAAAAAAAAAATCTGAAATAAGAAGCCACTTCCTCTGCATATCAGCTCAGTGCTGTGTTCTGGCGCCTTTTCCTCGTGAAATACTACAAATGAGGTGAATTTTTTCTTTGTTTTGACTGTCCTGGCATCTTATTCTGGTACTAGCATCTGTTTAGGGTCTGGGTCTTGCTGTTAAGAACAAGCATATTTAGGTTACAATTTGTATCTTCTTTGGGTAACCTGCTTTTGGGAAAAGGATGTATAATTCTCATATATTTTTGAAACTTGAGCCCTTTTTTGGGGATGGATAATTATAAGTGTCATAAAAATCAGGAGATTGCTATTGATCTTAATTTAGTAAAAGAAATTATACGTATACTCATAAGCAATTAATATTGCGTTTTCAAATCCTCGTTCCTGCTCCAGAGTGTTGCAGTACACTGTACGGACATAGTTCTAATAGTAAAACACTTACATTAAAATGACTTATGCAAGTATTTGCAGTATTCTAAAACCACTACTAGCCGTTTGTGATGGATGATATTTTATAACAAAAATTCAGAGTGGTGGGATTGAACATGATGTGGGAAATGTTTGTGACTTTTGAAGTGTTATGGTAAAAAGAGAACCACTAAGATGGTATATAGGTATTGGAAAATGAATGAAAAAGAACTACTAATAAGTATAATAATTTCACGTTTTCATTCAGTTATTCCACAGCTCTCAACTGGCTGTTACATGTAAGTCACTCTGCTGGACACTGGTTTTGTGATGAATCAGAGACAGAATTTTCTGAATATTCCTTTACCTTCAAGATGTTGATAAGATGAAGAGGAAGTATAAAAATAAAGGCAAATATGTAATTAGCTAACTATCTCCAAAATATGTTCCATTTTCCTTAAGATATGTGCTACAATAAAGCAGGGGGTAAGCATGAGTCTTCTCAGAGGGACTTAAATTTGTATCCTGGTTTCACGTCCATCACTGAGTAATGTGTGACCAAGAGCTAATTACCCATTTGAGTTTCTCCTCTGCAATTTGGAAGATATAATAGTCTCTGCTTCTAGGTTTATTTTTGAAAAAAGAATTAGGGGCGCCTGGGTGGCTCAGTGGGTTAAGCCTCTGCCTTCGGCTCAGGTCATGATCTCAGGGTCCTGGGATCAAGCCACGCATCGGGCTCTCTGCTCTGCTTGGAGCCTGCTTCCTCCTCTCTCTCTGCCTGCCTCTCTGGCTACTTGTGATCTCTCTCTTTGTCAAATAAATAAATAAATAAAATCTTAAAAAAAAAAGAAAGAAAAAAGAATTAAACAAAATGATAATGTCAGGTACATAGTAGGATGCCTGGCATGTCACCCATGTTTGCTGTATGCTCACTATTTGTATTGTCGCTGATAAGCCATATACTTTTAATTGGAAGAAACACATATAATGTACGTAAACAATTATGCATATTCAAAATATATATTATATATCCAGGAAAAGATTAATGTCAACATGGTTTATCATAATATTAGCCAAACCTTTGGGATAAAGTGAAATGCCAGAAGGAAAAAGACAATGTGCCACTTTTCCCCAAATTAGGCCATTAATGCTAGTGATGAAGATTAACATGTTTTGTCTGAAACAAGCTTCCTTAACCCAAGTAACCCACCAACGCTTTTTGATCTGACTGGTAAGGTGTTTTGGATAGTGTTAAAGATTACTGAATTTTGGATTTTAATCAGCACCAAGGAAGGAAAGAAGGAAGGGAGAAACATTTGTAGATTTCACCTCAGTTTGATGTACGCTGGGATTCTGTGAGTTAATGTTGTTAGTGTTTTGTTTAGCTCTTGAGGTAAAATGCTATTGTTTTTTTCTCTGTTTCTTGTCTTGCTTGCCATAGTGATTGAGGGCAGGCTGTTGGAAGGACTGCTTGTTTCTTGCTTGTATGTTACACTCTCAACACAATAAAAATTGTACCAAAGACTACTCATCTTCTATATCCATTATTCCCTTTTTCTTTAGTAATAGAACCCCCATTTTTCTCACCTGGATGCATTCCTTTAAAGCTACCTGTGAGTCTGAGTTCTAGGCAATATGATAAAAGCTAAAATGTCACATGGGACATGTGGGAAGCACCCTACAAAGAAGGGGCCTAACTTCCTTTATCTTTTCCTCTGTTCTGCTTCTTGAATATGGATGTGATGGCTGGAGATCAGGAAGCCATCGTAGAGCTAAAAGGGAAACCCATGTACTAAGACTGTGGAGCAAGCAAAGAGGAAGATGCTGGGCCTACGGCATAATAATGAGCCATTTCAGCCCTGTAGGTATTGCCCTGGAATGTTTTTTTATAGGAGAGAAGAAATCCTACTATGTTTAAGCCACTATTACTTCAGATTATCTGTAACTCCTAGCCAGACGTATTCCTAAAAATTAATAGTAACATAAGGAAATTTTTATAGATTATAGAATTTGTAATCCACTAAATTCTCAATTATCCTCATCCATTTTTTTTTTCGTTATAACATATTCGCCTTCAAGGTGGAACTTTTGTCTTGGCAGTGTCTCTGTTATGTTTTTCTTTCTCAAGTGCCTTGTCTCTTTAGTAAAACCTATTAAGTATTAATTAGCCTTTCTGAATTTGAAAACTTAAATCAAGATTTGTCATCATCAAGGACAACACTGTTTAAAAAATTGAGATTTTTCTTGCCTATGTTCTTGTGTAAGCTAAAATCCTTCTCGTTATTATTATTTTATAATTTTCCCAGCTTTCTCTGAGTATATCAGCAGCCCCTAAGAATTTTTTAAATATTTTATTTGCTTATTTTAGAGAGAGAGAGAGAGAGAGAGAGAAAGAAATACAGCACAAGCAGGGGGAGGGGCAAAGGGAGAGGGAAAAGCAGGCTTCCTGCTGAGCAGGGAGCCCAACGTGTGGCTGGATCCCAGGACCCTGAGATCATGACCCTGAGCTGAAGGCAGATACTGAACCACCCAGGTGCCCCAGCTCCTAAGAATTTATATGCATCCATCTATACCCATTTAATCTAGTTCAGCTTCTACATTTTATTTTATAGATCCTCATAGTACAGCTCTCCTTAATTTCCATGACATTTCTTTCTATTCTTTTTCTACCTTCTTTCAAGGGGCTTTGTGTCTCAAGATGGGAATTTATAGAAGGAATTTTGGAAATAAATTACTTAAGAAATAGATGTTGTTTCTATGTTTTCCAAGTTTGTATCAGTTTGGTTTTTCCCCATTAATACAGCATAATAGACAACCCCAAATCTCAGTGCTTATAGCAACGTCCATTTATTTTTTTTCTCTCCTGGGTCTATGGGATGGCTGGGTCAGCTTTGCCTCTAATGTGGATTGGATTCCGGTCAGCCCCATGTGTCTCACTCTACAACCAACAGCTACCCATCATATTCTTCTCCTGTCAGCTGGCAGATGAGCCAGAGGACTGAGTCTCTTAGGACATCACCTCAGAACTATCGTTCTGTCACTTCTGCCAGATTCCAGAAGATCAGAGTTAGTGAGGGGCCAGAGTTAGTGAGGGGGGAATAACTACTCCACCTGTTCCTTCTAGAAGCATGGCAAAGTTACATGGCGGAGGGTGCAAATCTATAAACCCCTTACAGGAAACTGAAATATTTGAAGCAATACTTTGTTCTAGCGTACCATCATGATGAACGTATGCTTTCTCTTAGTGCTCCCCATCCACACATTTGCACACACATGTGTTTTCGTGCATACACACACACACAAGTACGGGATCATCTAATTCTGACTTTAAAGTCTAGATGAGTAAAGTCCAAAAAGGTGAAAGGAGTTTCTGTACTTTGAGAGGTTTAAGCTGTATGTTAGAGAATTCTTTTTATTTTTTTTTTAGAAAAATTTTTTAGGGTTTTTATTCATTTATTTGACAGAGAGAAAGATCACAAGTAGGCAGAAAGGCAGGCAAAGAGAGAGGAGGAAGCAGGCTCCCCGCTGAACAGAAAGCCCAATGCTGGGCTCCATCCCAGGACCCTGAGATCATGACCTGAGCAGAAGGCAGAGGCTTAACCCACTGAGCCACCCAGGTGCCCCTAGAGAATTCTTTATATCCATCGTCTTTAGAGAGATTTTTACCTTTTCTAGTATTGCAACATAAATGGGCTGGCAAGTTAACCAAACTGTATTGTTCAATTTTAAATGCCAAAGCTGTCAGCCCATATCCTGAAACGCACATCAGGTCTCTTGAGGAAACTCCCTTCTGCTTCTGTTAACTGGTATCACTTCCTTTTAGGATCTAGCTGATTTTACTTAATGGACAAAATGAAGATAGTGGCTAACTTTACTGCCTCAAATTCTTCCAGCTCAATGATACTTTGAGAACCGCACTAAAAATACCCTGCTCAACAGAGTGTAGTTTCTATATATGATTATAATATAGTTTGGGGCTTCAATGGACATAAAACATTATAGCTCCTTGACAGGCTGCTTCATTGGTTGTTAGAGGTCTGGCCAATTATAGTAGGTACGTAAGCTTTTAAAAATTTATTGTTCGTGCCCCCAGATCACAATTTGAAAAACAGAAACACTAATCATGATGATAGGTTGGATGCTCCAGTTTTATACATTGAAACTGAAGAATGTGCACTAATGTAGCTCATTATAGTTAGTCGGTTTCTATCCATTTTGGTCTAATTCCCTGAGGAAGGAGTAACATTTACTGCTCGTGAAATTATACTTAGGCTCCTCCATGTTTTCCGGGTCCCTTTGCTTGTAGGTAGGGCCAGTCCCTGGATCTAGACAATAAGCTGTGCATAGATATTACTGTTTTGTTTCTGGGCCAGCGCATTTAAGAGCCATCATGTCAGCCTCTGGCTCTTTCTCTCCTGCTCTGCTGGCCTGGAAGGCACCGGGAGTTGGGGGGGTGGGGTGGTGGATAGCACCAGACTGAACCAGCTGGGGTCATGGAGTTACCAGCTTGGACACTTCCTCAGCCTGTGCTGGGATAGCTAACTAAAGCTTTTTGAAGTCTTATCCGACATTCTTTCATTTGTATGGGGTAGTCATTTCCATTTTACAGTTAAAGAAAGTAACTGAAGTTCATGAAGTCCAGATCCCTCTGCCAACCCACAGAGTGATAACCTCATACACTCCACAGTGCTGTGACTGACGCCTTTCCTACCTACTGGTTTGTATCTGTAATAGCTTGATCTGTATTCAGTTGACTGGACCTGCTGGCCTTAGAAAATTATGAAACCATAGGAGGAAGTTAACTTGTGAATCATAAATTAGCTAATATATTAATTTTATTTTTCTCATAGAAAAATAATCTTGAGGTACTGTGTGCAACACACACACACACACACACACACACACACACACACACACACGCTCTTCTGTCTTCCAGATCTGATCCTGGTTTTGACAATGCCATTCACTGTGTGATCTTCAGAAATCACGTACATTCTCTGAAATCGATTTTCTTCTTAAAAGAAGAAGTTTAGTGGGATGAGTTTTGTCAGACATTGGATCACAACCCAGTAGTGAGTTATAAATCCACAGAAGATTTCCACCAACATTTTTTTCTTGAGATTTTTTTTTTATTAACATATAATGTATTATTAGCCCCAGGGGTACAGGTCTGTGAATCAGGCTTACACACTTCATAGCACTCACCATAGCACATACCCTTCCCAGTGTCCATAACCCAACCACCCTCTCCCTCCCCCTCCCCCTGGCAACCCTCCAATATGTTTTGTGAGATTAAAAGTCTCTTATGGTTTGTCTGCTTGTCGATCCCATCTTGTTTCATTTTTCCTCCGCTACCCCCCAAAGCCCCCACTTTACCTCTCAAATTCCTCATATCAGGGAGATCATATGATAATTGTCTTTCTCTGATTAACTTATTTCTCTCAGCATAATACCCTCTAGTTCCATTCACATTGTTGCAAATGGCAAGATTTCATTTCTTTTGATGGCTGCATAGTATTCCATTGTGTGTATATATCACACCTTCTTTATCCATTCATCTGTTGATGGACATCTAGGTTCTTTCCATAGTTTGGCTATTGTGGACATTGCTGCTATAAACATTCGGGTGCGTGTTGCCCCTTCGGATCACTACATTTATATCTTTAGGGAAAATAGCCAGTAGTGCAATTGCTGGGTTGTAGGGTAGCTCTGTTTTCAACTTTTTGAGGAATGTCCATGCTGTTTTCCAGAGTGGCTGCACCAGCTTGCATTCTCACCAACAGTGAAGGAGGGTTCCCCTTTCTCTGCATCCTCACCAGCATCTGTCATTTCCTGACTTGTTAATTTCAGCTATTCTGACTGGTGTGAGGTGGTATCTCATTGTGGTTTTGATTTGTATTTCCCTGATGCCAAGTGATGTGGAGCACTTTTTTATGTGTCTGTTGGCCATCTGGATGTCTTCTTTGCTAAAATGTCTGTTCATGTCCTTTGCCCATTTCTTGATTGGATTCTTTGTTCTTTGGGCGTTGAGTTTGATAAGTTCTTTATAGACTTTGGATACTAGCCCTTTATCTGTCATTTACAAATATCTTCTCCCATTCTTTCAGTTGTCTTTTGGTTTTGTTGACTGTTTTCCTTTGCTGTGCCAAAGCTTTTGGATCTTTGGATCCCAATAGGTAATTTCTGCCCTTACTTCCCTTGCCTTTGGCAATGTTTCTAGGAAGAAGTTGCTGCAGATGAGGTCAAAGCGGTTGCTGCCTGTGTTCTTCTCAAGGATTTTGATGGATTCCTTTCTCACATTGAAGTTTTTCATCCATTTGGAGCCTATTTTTCTGTGGTGTAAAGAAATGGTCCAGTTTCATTTTTCTGCATGTGACTGTCCAATTTTCCCAACACTGTTTGTTGAAGAGACTGTCTTTTTTCCATTGGACATTCTTTCTTGCTTTGTCAAAGATTAGTTGACCATAGAGTTGAGGGTCTACTTCTGGGCTCTGTATTTAGTTCTATTGATCTATGTTTCTGTTTTTGTGCCAGTACCATACTGTCTTGATGATGACAGCTTTGTAATAGAACTTGAAGTCTGGAATTGTGATGCCACCGGCTTTGGCTTTCTTTTTCAATATTCCTCTGGCTATTTGAGGTCTTTTCTGGTTCCATATAAATTTTAGGATTATTTGTTCCATTTCATTGAAAAAAATTAATTGTATTTTGATAGGGATTGCATTAAACGTGTAGATTGCTTTAGGTAGCATAGACATTTTCACAGTATTTGTTCTTCCAATCCATGAGCATGGAATATTTTTCCATTTCTTTGTGGCCGCCTCAATTTCTTTCATGAGTACTTTATAGTTTTCTGAGTATAGATTCTTTGCCTCTTTGGTTAGGTTTATTTCCAGGTATCTTATGGTTTTGGGTACAATTGTAAATGGGATTGACTTTTTAATTTCTCTTTCTTCTGTCTTATTGTTGGTGTACAGAAATGCAACTGATTTGTGTGCATTGATTTTATATCCTGACACTTTACTGAATTCCTGTACGAGTTCTAGCAAATATGGAGTGGAATCTTTTTTGGGTTTTCCACATAAAGTATCATATCATTTGCAAAGAGTGGTAGTTTGACTTCTTCTTTGCTGATTTGGTGCCTTTAATTTCTTTTTGTGGTCTGATTGCTGAGGCTAGCACTTCACCACTGTTATCCCAATTATTCTAATGTTGTTTTGTCTTTGGTATCACTTTTCTCTCGAATTCTCCCCTCGTGGTCCTGTTAGTTGTTTGTCTCTCTTTTGCTTAGCTTCTTTATTCTGTCATTTGGTCTTCTATATCACTAATTCTCTCTTCTGCCTCATTTATCCTAGCACTAAGAGCCTCCCTTTTTTATTGTACCTCATTAATAGCTTTTTAAATTTCAGCTTGGTTAGATTTTAGTTCTTTTATTTCTTCAGAAAGGGCTTTTATTTCTCCAGATAGTGTTTCTCTAATAGCTTCCCTGCCTTTTTCGAGTCCAGCTAGCACCTTGAGAATCGTCATTCTGAACTCTAAATCTGACATATCACCAATGTCCATACTGATAGGTCCCTAGCCTTTAGTGCTGCCTCTTTTTCTTTTTCTTTTTTTTTTTTTTTTTTGTGGTGAGTTTTTCTGCCTTGTCATTTTATCCAGTTAGGAATATATGAACAAGAGAATAAAATACTAAAAGGGTGGTAAAGACCCCAGAAAAATGTATGCTAACCAAATCAGAACAGATCCCAAATTGGGGGGAGAAGAAAGGGGGTAAAAAGTTAAAAAAAAAATTTTTTTTAATTTAAATAGTGTATATATATTAGACTGGTGAATAGAACAGAGCCACCCACTTGATTTTGGGTGTATTTTGGTCTCTTAGAAGAAACTACCTCCCAAAATTTTAAAGAAAGAAAAACTTGTATTTATACAAAAATAAGGGTAAAGACATGAAGGGATGGAATATGACTGTAAAGATGAAAATTTTTAAAAAATTCTAAAAAAGGAATTGATAAGTTGGTTGGGAAAAGAAAGAAAAAGAAAGTGGAGAGAATTTGCTCAGGCTGGAGACTAGAACAAAGCCCTGTGCTAGATTTAGGGTAATTTTGATCTATTAGAAGAAGTTGTATCCCAAAATTTTTTATTTATTTTTTTAAAGATTTTATTTATTTATTTGATAGACAGAGATCACAAGTAGGCAGAGATGCAGGCAGAGAGAGAGAGAGGAGGAAGCAGGCTCCCCGCTGAGCAGAGAGCCCGATGTGGGACTTGATCCCAGGACCCTCGGATTATGACCTGAGCCAAAGGCAGAGGCTTTAAACCACTGAGCCACCCAGGCGTCCCCAAAATTTTTTAGAAGAAACAAACCTATATGTATACAGAAAATAAAGTTAGATACAATGAAGGATAAAATATGACTATAATAATGAAGGTTTTAAAAGATTTTTTTTAAAGAAAGGTATTATTAAGATAAACTAGTTAAAAAAACATTAAAAGTGGAAAGAGGTGCTTCCCTTCCTCTCTCTCTGCCTCCCTCTCTGCCTACTTGTGATCTCTGTCTGTCAAATAAATTAAAAAATCTTTAAAAGTGGAAAGAGGGAAAGTTAAGAAAAAATTAGAATAAGAAAAAAATAAAATTAAAAAAAATTAATTAACTTTGCAAGATTAAAGAAAGCCATGAATTCCATGCTTTGCTTTCCCCTCCTCTGGAATTCTGCTGTTCTTGATCAGTGAGCTTGGTCTTGGCTGGATGTTCTTGCTGATCTGCTGGGGGAGGGGCTTGTTGGAGTGATTCTCACATGTCTTTGCTCGAGGCCGAATTGTGCCGCCCTTGCCAGGGGCCAGGCTAAGTGATCTGCTCTGGTTTGCTCTGGCTCTTGGGAGCTTTTTTTCCCTGAACGCTTTCTGTAGAGCTCTGGAGGGCAGGAATGAAAATGGCAACCTCTCAGTCTCCAGCCCGGAGGAGCCGAGAGCTCGGGTTCCCACTCCTCAGTGCAGCCTTGGAGAAAAGCGCTCAATCCCTCCCATCTCCTTGGTCTCTGGCTACACTTGGGCTCATCTGGCCTGTGACCAAGCGTTTCTGTCTCTGGCACACAGCCCTGTTTGGAGTCTCCAAACCCAGCAGATTCCTGCAACATGTCCTCTGGAGTAGAAAGGTGAGTCTCCCTGGATCTGACGCTTGTGAGGTCCCCGCTCACAGAGCAGTGGCCTGACTGTGCTTCCGATCACAGTTTAGGTAACCCCGAGCTGAGAGCTCACTCCTCAGTTCCTTCTCTGTAGCCGGCTTCCCTGCTCTAACACCTGCAAGCTCTGCTACATTCAGACACCCCCAATCCTTCTGTGATCCCACGGGACCTGGGACCACACTGCCCTCACAAGAGCACCACCCCCGCTTAGCCTCTGGAGTGATGTCCCTCTGTGGAACAGACTTTTAAAAGTTCGAATTTTGTGCTCCTTTGCTCCATCACTTACTGGGAGCTACCCCCCACCCCTGGCAGTCTGTCTTCCCGTGGCTTGGGATTCACTTCTCCACATATCCTTCCTTTCAGAATGTGGTTGATTTTCTGTTTCTAGAATTGCTGTTCTTCTTCTCTTCGATCTCCTGTTGGGTTTGTAGGTGTTTGGAATCGAGACTTTATTTTTTTAGAGCAGTTTTAGGTCCCCAGTAAAATTAAGAGGAGGGTGCAGAGATACCTCATAGAGTTCCTTTCCCACACATGCATGGCCTCCCCCACTATCAACACCCCAGGCCAGAGTGAGACGTTTGTTACAATTGATGAACTTTCGTTGACACATCATACTCATCCAAAGTCCATTGTCTATGTTTGGTGGTTACGTTCTATGGACAAATGTAAAATGACACGAATCCATCATTAGAGTATCATACAGAATGCTTTTCCTACCCTAAAAATCCTCTGTGCTCTGCATTTTCATCCCTTTCCCACCCAACCCCTTTTTACTGTCTCCATAGCTCTGCCTTTTCCAGAATGTTAGAGTTGGAATCATATACCATGTAGCCTTTTCACGCTGCTTCTTTCACTTAGTAATATGCACTTAAGGTCCATCCATGTTTCTTCCTGGCTGAGTACCTTTTTTTCATTTTAGTGCTGAATAATATCCTACTGTCTGAATGTACTGTGGTTTATTATCTATTCACCTACTGAACAATATCTTAGTTAATTCCAAGTTTTGGCATTATGAGTAAAACTGCTGTGAACATTGGAGTGCAGGTTTTTGTGTGGACATAAGTTTTTACTCCTTTGGGTAAATACCAAGGAGTGCTGGGTTTAGTTAAATTACTGGATCATGTGATAAGTTTAGTTTTGTGAGAAACCGCCAAACTGTCTTCCAAAGTAGCTGTACCATTTTGCATTTCCTGCTGCTCCACATCCTTGCCAGTATTTGGTATTATCAGTGGCACTTTTGAATTATAATAAAAGGAAAATAGAAATTATTAGAGTGCTTCTTATAGTAAGGATAAGTGTTGTTACATGAAACTCTTGTTTCTGGTGTGTGTGTGTATAACAAATATGAATGTGTGTACTGAATTGCAATATAAAATGTATTTTTAGTGTGGGATTGTAGTCAAAGCTTGAATAGATGGTGTCTCATATCTTTTCCAGCTCTTATAGTCTATGATTCTACAAATTTTTGTGCACACACACACACACACACACAATATTTAGTGACTTTTAAAGATCATCATACTATATTAAGGAAAAACATCTCATTTGTAAAAGCAATACATACACAATCTATTTTATGCATGCATATATACCATCTAAATGCATATATAATTATATATATATAGATATAATAGGAAAAAAATATATATATATATAATAGGAAAAAACTGTAAAGTTAATACCAAGATTAGCTTGGGATGAGGTTTAAAAAAATTTTTTTTGTTAGTTTTCCTTTACATTATATAATGATCATGAGTTTTACTTTTTAAAATGTACTTTAACAAGATTCTATCATTTTAAAAAGAATCCCTAAGTGGTGAGCTTTCCATTAGGGTGATGAAGTGGAGAGAAATAAGGTGGGCTATGTGGGGAAAAGTCTTTTACAGTCAGGAGCTAGACATGCCTGCTGTCACACAGCATTTTTTTTTAATTTTTAAATTTTTATATTTTTATTTAAATTCAATTAATTAATATACACCGTATTATTAGTTTCAGAGATAGTTTAGTGGTTCATCAGTTGCATATAAAACCAAGTGCTGATTTCATCAAGTGCCCTCCTTAATGCCCATCACTCCTTTACCCCTTCCCCCCACTCACCTCCCCTCCAGTAGGCATCAGTTTTTTTCCTATAGTTAAGAGGTGTTTTGTGGGGTTTTTGTTTTTTGTTTTTGATTATTTATTTATTTGAGAGGTTGGGGGAAGCACACACACAAGCTAGGGAAAAGGCAAAGGGAGAGGGAGAAACAAATTCCCTGATGAGCAGAGAACCTGACACAGGGCTGGATCCCAGGACCCTAGGATCATGACATGAGCCGAAGGCAGATGCTTAATGACTGAGCCACCTGGGCTCCCCTAGTTAAGACTCTCTTGTGGCTTGTCTTCCTCTCTGATTTCCTCTTGTTTTATTTTTCTCTCCATTCCCCTATGATCCTCTGTTTTGTTTCTTAAATTTCACATATGAGTGAGAGCATATGATAGTCTTTCTCTCAGTGACTTATTTCACTTAGCATTAATACCCTCTAGTTCTATCCACATGCAAATGGCGAGATTTCATTCTTTTTGATGGTTGAGTAATATTCCATTGTGTATATATACTACATCTTTTTTTTTTTTTTTAAAGATTTTTTGTTTACTTATTTGACAGAGAGAGATCACAAGTAGGCAGAGAGGCAGGCAGAGAGAGAGGGAAGCAGGCTTGCTGCTGAGCAGAGAGCCCGATGCGGGGCTCGATCCCAGGACCCTGAGATCATGACCTGAGCCGAAGGCAGTGGCTTTAACCCACTGAGCCACCCAGGCGCCCCTACTACATCTTCTTTATCCATTCATCTGTTGACGGACATCTGGGCTCTTTCCACAGTTTGGCTATTGTGGACATTGCTGCTATAAACATTTGGGTTCATGTGCCCCTTCGGATCACTACATTTGTATCTTTAGGGTAAATACCCAGTATGCGATTGCAGGTCATAGGGTAGCTCTATTTTCAACATTTTGAGGAACCTCCATGCTGTTTACTAGGTGGCTGCACCAGCTTGCCTTGCCACCAACAGTGTAGGAGAGAGAGTTTCCCATTACTCTGCATCCTCACCAACATCTGTCGTTTCCTGATTTGTCAATTTTAGCCATTCTGACTGGTGCAAGGTGGTATCTCATTGTGGTTTTGATTTGTATTTCCCTGATACCAAGGGATGTTGAGAAGTTTTTCATGTGTCTGTTGGCCATGGATGAGCATTTCTACACAGCGTTTCTGACACAGGATCAGCTCTTAGACAGACTCTGCTTTGACAACATTCCCTTCTGCTTCTGCAGGCAAAGGTTCTCTGAACTCCCCAGAGTTTTCTTTGGAGGCTGATATTGAGGTGAGAATCTCAGGTATTAGTAGCTTTATTTATCCAGCCAGTACAAGAAATAACTCCTAAAGGAAAGGTTCTAGGATACAGAACCCCACTTAGCCATCAATCACAATGAGGCCACCTGTTGTTGGCATTGTCTCCGGAGTCCATTTTAGACTTCCGATGACCAAAGCCCCCTGGGTGAATCCAGAGATCCGTTTTCAAGGTAAATATAGCCAAAGACTGGCTAACTTTGCACTGAAATACTCTGTGCTTACATGGCAAGTGTGATGTTGGATAATTAAGAGATCAGGAGCTGTGAATTTCCTCTATCTCAGTTACTGAAAACACTCGGGCTCGGGGCAGCTCGTCACCTCTGAGCTTTCTGCCCAGCCTCAGAGAAGGTCCTGCTAGCATTCAGTTCTTTGAGGTTAACAGGGGTACCCCATCTGCTCGTCTTTCATGTGAGAAGCATAGAGGCACTTTGCTAAGAGTGCTGATAGGTGTCCAGAAATGACTGCCTGCACTCTGTTCAGATCTGTCAGAAACTTCTCACTGCAGAAGAACCAGAAAACACCCTTACAGAGCTACCTACAGCCCATACTCTCTCACTACTCAAGTGTGAATTCCCAGAGTCTCCTAACTAAAAATTCCTGTGTACTAATTCAACACCCAGCCTCTGGTTTCAGGCCGAGGAATATCAAGCTGTTACAGCCTGAGAGCTTGATGCTTTTCCTACCCCCATCATTTCTATAAAGGGCCATTCCGCGTGTTACTTTGTTTCTATCTCCTAACTAACCCATCTTTTTACCCTGCCCCTTCTTGGCTTAATCTAAGCCATTGACCCAGTTAAAGAAATGCTCATTTCATCGAACCACTGTTTTTTATTCATCACATGTGTGTTTTGAAAAATGACCCTCCCACCCCGTTTGGTAATTGCGCTTGGATTCTTATGTTGAGGCTACCTCAGATCATTTCTAATTTTCTGTTTCTCCTACCCCCTCCCCCTTTTAGGGGAGATCACCACCTCCCCTAAGAAGACTCTCAGACTGTTTTGCACCTAGACACCTTATAGTCGTGTGGTTTTAGCAAACCTTAGGAAACTTCATGGTGAAGCCAGGTGTGTATGCGGGATGCCTTGTTTGCAGTCTCAAGCCCAGATGAAAATGGGAAACATGTCTTCGGTGGAGGATCCCCACGTACAGGAATCCAACCCGTTATGTTCTTTCATTTGTTCATTTGTTTTCCAAAAGATACTTATTGAAAGCTGCCCAAGGCTCTGGCTCCAGTGGCCTGATTTGGGGCGAGTGAAGGCCTGAGGATGAATGGGTCTTCTAAAGGTAGGGTTTCTGTTTTGTTTATCTGTGTCCTTTGATTAAGATGCTGTAATACAATGAAAAAAAAAATAGCTTTGGCAAAACCAAAACTATTATGGGGGCAGGCAAGGATAATGGAAATACTACTGAACTTGTTTTCCAGTGATAGGACTGGAGTTGGAATTCTAGTCCTTCCCACTTTAGCTGTTTGACTTTGGCCATATCATTTACCTTCTCACCTCTAAAATGGGACAATTTGAGCCTATATTACTATATATAAATATGTAGATTAAATATATATAAATATATAGCATATGTTATATATCATATACCAATATAATATTACATACTAATATATATTAAATAATATGCTTATTATAACATATAAATAGATTATATATTAGTATATAATATTTTATTGGCATATAATGTATTAGTATATAATATGTATATAATTATTAGTAAGGAACATTAGAGCTGAAAAGATTAACTACTTCTGTATTACCCTTATTTTGAATTTCCTTTTCTGGGAACTAGAAGGATTAGAGATTTATTTCAGAACATATTTTGATAAAATGAGGGAACTCAGCACCTTAAAATGCCTGAAAACTCATCTTAATTTGTTAGTATGTGCTCTTTTCTTATGTGAGAATAGTTAAAATAACTTTAACCTTCTGTACATGTCCTACTCAGAATTCATACCTAGATTATGATTTTAACTTATTACGTGATTTGGGGCAATACATTTTATATCCCTAGGCCTATGTTCTTATGAGGAAATGAATAAACCAAATTAGAATGATCTGCAAGTTTCCTTACTCTCTACATTTTGTTCATCTATAAATTGTATCTAAGTCTGAACCTCCCAATTCTTTAGTTTTTAACAGCACTGCCCCAGGAATTTCTAGGACATTAATTTTTACATAAATGCAATGACCTCTTTGAGACCCAGGGCTCATGGCACTGTTCAGTGTAGTTTAAGTTGTGTGAAGCTAAATCACTCAAGTTTGATGATGTTTCATTTGTTCAGCAGTGTCTTCTTCATGGGCCTTTGGGCAAATGGTTAATTGGAAAAAGCTGGCTTATAAGACATTCTGAGTTCTCCCTTGAAACAATCACATTTACTTGGATTGAATTACAGTCATGTCTCAGGGCTTGGGAATAAGTTCCTATTAGCTTAATCATAGAATCATAGAAATATGAGCTGTTTCTTAGAAGTCATGTACCCCTAGCTCAACCGGCCTCCCTCACTGGTCAATAGCTTGCCTCTGTCTGAACACTTCTTGGCAGGGAAGGAGGAACCACATCTTCCTAACAGAAGCCATTCCCTTTTTGGACAGATCAAATTGCTAGAATTTTCCTTTTTATACTGTGTAAAAATCTTCCCCCATGCAGTTTCTTCCTCGTATTATTGTTGTTGATATTACTATTGCCTTCTAAAAACACAAAATAGTACTCATCCTTTTATATGTTATAGAAGTCAAGTTGGGGGTCAGGATTATGCCTGCCTTCCTATTATTGTTAGCCCTCAAAATGTTTTGTTTTATGCCTCTATGTGGCAACCCTACAGCTATCCAGGACAGTTGAAGTTTATGCCTGTCTTCCCAGCATAAATAGTAATGGCACCTCTTTTCACTCTCAATTTTCCTAAGAGGTCAAGAAAACATATAGTCACTCTATGCTTCCATAATCATGTCTACCAAATTTATTCTGCAGATTTCTAGATCATAAGGGTGTTCTATGAGAAAAGAGGAAAAAAAAAAAAAAAACCGTTTAGGGAACAGTCTTCATACAGATTGACCAAGAACATTCATGAGAATTTCTGTAGGAAGAAAATCTGCTCTACTTTATTTACCCTACTGTTTCTAAAATTAATTTAATCATGGAAATACTTATTATTCCAAGAAATACAGCTTGAAAGTCCCTCTTTTAGAAAAATAGCTTGGGTAAATTTTAACTTGAATTCCAACTATTTTAAGATATTCTTCCAAATTATTAGAAGGATTATCCTGAATATTAACCACAGAGTTTTCTGTTTTCTATCTATAAAATGAGAGAATTAGAGGGGGCTCTGAGGCTTAACAAATTGGAAAAAAATCTTGGCAACCACCTTAGATGAACCTCCCTCCTATTTCTACAGTGTTGGTAAATCACGGTAACCCAGAGTCAGCAGGGCATCAGGAGTGGTGGGGATCCTTTGGCATTAATGAAAGATACCACCGCAGCCTGGGAAGACTGGCTAGCCCTGTGTCAGTGGTAGCTGGAAACATCTAGACACTTACCAGGGGATGTGAAGAAAATTGAAGCGTGATCACTGAAGTATGATGTCAGAGACAGATCTCCATGGAAACTGTTTTGTGATGACCCTACTGGCACTGCCAACTCCAGAAACATCTTCCCAGGACACAGGGTCTCATCCACCAGCTATGTCCTACACAGGAGACTTACAGATATGTTATCATCTAGTCCAAGAAGAGCTGTTAACCAAAACACAAAATTGGGAAAGAGCCTTTTAAATTCCGCTAACTTAATTTTGTCAGCTGGATACATTGGATTTAAGTGCATTACCGTTTATACTTACAAAAAAGACCAATACAATTACTGTTCAAAATGCATCACCATTATAAGACATAGGCAGTCATGGAGAGTCAGTCCTAAAATGATCTGCTGAAGATAATATTTTTAATTGTCTTTCAACTGCACTAATATAAATCACTTGGGCAATCCATGTATTGGATTTGCATAATGACAGAGCATGGCAAGATCAGTAATCATCTTTAACTACTGAGTTTTCTGGCACGATGCTTGTTACCACATCTATGCGTATCCCCTTTTCGAGCCTTGGTGACCTCACAGGTATCCAAGTTCTGAGCCAAAGAAATAATCACCTTCCTGGGCCCCCCCTTTTTTTTATAGTGAGCAAAAATGCCAGCCCACTATAAACAACTAAACAGTATTTTGAAGTTTAAAAGGACCATTACACAAAGATGCTTAAAAAGCATTTTCCGTAAAATTGGCACTTCAGCTTGTGATCGTACAGTTGGCTTGTGCATGCTGCCCTCTGTCTACCAAATGCAAGTAAAATAAATTTTTGTCATAAATTGTCTAGTGGTAAGAACAGTCTATTATAAATATGTGTGTTCTGTAACTTTCTTTCTCAGGTAGGAGAGAGAGTTTCTGATCTAAGAATAAGTTGTGTCTCTAAAGATCTCTTGTGACTAAGATTTTGGGAACTTGGAACAGACTGTGTCATTAAAAACAGAGTTATATAAAGAGTAATCAGGTTCTCAGCAGTTTTGTCCATTTCTTGCCTTGGCTACATTGGGTTTGAGAAGGGTCAGGAGAGGAAACTCTTGAAATAGCTGAATTAGAATGTCCAGGGCAAGCCGAGTTTCCTATCTTGAGAGTTGAGACCGTAGAGTTTCTGTGGCTGTCACTCATCTTCCACTTGTAAATGCTTCTCTCTTAAACGCAACGTTCCCTTCAAACTCCAGTGACTACAGAGGCCAAAAGTCAGGGAGGCATGGTTAGCATCGAGATTTTAATTCAGTCTGTCCGGGGCCCACATGTCTGCATTCTTAACACACGATTCCACTTTGAGGAATACCTTCTCAAAGGATGTAAGCCTGAAATGCTGGATTTCCACCTAGCTGATTCTTGGAGTCCTCTAGGGCACTTTTATTATTGTGGAGATTCCCAGGTTTCTGGAGCCCCTTCTTCTGGGTCAGAGGTGGGCCTGGGCATCTGTACATCCAGGAGCCTCCAGTGAACAGCCAGGCCTGGGAACCAATAATCAAAACAGTCGGAATCCCTTCCCTCCTAATCCAAACCCCTGTTTCCACAAGGCAGTTGACTCTAAGGAAAAAAAAAAAATACAAATTAAATAAATTTGCATAAGCTGAGAATAAAAAGTTAAATTTATTTGATTTTTTTTAATACTTCTCAAAGTTTCACTTCACTGTGTTTGAACTTCAGAGCAGAGAAAAAGGGAAGGTGGTGATCAGTTTTTAATAAGGAAACTGACCTTATGCATCAGCTTCCGCCATTCCTCCTTAGCACAGAATGGGTATAAAAGAGCCTCAGAAGCATGTCCAAGGAGAGGACTAGGATGAGCAAGTGAATCTTTGCGGCAACTGAGCAAGGCTTCTCCTGGTCCAGGGGCACCTGGAGACCGGCTGGGCTGGATGGAATGTTCCCCGGGAAAACTCCCTGAGGTTTTTCCAAATAGTCGCAGTTTCTCTCCTTCTTAAACTTCTAGATCGAAAGCGTTTCGTCCAAGTCCCCACAGCAGAATCAGTGAAGACAAGAGAGAAGGAGAGAGACAATGAGAAGTGGGTGAGGGGGGCAGCAGAAATTTGTGTATCTTAATTACTCTGTCCACTTAGTCCATGTTTTAATGTTTGCATCGTTTTTCACACGACTCTGAGCAGGACCTGTCTTGGCGTAGGCGAAGTAGACAACTATTCATTGATTCGACTAGTCACTATTGAACATACTTACTGTTTTCCTGATGCCAGGCACTCCTCTGGTCACCGGGGCAACAAAGATGAACAAAAGAACTCCTGTTCACAAGATGTTTAATCCAGAGAGGAGACACACACAAAAACAACCTACTGAACAAAAATCAAACTACAGCCAAAAGGTGTCTATGGAGGAACAATGGCTAAACTCAGGTCTAATAGATAAAATGGGAGTTTATGGGTCCAGTAAGTAAGGAGAAAGTTCTAGGGACAGGGATAGCATGAGCACTGTCTAAGGAGGAGAAAGACCACATGACAAGTTCCAGAAAGTAGACACAGTATAACAAGTATTGTCTGAGGGCCAGATTCATATTTGTCCTGGGAGGCAGATCGTGAAAGTCCCTGTGTCCCTTGCTTGAGATTTCAGAGTGTTAATGCCCTTGGTGATAGAAAGTATTTGAAAGCTCTTCAGCTGGGGAGTTAGAAGGATCACTGGCTATACCGAAGAAGGGAGGAGGGCAAACAGAATTGAAGGCCTGCACTAGAGCAGTAGAAGTGGGCACAGGCAAGAGGAGGGGGTTACAAGAGACAAGTATGGAATCCAGTCTACAGGATCTTGATTTTCCCAATGGATGGATGGTTGGTTGTGTGAATGGATGGGTTGGATGAATGATGAGGGAAGAATCTAGGCTGACTCCCTTTTTTCTGGACTGACCACCTGGAAAATGGGGAACACCATTAACCAAGTGTATAGAAGGGGTAACACTTTGGGAGAAGTCATGTTAACAAATACTCACCAAATAACGTACAGATTTTTTGTGGTATACTGAATAAAGTCATGTTCATTGTAAATCATGCATGCAAATGCAGTGATTAGTTAATAATTATTTTTGATAGTTCAAAACTATACAAGGAGTTGGTGCACCTGGGTGGCTCAGTGGGTTAAAGCCTCTGCCTTCGGCTCAGGTCATGAACCCAGGGTCCTGGGATCGAGCCCCACATCGGGCTCTCTGCTCCACTGGGAGCCTGCTTCCTCCTCTCTCTCTGCCTGCCTCCCTGCCTAGTTGTGATTTCTCTCTGTCAAATAAATAAAATATTAAAAAAAAAACTATACAAGGAGTAAACATTTTATACTGATCTCCTTTGAGGAGATTTAGTATAATTACATACAAATTAAGATTAGGCGATATATTTATTTTAGATAGATCCTGATATAAGCTTTCATAGTAGTAGAATAGAAAATGAAAGACTTAAAGGATGCATTTCACAATAAAATTAATGATTAAATCAGTTCATATTCTTTTTTTCTTTTTAAGATTTTATTTATTTATTTGACAGAGATTGCAAGTAGGCAGAGAGGCAGGCGGTAGGGGAAGGAGGGAAGCAGGTTCCCCGCTGAGCAGAGAACCCAAAGCGATGCGGGGCTGGATCCTAGGACCCTGGGATCTTAACCTGAGCCGAAGGCAGAGGCTTAACCCCCTGAGACACCCAGGCGCCCCAGGTCAGTTCATATTCTTTACTGATCTTCTCTGCCTCTGTATTTCCCTTCATTATTCTAGTCTCTTATGTTCATAGTATTTTAAAGAGTTAAACTCTTATTTTCAGTAAAATACAGTGTGCATAGAAAATAGAAAATATTTACTTCAAATATTTCACATTTTATATCACCAAATCTTTTTTTACTAATTGGGTCTAAAAAAGTCTTCATTAAATCAGTCAGACTAAATTGAACTGATGGGTAGATTTAGAGATTAAAACAAAGATTTTTTTTTTCACATTTGTTTAGAATTCTAAATCCTGAACTTAAAAATTACAATTGAAGACATCTTGTAGGAAATTTAAAAAAAAATAGTAAAATTCGATGTCTTGTCAAAACAGTCCTGCAGTTTGGGGAATTTGACTGTATTGGGTCACTGAACTGGCAATAGGGTGAATGAATTTTTTAACCCTATCTATCTCTGACTAAAGACATTCTCCACTTTATCAGGGCACTTTTAAAATTTTTCCATTTGTAATTTAGCAAAATTTTCCTGACCATCCACCACATACAGGCCCTGTGCTAGGGACTGAGATACAGAGGTGAATGGGGCCTAGTTTCTGTTGACAGAGCACTAGACCAATAAAGGAAGCAGACATAAACCAACAAGTCACGGAGCAGCATATAAGTTTGTCATTGATAGACGTGAGTGCAAGTATATAAAGAAAGGAGGAATAAACGCTATGGGAGACAGGGGTTGTCAGGCAAGGTTCTTATGGGAGGTAGCTTTGGAGTGGAATTTAAAGGGTGAGTAGGGAGGATAATGATGAATCAAAGAGAATTCAGACAAGCAGCAGAACCTGGGCAATGCTCTGACGGTAGGGGGTTCGGGAGATAAGCCTGTTGCCTTCTGGGCCTGACATCCAGAAATTTCAGTTTCATTGTTCTGAGGGAGAATCCAAGAGCCTGTGTTTTTGACAAGGACTCTCAGGCAAACTACTGTCCATCTTAGTGCAGTCATTTTTTTAAAAATTTTAATATTTATTTCAATTCAATTTAATTAATAGAGAGCATATTATTTGTTTCAGAGGTAGAGTTCAGTGATTCATCAGTTGCATATAACACCCAGTGGTCATTACATCAAGTGCCCTCCTTAATGAACATCACCCGTTTACCCCATCCTCCCCTCCACCTCCCCTCCAGCAACCTTAAGTTTGTGTCCTAGAATTGAGTCTCTTATTATTTGTCTCCCTCTCTGTTTTCATCTTATTTTATTTTTCCTTCCCCTCCCCTATGATCTTCTGTTTTGTTTCTTAAATTCCATATGTGAGCGAAATCATATGATAATTGTCTTTCTCTGATTGACTTACTTCACTTAGCATAATACCCTCTAGTTCCACCCACATCATTGCAAATGGTGAGATTTCATTCATTTTGATGGCTGAGTAATATTCCAGTGTGTGTGTGTGTGTGTGTGTGTGTGTGTGTGTGTGTGTGTATACCACGTCTTCTTTAACCATTCATCTGTTGACAGAAGTCAGAAGTCTGGGCTCTTTCCATAGTTTGGCTATTGGTGGACATTGTTGCTATAAACATTGGGGTGCAGGTGCCCCTTCAAAATCACTGTTTGAATCCTTTGGGTAAATACCTAGTAGTGCAATTGCTGGACCATAGGGCAGCTCTATTTTTAACTTTTTGAGGAACTTCCCTACTGTCTTCCAGAGTGGCTGAGTGCAGTCATTCTTAAATTTTAAATTCCATGAGTAGAAATTGTTTTACTTATCACTATATCCTCAGTACCTAGCACACTACATGCTATGTGGTAGTTGATCAATGAATGTGTTTTGAGGAATGAGACCACTTGCTAGACATTTGAATCATAAGAAATAATCCCTAGTCAATTTCTTAGCTACTTTCGGCTTTAACTGTGAGTAGATGAGTTTACTTCTGCCGTATCCCACTTTGAGAAAGTAAAAGGATTGACCATGAGGGGCACTTGGGTGGCTAAGTCAGTTAAGCACCCAACTCTTGATTTTTTTTTTTTTAGATTTTTTTTTTTTTTTTTTTTTTATTTGACAGAGAGAGAGAGATCACAAGCAGGTAGAGAGGCAGGCAGAGAGAGTGGAGGAAGCAGGCCCCCCGCTGAGCGAGAGCCCGATGCGGGGCTCGATCCCAGGACCCTGAGATCATGACCTGAGCCGAAGGTAGAGGCTTTAACCTACTGAGCCACCAGGTGCCCCCAACTCTTGATTTTGACTCAGGTTGTGACCTCGGAGTTGTGAGATCAGACCCCAAGTCCGACTCCACACTGCTTAGGATTTCGTCTCTCCCTCTACTCCTACCCCATCCCTCTCTGTCTCTCTTCTTTTCCCTCCCTCTCTAAAAATAAATAAATAATGAATGAATGAATGCATGAATGAATGAATAAAGGGTTGACTGTGATAAAGACAATAATTAAGGGGGCGCCTGGATGGCTCAGTGGTTTAGGCTGCTGCCTTCAGCTCAGATCGTGATCTCAGGGTCCTGGGATCGAGTCCCGCATCGGGCTCTCTGCTCAGCAGGGAGCCTGCTTCCTCCTCTCTCTCTGCCTGCCTCTCTGCCTACTTGTGATCTCTCTCTGTCAAATAAATAAATAAAAATAAAATCTTTAAAAAAAAAAAAGAATAATTAGGGAAGGAAATTTCTGATAGGCATTACGTTATTCAGTGGAAGGAAGAACAGGATATATAATAAATGTATATTTACATAAGTAAATATGTATAATAAATATAAAGTAAAGGCTCCTGCTTTATTTTCTGTCTTTTCTGCCTCTAAAGCTAAACATAAAGATAAGAGAAAAGGTCTGTGAAAGTACTTTCAACTCTTTGGATATGCAGTGATCACTCATCATGCTTTAGCCACCAATTTTTGGATTTACTAATCTGCTGATCGAGTCCAAGGAACATACAGGGATGAAAAAGGCAGAGTGTGCCCAGTGAGCACTCAATGTAGAGGTGAAGACAAACAAGCAAAACTCAGTTACGCTACATAGTGGTAAGTAGTAGGACTGCAGAATGAGTGTCAGTACGTGGTCAAAGACTTGGCATACATTATCATCTCAATCCTAAGAACTGTATCAGACAAATATTTTACGGATGGTGAACTGTGTTTTAGTTAAGTGGTTTACCCCAGCTCATATAATAGCAAGTGGTGAAACTGTAATTTGAACTCAATGTCTGTAAAAACATGTTATTATTACTCACTGCATTTCCCAATCACTGTGCTGTCCTTTTGCCTACCCTCAGCTCTGTTTGCTCTTGCCTACACAATCATGAAGTATAATTTATATACATATACATATATATACATATGTGTGTGTATATGTATGTGTATGTATGTATGTGTGTGTGTGTATATATATATATATTCCCTCAAAATTCAAGTTCAAAATTGGGAGATATCCCAGGGTAGTTTAATTTATTAAATTTAGTTGTATTAAATTTCAAGACTTAAATGCATCTGCTCTTAAAAAAAATTTATGAGTAGGGCAGTGAATGGCTCAGTCATTTAATCATCAGACTCTTGATCTTGGCTCAGGTCATGATCTCAGTGTTGTGAGATCGAGTCCTGCATGGGGCTCCATGCTGAGCATAGAACCTGCTTGAGAATCTCTCTTTCCCTCTCCTTCTGCCCTTCGTCCACCCACTCATGTGCCCCCCCCAAGAAAAAACTTATTAAAGAAAAACACTTGTCACTAACATAAAAAGGAAAACACAATTGTGAGATAACTGAATTCAACTGATTTTTCATTGATATGGTAGTTTTACATGAATATTTATTTTTAAAGATGATACAAGTCCTAAACCACTTGGGATTCTTTTTGTTCATGCCAACTAGTGGGACAGGCTTGATTTACCCATTGAGGAGCTATGACTCAGTATTTGTATAACTTGACGAATAACTGTTTAGGTGTTCTCAAACTCAGTCTGTAAACTAGTTATGCTATTAGTCATGCATTCTCACATAGACTCATTATGGCAGACCTAAACAGGCCAATTCTGAGTTCCAAAAGGTTATTTTTGGTAGGTAGATTTTTTAGTTATTCCATTATTTGTGTATTCATGCCCTCGGATTTACAGTTGTTCAGTTTATAAGATATATAAATTTACCAAGGTTTGGATCAGTGTGAACTCAATTATTCTAAGAAAAATCTCAATATACATATAAGTGAATAGAAATATGTGAATATAAATATGTATTATACCTATCATTTTAGCCTTTTTAGTATCTAAGGGTACAGTGAATGTTGTTTTATCAATATATTTCAAGACTTAGACAAGATTTAATTTTCTTAATGTCAAGACCTTTTGTTGATACACAGTGAGATAAAATTTACCATTCTCAGAAAACTTTCTTGATGATTTAATTATGCTCATAATTTCATAGCATTCTCTAGGTGTTTTGTATAAACATTTACAAAATAATATGTCCCGGGCACATACATTTAGTGACAACTGAGCTGCCTCGGTTTTAAATCCATTTATAATAATTTTTTTTTTGTTAACATATAATGTATTGTTTGTTTCAGGGGTACATGTCTGTGATTCATCAGTCTTACACAATTCACAGCACTCACCATAGCACATACCCTCCTTGATGTCCATCACCCAGCCACCCCTCCCTCCCACCCCTTTAAATCCATTTTTAGACCGTTTACTTTTTGTTTCTAAGTGGAAGCTTTTAAGAGTACCCTTTTTTAAAATCCAGTGTTCTCGTTATTTTCCTGTTAAATATATTTTTTAACCAAACATTTTGAAAATGCTTTTCCGTAAGGCAGGAATCAGAGCAAACACACCCCAAAGCAAGTTATCCATCTGAGCCCTAAATCAATACCCAAAGCTATTTCTATATTGGTTTACTGAATTATATCACTATTTTTGAAGAATGAAGGAAAAGATATCCTCTATAAAGTCACAACAGATTACTGGAAGACAAATGTGCCATATCTGAGCTAAACACACCTTATTATCTAGTATTTTCAGAAACTCTCGTGCTTTGTGCTACTGTCATAAAACATGCTGCATTGATCCAGAAAGGTAGAAACCTGTGCAAGATTCTTCTATAGATTCATTTCAGAGATATCCAGACTTATTCATACATTGTTCCCTTCCCCTTCAGAAGTCTTGATCTGAATTGCAATTTGTGGTTTTATTTTTTTAAAAGAATTGCATGAATATTTTAAATGCAATTTGGTGTACTATGTTACTGATCGTGCATTATTTATGTTAAGATTCTCTTTAATCGTAAGGCCTCACAAAGTATATGACAGAGGGACGGGGTTGAATTTCTTCTCTGTGTTTGGGGTCATTAAGTCAGGGGTTATAGCAACAGTAAATTTTCAAGTTTAGTGCCTTGGTTTCTCTGCATCTTGTTTATAGATGTGAGGAAGCTCATATAAATGTTTGGAAACCAATTGATCGGGTTTGGAAATACCACACCCATGTACCATAGTCATATGTTTTAACAAATAAATATGAAGTTCCTTCAAGAATAAGAAAGACTCACAAAAGATGAGGAAAGCATAATGGCCAACCTACATGTTTAGCATAAAAAGGAAAATCGGAGTACTGCTCAGCTGGAAAAGTCTTCAACAGTGAAGCTCCACTTATTTCTTTAAGAGACTCTTTATTATCCCAAGAGTTCCCACAGCTGGCTTATCATCCCCCAAAGAATAGAGAGCATTTTGTTGATCTATTGTTTCTTTTCTCTCCTAAGACATAGAGTGACTGCCTGCCAAAGACCACAGTGTGGGAAGGAGGGGAAAGGATAAGTTCACGGGAGAGAAACCTGACAAATTACTCCTCAGGAAGGTGATGCTCTGCGGGGACAAGTCATGTTGCTAGGATGTCCTTCACACGATATGCTGATGCGCTGTGCTTTGATCTTCCTCCCAGTAATACATCACCCCAATCTAATTATGAGAAAAACATCAGGTCAATTCCAATCAAGGGACATTCTATTAAATACCTGTCCAGTACTCCGCAAAACTGTCAAGTTTATCCAAACCAAGGAAAGTCAGAGAAAATATCACAGCCAGGAGCAGGCTGGGGAGACATGAAAACTAAATGCAGTGTGTTATCTTGGTTTAGGTCCTAGAACAGTTAAAGGACAGTGGGTAGAAACTACAGAAAACAGAATAAAACACACACTTCGGTTAAGAATAATGTGTCAGTATTTATTCATGAATTGTGACAAACATACCACGTGAATGTGAGATGTTGTTAAAAGGGGAAAGCAGGTGTGGAGTATATTGGAACTTGAGGTACTGTCTTCGTATTTTTTAATAAATCTAAAACTATTCTAAATTTAAACATACAAAAAAAAAACTAGAAAGTTGTGTACATGCACTATCTGCATTATAGCCATTATCTACTCAGAGGAATCATATTTGTATAGGGTTTATTGGATTTTCCTCTCATTTTGAAAGAGCCATGTCTGGTTCTAACTGTTTAGAATTAATACTCTGTTTAACAGTACCAGCATCATCTTTAGATGGTGATGCTGTCGTTTCTGAGCCTTGGATTATCCAAGTTTATATTTCTAGACCAAGAGATAAAATCTTAGGGCTTAGAGTTGACACCAACTCTACTTATCGTGTGGTATCAGGTATTAGCCCTTCTGTCGTATGTAAAGAAATGGTATTACGTGCATGTCCTAAGGCAAGATTTTATTATTGAAATGCAATGTGTTATAATGCAAGTCTGGATAACCATGACCTATCTATCATTCATTTACATGTGTCAACTCAACTGGCATTTCTTTTTCTTTTAATTTAAAATTTTATTATTTGCCTCATTTTTTGCATAAATTTTGATTTTGAAAATATTGCATTAAAATATTATTGGTCATGTTTACAAGTTTTTTTTTAAGTTTTTTTTATTATGTTCAGTTAGCCACTGTATAGTACATAATTAGCCCTTGATTGATTCAGTGTTCAACGATTCATTAGTTAAGTATAACACCCAGTGCTCATCATAGCACGTGCCCTCAATACCCATCACCCTGTTACCCCCTAACCCACCCTCCTCCCTTCTGAAACCTACAGATTGTTTCTCAGGGTCCATAGCCTCTCACGGTTCCTCTCACTCTCTGATTTCTCCCCCTTTGGATTTCCTTCCCTTTCCCTATGGTCAACCAGCATTTCTTGCCCATCTGTTGAGACAGAGAATGAGAATACTTGGTGTAAAGAGCTCCCCCTGGTGGTGGTGGACAAAATAAAGAGTTACACAGCGCTGCCTGGAAGGGTAGGCAAGTAACTAGTGGGACCATGGTTGCCTTTGGAAGGTCACCGCTGCTGCTAGCCGACTCACAACTCCTCATTTCTGTCAGTTCATCCATTCATTCCACAGATATTTTTGAATAACAAATATTTAACAGGCTGTGTTCTAGTCACTTCAGTGCATTAGTGAACAGCACAGACCAATACCCCTGCCCCTGTGAAGCTCTGAAAATTACTATCTCTGAAGATTACAAAATCCCTCCTTATCTTGAGCCAAAATCTGAATCCCTATAGCTTGCATTAAGGGGAAAAAAAGTTCATTTTTTTTTCCTACATAAAAGTCTCATGTTTGAGGATAGCTGTTGTGTCTCTAACTTCCATGCCCACTCCAATCCCAGCAAATACTGTTTCCTGGCAGTACTTTCCCAGTTCCTTCCAATATTGTCAACATGATTTAGATTCAAGTCCCTTCCCTGTCCAGTTCTGGAGGGCAGCGCAGTCCTAAGGCTGCTGCCTTAGAAGTCAGGAGGAACAGGATCAGTTCTTTGGTCTACCCGTAATTGCTGTGGTCTGGGTGCACATCATTTGGCCTCACTTTGCCTCAATTTTCTTATGTTAAATGAGAGTAATATTTTTACTTTATACACATGTTGTAAAATTCGAGATAATTTATATAAAATGACTAACAAAGGGCTGGGCAAATCATAGGTGTTCAAAAAATACGCTCACTATAAGCTAACCCATCTCCTTTTACTAAATATGCTGTTTAATTATGTGTCTCTCCTGCCTGAGTGCTGTTAAATTTTTGGTTCTGTGGGCCTGTGGGCATTTACCATTTTGGTTCAGTTTTGCTATCTATTCACAGTCTCTTATCACAAATCCATAGAGCTGCTGTGTTTTTGAGTGCTCAGATTTCAGAAGATAATGCAGTGGTCCCTGTATGACCTGTAGGTTACAAAATATGCCCAACACCCAGGATTATCCTGGAAGAGCTCCTGGTTACCAAGCATACTAATGCTTCTGCAGTGAAAAGTGTGGGTATTCACACGAAGTAGGGCTAATAAAGATTTTTATAACCTCTTATTAACTCAGATCTGATTTTGCCCTCAAAAGAGCAAATTCAGCAACTTTCCGTTTTCAGTGTGTTTGGTGCAGGGACTGTAGATAAGGAAGTCAATTCACGATGCCACCCCGCAAAGATCATTTTGAGTCCTGAGTCAGTTCACCAATAGTACCTGATCCTGAGTACCGACAATTTTATAAATATACTTGAAAAATCTTTCAAGTCATTAATTACAAAAAAAAAAGCAAAAAATATTTTTCTCACAGATCTGATCAGATCCTGAGATGTTTTCTTTTTTGTTCATTTAAAAATTATTTGTCCTTCAATATGATTACCAAATATTTGGATAAGCTCTAAAATTTGTTTCAAATGGCTGCTTTTCTTTCTTTCTTTTTTTTTGTATTTCCCTTTCTTTGTAGTGAATCCGTGGGAGCATTTTTCTTATTTTTCATTGTGTTCTAGTTCTTGATGGTATGTTATCTTTTCTTTTATATTAATTTTCCTCTGGTTCTAAAAATCATGTCTCATGGTAATGTTATTAGTTGTCAGATTCTACAAACTATTTTATGTGTCAAAATCTTGACAAAAATGTTTTCACAAAAAGTATCAGTTTTAGCCAGTAGAGGGAGTCAACTACAACTAAATGTAGTTTATGACAAAGAGTATAAGCTTTCATTTGTGGATTTTAAAATGTAGTATCATATATATTTTTAAGTATATACATATAATCTAAACAAATATAATTTAACATAATGTATTTTCATTGTGCACAGACCACACACTTATGTGTCTTTTCAGTTCTGTAAACATACTCATCTCTGTTCTTCTTTCTTCTACTTGACATATTGTTTTAATTCTCTTTTAATGCAAAGTCTAAAAAGGAAATTAGTGTTATTTGAACACATAAGACAAGTGTTTATATTTAAGATCTGTAAAAAGATAAATTTCCTTTAATATTCTAACGACGTAAAAATACTATAGCCCTCACGTATAATTATGCCACATTATGTCTTTGAACCTGTGGTTTATCATTATGAAAAGAGCTTTTCAAATTTACAGAATCTTAAGATTCTGTACATTACCAAGTACGTTACCATCACTTCCTTGAGAAACCAGTCATGGACCCAGAGTGGCGAGCACAAGCTGCTCCAGGAAGCACCTGCTTCCATGTCTCATCAGTGAGAAAAGCCAGCCCCTCAGCCTTTTTCTCACTGCTCCTCAGCTACTCCCCATTCTGCTTTATTGCATCAGAGCCCTCCTCAAGATTAGCATTGACTGGGAAGTATATGTAGCAGTTGCATTGGCAAATCTGGTGATCACGATGGTCTAGGGACACATCCCTGACCCAGTGTCAAGACTATCCGTTCCATAGGATTGTGCAAGGGGAGCACCATTAAATATGGATTCCAGCGCCCACATTCTCCATCTCTTTTTTTTTTTTTTAAAGATTTATTTTTTTGACAGATAGAGATTACATGTAGGCAGAGAGGCAGGCAGAGAGAGAGAGAGAGGAGGAAGCAGGCTCCCAGCCAAGCAGAGAGCCCGATGCGGGGCTTGATCCCAGGACCCTGGGATCATGACCTGAGCCGAATACAGAGGCTTTAACCCGCTGAGCCACCCAGGCGCCCCCACATTCTCCATCTCTTGATCCTGGGGTGTGGTTGTGGTTGTGATCCCCCAACCAGAGGCTGCTGTTCTCCCTGATGTACTTTTTAATTTGTGGCTGCTATTATTTGCTTAGTTTTTTTTTTTTTTTTTTTTTTGGTTTTCCAATATCTTTTTGTTGTTATTTATTTATTTTTTTTTCTCTTTTTTTTTTTCTCATTTTATTTTTTTCAGCGTAACAGTATTCATTCTTTTTGCACAACACCCAGTGCTCCATGCAAAACGTGCCCTCTCCATTACCCACCACCTGTTCCCCCAACCTCCCACCCCTGACCCTTCAAAACCCTCAGGTTGCCCCAACCTCCCACCCCTGACCCTTCAAAACCCTCAGGTTGTTTTTCAGAGTCCATAGTCTCTTATGGTTCGCTTCCCCTCCCCAATGTCCATAGCCCGCTCCCCCTCCCCCAATCCCACCTCCCCGCAGCAACCCCCAGTTTGTTTTGTGAGATTAAGAGTCATTTATGGTTTGTCTCCCTCCCAATCCCATCTTGAAAGAATAAAAGAAGAATATTTGCTTAGTTTTAAGGAGAAAAAGAAGACTGAGAACTTTACTCGGTGAGAACTTTACTCCCTGAGAGTGGGTTTATTTTTTATTCTATTTTTAAAATAATTTATTTTACCATCACTTGGAAACACTGGATTGACATCGACCTCCCTGATCTTGAACTAAGAAAATAAGCTTTACAAATTAAAACTTCCTTAAAGAACTTAAAAGTGAACTAACAAATCAGCTCTGGGGTTGTAGACTGTCAGCATCACCTAGAACGAGTCTTAGAAGAACTTCTTTCATTACAGATACCCAACATCCAAACATAAAACTTTAGCCAGAGGTTAGACTGTTTCTTCATTATTTTTCTTTTCAAAATTACCTTTAATTTGCTGCACTCAATTTGGTGGGGAAGCTATGCTTAATTCTGTTTATCAAGTATTGATATAAAAAAGTGTTGTGAACCCCCCACCCCCCTGTTACCTTCTTACCACGGGGTGCATGTGCTGTGCGTGCTCTGTGTCCCAGGACAGCCGGCTGCCCTGGGCTTCAGAGACTTTATGGACCAGATCACTTTAAATATCCAAAAGATAGTAGTAGTAAGGAAATTTGAAAATATGCCCTTTTCGACTATTCATAGCATTCTTGGAATAGGGACTGTTCTGCAAACACACATTGCTTCTCTCTTTTTCTTTTTAAAAAATTGTTAATAGCCTCTCTCAGGCAAGGTGGACCCTCAACATTCAGTATTACACATATTGGAATAGCGCTGTTCTATTTAAAAAGGAAAAAAAAAAAAACTAGCATAGTAGACTGTGTCAAAGTTAGTTTTATTGATGCTAGCACTTTGCGGTTTTTTTTTTTAGTTTTTATTTAAATCCCGTTAGTTAACATAATTCCAGTTAGTTAGTTTCAGGGGCACAATTTAGCGACTCAGCACTTCGATACAACACCCAGTGCTCATCACAAGTGCCCCCTTCATCCCCATCACCTATTTCACCCATCCCCCACCCATCTTCCCTCTGGTAACCATCAGTTCGTTCTCTATAGTTAAGAGTCTGTATCTTGGTTTGCCTCTCTCTTTTCTCCCCTGTGATCATTTACTTTGTTTCTTAAATTCCACATATGAGTGAAATTGTATGGTATGACTAATTCTGCTTAGCACAATATTCTGAAATATAACATTAATATGTAACATGTTAAAACTAATGGAGCCCTGTTTTAGCCAACATGCGTGGGTTTTCAATAATCAGCATTGCAGGGCACTGAAAGGTATTTTAGGAATGGTTGAAATCTGGGGACATTCACCAGGTTCCAACTTTGTTTAGGAGGAATAAGCAGGAAGAAGGTGGAGGGAGGAGGATGCCACCCTTTTTCTTGCCACTTTCAAAAAAGCCCTCTCTTTTTAAAAGAAGTATTAGTGCTCAGAGAGGGTCGTTAAAGACATTTTCAGAGCCTCTAATTAGACCAACGCATTCACAACTTTTTTTTTTTTACATGGGGATTGGTTCAGGCAGTAAAATCATAAGGCCTCGTGCTGTTGTTCCAAGAAGAAAGATGGGTTTACTCTTTTGAATCAGACTTCAGAGACAGAGGATAAGCATATTTTTATCCACATTGCTTATTTACATGGTGTGTTTTAACTTGTCAAAGTAAGTGTGTACCTCTGCAGTAGTCATAAATAATTCCTTAGATCTCACGATCTACGCGGCACAACCGGGAAGCTCTCAGAGCAGCAGTTCTGCCTGGCAGAGGTGGCGCAAAGGTTCTGATGTTGGACATTTTTTTTTTTTTTTTTTTAAAGATTTTATTTATTCATTTGACAGAGAGAGATCACAAGTAGGTAGAAAGGCAGGCAGAGAGAGAGAGAAGGAAGCAGGCTCCCCGCTGAGCAGAGAGCCGGATGCGGGACTCGATCCCAGGACCCTGAGATCATGACCCGAGCCGAAGGCAGCGGCCCAACCCACTGAGCCACCCAGGTGCCCCAAGATGTTGGACATTTCTAAGGACGTGTGGACCATGGGGACCGAGCAGAGGTCACGGGGAGGACACAACTTGAACAGCTTAACTCACGGGGAGCCACCTCCCACGCTGCAAGGTGGTTCAGTTTGTTTTCAATTTTCCCTCTGCTGAAAAATTAAGAACAAGAAGCAGGTGGTTTTATTAGTTTTAAATCATATGTAGGATTTCACGATTTACTTCTGTTGACTTAGAGGGTACAAGGTGAACTGAATGAAGATGCCATTTTTTTTTTAAAGACTTTATTTATTTGACAGATAGAGATCTTGAGTAGGCAGAGAAGCAGGCAGAGAGAGAGAGGGGAGGAAGCAGGCTTTCTGCTGAGCAGAGAGCCCGATGTGGGGCTCGATCTCAGGACCTGAGATCATGACCTGAGCCGAAGGCAGAGGCTTTAACCCACTGAGCTACCCAGGTGCCCCTGAAGATGCCATTTTAAATAGCTTTGATTGTAGTTAGTCTGAATTGAAAAGTCATGGGATACAATTGTGGAAACATCAAGAAAAAAGGAAAAACTGATCACAGTCCTCTTTCTCAGTCATCGATTGATCATTCATGCTTTCATTCAATAAGTATTTGTATTTTGGGCTCTCTTTAGGTGATGGTTATATAGCAGAGAAGAAGCCCTTCATGGAGCTAATCATCTAGACATCCAAAGAGGGGAAGACAAACAATATCAGCATGACAAATGGCATAAAGGGGGTTCGGGATGCCGACGTTGGGTATAGCAGAAATAGCGGTGTGGTCAGGGGCCAAGGAGACTCAAAAGGAGAGAAGGAATTATCTAGAGGAATAAAGAGGAAAAGTATTACAAACAAAAGGATTAGCAACACGTCCTTTATTTTTAAGTAGGAAAAAAGAGAGCGACTATGATGATATGCAAAAATCTTGGCTTTATTTCCAAATACTTCTTTAGGTGTGATCCCAACAATGCAATTACTGGATGGAGGGAAAGGAATATTTTTTTTATTATTAACATATAATGTATTATTAGCCCCAGGGGTACAGGTCTATGAATCACCAGGTTTACACACTTCACAACACTCACCATAGCACATACCCTCCCCAATGTCTATAACCCCACCACCCTCTCCCTACCCCCCTCCCCCCAGCAACCCTTAGTTTGTTTTGTGAGATTAAGAGTCTCTTATGGTTTGTCTCCCTCCTGATCTCATCTTGTTTCATTTATTCTTTTCCTGCTCCCCAAACCCCCCATGTTGCTTCTTGACTTCCTCATATCAGGGAGATCATATGATAGTTGTCTTTCTCCGATTGACTTATTTCACTAAACATAATACCCTCTAGTTCCATCCACGTCATTGCAAATGGCAAGATTTCATTTCTTTTGATGGCTGCATAGTATTCCACTATGTATATATAGCACATCTTCTTTATCCATTCATCTGTTGATGGACATCTAGGCTTCTTCCATAGTTTGGCTATTGTGGACGTTGCTGCTATAAACATTCGGGTGCAAGTGCCCCTTTGGATCACTACATTTGTATCTTTTGGGTAAATACACAGCAGGGCAATTGCTGGGTAATAGGGTAGCTCTATTTTCAACTTTTTGAGGAACCTCCATGCTGTTTTCCAGAGTGGTTGCACCAGCTTGCATTCCCACCAACAGTGTAGGAGGGTTCCCAGGAAAGGAATATTTTTAAGGCTGTTGCTACAGGTCATCAGGGAGCTCTCTGGAGAAGTGGTACTCAGCTGACCTCCTGCCTGTGGTACCAAGGTGTGTACGTATAGTACAGACTGCTTATGATAATTGCAGAATTCTTAAATTAATAGATGACAATCATATCTTATTGTTCAGTTTTACAGTTCTGTGATTATGTGTGATGCTGAAGAATTTTTCATATATTTATTGGACATTTGCATTTGTCCCTTACGGTACTATTTCTTCAAAGCTTTTGTCTATTTTTTATTTGATCTTAGTGACCTTTTTATTCATTTCTATGTGTTCTTCATGGAATAATATTAACCTTTTTTGTATTCTTGTCAAATTCATTATAGTTCCGACTTACCTTTTAATTCTTTAATATTAAGATTTTTTATTATGAAAATTTGTTGATATTTTTATCATCCTTTCTTAATAGACATTTCTTTATCAATTCTTTCTTCCATTGCTTTTATGCTTGAAATGTTCTTCCCTATCCACAGATCAAATATTCACATAAAGTGTTTTTCTAGATATTTTATGCTCTTTATTTACATGCTATGGGTATCATACTAGAGCTTATTTTGATATTTGTGCAGTGTATCTAAATTGACTCTTTCAGAGGAGTTAGCTAATTTTACCCCGTACCACCTCAGTGTGGATCTAGCCTCTTTTTGTTATCCGAATTCTTCTGTACACTGGAATCGGCTTTAGATCTGTCTGTTCCTTCTCGTCGACGCATGTGTGCTCCTCACACCCTTGTTACACGGTTAAGTCTTTTGATCACTCTAACCATTTTTAGGTGTCCGTTTCAGTGCCTTTAAGTACATTCACAATATTGTGCTGCCCTCACCACTGTCCTCTTCCAGATCTTTTTCATCGTCCTCAGTAGAAACTCTGTCCCCGTGAAACAATAACTCCTCCTTTCCTTTCTCCTTGCACATGGTTCTAATTATTATAGATTTGTAATATATTTTCGAGTCTGATAGGCATAAAAGCACCCAGCCCATTCTTCTTTAAAGGTGATACTCTTCATTTTGCCTATGCTTCGTGTTGTTTCACGGGCTCCTCCTAGTTTATCTCCTCTCCCGTGAGTGGCTCCGTCCTCCAGCCGGCACCCGGGCTCGGGATTCTGGGCGCTTCTTTCCTCCTCACATCCGTCCGTCACTCATCCTGCTGGTCCTCTATCATCAGTATTCCTTGCTTGCTCTCTTACTTTCTCCTCCGTCCTGGCCCGTGTGCCTCATTCGGGCTCCTCCCTCGCCACAGGGCTTATTGCCTCAGCCTCCCAGCCCACCCTGCTTCCTCTTCCTTTGCTTTCTCCCACTCCTCGAGCACACTGGTGCCATCCGATTGTCTTTCCAGTACAAATACAATCCCACCACGGAGCTGCCTTTATGTTCTCCTGAAGCTCTTGACTTTCAGGGTCAAGTTCAGATTTTTTGAAGGATTTAAGGATCTTGCAGGACTGTAAACATCTACCACTGTTCCCCTCAGCTCTGCGCTCCCGGATGTGTATGCACAGCCATGCTCTCCCAGGTGCACACATTTGCACGCACACTCGCATGCACACTCGCAGAGCCAGCAAGCTTCAGCCTCGCGGAATGGCTTTCATGCTCCAGGAAGGCTGGTCTCTGTCAAGGTTCCATATTCTTGCTCCTGCCCAGAAGCCTCACCCGCTCCTCTTTCTCCCAACATCCTCCCCTTTCCATTCCCGCCACTACCCCCCCCCCCCCCCCCCCCCCCCCCCCGACTGTTAGGTCTCCTCCTCTAAGCAGGAGCTTGGAGGATGGCTGCCCACCCTTCCCTGGAGGTCAAAGCTCTGCGGTGTAAGGAAGGTTCCATGAAGGCGGGACCTCCGTCTTTCACCAGCACAGTTGAGGGCATGATAGTATTTCTGGGAGCAAAATCAGGAGATGAGTATGAGCCTGTGCTCGCTTGCACGTCATTTGTCTCATGTTCTTTCTTTAAAATGGACTGAAGTTAACAAGATTTGTCTGAAATAATTTTTCACAAGGTTACTGAGAATTGTTTTTGTTTTGTTTGTTTTACATAAGATTTTATGTATTTATTTGACAGAGAGAGCCAGCAAGAGAGGGAACACAAGCAAGGGGAGTGGGAGAGGGAGAAGCAGGCTTCCCGCTGAACAGGGAGCCTGATATGGGGCTCCATTCCAGGACCCTGGGATCATGACCTGAGCTGAAGGCAGAGGCTTAACTACTGAGCCATCCAGGCGCCCCACTGAGAGTTGTTTTATTCCTTGAACTCTAACTACTGTTTTCTGCTGATCTCAGAAGGGACCCTCACCCTTTCCCACTCTACCTCTTGTTAAATAGGATGATTCTTAACTTGCACGTGAAGGAAACTTCATGTTTCCACCACCTACTCTGTATTTAGCTTCTGAATAAGCTATTAATGTGCACTGCATTGTGTCTCTCCTTTTTGCTCTGCTATGGTGACTTTTAATTGAGGTTTTCTTTATTACACTGCCTCGTATGGCCACTTTGTTGTAACTCATTTCCTAGTAATTGGATATGTACCTCCTCTGAAATGTAATTTTCTTTGGGCTTGTAAAATGCAGAGCGCAAGCCATCCACATGAACCCATTCATAGAATTTTTGCTGTCATTAAAAATAAGGATCAAAAATTACTACCTTGAAAGCAGAATGTGAACCACGAGTGGAAACTGTCAAGAGAATAAAAGACATGAATTTAGCATAAGACATCCCAAATTAGGGGAGGGAAGTGTAATTCGAGAGCATTATTAAATGAAAACATCTTTGAATCACAGTGAAAAGAAGCAGTTGGTCTTTCTTTGACAGATTATCTGAGATTCACTCCCTTGAAGAGTAAATTAAATGAGCCTGGTGGTCTCCTTTTAATGCAATATCATGAAAGCAATAGAGCCAGCGTCTAAAATTTAAAATTTTGCCTCATGTAAATGGGTGGAATGGCAGAAATAACACCCCTGTTGGGGTGCTGCGGAAGAAGTCTGTGCTCCCTTTCCCCCAGCATTTACAGCCCAGACTTCTCAGAGTGGAACTGGAATTCGTGTTGCATGACTGCTCTATGATACTTGAACGTCTTGAGATTTAGGTTTTTAAATGACTGCATTCACTGTAATGTTAGCATCCATAATAATGTTTTTCTTCTTTTTCTGGCTACTAGTACAGTTGGAGTTCTAAAAAGAGATGGATGACCAATTAAGTAGATAGCTATTGCAGAAGTAACCATGTAAAAAGCCTGTGAATGGGTTCTGTGAAAGGTTTGCATGAAATACGCCATTTAAGCTAGCGTGAAGTTAATTCAAGGAGGTTTAATTAATCAGCAGGTTATTTATTGAACAACTACTGTGTGTCTAACATTCTGATGTGTGTGTAACAGCCATTGCCCTCAAGGAGACAAGACTAATACGTATGAAACAACTTGAGGTTAATTGTGTGCTGAAGTCTGGGGCACTGCGTTATGGATAAATAGGAAGCATCCATAGGAGGAAGACAGCAGTGAAGACAGGAGTTGGAGAAACCTTCCTATGGGCAGCCTGAAGAGCATGTATCTATTTATGGTTCTGTTGCTTTTATCTGTCTTTTCAGAAACATTCCTTAGATTGGTAACAGTAGTTGCTTCTGGAAAAACGATCTGGTAGAAGGCTTACTTTTTGTGGTGTTCTAACTAGATTGTTTGAATTTCTTACTTTGTGCATATTTTTCCTATTCCCAAAATAAAATGGTGAATAATTAAAGTGGGTAGCTCAAGGAGCTCCTCAGTGGAAAAGCAGCGAGAGTAGGGAATGCTGTGAGGCAGCTCTGAAGAAGGAGGATGGGATGGGGCAAGGCAGAAGAGACCAGGGAGAGCACTCTGGTACATGGAGGGCATTGGGGAGTATCAGCCAGAGAGCAGGACACCATGAATGTGTGTCAAAAGGGGGAGAGTCATTTCGGTTCATTGCACACGTTTTGGAATTAGAGTGCCGAGATTGAATCCCATTGACTCACTGGGTCTTATTAGAGTTCATCTCTCTGAATCTCAGTTTCCTCTTCCGCCCGACAGGAGTTATTCATACGCACATCATGGGGGTAGTCTGAGGATGAACATGAAGGTCAGTCACGTAGTACAGTGCCTGGCACATGGTGGGACCTCACACAGCCTGTGAAAAGATCCCAAGTGGGTTGGAAAAAGGGCAGCTGGGAGGTTCTCAAATCCATCTTCTCTTGGACCCTGACAGCATTATCCAACTTCAGGCTCCTAGAAGTATTTGAATACCCTTCATAATGAACTGAGATTTCTCCCGCTGCTCCATCCTCAGCATTCATCAGCAGTTTGCCTAAAACACACAAATCTGACCATGCCATTCCTTGATGGAAAGCCTTCAACAGTTTCTACCACCTGTGATGAAGTCCACCCCCAATAACACACCGCACACACCGAGTCCTCCAGAGCCCTGCGCTTTCCTGTCCACCTCCCCAGCCTCACACCTTGACACTCCCAGGCTGAGCTTAAGAGCTCTAGCAACAGAAACTGCTTGTTGTCTCAGCCACCAGCAGGCTTTTGGCACCACGCCTTCACTGATGCTCTTCCCTCTGGTGGAACATCTTTCTCCCTTCTCCCTGCCTTTCCCTATCTCCTCCTTAGTCTTTGAAACTCCTTCAGGAGTCTTGCTCTGGTTTCCTCTGAGTCCCACGCAGCCTGGGTGATGTTCTTATTCCCACTGCCACTGCAGTATTCTGTGCATGTCTCTAATATTTCTCGGGCAGGAGGTGGGAAGTTTCTACCCCCTTCCCTCATAACTCTCCCCCCGGCTTGCTTCCTCACAGTGGGGAGACTGATGGATGGGGTTAGCTCCGGTAGGAAATCGAGCATACTGTCTTTAACCCTTCTCTCTCCCCTCTCTTTGGAGCCTTGACTTCAAGCCTTACATTCTTCGGGCACGGGCCTCCTGTGGGGGGCTGTCGTTCTTCAGCAGTGTTTGTGACATTGACTGTGTTAGTCAGTCTGACTCACAACGTGCTGGCCATCCCTTTGGATTCTCACACTAAGCTGCAATCTCCCATATGAGGTTTCTTAGTTACAACAGAGATGCTTTGCTTTCCATCTGCCTTACTCTATTGGGCATCTCTCTTGTGTCTGACCTCGGAAAGGGATAAAGAAGTGTTAGCTATTGAGCCACACAGGGCCCATTGGAACCATCTTACTGCATTTTTGCACTTTGGTCATCTCTATGTGTCTATCTTGGGCACGAACTGGATTTATCTTCATAAGACTAAGGACTGCTGCTTATCTTATGTTTGCATGCACAGAGCCTGGTACTCGTGGTGCCAGGTGGACACAGTCCCTGAGTGCTTGCTTGTTGAATGCACGTGGTAAGGCTGTGTGCAGTGGGCCTGCACTAGGACCGACTGTGACAATGGTGGGCAAATCCTGAATGATGAAGGTGATGATGATGATGGTGATGATGGAGGTGGTGATGGAGATGATGGGGACAGTTGGCATTTACTGAGCCTCTCTTGGACTTCCTGAGAAACCAGATAAGTTCAACAGGCTCTCCTAAGCCCCCGGAAGGGAGAGAGGGTGGAGGACGGTCCTGGAGCCAGCAAGCAGGGCGGGGAGTAAGAGGGCAACGGTTATCATCTTCCCTGAACAAATGAGGAAACAAAGACTCAGCAGTGAAAAAATGCCTCCCAGTACAAATCCGAAGATTTTTCTTTCTGTGATTCTCATGATGGCAAGGTTCCAGAGGATGGAAGCGAGAGAAGAGAGAATGTTTATGCTTAGATTTCTAGGCTAGGAGACTAGAAGACTGGCAGTCAGACTGACAGAAAGGAGAGAGTTGAAATGGACTGTTTTGAGAGCGGGGGGATCTGTTAAGATCTGCTTTGCCTCTGTGGAATTGAGAGAATCATGGAATTTTCAGGTTTGGTGTCCTGTGTTGAAAATACAGCACAAGTACAAATACAGTTCTTACTGTTCAGTCATGATTTGTGTCTTTTAAAATATTGGGCATTCTCATAAAGAATGTGACAAGTTAAATTTTTGTTCTAAATCACTTGCAATTAATTGTGATCCTTAACTATCTTTGCTCATTCCTGGTTATATTTTTGATTTGTCGATTCTTTCCAGTGTATATTCAAGTCCACATATGTATTGAGAGCACAGTGATTGAGAAGAATTTTGAGACAGCCCTCATGAGCCTGTGTAACTGATGGCATTTCTCGATGAGTTTGTTTAGTGATGAGTCTCATTCTTTCTCATGCTTCTAATCTCTGGTTATTTTAAATATTGTGGAAACCATAGCTGTTGATACTCTTTTCTTTATAACTCCATGCACTGAAGATGTTTTCTAGTCCTAGGATCCAGAGGAATCTAGATGTATGGGCCAGATCAATAATAATAAGATCGATAGGCTTTTATTTTTATTCCATTTCCCTTTACTGAAGTGGTCTTGGTTTGCGACATTGACATGAGAAATATAGCTTGAATAGGGTCAGTACTCCCTATAAATTAAAATGTTAAAAAAGCAGCAATATTTAAAATACCTTCAAATCCACTGTTTTCCATGTTCTTCACACTTAATTTCCTGAAACTTAATTCAAAATCAGGGCTTCAGTGGACAGAGAAAGAGGCATTTATCTTATCATTGCTTCCCACCTCCTCCGTGCAGGCTGACTGTGCGCCCACCAGCCCTTCACCACACAAGCAAACGTAAGGACTTAAATTTGTGATTGCATGCAGCCTGAGCCCTGGGTGAGTCCAAGCCTGAGGACCAGGAGAGTTGGTTTTGTTGGCAGTTTTCCCTATTGCAACATCGTCTGGTCCCTCTCCTAAATGAAGGTATCTGAGATATCATCAACAACGGTTAGTTTAAAGGTGCAAGAGGTATGTTTTCACAAGAGGCTCCTAATAATGCAACGAATACCATAGCATCCCTGTCCAGTGAACTCCAGAAGCTTTGCACATATTAATCCATTTATCTTTCCCACGTTCCTCTGAAGGGAGGAAAAGGTCATTTTTATGCTTTTCCTGATCCAAGGAGAGTAACATATGGCAGAGGTGAAGTCTGAAGCAGGTCAGTAGAGAAGGAAACTCAGTCTTTATCGTCTTCATTTGGATTTTACTCTCTTATTTCACGATTGGTAATGTTCGGATAACCCCATCCTTCTGGTTATTAATGTATTTGCTTATTCCTTTATTTATTCCTTGTCATATTTTCATAAGGCACCATTATATGTCAGGTACTAGGTCAAATTTGTCTGTATACCAGTTTAAACCTTCGTCACTGTGCAGAAATTAACTTTGGGCTTTACAGAACCCAGAGCCACCTCTAGGACGCACAGTTTCTAAACCACTGAAGTAGAATAATTATTCAGTTATTTATTTAACAAATATTCCTTGAGCATCTGCCATGTTCCATTAAGGCAGGCTGCCTAACATCCCCCCATATCTAAATTTTTATAACTGTAATTATTTTTAAATGTCCTTTTCATATTGAGTATATTGTACATTTGTCTAAGTTATGTTTTTTTTTTTGTCCTTTGCCCTTTCTGGCTATTGGGATTAAAGAACTGGTACAAGTTCTTCTTTATCACTTCATCCATAATAATGTTTAGATTAGTATTTGACTTTAGGCTTGCATCTTACTCATCAGAAAACAAATTTTTAAAACTGACAAGGAACATGCAAAGCTATAGCTTTCTGTAGATTTAGAAAGCTGACTGGGTTCTCTTGTATTTCTGTATGCCCCCTGGTTGGAAGGACCCTTCCTGAGCACGGAAGAACCCTATATTTGAACAGAGCCCCCTATATGGGAAGTGTGGTGATGTGATGTCCTCATAAGAAAATGGTGTTTTCTTAGTAGCTTTGCTCACGATTAGCTTCCCCAAATTCATTAGCTAAATTGTAATTTGCTTTTCTCCTCACTTAGTTCTTTCAATTTCTTTCAAACTTTGTTCCCGTCCTGCTCCACACTGCATGCTGGACTATTTGCCTTCTTGTCCACAGACAAGCTTCTGCGTATCCCTTCAAGATCAAGCTTCAGTGCCATCTCCTCTGGAATACCCACACTTTCCTTACTCCCTCACTTGTCCATTCACCTTTTGTTCCCAAACAGGAGGGAATGTTTCTGAAGAATTCTGTAGAATGCTTCTACAGCATTCTGTTGATAGGACTAATAGAACCTATATCCTGTTGAATTATTGTTACTTGTTTAAAGTGATCCTGCAAACATAAATTCCATTCCAGAAAAGGCATTCATTTAATGGTATTTCCATTCCATTCTGTTGTAGTCATTAACCCCCAAGAAGCTCCTTAGAGACAAGGATCATCATGTAAGATTTTGTACCTCCAGTACCCTACCCTACGCTTCAAACATTTGCTTTTATGCTCCTAACTGCACATAGTAGCAGTTTGGGATAGAATAACCTCCCACATGTCTAGCAAGGTCTTTCAGATTTATGCCCGTGGATCAGTCCCATTAGCAGTAGGCATGGACTAGTGCCAAGAGGAGAAGCAGAGCCAACTGCTGACAAGGTGGCAGGATCTCCTCCCCACGTGTGGCCCCAAGCCCGTGCTGTGTATGCCAGCCTCGGTCTAATCAGTCCATTTTTAGAACAGGTGTTCTCTGTCCGCCACACTTGCTGAGAGCAGAGGGGAAGAGTTTGCCACCCGGTTAGAATTTATACAAACAGATGCTGTAAAGAAAATCTTCCATCGCATGCTGTGTCCGCAGCTTAAGTATATTTCGAGCAAAGTGTCTTCACTTCTAAGAGCAAGGTTCCTCCTCACACATGCCCTGCCCACCCCTCCGTGCTAAAAAGTCAGAGCCTGTTCTAGGAACCAAGACTTTGTAGATTGCCCATTTTTTCCTGTTGAAAATCTAACATACCTCACTGCACCAGGAACAAATGGTCTTTACTACTTGGTTAGACACAGATGGTCTGGAAGTGGGGGAGGAAAGCCTATCTCCCTTATTTTAAAAAGAAGTTGCTTTTCTTTTATGACATTAAAACAACAGCCCAACAACCAGGAAGCAAAGGTGTCAAGTCTCAGAAAAGATACAAAAAGAAGCATGTCCCCATTAGTCATACACTCATCTTGGAGTTGGTTCTGTCCTAAACTTCTAGGATGCCTAGAGTGGTCATCTTGGACTTGGCCACCATTATCTACCTCCTGGGATACGGAGGGATCTCATTAGTAGTGAATACTAGGAACTGGGGTGACAGGATACTAGCTAACTGGTTGAGGGAGACATTAAACCTCAGAAATAATAACCATTAATATCATCACCAATATCAGCAAAAATTAATGTTACTCTCTGTCAAGCATCGTGCTTAATAATTTATATATAACCTAATAGAGTCCTTACACTCAGTGTTTGGATTATTTCCATTTACAGTTAAGGAGAGCCATGCTAGCAGATAGTAGCAACAACATATAATACATATGGAGCATTTTTTGTGTGCTGGCACTGTGCCCATCTTCCAAGATCTGGTCAGAATCCTAACCGAAACCGTGGTTTTTAAGGCTACGAAAACAAAACTCCTTGGAGGAGTCTGAGTCAGGGATATGTGGAAACTCTCTCTGTTCTATTTTTGCAGCTTTCTATGAAGTCTAAGGGTAGTTGAAATAGAAAGCTTTTAAAAACTCAAAACAGCCAAGTTTGTAAGCACTGCTCTGTGCTGCCTCATTTGGATACCAGCCTCTTGTAGGAACAGTCAGTCCATGTCGGGGAGGCTTACAAATCAAGTCATGCTGGAAACCCGTTGTGCAGCTGCAGACACTACTCAAGGACCCCTGGTATGGGGGGCGGGGCGGGGGTGGGGGAGGCATTCTCACTGACAGGAGGAATATACATACTTGGTATGGCATTTTTCTACCAGCAGATGGCAGTAAGGTGTTTTGAGAAAAGACTGCCTTTTTCTCTCTGGGAGGCACTGACCCTGGCTGAGATGTGGAGGAAAGGTGGAGTTGAGAAGTACTTAGGAAGTGAAATGAGACAGCAAGCCCATAGGCTATCTTTCTTCTAAAGTTGCAAAATTTCACTGAGACCAGATCAACCACCGAAGGTGTCCTTCAAAGCATTTTGCCTTGTCCTTCAGTTTGGGCACCTGCATGATTTACCTTATTTCAATCATGTCCTCATCCTTGCAACATTGTGAGATAAAATAGGAACCTAAGTGAGGATGAAGACTAATGGAATTTTCTTGTTCGTGAATAAACCCTTAAATCTGGGAATAATTTCTCCATGAGTGGGCTTCAGGGTCTCCACAGTCCCCCCTGGATTATCACGTGTTGTAAGCATTTGAGTTTGTGTGTTTGTTATGGGGGAGTTCCCCTAACATTCATCAGAGTTTCAGGTGGGGTCCGGGCCATTAAAAACACATCCTGTGTGAGGGCATATCCCTCACAGAGGCCTAGAACAGATGCTGGCGGAGGTGGGAACAGAAAACACAAGTGCCTACAAGGGCTGGGCAGATAGCAAAGTGAATGGACTAAACCTGGTGGGGAGTGGGGTGAGCTGCCGAAGCTGTTCCCCAAATACCCAAACAGGCATCCATCGCTCAGAGCCTGCTGAGTTGCTGTGCGGGAATGCAGGCCCAGAGTGGCATGACCTCTGGAGTTTTCCAAAGAACCCACAAGTGCATAATTGTAAATGAACTGCAACAATTTCTAGAAGGGGATGCCTGGGTGGCTCAGTTGGTGAAGCAACTGCCTTCGGCTCAGGTCAGGATCTCAGAGTCCTGAGATTGAGTCCCATGTTAGGCTCCCTGCTCAGCAGGGAGTCTGCTTCTCCCTCTGACCCTCCCCTCTCATGCTCTCTCTCTCTCTCTCAAATAAATAAATAAAATATTTAAAAAAAAAAAAAAAGGAGGGGCGCCTAGGTGGCTCAGTGGGTTAAGCCTCTGCCTTTGGCTCGGGTCATGATCTCAGGGTCCTGGGATCGAGCCCCACATGGGGCTCTCTGCTCAGCAGGGAGCCTGCTTCCCCACCGCCCCCCCCCCACCTGCCTCTCTGCCTACTTGTGATCTCTATTAAACAGATAAATAAAATCTTAAAAAAAAAATTTTCCAGAAAGCACAATGAGTTAACATTTTAAACAGCAAAGGCAAAATGGAGGCACCTCTAATCCCTATGTGACCCTTTAGCTGCGGTTTGACAACCTGAGTTAAGACATCAGCCTCTGATGGATCATAAGCTCAAGACCTGTCTCTCTCGAGATGGGGACACAGGCCGTGTGAGGGAATCCTAGTACTGGCATCCCTACTGACAAATGTTATTACTGTGATAACAACAGTCACAATAGCAGCGGCTGACACTCCAGGACCTACCCTGTCCCACACACTATTCCAAGTACTTTATTTGTGGTAGGTCCTTTGTGACCCTACCCTGTGAGGTAGGTGACTACTGTCTTTACAGGCATTTAGGTAGCATTTGCTGTACCTCAGGTACTGTTCTAGAGGCTTCTAGGCACAAGTCCTGACTCATTTAATCCTTATAACAATCTTATAAAGAGCTCAGGAAACCGAGGCACGGAGCTGTTTAGTCACTTGCCTCAGTCCGTATCCTATATGCAAGCCCAGGCGGTTTGGCTCCAGAGCCTACATGCTCAGCTGCTCTGCTGGTTCTGACTGCTTTGTGGTGCTCTGGGGACCCATCACCCTTCCAGTACCTCTTAGCTGTGGCACTTAGTGGTCTCGGACAAGCCCTCTCCACGCTGGCAAGGTGATGTGGCTGACAATGGAGTGTCGCCAGCCCCAGGTCTCCCGGGAAATCCATCTCATTTTCATGCACCACCACACATGCTTTTTCCAATCTTTGGTATTTTTTTTAATCTCCTCTGAAATGAGCAGATCATAAATCCTTTGCTAGATGAGATTTCCAAATAATGCTGATAGATGGCCTTGTCTCTTAACAAGTTTGGCCCCGACGTCATCACGACAGTCAAAGGGTTGCTATTAGAATACGATGGCAGTGCTGAGAAAGAGAGTGACTGCTTGGTTCTCCACGCAGATTCCTGTTCCGTCTGAGCCCTATCCGAGAAGGGAGGCTTCCCAAAGGCTTGCACAGAATGAACTACTGAAATAAGTGAAAAATTACAGTTGTAATGACAGAGAATTGACTTTAAGTGTAGCAGCAACCGGGAGTCTGTGTCTGATGGACAAGGATGGAATTACAACATGGGAGCTTGCAGTGACTTGCAGAATGCACTTGTTTCCAATTCTGTCTGCTGGTGCCAATGCTGAAACGTAAACCCTGCTGAGAAACTGATAAGGAAAAACGGAGAGGAGGGGACAGGAAAAGGACAGGGTGGGAATTTACTCCAAAGCTGTCTCGTGCCATGAATTACATCAAATGGTACTCTAATTTCCTGTTTAGAAGATGCCCCTCATTTGAGGGGTGGGGTGGGGAGTAGATTTGGCTGTTCCTTTACAGCTTTGCATTTCCATCAGCTCACCAGTTTATGATGCTCCCTGTAAGCAGTGGGTCTTAGCAGTTGGTGTACTTCCATTAGCATATGCCTCTGCAAAATATTTCATCCTTCCGTGACTCCCTTTGATCAGTTAAGCTCCTGTATCTCCCCTAAACAAGTGCAGAGAAGATTTGTGGAAGACCTTTCTTCCTGGGGACTAGTTTTAGTGTCAGTCCTGAAAACAAAACATTAGATATGAAGCCAAATGAAAGGTAGCTTTGGAATAAAAATGCCTGTAAAAAGAACTTTTTTATTGACCACGGGGACTTACAACCAAAAATATGGAAGAATGAGTGACCAAGGGCATTCTGGGAGCATTGTAGAATTCTAGGCTTGATAATATAGCCAACCATTTAAAGACATTTAAAGAGCTATAAAATGGGAAAGATAAAAGCTGAGGGAGCTAACTACCTTTGAAAAGGTACATGCACTTTTTAGGGGCACCTGGGTGGTTCAGTTGGTTTGGCATTTTTTACTCTTGGTTTCGGCTCAGGTCATGATCTCAGGGTCATCAGACAGAGTCAGACTCTGCCCTGGACATGGAGGCTGCTGAAGATTCTCTCTCTCGCCACTCCCCCACCTCTCCCCCCCACACTCACACTCTCTCTCTCAAAAAACAAAATAAATAAAAATATATGCATTTTTAAATATTCCTTAAAACTTGAAAGTAAGCTCTTTTCTGTTTTATTTTTAATTAAAGGTTTTGACTCTTTTCTGGTACTATGGAAGAAAATTCTGCTGTGTCCATTTGATAGTTTTTCCTTATTGGCCTGAACATACATCACAGGACTTGCACAAATGTAATGTTTCTAACAGTTTTTGCTCTTGTCCTCAGTGAGGACCATGGATATAAATGACTAAAGTCACAGTGCTTAAAGAACATCCTTACTATGAGAAATGACATCATCAGAATTGATCTAGAAAGTCTGTGGATTTAGTAGCACTGGAGTTGAGCAGGCGGTGGATAGTTCTAAAGTTAGATGAATCAAAAATCTTATCAAGTCAGAATTATCCTTGACCAATCCTTGTATTTCTTGGGTTAAGCAGATAAAACAGCCAGCCAAAATGTAGATGCTTGAGTCATAGAATCATTTTCAACATGGCAAAATGCTCATCTAATGAGAGTCAACCAAGAACTGAGAATTCTTATGGAATATGAAAATATAGAGAATATATTATATAAAATATAGCATAGTGTGTGTGTGTGTGTGTGTGTGTGTGTGTGTGTGTGTGTGTGTAAAGAGAGAGTGAGTGGAGAGAGAGGCCCAAAGGACTGAAATCACATAAATTTAATGTATATGGTTTGACTCCATTCTTTTGCATTTCTGACACAGAATGTGATGTGGTTTTTTTTCTTACCAAAAATCTTGGTCTTTCTTCCAAGACTTGCTTCTTCCATGAAGGCTGCCTAAAAGACCTGAACCCCTAATCACATTTTTTTCACTCTGAGTGACTACCGCACATACACTGCTGAGAACTATGTCATGATTCATTTAACCAGAGCTTAAGCTCCTCAAGGCAGGTACCCATGCCTTCCTTCTCATATCTCTAACAGTATCCAAAACATGGTTATCACAAGGTGTTATGCCTCACGGAATGAAGTCATTTATAAGGCTGTTTACTACTTTAGTTTTGGGCGTGTATGTAAAGCTAGCTACCTTCCTCTCCTGCTCTAATTAGTATTTTCATGTAGACTAAATTCTGTACCTGAAAACTTCTCATTGACTTGTAATTCATAGTTCACAGCTGAAAATTATACTGAGAAATCTCTTGACCTGAAAAAAATGATCTGTAACAGATAAATGTTTCAGATTGTTAATGCTTCTCATAACTGCTGTTGATTAATTGTATTGTAAAATCTGAGCCTTTTGGGTAAGGTATTGGGAAGGAAGGGAATAGCTTGAGAGATTTGCCTGGAGGCATATACATGTATCTCCAGGCAAATCTATGTGTATGTGTATAACTGTATGTTTTATACACTAGTATATATAAATTTCGTAAATATTTTATAAATTTTATATAATAATTTATGTATAATTTTATAAGCCTGTGAGATGGACCGGACGAGTATTACAATTCACAATTTGTAGGTGAGGAATCTGGTGTTTAGAGAGGTTGACTTCTCTGAGGCTACGTAGCTAGAAATTGATGAAGTCACATCTCAAACTAAGGTCTGTTGAATTTTACTATTTATTCATCCATTCATGCATCACGTGCCTTCAGTGTTCCATAGGGAGCCCAGTAGAAGAGATGAGCGGGTAAGTAGTAAGTGCATTTCACAGAATCGCAGGCAAGGGTGGGACGGCTAGTGAAAGCGTGGATTTTGGAGTAGGCTTGTGTGTTCTGGGTGTTCCTTATCATTCTTTGTGTCTGGATCTTTACAAACAGCAGTGGGGAGACTGGAGAAGCAGGTAGGGACCACTTCTTGAAGATCCTTGAAGGCATTACCACAGAGACTGAAAGGGTTTCAGTCAATCTTTTTTTTTTTTTTAAAAGCAAAAGTCAGAAAGATGACTCAAAGGGGTCTGAGATGATTATAGAGAAAATTCATGCAACCTTAATGGCAAGACTAATGCAATACAGGTTTATGTGGTTTTAAAGCAAGGTAGCAGCTGCTGGGGGATGAAGGACCTGGTAGACAGTTGGGTATGGGAATGAAGAGGGAGGCCAGGATGACAGCCAGGTGTCTGGACCTGGGGAACTAGATGAATGATGTGTCATTTGTCTGGACAGGAAATAAAGGACAACAAAATGCTGCCTCATGGCGAGAATTCTTTTCATAATTGTTATAGAGTTGTCCTAGGCCTGTGCCATTCAATATGGTAGCTGTGTGTGCATAGTGAGCCCTCAAAATACAGCTTTTCCAAATTGAGATGTGTTATAAATATAAAATACTCACCAGATTGCAAGGACTTAGTATGAGGGAAAAATAGTAAAAATTGCATTGATAATTTTTTTACATCAATCACATGATAAATGAAAATATAGATCTACTGGGTAAAATAAATTGAGGACTGTCTCATTAATTTTATCTGGGTTTTTTTTTTTTTTTACATTTTTTAATGTGGCTCCTAGAAAACAGTAAATTATATATGGTCTTACATTTGTAGCTCATATTGTATTAAATAACACTGCCTTAAAAATCCATAGATAGTAGATATTTAAGAGGCTTAGGCCATCAAGGATTTGGGAGCAGGACCACAAATTCTCCCCTCTGTGCCTCATATGTGAAGCTGGCTTCCCAATGTCCCTCAGGATCTTTTTAAGAGCCCTCTGTGGTGAAAATGGTTGGGTATATTTGGAGTCTGCTGGCCCTTGAGGTACTTCTCCTATATATTTTGAAGCCAGGGAGTTTCTAAAACTTTCTAGGAAAACTCCCAAGAGACTGGGATCCTACGTCCAAGATGGATGCTCAGGGAGAAACCAAAGATCTAGGGGAGCCTCCGGGAACCCAGAGAGGATTCAGAAATGGAGACAGAGGCCCTAGAACCTGACGCTTCTTATTAGAGCTCCCTTAGCCAATGTCCCCAGAAGCATCCAGAGCCCTCAGGTGACCTCACACTAGAAAGCCCCAGACTGTTCCAGAATGCATATGCCAGACACGTGCAGTGCCTACTGCCAGCCCATAGTTAATACAATGCTTCCTAGAATGTCTATATATTCAGCTTCTATTCTATAGTTGATCTTAACCAAAAGGCCGAGTAGCGATCAGCTCCTCTTCTATAAGAAAAGGGCTAAGGAAGAGAAATCCAGAGGTAGTGAGGACCTCCTGCAAGTGAAAGCTGTGGCAGGACCCCACCACCTGGAGCTGAGGTGCCTGCATTAGGGCTGCCTTCTGGGCACATGAATCTGAGAGGTACAGCTCTTGTGTGATTAGTCCCCAGCCTTTTACATCCCAACGTACACTGACTGTACACTTTGAAATAGGGCATCCTTGTTCCCCTAGTCCTATCCTCTTCATTCATGCTTTCTTTCATTCAAGAAAAAGAAACTTATTAAGAACTTACTTATTAAGAACTTATTAAGACCTTTCTCTTCCTTGTTTTCTGAGTCTGTACTTCTTATATCACTGTGTTACTACAAATGGTGTGCACTCTGGAGCCTCTTAACTTTTTTCAGTACACACACACACACACATACACACTTGCACATAATCACACATACGTATCTATTTGAGTTTGAATATTGTTATTTTCATAACGCTCCTATTCCTTGTAGAGCACTTTAAAATCAACAAAGTGCCTTCTTCTTATCTCATTTGCAGTATAATGCTGATATAATATCAGTATTATAATAGAACGGCAGAACTGTAGGGGAGTTTAGAGAGACAACCAGGATGCCTGGGTGGCTCATTTGGTTAAGCATCCAACTCTTGGTTTTGGCTCAGGTCATGATCTCAGGGTCTGAGATAAAGCCCTGTGTCGGGCTGTGCATTCAGGGGGGAGTCTGCTTGAGATTCTCTCCCTCTTCCCTCCTCCCTTCTCTAAAATAAAGAAATCCTTAAAAAGAAAAGAGAAAGAGTAGTAACCAAAACACTTCCGATCCCAAGGGACAGAAACTCAGTTCAGGCTGGATTGGCAAACAGGGGACAATACTGACAAATATAACCAAAAAGTCCAGTCTGTTATGGCTTCAGGAATGGATGGATCCAGATATTCCAACAACATCTTCCATCGCTTGACTATTTTCCTCTGTCTTAGCATGAGTCAAAAGTCACTTCTCCCAAAGTGGTGATAAGATGGCGGCTCCAGGCTTCTAACCTAGTTCTTGCTAGAATATTTCCTTTGTAGTCATTCTAACAAAAATCCTAGGATTGCGTCTCATTAGCCAGGCTTGTATGACTGCCTATTTCTGCACCAGTCCATGTGATTAAGTGGATCATGTGCTCATTTGGTCAGACCTAATGCCCTGGAGGGGTGATGAGGGGTGCCCACTCCACCCACACGACATGGACTGACAGTGGCGTTGAAATTCACCCCACTAGTGTCCTTTTTTGGCAAAAAAGAGTGTGATCTTTTTTATCTTTGTACTTGCAGGACCCATGGTAGTGGTGAGCATAAAGGAGTTGCTCAGGAACTCTTACCCAAGATCAAATAGCCAATCCGTACCACATCCAAATTTAACCTGAGACTTCTGTGTCCTTAGGACATCTTTCCCTTCTGCCGTCCTATTTCCCATATATACTTACACTTTTTCACACTTTCCACCATCATTTCCATGTCATTTGGTTAAAATACTATAGTGGATGGTGGCATTAGTCCCCCAGTTGTATTGCACGTGGCTTGAGGACTGATGGAGTCTGTCGATTTCATTGTATCTGATACGGTAATAATATCAAGACTTCCTTTTCCCTCATTGCATTCAAATTCTTTAGATGGTTATGTCTCTCTGGGATATCTTAAAATATTGTCTGCTCAACTTTATTTGAATGAGTAAATTGTCTTAGAACTGAGGTGGCTTGGAGGTGTACTTTGTTTTTAATGCCTGCGTTTCTTGCCACGGAAGGTGTAACTTCTGTGTCAACAAAATGAAAACTGTCAAAATAGCAGCTAAAACAGCAACAAGGTGAGTTTGGAGGTTAATTGTTATAGTACAAAGCCCTGTTGAAGATGGAATTACAAAGTTATTTAGCTGTGTGCTACTAGATTTAGAAAGTTTTTAAAAACAGACACATCTGCTATTTTAGAGATACATAATATCCTTGACAACCCACAATTATGGGCGTTAGACCAGAATCTGCTATCAAGATAATTCCCATTTTTTTCTCGCCAAGCCAGAGAGAATTCTTTTTAATTTTAGCATCTTTTACTTTGGGTTTTTCTTGGTTGCTCTTGCTGCCTCTGACTATAGTGAAAAACTAGCTGTGTTGTGTGTTTCTTCATATTTGGAGAACAACAGGATCCTTATGAATCATTTGTCAGAAGCGCCAGGAATAAATCTGAGGTGTGTTCTGGAAAGGAAGGTACATGGTGTCTTTCTCTCCCCCCCCCCAACCCCCCCTCCACAAACAGACAGTCTTTAAGAAACATGTTGTTATTTGGAAGAATTTGCTCTTAACATGGCAGAACCTTTTTTTCCCCCAAAGTTGTTAACTTCATCTTTTGTAGAAGAGCTTTAGAAATAGTATTGCTTATAAAAGAAGTCCACTAGAAGGGAGTCCCCATACCCAACTTATTTATTTGCCAAAAATTGTATTGAATATTGCCCATGTGCTAGGTACAGTGCTAGGCAATGAACACAGACCAAAAAAAAAAAAAAATCTCTAATTTGGAAAAAGAAAAAGCTCCAGGTGGCAGAAGGTAGACGGTAAACAAATAATTAAAATAGTATGTTAGATAGTGTTTAGTGACCTCGGGAAAAATAAATCAATAGGTTATAATAGATTGAGTATGGAGGTGGGCTGTACAAGGGCTTCATCCAAACCCCTTGGGAAATTCTATTTCTGCCTTTGATCTGATCTCGTTTCCATGCACACACTCCTTATGATTGGGCTTTTGAATTAGTTTTGTTTCTTGCCTTCTTAGTAGCACATAAACCCCTGCACAAATCCTGGAGGTGTGGAAAATTCGCAGTCCCTTAAGTCAGCTTTAGTCCCTGCTCCTATAAGTTAGTCTTTTTAATACCTATAGAGCCTCTCCTATTAGATTCCCCTTTAAAAAAAAAAAATTGAGGTATCATTGACATATAACATTGTATTAGTTTCTCTTACACAATATAATGATTCATTATTTGAATACATTGCAAAAGCATCACCATACTGATACCAGTAATTCCTGTTAACATCAGTCAGCATACATAATTAACAGAATTTTTGTGTGTGTGATGAGAATTTTTAAGATTTACTCTCCTGGGGGGGGGGGAGAGTTTGTACAAAAAAAAAAAAAGGTTTACTCTCTTAGCAATTTTCAGATATGGAGTACAGTAGTCACTATGCTGTACATTATATCCCTAGGACTTATTTAATTCATAACTGGAAGTTCATACCCGTTGACCACCTTCACCCATTTTGCTCGCTCCCCATGTCTTGCCTCTGATTACCCTCCAATCTGTTTTCTCTATCTATGAGCTTGGGTTTGGTTTTTTTAGATTCCACATATAAGTAAGATCATAAGGTATATATGTCTTTCTCAGTCTGACACTTCATTTAGCATAATATCCTCAGGGTCCATCCATGTTGTCACAAATGGCAAGATTTCAGTCTTTTTTATAGCTGAATAACGTTCCATTATATGCTTATATGTATATGATACTATACACACACACACACACACCAACACACACATACATACAATATAAACATACATTTTCTTTATCCATTGACACACACTTAGGTAGTTTTCTTATCTTGGCTATTGTAAATAATGCTGCAGGAACCTGGAGGTGCAAATTTATTTTTGAATTAGTGGTTTGGTTTGGTTATTTCTTGGGGTTTTTTGTTTGTTTTTTTTGTGTGTTTTTTTTGTTGTTGTTGTTGTTCTGTTTTGTTTTTGTTTTTGTTTTGGATAAATACCCAGAAGTGGAATTTCTGGATCATATGGTAGTTCTATTTTAAACTTTTTGAGGACCTTCCATACCGTTTTCTGTAGTGGCTGCACCAGCTTGCATTCCCACCAACAGTGGGCAAGGGTCCCCTATTTCTCCATGTCCTCACCAACACTTGTTATTTCTTGCCTTTTTTTAAATAATAGCTGGTCTTACAGGTGTGAGATGATACTTCACTGTAGATTTGATTGTTATTTCCCTGACAGTTGGTGGTGTTGTCTTGTACTTGGTGGGCATCTGTATCTTTTTTTTTTTTTTTTTTTTTTTTTGCTATTGAATTGTATGAGCTCTTTATATATTTTGGGTATTATCCCCTTATCAGATATATGATTTATAAATATTTTCTCTCATTCAGTAGGTTGCCTTCTCATTTTCTGGGTGGTTTCCTTTGCTGGGCAGAAAGCTTTTTTGTATGACATAGTCCACCTTTCTTCATTGTTCAAATAACACGCTTACCTCTAGGTGATCTTCAAATTATAGTCAAAGTATTTGAATATCCTGGGTATCCTGGGTTGTCCTAATGAATGAGATTATTTGTATTAAGTACCCCTTAATTTTGCCCTAAAAAACCCTCAAAATATAACTAGTATTGCAAAATTTGAAGAGTAATGCTGCCCCCAAAGAACTACTCAGATATGAGTAAAAATTTTAAGAAGTGTTGGCCACTAATTGTGGGATGAGTCGGCTGGAATACCCAGGTGGGGTCCAGTGCCCTAATGCCTAGGACGGAACAGTTAATAAATGTTTGTAAGAAAAACTCCTGTGTAACAGCAACGATGGAGCTTTCAGCTAGATGCTCATGGTCAGAATGGAAGAGTGTTGAGAGGGGTTTTTTTTTGTTTTGTTTTGTTTTTTTTAAAGATTTTATTTGACAGACAGAGATCAAAGTAGGCAGAGAGAGAGAAGGAAGCAGGCCTCCCGCTGAGCAGAGGGCCCGATGCGGGGCTCGATCCCAGGACCCTGGGATCATGACCTGAGCCGAAGGCAGAGGCCTTAACCCACTGAGCCACCCAGGCGCCCTTGAGAGGGGTTTTAAAGAAGGACTTGAAAGGAACAGACTGCTGAGGAAGAGGGAGTTGCCGTCAGCAAGTGCATGCAGGAGGAAAAGGCATCTTGCTGGGGACAAAGTGAGGGGCCAGATTGGGTTCCTGGCGAATCTGAGATGGCCATGGGCAGTGACACAGATCTGGGAATCAAGGACCAGGGAATGTGATTTGGAATGAGAGCAAGATTGAGTCGTAGACCAAGATTTGAGAGTCAAAGCAGAAAGGTGGCTGCTGGAACCTGGAGTAAATTCAGTGCAGCGGAAGGGAGTAAGGTGTTCTGACTGTACTTGGGGCAATGCCATCATTCAGGAACAGGAGAGGAAAATACATGAGGGCAGGAAACATTTTAGGAGTTGAGGGGAGATTATCTCATGCCATTGCAATCATGGAAGACTTCATGGAAAACAAATCATTTTGATTCTTTTTTTTTTTTAAGATTTTATTTATTTATTTGACAGACAGCGATCACAAGTAGGCAGAGGCAGGCAGAGAGGAGGAAGCAGGCTCCCTGCCAAGCAGAGAGCCCAAAGCGGGGCTCGATCCCAGGACCCTGGGATCATGACTTGAGCTGAAGGCAGAGGCTTTAACCCACTGAGCCACCCAGGCACCCATCACTTTGATTGTTAATCCTAGTCCTACCTCAAGAGTCTGGGCCCTAGAACCAAATGCCAGATGATATGATTGTATTCCCTACCAACAACATAGTGATTAGTGAAATTGTTTTCCTATTCTCTGTCCTAGACACTTTACACAAATAATTCAGTGAATTATGAAAACAAGCCAAGAAAGGATTGTCACCATTTTACAAATGAAGAGCAGAGAGGTTCGCTAACTGGCTCAAGGTAACACAGCCATTTAGTGGGAAAAGCAGGATCAAAGCCGGTCAATTTGATTCTAAAGTCTGGGCCTTTTTTTTTTTTTTTTTAAGATATTTATTTATTTATTTATTTATTTATTTATTTATTTATTTGACAGAGATCACAAGTAGGCAGAAAGGCAGACAGAGAGAGAGAAGGGGGAGAAGCAGGCTCCCTGCTGAGCAGAGAGCCTGATATGGGGCTCCATCCCAGGACCCTGAGATCATGACCTGAGCCGAAGGCAGAGGCTTTAACCCACTGAGCTACCCAGGCGCCACCTAAAGCCTGGGCTTTTGACCACTATACCATCTCTCTCCATGGGGCCATGGTAACGAGTCAGTTTAACCTGGTCTCTTATGGGGCTGATTTCTGGCATGCTTTCTTGTGTGCTCCATTTCTCATTTTCTCCATAATTCATTCTTTACCATTTCCTGCCAGATGCTTTCAGCTGACAAATTTCTAAGGTTGTTACCTTAGTGGGAGCTTTCCTGGCCTTCCCAAGTGAGGTGGAGGCAAACTTCTTGCCTTGGCCCCGTGAAGAGCATTAGAGCCGTGAGCAGATCAGCAAATCTCACACAGAGTGTACATGACACCCTCTCTCTGAAGGCAGGTCCACCAGAGGCTCAAGCCACTAAGTGCTTCTTAATCACCCTGGATTTGCCACAGTATATCCTAATGACACTTCCTAAAGGGCATCATTACTTCCACACAAATGTTTTCTCATAAAATATTTGTAAAAAATGCCTAATAAATCCTGTCTTGGGCAATTACACCAAATCTCCACACCCTTGGAGCCTCTCTCTGCACACGAGGTCTGGCTTTGCTGGCTTCTCAGCGGTCCTCAGCGGCAGCTCGGCAAAGACGGGTTCCGTGCGGAGCCCCGTCTGAGAGTTTGGTCTCACACCGACACACATTGTGAATTTAGTGGCAGACAGTGGTCACGAGAATTAGAATGTGTGTGAGGATCATAGTTACTTTAAACACCGTTGAAAAGGAAACGAAAAACAACTGATTGTCATAAGCTAAGCATGAACTAGTGAGATTGTCCATAAGTAGCTGAAAAGGAGGTTCTCCTCACATTAGGCAAGAAGCCTACTTAAAAATAAATTATATACATATTATATTTATATTTATTATTTTATATATAATATATAAACATGTTATATATGATATATATTTTATATTTATATTTATGTATTTATTATTATATACAATATATGTTATATAATATATATTTATATATGGTTTATATATGGTTATTATATATTTATCATATATTTGTGTTTATAAGTGTATTTCTATTTTACATATTTATATATAAATAAACTTTATAAATTTATGATATATATGATATAAATTTTATATATATGTATATATGAATCCTAAGCCAGTCTGAAATGTTGTTTTGTTTGGTTTGGTTTGGTTTTGGTTTTGGTTTTGGTCCACACTTCCATTCTCCATCCCATGATGAAATTTGTATCATACTGTCACTGGCAGTGATACGAAGATATTTAAAAACAAATATGGCAAAGATACCACCCAGTCAGAATGGACTCTTCTGGTAAACACTTGGGTCATAATGGTCTGGAACCTGGAGGAAGTGGTCTTAACCACCTCCAGTTTCTGGGTCCTTTCAGTCACCGTGGTTGTGGACACACTAGCAGGACCTAAGAGAGGTGTGGGTAGGGGCAGGGGAGAAGAGGAGCTCGGAGTGGTAGACTGTAAAATGTAACTGCCCGGAAAGATTCTTTGTTCATTGGATTCTCCCCTGTAATCAAGATAACAGTTTCTATCAGTAGAGAAGGGACACAGTGAAAAGGTAAAGAGTAGAAAGAATATTCAGCACAGGTGAGAAGCCTTGGACTCTTTCCTGTTCTTTGCAGCTTACTGGCTGAGTGACTTTGATGAAGAATTCTCTCTCTGAGAACCAGGTTCCTTACCAGGAACCAAACCCCACACAAGAGTCAGGCCAGTGATACATTGTATATGACAGTGCTTTGTAAACACACACACACTTAGGAAATCTTATTTATTTATTTATTTATTTAGAGAGGGAGGGAGGGAGCAGGGAAGGGCAGATAGAGAGGGAGAGAGAATCTCAAGCAGATTCCCCAATGAGTGTGGAGACCCACCTGGGCCTGGATCTTAAAACTCTGAGATCATGACCTGAGCCAAAATCAGGAGTTAGACGCTTAACTGACTAAGCCACCCAGGGGACCTGGAAAACTAATATTATAAAGAAACCGTGAAATAAGAATTATCATTTTAAGGGAATAATCAGCTCTGAATCCAGTAAGCACATGTTTTCATATACTGAGATTAAAAAAAAAAAAAGTTAAACTTCATCAACTCTTTTCCAGATCACTTTGGATCTTAGTCAGAAAAATAGTTTCTACCATTTTTGCCTGCTTTGTATCTCTACATTCCCCACTTGGTGACCCTCCAGAGCATGCTGTTAAGTTTGTGTTATCTAGACCCCCACCGAGCCACCATAATCGACACAGTTGATTATAGGGTTCCACCAACAAATACTTGTATTAAACTGGTGGCTGAGAAATGTAGGTTACTTGGTCCAATGGCGGCTTACGTTTGTAGGCTGTGATTCAGTTGCCTCGCCTTCTTGGGACCTCTCTCCTATGGGCCCGTGAACCATGAGATAGAAATAGCTTGCCTGCTGGAAGCCGTTCTGTCAGCTCTAGAGTTCCAGGATGTAGGCTAGGCTGGAATCAGGTGTAGAGAGGAGGAAGGGCTTCGGGTAAGAAGGAAGAGCTGGGAATGACTCCTGGGGAAATCTGTGAGGACCAGAGAGACCAAAAATGGAAGGAGGTAGGAACACATGGCAGATCCTTCATTTCCTAGAAAAGGGTCACTCCAAGATGGTTCTATTTCTGTAAGATTCCTGGAGCTCAGCCTGAGCTGGCTAATAGGACATATATGGATTGGCAGCCATAATTTCCAAAGAGAAAAAAAAAAAAAATTCCCCTAATTTGAGCCTCCAGGAACCTTTCAAGCGGCTCCAGGGTAGAGTTTTTTCTCCTGCCAGGAAAATAGGATATTTTAGTAGTTCTGAGGATCTTTCTTAGGACCAGAAGAGAGAGCATTAAAAAAAGAATTGAGCATTCTAGTAAAAGAGGAAATATTTGATCACTTTAGCCTTAAGGAAGAAGCAAATTAGATCTGAGTGAGCATAACAGCAGGGGGCAAGAGATTCCTGTATGATTCTGAGTTTTATTTGACTAGACATTAATAAAATGGGCTGGAGTGGTGCTAGTCCACGGGCAAGATTTTACTAATGCTATTTGACGACTGCATATTCTGGATACCTTGATTTAAAGAAAGATGTGAAATTTAGGGAAGGATCTTTTAAAAAGCTAACTATAAATATTTATCTCGCTTTGGTTAATAACCCAATTCTCTAGCACTAAGGTACATTTCTATTAAAGCAAAAAAAAAAAAAATTAAGGAAACTAAAAGATTACTAGGGATGACCTAATAAAGATGAAAATGAGATGGGTTGAAATGCAAAAACAGATTTATGCTAATTAGAACAGTTATAAAAATTCGATTCTGTAATACAATCTATTTAATGTACTTTCCTATTGATTAGTGGCAGCTGACTGCTTTAGCGAGACTATCTTTGGTAAGGGAATTGTGTTCTTTTCAAAACCTTTAAAGTAAATGCTTATGATATTCAGCTACTTTTTACACAAATTATTTTTCTATTAGACCCCAAATAGAAAGCATATTCATTTCAATATCAGTAGATTGAAATTGTTTGACTTAATATGGAATTTATGAATGAAGAGGAGAAAGCTCTATGACTAAATTTGGGTTATGGAAGTTATTTTAGAAATCAGTTTGATAGGGTTTTTTTTTTTTTCAGCTTTGGGGGTAGAAAATAAGACTGTATGAATAATCCACTCAGCCCTAGAAATATTAATTAAATAGTTTGGACAGTGATATATCTTTTCATTTTGACTAATTGCCTTTTTTTTTTTTTTTTTTAAGTTCCTGGCCAACTGTGATTTTTCTGGAGGGGTTCTGAATGTTTGTATTAACTCCTACAGGAGCTTCTTGGATTTTGATGAAAATTCCATACCAAATGTTAGTTTGTATTGACTCTATGGTGAGTAGGCTGGTGTAAGCAGATGAAGAAATGTGCTCCGCCTTCTTGTCATTTTGTGAATGGGATTGTGAAGGGTTTGTTAATTTCCTCTTCACTCCACTGAAGCAGATACTGACAGATATCTGCAATGTCGCAAGACTTTTATTTGCATAATGAGAAGAATGGTTTGGGGGAGGGCTGTTTGGGAAATAGGGTAATAAAGTACATTAAAAATAGAAGTACTTGGCCTTGTTTGCATTTATTCCTGGTATCTTTAGGATACCAGGAAAGCAACTGTGTTGCTTTCCAGCCAATTTTTTTTTTTTTTTTTTTTTTTTGGAAAGGGTAATTAAGGGGGCTGGGTCTCCATCTGCCTGATGGTCCGCCTTGCCTGAGCCCTTTCCCTTACCCCTTCTTGCATTTTGTCTCCAAACCTAGACTGCCTTGGCCCCTCACGGATTTGCAAAGTGCCAAATAGGTCTTTCTGACTCTGGGGTAGGGCTGTTTCCCTTCTATTTTGTCCTGAATCCCAGAGATAAACTGCCTCCCTCCCTTGTGCCTTCCATTCTTGTTGCGAAAACCTAGTAGATGATATACGCGTTTCTTTGTAAAGTGTGAGTGCAAGTATTTCACTACCGTTTCCAGTTAAATGAGACACATAAAGCACACTGACTTGATGCTGAGATGAGAGGGAGCGGGGGCCGGTGAAACGGCTGGAATGCGTAGCCCTTTGCCTCAAACTGAATGCATGCTCGGCGCTTAGTATTAGATTTATGGAACGGCTCCTTTCCCAGCGTTGTCCTTGTTTTCCACAATTTGGTGCTTTGTTGCTATCGAAACAGCCTCACTTTCTAAGCCATTGTGATTGTGCAGGGGGAGGAGGCTGTGGCGGGCAGGGGTGGTAGTAGTTGTGAATGACACAGCTTTGCCAGATGACATGTAGCGGACCTCTGCATCAGCCAAGAGGAATTAAGCTTTGTCACTCCCCACTGGGACTACCTTTCTCCTGGTATGTGCGCAAGGAATTCATATGCTGCTGCCTCTGCGGCCACCAGAGCAGAGCCCTGAGTACACTTTGCCACAGAAAGCAGTGAGCAAGAATGATAGCTGTCTCTTTTAAATGCCGTTGTCAAATTCTGAGACGACTTACTAAAGGTACTGTGATTTCCTTGTTATTCACTCTTCGAGTCTGTTGCAGTCGCCTAGAAACACAGTTTAACGGTTTTTACTTTCAGATATGACTGCCTTTACGATTTATTGTTAGGCAACAAAGAATTCCGTGAAATATGTATAAATAGACGTACAGGTAGAGCCGGCTTTGCTTTTTGTCCTTCCACCCTGGTTGTGTTCCTGCTGAGATTAGGAAGAAACCTGGCTTGTGTGGATTTTTTTTTCTTTTTCTTTTTCTTTTTCTTTTCTTTCTTTCTTTTTTTTTTTCTTCTTAACGACTCCAGTCATTGCTGAAAAGAAAACGTGTTGGGGTCCGGTGCTGAAGTTATTATGAGAAACCGTCATTTTGCATACTGATTAACTGGTCAAGAGAAGTCAAGTGTGTGTTACCGTCCTTTGCCTCATACATGTGCTAAACACAGCTGGCAGCTTCAGGACTCGCACAGCTGGGGAATCTACAGAATCATTGTTTATTTGATTAATTTCCAAGGTCTCATGAGCTTTCTCTGAGGACAGCTTTATTTTGGTTTTATGTGTTAGAAGTGCATGTTCAAAAATGTAGGTAATTTCAAATGCTCTGGTCCTAGGTGATATTTGAAGAAGTTTATTTGAAAGTAAAAATCATTGCTCTGTAGCTTATCATCAAGAATTGCTGGCTCGAGATTCTCTCTCTTAGAAATCTAAAATATTAATTAAATCTCTCTGAAACATTTAAATTATGCTTTTCTTGGAAATCCCTCTATCTGTGCCATCTCATTTTACTTTGTGTGCCTTCTGTTCCAAAGTTAGTGAATGCTTGAAAATTCTCCCTTAGCTACGTATAGATATGAGAGCCCTCTTGCTTTCTTTCCTTTAGATAGGATCTTCTTTAGAGAGAATTTATTATTTAAAAAAAAAAAAAACTTTACTCATTGGTGTACCTGCAAATGTCTTTCTTTTTTAGCTCGTAATATAGAGTACTGTCAAGTAATTAATGGGTGTAATTATGCTCTAGGAGCTCTGAACCTATAAATATGGTAATGGATGCTATTTCTATCAGTTTAGCTTGACATATCAGAGTTCTTTGATCACCAGCAGTGCAGCTAAAAATGCAATTAATATTTTATTTGGCAGAAGAATGAGCACAAAGCAAATAGTGAGAAATAGATCTTGAGTCAATAACAGGAAAGAGAATAAATACTATAGCCCAACTTACCCAATGCATTTGCAAGTTGTTTGGATAGCAGAGCAAGTCTTTTAAAAGGTACTTTGGGGAAAATATAGGAAAGACTATCCATTTTAAATTAGGCTGTTAGCATGGGGTTGTAAATTCTGTTTTGACGGTATCCTTGGCAATTGGTATAAATGCACAATTTCTGTTTATGAATCACTATTAAAAGACTATCCTTCATGTTATGGTTTTGGCTAAGACTTTTTTTTAGTATATGTGCTGCCGAAGCGAGCACTTGGCTAAGACTTTTAAAGAAGGGACTCTTATTCTGAAAAAGTTCTTTTCTTAGCTGATTTTATCATTTACCTATCTTGATGTTGAGAAGTTGATGCTCTTCTTACACGATAATCATGGAACAATAATTTTTACCCATGTGTATCAGAAATTCTTTCATAAGTCCTACATATTAAAAATGAGAGTGGACCCAAACAGTGTTATGACAAATTTTTTTTTAACTTTTACCAGTTTTCTGAGTCTTTTGGAAGCATTGGTCCCCTGCAGTGGAAGGGGATTTAAATGTTTATTAAGGCAGTTGCTAAAAATCTAGAAAAATGAAGAAAGTATTAATGCCTTCTTTGTAGTTGCCTTTTCTTTTTCCCCCAAAAATCTTTATATCTGCTGTTTTCTATTCAGTACTTAGCTTAAGACTGTCAATTGATGACTAAAATAAAATCTATATATGGAAACAATTTACCATAATTTGATTCCTCTGCATGTCTGACTGGATGTTGGAACGTTGTTGGCAGGGATATGCTTGAGTGGGGCAGTGCCTTACCTTGCCATCCACTCACAGTTCAGTCACACCAGGTTCAAGGCCCACCAAGGCTACCTGTTGTTCATTGAGTTCTTTGAACCCCACCCCTACCTGTGGTGCTCTTTTTCTTGGGCTGTTCTAATAAAACCAAGAAATATAAGGAATTGTCATCTTAATGCTCCTCCTTTGGGTTTTCTTGGGGGGAGGGGTGCAGGTATGATTGTGGATATGCACTGGGATGAAGTTTCCTTCTTTGCTGACCACACAATTCCCACACCCTCAACCTCCACCCCTCAAACCTGTGTATTGTTTACACTCACTGAGGACTGCCACTAATACACTTCCTCCAGATACTTAGCACAGTGCAGTAGGCTCAGAGTAATGTTTGGTAAAATGAATAGGATTTGCCTCGTTGAAATGGGTGGGACTTGTGAATTATCCATGAGAGCTTAGCAAATGTTTCAAGTTCTTTACTAGACCCCTGGTGGCTAGAACCTTATCCAGATCTTGGGTGGGGGAGGGGAGATGAGCTTCATGTTTCCAAAACAACCTTGCTTCCTGTTGCCCACAATTGCAATGGCAATTGCAGTACCTTTTTTAATTCTCCTAAGGAGAAAAGGGTGCAGTAAAAGGAAGACTGTTTTCTACACATACCTACACTCTTTGTAGCTGACTTGTTTTTTAGCTTCTTCATTCACCTCTCTATTGTCCATGCAGCAGATACCTGTTGAGTGCCTACCGTGTGTGCCAGGGACTGCCATTTTTTTTTTGCGCTAGAATCGTAGGCGGGGATTTTTATAGGTGTTTCAAGCATTTTTTAAAATTTTTTATTTTTTTATAAACATATAATGTATTATTAGCCCCAGGGGTACAGGTCTGTGAATCACCAGGTTTACACACTTCACAACACTCACCATAGCACATACCCTCCCCAATGTCTATAACCCCACCACCCTCTCCCTACCCCCCTCCCCCCGGTCACCCTCAGTTTGTTTTGTGACAGTAAGAGTCTCTTATGGTTTGTCTCCCTCCTGATCCCATCTTATTTCATTTATTCTTTTCCTACCTCCCAAACCCCCCACATTGCATCTCCACTTCCTCATATCAGGGAGATCATATGATAGTTGTCTTTCTCCGATTGACTTATTTCACTAAGCATGATACCCTCTAGTTCCATCCACGCCGTCGCAAATGGCAAGATTTCATTTCTTTTGATGGCTGCATAGTATTCCATTGTGTATATATACCACATCTTCTTTATCCATTCATCTGTTGATGGACATCTAGGCTTCTTCCATAGTTTGGCTATTGTGGACATTGCTGCTATAAACATTCGGGTGCATGTGCCCCTTCGGATTACTACGTTTGTATCTTTAGGGTAAATACCCAGTAGTGCAATTGCTGGGTCGTAAGGTAGCTCTATTTTCAACTTTTTGAGGAACCTCCATGCTGTTTTGCAGAGTGGTTGCACCAGCTTGCATTCCCACCAACAGTGTAGGAGGGTTCCCCTTTCTCTGCATCCTCACCAGCATCTGTCGTTTCCTGACTTGTTAATTTGAGCCATTCTGACTGGTGTGAGGTGGTATCTCACTGTGGTTTTGGTTTGTATTTCCCTGATGCCGAGTGATGTGGAGCACTTTTTCATGTGTCTGTTGGCCATCTGGATGTCTTCTTTGCAGAAATGCCTGTTCATGTCCTCTGCCCATTTCTTGATAGGATTATTTGTTCTTGGGGGTGTTTAGTTTGTATCACACATTTTTTAATCAATATATTTTTAACGATAAGTGAGTAGTTCTTTATTTGCAAATAATTTTCAAGGATCATCCCACACAGAAGCATGGCCCACAGTATTACATCAGAGCATGTTTTAGGCAAACTTAACACTTCTCAGATTTGGGAATTGAGTCTTCTTTTATGAAGCCTTCAAGCAACTTCCAATTTGTTTGCCTTCTTGGTCCCCTTCACAGGTAAAACCAAAAGAAAATAACCTTAACTTGAAAGGTGTGCCCCTACCACTAGGACAGGAACTTTGAGCCCCCCATAGGCCAAATATTGTTGAAAGCATTCTTTTCCACCTAGCATTGAAATCTGGAGAAGAGATGCTGTCTTCTGCCACTAGGCCTGTCCTCTCCTACAGAATGAGACTGTCTGCTGATTACCTGGCCTTGGAGCCAAATTCAAAAATAACATTTTCTCAGCTTTCTAGCCACATCTGACAGAGGAAGTTTCTTGAGTGAGTAAAGGAAGGCTTCTTGGCGTCTACCATCACAGCTGCTACATCTGGGAGTCCTGCTTTCTCCACCAGGGGCTACGCGCCTCAAGAGAAGTGAATATATTCTCTGAGAAGGGAATATATTTTCACAGTTTTGACAGGCTTTGTGCGTTCTCTCCTGTCATGGTTTCATCATTTCTTTTTCCTTGAGGCTGGTTGGCCTCAAGTGCTCAGCATCACTTTCTGTGGTGGTAATGGGTGTGACTCTACTCCCTCCTCAGGGGCACTTGTTTGGGGCCCAGAGACCTGAACTTCCACACCCCGCTTGCAGTGGTGTTTTCCTTTCACTGGTTTCCCTCTATCTACCAAAATCAACATCAGCCAATGAATATTTACTGGCATTCCACGGGGAGCATGGCTCTGGTCACTGCTTGTGTTTTGTCACCATTCAGTTTGTCTTCCCGTCTTCTCTCTACTGGCTCAAACCTCATGTCCAAAATTCTCCACCTTCATTTTACTACAGATTCCAAAATCATAAATAGCCTCAGGGTCATTTTATTTCCTACCTGCCTTCCCTTCCTTCCTCTTCCCAAATACACACGTGGCCTGGAATTAGAATTTACTGTCTCTGGCCTGTCCCATTAGCTTCCTAGAGAGGCAGCCCTGTTGACCTGAATCCCAGTGGGGTATCTGAGTGAGACGTTTGTGGCTGACATCCAACTGTTCCCTGCTGTGCCTCTTTTCTTTCTCTCTGCCTCTTTCTCCTTCCTTATTTCTCCTTCCAACCTCAGTATCCTGTCTTCTCTTCTGCTGCCTGAGCATTCATGGGCGTGACTTTAGCCACTGACACGGAGCAGGACTAAAAGGCTTTGTTCTGATCATACCTGCAGTCTCTTTCCTTCAGTCTTTGCTCCTTATGCTTCCCCCAATCACAGACTCATCGTGCTTGAAAAGGAAGGTCAGACATTAATCTAGGACTTGTCTCCTGAGAGAACTGAAACTCAACTATCTTAGACAGCCAGCAATCTCATTCTTAATTCTCCCCAACAAGATCAATCTCACAACGTGTCTGACAGTCTTCCAAAGGATTATTCAAGTGACCTCTGTGTCCCTCTAAACTCCAAGATACTTTGACACTCATCCAGTGTTTAATTTTTTTCCTATTCGGAAATTCAACTGCAATAATGCATTTAATCTTTTGTTTGATTAAAAAGGAAAAAGACTTCTTATCCCTTCCCTTTCTGCTACATTTTTTTAAATCCAAGGAATTCATTGGGCTCATGTCATTGTTCTGGACATGATTGCTCGTCTTCTGATAGCCTCAGATTTTCTGTTTAGGTCCCTCTGCACTTGCCCATCTTCTGTGTCTGGTCTCCCAGCTCCTCCAGCATTCTTCTCAAATGGCTCCTCATCCACTCTGTGATGTGATTCAGAATTGATTATCATCTAGGTTGAGAATGCCCTCTCTGCTGGACCTTAGTCTCCCATCTCCCCATCCTCGTTTCTTTTGCTAACCCTTGCTGGCCTCCTCTGTCAGATCCTGCCATCTGGAACAGTTTGACTGTATCTCTTCACCTCATTAACTTTCCATCCCTTTTCAAACCTCACCTGAAAACATATCCTTTCTCCTTTGCCTCTACCACTTCATTTCACCCTATCAAAGCTAGCTTATCATTCCAGTCTATAAAATTTAAAAAATACCCCATGCACTTAAAAGTTGTTTCACAAAATAAAATTGCTTATTTTGTTGGGAGTTTGAGGTGTGGCTAAAGCACGGACAAATTTCTCTCACAAACACAGAAACTGTCAGAAAGGGTGAATTCTGGAACCGTATCTCTGGTGTGTCGTTCTCCCCAAGGTGCTGCTAGTGGTGGTGAGTGTGATGGAATTCTTCCCATCCTCCTGGCCCAGCGCTCTGGAGCGTTTACATTGAACAGTGGCTTGTACCATATTACTCCTAGTCGTCTCAGCCTTTTCTTTTGTAAACTGGCTAGACTTCTCGTTAGTTGCAGGTTTATTTCCCACACACCACCCCCGCCATCTTCTGCATAGGCATTGCGTACTAGAAATGCTTTATCTCCTTGTGAGAGGCACCTGTCCTGCTGAGGGACTATTTGACTATCCCTCACATAACCTCCAATGAACTAGAAGGAGTCCATCCCCTTCTAACGTAATTGTGACTGATCAGGAAAAAAAAGCTGGCTTGTTGCTGGGAAAAGGAAGGCCAACTTCAGATAGTCATGCTAAGGTGTTAACTTGTACATTTGGGGAAAATGAGACTCAATGATTCATTTTTGCCCCCAGATTTTTCTAGAGTAGTTGGAGTGGATGGGAACCATATACGTGTCCATCTAGACATGAGAGAGAACCAACTACAGCAATGCATCTCTAATCCCTTGGCATTCCATTTGGTATAGGGGAAATAGAATTGATTTGGAAGTAAGAAGATACATGATCCTGTCCCAGCTCTTCTTTTTTTACTTGTGTGGCAGAAATGAGAACGCCCTCACTGAATCTTGGTTTCTCCATCTGTGCGTCAAAAATCATACGTGAAGACTAACATGGTTTATGCTCATGTTAGCAATAACAAAATAATTTAATTTTAGTTTACTACAGCAGTTGATTTATTCAAATTTTTTTATCTTAGTAAATTCTATTTATTCTGGCATAAAACATATTTCTAGTTATCTTCTACTATTGGAGAGAAGGCAAAATATAGTATTCTGAAAATTTCTCAGAATATAAGGTAGCAGTCAATGTTTAGATCCTTCTTCCACTCTTTCTTTTATTAAGTCTCTTGGCACGATTTTGCACATATACATGAGAATGATATGTTAAACTAAAATTTAATAATCTATGCTTATGAATCTACCATTTCTTTTGCAATTACTTTATTACAGTTTCAGTACCACGTATATTCAAAGGAAAAGCCACGAACCCAATGTTTATCACATTTAACTTCTTGAAGGATGTTACTTCACCTTTCAATTGGAAAGAGACACTTTGACCTTGCCATTATAAAAGCAATAAAAACAAAATTGTCTCATATTTCTTAGTCAATGGTGACCACCTCAGTTCAGACCAAGCTTTTGGGCAATGAGAAAATGAGAAAACACTTCTTATTAAAATAATTCAGACTCAGTTGTTTGAAAAGCACAGTAATTAAAATTTGTGCCAAGGAAATTTTCTGTTCGATTTTCAAAACAAAACTGAATTCTTTTTAAAATAAGGTGAAGTCTCGGGGTGCCTGGGTGGCCCAGTGGGTTAAAGCCTCTGCCTTCAGCTCAGGTCATGATTTCAGGGTCCTACATCGGGCTCTCCGCTCAGCGGGGAGCCTGCTTCCCTTCCTCTCTCTGCCTGCCTCTCTGCCTACTTGTGATCTATCAAATAAATAAATAAAAAATCTTTAAAAAAATAAAATAAAAATAAAAATAAGGTGAAGTCTAATGTCACTAAAGATATGGTACCAGTGTTACAATGGATACCTTGGGGAAATCAACCAAGTTGATTTCTTATTCTGCATGGTTTTTAATAAGAGTTGAAGTTCTGTTGCGTGTGCAATGCATCCTTTTGCCCCTCTGTTTTCTTCTTAAAATTTTACCCATTTGCGCACATTAACACACACAGTTGTGGTAGGAAAATTTATAGTCGGTCAATAGTATTCTATTGTGTGGATTACTATAATTAGCATATCTCCCTAGTTTGTTTCCAGATTTTCACTCTGATAAATGGTGGCGTTGAGCATCTTTAAAGAATTTCGTTTGTGTTCTAAATTGTTGCCTTAGTTGCTTTAAAGTCTCCTGATACATATTTCCTATAAAAATGTGTTTGGGACACATATCCATTTTCTCCAAGGCTTTCTTAAGCTAACTAAGGTGGCAGAAAGAAAAACAAGGAGGGAAGGAGCATTTGGATGCTGTAATAGCCAAAAAAGCAAAGCTAGAACAGTATTTCAAAAAGGGGACAGAGAGCAGCCTTCAGTGAGAGAGAGAAAGAAACAGGCATTCACTTTTGTAAGTGGGTCATTGCTGACCTCTGAGAGAACAGTTTCAGGACAATAGTGATGTCCACAGCCAGACGATAAGGCTGAGAGTGCAGACCACTCTTGTAAGGTGGACAGTAGAGGGGAGGCCAGCTGGGCAGTAGCCCCTAGGAGTAGAGGGTGAGGCCACAGGGAATAGGGAAGCGTATTATGGAATAAGAAAGATAGGAGCATGTCTTTCAAGGTCTCAAAGAAAAAGCCAGCAGAGAGATGAACTTCAAGATACAAAGCAGACAAAGGATGATTCCTGGAGTCAGGCAAGGCAGGGCGAGAGGAGGGGAACAGAATGCAGATAGAGGATACAGATGGATGCCAAGCTGGGCAAACAGAGGAACATTCTATCACAGAGATGGGAAAGCATAGGAAGAAAGATTTTGAGGAAGGAATTAAGGAAATTAACCTAACCTGACTTTCTTAGTGATTGAGAAGGAGATTCTAAAAACTCATACTCTTAGGAGCTCCTAATCCAGCAGTTTCTAAATTTGTCTCTGCATTGGAATCACCTGAGGAGCTTGAAAAAATGGTGAAACCTGCATCAACCCCAGAGGTTGTGATTTAATCGACTGGGGGTGAGTGTGTGCATAGGAATTTTTGAAAAACATCCTGAGTGATTGTGTTGTGCAGTTGAGTTTGGGAGCTAGGGATCTAACCATTTAGGCAGCTTCATAGAGACCCCAAACTGGTCCTTTGGAATCAGATGTGTTTTGGCCAGAGACAAGCCCAGGAATTTTAGTCACCTGGGAGGGAGAAATTGAACAGACTAGCCTTCCTGTGACTTCATAGGCAGAGCCCTTCTGAGAATGGGATTGGAGCCAAGAGAAAAAGACAGTAGGTCCCAGTGCCATTACTTGAGCCTCTGGTCAAAACTACCTTGAGTGAGCTTGAGCTCTATCCCTAGACTTCTTTTTTTTTTTTTTTTAAAGATTTTATTTATTTATTTGTCAGAGAGATGGAGAGAGTACAGGGAGGCAGAGAGGCAGGCAGAGGGAGAAGTAGGCTCCCTGTGGAGCAAGAAGCCCGATGTGGGACTCGATCCCAGGACGCTGGGATCATGACCTGAGCCCAAGGCAGCCGCTCAACCGACTCATCCACCCAGGTGCCCTACCCCTACTAGACTTCTTTAGTGACATTAGCTGATAGTTTTTCCCCAACATCTAAATTAAACGAGAGACAGGTTTTCTGTCAGTTGCAATCAAAGACGCCCTATATGGGTTATAACATATTTGAGTATATACATTTTGATAAGAGTTTTTAAAATATAGCTTAAAAGCAATAGTTGACTCAACCACTTGTGGACTCCTGGATCACTCATATTCCATAGAACACCACTAGAGTCTCAGCAAACCTTGCCCCCCCCCCCGCCCCCAACCAGCTCTGTGTTGAGTAACGAGCACCACTGCTAACTTACAATTTTTCACGGGGTCTTCCTTTTAGTGAGCCATTGTAAGTCCTCCCTGAAACATCCCCCGCCCCTGCCACTGCCCCCATGGTGGAACACCTCATCATAAACTAGAAGGAATGTCCCAGTAGGGATGGAAAGCATGTTTCATTTCCATGTTATTTTCCTGTCCTTACCATTCCAGGCACTGAGGGCCAGCTGACGCCTCCCATCCTCTCCTTCTGCTAAGCAGAAGGTGATTGTTTAACAAGAGCATACTTTAAAAATCAGGGCTATAAAGCTGTGTTGCTTTGGCTACATGGAGTGCGCGGTTCCTCTGGGCATCATCAGCTCCTCTTCCTACTCCCTCTTCCCTTTTTTTACTGTTCTTCTTCCAATTCTAACAGACATAAACCTGTTTACGGTCAACCTGTCGCATCCTCACGTGTATCCTGCAGGATGTCTGTCTCCCCATCCCTCAGTGGTGGGTAGTTGTTGGCTGGAGCCCGCTTGTACTGGCTTACAGACCAATAGCTAGTTTTTCAAGAGTTTTGCGAGCTGGTTGTGAAGCACATTTATTACTAAGCATTATTTTATATGAACTTACAATTAAATACATTATATTAAAAAGAAAGGTAATAAATACTCCAAATTCATCACTTACTATTAGCTAGTTATTATTTTGCTACATTTTATTAATTGTACTTTTAAAGTCTGGTGTTTCAGTATGGCAGAAACACTATATGAAGGTGTGCTACTGCACACCAACTTGAAACTGGCCGTGAGTATTTATGCCATCGAAATTGGCAAAGCCTATGCCCCAGAAAGCCGGTTGTTGAACATTTACCAACACGCCATTGGATAGATACCTCTGCTCTTGGTGTTCATAAAAACTGTGTGGATGTCTTTCATTATGCTTTCTATATGGGACAGTGATTATATGTTAATCTGTATACAACCGTCAGACTATGAATTCTTTGCAGTTAATATATAATACTTTACTGATCATTTTATCAACAGCAAGTACACAGTATTTGGTACAAAGAAAACACCATGTTGAATGGATGCTGTTTTTTTTTTTTTTAAGGTTTTATTTATTTATTTGACAAATAAAGCACAAGTTAGGGAGCAGCAGGCTCCTCCTGTGCAGGGAGCTCAAAGCGGGACTCCATTCCAGGACCCTGAGATCAGGACCTGGGCCAAAAGCAGACTCTTAACCGACTGAGCCACCCAGGCGCCCTAATATGGATAATGTTAGTTTCTAATGATCCGTATTAATCAATCTTGCATGTTTACTTTGGACCTGAAATGTTTCAGATAACCCCTTTCCTTTCACCAGAGCTCTTGATTTTTTAAAATATTTTTTCGCATTTTAATATTACATCAGGAAGTAAGCCCCAGGACTATTCCAAGGAGGTTCAGCATTCTCTCACACCTGTGAATTTCCCAATTTCTCTTTTAACAAGAGGGGTGTTCCATGCCCACCTCCTCTCCCTCCTCTGCCTGAAGCCTGCAGTCTAGGAGAAGGACAGACTAGGGGAAGATACTGGCAGGCATCCAGGAATAGCACCAGGGAGCTGGAGGCTGAAGGACAAACTGTTGTGAAATTCTGCATGACAAAATTCCCAATTGATTCAATCTGGGGACTATCTAGGACCCCACAGAGTTTCTGATTGAATTGAGTCTCTCCCATTCTCTAAAGCTAGGTGACCTCATACAGATCAAAAATGAATTTCATTTATTGCCTTTGTTTTCTAAGTGGTTTCTTAGTAAATTTGGTTCATAAACTGTGAAAATTTAGTTACAAAGTCTCAGAATCAAGACAATTTCCAAGAGTATTAATTCCTAATGATACTCTTATATAGATGATATTTGTTTTAAATGTACACCTCCCAAGTGTTACGTTTTGTGTAAGAATTAGGGGCTCAAGGCACACCGGCCAAAAACTTTTCCCTCAGCTATGTCCCAAATACCAGCATGAAAATAAATAGGGCAGTTCTAAAAATGGGAGGAATGGTATCACGAGACCAGAGATTTTTCAGAAATTTCTGGAAGATGGGGCGCCTGGGTTGCTCAGTGGGTTAAAGCCTCTGCCTTCGGCTCAGGTCATGATCCCAGGGTCCTGGGATCAAGCCCCGCATGGGGCTTTCTGCTCTGCAGGGAGCCTGCTTCCTCCTCTCTCTCTGCCTGCCTCTCTGCCTAGTTGTGATTTCTGTCAAATAAATAAAATATTTAAAAAAAAAAAGAAAAGAAATTTCTGGAAGATGGAAAGTAGATAAACCAAAGCAGACAGTACAGTCCAGAGCAAATATAAGAACAATAGAGGAGGAACACATGCTTCCTGGCAATGGGGCACAAACAGGCTCCAAACTTTCTGTGGTTTGGGGCATGAGGATGAAGAAGGGATTTAGAAAATAAGGTGATATTTTTGAAGGATGGAACAGCTGGGAAAGTCAGTCCCCTCCCCCTCACCCACCTTCCATTATAGTATTATTTCCTCATCTAAAACTAGAAAACCAGTCTTTCAAGGAATTTATGGATCTGCAATGATGACCCTCAGAGGAAAGCCCTCCCCATTTTCAGATGGAGTTAGTGAGGAATAGGCAGGTATAACATGCTCTTTTGCTTTGCTGTCTGATCTCAGCTCCAGTCCTTCACGTAAAGCCTGCCAGTTACCATGCTCTGTCATTCTGAGGAAACTTTGGCTCAGAAAACATACCTATTTAACTCACACTAGCTACTTGTATTAAGCAACCTAGTTCTTCATTAATAAATGTAAATTGATAACTGCTGATGTTTGAGGGCTAGCAAATGTCATGAAGAAAGAGGAGGCAATTTGGGTATAAAGATACATTTTTTAAAATTCTGAAACATTTAGGAAGACATTACATTCATAAAATAAGCTCAGCTATAATGATAAGGGGACAAAAGGGAATATACATGGAATTCTTAAAATATAAAAATAGGACTCCTGAAATGAATATTCATTAAAAGAAAAAGTTAACAAAATAAAGGTACATATTTGAAGAAAGTAAATACATAAGAAGAAGATCAATGAGAAAGACACAGCAGCAACCTAAAAAGACATGAGCAGAAGAAAAAAAGAGAGGAATTATAATGAAGTGATTGATGTAAGTTCCTGAAACTAAAGAATATTTTCAGATTGAAAGGGCCCATTGAGCCCTAAACAGGATGACTATAGAAAGATTTTTAGACAAATTCTCTTAAAATCCTAGGACATTATGAAAAAAAAATAGAAGCTCCTAAGAGCTTATCAAGAGAAATAAAAATAGGTTTCCTATGAAAGAATGAGAATCCACTTGGTATCAGGCTTTTTAATAACACTAGATCCTAGAAAAAAATTTTTGGCACTTTTGAAAGTTCTGAAAAGGTATGCTTTTAAACCTTGAGCTATTAATCAAAGGTGAGTATAAAATAAAGACATCTTTAGACATGCAATGATTTACACAATTTATATCCAACATGCACTTTTAGAAGAAACTACCTCAGGGGCACCTGTGTGGCTCAGTGGGTTAAGCCTCTGCCTTCGCCTCAGGTCATGATCTCAGGGTCCTGGGATGGAGCCCTGCATTGGGCTCTTGGCTCAGCAGGGAGCCTGCTTCCCCCTCTCTCTCTGCCTGCCTCTCTGCCTACTTGTTATCTCTCTCTCTATCAAATAAATAAAATCTTAAAAAAAAAGAAAAAAGAAAAAACTACATATATACATACACATATGCATATATATATATATATATATATTTCCTATAATCTAGGAAAGAGAATGCAAAAATGAATAATATATGACTCAAAAATTTGCACAAGAACAATCATTGCAGGACTAATCCTGCTAACATGAGATCAAGCCCCCCATCAGGCTCCACACTCAGTGATAGTCTGCTTGGATATTCTCTCCCTCTTTGCCTGCTTGCTCTTATGCTCACACTCATGCTCTCTCACTCTCAAATAAAGAAAGAAATCTTTAAAAAAACAAAAGTAAAAAACTTCTTTCTTTTACTGACTCACTGTAAAACCCAAAGTCATGGTATTATATCATAATGTAGAGAAGTGATTTCTCAGAAAATGCTTGTAGTAGAATCTGGACATAATGATTTCTGGAGCATTTCCCAACCTTTCTTCTTCAGAAAACTAATTATGCTAGATGTTAATAGTCACTCCATCAAAAATGGGTTCAAAAAATGGAAAAATGCAACAAACTGTGATCTCCCTTTTGTAGAAATATATTAACATGCTAAAGATTCTTAGAAGTCCAGTAAGAAATAAAGCTAATTAATTTTGTTTAATTGAGTATTTTCCCAATTTATTTGATGATGGGACCTTTTTTCAATTAAATACTCAACTGCAGAAACCAGATTTGGGGACACATTAATTTACCTCAATACAGACTGGAACATAGCCAACAGAGAAGCCCTAGTCGTTAGTAAATCCTTAGACAATAGCTTTCAAAACTAGTTGTTTCAAACATAGTCTTGGCAAATATTGAAAGGTGAATTTTCTAAGAATTGCTTCAAGTGCCAGTATTCTCTGGTATTGTTTATAAAATTAGAGTCATGTGATTTAGAGTTTAGAAGTGCAGAAAGCATAGTTTATGTCCTGTTACAGAAACTTAGGAGTCTGACATATTCTTTCCTAGTCACAAGTCTCCCACTTTCATACAAAAATAACTACAGGGATGTCTGCTTCTAGATTAAATTCCTTCCCCCACCCCTGACACCTCCACAGTGCAGAGCTTCTGCATTTTGAACCTGTCAAATCATTTCAAGTCAGTTCTATGAAACATCTAAGTTCTGTGCCGTGAAGCACAAAAAAGGTGATTTGAATCCATAACATTTAAAAGGCATTGCTTACCAACTGGCCAGGACAGACAAGGAAAGAAGCAGACCCCCTATACTGTCTTGTTTCCAATATAACTACTTCCTGAGGAGTCTGGCAACTTATGTTCTCTACAAAGTAAGCTCCCTCCATCCTAGATAGTCGAATAAGTAAATTTAAGGGGTGAGAGGTTTAGTTTTTCATTTGTATATTAGAGAATGTCTGCCAATATCAGTACTTTATTGTAAGTATAGATTATGCTAAATTCCTTATAGCAATAATTAATTGATATATCTTGGTAATAAAATCATGGCATACTGTCATCTTTCAATTTGTTAGAACCTATGGGCAGAACTCCAGGTGAGCACAAACGTTATCACGTTATCTTGATGAAGGTTAACAAGAAAGGGGATGCTGCACCATTTAGAATTAGAACTTGATCTGTCAAACAAGCATTCTTATCCACTATGATTCTGACTGTAGTATTATGGCATACCCTTTGAAAAAGCGTTAATAGCCTGGGCTTTAATCCAAGAGTGTACAGCTTGACTTACAGATAGTTCCTGTTTATAGAATCTAAGGCAAAAAAGATCAATGAACATGACAAAAAGTCTTACCTCGTCTTAGTGTGATAAAGCAAGGGTAGAGCCCTAATTAACAGTGGAAAACCGGCTCCTTAATGTAGGACAATAGATTGAAGGACCCAGGCTTCCCTTTTCTTTTTCTTTTTAATGAAGAAAATGTCATCAATTTGCACTTTAAATGAAAGGTAAGGTGGTTTCCCACTTTGAAAGAGCAGCCCACCACAAAGGATTTACGCCAAAGAAAGTCATTACAGTAAGTGGTCTGAGACAAAAGTCACAGCCGCCTGGAACAGAAATTTAGCAATTCTTGGAGGAAGGGGTGTTTTCCTAAGATCTTTTTCAACATTTCGGTAAGTGATAGAAATTTTTTTAAAGAGTCTGTGGGGCTTTTGTTTGTTTTGGTTTTGTTTTCATCAAATCCTAGGAAAAGGCAGACCTATAAGCCATAAAATGTGGGAAAAGCATCGCGAAGTAATCACCCAGTCACCTAAAGAAATGTGTGCATCTGCTCTCCCTCCTGGAGACCTTATCACTCGGATTACAGTTCACGAGAACCTCTTGTCAGCCAAAAGTTGTTTGCAGCAATTTATTAGAACCCTTCCCCGGCTCCAAAGGAATATGTAACTCTGCAAAGATTGGAAGTTAAATGGTTTACACATGATTTCCTCTATACTTGTTGAACTTGTACAGATGTTTGGTGGGAGAGTAGATGGGAAAATGGGGAAGGAACCTGGAGAGGGAGGGGGGAGGCAGGAAGCAGGACTCCTGGCTCCAGCAGACAGGGAAATGGAAAAGAACATGTCATCAAAATTAGTAGATATTAGTTACCCATAGTTAAAAGGAAAACCTCTTCAGAAGGACATTTTACTTTCTCTGCCTGGTTCCTCATTTGAAACACAGGACAGTGAACATGTTTGGAGTGTCTGTTTTCTTAAATCTTCCAAGGATGGTACACAATTAATGTCACAGTACATGCACAGGAGTATGACTATTTTAGAATATTAGGTCTTAAATCTTCCAGTGAACCTAGAGTAAGAAAGGTGCAGTGTGATTTATGGGAAGAGATCATTGCTTTATCTAAATCCTACCTGCCTGAAATTTCACTGTTCAACTGATACATATGGTGAAATCTTAGAATAATTATATTGAGTGCTGAAGATTAAATTTAGGATAAATTTTATTTAAATTTTCTTAAGCGCAGAGATGGAAAGAAACATAGGTTGGCAGTTATATAAATAGGGCACTGGCCATTGTAAAGGCTTGGGTTGGTCCTTGGCTAATGGTTAAGGTAAAACTCAGTGAGGACTCAGAAAAACATTAGTTTGGGGGGAAAATGTGATCTCATCTTTTCTATCACTTCAGTGAAATTTTAGGCAAAACTGAATGTAGAATATGTTATGTAGCATGTGATACTGAAATAAAGATTGTCTGGGATTCTGATCAAGACGATGATGAATTTATTCTAGACAGTCCTGAAGTCAAACTGAAAACAGTTTGTACTGGTCTCTTTCCCACTTCTCCTGTTTTTTTCCAGAGGCTAACTAGGGTTTCACTTCCACAGGACCTTGCCCTCAGAGCTAGTGGGGCTTTTCTTGTGGTGGTGGTTTGTGAGAGAAGTCATCTTTGCTTTGAGAAATCAACTCCTAGGGACTTTGGTTGTTTCACTGCTTCAGCACTTGACCTTTTTCATTGGGAATTCCAGATGAGTAAAATCTCCTCAAGATCCGAATCTCCAGAGACAGGTCTTTAAGCTCTCTGCCCAGCGGATACTCAGCACAGGAAGTTCAAATCAGCTACATAGGTTGCTTCTGACTCTGAAGGGCAACTGCTTTCAGATTACTGTAAAGGAGCCATTTTCCCCCCAAAATATTACTCAGTTTCTATAAGGCCATGAATCGTTCATCACAGCTGGAACCTTGAGCATATTTCTATGTTTCTAGGAAAGTCACCATATATCTGCATATTAAGCTTTGATTTTCCTAAAAATTACATTTACTCCAACTTCAATATTTATGTGTGCTCCGAGTATAAGTAATTATTGACTTATGTGGGCAGACCAGATGATATACATATGCTAATTATAATATATATGTATATACATAATACATATGTATGTGATTTATGTATATTTATGAGTACACATATATACACACACAAACATGTACATCCAATTTATTGGATGGCCTGCAAAAATACATTTACTTTCTCCATGTCTAAACAGCCACTACTATAAAGGTCATGGCCCATATCTTACTCTTCTCAGTATCTCTAGCACCTAGCAAAATGCCTGGAAGATCAGGCAATCAGTAAATATAAATATGTAAATAAATAAAATTGAATTTATAATTAATAACTTAGCCTCTATTCACACATCTCTGCAGAAAATAGAAGTGTGTTAGAATGTGTAATCGTATGAAATAGTGAACTAAAAATGGCTTATGGGAAATATATGTGAGAGTGCTTTGTAAAATTTTACACAAGTATTGTATAGTGTTCCTATGAAATAAAAAGATCTGAAGTATTATAGTTGTACAATATAAACATATTTTTAGTAGTAGACCCTGGATTAATAATAAGCAATTTTCATTAATAAGTTGTTAGCTGAGGAATAAGTTCTTGATTTAAAATATCAATGAGGATAATTCATGAATTTTATTATTTTTCTTTCTTGCCTCAAACACCATTAAATGTTTATCTGTGACATAGGAACAATTTGATAAATATTCTAATTAATACTAGAATATTGCCACTCATGTGACTAGATAAGCACATCATTATAACAGGTGGTGTGGTAGGGGCACCTGGGTGGCTCAGTGGGTTAAGCATCTGATTTTGGCTCAGGTCATGATCTCAGGGTGCTGGGATCGAGCTTCCTGTCTGGCCTTATGCTCAGCAGGGGGCCTCCTTGTCCCTCTGCCCTTCTCTCCCACCCATGCTTGCCCTATGTGTCTCTTTCTTTCAAAATAAATAAAATCTAAAAAGAAAAAAACTAGGTGGTATGGTGTGTTATGATATTGACCTTATTTTAGTGTATGGATGCTTGAACCCACTTTAGTAATAGAATTAAGGTTTGAAGATAGATGAGGATGATTCTAATGAGGACACAGTAATGAGAGCTTTGCCTCACAAATGGCCAACAGTTCACTGGAGAAAAGTTGAACTGAGGTTGTTGAATCATCTGCAGGTTAGGCACTTTCAGGACAATCATAGAAAAGACCGGACAGTTTAGTTTTAGAGAAGCATGAACACTGATTTATTTTGATGGTTATCTTCATAAAGCAATTGGATTCTTTTTAATAGAAAGACAAGCCTTTGTTTATTTTGTGTGTAGGACCTGTGTGTTAACTTGAGAGATATTTGGGGAGTTTATGCTATGTAAGACCATTTTTCTGATCTAAAAGCAAGATAGAACTTCATTTTCTTTTCTGCTAGAGAGAATTTACAGGGAAATTGTATAGCAACAATTCACCCAGATTTAACAGTTGAGCCTCTAGTGAGTATATGGTAGGTACAAATCTGGGTCCTTCGAGGACTATATCTTTTAAATATCCAAGTTTAGAGCACAGACTAGATATACCGTCAGAAACAAACATTTGAAAGGAGAAAGAATTGTTTTCTTAGATTGAATTGAATTTTAAAATTTATGTTAAATTAGAATCTACACAGAGATTGGTACATGTATTCTTTTTCAGTAGCCTATAAAATGGAAATAGTACATTAGGAAGCCTGGGTGGCTCAGTCAGTTGAGTGTCCGACTCTTGATTTTTGGCTCGGGTGTGATCTCAGGGTTGTGGGATTGGGCCCTGGGTCGTACTCTGCGCTGAGTGTGGAGCCTGCTTAGGATTCTCTCTCTCCCTTTGCCCCTCCCTCCCTAATCACATGCCCTTTCTCTTAAAATAAATAAATAAATATATAAAATGGAAATCCTCAAGGATTGTGTGACACTATATTATTACATATGTGTGGAAGTGTAGCTTTTTAAATGTTTTGTTTTGAAGGACATAAAGCAAAGTTGTTTTTAAAAAGAAATGTACAATGACAGCTTCATTCATTTACAATTATTAACTGAGCACCTACTAAATGATGAAGCTCTGGGTAATGGGGGTTTACACAGCAGTGAACAAACAAGGGTTGTTCCTACATTTATGGAGCTTAACTTCTAATGGTGGAGTCAGACAATAAACAAATATGCAAATAAATGCATACTCGTACTGTTGTGCGGGGAGTTAAAGGAGGATGTGGGGAAAGGCACTATTTGTGGTAGGATAGTCAAGGATGGCCTAGCTGATGAGATGACATTTGAAAGCCGAGACCTGAAAGCCATGTGGATATCTAAGGGAAAAGTGTTCTACATAGAGGAATTAGCAAATGCAAAGGCCCCGTGGCTACAATGAGCTTGGTTTATATGTCTCATCAAGGGGACAATATTGCTAGAGCACAGTAAGAAAACCAAAGAGTTCAGGAGCTAGCTTTTTTTTTTTTTTAAAGATTTATTTATTTATTTTTGAGAGGCACAGCAGAGGGAGAGGGACAGAATCTCAAGCAGACCCCTTGCTAAACATGAAGCCCAACACAGGACTCAATCCCACAACCGAGATCATGACCAGAACTGAGATCAAGAGTCAGATACTTAACTGAGCTTCCCAGGCGCCCCAGGAGTTTCTTTTTAAATGAGGGATTTTTAAGTTAATTGCGTATCATATCCAAATGTAGTCACACCTCCAAAATGCTCCATAGGGGTATGGATTACAAGAATGTAAGATGACAAGTTTATTTAGTATCATACTTACTGGGCGCTTCTTCATATTACAAGGACCATTTCTAGCTTGAGAGAGGCTTCATTCAGATCCACAGCATCAGCTGCATTAAGTTCTCAAAGTAATTTGCTAATTGATAGTAGCAATAATGATGTGCATTGTTTCCATTGTTCTTATTGATTTCTTTTGTCTCTCTGGGGTGTTTTTCTGCATCAGCATACCGATCAAATAAAAATTATTCATCGTAATATTGTTTATTTACTATTCAAATAATTATGTACCTTTTTTTCTTAGTAAGTGCATTTTATTTTTTTTTAAGATTTTATTTATTTATTTGACAGAGATCACAAGTAGGCAGAGAGGTAGGCAGAGAGAGGAGGAAGCAGACTCCCTGCTGAGCAGAGAGCCCGATACGGCGCTCCATCCCAGGACCCTGGGATCATGACCTAAGCCGAAGGCAGAGGCTTTAACCCACTGAGCCACCCAGGCGCCCCAGTAAGTGCATTTTAAAATTGAGAATTTGCCATCCCAGGAAGGAATCACCTTATTAAGGTGAGAGAGGATGGTAAACTATTCACTTATAAAATTTAAAATGTCTTTTGGTTCTGTAAGAACCAAAATTTAAGTTGAATCCCCAAAACAAATTCTTTTTTAAAAAAAAGTATTTAAGAGTAAACCTTAAAATCACCTAAAATAGAGTGCCTCGTGTTGTCTCAAAGACAGTGTGGCTATCATGCTTTGTGTATCATCTTTTTCTTAAGCAATAATAAAGATTTTATTAATTCTCAGGGCAGCTTGATACATGCTAAAGGTAGGGGGGAAATCTTTAAAATGCAGTGAAAAGAAGCTGTTGTAGCTAGAAATAAACCCACTTAAACCATATAAACATGGGATTCGGGATGGTATAGCTTTTAGAACTGCTTCTCCTCCACTCCTAAGCTTGGGAAAAAAATTACTTCCTAATCAAACACCATTTCTTCCTCAATAAAAATAACCTCCTATTGAGGTAAAGGACCACCCGAAAGACTTAATTCATTTGAGCAGAAGATCAGAATAAAGCTAAAACAAAGTATCATTTTCAGCCACAAGGACACCCCACTTAGAACCTTGAGCCTCCCTGTCCCCACCACCTTTTCTGGTGCTGAACTCTGTCCAGCTGTGAGGATTGGGCCCTAAAGTGACTCCCAAGGACAGTGTTCTGCCTAATGGAGGGTCCTCCTATATTCAAAGAGTGACTTTTCTTGGGGATCACACCGTATGCCGACAGCTCGTCATCTTTCTCCCTCCAGGAGCCTTCCTGGTGGTGCATCCCAGACTGAGAAGTTGTTATTAATTAGAGAGTTGCCTCACATCGTTTAAAGATGGCGATTTGGTGAGGCAGATCCGCCAGAGCTAGAGTTAAAATGAACCACTCCCGTATTTTCTTATTTAAATCAAAACCATACACATTTCAATTTTTAGAATTATTATATATGCTGATAAGAAGCTCTACCAGAGTTATGACTGCTCCCATTGAGGCAGTCTAATAGAGAAAACAGAGATTAGGAAGGCTTCCCGGTTATTAGAGAGGATTTTTTATTGGGATGAAAACTGTGCAAAAATAAATACTAAAACACTAAAGAGAAAGTTTCTTTCTTTATAGTTCATGTAAAGGTATTGTATTCTAAAAGTGTTTGAGAAGAGAGGGCTGGATTGCTTACTGAAATGCCAACAGAATCCAAATTTTTAATATTTATTTAATAAATAAATGCCATTCCCCACGACCTAGACTATCCAACCTAGACACTCTGTTAGGGTGTACCATTGTACATTAAACATCTAAGGATATAGTCTTCACTTTTGCAAAGAACCGTGTTCTCTCCAGTTTGGTGTGAAGCACTGGGCCCCATAAGTCCATCTCTATTGATCCCCTCCTTCTCAGAGACTAGAATACAATGAAATATTTCCCACTATCAGGAGAACAACAGGGCCAGCAATAATCCGTTGTAACTGACAATTGGCCTTGGTGTCAGAGCCACCGTGGGAAGGGGTGGTGTCATGCTGGAAACATGCCCTGTTTAAAGGTGGCTGCAGCTACTCACCTCGATTCTTGCCAGGCAGAAGTACCAGCCAGCCATTATCAGATATTTAGATTTTGTAATAAAAGCCAGGTGTCTGGTTTTTTATTGGGAAATCTCACAATTTAAAAATGTTGATTCTATTGAAAAAATAATACTGTGTTGGCTAATAAAGTTTAATTATAGTTCAAATTTGCCTCTGGTTGCCAGTTTCCAAACTGTGCAATGCATATTTTATAGCAAAAGAAGAGCAGGGGAGGGAGGAACACTGTTTATTCATCCATTCCTTCATTTTGCAGACTTTCATGGAATCTCCCATCATGACTGGGTCTGTGGGGCTTTCAAAGATGAGTAATGCAGGGTCATTGCATTCCAAGAACTCAGAGTCTAGTTAATGCTCCATCCTCGCCTGGAAAACAAAGCTGCACTCACATTTCAATTATTCTCTGTATGTTTATAGGCTTCAAATCAGCACCTACAACTCTAATCTCCCACCTGACCCTCAGTGTCTCTAATTTCCTTCAAATATGATGTATCAGTAAACTAGGTCTACCTGCATCAACGTTAATACATGTTCAAAGCATAATAGTGAGGAAAAAAGAAATAAAAAGATTGCAAAAAATATGCAGCATGATTTTATGTGAATTTTTAAGGCACACAACAATAGTATATATTATAAGAATATCCAATTATAGGAAAAATATAAAAACCTCCATAGCTGAAGGATAACAACACCCAGTTGAGGATAGTGGTTGCCTCTGGGAGGGGAAATGAGTTGGAGATGTTGGTCTATAGTTGTATCTGCAACACTTTATTTCTTTAAAAATATCTGGTGTGATTTCGTCGACATTTGTTCAATCTTAATGATGGCTGCTAAGCCATCCCATGTTTTCTCTGTCTTCCTGCTTACAGTATTTTAAATAGATAATAAAAAAAAATAAGAATATAAAATAGTAGCACCACTAAATTAGATTTTTAAAAATTTATTCCTATGGGAATGCCTTTTCTAATTTTCACCACTGCTTGAGTGGCAGTAGTCTCCCAGACCTGAAATACTTAAAATTTCCCTCTTGTTTTTTCCCCCGTGGCTAACCCAATCTGTTACTTTTGAAATCTACCTTCGAACCATCGTTTGCCATTTTTGTTTTATCATTATGGCACAGACATCCTCCTTTAACATCTTAACTACTTTCAGCACCTCCTGAAATGTCTGGCCGCCACCACATTCCTCCTCCATTTCCTCCTGTTGCCATGCTGTTACCTCCTTCATTGCATCTTTGCCTGCTCCCATCGTTCACAAGTCACATTTAGCATCTCTCCATGGCAACTGGGCACACTGTAGTTTGGCCCCATCTCAATTAATAAAGCATGTCTCCCTCCCTTTTCTAGCATTTCCAAGGTATCTCATCAACCTTCCAGTGCCTCCTAGAAAGCAAGCAGCTTTCCACATCCAACTTCCATGATCTTGCATATGATGTTTCTTCTTCACAAAATGCCCCTTCCTTTTCTACCTTTCCAAAATTTCTTCCTGCAAGTATGATTCAAATCCCACCTCTTCTGTAGAACGTGACCTATCTCTCTGTTGTTACTGTATTTTTGACATGGACTGTATTCACTTTGGTACTGTATTATGCTTTTTGTCTGCAGGTTCATCTTTGATGGAAGTTTTGGTTTGGTGGTGGTTGTTGTTTTGATTTTTTCATTTTTTCCCCCTTTCTTCAAGATCATTTCTTCTTGTCCCAAATTGTTGTAGTTGTCTTCTGTCCTCCCGGGTTCAACCATTGGGAAGCAGGTTTTTATAAGACCGCTAGGGCTTCTTTTCCTGTGACTGAGAGAGTTTAAATCTGGAGCTTAGGTCTGGTGCCTGGTAGCTCTGCTCCTTCCCTCCTCTGCAACCAAGTAGCAATCACAACTCTGGTAGTGGTCACAGCGTCTTCAACCTAGCTAGCAGGGATGCCTGTCCCACCACACTGTCTCATGTGATGATCCTGTAACCACTGACATCCTGCATCCATAGGCTTTTAATCTCCATTCTCTCAGATTCTGTGCATTCATCAGGCCACTACAGTCTATCCAATCCTGAGCCCAATAGGCCACTCCAGTTTCCACCCAAGGGTGTACATTTCAGTTCAAAGTTTGGGCCATAGAGATGTTTATCTTGTTTTGAAGTGTGGCTATGCTCTCTTAGTTTTGTTTTAAATTTTCACTGCTATGTGTTTGGTATGAGCAGGAGAAACAATTCTCTTGGATGGGGTTTACGGTAGATTTGCCATGTTCTTACAGCAAATAGTTTCTTCCTTTAGGTCTAGCATGGGTCAACAATTTCTTGGGCTCGATATCCTCTTGGTGACATAAATGCTGACATGCCAAGGTGTGTAAGAAACCGAAGAAAAGTTAATACTGGGATAAAGCTTTTGGTACATCAGATTAATAAATGGAGGAACTGCTAATTTGGAGATGATAGATCGTTTGCTTCTTCTGTTTCCCAAATGAGTATTCACATTAGGTGAATAGGTAGGCTAGCCTAGTATAGGAGACTATAGTATACTAGGTAGTATATATAGTCTAGGTAGTATAGTATATACTATACTACCTAGGTATTATATACCTAGTATATAGTATAGTATATAGTATAGTATAAGGTAGGCTAGTATAAAATTGTTAAAAATTGTGTGAAAATGTGAGCTGTTCACCTTACAAAGGTACCTAAAGTTTATAACGTGCCCTGTCTTAGTAGCTTGGTGTTTGGCAAAACAGGTATTTGGAATATTATAATAGAGTAGTAGTTAGATTGATTGCATGTTAATACTTGAGGGAAAGAGATTCATGGGGGGTTTTAATTCCCTTGTAAATTTGGAAACTCAGTGAAAATTATGTGTGAAAACTGAGAACCTGTGATCTAGGATCACTATCAAGGATCCAAGGACCCAGCTCATACCAAGAGTGGCAAAGCCATCACACATTCACCAACCACAACTCCTCTGACACAATTAATTGTGAGCACAATAAAGTTTACCCTAGAACAACCAAATTAAAGCACCTCAGTGTTGGAGTTTTGTTTTGTTTTTAATATTCTTCGTATTTTTTTTAAGATTTTATTTGTTTATTTGATAGATCACAGTAGGCAGAGAGGCAGGCAGAGAGAGAAGGGGGGGAAGCAGGCTCCCTGTTGAGCAAAGAGCCCGATGCGGGGCTCGATCCCAGGACCCTGAGATCATGACCTGAGCTAAAGGCAGAGGCTTAATCCACTGAGCCACCCAGGTGCCCCTATTCTTCGTATTTTGAATCTTTCAGGTAAAGCAGCTGGCATTTCTACTTCATAGATCAAATGAACTAGCAATGAAAAGCTTGTAGCCTGTTTTATAATCCTCATCTATGTCTTTCTGCCATTTGTGAGGCATACATAGGCCCTAAAGAAAGTCCCAAGTAAGAGTCCCAGAAGTGGTCACAAATGGCATGATTTCTTGAAGGGTCAGGGGTGGGAGGTTGGGGGAACAGGTGGTGGGTAATGGGGAGGGCACGTTTTGCATGGAACACTGGGTGTTGTTCAAAAAGAATGAATACTGTTACACTGAAAAAATAAATAAAATGAAAAAAAAAAAAAAAAAGAGTCCCAGAAGTGGAAATCTTTCATCAGATTCTAAGACAAAAGGCTAGACTTCTCATTAGTCAAATCAGCTTTGGTCAACGAGGGAAAAGCATGTAGAGAGATAAGGACATGGCGCATCAGCTTGCTAGTGGGATACTTTGCCCAGCACCGCCTGTGCAAGGCTTCACTTCTTGACTCTACTCATCACCTTAACACAAATTGCTCCATGCCAATTGCTAAATTTCAAAATCATGCTTCTGTCTCCCACTATATTAGAATCTCCATGAAGGCAAAGGCATGTCTGATAGTTCTTTGTTTTTCTCCGTAGCCCCCACGGTAGGGCCTACACATAGGAGTAGTGGAATAAGAATTTGTTTCTCCTCATTTGATTTTGTATTAAGAATTTTTTTTTCATTTTTCCCAAAAAGTAGAATACTTTTCTTCCATTAAACTTAAACATACCACCCAGAACCCCCTTTACTTCCTAGTGTTTTAATTTTTCTCACAATAATTTCCAGATGCCACCACCTTTGCTGAGAAAACTCAAAATGCGGAGTGCATGTGCTCCCTTCCTGATTCTAGTATCTTTTCTGTAAGAAAAACAATGTATTCAGAGGTGACGGATGATATTCTCTAGTTTAGAAACCGAGTCAAAACTCCTTTCCTCCTCCTCGCAATTATATTCACAGAGATTTCCACCAAGCAAGGAATTTTTTCCTCATTACCCAATACAATCCACTGAACGTGTCGCCCATGTGCCGGTGAGTGGTTACAGGCCTACAGATACAATCCTAATGTGCTTGTTTGCTCTTTTCCCCAATTAGTCATGGCGTATTAAAGTGAATAAAATCTTTTAAAGCCTTTTGGCAGCTATTTTTGCTGAAGTGCTCACATCCACATTAGAAGAACAATAATTGTGGAGTATTCTGATTTGGAAATAAAAAAGAGAAACTGAATATGTTTTAGGGGAAAAAACGCTAAATGACATAGAAAGAAAAGCAGTCCCTAGAGCAGAACACAATAACTCTTAAAGCTTAAGATTTAGGAAATAATTTAAATTTTGCTGATGCCTGTTCTCCAGCCTCAGGCTTCCTGGGCTCTACAGAAGATTCTAGAATGGGGAATGAATCAAGTATCGATCCTGCTTTAGGATAATCCTTTGATCTATGTAATGTGAATTTAAGGAGATTAATGGATACAATGAATGAAATTCTAGGTTTCTTATTTTGGTGCTTAATATTCCAAAGTTGCTACACCACGGCTTGACTGGGCAGGGTAGAATTCCGTGATACATGGGGACACATACAAAATATATGTGTCCCCATGGGAAATGAATATTCTAACAAGAGGTCCTATCACAAGTAGGTGATGTACACTAATGTATATTAAGCAATCATAATAACAACTGCAACCTCCATTTACTGAACATTTTCTATGTATATTAAGGCATTTTTCTACATGTTAACCATATCATCCCCTTATATCAGGGCTGTGAATTGTTTCTTTTTTTTAATTTTTTTAAAGATTTTATTTATTTATTTGACAGACAGAGATCACAGTAGGCAGAGAGGCAGGCAGAGAGAGAGGAGAAGCAGGCTCCCTGCTGAGCAAAGAGCCCAATGCGGGGCTCGATCCCAGGACCCTGAGATCATGACCTGAGCTGAAGGCAGAGGCTTAACCCACTGAGCCACCCAGGCGCCCCTGAACTGGTTCTTATTACCATTTTAGAGATGAGGAAGTTTAAGGACAGAGAAGTTGGGTAGTTTTCCCCAAGTCAGGCTGCTAGATGTGAAACTGATCAGTGTGCTACCAGAGCCAGACACCCGACACTCTGCTCTGTATTACCTTTCTACATTTACTGTAAGTATTTATTCTCTACGTGTGTCTGTAAGGGTTGCTATTTGGGTTTGTAAAAGACTGGACAGAACACTGCAGAAACACATACCCCAGGGACCCTAGGTGGCTCAGTCAGTTAAGGGTCTGACTCTTGATTTTGGCTCAGGTCACGATCTAATGGTTGTGGGATCGAGCCTCACATTCTGCTCCACGTTCAGCTGGGAATCTGCTTGAGATTCTCTCTCTCTCTCTCCCTCTGCACCTCCACCTGTTGTAAATCATAAATAAAATAATATATTACATACCCCAAACTGCAAAACACAAGGGTAGCACCAGTTTACATTATTGCCCATTGTCTACCGTGTTCTGAATTATAGTGAACAAGCCTCAAAGAGAACATTTTTGATCTGTAAAGTCCTATGTGTTTCAAACACTGGTTTCTTCTCTAATTCTTTCTCAGTGATGAGAAAAAAGCCTGTGGTTTAAAATCTGAATAGTTAATAATAGTGACCGTATGTGTAAGCTGTCCTTCAAAGAAGGTATTCGAGTACAAGGTATTGTCACAGTGTCTGGCAATTAATGTAATGTGCGAAGTATTTCCATTAGGCCCTCTGTACTGAGAAACTTTAAGTTGCATTGCAGGGACTTTATTCTACTAAAATTCAAATTCTGAAGCATAGCATGTCTATAGCTTGATCTTTGAAGGCTCAAAACTTTGTCAGAATCAGACTGACAACAGAGAAGATAATCTCTCTTGAGTAAAACACGTTTTATTTGATTACTACATTTCTCGGACAAAACCCATAAGATTAAGGAATATTTTTGCCCTGATGCTTCTTGTCTCCCTCAAGCATCCTGAGATAGCTGGCATCTATGGGCTCTGCTAATAACTTATCCCATTGACTAGATGACTCAAGTAGACTTTCTTTTCTTCTCCTTCTTCTTCTTCTTCTCCTTTTCCTTCTCCTTCTCCTTCTCCTTCTCCTTCTCCTCCTCCTCCTCCTCCTCCTCCTCCTCCTCCTCCTCCTCCTCCTCCTTCTTCTTCTTCTTCTTCTTCTTCTTCTTCTTCTTCTTCTTCTTCTTCTTTAGATTTGTTTATTTATTTGACACACAGAGAGAGAGAGAGATCACAAGTAGGCAGACAGGCAGGCAAAGATAGAGGGGGGTAGTCGTCTCCCTGCTGAGCGGACAGCCCGATGTGGGGCTCGATCTCAGAATTCCAAGATCATGACCTGAGCCACCCAGGCGCCCTCCACCCCTCCCCCAAGTAGACTTTCAAAAGCATTAGTCCACCAATGATCTAAGCTGGGGTACAGACTTCTGGTTGCTGCACAGGTAGGGTGGTATACTCTAACTTGGATTTGGAGTTCATCACCAGGTACAGGGGGAAGGCGTGGCCAGGAAAGTCTGCTTATTTTACTCAGCTGTTCTTGGGGGAAGACAAGCAGATGGTGGACCTGGGGATGCGGTGGAAAGAATATGACCTTGGACATTCTAAGTCTCAGATCTATTACTCACAAGATCTGTTCCCCGAGAGCACTCTCAAAGCTCTCCGTGGCTCAGTTTTCCTTTTCTTTAAGGTGGATATCATACCTGGCCCTGAAGCTTACCACTTTGGCTGTCCAGTAGAGAAGATTGTATTTCCATCCTCTTCTCTCACTACCTGACAACCCAAGAAAATCAGATCTAGTCCTCCATCTAGACATGCACGCAGGTGTCTTTCTTTGTATCTCTGTTTCACTGCCTTTGATTATGTTGTTCCTTCTGCCTGGATTGTGTTTTCCCCCATTTCCATGTTTCTAAATCCTACCTCTTTTGCAAGTCCTAGTTTAAATATTCTGTCTAAAATGAAACTTTCCCCAGTTCCATCAAACAAAGGTAATTTCTCTCTTCTCTGTGTCCCAGCCACCCTTGGGGGTGCTCGATGGCACTAACTAGTGTGCCCTTTCTTGGATAGCACTTATTTATGTGCTCTCTTATCTGTCCTACTAGACTATAAGCTTCTTGTGAGGGAAATAAAGTCTAGTCCATCACTGTATCCCTATGCAGCGCTTAGCATGATTCCTTGCACATTGGCAGTCAATAATTTTGTGTTTAATTGAATTGAATGAGAGAAGGGAACTGAACTTTATGCAAATCTCCAAACCTCTCTCCCTGTCCAGGATTGAGGGACTCCACTTCTTTGACTGAATCTGATGTGACCTGAAGTAATAAGGAAGACAGAGCTAATGATTTTCTCTAGTCCTACTTAAAATCTTCTATATTCTTCGGGAATCTGTTGCCTCCTGGTAGATGGATGTACTCTGAGGTTTTATAGATTGAATACATTTTTTAAAATACTATCAAAGAGAGTAGAGGTAGACCAACTTCAAACATGAAATTGCCAGGGATATAGCTAGACAATCTGCATTTTATTTGATTTCTAGTTAGGAGATTATTGATTTTTTTTGTCTTCTCTTAGTTACTGCATATGGTCATCTTGCTTTTAAACTAGGAGAGTAGTCATTCCTTTCTTGGCTTAGCCTCTACAAGTAAAAAAAAGAGGTGAAAATCCAAGAGAATGAATTTGCACATTGCCATGTGATTGATAAAACAGAAGCCATGAAATAAACTGAAGTTTATAAATAACATCCACTCACCAGGACTATCAACATGTCTCGTACATTGATTTTTCCCTCTATGTTGTTTTAGAAATACATAATTATCAAGTTTCCTTTATAGTGTTATTCATGCAATTAGGTGATACAGAAAACACCTTTAAATTTCCAGTTAAAACTGGACTTTGAGCTATAGATGCACATGGGACAGTCTGGTGCTAAAGATTTAATGTAAGTGAATCTCAAAAATATTGCCCCCATGGATGATAATCTCACCAGCTCCCTCATCAGCTTCTTGTTCTGTGCATTGAACCCTCCTCTCACTAAATCCTTGACTTGATAACGTTATCCCATTTGCCCATTTTGTTTCTCTCAGCAGCTACTAATAAACCCAAAGGACTTGATCTTCCTGAGCATTGTCACGGCTGCAGGAATCACGCTGGAATGCTTTATAGCAAAAGGAACATCCTGACTGAGATTCACTTTGACACACATGTATCAAGCAAGTGCCCTGGGCTGGAAAGCCTGGGATACTCATCCATCCACTCCTTACTTTGTTTGAATTTAGAGAGGGAATAAGACACATACCCAGCTCTCATGTAGGTCAAGCTATGATTCGGATGAATAGGGTGAGGCAAAATACCTAAGGACGAGGAAAGGAAAAACATTAACACGTTCTTCATACCATTATCTTCTCAGGGATGATATTCAACTCATCTCGTAATCTGTATGGCCAGACACTGGCCAGACAGAAGGGACATCAGCCAGAGCTGGCGCAGAGTCCTAGAGAGCCAGGTAGTACCCCTTATGTTTCTGGATTGTGGGAAGGTCTGAGGTGAGGTGGGTCAGGGCTGGGGTAGCAAGCAAGCACTGGTATAGGAGGTATGTGTGGGGGGGATACATCTGAAGGGCAGCAGCTTTTACCGGCTGTTTTGAAAGTATTTCAGTATTTTACCCCTGATGTGACCCTTCTGGTACAAAGTAGCAGAAGATCAAACGCAGCCACTCTATGAGTAAAGTATTATTAAGCAGAATTTAAAAAGGAAGAAATCACATATTAGGGAGGGGATAGAGGCACAGAGCTAGTGAAAGAACTGAATTTAACCTGCTTCTTCATTTGTTCTAAAGCCCATCGTCTGTTTTAGCAACAGTTCATACTCACAGATCTAGAGGAGGACGATGAAGATGACCGTGATTATGATTTACAAACGATAAGTGCCTTTTGAGCTAAGCCTTTAAAATAACAGAAGAGGGACACCTGGGTGGCTCAGTGGGTTAAAGCCTCTGCCTTCAGCTCAGGTCATGATCTCAGGGTCCTGGGATCGAGCCCCGCATCGGGCTCTCTGCTCAGTGGGGAGCCTGTTTCCCCCTCTCTCTCTGCCTGCCTCTCTGCCTACTTGTGATCTCTGTCTGTCAAATAAATAAATAAAAAATCTTAAAAAAAAACAACAACAAGATATTTTCTCATCATATTTCCGAGAGTAGATGGTGCCAGGTTAGTTTGTTTCGTTCCTGGTAAGAATCTTCTTACTGTTCTTTTCCTAGTTAGCCTTCCTTTCTTCCCGTGTCTATCGCTTCCTTTGGATAGAAAGTCTTCCTGTAGGGTTCAGCTGCAAGGGGACTGTGAATGAGCTTCCAGAATCTTAGAACCCATTGTATTTGTGTCGGCCATTGTGCATTTTTGTGGGAAGATGATCTATAGTTTTCTTCAGGGTCTGAGGCCTCAGTATAACTCCATTACATTAGAGGAAACGAAATAATATTCCACAGATGGAAATTTGGGGCATTATGATGTCATGTAATGTAACATTCTGAAAATACAACATATCCATTTGAATTTCAAAGGACTGAAAAGTGAGTACTCTCTCTTTGGCATTACTTATATGTTGTTATCAAATAAATGGCATTTCCCCTTGCACGTCCCAGTGAATGCTCTTAAACGTTTGAAAAATGAGACACCACGGAACTCAGGCACCCAATCTTGGCAGACAATTCTGGCATGTTACCTGTGGCTGATGTTTAGAGATCACAGATCACACCAGCAGTTCCAGCACACCTGAGACAGTGGGACTGGAGGTCTAGTGCAGTGGTTAAGTTCAAGCTCAGATCCAACCACTGGAGTCCAACCTTAGCTATTGATTCCTTGCTCTATACCTTCAGACAAGCTATTTCATCTCCTTGTGCTGTCATATTCTTACCTTGGAAATGAGACTACTGATAGCACCTGTTTTTCATAGTTGCTATGGAAAGGAAGAGGTTGATGCAAGGTAGGGCTACAAAGTCTCATGGTAGCTGAACTCCTGCATGAAGGCCAGAGTACCAGAACATCAGAGGACCCAATGTCCCTACTAAATCTACTCCTTTCAGCACACACTTCATCTTGCTTCCCAGTCTCTGACATCATTTTTGTGCCAGCGTCCTCTATTCCTGTTTTCTTGTCTTCTTACATGGCTTCCCCTGTCCCATTAGTGGAGTGGAAATAGGCATAGGGAGTAAAAACTACAACATGATTCTGGAGGCTTGTCCTGTTTTATTGTAGCAAATAAAAATATCTCAGGACTCCACAATCGCTCATCCAATCCAGTAAAACTAAAACCAAAGGAAAGTAAAACCTCTATGTTATGCTTTGCCTGGCAAAGCTCATATTCTGGCTCCCTAATTTGTTTCTAAAGTGCAACTTCTACTTCTGGCCATGTCAGTAAAACCGTTAACCAGTGGGGGCACCTGGGTGGCTCAGTGGGTTAGAGCCTCTGACTTCGGCTCAGGTCATGATCCCCAGGGTCCTGGGATCGAGCCCCATGTCAGGCTTTCTGCTCAGCGGGGAGCCTGCTTCTTTCTCTCCCTGCCCGCCTCTCTGCCTACTTGTGATCTCTGTCAAATGAATAAAATCTTTAAAAAAAAAAAAAAAACCAAACTGTTAATCAGTGAACATTGCTTGAGAGCTCAATATACATAAAGCATAAAAGGGGAGAAAAAGCAATTGCATTTGTAAGAAAATAAATACACATGATGCAAAGAGTAGCAAGGACTCTATATCAACACCCAGCCCTATTTAACTGAAATCGTGTCTACCTTTTTCTGTGTCTAGAGTTTTTTGAAAGATGAATGGACATTGCAGCCCAGTTTGAGAAAGTCATGGCAAAATCAGTTAAGAAACATCACTTTAGCACTTCTGAACCTTCTCTTCCAGCAACTTTAGTCTTCAACAGCATCTCCTTTAATATTGATGGTTCCATCCAGTATAAAGAAAAGCCATATTTTTCTGCCTCCGAAGCCCTAGACGCTTACATTGATGATTTCTATTTAAGCTGTAAGCCACCTGATATTAATGATACAAAGGTTAACCTGGATCAGAGCCCTCTCGAATTTCTTGCTAAACTAAACAGTGGTAAGCTTTCATTATTCTCTGAGTTCAGTTTTCAATTATCTATAGAAAGCCTATGCTTTGAGAAGATCTATGATCGAAAGATTTTTTTTTCTTGGAAAATAATTATCTTAGACTTTGTGAATCTTTTTATAAGATTGCTATATAATTTTAAGTTTCCAAAACTTTTCAGCAATGGCTCCCTTCGAATTGAGAGTTAGTTATGGGAAACACACCCGAGCCTTGATTTCAGAGTGCAAAAGCTCTGGCCTTCGCTAGAAAGCCTTGTGCTCTGTGACTAAAGGTGTTACAAAGTCACTTAAATTCTACTGTTACTACTGTTATTAGTAACACCTCACAGGGTTATTATGGGAACTAAATGTACGTGAAATGCTCTTAAATTGTCATGACTGTAGTAGGGTCCTCAGTTTCTCTCTGTAGCGCAATGAACACTATAATGGAAGTAAGTGACTTGAGGTCTGGCTCCCATTCTGCTAATGAGCTGAGATGCGAGAAGTCATTTCCTCTCCCTGGGCTTCAGTTTCTTTCTCAATAAGATCAGGAGACGGAAATTTATGAGCTCTGTAATTTTAAAATTCTGTATTATGTAGATTACAGAAAAATAAAATTATTCAACTCCAGTATTTCTCATTTAAAAAGTCTTATTTGTAGAAGGCAGAAAAAAAAAATGCCACCAGGAAAGCAAAACCAGGTATGAATCTGCATTTGTGACTGACCGTGAAAACCTTGGGGATATCACCTCCTCTGATAGTAACTTCTCTTATCTGTATAAGTAGGAATAATAATATTGATACTAATAGTAAGAATGCCTGTTCCTTCACTAAACATGGGAAGCCATACATTACAAAAGTAAGGTGGCCTGTAGTGTTATTGATTTTGAATTATTATGAAAACAACATTCACCATAATATGTGCTAGGCTGGATAGGCCAAGTTAGAGTATATCAAACAGCTTTTTATTTTTTCATAAGTGAAAAAACATAAAGTGGCATGAGAATTCATGCAACTGTGGCATGCCCTACTCTAGAGAAAACAACATTTTTTTAAGTATTTTTATTTGTTTGAGAGAGAGAGAGAGAGCAAGAGAGGGAATGAGCAGGGGGGAGGGGCAGAAGGAGACGGAGAAGCAGACTTCCCGCTGAGCAGGGAGCCTAATGTGCGACTCGATCCCAGGTCTCTGAGATCATGACCTGAGCTGAAGGCAGACGTTTAACTGAGCCACCCAAGCATCCAAAAACTATAATTCTTTAACCCAAGTTATATTATAAATATTTGACATGGTTTGATCAATGGGCAAGCATGATAATGGGGATTAAGTGTGAAAGTGTGGTTCAGCTGTCTAAATTATCCATGTGATCAAACTGTAAAATATATTGTAATTTAGTCAGTAAGACTGTTGGCTTTCCTGACAAGGATTTTCATCTTTTTTTATTATTGTTATGTTCAGTTAACCACTGTATAGTTAACCACTGTATAGTACATAATTAGTTTTTGATGTCGTGTTCAGTGATTCATTAGTTAAACCAGTGCCCATCACAACACGTGCCCTCCTCAATACCCATTACCTTGTTACCCCCTCCCCCTCTCCTCTCCTTTCTAAGACCCTCAGTTTGTTTCCCGGGGTCCAGAATCTCTCATGGTTCGTCTCCCTCTCTGATTTCTCCCCCTTTGGAATTCCCTCCCTTCTCTTTGGTCCTGCATGCTATTGCTTATGTGCCACATATGAGTGAAACCATATGGTAATTGTCTTTCTCTGCTTGACTTATGTCACTTAGCATAATTCCTCCTAGTTCCATCCATGTGGGTGCAAAATTGGGTATTCATCCTTTCTGATGTCTGAGTAATAGTCCATTGTGTATATGGACCACATCATCTTTATCCATTCATCTGTTGAAGGGCATCTTGGCTCCTTCCACAGTTTGACTATTGTGGACATTCCTGCTGTGAACATTGGAGTGCAGGTGCCCCTTCTTTTCATGACATCTCTACCTTTGGGGTAAATATCAGTTTTTGAAGGTTTGTTGTAGAAAGTCTTCCTGTGTCCAGTTTTTCCCTTGGATCTAAAGGGGACACTGGACAGCAGGCCCTTGTTAATGGCTTGGAATATGACACAGGCACATGCTCTTTCCTGCCTCCTCTTGAGTTAACTCTGCCATCAACAATATTCTCGACATGTCCTTGTAAAGGGAAATAGAGGGCTTTTTTTTCCTGATTATAAAAGTAGTTCTGGCAATAAATTTTCAGAAAACACAGGAGAAAACAGAAATCAATTCTAATCTCAATGGAGAAAACTGTCGACACTTCTATATAAACTTCCCTCTTTTTTTTCAGTGCAAATACCTATGATAGAATCATACTATCCATTCTGTTCTATAATCTTGTTTCTTCACTTATCAATAAGCTGCGAATATTTTTCATGTCATTAAAATCGTTCCGTATCTTTACATTAAATGGTTTTACAGTACTTCATTGTTTCGGGACATTTTAGTTGTCACTAATATCTATTCAAAATGTTGACGAACCATGAGAGACTATGGACTCCAGGAATCAAACTGAGGGTTTTAGGGGGATGGGGAGATGGGGGGGATGGGTGAGCCCAGTGATGGGTATTACGGAGGGCACGTATTGCATGGAGCACTGGATGTTATACACAAACAATGAATCCTGGAACACTACATCAAAAACTAATGATGTACCATATGGTGACTAACATAATTTTTAAAAATTATTAAAAAATAAATTTTAAAAATTGTTGCAATTGCCACTATTGTACATACATGTTTAGGTGGCTGTCCAGTTATTTCCTTAGGATAAATTTCTAGGCATGGGGTTTCTAGATCAAACAACATGCACATTTTTAAGAGTTTGATTTATATTACTAAACTGTCTTCCAGAAAGGACACACCAATTTGATATTCTCTCCAAGGAAGTGGGAGTGCCCTTATTCTCCTATAATTTCACTCCAGGAATATTATCTTTTTACATTCTGGCCAGTCTGCTGGGTGAAAATTGGTATCTCTGTTTACTGAGCCTTTGCTTCTCCTTTTGTGAACTGCCTGGCATTGGTTTTTTTACCTGTTTTTGTTTAGTACATTTAAATCTTTACTTCCTCTAGAATTTATTTTGTTCTTAGGTACGGTTAAAGCTCAATTCGTTTTTTAAACAATTCCACTTGCCACTTTGTCATGACCTAAATTCCCATATATTTCTTGAGTCTTTGTTCCAACCACCTGTCTGCACCATTTCTGCACTATTATCACTCTATTTTAAGGACAGTAGTTTTACAGTGAATTTAATGTCTTGGCGAGGACAGAGGTTGGAGAGCTTAGGAGTCATGTCTATTCTCATTCGTTTATTCTTCCAAATGGGCTTTAAAATTACTCTAAACAATCTCCAAATGTTGGTCTTTGGATTACTTAGATGAAATTCCTAACTGCCCTCCTGGGCCCCGCGTGGTCCCCCCAGCTTGCCATCCACCCTGCAGAAGGATCTTCAGGAAGCACAGATCTACTTCCGTCATGTGTGCGCTGCAGGTTCTGTAATCACCCCCCCACCCCCCCACCCCCTGCCAACTAGACTAAAAAGAAAAGTCCCTAATATGTTCTCAAGGCTAAAGCGGTGATCTGGATCCTACTTATCAACCTAGCCTGTTTCTCTTCTCCGTTGCTACTGCGCACGTGCCCGCACCTCCCAGTGGGGTCCTTGTTCCGGCTGTCTGGAGCTGCTTCCAGCCCAGGGAGTGTACGTGTTGCCTCTCTACTTTTTCTATGTTGGTCCGGCAGTCTGGAGTGCTCTCCTCCCCACCCCCCTTTTTTCTGGTTGGCCTCAGTTTAGATGTCACTTCCCTGCCTCTTCTCACAGAGTCCAGTTTGGTTGCTCCCACTGCGCCTTCCCTCCCCACCTGTAAAGTCCCCTAGGATGCCATGTAACATTGCCTTGTAAGAATCTGCTCACCAGTTTGTCCTCCACTGGACCGACAGGGCCACCTGAGTCTCTGTATTACTTACTATTGTAATTACCCTTGTAACTTGGCACTGAGGGACACAGTCCATTCGTACTGAAGAAGGAAGTGGTGAAGGAAGCAATATGGTCCTGTTGTGTGTGTCTATGACTCTTGTTCTCATTCTAGGCTACTCATTCCATTGGCCGTGTGATTGTTATGGAAAGTGCCTTCCTTTCCATCTTTTCAAAAAATTGTTAATCTAGTTTATGATTTTCTCGCTCAGAGGGGTGATACTTAGTTCCCTTTCTCACTGGACCAACATGAGCGTGTTCTACACAATGCCAGGGCTGATAACACCAAGACCTTTACAGGATACATCCCCAAAGGGAAAGAGATGACCCATAATGTCACCACCTCTGGGGATCCTTTCACTTCTTCCCCAGATTCTCAACTGATGATTTCTTTGGGTCGACTTCTCAGAGACCCATGCCCATACTTCTTCACTTGACTGGATGCTTTTAGGCTCATCGCTCAGACTCAACCCAGATGCTACACCATTTTTGCAGAGCCCACAGCAGCTGTTGTGGCATCACGTGCGTGGAGCTTCGCACTCACCACAGGTGGCTGCCTGTGTCTGTTTTTGTGAGTTCCGTGAGGCACCAGCACTGGCTCATTATTCCTGTTTCCGGAGAGCCTGGCATGGTTAAAGGAACTGAGCTAGACTGACAACCCTCAAGAATGACTACTTCGATGTGTCTAATAAAGCTATATTTAATCTAAGATGAGGGGGAAATGTGAGTCTACCCACTGTGTGCTCCCACACGTAGCCCTCTCTGGCATATTTTAGGCATCGAGCTCAAATTTGGAGGAGCCTCTCAAAAAGTTATTGACAGTCTTTGCATTGAATTTTTTTTTCCCCCACTAACTCACTGTAACGTTCTTCTCTTCTTTTTTTGTAAGGAACTTTCTCCCCGCACTGAGGTTTTACAAAATATTTCCAGGCACTATTTTGTCTGTTTTGCCTTGAAATTCAAGTGATTTTTCTTGGTATGGAAAATGTGCTTTGGGAGAACCAGAGAGGAGATTCTCTTGAAAGATTATGGCAAAACGCTGTATGGCTTTACCTTGAAACATTAATCCCTTGAATATTCCCCTTTTCGTTTTTATGCTCGTACGTGGAGAAAATGATCCAGCAGTGCTGTTAACAGCCTATTTTGTGGATGAGAGAGTTGTTCTTCTTTCCCAATAATGAAAAATCATAACTATTGATCTGGAGGTGGACTGATCTGGAAACCGAAGTAGAGTTTCAGTGCACCTGAGACAGAAAGAATTCATGTTTATACCACGGCCCAAAGCAACTTCGAGAGACATTATCTGAGACTTCTGTACTGCCTTGGATGCCTTTGGGGCATTTTGCCATGTTTTCAATTTGTAGTTTTTCGGGTAGAGAAACAAAAAACCTGTTTGGAAGTCATCCTGTTAGTCGAAGGGTAATGAATTTATTTTTCAGTCTGTGTTTGTCTGATGTTGAAGTAATGAACAACATGCAATTATTTAGTGCCACATGTGTGCTAAGTAACATGTTCGTAATTAGGAGTGTAGGGTCATGCACAAACTCTGTTCTGAATAACCATGGTCCCTACCTTCACCGACCTCACAGTTTGCAAATAAATGTAACACCAACAGTTGTAATACAGTGTGGTGTAGTTTAATTGTTCAGATGGGAACATGCATGAGGTCTGAGAGCAAAAGTGTGTGTATTTAAAGCAGATTGGAGGCTTGGAAAAGGCTCCCAGAGAAAATGACCCTTCTGTTAAATTTTGATAGGCCAAAGTAGAAGATAGCAGACCAAAAGGAAAAAAGAAGGAGAGCTTTCTAGAGATAGGCTTGACAATGTGGAAGGGCACATCATACATTTAAGAGGTTACTCACAGTTCAGGATGGATGCAGACAAATATTTTTAAAATTCTACCTCCTTCAAGTTTGTCTCAACGTCAGTTTTAATTCTGGTAGTATAACTGCGCTTGTACTAAAGTCATTCAGCTCCTTATATGTATCATGAGAAAACAGATTTCACTCATTCTCATGTGTGGCAATTTTTAGTAGAAAAATAGCAATGAGGATATTTGATGCAGGTGTTTTCTACACCTGTACCTCTGAAATATCTCTAGTATCTTCATACTAGAAAATGCAAATTTTGTAAATGAAAGAAGAGTTTGATCGCTGTTCAAGTGGACATTTTATGCTGCATTATTTATCAGTCTTTTCTGTGGTTCTTTCTAACTCCTAGAACATTTAATCTTTTCACAGCCTACCTACCTGGAGGAGTCATTTTCCACGTACGAGCCAGTCCCTGTGGGTCTCCCTCAATCTGATCTCCACTCCTCCTACTTCCCTGTGATTGGTCCCTCGACATGGGTGTGCAACCCTACCTAGCCACCGCGCTTGCTTTGCGAGCTCATGCTTTGTGATTTCCCTAGCACCATTCCCTCCTCCTGAAATACCCCTGCTCCCCAGTACACGTACCTTCTTCATATCTGACTCGTGCTCACTCTTCAAAACCCACCTCAAACTCAGCCTCTCCCTAATCCTTTTTGGCCTGTGTTCCTGCCCCCATACCTCAGCACCTAAGTTTGCTTTACCAGTAATAAGCTGTGCTACTAGTGTAGTATAATACCAATACCCAACATTTATTAGTATGTGTGCATGTATATTTGCTGCCTATAGTAATGCCTACATTTATGAAGTTCTTGTTATCAGTCAGGAACTATTCAATGCTTTACCTGCATTATATTATTTGACTCTCAAAACCATACCATGAGATGAAATCCTCATTTTTCAACAATACTGAGACACAGAGAGGTTATAGAAGTTGCCCAAGGGCACAGAGTTGTACGTGTTGCCTCTGGATTTATACCCAGGCCTTCTCATTCCAGAGTTCCCACTCTGGGCCGACACTGCACCACACACACTTTACGTGGGCCATAAATAAAACTACAGGATATAAGGCTGAGACAAAAAAGAAAAAAGAAGAAAGAAATCCTGACTCCTCTTGGACATCATGATCTGAATTTTAAAGAAGGACCAAAATTGACAACGTTGGTTCCATGTTTTATTTTCTATGATTCCTCTTAGTAACTAATAAGCAGGAATATGACCAAAAAGATAGATGAGTCTGAGAGGAGAGAGAAGAGTCTGGCTGATTACTTCTTGACTTGTTATTTTTGCTATCTTTTTTTTTTTTTTCTGATTGTTTTTCATTATAGTTGGTGCACAATGTTATATTAGTTTGATGTACACGACGTAATGATCTAACAATTCTATACATTACCCAGTGAGATGAGTCCGTTTGCCATCTGACACCACGCATGGTTATTACAGTCTTCTTGACTACATTCCCTGTGCTGTGCATTTCATCCTGTGACTTAAAACGGGAAGTTTGTGCCTCTTAATTCCCTCCGCCTATTTGCTGTCATTTAAAAAAATTATTTTTAAGGCAGTCATAATGAAATAGTATAGCGGAAAAAGTACTGTACTTTGAGTAAGAACTAGGTTTGACTTCCAACACTTTTACTTACCCACACTGTCACCGCGGGCAAATTCTTTAATCTCTCTTTGTGTGTCTCTCTTCATATATAAAATGGGAAAAGTCATTCCTATCTAAGATGATAGATTGAGGATTCAATAAAATGGTAAATGTGAATGTACCTGAAACCGTTATGTGTCACATTCCTGGTGCCCCCAGAATAATTTATTTACCCTGGCGGGATAACATGTAAAATAGAGCATTTCTTGATGGTTTCAACATTCTTTTTTTTTTTTTTTAACTCTTTGCTCATTCTTCTCTCTCTAACTCCTCACTCCTACCTCCAGCCATAACAAAAACAAAACCAAAACACTGTATGCTTTCATGTGAACAATGACATTCTCCCCCCGAAGGGGGAAGTTGCTTTTGACGATCGTGTGTATAAGCCTGTGGCATATCTCGAAGTGGCCCTTGGACTTTGCATATGTGATGCGGAGTCTTGGTTGACAACATACAGAAGATTTTTCTTTACTGCTCACACTGTATTTGGTAGATTGTGCAGCACTTCTGGTAAAATTGTGATTTATATAGCCAACTCTTTTAGACAGTGCAGGTAATTTATTAAATCAGAATTTTGCTTGCTTTGTTATCTGTCCCAATTTTGCCCTGAAAGTTGAAGTTTTATATGCTATTTATTTATGACCTTCCATGTCTCTCTCTCCTGCATTATCATATGATAGACACTTGCACCAGGAGGTTGTATGATAGGCCTAAGCAAGACCAGGAGGGCTGTGAGATCAGTAGAGGATTCTGTGGTCTTAATGGAAAATTTGATCCCAGGATGCTCACTTACTTAGTGGAGAAAATGAAAAGTTGAGATCTTTAAACTGAATACAGTTACTTTCTTTAACTCTTTATCAATCTTTTTTAAATTAAAAAAAAAAAAAAGCGTAAGAACCTAACAAGGGAAGAGTGATAAAATTATAATCCAAAATTTTGGACCAATATGAATGAAATGTAGTTAATCTATATGACTTTGGTATTGAATATTGTCATTAATTTCATTTATGTAATTGGTTTTATTTATTTATTTGGGAGAGAGAAAGGGAGCCCAAGCAGGGGGAGGCACAGAGGGAGAGGGACAAGCAGACTCCCTGCTTAGTGGAGAGCCCAACACGGGGCCCGATCTAGGACCCCGAGATCACGACCTGAGCCGAAGTCTGATGCTCAACTGACTGAGCCACCCAGGCGCCCCTCATTTGTTTAATTGTTAATAATATTCTATAAAATAAGAGTCAGCAGAATGGATATGCATGATTTCGGGAATAGTAAGACATCCACATACCTACTACCCAGCTTAAAATACAGAATGTTGATGACCATGTGAACCCTCTGTTCTCCCCTCAAGGATGTCATTGTTCCTTTATCTTTCCAGGAGCAATACCGTCCTGTGTTTTTCAATTTATTATTAGGCTGTTTTCTTTTCTGGTTTCTGCTCTCCTCTCAGTGTCTATTCTGGCTGTTTGCAGATTCTGCTAGTACTAAAGCTGTCCCAGTTAACTCCCCTGTACTTAATCCTCTGTTGCACATATGCTCAAGTTTCTCTGGAGTGCACACCGTGCCCTGGGGTTGCTGGGTTATGAGTGTGTCCCCCTTCACGTTGGCTAGACCAGCTCTCCGCACATATACTCCTGTCAGCAGCATGTGAGTTCCCCTTTTTCCACTATTACTTAGTCGGCTTGGGCTTCCATCCCCAAGACTAGGTGACTTAAACAACAGAAATTTATCTTCTCACTGTTCTGGGGACTGTCAAGTCCAAGACCAGGGTTCAGTTTCTGGTGAGCGCTCTTTTCCTGGCTTGTAGATGGCTGCCTTCCTGCTGTGTCCTTCCTAGCAGAGAGGGAGGGAACAAGTTCTCTGGTATCTCTTCTTTTTTACAAGGGTGTAAGTTTGATAGGATCAGGACGCCACCCTGATGACCTCATTTAATTTTAATCAGCTCCTGGAAGGCCTTGTCTCCCATACAATCAGGGGGTGGGGGGAGGGTCAGAGCTTCAATGTATGAATATTAGGGGGACACAATTCCATCCATCGTAATTATAAATACTTGATATTTCCAGAAGTTTGGGGGTTTTTGTTTTGTGTTTTGTCAACTAGCGGGTATAAATTATATCTCCTTGTGGTTTCTTTTTCTATTGTGGTAAACCATATATAACCTAAAATTTACTATTCCAACCATTTTAAGTGTACAGTTCAGTGATATTAAGTACATTCTTATCGTTGTGCAGCCATCACCATAATCCATTCCCAGAACTTTTTCACCTTCTCAAAATTAAACTTCACACCCATTAAACAGTGCCTCTTTATCCTTACTTCCTGCCAGCCCCTGGCAACCACCATTGCACTTTCTATGAATTTGACTCTTCTTTGTACCTCGTATAAGTGAAACCATACAGTATTTGTCTTTTCATGCCTGGCTTATTTCACCTAACATAAATGCCTTTAAGTTTTCATCCATGTCATAGCATCTGTCAGAATTTCCTTCCTTTTAAAGTCTGAATAATATTCCATTGTAAGTATTCCATTTGTAAACAAGACACATTTTGTTTATCCACTCATTTGTCGATGGATACTTGGGTTGCTGTCACCTTTTGGCTATCGTGAATAATGCTATAATGAACCTGGATTTACAAACAAGTGTACAAATATCGATGCACTGTTTGAGTCCTGGCTTTCAATTTTTTGAGTATATATCACTGTGGTTTTTAATTTTTATTTCCCTGATTACTAAAGAGGTTGCGTATCAATCTTATTTTTATTGGTAATTATTGGCCATTATTAGCACTGTGTTTGCTTTTCTTTAAAATATACATTCATATCTTTTATCACTTTTTAATCTAATGTATAATTTGGGTTTATTTTCCTTTTTGATTTTTAGCACTTATTTGTGTATTCTGGATACTAATCTTTTGTTGCTTATATGTGTGACAATTTTCTTCTTTTGATATGTGACTCTTATTTATAATTTCTTTATGGTGGGTTTTTGTTGAATCAGAAACCCCTAATTTTAATGTAGCAGAATTTATTATTTTCTCCTCTTATGACTTATCTTACTTAAGAAGTCTTCTATCTTGAGGACATTAAGATATTTAATTTTTAAAATTCTAGTTAAAGCAAACATGGATATTTTAGGAAATAAAATGTAAACGATGGGGAAATGTTTAGTATTAAATTTTAAACTTAATTTACCAAGTGTTTATTGAGTCCAACCTTGTGACACACCCTTAGAAGCCACAGATTCTTTGCTCTCGTGGAGAAAGACAATACCAAATGAGTATACAACACAAACCAGGTCGTCATAAATGCTATGAAGAAAGACTGAAAGAAATCACTGTCATTAGGACGAGAGAACCCTCCCACCCATGTGAGCTACATGAAAAGCACAGGAAGAAGGCACAATGGCAGCCCATACCCAGGGCTTCTAGTCCTGGTTCTTTCACTCTGTAAATTGGGTGAAATTTATTTGTCAATTAAATGTACAGATCGAATCAGATAACCTGTAGGAATCCTTTCACCTTGCAAAATTCACTAGGGTTCTGAAATTCTAAAAGGTTTTTGCTTTATTCAACCTCTTTGGGAAAAATTGTTTAAAAGGAAATATGCTAAGTCTAAATTTGTCTAAAGCTAAAAGAGTGTAGTTCACTTCCAAACCTGATTGTTAACGCTGTGTCCCAGGCAGAGTAATTTTTCATCATTTCCAATAAAACCAATATGAGGTTCCAGCTGAAGCACTGTAAATGGAGAGCCATTTGTAAAGGGATTTCCCTATAATTAAGACGACTCTGCAGAGAAAGCTATAAGAGCAAGTCTTCCATGATCGGCTGCAAAACTTAAAGCACTAAAATTGTTAAATAATACTATAGACTTCAAAATTTATATGTATCTTTGGAGCTAGTCTCATAAAAGGAATGATTATTTAACAGTCTAAATTCTCGAAAATGGTTTTCATTGTGAAAAAAAAGTAACACATACTGCTATACTTTTTTATCTGTGGACATTAAAATGTAAATTTCACTCTGGAGCTTGTAGAAAATCTTTTCGTGGAATGAATGCTCAATTAAGTGTGACAGGTGATTGTGATTAATCACTTCTTATTACCAGGAATGGAAGACATGAAGCCTTTGTTGCCTCATGAAATATAACACCACGCAAAAGGAAAATGCAGAGATGGACCATTTTTGAAGGAAAACATAAACCATTTTATACCTCTTTGAAAAAGTGAATGAAAGCTTATGAATCTCATACATATGAATCTTCCCATTTATCTGAGGGTTACCTGGACTCTGATCTCTTGAACTTGAAGGTGCAGAGTTCCTTCAAGATCCTACTCTCAGGTGCAGTTACTATGTGATTTGACTGCCATTGGCAACTTCAGTTTAAGACTAACAAAGGATCAGGATAGGATGTAAAGGATAAAGGATAATAAAGATGGGGCGCCTGGGTAGCTCAGTGGGTTAAGCCTCTGCCTTCAGCTCAGGTCATGATCTCAGGGTCCTGGGGTCAAGTCCTGCATCGGGCTCTCTGCTCACCGGGTAGCCTGCTTCCTCCTCTCTGTCTCTGCCTGCCTCTCTGCCTACTTGTGATCTCTCTCTGTCAAAAAAAAAAAAAAAAAGATGAAGCTAGAGACTGCTTAAGGGTGTGGTCAGGCATCACGTAGCACAGTGGACGATGGCACGGCCTCTGGAACCCAACTTCCTCATTCAGATTCTAATGCTGTCACTTACAGCTAAGAAAATTTGTGCAACTTATTTAACTTCGGGTAATTAATACTCTTCAGTAAAAGGGGGATAGTGGTAATTTAATCTGTGTCTTTACTGATTTAAAGACAAAAGCTGTGGTCATCTTTAGGTATTCAAAAGTTACAAAACACCCATTTCCCTCTTTTTCCACTTACTCTTTTTTAATTTTTGAGATTCGAGATGAAGTCTTCACTTACATAGGGTCATCTTTTAAAATGACAGACATTCTGGGGTGCCTGGCTGGTTCAGTTGGTAGAGCGTGCGACTCTTGATCTCAGAGTCGTGAGTTCAAGCCACGTGTTGGGCATAGGGCTTACTTAAAAACAAATTACAGACATGCTCCTATCTGCTATACAAGCAGATGGATTTCTTATCCTACCTTTTACCGTCCCTTGAGCAAGTCACTTACCCATCCTGGGCTTTTCCTTTCTTGTTTGTTAAGTGGAATTGATACCAATTCATAAGGATTATAGGCTTCCCATAGACTCTGAGTGTTACATTTGATCAATTCATAATGATTCAGAGCAGGAATATGCACATTTATCTTGAACAATGGGTTTTGTTGTTGTTGTTGTTTTTAAAGATTTTATTTATTTGACAGACAGAGATCACAAGTAGGCAGAGAGGCAGGCAGAGAGAGAGGGGGAAGCAGGCTCCCCGCTGAGCAGAGAGCCCAATGCAGGACTCGATCCCAGGACCCTGAGATCATGACCTGAGCTCAAGGCAGAGGCTTAATCCACTGAGGCCCCCCAAGCGCCCCTTAAACAATGGTTTGAACCTTGGATTCAGTATGGGTTTCTAGGATTCCAGAATTCATGTACATTTGTATTTGTGTATTTGCATTTTGGGACCAGCCCTTGGCCCGTATTCAGTGTTAATACCTGTTCATTCCATTTTTGCTGTAGTTCTGTCACCTTCAGAGAGTTTGTGACAATCTTCTGCTTAGATAGAAATTTCTGCATCACTGACTCACATGGTGGGACCACCATTCTATAGCTTGTCACCAGTCTCCCATAATAATGACAAGGATAGTTTCATTCGCCCTTTTCCCTTTATACATGGAAAGTCAGATGTCTACACTGGTTGGCATTATATTAAGACAAAGAGTAAAATCTTCCGCCTAATGCTTACTAAATGGAGGAAAATGGCAACGAAAACAGTGATACACTACAAAGGTCTTTAGCATTGCTGTTATAGTGATAAAAATAAAAGTTGCATATAAGTAGTATTTGTTTTTCTTATAAGTTTTCATGTTCTATTTGAATAGCACTTTTAATATCCCTTTTATCCAAATAGTAAACAAAGCCAATGAACAAATACTTATTAAGCACCTAGAATGTACAAGATACTGTGTAGGGGGAAAATTTGAATAAAAAATAGTCCAGCTCCAAGATTTTCCTATCAAGTCCATGACCAAGGAAATAATAGCTTTTCCAATTATCTTACTATCACTAGAGTAATAGGAAATTTTACTTTCCTCGTGTGCTATTCCCAATTATTGTAATAAATGCAGCCAACGCATATAGAAATTTGATTCAGCTGGAATGTTTTCTGGCCTTTCGTCTCTATAAGGCAATCCCAATAAAATCCTAAGAATAGACATTTCTCCTTCAATTGTGACTTGACTCTAGTGGGGAACATCTTTTATGGCACTAAAAGGGTGATGAGATGCAGAAGCAGATACTGCTCTGTGATTCGTAAAATGTTACTGACCCATTCAAAAAGTCTCTGCTCCCTGCCCTCACGGGCTTTGTAGTCCCGTGATAGAACAGTAAAGTCTTGAACATATAGTCGGAAAAGATGCAGGAAGGCATCCTCTATTTTAAGACGCTTTCAGCTAATTTCTCTAAGCCTTATTTTTCTCACCTGTCAAATGAGATCCATTCTTTCACTCAAAAATATCTTTTTTGCGCAAATTGAGGACTCAAGTCCACATTTTTCTTCCTCACAAGAGTTTAAGCACTGTGAGGGCAGAGAGCAGAAGAAAACAAATCCAGGGAGGCTCTGAGCTGGTATTGGAAGATAAGGATTCTGGAATTTTCCACATCTTCTTCAGAACCTAGCAAAAAGGTCCTTGTGCATTGTAGTTGCCAAACTCAAAAGCAGAAAAGGTGCCTGAAAGCCCCAAAGCCGTGATCTATATTTGACAGAGTGACTACCAGTGCCTCAAGATTTTTCAGGGGGAAAAAATTGTCCATTTTTAAAAGTCAAAATCAAGTTTGTATTCTTCGAAACTAGGATCTTAAAGTGTTCTTTCCATATAGAATGTCAACAGGGCAATATAAAAGATGAATGGTTTAGCATGCTTTCAAATGAAGGTTCTGTGTATATTTAAATAATTCACTGCCTCATGCAGAAGGTAAACATCTCTGGATGAAAGTAGGTCTGGTGTGCAATTGTAACATGCTTTTAAGGATGGTGTCCTTCATAAACAAATTGCTTTTTATTTTTATAAAGTAGTGTGTTTTAATACATTTTTCAGAGTCAGTTTAATAATTAACTGAGTCCCTTTTCCAAATGTTTTTACATCATAGCTCTTCCAGAAATTGACTTTTATATAAAAATCACATTTGAATGTTCACTTGAGTTAAATTTAAAGCAAATATTTTGACTCAAAATTATAATTAGAGGGTTTAGCCTCATTGAAGACACAGCTCAGTAGAATCTAAGTTTATTGTTCCTAGGGAGCAGTTATGAAGTATAGAAATCTGTGTTATCATTTATTTCAGGGGTATTTTGGTGACGCCACTCTGATCGCTGTGTGACATGTTGGGCATCATGCACGTTAGATTTCCTGCCAGTTGTGTCGTTGCAACTTGTCAGTTCTGTGTACTGCAAATTTTATGAAGCATTATTGCATCTAGAACCAGGCATTTCGTGCATCTTTTCAATCTCCCAAGAATTTCTAATAATTTAAAACAAATAGTTCCATATGTGATATTTTCATTTTGGAATGGAGCCTCCTCACTTAGACCAACATCCAGCCATGCAACCAACAACTTTTGTTTCTAGGAAATGGTAAATGAGGAGAAAGAATTTAATGTTGCATGCTAATATACATACTTGCAATAAAGGATAAGTTGCTTGAATACTGTATTCTGTTTCAGAAAGCAGATTTAACATATTTTTAAAGACTCTGTTCAACAAGTGTTTGTTGAGTCCCTACTACTTGAAAGTCTTTGTGAATATAATGATGCAAAGCAGACTTAGATCCTCCCCTTTTGGAACTTAAAGTTTAATGGGGAAAAAGAATGACAAAGGTAGATCAATAGTTCTAAACTGTGATGATTTATTGTAAGAGTTTCTCAAGCTCTTGACATTTGGGGCCAGATAATTCTTTGTTGTAGGGAACTGTCCTGTATTTTGTGAGACGTTTAGAAGGATCCCTGTCCTTTATATGTCAACAGCAACCCCCGCTCCCAATAGTAACAATCAAAACTGTCTCCAGCTATTGCCAGATGTCCTCAGGAAAGGGGACCAAAATCACCCCTGGTTGAGAAGAACTCCTTTATATACAGGAGAAATACAAGGTATTTTGAGAACATGTGACAAGGAAACTGGCAAGGCTGTCTGAAAAGTGACATGGTAACATTTGTATTAGGCTCAGATGGGGAGTTAACGAGAGTATAGTGACAGAAAAGGACATGGAGAAAAGGGGAAAATGAGAAATGGAACAAGTTATTTCAGGTTTCCTTCTGAAGGCCAGTTCTCTGTACATATTAGCCATCCTGGTGAATTCTTCAAGGCCAGGCCCAGCCTTCTGCTCCTGTCTGCTCCTGTCTGCATTCACTTAGGGCTGGGGACAGAGAGGTACTCGAGGCATTTCTGTTGAAGGCATACTCTGTATCCAATCTAACAGGCACAATGGTAAGCCCTGGGAGATACAAACATGACCAAGCCATGCTCTCTGGCATTTGTGACCTCATAATCTATGAAGAGCAGAGTAAAATGAAGTCATCCTTCTGGGGAGAAGGAGAGTAAGCGTTCCCTGAAGAGGTGACATTTGAATAGGGAAGCATTGGCAGGTGCTGGGTGGGTGTGTGTTTCCCCAGCTGCTCCAGACAGAGCTGGCTGTTTCCACCTCAGTACTCCTTTTGTGGTTTGTCAGTGTTTCCATCATCGGTCTTAAGGCTTCGGGGCACAATTAGACCTAAATGCACAAATGTTGGAATTAGCACATGGATGGATGGGTAGATAGATGGATAGAGGTATCTATATGTCTATCTATGTCCATCTGTCTGTATATCTGTATATCCATCAGGAGGTGCTAATAAAGGAAGAAATAGCTGCTAAATTAGACAAAAACGTCACTTGTTCCCTATAGTAACCTACCTGATTCATCCCTCTCTGACTACTGCGAGTCCTGACACAGTCACTTTGAAACTTGTAAGACATGTGCTTGACACGTGGAAGATATTCGATAGATACTGTGGATGTTTCTTGAACAATGAGTGAATAAGCAGGTGGACCGATGGTTTCGTTTTGTTCTGCAGATAGAGGTCTGATGATTGAAGAAGAGTCAGGAAAACCAGTTAGGAGTCTGTTAGTCCAAGATCAAAGATTTGGTGGACTAGGTGATTGTGCTTAAATTTCTGGGTTGCAGTCGCCTTCCTAATACAGAAGTATAAAGTCCTAAGATTAGACACTGCTCCCTGCCACAAAGAAACCATCTGATGAAAACCAAAAGTAATACAGTGTCAGTTGTTGAGCTGTCTTGAGTGATGGCAAAGAACATCTAAGTATCCTTTATCAAAGGAAAGAGTACAGCTCTCCTAAGGCTCTGTAGGACAGATAATGGCTTAGCAGCCAGCGGCAGGTTGAGCAAGAGCCTGATCTATAAGCACCTGTGGTTAGAAAATGGGAAGGCATAGTGTGCAATGACATTTGGAGCTTAATGTCCATGCAAATGAATTACTTGGACCAGGCAGAGATGGTCAGAGAGCACACGAGCATGAATCCTGGCAAAATCGCATCCATGCCAAGTCCCTGGGTGTCCCAGCTCAGTGCTCTTCTTTTTGCCACCTGCAGAGCCACCTCCATAGAAGAAAGCAGTGCACTGTCTCATCAGGATTCTGTGCTCGTTTCCAGAACTGTGAAACATGGATTTGTGACACTGACTATACCTCTTTTTAATTGAGACAGTAGGCTTTCTCAGCTTCCCCAGCTCACAGGATAAGGGGACAGAAAGTAAACACTGGTAGAAAGAAAGGCTAAGAGAAATAAGGACAAGGCAGATTTATTAGGACAAATGTAAGCAAATGTTTTCAGTATATGAACTAGCCAGCTATTCCTAGCTTCTGCTGGCTTATGTTCAAGACATTTAAGAAATTTACTTTCGGGGCGCCTGGGTGGCTCAGTGGATTAAAGCCTCTGCCTTCGGCTCAGGTCATGATACCAGGGTCCTGGGATCGAGCCCCGCATCGGGTTCTCTGCTCCACAGGGAGCCTGCTTCCTCCTCTCTCTCTGCCTGCCTCTCTGCCTACTTGTGATCTCTGTCTGTCAAACAGATAAATAAAACCTTTAAAAAAAAAAAAAGAAATTTACTTTCAGTTTTCTTTATAGAAAACTATGTATGCACACATATTTAGTATACACATATGTCTGTATATACATGTACATGTGTATACAGTGTCCAATATATATGCTGTCTAGGGATACATTAATTTTTTTTAAAGATTTTATTTATTTATTTGGCAGAGAGAGAGATCACAAGTAGGCAGAGAGGCAGGCAGAGAGAGAGGAGGAAGCAGGCTCCCTGAGGAGCAGAGAGCCCGATGCGGGGCTCGATCCCAGGACCCTAAGATCATGACCTGAGCCGAAGGCAGCGGCTTAATCCAGTGAGCCACCCAGGCGCCCCTGGGATACATTAATTTTTTTAAAAGATTTTATTTATTTGTTTGAGAGAGAGACAGTGAGAGACAGCATGAGTGAGGAGAAGGTCAGAGAGAGACGCAGACTCCCCATGGAGCTGGGAGCCCGATGCGGGACTCAATCCCGGGACTCCAGGATCATGACCCGAGCTGAAGGCAGTCGCTTAACCAACTGAGCCACCCAGGCGCCCGGATACATTAATTTGTAACTGAACGTTTGTTTGACTCTTTTCAGCATTTGGTTTTGAAATTATACTTTTTTAAATTAACATATAATGTATTATTTGCTTCAGGGGTACAGGTCTGTGATTCATCAGGCTTACACAATTCACAGCACTCACCATAGCACAAATCCTCCCCGGTGCCCATCACCCACACCCCATCCCTCCCAGTTCCCTCCCTCCAGCAACCCTCAGTTTGTTTCTGAGATTAAGAGTCTCTTATTGTTTATCTCCCTGTCTGGTTTCATCTTGTGAAAATATACCTTCAATGTGCACTTGAGACTGGTGTGCCTGCTTGCCTGGAGTCCTCCTCCCCAGAGGTAAGGCTGGCTCCTTGTCCTCATTTGAATCTCAGCACATGTCGCCTTCACAGAGGGGCATTCCCTACCCCCATGGTGCTTGCTTCTTTCCACTCAGGACTCTTGAGTATCTGAAATTTTTAGTAGGCTTGAAATAAATATTTGTCAAATTCTATATGAAAGATACTTGCAAATCTCTCTGTGTACTCTTTATGCTATTTATATTTTTGGCAAACTTCTTATCTATATCATCCCCAACTCCTCAAATTTGATAGGTTATCTTAAAATGATTCTCTTTTAGACTTCCCATCTAAAATATATGTTTGCAAAATTTTTCCATCTCAGTGACATTTTCCATTAAACTCTAACAGTTATAAAACTACATATTGCCTCAAACTCCAAGGTTAATTCTATCATTTTGAATTTCCTCATTTTATGCATCTTGTCAGAGGGTAATTATGTTTAAAAAAATCACTAATACCAACTATGGTTTCTTTATGCAATAGTACGAATGAATGTCTTTCAATCTAAATTTGTAAATATTTTATTACTTTATAAGTCCCTTTGAAAATTAGTGTAGTAATTTTTAACATTAGAAATACTCAAAAAGAATGTCATAAGACCCACGGGTCATCAGTTCTTCTGGGAAAGTACATATGTGAATATCTGTCCATTTGCAAGTGAGATGCATGAGCCACATCAGAGAGTCAGATCAGTTTGGGCAAAACATAATGTAAGCTATCCATAATGAGAAGCTGATAGAAATAGGAAAGCTGGGATTTGAACTATATTGGTTAGCAAAAAATGAAGCTAATATAATATATGTAATTTAGAGAAGATGGCCACCCATCTGGCAGATTCATAAGAATGGCAGATCCATAAGAATAAGGTCCTGACCAGTTAACATGGGTCCTCTCCTCCTCGAGACCTTCCTGACTTGTGTGTTACACGAACAATGACATCGCAAGCTTGTCATTTACCCCAAACCCAGTTTTCTGGAAAAGCAACTGAAATGTATGATCCAAAAGCAAAATACAGTCTTGCCTTGGTTTTCATTTGCATTTGGCTTTTAAACGGGGCAAAAACCAATAATGGGTTTTCACTTTGAGCTATTTCTAAATGTTATGTTGGAAATTAGCTGCAAATGTTACATTCTCTGGAACAAGTTAAATTGGAAATGTTGTCCATGGTAAATGAAATATACCCCCAAGCATTCTTAACTATGAATGAGATCCTGAAAGAAAAATGTACTTCTCATGTAACGTTTAAAGATTTACTGCATTATATGAGAAATTTTACATGGGGAAAACCAAATAATAACCACTGTCTTTCCTTGGAAATAGATTAAAAAGAGCAAGAGGTATAAAAGTGGCTGTATGTGCTATTAACCATCAGCATAGTGCTTGCTACAGAGAATAATTCTGGTTCTTTACTCTATGTCCTTAGCATAAATGATTATTTTACATGCTTTATTTCTCTAATAGTCAGAGAATCAATAAATTTTATTTATTACTCAGATGCAAGAGATGTTTTGCAGTCTATCCAATGATAAATTTCTAATATATCCATCCTGCCCTAAGATGTTACTTTACTTCTAATTTTTTTCTCTCTTTTCAGCTTTAAGGAGATTAACTCTTAACTGTAGCTATCTATTACGTACTTTAACTTAAAGATGTAAATCACCTTGTTACATATTTTTATACTTTCCGAAATGAGATGTTTTGTTGAGTTATTCAAACCAAGGTAATGGTACTGACCTCTATGCAACTGTATTCTAGCCTTTTGAGAGAACAAACATGAGTATGAAAAGAGAAGTGATTGTAATTTATTTTCTGACAATATTACTTTTTAATATCTAAAATCATAGGATTATTTAACTTGCATGGCTTTGAACAAACCATTTTAAATGGGGAAAAACACTGGCTTGTTCAGGGTAAGAGTTACATTTCCATAGTGATAAAAATAAATTATAGAGGGGCACCTGGGTGGCTCAGTGGGTTAAAGCCTCTGCCTTTGGCTCAGGTCATGATCTCCGGGTCCTGGAATCGAGCCCCGCATCGGGCTCTCTGCTCAGCAGGGAGCCTGCTTCCCTTCCTCTCTCTCTGCCTGCCTCTCTGCCTACTTGTGATCTCTCTCTAAAAAATAAATAAATAAACAAACAAACAAACAAACAAATAAATAAATAAATTATAGATATGGTTACTGTCTGAGATTTGTGATCTAGAGGGGGAGAGAGCTAAATAGATCATAATTCTGGGGAAGAAATCCTGTGATAGACATCACATGAGGTGCCACAGGATCTCAAAGCTAGCACATCAACCTCCTGGCCAACTGGAAGCTGGTTGGAAATCAGGACAGATCATGAGACACTTCCTGGAAAAAGTGCTAACTGGGTTAAGACTTGATGGATGAATATAAGTTAGGCAGGTAAGAGGACATATGTAGAATAATCCGGAGCACAGGGAATTCAGGATTACTGAAGTTAGATGGCAAGGGTGAGATGAGGCTAAAGAAGTAGGCAGGGATCAGGTCATGAAGGAAAACCAATGCCATCCAGTTTGAGCCTTAAAGACAATTGGGAGCCAATTTGAAGTCACCCATGCATCTTTTGCTCCTTAGCCTATCACATTGTATTTCTTCAGAATTTATTTGGGAATAAATAAGTTTATTATAGGTGGCTTGCAGAGTAATCTGAGAATGCTGTTGAAAATGGTATCAGGGACTAATCAAATGGAATCACTACAGTGATTTCTTAGGTATGACATCAAAGACACAGGGATCAAAGCAAAATAGATAAGTTAGACTCCATCAAAATTAAAAACTTTCATGCATCAAAGGACACTGTCAATAGAGTGATGATAAGACAACTCACAGAGTGGAAGAAAATGTTTGCAAATTATATATTCATAAAGGATTAATATATTCCAAAATATAGAAGGAGCTCCTACAACTCAACAACAACAACAAAAATAAAAACCAACCCAATTGAGAAATGGGCAAAGAACTTGAGTAGACATTTCTCCAAAGGAGTTATAAATACGGCCTATAAGCCAAAGAAACAATACTCAACATCACTAATCATTAAGGGCATGAAATTAAAACTACAATGAGATATCACCTTTAAACCATTAGAACAGATATTATTCAAAACCAAAACCAAACAAAAAACAATGGAAAATTACAACTATCAAATATTGGCAAGGATGTGAAGGACTTGGAAGCCTTTTGCATTATTAGTGGGAATACAAAATGGTGTAGTCACTGTAGAAAATAATTTGAGTTCCTCAAAATTAAACGTAGAATTAGTATGTGATCCAGCAATTTCACTCTTAGGTATATACCCAAAAGAACTGAAAACAGAGACTTGAAAAGATACTTGCACACCAATGTTCAGAGCAGCATTATTCACAATAACCGAAAGGTGGGCAGCCCAAAAGTCCATGAACAGATGAATGGGTAAACAAAATGTGGTATATATATACAAGGAAGTATTATTCAACCTAAAAAGGAATGGAAGTATGATAATATGCTAAAACACAGGTGAACCTTGAAGACATTATGCTAAATGAAATAAACCAGACATAAAGGGACAAATATTGTGTGGTTCCACTTATCTGAGATACCTAGAATAGACAAATTCATGAAGAGAGAGAGTAGAATAGAGGTTACCAAAGGCTGAAGGCGGGGTGGAACAGGAAGGTGTTGTTTAAAGGCTGTAGACTTCCAGTTTTATAAGGGGAAAAGAGTTCAGGAGGCGGATGGTGGTTTTAGTTGTAGCACAATATGAATGTATTTAAGACCACTAAACTGTACACTTAAAAATGAGTAAGGTTAAATTTCATGTTATGTGTATTTTACCACAATATCAAAAAAAATATTGATGGAATAACTATGTCCTGCAATTTATAAAACATTTTCCCAAAGGGAAAGCTTTTCTAAACACAATAATCTCTTTGGATTTTTATTTCACTCATTATCTACTTGCTGCCTTTGGGACATTTGGCGTGTGTATATTTGAGCCAGTTAGAGATGTTCTGAGTGAATAGCCTCGTGCTCCAGCTTACAAACTTCAGAAGAACTTCTACAACCCAACTCTTGATTTCTGATGAGGAAGAAGCCCCTTACGCCACTTTCTCCAGCTGAAGAGGCAAAGAGGCTTTAGGTGGGTGGTGGCAGGAGGGGTGGGGGCAAGGAGGAGGTCAGGAGAAGACCAGAATTTTTTCAAGCCCTGGTCTGCAGCTTTGTGAAGCGCTGATTGTTGTTCTCGCTCTCAAGAATGGCACGATGTCCTCAGAGAGCAATTACCTGCAGTATGAGATCAATCATGCTGGCTCCTTAATTGTTTATTGTTCTTAGAACATCTCTAATTGTTAACATCTGTCTGATATTAAAGTAGAATGTCCAGAAGGTGAGAGCAAAGCTTTCCCAGGTTTCCAGAGCAGCCTACTCAGGAATTTGAATCAAAGGAAAATCGATTCCTTGCTCAACTCATGGTTCAAAATTATATTGGCGTTTTGGGTGCAGAGAATTGAGGATCCTGGGTGATGACAATGAATCAATGTGTCTTTGTAACTAACACTGAACCTATTTTTGAGAGTTCCCTCAGCACACCATTGGCACAGACTGTCAAAATACTGTTCGTCATGGGCAGCAACCTCATCGACCTCAGCCGCAGCAACTTCTTCCTGGACACATCGCTAAAGGCAAGGGAAGCAAGGGCAAAAATGAACTATTGGGGCTTTATCAGGATAAAAAGCTTTTGCATAGCAAAGGAAACAATCAACAAAACCAAAGACAACCGACAGAATGGGAGAAGATATTTGCAGATGACATATCAGATGAGGGGCTAGTATCCAAAATCTAGAAAGAACTTATCAAACTCAACACCCAAAGAACAAATAATCCTATCAAGAAATGGGCAGAAGACATGAACAGATATTTCTCCAAAGAAGACATCCAAAAGGCCAACAGACACATGAAAAAACATCACTCAGCATCAGGGAAATACAAATCAAAACCACAATGAGATACCACCTCACACCAGTCAGAATGGCTAAAATTAACAAGTCAGGAAACAACGGGTGTTGACAAGGATGTGGAGAAAGTGGAGAAACACCTACACTGTTGGTGGGAATGCAAACTGGTGCAGCCACTCTGGAAAACAGCATGGAGGTTCCTCAAAAAGTTGAAAATAGAGCTACCCAGTGACCCAGCAATTGCACTACTGGGGATTTACCCCAAAGATACAAATGTAGTGATCCGAAGGGCCACATGCAACCCAATGTTTATAGCAGCAATGTCCACAATAGCCAAACTATGGAAGAAGCCTAGATGTCCATCAACAGATGAATGGATAAAGAAGATGATATGTACATATATACAATGGAATACTATGCAGCTATCAAAGAAATGAAATCTTGCCATTTGCAATGACGTGGGTGGAACTAGAAGGTATTATGCTAAGCAAAATAAGTCAATCAGAGAAAGACAATTATCATGATATTGATGATATGTGGAATTTGAGAAACAAGGCAAAAGATCATGGGGGAAAAGAGGAAAAAATGAAGCAAGATGAAACTAGATAGGGAGACAAACCATAAGAAACTCTTAATCTCAGGAAACAAACTGAAGGTTGCTGGAATGGAGGGATGTGGAAGGGTTGGGGTGGCTGGGTGATAGACATTGGGGAGGGTATGCGCTATGGTGAGTGCTGTGAATTGTGTAAGACTGATGAATTCCTGAAATCATACATTATATGTTAAGAAAAATAAATAAATAAAATAAAAACGTGGAAAAAATGCCTCATTTCACAAAGGCTACTAGGGCATCATTACTCGATCTGTGGAGCACAGAGCTTAGAATTTGTGGAGTCATGAACTGAGTTTGAATCTGCCCCACTACTTTCTGTGTGTGCAAATTTGTGCAGGTAACTTAATGCCTTTGAGCTTTGGTCTCTCTGTATACTCCAGTGATGATAATACCAGCTCATCAAATGGGAGAATGGATGTAAAGTTAAAATTGTAATGTGCTTTCTAAATAAGAGTTGTTTCTATTAGTGGGTTTGTAAGAGGCAGCATATCAATCCCAAGCAATGAATTACTTTTACTCCTCCTTCAACAATCAAAACCGTATGGTAGTAAACTAGTATTTCTTAATTGCCTTCTTTTCCCTCCTCTCTACGTGGAGATCTCTCCTCAGATGTTTGCTCTTTCAATGGAGAATATAGTTATCTATTCACCTGCTTTTTGTAACCGTTTTGATAAGGCTGTTGCTTGATAATAACCCTCAAGTCTTTGTTTGTTTTTTTTTTTTAATCTCCGTTGATTTTCTTGGACAGAGCAGGTAAAGATGAAAAAGTTTAACATTTTGACCATTTTATTGTCTTTATTGATTTCACCTTCATTTATGTATTACTCTTTTATTTATTTATTTATTGTTCATTTATTACTCTTATTTGTTCATTTATTACTCTTTTGTTACTTTTATTAGTGTTCATTTATTTACTCTTATTTTTATAGCTGATACATGGTAAATGCTAGAAGCTTCCCTCTCTGTTCTTTTGAAATGGGTCTTGAGTACAAACACCGTGAGCTGCTATTTTCATCAAAAGTGCCACCAGGAAGAAAGCAAAAGATCCTTGATGTGTACTCGTGATTCAGCGAGACCAAAGCAAACCACCCAGAATGGTTCTCTCTACTTAGGTCCATTTTTTTTCCTATTCCACATTGACCCGTGAGATCTTGTGGTCCAGTACCTAGTCCCCAGTGTGTCCTTTTAAAATTGTGAGTTGTGGCCATTATGAGTTCATTTAAACATACCTTATGTAATTTTTTTGTTTGCTTTTCACAAGAGGAATAGGACTCGTACATAGTAGTACCTCTTGCCCTGTGGATCCTGAATTGTTTCTCTATTCACAGTCCTTTGAATTGAACTTGTGCATTTTAGCTTATGTTATTTTGTCTTCTATCTTGATATGGATACAGTGGGCTCTTTCTGTATTTTAATTATCCAGGCAAGACCTCAAATAACTGCAACAATAACAAACATGGAGGAAATGCCCTTTACCCTTATATCTGAATATTTTAAGTACCTTTGGTTCATACATGCCTGCACATCATTTTTAAGAGTATTAGAGTAATAGGAGTTTTAACTTTCCAGTGTTAGAAACCTGTAAAAAAAAAAAACAGATTTTTAACCTATCTCACCAAGATGATTTATGATAGCTGCATGAACATTGCATGTTTGTCCTTTAATCCAGATGTTAATGGTACTTGCCTTTTTTCAGTTGGTCCCCATCTAATAAGCTTTAGTTCCTAATTGTTTTACAAGTATGACATTTAATCAATGCTAATTCTCAAGGAACTTAATTCACTAATACTTTAGTGGGTCTTTAGAAGTGTTTCATTATGCACGTGCATTCATGAAATGTCTTTAATGCTTATCTTCTGGTATTTTAAGACTCTTCCTTGGCAAAGAAAGCTGCCAGAGAAAATTTAAGTGTATTCAATAACATAGATGCAGTATATTTTTGGAAAATCAGAAATTGTAACATTTAATCAATTATACTTTATTTTTTTAATAGGTAAATAAGTAGATTCTGGGATAAACAGATGGTTTGAAACACCAAACATATAAAAAAGTATATAGTGAAAAAATTCACTCTCTTCCATAACCTCCAGCCAAAGAGATCCCACCACTACATGCACAAAATGAAAATCATGCTTACTCGTTTCTTAGAATTCCTTCAGATGTTCTTTATGCAAACATAAGCAGATATAAATTCATATTCATAACTTTCCTTTATAAAACAAAACATAGCATTCTGTGCACACTGTTTTCTATGTTGCATTTTTCACTGAGAAGATATATCTTGGGAATCTTTCCATTTTGGCATAAGAAGTGGTTTATCATTCTTTATTTATAGTTGGATGGTAGTTCTTTATGGGTACGTTCTAATTAATTTAATTGGTCCCTCATTTGTGAACATGTAAGTTATTTCCAGTCTTTATTCATGACCATTTTAATGGTTTCCAATATTTTGCTATTATGAAATTACTATAATGAATATCCTTTTACATATATTGTTTTATACATGCATAACTGTATATGTAAGGTAAATCACATTAGTGGAAATCTGGGTCAGAGGGCATATACATTTATGATGTTGATAAATATCATCAAATTGACCTCTTCCAAGGTTATACTGGATCATATTTCCACCTCTAGTGTGTGACGGTTTCTGTTTCCCCACAGCCTCACCAATATGTATGTTATTCAACTTGGAGGGTTTTGCTAATCTGGGAAGTGAAAAAAAAAGTGGTATTTCATATGGCTTTAATTTGCATTTCTTATGAGTAAGTTTAAACAACTTTTTTTGCTTTTCCTATTTCCTTTTCTTTGAATTTCTATTACTATCACAGTCCCTTTTTCCTACTGGCCTTTGCTTATAGTGTGTTAAAATCAAATAGATGTAAATATCACAGATTTGGGCAAATCTTAGAAACGGATCTCTAACCAAAACCGATCTTTCTGTGGAATATGCCCGCTGGGAGTAGAAAAGTTGGATATCCAAGTCATCCCTGGGACCTCTACTTTCCATGGGAAATGATCCTAATTAATATTGAAAGAAATAAAAAGAGAATGTGATGAAGCATTCATATTGCTCAATTAATTCATGTGATGATTCAAGTACCCTGATATCATTAGCTTTGATTAAACACCATTCTTGTAAAAAACAGTGGAGAACTAAAGCTTATTAGATGGATAATGTCATTTTAAAAAGGTGAATAGGACTACCAATGCAGCAATTTCCAAGCATTTTTTTCCTTTGGCTAGGTGAAAGAGCAAGCCAGATCTGAGATGGGGTCTCTTTGAATAATTAAAGCTGGCTTATTTTCCAGTCCTGCTGTAGGGCTGGTTTCTGAAGTTGAAAGACACCTCAGAATATGCATCTCTAACACACACACACACACACACACACACACACACACACACACACACCCCAATTGCTTGTCAAATTGTTCCCTAGCTCTTGAGAAGACAGGTTTGGTTTCATTTCTTCTGTGACTTACCCTTCAGGAACACAGTAGAACTTTCAGAACACCCTTCTGCAACTTTGATAAGGCCTTTGGGGATTTCTCCTAATAAATGGGTATTTTGCTGTCATTTTAGTCCATGCCTGGAATGTGCACGTCAGGATTTGGCCAAAGCAGATTGTCCTCATTCGGGATTAGGCCACAGTGACTCTAAATCCCAAACAGACACTCATTTTCCCCCTGAAAATCAGAGAGAGAAAGCAGGTTGAGAGAGATGCAGATGGTCATATCAGTCACTTTTACTTATTTGGTTCGTCAGTTTTCCAGTTCTGAGACAAAAAGTTTCTGTCCTTCCCTCACTTCTTTGTACAGTTGATTTTAGCTAACGTTTGAGGCTAATGTCTCCCCCATCCTCTACCATCCTGTCCCCGCATGTCTTGCTTGTGGTTGGAATGAAGGTAAAAAGCAAAGAAAATCAGATATACAAGACCTGTCATGGGCGCTAAGAGGGCCACTTGGCTCAGGTCTCACTTTTATAAAGAACTTCCAGCTTAGATTTTTACCATTATTTGTACATATGTGTCCCAGAGATTCATGGACCGCATTGCAAGGCATAGGTGTTCCTCTTACAACTTCACAGTGTGTATGTCCCTGCAGTGGATCACAAAGCTCTAAATGCATGAGAGATAAACATGTTTTATAAAACCTATAACTAACTATAAGGCACTCTTTGGAGCTTAATATGTCAATTTGTTCACTATAACTATTTAAGGTATAGCATAATTTGGGTAACCCCATTTTAGTTATTTCATTACTGAAGAAAAATAGCAATTGTCTCAAAAATTTTAAGTAGTGCAGGCCTCTCTCAATTTTATGAAATCCCTAGGTACTCAAAAGCGCTGAATTACATACATCATTGTGTCTCTTAACTAAAGCCACCCAGACAATGAGATGCAGCTATGAAGATTTCTGGAAGTGATATTTATAGACGTTTATGGAGAGAAACTAAGTGTCAGTTAAAACTTTCGTGGTCTCATTTCTAGAGACATGTCATTCAGCAGTCCCTGAAATTGTATTCTAAATTCTAATGCAAGCATGCTTTTAATTAAAAGATTACCATTTATTATGAACACTAGCATATTCATTTAAGATAAATCAAATTTATGCTTCAAAATCATACTTTTACTGGTGCATAGTGTCTGTATATTTTGATGCTGAATTTGTGTTTCTTGTGTTGTCAATGAGTTCTATACAATTGCTCATGTGTAATATATAATAAGTAGCAGCCTACTGTATTGGATGCTGCAAATCCAGGGACCTGCCCAGGCCGGACTCTGCCTCTTTTCCTTTGTGAACTATTAGTGGCTCATTGACCCTCTCAGATCCTCAAGACATTATAAAATCAGGAGGCTGCCTTATAATTTCTAAGTTCCTTCCCAGTTCTTGAGCCCTATGGCCAAACACATGATTTCATTATTTTAAATTATTATAAAGGATTTTAGTTGCTGTATTTGACTTTATTATATGGTATGTCTATACATTATTATGTAAATATGTTGGTCAGGAAGGCATTCAAAGTATCCATTCAACAAACACATACTGTGTGCTAAGACACATGGACTATATCCAAGGCTCCTGCTCTATATTCAGTTCATATTCTAGTGGGCGAAGTAGACACCAGACAAGTAAATAAACAGATATGGCTGATAGCTCTAGGTGTTGGAGAAGAAATAAAAATAAGTTAATGGATAGAGAGTGGCTTGGGAAGAGTGGGCCAAATTGAGAAAGGACGCCCAAAGATGAAGAGATGGCATTTCAGCAAGATCAGGGTAATAAGAGACTGGTTGTGCAAAGGCCTGGGGGAATAAATGTTCCAGGCAGAAGGAATAGAAGGAGTAAGAGCTCTGAGGTGAGAAGGACCTTACCATGGTCAAGGAGCCAGAGGAATGCCACTGTGAGTGGAGTATAGTGAATGGAGAGGAAAAGGATAGAAAGATACAACATGAAGTAGGAGAGATGAGTGGGGTCCGATTGTACCTGACACCATGGTTAGGTTTCTGCATGTTACCTGAGTATAATGGAAAGCCTCTGAAGAACTTTAAGCCAAAGAGTATTATGACTTCTGCAGGGGGGTTGGGGGGGGGGTTAGATAAACTCGGGAAGTCATATGGGCAATAAGTGGGCAAGTTTTGAGGTCTGTTTCAGTAGTGCAGGGAGCTGATGGTGACTTAGATAGGGGTGGTAGCAGTATGGGTGGTGATAAGTGAATGGACTGGATAAATATTCCAAGGAAGAGCCAGCAGAACAGGCTTACGAATTCAAGGTAGAATGTAAAGGCAAAATCCAAGATAATTCAGAGGTTTGGGGCTGTGGCAGCTGCCTGAATGGGGGTGCCGTGGAGTACTGGTGGTAGGGGGAATCAGTCATTCTACTTTGGACACGTTAAGATTGAAGTGCCTTCTCAATATTCAGGTGAAATGATAGTCAGACAGTTGTATATCCTGAGTCTGGAGTTCAGGGGGAGATATAAGTTCAGGCTGCAGATATAAATATGGGAGTCATTAGCATTAAAGGCATGGAGCTGGTGAAGATGGTGACGGTGAGTAGCTACAAAAAGGGGAGGCCTATCCATATTTATAGGCTGAAAGAGGGAGGAGAGAGGGGAAGGTAGATTGTTGAGGTAAGTGGGGAGCTAGGGCTATCTGGTATACCTAAGCCCATGCACATGGAGAGATTGACTCCTGTGATGCTGCCAAGATGTCCAGAATGAGGAGATCATGGAATAGTTTTAGAATAACATTAATGATGAGACAACCTTCTGATCAGAAGTCAGTGCTACCTATACTGCATTATAAGGGTGTACTATGTTTATATTTTTAAACTCCAGGATACAGAAGCACTTTTGTAATGCTTGCAGAGAATAAACTTAAATCTGATGAAAAGTAATTGCCCCCTAATAGTGATTTAGGAAAAGAGAACAAATTGGTGTGCCCTGGGCAGCCTTCCAGCAGATCTCTCTCCCTAGCTAGGAGATGATTTATCATACACAAGAGTACTCGCCTTCTGCCATATTTCACTTTTTAAAATCAAATTTTATAGAAAGAAATTAAAAAGTTCTTTTTTTCATAGTTGTTGCCAGACTGGGTGATGATGCCAGCCTGTCCTTTGTCATCATTTGTCATGTAAAGCAAGGACACTAGTGCATGTTCATTATTTAAAAGCTGTGGCTGCCTTGTTATTCAGCTGATTCTCATTTATTTAATTGAAATTCTGAACTGAATTATAACATAAAAACCCTTCTGCGTGTAGACGGCGTGTGCGTCCCAGAGTTGGGCTGTATACAAAGCAACACCACTGGAGATACTTAATGAACAAATGCAAACCAGATTTGTGCAATTAGTGATAATTATCCATAAAGGATCAGATGAGCAAGTCATTTTTCTCATTCTAACTTAAACCTTTACGAAGAGCGTTAGTCCCAGGGCCGCCAGGGCACCATAAAAGAAGTAATTTAATGAATGATATTCTAGTACCATGAAAAAATTGGCATTTGCCCACCTGACGTGTCTGTTTTAGGGGACTGAGTTGTGGCTCTGGGAGAATTTACCATATTATTTTTTAAAGATATGTTTGATATTTAATAGGTTTCCTGTGTATTTTTAGGATTATTTAACTGTGTTTTTAAGGAGCCATTTTAGCCCTCTCAGAACTCATCTGTAAGTAATTCAATTATGTGTGAACAGCAATGTCTTTGTTCTCCGTTGTCAGGGTTCTGACATTCCCTCATAATAAAATAAAAACAAATGAAAAAGAAGAAGTCTAGGCTCTTAAAAATCCCCATTTGCATGATTTTTATTTCTACTAAACATGAACAGTTAACATTGATCACGTGTCCAAGGGGTCCCTGACACCTTACCAGGCCAGAGTAGCAGGAAGGAGCTGGTGTTAATGAGCCTGTGCCCCACCCCAGGGTCTTTATGCACATTCCCCCAATTAATTCTCACAAGTTTGAAAAACAGGTATTGTTATCCCTGTTTGAGAGATGAGAAAATAAAGGCTTAGAGGATTTATGTAATGTGCCCAAAGTAAATGGAGAAACCAAGTTTCAAATACTTTAAGACTATAAAGCCTGGATGCCTTCCACATTACCAAGTTAACTATCCATAAAAGAAGCCCCATTTCTATGTTTGAATTCTTGGCAGTCATATTAGCTGAGAAAAATGTTAGGCATCAGGTGAATATAATATAAAAACAGTACACACATGCATTCTGTTGCTATAAGCCTTAAGAAGAAAAATTCTATAATTAAAAAACCTCAATTAAAAAAATGAACAGAGGACTCCAAGAAACATTTTTTGAAAGAATACATTCAGATGGCCAATAGGCACATGAAAATATGCTCAACATCAATAATCATCAGGAAAATGCAAATTAAAGCCACAATGAAATATCACCTCATAACTGTCGGATTGGCTGTTAGCAAAAAGACAAAAAAGTAAGTGTTGGTCAGGGTGTAGAGAAAAGGGAACCCTCATACGCTATTGGTAGAAATGTAAATTGGGGTAGCTGCTCTAGAAAATAGCATGAAGGTTTCTCAAAAATTTTAAAGATTTTTTATTTATTTATTTGACACAGAGAGAGTGGGAACCAGGCTCCCCACTGAGCAGAGAGCCTGATGCAGGGCTCGGTCCCAGGACCCTGAGACCATGACCTGAGCCGAAGGCAGAGGCTTAACCCACTGAGCCACCCAGGTGCCCCGATTTCTCAAAAAATTAAAAAGAGATCTACCATATGATCCAGCAATTCCACTTCTGGGTGTTTATCCAAAGAAAATGAAAACATAATCCAAAGAGATATATGTCCTCCTATGTTTACGGCAGCATTATTTACAGTAGCCAAATATGGACGCAATTGTCTATCCATAGATGAATGGATGAGGAAGATGTGTTATATATACAATGTAGTATTACTCGGCCATTAAAAAAGAATGAAATCTTACCATTTGTGACAATGTGGTGGGCCTAGAGGGTATTGTGCTAAGTGAAATAAATCAGGCAGAGAAAGGCAGATACAATATGATTTCACTTATACGTGGAATCTAAAAAACAATAAAGGAAAAAACAAAACAGAAATGGACTCATAGATACATGAAACACATTGTTGGTTACCAGAGTGGGGGTTGAAAGAGGTCATAGGGATGTAATGTGTAGCATGGGGAAGGTGGTCAATAATACTCTAGTAACTTTGTATGGTGACAGATGGTAACTAGACTTGTGGGAATCATTTCATAATATATAAAAATATCAAATGCTTTTGAGGTATACATGAAACAAATTGGGTATCATAAGTCAATTATACTTCAATTTAAAAAAAAAAAAAAAAGGAGAGGAGGCACCTAGCTGTCTCAGTCAGTGCAACATGGGGTTCTTGATCTCAGGGTTGTGGGTTCAAGCCCCATATTTGGTACAGAAGTTAATTTAAAATTATTCTTTTTTTAAAGGAGAGAAATTGTAGAAGAAAAAGAATTGCCTTCTCTCACCTACTTCCAGTTGGCTTATCTTTGCTGGGGGCAGAAAATACAAATGTGGTCAATGTCTGCCTCCTTTCTATTTATGAAATTTGTAAGAGGCCTACATGATTTGCAGTCTAGATGAGAAGAGATCATTTAGTGGATGGACACCCAGGTCTTAAGTCTGATAGACATTACTCACTGATCAGCTCACCCTCCACTGAGCCTAGGGGCTCCTTGGGACCTAGAGGTCCAACCTCTGCATCATGCTGCATCTCAGTTACATGCAAGTATGTGATGCAGGAAGTTCTGTGATCAAAAAGAAAAAAGATAAAGGAAAAGATGATTTAATTATGCAAGTTGCTCGAGGCTTTCTGGTATTTCTTCACCAAATTTAACATCTTTTTTTCCAATTAAATGTGTAGATATTTAAGAAAGGTGGTAAAGCTTTCTACTTGGTTTAACAAAGAATTGTGTGACCTAATAGATTTTTAGCTCAAATCTCCCATAATTGGAATTTGTGAAAAGTGTCCCTTGAACTGGTTTCCTGGAGGGAAGATGCTGATGGGCGTAATGCCAGCGGTGCTTTCATATTTCAGTTTTATGATCTCTGTTTACATAAATGTGACGTTTTTCAGATAACGTACAAACGCTTGTACTTACTTCAAGCAATACATACCTAATTGTCAAAGAAGCAGGTATCTGAGCTTTATTGTACCCAGCATAGCCGTTATGTGTTGTTTACTCTTTCTACTGCAATAAATAGCAAATGTTTTGTTAAGCTTGTCTTAAGCAAAATAAGAAGCCAATAGAAGCTGCAGCATACAGTGGAGAAACGTGAAGGTAGACGATACTTAAAATCAGGACCCAGAATCTTCAGTAGGTCTACACACACATGCATGCCCTGCATGTAGACGTACATGTCTACACGTGTAGACAGTACGTGTCAATGGTCATTGTGCCCACCTGTACAACATCTGCTGTGCTGTATTTGAATTATTCACTTTGGACCCCTGAAATAAATTAACTTCTCATGTAACTGTTCTGTTCCTCTATAGGCTTGGGGACGTGCATTACGTATTGGTAGGCTGTCTCCAAGCTAAATCCCATTTCTCTGAAAGCATCTCTTGTGATAATGTAGCAATCCTAAACATAGAATCCCAAAGTTTGTGAATTTTTATAACTCAAAACACCAATTTGCATGTATTTTCTAGAAGTTGACATGTCTTGGATGTTCTAGATGCTCCATACCATCTTGATTCTTGCCATTAGCGCTAAGGTGTTGCTCATTTAACTGCAGGACTCAAGGGGGGGGGTCACTGGAATAAAGGTGATGGCCTCCAACTTCTGCCTATGATATCTGCCCTACAGGATAGAAGAGGAGGATTGTCTTGGGATTGAATGTTCCTGAAAGAACCCTTCCTGTTCATATGCATACTTTTTTTTAACCAGCACTCATAGGTATATAGATATATATGTAGGGATAACTGCATCTATCAAATATGTGTGTATGAGTTTGTGTGTGTATTTATATATATGTTTATGTAGACATAGCTATGGATACAAATATATATAGAGAGATATATGAAAATATAGATATTGATCTTCCTGGTTGTCTCCTATGGCATTGATATACACTGATCTAGAAAATTTAAACAATGTTCACATTGAAAAAATACTTAGTGATTTGCTTGTCAACCTTGGATTTCATAAAAATTCCTGTTTCAAAATATACTGTGGCTCAGGTTAAGTGATTAGAAGAACCCTTCTAAAGCTTTGACAGTATGATACCTTAGGCAAATTACATGGCAGATGAGAGTCAGTTGGAGAAAGTTTTAGTTATCATAAATGAACCTCCTCTAAGGTATTATTGCTAATAGAATCCAATATAGTTTTCCATGATTACTTTCATGATTGAAGTGTCCCAAAGCAGACCCAAATTCAGTAATGAAACTGACAAACAGTGATGGAAGAAAGGGTTTCTTTTATTCTAGATGTTTGTACACGTCAGTAACTTGCTAATTGGAAAATTCGAAGAGTCCTAGTGAGTATAATGCTACCAAATCAGTTCAAAATTAAACATTCACGTTTTGTGGAGTTGAATTGCATTTTCCTTGTTTGTCCTAATTAACTATAAAAGCTGAATCTTTGTTCAGTCAAGATTTATGTGAAAAAGTAGCGGAGTTGATGAAGTAGACATAACCCAAGGAGAGTTAGACAAGCAAGTAATTCGTGAGGAAATTGTATGTCTGAATAATTTGTCTCAGGAGCAAATGAAGGTAATTTGATCATCTTTGGACTATTAAATCTAGGTACTTGGGTTTTAATTTTTATTTTGCCACTGACAAATTGAATCATAATAGACCACTTAATATCAGTGAATTTCTCCATCTGAAAACTCTGCAAATGGTGTCCAATAGCTTTGAAAAAAAAAAAAAAATGACGTGTCAAGTATCTGCCTCTTCATTATGATAGAAAATGGAAAGGTTGGACGACACTCATTTTGGTTTAAACAGGTAGAGAACACGCTTCCCTCTCCACTCAAGGTTGTTTGCTGTGTAAGCTCTCTTTATTGAGGCAGTGCAGCAGTATTAGGAAAAGAATGGCCTGCCACTTACTAGCTGTTTAGCCTTAGAAAGGTTTTTAGCTTCCCTGAGATGCAGTTTTCTCATCTGTAAAAATGGGGATAATAATACCTATAACTATCAAAGTAAATCCTCACTCAAAGGAGTTCATATTATGAGCAAAAACAGGTTGATGATTACAAGATAGCATGGTAAGGGCTATCTTGAAAACATTTGTGGCTGAGGAGTCCCTGCTGACTCTTGCCTATCCCTCAGCTTCCTAATACACCAGGTAAAGGATGGAACCACCACTTTTTGAACTCAGGTCAGTTCTGGTGCTTTCTTTACCCTGTTTACTCAATCCTCACAGCAAACCTAGGAGGTATGTACAGTACTATTTACATTTTATAGGTTGAGGAGAGTGGTGCTCAAAGAGAGTAAGTAACTGACTTACACAGTGAGTAAGTAACCTACTAACACAGTAACTGACAGAGCCGTGTGAACTACGGAAGTTGCATTATAGTAAAATTCCAGTGTATTAAGTGGGTTTAATGTTTTACATACAAAAATTATTTCTGGTCTAACACCCTTGTAAAGTTTTGCCTGTATAATCACTGCCTCTCACTGTAAAACCAGAGAGTATCCAAAGTAGGGCTTTAAATAACAAAATCACACTCACCCTGGATTCTGACAGCCATGAATTACATTAAAAACATTAATTACATTAAAAACACATGTCATCTGTTTGATAAGCAACCATCTGCTATTGCTTGACCTAGCAATGAATTAATAAGGCAAAACATGTGGCAGTCCAAGGCGTGTGTATGGAGTATCGTATTCCCAAGGCATCCAAATGTGATTCTCACCCTTCGCCCAACGGGCAAAAAGGTGTTAGCTCTAAAATGGTATATAACGACACTAGCCCACACTTACAAATTGACCTTAAACCTGGGAATTTTTTAAAACTATAAGCTATTAAAAAGTAAGTTCGGAGATAGGTCCTGAAATGAGCCAAGGCGAGAGGAGATGACAATCTTGGAAAGAATAGCTAATAGGTGTTAGTCACTGGGCTTCGTAGGCTCCCTGTGAAATTGTTAGGTCTGGCCAAGAGTCTGCACCCATCTGTCCAGTAACTCTGCTGCCCAGAGCCCCTCCTGAGTCTGAGAAGTGAGACTGCAGCACCCCTGCTCTGGGGCCTGGCTATTTGTAGATATGGTCTGGGGGAGCCAGCCAAAGGGGAAAGACAGACTTCAGGGAGCTCCTTTGCCAATCGCCCGAGGCATGCCACCATTTTCTTCATTGTATTGCGAGTTGTCGCCTGGTCCAAGATTTATTTTCCCCTTCTAGCTGCATGAACACTAATGAAAGGTTTGAAATATTGTAAGCAGCAGGGTATGAACATGGTGTCTGGAATACGAAAGGAGAAAAGAGAGTGTCCCACTATTTACTCATTTTTAAGATGATAAACCACTTGTAGGAAACTGTTCATAACTGCCCTATCAGTAGAGAATGGTTGGCATAGAGTAGGAGTTAGAGAGAGAAATTCAGCCAGATTTCATCTCCTAAAACGCTTGGGGCTTCTTGGCTAAAAGGCATTCTTTCAAGTGATTTGTTTATGTGCCAGGAAAAAACTTGAATCTGATGTCATAAATTAAGCTAAGAATTCATGGCAAGGAAGTGAGATCTAAAAACCGGGAGCAGATATTTTCTTTTCTAAACTGAAATTCCAGGAAATCTTCAAATGCAGCCTTAAGTCCCATCCTCTGTCAGTGATATGTAGTCACTCAGAATATACCCAGGGGTGACTTGTGTATGAAAATGTGCCTCTCGGGGCGCCTGGTGGCTCAGTGGTTTAAGCCTCTGCCTTCGGCTCAGGTCATGATCTCAGGGTCCTGGGATCGAGCCCCGCATCAGGCTCTCTGCTCAGTGGGAAGCCTGCTTCTCCCTCTCCCCGTGCTTGTGTTCCCTCTCTCGCTGTGTCTTTCTCCGTCAAATGAATAAATAAAATCTTTAAATAAATAAATAAATTCGCCATGGAATCTACTATTTAGGGTGAACAATGGCAAATTCTTCCTTTAAACCAGAACTCCTTTTGTAAAATGAATTTATCTTTTGTATGGTGTGTGTGTGTGTGTGTGTGTGTGTGTGTGTGTGTGTGTTGGTGTGCGTGCACAGTTCTAAGTATTATTGATTTGTGAGGATAAAATTAAACACATAAAGAACTAAGACTCATGATGTCATACAATAAGTCCTAAGGATTAGCTGTAATTGTTTACAGTATTATTAGTATTATTTACGTTTTTATTTTTATTTTTTTATTAAATGTCTTATGGTTTTCTCAAGTAGTTTGGACTACTTCCTAAAGAGAGCAGAAAGTCAGAAGTAAAGAAAACGTCTCTAAGAAAGTATTTGGGTTATTTGTAGGGAGAATCAATGGCGTTGATGTATAAAGACAGAAGCATCTAAAAAATCATAGATGATTAAGGTCAAACCCTAATTTTTCTTCATGTATCTTGTATCTTTCACATATAGCCAGGGAATTCAACCTGAGGTTCACTTTCTTTTCCTGTCTTAATCTCTTTTCCCTATTACCACAAAGTCTCATCTCCTGTTTCACCATTTTGATTATTAATGAAAGTAGACTCTTGAAAAAGCTTTGGTTTTTCTTGGCATATTGGAAACATCCTTTGGAATATTGTTTCTAAGACCACCACACACTTGAGCCATGAAGGAGGGTTTGGTACATATGGTCCTTGTGCTTCAGGCAGATCAAAGATGCTGGGGAAAACAGTCTCCACTCCTAGCTCCAAAATGTCAGCTTATAATTTTATACTACTTATGTTTCCCATTCTATTGCTCAAGGACGCTACATATAGATTTAGCTTATGTATTAGAAACTGAGTCTGAATGGTGGTAATAATACTTTTTCAGTTTCATCTGGAAATTCAGTGGCAGTTGTGGGTTATCTGATCATTTATTTGTAATTTGTAATTTATTTGTAATTTGGCAGAAGCTGGCATTTGTTTAGCTTACACTATACTTGGTTAACAGGAAAAAAATAAAAATTAAAAAAAAAAAAAAGGAAAGATACTGAGATACTGAGCCATTGAACCAGATTGGAAAGTGGCCTTAGTTATAAAATTGTCACTGATTGCTAGCAACAGATGAAGGCTTTAAAGGCTGTTTTCTCAATAATCAGACCTACACCAGAATGCTCCACCCCACAACTATAGGCTAATCATTCTTTTAGCTAATGATATCCAGTGTTAATTCACTCACAGGCACAAGATGTAGACCTCTTAAAATGACATCATCTGGATTGCATTTTGCTTCCTCTATTTTTTCCATAAATTTTAATCTCATTCTTGCAACTGATATTTCATACTGAAATGTTCTAAATATAGAAAGCATTGTAGTAATATCATTTAAAAGAAGAGTTCTTGGAGAGCCCTGGTTTTTGCAAAAATTCCACCTTCTTCTCTGCAGCTTATACTAGAAATACAAAAAGTGTCTCAGACAAAGGGACCAAAAACTGAAGAGATTTGAGTAATCAAGAGATGTAATCATTTAAATGATCCAGTTTTGAAGCTGTGACCATTGTTATTGGAATGTTTTTAAAAATCTCAGTCCTTTCAATGAAGACATGTTGAACATTTTGTTTCATGAGTTATCACTAGGAAATCCATGTACTTTCAGTAAAATTTTCCCCAAATGTACTCCAGTTGACATTGTGATCAATATGTGTCCAAGTAACTTCTTTTCTTTTAATTATTTTTTTTTTAAGATTTTATTTATTTATTTGACAGAGAGAGACACAGCGAGAGAGGGAACAGAAGGAGGGCAAGTGGGAGAGGGAGAAGCAAGCTTCCCCTCCTCAAGCAAGGAGCCCAATGCAGGACTTGATCCAGGACCTAGAATCATGATCCGAGCCAAAGGCAAATGCTTAATGACTGAGCCACCCAAGCACCCCAGTGGTGTACTTTTTAAATAAGAATTAGCAAATGTGGCTTCAGATAGCCAATACTTGTTACCCGGAAGTAACTAATATTCTTCATTACATTATTATTCTAATACTAAGAGCTTGTTGAACCTAAACATATTTCATAGTGTTAAGATACCAAGAATATTAGCTGGCATGATCTGGTGGTTTAGTCAGAGAATGAAAGCATATAGCCCTCCCTACGTATAGAAAATGTAGAAGCTGTACTGAATTTAACTTTTTATACTTTTTAATTGGGATCCAAGATATGGTAATGAAAATAAGCCTCATGGCATAGTGTCCATCCCTCTAGAAATGTCGATTCTTTGGTGATGAGGCCAGTCTGTAACTGCTGTGATTCTTGTTCATCTGTTCCTACTGGAAACAATACTAAGAAGAACATAGGAGTTACCATTTGTGATTCAGACACATGAGCAATGGGAATGCCAGAGGCAGAAAATGTGTAATTTCATGCTCATTAATTTCAGAGAGGATTTACAAGTTAACCTGGCTAGAGATATTACTCTTCCAAAAAATCTGTAGGCATCACCGAACAGCACAGTTACTGCAGGCCACTTCCACAAGGTTGACCAGATGCTCGGTGGCCACAGTGGCCCATGCATTCCTGCATGAAGATCATAGGCCAGGTTCTGTGCTGGAGAACTTCCGGTTCCAAAAAGAACTGTGTGCATGCAAGGAAGCAACCTTGTGTCTGAAGAAAAGAGTTTAAGGAGATAGTACCACAGAAGATTCTTTCCCCCATGTTCCTACCATGAGACAAGACATAACTTTTCATTTTCAGTTGTCTTATACTGGCTCGGAGGTAGTAACACCATACCGTTTCCTGTCTCCGCCTTAGTCAATCAACTGCTGTAGGTAATCTGACCTTAGATGTATCCGGTTATCTCCATAAACTTGTCATTTTAGGATTGTCAGAGTGTTTAAAGTGAATCAAGAGAGGACATTGCAACAGTTTCATTTCCATTTGAGGAAATCATTCCATAAGTAATTTGATAATTATAGTATTTGAGAACGGGGGATACCGTTGAAGCTGTTCTGACAGTCTGACAGCTTCCTGTGAGCCGCCGGTGACACAATCAGGTGACAATCAGAACAGATGCATCCTCACTACCCGTGCTTTTGCTTTTGGTCAAATCCATTGGACAGAGCTTCCCAAACTTTCATGTGCATACAAATCACCCGAAGATTTTGTTAAATCCGATTCCGCAGGTCTGGGGTGGGCCTGATTATCTACCTTTATGACTAACTCCCTGGTGATGCCCAGGCTGCTTATCTATGGACCACACTTTGAGTAGCAAGGAGTTAGTGAATGGAGCAGGGAGGGAGAAAAATGGTCTTGTAAGACAGGTCTACAGCAATATGAACTCTAGTCTTGGCATTGTTTTTAGCTGTAGTATTTAATCCCTGAAATGGTTATGCGATTATGATTAATATAATTTCAGAGGACGTTCTATCATTGTGTTGTGAAGAAACTGTATGTTTGTTTTTAGAATGAAGTCACTCTCTGGATGATTTCTTTATTTAATGTTCAAAAGCAAAAGAGCTGGTTCCCTTTAAGAACATAAAGCACATCTGTGTTTGATTTATAAAACTGTACAGAGGCCTGCAGAGTCAAGGAGAGACAATAATGTCCAGCAGATGCAAAACAACTAACAGAAGAGAGGAGGGAAACCATCTCTTCGTAGGAGGAAGACTGGACGGGAGGAGCACGCTACCTCTGCCTTCTACGTAGACATCAAGCTCAGATCATTCCCACTCCCTTCTGGTTTAAACCTAGTTTGTGGACTACTTCATCCATTAGGCAAGGAGATTAAACTAATTCGCTCTCACGGTCAGATGTCAGCAGTTACCCATATTGTTGCTTCAACACACCACAGTTAGAGAACTGAAGCCCATGTATGACTCAGAAGCTTCTAACTCTAGGAAAAATTGAGGGTGCATTTTTTGGTTTGGCCCTAGGGGGAAAAAGTTATTTTATCAGAGACTGAGAACTATTTGGGATTGAAGAGGAGTATTGGGCCATATTTTTTAGTGTGTTTTTCTTTACATTATGTAAGTCATCGTGCTTGTATTTATATGTTATTTTAATAAGGTGTCTATTGTCAAAACCCTTTTACAACTACCCTATAGGGAATCTTGCTTAAATTTTAGAATGTCTCTAAACCATCACACCTCTAAGGCAGCAAGCTCAACTGGTGGTCTAGTGTCTAAAAAAGAGCACAGCTGACTTACAATACATTCTTGCTGGGCTGGGATAAAATGTTCACAAGACCCAGGTCCTGAAAAGATTATGGTCCCACATCCCACAAGACTTGCATGTTAGTTGAAAATTAAAATGGCCTGTTTCTTGATTTTTCTGATTGCAGAATTCTGGATACATTTATTGCAGTGGAGCTCCCTTTCTCCTCCCGTGCACCACCCCTCCCCCCCACCAGTACCCTAAGCCTGTTTTCGTTCCCCCCACCTCAGCTAATGAAGCTCATGTTCTAGTCTCAAACCTACGAAGCAATAAGGATTCTTCATTCACCATTCCACTTAAAGTTTTATTATCTTTTATCCACTTTGAGTCCTAGTTTGCACATAGTAGGCACTAAAATTTGTGGAATGTAATTGAATTCAAGGGACAGATTAATCCCTTCACAATGGATTTCATTTTGTTCATTCATGAAAAACAGAGTTTTCTTCTGAGTTCATAATGACGTGCATGAACATTGTGGCATGAGCTGCCTATCTTTCCGCTGCTAGGAAATGGTCATATTGTTTAATTGCACAAAATGTTTTTTTTTTCCTAATCAAGAAATTAAGAGATCCATTGGCTTAGCAGGTGCCTCAATTGTGCATAATTAGTTGCTAGGAATTGTTTAGCATAAGCTGATTAGTCTCAGCCCGAGAACATTAATTTTTTTTTCTTCAACAAAGCCATGAACATAGCTAGGGGTTCTTGAAACCATATTCATAACCGCTCCCTCTGGGAAGCCCAGACGCTGGGAATGGGGGAGGCAGAAGATGGAGAGAGAAGAAGCAGCCTGATTACACATGGATGCTATTTGATGTCAGGCAGCCATTCAAGGTTATGAGAACAGGAGGGGACCTGAGTGTGTTCCTCAAGATGTGGTTCTCTCAGCTCCAGCATGGGCTTTGGTCATGATCCAGAATGAAGCATTACTCCTTAGGTGCCTGCTGTTACCTTTCCAGGCTTATAAACACCAGCTTCACTTGGAATATGTAATCAAAACAAATGATCTGTGTTTGCTCCTCCTGTGTTTGGCACATGAGGAGACTGACCAAGCTCGAGGGAATGGGAGGGACAGATGGTCTTCCCCATTGTTCCACTTCTGTTTTACGTATATGCTTGACTAAGCCCTCTTGACTAAGACCTTTCTGTGCCTCTGTCACAGTGTCATTTCTCCATTTAATGGAGGGTATTTTCCCTAGCCTCATGAGATGTCACTCTAAAGGCGCCCTTTGCTCTTCCTTGTTATAACCAATATATGCTCCTATGACAGTGGGTGGCCATCAAGTGTGACAGTGATTATTTAGCTGCTAAGATGTCATTAGGAAAGGCTGACAGTTCTGACACCCTGTGATGCCCTTAATGATTACTTATAGCATTCACTTCAGTGAGCAGTAGCTCACCAGTTGAATGTCTGCTTTGCCCCTGTGATGACTTTCCATAATGATCCCTTTTTAAATGACCCACCATCAAAATCAAAGCTGGAAGTCCTGTGTGAAAATCAGAAGTCTTTTGCTTATTAAAGGTATTATTTTAAAGGTTGTTTGAGAAATCTTTCTGTAGTCTGAGTGAAAATTAAAGGAAATATATTTTAATACTAGTTTTACAAAGATCACAAATTTTTAACATACATGTTAAGTCAGTACTTAATAGCTGCTGGGTGATGATATGACATTAAAAGGAATAGGCTATAAACCTAGAAAAAGAAAATCAGAGGTAGGAAGGAGGATAGCTCATAACAAATGTTTGGCTTTCTTCAGGTTGCTTATTTATAATAAATGCTCTAAAGTTGAATATCATTCAATCATCTATCAGCAAATGTTTAATGAATGCATATTATGTGTCAGACACTGTTCTGGAGATATTATCTACTGATTCTTTTCCTTATTACTTGACCTATTTTTTAAATTCATTTATGTAATTAGGTGGAACTTGAAAGTCTACTTAATGTCTCCCTGATAAGATAAAGAAGTATTAACATGGATCTTACATTCAATGAAACTTCTAAGGTCTTTACTGAGGAACAGTGCATTATATTGGCTTTTATTTTAAATTTGTATCTTCCAAAAAATGAACTAAAAGTATAGACTGGTTCCGTGGTATAATTTAAGTATACTTCTTTTTAGGCAAACAAATATGTGGAGGAAGGCAGGGGATGAGATTTAGACAGACACAAAAGGAATTAGGTATGATTGCTCCTTTTTCATAGCCTTCTCCATAGGAATTAACTTATACTATGCAAGGTCCCCACTGGAGTGGTGTGTCCAGACCTTACCTGTGTGGCACAGAAGCATGTGACTAAGAACCTATCAAAGCTGATTGTTCACCCATAAGGATATAGCATAAGGAGGAAAGAGCATGTGAATAAAAATAAAAGAAAATCAATCCAGATTCACTCTAGTTGTGTTTTCTATAAATTTACCTCTCTGGATTTTAAGTCCTGACTATAAATGAAAAGAGTAGTCTAAATCATCCCTTATAACCATTGAAATTCTAATGACACATCAACCAATCTTCATTAAGGAACACATGAGAAAACCACAATAGAAGATTCCATAACTTTCCATGACTTTATGCTCAAGGATTAAAATGTACCCCAGACGTTCTTATCCTTTAGTATCCTACTGTGGACCCATCAGCCATTGATTTATTCAGTTTCTTTTCTCCACTTATACTTTCAAGCAAAGTTTGAATCAAGAGTTGACTTTGAGGGGCGCCTGGGTGGCTCAGTGGATTAAGCCGCTGCCTTCGGCTCAGGTCATGGTCTCAGGGTCCTGGGATCGAGCCCCGCATCGGGCTCTCTGCTCCGCAGGGAGCCTGCTTCCTCCTCTCTCTCTCTCTGCCTTCCTCTCTGCCTACTTGTGATCTCTCTCTCTGTCAAATAAATAAATAAAATCTTTAAAAAAAAAAAAAAAAGAGTTGACTTTGAGTAAATCACATCAAGAGTTCTTGTCCGTTCTGGACATGGGTAACTTTTTATAAAAGGCCCATCATGCCTCCTAGAGGTTTAAAATAAACATATTCTTAGGAAAGGTTTATTTAGAAATAGACATATGAAAAAAAATGCTCAATATCACTCAGCATCAGGGAAATACAAATCAAAACCACAATGAGATACTACTTCACACTGATCAGAATAACCAAAATTACCAACTCAGAAAACAACAGATGTTGGCAAGGATGTGGAGAAAGAGGAGCTCTCTTATGCAGTTGGTGGGAATGCAAACTGGTGCAGCCACTCTGGAAAACTATGGAAGGGCACATCCACCCCAGTGTTTATAGCAACAATGTCCACAATAGCCAAAATATGGAAAGAACCCAGATGTCCATCGCCAGGTGAATGAATAAGGAAGATGTGGTGTATGTATACAATGGAATTTACTCAGCCATCAGAAAGAGTAAAATCTTACCATTTGCAATAACGTGGTTGGAACTAGAGGGTATTATGCTAAGTGAAATCAGTCAGTCAGAGAAAGACAAATACCATATGATTTCACTCATATGTGGAATTTAAGAAACGAAACATGAACATAGGGGAAGGGGAGGAAAAATAAAATAAGATGATAATCTAAAGGGAGGCAAACCATAAGAGATGATGTAGTCTAGGAAACAAACTAAAGGTTGCTGGAGGGGAGTGGGTTGGGGGATGGGGTAATTGGGTGATGGGCATTAAGGAGGGCACTGGATATAATGAACACTGAGTCTTATACGCAACTGATGAATCACGACATTCTACCTCTGACATGTATAAAAACACACACGCAGATGTTAAAATGGTGCCATACTGCAGAGTTGCTGTGCTCCCCTTAACTCTCATGATAGATGTTGCCAGGATTCTGACTCCCTTCCATTAGAAATTATTGCTTTCAACCTGACTGACTTTGGCAAACTATTTTTAGACAATATCCAATTTACTTCAGTCTGGAATTTCGACCAATACAACTTTTGGCTTCTAGATTTTTGTTTACACTCAATAAGGACACTCTTCATATTGCGAGTGGGGGTGGAGGGTGGGGGATGGATATGTAGAGGCTGGCCAGGTGATCATCTGTAATGTAGTTTCAACCTATAAGGATGTGCATAACTAGACAATCTCAGCTCTAAATGAGGAAACCATTTTCAAATATAAATGAGAAAATGATTTTATCAAGGTTGACTACTTATGTAGTGCAAAGTGGTAAATTTCAAAAAGAAAGAAAGAAAAGAGAGAGAAAGAAAAAGAAAGGAAGGAAGGAAAGAAGAAAGAGCTCCTTAAAATAGAGCGTTGAGTGCAAAAATCCCCCAGAGTGTCCTGGGCAAATCTCTTATTGCCCTTTAAGAAAATCCAATACTGGATTCAACCCAAGACTTTAATTGGCTGGACTCTTGACAAACTGAAAACTGAGGAAAGCCTTTAGGCTTCCAAGACACTGTCCCTAAAACTGGTTGTTATGATCTGTATCTCCCTGGCTCAGCGCTGTGTACTCATACAGTTTCAAAGTTTTGGATTATGAAAGAAAAAATATTTTTAATTGGTTTTATAAAGAATCCAGATTTTCACATAGAGTAAGTTTGTTTTAGTGGTGCTGTATAAAGCATATTGCCTGGTTATGAAATCAGTACTGTGAGAAAAGCACTCACATACTCAAGTGGAAATGGTGCGGCAGATAGAGACTTCTGTAGTGCAGTGCTTACATTTTGTGTTGTGGTTTCTATGACTCAAAATTGCATTTGCAAGGAGAAGAGTCAAAGATCTAGGATACTGTATCATAAATAAGAATGATGCTGTTGATTGTATTGGTATTTGAAAGTTGGTAGATTACATTTAGGATTGGAAGAACATAAAGAATTGTGTGACAAATGGAATATAAACATGAAACAGCATGATTTCAATTTTTTAAGTTAATTGCAGCCTACAGCAGTATTAATCTTTCTTTTTTGTCATTGCTTATAAAGGCCTTGTTAGTTTTATGAAGAAATCGTGAATCATTTCAACCAGAAGTACATCCTAGAACAGAATCAAATTCCTCAATTTTGAAGCACAGACCACTTAGTTGGGAGAACTAATGTTTTCAGATGATAAAGCCTACTTGCCGAATTAAATCACTGTTACATTTAACAGTTTACAATGTACAGTATCGTTCTTTTCGATCATTTAATGACTTCCTATTCCAACAAAACCACAATAAACCTACCTTACATTGTGACCAGAAGTACCATTTGGATCATCTAGCTTGACTAGATTTGCTAGATAATTATTTTACATTATGTCTACTCAGGCCATATACATCTTATTCTTGAAAATGTTTAAGGTTGTCACTCAGACATCTCTTACTTTATGCAAATGCCCCATGCAGACTGGGAAGAATACTTCCTTTCTTTTTTAACCCTAATATTTGCCATCCGAGATCATTACTCCTATATTGCAAGCCAGAATATTTTCTATATTTCTAAAATACGGAATTTTCTGTATTTAAATATAAGTTACTTTCCTTAAATTTTCATGGACCCATCACTTCTATGATCTTGTCACGTAGTGTTTTGTTCATTCAGCTTCTTGCCTAACTGTCACAGATATGCTGAGCTTTAGTCCTTCTGTCTTTTCAGTTGTTCTCCTCATGGTTCTATAGGTTATTTTTATCTCTTTCTCAAAGAGGGTGGATTAGTCCATTGCAATATATGTCTTCTTTTGCCAAACCATCATTCCTCCCCATTCTCAACATAGCTTCTCTGGTCTTACTCTAAATGTCCCAATCCCTTCATTTCGCTTGGATGCCATTTCTCACTTCCAAGAGGAACCTACTAATTCTGTGTGTCTTTATTTTCCTGCAATACTAATGCTCTGTCATCTGCTTATAATGCTCTGTCATCTGCAATATAACCTTTCTTTTCATTTCTTTGACTTGATTACTCTTAGTGCCCACTGAGCCATTGTATTCCTTCTTTCTCTTCCTCTTAATGATATTCACTGATACTTATGGATCAATACATCTAGGTGAAAGGCAAATAATTTGTACACTATATTTGCATAGTTCTTATCATTTTTATGCCTTCATGTACACTATAGCTTGATCCTGACAATCCTAAGAGATAGATGAGAGAGTATCTCCCTCTTTTATAGGTGAGAAAACGAATGTTCAGAGCATTTTAAATGGCTTGTCCCACAGCTAAGTCAAGGTTAAGACTCAGATCTCCCAACTCTTTCTCCTATCCATACCATATCACCTCTCTCTGGCAGAAGGATTGCAATCCATTAAAAGGTCTTCACTGCGTTAGAAACTGGATGGAAATTAACCAAACGCTTCATTGTACCTTTGCAGATGAGAGCCCCTACACTAAATCCGCCAGCCAGACAAAGCCGCCTGATGGAGCGTTGGCTGTGAGGAGACAGAGCATCCCAGGTTAGACCAGACTGTTGGATTTTTCAGCTGTTTTACTTTTGAACCCTGTTATTTGGTGATCCTAAAGAGTTCCAACTTGGTAATAAAAATCAATGCAATTTCATAGGGTGTAGACTGCATTCTACACAACTTGTTCAAAGGATATTCATAACAGCTAGACTTTGGGAAAGCTTGCCAACTTGTGAGAAATCATCTATGTGCAAATCCTTTGTAAAATGACTTGAAGTTATGTCCGCTCTCACTCATTTGCTTACTCTCTTCTCTGTTTCCAGGGGGTGACTTTCACAGCAGCATCTATTTCTTTACTGAGACATACAAGCCAGAACAAAGGGGTTCGAAAATGCTGTGGCAGAACGTATATTTGCTGAATAACAAATTGGTCCTTTCTTCTTAGCTCTTTGAACATGGATTGACTTCCAGGGCAACTCTTGTAAAATTCTGGGGCTTTGTCTCCTTAGGAAGCTGTGATTAGGATTCTCATACTTGAATAAGTGATACCTGTTTCTTCAACAAAACATTTTGGACAAACATCTTAAAATGCCTTTACTCCAAAACTTCAATAGTTTGAAGCTTTGAGTTTGAGAATGACACAAAAGTTCTAAAGAAGGGAAAAAATTCAAAATACTACTCAAGCTTGATGTAAACGAGTTAATTCATGGAAAACCGCTTATGGAAGCAATTGTTCTTAAGAGAAGGGTTAAAACCATTAATACATTTAGACATGTATCAAAAATAATGTCTTCATGTATTTTATATGAGTAGATTGAGTACCGCCAAACCTTAGCTGTGGGATTTTAGAGCATAGAAGTTTAACAATTCAGGAGAAATAAAGCAGTGTTTCAAACATCAAATTGAATGGTTTGGCAAACTCTTACAGTGAAAACAGGAATTTTTCTATTTGAATAAGAGCAATACGAGTCCAGTTTCTGAGCTACCCTGTCCATGATTATTATTTACTTTTATAAGAATGACATGTGGTTATTTTTATTTTTATTCTGAAGGCTTGGATTCATTATGAAAGTACATGGCTTGTAAAGAGGCATATTGTGAACGTGTTATACATCCTTGTTTGTGTGCTTTGAAGATTCTAAAGTAATTTGAATTCTATAATTGGATGGCATCACCCAGTGCCGAGATTTCTTCTATTCCATCCTATAAAACATCATTCTTTTTTTTTATATTTTACTAAATTTTCTTTTCCATTTTATTTATTTTTTCAGCGTAACAGTATTCATTCTTTTTGCACAACACCCAGTGCTCCATGCAAAACGTGCCCTCCCCATTACCCACCACCTGTTCCCCCAACCTCCCACCCCTGACCCTTCAAAACCCTCAGGTTGCCCCAACCTCCCACCCCTGACCCTTCAAAACCCTCAGGTTGTTTTTCAGAGTCCATAGTCTCTTATGGTTCGCCTCCCCTCCCCAATGTCCATAGCCCGCTCCCCCTCTCCCAATCCCACCTCCCCCCAGCAACCCCCAGTTTGTTTTGTGAGATTAAGAGTCATTTATGGTTTGTCTCCCTCCCAATCCCATCTTGTTTCATTTATTCTTCTCCTATCCCCCTAACCCCCCATGTTGCTTCTCCATGTCCTCATATCAGGGAGATCATATGATAGTTGTCTTTCTCCGATTGACTTATTTCACTAAGCATGATACGCTCTAGTTCCATCCACGTCGTCGCAAATGGCAAGATTTCATTTCTTTTGATGGCTGCATAGTATTCCATTGTGTATATATACCACATCTTCTTTATCCATTCATCTGTTGATGGACATCTAGGTTCTTTCCATAGTCTGGCTATTGTAGACATTGCTGCTATAAACATTCGGGTACACGTGCCCCTTCGGATCACTATGTTTGTATCTTTAGGGTAAATACCCAGTAGTGCAATTGCTGGGTCATAGGGTAGTTCTATTTTCAACATTTTGAGGAACCTCCATGCTGTTTTCCAGAGTGGTTGCACCAGCTTGCATTCCCACCAACAGTGGAGGAGGGTTCCCCTTTCTCCACATCCTCTCCAGCATCTGTCATTTCCTGACTTGTTAATTTTAGCCATTCTGACTGGTGTGAGGTGATATCTCATTGTGGTTTTGATTTGTATTTCCCTGATGCCGAGTGACGTGGAGCACTTTTTCATGTGTCTGTTGGCCATCTGGATGTCTTCTTTGCAGAAATGTCTGTTCATGTCCTCTGCCCATTTCTTGATTGGATTGTTTGTTCTTTGGGTGTTGAGTTTGCTAAGTTCATTATAGATTTTGGATACTAGCCCTTTATCTGATATGTCGTTTGCAAATATCTTCTCCCATTCTGTCAGTTGTCTTTTGGTTTTGTTAACTGTTTCCTTTGCTGTGCAAAAGCTTTTGATCTTGATGAAATCCCAATAGTTCATTTTTGCCCTTGCTTCCCTTGCCTTTGCCGTTGTTCCTAGGAAGATGTTGCTACGGCTGAGGTCGAAGAGGTTGCTGCCCGCATTCTCCTCAAGGATTTTGATGGATTCCTTTCTCACATTGAGGTCCTTCATCCATTTGGAGTCTATTTTCGTGTGTGGTGTAAGGAAGTGGTCCAATTTCATTTTTCTGCATGTGGCTGTCCAATTTTCCCAGCACCATTTATTGAAGAGGCTGTCTTTTTTCCACTGGACATTCTTTCCTGCTTTGTCGAAGATTAGTTGACCATAGAGTTGAGGGTTGATTTCTGGGCTCTCTATTCTGTTCCACTGATCTATGTGTCTGTTTTTGTGCCAGTACCATGCTGTCTTGATGATGACAGCTTTGTAATAGAGCTTGAAGTCCGGAATTGTGATGCCACCAATTTTGGCTTTGTTCTTCAATATTCCTTTGGCTATTCGAGGTCTTTTCTGGTTCCATATAAATTTTAGGATTATTTGTTCCATTTCTTTGAAAAAAATGGATGGTATTTTGATAGGGATTGCATTAAATGTGTAGATTGCTTTAGGTAGCATAGATATTTTCACAATATTTATTCTTCCAATCCAGGAGCATGGAACATTTTTCCATTTCTTTGTGTCTTCCTCAATTTCTTTCATGAGTACTTTATAATTTTCTGTGTATAGATTCTTAGTCTCTTTGGTTAGGTTTATTCCTAGGTATCTTATAGTTTTGGGTACAATTGTAAATGGGATTGACTCCTTAATTTCTCTTTCTTCAGTCTTGTTGTTGGTGTACAGAAATGCAACTGATTTCTGTGCATTGATTTTATATCCTGACACTTTACTGAATTCCTGTACAAGTTCTAGCAGTTTTGGAGTGGAGTCTTTTGGGTTTTCCACATATAGTATCATATCATCTGCGAAGAGTGATAGTTTGACTTCTTCTTTACCAATTTGGATGCCTTTAATTTCTTTTTGTTGTCTGATTGCTGAGGCTAGGACTTCTAGTACTATGTTGAATAGCAGTGGTGACAATGGACATCCCTGCCGTGTTCCTGACCTTAACGGAAAAGCTTTCAGTTTTTCTCCATTGAGAATGATATTTGCGGTGGGTTTTTTCATAGATGGCTTTGATAATATTGAGGTATGTGCCCTCTATCCCCACCTTGAAGAGTTTTGATCAGGAAGGGATGCTGTACTTTGTCAAATGCTTTTTCAGCATCTATTGAGAGTATCATATGGTTCTTGTTCTTTCTTTTATTAATGTGTTCTATCACATTGATTGATTTGCGGATGTTGAACCAACCCTGCAGTCCTGGAATAAATCCCACTTGATCGTGGTGAATAATCCTTTTAATGTACTGTTGAATCCTATTGGCTAGTATTTTGGCGAGAATTTTTGCGTCTGTGTTCATCAAGGATATTGGTCTGTAGTTCTCTTTTTTGGTGGGATCCTTGTCTGGTTTGGGGATCAAGGTGATGCTGGCCTCATAAAATGAGTTTGGAAGTTTTCCTTCCATTTCTATTTTTTGGAACAGTTTCAGGAGAATAGGAATGAGTTCTTCTTTAAATGTTTGGTAGAATTCCCCTGGGAAGCCGTCTGGCCCTGGGCTTTTGTTTGTTTGGAGATTTTTGATGACTGTTTCAATCTCCTTATTGGTTATGGGCCTGTTCAGGTTTTCTATTTCTTCCTGGTTCAGTTGTGGTAGTTTATATGTCTCTAGGAATGCATCCATTTCTTCCAGATTGTCAAATTTGTTGGCGTAGAGTTGCTCATAGTATGTTCTTATAATTGTCTGTATTTCTTTGGTGTTAGTTGTGATCTCTCCTCTTTCATTCATGATTTTATTGATTTGGGTCCTTTCTCTTTTCTTTTTGATGAGTCTGGCCAGGGGTTTATCAATCTTATTGATTCTTTCAAAGAACCAGCTCCTAGTTTCATTGATTTTTTCTATTGTTTTTTTGGTTTCTATTTCATTGATTTCTGCTCTGATCTTTATGATTTCTCTTCTCCTGCTGGGTTTAGGGTTTCTTTCTTGTTCTTTCTCCAGCTCCTTTACGCGTAGGGTTAGGGTGTGTACTTGAGACCTTTCTTGTTTCTTGAGAAAGGCTTGTACCGCTATATATTTTCCTCTCAGGACTGCCTTTGCTGTGTCCCACAGATTTTGAACTGTTGTGTTTTCATTATCATTTGTTTCCATGAATTTTTTCAATTCTTCTTTAATTTCCTGGTTAACCCATTCATTCTTTAGAAGGATGCTGTTTAGTCTCCATGTATTTGGGTTCTTTCCAGCTTTCCTCTTGTGATTGAGTTCTAGCTTCAGAGCATTGTGGTCTGAAAATATGCAGGGAATAATCCTAATCTTTTGATACCGGTTGAGACCTGATTTGTGACCCAGGATGTGATCTATTCTGGAGAAGGTTCCATGTGCACTAGAGAAGAATGTGTATTCTGTTGCTTTGGGATGAAATGTTCTGAATATATCTGTGATGTCCATCTGGTCCAGTGTGTCATTTAAGGCCTTTATTTCCTTGTTGATCTTTTGCTCGGATGATCTGTCCATTTCAGTGAGGGGAGTGTTAAAGTCCCCTACTATTATTGTATTATTATTGATGTGTTTCTTTGATTTTGTTATTAATTGGTTGATATAGTTGGCTGCTCCCACGTTAGGGGCATAGATATTTAAAATTGTTAGATCTTCTTGTTGGACAGACCCTTTGAGTAGGATATAGTGTCCTTCCTCATCTCTTATTATGGTCTTTGGCTTAAAATCTAATTGATCTGATATAAGGATTGCCACCCCAGCTTTCTTCTGATGCCCATTAGCATGGTAAATTGTTTTCCACCCCCTCACTTTAAATCTGGAGGTGTCTTCGCGTCTAAAATGAGTTTCTTGTAGGCAACATACTGATGGGTTTTGTTTTTTTATCCATTCTGATACCCTGTGTCTTTGGGTATGGGACATTTAGCCCATTAACATTCAGGGTAACTATTGAGAGATATGAATTTAGTGCCATTATTAGCCTGTAAGGTGACTGTTACTGTATATTGTCTCTGTACCTTTCTGATCTACTACTTTTAGGCTCTCTCTTTGCTTAGAGGACCCCTGTCAATATTTCCTGTAGAGCTGGTTTGGTGTTTGCAAATTCTTTCAGTTTTTGTTTGTCCTGGAAGCTTTTTATTTCTCCTTCTATTTTCAATGATAGCCTAGCTGGATAGAGTATTCTTGGCTGCATGTTTTTCTCGTTTAGTGCTCTGAATATATCATGCCAGCTCTTTCTGGCCTGCCAGGTCTCTGTGGATAAGTCTGCCGCCAATCTAATATTTTTACTATTGTATGTTACAGACTTCTTTTCTCGGGCTGCTTTCAGGATTTTCTCTCTGTCACTAAGACTTGTATATTTTACTATTAGGTGACGGGGTGTGGACCTATTCTTGTTCACTTTGAGGGGGGTTCTCTGCATCTCCTGGATTTTAATACTTGTTCCCTTTGCCATATTAGGGAAATTCTCTCCAATGATTCTCTCCAATAGACCTTCTGCTCCCCTCTCTGTTTCTTCTTCTTCTGGAATCCCAATTATTCTAATGTTGTTTCGTCTTATGGTGTCACTTATCTCTCGAATTCTCCCCTCATGGTCCAGTAGCTGTTTGTCCCTCTTTTGCTCGGCTTCCTTATTCTCTGTCATTTGGTCTTCTATATCACTAATTCTTTCTTCTGCCTCATTTATCCTAGCAGTGAGAGCCTCCATTTTTGATTGCACCTCATTAATAGCTTTTTTGATTTCAACTTGGTTAGATTTTAGTTCTTTAATTTCTCCAGAAAGGGCTTTAATATCTCCAGAGAGGGTTTCTCTAATGTCTTCCATGCCTTTTTCGAGCCCGGCTAGAATGTTCAGAATCGTCATTCTGAACTCTTGATCTGACATATTACCAATGTCTGTGTTGATTAGGTCCCTAGCCTTTGGTACTGTCTCTTGTTCTTTTGTTTGTGGTGATTTTTTCCGCCTTGTCATTTTGTCCAGATAAGAGGATATGAAGGAGCAAATAAACTACTAAAAGGGTGGCAAAGACCCCAGAAAAATGCGCTGTAACCAAATCAGAAGAGACCCCAAATTGTGGGGGGGAGAAAGGGGATAAAAACAGGTTCTGAAAAAAAAAAATTTAAAAAATAAAACAAATAAAAAAATATAAAAAAGAAAGAAAAAATATATATATTTAGATGAACTAGTCAAAAAACGTTAAAAAAGAAAAGGGTAAAAGTTTTAAAAAATTTAGCAGAAGAAGAAAAAAGAAAAAAGAAAAAAAAATTGAAAAAAGAAAAAAAAATTGAAGTAGCCGCAAGACTAAAGAATCATGGGGAGAAAGCCATGAGTTCCGTGCTTTGCTTTCTCCTCCTCTGGAATTGCTCTGCTGTCTTAGGAATTGAACCTGCTTTCTCCTTGATAGATGAACTTCGTCCTGGCTGGATATTTTGTTGATCTTCTGGGGGAGGGGCCTGTTGTAGTGACTCTCAAGTGTCTTTGCCCGAGGCGGGATTGCACCGCCCTTACCGGTGGCCGGACTAAGTAATCGGCTCGGGTTCGCTTTTGGGAGCTTCTGTTCCCTGAACGCTTTCCGTAGAGTTCCGGAGGACGGGAATGAAAATGGCGGCCTCCTAGTCTCCGGCCCGGAGGAGTCGAGAGTCCGGGGCCCCACTCCTCAGTGCGCCCCCAGAGGACAGCACCTAATCACTCCCGTATCCCCAGCCTCTAGCCGCGCTCCGAGCTCACCCAGCCCGCGACCAGTTCAAGGTAACCCCGAGCTGAGAGTTCAGTCCTCGGCTCTGTCTCTGCAGCCGGCTTCTCCGTTCTAATACCTGCGAGCTCTCCGACACTCTGACACCCCCGATCCTTCTGTGACCCTGCGGGGCCTGGGGCCATGCTGACCCCGCGTGGGCTTCACCCTGGTTTAGCCTCTGGAGCAATGTCCCTCAGTGGAACAGACTTTTAAAAGTCCTGATTTTGTGCTCCGTTGCTCCGCCGCTTGCCGGGAGCCGGCCCCTCCCCACCGCCGTCTATCTTCCCGTCGTTTTAGATTCACTTCTCCGCCAGTCCTACCTTTCAGAAAGTGGTTGATTTTCTGTTTCTAGAGTTGCTGTTCTTCTTCTCTTTGCTCTCCCGTTGGATTTGTAGGTGTTTGCCTAAAACATCATTCTTAATGCTAGTCACATTTAGAAAAACTACTGTAGTCAGCCGTGGGCTGTGTTCTTTACTTTCTCCTTGTCAGCAGTAAGGAAGTACCCAAAGTTTGAAGGTCAAGAATGCCAATTACCCACCAATTCCTTGCTGGCTTCTTTACATTACCTGGTATGCACTACTCCTCTGCTGGAAAAAGTGAAGAGATGTCCTAGTGTCCTTACCACTTTATGTAATATCGGACAAAAGCACTGACTATAATCGTGTTTTCTTTTCATGGGTTCTCTAGTGTTACTAAATTATAACACATATTTGAGGGACAAACTCTTCCCTAAAGTCATTCAGTAGTTTTTTTTAGTTACATGATAGGTACACAGAAGCCATTCATCATAATCCTCAGTTCATGACACACAGTGATTCTTCATTACAAAACTTTTTCCTTTGGTCCTCCTAATATCAATTTAATTAGAATCAATTTAATTAGAATCACGAACCTTTTTTGTAGGCTTCGTGGGTTATTTCTTCGGGTTTACACATGGACAAACATCTTTCTGTTCCTCTCTGGTGAGGTAGCAGTCAGAAAGGTTGGAGGTCTTGAAAATCCTCTTATTTAGAACAGTCCAAGAAGAGAGACTTCACCAGCCAGAGGGTTAAGAAACCAAAGTGGTTAATAGCTGATTATTACTGACTTTATTGTAAGGAGAAGATTAAGGAACTCCTTAGAATTGCTTCCTGACTTCGAACACTTGGAGTTCTGAACCTTTACTTACTTGACTTTACTGTCTTACTTAAAAGTCCCTATTAATTCTTGCTCTAACAAAAAGGGGGAATGAGGGTCTTCCCTTGATCTCTGGCCAAGAAGTCACTTAAGGAGAGATCTAACCCAGCATCCAGAAGTCTTGATCAGTCACCTACTATGTTTACTACATTTACACCTACTAAGTCCACAGAGCAAGAGTCTGGGGAAATGCATACTCTTTATTAATTGCAGAAGTTTTAGCTTAAAATATCCTAAAATGTTCTCCTGTTGAACTCCATTGGACCACATGAAGCCATAAGAGCAGAATGCAAGCTTACAGTCTTTGTTCCTTCCTCCTGCACTCCCCTCCCAGTCTTACCCTCCTCAAATGTGTTTTACCGTCTTGGTAGCAAGGAAGGCTGTAACTAGAGAAAAATGCAACAAGGAATTGAAAGAAGGCCTAAACAGGTCTTTCTTGGCTAATCTAGCAGAATATAGATCTTCTCAGTGCAAAGGTAGCTCTCAAGGCAGATGCAGCCCTACAGTCATTTTGCTGCCCAGATACCATAAAGAAACACAAGGAAGCTGGAACCTTAAAGGAGCTATGGTTTTTCTCACACCTACCCCAGACTCCACTCTCAACAATCCTACAATGGTGACTGAATTTGATCATTCGCGTTAGCACTTTCTCTGATGGAAGGGGTGAGAGTGTAGTAGAGGAAGGGTGTAGGGTAGTGGAAAGCATATTAAACTTCTTGATCCAAGTTTTATGAAAGCTTAGTTCTTTGAAACTTATTCTACAAATGTAGACCTCATGCTTCCTGGAGTAAATAGTTACACGCATATGCATAGCCAAGATTTCTTAACATGGGTTCCACTGTATTCATGGCATAACAAGGAGCAACTTGTAATAATTCTGTCCAAAGAGAAAACCTTGAAAGTTAACAGAAATATAATTTGCTTTTCATTCATATCAAGATCCACAACCCCTGTCTAAACTCAAAATTACTGCAGCAATTATTTTATACTCACAAGTCAAATATGTGATTTTCTTAAGTGACAATTCAAACTGTAAATCCTTTCATCCTCCTCCTTTTCTCTTCTCAAAAAAGGGAATGGATTAAACGTCTCTTAGGAGCAAAATACATTTGCTTTGGATAAAGGGGAAATGCATTATTCATGTTATTTGGAAATTTGTCATTTTAATCATGTCTCTTATGACACTAAATGTGTAGAAAAAAAAGATTTTTTAGCATTTCATAAAGTTTTGTAAAATTTTAATAATGATGATAGTAAAAAAACGACATGAGTGTCTCTATGACACTGAAGTTTAAATTTAGATTAAAGACCTGTTAAGTCTGTTAAAAAATATTAAGGAAATATATTTTCAATCTCTTTTCTGCCTTTTTTTTTTATCAAAGAGAAGATGATTTCCAAGTACAAAGATATTTTGAAGTAACAGATTCTACCACGCATCTATGTTTATTAGAAAGAATCTCTTGATCTGTTCCCGTTTACTTGACAGAATACTGGTGAACTGAAATTTGGCCACCTCAAGGGTCTGTCCAAATTAGAGGAAATTTCTACTGATTCTTAGTTTAACACATTTTGCAATAATTTGTTGCATTACCAACTTAGAGATGAAAGATATAATTATGTGTTTAATATTAATGAAGGGAAAAGATAGGATACTACTGTAGACCTCAAGGCCTAGAGTTAGTGTATTATTTATTTGACATGCTTCCTCTTTCCAAGTAGGACAGCTTTCTTTGATTATGCTAGTCTTGGCAAAGATATCTGGGCAGTTCAAAAATGCAAGAAGATGTCAAGCGTTCACATCTATTATATTTCCAAACATTGGCGCCCCAGGAAAATTATCTTAACTGTAGCCAGAATGGGCTACAAAAGTTCATGCGGGATTTTTTTCTCCTAGAATATAAAAAAGACACATCAATTTGGCCATAATGGAATAAAATTTGTATCAGTCTTTCTTGCTTATCACATTTGGGTATTTGCCGGGGGAGTAAAAATATGGAGCTGAGCCTGAAATGCCCATGAGTCCCAGATGTACACACCCAAGCTGTTTAGAATACACCCAGGAAAGGGTCAACACCTATGGAAAAATCAGTCTGGAAAATACTACCAGGTCCTTGGCACCACAGAGAAGCTGGCAACATTGAATTAAGGAGGAAGGTTCTGCCTTCTCTGTCCAGCACTTTCCTGTCTTCATTAACACACAATTTGACACTATATCGATCAACATTTTCATTATTACGGCACATAGAATATGACACTTACACTAGGTTTTTGTAGCTATAAGATTGTGTATGGGGGCATGTATGTGGTTCCACCAGAGTTCCTTCAAAAAATAGGGAGTCTCATTGGTGGCAAACTCCAGTCAGTGGAATCAAGCATGGATGAAATGCTGCACAATGTATACATGTATCAAATCATCACATTGTTCACTTAAAGTATCTTCTGGTTTTATCAATTACATCTCGGTAAAGCTGGAGAAAAAGAGGTAAAGGACCATTATATTTCCAGTGTATTCTCAAATGATTTAGAAAAGAAAATTTTCTGTTTCTGTGTGTGTGTGTGTGTGTGTGTGTGTGTGTGTGTCTGAAGGAGACCTGCATAGTGTTTCTACCACTCTTTTAGAATTTTCAACTTATTTCAAAGATTTAAAGTAAAAAAAAAAAAAAAAAGAATGGTGCTGTAGTGCACCAATGTTGCCCGAAGATACTGCGTCAAACTCTGCTGTTAGTGAGGGAGTGACCCACGCAGGAGAATAGGAAAAGACAAGCACCTCTGCCCCTCAGCCAGCCTCTCCCCGCATCCTCAGAAACAAACAGCGGGCCAAGAGAAGGACAAGGGGACTCAGGTCCAGCATGTGCCTTCCCGGAATCCCTCACAGTCAGCATTCGGAACACAACATAGCAGTGTTTACCAGCATTCTGACGACTGGATATTTAAGGAATCAGCAAAACTTAATCACATCTTTAGCAAAAAATTTCTGAGCCGATCAAGCCGAGACTATGGGTAGCTTCAGAGATGTCTGAGAGTCTGTCCATACCCTTACTTGGTTGTTTGTTTTGGCCATAGTCCTGTATCTCCTATGCTCTGAAATTGACTCATTGATTTATTGGGTTTTTTTTTCTTTCTTTCTCATTCTGCCCAGTGTAAGCTGCTGGAGGGCAGTTACTGTCCATGTCTTGTTGCCAAGTGTGTGTCCAGTGCATAGAACAGAGCTAAGCAAATGGTAGGTGTTCAGTCAGGACTTGCAGAATGAATGAGCAGGCAGAAAGTGGCAGGCAGCTCTGCTCTGGGCAGAATCTGTGACCTTATGACTAGTACGCTTCCTTATGAAAGAAGTCTAACAGTGTCTCTTTACCCTGTATTTTCTGACTCATGGAATGCTGTGTAGCCCTTGTTCACATGGGCCTTGAGGCTGCACCAAATACATTTCTAAGGAAATCGTCCACGGCCCAAGACAAATGAGTGAAATATAGGTCAGCTAGAAACTAGAGTATTTTAAAGGCCAGAGGTCCCCCTCCAGCCTTACCTGTTTCCATCGGAGCAGAAAATGTCCATGCAGTCCTAGAACGCTGCACAACGCAGGAAGTCGGAGCACAATTTAACAATAAAATTGACAAGATGAGAATGAGTCATTCAAGTGTTCTGCTCTAGGGGAAAAAAAAGGGCTAAAAAATATGTGAAAAGAGCCAGAGTCTATCAATAGATGGATGCAAGGCAGAACTTATTACTTACGATGGCAGGTGTACATTAAAGATTTCCCCCGGAGAACCGATCCACTTTGCTGTGTGGCTGGTCGCATGTAGTGAGCTCTCAAATAACACCGGGCAAGACGAGCCAGCTTGATTTGTGTGCTCGGTGCTGCCACTTTCATTAGCAATTCAGAAAAATGACAGTCCATTATGTTTGAACTTCTCTCACACCTTAGTAAACATGGGTGAAATATAATAAAGTGGTATGCATGCGGTGAACAATTTTTAAACAATAATTCTCCCAGCATGCCATTTAGGCGAAAATTATTTGTAGGGAATTAGTACTGTGCCTCGATATTTCCCGAGCCTCCCCTCCCCCACCCCGTGCTACAGGAGTGGTGGCATTTGGTCACTGTCATGTTCTGGATACACATAGTAATGAGATGGGGTGGCTGGGGTGGCCAGCACAGCCTCCCAGCGTCTGAAGACCGTTTTACAAGGAGGCTCTAGGATATGTGGACAAGAACTATAAGGAGAAAAGCCTTTTCCCTTTGAGACTTTTGCACAGAAGAAAAATTAATTCTCCCCTTTTCCAAGTTAGGGAGCCCTCCAATCAGGGTTTTTTAATCAAGTGGCTTTAGAGAATTAAGCTGGGTGAAAGCTGTATTGATTGACCGGCGCTAGGGAAAGTGAAGAACCGTCTTACACAATTTATGGTAGAATAGAGCAGTTGGGCCCATCAATATTCTCTTATTACATGACTTGGAATAGTTTCCCAAATTTCTGTCACTCACATGCCATCCTCATCATGCTGGTGATATATCTGTGTTCTATCCATACCATGATTACTGTGGTTTTCAGTAAATTTAAATCGATTCACTTTTTTTCTTCGCTTTATCCAAATCTTTGTTATCTGGGCTTTGAGATACTAATTATATTTTCTATCATAAATTTTTAAAATTTCTAACCCTGTTTTTTAAAAGGCTATGTGTCAGAGACTGTGGACTCTGAGAAACAAACTGAGGGTTGGAGAGGGGAAGGGGGTCAGAGGTTGGGTGAGCCTGGTGGTGGGTATTAAGGAGGGCACGGATTGCATGGAACACTGGGTGTGGTGCATAAACCATGAATTTTGGAGCACTGAAAAGAAATTTTTTAAAAAGGATATGTGTCCTCTCAAATACATCTGTTAACGTTTATATATACCCTACTTGAGGAAGCACTGCATTGGAATGAGATTCTTCTCAAAAGAAATGACTTCGAGAACCCCAATGCTGTGTACTTTGTTCATATGTTGCTAAGTAGTTGTAGATTCATAGCGCAGACATGGGTCTTTTGAATGGCAGTAGAAGGCATTTAGCGCTTTTGCTAGGAAATGAGAAGAAATACTAAAAGGAAAAGAGGAGGTAGAACAATATTAATCCAGAGCTTAGGGATAGACAAGAATGCATGGATCCTAAGAATAACCTAATCTAGAAAGAAAAAATGAGGGAAGCTATAGAAAATTATAAAAATACTACGTGCCATTTATTTCATGCTATGCTTCCAGTACTAGACTAACCATGTTGATAAATATTGTTTTTCTCTTCCCCAAAACTCCTTCAGGAAGTAAGTTTCATTTATTCTTTTCTAACAGATAGGCATATTTAAGTTTGGAGAGCTAAAATAACTTGCCCATGGTCACAGGACCTGGAGAATTGTGGAACTTGGACAAACCCTAGATAAAACTCAAGTTCAACTAGAATCTTGAACAATGCAGAGGAGAGGGTGGTGAAGACAATCCTTAAGGAGTAAGAGGTATAAAGACTTTGACTTCTACAGGCCACGTGAACCTCTGCTCAGAAGTATACGGAAAATGTAGGGAATCCATCTTAGTCAAAACCAACTGGTACCCTTCACTGGAGTGGGTCAGTGAGCGAAGGCTGAAGTCAGGGGGATCATACCTGATTTCTCTAGTAACAAAGGCCTAGGAGAATCCAGGGAAGAAAACTGGCCATGCTTCAGGCTGTGCTATACTTTCTTCTATACATTTGTGATTTTTCAGGGCTTCCGATTCAAAGGAAAAAATTAAAATCGGCCAAGCAAGCTTGTAAATACTTGTTCTTAAACTGGTAATACCATATTCTATGTTTCCCTTTTGAAACCTTAGAATAATACAGAACTTTAGGATAACACTGAATAAATGGCATCAATCCCCATTTTGTGGCCGAGCATTTAACCTTGCAAAGAGGTTTCTAAAATAAGGAGATATATATATCCCCCACTATCGGATTAAATGAGTAAAGACTGACTCTAGGCAATGTGCATGCCATCTCTTTCTTTCTTTCTTTCTCTCTCTCTCTCTCTCGCTATATATATATATATATATATATATATATATATATATACATTCTTACACATTCTAGAACCTATTAATGAATTAGATGTTAAACTGATGTTATAAGATTTCTGCAGCATAATTGGGAGAAAATACTTTATAGCACCTGCCAAATATCTTTTCCTCTTTAAGAGTTTGATTGCACTTCTGGTGCTTTCCTGTTTTCTGCACAGAATGTAATAGCATAGAATGTAAACTGCGCATGGATTCCATGCCTTCTACCCTTGCATACTTGGCTGCATTGCTTTTATTTTTTTCTCCAGCCATACTTTTATTTTCTCTTTAAATCCATTATAATTAACATGATCTCTCATTTTTTATCTGAGTTTTTATACTCTTACGCTGAAAAAAAATAAATAAATTAGAATCTCAAAAGTGACCCTTATACAGTCATTCAACATTTAATTATCCAACAACTTCTTGGGCACCTGCTATGTGCCTATTACTATTCCAGGTACTAGGAATATCCTACAAGCCTCTGTCTTCCTGGAGTTGGCCTGCTAGTCAAGGAGACATACATTCAACAAGTGCCTAACATAAGGTCAGACTGTGCTAAGTATAATAGCATGGAATAAACTAGTATAAGGGGTAGAAAGTAGTGGATGCAGAAAGACAGGGGCTCTGGGTTTGTGAGGAAAGTCAAGGATGGCCTCTTGGGGGAAATAGCATTTGGGGAGCATAAAATGAGGGATAAACCATATAATGTTCTGGAGGAAGTGGAATATAGATCAAAAGAATAGCAAGTGCAAAGGCCCTGAGGTCAGAACAAGTTTGGCTTGTTAAAGAAACTGAGAGAAGTCCAGTGTGCTCAGAAAGGGAGGAGTCTTAGTCTTAAGACTAAGAGTTACCACTCTTAGTAATACTCTCAGGTAATAAATGAGGTCAGGGGATGCTTAGCTGGTTCAGTTGGTAGAGAATGCAACTCTTGATCTCAGAGCAGATCTTTGAGCCCCACATTGTAGAGATTACTTAAAAGTATAGAGATTATTTAAAAATAAAATCTGAGAGAAAGAAGGGGAAGGAGGGAGGGATGAAGAAGAGACAGAGACAGAAAGAAAGAAAGAAGAAAGGAGGGGAGGAGGGAGATTGGAGAAGGAGAGACAAAGGTGGGTTCTGTAGAGCTTATAGCCACGGTAAGAGTTTAGAATTTATTGAGTGTGACCCAAAGCCACTGCCAGGGTCAAACAGTTGAGGTACGATACAATGTTCTTTTTAAAATCTCTCTGGCTTCCATATGGAAAATAGATTTGAAGGAGACAAGGGTAGAAACAGAAAGATCAGTTGCCATTCCAGTATTTCAGACAAGAAATGATGAAGAGTCAGGATGTCTGGGTGGCTCAGTCAGTTAAGCATCTGCCTTCGGCTCAGGTCCTGGGATCAAGTCCTACATCAGGTTCCTTGCTCAATGGGGAGCCTGCTTCTCCCTCTACCTGCCATTCCTCCTGCTTGTGTTCTCTCTCTGTCTCTCTGTCTCTTGCACACATACACACACACATAAGTAAATAAAATCTTAAAAAAAAAAAGAGAGAAATGGTGGTGAGTCAGGCTAGGATGATGTGGTGCAGAAAAACAGTCAAATTTTGAATAAAGACCCCCAAGAACCTACTTAAAAATGAGATGTGGAATGTGAGAAGAAAGTAGGAGTCTAGGATGAGTCCATGGTTTTTTCTCTTCACTGGGTAAACAGAGGTGCCATTTACTGAGATAGAGAGCCACTGAAGAAGCCCTAGATCAGTGGTAGAGGGAGTAGGGAACTCAAAGGAGAAGCCAGTGGAGATACACACTTTGGAGTCATCAGCCATACGTACACCCCTGGGGATGAGTGAGATCATTTAGGTGTGCACGTCGATTAAGATAGGGTCCAAGCCCTGAGGCTAGAGCACACCAGCCTTCAGAGGTCGGCTGTGAAGGACATTTCAGTGGGAGACATGAACAAAACAGAAGCAGTAGGAGGAGAACCGGGAGAATGTACCAGGAATCCAAGCAGAGAACTGCATGTCACTGAGGAGGGAGAAAAAACTGGGTCAAATATTGTTGATAAGATGAATAAGATGAGGGCTGAGAATTGATCATAAGATTCCCTAAGAAAGGAGTTTTTAGTGACTCTGGCTAGTTTCAATAACATGGTATGAGTAAAAGCCTGATTTGAGTGGGTTGATATAAGAATAGGACTTAAGTAAACAGAGGCAGAGAAGGTAGACAATCTTTCCAGCCTCTCAACAGAAAACTACAAGAGGAGTGAGAAAATGGTGCTGTTGTTGGAGAGGACATGTGATCCTGGGAGTGAGGGACTCTTTTTTTCTTTAAAGAATATGTAGGGTGACTAACATTACATAATTTAAAAAATAATATGGGAGAGGTAACTGTGGGTAATACTAATATGGTTGATCCAGTAGAGTGGGAGAAATTGATGCAGGAGGGAGAGGGGGTAAAAACACAAGGTCTTTGAAGAGGCTAGAGGGAGACTATCCAGCATTCAGTGGATGTGTCAGCAGGAGGCAAGGCAGACAGTCCAAGGCACAAAGGCAGGCAGGTGGTAGATTTCCTGCTGAGAGGATGTGTGAGTTCTCTTCCTTCTGTGTGTGTGTGTGTGTGTGTGTGTGTGTGTATGTCCTCTTCTGTGTTCTATTTTCTTCGTGAAATAGGAAGTGAGATCATTACAGAGAATAAGGTGGTGAAGGGAATGGTATAGCCTAGTAGAGAGAGGAGGTGTCATTTCAAAGGCTGGGAGAATAGATTTCCTAGGGCAAGTTCCAAGGCTCAGCAGGCAGCTCTGTAGATCTCTAATTAAATAAAACCCTCTTGTTTCTTACAAACCCTACCTCTTCAAATCAAACAGGATAAAATGAACTCACCCACCTAATGCTGATACCCCATGTCTATTCCATTTCCCTAGGGAGCTCCTCCTCCAATTTCTCCCTTCCATGGTCATTTCTTTTTATGAAAACCCAGAATATTATGTGTTTTTTTTAAAGATTTTATTTATTTATTTGAATGTCATGTGTTTTTATTGATTTTTTTTGCATTTTAGCTCATCCTGTTTCAAGCTGCTCTGCAATTATTTTTCTGGATTCTACACTCATCTCTAATTTGAGATTAGAGTCCCTTAAATTCAAGAAAATATGCCTTTATTAAAATTTCCCCCCACAAAGTTTTGCCTAGTAGGGTTCATATCTCAGTGAAGTCCCTGTTGGTTGTATAAAGACTCCTTTCACCACTTACCTTAGGATCTGATCACTATTATACATCAAACATTATGAAATAATGGATGGAGTGATGAGTACAACTCATAATACTCTTACTCATTCTCTAATAAACACTTAAACCTACCACACTCACATCCATGTGCACATGCGTGCACACACGGCATCTTTTTTTTCTGTTTTCCTCTTTCAATATAGGAAACTCCACATCCAACTTCATCTACTTCAATATTTTTAGAGACAGGAAACTTACTACCTTCCAAAGTAGCCCCCATTTTTTTTTTCTATTATCTCTACTTATTAGGAACTGTTCTTCATTCCAATGGATTGAAATTTCCCACCCTGTACCTCCACCCATTGATTCTTCTAATCCTCCTGAATTTCACCAAAGTAAGTTCTTCATGTACTTTCATGCACTGCTCATCTCTTCCCTGAGTTGTCATCGTTCTTGCTGTTTAACCAGGTAAAGCATGTCCGTTCCTTCAACCTTGCTTTCCGTGACATGTTTTCCTCACCTAAGTGGTCTTTCTAAGGTTGTTAATGCTCTTCACCATGTGGCAGCCAAAAGTGAAACTTCCTCTAACTGAAGAGAACATGGTGTGAGAAAACCATCTCCTTCCGTGACCCAGATGCTCTCTATTAGGTTAATGCAGATTAAGATTGTATTTTTTACATGAAATAGTGATGTTTGTTTGTGCTGGCCTGGCACCCAGTGGGTGTTGTTCTCCTGAACTCCTAAGAGTTAGCCTTTCTGCCTTGAGCAGTGGCACTCTATGTAATGCTGGGCAACACTGGACCCTTCGTTCTGTTGTTTGCACGTTCACTTCTATTGTCTTCAGAAGAGGGGTGAAGGGTACTAACAATTGTTGGGCATCTATCATGTGCCAGCCTTATTTATTCAAAAGAGATAGTTAATTATCTCCATTTTATGGGGGAAGAAATGCAGGCTTACAGAGCTTGAGTGACTTGCCCAAGTTTATGCAATAACAGAGCTGGTATTTGAGTTCAGAATCATCTGGATCCAGAGCTCCTCCTCTTTCAGCTCCATACTCAGCTCTCAAATGGTTCAGCTCATCTTTGCGACATGGTAGAAATAATCTCTATTCCTGCTCATCACGGATACTTACCACTCTTTTTTTTTTTTTTTAAAGATTTTATTTATTTATTTGACAGAGAGAGATCACAAGTAGACAGAGAGGCAGGCAGAGAGAGAGGGGGAAGCAGGCTCGCTGCGGAGCAGAGAGCCCGATGCGGGACTCGATCCCAGGACCCTGAGATCATGACCTGAGCTGAAGGCAGCGGCTTAACCCACTGAGCCACCCAGGCGCCCCACTTACCACTCTTCTTAGCAGTGCATTAACCACAAATTTGATAAGCATCTAACAGTGTTAAGAATTTGGGGCATAGGCAGGACCAAGGACAGAACTCTGAAGCACCCCACCAGGAACCTTGACCCTCCCCCCATAACACTGATCTGCAGCCTTTGGTTATCGTCCTCAGTGAGCTTTAAAAGCACAGGCTTTGAGTTCACGGTACTCTGTTCCGTCCACAGATTATCATGAAAGATCTTTCTCAAAGCCCACTGAAAGACTCAAGTGTGTACTTATATTGTTTTTATATATAATGTTGATTTGTATGCCTTATTCTTCAGTGGTGAGATAATCCTTTCTCAAATTTTGTCAGGACATGCCCTTAATCCTAGCAATCTAGGATTTCCAGAGGCTTTCATTGTAAAAAAATTGAGATGCTCACTCGTTCCTAGTCTTTTGACATATCTTTCGTTTTTATCTTTATTTCATGGTTATATCTGTACATTCTCTTAATGCTGGGGGGAGGTCATTTTTCTGACTCTAGAAAGCTCCTCAAAATAGATTTTAAACAGCCAAGGAATTGTTCTACTATCACTTTACCTACTTTCAGCAGAAGTTTTCTTATGCATTAATTTTAAATTTTATCTTTTCCACTTTAAGATCATTCTCCTTAGAAGCCGCTTGAGATATGCATCATTAGAATTGAGTAACCCAGCATTTCACCATGCTGAAAGTAACATTAGCCCAGCTTCAACCAGCATTAGACTTCTTCCGATGTTCTTGTTCAGGCCTAGAGAACTTGAAAACATTCTTCCAGGTGTCCTTAATACCTCCTGTTGTTCTCATATGAAAATGTTGTCCATATTCTAATAAAGCATATCCAAGAACTATTCTTTCTAGAAGCCCACATGAAGGTGATAGTAATTAGGGGAACAAGAACTCATCCTCTGCTCTCAGGAGTAAGAGATAAAGGGAAGGATATATTAGGAGTTTGCAAAAAAAATGAAATGGCAAATATTTAAATTATATCAAGGATACAGGAAAATAAGAACATATATTGTTGGTAGGAATATAAATTTCTTAGAGGACACATTGGTAGCATCCATCCAAATGTTTAAAAATATATCCACTTTGGGCACCTGGGTGGCTCAGTGGGTTAAGGCCTCTGTCTTCGGCTCGGGTCATGATCCCAGGGTCCTGGGATTGAGCTCCGCATCGGGCTCTCTGCTCGGTGGGGAGCCTGCTTCCCTTCCTCTCTCTCTGTCTGCCTCTCTGCCTACTTGTGATCTCTGTCTGTCAATTAAACAAATAAAATCTTTTAAAAATATACATATATATATATGTATATATATATATATATATATATATATATATATATATCCACTTTTCCCAACTTTGCTGGAGATCTGTCCTACAGCAGTCCTCATCCTTGTGCACAAATACGTAACTGTAAGTTGCCTACTTATGAGATGTGGTAGTTTTTGAGGATCATCCCCATTCTATAAAGAAATGCTTTGAAAAAATATAAGTAGGCTCCCAACAACCATTGTCACTATCACCTGCTACTTTTAAGATAGAGCATTATTAGCGTTGGAGGAGGGTGGCTCAGGAGAGAGGACGAGACCTCCCCCAGCTCTGTTGCCTCACTGTTGAAAAGTGGAACTGAGAGGGCTTTCAGTCAGCCATGAGTGGACAGGTGGGGTGTGGCTGAAAATGGGCAGCACTGGAAATAAAATGTGCCAGCAAATCCGTATACACAGAGATGTTCACTGAAGCATTACTTATTAGTGAAATACTTGAAACAACCTCAAGTATCTATCAAATGAGGCATGATCACACAAATCCTTCAAAGAAGGATCACAAGACTTCTAAAAAGCGTGAAGTGGACCTATATAGTCTCTGCGGTGAAAAGATCTCCAAGACACACGTGTTATATTGAAAACGGCAAGTTATCATTGAGTTGTTTGACCCAATTTAGGTTAAATATTAGTGTCTGACAAGAGAATGGACGTTTAGACACAAATTTTGACAGTGGTTTCCTGAGATGAGAGGAGGAGTAGAGGCAGAGTGTGGAAGGGCATCCTCAACTCGGGCTTTGCTCCATACCCTTATGTATCATCGGAATCTTATGCTGAAGTCGGTAATGACAAGAAGGGAAGTTAGTGGATTAGAGCTACTGGGCAGAGCCTTATCTTGGTGAGCATACCAGACCCAACCCCACAGATGGAGACGAGAAGGAGGCATCTCTGCCAGCTCACACTGCAGAGGCAGCAACCTTATGAAGCCTTCCACGTGTGTCAAGAAGGTGATCCACACGGCAGAGCAACACAAAGGTGAGGTCGTCACTTTTCATATAAATAGGAGAAAATAGAAGATTTGAAACAAAAACCATCCCTGGTTTCAGATATTTTAAGTCAAATGGAAAAGGGATCATTGTGTTCTCCATGATGCCAGAGGTGTAACTGGAACAAATATGTCAGAGGTCCCCAACTAACATCATCCCACCAGCTCAGGGAAGCCTCTAGATGCATTTCTTTGTCCTGTAAATACCGTGAGACAGTGGCCATTGCCCTGCACAATATTTCAGGCCCACACCACACTCTACAGATCAGGTGGCACACAGCCTGTTTCATTCATTTATTATCTGTAATTAGTACCTGCATTTGGGTTCTTGACCACTGCTACAAGGGTAAGCTATAGGAAATCAGATTTGGAAGCGACTTAAGGTAGAACTTTGTAAGAGTACAGAAAGGCAGTGTACCTCACGGGTTAGGAACACAGGCTCTGGAGTTAGCCTGTCCCTTTGGAATTCCAGCCCTGCCACCTACTGCTGTGGGGACTTTGGCTGGCTACTTAAGTGTCATGCTTTGTGTGTCCCATTGTGTGATCCCATTTCCCACCGTGTGAAATGGGAGAGTAATGAAGTCCAAGAAAAAAGTTGATGCATAGAGAGCATCTGTGTTGGTTTTCTATTGCGATGTAACCATATTACCGCAGCCTTGGCAGCTTAAAAATTTCTGTGCATCATTAATCTAGGCACAGCTCCTCTGGTCTTCTTCGTAGGGTCTCACACAGCTGCAGTCAAGGCGTCAGCCAGGGCTGCAGTCTCATAAGACTTGACTAGGGAAGGATCTGCTTCCGAGTTCACACAGATTGTTGGCCGAATTCAGTTTCAGTTTCTTGCTGGCTGTCAGCCAGATGCTTCCTTCAGCCCCAACACAGTTGTCTGCTTCCTCAAAGCCCACAAGGGTGGGAAAGCCTCCAGCAAGATAAGCACTCCAGCCGTGTGTGCAGAATCACGTTCATCCCGGCATCTTTGCCATATTTTGTGGGTTAGATACGAGTCACACCCACATTTAAGAAAAGGAGCAACACAAGGGCTCATGATCTAGAGTTAAGGATCATAGAGGACCACACGAGAATCTGTCTGCCACAGCCTACGTCAGTCTTGGTCCACATAAGGTGTTTAGTGAGTGTGTATTAGTCACTGAAACTGTCTGAAGAAGACATTGATGGCTCTCCAAGTATTTAAGCAGGTGCTGGATGGTGTTTATAAGCAAAGAGTGAAAAAAAAAAAAAACAAAAACAAATGAAAGTAGGTCTTGAACTCTAAGGCCGTCTGTAGTATAATTTAGTCACCAGGAAGGGTGAAGAACTGCCCTCCTCCTTCAAAGTCTCGCCCAGCATCTTTCTGGGTTCATTGCTGCTTTTCTTCTGCCATGCTGTCTTTTTCATTTTTACCTGACCTCAGCTGTTTAAAAAAAGGGCGGGGGGGATGGAAAACTACAGCATCCTCTGTAATTTTCTCTGGGAATTCTGAGTGACTTTGGTCCCTCTTCAATATTCCAACTTTAGGGATGGGGTGGGGAGGAAAGAAAGAAATATATTTTACCTTTACTAAGGTTTGTAGAATCCCAGGCCCTATTTTCAGCTTCTCTCAAAACCCTAAGCAGATTTGTGTACCTATATTGTACAATAAAGGCCATATAACATTACTGGGTGTTTCCCAGAAGAGGGAGAGATGATAGATTGGGTTTCTAGGTTCTCTCTAGATCTTGTGGCTGACAAACAAAGGCTTTTACCTGTCTGATTCATTCCCCAGCTCAATCACAGGCCTCTGCTATTTGTAGAGAAGGCTTGGTAAACATGAGCTTTTGGTAGGCCAGCCTTGGAAGAGCAAGAAGAAAGCAGTTCCATTGTGGTAGCACAGAATTCAGAAATGAGTTTTGTATGCCTGAGAAGCTACTGATTTAAGACATATCTAGCCTTGGATGTAGATTTCATTAGTGCATCTACCAGCCCTATTTCTGCACCTAGCCCGGGAAAAATGGAGTAACTGAAGACCCATATGAGCCACACATGGAGTCATCCACATACACCCCGAGTCATGCCCATGCTGGCTCCTGACCCTGTTACTTGGGGGAGAGTAGTTGGGAATGACTGAGGCACTCTCCAGCCATGCTAGTAACTAAATATGAGAAATACAGTAACCATAAAGCATCCCTCTTATTTCCTTAATTTGAGCAATTTCCCAGGAGAGTGTTGAGGTGTTAATTGCTTCTGCACTTCTTTCGTTGACAGATATGTCCTTTTTCACCTGGGTAAGAGAAGCAATTATTGTACTGCTCTCCTGGGCTTGGTGAGATATTTCTTTAATGGATTTTAAAGGCGTTGGTAGGGCATTGTGCTTTTAAAAAGAAACTGTCCTTTGCTCTGTTCATACTTGATAACATAGGCGGGTATTGTATTCAGACCGCATGATGAATCTGTTAAGGGAGAGTATGTAGTGGGGAAGAAAACGAGAGTGGTGATTTTCTTCTAGGAAATGTGTATCCAGATTTCAGATAGGAGAAAAATATGTTCATATGTGTATATATATCACTGAGTTGAACAAAAATTAAAATAAAAAAAAGAGTAAGCCTTTTCTTTAGATACTCAGCAGGGCATATGTTTCATGAATTTCAACACAAAGGTGTTATTTTCTGGAACTGGGGTGGCCTTCCAAATGAGGATTTGGCAGGTCGCTCATTTAATACAAATCAGTAAATATTGCTTTATCTGTTGTGTGAAAGTGACCTTCACAATCAGTTTGAATCACAATTTGTTTTAACGTTTCATATTTACATTCAAGAAGAAAAAGAAAAAGAATCTTAGAATTTTTTTATTAGAATTTGAGACTTTTAAAAAATTTTTTTATTTTTTTAATTTCTTTTCAGTGTACCAGAATTCATTGTTTATGCACCACACCTAGTCTTTCATGCAATACATGCCCTCCATAATACCCACCACCAGGCTCACCCAACCTCCCACCCCCACCCCTTCAAAACCCTCCGATTGTTTTTCAGAGTCCACAGTCTCTCATGGTTCATCTCCCCCTCCAATTTCCCTTAACTCCCTTCTCTCCATCTCCCCATGTCCTCTGTGTTCGTTCTTTCTTTCTTTCTCTCTTTCTTTCTTTCTTTTTTTTTATTTATTTGACAGAGATCACAAGTAGGCAGAGAGGCAGGCAGAGAGAAAGGAGGAAGCAGGCTCCCCGCTGAGCAGAGAGCCTGATGTGGGGCTCGATCCCAGGACCCTGGGACAATGACTGAGTCGAAGGCAGAGGCTTTAACCCACTGAGCCACCCAGGTTCCCCACCTCCAGAAATAAGTGAAGCCATATGATAATTGACTCTCTCTGCTTGACCTATTTCACTCAGCATAATCTCTTCCAGTCCCATCCATGTTAATACAAAAGTTGGGTATTCATCCTTTCTCATGGAGGCATAATACTCCATCGTGTATATGGACCACTTGGTGAAGTGTCACTTGGGCAACTTGTCAAGCCAAGAGAGCCTGAGTGAAGCAAAATGATGTAGTGGAAAGAAGATTGAATTTAGGATCAGAGCACCTGGTTTTAAGTTCTAGCAAATGAATTGCTTGATATGGTGTCCTTAGGCAAGTCATCTAACTTTGGACAGCTTCAATGTTTTCATCCTCAGATCCTGGGTTTCCATGAGAATCAAATGAGAAAATGCATATTACTCTATGAGGCAACTCTTAAAGCTCTATTCAGATGTAAGGTGGTATTACCAGAGGAAGATCTAGGTTTTGTGGTACCTAAAGCTTTTGGAATTGGGTTGGGGGGACAACCCTTTAAGAAAAAGAACTCCAAAAATCTTTTTCAAATTTTACAAAACCATGTGACTGTGTGAACATAATGAGCCAGTTGTGAATATTTTTCAAGCAGTTGTTTCCTAATTAGCCCTGGACTTTAGGATCCTTACCCTTTGTTTCGCTATTTATTACTAATCATATTTGTTATGACTTTTAATTGTTTAGGATCTATATTTCTTACTAGGATATAAATTCTTTGAGGGCAGGGGCTAAGTCTATCTTGTTTACTGCTAGATAGCAAAGTGCTCAGCATTTAGCAAATTATCAGTAACTATTCAATGGAAAGATGGAGGGAGGGAGACGGGGAGGGACAGAAAGGACTAAAACATTTCATATTCAGAGTGAAGCTGCGAGATAGTTGGGTAAGTTTGTGTTCCCTACGGTGATGGAGGTACTAATACAGAGAGGAAGCAGTAATGACTCCGGCTTGTCTGTTCATTCCCTTCTGCTCACCCTAATGGGAAACCTTCTCTTTGGGATGAGAATATAGTTGTTTCCCATGTGGAGCTGAAGAAAAGAGTCGGACCAGGAGAGGGGCTAGGAGAGAAGTCTCCTGTCCTTGTCGGGGTAGAGGAAGTCAAAGGTGGGATGTGGGAGCTGTCCTTGACGGGGGCAGCGCAGCCTCCCCCTGTTCTGAATTCCAGTGAGGTCTCAAGAGGGTTCCAATAAAACTCAAATTCACTACAGCCCTGCTGCCTGGCTTCTCCGTGGAGAGCCAACAGGGCTCCCTTGATGCCTTGCCTCTTGTTTGTCTGCGGTGAGTGCACTATTAGTTCTCCATCTGTTTCTTTATTTGAAAGAGATCAAGTCTCGTAAAACAAGACAAAGTCAAATAAATACCAATGACTTCTGTCACAACGTGAGAGGGACTAGTTCACTAGCTTACTGTTACTCTGGTGGCTTGGACTCTGCCTGGGGAGGGCCTTATTTTTCAGCCCCTTTCTCAATAGCATTTCATTACATTCTATGACCGTTGTTTCGCCATTAATTGATGATGAGTCTGAACATTTATAGCTTTCAGTTATACAAGGATGCAATTTTCATGTTCTGAAACAGGCACAAAGTTCTGCACAGCAAACTAATTTTCAAATCTCAGTTTCCTAATCTGTAAAATGGGAGTGTTATCCTCTTCACAGAGTTGTTCTAAAGGTTAAATACGATCGTGGATGGGAGAACATTTTGAAAAGTATTAATTGCTCTAAAAGGATGGATAATCTTAAAAGGTGTCAGAATATTTCCTTATTTTAACTTCTCTATTCAGTCAGGCTGTCTACCTCATGCTGGACTCCTGGTACTGAGGTATCCCGGGAAGGAGGAGGCCAAGCAAGCATAGCTCTCAGTCCACTTTGCCCTGATTATTTAAGAAGTCTGCTTTCTCGTTGAAGTTCATCCTCCACCCATTTCCTTCTCACACAGAATAAGACCTGAAACAGTGTCCTTCCAGTTATCTTTGAAGAAGCAACAGTGCCTCAGCAGCAGTTAGCCCTCCTCCTGGGAACTAGCTAAGCTGTTTAACTCCCTGATGACTAGCTTAACCTGACATCTGTCTGTCTCAGTGTCTTCCTTCCCTCCCAGAGTGCTTCTGTCTTCTCACCCCTCAGCTGAACAAGACCTATCTCTCATTCCTTTAGTTCAACTGGACTCCCAGACCAGACCATCTGATCATTCTAATCCAGCCCTACACAGTAGCTCTGGCTTTTTATATCTTTTTATATCTTAATAGACATCACCTAAGAACTAACTGTCACCTGAAGGATGAACTTAAATCTCTAACCGCACATCTATAGGCTGCAGAAGATTTTCCCAGGCTACGGGTCGAACTGTGATTCTTCAGGCTTCCGGGCCATGCTGTGGACCAAACACACTTAACTGAATTTATTAGCCTAGAAGTCTGTCCCTTAGACAGGTAGAATGTGAGCTGCAAAGGGTAAAGGCAGTGATTATTGGTCTTTGAAATGCTAGAGCTCAAAAATATTTTTGAACCGATATGGTCCACAAGTAGCTGTAAGAATGCAGTTAACTTCTCTAGGAGACCACTGAAGATCCAGATAATTTCAAAATTAGCTGTGCCAATTGTTTAAGATTCACTTGTAGAATCCAGTGTTCGATTGTATCAACAACTTGGAAAATGTGGTTAAGACCAGCTGCAAGTAAAAAGTCACAGAGGGAGAGTTCTCCCAAAGGAAAATTGCCTGGCACTCTTAAGACAAGCGCAATCGCTGGATTCTCTGCACAGTGCCTTTTGCTGGTCCTTATGGAGTCTCAGATATACATGACCACCACACAGGCCATTCTGCTTAAGAAGAGGGGAAGTTTCACTGAGGTGAGTCACTTCCTGTTTCTTCTATGATGGATATGGTTTCCTTTCGATTATTAAATGACTGCATAGGAACATATGAATGGTAGGTTTGGGTGTTATTTGCTGTTTCATGACCCCTACCTGATTATGTGCACAAATTAGAAAAATATCAGCCTAGCAGCCGGTGTTCTTTGATTTTCACATTGCTCAAATCTGATGTGACTCAAGAGCCTTATGGTTTCTTGAGTACAGGGGTGTGGTCAAGAGTGAATTCCCCTGAGAGTGTATACAAAACTTCTCTGGAGAAGGAGCCCATGGCTTTCATGAGATTCTCAAAGGAATATATGACTCTACAAATGGTGAAATGCCACTGCTCATTGTTTTGTCTTCTATTCATAACAACCAGAAACAGTAGAAGATTGGTCATCTGCACACCTGGAATTTAAGGTCCTAGTAATAATAATAATACTATGACTAACATATATTTTGAACATTCAATGTGTGGCATGTAGCAGGTGCTATAATAAGTACAATAATAATTAATACATATTAATATAATAAATATATATTATACCATGTGCCGCATATAATAAGGTCACTTAATAAGTTCCTTACAAGAATTTTATCACTTAGTTTTCACAACACCCTAAGAGTAGGTACTCTTTTTTTTTTTTTAAAGATTTTATTTATTTATTTGACCGACAGAGATCACAAGTAGGCTAAGAGGCAAGCAGAGAGACAGAGGAGAAAGCAGGCTCCCCACTGAGCAGAGAGCCCGATGCGGGGCTCCATCCCAGGACCCTGGGATCATGACCTGAGCCGAAGGCAGAGGCTTTAACCCACTGAGCCACCCAGGCACCCCAAGAGTAGGTACTCTTATTACCACTATTTTAGAGATAAGGAAACTAAGACCCAGAAAAAAATAAATAATGTGTTAATAAGTTGTGACACTGGGAAACTTTAATACCAAATTTTGACAATTAAGTCATTGATTTTGAAAAAGTAGGAAACTGAAAGAATTCTAGTTTTGCCATATTTTAAAATCGGTGACACCTTTTCCCAATGCTTTAGGAGACATATTGTAGCTGAATCAGTTACACTGGAATCCACATCTCAGCTTTATCTGTTTTTAAATCCCAATCTATTTATCATGTACTTTCAGGAGTCTCAGGTTTTTATATTCGGTCCTGCATATTTATATATTCTTTTTCTCTTGAGGTGCCCTACGAAACATACAGATATTAATCTAGCCATCCCTATCACTGTGTAAGATAAATACCAATCATAATTTTGTTTCACATGAATATTTGTGCTGGGTAATATTTATGTGCTGTACATCCCTGCCACTAGTCTAACTTATGCTCAGATTCCCAGGGGATGAGAGAAATTCAGGTCCATCCTTCATGTCACTACACAGAGGTAGAAAGTGCCAGAAGACCTTTCTCTGCAAGTCTGGGTGGAAAGAACTGAGACTGAAAATACAGCCATTCATCACAGAAACCCAGCTTTGATCCCAGCAGCTTTGCTGAACCAGGGGTTGTTAGCAGGAACTTGGAATGAGTATTGGAAAAAGCATCTGCTTATTTCCTGAGGGGGATAAACTTCCTAGTGGCACCACTAAAAGTAATATATAGATAAAACTGTAGTGTGAGCAGTAATATTCTCTCCAAGAGTAATACACAGATATAGCTATGGTATTCTGGTGTGGGCCTCGATCCCCCTCACTGAAGAAATGGTAAAAATAATAATGAAGATGATGATCAACCAAGTAAGCTTAGGAAAATAACCATGTCTTCTGCTGTTTAACTTCTGCTCCTTTTTCATTTTTGCTTCTGCACCATCCAACAATAATTCTGTTCGCTGCAAGCCGATGCTCATTGCCTAGTCATAATTCCCTCTGTTGGGACTGATGTGCTCATTCATTCAGCAGTTACCAGGAATAGCTACTGATACACCAGGCACCATTCTAGGCACTGGAGATGCGGGCGAGGGGGGAGAAAACACTATCCTTACCACTAGTGTTGTGAATTTTGTGACTTATGGCATTGAGTATTCATCAATAGTACTTGCATTTCACTGGTTATGATATCTTTCTCTAAAATCTGTGTAGTTAATGGAACTTCAAGAAGTAAAGAGTTTCACCAATGCTTATGTGGGCTGAATGTGCCTGTGGAGGTTGCTTTAAAAATGTACTTTCTCTCTCTTTTTTTTTTTTTTACAGCTGTAGGGTGAGGGTCTTACAGACCACTCACTTTGTTTAAGGTATGACAAAAACTATCCTAGAACTAGGTTTTTTCCCTGATATTCAAGTCACATTTTCCTTCTCTGTATATGGTATTATATCGTGTGACTCTCCCCTCTCCATTGAGACACAGCCACAGAAACTTCCTCTCATTTTCTAGATTCCCTTTCTTAGTGACAGACATCAATATTCCCCAATCAAACGAGTTTGAATCCTTGAGGTCCTCTAGCCCCTCACAGTTCCTCACTCCCCACACAGTGATTTGTCTCTGACTTGGGGCAGTTCTTCCTCAATATATCTGGAATCCATACCACACATATAGCTGTTGATGGATTTCAGTCTCTCATATGTTGCCTACCTGTCCCTAAAAACCCATCTTACCCTTATTGCTTTTGCATCTGTCTACATTCCAATTCTTAGCCTCCCTTACAGTTAGGTGTGGACATGGAATGAGTTCTTGCCATTGGAATGTGAACAGAAGCAGACCAGTGCGGCTTTTAAGAAAGTTCTTTTTCCCCTTGCCCCAGGTGCATGAAGACAGGTTAAAGTCTTAGGGCAGAAGTTTCCAAACTTTCTCAGTTGTAGAGCCCTTAATGTCTCAGTAATTATTATTTTTTTTTACAGGAGCTCCATGTCAAATGAAATATCAGTAGTCCATTTATTAAGTAGCTAAGTCCAAACAACATAGTACATATTATCCTAACCACTTATAGCAATTTGAAAAAAAATAATACATACAAACTGAAAGAATCAGAAGTACTTAGAATGGTACATGTTTGTTGGGCACTGCACAACTTCTCAGACTTTCATATCAAACATTAACAGCTTTATTTCCTGTTCTACGTTGATTTTCACATGGAGCTCCCTTCTTGTAAAACTCAAAACCTAACTTTGGAAAGGTAGGACATCAACAAAAGCAATGTAGTATTATCCAATGTTGAGCAAAACTACTTCAAGATAATAGGTGGTGTTGTGTCCAACAGATATCAAGAATGGCTCTATGTTCCTCAGAAATTTAAAATAGTCGGGGCACCTGGGTGGCTCAGTGGGTTAAAGCCTCTGCCTTCAGCTCATGTCATGATCCCAGGGTCCTCGGATCGAGCCCCACATCGGGCTCTCTGCTCAGCAGGGAGCCTGCTTCCTCCTCTCTCTCTCTCTGCCTGCCTCTGTCTACTTGCGATCTCTGTCTGTCAAATAAATAAATAAAATTAAAAAAAAAAAAAGAAATTTAAAATAGTCTACAGTGGTCCTGTGAGTTCACTAGGGAACCTTGAGGCATCTTAGTTTGTAACTTGGAAACCAGAGTCCTGGAAGATGACAGTGTCGTAAAATGGAACAAAGCATAGATTCCTGAACCATTATGTGGAGAGGAGCTGGGTGCTGATCAGGAACACCCACCTTAGGCTTGTATATGAGCAGAATAAAGTTCTGTTGTGGTTGAGCAATTGTTCATTTTTTTATTTGTTGTCACAACAAAGTCTAACTTACATTATTTTACTGCAGTGGCTTTTAATGGTTCTCCTTGACCCAAATCTAATACCTTTCTCCTTAACACTTCATGCCATCATTACCAAGTCCACTACTTTACCTAATAACAGGCTTACCTTTCCTAAAACTTAAATCTGAGCACTTCCTTTGTTTGCTTCCCAGTCTGCTTTCTACCCATATTTCCTCATGGCACCAATCTCTAAATCAGTATCTCTCAAACTTGACTCCATGTTAGAATCACCTGGGGAGCTTTAAAAAAAAAAAAAAATACTTATGCCCAGTTCCCCCACCTGCAAGGATTTTCATAATTGAAATGGACCAGTTCCTTGAAAAGCACAACTTACCACAACTCACCACAATGTGACATAGTTAATATAAATAGTCCTGTAACTATTAAGGAGATTGAATTTGTAATCTAAAACCTGCAAAAGAAAAAAAAGTTCAGATTCAAGTGGCTTCATTGGAAAATTACACCAAATGTTTAAAAAGAGTAAACACCAATTCTGTGTAATCTCTTCAGAAAATAGAAAAGGAAGGAATGTATTCTCCAATTCATATTATGAAACTCATATTATTACTCTGATACCAAAACCAAAGATAGCACAAAAAGAAACTACGTACTATATCCCTTGTGAATATAGATGCGAAGAAAATCCTTACCAAAATATTAGCAATAGAATCCATCAATGTATAAAAAGAATTATATATAATGAGTGAGTAGGATTGATTTCTGGTTTGCAAGATTGGTTTAATATTAGAAAATCAGTGTAAGCCACTACATTATCACTTTAAAGAAGAAAAATCACACAACTAATCAAGGTGGAAAAAATTGACAATATTCATACTCATCATGATAAAAATTCTCAGAAAAATAGAAATAGAGGGGAACTTCCTCAGCTTGATGAAGAGTATCTACAAAAACCTACAGCTAACATAATACTTAATGATGAAGCACCTGGTGTCTTTCCCCTAAGACAGGAAAAGAAGGCAAGGATATCCACTCTTACCACTCATTCAACATTGTGCTGGGATTTCTAACTCATGCTTTATGCTAGAAAGGAAAAATAAAAGGCACACTGATTGGAAACAAATAAAACTATCCTTTTTTGCAGAGGACATGATGGTCTACATAGAAAACCCTAGGGAAGCCAAAACAAACAAAAAATACAAAACCTCCTTGAACCATTAAGTGAGTTCAGCAAGACCACAAATACAAAATAAGTATACAAAAATCAGTTATATATGTATATACTAGCAATGAATATATGTATATCAAAATTAATAACAATACCATTTACAGTTGTTACCCTCCAAAATGAAATATTCAGGTATAAAACTAATAAAGCCTGTATAGAACTTGTATGCTGAAAATTACACTATGCTGATGAATAAATCAAAGAAGGTCTATGTAACTGGAAAGACGTAACAGGTTCATAGATTTGAAGATTAAAGATGTCTGTTCTTTCTAAACTGGCATACAGTCTTAATGCAGATCCTATAAAAATCCCAGGTAAAGTTTTTGTAGATATAGACAATACTATTCCAAAATTTATGTGGAAAAGCAAAGAAATAATTGAAATAATTTTTTAAAGGAACAATAAAGAGGGAGGAATCTGCCTACCCAATTTCAAGACTTGTTTTATAGATACAGTAATAAGGACTGTGTGGTATCTGTGGTGGGATAAATACATCAATGGGACAAAATAAAGAATGAAGAATCTGGAAATTGACAAACACAGTATATATTGTATCCTAACCACTTACTAGCAATTTGGAAAAAAAATAATAAAATAATACATATAAATTGAAAGAATCAGAAGTACTTAGTAATGGTATATAAAATAATTGATTTTTGAAAAGGGGCAAAAGCAATTTAATGGAGGAAAGATAGCTTGTTCAAATGGTATTGGAGCAATTGGTCATCTATAGACCTTTCCCCTCAAAAAAATATGAATTTTTTACTAAGTCTCACACTTGAAATAAAATTTAACTCAAAATGGATAGTTCTATAATATTATGGTTATAGTATGTTATAATATTATTATAGAACTTTTAGTAACTATAGAAGAAAGGAGAAAATTTTCAGGATCTGAGGCTTGGCGAAGAGTTCTTAGACTTGACAAGAGCATGACCCATAAAAAGGAAAAATTGACTAATTACACTTCATCAAAATTAAAAATATTTGCTCTACAGAAGACCTTGTTAAAAGGATGAAAAGAAAATCTACAGACTGGGAGAAAATATTTGCAAATCTCATCATCAACAAGGGATTATTATCTCAAATATATAAGCAATTCTCAAGCTCAATAGTAAAAAAGCAAGTGATCTAAAGAAAATAGGCAAAGGACATAAAGAGACATTTCACCAAAGAAATGTCATATGGCAAGATACATCATCTGTCAGATATGCATATGGCAAATAAATACACACACAGACCACAAATAGTGGTCTAGTACTCATTTGCTTCTGTGACTAGGCTGCAAGCATCTGTGACTTTTTCATCTTCTAGTTTCATTGTCTGGCTCACAGGCACTCAGTATTCACCTCTATTTCTATTTCCCTTCCATTAGGGACATGACTCAAATTACCCAAAATATTAAAACCATAATTAGATATTACTGACACACCTATCAGCATGGCTAACATGAAGTAGTGGACAGGATGTAGAAAAACTGAATCATTCATACACTGCTGGTGGGGATATAAAATGGTACGGCTATCTTGAAAAACAATTTAGCAATTTATTAGAAAAGTAAGTATGAGGGGAGGGAATCGGGGGGGAGATGAATCATGAGAGACTATGGACTCCAGGAAACAACTGAAGATTTCGGGGGGAGGGGTTGGAAGGATGGGTGAGCCCAGTGATGGGTATTAAGGAGGGTACGTATTGCAATGAGCACCAGGTGTTATACGCAAATAATGAATCATGGAACACTACTACATCAAAAACCGAGGAAGTACTGTGAGGTGACTAACATAACATAATAAAATTAAATAATCAAAAAAAGAAAAGTAAATATAGAACTACCATATGACCCAGCAGTTGTACTTATTCCAGAGAAATGAATTATTATGGTTCACACAAAAACCTGTGCATGAATGTTTACAGTAGCTTTATTCATAACAGTCCCAAACAACAAACAACCTACCCATCTTTCAACAGGTAAATGGTTAAGCAGACAGTGGTATATCTATGCCATAGACTACTACTCAGCAATAAAAAGGAACAAACTATTGTTATAGTATAGAAGATTGTACAGAATGTAAAAAGTCAACCACAAAGGTTTCAAACTGTATGACACAATTTATTTAACATTCTTAAAATGACAAAGTTATGAGCACAAAGAATGTGTTGGGGTTTGCCAGGGGTTAGGGAAGGTGTCCAGGGAGTAGAGAACTGGATGTGGGAACTTGTTATAGTGTATCTTGACAGCATCATGTCAATATCCTGCTTGTGATACTGTATTACAGTTTCACATGACGTTACCACAAGGGAAAACAAGACAGAGGGTATACAGGATCTCTACAATATTTCCACCAGCATCTACAGTTATCTCAAAATTTAATTTAAAAAATTACCATCAGGGGGTACTCTGATGGTTTGTTCTGCGTTGGACCCAGGCATTGGTATTTGAAAAGCTCCCCAGGTGATTCTAACACACAGCCTGATGGACAAAGTGCAAATTGAACTGATGGATATCCTCTTCCCAGAACCCATGTAATCAGCTATCATTTACTGTTCCTGTGCCTCTAGTACCTTCCCTTCTCCATTTGCTGAACTGAGGCTCTTGTCAAGAAAGCTCGGGGATCACTCTTCCAAGGAGCCATCCAGAGCACTACTTGCCCAGCCTGATAAGGGTCCCCGCAGGTTGCACCATGACAGCCCTTTCTCGACTTCTTCTTTTTTTTTTTTTTTTTTTTTTGTATATCACATTTCACGTAACTTGTGTTTGCAGATTTTTTTCTCCCACAGTAAACTAATAGTATATATATATATTTTTCTTTTTTTAAGATTTTGTCTATTCACTTGATAGATCACAAGTAGGCAGAGAGGCAAGCAGAGAGAGAAGGGGGGAAGCAGGCTCCCTGCTGAACAAAGAGCCCGACGTGGGGCTCGATCCCAGGACCCTGAGATCATGACCTGAGCTGAAGGCAGAGGCTTAACCCGCTGAGCCGCCCAGGTGCCCCATAGTATATATTTTTTTAATTTTTATTTCTTTTTTAAATTTCTTTTCAGTGTTCCAGAATTCATTGTTTATGCACCGCACCCAGTGCTCCATGCAATACGTGCCCTCTGTGATACCCACCAATTATGTTTTTTTTTAAATAAGCCATGAAGCCGGAATGTCCAGATGCCAAAGAATTTTATGGAATAAAATATGATTCTTATGCCATACCTTTATGCAAATCAGTATTACAAAACACTAGGATGGTCTGATGATGGGTTCTGAATGCCCTATGTCTATGCTACTTCTTTTCTTTTATTCTTTTCTCCCTCACTCCTTCCTCTCTCCTTCTTTCTTCTTCCCTCTCTCCTTCCCTTTCTTCCTTTCTTCCTTCCTTCCTTTCTTTCTGCTTCTCTCCTTTGGTAAAGCCTAGAAGATCCCAACTCTGACCAACATCTGCAAAGCATACACAGAGGCTTTGCCAGCCTTCCCACTCCAGGCTCATGCTTCCAGAGTATCTGGGTATCTATAATTAGTAGCATAACCTCCAGTCATGACTCCAGTACCTCATTCAGTTGGCATCATGGACAGGCTCTCTATATTCTTTCATAGCAACATTAAACAGCTCTACTTTGGGACCACAGTTATTTGCAGAATCTTTGCAAGGATGCATGTTATATATTAATAATATTAAATATATCTTCTGTCTGAAAAAATCTTATTGGCATTTTTATTGATATTATGAACTTCAGAGGTTAAAGAGAACTGACATATTTTTGATGTTAGATTATATATATAATATATATAATATGTTAGATTTGATATATATAAATACATGTATTTATATATAAATATATATATTAATATTCTAGTAGTTACTAGAATATTAATTCCTAGATGGCAAGGATTTTCTCGGTTTTATTCAGTTTTATATCTCCAAAGCCTAGAATGATGCATGGCATGTAGTAAGTGTTCATTTTTTTATTGAATGAATCAATGCAGTGCTTTTACATTTGTTCTCATCTTCTGCTCCTCAGAAATGTTTTTGATGTTTTCTTCCTGTAAATCTTGTACCTTTTCGTTAAATTTTTCCTGGGATTTTTTTCTTTTTTTTTTTTGCTATTGTAAATGGCTTTTTTTTTCCTTCTATGATAACTTCTAACCTTCTATTCATGTAAAGAATATGGTTTCCTGCACATTAATTTTTTAACCATGTTATTGAACTTTCTTGTTTGCAAGAACTTTTCATAATTCTCCTCCTCTCACCAAGCATCACTATTACTTTCCTTAAAGCTTTCTGGAGTTCAGTAATCAAGAGGATTGAATTACAAACAACTAAATCCACTCTATCAGTGTGATTCTTGTTGGCTATGTTGAGTGAGTACAGATACAGATGTAAACCTGCAATTTCTTTGCTAAGATAATTAAATATGGTGATGAAGGAAAACGTCTAATCCAGAACCATCTCATTCCTTGCCAATTGGGCATCATCTGTTCCCTGTGCTGCTTGCTAATTTGGGGAAGCTATAGCCTTCTCTACATGGTCCTCTTAATTTGGGAAGGGATGTTTACAATTTAAATCACAAAGAAAGAAATTGTCACTACATATTGACTTGCCTAAGTTCCTATTGACTTGCCTAAGTTCCCGTGTTTCGCTGCAGAGTTTTGTTTAGTAAGCTTTGATATGTACCTGAACTCATGCAACTGAATGCATCTGTCATCATTTCTCTTTGCTGTTAGATCATTACGCAAACATTAAACACCAAAAAATACATAACATGATCGGTTCATCTGACGGAGAGTGCAGATTAACAGGAAGTAAACTCCAGAAGCATGTTCCTCCCTCTCCCAATTGCTGCTTTTCTCCTGTTCCTTCGAAACACCCGCAGAAGATTTAGTCAGTCCTTTGGGGTCTAGATATGCTTACTGGCAGTTAATATTCGCGTGATTCAGCACATTTTCTTGCAACAATATTCTCTCTTTACTCCTGAGTTTTGCCTAATTTAGATTCCTCCTTTAGCCTGTTCTGCTTAGCTTATCCTGGTCGATAAATACAGACAGATTAGACAGGAGACAAAATTGTGAAATAGATGCGGCATTGGGAACAGCCACTCTTCACTTTACATCGTAGTCAAGCCCGTCTCCCATGTGGCCACCTTGCCCCAGAACACACTCTGGCATGTTGGTCTGGGACTCATTTGCCTCTGTGACTAGGCTGCAAGCATCTGTGACTTTTTCATCTCTTGAGTTTCATTGTCTGGCTCATAGTAGGCACTCAATAAATGCTCAAATCAATGAATGCACAAATTACTCAATTAACTGGCGCGTCAATATTTTCTCTTTCATGTTACTAAAACTAGCGCTTGGGGAAAGTTTGGAAGCATTTTAAAATAAGAGGGTAATTGACTATTACCAGTTTAAAAAGAAGCCCAGATGGATTTATATTTTAACAAGAACAAATTAAACTAGAGGAATTAAGCTTTTTCTAGATTTCCAGGATTCAGCTGGAAGCCTGGTAAGGACCTGGGTCCCTTCTGGAGAAAACCGCATTGTCCACATCCCATAAGTCTGCACCTATGTAGGTATCCCATTTTAGGCAGGAAACATGTTCTTGAAACCTGAGTAGGAATGAAGGTCTTGTTAGTTAAAACTTATTTCTCCCTTTCCAGTTATTACTGTTTCATAGTTGCTTCTTTGTCCATTTCTGATTGACCTTTGAGATAGGCCCTTAAAAAACTGTCCTTCCAGTTCTTCAAGTAAAGATCTGTGACCAAATGCTTAAATATACAGGATCAATCTATGTATTTAAAGAAAATGCAAAGAATTCTTTTGTTGGGCAAAATCGTTGAGTACATTATGCCTCTAGACACATTGTGTCTAGTCATAATCTGTTATGTCATTCTCATTACTTTAACTATTTAACCTAATTTTGAACATAATGTATACCTAGCCTCCTGCTGAGAAGGACTTATAGGGGCTGGTTGTGAGGTTGGGCTCTGTAAATATCAGCTGAGCTTATTTATGTTTTTATGGGAGGGAGAAGGGGCTGTTTTATTCTGATTTGCGGGGAAATAGGTTAAATGCACACAGTGATGGAATTTTGTTTCAAACGCTTCTGGTAAATGATGGAAAAGGCCCTGTGCTTTTGTATGCATGACAAGAATTTTGATCCTTGAATTTCAATCATGGTTTGGTCTCATACAAAACGTAGAGAACGAAGTTGACATCATTCACACTCATAGATTCTTCCTTGACTTCTACTTTAAAAAGCAGTACTGCTCACATATGCAGAGTCGTGAGTCTATCATGAAACAGTGGGTGTTCTAGGGTGCTAAGGACACAGGACGTGGCAATCTTGAAAGCCTTGCCTGGAATGCGACTCAGTACATCGGTGAGGAAATCGGTGGCCCGGCCCCTCGCCTTCCTTCCTGGAATACTCTGTTCTCCTTACGAGGTCAGATGAGTGAAAATTTCCCTCCCAAACATGATTTGAGTTTTTTCATTGGCTAGTGAGGTAGTATACCAGCAGCAACAATTTAAAAACTTTATGGTAAGCATTCCTATAGATTTTGAAATGATAATCATTCTGTTATGTGTAATTAAGGAAGGGGAAGAGGTGTGCCAGTGACCTTTTGGGTTTCTTAACTTCGAAGAAGAAAGTCCATTCTTGCATTTTTAAAAAAAGATTTTATTTATTTATTTGACAAACGGAGATCACAAGTAGGCAGAGAGGCAGGCGGGGATGGGGGGGGGGGGAGCCGGCTCCCTGCTGAGCAGAAAGCCTGATGTGGGGCTCAATCCCAGGACCCTGAGATCATGAGGCTTTAACCCATTGAACCACCCAGGTGCCCCCCATTCTTGCACTTTAATATGAGTGTCTTTGATGTCCTAGAAGATCATAACTCCTAAAATTCGTAATGTGATTCAGGAGGAACTGGGCAACTTGAATTTCCCCATCCCTCTCCAGAAAGTGTGTATCCAGAGGGGGGAATAACAGCAGAGAACTTGAGAACAGTGTTTATCATAATTAACCTCTGGATAGGTCAAAGTCAACTGCTCATTTTTACTTCTGAAAGAAAGGATATGCTCAAGGTTTTCTCACTTTCTGTTGTGCCTAAAATCAGAAGATTTGGGTCCCCTCTTGGTGTAGAGACATTGTGTGGACAAGATCTGTGAGATCTTAAATTTGAAAGTATAGAATGAGGGATTTATGGCAGTTACCTGGGGATTCTGAGGACCAACCCTGCCTTACCATACTGTGACACGTCCTGTACAAAGTGATATGAGTTGTTACCTAAAGCCATTATGCTTTGTTTCCCGAAAGACGAAAAACAAGTCAGGAATATTTTTCTTTTTTTTTAATCTTTTTTTAAATTAACATATAATATATTATTTGCCCCAGGTGTACAGGTCTGTGAATCATCACTCTCACACAATTCACAGCACTCACCATAGCACATACCCTCCTAATGTCCATCACCCAGCCACCTTATCTCTCCTCCCCCTCCCCCCAGCAACCCTCAGTTTGTTTCCTGAGATTAAGAGTCTCTTATGGTTTGTCTCCCTCCCTGGTCCCATCTTGTTTCATTTTTTTCCCTCCCTCCCCCCAATGACCTTCTGTCCTGCCTCTCCAAGGAATATTTTTCTTGAACCTATAGACAGCTCTCTTCTCTCGTGTCCATTGCTGTATTAAGCCGAATCGTACCAAGAGCTTGGAGTTTGCTGCTGCATAATATATATTATTTAAAATCATTCTTGTTGTATCATTACTTAAAACTCTGTTCTAGGCCCTTATCTTGCAACTCTCAATTCTTCCCGTTGGAGTTGCAAGGGGAGAAACCCAAGAAAGTTGCTTGAGAACGGCAGAAAACAAAGGGCAGATATTGTCATTTGCATATAATCCATGCCAGCCTCTTTGCTGTGACCCTAGATGGAACTACCCCACTGGTACCCATTTTAATAACCTCTAATGGAATATTTTCTCCGCTTAACCTGCATGGACGTCTTTCTAAGATACTCTGCAAATTGCGGTGGAAAAGAGGCCACAGATCTTTTCTCGTAAAAGAAAAAGCAGGGAGAGTTTATGGGAAGGAGTCCCTTCACCAGGCGCAACAGTATCTCGTGCTTCGACTGTCATTTAATAAGGCAAATGCTTTTCTTTTCACAGAGGAATTCAAAGGCTCCACCGTGGTCGAGCTGATGAAGAAGGAGGGCACCACCCTGGGGCTGACGGTATCCGGCGGAGTTGACAAGGACGGCAAGCCCAGAGTCTCGAACCTGCGGCAGGGAGGAATTGCTGCTAGGTAACTGCATCTCAGGGGGATGTAGGAGAAGGAACCCAGAGGGGTGATTAATGCGAAAATTGAGGCTCCGTCAGAAAAGGTCACTAATAAATAAATATGACAGCTGCCGTGTGCCGGGCAGAAGCATACTGGGGCATGTTTTCAGAAACTTTTCTGGCCTGTACCGAGTCACCGGGGAGCCACCAGGCCCTCAGACTTTCATTTGAAAAAAGCCTGTATGGCTGTTGTCCCTAAATATGCTGCTGGAGGGATGTGGTGAGCCTAGAGGAGAAAGGAGGCCAGCTCCAAGTGTGTGAGTGACAGTTCCCCTTGTCCCACATCGTCTCTGCTTTTCTACCCGTGAGAGCTTCCCTTTCATCAAGACAAAGACACAACTTCCAAAAGGATAGAAAGCTTAGATGAAGACGTCTCATGGTGTCCTTGTTGTGATGAACAGCACATTGGCCTAGTTATGACCAAAGGCAGAATGTCTTGCTTGCTGGGTACAGGAGGGCTCGCTTTATAGACGGAGTCACCAAGTACTTTAGATGGGACGATCAGGTTTCATTACAAGTTGAGGTTCATGGGTGTTAAATCCTGGACACTGATAGTCTTGTCCACGAAATCACAAATTCAGTTTTAGAGTTCTTGCTTTATAAAGTATCATCGGGAATGGTGACGACTTTGGATGATCAGCTTGTTTGTCCAATGTATGAGCTTCATCTAATTGATTGCTCCATAATCTTGGTATTGTTTATAAAGTAGGCTGCTGTCAACACAAGCACCTTACTCTCCTTTTCTCAGGAGGAGAGCGTCTTCTTTGCACCCCCACGGCCTCCTTTATTTTATATGGTCGTGGCCAATCTGTGATGCTAGGGCTTCATACATCTCCAGAACTTTTTCCTACATAGCCTGGAAGTGAGAGTAAATAGAGGGGAAAAATGCCATCTTCAGTTGTATTAATGCCATAATTAAAGGTTGTGCTGTGCCGGTCACGTGATCAGTGCCCAACTATTCACTGTTGAAGGCACTACCATTTTCCAAGTAGTAAACTAAAATAATTACATATAAGATCCCTACCCTGGGGGGCTTATAATCTGCTAGATGAGATAGGTGTGAAAAGCGTGGCAATAATAACAGCATTGTGTGATAGTAAAAAGCGACAAGGTGAGCATTGTCACGGAGAATTAGGTGGCTTAGTTGTCCAGTGAGAGTGGAGGAGGGACAGCATGGAGGAACCGCAGGCCGGAGCAGATTAGGAGAGCTTGCCGAAGAGGAATGGTTAGAGCTGGACTTACATAAAATAAATGCATTTAGGTGTTTCTGTTTGGGGACAGAGTATTACTGAAGGTCCTCATTCGTGATGCAGATTGTAAGGACTGTCTTTGGTCTCCTTGCCTGCTCTTGCCTTAGAAATAAAGTCTGCCTAAAACCCCCAAATTAACCACAGTCCTATTATGGTGCCAGGGAGAGACAAGAACGGTACTGAAACCCAATGCTTTCATTGTAATTTGTTCGTTCGTTCTTTCTTTCTTTCTTTCTTTCTTTCTTTTTTTTTAATCCTGCTGTAAGCAGTGAGTAGCAAAAGCAGCTGACCCTTTCCTTAGCCCTCAGCAAACTCCCAGGGAAGATCTTGAGAGCTTGGAAATGGCCGGGAGGCCAGCAGCAAAAATGATAGAGATAAAAAGGAAGAAAAAGTCCCTTTTATCCCTGGCGTGCCGGGATCCAGATACTCTGTCCTAGAGAACCAACTCTTTACAGGCAGAGCAACCAAACAACAACCAGAAACCTCTTTATTTTGTGTCATGGGGCTCTTTAAAAATAAAAGATGCAATGGGTTAGGAAAATGAGAGAGCCCACCGCAGATGCTGTAGAGGGCTTTCAAAGTATGGGGGTCAGCAGGGGAGGGATCGCTGAATCTCATCCGCCTTCAGCTCTACTCCTACTCCCAGGGCTGGGGGCAGGGAGAGGGGACAGCCGCACCCTAGAAGGCAGGGGCTCTGGCCACACAGGCCTTGGGGGCTTGCATGCATTTTCACGAAGGAAACGTGGAAAACATAGGCCTGTAGAGAGGACAGGTCCGCTGAAACGACATTCCCTGTATTGCAGAAGTGACCAGCTGGATGTGGGGGACTACATCAAAGCAGTGAATGGGATCAACCTGGCCAAATTCCGCCATGATGAGATCATCAGCTTGCTGAAGAACGTTGGCGAAAGAGTGGTTCTTGAAGTCGAGTATGAGCTGCCGCCAGTCTGTAAGTAATCGCAACTCTGGGGCAGAACAGCTGGGCCACGTTTTTGCCTAAAACAATGGGTTCTCCATTCCGCCCCCCTCCTTTGGCCAACCATTGTCTCGGTACAGGAATGACAGAGCGGGGTTTCTTGGTATTTAGAAATTATTTGAATTGATAAATGCATAGCCCGCTCGGGAAGAATTAAAAAGAGCATGGGTAACAATAAAAATATATAGGATTGTGTTCCATTAAGGTGATCTGTGTGCATCATATTTGCCATTTAAGCACTTTCATAAACAGTCAACATATTTATAAGTTCTGTGCATTCATTTCCATCCAGGCTTTGTGCTTAGTGACCAGGGTTAGGAAAAGCATGTTTGGTGTGTTTTATGTTGATTCTTCTATAGTTATGTTAATTTCTGAACCATGAAAATAGATTAAAAACTCATTATTATCAAGTAACAATAATAGTAAAGAACCACACATTTTCAGAACTTACTAAATCTCCAGCATAATAAGAAACTTGACTTGCACAGATACACTTAATCCTCATCATAAGGGGAGTCACCATAGCAGAGCTGAACTTTGGGGTCTAATAGCCAGGCTCAAACCCCAGCTTCACCTTTAACTAACTGCATGCCTTTGAGAAAGTTACTTAAGCTTTCAGTGTCACGGTTCCCATATCTGGGTAATGGGCATAATACTCGTTCCTACACATAGATCTGTCGTGAGGATTAAATGAGTTAGTGTTCGTAAAGCAATCAGAACAGTGCCTGATGCCAAAAAATAGTAATAAATAATATAAATAATAAATTAACAATAAATACGTAAAAATAATAACAAATATACAAATCAATCAGCACTACAAGACAGGCATTGTTATTATTATTATTCTCATTTTACAGAGGCTTAAGTTAAGTATCTTTCCCAAATACATAGGCAGCCAAGTCAGAATGTGAACCCAGGCTCCCTGACTCCGAAGTCCATACGTTTATCATGGTGATATATACATATGCTCTGTGTTACTGCCGTCCTGCATTTGAGCTGGGCTGTTCTAGCACCTTCTCTGCTTTTAATGTTATTAATACAAACACTACCCTAAGAAAGCTCTTTACTTTTCTCTCCCGGTGAGAACTCAAGTTGAATATTAATAACTGATGATAGCTCATTTGTTCAGCAGTGTCTTCTTGAGCACTTGCTACAATGCAGGCACCGCTCTGTACATTCTGACAGAGGAAGACAGATAACAAAACAGGATCACAGTAGGAAGGAAACAAGATAGTATGAATGCCAGGGGTTGTGAACGCTATGGGGGAAAAGAAAGAGCCAGGAGAGGGATTGGGAGTGCGGGGAGAGGGGTAAGATTGCCATTTTGAATGGGGTGGTTAGGAACAGCCTCACTGAGAGAGAGACACTCGCCAATGACTCAGAGGAGGTGAGAAACGTAGCTGTGTGCATTTTTGGGGGAAGAGGACTGCAGAAAGAGGAACAACCAGCACTGAGATCCAAGGCAGAAATATACTGGGGTTGTGGTAGAAACATAAGAAGGGTGATTGGGCTGGAACAGAGTGAGCATGAAGAAAAGTAGGAGAGGAAGTCAGAAATATAAAGGATGAGGTATATCTGTAGGTCACCGGGAGGACCTTAAGTTTTGCTTTGAGTAATAGGGAAAGGCATTGTATGATTTGGGGCAGAGGAGGGACATGATCTAATTTCTATTTTCAAAGTCTCCCTCTGTCTGCTGTGTTGAGAAGACACTGCAGTGGCAATGGGGAGACCCTAGGAGGTCAGTTGGGGGCTGTTACAGTGGTCTAGGTGAGAGACAGAGGTGGAGGTAGGGAAAAAGCAGGTACATTCTTGATCACTTTGAAGGTAGAGCCAACAGGATTTCTGGATAGATTTGATGTAGGTTGTGCAGAAATAGAGCAGTCAAGGACCACCTGAGATTTTGAGCCTGAGCAACTAGAAGGTGGGGTTACCTTTAATGGGGGGTGGGCAAGAATGTGGGCAGAGCTGACTTGTGAGGAGAAGATCAGAAGTCATTGTATGAAATGCTACTGTGGAGGTGTCTATTTGATGTGCAGAAAGGCAGTGTCAAGAAAAGAACTGGAGTTGGGGTTAGGAGTTTGGAAGAAAGATCTGAACTGGAAATGTGCATTTCGAGTAATGGGAACATAGAAGGTTATTTGAAGCTTTGGGACCAGATGAGAACACTCGAGGATTGAGTGTATATGACCAATCATGAGTTTTTATTCTTAACATAAAATCCAACACCAAAAATGCAATGGTGTTTTTATAACAAAATCCATTGAAGTCTGTGTTCAAAAACCTTGCTATACCATTTTTCATCTTCAGCAAGAGTAAGCAGTAGAATCGAGCATTGAGAGCTTAGACTGTGTCACTGGTTAAATGTCCGTTTTCCCCTTTCTAGCTTTGTTATTTGAGTTATCCTAGCCTTAGGTTTCTCATCTGTAAAATGGCTATAGTAAATGTAGGATTTTGATAGGAATTCAAGGCTGTTATCATGTATTTAGATCATGATGATGCACTTAGCAAGTCATAGTGCCCGTTAGCTGTCATTACCATGATTAGCCATGATTACACTAAAGTATGTGTTTTCTTGAACTTCAAAAGAGTCTTTGAAATCACTATTTCAGACCATCACCAAGGAGTTAAGAGAACCCAGATATCTAGAGCTAATGCTCTCTGATTATCCATTTTTATTCCACTGGGGATATAAATATCCATAAACACAACCTCTTCCTAAAAAGAACTCTTAGAATAGCTGTCCAGGGGTAAGGCCAGGAATAGAGATTTGCCAAGTTAGGGGTTATCTAGAACTAGAGGTTTCAAAGGATTTGAAGGAGGTTCTGCAGGTCCACCAAGAAAAGGAACATTTTAGGCAGGGGGTACAGCAAGGAAGTAAGAACATAGAACAACACACTGGAGTTGCTCAAGCACAAAGGGAAAGTGAAGACCAGGAGGGAGATAAGACCAGCAAGGTAAATAGGAACAAAATGGTGGAGGGCCTTGGAAGCCATATTGGTGGAGCTTGGATACTATCAGGTGGGTGGTAAGGAGCCTTTAATGACTTTGAAAGCCAAGGATCATCATCATCATATTTGAATTTTTAGAATTATCATTTTAGGGAGCCAAATGGAGAATAGGTAAGAGGCTATAAGCCCAAAGGGTGTTATAATTTTCCAAAAGCGAGGTGACATCCTGCATAAATATGGCTTTAGTAAAGTTAAAGAGGAGAAAGTAGGGATCAGACATATTTAGGGATTCAAAACTATCATAACTTGGTGATTATACCAGCTTTTCCTTCCTCATGCATTAAAGCTGATGGGAAAAGATATTTTTAAAAAACACAAGTGTGAATACGATGGCAGAAATCAGATGGAAGAGATCTATCCTCTGCGGATTATCTCTGTCTCTATTATATTTGGATAAATTAATAAGATCTTCGAGTTCAGGGAGATTGAAGGGATTAATAAGGAGCCCCTTCACTGAGCTCAGACAGCTCGCAGGAGCAGGCCGCTGCCTGCTGGGAGGACCTGGGGAGGGAGCTGAGTGCCGAGAGCTGAGAGCTAAGCCACCCGAGGCCGAGGCCGAGGCTGGGACTGGAAGCTCTCTCAGGAATCACTGCAGTTTGAGACTCAGCCACCCCCAGAGTCCAGAAGAAAGTGGAGGAAGGATACGCGTTTGCATGTGTCTGCGTGTATGTGATCTGACAGAGAAGAAATGGAAGTTGGACTTTGTGCAAACCACTTACCTGTTTTAAGATTCAGATTCTTTATGAAGAAGGAACGGTTGACCTACATGAGCTCTGAAGTTCTTTTTGACTTAAAAATTGTGAGGTGTTTTGTATTTAGAGAGGCTATTAACAGTCCATATCTTAGGTATTTATGTATTAAACTTGGTCTGGAGCAGTACCTTCATATTTTATGGTAACATAACCCCTTAAAGATTTTGAAATACTACATAATTGTCATTCATTTTTTTAGTTGGCACCTAACATTCCTTATCATGAGCTTAAATAATTAGAGAGGATGTAGTTTCTGGCATAATATTTATATATCTTTAAATGGTGTTTCCAGTCAGACCTTGGTGCTACATATTTGCTTCATTTATTTTATGGAACACGTCCCCCATGACATCTGATTAGCAAAGGCAGTCCTCACTGTTACACCATCAGCTAAATCAGACTAGCTTTCTCTCAGAAAAGGGACTTATTTAATTCAAATGAATGTGTTAAAACATGTCCCTGAGGGGTGTCTGGGTGGCTCACTCGTTAAGTGTCTGTCTTCAGCTCAGGTCATGATCCCAGGGTCCTGGGATGGAGCCCTGCATCGGGCTCCCTGCTCAGTGGGAAGCCTGGTTCTCCCTCTCCCACTCCCGCTGCTTGTGTTCCCTCTTTCGCTGTGTCTCTCTGTGTCAAAAAAATAAAAAATCTTTAAAACAAACAAACAAAAATGTCCCTAAGATGGCCTCCTTACTTCTCAATTCCAGTTCTAAGAGAGAGAGGTAGTTGATGATAACGATGATGAAGATGATGATGGGGAGCTGGGGAAGTGGTCTCAGGTCCCCTCCATGTAGTTCATTGTGGAATTCAGTGTGAGGAAGCAGAAGCTAGCCAGGGAAAGCTCTTCCTCCCCCTGTGACAATGGTGAAGGAAAAACAGGACAAGCCCAGCTACCTGAGCACCTTCTCAACCTTTTTTTACATCTCTCTTTTTTTTTGTTTGTTTTTCATTTTTTTATTAAGGTATTACTTACATACATTAAATTCAACCTTTTTAGCGCATGGTTCTGGGACTTTTGTAGACATCAACCCTTCCAGGACACCATTCCTCCCCCAAATTCCTCTGTGCCCCTTTAGAATCAGCCCCTCTCCCCCCAACCCCCAGCCTCTGGGGACTACTGATCTATCTTCTGTCTCTGTGGTTTTGCCACTTCTGGAATATCAGATAAACGGAATCATTTAAGGCTGGGTGTGTTCAAATACATCCATAGATTTAAGAAATACATGAACAGGAGCCTTTGGAGGTATCTGTTGGAGACTGGGAAGCATTTGAGCACTCCTACCTGTCTTTAGAAGTATTTTGTTAAATAAGTTCACATGAGTGAAGGACTTATAAGGATGCCAGACATAAAGCCATTATATTGCTATTACTATAATCTTTATTACTATTACTCTTAGTATCATGACTGCCATTGCTGCTGTCGTTCTTGTTCTTTTTTTTTTTTTTTTCAAGATTTTATTTATTTATTTGACAGAGAGAGATCACAAGTAGGCAGAGAGGCAGGCAGAGAGAGTGAGAGGGAAGCAGGCTCCCTGCCGAGCAGAGAGCCCGATGCGGGACTCGATCCCAGGACTCTGAGATCATGACCTGAGACCAAGGCAGCGGCTTTAAACCACTGAGCCCCCCAGGCGCCCCTCGTTCTTGTTCTTTTTGTTTGTTTGTTTGTTTGTTTGTTTACAGCATAACAGTGTTCATTGTTTTGGCATCACACCCAGTGCTCCATGCAGTACATGCCCTCTCTATTACCCACCACTTGGTTTCTCAACCTCCCACCCCCCCGCCCCTTCAAAACCCTCTGGTTGTTTTTCAGAGTCCATAGTCTCTCATGGTTCATCTCCCCTTCCAGTTTCCCTCAACCCCCTCTCCTCTCCATCTCCCCATGTCCTCCATGTTATTTGTTATGCTCCACAAATAAGTGAGACCATATGATACTTGACTCTCTCTGCTTGACTTATTTTGCTCAGCATAATCTCTTCCAGTCCCGTCCATGTTGGTACAAAAGTTGGGTATTCGTCCTTTCTGATGGAGGCATAATACTCCATTGTGTATATGGACCGCATCTTCTTTTACATCTCTTAACATCCTATTGCCCAAAGCAAGTCACACAGACGGCCAACACAATGAGATAATGAGGAGGGAAAGTATCCAACTTCTATTTTGCTGTTGAGGTAGAAGTTGGGGAGGCAGGGAGTAGTATATAATTTAGAAAAATCTTATCTGCCATAGTAAAATAATACAATTTCACAGATGGAAACAAGGTACAACAATACAATAATTTTTGCGTGGCAAAGTTCATTTCAATCTAACCCCTTTGTGTACTGGATTTCATTCTTTGGGGAAGCCCCTTACTTAGATCATATCGATATGTCCATATGTCCACGTATTCAAATGTGAAGTAATGAATACAATTCACATGGCAATATAGGGTGTCCAGCTACTGAATATGCTAACCTGGTCACCAAGATCTAGTCATGCAAACAAAAATTATGAAGACCAAGTCTATTTTATTAAGTATATCAAAATATAATCAACATTCACATTTAGTTTTGTAAATGATGAACAGCAAGAGTGTGGATAATCTAAAGCTGTAGATAATCCTAAAAGTCTTTCTATTGACTCTAGATTTGATTGTAAGATTTTGTGGTCAGCAAGATTTAGCTCAAGCAAAATTAAAATTATGATGTCTTTCATTCCCAGAACAGACACCCAGCCAACAAGGACAGGTGGCCCAGAATTAAAATTTGGTGGTATATAATTGAAAGTTGATTTAATGATTAAATGAAATAATATTTGTAAACCATTCTGCAGATTCTCTGGCACACCGTAGATGCTCATTAATTATTTCTCCCCATATCTTTTCCTTTTCTTTCTATTTGTTCCAGTAGAACAAAAAGATTGTGTTCTTAACCAATTACTTCAAGTGGCTTATTGGGACATGGAAATAAGAAAACATTTGGTTTGAACTCAATTTTTTTTTCATTTAATTAAAACTGTACCTCAACAGTTTCAGCTATTTGAATGTACTGTTCCTAGCTGATTAAAATGAACTAAAATTCCCCTGATAGCAAGAATATGACATTTAATTAAATCAGCAGTATACCAAAACATTTGTTCAGCTGTAGGTTTATGTTGTTTTTCAGCAGATCCAAGTTCATGTTGTACTTTATATCCCAGCCCGTTGTGTGCAGTTTTGTGAATTTAACTGTGTACTTTTCATAATCATGTTTATTCCTTTGAGGATTCAGAATTTCTGATAATTAAAAATAGTTGTAATTAATGCTAAATTAAAATCTGTGAATGGTAAGAAATGTTCTTTTAAAAGATGCAATTAAATTCTATCTATAGACTCTATACCTATATCTAGTCTATCCATATATTTCTAGTGGATAGTTTTATTTTTTAAAGGTTTATTTATTTGAGAGAGAGAGAGCACACACATGGTGGCGAGGGGAGGCAGAGAGAGAGACCCTCAAGGAGGTTCCAGGCTGAGCGCCCAACCCAGCATGGGGCTCACTCCCATGACCCATGAGATCATGATCTGAGCTGAAACCAAGAGTTGGAGACCTAACTGACTAAGACACCCAGGGTCCCCTCTGGTTGGTAGTTTCATGTAATAAACTTCTCAAGATCTAATAACAATGTAAAAAGTGTGCCATTGATAATAAACACAGCATCAGATAATTAGTTATCATTATACAAATTCAAGATTAGGATCCAAGACCATCAAATTCTACTATTTACAGATTCTTTTGTCTTTCTGAATTAAAACATCCCTTTATCCATAATGATGAAATATTCATTTGTAAAAATTTGTTTTTTATTAATTCAGCAGTGGTGTACTATATAACCAGAAATACTCACCACTTTCCTGAAAACAGTCTCACAGAAGAATTTAGTTACTGTACCTTCTTGCAACTTATACCCTGTGTTACACACGTACACTGTATATATTATTAATTAGATATATCAACTTGATCATGTAATTTTATTTTGTGAAATAGAAGCAATAAGCAGACAAACACAACATATGCCTGATGGTATTAAATAAAATTAAGTTAATCTTTATTTTATTAGACAGCAGTAATATTCTGAATGTACTTAGAATTTTTTTTCCCTCCAAGTTGGATTTGGGTTACTCTTGTTAATTGCTATGCATCCATCATGTCAGGAAATCTACCTGCATCAGCGTCATCTGTTAATGATAATTTGAGAGTAGCACTTTTTCTTCCCGTATTAGCTGCAAAAATAAATATAAATACATTATTTCAAGTTTTACAAAAATCAAAATTGGTTTTAAATTTTACAAAGGGGAAATAATTCTATTGAGTATATAAAGATTGTATGTCTTGTTATATATAAGTTTTAACAATGTGATTATTATATGTTCTACCTACAAGCTGGCTACATTAGACAGAAGAAAGTACCCATGAATTGGACTCCACTTGGGCCTAAGCCTAAATCACTTAATGCAGACTATTTTATGGTATTTGTGTGACATTCCAAGTATTTTTTCTAACATTGTCTTTGAAAAGAAATTATTGCCCCTTGATTACTCATAATAAGAATAATTTGCAACAGGATCTGTAGTATCTTATGCCACATCAAAAAAATGGATGTGTTCTTATGACTTAAGACTTATATTTCTCTCTCTCTTCCTGGCATTCAGCTGTTCAAGGATCAAGTGTTATTTTCCGAACGGTGGAGGTCACATTACATAAAGAAGGCAATACCTTTGGTTTTGTAATACGAGGTAAGTGGTGGCTGGAAAATATGAATCATCTGATATTCTTGGAGAATTTGTCAATGAAATATTAGCAGTGAACTAGAAAGTCATCCAAACAACAACAGATGTTTCTAATGCATAAAGTCACCTTATAATATTTGCACCATTATTTTAAAAAATAAAGCAATGAGTGGGAGTCAAAGAATCCAAATGACCTAGATTTGTTTTCAGCCCATTAATACAGAGCAAGAGATCACCGTTTGTGAACCTTGTCAGTTCATTTGTCCTACTGATTTAAACCACTTTTCAACATGTGTTTTGCTTTCCCTTAATACTTTTTTTTACCTTCGAGTCAAAAAACGTTGATGAATATGGCTTGATTTGATTTAATATACTAGGATTAAGCAACTTTATTTTCTCCTGAAATACATTTTGTTATTGTAGCTTTCTAAAAATGGATTGAAGATAATCTAATCCCTGAGAACCTATATGCATCAGCTTAACTTACTTTATTATGGAATGACATTAATAATAAAGATTTCAAGTGACTCCAACTTGTCTATAAAACCATCAATTCTGAGCTGTAATTCTGGCTTTCAATATTTTATTTTTCTTATTAGCAGGTTCATACCTTAAAAACTGTAGATAAACATCTTGTAATTCCTAGTGTGACAATAAATTTCAATAGGGAGCTATGTAGGCATCAAGGAATTTTTTTAACATTTCACATTTCTTGATTTTTTTTTGTCTTTACCTATTATATTTTATATTTCACCAGGTCAAATTTTTATCCAAATTATTAAAACATTAGTTGAAATTAACTAAGCGTCTTAATAAACATACATGCATCAAGGAATAAAAGAAATGTGTTCACTTCTATAGACTTGTCTTAAATAACTAACCTTAAACATTAGATTCCATTCCGTGCCAGTTATCTAGCAAATCAATCATTAATTTATTAAGGACTTGTCAGCACGTCAGCATGTCAGCAGAGGGCCGAGTACTAGGGAGTCATAAGACAGCTCCCTATCTGCAGGGAATTATAATCCAGTGAATTTAAGACATAAGTTGATAAAGTACCCAAGTGAATGATAGAGAAAATGGAAAATGTGGAACTCACTGAGTGATTTAGACCAGCAATTATTACCTTTTTCTGACCAGCTCCTGTTTTTAGATGGAGTGTTGTACCTTCATCATTTACCTTTAACCATTCCCACATTGTCGTGCAAAGGAACTAGAAGAATGTAATAAAGAGTCAGTATACAAGTAATTTTGGCTCAGAGGGTGGTAAATACAAATCTGTGTTTGCAATATAGGTATGCAATATAGAATGACACACTTGAACTACAGGCCTACAACCCTAATTATTGAAAAGCTGCAGTAAAAAATACTGCTGGTGCAAATATTCATTACTAGTTGCTATATGGTTAATCAATAACAAATCAAATTGCTAATGAAAGAGCTAAAGCAACAGTAATTTATCATTAGGAACAAAAAAAGAATGGAAGCATCTGAAATCTATAACCACCTCAAGACAACCAGCAATACAATGTCAACAAAACGCCCATCCCACCATTTGCAAGAATTTCAAGTATCTGTACATGCATGAAGAATAAGCATTTTCTAGGATGAGCCTAGAATACTATCTGGTACATCATAGGTGCTTAATAAATACAGGAATAAATACTTGAATGTGGCCTAGATTTGTGTGGACATAGACTTCTTAGTGTTACACTGATTTTAAAAACTTCCTAACAATGAATCAGTTTTAGTTTATGAAAACCACATTTTTGTAGGCTTTAAACACTCCCTTAGTACATCAGTTGAATGCAAAAGTTTGTGGAATTTTGTACAATTTTTCAGGAGAATCAAAGGAAGCCTTTATATTTTTAGAGTAGTTTGAGGCCCACCTGAAAGTTCGTCCCTGCTCAAAAGGTGGCCCCCACCCCTCCCTTCAGAATCCCGATTCATCCCAAAAAGAAGTGCAGAATGAGAAAGTACTGTGGGTTGATGTTATCCAGGCAGAGAAGACATCATGGCATCGATGGATCTGAGCTAAACTTATTTCAGTGAGAACACCAGGACTTTCAGGAAGGAAGAGGTTAGTATCAGGAGGACAGTATCACAGATGGAGGACCTTCATTCCGTATTGGTGAATTTCTTCTTCACCAGTTAGAATCGGTGTTGGAACAATAAAGCGGGCTTTTACCTGATGAATGGAATTGCATTTCTACTGCTATTTGTGAGAGGTTCTAAAACCTTGACTCCCCAAACAATAGAACCTTTCACCTATAGAATGAAAAATGATGTCTGGTCTGAAATTTGCAGAGTTAAATTTGAGTTAATGCCCTTGCCACCAAGCTAAGGAAGATGGCTTGGAATAATGGGGAAAGCACTCTGCCACTAAGTTCCTTTTCACTTTGGGCAAGTGAACTTTATCAGTCATTCTCAGCTAGAAAATTGTAGATAGGGTCTACTCACCTAATACATGGAGCCCAGTATTCAGATTTGGTCTGCATTGTGGCCCCAGCATGGATATTTTTAAAAAGCATTCCAGGTGAGTGATGCTAACATACAGCTAGAATTGAGAATATTACTGGTCTCTGAGTGGTCTCTGTTTTGCTTTGCAGCTCCAAATGTCTAGAACTAGGAGAATCATAAGCTAAATTTGGTCATTATTTCAAATACTGATAAAATGCCACATATCAAGAAATTTAGACCTATATCACCCTTTGCCATGCATTCACTGTTACGGATTTAAATGTAGACCAGATCAAAATTATGGGAAGTCTTGTACTGTCTTGGGCACCCCATCCTTTTCTAAATCAACATCCCTTCAGGAGAAAACAGATCTATCTTTTTATGATCACCTTTCCAAAGAGAAATTACATAATAGTATTTATATAAATGTGGGTAAGCATATTGCTGTAATTTATTGTCATGATTTGCATTTTAAAAATGCTTTTCTGAGGAAGTTGTGAATTTCCTATTGTAAGTAAAGACGAACTTTGAAAGAAGCCATCAAACTGAGGGAAAGAATGAGATACTGAAATGGAGCTCGTATCATTCAGCCAGACTGAATAAATCATTTGTAGCAGAAGTGAGCAGAAAGGAAGCATTTGTGTTCCTCAGGAGCAGTGAATGCCTTTTGATTTTTCGTTGGGGCTAGATTCTTTAAGTTGACCTCTCTACCTGTTCCAAGTTTGGGAAATGCCAGTCTGTTCTACCAGGCAGGCATTAGGGATGGAATATTTGATGGTTAATATTCATACTTTTCAGATACTGGCAAACTAGGGACCCCCAGGTGGGCAGCCAGGATGGTAATGTGTAAAGAAACCAGGTCAGATGCAGAATAGTTAAGAAAGTGGAGATGTCCAGCCTGAAGAAGATGAGACTTTACAGGTGTATGATCACTGTTTTCTACTTTCAGAAAATGTTTCTTAGAGTAAAGAGCATCCATTTTTGTGTCACTGCTCTAAATAATAGAACAAGGACCAGGAGATGAAAGCCGAAGGAAGAAGGTATCAGATGAATAATTAGAAAGAAGCTTCCAACACCACAATGTGTCCAAATGTAAAATGGGCTCCTCAGATCTAATAAGTAGGCCATCTGGGGGTTCTCAAGAAAAGGCTGGGGGAGCCCAGAGTATGGAAGTTTTACAAAGGGGTCCTGGATGTAGAAGAGAATTTATAATAAATTACCTTCCATCTTGAAGTTTCTCTGTTTCCACGAATTCTTGAGCAGAAATTGTCCTTATCCAGAACTAAAATCTCCATAAAAGCATTGCAGTTGTTTTGAAATAGTCTGTCAAATTTGCCCCCATTTTTTGAATAGCCCAACTTTAATGGAACAGACTTCAGCCTCTTGAATTTTTTCTTTCTTGCTTTAGGTACTTATATACCCTTTCCCTCTTCAGTTTTTGCTTCCTTTGTGTCAGGTTGTAGACCTACTCACCTGTGTCATAGCCCAGGTTCATTGGCCCCAGGGATAGCCACCTGCACTTTGCTCATAACTGGTTGTTCTCATTAGGCTAGTACTCGCCAATAGTTCATGCTCTTGTGACCTAGTTGTTAAATATTTTCTGTATCACGCCTGAATCCAGCCATTTATTTATTGAGAGGTGGAGACATTGTGACTTCAAAAGCACATTCTATATAAAACGGAGAAGATTTTTGGAAAAAATTTCCATGTTTCCCTCTGCACAGCAACAAAACGTACATTAGTTCCATGCTGGCATTTTGTAAGTGATTCTTTTTAACAAAAACATTGTTAGGCTGTATTTCTTTTTTCTTTTTTTTTTTTTTTTTTGCTAGGAGGAGCACATGACGATAGAAATAAATCTCGTCCAGTTGTAATAACATGCGTTCGTCCTGGAGGACCTGCTGACAGGTAAACTTTGTCTCTCTGTGTCGCTGTCCAGATAGATTACACAAAGCTGCGGCAAGCAAATATGTTGGAATGTGAAAACTGAAATTGTTCGGGCTGTGGAATCAGAAGAAGGTTCGAGTCCAGGCTCGACCCTTAATTACCCTATGTGTTTGGCAAGTGACTTAATGGTTCTGAGCTCAGTTTCCTCCACTGTAAAATGTAGACACCAATACCTACCTTTCAAGGTCTTCAGTTTGTTGTTTTGTTTTTTTTTTTTTTAAGATTTTATTTATTTATTTGATAGAGACACAGTGAGAGAAAGAACACAAGCAGGGAGAGTGGGAGAGGGAGAAGCGGGCTTCCCACTGAGCAGGGAGCCTGACGCAGGGCTCAATCCCAGGACCCCGGGATCGTGACCTGAGCTGAAAGCAGCAGCTTAACCGACTGAGCCACCCAGGCGCCCCTGAAAGTGACTTTTAGTAAGAGGGAAGGAGCGTTGTCAGTGTCTAGAGCTATCTCTTCCTTACTGATTAGAATATTTGAAAGGGCAGCTCTTTCCTTTCACATGGGGTGGAGGGTCCTAAGTAAACTCACAACTTAGCTGTCTCAGGAGATACTTGTCTTTGTATTAATTTCCCACAGCAAAAGTCAATTCCATAAAGGCAGGAGACCACAACTCCTGCCATTCGATATTGTTGAGGGGTTGGGAAAAAATCCCCTGATTACCCCAGACTTTGTACTATATTTCAAATGAGGATACAGTTTTTAAACCTTCTCTTATACAACAGAAACAGTAATGATACATACTATTTATTGAGCACTTAACCATGTGCCAGGAAGCATACTAAGTGCTTGGCAGACATTATTTTATTTCATCCTCGCAGCTGCCTACGAAATGAAGTATTTTTATCCACACTTACAGGTGACAAAATTGAGGTACGGTATGCTTAAGTGACTTGGCAGCTAGCTTATTCACGGAAGAGCCAGGATAGGAATTCAGGTTTCTTTTCCTTCAAAACTCATGCTGTTAGCTCACTTTTCTAAAAAGTTTGTGTTTAATATAAAATAAGAGACTATGAAGATATTGGTTTCTCTTGTCAATGATTTTTCCAGAAGTAAATAACATTTCCGTTCCTTATTAACATTTAGATTGGGGTTGACCAAAATATCAGAAGCAGGCCACTAGTTTGTGAGCAACGTATAACCAATTTAATTTGGGATGAAATGGAATCTAAAAATTTAAGATAAAAATTTAGAGTCAAAATTCGTAAGAGAGTTATCTAGGTGAAAGATATTTAAGAGATTTTTATCCTTTAAAATCCTAAACTTGCAATCGCCCCATTTGGTTTTCTCATCTCCATTACCCTCCCTGAGGCAGGGAGGTTATGATCTGGGAGGCTCCTGGGCTGTATTTTAGTGGTGTACCCTAATATCTGAGGCATCTTTTTCCAGTACCTTGAGTGTCTGTGGTCACAGCAGAAAGAATAGTATTTCCCTCTCTCATAGGGAATATGAGACTGAGTCAATTTAATGATTGCCAAAATGGCCTGATAAATCAATAGGGAAATGTATAGACTAGGGAAATTTTTCACCAGTGCTCCCTGTCCCACTTGGGTTCACCGGTAATAAACTGAATGGAATCAGCAGGCTTTTCTGCTCGCCTGGCTTTGGAAAACTTGGTAAATGCTACTTTTTAGTAGCATTTACCAAGTTTTTACTTTTTAGTAGCATTTACCAAGTTTTCCAAAGCCAGGCTCTAGTAAATCAAATTTGGATATTTTGGCAAAAACCTAGAAAAGGGAAGAAAACTGTGCATTTCGTACTTTTGCGCCCCAAGAATTAAGTGTGGGTGACTTGGTGGTTGACTGATGTGCAGTCATTTCCTTATTACTGACACTCATATTGCAGCAATTTTCTGCTCAGGGTTACGGCTTTCCTCTCTTACTGTCACAACGATGCTTAAAAGGAAATGCAAATGGGATGGATGGCCAAACACGTGAAAGAACCGCTTTAGCTAAGCGACTGTTAATGCTAAACCACATTATGTTCCGCTAACGAAGACTGTTTCTCTGTTCCCCCTGCAGAGAGGGCACAATCAAACCTGGTGACAGGTTGCTCAGTGTGGATGGAATTCGGCTTCTCGGAACCACGCATGCCGAAGCCATGAGTATTCTTAAACAGTGCGGACAAGAAGCAACACTGCTGATAGAATACGATGTCTCAGTGATGGGTATGTCCGAGTCCTGACGTGGGGCTCACTAAGCTCTAGGTCATGTCATTGTCCATCCCTGATAAACCACTCTGGATTAAGAATGGGCTGTTCTGTCCTGCAGCAGACAGAATTTCGTCAGTACTGTATCATTACTCTGTTGGGTTCAGGAAGAGGTGAGTGGTATTTTTCAGCGAGTTAGAGTTCTTTTGTCAATAGCTTCTGTAATAAGGTCCCATTCCGTCAGAGCGTTTCACTTAGCTATCAGTTGTGCTGTGTGGATTACCCTTTGGCAGCAAAGTATTTTCCCCGCCAAATAACAAAAATAGTATTATTAACAAAAGGGCTGGTACTTTGTCTTTTACTACCCAGAGACTGGGAAAAATAGGAGATTTCTTTCCTTCTTGGAACTTCACAGTGTGAAGCTCACTAAGCAGAATCAGTGGAAATTACCAAGCACCTTATCATTAGATTTAGGCACAGAGAAAGAAAAGGGGACATACGGAATCATTGATTAAAATCAATGAGAATCATTGATTAAAGTACAAATACTGTTGAGTGTAGTATTTTTTTTAAATAGAGCTGACACAATGTAGCATTCATTTCAGGTGTACACATAGTGATTTGACAAGCTTGTATGTAACTTTATGCTCACCACAACTATAGCTACCATCCATCCCCATGCAGCACTATTACAGTACCTTTGATTATATCCCCTCTGCTGCGCCTTTCAATCCCATGACATGTTCATTCCATAACTGGAAACCTCCATCTCCCACTCCCCCTCACCCGTTTTTCCATCCCGCCACCCTTTTCCCCTCTGGTAACCATCAGTTTGTTCTCTGTATTTATAGGCCTGATTCTGCCTTTTGTTTGTTTATTCATTTGTTTGATTTTTTTTTAAGATTCCACATATGAATGAAATCATACAGTATTTGCCTTGTCTGACTCATTTCATGTAGCAGAATGCCCATGAGGTCCATCATGTTGTCTCAACTGGCACTGTCTCATCCTTTTTTATGGCTGCATCAGATAACACACCTTCCTAATCTATTCATCTATCTATGGACATGTAGGTTGATTCTGTATGTTAGCTATTGAAAATAATGCGATGAACATAAAGGTTCATGTATTGTATCAAGTTAGTGTTTTTGTCTTCTTTAGGTAAAAACCCAATAGTAGAATTATTGGAACATAGGGTATTGTGATTTTTAATTTTTTGAAGAACTCCCCCCCCCCCACCATACAGAAGCACCAATTTACATTCCCACCCACAGTGCATGAGGGTTCCTTCTCTTCCACATCCTCACCAACTGGTGATAAGTGATGTCGAGCATCTTCTCATGTGTCTCATGTGTCTGTTTGTATCTGAATGTCTTCTGTGGAAAAATGTCTATTCAGTTCTTCTGCCCATTTTTAGTGGGATTATTTGATTTTTCAGTGTTGAGTTATAGAGGTTCTTTATACATTATGGATATTAACTTTTATCAGATGTACCATTTACAGATCTTCTCCCATTTAGTAGGTAGCCTTTTTGTTTTGTTGATAGTTACCTTGGCTGTGTAAAAGCTTTTTATTTTGATGTAGTCCCAATAGTTTATTTTTGCTTTTCTTTCCCTCACCTTAGGAGACATATCTAGCAAAATGTAGTGTACTATTCTTTCTTTCAGTAATGGTTCCAATGGAAATTGATTCTATTTCTACCCTCACAACTATGGTAAAACTTGGAAGATATCCTCATCTGGCTTTTAAATGTTACGAGAGAGCCAAAGTTTTGTGTAATTTTAACTAAGGCAGGAAAAGTTATAAAATAATGAATTGGAACTTGAAATTGAAACTAAACCATGTTCGAAGTACTTCTTGCAATTATCAGACATAATTATCTGACTGGATTTTACCAGGAAGTTTTATACTGGTGAAGTGTATTGGAGGAAAAGAGACTTACTCTATAACTGCAAACTCCTTTCTTTCCCACTCTGTATGATTCATAGAGAACAGTGTTGCTTGGAAGTCTTAATATATCTACTGGCCTGAAATGTTTTAATGAGGTATGAAGCTTCTGAAAAGATTTAAAGTATGAGGGGCACCTGGGTGGCTCACTGGGTTAGGCCTCTACCTTCAGCTCACATCATGATCTCAGGATACTGGGATGGATTCCCGCATCGGGCTCTCTGCTAGGCAGGGAGCCTGCTTCCTCCTCTCTCTCTCTCTCTGCCTGCCTCTGTGCCTACTTGTCATCTCTCTCTCTGTCAAATAAATACATAAAATCTTTTTTTAAAAAAAAGATTTAAAGTATGAGATTTAAGGATTTCTTAGCAGAATAAACTGAATGATGTGCCCTTGACATGGAAGATTCAGAAGTAAGTGAACTTTCCTCCCTCATCTATCTTCTCTTGTATCCTCTCCCTCCTTCTTTTCTTTTTCTTTCTCTTTTGTTATATAGTTTTGAATGGGATTTAGAGTTAGGTGATTTGAGCCCAGTTTTTCACTCCACTGATTTCTAGCTGTTAGTTTGGACCATGTTAATTATTTTCCTGTGCCTTTGTTATCTCATTTGTCAAATGGGGACTAGCGATGCCTATTTTAAAGGTAGTGGAGTTACAATAAAATTATACAGTAAAATATATTTTAAATGATGGTACAATATATTATTAACATTAAAAACTCAAACAGATGTTTAATATATCTAATCATTCGTTCAGTCCACCAATATTTATTGAGCTAAGTGGCAGGTAACAAAAATATAGGAGTACTGTAAACAGACTTGGTCCCTGCATGTTATGAAGCTTGCAGAAGATGGGGAAGACAGACAGTAAACAAGAACTTGATCAAACATACACCCATGATATGTGATCATTACCTGCTATAAAGGGTATGAACTGAATTCTGTGATAGGGAATAAAGGAAAGTACAGGTGAGAGCAGATGCCAGTAGGGTAATCAGTGAAAAGGTGACATGTGGACTAAGACCTGAAGGCTTAAAGGAACCAGCTCCCAAACTGAAGGAAACAATAGTTTATAGGGCCTGAGCACTCTACCCGAAAGAGATAAGCACTCTTCCATGGGGATGGACACAACTTCCATTATTGCCAGAGTCAGGAGGGGAAGGGGTGACCCATCTGTCTGCCTTCACCCCAGTTCACATGTTCTGAATAGTGTTCAACAGTTTCCACACCTCAGAGTTCTCAAATAGCCCCAAACATAGGGGAAAGTGGGTCATCAGGAAGGAAACACATTGAGAGGACTCTAAGTTGCTAAATATAAGATCAGTATACAAAAATCAGTTGCATTTCTTTATATTAGCCAAAACCAGAAAGTTAAAATTTTAGGATACCGTTTATAATAGCAATAAAAAGGAATAAATATAAAAAAGTTGTGTGTGCCCATTACATAAATATATAGATACAGGCATATACATTAAAAAAAATACTTCAATGAAGACCTATGTCACATTATTGAATGGGAAGTCTTAATATCTAAGAGATGTCATTTCTCTCAAAAGCATCCATAAGTTCAATTCTACCCAAAATCTTAAAAGGATCTTTGGGAGGACCTTACTAAGTTATTTCTAAAATGTACTTTGAGTAAGAAAGGGGGAGGGGAGGCCAAAATGGTTTTGAAACAATAGGAAAGCAGAAAAACTTATTCTACCCAATATCAAGACTCATTCTAAAATAATGCTGTTAAGTCTATGTATATTAGCCATAGGATAATAAAGAAATCAGTGGAAGAGAATGGAAACAAACCACTGTGGATATGGAAACACAGGTATAATCTTACATCTGTGGGGAAAGGTTGAACTAGTCAGTGTATGATGCTGGGTCAACTAGCCACATGGGGAAAATTTAGCTAAATTCGTACTTCATAGCCCACTCAAAAATAAATGCTGCATTTGCAAAACCATTTCCCAACAAAGTGCTATTACAAATAACTGGAATGAGTATCTTTTTACCCAAATCTTTGTCTGTATTTCTGATTTCATTAAAGTATGTAGTTCTTATTTAAATATTTGACACATCATTCTAAATTGCCCTCCAGAAAATTTACACTGTTTTATATTACTACCAGCAATGTTTTAAGTGTACATATCTCACCAGAGCTTGTCAATATTGGATATTATCACTTTTAATCCCTCTGATTTGTTAAGTGAAAATTGCATTTATAATTTAATTTACTCTTAAAAATTTCTAGTATAAGTGAATATTTTTTCATATGAACATTAGCCAATTTCATTTTTTATTTATGCTTTTGCCTTTATTGACTCCCTATCGCTATTGGATATGCTCTATTTTTTATTGGTTTGTATAAACTATATATTAAGGACATTCATCCTTATCAGTTTTTTTTTAAAAACTTTGTCAGTAGTGTCCCATTTTTCACATACTGAAGTTTTTTTTTTGACTTAACTTTTTTCTTAGAATTTAAATATTATTTTTTTCTAAACAGTTATCTAATATCCCAGTCACTTAATAAGGATCTTTCACATATCCCCTATTTTTTAATTTTTTTTAAAGATTTTACCCATTTATTTGACAGAGATCACAAGTAGGCAGAGGCAGGTAGAGAGAAAGAGAGAAGCAGGCTCCCTGCTGAGCAGAGAGCCCGATGTGGGGCTCGATCCCAGAGCTCTGGGATCATGACCCCAGCCGAAGGCAGAGGCTCCAACCCACTGAGCCACCCAGTGCCCCTATTTTTTAATTTTTTTAATCATACATTTAATTATTAAATATACTAACCTCTACATCTGGGCTAGTTGTTCTGATCTCTATATCTAGTTTCACACCAGAATTCAGGATCAGACTTTTAAACTGAAGTCTGAACATATGAGCACTTGTTACCATATAAAAGGACACACATTTATATTTGGAAAAAATATTTATCTATATACTACATCTGTTATATTATTCTAAGTTTTGTTAGCTTTATGTAGCAAATGAGCAAACATTGATTTGGGTTTTTCAATTTTTTTTTCAATTTTTTTTTTCAATTCTTTTTTCTCTCTTTTCTTCTTTTCACCTCTCTTGTACCCACTTGCTTACTGTCTCTCAACTTTTTCTCTCCTCTTTTCTTCCTCTATTTCATCTTCTGTTCTTCCTCCTTTCCTTTCTAGCCACCCAATTCTTTTTAATATCCTGCTCTCAGTTTCTCTGTTCTAATTGTCTTGCCTGATGTTTGTCTTTCTTGCTTTTTCCCATTCCTGTTCTCCTAATTGGGTTAAGATAGTGTTGAGTATCCACAAGATCAAATGATTGAGAATGACAGTTTGAGAAAGAGAAGTAAAAATGGTACCTTAGAATATGGGATACTTTAAATTATAATTGTCCATCAGATATTAATGGAAACTTTCTTTTCTAACAAAAAACACATTCCCTTTTTTGGCAATACTTTTTCTTTTTTAACTTTTGTAACTTTTCTTCCTCAAAAGGAATGAAATGAGTTCTTATACAACACAGCCTATTTACTCTAAAAGGCCCAATTAGCATTCCAAACTCTTTGTAAGTCAATTGCCATTAAAAAATAGTTTACCACCCTGTTTTTTTTGGTGAAAAAATTCTAACATTCATAGACTTAAGATTTGATAAACCAAAAAAATTTGTTTTATCAAATTTTTAACAGGATATGAGCAGAAAAGGATTTTTTAAATGGGAAAATATTCAGTCAACCAGAACTTTGGTAACAAAGACACTGATATTTTCTTTGTTGAATATAAGTATTAAACATGTTCTATAACGCTTAAGACTCTAGGTCAGGTACTGGCCTAAAGATTATCAATTCTTTTTATACATAATATATTCATCAAGTCCTAATGGAAAATGTGTTGAGATAGGCATTAGATTATATTGATTCCTATTTTGTACTCTTGCCAATCTCCCTTGAAGTTAGACTCAATGACTTCATTTCTTTGTATTATGTTTTCCTTCTATAAAATAAGAATAATGATATTTACCCTATTCAGCTCATTAAGATACTAAAGTCCTCAATAATTAAACATTTAAAACAAAAAGACATTCATTTTTATTTTTTTAATTTTTTTTAAAGATTTTATTTATTTATTTGACAGACAGAGATCACAAGTAGGCAGAGAGGCAGGCAGAGAGGGAAAAGCAGGCTCCCCGCTGAGCAGAGAGCCGGATGCGGGCTAGATCCCAGGACCCTGGGATCATGACCTGAGCTGAAGGCAGAGGCTTTAACCCACTGAGCCACCCAGGTGCCCCAAAGACATTCATTTTTAAAGGAAACTAGGAACTAGGAGCTATTTAGAAATACAGAAGAAATAAATTTATGAAAGAATATATAAAACTCAAAGGTTATGGGCCTCCGTTCAGATACCTTCCTATCACTCTTAGATAAAGCTAAATAGATGCCAAAAAATGCAATAGAAAACTTGAGGGCTTAAATTGGGAAAATGAGGAGCAGTAGTTCAACAGTATACGAGGACACCATCAAGTACAAATAACAGAACCCCAATATAACCTAGCATCAGGAGGGAATTATTTGCTTGCAAAAGTCAGAAGTCCGTGGTGTATCCTAGCTTCAAATACAAGTTCTGTAATGTCATAGGCCTTCTGTCTTTCTAGTCTCCTTGCCTAGAAATGACTCTCCTTATCTTATGATAAGATGGCCCCAGCAGCCACAAGTCTACATTATCTTGAACGTTGATGAGGCCAGAGAAAGAAATGAGATTGGATCACCCCTAGAGGATTCTTAGTGACTTAGCTTGAAGCAAATGTTGACCATTACAGTAAGCACTATGTCCAGGGATATAGTATGCTCTTTGCTCTTTCGGTAAGGGAGGCAGAAATGTATGGTAAACAGCCCCAACAGAATGAGACAGAAAAATGGCACTTCCCCAGAGCAGATGGTGTTGACTTGATGAAAGTAATAGATGCCCTTTTGAGGCTATATTTTAATGTTAAACATTATATTCCCACTAAACGTGAGTTATATTTTCTCTAATATGAGAGTTTCCTTTCCTTCACAACCTCACCAGCACTTGGTATTCTCAGTCTGATTCATGCTAACTCTTCTGATGGATGTGTAATGGTACCCCACTTTAAGTTTAATGTATATTGCCTCAGTGAATAACCATGTGGAGTGCCTTTTCATTTGCCAGTGGGACATACTTGTTGCATTGGTTTTACTTTTAGTACTTTTATTTATTCATATATTATTAAAAGTATGACACAGTGTATCTTAGAAGAGTATATCTATAATCGTAGATATAAATATTGATCTTATTTATTTATACATTATTAAATGTACACAAATTATTTCTGTGTGTGTGTGTGTGTGTGTGTGTGTATGCATACAACCATAAATCTCAACCTTGGAATCAGATATATTTTTCAGCAAATCTCAGAATATAAATGTCAGCGAATTCAATAACCTATTTAGGAAAACAGTTGCAACTCTAGATTTTATTAATCAAAATGAAGTTAGTCTGTTAAAATCCTAAGGAAAGTATATTGAGATAAGGAAGACTGAGAAGGAAATTAAGAGTTCAATTTTGGATATGTTATGTTTCAGATGTCTATCATCTAAGTGATGTGTAGAGTATGCATTTGGGTATTTAAGCCTGGATTTTACTGCAGAGGTTAGGGTAGGTGATACGATTTTTTTTTAAGATTTTTAATTTATTTATTTGACAGAGAAAGACAGCAAGAGAGGGAACATAAGTAGGGGGAGTGGGAGAGGGAGAAGCAGGCTTCCCACCAAGCAGGGACCCTGATACAAGGCTCGATTCTAGGACCCTGGTATCATGACCTGAGACAAAGGCAGATGCTTAATGACTGAGCCACCCAGGTGCCTGGTGATATGAATTATTGAGTCAACAGCACAGAGATGGATCTTAAAACCATGAGGCACCATAAGGAAGTGAGAGAGAGAAGAGAGAACTGAGCTCTGGGGCTCTCCAAAAGTGACAAGTCACAGGTTGGAAGGGTAAAGCAGAACCTATGGAGTAAGTTGAGAAGAAGCATCCAGTGGAAGAGTTGGAGAACCAAAGCAAAGTGCTGAGTCACAGAGGACAGATTTTTCCTCTGCAGAATGGTGGTAATTATACTACCAAACTCACAAGTTCCTATGAGAAGCAAAAGAATCAATACATACTCAGCATTTGGCACAAAATATGTGCTCAGTAAACATGAACTACTTGTTTAAAATATTTGAGGGAAAAGCATCCCCCTTAATTATTGTTGAAGTGTATTACCAAACAACTGGGTCTGCGAGTTCTGCTACTGGAAACCAAGTAACATAAAATACATGGAGAGCAAGAACATCTGAACACAATGACTTCATTAAGTCAAACAAACTTTTGAAGTCAAACAAACTTGGATGGGTCTTGGCTCTCTGTTGACCTTAGACATGTTACTGAGCCTCTCCAAGCTTCAACCTTCCCCTCTCTAAACCGGGGATGATAATAGCACTTCTATAATGGTTTGATGGAAAGATTGAGTGAATGTATATAAAGTAAAAACTAAACTAAACTGTTACTGAATTCTGGGAAATTAAAGTTGACTATTTCCATGCTCCACTTCCCTAAAATGAACCTCAGGTCTCCCATTATTACCCTGAATTAAGAAACAGCTGAAGCTTTATTCTGCGACAAGACTGAGTCACTGATAAAAAGAATATTTGAGACATATGTGTCCTGGATAATTTTATTTTCTAAAATTCATCAAAACACTTACTTTGCTTAAAACTTTGCTAAAAATCTTTCTAAAATATGTTTCTGATAATGTATTTAATATTAAAGATACTTGAGTCTTTGGGAGTGAGGAGCACACAGTTATCTCAAGGACATTGTTCTGAACATTAATCTTTAGATCAGTGCAGAGTCAAGAGGTTTAGAAGATTATACCAAACTGTACTAAAATAGCTTATTCCGGATTTTTAAAAATTTTAAGATCCTCTAATAATTATTTATTTTATAACTTTCCTCTTTCTTCCATGGGAAGCCCTGTGGAGAGCCATCAGTTAATATGGATTTCCTGTGGGCCGTATTAAACAAGACTCATTGTAGTATAATTTAAGTAAGATTTTTTACTAAGAAACAGTAATCAGAATCATTTTAGTAGATGTCAAATGTAACCAACAAGTTATTATTGTTGATACTAAGATGGAAATGTACTAAAATGTTTTCTCAAATACTGTGCTTTTTCTACTGTTGTTTCTTTTTTTTTTTTTAAGATTTTATTTATTTATTTGACAGAGATCACAAATAGGCAGAGAGGCAGGCAGAGAGAGAGACAGGGGGAAACAGGCTCCCTGCCGAGCAGAGAACCCAATGTGGGGCTCAATCCCAGGACCCTGAGATCATGACCTGAGCCGAAGGCAGAGACTTAACCCACTGAGCCACCCAGACGCCCCTCTACTGTTGTTTCTAATATCTACTATTCCCTTTCAAAAATATACTCTCCCTATATAAATATACCTAAGTCAACTCTACCTCTTTCCCTGATCCTACTCTGATTTAGTTTATCCAGTTTCTCTCATTTTCTCTCCCTTTTGAACCCCACTAGTACTTTCTTGGCAACTTGTAAGGGATTTACATTTTGTCTTGCCTTAGTTACCTGTGAGTTTTTCTGTTGTGCCTCTGGGTTCTGTAGACTCCTTGGGAACACTGACTGAATCATCTTCTTTGCTTATTTCTTTATCTCACGTGGAGACTCCAGATATACATAGGAGGCTCTTAATGATAATGGCAGATTGAACAATGCAATCACCTATAGATTAGCTGTTCTTAGGACTAATCACCATTAAGTGGATGTGTATAGAATATAGTGAAATATCAATGCTTATGTGGTAGGTCTAAAATGAAGTTACTTCATGATATCTTCTTACATTGCAGAATGACATCATGAATCTTTAAATCACAAAAACCTCTTAATCTGCCTGTGGGTGTTTTCTTGTGTTCCTGTAAGTCTCTGACTCTCCTCTTAATTTCTCTGCTCACTTCAAACCTTTCCTTTTATTTACCTGGACTAAGCCAGTATGCAAAACCAAGGATGCCAGGAAAAATATTATCCTTTCCTTGAAAATGCCCAAGTGTATTATATGTTTGCCCAGATGTATGGATAGTCCTTCGTAGTTTTCAAGTAACTGTTTTATTAGGGATCGATTTGTACATTACAAGTCTTCAGAGAAGATGACTAACCCTTTTTGCATTCAAAAGTGTTGGTTTGTTGGTGTTATCACGACTGGATCTTGGCTATGCTTTGCATTTCATTTTTTTCAGAATATCAAGATTTAGATATAACACTTCTACCAGTGACTTCTGAGTCACAGGTACCAAGAGGAAATTGGCCACTATTTGTACATTGTAGTCTGTTTCTACCAGATGATCTTGATGTACTGGAAACTGAGTTTTTCAAGGGCTCCTAGAAGTATTTATAACATACATGCTTTGTGGGAGACCAGCATAACCTCCACCTCATAGACAATTTCATCAAGAGTTTTCTACATAAAAAAATCTAATCTTCAAATGGCAACAGCCATTTATTTGGAATGTTATTTGTCTAAGAGAGAAGGTAGATTTCCTTATAACATTTTACCTAAAAAATTAATTTTTGCAGAACACTCTCATTCCTCCTCATCTGGTTCTTTTACATATTCAAACTCAGAGCCACTTGTCATATGTTTATGGATGCAAAAGGAGTGGATGATGAGAGAGTTACCTTAAATTAGAAAAAGTATGTTTTTATTTTATATTACTAGATTATAATAGATGTGTTTTTAACTTTACTTGTGTATTATAGTACAAGACACAAATAGGAAAGTGCTGAAATCTTATTTTTACACCTCATTGACTTTTCACTTGTATGTTCTCCACTTGGGTCAAGAAATAGAACATAACTATTATTGCCAAAAACCCCATTCTGTCTCCACCCAATCACTACTCCATCTCTTTCCTTAGTGTAACCCCATCTTGACTTCCTAAATCATAAATTTATTATTTTCCTGATTTTTGAATTGTATATAAATGGAATCAGGTAGTGTATTTCTTTGGCCTTTGGGCCAACAGTGTTTTTGTGAGGTGCTCTCCTACTGTTACACAGTAACAGTAATTCATTTTCTTTCATCGTCATCATAGTATTCTCCTGTAGCACTAGATCACAATTTAGCCCTTCCTGTGGATCATTTGGCTACTGTCCGGTTTAGATTCATAAGTAATGCTGCTATGAACATTCTGGCATATGTCTTTGAGTGAACATGGATGTGTGTTTCTCTGAGGTTGTCCCTAGGAGTGAAAATGCTAGGCCATAAGTTACATTTATGCTCACCTTTAGTATATGGTCTTAAACAATTCTTCAAAGTGGATGTACTCATTTTCATTGGCACCAACTCTTTTGCTTCCTTCACATCTTCCCCAGCACTTGGCATTGTCAACCCTTTTCATTCTAACCATTCTGAGAGTGTGTGATGGTGTGTCTTTGTGACTTTAATGTCTACTTCCAGATGAATAAGGATGTTGGGAACCTTTTCATTTTGGCCATCTGGATATTCTCCTTTGTGGTGTGTTTGTTCAAGTCTTTTGATCCATTTTTTTTTCCTTCTGTTAGGCAATTGTATCATTATAAATTTATGTGAGTTCTTTGTACGTTATGTATACAAACCCTATTTTAGTTACATACATTACCAATTAACCCTAACTACGACATGGAGAAGAAATGCCAGAATTGGTAGATTTAAGCTGTAACATTCCACGAAACTGCTTGGATGATTTTTTGGAAATGTCCTAAGATTTAGACATCCAGATGCCTAGAGAAGGATGTAAAATTCCATCTAGTTTGTTCTACTGTCTTCATCTACCAAATCCAGTGTTGCCATTGAATTTTAGTCCTTGATAACTATTAGCTAGTGCTATGAGCAAAGTGTCAGTATTAACTAGTGCTAGGGAACAAAATATCACAAACAAGGGCTTAAAACTACAACTATTCATCATCTCACATGTTTGGCAGAGTAGTAGTGATGCTCAGCCTAACTCAGAACAGCCAACTCTCAGTCCCTCTCATCTGAGCCACTCTTGGTTCCCCTTTCTGCTGCTGCTTCTTCTTCTTTTTCTTTTTTTAATTTATTTGGCAGAGAGAGAGGGAGATCACAAGTAAGCAGAGCAGCAGGCAGAGAGAGAGGGGGAAGCAGGCTTCCTGCTGGGCAGAGAGCCCAATGGGGCTCCATCCCAGGACCCTGAGATCATGACGCGAGCTGAAGGCAGAGGCTTAACCCACTGAGCCACCTAGGTGCCCCTGCCCATTCTGCTTCCTACTGGCCTTTTTCCTCATGCTGGTTACACCCTGATTCTTCCCTTGGGCTTGGCAGCAGATATGTCCGTTGAAAGCCCACCCTGAGTACGTTAGTTTTTAGTTTCTGAGTCTCTAAAGTGATGTGGATAGTCTGATTTTAGTGTAAGATGTACTCATGTACATTTTTAAATAACTCAGTAACACTAATGTAAGAACATAAAATGTAGAACATCAATCAGGAGTTCACTCTTGGAGTTCAGTGTTATATTAGGTACTAAGGAGATGGGTACCAGTGTAGGAGTAATATAGGTTAGCAATTTAATATGTACCTTTTTGACAAGAGCCCATTTTACTGTATATTAGGTGCTATCCATTGTAATAGAATCAGAAAGGTCTTTTAAGTCTTTTGGATCACTGTTCGTCTCTTGGGACCTGAGGAGACTAGACCACATCATCTCAAAGTTTCTTCCAGCTCTAAAATTCTGGGTCTTTGAATTTAGCAACTTCTCATGAAAGATTTAAGAAGTAATTACCACTTCTTTTCTCAATGATGTAACTCCAAAGCAAAATACTATGTACAAAAATAGTTTAAAATAGCATTTAACTGTAGTTCAAAGTGAACTAAAATGGTTACAGCCAAAACACTATCTAAAAAGGAAAGTTGGTCATTTCCCTTGTTAATCAAAACAAACCCAGCAATCTCACTGACAATTACAATTTCCCTGAGATTTCTTCCCGGCATTTCTGTAATAGGCATCAGGCCAAGTTGCTGCTGTGAAACAATTAACTGCAAGAATCTTCATCTCGGCATTCTGAGACATTAATAAATTAATGGAAAATGGGTTAAAATTCCCTCAATTTCTGATTGAATATTATCTTCTAAAATTAAACATGTCCCTTAAGGGGAAAATTAGCTCTTTAATTTTAGTGTGTTTTAGAAAAATGAAAAACTGACTGAATTCTGTCAGGGTGAATCTCTTTGCATGGTTTCTTTAAGGTCACGTACATGTATTAGGTAGAGCAGAATTATATTTCCTTTTAAGAAGGGTAACAGATAAGCACTTCTCTCAATCACAAGGTCAGTTCTTGGCCTTTTTTTTTTAGAGTACTACCCAAATACTAGTCAAGATTACTTTTCTCTGTGATTGGATACTAGTTTTTTAATTCATTGCTTAATTCCTTAATTCAGAGGAGCACCAAATCATCTTTTACTGGGGAAAATTTATTCTTCTTTGTGTCTTTTCATATCTTTATACTTTCCATTAACCATTATGTATAGCTATGGGCGATAACTTCCAAAGAAACAAAAGACCACAAACTTCCTATGAGACATGAAACCTCTTTCTCCATACTTTTGTTACCTTTGTTCAACAGCATCTACTTCGGTGCCTAGTGTATAGTAAAATTATTATTTTTTAGCATTATTTATGGAATACTAGTAGGTGTTAAAGTATCAGGTTGAATGCCAGTAGTCATAAATATATAGGGAATAAACTGTATTTCTACTTGTCTCTGCGGCTATGATACTGAACATGGCTACCAGATGCCACTGTCCGTTTGTTCAATATGCTTGCACCACTGTAGTCCCCTGCCTCCTGGATATTCTGTGTGATCCACTGTTATAATGCTAGAAACTGCCCTGAATCTGTCTTCATGAAAGTCAGGAGGTCAGAGCATTTTTGTAAGGACTCTCTGGTTCACTTGAAGATAACTGAAGAATTTTCTACTGTGAATTCACAGAAGCAGATTGAGATCAAACTTTTCATACTCATTTCCTTTAGAAACACACCAGTACCCAGCATCTTCTCTCTGCAGATTTTAGTTCTCATCACCTGAAGGGGTCGTGTTGGTAATAAAATAGGAAATAGAAAAACCAGCAAGTTTTCACCTGATCTCTGTGAGGGCACTACTACCCAGCATTCATCCCACTTGAAATCACTAGAGCATCTAACAACAGACATAAATGATTGCTAAACAGACCAAACCTCCTACGGAATTATTTTATTTTGAAAAAGTAAAATGCAAAGAAACATTCCAAACTTCTTCCCCCAACCTCTTTTCTTTTCCTGTCTCTGCACATGCTCTCACAATGTTATCGTCTATTCCAACAACGACCACCATCTTTACTTGGACATATCCCCACCGGCTAGCTGTAAAATAAAACTCAAAGTCTTTATTCTGAGACTCAGGCTGTCCCCAAGCTTTTCCTGACCTACCTTTCTAAGTTTGTTTTTTGTTCTATCCCTGCAAAACCCTGTGCTTCATCAGCCACACTGGACATTTAATAATTTGTGAACGATGTCCTACCATTTTTGTGTATTTCCTCATGACTTTCATCCCACCTGCAAGTATAGTATTAAAAGGACTCAGGTATGATTCCTGGCTCTGCAACTTTCTAAGTGTGTCCTCCTTCTAGGCCTCAGTTTCCCCGTCTGTAAAATGGGGATTCATCATAGCAGCTCCTTCCTGTTGTTACCGTGGTGATTAAAGTTGTTAGTACATTTAAAACACTTGGTATATTCCTGGCACACAGAGAAATAAAAAATCTGCTGTTACTATTGTTGTTATTATTTTTGTTGTTCTGTGAGCTTTCTCACTCTATTATGGCCTTTCAGCTTTACTTCTGTTTATTTTTTTTCCCCATATTCTAGACATATTTTATTTTTTAGAGGGGCGTGGCAGGTGGGATCCACCATTCCTAGGCTAAATGGAAAAAGAAAACATGACCCTGTCCAAAAAACAAACCCACATTTTTTGCTGACATCAACAGCATCAGAGTGGAAACAAAGAAATAAACCAGAGACCCATTGGCTTCTGTTTCATGAGAAACACATGAAGACAATGTCTGCCAATGAGAAAACATACTTCTGTTTCTTGAAGCTAGACCTAGCCACTCCAGTTGGCAGCAATCCCTCTGTCATCCTAGCTTCTATGATATCTTCTTTAATACACTTTTTGTAGTCTTTACGCCACTGAGTATGGGAGTGCCATTGTTTATGTGTGTGACTTCTCTCTTCTCTGAGATGGAAAACTCCTTGAGGGCCGAGGCTACTTCATACCCATACTGTATCCTCTGCAGTGCCCTGTTTATCTCTTGGTTGGCTGAACAGATGAATGAACAAATAAACAAAGAGTAATTCACGTGAAGCCTGCCTTTCCCTTTAATTTAATGATATTCAAAATAACTTCTCATGTATTGAGGACGCTTTTAGTCTACAGGACATTTTACAATCCTTATCCTATTTTATCTTCCTCTTGCCTCTATTAAACCATATTTTTTGAGAAAGCCTGAAAGGATTATATTGACCATGCGAGTCTGATGCTTTCTGATTGATACAAGAATCTACACGACTTCTACAATTATAGGTCAGTTCACACTAAGCTAGTAAATTCATTTGCACTTTGATTGAATAAATCAAAACATAGGCTTGCTTCATGGTCATCACACATATAATGGGTAATGCTGAAAAAATGTTTACATTTCTAGAATATTAGGTAAGAACTCTGCAGTTAATGTTTGCGTATCTTAAGCAACTTTTTGTTCCTTCTCAGGGAACACATGTGAGACTGAATAGGGTCTTTCCCTGAGGGCACTGCTGTTTTTTACAGAGCTTCTATAGCCACAGACTAAATATTGTTAATCTTCTCTTCCTTGCAGTACAAAGAAAGAATTGTTCATTCTGGGTTTCTCATCACCTATTGGTGGGTCCTATAGGTTCAAGACAAAATCAAGGATGTTCGAGTTATCGTTATTGTTTTTATATGTCTTATATTGAAGAAAAGGAAACATTTTGGCTGCTTTACAAATTAGAAATCTAACATACATTATTCCCCTGGATGACATAGTTTATAAATGTCAAAATTAAAATTCAGCCTTTGATATCATATATGATGCTAATGCTGCTATTAGCAAATTATAGTAGTCCTAACTACCATTTACTAAGTACTTATTCTGTTGAAGGCATTTTATAAACCTTATCTCATTGTGTTCTTATCTCCTGAGGTAAATGTGTGTATATCCCCCATTTCAGGAAGCGGAGAAAATAAAATAATTTGCCTCGGTAGAGTATAGCAGAGCCAGGATTCAAACTGTTATGTCTGATTCCAGAAGCTTTGCTCAAAGCCATTTAACCACCTGAGCAGTCTTAATGCCACGTTTATATGATAATTCCTAAAGCTCAGTGTTGAGAACTGAACTTGACTCCTGCCCCTGACCTGTTCTCTCATCTTCCCCATCCCAGGTGGTGGTGCCTCCATCCGAGTTCTCAAACCAGAGCCCTGGCTCATCCTTCCTTTTCCCTCACACTGCTTCCACCCAGCCAGTTCTTCTCCCTGTTGTCACCCGGCTTGTTCCATTTAGTTTTCCACGCACTCGTCCTTGCCCGTCACTCACAGATGCCCTCTCCCAGTTACCTCCCGGCTCGTCTGTCTCCTCCCACTCATATCTGTGCTCCCACAGAAGCCCCAGAGACCTTTAACTCCTATGGCCCCTTAGCTCAGTGTGGCCCCACTAAATTTCCAACAAAGTTAAACTCTGTGCTGTGCCCCTGAATCCCTGTATGCTGTGTCTCAGAGCTGCCCCCAGCACTACTTTCCATGGTTTCCCAGAAACTCTCTTAGAGTCCCAGGGCTCTTTTTTGTAAACCCCTCCGTCATACCAGGCTCCCATCCTCAGGGACTTTGTAAGTTCTGTTCCCACTGTCTCAGAAGTGATTCTCTGGCCCTTGCACATAAACACATTCTTTACCCAACTGTTTTGTACGTATCCTTTAATGTCTCCGCTTCCGTGTCATTTCCTCAGAGACAACTTCCCTGGCACCCTGTTTCAGTTAGGTCTCCCTGTTCTACTTGCCCAGGGAACCCTTCCTTTTCCTTCACAGTAATGATCACCCTTGTAATGCTGATTTGTTGACAAGCTAATCTGCTGTCTCCTTCAGGACACTGTAAGCACCAAAAGGGTGGGACAGGGACAGTAAATATTTTTCACCACTGTATGCACAGTATGTGAGTGCAGCCCAAAGAAAGTGCACATTAAATATTTGTTAAATGAATGAAACACAAACAGCTTAAGGACAGGGCATCTACTGTATTTCACTAAATTGAGAATAAATATTTACTCATCTCTGAAGAACTCCAAAGGTAATAGTAAAAATGCAATAGTCTTAAGTAACCAACTCGTATTCCTAGTCTAATATTCTTACTCATTCTTGTCTTCCTTCCCCTCCCTTCCCCTTTCCCTTTTGTCTCCTTCTTTCTCCCCTCCCCTTCTCATTCCTACCCTCCCCTTCCCTCACCACCACCCTCCCTTTCCTTCCCTTCTCTTTCCTTCAAGAAGCATTTCATGCAGGTAACAGACAAAACCATCAGGCTGCCTGAATCCCAGAGAGCCACTTTGAAGGCTTTTTGGTGACTCACTGGCCCATACCTGTAGCTAATTTCTTGCCCAAATTTTCATTAGCTATTTTCAGTGGTTCCAGGACACCACACACAGCTCTAGAGTCTAACAGTAAACATTAGTCTGGAGATCCAGACTCTTAGGGAATATACCAGTCTCCCCCCAAATTAGGTGCACTAGTGTACAAGCAACAAATATTTCTCTGTAGTTCTTTGAAGATTGGGAAGTTCTGGGATCAGAGTTCAAAGTGACCTGTATCACCCTGTGTCCAGATCTCCTATTTTAGAAGACCCTTGTTTTACCAGAGGAGTAAATATGAGTCTTCATGATCAAAGTTGCTAATTCCGTAGCTTTGGCAAGTTGACCTGCTACGGGGTCTTGGCTGGTTGAAAGCTCGCTCGGTGTTCTGCATTTGAGATCATTTGAGGATCCTCAGCCTCTGTTTAATGATAGCCGTTGCTGTTAATTGGGAATGTAGATCTGTTGTATTGTCCATACTCTCTGTCCAGCCTCTGTCATATCCCATGCCTTCCACAGAGACCTGAGCCCTATTGATACTGGTAAAAGGGAGAATCTCTTAGACATTCATAACTGTGATTCCAGATAAGCATCGGATATTTGAACAAGCAAGTTTTTGAGACCTGACATATTGGGCTCATTGGAGCCTTTCATTCTGGCATGTTGAAGTTTGTGACTATCAAGAGCTTAAAAAAAAAATACTACTAAGCTACATACATTCTCTCTCTCTGAGAGAGGCGGGAGGAGTGCTTATCATTAATCCACAAGAACTGGGTCGAGTACTCCAGCAATATTTTAGCAGCATACATGGGAAATCTCACCAGCCTTTTTGCCTTATGCTCTTGAGTTCCTGGCTGTTGGTTGCCTGCTTCTCAGGACCCCTTTCAGATTTTGCTACAGACTCTGTCTAAGATGTCTCACACTGCGGAGAAGTGCTTTGGGATACTCTGGGACATCTTCCTTCTCGGAGATGATTTCCTTACTTGAACCCTTACAGGATAGTTTTGTGCTGAGGGGGACATTTGCTTTGCAGAATCCGCTTCACCTGAGCCTTCCTATCCAAACAGAATTGCAATAAAAGTTTGGCAGCCTTACTTGCAGAATTCTTGAACTCAGGAGGGCATGTGGGGGCCTGAGTTTTTAGTGCGGTCATTCAAGCTGAAGATATCATTTGGCAGATATACTAAATATCCCATCTGTGAAAAAAAAAAAGAAAATTGATTTAATTTTCATTATTGTATCGTTCAAAGGCTCCACATGTGTTTCTTGACTACCTTGTCCAAGATATGGATTCATTAGTTATAGGTTATAAAAGAAATCCATAGCAATATAGATATTCTGAAATTGCAGAGAGAGAAGAATATTGAAATCATTTACAGCACTTAAAGCTAAGTAAGTGGAAAGACACAAGAAAATCTAACTAACGATATACTAGAATACTGTCCAGCTCTGTCATCCTGCCCTTCCTTTCTCTTCTGTTAAAACTTTCTCTTGGGGCGCCTGGGTGGCTCAGTGGGTTGAGGCACTGCCTTCAGCTCAGGTCATGAGGTCAGGGTCCTGGGATCGAGTCCCACATCGGGCTCTCTCTCAGCGGAGAGCCTGCTTCCCTTCCTCTCTCTGCCTGCCTCTCTTGTGATTTCTCTCTGTCAAATAAATAAATAAAATCTTAAAAAAAAAACAACTTTCTCTTAATGATAACATCACTACATAGTACATTAAGCAAAGATTCAAACTTCTGGGGGCATAAAAATAATAATTTCATTCACCGATGTAAGAGCTTTTTTCTCTTTCTGTAGTTAAGAAAGTAATTGTTCACATCAACTAGTAAGTTAATTAAGCAGCATCGATGACATCAGCATGTCCTGGGTTTATCCCAGGAAGTAGCAAAGAAGGACAGAAGTACTAATGTGTGTGGTTAATTTCTGTGAAGCATTATGCAGAGTACTTTACCTGTTTCATCAATTCTGTCATAGCAATCTTGTGACATATAAATTGTTACCCTTATTTTTCATAAGTGAAGAAATTGTCTTGACGAGGTAGCATTTACTGCCCAAGTTCACACAGATAATATTGTGTAAAACCTAAGAATAAAACCAGATTGCCCTCACACATCTGATTATGTGCCCACAGAAGACTGACAGTCATTACGGCCAATGTATGAAACAGGAAATATTTTTAAGTATGGATGAAAGCTTTGGAAGCAGCAGAAAAACTAATGAAATGTGTCTTTATATATTCTAAACCTAAAATTCTGAAGTTGAAATGTAAGACTCAGTTGATATTCTTTCAAAAATAAAAGACTTACAGGGAATATTTAAAAATAAAAATGAAATCTTACTATTTAAAATATAATTACTTGAGGTGTGCCTGGGTGGCTGACTCCATTGGTTAAGCATCTGACTCTTGGTTTTGGCTCAGGTCATGATCTCGGGGTCATGAGATTGAGCCCCAGGTCTGGCTTTGTGCTCAGCGTGGAATCTGCTTGAGATTCTCTGCCTCTCCCTCTCCCTCCACCTCTCTCTATGCTTGTGCTGTCTCTCTCGGTGCCTCTCTCTCAAGTAAGTAAGTAGGTAGATTGATTCTTTTAAAAAATAAGAAAATATAATCATTTTAGTCCTAAGTGCATTACTGAGGAAAAAAAAAATCCCGGATCATCAAATATTTAACATTAAGTATCTAAGAGAGTTCTGAGTAAGAGGAAGAAAGTGAGACAGTGAATTAATTATCTACTGGTGCTTAATCATTCAGGCGTTTTTACTGATACGAATTCTTGTAAAGCTACTCAGACTAAAGGAGTGGGGCACAGGAATCCAGGAATCCTTCTACCTATTTTTTACTTTGGTCTCTTAATAGCTCATGCACATCCAGAGACATCTTCACGGATTCCCAAGCACTGCATGACCACCCCGATCACCACAATGAGCCAAAAGCATTAGGATCTAGTTGTCTCCGAAGACAGGAGAGCGATAGTCCAGGAAAAGGAACACAAGTATACTCCCAAAGTAGGGTCTGTATTCACTTCCTAACACAACAAAGATATCACGACACCATCATCTGAGTCAGGGTTCCAAAATGATGGGCTTTACGCTGGAGCCGTTTGTCAGCTCTTATCCTTCCGCAAAGACTCTCACCTTCCTTAATTCTCCAGTCATGTGCCAAAGGTGCTTGGACTCCAGAGATTCTCAAGTTCTCGGCGGAACTACTTGGCTCTACTTTCTGCTGTGTGTACTGGTTTAGGGAGGCTTTCTACTCTCATCTTTTGAAATATTCCAGGAGTTGTTCCAATTTCTCTTCAACAGTAGAGTATCTTAGAGTAGCATAAAAGGCTGTTTGTCACCTTCAAATGCCCTCCCTGGTCAAGAGACAGATGCCTATAGAAGGCTTGAATACAAGAATATATATATATATATATAACTGTGTAACTGTAACGAAAAGATGATGTTCAAAACACACTTCTGAAGACATACAAGCCTCCCTGGAGATGGTACTTTCTAAAGTTAACACACTACACTTAAATCTCAGCATAACACACTACAGTTAAATCTCAGCAGCATCTGCTTGGACCACTACCCAATGCAGGAATCCCTTCAGGACCTTCCTTACCGAGCTCTATTTGAACACTTTTTTTTTAAAAGATGTTTTATTTATTTATTTATTTATTTATTTTGAGAGAGAGCGAGAGCATGAGTGGTGAGAGGGTCAGAGGAAGAGGGAGAAGCAGACTCCCCACTAAGCAGGAAATCTGACCTGGGGCTTGATCCCAGGACCTGGAGGAGACCATGACCCTAGCTAAAGGCAGTCGCTTAACTGACTGAGCCACCCAGGCACCCCTATTTGACCACTTCTTTTCTTTTTTTTTTTTTTAAATGTTCAGTACTAATAGCAGACGACCTCCTGCCAAAGCCTAAAGCAGGAGTCCTCCATGCTTAATCTACAATGGAATTACCTGGAGAGCATTTAAAATGACCATGCAGTCCCAGAGGGTTGTGACAAAGAGAACACGATGATATATAGGAAAGCACTTTGTAAACTATAATTCATAGCAGAAATGGAAGGCATATCATTGTTTGTGCTGTTTAACGATAATTTCTAAATATTCACCCATCATTCAGCCTATCTAAACTTTTTCAGGTCTGCTATCCAACTTATTTTCTATTTTTTCCAGCTATGTCAAACTTTTCTCTTTTTTTTTTTATTTTAAAGATTTTATTTATTTATTTGACAGAGATCACAAGTAGGCAGAGAGACAGGCAGAGAGAGGGAGGGAAGCAGGCTCCCCACTGAGCAGAGAGCCTGAGGCGGGGCTCAATGGGACCCTGAGATCATGACCTGAGCTGAAGGCAGAGGCTTAACCACTGAGCCACCCAGGTGCCCCAATGTCAAACTTTTCTAATTAGAAATTTTATTTATTTATGATTAATAAATCAATATTTATTGAGGACCTGCCAGATTCAAAACAGTAAACTATGTGCTTATAATTTCCATCCAGTGATCACCATTGGTCCAAGCTGTGGCATGGGGTGGGGGGGCAGGCGGTGGTAGCTGTCACTCTTGATGCCTTGGCCGGGTGTCGTTTGCTTCTTCATTGACAAGACATTATGGTTTTAATACATGATGATCAAGTTGTTTTTCCTTTTTTTAATCTAGCCATATCTTTAGGTCTGTACATTTGCCCAGCATTGCTTTCTTTAAATACTGTCTTTACCCCCTATAAAAACCCAAGGTCAGTCAGAAATATAGATGCTTTAAGTGTATTTTTGGCAACGTACAAGTAAGTCGGCTTTTAGGATGTCTGTGTGGTTGGTATTCATTTGTCTTATTTCAGATCTGGTTCCTAGGGAGCTAGGATACCTTCTTTTTAACTGTATACATAAAGCCAAATCTAGCACAGGGTGCCAGAGAGTCTGTGTCTTGCTATTGAACCCTTTGCTCTTCCTGACTGACCGTTCCTCTTAGTCCTGGGAGGTTAAGAATCCTGAGTAGTAGGAATTCTTTTTCAGGCTGGCAGACACTTATTCCTACTTAAGTACTTTCTCTGCCTCAGCAGAATCTGATGGAGATTCATCCCATTTTTCGCGTGGATCACTTATCCAGCTCAGAAAACCTGACAGGACTATTTTTAGACTGAGGAGGAATCAGACTTCCTGGAGAGTGATGATAGGGAATATGATGATTACACAGTAGCCATGCGTAAATGCCAAATGTTTTTAACAGTCAGGGCAAAGAGTTTTTCACTTTGTGGCAAATATTTCTACTTTCCCCTTGGTGTTGGTCACTTAAATGCCAGATTCATTTGGCTGTTTACACTTTTTAAAACAAATAGGACATAAATTTTGTGAGTTTCCTGAAAGGTTGCTCTTGGTGAAATTACACCATTTTTACAATGTCATCACATCAGGACTGACAGTGGAAATGGAAGGTTCTGGAGTTTGTGCAGTTAGAGACATGGCATTGTCTACAATGTGCGCCCCAACTGACTATGTCTGAACTCATAAATTTCTTTAAGAAATGTTGTGACCTGATTTTTCTCATCCTCTGTTTTAAAAATTTAAACACTCTATATTATTTATCTACATGGGATAAGATTAGAGCCTGAGAAATTGGTGTTAGAAGACTTTTGTTAGTTTAGTTAGATATTTAAATATCTATAAGTACTATGTCAGTCTATAAAATTTAATATTGAAACCTGCCATGTCAATCCTAAGATGATTATTTCATATAGTATTATTCCCTTAGCCAGGGGCCAAAACTCTTTCATTTATTTAGCTACTGGGTTCTAGTTTCCCCTGAACTACATTCATGATGAGACATCTCTCTGCAATGGGCCAAGAAAACCCAAGGCAGTCTGGAAGAACAGAGTACTAATCCTACAATACGTCAGGATCTGTGAAAAAGCTAACATAATTCAGACAGTGTGGTACTGGCACAAGAAGGACAAATTGACCAATGTGACAGAAAAGAGTGTTCAGAAACAGAAATATACATATATAGTCTCCTAGTTTATGACAAAGGTGACATTGCAATGCAGTGAGAAAAGAATGGCTTGGTTTGGTTTTGTTTTCTTGCACATGATGATGGGTCGGTTATATCCATGTGGAAAAAGCATATCATGACACTGCCCCATACCATACATAGAAATCAGTCCAGATGGATTCCTTATCTATAGGTGAAAATTAAATAATAAAGCCCTTGGAAAAAGTATGGGATAACACCATCATGACTTCATAGTAAGCAGAGATTTCTTAAAGAGAACGCAGAAAGTACCATAAAAGAAAAAAAGAATAATTAACAAATTCTCTTCATTTAAAAGACATCATTAAAAGTCTGATGTCTAAAAAGACACCATTAAAAGTCTGAAATGGTAAGCTGCAGAGGGGAAAAATATATTTGCAAACCATGTATCCAATAAAGGACTCATATTAGAATATGCTATTTTTAAATTCCCACAAGTCAATAACCAGACAACCTAATGGAAAGTTGGGAGGAAAAACTTGAGCAGGCACTTTATTAAAAAAGTTATCAAGGGGCGCCTAGGTGGCTCAATGGGTTAAAGCCTCTGCCTTCGGCTCAGGTCATGATCCCAGGGTCCTAGGATCGAGCCCCTGCATCAGACTCTCTGCTCAGTAGGGAGCCTGCATCCTCCTCTCTCTCTGCCTACTTGTGATCTCTGTCTGTCAAATAAATAAATAAAATCTTAAAAAGAAAAAAAGTTATCACAGTGGCCAATAAGCCAGGAAAGATGGCTCAACACCTTAGTAATCACGGAGATGCAAATGGAACCCACAATGTGATACCACTACCACACCTACCTGAATGGCCACAGTGGAAAAGACTGACCATAGCACGAGGTGACACAGATGCAGAACAACTGGAATGCTCATTCCCTGCTGGTTAGAAGGTAAATTCATACAACTCTTCTGGAAAACTCTTTGACAGTATCTACTTGAGTTGACATACTCATACCCTACAGCCCAACAATTCATTCCTAGTTATGACTCCCACAGAAATGTATTTCTGTGTTCAGCAAAAGACACAGTAGGATGTTCATAACAATATTTGTAACAACAGCCCCAAACCTAAATAGTAGAATGCATAAACTATGGCATAATCACCCAATGGAATATTCTATAGCAATGAGAATGAATTACCTAAAATTGTTCCCAACAATATGTGCGAATCTCACTAACATAATATTGAGCAGAAGAAGCCGGAATCAGAAGAGCTTAAGAACTGGGTCTGTTTTTTAAAACTACAAAAATAAGCAATACTAACCCATGCTGGTAGAAGTCAAGACAGTGGTTACCTGGGACAGGGAGTGATTTAAAGGACTATACAGTGGGGGGATTCTTTGATGTTGGTACTGTTCTATTCAGTTTATGAAAAGTTATCAAGTAGCTGATTTATGACTTATGCATTTCTCTGTATGTTTGTTATACTTCAATAAAAAGTTTACAGAACACTATAAGCCAATAAGCAGGGTACAAAAAATATCAGTCATGTAAAATGTGGAGTAAGAGGCCAAGATAGTCCGAAGGTAATCAGATTCCCAGGGTCAGCTCCTGCAGAGAACAAAAGTCAATCATCAACCATGCTTTAGCCAAGCTCAAGTTAACGTGGGACCCATTATTGAGTTTCACTTACTTTGGACTCTTCTTGCAGTACAGTAACTATGCCAGCTATCTCCTTTAACGTCCTAGAAAAAACCTAGGATTTAAGATAAACCTCATTTGAACATGGAAGGTACACTCTGTTGTATTGGGAATATTTCCCAGGCAGTGTATTTCAGTAAGCAAAACAAAAAAAAACTGTCAATTTTTTTGAAAGTTAAAAAATTCTTTTTAAAGTTTAGTTCATCTGAAAGAGATTGAAAGTATTACTAGCATTATTTGAATAGGCTATCACTAATAAAAATACTTTTAACTAATGGGTAAATGGAAAAGCACCCCAAAGGTACTTTTTATCAGAATGAGTGGAAGGCAGGCCAAGCTAATAATACCATGCAGTCTTTCTGCCACCCCGGGAGGTTCTAATCAAGCCTTGTGCTCTGATTGAAATGCAGGGCTCAGAGTGGGAAAACTGATTAACAAAATAAAAAATCCGGAGTGTTTCCCATGCAAACAGTCATCAGCGTATCTTATGTAATTATGTAGCCCATAAATCAACACAGCGTGCAAGGGCTTCAGCCATAGTGTAAATATCTTAATGACTGAGCCGTCTTTAACCATGAATAATTTATATCTGCATGATCCATTTTTCTCAACCATGCTTCACTTAGGCAGGACAAACTAATCTTCTGTCAGGGGACGGGCTTTTGCTCATTTCTTCCTGATTTTTCTTCTGTTTATTTTTCTCATTTTGACACACTCCATTTTTTCCCTCTTGCACTTTCTTAAATAAGGGTGTCTCATTCATCCACCCTGTCTGCTGGCTTTTACTTTTGCTATGCATCTTCTTAGACACCTTGGAATAAAGCCAGGGCTTCTGGACACCTACTTTTCATAAGGCCTTCTGTAAATGGAATTAGGTGGCAACTAGGGAAATGGGCTTAATACCACAAGGCAGTATGAGCTTCTTGATGTTGTTGTGGGGAAATATTTATTATGGAAAGCAATTGCCAGAAAAAGCTAATGATCAATTAAACGTTAGCATTTGTAGATCCCCTTCTGTGATGCAGAAAGTAACTGCCACATGGGTAATGCTGGAAAGCTTACTTGCTAAAATAGTTTTGTTGTTTTCTTAGAGCCCATTAAAATAAAGGCAGCTGAGAAACATTCCGATCAAATTCTGTGTTATCCAAAAAGCTTTTCCTTACCATCCCAACTCACTGTGCTTGAACTCCTCAGATCCCAGTAGGTCTCATTGTCATTGCCATTCCATGAAATATACCATAGGTGTTTGGTAATACCAATTGCCTTTCTACAGACAGTCCTCATGGAAGGGAACTTTGGTCACCTTCTGTGAATCTTTCCACCTATCTGAGTAATTTTCCCAGAAACCTAGAAATCACATGCTATTTGATGACCCATTCTTTTTTATAAGCACATGGACCCTACTGTATTAAAGATTTCATGGGGTGGGGGGAATTGCAAACATTGTATATCCTGCAGTTTTTTAAAAAAATAACTAAAACCTTAAGGAGGTCCAACAGAATCATTTTCCATAGTGGAATCCAGGAGTTCTATCCTACTCCCCCACCTTCTTAGCAAGGGATCCCCAGGGGTTACTAGAAGGAAGGGGTAATACATTTTCATCTTTGAGTCCCAGTACTCTCTGGTGTTTTAGCATGTGAGTTAGTGCTCAATAAAAGTACTTTTTTTTTAAATTTTTTTTTGAAGATTTTATTTATTTATTTGACAGAGAGAGAGGAGGAAGCAGGCTCCCTGCGGAGCAGAGAGCCCGATGCGGGGCTTGATCCCAGGATCCTGAGACCATGACCTGAGCCGAAGGCAGCGGCTTAATCCACTGAGCCACCCAGGCACCCCAATAAAAGTACTTTTAAAATTCATTTTGTTGCAAGAATGATGAGTTAGCCGCAGACTTAGAAAGCTCAGTTCTGTGGGAATGTGAAGTAGGTGATCTTCTAACGTGGTAAGGATCTGGTTAGGCCTCTCATCTCTCATCTCCTGAAAAGTACATTAATCATGCCCCTGATTCATCTGATGTCTAAACCAAATGGATCATTTGGTTTATCAGTCATGTATATAAAATGCCAACATACCAGAGTCTTCTCACAGAGGACCTTATTGAATTGTCTGATATCCAACTTCTGTTGGAAACCCAAGTGAGGGAAAAGACTGATATCAAAGAAAGATCCCCGGAAAAGTATCTAGTCTGTCTACCCTAGGGTCTGGCTTTAGATCAAGTTGACCACCACACTAGCTTTTTCCTTTATAGAGACACCATCATTGATTTGTTTTTCAATTTTATTCCTTAGCCTTGATCAAGGAATAGCCATTGGAAACCACTTCTCTGTCTTATTATAAAAATGTATTGAGGATATTCCCCATTATATCAATTAGCACCACATATATGAAATCCCATGGGAGAGATATCTTGCTCTCTGATAGAAAAATCCTTATTTCCCATATAGGGACTGGAAGACTTCCCCCTTTGCAATATTGATTACTGTGTAATTGACCATGCTTCCTTTATTGTCCCAGTTTCCAGGAAACTCCGAATCTTTTCTTCTTCTTCTTTTTTTTTTTACTGAAGCAAAATTCACATAATCTATAATTAACCATGCTAATGTGTACAACTTGATAGTAGCATTTAGTACATGTACAAAATTGTGCAACCATCAGCTCTGTCTAGATGCAAAACTTAAGCAGCGACTCCTCTTCCCTTCTGTCCCCAAGCCCTGCCAACTAGCAATCTACTTCCTGTCTCCTTCAATTTACCTGTAGTTCTGAGTCATTTTTGCAGCTCAGAGCATCTCTATTAACCCTTGTGGGCAAGGCAGTGTAGGCTCCTTTTCTTCTTCCTGATTATTTCTTTGTATTACATATTTAGTTTAAAGCGGGCAGCCCCCTGACTTTGTGGAAAGAAATTGAGTGGAGATATATATGAACAAGGACACCCTCCTTTTTTCCTCTAGAGCTTCTGGCCACCCTTCTCCATGTTGCTATGTGCTGTGACCCATAGGGCCTGCGTAATGGGCTCTCATGGCCTCAGGCTCCAGTTGGGTTTAGCTGAGGGAATCATGGCAGGGGATGAGAGGAAGGGAGAACAGGAATGGAGAGTGCTATTCCCTGGCTTCTTTTCTGTAGGTTTACTGGAGCTGTCTACATCCTTTGACAGAAGGGCCAGCTCCTGTCAGGTAGTCCTTTCCACACAGTCCTTTCTGAATCCCCATTTCACTAACAGCTCTATCCTTTGCTGCGAGAGGTGGCTTATTTACTTGACCATTTTCAGCTGCTATAATACCCACTTTGGAAGTGAAATGACCAAAGAACTCAAGTTCCATCCGGAAGAAGGTGGGTTACCTTTCAGCTGATGAACTGTTCCCTAATTCTTTCACTACTAGATAAACTCACACACTTCTCAGTCTGATATTATGAACATTAGAAGGAATTCATTATGCAGGCTTAGAATCTAGACAAAAGAAAAATACTCTTCATCATCAACATTATGCATGCATATGGAGCTTGTTACAAGAATAGCCATTGAAAGGATTTAAGCATAGGGTTAACATGATCCCAACTACACTAGGGACTCTTTCAAGCGAAAGAGTATGATTTAATTCCTGCATCATCAGTAGGTTTTGTGGAGCACTTAAAATAATAGGTGTTTGGGGGCACCTGGGTGGCTCAGTGGGTTGAGCCGCTGCCTTCAGCTCAGGTCATGATCTCGGGGTCCTGGAATCAAGTCCCACATCAGGCTCTCTGCTCAGCAGAGAGCCTGCTTCCCTTCCTCTCTCTCTGCCTGCCTCTCTTGTGATTTCTCTCTGTTAAATAAATAAATCTTTAAAAAAAAAAAAATAATAGGTGTTTGTGTTTTCGCTTGCTTCACCAATAAATATCACTGAGCACCTACTGTATACATAGACACTGTAGACTGTGGAGAACCACAGTCATGAGGAGGGCTTATATAATGCCTGCTGTGTGGAGTTTCCATGTTTACCCAAGAACAATTAAGTAAATATCTAATTAAACAAATAATTGTTGAATGGCATTTATTAGAAGTGCTGTGAAGAAAAAGCAAAGGGTTCTACTAATGCATTTCTCAGGAAGGTTGACATGGCTTGCGAGGCAGGGCAGGAATCCCTGAGAAAGCGACACTTTGAGCAAGGCAGTGGTGAAGGAGAAATGGGGAAGAGTTGGAGCATTCCAGTTAGACAGAAGGGACCAGAGGCAAGGTACATGGCATTTTTAAGGAATTGAAAGAAAAGGAGGGGGCTGGAGAAGAGAGAACAAGAGCAGAATGGTGGAAAACAGAACTGGTGAGGTAAGCAGGAGCCAGATGTAGGTCCTTGTAGATTGTGCTAATTTTTTTTTCACCCCATATGAACAGCTATTGAAAGGATTTAAGTATGGCATCAACATGGTGAGATACACACTTTTAAAAAGAACACGGACTTGGGGGAGGGGGAGACCATAAGAAGATGAGGGGCTATCAGATGGTGGTAACTTAGACTGAAAGAGTGATTGTGGAGATGGAAAGAAAGGATGAAGTTGAGATCTATTAGGAATTAGAGTCAAGAGGAATTTGTGAGGATGAGGGAGAAGATGGAATTGAAATGACGTCTAGGGGGGGTGCCTGGGTGGCTCAGTGGGTTAAAGCCTCTGCCTTCGGCTCAGGTCATGATCCCAGGGTCCTGGGATCGAGCCCCACATCGGGCTCTCTGCTCAGCAGGGAGCCTGCTTCCTCCTCTCTCTCTGCCTACCTCTCTGCCTACTTGTGACCTCTCTGTCAAATAAATAAAATTTAAAAAAAAAAGAAATGACATCTAGGTTTCTGGTTTGCATGAAGGAGTATAACATGTGTCAGTCGTCGGGAGTAGGAAACAGGAAGAAGAACCAGTGAAATGTGGTGGACTCACTATCAGTTTTGCACATATTATGTTTGTTGTGCTCATGAAACATCCAAGAATTGTTCAAGGTGGCGGTAGTAGCAGTGGGAGCGTAGGGGAAGGATATATGCTGGACATATAAATTTAAGAGTGATTGTGATTAAGTGAAACTGGGCTACTAAGGAGAGAGAATGGAAGGCTGAGCTCATATTCAGTAAACTGTTGTCAACAATCCCTGATCATCCTTGTGGGGTGTGTGTGTGTGTGTGTGTGTGTGTGTGTGTGTGTACATATACATATATAATGGAATATTACTCTGCCATCAAAAAGAATGAAATCTTGCCATTTGCAACAACATGGATGGAACTAGAGAGTATTATGCTCAGCGAAATAAGTCAGGGAAAGACAAATACAATATGCTTTCACTCATATGTGGAATTTAGGAAACAAAACAGATGGACATAGGGGAAGGGAAGAAAAAATAAAATAAAATAAAAACAGAGAGGGAGGCAAACCATAAGAGACTCTTAACTCTAGGAAACAAACTGAGGGTTGCTGGAAGGGAGTTGGGTGGGTGGATAGGATAACTTGGTGACAGGCATTAAGGAGGGCACTTGATGTAATGAGCACTGGGTGTTATAAGCAACTAATGAATCACTAAATTCTACTCCTGAGATTAATAATACAGTATATGTTAGCTAAATTTAATTTAAATTAAGTTTTTTTTTAAAATCCCTCATCATCCTTCCCTGAGATAAGCACCTACCTTTCCTTTCCACATCTTTATTTTTTCCTGCAGAAGTTAGGACCTCATTATGACAGTCTTGTTAGAAAGTTAAAGTTGTGCCCTGGAAACGTCTTAATGTAAAATCTTAATATTACATAATGAGTGTATAAAGATGGGAGACCATCCCTCAACCTCAATCTTTAAAGGATGTTATTGTTGTTCTCCAAATACTTAAAAGCGTGAGGTTTCACAACCCATCTTGGTAAACATGGGTTGTCTAGAAGAATTCACCTCCTCTACTCATTAGCAGGATACTGGAATTTAAATTTAGCTACTGCATATTTTTATAAAGTTTATTAACCTTCTGTAAGTTACTGATTCCCTTGGCTTTTCCTTACCTGACATTGCAGTTTCTTTGTAGAGTCATAGATTATCAAGGCTAGAGAGCTTTGATTGAAGTCCCCTTATTTTACTAATGAAGAAAATGAGGTCTAAAGGAAATGGTGGCTTGGGCTTTTCGGTGAGTTGGTGGCATCGCTGGGCATCACCTTCCCAGCTTCCAGCTCTGAGCCCAGCTTAGAAGTACACTGCTTCTTCTCTTAACCAGGACTTAAAATTTCTCTTCTCAGAACTCTGAAGCTTTCTACTTTAAAATTTAAAAGAAACTCATTCATGGCACATTTGGCTCCCCCAAATGGAAATATTGTACTTGTTCCTTTGAAGCCTTATTGGGGAAAGTACTACGTAAAGAGAAACTTATTCTAGAGGTGCACCAGAGCAACTGTGGGTGTGATCTCTCTTCTCTTCTAAATTAATGGCAGCAGAAGATCCGGTGCACTTTCTCTATGCTTCTCCCCCCCCCCCCATAAACCGCTTTAATTGTGTGTGTGTGTGTGTGTGTGTATACATATACATATATAATGGAATATTACTCTGCCATCAAAAAGAAATGAAATCTTGCCATTGCAACAACATGGATCGAGCTAGAGAATAGTATGCTCAGCGAAATAAGTCAGGGAAAGACAAATACAATATGCTTTCATTCATATGTGGAATTTAGGAAACAAAACAGATGGACATCAAGAGAACTGCTTCAAGAGAACCTGACATTTGTTCTAGACCCACCCGATTCTCCTCAGTCTGACCCCAAGACCCCCTCCACATGGGAGGAGCCATAATTCAGTGATAGCAGGGCACTAATAGCCAAGTGCAAAGCTAAAGGGATGATGGGAGCAAAGGTCTCCCATGATCTCCATAAACCTGTTTTGTCAGCTACTCCCATGGATTTAATGTGTATCCCTTCCCTTTTGACTTTCTGTCCGCCTCCTTTCCTACCAACAATTTCTCCTAATTGTTCTGTTCTTCTAGAACACTATAGCCTGCTATAGGACCTTTGCGTGCATCTTAAAAGTTTTCTTAAGCACTAATTAGGTCTTTAAAGAACAGAAAGTAAAACGCTTCTCATGGGTAATCAGTTCCCTTCAAGTTTGCCAGTATTTTTCTGTGTTTCTTGATACCCCTGTTCCTCTCATTTCTTTCTAAAGGAAAAGCTTAACATTAATTCTTCACTATAACTGGAACATTAGAACCATACAAGAATACAATTTTTAGGATCTTGACAATATAGGCCAGGGAAAAAAGAATAACAATGTAAGAGTTTACATTTAAACAATTTCCACATATACTGATAATCTCTTTAAAAAACTCTGATCTTTAATCATGATGTAATGCTTTTAAGAAAAATGAATACAATAGGGAATGGGGGAAGGGGGTTGTAAGTGAGAGGGGATATGGGAACATGCTCTACTTTCCACCATTATTTCTGAAAACTTAACTCCTCAAAAAAATAAAGTCTGTTAGTTTAAAAAGAAAAAAAAAAGAAAAATGAATACATCATGTCTACTGGGTAATGGTTGATTGTGGTTTTATAAAAAATTTACATCTGCGAATACCTAGTTATAAATAGCTGCCTCTTAGAATAGCAATTCAAGAAGGATACATTAGAGGGCTAGACTCAAGTGAAAAGGCTTATCAGGATATAGATTTAGCTTTTAACAAAGACCCAAACGTATTATCTTAGCTTAAATATGATGGAAGTTTATTTAATGGGAGAGCTCCGATCTCTGGAGATAGGGTTTCAGAAGCCTAAGCTTGTTCTACGTGGCTCCCTGCTCTTGTCTACATGGCTGAAGATGGGTCACCAGTGCTGGGCCCATATTGCAACAGCAACAAATGGCTCACTTCTCACTTCTACTCATTCCCCATTGGCTGGAACTTGGTCACATGGATGTACCTCCCTGCAAAGGAGGCTCGGAAATGTCCTTAGCTGAGCAGCTTATTACTGAAGAAAGAAGGAAAGATGGGATAACAAGGAACAACCACCAGTCTCTATCATTTGTAAGAGGTTAAGTTATAAGGACCAGAGAAACTTTTATCACTTTCATCGGTTGAGCCAAAGAAATTTATCTTTCAACATGAGAAAACCAAGTGGAAGAATATATGTGATTATCACCTTACAAAGCTATCTATTAAAATCCAACCAGTCTATGAGAAGTGGTTTTGGAAATTTGTCCTTCTAAAATTATTCCTTCTATTTTTGTGGTGACCATTTCACAGCATATATGAATGAATATCAGATCATCACACTGTATACCTGAAACTAATGTAATCTGTCAATTATGCCTTGATTAATTAATTAAGTCTTTCTAAAGTTCTCTAAAGATAGTGTGAGGAAAGGCCCTGCTGGGCCAGAGCTGACATGAGGGTCAACCTAAGCAAGAAGCGAGCTTGCTGGGGAGCCCCCTCAAGGAAGGGAAGGACAGGGGCGCCTGGGTGGCTCAGTGGGTTAAAGCCTCTGCCTTTCGCTCAGGTCATGATCCCAGAGTCCTGGGATCGAGCCCCGCATCGGGCTCTCTGCTTGGCAGGGAGCCTGCTTCCTCCTCTCTCTCTCTGCCTGCCTCTCTCCCTACTTGTGATCTCTATCTGTCAAATAAATAAATAAAATCTTTAAAAAAAAAAAAAAGGAAGGGAAGGACAGCAGACTTCAGGGGGTGAAGCTCGAGGCACTAGATTTTGTGTACTTAATCACAGAACTTGGAGTGCGAGAGTTGAGAGGTGGGCAGAATCCACTACCCTAGTGAGGTAAGGACCACCAAAACAGAGGTTATGAGGACTGACCAGAGTTCTTTATCAGGGGGTCCCAGTTGAGGCAAATCAGGTGCAAACCACTGTTGCACATAGATAGCCAAGGGGACCCTCACTGTACACTGCAAGGTGAGAGTAGAGCAGGACCCCGGGCGGCACCGTGACCAAGTGACTGAGGCACTGGAGAGAAACAAGGCAGCAGTGAGGGAGAAGGAGAAGCCAGACATTATTGATGGCCCTAGACCAGGGTGCTGACACAGCAAGGTGAGCAAGACAAGAGAGAGTTAAAGCCACAAGAGTTAGGTTCATGAGAAAATTATAGTCATAACACCCCAGAGTCAGAAAGTCCTGCTAGCAGACTAAGAGCTTTGAGTCCTCCCAGCTATTAATGAGATTCTGCCCCGGAATTGACAGGAAGAGAACTGACAGGCCCTAATGGTCACTTAGCCTTTTTTAGGACTGAATTATTGCAATATCACCAACCATTTAAGAAACAAGTATAAGGCGCCTGGGTGGCTCAGTGGGTTAACCATCTGCCTTTGGGCTCAGGTCATGATCCTGGAGTCCCAGGATCGAGCCCCACATCAGGCTCCCTGCTCAGCAGGGAGTCTGCTTTTCCCTCTCCCTCTGCTCTTCCCCACTCTACCCATCCTCTCATTTAAATAAAATCTAAAAAAAGAAGAAAAGAAAAGAAAAAAGAAGGAAACAATATATACAAGAATCCTTAGCATTAGAATATGGATGTTGCTGGCATGAATGTTTTCATCTTTAACTTTTTCAAGAAATGCCTTGTGGGGCGCCTGGGTGGCTGAGTGGGTTAAGCCTCTGCCTTCGGCTCAGGTCATGATCTCAGGGTCCTGGGATTAAGCCCCGCATTGGGCTCTCTGCTCAGCAGGGAGCCTGCTTCCCCCTCTCGCTCTGCCTGCCTCTCTGCCTACTTGTGATCTCTCTCTCTCTCTGTGTCAAATAAATAATAAAATCTTAAAAAAAAAAAGAAAGAAAAGAAATACCTTGTTTCATAGCAAACTGAAAATAGTTCTCTCCAGTGGAACTTTCAGCTTCATGAACCAGTCCATACTGCCTGAGCTTCAACAACAGGAATACCGATTTCCTAGCTCACCCTATCTGAGTGTCGCCTCTGTGATAAAGATGTACTTGCAGAAAAGACAAAGTTGCATTAATGAAAGCAGTAGAAAATCCTAGAATTATTAGAGTCTTGTAATGTAGTCTTATAAAATGGTTGGGGTCGCAATATAGCAATAATCAATGTATAGCACTTTGTAAATTACAAAAAGCTTTAACAAGACGTTGATTTCATCGAAATAGACACTCTGGAAAGGATACCGTTTTGTAGGTGAGCAAGCTGACTTGGAAAGTTTTTATAACTTATCTGAGGTGCTGTTATGAAAATATTGTGACAAAAAGGATTAAACACAGATGTTTTAATTCCATGTCCAAGGCTCTCACCCGTAGGACCCCTGCCTCTTCTGAACTTTAAGGGACTGCGTGAGCTTTCTCATTTACTCGTGCATTCATTCAACAACTGTTCATCGCTCACCTCCTCTGGGGCGATCATTATGCCAGGCACTGAGGATGTTGTGACCAACAAGATGTCATCTCTGCCTTCACAGCCAGCTTGCGGTCTGGCGAAGGACAGAAGCATGTAATCCACACTGACCACTGCGAAACAGTGAGGTGTGTGCAGCAACAGAAGGAATGTAGCAGGCTGTAGGAGCACATGAGAAAGGGATCTCCCCAAATCCTGAGTCAGGAGAGGCTTCTCAGAGAAGCTGATATTTGCACTGAGTCCCTAGGGTGAGTAGGAGTTGAAGGAAGAAAGAGCGTTCCAAGCCAAAAATAAAGTCTGTGTGGTGTGAAGTCACTGCAGAGGGGGAGGTGACCTCAGATCAGGTCTAGAATAGGGAAAGACACAAAGGATTTGCAAGTTCAACTTAGTGTGTGCATTCCTAGTACTTGGCTACTGAGAGATTTCATCTGTTCATCCATCTCTCCCATCCAACCCACCATCCATCCATCCATCCATCCATCCACAGTAGGTGCTGTTTGAAAACGTTTTATAGAGAAACCTAGTACTTCCAGGCAGTGCCGAGTGATAAAGAGGGCATAAGGCCACGCAAGACATTATCCCAACTAATGTGAAGCTTGAACTTTAATTGAAGAGGTAAACCTGTGTACATATTGCTGGATATGCAAGCTGGGCAGAACAGGTGTCCTAAAAGGTGCTCTAAGAAGTTACTACTGGCCAGGAGGATGGTTCCTAGAGGGAAATATAAGTTTCAGCGATAACATTAACAGACCAACATCAGACTGAAGGTTGTCCACATTTTTCGTGTGTCTGTTTGCTTACTGGTTTTGTTTTCCGAAATTTTTTCTTCCATAGATACTGTGGCAACGGCATCCGGGCCACTGCTAGTCGAAGTTGCCAAAACTCCTGGTGCCAGCCTTGGGGTTGCCCTCACTACCTCGATGTGCTGTAACAAACAGGTCATTGTCATAGACAAAATCAAATCTGCAAGTATTGCAGACAGGTGGGTGTTGTACAAAGTGCCTACTTTTCAAAACTGCATGTGCTAAAATATAAATATATATATGTATTTCTATGTGTATATATACACACATGTAATACTTACACATGTACACATGCATCACACGCATACATTATAATTAAAGAAAACAATTCTCCTGCCCGTTTATACAAGTTTCATCGAGAAAGCAAGTTACGGTTCTAAGGGCTTAAAAATTCACCTACCTTATCAGCCACCCCACCATGTTTTGTTGTCTCATCCTATGTTTGGTGTGGCTGTTAGAGATAGGAAAAAAGAAAGTCAAGCAACTGAACTAGTTTTCCTACTGTGTTCTAGGGCGATAGATCGCTTTTGGTATAGGGTAGCAAAGCATGTCTTCAGTATGCTCCCTTTAGAGAAGTCATACGTTTTCCTGAACAGTTAACAAGTAAATCTTGCCAAAATCTTGCCAAAAATCTCATTCCTTTTTTCTTAAATGAGTAAAACAGCATTTTTGAAACAATGCAGTCTTTAAAGAGAGGTCTCACGCTGTCACAGAATGTTCATCTTAGGGTTTCACAGTTTTCAAGGGCCCCTGAAACAGCACTCATTCCTATAACACCATGAAAACAGAAGTCCTTCTTCCTGAGTTTTTCTTCCTAATTACTGTTTTAGACTTATAAGGTAAGAAGGGTTGGGGGCAAAAAGACTACCTGCCCACCTAATAAATTACTTCCCAGCTCCCGGTAAGAAAACCCCCACTTCCATTGCTGAAGCTCTCCAAGGGCATCAGCACGGAATTTGATTTTTAGATGAAAGGGATGACTTGAAATGCTTCTTTTTTTTTTTTTTTTTGTCTTGAGAAGGAGTCCTTACGCTCCTAGAGGCCCCACCTCCCCTGCATGTTTCCAGCCTCTTTTCCACATGCCCTCACCCTCCCTAGGAAGCCTCGCACTCCGATGCAGTCACCTGCAGCAAACCCTGTAGTGGCCGGTCTGCAGCTGCACTGTGGTCAGTCTTCAGCTCCTGCAGTGATCAGTCTACAGCTCCACTGTGGTCTTACCCTACCTTCGGTCCTTTACCAGTGATGGCCATTGATCCAGGGGTGTTCTCCAGTTCAATGGTGCAGGATGCTTTAATTTTCTCCCTGTTTTTTTCCCATTCCACAGGGGGTAACCAGTTTAAGGAGCTGTCCACTTGACTGGTACGTCGGGATGCTGACTGCTGTGTTTGCTTTTCTAAACTCATCCAGTAGCCAATCTCTTTGATTTCAGCAAGATGTAGCAGCTAGCCCCTCCCCCGCCCCCCTCCCCCAGCTTTCCCCTTCACTCACCACGCAGGCCTCCTTTTTGACTCCTTTGACTCCTGCATAATTTCCATCACCATCGAGAGCTTTTGTACTAATCATTGTTTAACTCCAGAATAACAAAATAAAGTAGAATAATTAAAGCACTGGTGATTTGGCAGCTGCTGTGAGAAGTTCTGAGAAAGCATTAGCTGACCCTCTCCCCACCCCCCAGTTATTCCCTTTCACACATAAAATAGTTGTAAATGATCCCCTTCCAATTATGAGTCACATCTTGACATTCTGAATATTTACCAGCTCGTATGTATAGATTTAAAAACCAACAAGGGGGGGGAAAAAAAAACATGGGAAAAAAAAAATAAAGCCAAGGGGAAAAGTTGTCCTGTTCCTCTCTTCCCTCCCACTCACTTCCCTTCAACTTTTGGCACCGCCACCCCGAAATAATCTCTTCTTTTTTAAGAAGCACGAGAGAAAAACGTTTCCTTGAGTTTTTCTGTTATTTTCTACATTCGTATTCACACGCGAGGTACTTAACATTTGACAGATGGTGTTTCCTATAACACTCAAACTTTTCCTTTCTTAAGTCAATTGAAACTGTGTGAAACGTTAACTGTGAAGGACGTGAAAGTCATATTCCAAAGCAGAAGGCGCTTCTACTGAGGACGTGTCCTTTCCCTTTCCGTAGATGTGGTGCCCTGCACGTGGGAGACCACATCCTGTCTATCGACGGGACGAGCATGGAGTACTGTACGTTAGCGGAAGCCACCCAGTTCCTGGCAAACACCACGGACCAGGTCAAGCTTGAGATTCTTCCCCATCATCAGACCCGCCTGGCCCTGAAGGGACCCGACCACGGTGAGATGACCCATCTAGATCATTCTCTTTATCTTCCCCTTGCAGTTACTGCCTCTCCAGCAGAGTTCGAGGCGAGAGACAGGGAGTCTACCCCTGGCTTTATTTCTTTCGAAGCTGCAGATTATCTTTGTTGGCTTTTCTTCATCTTCCAGATCCTTCCCCCCACCCCAATCCCTGAGCCAAACGTGATTTATTTGAAACCTCAGAACTGAGGAAAGAAACAGGGTTTGAAACAGAATTTTCAGGCTTGTACTTTTTTTTTTTTTAAGCCTTTGTTGCCAATTGAGTGTGGAGAGAAAGGAAATAATTGGACTTCCTGTTAGGCATATTGAATTTCCATTGCACTTGAAGGACAATAAAGGCAAATTGTAAAACTCTCACTTTTAAAAAAATAATTATGAAGTGGGTATTAATGGCACACCCTTCAAATATTTGGAGAGGAAAAAAAAACACAAAAAAACAGTCATGGGAAAGGTTGACTTTCTCTATATATTGTCTCTTTGCCAGAGTAGCTTTTTGGGATGGAGAACTACCTCTGTGACCAAGGACCATTCGTGGGAATATCAGAATGTTTGACTCCATTTATCCAGTAACAGCTGTCAGCTGAGGGGACCCACATCTGTAATGTATGGACACTCACAGAAATGTGTGCACAGTGTTTATATACCCACCCCTTAGGCATCTTTAAATAAAACCGGGTACAAGATAAAGGACTTGGAACCCCAAATCACATGAAGAAAGTCTCTCTAGTGGAGTCCTTGTTCCAACTCCTCTCTCCTTTTCCTTACACCAAGCAGCCTCCTTTTTTATTCCTTGAAATCGATTCCTTGAAGCTTCAGGATTGCTGTCAGGGGGCCTGACTGGAGAAGAGCTTTTTTTTTTTTTTTTTTTTTTTTTCCTGTATTTTTAGAGAAAGAGAAGAACTTTCCCTGGAACTGAAATTTTGCTTGTGAGGATATCGTTTGTATCATGTGTCTCCCACCTTCTGAAACCCACTGCACTTTGGGGGAAGGAAAAAAAAAAAAGACAGACCAGATCATTTTCATACTGAATGAGCCAGCTGGATGCAACCTTTTTTAATTAAATGGAGCTTAGACAGCCCTGGAGCTAATGAAAATCTCTAGAAAAGCATTACCTTTATCAGATTTTAATTTGACACAATGGAGCAGAGAAGTGATGTGGTGGAGGCAGGTTAGGGAAGGAAACTCTGCCTCCTTTGACTAGAAACGGTAAGGGGTTCGTGGGAATATGCCCCTTTCCGCTCAGGAGACCCCACAGGGCACACTGGCAGAGGGGAGAGATTTCTAAAACGAAGTTTCTTCTAAATAGCCCAAAGGCGTCACCAGATCTGGACCGCAGTGGGTCTATGAACGCACACGGTGTCGTGCTTTCTCTGCGTGAGATTCATTCTGGTAAATTCTGCTGTCAGAGAGTCAGACTAGGGAGCAGACCCTTGCAAAATGCCATTATCTTTAGCAGCCCCATTTCCCCCTTTTTATTGGCCCTGTGTACAAATCCTAAGTAGTCCAACTAGTTTCCAACGCATGAAATATTAAAAATTTTTACCTCTCAAGACAGTTTGAGAGGGTGCATTTATATACTAAGAGACATGGAGACCAAGAACAAAAAAATTTTTTTTTTTCGCTGTGGAAAACCTGATGTCACTGTGATTTTTTTGGAGGGGTGGAGAATTGGGGGCTGGTAGTTGAAGTAATTCTAGCTTCCGCTTCTGACCTTATCATCTACTTTGGCTGACAGTACCATCTTTCTTATCTAGCCTACAGGCATCTCCCTGCATTTTACATTAAAATCAGACTTGCGTTTCCAAGAGGACAAAAGTATTGGTTCCAAAACATAATTTAATCACAGTTAAGAAGGGGGGAAAATACCTAAAGAATTTTATGTATTTTTATATATTCTCAAACTTCTGAGGGTCTTTAATGTAGGAGAGTGGTTTTACATAGTTTTACCCTTTGTTCACAAGAAAGTTCTGGTTATTTTTTTCAGGAATTCTGATGCCTGAACAGCATGTCTCTCATTCCAAGGTGGATGGAGATATAGTTCCCAAATTTTGCTTCCCAACAAAGCATTCACTGCCACAGTGTTTTCAGAGAAATAAAAAAATGGGCACATCAGCTAAGAATGAGATTAATTGTGCCTTTTGCTGATAAATAGCACTAAAAATGCCAACATGGCATTATTGTTGAGTTTCCAGTAAGGTTAGAAATTGGTCCCACTGACGGTCTTTGGGAGACATAATCATGATTGAAGTTCACGAGACTTTGGAAGAGAACACGGGAGCAGAGTGACACGGTTCAGTACATTCAGTGCCTGGAGAGCCTTCCATCTGTGAGCTCCAGCTGCAACCACGAAAGCCGCTGTTGCCTGTTAGATATTCTGGACAGGGCAGTAGGGTACAGCGAGAGAGGAGAGCAGACAAAAGTCCCCTCCATGTCAGATACCTCGTAAGATTCCAAGAGTGATGCCATCATGGGAGATGTAAAGAGCACATCTTGGCTTGTTCTAAGAATAGCTGTAAGACCAACACAACAGGGAGAGTGATAGGGAGAAAGCTGGAGAGATTAAGTAGGGGTTACATTCAATTCTCCTTGTAATTGTAACCCACTGAAGCAGCTTAAATGAGAGTGACTTGTTTAAAAGATTACCCTGTCTTGGGGCACCTGGGTGGCTCAGTTGGTTAAGCAACTGCCTTCGGCTCAGGTCATGATCCCAGAGTCCTGGGATCGAGTCCCACATCAGGCTCCCAGCTCCATGGGGAGTCTGCTTCTCCCTCTGTCCTCCCCTCTCATGCTCTCTCACTGTGTCTCTCTCTCAAATAAATAAAATTAAAAAAAAAAAAAAGATTACCCTGTCTTACAGATACTGGGAGAGACATACGTAGTAGATGCATCGGGGAACCAAGTCTGCCAGTGTTAAGGGTCAGGGAGATAACGGCTTGAAGCTAGGATGTGGACAGGGAGCTGGAACCCAAACTAGAAACAGGAGTGGGACAGAAGGAAAGGGCCAGGGGGCACAGAGCTATAAAATTACGGTGCCTGTACAAGTGCTCTGCAGATTCCTGAGATAGTCTCTAAACCTGAGTGTCCAGTGAGGGAAATTTGTTAAGTGAGTGTCCAGTGAGTGAAATTTGTTAAGTGAGAGATAACATCTTTTTCCTTTAAGAGAGACTTTATGGGTAGCCGAGTGGATGGCAAAGAGGCAGACTCAGTCTATGTAGCAAGAGCTCGTTTGTTCTCCTTGTGCGTACCAGCACCTTGTGAAGCACTGTGTGCGTAATTCCTGCCATCGTCCTGCAGGGGAGATGCCTTCTCCATCTCCCCTTGACATGTGAGGAAACTGAGGCTTAGGGAGACTGAGTAACGGGCCAGGGTCCTATAGAGAGGCTGGGCTGCAGCAGGGACTGAAAGCCGGGTGGGTTGTAGCCCGCAGTGCCCTTCCCTGCTGGTGTTTTGGTTCCACGAGCGGTCTCTTCCAGAAAGGCTGCCAGGTGGCCAGTGGTGCTGATTATCACAGGTGGTACAACCTCAGCCCTTACCTGAATGAGCCCCATTCAAATAGTTGTATTTGACCCTCTCCATAAATAAATGTTGTTAAATAATTCACACGTTAGGTATCTTTTACTTTACTTTAGAATCATGACACTGAAAGGAGATATGAGTTCATGTGTTATTTTTAACTCTTTAAGATTGTTCGATGAAAAAAATCTCATATGAGAACTAGTAACAAACATAACTTTGCCCCTCCTTCAGAATGCTGGGTAGAAAATAAAATCTAAATAATGTCGAAATTAGAATAGAAACACAATATACATTTTCTTTTTCAACAAAGGAGACAGGAAAGTTTTGAAATAAGCTTTATTAAAACATGGCATCAATCACAGACCCATACTCCTGAAACAAATGATACATTATATGTTAATTTTTAAAAAGTTATGGCATCTTAAAATAGAACATGTGAGCTCTTTTGAGAATTATTTCTTTCAAATATAAACAGTTTTTTTTCAAAAACACAAAAAAGTTTAAAGTATAATGAGACTTTTATTTTCTCCATATGAGGGTACAAATAAGATTCTGATATTGATAGATGATTGAGAATGGGTTTTGGGGGGTTTGTTTGTTGTTGTTGTTGTTTTAAGAAAAATCAAGTCCAAGTGATGGATTGGAGTGTAATTACAATGTTGAAAAAGGAAATTGTGATGTGTGGCTGGTAAACCACTCAAATCATGAGCCAATGTGATTTATTATTGTTCCTTCTTTTCTTTTTCTCAAAACAAATGCTACTAACTGTCCAAGATGTGCAAATCTTTAATTACTAGTCATGTGCCATAGATCTTTATGGGGTTGACTTTTAAGTGTTAAAAAAAAATGTTTTTAATCTCTGCTGCAAAGCAGAGGGGGAGATTAGAAATTGATTCAATAGTCATTTTAAAGGGAGAAAAAAAGTGGGCTGGGGAAAGACACGCATTATTCTTGGGAAGATGAAAGGCTTCCATCTCTGATGTTAATCATCTGTTTTGCTGACCACTGAGAAAGGGCAAAGGCAGTGCATTTTTTTTTTCTTTTTTTGTAAGCAGCTTTCATTTTTTTGGTTACACTTTTTATTTGTACAATTCAGTTACTTTTTCCTTTTTTTTTTTTTTTTTGGTTCTTTCTTTGTTTTTCTTATTTCTCATCATCACTTCATGTGGGCAGTGAAAATTCAGAGGAGCGACAGGCAACTTGCGTGGGATTCCTGGGCCGGCAACCACTGCAGCCTTCACACCTACCATCACCCTCATACGACCCACCCTGACCATTGCAGAGTGCCAGCCCTGACGGGCCCGAAAGCGCCTCCTTCCAACAGCCCTCGTAATGTTCCAGACTTTCTCCTCCTGCTCTTTTATTGAAATGATATTCTTCCTCTTCCTCATCTAATTCATACCATATTTGGCTTCATGAGTGTTATGTGCTTTTTGTTTTTGTAGTAGTTTTTTTTTTGTTTTTGTTTTTGTTTTTTTTTAGTAGCAACTTAACCATTTCTGACATGAGTCTTTTTCTTTTTTTCCTTCAGAAAGCATTTGTCACTAGGGAAGGATGTCACTGTTCAGAAGGCTTTATATGTGGTCAGGAGATAACAGTTCCAAAGATTATGGAGACTATAATGTTCCCAGCGTTTCCTTGTGTATTTGGCACCACTTGGGAAATTCATGTCAGAATGTATCTATGAAAATGAGACGATGTACCTGATACATGGAGTTGTCATTTATGGGGAAGCTTGTTTTAATGCTTATGTGTGTGTGTCTAAAGCAGCGTTGATAGAGTGTCTCTGTGTTTCATTGTGCTCCTGAGGGTCGTGGTGCTTCTCAAGTGGTTGTAGGCTCTGGGAACTCGCAGATTCTGAAGGGCTGTCTCCATGCCTCCGAGACCTGCTCTCTGTCTAGTTGGGGTCCTTCCTAGCCTTTGCTGTGCGTCCTCTGTCTTTGTGGATCGTTGCTGGTCGGCAAGGGTAGCAGGCTCCCAACCCCCTGAGAACGCTCTGTGCCAAGTCTCTACTCTCTTACAGCAGCTTTGGTGTCCTCCTTCTCTCCTACCTCCATGAGTGCATACAGCCTGAGTTCCCTGAACATGGGGACTTTACCTCGAAGCCTCTACTCTACTAGCCCTCGAGGAACCATGATGAGGAGGAGACTGAAAAAGAAAGACTTCAAAAGCTCACGTAAGTGAAACGGTAACCGTTGTCTCTAGCCTGGAGAAAGTGTGTGGGCGGCTTGGCGTCAGTGGCAAGCGCGGTTTACAGTGCCTAAATGATCACGTGGTTGCTAAGGAGTTCACAGCTCTCTGCCAGAGATCGGGGAAATGATATCTATTATCTCTATGATAGCAATTGCGTGGAATACAATTTCAGACTGAATTAGTTCATACTGCTTTCGCTTACAATTTAGTCTCTGAATTTTTTTCTTCTTGCTCTTTTGAATTAAGAAAATAACCAAAGAAGTGATTTTTTTTCCCTTGGAGACTCCTTCCACTTTAGGTAGCTTTGGACATGAAACATCTGTTCTTAATTTCTTATTCACGCTAAAGCAATTTTTTGAAAACTATGTCTCCCTTCTGATAAATATAAGAATCTGTGCATTTGTTTAATAAGATTATAAATTTACTCACTTATCTTTCCAGCCAGATCTAATCATAGTCCAGAGAGGTATGAGTGTCTCTTGTCCTATCTGTCCCCTTTGGGGGCTGCAATTATGATTCCTATAGAAAAGCTCCAAGAGGATGGGCTCTCTCCCTGTGCTTATCATAGAAATAAAATAAGGAACACCCTTACGTTATCTAAATAGAATGAAACCCAGGTACTTCAATGCTGGAAGTGAAGAGAGAATGTTCTTATGAGAAGGGATGTCTGGACCTACTGGCTCTTCAGCTTGTTTTCCAGAGATTCATCTTCACAAATGGACCCACCAGGCCACCATCGATGCGGGAGGCCAGCCATCACTCACACTAGGAAACTGTCTCTTCGTGCTGTAGGAAGCTGACAGTTTCCTTACAAAGAAAACCATTGCGAAAGATAGGGTCACCACTGTGGTATATTCGTGATTTGGACTCGCATATCCCTTCAAGTATAAGGGGTTTTGTCATCTTTAGTATAGGTACATGACAGGAAATTGGAAATTAGGAAACTAGAAGGAAGATTGAGTTTGGTTAAAATGAGAATAAACAGCTTCTAGAGTCTCATATGTTTCTTAGCTGACACCAAAGTCAGCTCTTCCCTCTTGGAAGAAACTAGTTGAAGTTGAACTGGTGATGAGGACAGAGTGCCCGTGTTCTCCTCCCGGCATCATTCCTGTAGGACCTTCAGCAAGTCACCTGAACTCTCTGTGCCTTGGCTTCCGTAGCTACAAACTGCGGCGTAATTGTAGTGCTTACTTCATTGGGTAATTGTGAAGATTATATGAGAGAATATATATATTCTTCCCACCAAAAGGGACATATGGGACAAGAAATACACTCCAGGCTATGATGTGAATATATATGTATTATATATGATTAAATATATATTATGCATATTGTAATAAAATTATATGCTAACTATATATACATATATGTATATACATCTTATACACATGTGTATGTATTATTATATATATAATTTTCACAATTTCACTTATTTCACAATGAAAAATACTATAATTACAGATAGATAGACACTAGGACACCTGGTAAATGGTTAACACTATTTAACTTACCCATTTGTTAGCCATTTGAATAGTTTAAATGTTAGTTATTATTCCTTGTATCTAAATTGTCATGTGCAAAAATCTATTGGCAGTGTTCTCAAATTTAGGCATTTTTCACAGTGGTTACTTTAGCTTACTACATAGGTTTTGAGTCTTCTGTATAAACTTTCAGGGTTGGTGGTGGATTTCTGTATATGAAATTTTTTTAGATATAATGCTTCCGTGGGCAGCGTCCCTCACTGACAGCAACAGGCTCAGAGCCCTCAGCAGGGAGGAGCAATTAAAGCAAATTCATTACTGTTTGTACTTCTGCTTCACTGGCTAAATATTTATTTGTGTTAGGTAAGACTCGCTGCATTAATTAAAAACATTAGTGGCTACAAATGAGTAATAACATATTTGGCTATCTTGGGGTGACATTTACATCATTTGAATTCTGTAATAGGAAACAAAGCTGAGGCCAGGCTATCACTGACACTCAAAACCAACTCAGAAATTCTGTTTGGAACCAGAAAGTGATGCTCCATCATAGGAGAAACAGAAATGGAAAGCTGGCTCAAGCGACTTGTGTTTGTGGTAGATATTCGCCACCAAGCATCTTTGACCGTATGCCTACCAGAAGGTTTCTGAATGTGTCTCAAGAGATCAGACATTTTGTATTACAATCAAACAATAACATCCAACACTTTTATTCTTACTCCAAAGAGACCTATAAAAATAATGATAGTACTCCGAAGTCAGAAAAAAAAAGAAGGAAGTTTTTTGGATTTGGGGATTTTTTGTTGTTGTTGGTTTTTGTTTGTTGTTTTGTTTTGTTTTGTTTTTTAGTTTCTCTTCTCCCTCACTCCCTCTTTCTCTCTCTCTCTCTCTCTCCCTGTCTCTCCTTGCTTCTTGGTATGGTCATATTAGTTGTAAAGGTTTTTCCAAAGAACGGATAATAAAAGTTTGATTACTCTCTCACTATACCATGGTTTACTTCCACCACTTTATTTATGTCTTTATTCTATGCCATTTGCTTCCCCTTTTCTAATACTTACGTTTCTATGGCAACCAGTCCATTTGTATGGACGGTGAATCATGGCAGAGTCACAACAAATATGATAAAAAGCTTCTACGCTGTATTGGTGATGAGGTGAGGCCAGAGCTTGCAAAACAGAAAAAAATTCCCACATATGTTTCTAGTAGAGAAGGGCATGCCAAGAAGAATTAAAGTCTTCTCCCCTAAATATTAAAACATTCTGTCTCATTGACCGAAGGGGGAAAATACAGGAAGTCTGTAGCAACATGTGACAAGAATTAAAAGAAGAAATTGCGTGTTTCAGGAAGAATGATGAGTATCCCAGCACTGTGCTGGGAGGAGTGTCACAAAGCCCTGGGAGCATTGCAGGGCCGTGTCACAGAGGGAACCCTCTTGCCACCTCTTTTGGAATCTTACTGACCTTTGCCCCCCAGCCTGGGCTGCTTGGAGGTCAAGGCCTTTTCCAGAACCTTATCATCCCCCCTGTGATGGCAGCATGACTGAGCGGTGGACCTGGTTCTTTCCCCCGGCTTCCCGCGTCTGCACACAGAGCCAGTGTAGACTCTGTCTGTTTGCAGTCTGCCTGACCTGCAGCCAAGTGTGGAAGCTAGACCACGTCCCCAGAACAGTCTTTGCCTCTTGTGCCGTCACCATTTACTAGCAGGGTGGCCAACACTGAAGAGAGCTGAAAGGAAGAGAATGAAGAAGCCGAACAATTTCTGTCCCTGCCACCGACCCCTGAGGAAAGGCCGGAAGGCAAAGGCAGCTAATGGTAAGCTTGTAGACGTGAGCATGCAGGGAGCCCTCCAGGAGGTGGCTCATGAGCTGCGCCCTCCCCGCCCCCACCCCCGAACACCGCCAAGCCCACCCTCATTTGGAGAGGGGAGCTGCTGGACACCGGAACCGGATCACATGTGCTGGACCCACCGCAGGCTGACTCTGATGGGGAACACTTCCGTGAGCTAGAGGTCGTGAGGTACAGGATCGAATAGTGAGAAACACAGTATATTAATAAATCTTCGCGGCCCATCGCTCTGGATACATTTTAAATGCTTTTCCTATCGGACAGTCAACCTCACAGACTTCTAAGTGAAGAAAACATTCGGCAGATTTTTAAAACTTCAGAAGTTAAAAAGTGATCGTCCGTTTTCCTCCTACTTACATTAGGTGAGACAAGACAGTTGTTGTCTTATCTGTGAACGGAATCCTCCAAGTGTGAACAGGCATAGGACAGAGCAGATGCGAAGCTTGAACACAACCTTGCCACACACTGGTGAGCAAGATGCATGCACATTAATTACAGCAGCAACTTAGCCATTCCCTTCTTCACCTGTGAGTAGCAGTGGGCACCCTTCCGGCCAGAGCCAGTACCCTCCCGGAGTATCTGCTACTGGGGAGAGAATCCATCGTACATCATCGTATTATTCATAATAAATCACCTTTTTCTCTTGCTGGTTGGCCGCATTAATGAAGCAGGGTAATCAAGCTCATCCTTTTTTCCTCCAAGTAATATTGGTTGTTTTTTTCTCCTGGCTCATCATCTTTAAATGTACAATTTATCTTTTTCATATCTGGTAATAATTTGCAAGACTTTAATATCTGTGAGTAATCAGTATGTACAATTTCAAATGAAGTTTTATTGTTTCAAAGAACAGATTTCAATATATCAAAGAACTTTCAGAATTAATTATAAAAACCTAGATTATTTAATATAATCCTATATTTATTAGATAAATTATAAATTTATATAATTATAGAACCAACGTTTAACATATTTTTAATCCTAAATTAAAGGTCCCAATAATTTATATTGCCTCTAATTTCCTCCTGATAAAGCTTACGAACTTAACAATGCCCACAGTGAGCACTTACTTCTATTTTCAAAACCTTCCAGAGATTTCAGTTTCTCAACTGTCTTCTTTAACCGTTCCAAAAATGTAGCAACTGTGTCCTTTGAGAAGGTCTTTACTGTATCCAGCCTAATCCTTCCTATTATGATTGACCCATTTCTTCTTAATTCTCTCTTAGTGGAAATACCAATCAGCTGACTTAAGGGTTCAAAGCTTTTAACTCCAATTAAGTAATCCAAAAATCTATACAAAACTGAGACCTCAAATGGAAAAAAAAATATATTAATGTGAACCTATAGGAAAATTAACAGGAGTAAAATATTCCTAATGAAGTCTGAAAATCATCACCTAGAAGACAGAATAAAAGTAATCTGCCAGAGAGGTGACATTCTACTATTGTGTTCCTGCCTGCAATGAGAACAGACCGGAAAGAAACCCAACTCTCCAGATCATTCTTGAGTACCTCTAGTCATTGTCTGCCACCAACAATAAATGCATGATACGAAGGACAATCAAAGTACAGTTGACACCAACAAAGGCACACTAGAAAGTGTGATCTGAATTAATAAGGGATATCACTTCTCGGCCTTTTGGCTGAGATCAAGTGTGAATTAATATGAGGTAGTCCCTGGGTCAGATCTGGGAATGATCTAGGCCACCCCCTGTAAAAAGCTCAGAGTTGGAAGCTGACTTTACCCCCTACTGCAGGCTACTTTAATCTCAACAGTATGAATTCTGTTGTGAGGACAATGATGGTGCTTCTTAAGAAGAAGATGATTTTCCTTCCTCCGCCCAGACAAATGATCCATCTCACCATCCTCTGCCATGTTGGCTGCAATGTTGGAATGAACCACATAGTAGAGATAATTGGGGTCCAAGGAACAACTTCTAGTTCCATAAGTCAGCAGAACCTGATGATTCCAAACTGAACTGTTGATTCCCAAAAGGAAAATGTGGATGATGTCACAAGACCCAGTTTGTTCTTTGTTTATTTAGTGTTCTTTGAATGTTCCAGACATTTGGGATTTCAAAGAGGAAGAGAGCTCTGTCCCAGTCTTTAGAGAACTCAGGGTCAAGTGGAGAGAAAGTCAGGCAAATAAAAACCTGATAAATACTGAAATAGGACCGTGCATTTGAAGTGTGGAATTGTAAAAAGTGAGTACCTGGATAAGGCAGGGAAAGGGACATTGAAAACCCAGGGGAAGGGCTAAAGGGACAGAGGGATGAAAACAGGGCTGTAGGACATGGCACATGGAGGGAGCATCAAGGAGCACAAGATTGGATAGGCAGAAGAGCATGAACTTAGGAAGGGTCTTGTGAGCTCTGCCAACATTGAAGATGATGTTCTACAGGAAACAGGGAGGCATTGAAAGATTCTAAATTGGGCGATGACCTGCATATATGAGAAAAGCCACTCTGGCAGCAATTTGGAGGCTGTTAGCATAAGACAAGAGGCAAGGACACAGGTTGTAAGTCTATAGTGATCTATATGACTAATGATGAGGATCTCCTGCAGAGACAGATGAACTGGGGGCCTCCTCATGAAGAGAAAGTTAATCTGGCAATAATATGCAGAAAGTGTTGGGCACAGAAGGACCAGAAACATGCATGTTCAAATACTTTAAATAAAAATAGAAAAAGCCGGAATTGAAGCATTAACGGCAAGAAGGGAAAAGAGGATTTGTAGAGGTTCTATTTTAGTGGTCATCTTGAAAGGACTTACTAGTCGATTGAATTTGAGACAATGGGGATGTTGGGAGTCAAAGCCTACTTCAGGATTTCAAGCCTGGTGAACTAGAAGTATGACGGTCCTATTCATAGAAACAATAGCGGGAAGGAGAAAGAGAAAAAATGATTAACTCAATTTCTAAAACTTTGAGTTTGAAGAGTCAGTGAGATATTCTTGTGGATGGGATATCCAAGTCAGGAAATTCATCACTGGAGCCTGAGAGAAACCAGAGGGTTATATTTGAGAAGATACACACAGAGGTCATATTACAAAAGTGTGAGAAGTGAATGAGGGAAAGGAAAGGAGAGAAGGCTAAGAAGAGAACCATGAGCAACTCTGCAGTGCAGAGAAAGCAAAGGGACTAGAAGGGGGTGGGAAAAGTCAGAAACTAAGAACAAAGCTTCACTGAAACCAAGAGAGTAATTTCAGAGAGAAAAGGATGGTTCCCAAGGCCAGTTGCTGCAGGGTAGTTAGAGTGGACAAGGCCATTGATTTTGGCAATCAGGAAGTCATCAGTGAGAGTAGATTCTGTAAAGGGTGAAGGGAGAGGCCAAGTTTTAAGCAGTTTTGGAATCAGTACAAAACCTATAGGGTTTTTTTTTTGTAGAGGTCAGAAAGCTAGGAGAGTGAGCAGAAAAGTTGGGAAAAGTGAGAAAAGTTTTTATGGCACAAAATCACAGGGAGAGGAAACAGATAATATCAGAAAGGAGGAGCTGGCCTTGAAAGGGAAGGAAGGATACATCCTCCTGAAGCAGGAAGAAAAAGGAAGTGAGAGCAGATAATGATACAGAGAAATCGAGGTGGAAAAGAATGTTTTTAAGGAACTCTTGTCAATGAAAGAAATGAAGTAGGAGTAAAGTTTGGTCCTTAAAATGTTAAAAAATGTTTGAGACAGATCCTATGAGAAATCAAATATTACATAACAGAAGATTCCAGGGCCCCATAGAGAATTGTGTGAATTCATAGTGACTTTCTCTAGCACCCTTCAGCAAACTAGTAAGAGCAGGGGACTCAAGCAGACATTATCAAAGAGTATAGCGTATTAGACTGTAGAAAATGTCATGAGGTTTAAGCATCTCTGATACCAGCAGATGCCTCATTGAAGTGGTCATGAGGAGTCCAAGTGGAGTGTGGAGGGAAATGATGCTCATAAAAGGCAGTAGGTAAAGATGATAGCTTTCAAACTGGGTTCCCAGATTCACACATGAGGGATGGGGAAGCCTCCTTTGGGTCTCCTATTCCTACCTCAGTACCTTCAGTAGCTCTGTTTTTATCTGGAATACAAAGGCATCCCTTACACACTTTCATTTGAAGTGGTGGTGGGGTGGAAACTATTGCTACCAAAACCATTTGAAAACCACTAGATCTGAAGATGAGTGAAAGGGAGTGGGGCTAGAAGTCATCAAGAAGGGAAAGTTAGGGCCTAAGGACTGGGAGAGATGGCTGATAAGGTTGCATGATCAATAAGGAGGGTTCCGATATGAATATCCTGGAGCTCTCTCCAGTTTGAAGGATGCAGGGGTCCAACACAGGGCTCTGCTTATGGAGAGCTGAAGTTGGATGGGATTGCCAATAATCAGCACCAGGAGAGCTAAAGAACCATAAACATACTGCATTGTGTGTTGCCATCATGTCAAAGATACTGAGGATATGGAAAAGCTTCAGATTAGAGGAGGCAAATTAAGAGTCAAGCCCTGATGTCAGTGAGGAAATGGGAGGAAACAGGAAAAGTAGAAAAGTATGGGTTTGAAGGTGAGACAAAGAAGAAGTATGTACATAATATAGAACTTTAAAATTGAAGTGGCTTATGGTAAAAAAAAAACAACGAAAAAAACAACACCGGATGTGTGGAGCAAGAAGGGTTATGAACTCTTTTTTCTCCTTGCCCCACGCAGGGAAAGCAAAAAGAAAATGACTTCTGGTTGCAGCGAGTTTTGAGGTATATGGTGTCAGCTAGTTTTAATTACAGTAAAGAGGCCAAAGGATCTCTTTTGGAGGAAGTGACGGTCCAACATCGGACTGTGCAGGGAGCTTGCTCATAGAGAGTAAAGGAGGCAAGGGTCCCAGTGGGCAATGCTGATAGGCATCTAGGAGTGGAGTGGCCTTTCCGTGACCCAAACTGGGGATAGGAACAAGACAGAGATGGGTACCTGGGGCTTAGATGCGTGTCAGAAGAATGAATGCAACAAGAGATGACACAGTAGGCTAGAGATGCCGTGAGAAAAAATGAAGACTGAAGAGCCTAAATTTGAGGAAAGGAGAAATGTAAAGTTTCAACAATTCTATCATGCCAACCCAATACTAGCATAAGGTTGATGACAAGCTCGTCCTCACCACTCCAGGAGCCAGACTTTTTCTTCAAAGCTGAAGGTCAGATTGTTTATAAAACCTTAAAGCTTAGGCACCAATGGATAGAGGGGGAAACGTATTAGACCAGTTAGCTCAACTCTTTTTTCATAGGAAAGAAATTAATGCCTTCCCCCAAGGTTACATAGCTGGTTGCCTACTGATGGAGCCAGGATCAAAAGTCAGAAACCCAGTCCCAAAGCTGTCCTCTTCCTACAGCTCCCACAACTGTCCCTGGTACCAGAGCTGAGTATGTGACTGAGTATGCAACACTGTGACTAAAATGTGACAAATATCGGGAGATTCTTTACCTAGTTGAGCTCTGATGGAATTTTTGTCCAGAAGACCAAAGTATCACCACCACCATTGCCAATGAGCTTTTTTTTTTCTTCAAAGACAGGATCTGTGTCAGAAATGCTGGTATTCTGGGATGCCTGGTGGCTCAGTTGGTTAAGCATCCAACTCTTGATTTCAATTCAGGCCATGATCTCAGGGTCTTGAGATGAAGCCCTACATCCCGCTCTGTGCTGGGCATGGAGCCTGCATGAGATTCTCTCCCTCTCCCCCCTTCCTTTCTCTCTCTCTCTCTGTCTAATAATAAGAAAAGAAAGAAATGCTGGTATTCCTTGTGCTTGCCTCAACCTAAAGTCATTTTTTTGTGTTTGTTCCTCTAGTGTCCTTAGCCTCCAGCACAGTGGGCTTGGCTGGGCAGGTCGTTCACACAGAAACCACAGAAGTTGTGCTGACAGCAGATCCTGTCACAGGATTCGGGATCCAACTGCAGGGCAGTGTGTTTGCCACAGAGACGCTCTCTTCTCCACCGCTGATTTCCTATATTGAAGCTGACAGCCCAGCAGAGAGGTAAGACACTCTTTCACAGCATCTTTTTTTGTGCATTTCTTGTGCCGGCTCTCTCTGACTAGCTAATAAATTATGGAACAGTGCTCAATGCAGGAAATGCAGGATGTAATGAACTCTCTGTTCGACCCATAAAATTTTATGTTCTTGATAAGGTTTGAGAAGAATAATGAGCACAGATGCCTTTATCTGGCAGATTTTTGTCCATCAGAGATTGGTGGCCATATTAACTAAAAGGGAAAGAACATCTCTGAAGTTGAAACTTTATTATAATAATTTCTCTGCTGTGCGGGGACTATACGTTCACCATTACTGTATACTGGTCCAGATCCGATTATAAGAATACCACAGTGCTAAATTATGAATCACTTCTCTGGGATACATTGAGACTCCCTCACATTTGTAGCCGTCAAATGCAAGACGGCAAGACCTTGCAGTTGACCTCATATGATACCCACAGCATTGAATAAATAAAACCAAATGGGTATGCTATTTCACAAGGATCAAACAAAATAGATTTGGCAACATCCACCTGATAATTACCTGCTCTGTCTACAACTTCTAACATGTGGTTCTATAGATGTGGGGTGCTACAGATCGGAGACAGAGTGATGGCCATTAATGGGATTCCGACTGAAGACAGCACCTTTGAGGAAGCCAACCAGCTCCTCCGAGACTCTTCAATCACAAGCAAGGTCACACTGGAAATCGAGTTTGATGTTGCAGGTATGATCATATAACCGCAAGTCAGCTGCAGAGTTGGCAGTGGACTGCGTGTGAATTATATGGATTATGCGGCAAAAGTGGAACAATTTTTTTGTATACCAAACACATTTTTGTTTAGGAGATTTGGGGTGTCATTTTGTATGGAGCATTGTTTTTGTACTATTCATTAAAGTGTCACCATAAGATCAGTTGAAAATAAATGTGACAAAATGAATAAGTAATAGCTACTATAAGGGTGATAAAAAAAATCACATAGCCTGTATTCTTCCAGATTTGTCCTTATATGCCAGAGAAACCATATGCTTGTGTCACGCAGACAAGAAAAGCCTCTCTTTGACCCTTCCCACTGCAAAGAACATATGAAAGTTTGGTAGGGAACCATGAAAATTCATTAGGTGGATTTATACAAGCACAGTTGGTAAATATTTGGTCTCTAGTGCTGAAAAGAAAACTGCAACAGACACTTGTTAAAAACAAGGAAGGCTTTCTTCAGGACTATTTCAAGAGAAATCAAGACTTGGATAGGGAAGAGAAATTGAATTTACGTTTAAAACAGTAAGGACAGCTGGGAATGTAAGGCCACCAAGCAAGGGAGGAGTGAGGGAGTCATGGAATGGAAACTGACTAACAGGAACTTAATTCAATATCGAGGGTGTGGAGATAAGGAATTTGATTGTCTACTCAAGGGTAGAGAGAGATTCTCAATAAACTGACTGAGCAGGATTCTTACTAAAACGGGGCTAAGCAGGCCATGGACTAGGCCAAAGACAAGGCCTGGTTGAGAAGGGGAGCCTGACGTAAGTTTGGTCAGGAAGGGAATCCCTGTCAGTAGCTAACAGGTGTGTGGGTTATAGAGGTTGGTGCCAGTTTCTATTTAATAAAATTGTCTTCACACAGTGAAGAGCTAATAATCTTTACCAATCACTAAAGATGTGCCTTTGGACATAGACATTGCATTATCCCAACAAATACTTGCTGAGTGTTCACTGGGGGTCCATTGGAGATGAAACAGTAGACAAGGAGTGAAAAAAATCCCTTTCTTCGTGAAGCTTGTGGTATTACAGAAAGTTGATTTTTAAGTTAACAAATATAAATGGAAGCAATAATAAGTGCTCTGAGGAAAATAAAGCAGAATGGGGTATTAGAGGATGGCTGTGGGGAGCTATTTTCATGGCATGACTCTTGAAGGAAGTCATATTTGACCAGAGATTTGACGGTTGGGAAGGAGCCAGCTCTGTGGGAATATGGGAGCAGAGTACTCCAAGTAGAAGGAACAGCCAGTGTAAAAGACTTGAACCAGAATAATAAGCTGGGTGGGTTTGGCTGGGTGGCTCTTATCGAGGTGCCTGGGTGACTCAGTCAGTTAAGTGTCTGACTCTAGATTTCAGTTCAGGTCATGATCTTATGTGGGTCATGGGATCAAGATCCACATCAGGCTCCACACTCAGTGGGGAATCAGCTTGAGATTCTCTCTCTCCCTCTGGCCCTCCCCCCACTCACATGGGCGTGCATGCTCACATACACACTCTCTCTCAAGTAAGTAAATAAGTCTTTAAAAGGATGAGGGGGGAAGCTTATTGTAGCATAAGGAAGTAGGGAATGGGGATTAGATTTGAAATTGGAGATGGGATGAGAGAGATTAGAAGGGGCCAATTAATGTAGTGCCTTGGTATAAAGAATTTATATTCCAAGTGTAATGATATCATGGAGCGTTTTATGGACAGTAGTGAGCTATCCTGATGGATGTGTTAGAGATCCTTCTGAAATGAGAAGGGACAATAGCAGAAGCAGAAAACCTAGTTAGGTAGTTGCAGGGGTTGGATCGGTAAACAATGATGGCAGCTTGGACAAAGTGGTAGAGCAAGAGATAGTGACAAAGAGTGAAATTTAGGACATGGCTTGAAGCAGGGCTCACAGACCTTGCTTATGGAGTGAATATGGAAGATGAGAGAAAGGGAAGATCATGGATGACTCCTGAGGTGGAAGGGTCAGTAACTGAGTAAATAGTGATAACTTTAAGGAGAGGAAGACTTGAAGAATGGAAATTTGAGGATGACAACAAATTCTCTTCTAGGCCTGATTTGGTAAACCCACTGCCAATTCTAGGGGGGAAAGTACAAGCAGATCCTTTCCTGAATTCAAAAGACAATTGGCAAGCACCAGTCTCTAAATGCTAGGCACTGTGCTACCTTCAGAGCATTTAAAGGGAAAATGTAAAGGATTAAGATCCTCCAAGTGCTCAGAATCAATTAGACAAGAGCAAGAACTGTTGCAAGATAAGAACAGACTTACTGAGTGTGTGTTGCCACTGGAATGTAAAAGGATGTGCCCAGGGGACCTCCAACAATACCTCCGGGGGCCTAGGATGGGGGGGACCTGGGCCTGAGAGCAGCTCTGAGGGGGGACCACCTGTCAGTGATTGGTAAAGTCTTTGGAATACAGGCGAGCACTCAGGAATGAGTGACAGGAAGGAGGGGATTCTGCCTGAGAGATTAAACTAAAATTGAAAGGGGAAGGATGCTAGCAAAGGAGATAATGAAGATGCAGTCTGAGAAGTGGAAGGAGAACCAAAAAAGGTAGCATTTTGGAAGCCAAAGCAAGATTTTCAAGGTCATGGTCAATAGCGTAAAGGTATTTGAGAGAATTCAAGTAATATAAGGCAGGAAGGGTCCACTGTATGTGGCAATTAGGAAAAAGCACATTGCAGAGTAGTTTCAGGGAACTGAAGTGCCCAAATCAGACTATTAAACTGAGGGGTGAGGAAAGGCTGGAGAATGACAGACAAGCTATGCTTGCTTTCTGCCAAGGAGCTGGGTTTTGGAACAGGGTATGGCCAGACAAATGCAGTGAATGGATAAAAACGATGGAGGCCACCGTGGACTTCTCTTTTTAGAACTGCTCCAGCATTTTATTGCATACTGGACCCTTCTTTATACTGCCTTATCCTCCACCCAGTGGTTCTCAGTCAAAATCAATTTTGCCCTAGGGAACATGTGGCAATGTTAGGAAGTGTAGCTGTGGATGAAAAAAAGATGGGATAAATGATAGAGGGGGGCTTCAGGGTCCAGAGGGGAGGTATTTTGTTTTGTTGTTTTGTTTTGTTGCTACTGGAGAGATCTGAGCATGTTTGCGGTCTAAAGTAAATGAAGGAGAAAAAAGATAACTGATGGGTATGGGTCCCTAAAGGGATGAGAGGAGAAGTTATCTAGAACATAGGTAGGCTAAGACAGAAGGTTGGCAGCTGCCTCTTATGAGTTTAAAGAGAAGGATGTGAGAATATAAGTACATTTTTATCTGTGTTTAGGGTTTCATGTAAGAACTGTCAATCGAAGGTAAAAAGATCAGCATCTTGGGGAGTTGAAAAGAGTGATAGTTTAGAATACCTAATGGGGAAATGAGTGAGAAAGCTAGCCAGACTCCTGTAAAGGGATTTTCAAGCTGCGCAGTAGACCAGGCAGAGTCCAGAAGCTCCAAGTGGATAGTGTCAACCTGTATGGTCAAGTAGTTTTTGGTCAGGTGACCTTAGCTACTGAGGAATAACAGTAGAGGTGGTGGGCAGTTAGACTGAGCCAGAGATGGAGATTTTTGGAGAAGGTTCTACAGGAAGAAAACTAAAGTCACAGTGGGTCGTATTGTTGCAGGAAGAGCACATGAATAAATATGGTGACAACCTCAGAAATCACGATAATATTTATCAAATGCTTGCTCTATGGCATGTCACTCCTCTAAGCACTGGGTATTAGCTCACTTATAACAGCAGTGGAGGTTACTGTGATCACTGAGGTTACTGTGATCACTGAGGTTACTATGATCACTGAGGTTACTGTGATCCCTGAGGTTACTGTGATCACTGAGGTTACTGTGATCACTGAGGTTACTATGATTACTATGAAAACTGAGGCCCACGTAGTGACTGGTAGGGCTGGGATTTTCACCCAGGCGTTCTGGCTCCAAAGGCCACGCTCTAACCACTGGACACAGGTTGCAGAGGGGAAGTCAATAATGGAGCCACGTGATAGACTGGGAAGAAAGGGAGGACCGAAGAATCTAGGAATATTCGGGAAGAGAAATGGGCATACGAAGAGAAAGTTGAGAAGGGAGCCAATGGCAGGAGACTGAGTCAAAGTGGCATATTAGAGCTTAGCATTTCAGAGGTCAAGAAAGGCTCAGGGTAGCAGGCTGCTGAAGTGGTACAGAGTGGAGATGAATATTATTCAACCAGAGGTCTGGAAATTGGAAATGCAGTGTAATGGAAAGACCTTGCATACCGTGGAATCTCCCAGAAGGAGGGCGGGACTTGAAATGAGGAAAGGAATATGAACTAGCTGCTCTTGACACGCCAGACGCAATCCTATCTAAGGATCTCTGCAGCTTCCTCCACCTGTAGCTCTTCCCCCCATGTTCAGGTGGTCTGCTCACTTCCTTCAGGTCTTTGCTCAAATATCACTTGTTCAGAGAATCATTTCCTCAGCATCTCTCACTTTGTCCCCTTTCTCAGATTTATGGTTCTTCTTAGCCTTTCTCATGCTCCAATGTTATATTGTGGATTTATTTATTGTCTTGTCTTCTCCAGCAGACAAAAATCTATGCTGTCAGGGACTTTTTGCCTTCTGTTCATGAATGTATCCCGGCCCCTAGAATAGCACTTGGAATGCAGGAGACTCTCAGCCAAGTTGCGGTGAATGAATGAATGAAGTACAGTTGCCTCTCCTGAGGGACTGGAGCCAGGAATTTCAGTTTGCATCCAGAACTGGTCCCATACCCACTATTTCTCTGGGGCTCCTGGTCTCTCCGTGCTGCATGTTTCTGCATATCTGCTCTATTTGTCTCTGCACAAGTTCTTTCTGACTTTTGAGTATACTTGATTGCCCCACCTTTGCCAAGACCAGCCAGTTCAAATTTCTAATCTTAGATTTGGTTCATCACAGCCAAGCAGGAATCTGGTAGAAGGACACTGTAAGAATCAGTCAGATGGTGGCAAGGGTATGGTTTTCAAAGGAGGCTGTCCGCAAGCCCCAGAATGTCCTCACTACAAGCACACAACATTAGTGGTGAAGTGACTCTTACGATCCAATACCTTCGTTTATTTATAAATGGGGAAATTGAAGTTTGGGTGGGGAAACTCAAGGTCATACAGCAAAGTGAATAGTAGGTCCCAGATCTGTTGACTTGCACCTGTCTTTTTTATATCATGTTACACTGCCTCTTCAAAGAGATATCAGAGTTTCCAGCATGAAAGAGCAGGGTTTCTGAACCTATGCTCTACTGTCATTGTGTGTCCAGGGGAGGTGGCTATCCTGCCCACTGTAGGAGGTTGGGTAGCATTTACATGAAACACTCCCATTGTGAATAGCCAGCACGATCTGACCTCTTCCATAAGCAGTCTCTTAAGTATTTACTTGTGCTATAAATGCATTTTTGTTTTCTGTGTATCCTCAATATTTATTCATTGTTTAATCCATTCTTAATATATATGTATACTTTAATATTTGTTGATTAAATACTTTAATATCCTTGGTTTAGGCTCCTAAGAAATAGAAACTATGTCTAGTAAATTCACTTTATTCAGTACCAAACTTGCCTGAATAAGAGACAGGAAAAAAGGAACTTAAGGTCTTCTCCCTGCCCTGGTTGTTCCATAATGCAGTCCATTTCAAAAGGATAGAAATGATGTAGACTAGGGCCAGGAAACAATCTGCTCCCATGCTATCATTCTCTCTTGCCTTGTTCATGGCTGATCTCACTAATTGATTTCAGTATCCTCCTGCTGAGCCCAGACACAACATCAGAATCTCCAAAAAAACACTCTAGCTAGTCATTACCAGTCTACTGGCATCTGTTGGAAACTGCTGGAATCAGAAAGAGGTTTTTTTTTTAGCCATTTGAGAACTTGGAACATTGGTAGGAAATATCTGGGCATAAGGATTTCAAGACTGCCCTATCCTTCTGGATTCACTCCTAATTGTACAGGCGTGGGGCACCTATTTCTAAAATTCTTCCTCAAAAGTACATTTTACCCAGATATTTATTCCCAAGCTACTCGTCTCAGAGATTAGCCACTTCTATTTTATAACTATTTTAAGTGACATAGAGAGTGTTTAAAAAGCTTGACTGCGAGTACACTCTTGCCTAAATCTCTCTCTTTAAATGGGTACTACTGTACAAACAACACTGTGATAACATTTACGGAATTCTTTTTAAAGCTGGAATGATCCGTAGCCTCATCACTCTAAAAAACAAAAGTTTAATTTTTTTATATTTCTTTACCATACATATTTACCATATATATTTATATATCTAATATAATAATATGTAATAATCTATATTTATAATTCCTTTACCATACATATGATTTTATAAAGCTGTGCTCATAATATATGCACAATTTACATTTTGCCTTTTTTCAATACTGTCACTTAAATACCAGTCGAAAAATCGTAAATACTTGAAGATTCTGCTTTCATTTTGAAGTTATTTTGTTGGAAAAGATGCAGCTTAGTTCTGGAAGAAAGTTCCAGTGAAAATGCTGTCAAATGATGTTTGTCATCATTACTAGAGCCCCCAGTGTTTTCCTCTGAGTTGGGGGGATTAAGCATTTACATTTACCACCCCCCCTTAAAATCTCTTAATTTTTCAAATCTCACAAGAATATCCAGGTTAATGAATTATGATGTGGTGATTACCTTACTGTGCAAACAACGAATGCTTCAGGCAGAAAAGCAGGCCAATTGGAAAGCAAGGCGCCTTTGTTTACCCAAATGTGTTTTTAATTATAGTATTAACAAAGATAAAGCAAAATGAGGGAAGCACAAAATAATCACATGGGAGCCTAACAAAATAAACATTCTATTTACTCACTCTAAACCTATTGTTTCTCCAAACATCTTTTTTGCCTCTTTACTAGTATTTCATTAAGAAACACCAAATTACACATGCCTTTGCTTTACCCACCAAATAACTGTGTAGGCAAAAAAAGTTACCAAATATAAAATAAATCATGTTGGTATTTAAAGATTAAAACGAAGCCACAGCTGATCAAAGAGATTCATTTGTTGATATTTGTTCATCACTGTGAATATTTCAAATCTCATGCAGTCAAACATGATTCCTTACTGTTTTCCGGGAAGTAATAACATCTCCAGTGTCATTAACAATGTTACTCTTGGTCAAGGTCCCCTGCATTAAAAATGTATAAGAACAAAATGTTGCTATGGCAACTCCTCTAGATCAATGATTCCTGGCCCTTAGGGTTGCAAGATCTTATTTGTATAGCGTCATGAACAAGCTGTTACGCACCTACAGGAATACATGTATACATACATGCAAGCATGCCATATTCTCCCCTCCCCTTGCACGGAGGATTTTGGTAAAAAGCACATCACACTAAAACAAACATACATGAAAGGAGTTCCATAATGAGCGAAGCTGTTTGTACCTCTAAAGCTTCTTATGCATTTACTTATGGGCCCCTTGTGTGCTTTCTCTGGGTAATCAAATTCCTAACACTCCCATGAACACTTCGGTGGAGGCGTTCTGCTTTTAGCTCCTATCCCATTGCCTCTGCTAGACCAATGTGTTCATCAGAGATGGTTCCGTTGCAAGCAACAGACATGCCCCGAGCTAAATGAGACAGAGAGGGGGCATTTCCTGGAAGCACACAGGAGTTTCACAGCCCGGGAGGACAGGATAGCCCCCAGGAAGGCCTAGAACCAGACAGGAGGGCTTTCGAGGCCAAGTACAGGCGCTCTCCAAGACCTCATGCACGCTTCTCCTCTACGCCTCACTGTTTCTCCCTTCTCTCCCCAGACCAGCTGTTGGTGGGGATGGACAAAATGGGGACACTTCAAATGCCCTCTCTGCCCCGGGTCTGCATGCTAACTCCACATTCGTAAACTGTTACTTTAGGGGTGGGAAGAAAGTGGCAATTAGCCTTCCATTACCAGAAGGAGGCATGTAGAGGACTTAGGGGTCAGATGGAGGGAAGACCCAGATTTGAGGAATATTTTGGAAGTAAGTATTTATGATACCTGCAGCCTCCAAGATGAGGAAATAAAGCATACCTACATGTCGTTACTTACCTCATTTCTTTTTCTACACCAATGTAGCAAAACTAGCCAGTCTTTTTGAAATCTGTTAGGGGAAAAAATTTTGTCTATCTCAAGTCCTATTGGGAAGTGGAAGGGTACAATTTTTTTTTTTTTTAAGATTGTATTTACTCATTTTTGTGTGTGAGAGAGAGAGAGAGAGAGAGGGAGAGAGAAGAGCACAAGTGGGGAGGGGGGCACAGGGGAAGGAGCAGAGGCAGAACAGGCTCCGCACTGAGCAAGGAGCCCAGTGTGGGACTCAATCCCAGGACTCTGGGATTATGACCTGAGCTGAAAGAAGATGCTTAACCGACTGAGCCACCCAGGCGCCTCAGGGTACAAATTATTAATGAATAAGCAAACAAATCTATATGGGTCCTCTCCAGTATATCAGAGTGTTAGCTGAGGACAACAACGAAGCCAAAAACATCCACTCACACAGTCTGTGACACCCACAGAAGAGTTAGGAAGAGTGGGAGGTGCGAAGTGAAATAAGTCAGTCAGAGACAAATACCGTATGATTTCACTCATGTGTGGAATTTAAGAAACAAACGAAGAAAGGGGGGGAAAGAGAGAGAGAGAGAGAGAAACTAAGAAACAGACTCTTAACTATAGGGAACAAACTGATGGTTACCAGAGGGGAGGTGGGTGGGGGGATGAGGGAAACAGGTGAAGGGGATTGGGGTGGGGGGCACTTGTCATGAGTACCAGGTGTTGTATGGACGTGTTGACTCACCACATTGTACACCTGAAACTAACATTATGCTGTATGTTAACTAACTGAAACTTAAATAAAAACTTAAAAATAAAAGAAAGGCAAGTGCGAGGGGCTGGGAGAAGCAGCACCCCACCTAGCTTTCTTGGGAAGTGGGCTAAACACTGGAAGAAAAGAACAGGTCCAAAAGGGTAGCCTTGCTTTTATTGAGCACAACAGCCGGGACTGTGAGGGACAGCCTGGGGACTCCCCCCCTTTTTTTTTTACGGGTGGCATTCTAGAAGCCTGGAAGGCGCAGAGAAATCAAATTTTTAATTGTGTTTTCCAGTTTAACAGTCTATGGCAAATCTTGGAAGTCTTAATAGCCTATGGCAAATGGGAAGATGATTCTGGTCTTGTAAGATTTACTGCCTGCATTTCTCCCGGGAAAGAGTAAAAAGCCTCGAAGAGCAAGTTAAGGCAGAAGAAGGGATTGCTCCAGCTCTGTTTCCATGAGGCCGACCCAACTTTTCACCCATGCTTTGCTGTGACGGGAAATGTGTTAAATATGGGATTTGCAAATTGAACCAGGTGCCCCATAGTTGTCGTCAATCCCTGCTGTGTAGGCTGGGGAGCTAGCATTGAGCACAATAAAGCAGTAAAAATAGTTGAGCTCCGCCATTCCACAGGCCTCCCCTTATGCTAATGCTTCCCCTGTTTGCCCCTTCCACACCTTTCCAAAACCTTCAAGAAAGGATTACAGTCATTAGCAGCTTAGTGTGAATAGATGTTATCTCTTCAGAGGATATTTTCTTTTTAACCTTATCTCTAATTGAAGGTTTCCCAGACTGTTAAAAGAATTTGAAGAAGAGTATACTTAAGAATTTGTAGCAGTTCTTTGTTTTCTCAAATACTGGTCAAGCCCTGGTAAAATCAACTTAGTTCATCCCACGGTGGAGTTTCAACCAGTGCATGCTGCTTCTCTTTCTGTTGCAACAATGTTAGTTACCTCTGAAGTGCTTGGCCAGTATCTGAGCCCACCTTCCCCCTGTTCCAGTGCCTGCTGCCCTCTTGATCCTCTCTGGGACCTCCTGAAGCTCCCAGGATCCAGAAATTAGAGGGCTGAGGTGCCTGGGTGGCTCAGTGGGTTAAAGCCTCTGACTTCAGCTCGGGTCATGATCCCGGGGTCCTGGGATGGACCCCCACATCTCTGCTCAGCAGGGAGCCTGCTTCCTCTTCCTCTCTTCTCTCTGCCTACCTCTCTACCTACTTGTGATCTCTATCTGTCAAATAAATAAATAAAATCTTTAAAAAACAAAAAAAGAAATTAAAGGGCAGTTGGGGCCTCCTAGGGGCCTGTGTTCCAACCCCACAGGCAACATCCAGTCTGAAAGGTTGAGAAATACTTTGAGCATCACTCTTGTTTCTACCTCTTGTTTCTACACTCTCGTTTTTTCACTCTTTATAGTACAAATTCAGGACCTCCCTAACCCCCCAAATCAACAACCATCACATTGTAAGGGCCTACTTAGCCAGAGAGATTTCATCTTGGTTAAACAGTGATTTTGTTGTTTATGCAGTAATACTTAAACTGACCCTGCCCCCCACCAGGGGAACTTACTTAAAAAGCAAGTCCGGGAAACCAGTAAAATATGGTCTACCAGTCCCAGATAACAGAGCCCAAATACAAGGGCGGGTCAGGTCAGGTGGAGATAACAGAGCCAGAATGCAGGGGTGAGTCAGGCTAGGTGAAGACATCCAATCAGTGGAGTATGCATGTTGTCTCCCTAGCTACCAAGGAGTGTGGTCCCCACCTTTTGGGCACCTTTGGGGCACCAATTCTGACCAAGGTGCTAGGCTAGTTCAAATAGCTACTATGGGGTGAATTGTAATTCAATTGGCCACCCGTGTGTGACATAGCATGACTGTGCAGCTTTCTCTGTGTGTTACAATCTCATTGGCCACCCGTGTGTGGCCAGGCTCAACCACATGGCCTATGCTCTATAAAAGTTAGTCTGTGAGTCTGGGAGTCGCTCACTCTCTCTGTAAGAGGCGGCCTCAAACGGTCGGTTTGATTCTCAATGCTTTGCCCAAAATAAAGGTTTGCTTGACCTTCTCTTTGTATCAGTCTTGTTCCTTTGATCACCGACCTAACAACATCAAACTGAAATTTCTCCCAAAACCCATTTCCCCAGCTACCTTCAAACAACAGTTGAAGATAAAGTATTGCAGAATAGGTTAACTCTGGGGAAACATGGCTGAAGAGGAAAAAAGAAGATAACCAGCCCTGTGGTTCTTAAATGTTGGCGTACCTAAGAATCACCTGGAGAACATGCTTAAAATGCTGATTTCTAGGTTTTATCTTCAGAAATTCTGATTCTATAGATCTGGATGATTCAGGAATCTGTATTTGTGGGACACCTGGGTGGCTCAGTGGGTTAGGTATCTGCCTTTGGCTCAGGTCATGGTCCCAGGTGCTGGGATCGAGCCCCACATCGAGCTTCCTGCTCAGTGGAGAACCTGCTTCTCCGTCTGCCTGCAGCTCCTCCTGCTTGTTCTCTCCCTCTGGCAAATGAATGAATGCAGGCATGCATACATGCATAGAATCCATTTTCGTAACTTGCATTCCAGGGGAATTTGGCCCAAAGGTTGCCCAAATGACACCTCACTAATACTGAGCTCCGGTGTTGCCATGAACGAAACACAGCTGCCTTGGGACAGGACATCTTTTCTTCACCAGAAGCATAACTTACCAGGATTTTACAGGCATTTGCCTTCCTTCAGTTCCTTCAACTTTAACTTCAGATGCTTATGATACAAGAATTCCTGACACATTTTCATTGACTGGTGCTCCATGCTTCCTGGTCGCCTATAAACATGCTCTCTTCTCTGTTTTGAAATTCCAGAGTCTGTCATCCCAAGTAGTGGGACATTTCATGTGAAGCTCCCTAAGAAGCACAGTGTGGAACTTGGAATAACCATAAGTTGTAAGTAAAAGTGACTTCCTTTAAAATGTAGAGTTTTAAAAAGACATTAGAAAATTGTGTTGTCAAATGACTTAGAGGTTGGCGAAAGTTTCTGAAGTGTCCTTGCCAAGTTTCTAACTCACGTTACACATCGGTGGAGCCAGTCCCTCCTCCCTCTCTTAACTAGCTGTGCTAAAAGGGCAAGTGACTTAAATTCTCTCCAATTTTAGGTTTCTTCATCTGTAAAATGGAAATAAGGCTGTCTACAAGATATAGGATTATTTGAAGTGTTAAATAAAAGAACATACTGTTTATACCTAGTTTAGTCCAAGGCAAGTAATAAGGACTCAATAAATGTGTCTCACCCCCACCATGAATAATGAGATGAGCATAGAAGTGCATATATGTTCTCTACATTTTAGTATATTGTGGGTTAAGTTTTCACAATAATCCATTTAACTAACAAAAATTGTGTTTATTTCAAGACAATGCTCCTGTCTGTCCACTATGCATCTAAAAGTTATTCTGCAAGACTAAAAATAATGTCTCTTCATTTAGTAACTTTTGGAATTTCTGCATGGTCCAAGACATCTGGGTAACCAAACCAAAAAGAAAAGCAGAACATATAAATGTGTTAAATTCCCTCCTTTTCTCGAGCTCTAGATTTGTAACTGTTTTGTTAAAACAGCTTTGGGAAACATTTATAGAATGTGAATTGAAGTTTTTATGCTTTTACTATCCATAAACTGGGTTCGTCCACAAATGCCCCCAAGAAAATGAAGCAAATGATTAATGCGTAAACACCAAAGAGGTAGTGTTTGTGACCAAGGAGTGGTTCCTTCAAGAAAGAGCGATGAGCTCACGTGAAGTGCCTCATTACACACTATTGGATCCCACTTATGTCAGGGGTCAAGGCAAAAATAGTTCTCAGCTGGGCTGGTATGAAATGGGGGCCGTCCATTTCAACTTTGACAATATCAGTGTAACATTGAAAATGAAATTTTGGGTATAAACCAATACATCAGACAGATCTAGTGCAGCCCTGAAAATAGTGGAACTACAATACAGAATAAATGTAAAGAGCAAGAAGCCACATGCACGAGAGAGTGCTTGCACACACCTGAACCCATGTGCGGCCTCCTGAGAGAAGAGGAAGACTGATGTGTCTCCATGTCTTCTCCGCTAAGCAGAAAGATGAGATGGGATTTTGGAGACTTCAGACCTATACTAGGTACTCCTGAAGTCATTTGTGCCTTTAATCAGATCACTGAGCCTCTCAATTTGTTCATTATGGAACAAAGAGAGTATGCCATTATTCTGTCAACAGCGGTAGTTACTTAAATAAAGGGAGAGCTCATCAGAACGTACTATTCCAAAAATATTTGGGACTCAGGGTGGCTGCCGCAACCCCCATGTTACTTTAAGACTGCTTTCCTTTATTCTATTAATTCCATTCCATTGATTTATTCCGTCAGTACTGGCTGCGAAAGCAGTCTCCCTCGGAGGAGTGTATAACTGTCCGGCTGCGTATAGGCACCCTGCCTTCCACTCTATTCTTTCTTCCCTTCGCCTGCATGAAATAAATGCGTTCTGAGTTCCTAGGATGCCTAGAGCCTATGCTAAGTTTTGAAAACACTCTCCCTGTCCTTAGAGATACTTACTGCTAGTGTGTCCGCTGGAGACACCCACAGCTGGGAAGCCTATTGTCACATAGTCATTTTCCTTCCAAATTTTAAGTGGGAAAATGGTCTTTTTTTTTTAAATAAATTTATTCTTAAAAATTTATATATGTAAGGGGAGGAGGGTAGGGAGATGGACAAAATGGGTGAAGGGGAGAGGGAGGTACAGCTTCAGTTATGGAATGAATAAGTCACAGAAATCACAGGAATAAAAGGGACAGCACGGAGAATGGAGTCAGTGGTATTTTAAGAGCATTGCATGGTGACAGGTGATAGCTACACGCTGGTGAGCCTAGCGTAGCATGTAGACTTGTCGAACTGCTATGTTTTACACCTGACACCAATGTAATATTGTGTGTCCACTAACTTCAATTAAAGAAAAAATTGACATACATAAAAATACAACTATAAAAGAGAGTCCCCATTTAAAAACTGATCCTGTGATGTATTCCTCTTTTAAAGTCAGTATTTAGATGCTCCATTTGTTTGAAGTGTATTCATGTATACACAACCACAACATATTTTATTCATATGAAGAATCATTTAAAATTATGCTTTATGATGGTTTTGTGTGTGAACTAAGTATGACATTTAATGCCAACAATAGAAATTTCCTCAAAACCCCCCATAAGAATGGCCTGACTTTCAACCAGCATAAACTAAAGGTATTCATGGAAGCTGGAAGTGTTCTGCTGTTCCTGGATGGAGGAATGATTCATAGGCTTGTCAAATCTGTTTGTCAGACCATCTAGACCTACAGCTCCCTTTATACAACTTACCATCACCATGCTGAATTTGTGTCTCCTCATGGAAAAGACTCATATTTTCCCAATTGAGAAAACAGAATTTACTTTAAAAAAAAAAAAAAAAAAGGCCAGAATCCGATTATATTGTTATGAAATGAACTCCTGAAGCCTGGCATGGTTCCTGGCATGTACAAGGTGCTTATTTAATTCCTGTCTTTGTGGAATGAATGAATAAGGAGTCTATCAAAAATAATCTTCTGCTGATAATCTTCTGCTAACCACTGTGCATTCCAAAAAATGAGCCTTTGAACGTGATGATGAATACAGATGTTTATGCAAAGGCCCTTGGGTGAACTAAAGAAGCACTAACTTGAAAAATGATTAAGAGCAAGGCCTCAGAGGCCCCTGGGAGGCTCAGTCCATTAAGCGGCTGCCTTTGGCTCAAGTCATGATCCCAGGATCCTGGGATCGAGCCCTACACTTCCAGCTCTCTGCTCAGCAGGGGAGTCTGCTTCTCCCTCTCTCTCTGCCTGCCTCTCTGCCTACTTGTGATCTCTGTCAAATAAATAAATAAAATCTTTAAAAAAAAAAAAAAAGTAAGGCCTCAGAGCACACACTTCTCCACTTCTCGACCCTCTTGACCTCTCTGTACCACTTCCTTGTCTATAAAACAGTGCGCTTGTTCCCTTCTAGCATTGTTGAGAAGATTAAATGAGCTGGTATATGTAAAGTGCCTAGACCAGTTATGAGCCCTAACCACGTGTTCATTATTATGATGACTGCTATTTATTTTACATGTAGAGCTTCCTGAAATAGCTTAAGCCAAGCTCTACCCACACAAAATTTCACGCCAACTGCAACTCTAGCACTTAGGGAGGAAAGCAAGGGACCCTCTTCTCCAACACCCAGGTACTGTTAGCGAAACTGAGGCGTGCAAGGGTGTACTGATGTGTCCCACTCCCTGTGCAAAGCCCTCTTCTGTCTCCTTCATCCTGTGAGAACCTGAGTAGTAAGACGCAGCCTTCATCCCGGGAAACGTTCTGCCAGAACCTCGCACGCTCTGCTGAAGCCTCACTCACTCTTCATACCTAATTGACTGAGAAATGAGTCTCTCTGATTTGGGATGTGGTGAGCAGTTTTAGACTAATTTTCTGAAGTTCCTGATGAGACATTCATAGCACATTAGCATCAGCCATGACTTTTATTGATGTTATTACTATAATGTGGAGCAATCTACTCTAGCAAATAAAGTGAAACGGCCTCGTCCCGGAAACGGCGTCCTGAAGCTCTTAAGACCTCAGTCAGTCGGGAACCAGAGCGCATGCCCAGCCACGCAGCGCCCCACCCTCACCCTCGCTGCAGACCACGCCCTTTAACTCTGTCATGTGCAGTTGTCAGTAAAGTCTTTTTTTTTTAAAGATTTTTATTTATTTATTTGACAGAGAGATCACAAGTAGGCAGAGAAGCAGGCAGAGAGAGAGAGAGAGAGAGAGAGGGAAGCAGTCTCCCTGCTGAGCAGAGAGCCTGATGCGGGACTCGATCCCAGGACCCCGAGATCATGACCTGAGCCGAAGGCAGCGGCTTAACCCGCTGAGCCACCCAGGCTCCGCCGTCAGTAAAGTCTTTTTGATACTGATGTTTTCTTTTTGCAGTGCAAGGATTTGTATCTACTTTGTGCCAGGCATGACCATAAGCAGTTTATTTGTGTGTTTCCCACTTACTCCTTAGAGCGGCCCTGTGGCATCTATACCCATTTTATAGAAAAGAAAGCCTGGGCTGGGTAACCTGCCCAGGCCCCAGAGCTCATAAAGGGTGCACGGGTTTCAAACCCATTCTGTCTGACCTAACGTGGGCTTTGCTGTCCCACCAGCGCTCATCACTGCCTCTACATGATTGATGACCTTTCCCACATCCTTTATCAGAAAAGCAAAAGATAGCATTTTATGAGTGGAGGTGTTTTTTTTTTTTTTTTTGTATAAAATCATAAAGCAGCCTTTATGACAAGCACAACAAATCTGTCATTTTTTCCCTTAAGTCTTAAGCGTATTTAGAAGAGAATTGCTCGAGTTTTTTTGCCAACTTTGCAATAAAAATTCTACTCACTGCTCCATTTCAAATCAAATAACTTGTTTTACTTGCCAAGTATCATATATACAGTTGCAAGTAAAGCAAAACTGAATGACTGTGTGTGTGTGTGTGTGTGTGTGTGTGTGTCTAGTATAGTTTGGACACTTTATCTGGCCCTTTGAGCTAAGTACCCTGACTAGTAGAGTAAGATTCCTGAATGGCTAGATATTATTGAATGTTCTTGGAATACCTTGTTGATTCAAGTTTAATTAGCTACAAAATCCAGAAGATTTTACCTGTCTTCTAATACAAAGTTTTTAAAGCAAAAGATAGAGAATGTCACTTTCCACCTTTCCAACAATTATTTGAGAAGCAAAGAATCCATGTTCACTTTAAGAATCAGTTTCTGATAGTGAAAGAGGACTAATGATTTTTTTTTTTTAAAGATTTTATTTGTCAGAGAGAGAGCACAAGCAGGCAGAGTAGCAGGCAGAGGCAGAAAGAGAAGCAGGCTCCCCACTGAGCAAGGAGCCCGATGCAGGACTCAATTCCAGGACCCTGGGATCATGATGGATCATGAAGACCCTTGGGTCATCCAAGCTAAAGGCAATAGCTTAACCAATTGAACCATCCAGGCGTCCCTGAACTAATGATTTTAAATCTTCAGGGTCAAAAGATGATAGCTTGAACTCTGGCATTTAGCGCTGCTCCCACCCCAGCCCATTTTAAAACAACAGTGTAAGATTTTTCAAAAGGCACAAGCCCTTAAGAAGAAGAAAAGGAATAGAGATAGCCGCAACCAAATTTGGAAGTAGCAGAGAAGATGGAGAATGATGAACTTATTTTTTTTTAAGATTTTATTTATTTATTTGACAGAGCGAGATCACAAGTAGGCAGAGAGGCAGGCAGAGAGAGAGGAGGAAGCAGGCTGCCTGCTGAGCAGAGAGCCTTGATCCCAGGAACCCTGAGATCATGACCTGAGCCGAAGGCAGAGGCTTAACCCACTGAGCCACCCAGGCGCCTGAGAAAGTTGAACTTAAAGAAGCAGAAGGGAAAGCTGACAGAGAACAGGATTTGCATCCTAAAGTCCCAGCAGCATCAGGAACTAGTGGAATGAGGAACTTCCGGAAGTGAGAGTGATGGGAGAGCTGAGATATGAGAAATGTTTGAAAGTCTGTGAAAAATGAATTAGTCCCTTAGATGCCTTCCGCCAGCCAGCACATCCAGGCACATCTCCCCTCCACAGCAGAACGGAGTTTCATTCTCTGGAAAGCCGGAAATGGAGGTGCTGTGGCCTAGGAGAGCACAGCTGAGGGTAGCTGTACTGCTCTATGATGAGGTGGGGCCACCTGGGTGTCTCAGTCATTAAGCATCTGCCTGGCTCAGGTCATGATCCCCGAATCCTGGGACTGAGCCCCTCATTTGGCTGCCTGCTGTGGGAAGCCTGCTTCTCCCTGTCCTCCCCCCCGCCCCTTGTATTCCCTCTCTGTCTGTCAAATAAATAAAATCTTTTTTTAAAAAAAGTGTACATACTGAATGTCGAGACTGCTAGTCTTCTCCTCCGTAAACTCAGAGAAGCCAGGTAGCCAGGCTTAATACCCTCCAAGCAGGAGGAAGAATCAGAGCCATCTGACCCAAAGAAACAGCCTGGCCTGAACTGTCCAGAGAAGATCAGAGTCCACAGACCCCTCTCAGGTGCACCAAGCTTTCTAACAGCTTTGTAGAGCTGCCTCTTTCATGTGAACAGACAGCTAAGAAAAAGCAGACACCCGAGGGAAGAATCTGATATGCAAGTCTATCACCAGAAAGAAAGAAGAAAAGCAGAAGCAGCACATTCAGGAAGAAGAAAACTCTAAAAAAGAACAAGGTTTCATTAACGTCAGTACCAACCTAAGATATTTTGTGGATGGAAGCAAGAAATGAATACTAGTCTAAAATAACATACCAAAAATAAATAAATAACATAACATAACATACCAGGGTGGACAAAGACCTCTTGGAACTTAAGAACGTGGCAGAAATTAAAATATTGGAAAATAAAGGTGAGAGAAAGTGCCAGAAATTAGAAGAAAACCACAAATAAGGAATCTAGGATAGATAAGATGTATGCAGGCTGAGTCCAAAGGATACAATATCCAAATAATAGCCAGTACAGAATGAAAGAGGAGAGAAAAGTGTGAGGGCTCCAAGGATGTGTAAGAGAGAGGGGTTAAGAGATGAACTGAGGCATATTAAAAACGTAGAGGGTTTATTTAAGTAAAAATAGATTCAAATCAGGCAGTGCCAAAGTGGAAGGAATTAGGAGGGCTCTATCCACAAGAGCCTGGGGGAAGACAGGTAGAGGAAGTACAGACACAGAGAAAGGAAATTATTGATCAGCTGTAACTTAAAGCCTAGTTGGCTGTTTGTGATTGGTTTTCCTTAGCATTTTGATTTTGTAACTTTGAGGCATTGACAGGCTTAGATTTTGGGTTGCTTCTATAGACCATCACAGCTTTACAGCCACCTTAGTCTAATGGCCTCCTTGTTTTAGTGTAACAAAAGTCAAGAGAACATCTTCCAGGGTCTGTGAGAAGGAAGTTCCCAAGATCTATGGAGCAACCCTAGAAAGTAAACAGTCCAGACAAGTTGTAAACCTCTGCTAGAAATCCTGATATGATTTATCATACTAAGAGAAAATTTATATAACTTGGGATCTGAGGAGTTGAATTCATGATAAATATAAGAAAACTATCCAGAGACCAAGGCAATTGACAACTACGGGGAAAACATACCCTATGAAAAGGCAAGTAGTCATGGTATGCTACATGACTTATCTGTGAATACTGTTTAGGTAGTCATACAGAGGAAAATACCAAATATCGATCTTATAAAAAATTCAGACCAAACTGCGGTGGAAGAATGTGGGGAGCTCACAGGACAAGACATGTATGAGAATAGGGTGCTGGTATAGCATCTTTCATAGCAGATGGTAAATAATTAGCACTGAAAAATAATGAAATAGTAACAGTTGGATGTTATTTAGCAATATAGCAACAGCGTCTGGGCAAGTAAGAAATGAAGGGCTGGTCTTGGAGAAATTGGACTCCTCAAGTTGTATGCCTATATGATTCTGATCAAAATAAGTAAAAGAAAAGTAAATTTTAAAAAATAATATAGTAGGCAGTTTTCTTGTGAGGATCAAGAATGTCCATCTATGAACAGCATGAAAAAATAAGTCATTGTGATGTTATACGAAAGGGTACTTGTGATTTAGGATACAATTTCTAGTGACATCATCTTCTTGGACAGCAAAATAGCCTTAAAAGACATGAAAGTGATGAGCTTAGGAAAAAACTTGTAGATGACTCAAAAATGTAGATCTAGTAAGACAAAGACAACTAAGAGAGATAGAAGAGTTTGAATTAAAATTATTTTATGAACTATGACTAAGAAAAAGGCAGTGTTTTAAATTTAACATGTATCCTATAACATGGGATTTGTGTCTTGTTCTTTCTCCTTTGTCAGCCTTTCAGTTCCATACATTTCAGCAGTTTATATTGAGATTTCAAGAGGTTGTGAAGCTATTTTGTCTTTCTCAGAACTCAGTAACCTTCTTTGCTAGGCCACACATTTGACCCATATAGGGTAACTTTCCCGCCGTATGATGATTTGTATGGCCTTCCCAGCTGGCCTTACTTTGGAGAAGAGAGAGTTTCATGGATAATAACTTCATAAGATTTAACCATCCCTGCCCCACACCCCACACCCCACCCCCACCATTTTATGCAACTTCTGTGGGGTTTCATGGCTGTGCTCAAAGCAGAGCTGCCTAGCTTATAGTTAGTGTCAATAAATGTGTATTAAACAAATGATTCTGTGGAGAACTTCAATCAGATTTAAACCGTTAAACACTAGTATATTCTCATTCCAAGGGTCACAAATTCAGAAGCCCTCAGAGGTGAGGCAAGTCAGTGAATGAGACCCATCCATGGAGGACAGTGGCAAATGGGAAACTGAAGGCTCCACCCAAAGCGGGGAGTTGTGAAGTGTCCAGTGTTGCTGGATCATAATAACAGTAAACACTTATGTAATGCACTGCTTGTGCACTGGTCCGATCGCTTTAATGTAAATCTCAATCCTTGCCACAAAAACGCTGAGGTAAACACTCTTACTGTTCTTCATCACCATTTGCAGATCAACTCAGGTTGCCTAAAGACTATGCACTCAAACACCCGTGGCTGATAAGTGGTAAAGCCAGGATTTTGGACCCAAACGTTATGGCTGCCAAGCTCTTCATCATTCTACCATATTGCCTGTCCAGTTTTTTAAAACTATACATGTGTATGAAATCTACTAATTTTTAAATGTTGACAACTAATCTAATTTTTTAAAGCCCTACAAGTCAAGCAAAGCATGCTTGGTTTATGACTTCTTCCCAGGTAGTGGAGAATTAAAACATAGGTACTGGGGTATGCAAACGATGTCTGAGCCCCCAGAGCCACATTTAACATGCCTGGTAGGCATGGGAGCCACAGTGCCAGGAGCTCGTACAGATTTGGACCAACTTCCGGGTTCAACTTCATCACTCCAAGGGTCATCTACCCTGATGAGCTTCTCAAGCCTCAGGTATGGTCTTGGTTAAAAGGAGAAAGAGAAGAATCTAGCAAATGTGAGAATGGCCACCATATGTGTCCATATGCCATAATAAGTTTCAAACCTCCTGTAAAGCTGGGTGGGTTTGTCCAAGAGACCCCAGTGCTATTTTCCTCTGTTGCAAAGATGACAGAGATGAGTTTGATGTATTTTGTTGCCTCTACTATTGTTTCATTTCAGACCATTTTGGTGGAACATGGATTTTATTGAAAACCAGGGAAAACATTGAGTGCTTTGTGATGGTTACTACAGCTTGGCAAAATAGAGTATAAAGTCATTGGCAGATGCTAAAAAAGTTATATTTTTGGGTAATAACAAAGTTTTTGTCTTTGAGCCCTATGTCCAAAACGATTTGTAGTTGTAAAATATGACATGTATAAAAATGCTAAATATTTCTATTTCTCTGGAGGAATTATATCAAATCGAGTGGGGTTTAAATTATGAATTAATTGCAGTGAATAGAATGTTTTGCATACTTTGCTAGAAGCTAAGAATAATGATTGAATCAAGTCCCATTAACATTTACTATGGGCTAATTTAGACAGTGGGTAAGATATTGGTATATGTATTTGCTTTTTCTTTCAATGTTATGTTGAAATATTAAACCATCTGTTCTTATGCATAAACATTTTCCTGGGATTCAGATGGGATTATGGGATATGATATGGTTCTATGATTATTATGGGGTGATCAGCCTGTTTATAATAAAATCTTACTTTAGGGGCCTTTTAATGATCCTTAAAAGGAAATCACTACAGACTTTAAACTGGCAAAACATCTCCTCTCAGAGGCAAATTGTTTTTTTTTATAAATGTCAGCATGGGTTATTTTAATTATCAAACACCTAAATTAAATATACACTTTCTAGATCAAGATGATATTTTTGTGCTGTGTGAACTACAGCTCATTTTCAGGATTAACTCTACGGTAGACTCAAAACTAATTGCTTTTCATTCTCATCAAGTAGAAATATCTGAGAGAAGTTATAAAACCAAAAACTGACCACTGTGCAGGATAATAGGATAATCTGTAACCTCAGTAAAAGTTGTATGTTCACATTTAGAATATGAATATGTATAAAAATATAATTAAGTCCAATATTGACTGCTGCCAATAAAATAAAATATTCATATTCCAGAACACGTCAGAGCATTTTAGGTATGAATGTGTGAGCAAAATGTTAAGATTTACAGTCTATCTAGCAAAAGATTTCCTTTTGGGGGAAAAAGAAGTTTAAATCACTGAATGTCATCCACTTTGCAATTCCATATACCTGAAGGAATATGGTCCAGTCCCACAAAAGTTGATGTCTCCTCACCAAAAAGAAGTAAGGGATGAAGTAGGAGAAGGGAGCACATATGGATATACCATTAACGAGAGCCCCCAGTCGCTTCTGAGAGTCTCCTCTTTGGGTATTCACCCTTCACCTTTCTCTTTGGAATTACAAGTTGAAATAGATTTAAACCCGGTGGTCAGCTCCGCGAATGCTTTCTCCGATTGCAAATTTAAAAATGACTTTGCTTTCGTTTTTAAGCTTATACATATTTTGACACATTTTTATATTAAGAAAATGTAATGTGCACATTTTCTAATTCATTTGTTGAGCATCTTTGCTTTGCATACAAAGCAAATATGTACTTGCATTAACCTAACCATTGCTATAAAATAGGAACTATACAGTGTGGGTGAGCCATGGATATAAAGATTCTAACTTCCTTATTACAGCACCATCTAGCAGAAAACCAGGAGATCCCCTTGTCATATCAGATATCAAGAAAGGAAGTGTGGCACACAGGTAAGAAAAATGAATTTTCTGGTTCATTCCAAGGCATTTCTTTTTCTCAAAGTAACTACCCCCCAAATGGGGCTTGAATCACGACTGCAAGATCAAGAATCACATGCTCTACTAACTGAGCAAACCAGGTGTAAGGCATTCCTAATTAAAGTAGAGATAACAACAACAACAAAAGAAAAGTAGAGATGACACCCTTTCCACATCCAAGGTGGACCTTCTTAATGGATCATGGTATTCTAAATTCTTAATTCTTAATATTCTCCAGACAGCCACTATTAAGCGATTGTATTCAACATTCCTCATGCAATGACTTTGTAGCTCTCCTCATGTCAATTTATTTCTGTACCCACTGCAGTCAAGAGTCACCTTTTAGGGTCCTTCCTGAGTCCATCACACTCTCCTTCACTGATCATCTTCCAGCCTTCATTTTCCAGCTAAAAAACTGGAAATGGCTCCAACTATAAGAAACACCCCACATGGAGATAATTACTTGTGGAAGAGCTTTTCTAGATGCCAGAATGTCCTCCCTAGCCAAGCTAGGTCCTTGAGCCTTGAACAACGTTTGTCTTCTGTTTGGTCCATATACCGTCAAAATCAGAGAGTCTCAAACTTTTGATTTCACAGATTTTAGTGATTTACTCACTTATTTTAGAGAGAGAGAGGACATGAGCGGGAGGGACAGAGGGAGAGGGAGAGAGAATCTCCAGCAAACGGGAGCAGAGCCTGACTCGGGGCCAGATCTCACAACCTGGAGATCATGACCTGAGTCTAAACCCTTAGGTTCTGAGTCAGGCACTTGGCCAACTGCACCACCCAGGTGCTCCGAGATCAAAAATATTTTTAGGGCACCTGCGTGGCTCAGTGGGTTAAGCCTCTGCCTTCGGCTCAGGTCATGATCTCAGGGTCCTGGGATCGAGGCCCGCATCAGGCTCTCTACTCAGCAGGGAGCCTGCTTCCTCCTTTCTCTCTGCCTGCCTCTCTGCCTACTTGTGATCTCTGTCTGTCAAATAAATAAATAAAAATATTTAATAAAAAAATATTTTTAAATCTTTGGGAATACTGATAAAAGATGATTAACTTTCTATTGTCCAGTTAAGGACTTTTTAAAAAATATTCCATCCATTATCACAGTCATTTCATTAAAGTAATATTTTAATATTCAATAAGTAGAAAGGACATTGTATGAGTCTAGGTATATAGCTATAAGCTCAGATGCCATGACAGGGAGACTCAGAAATAGACTGGGACAAAGAAGTATGCAGTGTGTGTCTCATGTAATAGTTGGGAGGTAGGCAGGAAATGCGAGGCTGAGGAGGCAACTCTGTCATCCTCACCAGTTTGCTCCTGGTCATTGCAATTTTCTAGCCACAGAAGGGAAGTGGGAGTGGTGCTGAGAGAGTTCGGGCTGTGCATCTCCAGGGAATGACCCAGAAGAAGAGCGAGGAGGATAGAGGCTGAAAGCAATTAGCAATCTCTGTCACAGACATAATTCCTCAAGGATAGTTCTTACCAAAACATAACCTTCAGTGTACAAATATGTATGTGTATACATGTATGTACCTACAAACACATATACATTCTCATTATTTTACAAATAGGTGTGCGTATACATATATATACCTACAAACACAGACACATTCTCATTATTTTTCTCATCTCATCACGGACCTTAAAAATTTTCAACAGACCTGCAGAGGTCCAGTGCCTGTGTCAGACTCTCAGTGGTCCTGGGTTTCCCGGTGCAGGTAGAAATGGCAGGAAGGATGCCAGGATTCAGATCCCCATGAAGTTTAACCCACCATAACTCCCCTCACTCTCCCAACCCTCTCCTAGTACCTGACAAGTAGTGCAACATGTGGAGAAGCATGAGGACACCCAGTGTCTGTAAACCCTGCACCATTACCTCCCTTCCTAGAAAAGTTTGAATTCCTGAGTGAAGCTTATATAGTGGTCCTGGACTAGTTCAAGAAATTAGTTTAAAAAAAAATGTTAGGGCACCTGGGTGGCTCAGTGGGTTAAAGCCTCTGCCTTCAGCTCAAGTCATGATCCCAGGGTCCTGGGATCCAGCCCCACATCAGGCTCTCTGCTCATCGGGGAGCCTGCTTCCCTTTCTCTCTCTGCCTGCCTCTCTGCCTACTTGTGATCTCTGTCAAATAAATAAATAAAGTCTTAAAAAAATAATAAAAATTAAAATTAAAAAAATGTTGGGGACCTGGGTGGCTCAGTGGGTTAAGCGTCTGCCTTCGGCTCAGGTCATGATCTCGGGGTCCTGGGATCGAGCCCCACATCAGGCTCTCTGCTCAGCAGAAAGCCTGCTTCTTTCTCTCTCTCTGCTTGCCTCTCTGCCTACTTGTGATCTCTGTCAAATAATTTTTTTAAAAAGTCTTTAAAAAATGTTTTTAATACTCTGAAATGTAATGTCATGGCAGCCATCCAAACTAAGACTGGAAAAAAGGGATTTGTTAATAAAATGCAATTTTAAAAGAGTTGAAGAATGTCTCTTCTCTAAAGACTGCCATAATGCTACATTATTCTTAATGCCTCTTAAATGACCCGGGTGAGTGCTCATTAATCATGTGTTGCTCTGCATTGGCTAACAGGACTGGCACCCTGGAACTCGGGGATAAATTACTTGCAATAGATAACATCCGACTGGACAACTGTTCAATGGAAGATGCAGTTCAGATCCTCCAGCAGTGTGAAGACCTGGTGAAGCTCAAAATCCGCAAAGACGAAGATAATTCAGGTACGGAAAGCTTCCTTCGTTGAGACTGATTCCTCTAACTGCCCATCTGTCGCAGATGTTAGATCTTGATGTTTTACATATGACCGCTGGCTAGCGACACCGCAGCGGCGTTTCGCATAGTTTAAAGAGGGTCTTTAAATTGTGTGTTGAGAGTGTAGGATGAATTTTAAATAATGGTGCTTTTAATGATATAATTAAGGCATTTTTATTATAAAGCATGATTATGGTTGTATCAAAATAATGTTCAAAAATGAAAATTAAATCATCATCCAGTACTACCCTAATACAATGGAACCAGTTATTTTTTTAGAGATTTTATTTATTTATTTGAGAGAGAGAGAAAGAGAATGAGCAGGGGGTGGGGGGGGAGGGCAGAGGGAGGGAGAGAAGCAGACTCCCTGCTGAGCAAAGAGCCTGATGCGGGGCTCTATCCCAGGACCCCGAGATCATGACCTGAGCTGAAGGTAGTCACTTTACCGACTGAGCCACCCAGGCACCCCAGAACCAGTCACTTTCTAGTTGATATTTATATTACATAATTATAGCCATAGTACATGTTTAAACTTTATAAGGACATTACCACTTTCCAAACACTTAATACCGAACATTTTTTATTTACTGCCTGTAACTTATTTATCATTTTTCTCTTCTGACTTGGATTGCTTCCAATTGTTTCACTATCGCAGATAGTGTAATCGTGGACATCTTTATGTATGGATATCTTTAATCAACTTTTCTTCTTCTTCTGAATTGTTTCCTTAGGAAATATTTTTAGAAGTAGAATTGCTGAGTATGAATAAAAAGGAACTTCTCAGGATTTCTGACAAGTCTTGTACGTGTTGCTTTCTAAAAGGGCCGTATCCATTTGTAGGGTTTCCAGTAATGGATGAATATAGTGGGGCAGTGCTTCTCAAACTTTCTTAGGCCTCAGAATCACCTGAAAAGCTTGTTAAAACACAGTTCCTGGCCACTACCTCCAGATGAGGCCTGAGATTCTGAATTTCTAACAGATTTCCTAATGATCCTACTGTGGTCCAAGAAACACAATCTGAGCAGCCCGGCAGTAGAACTTCTTTCTGATTACAATAGAAACCTAGAGGTAATTGAAAAAAGTCCATAATTGAAAGATGCAGCTAATATGGGGAATTAACAGAAATTGATAGATATGGATAGCGTGAACATTTGATTTAAAATTTTGCCAATATTATGGGTCAACCCAATTTCTTTGCTGTGAATTTCATCCTCCTGATCATAGTTACAAGCCTTTTTACTTGTTTGTTGGCCCAAACCTTATATATAATATACAGTTTGTATTTCCCAGTTTTTATTTTGTTTTGTTTTGTTTTAATACAGTGAAAATTTAAAGAATTTAAAGTAATCTGAATGTTCACTCCAGTAAGGTTTTTATTTGCCCGATGTTTTCAAATTTTTTCCCTACAGAATTAGTAGATTTTTGCCTAATGACTCCCCTTATTGAATTTTTCCAAAACATTTGATTTTGTTTTCATAGAACCACTATTCTCCTGTTTCGTAGGTTATGTAAGATTCATTAAGTTACATAGTTACAAAAACTAGTAAAACTGACATAAACAGGCTTTGGAATAAACAAAATTGACTCTAAATTTTTAAGTTTACAACTCAATTGTTAGCAGACACAGAGGCGCACAGAGGTACTAGAAGGAAAACCTATTACTCTGAGGCATTCAATGGCATTGGTAGGTATATTTTACAAAGAAGATAGAGAACACAATTAATCCAGTAACGGCTAAAGAGAGATTGGTTAAGAGAGCTTCTACTGTATATAGCTTAATTCCCACTGATGACGAATTATTGTCAATGTTCTGGAATCTTCTATAATTAAGCCATCTAGATCTAAAGTTTATGGTCATGTCAGGCCTTGTGTTTTTGATTCCTGCTCAGAGTCAAAACAAGTTGGTAGTTGCATCCGTTGGTACAGCTGGTAAGGATGATTGTATCCAAATGCATTTTATAACCAACGCTTAAAAATTTCCACTCATTATTTCTCAAGCAACTGATCTTCTGTACCAACATTTGCATTCTTCTCCTTACAAGCATGCTTCAATTGCACTTTCTTTGGGGGATTTATTTCAAAAAAGGATAAAGCCTCAAGCATCAGTCTGGGTTCTGTCCTAGTGAAGAGGCAAAGCTCTATGGAGAAACCAATTTTGCATGATTTGCCAAACTACACAGATCTCAGCTACCTTTCGTGCAGAACAAAAGAGCCAAGCTGGAGATGAATATGTATAGTGCCCACAGTTGGCCATTCTCCCAGTACTGAAGCCAGGCTGTGCAGATATGTCAGGCGGGAGGAGTTTCAGAAACAATAACCGAGCACTTGGAGAGCCCGGTCTTACTTCAATTGCTTCTTCCCCTCAGTTTATTTTTCTCCCTGGTAGACCTTTCCCTCTACAATCCCGATGCCTAATCCTATGGTAATTCTCTTGCTTATTAAGTTTGTTTTTTTTTTTTTTTAATCTCTAGGAGGTGCTATTTTTAAAATCCTAAATCCTTCCATTGAAAACCATGCACCTACCCAAAATAAGACTAATATATAGGTGTGAGATTCATACTTACCCAAACCAGATTTCTGTAAATTGGTATATGAAAATAATATACTCATGCAGGCATGTTTTTATAACAGAGCACTATTTGAAAATCACCATCTGATCATTGATTTGGAAGAATTTGAGTGTTTCTCTATCCTCTTCCAAATGAGAATATAAGTATAATTTGAATAACTGAATTCTCTTTTATTCAGAGCAGAGCAAGGAGTGGGGGAGGAAATTATTCAAAATGAATGCATTCAAGGCGGCTCTCCCACATTTGAGCTATGTGAGTTTGGGAAAGTTACTTAACCAGTCTGAGATCCAGCGGCATTTGCAGTCATGTACCCATAGTAAAACCCACCTTAAGGAGCAGCTATAACTTACTCATAGAAAAGTTTACCAGCACAGTTCGTATGCAATACATGGAAACTCTTTTTATTACTAATATATCCTAAAAAAACCTTTCCCCACCATTGTTCTTATCCTTCATGAAGATTTAAATGAATGGGAAATAACCATTAATCATTACAACAGTCACTGATTTTGGAAGTTTGATACTGTGCTTCATCTGAAATGAAACTGATGATTTGAATTATTACCATCCTTTGTCTCAATATTTTATTTTATTTTATTTTTTAATATTTTATTTATTTATTTGACAGAGATCACAAGTAGGCAGAGAGGCAGGCAGAGAGAGAGGAGGAAGCAGATTCCCCACAGAGCAGAGAACCCAGTGTGGGGCTTGATCCCAGGACCCTGGGATCATGACCTGAGCTGAAGGCAGAGACTTTAACCCACTGAGCCACCCAGGTGCCCCTGTCTCAATATTTTAAAATAGCAATACTCAGTATATAGTCTTCGCTCCCTAAGATGTTGTTCCTACTGATATCGGATTTTCTGTACTCCAGGAGTTTTCCAGTTCTCTCCTTAACCATCTGCCACTCTCCATCTTGCTTCTCTCATCAGTTACAGAAACTTAATAAGCATACTCAGTATAACTTGGTTTACTAAGCTAGCAATACTGCAATTGGTTTAATAGATGCTGCTTCAGAACATGAGCTCATCTTCCAGTCATACTAATGGCAATGTTCTGCCTTATCCCTTACCTGAGGAAGTGGTAGAACCACTCTCCAAAGTTGTTAAAGTCTTTGTTTTTCACTTGGTCATGCCACCAGCATTTATTTGGTTCTATGAGGTGTTAGGGTCAACCAGGTCTTAGATAAGAAAAGATACAATCCATGCCACCAAGTCAAGTCACTACCTTATATGAGATACAAAAGAAAATAAGTAATATAATGAATGTCCTAGGTGTAAGCACAAAATGTTAAGAGAATGTAGAGGCATCCATTTGAGCCCAGGGAGCTAAGGAGATGCTTCTGTCAACCTTGGTCTTGAAAGCATTTGGAAACGTGTTAGAATTAACCAGAAGAGAATGGGCCAAAGAAGATCAGAGAGCATGGCACAGCCTAGTAGCAGATGTAGCTGAGGCAAAAATTATGTGTAGACTTCGTAGAAGGTGAGTAGGAAGATACACTAAAGCTAGATCATTACAGTCCTAAACCATGTTAAGAAATTTGAACTTCACTCCAGAAGCCAATGGGAGCCATTAAAAGACGTCAAGCAGGGGAGTGAGGCCAAAGTGTTTGGTCAGTGATGACTGGTTGTGGTCGGTTACTGGAGAACGAGGCATTCAAGAGTCAGAATCCACACTCTTTCTAGCCTTGGCTCAGGGAGCAGTAGGATGAAATGACTAAGAACATGAGCTGGCTTCACAACCGACCAGCTGGGAAATGGGAAAATGAAATTCTCGTCCATAAATGTCCATTTTAATGACTACTTCACATGGTTGTTTGAAGGATCAAAGGAGGTGATGTATTTAAGCACTCAGTGATGATGTTTGGCACCTAATAAGGCCCAATGAATCCTAAATGCTAACTGTCATTATTAGGGTACTTTAAAAATTAATTTTAGCTTTATTTATTTTCCAAATCTTTTGGAACACTTGGAATTATAGGGATTTGCCCCTCACCTTTATACCCCCCAATATTCAGTGACCGTTCTGCCTTCAGGAGCTTTTGCATTTGTTATCTTTCATTACCATAGAAAGACAAGTCAGGTAGAGCCAGGTGGTTCTTGCCTGGGTCTGAGGCTCCAGAACAAGGCTGTTACCCAAACCTTAGTTCCTCAAAGATGCAAAAATAACCCTCTTGACATAAAATCTATTGTTTTTCTTTGATTGCTTCTAGTCGAGAATTTGGGGACTTGTAGGAAGAAGTAGAGGGGCCTTCCAAACCTGTCCCAAAAAATTCCTTTGGACCTCTCTGCTTTGTATGACTGCCTTTGTGCCAATCAAATACATAGCTGTTAATGATTTCTCTCTTGATTTAGAGTACCTTGCTTCTAATATAGAGCATGTTTTAGAGACTCTAAATTCAGCATTTTACCTGCATTGGCTCTAATTTGTGAAGAAAAACATTTCCAGGCTGCAATTTGTCCCATCCAAAGCAAATTACCATTACACATTTCCAAATAGAGTCTTAGGTTATGTTCTCTCTCTCTTTTTTTTTTATGCTTGATCTCAAAGTAATGGTTTCAAAATCTAGTCAGAATCACCCAGAAGGCTTGTTAAAACACAGGTGAGTGGGCCCCTCCCCCAGAGTCTAGGGTTCCTACAGGTCTGAGTGAAGCTGAGAACGTGTATTTCCAACACATACTTGGATAATGCTGAAGTTCCTGGTCCCAAGACTACACTTGGAGAAGCACTGTCACAAAGCAGCCTAACTTGGAGACTAATAAATAATAATAATAGTAATAATAATAAATAAATGATCGGTAACATAAAGAAATTCAAACTCTCTTCTTAGACACTCAGCAACTCCTTGGAACTCTGTTGGCACACTGTTGTGACACAGCCAGATAGAAAGACCACACAGTAGTAGGAAGCTGTAAGGGAGCTCTTCTAAATGGTTTATCTTCTCAGGCCTGTCCCCCAAGAAATGTAGCCATACTGCGTAAAAAGAAGTCCATCGCTTTTAGTTGAAGTGAACTTTGATTGACCTGCACATGTATGCATTCCAAAGGCTTGCTCCCAAATCCAAGCCTCCTATTTGGTCCACATAAGCAGCTGCCATTATGGATTCAAGCCAGATAGAGTTCATTTTGTTAAACAGGCAGCACTCAAGAAGCCCGAAAATGACATTGCAGATAAGTAATGCTGCAATTTTGCATCTGTTCTGTGGTCCCATTAATTTTCTTAACTAGAGCTGAGCAGAGCAAACAAGTAGGCTGGCCCCTTTTCATGTCTTTCACTAAGAGTTGTAAACCTTCTGTTGTGATACAAAAGCTTCTTATTATATCATTAACATCTGTTTGGGCTCATTTTGGAACGTAGTGGTGATCCTGCGTTTTTTCTGTCCCAGAAAGTTTTTTGTTCTGGTTAAACACTCTCAGTTGCTCCTTTCTAAGCTGGAGCAGCCTCAGGGGGAGAGGGTCTTGGAGTGCTTCCACCCCCAAAATGGTGTGAGCATACACTAAGTTATCACCCTCCTAAGCTATAGGCCCTCCCACTGCCAGTTGGGCTAATGCCTGAGAAGGCAGATGGAGTTGGAAGTGCAGCCTGAAGCTGACTCAGATGCTCTTGGCCCTGTGGAGGGAGAGTGCTTTAGCGTAGCTGGTTCCCAGGATGGTAGCCCAGGTCTGAGTGTCCGTCTTTGAGCGAGTCATATTGGGTGTGTGTCACCTTGCAGGAGGGAACCGGACCTCAGAGGAGCAAGGAGAGTGACACGCAAAACTCAGAGACCTCCTCCCTTGGAACTGTGACTCAGGCTAACAACCCCCATGTACCCCCTCTCTCATTTATCCACGCATTTACCAAAATCTCCTTGGTGCCAGCATTGTTCTGGGGACATGAAGAGAAAATATCTGTTGTAAGGTGATCCTGTTCGAATGAAGGAGACAAGTAGAGAAATCATTCAAACATAGAGTGAAAAGTAGAACAGCCATTAGAACAGACACTAGAACAGGCATTCTTGTGGGGCAAAGATTGGTTCTCCAGAAGCAAAGAATCCTAGACATTATGTGACGATGGTTTGTCGCTCCTCAGAGCTCGACCCTACCTGACTGAATCTATCCCTTCATATTTAATTTCTCTTGTTAGGGGGAATTTAAGTTTCATTTCATTTTCTTCCTTAGTGAGGGGAACAAGACTTCGTTTCATTTCATTGTACCCCTTGGCGAGGGGAACAAAAACAAGAATTAAGAGAAGTTGAGAACACTGGAAGAATACATGGGAGAAAGATATTTGTGCATAGGGAGTAACGCATGCGAGGCTAGCCATGTGAGAAAAATGCGTTTTAAGGAACTGCAGCGGTTCGGTAAGGAGAGAAGGTAGGAGATTGGACTGCGGGAGAGAGGATGGCCTGGCCCTCTGGAGACACAGAGGCTCTAGCTCAGCTCATGCAAAGAGGCTGTATTTTATTCTTAAAAAATTGGGAACTACTGAAAAGCTTCAAGTAAGAGAGTAAGCTATTCAGATTTATGCTTTAGAAGTATTCTGGGAAGAAAAGAGAAGGAATTGTATATTGTCTGGCACAGGTGAAAATGGGTGGGGGGGGGCAAATAGGAGGGGCAAAGGCTGGAGCCCAACCAGGAAAACAAATTGGGGAGAAATTGTTGCTGTGAAAAACAGGGCAGAGTCGAGGTGGGGGCCTCCTCTAGAGCCAGTGGCAGTGGGAAACTCTGGGAACCTTGCCTGGTGGGCAGATGGGCCAGGAGGGTCTGGATGAGACTGGTATACGCAACCACCACCATCATCTATGAAAGAAAGGAAGCCAAGCTAATTAAGTAAGCCGTTTACTCAAGCATCCTCTAGGGTTTTCTAAGGGAATTAATATCTTTTTTTTTTTTTAAAGTTTATTTGTTTGAGTAATGTCTACACTCAAGGTAGGGCTTAAACTCAGGATCCCGAGATCAAAAGGCACATCATGCTCCTCCAACTGAGCCAGCCTGGTACCCCAATATTTTCTTTTTTAAAAAAATTGTATTAGGAAAACTTCGAGTATATTTTTAAAATAGAGAAAAACGGGGTAAGGAGCCATCGTACATGACCTCGCTTCAACAGTATTAACTTAGGATCCACCTTGCTTCAGCTCTGTTCCCAGTCTAACTGTCCCACCGCACCCACACACTGAATTATATGGAAGAAATTCCAGACATATCGTTCCATCTTGTAAATATTACTGTGTTCCTAAATGCCACTTTTTAAAAGGATTTCTATAATACATAACTCCATATCATCACGGTTCAAAATATTATCAATAATTCTTAATATCATCTAATATTTACTCAATGTACCATTTCCTGATTTTCATATACATACATAGTTAGGTAACAGATGGATAGAGATGGGTGGATAGATAGATAGATTTTTTTTTAAAGATTTTATTTATTTATTTGACAGACAGAGATCACAAGTACAGAGAGGCAGGCAGAGAGAGAGAGGGAAGCAGGCTCCCTGCTGAGCAGAGAGCCCGATGCTGGACTCGATCCCATGACCCGAGCCGAAGGCAGCGGCCCAACCCACTGAGCCACCCAGGCGCCCCAGATAGAAATTTTATAAAGTTGACTTTAATTTAGGTCCAAAAGATCTACTCATTGCTTTTGGTTGTAACGTCCCTTAAATTTTCCCTGATTTTTCGTTCTAATAATTTGTTTACTGAAGAAATCAGAAATCAGCTTCTATTCCTGTCATAATTTTTTTTTTTAGATTTTATTTATTTCTTTGACAGAGAGAGAGAAAGTGCACAAGCAGGGGGAACGGCAGGCAGAGGGAGAGGAAGAAGTAGGCTCCCCGCTGAGCAGGGAGCCTGACATGGGGCTTGATCACAGGACCCTGGGACCATGACATAGGCCAAAGGCAGATGCTTAGCCAACTAGCCACCCAGGCGCCCCTGACATAATTCAAACACAGCATCACTTCTTCCGGTTTCCATCTCAATGTTGTAACAGGAATGTGTCCTTCCTCACTAAAATACTGCCATTTTAAAATTTTTATTTATTTATTTATTTTTGCATCCCCATCGCTATTTAAACTCATTGAGTGCCTTAAGAATTACCTTCTTGTTATTGTGAGGCCTCAGCTGCCTAATTTAAAATATCCCCACCTGAAACAAACTTAAACCCATTTACACCATTTCTGATGTTAGTTTGTCATCTTTGTGACGCAAGTTGCCAAATGGTCAAAAAATAACCCAGGGCACGCTCTGGGTTGCCTAAAGAATGAGCAAATTAGAACCAGTTTCTCCACATTCTCGCATTGAGTGGGACTGAATCCGGTCCAACATCCCATTGGCCAATGTTTATTTTCATCTGGACTGAAGTTGCAACTGAAACTTCCCGCAGTCTCCTGGGTTCTGGGCAGCTGGTTCCAGGTACTAGAGAGCTGTTACTTCCCACAACTCCTGTGAAGAGCTGATGGCCAAACTCAGGATGCTTGGTAACCACTGACAGGGTAGGCCTCCTGCTGGCCCTATAAGGGAGAACAACAAAGGGCCAGGGTCTTTCCCGTGGCATAAACACCCACCCTGAATGACCAGCAGAGTGCCCAGTGGCAGCGGATACTTAACTATGCCAAGGTCTACTAACCAAAGGACTCGCCTAGAATCAGTCTACAAAGCACGTGTAATCGATTTATTAACACCCTATCCACTTCTATCAAAGCCAGCTCTGAAAGGTGATGGTAGATCATAGTGTAGAAAAATTTCGACTTTTGACCTCAGCCTCCACCCTGCACTGTACCCTCGGGCCTCCCCAGCCTCCACACAGCATTGTACCCTCGGGCCTCTCCTAGCAGCTCCGTAGTTACCAGGTATCACAACCTGGTTGGCCAGCACTTAAGTGGAAACCTGTAAGGAGTTTGTGAACCATCAGAGTTTCTGAAGCTTGATGTGGAGGAGTCTCAGCTGTCAATATAAACTTGAGTGTAGGGGCGCCGGGGTGGCTCATTCCGTTGGGCGTCTGACTCTTGGTTTCAGCTAGCATCATGGTCTCGGGGTCCTGAGACTGGGCCCTGTGTTGGGGGCACAGTGCTCCTTCCCACCCACATGTGCACGTTCGCTCTCTCTCCCTCTCTCAAATAAATAAAATCTTAAAAAATTATATGTATACATATATATAAACTTGAGTATAATATTGAATATTTTTATATCCTAAGAGGTTGATTTAAACATTGTAGGGTATGGTAGACAGTCTTTAATTCTCTGTGTGTAGCTTATTAGAAGTAGAGGATTGAGGAAGGGGAAGGGACCGGTACATTCCAAACGCCTGCTCTGTAGCAGAAATGAAGTAAGTGCTGGTAGGAGAGGACACATCGCTTCGTACATTACTCTATAGACCTTTCATTTTATGTTCCTTGTAATTGTTCGCTGTACACATAGATAATTGAATTGTTAATTCAAGCTTTGCTTTTCCTCCTTATTTCAGGGTTTCATGTCATAAACGAACAGCTGCTCATTGCAGAAATGTGACTGTATCAACCTTTAGCTATGATACAGTCTGTCTATAAAAGCTGACTGTTTCGTTAAAGTAGCTACTGGACCATTTCATTGTATCCTTAGGTACAGAAATGAAACTGCTCCCTAACCATTCACAGCTCCCGGGCTCAAGGAATAAAACAAGAAATGCTCAAGATCTTTAAGAATGTCATAAGCAATAACAACACGTTGAAGTCTGAGACGGCGTATTTGTAATCCTGACAGTCCAAACACCCAGCCGTGTCGAAGGTGTCCCACGACAGGGTGCGGACTAGTGCTGTAGGCAGACCGTGTTAACAGACGATTTCCTTCATGCGGGTGTGAAACAGGGAAGATCAGTTCATGGCCGTGTAGCAGCCTGGTCTGTTCTCCTGAAACGTACTTGACATGGCTCTTCCTCTCTAGAACAGAGGACAGAGAACCATTCAAACCTGCACTTTAGTATCTGGGAATTCATCCACAGGATTGACGTTTTAAGATACGATCAGTGGAATAATGTGGAAGTGATTCTAGATTTCCAAGCCAACTTCTCTCAGCCCCACTTAACCACAGATATGTTAAAGTTTGTTCCAACACTGAGTAAGATCCTCTCTGTATTGAAAGTTAGCTTGCTTGGGAAGGCCTGGAAATAGGAATGGGTGGTCCCAGTCTCTCGTTGCCACATGACTCTCTCCTCTCACAGGTATTTAGGGCACTCTAAGGAAGTGCGGGTCAAGCCCGGTGCTAGGCACAGACACAGGCTAAAGGGCCCGAGGTCTAGTTGGGCGGGTCACTCCTTTATTTAAACCATAGGTCATTAGGCAGTGGACCCCTCCCCCAACACTAATGACGACCACATCCCTGTATTAGAATGTAGTATCTTACAAAGGAGACTCTACCTCCCCAAATAATTTTCTGAGACATAATGCTTTAATGATGATGTCTTGAGTTTATTTTATGTATGAATATATGTGTCTTATTACTTTGCTTTTTTTTCCTCCCTCCCAAAGAAACCAATTATGACTCCTTGGCATTTATTGCAGATGAGCAAGAAAGTTCCGGAGCCATTATTTACACTGTGGAGCTCAAGCGCTATGGGGGGCCCCTTGGCATCACAATTTCAGGAACTGAAGAGCCGTTTGATCCTATAATCATTTCAAGCCTCACTAAAGGGGGATTAGCTGAAAGGTAATATTTCAAGAAACTGCTACAATTACCTGGGTCTGGGCTGGGTTTCCTTCCTCACGGCTGCTGCGGAGAACACATGCTCCTCTCCGCTTCTTGGTTACCTGTTAACTTTTTCACATCTGCACAAAGGATCGATCCTAGAGCTTGAGAACTGTTAAGCAGAGCTCCAACTTGACTTCGAAGGGCATCTTACAGGCGGTGAACGATGTCATGGGCTTAACATTGATATTACTCTCTGGAAATGTCTACGTTTGACCACAGTGGACTGGAGGTGGATTTATAGCATGTCCGTTTTGAGAGGAGGAGACTGAAGTTCAGGGAGGTTAAAAGGCTTGTCCAGTTCAATTCAGCCAACATTTACTGAGCCTGTTATTACCTGACAAGTACTGGGCTTGGCTGTTGTGTTTTCCAAAGAGGATGACACAGGCTTTGTCTCCAAAGATTTGGGGAGACAAAGCACAGTGACCCATCTTCATCATGTGATTTAGAATGTCCATTTGTTCTTTTGGCCAAGATGCGTGCCAACCCCCAGTCCCCATTAAATCACCTTTCTCTCTCAGACACGTTGTGGTCCATATTCCAAACCTTCCCTCCAGTAATCTAGCTCAGGAATGCATACGCATCATGCTGACGCAGATAATGGTTTGCAAAACAGAGCTTGGGCACTGCAGAATCTGGGAGCGGCAAAGCCCCTTGGAAATCAGCTCATCCAAGATCTTCATCTGCTGAAGGAGGGCACTGAGGCAGCTGAGAAAGGGTTATCCTGTTGGGGAGTCGTATTGTGATGTTAGCAGAGACACTTATGATGGGGTATTCTTCAGATATCCTCCTTTCCTAGCTTCCTCTGTTAGAGAGACCGTCCTAGGTATCTCTATCAGGGAGACAACAAAAAAAGTTTCATGTTGATCCAGTTCGGCAACCTACTGGTCAGGTGTTTCTTGGCTTACAACCTAGACCTTTTCTAAACTGGAGATCCTTTATGAACGAATGAAGTTATCTTTTCCCTTTTTTCCAAAGAAAATATGTTCTTTGAGAGTAGGTGCATGGGTGAGCATGGTAAGCAGTCCCTCGTAACCTGTGTGACCCCATGTCACCTCTCTTACCCCAGTTGCTACTGCCACTACCTCAGAGGCAAACTGCGGTCAGCGCACTCAGCCGCAGGCAGCCCCGTGAGCTGGGCTCATTCCCTCACAAACTGTCCTGGGCACTAAGCCAGGACAAGAGGCTGGTGCTTGGGACTCCCCTTCGACAGCCTGTAACCCGGCTGTTGAGATCTGAGTTTTTAGAGCATCCCTGACTTTGAATGCTTACGAATGGACGAATGTCCCACCCAGGGCTTCCAAATATGGGGATGGTGAACAGCAGAGCTATAAATTCCAGCCTGCCTGCTCAGAATTGGGTGAGGATGGAAAGAGAAGAGAAAAGGCCAAAGGTCGATTAGTTCCTTGATCAAGAAATTTTCTTTGTCTGCATTTCAAGCAGTGGGCCAAGCCCTTTACATATGTTTTCCTATTTAATCCTCAAGTCTCCCCTGAGAGGTGATTACCCCATTGCAGTGACCAGGCAAGTGTTACCCAGAGAGGTTAAAATAAGAAATCCGGGGGAGCCTGGGTGGCTCACTGGATTAAGCCGCTGCCTTCGGCTCAGGTCATGATCTTAGGGTCCTGGGATCGAGCCCCGCATCAGGCTCTGCTCCTCAGGGAGCCTGCTTCCTCCTCTCTCTCTGCCTGCCTCTCTGCCTACTTGTGATCTCTCTCTCTGTCAAATAAATAAAATCTTAAAAAAAAAAATAAGAAATCCGGATCACTCAACCCGAGAGTGGCAGAATTGGATTCAAACGAACGTAGCATGAATTGATTCTCTGAGCCTTTTCAATCCTTAGAATGACCGACAGAGGGACCCTGCCACCCCAGGGTCTGAGGGAGGTCCCTATCTCTCTGAGCCTCACTTCTGGTGAGCTAGGGTCACGGTTGTGTTCAACCTGTAGTTTACAGTTAAATCTGTGTAAAGAAGCAATGCTCCATCCCAAGTATCACTGCATTTACTGTCCAGCATTATTTATTTCCTTGGGATTTTTTTTTAAAGATTTTTAAAAAAAATTTATTTATTTGACAGACAGAGATCACAAGTAGGCAGAGAGGCAGGCAGAGAGAGAAGAGGAAGCAGGCCCCCCGCTGAGCAGAGAGCCTGATGTGGGGCTCCATCCCAGGACCCTGGGACCATGACCTGAGCTGAAGGCAGAGGCTTTAACCCACTGAGCCACTCAGGCACCCCTTCCTTGGGGTTTTTAAGAGGATTACCAAATGCCTCTGCTTTCTTAGAATTCAAAAAGCATGGCAAGTCCACTTTACACCCTAATTAAAACAATTTTTCTAATTTTATTTGAAACTAAAAAGTTATTCACAAAAGATGCAGTTATCTTGTAACATTGCCCAGGAGAAAGCAAAAAGTGGCTTCTAGAGACCCTTGCCAAGGCTTTATTATCATGAATATATAAAGTATGGCAGGGAATTTCTATTCAGTGGCACGCAGGGATTTTTCTACATTTCCTATTATTATTTGGTGTTTCAGAACTGGCGCCATCCACATAGGAGACCGAATCCTGGCTATCAACAGCAGCAGCTTGAAGGGAAAGCCTCTGAGTGAAGCCATCCATTTGTTACAGATGGCAGGAGAAACTGTCACCTTGAAAATTAAGAAACAGACAGATGGTGAGTGGGTTGAGAGCCACAGTTACGGATTTTCAGTGCATTTCTATCCCTCGGTATCTTTCTAGGGAAGACGACTCTCCAGAGGGAGTATTGGAATATCTTCTTATTGACATTTGCCCTCAGCCTTGAACTCCTTCTCTGTCTTTGCAGCCCAATCAGCATCCAGTCCCAAGAAATTCCCCATGGCTAGCCACCTGAGTGACCTGGGAGATGTGGAGGAGGACCCCTCTCCAGGGCAGAAGCCAGGCAAGCTCACCGACACATACCCATCCACTGTGCCCAGTGTGGACAGTGCGGTAGACTCGTGGGACAGCTCTGGGATAGATAGCAGCTATGGGAATCAAGGTATGTCCAAGCCTCGGGGAACAGAGAGGGCTTACAGCTAAAGCCTGTGCTCCTCAAAGATCTATCCTCTGCTCTTTGGGGAGAAAACAATTATTTATTTTACTTGTGTCTGCTTCAGTGCAACCGGATGGTTGCTGAATATGGTGACCTTGCATTTTCTCCTCCTTAATACTGATAAGTCCTGAACATTTATCAAACACTAGCGAGCCCGCATTAGGTCTGCTGATGTCTGAGTGTTCAATTCAGAGCTTGTCCTTCATGCTTAGATTAATAGGAGGCAAGCCATACAATAAAGTGGTTCACCAAAGACAGGCCCCTTTCTTACTTTTGTAAGCAGGCTTTCCACAAAGATGGATTGGGGAGCGCCGCAGGTGTGCTTTGAGAGGTGAGCCGATGATCTGTGACCCCATTTATTCCTGCCTCCTCCTGACTTTTAGTAGAAACTTATACAGGTTTGCTGAGTACCCATGATGAGAGAGTTGTGACCACAATATATAAAAGTATAGAGTAGATTTTTCTTTATAGGCATCAGCTTCCTGTGAAGAAGTATACCTACATTAGAAGTTAAACCTCACTCACAGTATGTAAACACACAAAAAGTATTAGATTGAATGCGGACTGATAAACTAAAAGCTTCTTCTAAACATCTGTCTCCTTCCAATGATACCTGCCTGGCATCTAAAGAAAAGTGTGTCAGAAATTCTTTGTATTTCTCCTGTATGGGATTGAGATGTGATTGCCCCCATCTGGATCTCTAGTGAAAACATCCCTCAAGAAAAGGATGTTCCAGATTGCCCATGTGTGCCTAGAGAATATTTGAATTCCAGGTCAAGCCATAGATGCTTACCTACCTGAAGGTGGACGGACTGGGCAGGAGTGTTGACTGGGGCATCCTGGCCATCTTCACATGTGCTGAAAGTGGGAGTGACACAGAGGATTTTGTTTAGAAGCAAAATATAACAGATTCACCTTAAAGATGATAGCATAAAGCCTTCCAAACGCTCATCATCTCTTAGACCTTGCAATTCCATTCTAGGACTTTATCCTAAGGAAATAATTATACCAGAGACAGAGATACAAAGACATTGTTTCCCACATTGCTTGCAATGCCTAAATATTAGTGAACCAAAATATCAAGTGACAGGACGTTAAATAAAGTTAGGGAATCTGTACAAAAAAAAAGAAAAAACCAAAAACAAAGTTTACCTTCTTTTTTTTGCCTGGGATAAATCCCAGCCTCCAAATCCCTTTTCTGCTCTGATTTAAGTCAGTCGGAGAATAAAATACATAAACCAAAAGTTTGGAGAATACATGTTTGGTTGTGGGAGTTGCTTTACAACTTAGTTAATTAACTGCTTTTTGGGAGGCTCTCTAACCAGTTCACTCTGTCTCTGGTTCTGCTAGTTTTCTTCTCTCACCTTGCCTTTGCCTAGGTCACTCTTTGTCAAGTCCATGAAGAGAGGGGGGAGGACAAGGAAAAGGAATGATATTTCAAAAATCGTCAAGTACTTAGTTATTAGAAATGATACTGGAATTTATTATATATATACACTAGAATTTATTATACTGGAGAAAATATTTTGAAGACCCAAAATAAAATTAGAGCTTTTATTTATCGTAATTAGTGTTTCTAAGTCATAATATCTTGTGACAAGTTAGTTGTGCCACCAGATAACTTGTCTATCAATTTGTTATTGATCAAATTCTTCATTTCTCATTGCCTGTGAGTTGACGAGCCACCAGAGGTCTCTGATAAAAGACAGAAGAAGTCAGATTCTATCAGAGTAGAACTCTGAGGTTTGTTTATTAATGTGCTTGCTTATTTATTGCTTCTTAATTTGGAGACTTTCTTGTTACAAAGATTTTTTTTTTACAAGGATGTTACTGATTTTAATAGTTCTGCCCATAAGGTAATCTGTAAGAACTTAGCCATTCTCAGGGCTGCCTGCCTGGCTCAGTCAGTCGATTGAGCTACACTTGACCTTTGGGTCATGAGATTGAGCCCCACATTGAGTGTAGAGAATACTTAAAATGACTAAATACATTTAAAAACTTAAAAAAAATAAAATAATTTGAAAGAAAGAACTTAGCTACTCTGACCTTTTACACCATAGGATGAGAACCCTGATTAGCAGACTAAATATAAAGCCTTTCCCACATGAATATAGAATGAAGAACCATTTATTATTCATGAGGCTTTTGAAAATTTGAATTCCTAGACGGAGAACAGTAGTCATAAAAATATTAAATTGGGCATCAATAAGTTAAAACTCTTCATGAGCATAAAGAGAAAAGATGGCAACTGTAAGAGAATGGAAGTCCTCCAGGGTGAAGAAAACGCAGTAACAATACCTCAAATTTATAAAACAGCCCATCCCAAGCACTCATCTCAGTTCTCATAAGGAATGTGGATGTCGAAAGGCTGGTTGATCACAGGATCTCAGTGTTAGCATAGAGTTTGGAAGTCAGGTTGCTTGTGGACCCGAGCGCCCACGGGGACCAGGCACTCCCTGAGGGCTGAGACAGATCTCCCCACCCCACACCAGGAGCCCAACGTTCTCACTTGTATTGAGTGGAAATCTCTCTGCTTGTAGCTCCTGCCTATTAGTCTCCATTCTACCCTCAAGGTCGTTCAGAACTAGACTAAAGCCTCTTCCCCTTGCAGCCCTTCGGGTAACTGAAAGAGAGCCCTCATGCCTCTCTGAAGTCTTTCCGTCTCCAAGCAAAATTGCCCCAGGTCCTTAACGGTTCCTCACATAAAACTTAATTTTGAGTATCTTTGTCATCCTGAAGGCCTCTCTTCTGAGTATGTTCAAGTTTAACTCCCTACTTATTAAAATGTAGTGCTCAGAAAGAAAGGTTATACAACAGTCTGAAAGCCCAGAGCAACTCAAGCCTGTCACCTTCATCACTGAGAATTTCAGACCCTATGAAAGTAACCTATCTACCTTGACAGAATTGTGGTGGTTGAATCCTATCTGTCACTCATTTTGTGCTTACTGCTTACCAAGTTCTCAAAGTCCAGGTTCTTTTTTTCTTTTACTTGTGTTATTAGGTTAAACCAAGTCTTTCCAGATTACATGAGCAACACTGACTTTTTTAAAAGCAAGGCATGTGGGGCGCCTGGGTAGCTCAGTGGGTTAAGCCTCTGCCTTCGGCTCAGGTCATTGTCTCAAGGTCCTGGGATGGAGCCCCACATTGGGAATCTCTGCTCAGCGGGGAGCCTGCTTCCCCCTCCACCTGCCTTTCTGCCTACTTGTGATCTCTCTCTCTCTCTGTTAAATAAAAAAAAATCTTTTATAAATAAATAAATAAAAGCAAGACACAGAACCACACTTTTTTCCCCGTCAAATACTATGTTGTGACATGTAGGTGATCTCTTCAACCTGTGGCTCCAGCCTCTCAGGGGACTCTACCATATACCACCTACCAGGAAGACCTTGCCCATTCTTACTGCACCGTGTGGTCCACAATAGCTATCCCGTTGCCAGCAAGCTATCACACCTCCGTGATGCTCATCTTCCTCTTGGGTCCAGTGTCTCTGTAGCCGCATTCCTTATTGTTCTCTGCTGCTTCTCCAAAATGTCAAATTTTCCCCATTCATTCATTCAACAAATATGTAATGGCTGGCACAATAGAAGGCCAGTGGATCTACAATGATCAGCAAAAGAGTTGTGGTCCTTATTCTCATGGAAGACGTAAGCCAGTTGAAGGGCTAGACAATTACCAAGTACCTACGGTGCAAACTATTAGTTAATGTAGAGAGAAATAGGATGGAGTGACCCAAGCTGGGGGGTATGGTGGGTGTTTACAAAAGTCTCACGCTGGGATGACTCTCAATTCTACTGCGCAACTCTAGGATGCAAAACGTTTCTCCTCTGCCTCTGGGTCAGCTTCTTCTCTTCCCATTCTCCTGACCCTTATACCTATACCCTTCTGCTTTATCAAAATCTTATGCGTTGGCCCTCTTCTGTCTTTCTTATTCCTCTATTATTTTTTTAAGATTTTATTTATTTATTTATGGGGGACAGAGAAAGAGAGAGAGAAGCAGAGACAGAAGTAGCAGGGAGCCCAAAGCAGGACTCAATCCCAGGACCTTAGGATCACTACCTGAGCTGAAGGCAGACACTTAACCGACTGAGCCACCCAGGCACCCCTTTATTCCTCTTTTTAACTCAGAAAACCCTTTCCTTGGATTTAGCAAAAGTCATTCAATACAAGGGAGACTGACAGTTTGCTGGTACCTGGACTCTGTCATTCTCGTGGATGGTGTAGCTCTTTTGGTGTCTGTAATTCTTGACTATCAACTCAGGTAGCTATGTTTTCTGTCTTATCCCACATTAAGCTTTAGATATTTCTCTCTTTTCAGTTCACTTTTTTCAGCTTTATTAAGGTATAATTGACAACATGTACAATGTGATGATTATGATAAGCACACACATTGTGAAATGATTACCACCATCAAGTTGATGAACACACCCATCAACTTGCATAGTTACCATTTGTGTGTGAGTGTGTGTGGTGAGAATGCTTAAGATCTACTTGCTAAGGGGTGCCTGGGTGGCTCAGTGGGTTGAAGCCTCTGCCTCTGGCTCAGGTCATGATCTCAGGGTCCTGGGATCGAGCCCCACATTGGGCTCTGCTCAGCAGGGAGCCTGCTCCCTCCTCTCTCTCTGCCTACTTGTGATCTCTGTCTGTCAAATAAATAAATAAAATCTTAAAAAAAAAAAAAAACCATCTACTTGCTTAGCACTTTTCAAGTATGTAATACAATCTTATTTTAATCTATAGTCACCATGCTCACTTTAGATTCCCAGAACTCATTCATCTTTTAAATGAAACTCTATGCCATTAGACCAACATTCTCCCACTCCCCGGCCCCAAACACATTCTATTTTCTATTTCTAAGAGCTGAGTTTGACTTTTTTTTTTTTAATTTAGGTTTTACATATAACTAAGCTAATATAGTATTTGTCTTTCTGTCTTTCACTTATTTTACTTAACATAATATTGTCCAGGTTCATCCATGTCATTGCAAATAAGATTTCCTTCACTTTTATGGCTGAATAATTTTCTGTTGTATATATATTACTACATTTCTTTATTCATTCATCTGTCAATGACAGGTTGTTTCTGTGTCTTGACTTTTGTGAATAATGCCACAGTTCCAGCTCTTCAAGATACCTACTCTATTTCCTTTGGAGATATGTATATGCAGAAGTAGGATTGCTGGATCCATTTTGAGGTCATTTTTATCATTTTTATTTTCTCAGGGAAAAAATGTATTTCATACAGGTTTTCAAATATATTTGCACACAGTTAAGGAATTTCTTTTTATTTTCTTGGTTTCTAGAATTATAACCCGAATATTGTTCCATATTTGGTACATTTGTGTTTTTATTCTTTTTTCCCATGAGTATACTGTTAATAGTTTATTTTTATTTAGCATTTTTCCAAAGAACTGACCCTTGAATATATTTACCAGTTCTATTCTTGTTTTCTAAAATAAATTTTTGCTTTTAATTTGATTAACTTTATTCTTAGATTTTCTGTTTGTAACTAGAATTTGATGCATAATTCATCTATTTCCATGCTTCCTTGTAGTTTTCATAAAGATAATGATGACTGAGAGGAGGCCAACATTATGGAAGTGTTGAATCACTATTTGTACACCTGAAACTAATATTACACTAGAATTTAAATGAAAACTTAGGGGGAAAAAAAGAGACTCCAATATGTACAAAGAGCCCGACTTCTCCTTAATGTAGTTAAGGCATACAACACAGTACATAAAGAGAGTAACAGAGCAGGACCCTGAGCAGTATTCTCGCCATTGGTGGCCAGGGTGCGTGTGGGGACTTTTATTTTTCTCCTTAATCTCCCTTCTGATTTCTACAAGCTCACGTTTTATCTCCTTCTATCGTGTTGGCTTGTCCAGGTTTCTGTGAGCTCTTATATATTTGCTTTGATCTCTTGCTTTATAGAGATGGTAGTTTCAGTGTATATTTTTAACATTTTGTGATGATCTCTTTGGTTATATTTATCATTTGCTCTGTGGCAGTCTTTTACTCATGAGTATCCTTCATAATCTATTGCTTTGTTTTCCTGTTCCTTCTCTCCTTTTCTTTTTTATATTAACTTGGTATACATCTTATGCTAGTTCCTTTGGAATTACTGCTCATCTTTGAATGAGATGACTTCTTTCTAAATTGGAAGTTTGAAAGGAGGTCTGAGACAGAAGAGCCTAACTTTGTGCTCCAGGCTAGCAAAAATTACCCCGCAGCTCACAGTAACCTGTGATGAGTGCATTCTTCTTCAGCCCAGAGACACAACTGTAGACTGCCAACATTACAGAATTCTTCTCTGCTAGCCTGCCTCTCTGACAGATTGCTTCCTGCAGTGGTGGTATATCTGTAGGTGTTGTATTTTACCCACATCCCTGGCTTTACCCTAATGCACTGGTCTCAGGGAACTTGCTGCCACCAGCCTATAAGATCCCTTCCAGTGTTGCAAACAAAGCATTGTTGTTTTGCTTTATGCCATGGCCCCTGCTTTGAAAGACTGGGCCCTCACTGAAATTGCTGGTTATAGGTGTCTCCTCTTGGCTTTTTATCACTGCCTCCCACCTCCTTTTTGACTCGTGGAATTTGGTAACTTTTTCTTATGTATTTGTGGTTTGAGCTTCTAGTTTTGCTAAAGATGTAAGTTATGTTATTTGTCAACCCTTCCTGTTTTGAGGTGATTTCTAGAGAAGGTAAAGAACTATTTTGCTCTGCCTTTTTAAAACAACATTCTCATCTAAACACTTAGAATATTTCTTGGCTAGAACAATTACAAAGAGTTACATAAATGTATGATGCGATTTTCTCATTCTTAACAAAACTGGATTTTTAGGAAACAAGTTTGGCAGGGAATTATCTGGTGTGCTTTCCTGTACTAAAATTTGCTTCCAAAAATGAAAGTAATGGCAGGAGCTACAGCCCAAAATTGTACAGTTGAAGACTGAATTCCAAAACCATTCTCTGATTTCCAAATTTTATGAATATGAACCAACATTATTTAGTTTGCTTTTTAAAACTAATACAGAGTGTGAATTAAGAGCTACACGTATAAGATGTTAACCTTCACAGTGTTGTGGTACTGAAAACCAAATAGTACAATGTTGGAATATGAGATTTTACAAGTATCTGAAGAATGGTTACCCTCAAAATAAAAATCACTGTACTAAGATTCCATATGCTATTAGAAGTGCCAACATTTGTGAAAACCCATTTTCCATAATACTAACAAACAAAGCTAAACCTTACTCTCAGTGAAAGGAATCTAGATTGAATTTTAATACCTTGTATCAGTGTGCCTTGGCTGCTATAACAAAGTACCAGAAACTGGATGGCCTAAACAATAGAATTCATTTTCCACTGCCCGGAAGGCTAGAAATCCAAGATCAAGGTATCCGGTGTGGTTTCTCCTCAGGTCTGTTTCCTTGGTTTGCAAACCGTTGGTTGCCTTCTCCCTTCCTCATATGCCCTGTCTTCTGTGTGTGCTCATCCTTGGTATCTCTCATGGGTGTCCAAATTTTCTCTTCTTATAAGGACACCAGTCAGATTGAACTATGTCCCCACCTTATAAACTCATTTAACCTTAATTACCTTTTTAAAGGCTCTATCTTTAAATACAGTCACATTGATGACTAGGGCATTAACATATGAACTTAGGTGCAGGTATGATACAGTCCGTAACACACCTCACATTATGATTCAAAGGATAAAAACATATCGAAACCTAGATTGAAAGAAGGAAAGAAAGAAGGAAGGAAGGAAGGAAAGAGGGAGGGAAAAAAGAAACGTTTCCAATTCTAAATAAAAGGAGTAATTACTTAGGAAATACATTTTTTTTTAAATACATCTGTCTCTCAAGGTGTTTCTTTTATAAATTTTGAATTTAAAATCTAGCTCATCCCTGAATTTTAATTTTATGTGCTCACACCACCACTCAGTAAAAACAATTCTGTTTCTGGCAGTTGGTGTTTCTTACATGTGGACTGCCTCACTGATTCCATTCCTCCCATGGCTTTTAAGTTTGACTCCCCATGAAAAAGGATATTCCTCAGAACTTCTGAACTCTGAATTCTCAGCTATGGCAAGCAGCTTGTCTTCACTTAATTTCTGTCAGACATGTCCCGTTTTACATTATGCAGTCGTTCTCCACTTGCACCAGGTAGGAGTTCACCTGCATATGAAAGAAAATACAAATGATGGTGTCTAAGCAAGGTTAATTATTTTTCTCCCACTGTAGCAAAGAGGCAGGCGAGGCAGGTGGCCCCACAGTGTCATCAGGACCCAGCCTCTCCTACCTCCAGCTTCACATCTCTCCTGTCTCTCCATTCATTGTCACTGCCTGTTGTCCAGGCTGCCTTGAGGCCCACAGACTTGAGCGATGGAATGCAGAAAGGGCCCACAGTGACCCCCTGGCTGGATACAGACTGGCCCCTCAGGGGACCCGCCTCAAGATATCCATAGGCCCTAACTGACCAATGGGCTCTTCCAACCAGGCACAGTCACTAAAATAAAGGGAGAGTTCCATGTGTCCTGTACCTCCTCACCTTCCCCCTTTTAAAAGCAACACTCACCCACAAGTCCTCAGCAGTCCCCAGGGAGGGCAGACAGCCTCTCCCTTCCTGTCCTGCCAGCCATTCCCTTGTAATGGATTCAATACACCTCTATCTCCTTTGTTCTGAGTGTGATTCCTTTTACTGCCCACACCACCCAGTTGTCCCCCCACATTTGGGGGCCCCTCATCCAACACCCAATCAGGAGAGACACCACATTTAGACACCACACCTTTGATATAAAACTTTCATCAGGCCTGAAATATTTACTTCCTCACCAGCTCCTTACTTTGTGTATATTACCATCAATGATCTTTAAAAAAAGAAACCTAAATCTAATCTTGCCACTCAAAAACAAACACATAAAACCTTCTGGATGGTTCTCTGTTGTTTTAGGATAACATCAAAGATACTTAGTTTAAATCAGAGTTTTTTGGCAATCTAGTTCCCAACCACTTTATCAGTCTCATCTCCAGACAGTTCCTTCCAGGACCTTTGCGCATCTACACACACTGAGCTGCTCACTCCTCACCAAACAAGCTTTGCTCTTTGGTACCACACAGCACTGGGTTTGTTCATCAGTATGTTAATTTCTTCGTCAACTTATTCATCACTTTACCCATTCTCAATCAGTGGAGAAGTAGAAATGGAGTCAGCTATGGATTAAAATATCAACTATCTTTGGTTTTTGGAAAGGCGGGTTTTTGTTTAATTTTTTTTTCCCCCTCTGGAAAATCTGGCTTGGACATGCAGCCAGAATCAGTTCTTATCTCCCTCCTCCTAATCCAAGTCTAGATGCTAGGATTTAAATGAGGAGGAAGTCAGATCTACAAACTGTCTCCCAGCTAACTGTACCCCAGCATATCAGTTGGATTGAATTAGCTGAATAGAACTGAATACTCTAATATTACAGTGACTTAAATCATTAAAAAAACAAAAAACAAAAACAGGCATTTCGGAACTGGCATATAGCTCTCCAGGGTCCTCAAAGACCCATGCTCTTCAATATTTCTTCTTTATTATGCCCAGCACTTGGCTTCCATCTTTTGGCTTACCACATGACCCAGGGTGGCTACAGAGCACCAGCTATTTCATCTACATTCCAGGCAGCAAGAAAGAGCAGGAAACTGAGATCTGGAGAAGCTGAATGGCTTAGTACACAATAAAAGTAATGGGCACCTGTATTAATTAAAACCTCTTTATGTGTGAGAGTTTGTGTATGTTGTTCTCAGTCCTCATGTCAGTATGTATGGTTATCCCTCATTTTACACTGAGGTGAGTTGGCCACAGCTACAGAGCAGGGAAGGGGCAAAGCTGGGATTTGAACCCACGTCTCTTACTCAGTCCCTGTGCCAGCACGGCGTGGTTGGGACCCAGGTTTTTTTTTTTTTAATTAATATATAATGTATTATTAGCCCCAGGGGTGGACCCAGGTCTTTTGAGCCTACACCTAACCCAAGAATATTTAAAATTTACCCCCTCTTCGGGCTCTTCTTTGTTTATAATAATCATTTAATATTGCTTAATAACACAAGGCACCCTTGGTGTAGACAGACACACTTTTCAAGACAGGCGTTTCCCGAGTAACGAATAATTCTGCACATCTGCTCAAGGCCGTCCTTCCACTCTTTTGCCCACTCACCAAGAAGTACTTGCAAACAACAGTTGGAAGGAAAATCGAAAAGTTAATCTGTCCAGTTTAAAACATGTTAGAATTTCCCCAGGGAACTGATCGGTCAAACGGGCTAATGCCTACTAGAAACGGTTATTGTCCTGAGGACACCACCATTTACCATTTGTCTCCCTTGGCAAGTTGAAGGCTAGTTAAGGCAAGTGAGGTACAGTCTTCCCCTAACTTTTCTCGTATCACAAAAAGTAAGACTTCACTTATTTGATGGGTTGGTTTATTTGGTTGGGAAGGAGAAAATGGAGAGCCTGTGGAGAGGAAGTCAAGAGAAATGGTGTCACATGTAGTCACTCCCCTTCAAAAAGTGACCCATGTGTTTCCTTAATTCAACACTTTTGACGGAAAACAGCACATCGATCATACACGATTTCTTCCCAAATGACTAGCCATACTTCTGTCATTACCCAGGAAGAAAATGAGATACCAAACTGTAAATATTTTCTCTGTGCCAAGAACTCCTAATGCTTGGGATCCTAAAACAGAAGGTTCATAGAAGCTTCTTGCAGCTGTGGCGTTCGTTCCTCTGCGTTCTTGAGATCAAGTCCTTTTGATCAGAGCATTATCCGTTGGGTGTCCTGTTTCCTCCATGCTCTGTTAGTAAGGATGGCATTGTAGGTTCTAACAAGTGGAGGGAAAGTGAGTAGGACGAAACAGGGATACTGTGGTGACCGTCATCATATGTGATCTGCTCATTTCATGGTATGTGAAAATGGTGGCCAAGGCCTGTTCGCTGTGTTAACTATTTTGGTTTTTTTGTGGGTTTCTTGTTTGTCTTTTGTCTTAACAGTTTTTTTTTAAGATTTATTTATTTGACAGACAGAGAGAGATCACAAGTAGGCTGAGAGGCAGGCAGAGAGAGGACGAAGCAGGCTCCCGGCTGAGCAGAGAGCCCTATGTGGGGCTCGATCCCAGGACCCTGAGATCATGACCTGAGCTGAAGGCAGAGACTTTAACCCACTGAGCCACCCAGGCGCCCCGTCTTAACAGTTTTTAAACACAGTAGGAAATACGTATTATATTGCAACCCAGTACACACATGTAAACACATGCAGACACACACGTATGTGCGCGCACACACACATAGTGGGTCACAACCCGAAATGGTGGATGGAGCTGTGTATCACGAATACAGAACACGCCATGGAGACAGACCTGCTTGCCAGCTCCTGCTCTTCCATTTAAATGTTCCAAAATAATTTTGAAAAACCGCATACCCCATCAATGTCATCTCATTTTTTTCTCCCCAAATTTAAATACTTGCAAAGACTATAATTTCCAATTGGTTGTCTATATGCTGTAACTACATATTTGTCAAAATCTGGAACCACGGATTTAGTTAGAATTTGTGGAAAATATCTATTATACGACCCAGTTGCCCAAGCCATTCCTCCCTGCCTCACCCATCAAGCTAATCAGACTTAACTCCGTGTCAGAAAGGAAGTCAGTCTTCATTTTGCAATTCAAACAAACATAATAATACGCCCACCTCCCACCCAACAACTGTTTTGAATTCTAACTCTGAGATGCAGAGAGACAGGTGGATGATGGAAGGGGAAAGCCTCGCCAGGAGTCTGTGACTGGTTGAATTAAGGCGCTGCTCCCGGGAGACCTTCTCGCAGGAGCAAGGCTTTCCCAAATTATCCCTTGATTTGACAACCGGGGGGTTTTGCATCCCAGGGCCAAGCCCCTTCAAAACGTTTTCGATGGTTAAGGAATATGTCTTTCATTTGTAAAGTGACAGAAAACAACTGTGAAGGGGGAAGTAAGAAGGGAGAGCCAACAGCTCTCAAAACCCTGGTCCTTTTCAGGGGGGTTGATTTGGGGAAGATGTGCTTAAGGAACTTGAGGGTCTAAGAACTGATTCTCCTAAGGTTATGACTGGAACCCACCCCTCTTCCCCAGGAAGAGTTTGCGGATACCCCTACATACTTGAACCACTATTCTAAGCCTTTAGTACGCTCATATGTAAAAGGCAAATAATAATAGCACTACCTTCGAAGACAGGAAGAATAAATAAGGTGATGCAAATCAAGCACTGAGTGAAGTTTCAGGTGTGTAAGTACCCACTCTGTGATCCCTATTGTTACTGCTGTCACCATTCTTATTCCACCCCTCTTCTGCTAACAATGTCACTTCTCATTGGGTGAGTCATCCTCGGGCCCATCCCTAACATTTGTGGGCCTAAGCTCCACAGAGCCAGGCTGCATCCACACCCCTGCCACCAGCAACTTCTTAGCCACTGGTTGGACCAGTGGGTTGGACCTGGAACCCACATCTGGTGACAAATTCCACTCTCAAAAGGACAGACTTGGGTAAGAAGCCCTCACACGTCCTGTAGGTGCACACAGGGTATCTGGGCAAGAAGCTCAGGGTTCTGACTTTCTAGAACTTGCTCCCGACAGGTCCAGCGCAGTGGGCTCTCCCACTTGGGTCTGAAGGTCTTACCTCAGAGCCGTTGTTGGCATCAGCTGACAGAACGTGTGTGAACGTGTATTGCATGTTAGACTTGAGTATTATCTCAATGGCCTTTCTGAACCCAGATTCGGTCAATGTCATCTGCCTTGAGTGAGCTAATGGAAACCACAGAAAAAGACAAATTACCAAACAGAAGGTGACACCTGATTTTTGTTTCAGGCTCTAGCTTTCAGGCCTCAGGCTACAACTTCAACACTTACGAGTGGAGGGGTCCGAAACAGAGAGGCAGCCTGTCCCCAGTCACTAAGCCGCGAAGCCAGACCTACCCAGATGTGGGGCTGAGTAATGAAGACTGGGACCGATCCACAGTCAGTGGGTAAGGTTTTCATCAACTGTTGCCTGTCCACCCTGCGGCCATTAGCCCAGACCTGACTCTCTCCACTTCCGATGGCACCTATCGCTAGTATCCGAAGCATGACAGGAACCGCTGTCATCACCCCACCGGCCCTGTGACAGGGTTCCGAGACCTGTGCCTGCCCAACAGGAGCCTGAGCATCACCCCACAGCATGGCAAGAACTCAGTTTCCCTTCATGAAAACAATAGTCGCACACGGGAAGACCTGTATCTGTAAACCCTGTCCTCACTCTCTGATTAGTCTCCTCTCTTTTCCTTTAAAAGGTTGCTTCATGTTAATTTACATTTAAAAAAATACATCAAGGATCCCATAGTTTGAATTGAGGTGTATCTTAGCATTTTGTTCCTTACCAAATATATCAAGGAAATTGATAAAAATTGATAGCTCTTAGATGATCTACACTGATATTTATACGTGAGAAAACATTTTTCTGTTGAAATTTGACTTGTCTTTCAGCAGGCAGAGCAGCCAGAAGCTCGTCCCCCAGGGCGCCATGTTGACGCAGTTCATGGGGCCGTGGCCTGGAACACGCAGGTTCTGCTAATGAGACCGTGGTCCTTCCCTCGGTTTTTTGTAGATACTTTGCCTTTCCGAAAGCAGCCTCAATTGGAGATTACGGCTGAAGAAAGCCAGATCCAAAAACGGATCTCCCGCTTTTTGGGTGTGTGAGAGAGGAAAGAGAGAGATTCTGGGATTATGTCTGGAAAGTTCTCACCCCGGGCTGTGCTTTCTGCTGACAGTTTTACAGGGGCTCCCGACAGTTCAGAGGCTGAGCAAGAGGAGAACTTCTGGTCCCAGGCGCTGGAAGATTTGGAAACCTGTGGACAGTCAGGAATTCTGAGAGAACTCGAGGTAGCCTTGGTCCTGCTCCTTACTTTTATTGTTTCTACATTCATTTTTTTTTTTTTTTTGGTCCTTTTGAGTTTGCATTTATCACATCAGTTCATTTAAAAGCTTTAACCCCTTTCCACAGGAGAAAGCTGACAGGCGTGTGTCTTTGAGAAACATGACTCTCTTGGTAGCTACCCTTTATGTTTATATTTTTGCTTGTGAAGCTGCCTTCCCTGCCCCCTGCCTTCCGGACAGCAATTTGATTTTATTCAGTGCAGTTGGAAGTATTGATTTCCCCATCTCCACCCCCCACCCCGAGCTTACTGACTTGTGGCTTCTGCCATCGCTCCGTGCTAACCTTGACTGTCCCTGTTTGCCACTGAGTCGCTGGGGAGGGAGCTAAGCCCCCCAGCCGTGGCGCATCTCATTCTCTGAGCTGCTTTAGAAAGGTTTCTTTGGCATGTTTTCATTTGTACCTGGTATAGCAATTAATTTGATCGTGAAGAGGAACATAAGAGGAAATTTTATTTTATTTTGTTTTGTTTTGCCCTTAAAGTAGATGACAACGCAGCTGGTGAAAAAGGCCAGTCTGTGTGAAAAGCAGCCAAAATATTACACAGTGCTTTGCTGGTAATTGCAGATCCTGACTCCGTATTAACTTAGTGTGAATTCTAGGAGTTGTGGCAAGATGGAACATAATAGCTGGACTCCTGGTGAGTTCTTTAATCAAAGCCATGAATTTGCTGACGATATTCACTCTTTGGTCTAGGAGGTCCTGGACTGTTTCCTTTTATGTTCTTTTAAATTTTCTGAGCTGTAAAAAATAGAGTGGCAAAAGTCTCATTTTTATTTTGATGTCATTTGAGGTCCCTGAGTCACCATAAGGAATGTGAATGGCATAAGTGGGTGAACTTGCAATTCTAAAACGAATACTCATCTTTATATTATTTTGCTTTTCAATTGCATGTGTGGATATTTGATGTGATTCTAATGTTTGTGAATCCTCAAAGAGAATTATGAAGGAAAATATTAGTTTGAGTTTACAAATATCATAGTATTACCTGGCATGAACTGAAACTTCAGAGCACAGTTGAAGGGCCTGGAGATGGATAATGCTATAAAATTTAAACTAAGACATTAGCAATTGATTCAGGCAACTTTCAAAACAAGTAAAATGCTTAAGTGTCAGCTGGCTTATTTAAACTTTTACCACTTCCTATATGTAGAATGATTAGCAGAAGGGGCCCCAACTGGATAATGAGCTTAATTCACAATTCTTGAACATACCCTTGCTTTTGAAAGCATGTTTGGCTCATACGCCTTCTTTGCTTTGCATTTTGATATTTCTCTTTTAAAGAAGCAGCCATTCTTCTAATAACTTCTTTTACAGCAGGTAAAACAAAGGTGGTGTAAAAAGTAACACAGTGAGGTTGGGTTTTCACCCAGAGGTTGAGTTATCTAATGAAAATGACGTCTGTGAGCATAGAAGTTACATTGCAATAGCCTAGAAACTATTTCTAGCATAGCTTCGGGCAGGCGTGGCCCTTGAAATTGTAACTCCAGAAAGGAAGTGGGTTGAATTTATAAGCCAAAAGGAAATTAAAGCCTTAAACAAGGAAGAATGATTGGCAAATCTGTAAATTAGAGTCTAACTTATACTTGTATTGCAAAGACGATTCATTTACTAGTTTAAATGAACTCTGATCGCTTGATTGTAAATGTTATGAGGCAAAAAATATTATTGGAGCAGGTTTCCTGCATATGAAATTTACGCCCAGTATTAAAAGTTACAGCATACTATAACCATCATAAGTGTAGAAGATTAGCTGAGATAAAGAATGATTATAACTGAAATGGAAATGAAAACTGTACTAGGCATTCTCCCCATTAGCTAGCAATTATTTAGATTCAACTTTAACACTGAAAAATGTATAGTTTTAACAAAAGAGAAAAATTCAAACTAAAACTTTGGACAAGTTACTTAATCTGTCTTTTCAGATATTTGTTCTTCTGTAAAATAAGGAGATTATAATGATTAATGATTATGTGGCACTTAACACAGAACATAGCACTTAACAATTGTTCAAAAGAAATTATTATTATTGCCATTTTTATTAATGAGCACTGACTTAACTGGTTTTTTTTTGTTTAATATAGGAAGAAGGCTTAACTAAATATCAGATAGAAAGCCCTTGAATATATCCCTCTAAATTTAATGTATATCAGTTATCTCGTTGATAATTTGGGGAGAGGATTATAGCTATAAATTATGAATTGTGCAAAATGGGAACAGGCAATAGATAATCCTGAAGTGAAAACAAATCTTAGATCATTTAAAAAATAATTATTTTAAGCTTTATTTTAGTTTTTATATTTGTGTTTTAATTTTTATACTCCTTTGCAGTAATTCAGTTGAAGTTCGCTTTAAACAAAGCAATCAAGCTGTGCTTTGAAACCGTACTTCCATCAGAACTCTTTCTAGGTTTGGAACATCTGTAGTGGCCAAGGCTCAAACCAGTATCTCCCTACTGTAATAATGAAGTATTTTACCTCCAATATGTTTCCCATTGGTCCCATGAAAAATGAATATAAAAAATAGATGTTAACAAAACTGATAATTTGTCTAAGTAGGTAAAAAACCATAAACAGATGGTCGCCACTGCAAGAAAATAGTCACTGAGTGCTGTCACTTACAGTGGACAGAGAAATGCTTTTGGTGAGTTAAGGGCATAAAATAAAGGATGTCCCATGACCCCCAACAAAGCCAGTAGTCAAAAGCTTTCCATCTTAAAAAGGGATTTAACTGAAATAAACCATGATAGGGATAATCCATTTGGTTTATTTTTTTTAATCTCCTAAAAAGTCAATCTTATATGTTTCAACCAAATACTTGACTGGGAAGCAATCCAGCCTGGTAGCAAGAATAAGGGTCCTGGAATCAGAGTGTGAGGGCTGCAGTCCCAGACTGGTGGGCAGCTTGCTCACCTTGTCCAGGCATCCCTTTCCATGACTGAGGTGGGGAGGTATGATAACTCTAATTTGTATCATAGAGACTCATCACAAGTATTAAACAATCTTCTATAGACACATATATGTGGTACTGAGCACATGTAAATGGTCAACGACCAGTAAGGTTTTTCTTATGATTAAAATATTCTTTTTCAAAATTGTCAGTACAATAACTGAGCTAGTCAGGATATTGATGAAATAACTGGTTTTGTTCCTTTTTCATTGGAGTGGTAGGTATATGTACATGTGTGCCCATAGTTGGCTACCAGTCAAAGATCTTATTACTGGTGTGTATGTAGCCAACACCAGGTGACTTGGAATTACAAAATCTTAGAGTGATAACAAATGAGAACTCGATCACTTTGCAGTGTTCCCTCCTAATCAGTAACTTTAGATGGTGCCCTTGGCTCATTTACTACCTGGGTGACCTTGGGTAAGTCAGCTCAGTGTCTGCACCTACAAATTGGGAGTCACAACAGTGGCCATCTCAAAATTGTTGTGTGGCTTACATGGGCGAACACAAGGACTCAACAAACGACACTCTACTACTCTCAGCATCACAGTGTAGCCAGCAACACAGATGCAGAGTTTGTTTTCTGGTCCCTTGACCTCAGACGGACTCACCAGTGCTGGTTTGCCATCGTTCGACCATCCTACCAAGGAGGGTGGAGCTGCCTTACAGACATGTTTTCAGAATTTTAGCATTTTCTAACCATGAGAAGTGAACATCCTCAACATGACATTAATTTCAGATGCTTTTTTAGTTTCACTTCCAAGATTCAGGCCTATTTGGGGTGTTATCTTGCCTTTCCTTGCATATGAACCTATTTGACCTGAGCCACAGGCAGGCACTTAACCGACTGAGCCACCCAGGTGTCCCACATATGAACATATTTGAAACTGAACAAACCTCCCAGTTCACTGGTAAAATCCAATCTAGGTTTCCCAGCTTTTGAGCAAAGGGTTGAATCCAGCAGCACAATGAATGATTACTCTTTGGCCTTTGAGGCTCTCCCACAAAGACTATAACTAAAAAATGTGGACCTACACCAAATGGTGTGGAGACTTGGCTGGTTCTACAAGCTTCTGAGACAGGCCACGTAGCCAAAGGAAAGACCCTGTACCAGTGGTAGGCCGGCCTCATTGGCTGTTGCCTCTCTCTGAATAGCCCTGTTTTAGCCCATTATTACCTCTAGGTGGGGCTAGAGGCAGCATTGCCAGAGGCTGCCTGATTCCATTGAAAGGTCCTTGGTCCATTTCTGTAAGATAGATTGAAGTTGCTTCATGAATCCCTTCTTTGGAGCCCATTCAGTGGAAAGTTAATGCTTGAAATGTAGTTTGCAGTAAGCAAATGTTAGAGCTTTTCAATTTGCCTCAAAACTGCCAGGGGTGGTATTTGATTAAATAAACCCAGTGGCTTAAGTACTTAAATTAGATTTGAGATGTGCATTATAAAAGTCACTTGGAAAGCATTTTCCCAGACTTTCATAGTTCAGTTAGTATGTCCATTCTCTGGCCTTTGGTTGTGCCCTGAAGAGACTGTATTTTGACTGGGCAGAAGGAGAAATGTGCTTAGTGTCAAGCAACCAAACCCTTTTCTCAGTCTGCAGCTTAATTGTTTCTGAAAATTGTCAATGCCACAGGCAACAATCATGTCGGGGAGCACGACGAGTCTGAATCATGAGGCCCCATCACCTCGCAGTCAGCTGGGGCGACAGGCCAGCTTCCAGGAACGGAGCAGCTCACGGCCACACTATAGCCAAACAACTCGGAGCAACACTCTGCCCACAGATGTGGGCAGAAAGTCTGTCCCCCTGAGAAAAATGAAACAAGAAATCAAGGAGATCATGTCCCCGACTCCTGTGGAGCTGCACAAGGTCAGGATGCTCTCTTCCCTTTCCTTAATCCCTTTTAGCGGCCATTCTGCCCAGTGTGAGTGCCCGGGTGCAAGCATGGGAATGACGCTCTACCAAGGGCTCAGCCAGGGAAAGAAGCCAGAGCCTAAAGGCCAATCATCGGAGACTCTGTTCTCCAAATGTGATCTTCGGGAGGTTGTCCTGTAGAGCAGGGACAATTTGCTTTGGAGCTGTGAATTTACTAAAAGTTGATTTATGGCCAGACTCTTCTTCGAAAAGTGGGAAGCTTCCGGATCCTATGGAGTTTAGATGAACTGGTTTGTCATTCCAACCTCTTTGGAAGTGGGAGAAGGATTTTCTAAATGTCCTACGCTTGTAGCTTCATTGAAAATGAGTTTCGGGTTGAATGTAGGAATGCTTACTCTTTAATCTGACGAGTTTAAACAAGGCAGATGTAAGAATCCTGGGACGAGGAGAGCAGTGGTCAGGGGATGTCTCTGATTTTTTTCCATGGAACTAATGTTTTATTTTTAGTTAATACATAAGGATGGATAGACAGCCATAATCTCACCCCACTTTTCTTGAGAACCAAGATCCTCTCTGTAGTTGATACTCTGTTAACGAGTAATCAGTTATGTCTTACCCAGAAAAGCAAGTAAATGTTGGATTGAGAGGAGGTAACAGGCCAGCCCCTCCTTTTTTTCTCTGAAGTCTTCCATTTCCCCAAGCACCCTATAAAAGATACTTTATATCTTCTTGAAGCTATTTATTTTGCAGCTGACAAAGGATGTAGTGAAAGAGACTAGAACAGGAAGTTGAGTTCTGAACCCTGTGTTCCAATCCTGGGTTCATTGTTTGACGGCTCATTGGCTCATTCATACGTGTTCTGCCCATTCAGTCACTGACCCAGTGTATTGTGCACCCCTGAGGGGCCCAGAGTCTAACGGGGAGACAGTCTGGGAAACAGTGGGAAGAGAAATGAGGTAGGTACAATGAGAGAGGCAAGACTCGGCTGCTTTGGGGGACAGAGGTTAGACCCTCAACCACTACAGAAGAAACAGGAAAGGCTTCTTCGAAGTGGGTGTGGACCTTGCAGGAAGGTGAGGACGGGAGGGCATTCCAAGCCCAGAAGGAAGCTTGTGCAAATGGCATGCTGAGGGAATGCAAACATCCTAAAGTGACCAAAGCCTGGAATTTAGAGCCTTGTGCCTTCAGGGAAACTACAGACTTACAGAAAAGCAGAGAAGTGTCAGGTATTTAGGGTGGGGGGTCCCAGGTGTAGACCCATGTCACAGGTTACCTAGTTTATTCAGTTTCCCCGCATCGAGGCATCTCTTTGGAACATACCAGCCACCACTGCCTGCCAAATGACCTAAGATGCTAATTGACAAAGCCCACGAGGGGGCCATAAGGTCCTCTCTGGGGATTACGTGTGAGTTCAGTCATACCAGGAAGAAGTGAGCCTCACCCAATTCCCTCAGGTGTCTAAGAAAACTGCCCACCCTTCTTCTCCAAGAAAACTGCCCACCCTTCTTCTCCAGTTCTCTTGCCCAGACCCATCCTTCAGCCCCAAAGGGAAAGGACACCAGCATGTATTGAGTTCCTATTATATGTTATATTCTGTATATTTTTAGCCCTTACAACAGCCCTTCTTAGCAGGTATGTATTATCTCCATCTGTAAGATCAGGAAATAGCAGGCATAAAATAGAGTCATTTATCCTTCTAGAGTGAGGCACTTGCCTCAAAGGGAGAATATTGATAGCCACCGGTACAAAGACCCGTCAGCCCATCCCTCCTGCACTGAAAGCATTTAGCAAAAATAATGATGAGAAATTGGGTGTGCCAGTCATTGGAGCTGAGGTTTAAAAAAAGTGCCTGTGCTGAAAATCGATGTTATGTTTTTAAGAAGGCCTCCACATCCCAACATGATGGGTAGCAGCATGTGGACTGAGGCAACATTGTGTTGCAGAGTATGATCAGGAGGCCACCAGCTCACACACACAGATGGGCCAAGACCTAATCCACGGGATGCTTCTTTTTGCCTTCACTTCAAACAGCCCCTTCAGTGGGGACAATAAGCGTGTCTTCCATGTAGTTTCGCTTTCCTTCTGAATCAGTCCCTAACAAAGAGGACTCTCAAAAGGAGATGGTGTCCTGGGCATCCTAAGGCACAAGGGAAAAAAGATCTAAGGAAGTGAAGGCAGCGGGGGAGTTTGAGCTGGCAGTGTGGGATTCTGGGAGTGGCTGTCTGCTCATGTCCCGGGTATCTTTTCCTTTTGTAAGTGATTCGGTTACTCTGTCGGGCTGTCCACGTGTTGGCTGTTAAGTATGTTCTCCGGTGCTGAAGTGTGTGAGAGAAGTCACTCGGACTGCTGGTCATGCTTGTACCCTGCATGTGGGTGACTTTTGAACACCGCGGGATTGCCTGACGCCATGAAAAAGGACAGTGACTTGTGGATGGACTTGAACTATCCTCCCAGCGGGGTGCTCCTAGCCTAGAGTTTGTTTTTTAGCCTATTTTTCCTTTGTAAAAATGAGGGAAAGGCACTCTGGTGGATGGTGGCATGGGGAAGGGCCAAGGAATTAGAAAACGTTCCTTCTTCAAGTTGAAGATAATCCTGAGCTGGGTGCAAGGCTTGATGGGTGGGATGAGGGCTGGTTTTCAGTTCCCTGAGCCCCTTTTGTGAACATTTCTAAATGGATCTGGTAGAGGAATTCCCAAGGGACTGCAGAGACCAGGGCGGAGGGCCAGATGAGGTTGATGGTACACCAGGCTGGGTGTCATAAGAAACATGGCTGTTGGCTGCTTGGTGAAACCTGTCTCCTTGAGGACAGTTGCAGATCTGCTCCTGTCTGAGCCAGCACCTCCAAACTCATACTGTGTTTCATGAGAAGCTGGGTCAAGAGGATGTCTATGAATGGGCAAGTGTCCATCCTCATTCCTGGGGAGAAAAAAACAAAAAGCAAAGGCAGTTCCATCCCTGGCTGACGTTTTACTAAAACCATCTTCAAACATGAAGAATACAGTGTGGGCTTCTCTTCCACTTTCTTGAGTTTCAACTTCTTTCCCTTGTTTACCTGTGACTTTCCGCTCAGGCCTCCATTCCTTCTCTTCCTTCAGACCTTCAGAAAGTCCCAAGCTCGGGTCAGGGTCTGTACGGTTTTCTTTCACTTCACGTCATCTGCTGTTATCTGTGGCTCTTCCAGGTCTGGGCAAGTGTCTGCATTCTCTCCTGGACCCCAAAAGCTAGTTGTCCTCCATGACACTTGGAACCAACGTGGAAACACAGCCCCACTTCCTTTTTCGGCTGTGTGGATGGGGAAGGAAGTTAGAGCTGGCAAGATGATTTGATATTTAGTAGGGTGGGGGGGTGGGGGCCGAGGGGGTCACAGGGAACTGATACTCGGGTTCCCTCAGTATTTGTTGGCTGAGATGATCCGAAACATGTCTTACCTCACAATTCAGGACATGCAAACATCCACATTCATATATGAATGCATCCAGAACTTGATTGCACGGTTATGCCAAACATTTTCTATTTTTTCTTTATTCTTTTGTCAAATGCTATCGTATTAAGCTGATTTCAGAATTTATTAATGGGTCTTAATCAAAGGTTGGCAGACTGCTCCCTTAGACAGTAGTTCGCAGTAAAAACCTCTGATGATCTCGTCCATGATTACATGGCATGCTTATTAAAATTCAGTTTTCTAAACCCCACCCAGACTTGCCTGCTCAGCATTTTCTGGGACTGCAGTGGATTCTTTAGTGCCATAAAGACTGAGGATCACACCTTTAGGTTTTGCTAAAGAAGGTGATGATTCTGTTTCAGTGAAATCATTGGCAGCAGCTGGGTGGCAGGGGAAAAAGGAAATGAGGTTGTATCTTCGGCTCTGCAGCTTCTGGGTTTTATCTTCAAAATGAATTCTGGTTTGTACTATAGCTTATCCCACATTCTTTCTCTTTGCAGATAAGGAGCCTGTGATCTTGGCTATATTCATTGATAACCCTACTTTCCCTTCTGATGCTTAAATATCCTTTATGTCCACTTAATCTATTTCTGAGATGAAGTCTCGCCTTACTTCTTTGCATACTTTGAAGCAAAAAAGATTTTTCTTCTGTAGAGTAGAAAGTTCCCCACATTCAGAACATTTGGCCTTTTTATTTTTGGTCATGTGAACCTTTCCTTTTGCCCTGTCATTTGTGTTTTTAAATAAAATTATATTCCTTAACTGTATGCAGTTATTTATATTTACATTTTACAGAAAGGTTTTTTAAAATCCTTTTTCAACATCTGTGTTTATTTATGACTGCTGGTGGCATGACCCTGGGACATTGAAATCACCTGTTAGGACCCCCTTTATTTCTTATAGCTGCTTTGGCTGCTGTCAGCTTTTCCCCCAGCCAAGTTCAACTTGCATTTTCAATGTATCTGAATGCTTTGAGAGGGGAACTTTGTTTTTCTTGATATGAGAAAGTTGTTCTTGTCTTTGTAAGGAGTGTCCCTTGCAGTGCCTGATGCCAGCTCCTTCTTCAGTATTCTCCCCGAGTCGAGAAGCGAGGCTCAACCCCAGGAGGAAATGCGAAATGGCAGAACATATCTTATTCAGATACAAGTGTCTTTCTTCACCAGATATTTGGAGTTGGTACTCCAGATCAGATGAGTGCTCATGGCAGGCCTCGACCTTCTCCAAATAGCTTGTGTTGAGTTGTCTTACTGTGGAAGTCACGAGAAGCTAAAAATGACACACTGGATAGACGCACCTTCTGCTTTTGCCTACCCCTCTTTGCTTCAGTTTCTCTTCCTGCAGGCGAAGAGGGGTAAATTAGAAAGAACACAGTCTTCGTCGTCAGGCAGACCGAGGTTTGGTCACAGTCTGACAGGCATCAGCCATGTCCCTTCTCAGAACCTTGGTTTTCTCCTTTAGCAAAGGAGAGGGCAGGATCCTGCTCAGGAGAGGAGCCGTCACAAATAGCATTGCCCCTGGGGAAGTCGCCGTCCTTCAGAGTCTCGCCTCAGCCAGGCAGACACCCAGAAAATGAGGTCTCCACAGCCTCCCAGCCTAAAGAGCGGATTCAGCCTCAGAGCCCCCGAGATGGAGATGTAAACCAGAATGGAAATCTGTGTGCAGACAGATGGATGTGTGTCTAGTTACCAGTCACTACCTCAGTCTGATGAACATATGCTCTCCCTGTAAAACCAGGCCAGCTGATCATCAGAAGGCTGTTGGGGGAACGTGGAATTGTAGAATAAGGGTTGGAGTCTGCGTTATATGCTTTAAATAAGTAATGGTATTCTGACCTGACAGTCCTCAGAATGGATTCCCCCAGCTTCCTTTGTCTATGCTCCTATTAAAACATACAGGGGCAATGCAATATAAAAGATATAGTTCTTTTTTAAAAAGATCTATTTGTTTGTTTGTTTGAGGGGGGAGGGGCAGAGGGTGACAATCTTAAGCAGACTCCCAGGTGAGCCTGGGGCTGGTCACAGGACTCCTTCGAACAAGCCTGAGATCATGACCTGAGCCAAAATCAGGAGTCAGTCACTTAACACTGAGCCACCCAGAGGTCCCGATATAATTCTTAAAGAAATGATTAGCTCATGTCAAAAATTTTCCTATACTTGTTTAACCCTATGAAGGGGAGTGACCATGGGATGATAAAGCTTGTCCAAAGGGATAATATGTCTCAGTCAGTGGCAGTGCAAGGGAGGAGGGAAGCAAGAATGCCAGAATAAGATTTCCGGGCTGGGATTAAAGCTGCCCAATGACTTATAGAGAAATAAAAGCCAAGCCTCTGAGGTCATCTTTTCATCTGCAACTCTACCTGGCCGAGCTCAGTCTGCATCTCACTACCTTTCAGCAAGTTGCCATCCGCCTTGGCTGGGCCTGAGCTCTGAGCACTAGAAATGTAAATCCTAACAAAGTTACAGCCCCCCAGACCCCGATGACCCTCAGGCGGTGTCAGGGCTCCAGTGTGCCTTACTTCCTAGTTTTTGATCTTCATCTTGGCACTTGGTCGAGGACCTCTTCAGAAATGTTAATAGCTTCCCTTAAGTCTAGCTCCTGGCCGGAGATCATGCATGTCTTCCTGATGTTTTTATGTCTCTCTGTGGTGATCAAATATATTCATTTATAGGTTGTAAGATATTGTATTTTATCTAGGATGTTCACTTACAAATGGCATGCTCTCTGAGGGTCACTCTGGTCCCCTGGTCCTTGGAGAGTAGCCTGCTTAACGTCTTCCTTCCCCACTGTGCTGTCCTCTGACCTGTCTGGCTGTTGTAAGGAGTACATTGATAATGGTCTTGCCTAGGGCTTGTCTCTTTCTTTCCCTTAGACAGACACAGAGCTCTCTCCTTGTTCTGAGGATCTTTAACGTGTCTGACCACAGCAACACCTGGAATGAGGAATAAAATCGAGACTGTCAGTGCTCAGTGCAGCAAGGGTCTGGTCTGTTGTATGTAACTTGTCATGCTTCCTGAATGGCAGCAAGATCCTGGCCCTGATTTCCCACAGGCCCAGGGGGTGAGCAGAAGGCATGCCTCCCACCCAACGAAGCAGGTGGCCCCTGGAGCGAGGAGGCCCATAGACCTGAGGAGAACGGAGGTCGGTGGGGTGCAGAGGGAATTGGGAAGGGTCAAGAACGGGAGGAGAGCCAGGCCAGGGCAGAGCTGGGAGCCTGAAAGCAGAAGCAGAAGGAGAAAGTGCTGAGTAACCAGTGGGCAGTCCTGAGAAAAACCCTGGAACGGAGATGCTGCCAGCCAGCTAACTTGGCAGTGGCTCTGGCAAGGAGAAGGGACCAGGACAGGGTTGCTGGGTGAAAGAAGACCCTTCTTCTTCAGGAAAGAGACCCTGGGCCCTGGGGCCTCCACTCAGTTTATCCCAAAGATGTTGCCAAAGGTTCTTGGTCTCCTTATGGAAGAATCCAAGAGTAGACGACACACAAAATGGTGGACAAGTGACACAAACATTGAAGTGTATTAAAGTGAAAGTATACTCTGGAGATGTGAGATTGGGCAAGCGAGAGAGAGAGAGCTCTTGGGCACCCTGGAGTTTGGATTTTTGTCTTTTATTGGCAGTTGTTAACAGGGGGTGGAGATGCAGAGTTTCTTGTGTTTCCTTCCTTCCTTGGTCAGGGGTTTCCTGTCATGGCATCCGCCATCTTGGGCTTGTCTGGTTTGGTCCACCTTCTTGCGAGTGCTGCCAGGATGGGCCTCTGAACTTCCTGATAACTGGCCATGACTTCCTCGGCGCTGGCCTCCAGACATCCTGTTATAACTAACTAACTGCCTTCTCTGACCACAGACCACAGAGTTGGCAATAACTAGGGGACCAAGGTGCCCATGGCTCGGTTTGATCTCCTGGAGAACCTGGAGACAGATCTAGCTCTTTTCTGTTTGATGTTGTGTGAAATGGGAGAGGTGACGTTGTTCTGACATGAATGGGGGAAGCGGCACATAAATCCACCTCAGATCTTAAGAACTGTGACACTCCCTTGCCTAGTACTCGGCTCTCCAAGGGCCAAGTCAGCCCTTACTTGCTCCTACTTAGAGCCAGACTCCAACCTACTGAATCTCTCCTTGTTGAGCCTCTACTTTTCAAGTCCGTAGTGCCATACGCTTGCCAGGAAGCAGCAGGAGGCAGTGTTTGAAGCAGCTGTCCCTTGCTCTCCTCTGCCAACGAGGCTCCCCAGACAGGAGGGCAGCAGCTGCCTTTTCCGACCCAACTTGTCTTGATGCCCACTTTGAGTGGCGAAAACTGAAATCACTTCCTCTTGGGCTGGAAGGATGCAGTTGGGAAGGCCATAACTTTTTTTCCCCCCTTCCAGCCCCACAAGGCGTATAGGATTATCCTCAAAGCCAGCATTCCTTGAATTATCAGGTTTAAAGGAAGAGAGCTGCCCCAGTAGTGTCTGTAGGAATAAACCCAAGCGCCTGGTGATTTATGGGGAAACTAGTACCATCTCTGAGAAATAGGTGTTGGTTTGGCCCTTAAGGCATCAGGCCAGGGGCTGAATGGTAGGAAGGCAGCCAGGGCTTAGAAACTGCTTCTGCAATAGCCGTCACTTGCCATGACTTGCTCAAGACAGTAGACACAATTGCCTTTAAAATCCAAGGGGGGAGAATTGCTTCTGCTACTTAAAGATTTTCACGCGTGTCAAAACCGAAAACAGAAACATTAGGATTCTTCTCTTTGCCTTGAGGACATTATTCAGACGTGTGAATAGACTTGCTTAGAAATAGAAAACAAGGCACAGCTTGAATTGCGGTGAACCCTTTTGCCTCCGGTAAAAGCTTCTGTTCTCGGGAGGGTTAGAAGCAATTGCACCATGCGCTGGCGAACAGTTAAAACTGAACCGAGCTTTGTAGAACCACGTTCTTGCCCAGAGTTAATTTCCAAGAGTCTCACTGGCCCTTTTCAGAACAGGAAAATCTAGCTTTGGGTTCATAGCCCTGGTTTTGCAGCTGAATCCTTCGGTCCGCACAAAACAGAGACCCCACGTGAAGAATCTTGATTCCCATGAGCCAGAGCCGACCATGAAGAGCTCTCAGAGCAGGAATTTATGCAGACATTCAGGGAAAGCCACAAAGGGGCCCCGATCAGAATAAATGTAGCAGATATGATCAATTATTCATCTTTAGCTGGTTGGGCAGTTGGAAATGGATAAAGGCTGCCTGACCAGTTAGGAGATTATATGTCCAGGGGAAAAAAAATGACAATGTAGTGGAAGGAACACAGTAAATGAGGTCAGATACTTTTCCAGTACTGCCTCCCAGAGCTTCTGTGTTGCAAATAGACAAGTATGTCCATCACCTTCTTTAAGAGTCAGTGTTCTCATTAGCAGGAAGGGAATAATTCTGCTGCACAGAGTTACTAGGAGTTCAAAAGCAATCATATGGAGGAAAGTGCCTGGGTAAGGAATTCATCTGTGGCAAAAAAAAAAAAAAAAAAAAAAGACTTAAACCTTGGAATCCTTTGGATTCTTTTTGGATAGGAAATAAATCAGAAGTAACTACCACCAATCTCCACACAAGCAGGAGGGCAGCAGTGACACGGCACAATTTATTGTCGCTGCTGTGAGAGCGGCCAGCTGTACTCCCCATTTTTGTGAATTATTGATTCCAGGAATCTTATCTGTTGTGTCACTTTAAAATAATTTCTTTTTTGTTATTGGCTCTCTCCAGGAGATCAATAGAGTTGGCTATGAAAATTCAGTTTCCTCTAACCTTAGGAAATCTTTCCAGAGAAACAGATTCATCTCAAATGTAAACCATTGATGAGCCTCTCATCTTGAAGAGTTTGCCATCTGGTCTAAGGCTCCGAAACACCAAGCCTCTCAGCCAGCAAGTCTGACCTTCAGTGAGCTAATCTGTTAACCTGCTCTGGCTGACATCCAACTCCGAATATTTTCGTTAACGTATTACCCCCTGACTGGTGTTGGCAGTATTTGGTGCCCCTCCTGAGTTCTGGCGATGGAGCTGACATCCTAGAACCAGGCCAGTTGAGCAAAAGAATATCACTGTTATTCCAGGCCCACACTAAATGTTACCCCCCACCCCTTCCCGATGCAAGGCTACTGGTTCACTGTGTCAGAAAACCGGTCTCAGATCGAAGAAGTGGGCTCCTTAATGTCCATCGCAAGCCTAGGCTTTGCGACCCTCACTTTCGGAGGCACCAAGAGAGAGTGGCTGGGGCTGTAAGGCATCTGGATACCAACCCACTTACCCATCCAGCCATGAGCACAGGGTCCCTAGGACCTTCCTCTGTATCTAGCAGCAAGTGGAACAGAGAAGTAGGAGGCACCACCCTCTAGGAGCAGTGAAGTTCCCTGCCCTGGTGGGCTGCTTGTCACATGGTGAGAACACACGCAACTAGAAACGAAGATGCATGCGGGGCAGAAGGAAAAGAAATCCCACAGAGAAGGCACAGGCAAAGCCAAAGAGGGCCATAGAAGTAGCAACTTTGAGCAAAGAGATTTCATCTACCAATAAAGAGGGCCCCAAAATGGCAGGCTATCACCAATCCTGTTAGACATTTTTTACTTCTCCTCCTCCTCCCTCCTCCTCCAATTTGGCCTTCCTTCCCCATTCCTCCCTCCCTTCCTTTGAGAAAGGAGCATGAGGATGGCGGGGGGGGGGTGGGGGGGCAGAGGAACTAGAATATAACCTAAAAATGTTTCCTCCAATGAAGGTGCCTTGGAGGAGTGGCTGATTCCCAACTGGAAGCAAGGAATATTCATGATGAGTCAAGATATCTTGAGCCAGAAAGCAAAGACGTCATCACAACAAATGACTAATATCAAAAGGACAGAGAGGTTAACGTGAAAGACTCCCCTTAGCCAAAGATGAGAAAATTTGAGCACACAAAAGAATAATGATGAAAATTACTTGAAATACAAACATCTATAGGTAAACCCATGTGTTTGTAGTGATACTTAACGAAAGTCATCCCCCGCACACACAAAAGATGTCTTTGGGACATCATTAGAAGTGTTTAGTGCACTAATGCCCTGTACTAAAAAGGAAAGAAAAGAATTGACATTCATTCTGCCTTTCTGGCAGATCAGTGTGCACATCAGAATAAAAAGCACTGAAGAGAGGAGAGTTCTTTATGAAAGAATTCTAGCTAACAAATACGGAAGATATTATGGGATTAGAAGAAGACTATCACTCTGTAACCCCTAATGAAACTATTCAGACAATGGTCATCAATGGTCAAAAACATTTAGATGAGAGGTTGATGGGGAACTTTTCAACGAAGGCATTAAGCTGTCCTCCCCTGGACCCACCCAAAGTGGGACAACTAGACATTGAATCATGTGATGTCGTAGGGAGAACCCTGTCGCATCTGTGATCCATTCCCATCCCTCCCCACAAAGCTGACTTTGACTCCAGTCAAGGACGCAGGGTCACTTCCATGTAGAGGGACACAAGGACTGGAAGAACACAGTGCAGGACAAATACAGTTCCCACAATAAATCAGCAGCATGGTGCCATGCTCTAGACAAGAGGACTTGTAGAAACCTCATGCTACTGTGTTGACCTTGTTGGGATACTGATCTGAAAAAAACAACTCTAAAAACCACTTTTGAGACAATTTCATTATGGACTAGGTGTTGGAGGATATCAGGGAATCAGGGTGAATTTGTGAATGAATTTGTACATCCAGGGTATGTAAAAAGTGATCTTTCTTTTTTAGAGATTCATCCTGAGGTATGTAAGAGTGAAATGACCTAAGGACTGGCATTTGCCTTAAAATAATCCCCCAAAGAAGAAGAAAGAATGGGGTGGAGCCCGTGGGGCAAGCTCTTGATGGTTTTTGGATCTAGGAGATGAGCACATGGGGAATATTTGTTTGTTCTAGCCTCTCTGCTCTTGAATACGCTTTTAATTTCTTTGCTAAAAAATAGCTTTCTCCTAACTAAACTTACTGTGGTAATGATTTTGCAATATATATATGTCAAATCATGATGCTGTCTACCCTAAGCTTATACAGAGCTGTATGTCAATTATATCTCAACAAAACTGGAAGTTAAAATTTTTCTAAATAGCCCTCTCCAATAACCACCTGCCCCGCCTTAGGAAAGGGGCAGGACTCTTCCTGTCCTGTGGCCTGAGGCCAAATCATAACTAGAAAGGAATCTCAAAATTCTTCTCTGTAATGAGTGTTTATTAATCAACCACCTTCTAGGTATAGAGAAGGTGTGCGGTGGGAATATCTGAGCTCCACAGCCACTACCACTTGGGTTTGAACCACTTCTCTGTGGAGAAGTTTCTAACCCTCCGTGAGTTTTCATATCCCTGAGCTTTCTCAGCCCTTAGGGCAGGGCCGGCTTGGCTGCGATGTTTCACCTCGATGACCACACGGTGGCGCCATTGGAGCTTCGTACAGGCCGGGGCCCAGTCCCCACTCCCCACCCCCCTTCCTGGGGGAGCCTTGAGAATTCCCCGCAGAGCCCTGGGCTGGGGCACGGCTTGAGTTAAATCCCTCTTAGTTCAAGCTCACAGCACATCTTGGCCAGTTCGAACTGGCTTATAATTTCAACCACAAACCGTAAGAGATGCTGGTTATAGGAAGCAAACTGAGGGTTGCTGGAGGGGAGGTGGGCGGGAGTGGAATGGGGTAACTCGTTGACGGGCATTAAGGAAAACACTGGGTGTTAGATACAACTGATGAATCACTAAACTCTACCTCCAAAACTTTTTTTTTTTAAAGTTTGTCAAATTAAAAAAAAAAAAAAAAAACCTAGTCATTTCATTATTCGACAAGCACTAACCCTGCTATGTGGCAGACATCATTTTAGGGATGCAGGGTATCAGTGAACTAAACAAAGATTCTTTCCTCACCTCAAGGAGCTTTGGATCTGGGTGCCTCTTCCACATACTCTCTAAGACCATCTGAGCCCAGATCACCAAAAGACTCCTCTTCCCCTCCTGAGTATTGGTGGGAAGGGAATGCTCTCACTCATGCAGTTTGAACCTACACCTCTCCCCATGAGCATTATCACAGTCCATGTCGCATGGGGGGCTGGGTTTTACTAAGCCACACACACACACACACACACACACACACACACACACACACACACATATTTACATACACAATGACGGAATTAGCCTGCAAAGAGTATCATCCCATTAAACCTTCCCTTGATTCGTCTTTTCAGAGCATGTGATAGCCCCCTTGTATGCACAGAACCACACCAAGCAGGGATACCCAGGGATCTGCAGTGGCCAAGTCAGTGAGTCAGGGCAAGGTCTGAGACTCGGCATTTTTTTTTTTTAATTTATTTGTTTATTTTCAGCCTAACAGTACTCATTGTTTTTGCACCACACCCAGTGCTCCATGCAATACGTGCCCTCTCTATTACCCTCCACCTGGTTCCCCCAACATCCCACCCACCACCCCTTCAAAACCCTCAGGTTGTTTTTCAGAGTCCATAGTCTCTCATGGTTCACCTCCCCTTCCAATTTCCCACAACTCCCTTCTCCTCTCCATCTCCCCATGTCCTCCATGTTCTTTGTTATGCTCCACAAATAAGTGAAACCATATGATACTTGACTCTCTCTGCTTGACTTATTTCGCTCAGCATAATCTCTTCCAGTCCCATCCATGTTGCTACAAAAGTTGGTATTCATCCTTTCTGATGGAGGCATAATACTCCATCGTGTATATGGACCACATCTTCCTTATCCATTCGTCCGTTGAAGGGCATCTTGGTTCTTTCCACAGTTTGGCGACCGTGGCCATTGCTGCAATAAACATTGGGGTACAGATGGCCCTTCTTTTCACTACATCTGTATCTTTGGGGTAAATACCCAGCAGTGCAATTGCAGGGTCATAGGGAAGCTCTATTTTTAATTCCTTGAGGAATCTCCACACTGTTCTCCAAAGTGGCTGCACCAACTTGCATTCCCACCAACAGTGTAAGAGGGTTCCCCTTTCTCCACAACATCTCCAACACACATTGTTTCCTGTCTTGCTAATTTTGCCATTCTAACTGGTGTAAGGTGATATCTCAATGAGGTTTTAATTTGAATCTCCCTGATGGCTAGTGATGATGAGCATTTTTTCATGTGTCTGATAACCATTTGTATGTCCTTATTGGAGAAGTATCTGTTCATATCTTCTGCCCATTTTTTGATATGATTATCTGTTTTGTGTGTGTTGAGTTTGAGGAGTTCTTTATAGATCCTGGATTTCAACCTTTTGTCTGTACTGTCATTTGCAAATATCTTCTCCCATTCCGTGGGTTGCCTTTTTGTTTTGTTGACTGTTTCCTTTGCTGTGCAGAAGCTTTTGATCTTGATGATGTCCCAAAAGTTTATTTTCGCTTTTGTTTCCTTGACCTTTGGAGACATATCTTGAAAGAAGTTGCTGTGGCTGATATCGAAGAGGTTACTGCCTATGTTCTCCTCTAGGATTCGATGGATTCCTGTCTCACGTTGAGGTCTTTTATCCACTTCGAGTTTATCTTTGTGTATGGTGTAAGAGAATGGTCGAGTTTCATTCTTCTACATATAGCTGTCCAGTTTTCCCAGCACCATTTATTGAAGAGACTGTCTTTTTTCCATTGTATATTTTTTCCTGTTTTGTCGAAGATTATTTGACCATAGAGTTGAGGGTCTATGTCTGGGCTCTCCACTCTGTTCCACTGGTCTATGTGTCTGTTTTTATGCCAGTACCACGCTGTCTTGGTGATCACAGCTTTGTAGTAAAGCTTGAAATCAGGTAACGTGATGCCACCAGTTTTGTTTTTGTTTTTCAACATTTCCTTAGCAATTCGGGGTCTCTTCTGATTCCATACAAATTTTAGGATTATTTGCTCCAGTTCTTTGAAAAATACCGGTGGATTTTGATCGGAATGGCATTAAAAGTATAGATTGCATTTTAACATGCTCCTGAGACATGGTGGTGTTTCTGGACCTCACTTGAACTTGCAAAGTACATTTTTTTTCCTCTTAAAGCAAAGTTGCAACAGACTTGTGGCCCGTTTCCTTCTAGTGCCCTTGTAGGAAAGAGGCAGGTGGCAGTAGAACATTTATATATCTTTTTTTTTTTAAGATTTTAAATCTTTTTTTTTTTTTTTAATTTATTTGACAGAGAGAGATCACAAGTAGGCAGAGAGGCAGGCAGAGAGAGAGAGAGAGAGGGAAGCAGGCTCCCTGCCGAGCAGAGAGCCCGATGCGGGGCTCGATCCCAGGACCCTGAGATCATGACCTGAGCCGAAGGCAGCGGCTTAACCCACTGAGCCACCCAGGCGCCCCTTAAGATTTTATTTTATTTATTTGACAGAGAGAGAAATCACAAGTAGGCAGAGAGGCAGGCAGAGAGAGAGAAGCGGGCTCCCCGCCAAGCAGAGAGCCCGATGTGGGGCTCGATCCCAGGACCCTGAGATCATGACCTGAGCCGAAGGCAGAGGCTTAACCCACTGAGCCACCCAGGTGCCCCAAACATTTATATATCTTAATTCATAGGCTCTAAGGGGCCATGGATTATGAAACACACCTGATTTCAGAGATTTTAAAATATGAAAAATAAAGCATATCTTAGAACCTAGAAAATAAAGCATTTTGAGTGGCAGTAGTGTAGAATGGTTAAGTGTTTAGTGTCTGGAATCAGACAGACAGGGCCCCACTATTCATTACCTTTGTGACCTTGGGCAAATGACTTAACCTCTGTAAAACTGAATTTCCTCACCTCTAATATGGCAATAACCACGAGAGCTGCCTGGTGAGTAGTATAGACTCGGCCAGCTTGATATTTTAGCTCTTAGCCTAGCAAAAACAAACAAACAAAAAACAAACAAAAACACTAACACCATTTTTTGTAGTTCCTTCAACATTTTCTACTTCTCTGAAATAAAATAGCTGGGTATAAAAAATGAACCTGTTTTATCTTTACCTTTGGCCCTCTGGAGCCCTGAAGTTTTTACTATTTTACAAGAAACACTTAACAAACAAATTTTTTGTAGTTCCTTCAACATTTTCTACTTCTGTGAAATAAAATAGCTGATTATAAAAAATGGACCTGTTTTATCTCTACCTTTGGCCCTCTGGAGCCCTGAAGTTTTTACTATTTTACAAGAAAATATTCATGTAGTTCGGTGAAAATAAAATCCTTTTTTTTAAAGCAATTAGAGTAAAACAATGTATCAGCCCAGATCAGTACTTGAAGAGGGCATCTGTTTGTATGGAGGGCATCAGGCAAAACCTAGTGACATCAGTGACCAGCTTAAGACATTAAATGAGCACCAAGTGCTTCATATGCCTGCCCGGTCAGCAGGTGATCTGTAAATATTACACAGAAATGTGTTTGCCTCTGGAAGGCAACCTTTTTTTCTCTTTCTCGTTCACTGCTGTCCCCCAGCACCCAGAGCCATGCTTAGAACAGGGTAGGGACTCAGTCCACAGTTGGTGAATGTTTGCATGATTGGCTGAATGTCTGAGCCTCAGACTAACTCTTCCAGGTGGTCAGATGGAGGCACGAGGATCGGGGGAAGCTTTGGCTGGCAGGTGGCCATAGGAGCAGAGGGCACCAGTGAGGCCCATAGCCGAGAAGGGTGAAGGACTTGAGTTGCTAAACCAAAGCCTGGTTGCTAGTCAAGCTGGACCCCAGAGGAAGATGTTGGTTACAAGAACACTTTCAGGTCTTTTAGCTCAATTTGCTGTCAGTACTGACATTCTGATTGGAATATCATAACAAATAAAATGATGGACTCCAGGCGGGCATTTGCTCAAAGGAAGGTGGGTGATATGCTGAGCACTGTATCCAGAGCAGCATCAGGCAGGATGGGCAGGAAGGAAGGGCCTTTGGCTTTGTCCTGACACCCAGCAGGTGCAATGGTCTGCTGCTGGCTGCTTCAGACAGCAGCATGCTGCTCCAAGAAAACAGAGAAGTGCACCTGCCTGAGGTGGGCGTGGGGCGGGGGTGGGGGGGGAGGGGAGAAGAGCTTTTTCCCTTCTCCTTCCTTCTCAGTTCTGGGTGGGACTTACAAATTCCAAGCCTATTCTCTGAGAAGGGAAAAAGGAGCTGCCTAATATATTACAAGTCTATGATGTTACTGAGTAAATTAATTTGCAAAGATTGCTGGACAAGAAGTTTCACACACAAAAGTCTGCAGCCAAGCTGAATGTGTCCTTCGCATGCTCTCACTTTCCAGGTGACCCTGTACAAGAGCTCTGATATGGAGGACTTTGGGTTCAGCGTCGCCGATGGCTTGCTGGAGAAAGGAGTGTATGTCAAAAATATTCGCCCAGCTGGGCCAGGAGATCTTGGTGGCTTAAAGCCCTATGATAGACTCTTACAGGTAAGACCGCAGGTGGCCTTTTTGCTTAATTTCACTTCTCAAAGTCTTACTCGATCGATGCCTACCCATCCTTCTTGGCCTCAAGATGAGATTAGGGGCCCTTCCTATATGGGATAGAAACTTTATCCTTGGGTTGAATTTACCAGTTATCAAAATTGTCTGGTTCTCTGTATATGTTTCCCAGCAGATTATAAACTTCTTGAGAACTTATGCTCCCATTTCTCCTTGTACAGTACTTGATATCTCAATATCTCACACAATTTCTCTGGAAGCGAAAAGCCAGATCTTATTTGGTGAGCGGAATGCTGTCATGGTCAGGAATAATTTCAGTGAGCCAAGCCCATCCCTGATTTTATTCACAGTTTTTAGGAATAGCATTTTGTAGGCAAAAGAGAGGGTTGACATCAGTCTTGAGAATGTGTTTAGCTGGAATGAGTCTAGAACCAAAGAGTTGACTTTCAGAGCATGAGGCTGTACCGAGGGCAGTTGGCTTTCCAACACGTGTTCACCAAGGCACGTTATAACTGATCAGTTAGGTAGTTTTAAAACAAATTCTGGTGATGATTTTTACGATGGCAGCAGAACAGTTGGTCTTATCTTGGCATTATGGGATGCCTTCATTTTTCGCAGCTACTCTAGTATTTGCTGAATTAATAAATATTTGCTGAATTAATGGTTACTTAACCACTATGTGCCTCTTCCCAATCCCTAAATTGGGGATGTGCTGTCCCCCCTTCCATAGACAGTGAGGCTATTCAAAAGTAGATTGGATTCAGACTGTGAGGGCCTTGAATGCTATGAGAAAGCTCTTGGACTTAACCCTCAAGGATATCAACTTCTTAAGCAGAATAATGACATCGTTTGTAATTGAGAGCACAATAGAATAATACTATAGGTGGACTGGAGTAGAATGGGGAGGGGGGAGACCGCAGGGAAGGAGACCAGATGCCTGTGTCAGACCTGAGTCCTTTTTCCTTCAATGCATCCTGGCAGAGCAGCCTTGGGGGCAGGGGGCAGTTTGGAGCCGTTGCTCAGAAGAGATGTTAGAGCCCAGCAGAGCTGTTAGAGCCAGATTTAGGAGATTGAGGACACTGAAGGCATGCGTTTGGATACAGTTACCTATGGTGGGCTTACAGTAAGAAAGAGGAGAGAATCAAGGCTAGAATCCTGAGAAAAACAAACCTGAAGGACAGGAAGAGATAAAGGCAGAAAAGAACTGAAAGTGAATCAAATGGTAAGGGGATCAAAACAAAGTGGTGTCACGAAGAGCCAAGGAAGGAGTTTTCAGGGTAAGCGGGCGTGAAGTGCAGCCAGTGCTAAAGGCCAAAGCGGACGAGACCTGGAGATACCATTCGGGTATTGGACAGTTGGGGTCAATGGTACAGTATAAGTGTCAGGTTCCAGACGTGAGAAGATTGAGTGTGAAAGGCAAAGAGTGGAAGCAGCTAGTAAATGGGTTGAAACCTCTTGCGGGCGAAGAGTAAGAAGAAATGAAAGAAGACGAGCACATGTACGAGCTGAGGACGGGGATGGGCTCACTTCTGAGAGGCAGTTCAACATCATGGTCAAAAGCATAACTTCGGAGTCAGCCAGACTGCCTGGGAGCCCATCCGAGCTGGACCACTTAACAACCGCTCTTCTGAGACAAATCTCTTCACCACTCTGACTCATTTACCTCATCTGGAAACTGGGGGCAATGTTCAGCCCTTGGAGCATGAGCAAGGCAGCCTGCCCAGACTGGGGATGTTGGGATATGTCCCTGTTCCCAGCTCTCAAGGGCTTTATGACTTAGTAGCAAAGAATAAGTCAGCTAATGGCCACCTCCTTTGGTGGTCAGAGAAGGGCTAGACCTCTCAGCACAGGCTGCTCCTTTAGGCATCTTCAGGGAACTTGTTACACGGGAAGTGTTACTCGGTGTGGAGAATTACAACTGTAATTCAAAATGGCTGTTTTTGATTTTTCAGGTTAATCATGTCCGAACGAGAGACTTTGACTGCTGCCTTGTTGTGCCCCTCATAGCAGAATCTGGTAATAAGCTGGACTTGGTTATTAGTAGAAACCCACTGGCTTCACAGAAGTCTATAGAACAGACTCTACCGGGAGGAGAATGGAGTGAACAGAACAGTGCTTTTTTCCAACAGCCTAGTCATGGTGGTAATTTGGAGATACGAGAACCCACTAACACATTATAGCGATGCTTTTTATAAAGCAGGACAAAAGACAATATCTACATGGTGCTAAAAAAAATCCCTTTGAGATTTCTGTGGCATTTAAAGCACAGATATCACGTGGCATTAACCGCAAGCACAGGGGTCTTTTAAATCTCTCTCATGGCTCATGTTCACTTCCCCTTTCAAGCTGAAGAGGTTTCTTTCTTAGTGACCGCTATGGTGGATGGCAGGCCGTTCCCTGCCAGGCCCAATGATAGAGAAAAGGAAAACGCCCCTTCCCCCCAATTAACATCAGAGGAAGTTTTTTACAAGTTCATCTTCCAGTCACTTTTTAAAAAGAGAAATGTCTGTTTGAAAATATTCTCTATGACAATTTCCTTAATTCACTTTGAAATCACAGTTTCTTACTATGAAGCCGTCAGCGTTAAGAACCTGACCAACAAGGCTTGTCACAAAGCTGGCTCTCCTAGGGGAACTGGAGTTTGAGACGCAGCTGGGACTGCTGCCATGGGAGGGGTCCAGGTGTAACATTATTTGAAATGTTTCAGCAATGATGCACGTAGGAGACCATAATAGGTGGTGGTAAATGTTTTGCCCCAATATAGGAATGATTTTTAACTAAGATGTATGCTAATTCCCTATGCAACAAATTAACAAACAGGATATGTCTTGTGACCTGTTTTTTTTTTTTTTTAAGGACACACTTTTAATAGCTGCGAATCTCTGATAATGGATTAGCGTGCTTAGTATCACTGAGAAGTAGTTATTTTTAAAACTCCAGACTAAGAATTTAAGAGAGAATGAAGAGTCTATTACAGTGAGATTTATCTTAATGATAGGCAGATCAAACTCATCTTGCTTGCCATGTTTTTGAAAACTGGTTATAGAGGGGTGGACAGCACATGTACGTTTGAGATGACACGGGACTGTCTTTTGTTCTGAGCCATGCTACTGTACTGAAATTGTAAATACATTTTCCACAAAAATGCATTGCCAATTATTACCATCCCTCAAAGCAATAAACTGTGACAGTTGCTTTTAAGATGTTCGTCAGCAACTGTTCTCATTTGTTCAGATCTTTTGAATAGTTACGCTAATAACTGTTATTTGGTGAATATTTAAAAAAAATAGATCTGTATATTGATTGTAGAATCTCCATATTGAAATGATTATTTTCCAAACATTTTCATTTTGGTCAATGGTTCCAACAACTGCTTAGGTAAAGCATTTGAACACTGTGTCCTTTGTTTAAGGAGAAAGCTCACCTTTTTGTGCAGAGAAATATATTATTTCGGACATATTTCACAACCCGCCAGGGCAAGAGAGTATAAAGCAGAATCATGTTAAGAGAAAAAGAAGATCACGAGTCACTTAAATATGTATTTTTATTTGTAACAAACAAGTATTAAGCTGTAAAGTATTTTTGTACAAATTTAATACTTTAATAGCATGGTATTTATCGTCTATGTATGGTTTTGGGGAATTCAAAATTGTTGCAAATATTTGTATGGAAAAAAAATACTCTACCAAATGGAATAAACAGTGATTTTAAAAAGTCAAAAATTATGACATGCAGTTTTTTGGGTACTTTGATTATATTTTAGTATTCTAGATGAGCCCTACATAATACTTACTGTACAGAATTTTCTAAAGAGGAAAGGTTTTGCCATCAATTTGAAAAGCAGTGTGGAAGAATGGGAAGAGCGAGCATGGCTTTTAAAATCAGATCTCAGTCTGATTTTAAAACCAGCTCTGGTACTCACTCATAAAATTTAGTTACTGTGAGTCAGTTTCCCCACCCATGGTATTGAAGGTCATATCTGCACCCCAAGACTGCTGTAAGGACAAGATGTAAAAGATGTGTTTACGTCCTAAAACAGCCTGCAGACAGAGACCCTCCCAGACTAATGATACATTTATTTTACGTAACAAAGACAGGTTTTAATTCAAGGATCATAATAGCACCTGCCCTCAGAGAACATTATATGTATTCTATGAAATACATTTATATAAACTATTGAAATATACAAATTTTAATGTATGCCATCTTTAAAAAGAAATCTACACTGTAGTCCCAACATTTTCATTTTTGCAGACTATCTTGCAGGCCCTGTAAATTGACAGGAAAAAGGCAAGGATGTCCAGCACCGTCCAAGGATTCTCACCACTTCTATTTAACAATTTATTGCAGGTTCTAGCCAGAGCCTTAAGACAAGAAAATTAAATAAAAGGCATCCAGATTGGAAAGAAGTAAAACTATCTCTATCTGCAGATAATATAATCTCATATATAGAAAATCCCAAGGAATTAACTAAAAACCTCTTAAAACTAATAAATAAGTTTAGCAAGATTGAAAGATACCGAAAGATACATGATCAATCGTACTTCTATACAGTAGCAATTAACCAAAAATAAGAAAAAAAAAATTCCACTGACATTAGGATCAAAAATAAAATATCCAGGAATAAGTTTAAGAAATGCAAAACAGGGGCACCTGGGTGGCTCAGTTGGTTAAGTGTCTGCCTTCAGTTTGGGTCATGATTTCAGCGTCCTGTGATGGACCCCCACGTCAGGCTCTCTGCTCTGTGGGGAATCTGCCTCACCCTCTCCCTCTGATCCTTCTCCCCACTTGTGCGCACATGCTCTCTCTCTGTCTCAAATAAATAAAATCTTTGTTAAAATTTAAAAAATAAAAAGTGCAAAACAAAATGTTGAAAAAATAAGAGGAGACATAAATAGACAACTCATGTTCATGGTTCAGAAGACTTAATATTAAGATGGCAATACTCCCCAGATCTATAGATTCAATACACTCACCCCTCAAAATCCCAACTGAATGTTTTGTAGAAACTAACAAACTGATCCTAAAATTCATATGGAAATACAGGGGACTCAGAATAGTCCAAAATCCTTTAAAGAACAAATTGGAGGGCTCACTTTTCTTGATCTCAAAACAAAGCTAACAAAAAGCATGGTGCTGGCATAACAATAGATGTATACGTTAATGGAACAGAATCAGGAACTCAGAATCCAGAAATAAACCTTCACATTTATGATCAATTGATTTTTGATAAGGGTGTCAAGATAAGTGAATGAGGAAGGAATAGTTTCTTCAAGAAATAGAGCTGGAAAAACTGGATATCCACGTGCAAAAGAACGAAGCTGGACTGTTACTTCACCATACACAAAAATTAACTCAAAATGAATCAAAGTGCTAAATGTAAAACCTAAAACTATTTAAATTCTTAGAAGAAAAACAGGAGTAAACCTTCATGACTTTGGATCGGCAGAAGTTCCTTGGATGTAACACCAAAGCATAAGCAACAACAACAAAAACGAGATACACTGGACATAATCAGAATTGAAAAATCTGTGCATCAAAGGACACCATCAAGTGGGGCGCCTGGGTGGCTCAGTGGTTTGGGCCGCTGCCTTCGGCTCGGGTCATGATCTCGGGGTCCTGGGATCGAGTCCCGCATGGGGCTCTCCGCTTGGCCGGGAGCCTGCTTCCTTCTCACTCTCTCTGCCTGCCTCTCTGCCTATTGTGATCTCTCTCTGTCAAATAAATAAATAAAATCTTTAAAAAAAAAAAGGTGAAAATAAAATCCACAGAATAGGAATCTTTTTCTTTTCTTTCTTTTTTTTTTGCAAATAACGTTTCTAATAAGGGACCTTGTATGTAGAATATATAAAGAACACGTATCTTGATAAAAAGAAAAATAACCCAATTTTAAAATGGGTAAAAGATTTGAATAGACATTTCTCCAAAGAGGTCCTACGAATGACCAATAAGGCCATGAAAAGATCATTAACATCATTGGCCATAAGGGAAATGCAAGTCAAAACCAGATTGAGGGAAGGCTGCCTGGCTGGCTCAGTCAGTCAGTAGACCGTGACTCTTGAATTGTGAGTTCAAGCCCCACACTGGATACAGAGATTACTTTAAAAAAAATAAAATCTTAAAAAAAAAATATTGAAATATCTCTTCACACCCACTGAATGGCTATAATCAAAAAGTCAGATAATAATAGGTGTTAGAGAGAATGTGAAGAAATGTGAAAATAAAATACAAAATGGTGCAGCTGTTTTGGAAAACAATCTGGCAGCTCCTCAAAAGTTGAAACAGAGTTACCATATGACCAAACAATTCCACTCCTAGGTATATAATTAAAAGGAATGAAAATATGCCTCTACAGAAAAACTTCTACTTGTACACCGATTTCATAGTAGCATTTTATAATAGCCCAAAAGTGGAAACAACCCAAATGTCTTTCAACTGATGAACAGACAAGTTCAATGTGCTACACCCACACAATAGAGTAGTATTTGGTAATAAAAGGAGAGGAAGGTCTTTTGACTCACGGCAATAATGACAGCATGATAGATCAGCGGCAGTTCTGCTGGGGCTACCTGCAAGAATTCGGCCAGAGTTCCTGATTTCTGCCCCATCAGCTCAAACCCACATGGTCTGATCCAGAAATACGGCCTCTATAGAGGCTGCCAGTTTCCCCATCAGTTCACAAAGAATATAGGCTTCATCAGGTTTGACTGAGTGAGCTTCCTTGCTTGGACTCTCCAAGATCTCTACCCAATAAAAGGAACAATGCTGGCTCTTTCTACATAATATTTTTTAATCTTTAAAAAGTCCACAATAGCCAAACTGTGGAAAGAACCAAGATGCCTTTCAACAGACAAATGGATAAAGATGTGGTCCATATACACAGTGGAATATTACTCAGCCATCAGAAAAGATGAATACCCAACTTTTGTATCAACATGGACAGGACTGGAGGAGATTATGCTGAGTGAAATAAGTCAAGCAGAGAAAGTCAATTATCATATGGTTTCACTTACTTGTAGAGAATAAGGAATAGCATGGAGGACATGAGAAGGAAAGGAAAAACAAAGGAGGGGGGACGAACCATGAGAGACTGCGGACTCTAAGAAACAAACAGGGTTTTGTGGGGGGGAGGGGGGGGTGGCGGTTGGCCCAGTGATTAAGGAGGGCATGTATTGCATGGAGCACTGGGTGTTATAAGTCAACAATCAACCTGGAAACACTGCATCAAAAACTAGTGATGTACTGTATGGTGACTAACATAGTAAAAAATAATAATAAGAGAGAGAGAGAGAGAGATGTGGAGCACTAATACCACAACATAAAGTCCAAAACCATTCTGCTAAGTTAAAGGAGTCAATCACAAAGGACCACGCATTATATGATCCCATTGTTACGAAATGTCTGGAACAGGCAAATGAGTAGGGACAAAACAAATTAGTAGTTGCCTACAGCTGGAGGGGATCAGAGCCAAGTGGTCAGGGTTTCTTGAGGGAGCGGGGAGAGTGATCAAAATGTTCCAAAACCCACCGTGATGGTACTAGCACAACTCTGCGAATACACTAAAAGCCGTGGAGTTGTACACTTTAAATGGGCGAACTGTGTGTACATTATATCCCACTGAGGCTATTTTCCAAATATTGGAATCACAGGTAAATTTTTTTCTTAACTTTCTCTTTTACCACTTAGCAAATAACACTCTAAACAATAATATAAGTCACTCTGAGAGAGAATAATTTTCCCAAGTGGAGTGTTTTCAAAACAACGTATTCCTAGAAGAAATGACAATCATGTGACATGATGGCGTTAGATAATGCAACAGCAGTAATCATGCAGACTACATAAATGTATCAAATCAACACGGTATGCACCTTCAACTTACACAGTGGAATATGTCAATTATATCTCCAATTAAGGAAAAAATAAAAGTACTCCCAACTCAGAAGGCAATTTCCAGGAAAACAGTCCCGCATGAAGTGGGTCTGGCCAGCAGGGACGGAGCGAGTAGCCACGTTGCAAGCTGAACAACCAGCAGAAGACCCAACATCCTGAAATGTGTGTCAGTAACACAGGAGGTGTAATTACGGTTTCTCTCGACCATAGCTTCAAACTGCTGGCCAAGATCACCCACAATGATCTCGGAAGTCAAGGCATTATTGTAAAAATAAAACTTACTGAAGTACAGTCTTTTAAAAAACCAAAAAACACACAACAAATTTTGCCTGCATTTATGTCCAGGGCTACCAGTTCTCATGATGACCCATGTTGAAATCATTATGGTTTTCTCGGATCCAGTGAATTTAAAATAGCTGCTAACACAAACACCTTAAAATAAAACTCCAGTTACAGATATCCTGTTTTGTGTCTTCAGAGTTTGAAGGTATGATGTTCATTTTGTGTGGAGTAGGAAAAAAGAGAATTACTTTGAGCCATCTGAAACAAAATTAAGTTTCTTGATTATTTGTGGATAAGAAAAGTTGCTTGGGGGTTAAATGATTTAGTCTCAAATTCTGTAGTCTGGAAGACACATGCGGAGAGGATTCTTCCACCTGTAAGGACAGCAATAAAAATAGTTTTGTGAAAATATAGTTTACCCTATGTACTTCTATTCCATCTGACAGCTTCTATGGGAGACATAACATGTTCCCCCTCCCCCACCCTCCCCTTGGAAGGTTTGAGCAGACCCCCACTATCAGCTCCCTGTGGTATCCTCAGCACTCAGCTCTGGGATGGGCATGAAGAAGTGACCATTGGTTGAATGAGTACGTATATATAATTTGGCGGCCTAGTTCAAGGTTAAAATGTGGGCCCTTTGTTCAAAGGTAAGACCTTCAAGATTGACAAGTACAGAACATTAAAACAAGTATGGGGTGGTCTGAAGCACAAAGCCCTGTATGGCTGACTGCTCAGGGTGCACACCCATGATGCCAGCGTCAGGTGTGGTAAGATGCGACAGGGCAAGACCCGCATCCCTGGTGCTATTGGTGATTCCCAAGCACGAGGCAATGGACCAGTATGGTCATGAGAAAGCTTCGCCACCACAGGGAAATGAGAAAAATAAGCACAATTCATCTTTCACGATGCTAAATCTGCTCAATTTAGAGCACTTGTAAGGGTTAACTTTATGTGTCAACTCAGCCAAGCCATGGTACCCAGATATTTGGTCAAATACCATTCTAGATGTTTCTGTGAACGTATTTTTAGAAGAGCTAAACATTTAAGTCAGCAGTTGATGAATAAAGCAGATTACTCTCCATCATGCAGATGGGCCTCACTCGATCATTTGAAGGCCTTAACAGAAAAAAAAAGACTGGCCACCTCCTAGAAAAAGAGAATTCTGCCTGCCTTTGGACCCAAACTGCACTATCAACTCTGGGTCTCCAGTCTGGTGGCCTACCATGCAGAATTTTGGACTTCGCAGCCTTTACAAGTATAAGCCAAGTCCTTAAATAAATCTAAATAGGGGCACCAGTGTGGCTCAGTGGGTTAAGCATCTGCCTTCGGCTCACATGATCCCAGAGTCCTGGGATCAAGCCCCACCATGAGGCTCCCTGCTCAGCAGGAAGCCTGCTTCTCCCTCTCTCTCTGCCCCTGCCTGTGTTCCCTCTCTCGCTATGTCCCTCTTTGTCAAATAAATAAACAAAATCTTTAAAAGTAAATGAATAGGGGCGCCTGTGTGGCTTGGTTGTTAAGCGTCTGCCTTTGGCTCAGGGCATGATCCCAGGGTCCTGGGATCCAGCCCCACATTGGGCTCCCTGCTCCATGGGAAGCCTGCTTCTCCCTCTCCCACTCCCCCTGCTTGAGTTCCCTCTCTCACCGTGTCTCTCTGTCAAATAAATAAATAAAATATTTTAAAAATTTAAATTAAAAAAAAATCTAAATAGATGACAGATGATAAATAAGAAGTAGACAGGTAAATAGGAATACAGACACAGCCTATTGGTTCTGTTTCATTAGAGAACCTTGACTAATACAAGAACTATCTTTATTTGGGATTTTATGATTATATCCTTCCTAGATTATTTTAAGGACAAATGTAATTTTCTTTTAAAGAATTCTGGAAATCACTACTTTATATGATAAACTTTAGAATATTTACACATATGCTTTTATTTAAAGGGACATTTTTGTGTTTCCCTTTTTGGTTGTGGAACATGAGGCCAAATAAAACAAAACAAAACAAAAAAACCCACAACCCCAAAAAACAAAATCGGGACATTTTCTTTTAAAACTTTTTTTCAAAACCCAAAGCTGTTAACCCACAGGACTAAAGCAAAAGCTTTCATCTAGGAGGGGCTCTGTCATTTAGTACCTGCAGAATTTAAATGCTGGTTTGGCTCTGATTAGCCATGTGGATATGAAGAAAAGGTAAGGGGACAGCCCTGGTCATTGTATCTGAGCTTTTAGAAATCACACATCTCAATGCACTACAAAGTCTAGACACAGAAGTCCCTAATTTATCAGGCCTGAGGCTTTGAATTCTTAATTTCCTCATTGTTAGGGATTTCTGTAGCTGTCACACATTTCTGGCAAACATTGTGAGAAAACTTATCCTCTTCAGGTAGAAAACTTTCCTCGCACTGGAGCCTTTGGACAGTGACAGCAGCCAGCACTGGCCTCTTTGTGTTCGTAGACCTTCTGCAGGGTTGGTCTTGGCCGGAATGTCAAACGTTGGGGCAGTTCAGCAGGTAAGATGGATAATGCTGTCACTGTCTCTTTGTACTACCACAGAAACCATAACTCGCCCACCCCGTACTGGTGCGAAGAAATAAAAGTCAGGAAACTTTTAGGAAACGACTTTCTTTGGAATTTTCTTTTCCACGCCAAACACCTTATTATCAGGGTCTTTGGAAGAGGTAACACATTCCATTTCAGAAGAAGACATTGTGCTGAGATGGAAATTCCTTATCAGAGAGTTGATCTGGAGCATAGAATGGACCTTAGAGGGACGCCTGGGTGGCTCAGTCATTAAATGTCTGCCTTGGGCTCAGGTCATGATACCAGAACCCTGGGATTGAGCCCCCCATTGGGCTCCCTACTCAATGGGAAGCCTGCTTCTCCCTCTCCCACTTCCCCTGCTTGTATTCCCTCTCTGCCAAAAAAATAAATAAAATCTTTAAAACAAACAAACAAAAAGAATGGACCTTAGAATCAGCAGGGATCCTACTACTTCCAAGAAGGAAAAAAAATAAACTTTTCTTTTACTATGCCTACTTTTATCGCTTTCCTTACAAAACCTGGGTCTCAGCCTCTTTTCCCAGTCTTGATTGGTGGTACCTGGATCCCCCTGAATGCCCAAGCCAGAAGCCAAAGACTCACGCTCAGGCCCAACCTCACCCCCCCAATATATAAATGCCCATTAAATCCCATGCACCACCCCCCAAACATCTCTTCTCCAACCCCATCACTACTACCTGACTTCAGAACCTAATCATTCTGTTCAAGCTACTAAAATCATCTTTTTGCAAGGAACTTGGCCCCTACGGCCTCCCAAAACATAATCTACTAAACTCCAAAGTGACCTTCATAAATTTCAATTCACAGAGCTCTTAAAATGCATCTAGTGTTCTCCATCGCATTCAGGAGGATGTCCGATCTCTTTGGAAGAGTCTTTGTGCCTTCCCGACTCTTCCAGGGTCCTCCGCTCAACCTCCATTTTTCATGCTGTGCTCCAGCCACAATACTCCATCCTTGTGGCTGCCTAAGACGCCAAGACGTCACCCGCTGCATAGGCCAGGCACCCCCTCAGAGAACTGTTTCACTGTCTCCATGCCACGTGGGGTCAGAGGCTATACATCTTCTCTCTTTCGAACTCCGCTTGGCCTTGGCAGGTTCCATGAGCACATCCTCCCCCGGGCTCCCACCGTGGCCCCTTCTCCCTGGCACAGCCTTGAAAGCCTCAGGACACTGAAGCAAGTCTACTCGGCAGCACAGACAGCAATCCTTAAGCGTCCATCAGAACTGGGTTTGGAGACAACGGATAATTCCAGCCCCTCCAGTGGAGAGTGGGGATTAACATGAGGCTGGGGCCACCAAAGGGAGGGGTGGGAGGTACGGAAGATTTGCAGAAAGAAGGTGCAGGGTGGCCGGTTTCTCCCGCACCCCGTCCCCCCGCATCAACAGACTGACGTTTAGTCTAGAGTGGCTGGCCTCCAGCCAAGGGACGGACGGTGCTAGAACCGAACAGGCACAGGACAGAGGACAGCGGACAGAGGTGAGAATACCTTGTTTTTAAGTGCTCCAGCACAAGGTGACGCTACTGAAAAACACACAGCCACGGATAAGCACACCGAAGTGAGTGGCACTTAAAACTGGAGCTTAACTTAAAAAACTTAAAACAACTTAAAACTCCTACCATCCGCATTTTGCTTGGACTTTCAGCATCACTCAGGCCACAGGCTCTTTTGGACCCGCGAAGTTCTGCTGGATCTTCCTCTGGGTCCACTTCAACGGAGAAAGATGATGTCCATTCTCCAGGACGGGCAAATGTCCAGTCCTCAGCCGCAGAGGCCTCGCTTCCCTTTCCAGGGACATCGGTGGTCACATGCCTGGTTGCGACTGGAGGGAACAGGGACCCTGAGGGCTGTGTGCTCGGTCCTCTGCACTCTCCAGAGCTCTCCAACGGGGAGGCAAAATCTGCTGGAGACGCACAGCTCATGGAGAGCTCATTTTGCAAAAAATGTTTTAAGCGAGTTTTTCTGGGAACACTGCTTCTCATAATTGCACCCCGGAGGTGAGACTCCTCCGCGATGACGTACACTCGGCAGCGGCCCCTGGTCACTGCGGTGTAAACGTGCTGCCAGTGCTGGCGGCCTGCCTTCCCAACCACGTACACGACCGTCTTCTCCTCGGACCCCTGGGAGGGGATAATACAGGAAGAAGAGTTAATGTTACGCCACGGGTTCATGTCTTCACACAGCTTCAGTCTACCCAGACAGAAAAGAGAGAAGTCCCCAAAGTGCTACCTGGCCAGAATGTTCCTATAAATACACCTTATAGTTCCAGTTTATTCATCACCCAAAAACTCATGTTTCCTAATTATGCGCTTAGGTTCAGGTCTTAGAGATGCGCAACTGGCGTGTAGAAACCCAACAACAAACTTGAAAGACAGTATGAAGTGCCAAATCTTCCCAATAAAAGAATTTTCAGTGTTCGTATGGACTCTATGTACAAATGTGTTAGCCAATTGGTACTTAAATAGCAAAAAATAGACACTTTAAATATTCAGTAATAAGCACATAGATAAATTTGCTCCTTTGTTTACATTTATATCAAGTATCTGTATACAGACATTTGATAAACTATTCTGCAAATATCAAAGATGCTTTGAAATCTAACAACATTTTAAAAACTGGATACTTTCACATAAAAAATGATCACAACTATGTAACACAAAATAAAATTACTCTGATCCAAAAAAAGTACATATAAAATGAACATAAATATCTGACAAGACAAGTCACAAAAAAGGAGGAAAAATTCTATCAAATATTTAACTAGGGGTGGGGCACCTGGGTGGCTCAGTCAGTTAGGTGGCTGCCTTCTGCTCAGGTCAGGATCCCAGGATCCTAGGATTGAGCCCCACATCAGGCTCCCTGTTCAGTGGAAAGTCTGCTTCTCCCTCTCCCCCTGCCTGCTACTCCCCCTGCTCGCTCTCTCTCTGTCAAATAAATGGATAAAATCTTTTTTAAAAGTTCTTTTTTAATTAAAAAAAAAAATTAACTAGGAGCACCTGGGTGGCTCAGTCAGTGAACGTCTGCTTTCAACTCAGGTCATGCTCCGAGGGTCCTGGGATCAAGTCCCGCGTTAGGCTCCTAGCTCAGCAGAGGGCCTGCTTCTCCCCATGCCTGCCATTCCCCCTGTTTGTGCTCTCTCTAATAAATAAAATCTTTAAAAAAAAATTTAACTAGTCTGTCTCCAAAAATGGAGGGTGCTACGGATGATTCTTTTTTCTTCTACTTTTCTGTATTCGCCCATTGTTGAACCACTTATTGCTTTCATCATGGTAAACTATGGAAAAGAACAATGAACATTTGGTTTTTAAGTTTAGCAAGCCAAGAATTATACAGGCAAGAAAAATGCCTAATGTCACCACGTAACTGTGAGAAAACAACTTCAATTTTCAGGGCTATTCTTAGTCCCTATATTTTCAGTGCCAACATAAACTAAGGAGAGCTTTGAATCATTATCTCGTGTCCCCACATCCCCCTAGACCAAAGAATTGTGGGAAGATGAATGACAAGACAGGGCATGCAGAAAATATAGACCCACAGTTAAAACCCTCTTTTTCAGCAAGCACTTCTAGCTCTCTAGACACAGAGAACGGGAACCAAGTCTTCAGATTATAGAAGTGTGACAAGCACTTCCTTCAGGTGACGCAGAGTCTCAGAAATCTACCTAAATGACACCTGATCAAATACTAAGTACACTTTATAGATACACAGCACCACTTCTCCCCTTGGACTTCATACTGCATATTCCTAGGCAGGTAAATGCCTAACCTAAACTTAGTTCACTGAGTTCCTAATCATCAACAAACACAGAAAAACTTAACAGCTTCATAGTCAGTCTCCCTCAGACTCACACATGCTGCGACCATCTGTCCTCGCAGCATCTCGTGATACAAGTAAAAAGCAAATCCAATGGCATCGGACTCTGCTTAGAGCTGATAAACAGCTCCCAAGCTCTCAAAACAAAGTCCTGACTCCATCATATGGCTCACCCACTCCTTCAAAAGCCAACCTTGAGCCTGCTGCCTTCCCCTCTCCTTTCCTCTTTCCTTCCCACTGAGCTATGCTCCACTGGACACAAGGAAGCTGTCCGTGGTCCTGCCAGGGCAGACCCACTCGCAGACTGCACACTCTCCAGCCCCCTGTACTTCTTCCATCACAGAATTCCCGGAGCTGGAACGGAACTCTTCACCTTCTTAGCTGTATTCCTCACCGGACTATAAGCTCCTTCTTATTCACTCTTCTTTATCCAGTGTCTCACTGAATAAATGATGCTAAAAAAGAAATGGTCATGCCAAAGATGTGCTCGGAAAGCAGGACGGGGACACCGAATTTCACCTCCATCACCTGCTAGAAATCATTCGTCCTCTTTTCATATCTTCCTTGAATCATTAGAACTATTGAACTTCTTGAAGGAGGCAAGTTTTTATACATTTACTTCTCTAAATATGACATGAAACTCAACATTTGGAAAAATAAACACAAACCATTCATTTCTTTTGAGATTCTATAGACTTAGAATGTGAAAGTCTATATGGACCTTGGTGGGGGGAGGGGCAAACCACTTTCTCTGCAAAGAGTCAAGAAATAAGTATGTTAGGTTCTGCATGCCAGATGTTCTCTATCACAACTACTCAATTCTTTTGCAATGCAAAAGCAGTTATAGCCAATGTGTAAATGAACCAGTGCTGCTGTGTTCCAATAAAACTTTATCTACAGAAAATTGATAGTGGGCCGGATATGGCTATCATACTAAATACTATAGTCCTAGAAGATGAAGCAGGTGACCCGGCCCCCAACCCTTCTACCTTCCCTTACCTCACATTACTTTTCTGACCTCATCTCTTCTCACTCTCCAATGCCAGCCTCCTTGCTATTCCTGTGCTTCAAATATAACAGGCAGGCTCCCCCCCAAGAACTCTGGCCTTAGCTATTCTCTCCACCCAGAATGCTCTTCTCCCAGACACCCACACGGTTAACTTCCTTACCTCCTTCAAGTCTTTGCTCAAATGTCACCTTCTCAAACTAACGATGTACTACACAGTAACTAACTGAACATAATAAAAAATAAAATAAATAGAAACATGAAATTATTAAAAAAATAAAGTTCAAAATACTTTGACTATATTAAAAAAAAAGCCACCTTCTCAATGAGGCCTATACCAACTACTATTTAAAATGACAGCTTCATCCCACATCTATCCCCATCCCGTTTCCATAGCATTTGCCAACTTCTACCATAACACATACAGCTGACCATGGAACAACATGGGTTTAAACTGCATGGGTTCACTTATACATTAATTTTTCCTTCTGATAAATACAGTACACTACTGCAAATGTATTTTCTCTTCTTTATGATTCTCTTAATAACATATTCTTCTCTGTAGCTTACTTTGTTTTTAAGATTATGGGGCTCGAACTTACAACCCGGAGACCAAGAGCCACATGCTCTACTGACTGAGACAGCCAGGCGTCCCCTTATGTACTTTATTGTTAAGAATACCAGTATATAGGGGTGCCTGAGTGGCTCAGTTGTTAAGCATCTGCTTTTGGCTAAGGTCATGATCTCAGGGTCCTGGGATCGAGCCTGCATCCGGCTCCCTGCTTGGCAGGAAGCCTGCTTCTCCCTCTCCCATTCCCCCTGCTTATGTTCCCTCTCTCACTGTCTCTGTCAGATAAATAAATAAAATCTTAAAAAAAAAAAAAAAGAATACAGTATATAATACATAGAACATACAAGATATGTGGTTAATCAACTTTTTACATTATTGGTAAGGCTTCTGGTCAACAGTAGACTACTAGTAGTTAAATCTTTGGAAAATCAAAAATTGTACATGGATTTCTGACTACAAGGCAGGGTCAGTGCCTCAAACCCCCACAGTGCTCAAGGGTCAACTACAGTTTACTTAGTGTTTTACTACTGTGTCTGTCTCCTTCCTCCTACCCACCAACTGTAATCTTCACAGTGGCAGGTACCTTTGTTTCATGGACTGATCTAAACCAAGCACCAAGAACAGTCTGACTCAATAAATATTTGTTGAACTGAAGTGAACTTGGAAGAAACAAATAGCTCATACAAGAGAGCAATCGTGAATGTTCTTAGAGGTAAGAGATGCTATTTCGACCACAAAATAAGAGCCAGACTCAATAAAAGGAACATTTAGAGACAGTTACTACAACCTTAATCGAGTACTAAAAAGACCCCTTCATACTCCATTTGTCCAGAAATGTAAAAAAAAAGACTTATTATAAATTTGAGAAAGACTCTCAGAAAATACAGCAAAATGACAATGAGATGGAAAACAGGACAGAGGTAAGATATTTGGATAATCAGTCTGGAGGTTGAACATAGTAGAAATTCTAGAAAGATGAAACAGAGAAAACTGAGGACAAGAAATCTTATGAAATTATTCAAGAAAATTCCCCAAAATTGCATGATACAAGTTTTCAGAATTATAGAGAGCCCATCATAAAGATCCATGGGAGAAATTTTGCCAGGACCTCGCAGCCAGGAACATTTGTACTTCTAAACAACTGGCTGTTTCATTTTGTTTTGTTTTGTGTTTTTTAACCCATAGACACAGTCCACTGACTGCTTCTCTCTTGGTTTGAAAATTTAGAGCCAAATCCGCCAACACTAGCAAGCAAATAGGTCAGTGCGCAGATCAGCATTCCATCCCACTCTTAGCAAGAATCCTTTAATCAGCCTTACCTATATTTCCACTTCATATCATTTCTTTGTCTCTAAAAAAAAAAATCGGGCTGAATTGTGAGCTTTTTTATAAGTCATTTCAAATTCTTTTGGAGGCTGAGATGGAGTAGGTTAATAAATAAACACCATCTACTTAAAAAAAACAAAATCCCTGTGTTAATTAATTTTTGCCTACCAGTAGAGGATACAGGCTAACCTAAATTTTTCCCCACGCAAATGTAGGCTGATGCAGCTTCATGATTAAAGCAACATACCAATATCAAAGAGGGGTGTTCAAAACAATGAGTTAAATAACAAAACCACAAAAAACTTACAAGAATTCAAAAGTATTAAAATAGAGCTAACGGGCACCTGGGTGGCTCAGTCAGTTAAGCAACGAACCCCTGATTTCAGCTCAGGTCATGATCTCGGAATTGTAAGATCAAGTCCCACATCAAGCTCCAAACCCAGCATGGAGCCTGCTTAAGATTCTCTGTCTCCTTCTGCCCTTCATCCTGTACCCCCCCAGTGCCAAAAAAAAAAAGACAACCCAGAATTTATATGCAAATTGTACTAAGTGCAATGTTGTGTCCAGGATAAGACCCTGGGACAGAAAAAGGATATTAGTGGAAAATGGGTGAAATCCAAAATGGGTGAAATCCAAAATGGGTGAAGTATGTAGCTTAGTTAATAGTATTCTTCTAATGGTAATTTCTTAGTTTTGACAAAAACATCATAGTTGTATAAGATGCTAACATTAGGGAAAGTTGGAGGAAGGGTATGTGGGGACAGTCTGTGCTACCTTTCCAACTCTTATAGAAAATTAAAATTCCCAAGTAGAAAGTAGGTGCCTCACAAGAGCAAAGGAAGAGGAGAAATTTATCAAAATGCATCCAGCTTTATAAATATAAATGCCTATGCAAATTATACCCCAATAAAGTTGATTATACAACAGTAAAAAAGTAAGCTTCAAAAATAAATAAACATCCCAGTACCATTTATGTAAACCTTGGTAACCTTGTCTCTCATTCAACAAATAAAGACAGCAAAGGTTAAGAAGAAAATCACTGAAGGTACTCTGTGGCCTGGAAACCTGTCCATATAGCTTTAAAAATGTCCACTGTTACCTGAAAAGTGTGGATAGTTCTTGCCCATGCGTGTTTTATGTGACAATATTTCATTAGTTTTTCGAAGTCCACAGTTATTTCCAAACCAGCTGCATTATTAATGGTCAAAGATCTTCTCTTTCCAAAAGTTACATCAGTGACATCCTATAGCCAAAACAAAGAACTATTTTGTGTGTTTTCAAATATGCATACTGTAGAGATACTCTATTTTTGTGCTGAACATAAAATAGCATATATATTCACAATTATTAAGAACTTTCAAAAGGCTGAAAACCTATACCTGAGCACAAACTGAATACATATACAGCCAAATTTTAATCAACTTGAAACTTGACCTCAGTTTGACTCTCTGGAGAAAATTCTGTGTTGTCTGACTTGTTCTGAAGTCTACACATTTCACTTCTTGCACTGTAAGTCTGCATATACTCTTTGCAAAAAGCTGATTTTTCCTTACAGCTTGTAAAGAATAACCTTGACGTTTAAGAGGGCATTTACACAATGAGAACAAATTCAACGATACTTCTCATTTCTACAGTTAAGCAGCAACCAAGGAAATGATGCTTTGCAAAATACAGTAAGTGTGTCTTTTGTCCCTTATTTTTGCTACCCGAGCTCTTTGAACTTACTAAAAATGTTTCTTCACAAAGTCTTCCAGAAAATATAAGAGAAAGAAACATGTCCCAACTCATTTTATGAAGCCAGCATTACTCTGACACCAAAACCAGACAAGACATCACTAGATAACTACAAACCAATATCCCTCATAAACGTGAATACAGGGTGCTTGGGTGGCTGAGTTGGTTCAGTGACTGCCTTTGGCTCAGGTCATGATCCTGGAGTCCCGGGTTTGAGTCCCGCATCAGGCTCCCTGATCGGCAGGGAGTCTGCTTCTCCCTCTGATCCTACCCTCTCTTGTGCTCTCTCTCTCACCCCCTCCCAAATAAAGAAAATCTTAAAAAAAAAAAAAAGTGAATACAAAAATCTTTAGCAAAAAACTATGGAAGAATGTAAAATCTGATATTGGATTTTGAATCAAACCTAGGGTAATTTTTAAAAAAACCACCTATCTCTAATAGGTAAAAAGGTACTATTTTTCTTGTTATCACTTGCCTTTGTTATAAAAAATATTTCTCCATTGCAAAGTCGAATATCACTTTCAAAGTCTTGCTTGTTTTTAGCAAAACCATGAGGAGTACCATTAAAGTCTTCACCACTGGCCTCTCGTTCATTACTTTCCTGACTGGGAGAGGTAGTTTCAGGGAGTAACTCCGAGAGATATGCATTCCTGGTACAACAAATTTTATCACCAACTCCAAACTGAAGTCTATTCCGATGGTCTCTGGGTTAGAAAATGAGAATACGTCATCGAGGTTTGGAAAAACTCAACTTCATTTTGTTTAAGCATTAACTCCCACTCAGATCTGATCCAATTTTCAAAATGATTTCCACACTCTCTTTACTTCACTTTTGTTCTCCAAATGTCAACAAGAAATTGTTGACCCATAGTCATGGTCTGATCACCTATGCCCTCCACGCCACTGCAAACCCAAAGACCCATCCCAGCCAAATTTTTTTCAAATTAGAAATCTCGACATAAATGCTGACATCTCTCTTTTCCTCTACATTCTAAAAGTTATCCAAAATCTTACTGAGTCTACCTTTTAAATTCATCCTCTCCTCTCCAATGTCTCTCCTATCACTACCCTATTTCACGTCTTTACCCCACATATGCATATTTCTAGTCTAATAATTATGACCTTTATCAGGACAGCAACAGCAAACTGAATACACACTCGTGATATACCAGTTACTAGGCTAAGTGCTTTAGAGATGTTATTTCATTTCACCCTCACTACAACTGCACAAGGGAAATGCTGCTGGGTATCCTCTTTTTACATATGTGGAAAAGCGAAACTGACCCCCCACCCCCGCCAAGATCACAGTCACTGGGACACAGAGGAGATGACCTCCTGCCGCTGTTCTCTAACCCTCTGTGAGGCTACCTCAGGTGGTTTTCATTGTGGCTTCCCTCGACAGACAGGAACTTCTTCTAGAACTTCCATGTCTCTACGTTCTCTACACTTATTAAATAGTAAGTGTAGATAAATGCAAGACAAGTGAGTTAACTCTTCCTGTGTGCAAACAGAGCGACTTTTCCACACTCATATGTCTCTGACAGATGTCCACTAAGGTGCTCTCTGCAGGTATCCAGTTGCTAAGGTTCCCGGACACACCTAGGCACATATCATATTTGGAAAACATTCTGAATTCTCCACACTCATCTTGGAGAAGCTGGAGGTTGCCAACTTGAAAACCACAAAGAAAACTGTATTCCTTATTTTTCTGATGACACGGATTGCCACAACAGTCAGTGCCTAGGCATACACATTATATTTAATTAAAGAGATCGTCTGACTTCACAAGTGAGAATAAAAATGATTTTTAAATATGTGGCTACAGTGATAAAGGTCAAGACAAACAAAAGAACGGTGACTAAAGGAAGGACTGTCCTGGAGCTTTCGGATCTTTCGTGCTCACTTGATTAGGTGGCCTGTGTAGTGCTTGCAACAGCAGGCGTTGATGACATCACAGTCTTGCCTGGAACACATGAACGAGCAAGAAGCGAGGGTCACCATAATGGTATCTGTTCTGTGTTTAGTCCTGTTACCCACGATGTCAGTGTACTACACAAGACTAAAAGTTTCCAGAAAGATGTCCAGGAAAAAGCATTTTGTAATTTTTATCTTTTCTTTTTCTGAAGTTTTTATTTTTAAGTAATCTCTACACCCAACGTGGAGCTTGACTTCACAACCCGGAGATCGAGAGTACCACATTCCACTGACAGAGCCAGCCAAGGGCCTCTGTCATTTTTATCTTAATGTAAATCTTTGTTCCACTCAGATTACATGGGAGTTTCCAAAGATAATATTCGGGAGCAAGAGCCCTATTTATTTTTTTAAAGATTTTATTTATTCATTTTGAGAGAGAGAAAGATAGTGCAAGTGGGGAGAGGGACAGAGAGAGAGAGAGAGAGAATCCTGAACAGGCTCCACGCTCAGTGCTCAGTGCAGAGCCTGATGCAGGCTGGACCTCACGATCCCGAGATCATGACTTGAGCTAAAACCAAGAGTCAGATGCTTAACTGAATCAGCCACCCAAGAGCCCTGTTTAAAAACTGCCCTCTGCCACGTCTAACAAAGAAAGACCTCAAGATTAGAGACAGAATTAGCAGTGAAGAATGATGAGAGTCTCCCATTTAAACAGCATCTATATAAGTTATAAGATCTAAAGGCAAGGCTGAGAACATTAAAATGCTGTAAATGCTTTACCTTCTAAATGCAATAAATTGGGATGTTTGTGCGTCTTGTAGGTCTTTTTCTTTGAGTAGGGCTCTAACTGCAGAATATAAATCTGGTAATTCAAGAGAAAAAAGTTAACACAGAAAAGCACCAAAGTACAACATTGTTTTGATGGAGCAACTCAGAATTCCTGCTGAGGGGGTTCTGGGAAATGGAATACAAGCGGGTCATGGGGCCGCCAACATCATTTACGACAGCAGCCAGAGCACCAGAAGCGAGAATGACAATGAAGATCCCAGATGCCCTATCCTCAACAGAGGTGTCAACCGCTAGCCAGGACAGCTCCTAATTTGTAATATAATCACTTGGCACTGATTTCATTTGCTCCCCCAAGACACCCAGACCTCCCCAGGAGCCAGCAACTAAAAGGTTAACCCCTGACGGCCGGGGCATCCATCCCAAGAGGGGCCATACCTAGCCAGTAGGAAATAGCTGGACCGAAGACACCGATTATACTCTAGATAGAAATGTGAAGCTGAGGCTCTTGGAAGTAAAAGTCACTTTCCAAATGGCAGAGGGTGGCTGGCCTCCCTTTTAGACCTCGGATCACTGACAATGATTAGAGCCTCCCTCAAAGCGCTGAGAAGGAGACTTCCTCTCATCTGTCTTACCAACAGAACAAAACAGTGAGTATTTCTCACGAGAGAGAAAAGACAGAAAAACTTAGGTAAGAGCATTTAGGCTTCTGTGCCTTCCCCTTGTAGCAGATGAATTAGGTGGAATGAAAAAACCCAGGCCTTGTGATGCCCTGCTCGAGGAAGATTAAATTAGTTGCTTATGAGCCCTTCGTCGTTCAGGTGAAGGGAAGATTCTCACTAACAAATGACCACTCAGCTCATCCTCAGCCAACCCCGGGCCTGCCAGAACAGGAATTTCCAAAGGTCTCACAGGATATTGTTTTCCTCTACACGTACAGGATCGCGCTGTTCTGCTCCTTGCTTTCTTCATTCTCTCGACATCTTACAGATCAATACGTACACTGTATTTCATTGATTCTAAGACACGCATTTTTCTCACACTTCACAGAACCTGTGAAGTTCTAGCCCAGCTATGAAGCCTGTCTGCCGTCTCGTACTTTGTAATAATGGGAATCATTTACTCAGTAACTTAATTCTTAATGGAAAACCATAACAGGCCTCTCTCTAAGGAATATTTATTCAGTTCTTTTAAAGAAGAGACTAACTTTCCAGCTGAAGTTTGTAATTGAGATGGAAAATCAGCATCGGCTGAGCTCTGCTGTCATTCTGAAACAGACCGCTCTTAAAGTACATTCTCATTAACATAAAGAATGGGCACTGGAAATAAAACTAATCACATTTTAGGTAGCTCTAAATGGAGTGGCAAGGAGGGCACATTCCTTAACCAGCTAAGTCTCATCTTTTTGTCTGTTAGTACAGATACTACCTACTCTTAACTAAGCTGTTGTGAGAATAAATGTTACCTATAAATTATTCACAATATATTTAATAAAAATTCACAAAGCAACATGCAGCTTATCATCCTATTCACATAAGATTAAATAAATACTATAGGGGCGCCTGGATGGCTCAGTGGGTTAACGCCTCAGGTCATGATCTCAGGGTCCTGGGATCGAGCCCCACATCGGGCTCTCTGCTCAGCAAGGAGTCTGCTTCCTCCTCTCTCTCTGCCTGCCTTTCTCTGCCTCTTGTCATCTCTATCTGTCAAATAAATAAATAAAGTCTTAAAAATAAATAAATACTATATGTTTGTGTCTGGATATAATAAGGTTTAAAGGATCAATGCCAAATTCTTACAGCATAGTAAGAGTAGTGGGTGAGGAAGAAAAATAGTATGTGACTTTTTGGGGGTTGCTTTGGGGGAAACGGAGAGGAAGACGACAGGGAAATATTCATTTTTACTTCAGACACTTCTGAATTATTTGACGTTTTTTAAGGAATAGAAATTATTTCCATAATTTAAAAAAAATCAAAAGGGCATTTATAGAATACTATGTATTACATGATCCCATTTCAAAAGAGAAAAAAATTATTATACCATGTGAATGGACCCCAACCCAAGGGAACTGTGACTATGACCCACAAAGCAAGAGAGGCTTACACATAAAGCAGTACGACCCTGGGGCGCCTGGGTGGCTCAGTGGGTTAAAGCCTCTGCCTTCGGCTCAGGTCATGATCCCAGGGTCCTGGGATCGAGTCCCGCGTCGGGCTCTCTGCTCTGCAGGGAGCCTGCTTCCCTCTCTCTCTGCCTGCCTCTCTGCCTACTTGTAATCTCTATCTGTCACATTAAAAAAAAAAAAAAAAAAAAAAGGCAGTACGACCCTGAATTTCACATCGGAATGAAAGTTGCTAAGTGGTTAGGATACACCCTGAAGAATGATGACAACACTACAATAAATGCTCAGTAATAATCATTTAAACCTTCATGAATTCAATTTTGAGGAAACCATTACACTATTTAAAAAAAAGCTTGCTAGGTAGGTTTAGAATACAAATAAAGATCAAAAGCTTTAACCGATTTGTAATAGATCATTTAGTATCTATTATTCAGGGGCGCCTGGGTGGCTCAGTGGGTTAAGCCTCTGCCTTCGGCTCAGGTCATGATCTCAGGGTCCTGGGATCGAGCCCCACATCGGTCTCTCTGCTCAGCAGGGAGCCTGCTTCCCCCTCTATCTCTACTTGCCTCTCTATCTACTTGTGATCTCTCTATATATATCAAATAAATAAAATCTTAAAAAAATATATCTATTATTCACAAAAAACTAAGTTATACAGTGCCTCAAAATGGATGGATGCCCTCAACCCTCACAACAGCTCCATGGGCAGTATCCCATTATTCCCATCTTACAAAGGGTTATGTGATGTGACAAAGGTCATACACGTAAAGGAAAAGACTCCGTATCCTTTGCTCTTTTTAACCCTGTTATGTTGTCATCCAAAAACCCATAATTAGAAGCATGCCTGTCCATTTGATAAGAAACAGAAAGAACTAGTAGGAACTCAACTTGGCAACAGTTTAAGCATTATTTTTGATTCTCAAATGTACCCAAAAGCAAATGTAATTACTTTTCCAATTGCTATAAAAGAAAATCTTCATTAATTAGGATATGCTTTCTCCTGAATGAACTTGGATTCCTGGGGCTTTGCTTCATTTTAAACTAATCATCTACATCCACCTCTTCACTCAACAAATACTGAGCTCTTACTATGTATGTGTCAAGAGCTTACTTCTTGGGTATGTGTGTATTTATGTGTCGGTCAATAGTCCTTCCAAGTTCCTTCCAGCATGAGATGTTACACATATGATCTGTTAAGGCAGATTTGGGTACATATGTTGGGCTGGAGAACTTACTTCTTTACAAAATTCAAGGTCCTCTGCATTTGATGATGAATAAATAGTTTATTTATTAACAGTGCCTAAATGTTTTACTAGCAATATTTATCTTTACCACCAAATAAAATTACAGCTAGTCATTTAGTAAGTATATTAGAAAACTGAAATCGTAACGCTACATAATACAGATGTTTATACTTACAAGAGTGAGGATCATTTTTCGATAATTGAGAGCTGGCATCCTCTTCTGGGAGTCTGATAAAAATAAATGTTTTATCTTGTACTGACACAGGGAGTGTTGGATTATCAGAGATATTCAGCTCTGCATCAAATATTGGAAATTGGCGTCTTGAGATTCTTAAGTGAAGATAAAATAATACAGCAAGAACATTAGCATCCAAAAATGTGTCATTTATTATCAGAGATAATGTCATTACAATAACTGATATCTGCTAATAGACAATAAATAAGATGAAAAGGCTACCCGTATAGGCATTATAAATAGCAAATGAGTTTGAAAATAGAATTAGCAAGACTGTAACGTTACACTTATCAGTCAGTCCCTTACCCCCAGCAAATTAAAAGCATTAGATAAAACTGCCAGGGAATTTACCATTCTGAGAATTTGACCTACTCTCCTCCAGACCAATACAAGGGTAGGTATTACCCTCATTTCACAGGTGAGTAGCATGAGGCTTATGCAACTGCGGTGGGCCGCCCCCAGACACAGAGGTAGAAAGCAGAAGGGCTACGAGGTAAATCTGGGCCCTTCTGGCTCCATAGCCCTTTCTATTTCAATTAATCTGGACTCTTCGGAGCCTTTCCCATAGGCTTACATCACACTCTTTTTCACCTTTCTTTTGTGTGTATCATACATGTGGCCTCATTTTCTCAGTTGAACCAAGTATCCACATCTTCTCTTTGCTTCTATGCCCTCCTCCTTCTTTTGTTCTTATATTTCCCAAGACTAGCAAATCCTATCAGAAAACAGAGCATGGGGCAGGTGCCTTGTCATAAGAAGGTCTCCCCTTGGTTATCTGGAAGAAGACCAACTCCCTGAAAAGACAATGGCAACCTGGCATCAAAGCTAGTGGTACCCTACTGCCATCTTCAACCCTTCCTCATAGGGTTTAAAGGGAGGAAAGGGAAGAAGACCAAAGAGCAAAAAGACAAAGATTAAAAGGTTTAACTGATTTGCAATAGATCATTTAATATCTGTTATTCACAAAAAACTAAGTTATACAGTGCCTCAAAACAGATAATGCCCTCAACCCTCACAACAGCTCCATGGGCAGTGTCGTATTATTGTTATATATCCTAGATATATAAATATCCCAGAACTAAATTTGGGGGTGCTGAGAATCACCATGGAATTCCTGTTTTGCTTCTGAGCCAGAACATGAAACACTTCTAACTCTATGAGTCCCCCTCCGCTATCACTAGGATTCTATGTGACATGAAATATTTGGTGATGACAATTAAGAAGGAATGATGAAAGCAGCACAGCTCAAATGACACCAAAAGGGTTAATAAAAGGAATTCCTAAGTTTCAAATAAACTGACTTCTAAGAAATCTAATGTGCTTTAGATTCCTCCAAGATTTTCTCTTTCTCTTTTTTTTTAAGAGTTTATCTATTTTTGAGAGAGAGAAAGAGCATGAGAGGAGAGAGGGCCAAAGGGAGAAGCAGACTCCCTTCTGAGCAGGGAGCCAATGTGGGCCATGATCCTGGGACCTCGGTTAGACAAAAAGGATATTACACATCCAACTGGATTCTTGTGCTTAATGAATTAATATGAACCTACCACATCCTGCCCTATCCCTGTCGATCCTTCTTATACTCCCACAGTCCTACCTAGGGCAGACAGGGGCATAGAGAAAGGAAGTTTCGAATGTTCTCATTTCTGCTGAATCTAACCATGAAAATGTTCAAGCAACAAAAACAACATTTTGTAAAAGAGTATCAAAAAACAAAGATAAATGTGGGCCCAATGAATAAAACAGTCTTAGTATTCTGGGATCCCATCACATTTATTACAGAGGGTCACTCTAAAGGCATACGCAAAGCCTAAGGGAAGAGAAGGATTCTCTTCTACTCTAAGGGAAATAATATGCCATGGGTACCACCAGGATTCATCACAGAATAAAATACCATATTCCTTATTTTTTTACTTGGGGCTCCCCTTACAAAAATTAGGGAATAATTCTTCCCATTCTCCCTTGAAGTCTAATGAACTCATTTCCAAGTCTCTGTTTCCCTTGGGCTTATTCCAGTCTCTAAGCTTGATGCAACTTTAATTCATATATATATATTTTTTTAATCGGGAAAATACATTTGCTCTTAAATTTCAATAATTCATGCCAGACCAGTAATGAAAAACATTATCTTCTTTTTCTAACTCTGGGACAAAGGGTGCATATATGCCTGAAGGTCAGAATAAGTGTGCTAGAAGGGCACAGTAAACGTACCGCACTGAACTGCCCTAATACAAAAGCTAATAGGTATTTTCTTTTTACCTCTAATACAAGAGAGAAAATGCAAAATTATACTGTACCTTGTGGCATTGTTCACAATTAGCTCAGATTCTGCTCTGTGGTTTTTCTTTAGTTCAATAGCACAATTTCTTGACTTAAGAGTCTCAAAAAGATCTATCAGCAAGTTACCAGGTTCGATGCTGGGCAACTGTCTAATATCACCTAAAAGGAGAATAAGATAGAGTAGGTTTTCGGTAATGGGGTTCCTGAAATTTAGAAGTTGTTTTTATTTCTCCCTACTGCCATATGCTATAATTATAAAGAGTTATTCTAAGAAAAAAGTGCCCCCAAATTACTTAAGAACATCAACTCTTTAAAAACATTAAACAACGAAGCGTTCAGAGGAAACAGTTGAGATATAAAAAACAGTGATAATACAGTAAGGTAACATCTGAATTGAACTTCCTTCATACCTATAACCCCGGGTAAACTGTCTAGAGGCCTACATTTTAGAGAAAAACGCGCCTTGGAATCTCAGGTATATATTCAGTCACCTACTCAATCTTACTCAATGTCTTAGCAGACCTGGAAGAATCCATGGCCTTAAATAAATAGAATGAACATATAAAACACAAACAAGCCCTACATATTTGATAATAGATAAATTCCCATAATATAACTGATAATGTTTGGCTCTATTAGAAATCTCTTGAAACATGGGGCGCCTGGGTGGCTCAGTGGATTAAGCTGCTGCCTTCGGCTCAGGTCACGATCTCAGAGTCCTGGGATCGAGCCCCGCATCGGGCTCTCTACTCCACAGGGAGCCTGCTTCCTCCTCTCTCTCTGCCTGCCTCTCTGCCTACTTGTGATCTCTCTCTCTGTCAAATAAATAAATAAAATCTTTAAAAAAAAAAAAAAAAAATCTCTTGAAACAAACCAACCCTGGAGTTTAAAAAAAAAAAAACAAAAAAACATAACTATTTTCTCAATGGAAACTGAGGAAATGCTTAAGCCATTAACAGAATCAACTGCTTACAGCACATCCTCAAAGACCCAAGAGAATTATTTGCATACAATTTGCTTCTCACGGCATGGTTCTCCAAGTTATGATTCTCCAAGAAATCATACAGTCTACAGACCAGTGGTACCCAACCGAATCTAAATCTCACTGGAATGGGAAAGGATTTAAGAAGCTACTGATATCCAACTTAAGTTATTAGCCAAAAATCATAAATGCACTCCCAAGTGGTCTACAGTTCAGTCTTATTATTTCCAAATGATCTACATCATGATTTGCTCTAAGTGTGGGACATTTCTACCGTTTTAACAGTCATCATTTAGGTGATTAGCAGAAACCCCTTACAACTCTATTTCATTTTGCAGCTTGCTCTGCTAATATCCTGGCCCAAACGAAGAACCACCCGAGCTGATAGAGGGAGAGGTCAGACTGAACTCAGGGGAGCTGGGAGGGTGGGCTCCGAGAAACAGCTTCCTGCCTGTAGGATATGGATACCAAAACAGTGAAATGGTGTAAGCTGGCTACCAACTGCAATGCTTTGAACTAAACAATTAGGATTGCAACACTGTTTAACTTACCAAGCATAATAAGCTTAGAAAGTCTGGAGTGCTCACACAATAACTTTAGAACCGACTTGAAGATTCTGACGGATACCAAGCTCCCTTCGTCCACAACCAGAACTCTAACTGAAGAAAACTTCCATGGACGGTTCTTGGCCGGGCTTTTCTTCTCCCATAAATAAAAGCTGTAATTGACCTGCAAGCAAAGTATGGCATTTCTAAGTTCAGGTTATAAAGTTCACAGAACAAAATCTTAACAACATGTTATTTTAAAACAAAACTCTTAAATGGGGTGGGGGTGGGAGGATGCAGGTAAAGCCACACAGGGAGATAGTATAAAGAACTGGAGGACACACAAGTTAAAACTTTTTAAAACCCTAAAGGGATGGACACACAGAGAAGTAGATCAAATAAATCTAAAAACAACAACAACAAAAAGATCAAACAGTTTAAAAAAGGGTTTCCTGGTAAGTACTACGTGTGTTTACTTTCACAAGCTTCGCACCTGGCACTATTGCACTGGCAGAATCTCAACCCTGCTCTTGTTGCTCTTGACCAGACACAGCTCCCTGTTCTTTCCCATTCCCAAATAAACCTCTTGGCCTTCTGAGATGGCCCGGTCACTTCAGCCCTCCTCTCCTCCCAACCGTTAACACTCCATTCTGGAAATAAGGCTGCTTTCCCATCCTAACGACGAAAACACTATTTTTCTTCTAATATTCTTAGTTCCCTTACGCCCCCAACATTTAAAAACCCACCCACCACCACCAACAAAACAACTTAAAAGTATTTATTAAAGATGTAATAATATTTACTATTTTAAAAAATACAGATGAGGACGCCTGGGTGGCTCAGTTGGCTAAGCGTCTACCTTTGGCTCAGGTCATGATCCTGGGGTCTTGGGACAGAGTCCTGCATTGGGCTCCTTGCTCAGTGGGGAGCCTGCTTCTCCCTCTGCCCCTACCCGCCCCTTCATGCTCACGCATGTGCTTTCTCTTTCTTTCTCTTGTAAAAATAACAAATAAAATCCTTTTTAAAAAATAAATAAAAATTAAAAATACAGATGAGGAGAAAAATCTGGAAAATAAAACCAGAGAACATTAAATATATTGGTATACATCATTCCCCAAATGTTTCTACGTTGCAAGTATGTACAACTATATATGTACACAGATTTCTTAAATGGTATCGTATCTTTAATTTTTCTACTGAAGCTAGATTCAACATGTCTATTAGTTAGTAAAAGCCTTCATATTTTCTACCCAAATCCATCAATTCCCTTCAACAAAACCCCCATTCTCTCAATGGCCTTGTCTCAAAAGAACATCTGAATCACAGCCAACTGCCTCCTTTGATTTTATATATTCAGTCAGTTATCTTAGAAATGCCTGGTTGACACTTTCCACTGTATTTTTGGTGTTGCCAACTGAATACAGGCCCCATCTACGAGCCTAGATTACTCCCACAGCCTTACAATCATGTTCCCCTACATTCTGACTCAAAATGGGATTGCCTGATTAATACAGGAATTTCAGATAAACGATAAATGACATTTTAGTACAACTATGTTTGATGCAATATTTGCTACTTGCTTACACTGAAAAAATATTTTTATTTTTTATCTGCTCCATCTGGCAACCCAGTAACCCTAGCCCAAGGGATAAATAAATGGTGCGCCTTTCCTGTGGCCCTATACTCTCTCCTGACCTGAAATGTTGCTTCAGAAATGTTCTCCCAGCATCCGAAACAGGTATTTAGATACTACTCATTGATCAGAGTTGGAACATAAGATGAAACTTAGTAATAATGCATCTCTAGCTCTCCTCTTCTAAGCCAACCCTCAGACTAATCAGATGTGAAGGCATAATGAGAAAAATCATAAGACAATCAGAAGATTCTACCATCAGTGAGCTACACTGAACTTCTCTAGGGCTATGTTCACTCGTGTGACAAATAAAGGTAATGTGTAATGTCCTTTCTGAGGTGGCTCACAGCTCTGTGATTCTATGTAACCTTCTTTAAAACTGCTTTCTTCATTTCACTTTCTTGCTTAGGATCCTAAATGGCTCCCCAGTAAACCAAGTCCAAGCTCTGTTAGATCTATAATAAAGGAGGGAATTATGGCTCCACAGAAAGTGCAATGAGAGGGGAGGTCACAAATCTGAATCCAAGGGCTAGTAGCTCTACACCTGGTTCCGATCTTGGATATGTCATTTAATACCCCCAATTTTCAACTGGGCTCTTCTGTAAAATGGAGATGATAGCACCTACTCACTTCACTGGTTTATCAAGGATTTAATGAGATACTTTGCAAACTTTAAAGCTCAAGTTCCCAGGCTAAACCAAATCCAATTTCCATTATTTTACAGCACACAGAATTCATTCTAATCAATGCCATCACTCAAAACCATCTATCCACACTATGATGGTTCTCTTCAATGCCTGTGGAAAGGCCTTCCCCCTAAATAAAATGTCCTTCTCCTCACCTGAACCTCTGTCCTTTACAGTCCAAATCAATGATTATTTCCTTCAGAAATCTTCCAACAACTGAGTTCCTTATCTATAAAATGACAGGTCAGACCTAGAAAAACCTCTTCAGTTCTTGACAATTTTAAAATTCCATGAGTTCTAACTACAGCTCCAACTATGTTTTTTGAGCATATCAATTCATTTGAAAATTTTATTACGTGACTGTGGGCCATGCGTTGTTGTGGGTAAAGAAGCTAAAGAACTGAACCAGATGATCAAAGCCTTCACTTCTATGCAGATTTCCTTCTATAAAATATGATAAAACCTTGTCCTTCCCACACACATTCTTCTCCGATAAGGTCTGTGGATGGTAACATGCCTGTATGCAGCCCCATCCTGAATTAAGCTTGTACTAGAATCTACACGACTCGTAAAGTCGACACTTTGGTTTGGCTGACTTCCTTTTCACAGCAAGACTTTCTCCATGAGAAGCTGGTTACTGACTGACCTTCCCACACCAGCTTCTGCCTCCCTGCAAACTGGTCACAGTTTACAGACCGGCTGCTCTGAGTGGCTCTGATCTAAATGTTCTACTATGAAGAAGGGAGCCCTAAGACATCCAAGAAGTACCTCCTGAGTGCCATCAGGAAGAAATTTAAAAATGGGCAGTTTTACCTGACACAGTGTGTAAGCATTAAAACCAGTTTTCTCCCGCAGTAAGCCGGCTGCTTTCCCAGTTGGGGCAGTGAGTAACACCTCTATCGCCTTGTCAGCCATCTGAAGGCTTTGCTTGGTAAAGGTGATCCATTCTTCTGGGACATCCTGGTCCTGTTCAAAATCCTCACAGGCTTTTTTTACCTCTCTTTCTTCCAACTGCTCCATATGCTTAAAAAGATGGCTAACGATGGTGGTCTTCCCACAGCCACCTTTCCCACTGATGATAGTCACAGCATTGGAGCAAACCATTTCCAAAGCAGCTACTTGATCCTGGTCCAGCTGAGCTTCACTTATTTCTGCATTCACGTCATTTTCACCGTTTTCCCAAACGTGGTCACCACTGTCCTGGGGGTCCAGAACGTCCACAGAGTTTTCTAAACTTGATTCGTCCGGTTGGCTTTCGTTCAGCGTCTCGTCGCTTCTTGAATTCTCAGGGTTCATGGTGTGAATTAATGCCAGCACCCTCTTGACATCCACCCGTAAATGCCACGAAGGCCTTGTCATCAGGTCACATATCGAAGAGGCAATGCCTCGCTCAGCCTGGTAGAGATCATAAAGGAAGACGCAGCCCTTCTCGTATGTCACCACACCAATGTCCTTCAAAAACTTCAGAGACTGCCAAGCCTCTTGGAAGGACATCTGGTCTGATAACTTATAAGTTAAGTCAGCTTCTTCAATGCACGTGTGCCCTTGGTCTCGACATACATGCCTCAGGTTCGAATATACTATTAATGCATTCTTCTCCAAATCACTCATCAACCGGAGAAGAGACTTGCACTGACAAAATGATGTCCAACTTGCCTCGCATTGCAAAAGCTTCAGTTCTGTGTAGGTTATCTTTAAGAAAATAAAGTTCAAGTTGGTTTATAAAAATTACAAATGTTGATGAATATTATCAGAATTACATAAAACTGTATTATTTGTTAGTAATGCTTAAGTCCCAGAGGACATGTATATCAACAAAATTTGGGGGAAAAAACTGGGTACCTAATACATCATCAAGTTTTTGCCATACTGTAATTAAAGATCTATATACATTTTTAATGAAAATTATATTTTCCCAAAACAATACACATGCAGTTTTCAAAGTCAAATAACACTATGCAGCTTCTCACAAAAGATAGGAATCCCCTGACTCACCCTTTCCATGGCTTATAAAGTCAACACTGTTGTAAGTACTGTTTATACTAGCCTTTTTAAAAAAATTTTCGCTATTTAATATTAACTCCATCCTATGGTAAGTCTTTTTCTAGGGAAGCTCTCTATCTTTTTTTCTTTTTTTTTTTAAGCTCTCTATTTTTTATACCATCACCTGCACACCTGCTTCTCCTCTTCCCATCTCTGAAAAAAGGTTATACATTTTGTTAATCAATTTTGGTTAAATCGATGTTAGGATTCACAGCTGAGCAACAGGATATACTACAATTATATTAACTTTTGTGTCAAACTCTTGTATATATAGTGAAGTTCATGACTGCCTCACTTTCTTGGCTGGTTTAGGTTTCGACATCCCTCTCAACAATTCTGCCCAAACTCTGCTGAAGGGGCACTAAACTTCCTTCACCATGATCCCCTCAGTAGGTTCTCCACCAGCTCCATTTCTCTCCCCCACCCACAGAGACATCCCTCCTGGAGCCCTCTATACATTTTATGAGCTAAAATGTGTCCCCGCAAAATTCATATGTTGAAATTGTAACCTGCTAGTATGTCAAAATGTGGCCATATTTGGAGATACGGTCTTTAAATAGGTAATTAAGTTAAAATGAGGTCACTGGCCCTAATCAGGTATGATTGGTATCCTTATAAGAAGGGCAGTTACAACAGATAGGCCCAAAAAGAAGACTGTGAGGACCTGGGGAGAAGGGTCTTCTCACAATCATGTATAAGCTAAGAAGGACTCAGAAGAAACCAACCAACCAACAACTTGATTTCAGACCTAGAGCCTCCAAAACCGTGAGAAAATGAATTTCTATTGTTTAAAATAAATTTCTATTAATAAAATTCTATTGTTTAAACCCAGACCATGGGGTGAAGCACCAACTTAGAGGGTTGGCAGCCCCAGCCATCTAATACCTCACTAATGGTCTTTATTCTTGATGGTGGTTTCCACACCGAACAGTAGGATTTCAAGTCTCCTGTTCCCACTTGAGTCTCAGAATGTGCATTGTTCTGTCTCTCTTCTCTACTGGATATACATAGTAATCTAATGCTCCAGAATTTCATTTTGCAAGACATACTGAAGTCACCATCATTTGACATAGGAAACAAATGCATTGTTCCAGTATTTCTCAGATTGGGGGGAAAGGGGTTTGGTAAGCATTCTTGGGGATCCAAGAATTATCTCAGAATTTTTAAACTGTATTTCACTTGGAAAACCACCCATAACCAAGTACTGCCAACATTTTAGTGCTGAGTTTGGTTTCCAACACCCCTGAAGTCTCATAGTGCCACTCCCACTCTTGGTTTCTAATGGTAAGAACAGAAGTGGATTCATATTCATATGTAAGTGGTATTATTGTGCCAAATAAAAATTCCAATATCATGATGTACCACATGAGTAATGAAAGTTTTCAAAAGTTCAAATAGAAAAGTGAGGGATTAAACAGATTTGCCAAATTCCTAAGAACTTGTGCCTTCAATGAGATCTATATTCACATTGCAAATGGCCAGTCACCAAAAAGATGTTTTCTATTAAATTAAATTATTGACAATTTCAGTGTCATCAATTTTGTTATTTTGTTGTCCTTCATAAATTTCCTGCATAAGAGCTACAAGTATAAGAAGTTTATAGTTGGTTCTAACACTAAAAGAAAAATCAACATTGAGATCCATACAAATTTTCTTCCTCTGAAAGAGATGCAAAAACTGTCAAGTTTGAGAAATCCTCCGTTACACAAGATGACTAAATGGTGAGTGTCCTACTTACTTTACTAAATCCAAGTTTCCATGGATGTGTACCTAACATCTCTTCTATGTCTTCCAACACCTTCGTAGAACCCGAGCTTATGAGCCGTTTAAAGTGTCGAGGCAGAAGAACTGGAAGGAATTCCATTACTTTTGGAAACTGCAAAGCTGTCATTACATTTATAAATGGAACTACAGGATAACAGAAAAGAACAAATCACAACATACAGATGAGCTCACAGAACAACGATGTGATGGACGTCCTCCTGGAGCACAACCAGTTCCAAAAACCCAAATCAAAGAGAGATAAATAAATTTACTTGAACCAGCAAGAAAATTGATTGTATTATAACCATTGATTTTGCACTGAAGTGGTTTTCATCATTGTGTGTAACTCCAAAATTTATGTTCTTCGAATGTTTAGACAACCACTCTTAGCCTCCTGTTTATTTTTGTGTATAATATAATCAGAGTAAAATTTGTGATTCCATTTATAAAGATAAATTTAAAGCTAAGCATAAAAAATAAATCATTGATATATTAACCTTTATAATCATTTTTCTGACTGTAATCATGATTCTTTTGTCACTGATGTCATTCAGTGACATGCAGCCAAATTTATTTCATATAAGTAAGAAATGAAATATTGCATTCAGGTGAATGTCCAGATAAAACACCATACTAAAAAATTATTTTATACCATTTTGGACAGAAATCTTTCCAAAATGGAATACTTGTATTCTTCTCTTTCTTCTTTGCCTTCCTAAACAGAATAATAACTGGAACTGAAGAGTTAACAACTGAACTTCTTCTTACTGACTCAAGGTAATCCAATTCACACAAAAGTCAGAGAGAAACATAGCTTTAAAGCTGGGGAGGAACTGAAAGGAGCTTAAAGATTCTCTCCCCCAACCTCTCCACCTTAATGATGAGGTAACCTGGAAATTACAATGACAAACTCAAAAGCAACAGAAACACATTTTCAAGAACAGATTTTAAAAAAGAATAGTGTGCCAAGATACTATAGTGGTGATATCTTAAACACATTAGCCATTAAGTATTTCAATTACAATAAAGTTGGATGATAAAATCCCACCTACTCGTGTTTTCCACAGGGAGGCACATCTCATTTTCCAGTAGAATCTCTTCTTCTTCATTCTGTGTAGACTGTTTTTGACCCTTCTTTCCAGTTTCCTTTTGGAAAGTTCTTAATGTTTCCCTAATATTTCCAAAGTTGAGGTTTTTATAGCTTGATACAGCATTTACCCATGTTAAAAATTTATTTATATAATCACTGGAGAAATTGCAGTCTTTAAGAAACAGGGAACAGATTTGTTTTTGATTTGGCGGTGACATATCACACTGTAAAAAGTAAGATGGAAATCCTTGAACTTGATAGCTCCTTGATCCCACAGGTATCACGTGCACCTTCACTCGCCACCAAGGACCCGTTACTGGAAAACGTCCAAACACGTCACATTGCTCTTGAGTGTTTTCATCAGAAATTACAACTTTAAAAAAAAAGTTAATTTAAGACATTTTAAAACCTCTTTTTCAATGTTTTACCAAATCTACCACTCTGTTCCTCCCCACAGCACCCTGTACAGATGTTTATTAGGGTATCTACATATACATTCCACTTACCCATTTATCAGTCTCCCTCCACTGTGCTGTAAGCTCTCTAGAATAAGATAATGTTCCACTCGTCCTTGTATTCCAAGAGGTAAATATGGTACATGGCAAGTCTGCTGTTTGTCTTCTAAAAACAGCCATCTCTCTGCTACTCTGACCTAAACCAAAAATGACTTTCATGCAGTTTCTAAAAAATCCCATGGTCCCCCCCCCACCACAGGGCCTTTGCATAAGTTGTTCCATCTGCCTCAAATGTTCTCTTCCTTACTGTTTACCCCCATTTACTACCGACCTCTAAATTTAATTGTCACTTCCTCAAGAAAGTCTTCCCTGAATCTTGAGGTTATAACCTCTCAGAGCAATACTTATTATTCCTTCTGTGCATTAAGTAATATTACAGTTACTTCTGTAATTATTTTTTAAAATGTCTTGTTTTATTCACCAAAGAACAAGCCCCATGAAGACAGAAACCTCATTACCTCATCTCTCTTGGGTATCACCCCTGGCAACAAACAGCACCCTGCTTGGAACATGGTATCCAGTCACTAATACTTTTAGGATAAATGACTAAACCCTCCACAAATACTTGAAAACTTTCTGTCTAAACTTGTGCTGCCCACTCACATGTGACTATTCAAATTTAAATTAATTAAAATTAAACAAAATTTAAAACTTCACCTCGTCAGTTGCACCAATTACATTTCAAGTTCTCCGGAGCCACCTGAGGCTGGTGACTATTGTACTGGACAGCGTAAATTCAGAAAAATGCCATCAACACACAACATTTTTCTGGTCTTATCCCTAAAATTTTCTTAGATATCAGTCACAACGTACACATAACAGGTATTATTCATAGCACAGGAAACTACACAAGATAAACTCTCATCACAACGTTATTGACACAAAGTTAATGAATCCACAATGCCTTGAGGTGTTTGTGTGTGTGTGTGTGTGTATTTTCTAAGTAGCTGGTAAATAAATATTTGACGCCGGGTAAGTAGGAAAATAGTTTAAAACTCTATTCTGTGTATGAATACAGGCTCGACATCTGGCTGTCTCCTCGACTATAAAAATAAAACTACCTCAAAGAGTTGTGAACATCAAATGAGATAATACATGTTGAGCACAAGCTTAACACGTGGTATTACTCAAGTCACGGCTATTGTTATTTAGTTATCTAATCCTATCCTAAGTAGGACGAAACAGTTAGGCCATCTCCCCAAAACGTCTATTAGCAGCAATGGGGCGTCTTACTTAGGACAAGGCCAGAAGGGGAAACATTTCCCCCTCCAATCTCATCCCCTCGGGGTAGGGGGCTTCCTCACCGTGGAGGCGCCCGGGGAGGGTGCCAGCCTTGACGCCCCCACTGCAGAGCTCCTCGGCATCCACAAACTCCAGGTCTTCATCCGCCTCCACGTCCTCCTTCAGACAGTCATCGTCCTCCGCCAACAAGTCCTTGGGTGGGAGCAGAGGTCCCTGCAGTTCCCGCAAGTGCTGACTCGAAAAAGCCATATTGTTCCCCCTGCAGTACTCCCCAAATTCCGGAAAACCCGGGCAGGGTACGCAGCCACGATCCGCCAATCAGCTCCGCGCATTAAGAACTTCCGGGAACGCCCCCACGGCGGCGAGCTTGTGCGGAGGGGCGGGGCAGCGAGGTTCCGCCCCAAACTCCCACAGAAGGCGGGGATAAGACCCTGGAGGGGCGGGATGAAGGCGGGGCGATTGAGGGTTTGGAGAAGAGCGTGCGCACTCGGCGTCCAGAAGTGAGGGTCCGAGCGGAGCCTGGAGTGCACCGTCCGCTGGGCAGCGTCAGGTGTGGCACCCGCAGAACTTTTAGCACTTCCGGAGAGAGAAAGGAGCGGGAAGGCCATGTCTGGAGAGCCTAGAGAGCCTGGAAAAGCAGAGCCCTCCCCAACATCCTGAAACGAAAACCCAGATGCACTTCAGGGCAAACGGCCACCACACAAAGCAAAGAGCAGCGAATCTCCAGACGGGAGACCCGTTTACTCAGGACTGCTCTTGTCCTCCGTTTCCTTAAGGACTTGAATTTACGTCACCAGAGGCTCTTAATCAAGGTACAGTTCTCTAGGCTCCATTCTGTACACACCCTGTCGAGATCTAGGGCAGGGACCCGGGATTCTTTTTAATTTACGTCCCAGCGTTGTCTATTTTGATGCTCAGCCAGGTCTGGGAACAGCTGGATTACCTGACATTGAAAGTCTTTTTCATCTTCTCTTCTCTGAGCACAAACTGGTCTCCCAAGCTTCTTTAAGCTGGACTACACCTGCTCACAGTGGGGCGAAAAAAAAAAAGACCTGATTATAGCCAAGAGTATTGAGGGAGACTGTGGAAGGGAAGTAGAAGAGAAGTGCAGTGGCTTCAAAAAGTTATTCTGGAGCCATGGTTTCCACGCCTGCTGGGGATACTGTTTGAAAGTCTTGTTACTCTTTGAGGAACACCATAACGTATATTATTCTCACTATTTTTGTATTGTTTATTATGGAATTACTCTATTAGTAATAAACCCCAAATAAGTAAGCAGACACTGCTAAGTCCTAAAGCATTTTATGATTCTAATATACATGCACAACAGCCAGCACGAAAGGTTTAAGAAAAATTGTGGGAGAAAATACTAAAATTGATTTTTCCCTTTGAGTACAAGTATGTCCCTTTGTTGCTTTTAGAAAAACGGTGTTGCCAATTATAAAACACCATTGTTTCCAAGGATCCAGTATGTGAGCTTGAATTCCTTCCTTAACACTCCTAATGGCTACTGTTTCCGCAACACTGAATCTGTTCTGTCACACTACTGGTCTCCATGTTGCTAAATCCAGTGAATACCTTCTTGCCTGTGTCTTACCTCACCTCTCAACAACCTTTGACACTGGTAACTATTTTCTTCTTGTAATACATTGTTCATGACTTGTGTTCTCAGGTTTTCCTACCTCTCTAGCCATGGACAGTTCCTTTGCACTCCTCTACGGTTGTCTTCAGTACTACTATTCCCCCGGGGTTCCATCCCAAGCACCTTCTCACTCTGTAATCCTTCCCTCAATCATCTTTGACCTACTCTGTCATCTACATGCTCATAACTCCTAACCTGATCTGCAAACAGGTGCCCACAACTGCCTGTTAGATGGCACTCGTGGAAGGCCCATGGGTACTTCAGACTCAGTGTATCTAAACTAAAAGTTATCTTCTCCCCAAACCCAGGTCACTTATACATGTAAGCGTACGTAGTCTACATAGGATGTTCTTGATACCAACATGGTGATTTGGGCACAAGACTCCAGAAATTAAGCTGCTGTTTATATAACTCAACTGCATTCTTCTAAGTAGTGTAGGTGAGGATTCAGGATGGTGAGAACTTTGCTTCTTTACCTATTGTTTCTTCACTTAAAAAAAAAAAAAATGTTAACAATTCTATGTTCCTGAATACCATTTTTACCTTTTTTATGCAGTGAGCAACAGTACTCAAATCTGGCTGTGCATTATAACCATTTGGGATGTTTCTAAAAATAAGATTTCCTGGCTCTCCCGTGAAGGTACATTTCCACAAACACAAAGCAACACAGACATGAGGTTATTCACTGTGTAGTGAGCTTTGGAGTGGCAAATGGCTGGAAACAGCAGAAATGTGTTTAAGAGATTTATTGAATAGACTCTGGCATATCCCCATGAGGGAATAGTCTTCAGTAATTTTAAAAAAGAAAGAGGGAGATCTCTATGAACTGATAGGGAGTAGTTTCCAAGATATATTAAATAAGAAAAAGCAAAAACAGTGCATATAGTTTAATTTATGTGTATGTGGGTATGCTTGTTTTGGGGAAAAGGAAGGATAGAAGAAAGCGAAGAAGGGAGGAAGGAAGGAAGGAAAAGCAACACAGGAGAGATGAACACAGAAATTAATGAAAATAGTTACCTCAGATACAATGGAAACAAGATAGAGGAGACAAAGATGGGAAAAAGATCTCTGAGTTTAACTTTTTTTTTCTTTAAGATTTTATTTATTTATTTGACAGAGAGAGAGGTCACAAGTAGGCAGAGAGGCAGGCAGAGAGAGAAGGGGAAGCAGGCTCCCCACTGAGCAGAGAGTCCGATGTGGGCCTTGATCCTGGGACCCTGAGCTCATGATCTGAGCCGAAGGTAGAGGCTTAACACACTGAGCCACCCAGGTGCCCTGAGTTTAACTTTTTGTAATGGTTTTAACTTCTGAGCCATGTGAATGTTTCATATGTTCAAAAATAAATAAACCAAAAGCAAACCTAAAATGGAAACAAATCAAAATGTCTCTCAAATGTGTAACATAACTTTTCAGGGAAAATAATGATTTAAGTAACTTTTGAACACTTCTAATAAATATTTTAAGTCACTCTGACTATATACCTTTAGTAGGGTATATGCTGAGGACAAAAGATCCACAAAGTAATCTTAAACTTCACCACACACTATGGTTAATGTTAGTTTTCATAATGTTATTATAATTTTGAAATTACATATTATAGGAGAAAGCAAATAAGTAAATGTCTTTTTGTTTCATCAAATGAAGGTGTTTAATGTACATGAAAAGAAATACAAACAAAATAGGAAAAACTCCTATAATATTAAACTTAAATTAGAAACTCAGGATGATCTTGTGATTTCTTAAAATATATTTTCTAATTCTGTCTACCAAGAGGGCCTAAAAGTAATGTCACTCCAGTAACTCTGATCACATCTACCACCCTAATCTTGGCTTTGGAATATCATCTCTCATTCAAGGAAGCAGAGGCTCCTTAAGGAATTGCTGTTTCTACCTCCAAAACGAGGAAAATACAAGGCGACCTGGGACTTCTTGAATCAGCTGCCAAGGAAGCCCTCAAAAACTAATGCGGTTATGATGAAAGGATTCAGGAGTCAGCTTGAAGGGACTTCCACTAGCCAAATTTAGGGAAATTTGAGTATCAAAAAGAATAATTACTGCACTTGACTGTAACACACTGAGTACATAAAAAGTGATGTGGGGGCACCTGGGTGACTCAGTTGATTAAGAAGTTAAGCATCTGACTCTTGGTTTCAGCTCAGGTCATGATCTTCAGGTCTAGAGATCTAGCACAACATTGGCTCCCCATGCTCAGAGGGGAGTCTGCTTCCCCTCTCCCTCTGCCCCTGCCTCCCCCACATTCTGTCTCTTTCTGAAATAAATATATCCTTTTTTTTTTAGAATGATGTGTCCATTGTGATATTCACTAAAAACAAAAATAAAACTTTTTTAAGAAAGATAGAAATGGAAGGGAAAAAAAAGGAAAGGAAGAAAAAAATGCCAGGTAAGACATTTAAAAAGAAATTCAAAAAGTATAAAACAGAGGCGCCTGGGTGGCTCAGTGGGTTAAAGCTTCTGCCTTTGGCTCAGGTCATGATCGCAGGGTCCTGGGATTGAGCCCCGCATTGGGCTGTCTGCTCAGCAGGGAGCCTGCTTCCTCCTCTCTCTCTGCCTGCTTCTCTGCCTACTTGTGATCTCGGTCTGTCAAATAAATAAATAAAATCTTTAAAAAAAAAGTATAAAACACCATTTTGCAATCCCTAATATCATAATTGATTCAAGCGAGGACCACCAAAGGCTACTAAAACCATTAAGTGAAAAGTCAGTGGGGAACCACAGCTCAACAGTCTCATGGCTCTACAAAAGATTACAAAAGGCAAAGGGAAAAATTTACTTTTACAATGAAGATATTTGTCAGTCACCCCGAATCAGGTTGTCAAATTTAGTGTCATTAATGAGAGGAACTGATGTTGTATGTCTCATGGTATGATGTATGTAAAATCAGCTAAGAAGTATTCTTGCCAGAAACATTTAATCTGATTTAAATTAAGGCTCTACATCAGCATTGTCCATAAAAATACAATGTGAACTATATACATAATTTAAAAATTTCTAGTAGCCACATTTTAAAAAGAAACAGGTACCATTAATTTTAATGATGCATTTTATTTAGTATATCCAAAATACTATTACTTCCACATGGTAGTCAACATAAAAATCACTAATGAAATATTTCATACTTTTGGGGCGCCTGGGTGGCTCAGTGGGTTAAGCTTCTGCCTTCGGCTTGGGTCATGATCTCAGGGTCCTCGGATCATGCCCTGTATCGGGCTCTCTGCTCAGCAGGGAGCCTGCTTCCCCCCCCCTCTCTCCGCCTGCCTCTTTGCCTACTTGTGATCTCTCTCTCTGTCGAATAAATAAAATCTTTTAAAAAACACATACTTTACACTCTTGTTTTCATGTTAAGTCTTTGAAATCTGGTGTGTATTTTACCCTTACAGCACATCTTAACTTGAACTCGCCACATTTCAAGTGCCCAGTCGCTACACCTACCCGCCTGACTACCATATTGGACAGCACATTTCCAGATCTAATTTCCAACTTGCCTAAAATCTAAGAAACCAAAGGTCCCTACTAATACCACAAGGAAACAGAAAGATTGAAGACAGAAGTCAGAAAACTGTTTCATAAAGGGCTAGATAGTAAATATTTTAGGTTTTGCAGGCCATATAGTCTTTATCACATAATTCTCCTACCACCTCCTCCTCCTCCCTTTCCTTCTTTCTCCTCTTTCTCTTTTCCACAACCTTTAAAAATATAGAAACTAGGGGCGCCTGGGTGGCTCAGTGGTTAAAGCCTCTGCCTTCGGCTCAGGTCATGATCTCAGGGTCCTGGGATCGAGCCCCACATCGGGCTCTCTGCTTGGCGGGGAGCCTGCTTCTCCCTCTCTCTCTGCCTGCCTCTCTGCCTACTTGTGATCTCTGTCTGTCAAATAAATAAATAAAATATTTTAAAAAATATATAGAAACTAGTCTTAGCTCTGTGCTGTACAAAAACAGGCCATAATACGGGCAACTTGATCTGGCATATGTGACCTTCTCTAAGACAACTGACCTGGGTTTTCCAGAAAGTCAGTGTCATGGGGGGATAAGGTGGGAAAGAACAAGAGGGATTCCAGGATTCACATGAGGCCAGTGGCTGAAGTCAAGAGCATGAGGAATAGGTACAAGCTGAGGCTCTAGTGCTGGAGCCAGACCACGCGGTGCTTTGAGAGGTCACAGTAAGGGTAGCAAGAAGCCACAGAAGGTTTTAGAAGGCTTAACCATTTTCTCCTGAAACCAATGCTATTCATCTCATACTAATCAAGCTCTCATTTCAATGTCCCCTTGAAATCTATCCTAAGAAATGCCTGTTAAATAAATCAATCTAAATCATGCAGCAAAGAATTTTTGGTGTCTCATTCATACTGTTTCTCATGTGGAAGTTTTTTCCCTATGTTATGTGTAACGTGTCCTCTGGTTATTTTGGAAATGTCTTTGTTTTCGAATGCCCGGATGGTATCAAGGCAGGTAACTGTAAAGTTACCATTAGTAAAACCTAAACATTTCATCAGGAGAGCAGGGAGGGAATAAGATTTAGTGACCTGTTTAATTAATGTGATGAAGGAAAGCATGCAATTAATGTGAAGTCATGATCATGATGGTTTTGCAGTTATATGAAAGTGATTCTGACTCATTTATCCTGAGGAGTGTTTTTGAATTAGCATTTTGCCCCCTTTTTTAAATTAAAGTAATGTCTGAAGGGGAATGGTAGAACCAAAACAAGAAAGGGCTTAAATAACAGGATAACAGAAAAGATTGGTAATTATATACAGAGCAGAAATTATAATAAAAATGCATTCAATTTCATTCAGTCAATACATAGGCATGTGTATGGCACAAAGTCCTATTGTCACCTGATATCTAGTTCCCCTCTCCTTCTAGGCACCCAGTAGGACTGTACTTTCCTACCAATCTGAGGTGAGTCATGGCCATCTGACCTGTTTTGGCCAGTGAACTAAGAGAAGCATATCGTTTCAAGGGGGGGTGCTCCGCTCTCTATCCGTGCTTATTCCTTACCTTGATGATTGTGGGAGTGTGAGGTGCGACAGTGAGCCCTTGTATAATGGACAACTGCCCAGGAGAGTTCTGTAGGCTTACAGTCAACTTTGAGTAAGAATAAATCTTGGTTGTGTTAATCCACTAAGATTACGGAGTTGTTTCTCTGGTCAACAGAACCTAGCCTATCCTTCCTGACTTAAGATTGATCTACACTAGGTGGTCGTGTTGGTGGGCACAGTGGGAGACATATGGCAACAATTATAGCCCTTGCCAAAATGTTCCTGTAAATTAATTAAGGTATGTAGATCGGGAGCTAATGGGCCAAAGGGCTGCAAAACTGCCCTGGGAACTTGATTCAGTGGAGTTTTAAATGCTGAAACACTGACACAGCATCGTATAGTAGGGAAATGGATTTAAGGACGTATAAAGCCCTACCCACAAAGAGCTGATAGCTAGTTCCATAATTCTCCAACCAGGAATTCAGACTCCCAGTAGTTAAGTAGTAATACACCAAAAAGGGACAAAAAGACTGAAGCTAAAAGGCTTTGGGGAGTGTCTAGTTGGCTCGTATTATATTGTTTAATATGTGAGATATGTCTTTATATTTTTAAAATTTTTTAAAAGAATTTTTGTATTGAGAGAATGAGAGAGAGAGAGGGATAGCATGAGAGTGGAGAGGGTCAGAGAGAGAAGCAGATGCCCAGTGTTGGGGCTCTATCCTGGGACTCCAAGATCATGATCTGAGCTGAAGGCAGTCGCTTAATCCACTGAGCCACCTAAATAGCTACATATATATATATTTTTAAATGATATACAAAGGGGTGCCTGGGTGGCTCAGTAGGTTAAATGACCAACACTTGATTTCTGCTCAGGTCATGATCTCAGGGATGTGGGATTGAGCCTTGCATCTGGCTCTGCACTCAGCGGGGCTGGGTGGTGGGGGGGGGGGAGTGGTAGTGCTTGAGTTTCTCCCTCTCCTTCCGCCCCCTCCCTGGCTCTCAAGCACTCTCTCTCTCTTGCTCTCTCTCAAGTAAGTAAATCTTTTAAAAAATGATATACAGAATGAAAAAGTGACAAATTTTTTTTAATAATTTTTTTTAAAGATTTTATTTATTTATTTGACAGAGAGAGATCACAAGTAGGCAAAGAGGCAGGCAGAGAAAGTGAGAGGGAAGCAGGCCCCCTGCGGAGCAGAGAGCCCGATGCGGGACTCGATCCCAGGACCCTGAGATCATGACCTGAGCCGAAGGCAGAGGCTTAAACCACTGAGCCACCCAGGCGCCCTGAAAAAGTGACAAATTTTTAAGGTAAAAGATAAAAGTAATTTTCCCTCTGAGGAGACAGGTTGATAATACCGCAAGATCCCATGAAGCCTTCATGCCCTCTTCTTTGCCACATGGGTGCCTCAGTGGAAATATTGATATAATTAATGGCCATTGGTGTTAAGCCCTTCTTTCTAAATGTTACAAAGCAATGGCCCCAGTTACCTCAATTACAGTTCCACTTAGTCTGCATTGCTGTGTAAATCTTTACTCAAGCTAAAATATCTGTAGGGCTCAATCCATGCCCTTATGTTTCTATTTTAGTATATGTTTTCAAGTTATAGGACAATATGTTGATTAAAAAAATTACTGCTTTCTTTTTTTTTTAAAGATTTTATTTATTTCTTTGACAGACAGAGAGAGAGAGATCACAAGTAGGCAGGGAGGCAGGCAGAGAGAAAGAGGGGGAAGCAGGCTCTCTGCTGAGCAGAGACCCCGATGTGGGGCTCGATCCCAGGACCCTGAGACCATGACCTGAGCTCAAGGCAGAACCTTAATCCACTGAGCCACCCAGGCGCCCCCCAAATTACTGCTTTCTTAAATATATTTTTAGACCCTCCTTTCCTAAGAAATATGCCGCGATTGAGATAAGCACCAAAGTGAAAGCAGGTCAACTCTGCTACCACAGAGGTATGATGCCCCCAATCGATCCCTCTTTGGCCATCTTGGTCTTTGTTAGGCATTTTTATGGAAATTATTGATCTCATTCAGTATAAGTGAAAAAAAAAAACCAGCAGAAGCTTGGAAAGTATTAGTGAGAAGAGCAAGTGGTTACAATTCATTTATTCAGTCAGTACTTATTCGAGGACAGTAACTGTTGTGGGCAGTAGAGAAGAACAGTGAACAGGAAAAGTCCCTGCATATTCTACTGGAAGGAGATAGTCAAAAAGCAAGTAAATATAAATATCAAGTAGTGATGAGTACGAGGGGCCGGAATAAAAGAGATGAAGGGGACAGAGGATGACTGGAGGTTTGTTATTTCAGATAATGGTGATTGATGGAAATAGAGGCAGAGATATTAAACTGACATTGATGAGATAGTGTGTTATACTGGCACTGGGATGAATTACTGAACAGAAGAAAGGCACGCCAAGGAACAAGGGAAAAATGTAGCACTTATGCAATCCATAATTAGCAGGTGATGAAGAAGACTGACTCCATGGAACGGAAATCTCTTTGCGCTTTCCACAGGGTCAGCTTAGTTGCAGAAGTCAAACTGCCTTCAGATTAGCAGGTGTGTTTTCCTGGGCTCCTTTTAAATGGCTGGAAAATCCCCTGCATTTGTGAAAAGATTCTACAAATGACTTATACTTCTGGCCAAAGACAGGGAGAAAAAAAAATTGCCCAGCTTATGGAGCATTAGAGAAAAATAAGGTACAAAGAACTAGGTTGGAATGATAAGGAGCAAAAAGGGAAGGAATGAGTAGCAGGAAGAGAAGTATACTGAGGATAAAGCCATCATATGCAGGGCAGTAGAAAAAAGAATTTAAAAATTCTCCGCTCCCCCCACCCCGCAAAAGGCTATAAAGCTCTAACAACAGCTTCTTTTACCCAATGGCTTATTTTATTCAGGGATATAAAATCTGTGAAATTCCATTTTTAATAGAAGAAAACAATCTGGAGAGGGTGCAGAAAAGGTTTTCACACTGAGAAAAATAGAACATTTATGTCTTTTTATCTTCTTTTATTTATGAACAACAATAATAGCTAATTTGTGAACTCATTGGCTCTTCCCAACAGCCCTGTGAAATAAGTACCAATAAAACAGCCATCTTCCTTACAAGGAACCGGCTGTGAAGAGGTTGAATACCTGGAAGTGGCCCAGCCAGGATTTGAACCCAGGGAGTCTGGCTCTGATGCCTGAGTTCTCCGCAGCTATGCATTCAGACACAGTGTTATGTTCTCAGCTTCTACACACACAGCGAGGACACAGGGTTGGGGCGGACGCACATTGCTGCAAAATAAAATTCCTTGATGTGCTGCCTTCTCTTAAGTGTTTGAGATTTGTAAGACATACACACATTTCTTTGTGATCCTACTGTAGATTTAAAGCAATTATAAGAAGTTGGCCACACGGTGATGTCATCCATACGTGATAAATAACTCAAATTGCATGGAGGCTTGTTAATTTCACATAGCTGCTGGATCAACCTGTAAGAACTCCACACTCAGTGATTTAAGATCAATGGTCCACATGGGAGAAATGAATGTTCTTTCCCTCTTTCCTGGCTAGCTCTGTTTGGGAAAGATTATTGTTGGCTGATACCTTCCCCATAATATTTGACCACTACTTCATACTTTGAGAAAAACTACTTCCTTACGGCTCCCACACTGCTCTTAAAAAAGCCTCACCTATTATCTCTGTGTTAAATCATATTATTGCCAAATTATGGGGGTAAACACAGGGTTTGAGCTATGTCTGTAGTCAGGGGGAGTGGATTTACCTAAAAAGATGACACTCAGATATCAAAACATCTAATTAATCCCTAAGTTGTGTCTATTCTTCCTCTTCCTTTATTTTTTTAGAGATTTTATTTATTTGATAGAGAATGAGCAATGGGGAGGGGCAGAGGGAAGGAGAGAGAGAGACGCAGACCTCCTGCTGACCAGGAAGCCCAGTGCAGGGCTTGATTCCAGGAGCCCAAGATCATAACCCGAGCCCAAGATCATAACCCAAGCCAAAGGCAGAGGCTTAACCCACTGAGCCACCCAGGTGCCCCTCTTCCTCCTCCTTTAAAATGTCTCTTTGATTGCCTTTTTGTTACTGCTATGCCACACTCAGGGCCGTTCCTAGGGTATACGGAGCCATGTGCAAATACTTTTTGCAGGGCCCCTGTCTATATAAACAACTGAAGCCACCCTGAAACAGCACGCCAGTGTCATTCGGACAGTCCAATCTCACTTTCACACAATCCTAAAAACAAAAATAAAACCAAAACAAAGCAAAACACCCTCTACTTCCCCACAGGTGTGTTTGGCTTGCCAGGTCACCCTCTCAGAGCGAGGACCTAGCCACAGAACCCCAGGATGACTGCATAAGCATGAATCATTGAGCAACTGGAGAGATGTGGTCAGGTCCATTCATTAAACAGGAGGTGGGAGGTCATCCCCCAAAAGAAAAACTGGTACTGACTGAGCCCATATGGGGTCCCAGTTCTGTCTTGATGTACCCCATCCAGATGGATGCCAATCCAATCTCAGCCAGACCCAGGTACCAGAGAGGGTCTAAGAAGACCCTCACTTCAAAAAGTGAGAACCCCTGATGCCTGGGGCGCTCGTTAGGAGTCCTAAGTTATAAGTGTAAAAGCTACAGCAACAGTTTCCTCTGTCCCTCCTCACCGAACTCATTACAACTCCCTCCTTTTTATCTCACATCCTCCCCTTTCCCTCCTTTTGTGTTCATTGTCCTCATAGTGCGAACACAGTATTAATATTCCACTCTCTTCTTTTGTACCATGTTCCTTCTTACTGATTTTATCAAATATGAAGCCCTCACTTGTGGTCCTCGTTTAGGTTACAGTCTAGCCCCTCTCACTGACTCAAGATCATCAATCCAGCTCTCCTCCCCTCTCTCCTGTAACATTCATTTCTCTCTCTCTCTCTCATGAATTATTTCCATCATCACACAAATATGCCAACTTAGAAAATCCTTTCTTTGTCCTCACTTCCCCCACCAGCCACCAACCCACTGCGTGGCTCTCCTGCAGCAAAACCACTTAAAAGGAATCCTTGACTCCTCTCCTCCGTTGCTAACTTGTGCTCTGCACAAAGGAATTTGGTAGAGGAGGCATAAGTAGAGGCTGAAATCTCATTCATTCTTTGTTTTCCAAGGAAAATGCTTGACACAGCACTTTGTCATTTTTGAGGAACAACATTTGAAATTGATCTGCCTTGAGGCATCACTATTTCCAATTGGCCAGCCTGAAGCAGGCTTTTTTTTTTTTTTTTAACTGATTTTGCCCAAAGGTCCTGCATATCCTCCTGGACTTTGTTAGCCCACTTCAGTCAGACTTTCCCCATCATTCCCCTGAAACTCCCCTGGTCCAAGGTCACCATGTAACATTCACTCGGGTAAATCCAAGGGTTGGCATATTTGTTTCCTATTGCTGCTATAACAAAGTATCACAAACTTTGTGCCTGAAAACAACACAAATTTATCATCACACACTTCTGGAGATCAGAAATTCAAACCGGGTCAGTGGGACTGCTGCCTTCCTTCTGGTGGTCCTTGCCACGTTACTCTAACGTCTGCTTCCACTGTTCCATCTCCTCTGTGCCTGATCCCAAACCTCTTGCCTCCCTTTTTTAAGGATGCTTGTGATGACATTGATCCCACTTGGACAATCCACAATAATCTCCTCATGTCTAGACTGTTAACACGATCACATCTACCAAGTCCCTTTTGCCACAGAAGGTCACATAGTCACAGGTTCTGGGGACTAAGCTGTGAACATGGTCGAGGGGCCCTTACCAGCTGTCCTCTCATGTTACCAGCCAGTTGTATTGGACACACTTGATCTCTCTTTCTGCCTTGATAACTCTTGGGCCCCTGGTTTCTGGGACACCACAGTCTCTTGATTGTCTTCCCCTCTTGTGGCTGCTGTTTCTGTGTTGTCTCTGTTCCTGGTCTCCCCTATTCTCTCTGAGCTCTCTGTCTTTGGTCTTCTCTCTACAGTCTCTTCATTCGTGGCCTTCTGTTTAAACAGCATCTAATATGCTGCAATTCTTAAATTTGTATCACTGCTTCTTCCTCTCCTTTGAACCACAGACTTGCATTTCCAATTGCCTGCTCAACACCTCTGTTTACATCACTAATACACATTTAACACTTAATATGACCAAATATGAATTTGACCTTTTCCTCTCAAATCTGCTCCACCTGGAGTCTTCCCATCACAATGGATGGCAACTTCATCCTCTTGGTTGCTCTAGTCAAACTCTTTGGATTCATCTCCAACTCCTCTCTGTCTCCTATATCCCATTACCAATCCATCAGCAAATTCCACTGACCCTCCCTTTGAAATATGCCCAGAATCCAACACATTTCACCGTCTCCACTAGTTTCCCACTGGTCTCATCTCTACCGTCCTTTCTGTGCTAGGTTATTGCAGTGGCCTCCTAACTGGTCTCCTGCTTCCAGTGCTCTCCCTGTAGAGTATTTCTCAATTTAAGATCCATAGCTGTTGGGTCCATGGTCAAAGGAGTGAAACCGATACAAAGCGAAGGTCAAGCAAAGCTTTATTTCGCGCCAAGCATCGAGAATCAAACTGACCGGCCAGGGCCGTCTCTTGCAAAGAGGCAACCCCTCCCAGCCTCGCAGACTAACTTTTATAGAGTAAAGGCCATGTGGTTGAGCCTGGCCACACACAGGTGGCCAACTGAATTACAATTCACCCTATAGTAGCTATTTGAACTAGCCTATCACTCTGGTCAGAATTGGCGCCCCAAAGGTGCCCGAAAGGCAGGACCCACATTCTTGGGTGGTTAGGGAGGTGCTTTCCTGATTGGATGTCTCCACCTGGCTTGACTCATCCTTGAATTCTGGGCTCTGTTACCTCCCCCTGACCTGACACATCCTGGTATATGGGCTCTGTTATCAAGGGCTGGTCAGTCATATTTTACTGGTTTCCCAGACTTGTTTCTAAGTAAGTTCCTCTTTTGGGGGGGGGGGGGGAGCGGACAGGGTCAATCTAAGTTTACTGCCTAAACAACAAAATGGCTCGCTCTGGCTAAGTAGGCCCTTAGAATAGTGATCCTTTTAAAACAGGTCTTAGTATATTACTCCTTTGCTCAAAACCCAGAAATGACTCCATATCACATTCATGATAAAGGCAAAGCCTATAAGTTTCTACCTGCTCTGTGCTACCATCAGTCTCACTGACTGTATTGTCTCCTGTTCTCCCTTTGTACATTCTGCTTCCGCTACACCAGCCTCGTTCTTGTTCCTTGAACACATCAGTCTCGGGGCCCTTGCACAATCTGTTCCCTCTGTCTGGAATTGTCTTGCCCAGGGATATGTGTGGCTAGGTCCCTCACCACCTTCTCTGTTCGCTCTGCCAAAGGCCTTGATGGGAATGTGAATTGCTACAACCTTCTGAAAGTAATTGCATGGTGTCTTTTAAAATATATTAACACATCCTTTAATATAGTGATGCTATTTTGGCAAATCTCTCCCGTGGAAATAGAAAGCATGGAAGCACCTTGTGTAAGTTTATAGAGATATTTATTATACATTGTTCTGAGAGCAAAAAGAAGCTAGCAGCAATCTGAGTGTTAATCAATAGAAAAGTGGTTGAATTAATTATGGCGAATCATGTTAAAGAGCATTCTGTAGCTATTAAAAAGAATGAAGTTAGGTGGATGGTTACCAAGCCAAAAGATGTCGGTTCTGGATAATTAACTGGGAACTGCCCATTGCAGAGTAATGTGTAAAGTACTTTTACACTTTTAAAAAAAGAAAAATTTACACAATTTTCTTAAGGCCACAGGGAAAGCGTCACTGGATAAACATTGAACTATTAATATCAGTTACCTGTAGGGTACAGGAGTGGAGCAGGAAAATCATCGGCTTTTTCTTGAAATACTTTTGGATTGTTTCAGTCACTAAAATGTGCACATAATGATCCAGTAATTGCAATTATTTTTTAAGTTTCAACTACAAACAACTCAGTAATAGCTTGCTTCCTACAACCTCACAGTCCATTTTCATTCATCAAGCATTTGCTGATCACCTGGTGTGTTTCAGGCACTGTGCTAGACGCAGAGCTCTAGGGCAGATAAAGCCTGGTGATGGTGACGGTAGTGGCAGTGGGGAGACAGAGAGGGTGTGCTTGTTTTCCATCCAATATTTGTGTCTTTTAGGAGTTAAATGACTTGCCCCATTTAAAAATCGGAATATTTTATATTAAAGCTTTAGGCTTCTCAATTTAGAGTATCTGGAGATGCTGGGCCTGCCTTGCCTCATAGACAGTCCCATCTCACATGTTTACCTCCTGTATGCATGTGACTCTCTAACTCCTGACCTAAACTAAGGCAGGGGTGTGTGAATGCAGAGCAAGCACTTCTTAAAGAGGTGTTAAGGGGACAGACTTGAGAGGACTCGGTGACCATTTTGCATGAGGGAAGGGGGTAGGGACAAGGAGACTTGGATGGATAATGACATCACTATCTCAGACACAGAACACAAGAAGAGAACCCAGTGTGTGGGAGAGTAATGGAAAAGAAAAGGGTTCCATTTTGGATAGTTTGAGATGTCTCTGGAACATCTGGAAAAAAGACATCCAAGTAACAGTTCAACATATGGATCCTAGAGAAATAGTCAGAACAAGAGAGAAAGACTTGGGAGTTGAAGAGGTAGTTTTTATAGTGCCTAAAACAATGATAGTTGATGAAACTCTGCAGAGGGTGGTGGGAGAGTGAACTCTCAAGAACATTCCTTTCAGACTAGAGGAAGGGACTAGCAGAGGAGGTGGAGAATGAACATCCAGGAGAGGGAGGAGACTGCCCAGGGAGAAATAGTCATATAAGCCAAGGACCAAAGAGGAAAAGGTTAGTAGCTAGATGTCACTGAGCATCATATCTAGTTCTTCAGAACCTAATCTTTTTTAAAAAAAAAAAAGATTTTATTTATTTATTTGACAGAGAGAGAGATCACAAGTAGGCAGAGAGGCAGGCAGAGAGAGAGGAGGAAGCAGGCTCCCCACTGAGCAGAGAGCCCGATGCGGGACTCGATCCCAGGACCCCGGGATCATGACCTGAGCCGAAGGCAGAGGCTTTAACCCACTGAGCCACCCAGACACCCCTTCAAAACCTAATCTTAGACACAGATGGGAGTGTTGGGCTCATGTCCAACTTGGTGTTGGACCTTATACAATTTTTTTTTTTTTAATCTGGGCCTCAGCTACTACATCTGTTAGTAAGGAAGTTGGGCCGGATTATGGATCCCTAGTCTTTGAAGTACTAACATTCTAGAATACTCAGAAGCCTCCTCCTCCAGCCAGTTGTCACTACTATCTGTTCATCCTGAAGCCATGCAGGTGTGTGTGCTTGTGTGTGTGTGTGTGTGTATTTCAGTTGCTTCTATATACAGAATAACTGAGGCTAGATTTTGACAGATCTGCCTACACAAAAAGAGGAAGCAAGCAACTTTTCCTTAAGAAAGAATTTAAAGAAAACTCTACTGGGGCACCTGGGTGGCTCAGTCAGTTAAGTGTCTGCCTTTAACTCAGGTCATGATCTTGGGGTCCTGGGATTGAGCCCCTGCTTGGCAGGGAGTCTGCTTCTCCCTCTCCTTCTGCTCCCTGCTCTTGCTCTCTCTGTCTTGCTCTCTCTCTCTCTCAAGTAAATAAAATCTTAAAAAAAAAAAGAAGCCTCTACTGATAACTTCCCCAATTCCATAGATCAATTATAACATAATCATAAGTTTTCCTACTCTGAAGTTACTTCCGAAAGTAAATTTATTGGACTATGAGAACAGTGATGTGTAAAGGAACCAATCATTCTCTCCAACCTGGATCAATCACTTCTTACAGGGGAGAGGGGTTCCCTTCTGGTTTCCCATGTTTTATTTACACTACAAGTTCCTTCATGGTAAAGTCTTTCTCTTACCTAGTAGGCCCTCCATCAATATGTATTGAAACAAATGTGTCTCAACTTACTCAATGTTTATGTTTGTCAGTTGGCTTAAGAACAGATGTCTCTGCTTAATTAGAGAAAAGGTACATTTAAGAAGCATAACTTCAGGAGGTCTCTCAAAAGAAAAAGACCCTTGGGGAAAGGAGGCATCCTAGGAAAACTGTGGAAAATGGCAGATTCTGGAATAAGAGAATTGGTTGTCATGTGAGTTGAAAGAGGCCAAGATCAAGGAGGAGGGTGAACACGAGGTACAGCTGTCCCTGTGTGGAGTTCAACAATGGCTGCTCAATCAGAGCCCGCACGTAGAGATGTCGCCCATCTTCTTTCAGCCGCTGTCATCTTTTGCACTGGTTCGTCTCCTGCAGGAAGAGACAGAGGAAGGATGTGTTGTCCTGACTGCTCCCGGTCCCCTTACAGTTTCCTCCTGCAGGGCAGAATCCAGCCTGGGCTAAGCTAACACGTTAGTTAATTCCCTGTGTGATGAGCGCCCACAGTTGGTTTCTGTAAGCTCACCATACACCTTCCCCATTAAATTCCTTCCCACAGGTTCCTGAGAAGGACCAAAGCCACCTCTTGAACGTGAGGTTCATGTGCAATGGCACTTGTTAGAGTTGCCAGGTAAAATACAGGACACCAGGATCATTCGATTTTAAGATAAGCAATGAAACTTTTCTTCTTCTTCCTCCTTCCCCTCCCCCTTCTCCTCCCCCTTCTCCTCCCCCTCCTCTTTCTTTTTAGCAATGAAAATTTTCTAATGTAAGTATTCCCAGAGTTTCCTATTTCTTGGTTTTGGTTTTGGTTTTGGTTTTACCTAACCCTGACAGCCCTGCACTTTGTGTTCCCTGGCGTTCGGTTCTGTAGGTTTCTTTTTTTGTTTGTTTGTTTATTTACAGCATAACAGTGTTCATTGTTTTGGCATCACACCCAGTGCTCCATGCAGTAGGTGCCCTCCCTATTACCCACCACCTGGTTCCTCAACCTCCCCCCCCCCCTTCTGGTTGTTTTTCAGAGTCCATAGTCTCTCATGGTTCATCTCCCCTTCCAGTTTCCCTCAACTCCCTCTCCTCTCCATCTCCCCATTCCTCCATGTTATTTGTTATGCTCCACAAATAAGTGAGACCATATGATACTTGACTCTCTCTGCTAGACTTATTTCGGTTCTGTAGGTTTCTGAGGACTTCCGCCGTCCCCTGCGGAGTGCTTTTGTACCTCTGCTGCCCTCTAATGGTCACAGCTGGTCACTGGCACCGGAAAGGCTGGCTAGTCGGGGCTTATATAATTCTGAGGGAACCGGACGAAGCTTGTCCATTCAGCAAACATTCTCAGAGCATGATCTTCCTTCCTTCCAGGCACTGTGCTGAGCTAGCAAGCAATTCCGCACCCTCAAGGAAGTCCCCGGCTAGAAGAGGACAGATCTGTACAGAAAGCACACTGGATTCAAGGTCAGATGTCTCAGAAAGAGATGTTCTGCTCAAATACCTATCACTAACAAGCTACGCACTTCAATTTGGGGGGCTTCTGCTTTCTCATTAAAATTGAGTACAGACAGGGTCGCCTGGGTGGCTCAGTCATTAAGGGTCTGTATTTGGCCCAGGTCATGATCCCAGGGTCTTGGGATCCAGTCCCATTCAGCGGGAAGCCTGCTTCTCCCTCTCCCACTCCCTCTGCTTGTGTTCCCTCTCTGGCTCTCTCTCTGTCAAATAAATAGACAAAATCTTTAAAAACAAAAATAGAGTACAGACAGAAGGAAGGAAATCATGACTATTTGAAAAGTGCAGCAGAGTTCAACTAGAGATAACAGCTTTGGGGAAACTCTTGGCCACGCAAAGCCAGGACCCTAAGTCTAACAAGGATGAGAAAAATTAAACACAAGTAAATAAAACGGATCAAACTGCTGTAGATAAAAGGGAAAAGGGTTTTGTCCTTAGAGGACTTCTTTGGATGATCCTTGATTTAAGAATGGGACTGGAGACGAGGGATTGGGGTCCTAGAAGATAGGGAGGAGAAGAGCCAGGTGAAGACACCTGTTGTAAATGAGAGCATGCCTAGAAGTATGGCAGCTGGCTGGGCCAAGGAATAAGGGACAGTCTGATATCTGAGTCTAAAGTCCGTAATTGACTTAGTAATCCTACTTTCACATAAAGCAAGTTACAGACAACAGTGCTGGGTTCATAGGTCCTAGAAATAAATGTCTGGAGCTTTATAGCCAACTTAGAGTGAAGGGATTCAGAGGGAGCCAGAACATGAAAGGGAGCCAAGGAAGAGGTAGTCAGGGGGGATTAAGGAAAGGATGGAGCACTGGTGGTTCTAGATGACAAGAGGCCATGTAAACATCCTCCTAGAAATAACTAGAGATACTTGGATATTCACTATATTTCCTAGAGTTACACAGCATAGGGACTCGATATGTTTTATGTGTATAGGAGGACCACAGAAGCCTGATGAATTCTGTGATTCTTCAAGCTTATATAAAACAAGGCTGTTGCTGGGTCCTGTGGGGGGCTCAGTCGGTTGAGTGTTTTGGCGTCAGCTCAGGTCATGATCTCAGGGTTGTGGGATCAAGCCCTGCACTGGGCTCCGTGCTCAGCATGGAGTCTGCTTGTCCCTCTCCCTCTGCTCCTCCCCACCCACCCCCACCCCCTCACTCTGTGTCTCTCACAAATAAGTAGATAAATAAAATCTTTTTTAAAAAATGACATTGTTGCTAATCTGTGAGATCCTGTATGGCTCCGACAGTCTCTGTATTCCATAGACTCCTACAGTTTACTTGTATTCCAGCTGGAAGAGAAATGAAACACCAAATGAGCAGAGAAATGGGTGATCGGTATCAGCTGCTGGGGGCAGATGAGGTGTCATGACAGGTGTATCACACCTGACCTTCCGTGAATGTTACTCTCCTCTACCTGATCGCCCAGGCTGGCATCCTAGAGGCCTCCTCATATCCTGGCTTTCTCCACCCCCACCTACCCCTGCAATTTCTCATGAAGTTGTATAAATTTTACCTCCCAAGAATAAGCTTCCAGTGTCCGCTTCTCTGGACCACCCCAGTCCAATCCACCATTATGTCTTTTTTTTTTTTTTAAAGATTTTATTTTATTTATTTGACAGAGAGAGATCACAAGTAGGCAGAGAGGCAGGCAGAGAGAGAGGAGGAAGCAGGCTCCCTGTGGAGCAGAGAGCCCGACGCGGGGCTCGATCTCAGGACCCTGAGATCATGACCCGAGCCGAAGGCAGCGGCTCAATCCACTGAGCCACCCAGGCGCCCCCACCATTATGTCTTTGTGAACAGCCTCCTAGAAGGTCTTGCTGACTCCCTTCTTAATGCTTCTCTGACCCATTCTCCACAGCGCAATCAGAGTCATCCTAGAATGAACCCCATTAATGGTTTCTCATTGCTCAGCCGATGAAACATGATTACAAGCTTCTTTCTGAGCTGGCTGGTGCCAGCTAACTACTGAGATCACTCACGTAACCCCTGAGTTTATCTTCTCTCCCACCACTGCCCTCTTCCATCCTAAGCTTCAGCCACGCTGAATGTTGGGCAGTTTGTCCAAATGTTGGGCTCTTTCTTGCTCCAGATCCTTGTACAAGTGTAACCTCCTCAAGGCAGTCTTCCCTGACTCTCCCTAGAAGACAGGTTTCTCATTCTGTGTGGCCACTTCTTGTAGAGATAATATGATAATGATACAAATTACAGTGCCCACCGCAAGCCAGGGAGATCAAGATGATCGGTAGGAACACACCATTAATTTTGCAACTGAGATGAATAAAGAAATAAAGCTTTAGAAGATTAGGTCTTCGGGATAAACTATAAACATATTTGAAAGGAACTGATGAAATACTAATATCCCTATCTAAAGATATTAATCTAAAAAATCTGGAAGAAACTCTCATATAAATTCAGAGATCTGAATTCTTCATATGCAAAATTAAATGCCACGTTCAATTTTGTTGTTTGCCCAAACATGAATTTTGACATTATCCATAAAATCAGGAAGAGTTGCAGATTGTATAGTGCTCCGAGGCTTGTACAACACGGCAGAATTTCAGTTTCCATTAAATAAACAATAAATGACTTTAAAAATTAAACACAGCTAAATTTTTCATAAAGAATTGATTTACTAAGTGCCTGCGCTGTTTCTTCCGAAAATGTAAAGAAAGTGACCCCTAGTGGAATTCTGATGAAGCACTTCTCTAGGGCTTTCAATTTCCCTCTTGGCCCTCTGGAGAGGGGCTAAAGGTTAGTGTGCCAGGCCTTGTGCTGGGCTCTGGAGACAAAGACATGACAAAAGCGAAGTTCAGTATGGCTGAGAGACAGTCCTTTATTTAAAAAAAAAAAAAAAAAAAAAAGCTGATCAGAGCTGCAGGAGTTGGTGGAAGTAGCAAATTTGGCAAGGGGCTTGGGGAGAGATGGTCAGGGGTGGGTACACAGAGGAGGGTAGTGACAGAGACGAGCTGTTTGGAACAGAGAAGCTGTAACAGCCTGGTACCTTCTAGAAATTGTCAGAAGTTTCATTTGGTGCATGCACCCTTACGGGAGTGGAGAAGGTAGAAAAGTAGGCAAGGACCTGGTCTTCATCCTATTGTGTAGTGTCCCTCATGCTGTCTTTGCTGGCTATTAACAGATTTGGAACAAATCCTGCAGGAAGACACATGGAGAATGTTACTGGGCCTTACCTAGACATGGGAGACTGTTTAAAAATGAGTTTAAGTTTGCAGATCTTGGGAAGATCAGGTCAGCTAGAATAGAAGATTATTGAAGTCAGGAAGTAAAGACAGAAAAGGGAAGTGGGTTATACAAGAGAGGAGCAGAGACCATGCAACACCTGGAAATGCTATGAGTGTGGACGGAAACCGGGGCCAGCGGCCAAACCCAGATTCTGCAGTTACTACCACTAGCTGATGGCAGGTTAACACGTGTAGGTGAGATCTTACAAAGACCCCTCAGGGCTCAAGTCCCTGCAACTTTTAAAGATCATTGCCATTAGCAGCAGCAGGGTCATTACGATCTATTAAGTCATTTATATGTGCCAGGAGCTGGGCTTTATGTGCATTATTTTAATCCCCACAATAAGCCCATAAGCTCTATATTATTAGTCTCACCGTACCATGGAGGGCAAGTGAAACTTGCATAGGTTAATGATTTGTCCCAAGTCCATTCAGCTGGTCAGCAGTGTGACAGATCAACTGTGCGGCCACTGCTGAGCGAGTCTGGAGGGCCTGCCCCCAAGCACTACCGGGGTCATCAGAAACGAGAGGGTTGACATAGCCACCAGAGCAAAGGGATTCATCAAGGGAGGCTTGCGAGGGGAAAAGAGAAGAGGGGAATATGGAAGCACTGTCTGAGGGAATGGCAGAGAAGGAGCAAAAGGAGAAGGTAAAGAAAGCAGAAAGAGAGAAAGAGAGAGAACACCTAAAGAAATGAGAATTTCAGAATTCTTTTCCAGAAGGAAGTAGAATTCAACAATGTTAGACATGGCTGAGAAAACAAGCCTGAATGTTGGTCACAGATTGGCAGCTAGGAGCCCACTCATGGTCTCACAGAGAGAAATGTTGGTGGCATGGAGGACAACCGTCTATTAGGGGAACTGAAGAACGTGCTGGAAGTGGGGGAGGGGAGCAAGCCAGTGCGGTCTGCTTTATCAAGGGCCTGGCTGAGGAGAATAGAGGCGTTTCCCCCATAAATATTGAAGAAGATATAATTCAGTTTCTGCATGGAGAAGAAGCAAACATAGGAGACAAAAGGTAAAGTAGAAAGAATGACTGCCCAAGCTTGGGAGAAAAGGGGATCCAGAGCATAGAGGAACATGGGCACGAAGATGCCTGAAGAGAGGGAAGGAAGGTGGACCTCACCACATGTGCATCTGCCCTTAGGCAGAGGAGGAAAGGAAGAGTCAAGTCCAATGCCTGTTTTTTGTTTTCTTTTCCCCTCTGAAGTAGAAATCAGGGACAGTGGCTCAGAGTCAGTTAGGAAAGGATAAGAAGCCAGAAGAGAAGACTTCTCACGAGCACGGAGACCGGCCAGAGGGGACCGGCTGGAGCCGATGCCCCAGTGTGTTGGCCCAGACCTACACAGCTGGGCTTGGGTCCCAGAGCATAGATAGCAGACCACAGGCAATGAGAGGGGAAGCAGATAAATTTGTACAGGGCACATATTTTGCAGATCAGATATGGCAGAAAAAAAAATGAGAATACTACCAACACAAGAAAAAAATGGAGTGGAGGGAACACCTGGGTAGCTCAGTTAAGCACAGCCAGCCTGTGCCTTCAGCTCAGGTCATGATCCCAGGATCCTGGGGTCGATCCCCACCTCGGATAGAGTCCCGCATGGGGTTCCCTGCTCAGCAGGAAACCTGCCTCTCCCTCTACCCCTTTCCCACTTGTGCTCTCTTGCTCTCTCAAATAAATAAATAAAATCTTTAAAAAAGAAAAGATGAAGGAAAGAAAAAAAAGAAGCCCGGGGATGGTGAGAGGTATTGTGATAGACTGACGTGAAAGAGGGAAATTGAAAACTCAGATCTTAGTGTTGGAGGCAACTTTGGTGGGAGGAAAAGAATGAGAACGGAAGAGTTGGAGGTCATGATCCAAGGGGGAAATACTAGCCTTCTAGTGAGAAGGCCTATGCACCAGGCCCTGTGGTAAGCCCATCCTATATACTATTTTATTGAGCCTTACAGCAAACCTGTAAAGCCAACATCACTCTTCTCCTCCATAGCACGTACACCAAATCGCAACGTGAGGTCGAGAGGTGGGGTGGCTGGCTAGTGAAGACGAGGGTGGCCGCCAGAGTGAGTTGCTCTCCTAGACTGGATTCGAAGGTCGGGGAGACAGAACGAGATGTAGCTGGCTCTGACACACTAATAAGGCATTACTACCCGATGAAGGCCAGGAGCAGAGATGAAGATAGGAGCAAAGGGAATAAATGGTAAGCACAGAAGCAGGGATACTGAAAACCAGGTTGTTTAAGCTCTAAAAGTGGTACCTTTAATGTATGGGGCTGGGCAGACCTGGCTCTATAATTTGTAGAGCCCAGTATAAAATGAAAATGTGGGGGCTCCTGGGTGGCTCAGGCAGTTAAGCGTCTGACTCTTGATTTTGGCCCAGATCATGATCTCAGGGTCATGAGATCGAGCTCCGCCTGGATCTCCTCACTCAGTGGGGAGTCTGCTTGAGGTTCTCTCTCTCTCTCTCTTTCTCTTTCTGTCCCTCCCCCTATTTCCGAGCTCCACCACCCCCTAAAATAAATAAATACATCTTAAAAAAATGAATATGTGTGGGGCGCCTGGGTGGCTCAGTGGGTTAAAGCCTCTGCCTTCGGCTCAGGTCATGATCTCAGGGTCCTGGGATGGAGCCCCGCATCGGGCTCTCTGCTCCGCAGGGAGCCTGCTTCCTCCTCTCTCTCTGCCTGCCTCTCTGCCTACTTGTGATCTCTGTCTGTCAAGTAAATAAATAAAATCTTAAAAAAAATGAATATGTGAAGGCTTTCATTTGAATATAATGTTGTTAAAATTATGAAAATATAAAAAACTCTCTCTTGGCTCCTGCGGTCTCTTGACCCTTCATGGTGTTTTTATTTGCAGTTTTGTGTCATGGTTCTTTGGACACGGGGATACTTGGAGAGTGAATGCAGACCCTCACAGATGCCCTGTGGGGGCTCCATCTCATGACTCAGTGTGTGGCCCACTGGCTTCCCAGTTCTGCCACCCCAGCCCAGAGCAGAAGGACAGCCATGAACGAAGAGCAATCCCTGTCCCAGGACCTACTTGGGGCCTGGATCAGGGTGGGCAACATGCTCACCCTTGCCAACTGCCTTCCTGGAACAGAGATTGTGCTTTTGTGCCTTCCCTACATATGTCGAAGAGAATTTTCCCCCAGCCTTAAGCCTACTGGTGCCCGTATCTAGTCCTCAACCGGGGACAGAGAGCAATGATGGGACACAGGTGGACTTGCTCTGTTGACATGACCCAGTCACTGCCTCAGGGAGGAGATGGGAAGGGGCAGACTGAGCATTACTGAGATTGCTAGGGGCGGGGAAGAGGGAGTACAGCAACCAAGAATCTGACCAGGGAAGGTGGTGACACGGTGGGAGGCAGGACCCCATGTGAGCTATGGCTCCACGCCCCTTGAGTACTGTTCCATCAGACTTCACTTACAAACTAAACACAAATGAAAAGGTAAAATTGTTCTCTTAGTTTGCCAGCACTGCTGGAACAGAACCACAGACTGGGTGGCTTCAACAATAGAAATATATTTCCTCACTTCTCTGGAGGCTGGAAGTCCTGGCTCAGGATGTCCTGGGTGCAGGCTTGGTTTCATCTGAGTCCTCCCTCCTCGGCTTGTAGACAGCCAGCTTATTTCTCTGTCTTTACCAGCTCTTTCCTCTGTGCTGTCTGTGTCCTCACCTCTTCATATTCGGATGCCAGCCATATTGGATTAAGGCTCTCCCTGGTGACCTCAGTAACCTTCACTACCTCTTTAAAGATCTTATGTTCAAACACAGTCACATTCTGAGGTACTAAGTGTGAAGTCTTCAACATATGAATTTGGGGGGACACAATTCAGCCCATAACAATTTTCTAGATAGCAACACCAGAGCACTAAGCCCCACACGGGGGTACTTCTGTGCGTAGACCCTGGGTGATGGCGCCGGACACGCCCATGAAGCCAGCCCTGGACTGGGAGATGCACGGTCCAGGAGCAACAGTGTGGAGCTGGAAGGTTCTGACCCCTTCCCCCAACCCAGACCTAGAGGTTCCCAGCAGAATGAGCACCCTTCCCTGGACAGATTGTAAAGGAAGCAAAGCAGGGCTCTTGGTGAGAACCAGGTTTGGTTAAGATAATAGAGAAGGTGTAAAACGCCCTTGAGCGGGTTGAGGATGAAGAAAAGTTTCTTTGCAAACAAATGAACATCCCACCGAAGAGAGGAGAAACGTCTGGGAGGGAGGTCAGCAGTGAGCAAATAAACTTCGGTGAGAAAAGAAGCATACAGAGATGGGAGTGTGAAGAGAGTACGTACCAGAGGATAGAGGACTTTACATTTCATTACTTTTCATTATTCATCATTTAAATTCATTAAATTCATTATTTAAATTCCCAGGATTTAGAAATTAGATTAAAATTGAATTGAATTATAATGAAATATTCACGTTCCTCCATCCAACGGCTCCTGCCTTTCATATACAATCATGGAGTTACTGACTGGCCAGTGAGAAAACATTTCATGCTGATCTGCCCTTGCTCTCTTGTGGTGTCCGTTCCAGTCCATGCAATAAGTAAGCTTTATTATGCAGCCTACTCTCCCACGCTGGAAACGAAATCATAATTGTTATCACATCACTGTAGCACTCTAACAAATTAAACTTAGTCCCTCGTATATTCGGTTGAGTCATTATCCTCGCTCTTACATTAGTCTCTCCCAGAGGACGACAACAAAAAAGACTTGTCTGCATTTATACGGATAGAAATACAAGCGATTAAGAAATACAACTGAAATATCACTTCAGGATGTTAATAACGTGAAATAAAATAAAATTTTCTTACACAGAAAGCTGCATCATGAAAATACAGACATATTGTTGCATATGATTTTTTATTTTTTATTTAAACCCCATCAAAGAAGATTACAAAAGTAATTTTAAAACTATTCAAATAATGACAATTATTTTAAAAGTTAAAATAATACATGTTCATTGTAGAGAAAATTTAAAATATAGATAAGCAGAAAAGAAAGGTGGCATCACTATAATCCTAACACCCACTTATTTTTAGATATCTTTGTTAATTTTTTCTAGTCCTTTTTCTACAACTATGTGTCCATACACTTCCTTTTTGCAAAAAGTAGGATCCTGTTTTACACAGTATTTAGTAATCTGCCTTTTACCGTTAACAATGTAAGACAGACATTCTTTTTTTTTCTCATATATTATCTTTTTAAAAAACTTCTTAAAAATTAATATATAATGTATTATTTGGGTACATTATTTGGGGTACATGTCTGTGAATCGTCAGGCTTACGTACTTCACAGCACTCACCATAGCACATACCCTCCCCAATGTCCATGACCCAACCAACCTCTTCCTACCCCCTTCCCTCCAGCAACCCTCAGTTTGTTTCCTGAGATTAAGAGTCTCTTATGCTTAAGACAGACATTCTTGTATAACATTATGTCAAGGACTACATTTAGCCGAAGTTTATTTTTTAACTAAAATTTCTGATTGTTGGACATTTAGATGATTTCAGCTATTTGCTATTGTAAACAATGTAGAAATGTACATCCTTAAAACAAGAATTTTGCACCTCTATGATTATTTCCATAGGATTGATTCATAGATGTCGATAACATCTCAAAGTGGGATGTGGAGAAAGGGGAAACCTCTTGCAGTCTTACGCTATTGCTGGGAGTGCAAACTGGTGCAACCACTCTGGAAAACAGTATGGAGTTTCCTTAAAAAGTTAAAAATAGAATCACCTTATGATCCAGCAATTGCACTACTAGGTTTTATTTTTATTTATTTATTTATTTGTTTGTTTTTAAGATTTTGTTTTTAAGTACTCTCTACACCCAACATGGAACTTGAACTTACAACCCCAGATCAAGAGTCACATGCTCCACCAACTGAGCCAGCCACATGTCCCTGTACTACTAGTTATTTACCCAAAGGGTATAAAAATACTAATCTGAAATGATACATGCACCCTGATGTTTATAGCAGCATTATCTACAAGAGCCAAATTAGGGAAAGAGCTCAAGTGTCCATCAACCGATGCATGCGTAAAGATGTGGTGTGCCTATATGTACAATGGAATATTACTCAGCCATAAAAAAGAATGGAATCCTCTTCTGGGGACGCCGTCCGTAGGCATTCAGAATGGTCCAGCGTTTGACCTACTGTCATAGGCTGTCCTGCAATACAGTCTCTAATAAAACTAGGCTGTCCCGAACCCCGGGTAATAGAATCGTTGACCTTTATACCAAGAAGGTTGGGAAAGCACCCAAATCTGCATGTGGCGTGTGCCCAGGCCGACTTTGAGGAGTTCGTGCTGTGAGACCTAAAGTGCTTATGAGATTGTCTAAAACGAAAAAACATGTCAGCAGGGCCTACGGCGGTTCCATGTGTGCCAAGTGTGTTTGTGACAGGATCAAGCGTGCTTTCCTTATCGAGGAGCAGAAAATCGTTGTGAAAGTGTTGAAGGCACAAGCACAGAGTCAGAAAGCTAAATAAAAAGAATGAAGCTGTTTTGAGTAATAAAAAAATCAAATGGCTTGAAAAAAAAAAAGAATGAAATCTTGCCATTTGCATGACATGGCTGGAGCTAGAGGGCATAATGTTAAGTGAAATAAGTCAATCAGAGAAAGATAAATATCAGATGATTTCACTCTTGTGTGGAATTTAAGAAACAAAACAAATGATCATCGGGGGAAAAAGAGAGACAAACCAAGAACCAGACTCTTAACTATAGAGAACAAACTGATGTTTCCCAGAGGGGAGGTGGGTGGAGGGAGGGGGGAAATAGATGATGGGGATTAAAGAGTACGCTTGTGACGAGCACCCCATATTGTATGTAAGTGTCAAATCACTACATTGAATACATGAAATACATGAAACTAGTATTACATTGCATGTTAACTGACTAGAATTTAAATAAAAACTTAAGAAGAATAATGTCTTCAAGATTACTTTTAAGCCTTCTGGAAAAAAAAATACCTTTAATCAGGAAGAAAGCGTTAAGAACTAGCCTGCTTGTACAAGGCGCCCCTTTCAGGGGCCTCCTGCTTCCAGGCCCCCCTCCTAAAGATTTTTTAATTACTGGAAAGACATTAACCTGGAAGAGGATACTTGGTGAAGTGCCTCATGGTTCCAAAGTTGACTTTATCCTGTAGAGCACTTTTTATCAACAATTTTGTGGACGGAGAAGATAACTTCATCAACTGGCCAATAATGCAAGCCTGAAAAAAATGAGCTAATAGTTGGGATGACTGAATTAAAAATGTGAAGAACTAGCTAATTCCACCATTCTAAAAGTGTTTATTGAACACCTATTACGTTTCCAGAAGTTTTCTAAGTGCTGGGGATCTAGTGGTGAACATGTCAACAGCCTTAGTTTCGTGGAGCTTATATTCTAAGGAAGAAGACTGCCAATAGGCAACTAAGTGTATAATATAGTGTCATGCACTGACAAATGAATTGAAGGAAACTGACACATTGTCAAAGGGGAGGAGGAGTGATGGCAGAGAGAGGAATTCTGGGGAAAGAGAGTTCCAGGCAGGGGAACAGCGAGTGCAGAAATCCTGAGGTGGGAACAAGGTTGGCACACAGGAAGGCTAGTGTGGCTTCGGTTGCCAAACAACAGGCTGAGTGATAAGAAATGGAGTCAGACAGGGGCTACCTCAAAATGCTGGATCAGTGACTCAAAACACATAAGACAACCAGATGAAGTCATCGAAAAATAGTTGGACAGGGTTAGGACAATAAAAATATAATAAGCTCACTGTTTTATTTTGTGACAATCTATCGCATAAGGGAAAGATGAAGGAGTTACATGCTATCAGCAGTTTACATGAAAAAGATCTCAAGGCCTTGGTAGACCCACAAGCTCTGTGAGAGCTAGTATGAAGTGATGGCTTTAACACACATTGGGATGTACACTTAGCACCAACTGAGACTAAAGTAACAGAAATAGACCAAATTAACAGAATAAACTAATATTCTTTTTACATACAATACTTAAAGTATTATATTTGATTTGGTATGATAAATTTTAAGAGAGCTATTGATGATTTAAAATGTTTCCCATTATTCAATGACAAGGGTGCTGAGAAAAATAGAAACACCCACTCATATACTTTTTTTTCAGCTTCTCGTCTTGTCATTTCTGAGCTCTGCTTATTCATCTATTTATGTATTTATGTTTGTACATATGGACTTACTCTACCCCCAACATGGGACTCAAAGGTGTCACAACCCTGTGCTCAAGAGTCATATGCTCTACCAACTGAGCCAGCCAGCTGCCCCATGAGCTCTGCTAATTTAAAGCTCTCAGATCTGAAGTGAGAAGTGATCCCAGGTAGGCATAGTGGTTTTACAAGCCCGAAGGTCGAGACTTCCATTTTGGGCTCTGCATGCCACTGAGCCAAGAAGAAAGACACAAGGTTATTATACCGGTTCTGGGTACTGGTTGTAGCTCTGAAGGAGGGAAATCAGACAGGTGAGCACAGGGAGAACGGGAAGGCTTCCGACTGGCATCCAGGGAACCCTGCCTACTAACAGTTCCACATCCAGTGATGAAAGCTAGTGTGCGGTCCTAGCACTCATAAAGACCGCGGATGACTCACACCCTTTAGGAGTGAAGGTTTGGTGCACACCGTCCGGGAGGGGGCCCTACACAACAAACACGCCGGCCAGTGGCACAGGGAACGTGGAAGGAGAGTGACGTTGCAGCCTGTGACAAATTACAGAAACAAAGAGCAGCCGTGCAGGTTTCCTTTGCTTTGTGTGTATCCGTGTACATTCACCAATTACTGATTTTCCCTCTCTCTTCTCCTGTAGTATATAAGAAGTGTTGGTGATGGTTACCTTTATTCTTAGAAAATTTAGGCAGAAAATAAATTAAAATCACCTGGAGACAGAGATCATGACTGATGAGATCCTGTGTCTTCCCTTTTGCAAGAGTGACAGCATCCTCAGTTAGTTAAGGAGTATTTGTTACTGTCACTGGAAGTTTAATCCTGAAGTAGAAAGGTGGGAATAAATGCTGAATAGCCAGAGGGCAGGATTTGTCTGTTCTTGCCTTTCTCTGCTTTCCTTTGTAGTTTAGAGAAAACCTCATCCTGGGTGTCCCCTGACAGCTGGCTCCTCCCTATGGAATGTAGAAGAATGGGAGAAGCTTGTTCTTTCTCTGCTTTTTATCGGGCCCCTGGCAGTCATGTAGAAGTTGCACAGGTGGTGGTCCATGGTGGTCCCCGTTCCTGCTTTCCTCCGTGGCAACATGTTTCAGAAGCATCAGCAGCAAGCGCTCTGAAGCAGCAAGCGCTCTGCCTTAGCAGAACAGTGATCAAGGGCTCTTACTTACACCTTTTCTCTTCTTTCTCCTCCACCCAGAACTACGACAATGCATTTTCCTTTTTTTTTTTTTCCTCTCTCTTCTAGCCTTTCCAACCCTTTGATAACCAATTCCCAATATTACATTCCATCCATTTGAAATAACTACTAGGGGTTCCATTTCTCCATAAGGATAAACTGATACAGATGAACCTATGGCTCAACCTATGCAAAGAGAAACATGGAACAGGTGGTGAGGAAAAGGATGGTCATTGACAGGCCAGGAAAAACTGGAGAAGCCAGACTTGATGTCTTCATCAAGTCCAGGACAACATCCTACGATATCTGACGTGTAGCAGCCCCAGGTAAGAATGGGGTCCAGAGTGTGCCTTGGAAATAGCAGCAGAAGTAGAGTGGAGGTGTGGTTTTGCTGGGATTGATAAGATCATTTAACTGTGATGCAGAGACACTACGTGGTTCGCTCAAAGGGTATTGACACAAGGACCGATGATGCTGGGATATGACACAGGGAGAGAGATGAGGACATGTCAGACCATGGCTTCTAAAATATAATTTTTTCATTAGAGAAATACCTTTTATTTATTTGTTTGTTTGTTTATTTCAGAGAGTGAGAGAGTATGAGTGGTGCAGCAGAGAGAGAGGGAGAGAAATCCTCAAGGGGACTCCATGCTGAGCAGGGATCCAGACACAGGGCTCCATCCCAGGACTCTGAGATCATGACCTGATCAAGAGCTGGAGGCTTAACAGAATGAGCCCCCAGGCACCCCTAGGGAAATACCTTTTCATAGCCGAGACGGGATACCAGTAGTCACATGAATTATTTCCCCCTCTTCAAACCGCTAGACAAATGCATAATGAAAATGTCATAGATCGCTCTGCCTCCTGTCTCAGGCAATCGCCTTAGAGCTGCTGGCGGTGACCTAATATAAACACGCGTACTTGGCTCTGTAGGCAGACCGGAATCTTAGATTTTTCCTCCAGGGTACATGAAATAAAAATAATAAAGGTCACAGCTTAATATTTGCCTTTGGCTAAAGGCACTGCAGCTCTTAAAAAAAAATTCCTGAAAAAAAAAAATCCCATGCTACAAACATAAAATAAAAAGAAATAGCACAAGATCCAATGTTTAATGGTCCAGCAAGTACACTATAATTAGCCAATATACTTTCAGGAGGACATGAAATTATCATCAGTGAATAATGGGATAAAGAAGAGTACCAGAAGTTATGCACGCTTCTCCCAAGTGTACGGTTGGAATGATTTCACTTTACACTACATTTATGTATTAGATTCCCTGATGTCCCTCTCTCTCTCTCTCTTTTTTTTTTTTTGAAGAGAGAGAATGCATGTGCATGAGAAGGAGGAGGGGCCAAGGGTGAGGAAGAGAGAAACTCTCAAGCAGGCTCCATGCCCAGCACGAAGCCTGATCCCGGGCCCCATCTCACCACCCTGAGGTCAAGACCTGAGCCAAAATCAAGAGTCAGATGCTTAACTGACCAAGCCACCCAGGTGCCCCTCCTTAACCTCTCTTTTGCTGAAATCTTTGCAGTGATGGTACCATGGTATTACCTGGTGTTTCTCTTCCAGGAAACACAAAAATAGCAGCGACACATTTATCTGATGCCAAGAGAACAAAATTCATGGCCGTGTTATGCTCTTAAGAAGCCAGCACTAATTTATCTTTTAGCCGAGATTTGTCTTGGAAGCGTTTTTATCATGTTTACATCCTCTGTAACTTGTGCCCACAAAACAGTCCTTCCAGATAGAACTCATTAGAACTGGTATTTTACCCTGGAGTCCACTTTGCTATTTCCCTGGATAATTAAGGTATTGTGGGCCCCATTAGCCTTGTTACATAGGTTCCAACTCCACCTGCTGGAGAAAAACGTGGTATTTCGTCACATGCTCTCTGCATTGTGGCAAGTTTTATGTTCAACTGATAACTACAGCCCCGAGTCTACTAAATTTATCAAGTTAAAAATTTTATGTAGGCTAAAAAGGGATAGTGGGACACAAGTCTGAAAAGTGGATACTTGATGGTTAAAAATCTATTTCTCCAAAGACCTTTTAAAATTTTTTTTTAAATTTAACTGTAGGCTATTCCTTGAAGTACTGATTTGTAAGTATAGAGCTTAAGGGTAATTTTTAAAGATTTTACCAAAATCAACTAATATTAATTATAAAGTATTCTCAGCTGTGCGCTGTGATCTGTTCTCCACTCTTCTGTATTTCGGCTTGTCTGGATTTTGCATCTCACGTTGCTTTTCTCTAAGTCCTCTCAAAACCTGTTATTCAGGGGATAGCAGACATCTACTTGGGAGCTTCGATAGCTAGGGTTGGAAGACAGAAATAATAAAGGGCAATGGAATATAAGATTACTGGTAGTTGCCAGTTGTTACCGGGGCGGAACGAAGCAAAGACCCAGGCAAATGTAGAAATGTACAGAATATTTTTTCCAACATAAAAATAGCTTTATTATTTTCCGGTAACAAAAATGATACATGCTCACTATAAAAATTTCAAATATGTAAAAGTCTAAAGAAACTAAGGATCAACCAAATACTATAGCCTGGAAAAAGACATCATTTTTGGCAAAGATCTCTGCATGAAACTTATACTATTTTAAAATATCCAGTATTATAAGTGGGCCCTATTGAACATATTATCCTATAGCCTGCTTTTTCATTCAATAATATTTCAAGAACAAATTTCCAATAAATAAGATCTAGATAATTTTTAATGACAGTCATATATGACTCAATGGTATACATGCACTAGAATTTATTTAACCCATTTTTCTACTAAAGGATATTTAGGCTGTTTCCAAAGTTTGCTGTTGTTGTTGTTGTTTTAAGATGTATTTATTTATTTGAGAGACAGAAAACAAGAAGGAGGGGCAAAGGGAAAGGGAGAGAGAATTCTCAAGCAGACTCCACACTGAGCGTGGAGCTTGACACAGGGCTCGAACTCACAGCCCTGAGATCATGACTGCAGCCAAAATCAGGAGTCAGATGCTTAACCGACTGTGCCGCCCAGGTGCTACCCCCAAGTTTTAGTATCGTAAACATCATAAAGTACTTCTTTACCCTCATATTTACATACTGGTGCAATTTTTATTCATTAGGGTAAAGTCTAAACAAACTTCTGGGTAAAAGTGTATCATTTAAATTTTTGATACATATTGCCAAATGTGATACATATTGTCTTCTAGAAAAGTTGTATCAATTTTCACTCCTGCCAAGAATGAACAAGAATGCCCCTTTGCTCCTATTCTTGTCAATTACTTTAATATTTGCCAACCTGGGAGGATACAATTAATACAAATGAAACAACAGACACATATTTATTGCTGTTTTTATTTTCAAATGGGTATACCTTTAATTTTTAAGTCACCCCTTTTCAGAGCAGATATTTTCCTAGATTTGAATAAACATTTTCAGTTTGCATCCTCATTCTAATATTGGGGTGACTCCGGAGAAGAGTCATTCTTTAAAAAAAAATATATCATTTTCCTTGATCTTATAGTAACAGAACTTATAGCAACGCCTTATGGTGGCATTCAAAGCATAAGTGATGGAAGCATCTAGCACACTATGAGGCGCCTCAGTGCTGACTGAGTCTGAATCTCCCACAAGTGGCTCCCTCCACCTGCTTCCCCTCCACTGCAATCAGTATCGCTCTACAGGAAATTTTAAAATTTAGGAGCCAATAAAACGAACTTTGGAAATATTCCCTCGCTCTTCATAGAGATAACTGCAAAGTTTTCAGTGAGACAGATGACAGCAATAAGAAGGCTCTGAAGTGAAGGTTAGGTGGGCAGTGTCGATCTTTGGAGGAAAAATGTTTCCCCAGAAAATACTTGCATGTCAATTTCAATAGACCATCAAATATATATAAATACTATGACAGAAAGATGGAAACATACTATTACAAATACCAGTTTACCCTCTATCAAAATGTTGGTTTACCATTGCTTAGAAATGGTTTGGGAATTTTCCCACCACGAGGCGAATTTATAAGCAATGTACCCAATGTCTAATTCCTCTTTTCCAAGATATCTCAGACATTACTATTTGACATTAATAACTTTTAATCTGAGAAGAGCAGGATGGAACCATCTAAGCTTGATATCTTGATGCCAATGATTTGAAGATGTTTTAAAGGACTATTTGGTTCATTCATTTTACACCTTCTTAATTGAGCCATATCATGTGCCGGGTACCATGCTCGTTGTTAGAGATACAAAAAGAGGCAGGATATAGCTCCTGCCTTCGAGGAAGTCTCAGTTTTGTGGAGAAGAGAGAAGTCAACAATTAACATGATGGGGTGATAGGGAGGCGAGGTAAATGCACGTACTTCAGAGTCCTTAAAAGAGGTCAGTGAGAAACCCCACATCAGTAGAAGAATCAGGTCTGTTATGATTGCCACAAGGCACGTCATACTGACTCGTGCACACGATTAGCAAAGCAGCCAGCAACCATGGAGACATCAGCTGTACGACAGGATAAGGAGGAACCTCTGTGAATCCCAAGAAAGAGCTGGCAAAGAAGCCAGAGTCTAATCCAGACAACACCTTGGCAGAGCTCAGTGAGGCTGGTCTCCGAGAGCCACCAGTGAGCATTAGAACCAAAATTAAAACTCTCCCAGGATAGTTTCCTTTCACCCATTCATTCATTCATTCACTGGGACATAAGCTCCCTGAGGGCAGGGATCTTTGTTGGGTGTGATCTTCACTATGTCCCCCGCTCCCAGAACAGCGCCTGACACAAAGGAAGCAGTCCATAAACATTCATTCAATGAATGAATGGTTGGATCAGCGAGTATATTTAGCTCAGATCTAATGACTACCGACGTGGGTAACTTTAACAGAGGAGCAGGACAGTGACAAAGGCCAAAGACCTGAAGAGACTTGTGTGCTTACAAACACTGTGGAATCAATGAAAGACTTTTCACATCCATCCCTTTTCATCAGAGCTTGAGTCTGCGGGAGCTTCTTTGTACCATGTGGAGTATGAGAAAGAACGTGGGCCTTGAAATCAGACAGATGTGCATTCAAATCGTGGCTCTTCCAGATCTAGGAAGACCCCAGTCACATTCCTTAACCTAAGTCAGTCTTCTCCTCCCTAGAATGGGATTTGGACCTCCGGGGTGGCTGTGAAGGATAAATAGGAAAAAACACGGAAAGCTCTGGACCCGGCTCCCTCTGCTCTCACTATCCTTCTAGCCTCAGAGCTGGTATTGTGCAGAACTCTGCAATAGCACTGGGCCCCCAATCCTCGGATGTCCATCCTGGGCCCCCTTTGCTATTTCTTCTCCTCCCTCTCTCTCTCCAGCAAGCTTCTCCAAAAGCCTTCCTTCCCCTCTTGAAAGTGCACAGTAACCACCTCACCATTTTACTTTCAGTTCCATAGGTATGTGGTTCGAAAGACAGATGTCACCAAACTGTTGAGTGGGCCCGTCGCCTTCTCCTCCTTTGGTGTATCCCAGGAGCCAATACAGTGCCTTGATCTGGCAGATGTTTAATAGATGCTACTCGTGATAACTGTCACTTCCCACCCTCCCCACACCTCAGGTCCTAAAAGCTGTTTTTACACAGGCTAACGTACCACCCCATGAAATATACCATTATGCCGTGAGTCACAGATCATTATAACAATTCTCAAGAAGTCAATAAAAGTGACTGTGCCAGAAATCCCATACCTATTTTCAAAAATAACAAAGTACTTTTCTCTATGCTTTGGGGCCTTATAAAATGGGACAAAAACCTAACAAGCAAACGGGATTGGCCTGGGGGATTGCCCATAGTACGTTATAAGGATGAAAATGAGTGACATTCCTTATTAATTCATGTTTGCTGATCGAAGGGAACACTGGGAGCTCATTCTCAGTTTCTTCATGTACCTGAGTCTCCACCTCCTGAAGCCACGGGGGTACATTCTTATTGCCCATAGTGGGATGCAAGATTGAATTCCTTCAATTAACATTTATTGACATGCCCACCAGAAGGCAAATCAAGGACTAGATCACTCAAATAGAAGATTCTTTTCATTTCCAGCCATAGTGATATCTGCTTGCCATATCATTGATCAGGTTATTGCCAGCCAATCTGACTTGCTCTTTAAGTTTTCCAAAGTAGTCATACCTTAGCAAGGTGACCTTATCAAAAAAGATTATTGATTAACAATATTTCTAGAGCTCCTCCTCCAATTAAGCAAAATCCTAAGTAATAGGGTAAATACAAAAGAATTTTTAAAAAATGATTACTCTCTAAAAAACCGTACACCTAAATGGAAAGGTAGAAGCTACTGATTTATAAAGATTTGAAAACACTTTCAAGGGGTGTTTCTCCAAGAGTATACACAACAGCAGCACAAGCAGCTGCTGGAAACTTGTCAGAAAGCCCAATTCCTAACCCTAGAACTCATGCATCAGAAACGGGGCAGGCTCCAGCAATCTGTGTTCTTAACAAGGCTTCCACATCATTTGGATGCACACTAAAGTTTGAGAAACACTGCTTTAAGTCAAATAAGCACATCCAGATCAACATAATTCCAACAGCCTCCACGTGGGCTGAGTCATGGGCAGGCTTGTGTTCACCCCAGCTTCCTTTATGACCTCTCACGGAAGGTTCTGGGAGGCCCGTATTCAAAGTGAAAAGCAGTTTAACATAAAGTCAATCCTTGATTGTCTTGATTACCACTTTTGTGTTATTAGTGGCAACTGCACACAATCCCAGGCTAATTCCCCAGGTCAGCCAAAAGATTTTCAGACTATATTTCTAAGATAAGCTAAATCAGTCTTGTAATGGCTTACATAAATAAAGCCAAATATCAAAGGCTTTTATGTTTCCTTTCATTAACATGGATAATCAAGAGTTTCCAAACTAGGACAGGTCACAGGAATTGAAATCATCCAAAGTCTAGTCCAACCCTTTTGCCCCTCCAAATTGTGGGCAATTTGGGAGCATTGTTAACGGGTGCCATGAACATATGGGGAAGAGAGCAAGGGGTAGTCAGGGTCCCTGAGGACCAGCCTGAGCATGACCTTTCCCAACTGCTTACCTGGGTCTTTATGTGGCCCACCAATCAGACTCAATCAGACTAAGGCTTATTGTGTTTCAACCTCACCATGAGGCCCTTTTTCCCAAATTGTAGCTTCATGTTTCTGACCTTGGTCTGTTCACTTGACCCTGACTCCTGATGACTTCCTTCTTTAATAATTTGTTCTTAAATCTGGACTCCAATCTATGATTAACCCAACCCTAATAACTCACAAAAAAAAAAAAAGGAAAGAAAAAACGTGTGAGCCTATTCCTTTGATGCACAGAAGGCTACAGGTCTACCCTTTTATTATAAATGTTCTAGAGAGGGAAATTCCATTAACCCCGTGGCAATGGTTTTTCTTGAAATGTTTCTATCCATCATCATAAAGACAGTCCTTATCCCTACTTGACTCAGCAATGTTTACTATGGCTGAATTTTCTAGTGTGTGGGTTCTTAGAGATAATTTAATTCAACTTCACTTGTAAGGAAACAACAGCTCGGTACAGGCTCACATACTAGGCCTTGATGAGCTGGCTCCTACACACTCAGGAAATCTAATAGAGTAAGGCCCTCTCCCCCCGCCACCACTCGGGAAATCTAATAGAGTAAGGCCCTCTCCCCCCGCCACCACTCGGGAAATCTAATAGAGTAAGGCCCTCTCCCCTGCCACCTCTCCCACCACCCCCCTTGCAAGATATCCATGTCCTAATCCCAGAAATCTGTGAATTATGTGATTAAATTAAGGGTCTTGAGAAGCAGAGATTTCTTTGGATTATCTGAGTGGACCCAACGCAATCACAAGGATCCTTATGAGAGGCAGGAGAGCCAAAGTAAGAGAAAGAGGTGATGAAGAAAAGGTCAAAGAGAGAAAGAAAGAAATCTAGATTCAGAGATGCCACAATGCTGGATTTGAGGATGGAGCAAGACAACACAGGTAGTCTCTAGAAGCTAGAAAAGGCAAGGGAACGAATTCTCCCCTAGAGCCTCCAGAAAGAATGCCAAGGACTTCTGACCTCCGGAACTGTAAAATAATATATATATATAAATAAATATATATATAAATATATAAATATATATTATTTATATATTTAATTTAATTTATAATTAAATTTATGACTAAATTTATAATTAACATTAAATTAAATTAATAATATATAGAATTATATATTTATTGTTTATATATAAATATATAAATATATATTTTTATAAATATATATTTATATAAATAAATATATAAATATATATACACACACATATATATGTGTATATACACATATATATGTATATATATATATCTTTAAAATATATACACATATATTTTTAAACTGTAAACTGTAAAATAATTTATATATATATTACTTTAGAATAATATATATATATATATATATTTAAAGTAATTTCTACACTCATTGTGGGCCTCGAACTCATGACCCTGAGGTCAGGAGCTAGATGCTCTACTGAATCAACCAGTCAGGCACCCCAACTTATATTGTTTTAACCCACTAAGTTTGTCAAAATTTATTATAGCAACAATAGGACATGAGTACAGGTAGTTTATAATCTAGTAAGAGAGAGAAGGTGGCACAGGCAGCTTTGCCACAATTCAGAAAGTAACAAGTATAAAATAGAAACACAAAACCATGCTATGGGAATGCTCATGAAGTGTGTGTACTTCTGGCTGGAGAGATCAGGGAAGCTTCCTGGAAGAGGCAGTTCTGCTGGGCATTGATGGACTGGGTAGGATTTCAATAGGGGGAGACCCAGTAAACAGGAGGAGTAAAGGCAGAGTTGGCAGGTAGAGGATCGAACAAAAAGCTGACACAGACCTTGTGACCAGCCATTTTTCTCAGAAACAAAAACTACTTGAATAAAATTTCATACATTCTTCTCAGGATATAATAGGTCTCTAAGTTTTTGTTTTTTTTTTTTTTAAGATTTTATTTATCTACTTGACAGAGAGAGAGATCACAAGTAGGCAGAGAGGCAGGCAGAGAGAGAGGAGGAAGCAGGCTCCCTTCGGAGCAGAGAGCCCGATGCGGGGCTCGATCCCAGGACCCTGAGATCATGACCCGAGCCGAAGGCAGCGGCTTAATCCACTGAGCCACCCAGGTGCCCCTCTCTAAGTTTGTTTTAAAAAAAAATGTAGTAATAGCCAACAACATATGATATGTGATAAACTATCCTAAGAATTTAAATACAGAAATCCAGATCTTGGGCAAGAATCCCCATTCTATGGCGAACATGTCATAGGCAAGAGTGAATCTGGCTCATTTTCAGGCAGGCAGGCTTGACAGGGATGAACAGAAAACATACTAAGGGTTAATTAGAACAAACCAAAAGGTAATTCTTTAAAAAGCCATCTGTTAACATTTACAAATTAAACACTTCCTACAACCTTATCAAGCAAGCTACACCAGACAATGGGATCTAACTGAACTGAACCCACTTAGCAGACTGTAGGCTCCGAGGGCTCATGGCGCTGATGATGAAGAAGCCAGTAGAACCCAGTCCCCTTTTGGTAGGTTTTGTTTGTCTGAAGTCAGAGCCTAAGGATTGGGAAGGAAGGAATAGCATTGTCCAGATTGTTGATCTCCATCACCTAAACTCGGCATTGATGGTCCTCTTAGCATGACTTACGGTGACAATATTTTCCCAAGATGGTACCTGTATTCAGGTGCCTTACCAATGCTTGCTTTCTTCTTTATCTTCTGGTGAAATCGATTCCTTTTTGCATGGTTCACCTTCGTTCCAGGAAAATTCACAGGAACTGCTGGTTTCCACTGGCCCGCTCCTGTACGAATGACCTGCTGCTTCTGCCGAAGGCTCCATATCTGTAACATAGGTCCTTGGGTCCTGGGATACAGCTGCGTGCTCAGGAGACCAACTTTCTGGACAAGAAGAATCGGGCCTGTTGCAAGCGTCCTCATTTCTCTTGCTGCCTGTCATTCTGTCAAAGCCCAGAAACGTCACCTCAGACTGGCTACATTCAAATGGAACTTTCTGAGTCACTCCATCTTTTCTCAAACCTTTATCATGAGGCAATGAATGATTATTCTGGTTTTCATCATCTTCCACTGGGATACTCGGTACGTTCTCCAAGAACAGAGGAGAAGGACACCTGAAGGACTTTAGGGAGGTGGGAGGATCCTCGGCAAAATATAAGCTGGCTTGAGCACTTTCAAGAGTGGTTAGGACCTAGTTCACCAAGAAGCAAAGAAATATTTACATTAAACTTCCATAGCCTCTCCTTTTACCTTTTTTTCTATCTACCTATTCCGGAATATTCTCTTATTTTCATGAATTAAGTTCAACTATAGAGTTCTGAATGGGAAGGTATTAAAAATTAGCTAAACCCTTTCAATTTAATGAGTAAATTAAAAGACTTAAAGCCAAATATAAAAGACACTCGCCTGAAGTAAATACCAAGAGACCTGAGTTGAGGCTCAGATTTGCCACCGACTACTGTGAGACCTGGGGTGAGTCTCTGTACATTTTTTACTTCAACCTTAGTATGTGGAGTACTATAAAGGGTCAGGGTCCAGGAAACCCAATCTGTAGTTGTCAAATGCCAGAATTCTCTACAGAAGCCTTCTTAAAATACAGATCCCTTGGTCCCAACCTAAAGATCGTCACCAACAACATATGAAGATAGGGGCCCAGGAATCTGTATTTTAAAAGCTTCTCAGTTGATTTGGATGTGCAGCCCAAGCTGAGAAAACTGCTGACCTTGTCTGGAAGAACATATAACATCTCTTCACATACACGTGTAATTTTTAAAAATACATTTAGAGAACTTCACTACTTACAAAGTGCTTCCATACACATCAACTCATTTAATCTGCACAAATAACATTATTGTTCCCATTTCACAGATAATAAAGCTGAGGCTCAGATAAAGGGAATGAGTATCACTGGCCAGTAAGGAGCAGATCTGTTGCTTGACCTCAGATCTGGCTCCCAATTCCATGTTTCTTCCACTATATATCTCATAGCTCTTTTTGGGCCCCAAATTCCAGGTCTCATAACTCTTACTAGTGGTGCTAACCCCAAAACACAGCTCTGACTCCCAGGCTGGTGCACCTTACATTCAGATTATGTTGACCTCTTGTTTAAAACCCTTTCATAACTCTACCATAGACTCAGGGTAAAACTCCAAATCCCAGAATGGAATTCATGTCCCTCTATCACCTGAAACTTTCTATCATTTTAAGCACCCTAGCTTTTCCATCACCATATCCCATGTCTATGAACTGCCTGTGGTATTAGTGCCATAAAACCCATCATCCCTGAGCTGGATTCTCCCTTACTAACATGTCTTTCTGTCCTTACTGTTGCCTAAATTCACTATTCTTTAGACTATAGCTCCACCGTCACCTCCATCAACAGGCTTCCGTGACTTGGTATGTGTTCCGACTCTATGGTCCCATATTGACCTGGGCTTCCACCTACCATCACGCTTATCTCTCCATCCTGGAATGCCATGTTAAGTAATCTGACTCTCACTTTGGACTGTGAGTTTGAGGGCCGCAACTGTCTCTTGATTACTGTTGTACCCTCAGCACCCAGAACCAAGTCTGGCACATGTCAAGTAAGCACTAGCTAAATATTTGTTGAACAAATAAGCAAATCAATGAATGGATGATTAAATTGATGAGTAAATTTTAAAAATCAATAGAGGAAATATACAATGCATTTTTAATGGACCAGATCTCTAAACGAGTGTTGGATAAAATTCTCTTCGGACTACTCACTTCAGTGTTTCATTAAATTTTTGTGGTGCCCTGGTCTCACCTAGCAATGACCTCTGCCAGAGTCCCAAATACTGTGACTTGGTGACTTGCAAAAACTATGAGGCTAGAATTCTCTGTTAGGGGCTGGATTTGCCCCATTGATAAAGAATTCACTTAGATACAATTTATCCAGCTTAGATTTTTCATAGTTTTGTGGGCTTGGTTTTGAATAAACCATGTGTACGCACTTCATCCATTGATGGTCTTAACTTTGCCCGCGAGATAGCACACTGGCCTGCCAAAGAGAAGAGCTTGGCAGAGAAATTCCGAGGACAGGGATGCACTTTCTTATCTAGAAATGAAAGACATGAATCGAGGCCTCTCTTCTCCATCAATTCCATAAGGAGATCCCTCTAGGAAGAGAAGAAGATAACTTTATCTTTCAGAACTCTACCCCCGAAATGACGGAGAGACAGGAACAGAAATAAAGACAATTCTCACCAGCTGGATATGCTTTGGCTCATCTAACACCACTTTACAACCTGTCAGAACTTCCATTATTACCTATGGGAAACATATAATAAAATGAGTTACATATGTTAAACACCTACATAGAGTCAGTTGCAGTGATTAACCTTGACAATAGATAACGTTCACTCTACTCAATGACTACGTTTTACTATTTGACTGATTACATAACATTAACATATAAGACAAGAGCAACAGGAAATCAATAGGTCTAAAAGTGAAAGCCCTTAAAAAAAATTCTTAGAATTTAGAGCATTCCTGGCCATCGGCTTTCCTCCTTCGTTGACTGGGAGCTGGTACTCACAATTCCAAAGCTGTAGACGTCCGTCTTAATGGAAAGTTTGCCCTGTCTGATGTACTCTTCAGGCATATACCACAGATGTTTACTGCTGCTGCTGGTCATGCTTATGGTCGAGCTCTGATGTTCCAGGTGGGATCGGAAGTGTGCCATGCCAAAATCAGTTAGTTTGGGTTGGAATTGATCATCCAGAAGTATGTTTGCACTAAAATTGTAATCAAGGACCAACAAGACAAAAACATAAAGGCATTCTGGTGAAAAACAAAATGACAAGCTCAGTTAATTCCAAATGCCAACAATGCAAAGACATACATAGTCTTCCATGAGCTAGAGGATATTTTCTCATTTTTCTTAAAGTATAAATACAAGTATTATATGAAACTCTAAAATGAGAACATGGGGCGCCTGGGGGTCTCCGTCGGTTGAGCGACCGACTCTTGATTTCAGCTCAGGTCGTGATCTCAGGGTCCTGGGATTGAGCCCCCTTAAGCTCCATGCTCAGCGGGGAGTCTGCTTGGGATTCTCTCTCCCTCCACCCCTCGCCCCATTTGTGTACACGCTGTCTCTCACTCTCTCTCTTTCAAATCAATCAATCAATCCTAAAAACATAAGGTAAGCTGGAAACCTGACTTAGGAACAGTGAGCTTTTCAAATTTATACATACATAAAGGGAATTGCTGGGTAAAGTTGATACTTTGCCACCAAGAGAAACTAAAGTTAAACCAAAGCAGCTTTCCTTGCGCTCTTCTGATACACAATGAGGACATGAACTGGGTTTTAACCAGCTAATAATCGAGTACCTGTTAGATGCCCAGAGCCAGGCCGCAGAATGCCCAGCCTATCAGCGGAGAGCCACTAACCTGCCGTGAGGTGAGGAATCCTCCTGCCTTAAGGAAAACCCTAGTCCACTGTCCCATCTCTATGGACTTTCTATGGAGTAAAGACAAAAATGTCTTTGAGGGCACCTGGGTGGCTCAGTGGTTTAAGCCTCTGCCTTCGGCTCAGGTCATGATCTCAGGGTCCTGGGATCCAGCCCCGCATGGGGCTCTCTGCTCAGCGGGGAGCCTGCTTCCCCCTCTCTCTCTGCCTGCCTCTCTGCCTACTTGTGATCTCTCTCTCTGTCAAATAAATAAATAAATTCTAAAAAAAAAGTCTTTGAGACTTATCTAGAAGATCAACACCTGCAGAGGTAAAGACGATGTGTTTAGAGTCAGTTTTAGCTACCTGTCCCATAAAAACCTTAAGAATCCCTTAACATCGTGGCTGACAGTAAAGTAAGCCTCAGCTGAATTTAACCCTCCAAGGGCTGCCGCAGCAGGGATGGGAAAGGCTAAGCCCGTGCATTTCACACGGCCCACACCTGCTGGGAGACCCAGCTCTGCCCTTCTTCCCTGGCTCCTTGACCGTGGCTGGCTTACTTTGCCCCTTTCCCCTCCATGTCGTTTTCCTTGCTAGTGAAATGAGGCAAACAAGGGGACTCCAGACCTGAATATAAACAGCCCACTACCCGGCATACAATAATGCCCAACACGTGGTGAGGAAGATGAAAATTAGTAACGAATCATAAGAGGGCAGATGGATGTTGCTAAAGGGGGGGGTGGGCCAAGAAAAAGTTTCTGTTTCTCTGTTTTGCTTGGGGAGGTCTTCAGAGCTGGCTTTTTGTTCCTGGAAACCAAAGCTTCTAATACCAGGCCTGCCCATCCAAAAACGACAAGTGGTATATTTAGAGTGTTGCACATTGTGATTAAAAGTGGTAACAGTGGGGCGCCGGGGTGGCCTGGTCAGTGAAGCCTCCAACTCTTGATTTCAGCTCAAGTTGTGATCTCAGGGTCCTTGAGATCAAGCCAGGGCTCCACACTCAGTGCAGAATCTGCTTGAGCTTCTTTCTCTCTCTCCTTCTGCTCCTCCTACTCCTGTCTCTGACTCTCTAAAATAAATAAATAAATCTTAAAAAAAAAAATAGTGTTAATAGCTACAGGAAAAGAACAAGAAATTCTTAATCCTGAAAAAATATTGCGTCTTACAAAAGTTCCAGAAGTCCCCTGCTGGCCCTGTATAGGTAGGCTGATAGGAAGAATTGAGTTTCACGGGTCTGAAATGCAGGTGTTCTAATAACCCAGTGTACTCAGAGTCCTAGTTCTATTTCGAGGATTCAAAGCTGGGGTCTTTAAGAATTCCAGCCTGGAGGCACCTGAGTGGCTCAGTCAGTTGGCTGGCCATCAGCCTTTGGCTCAGGTCATGGTCTCCGGTTCCTGGGATCGATCCCTGTGTCAGGCTCTCTGCTCAGTGGGGAGTCTGCTTCTCTCTCTCTCCCTCTGTCTCTCCCCACTGCTAGTTCTCTCTCTCTCTCATGTGAATGGATAAATATTTAAAAAGAAGAAAGAAAAGATTTCTAGCCTGGACTTTGTCTAGAACTGAGTTGCCAACAAACAGCATGAAAACATTCCACAGGACTCTTTAGGGATCCAGAAGAAAACGTTCTCAACTTGATGTCACTCTCTGTCCTTTAAGGGTAGCAGGAGAATTGCAAAATCCAAAGAGCCCACCTCACGTATCCGTCCCAGCGCGCATACCTGTTGTGGGACCCATGCATGTATGAGAACGTTAGCGAGGGTCCAGCCCTCCAGACCTGTATCAGTCCTCAACTGTATCGATCCCAGTCCTCGTTTTTCTCCTTGCTTTGTCTCTTCTCCATATATGGCAAACCTGGCAGCTCCCAAGGGCAGCCTGGGTCACGTACATCTAGGTCACTCACTTTCTATCTCTTCTGGAAACCAGTGTTGACTATCCTGACAAACCTCTGACGATGTGGGCCCCCTACAGACAGACCCTACCTTCTCTCCAGCTCCAGATAAGAATAGACATTGAGTTCATAATTACTTCTTCCATAGGTACGTGTACACTTCAAGTGTTCTGATCAAGGAGGAAACTTCTGGAGATCTCTTGATCATTTCAGAGCACCAGGATACTTAATTTAGGAGTTTGCCACATGTGCCGGGAGGTGAGATGGGCAGAGAGGTTCATTAACTCCCATTACCAGGACCCCATCCTCTGCCCCCCAGCTTCTGCCGCACTGACAGCCTCACTCTCTTCTGCACACTGCCCCCCCCCCCCCCCGCACGCACACACTGGATTTCAGCACAGAGGAACAGAAAAGCTCCGAAGGCCAGAGTTTCAGTGGCAAACATCTCGCCCTCTTCCTCCTCAACTCCAGCTCTAAAGAAGGTATAATAAAATCATAACTTAAAATGCTAGACCCATGAGGATGCAAAAGCTGATGTTGTAAAACATTTAGAATTCCTGAAGAAAGGGTCTTTTCTAAGCACAAGAGAAAAAAAACAACCAAGCATCAAAAACAAAATCGTAATCTAATCCCTTTGTTTGGCCCTCAGCAACGCTAGTGGGAAGTGTCAGCAACTGACTCATGCTTCCGACAGACTAGGGGGAACGGGCAACCACAATGTGTGACACAACATCGCCCACAGAGGACTTCGGGTCAGTGAGAGGCCGGTAGTAAGAGTGCGCAATCGTTCTAGGGCACCGCATTTACACTTTTAATGATCACATTTGGTGGAAAGACCAGCACACTTTTGAGTGCGTAACACGGAATTTGAGTGCAGTGATTTCCTCCGTTCTAAAGATAAGTCAACAGGAGCTGAGGTAGAAGAATGTTCTGTTTTAAGAAAGTAGGAATTGCAAAAGACCCTTCAACAGTAAGAGCCATCCTCATTCTTTCCCTTACTGCAGACTTGAATAGAACACGCTATGCTTTCAACTATCAAGCAGGTCAATGGAATATGGGGGTAATATATAATCTAATATTATATAATTATAATTATATATAATATTATATAATAATATGGGGTAATATAAAATATAGTAATAATATGGGGGTAAAAACAGACTAGTAAAAGAAAGACAACATAAACTAACTGCAATCACATAACCCTATAGTTAATTGAACAAAAGGGCGGCTTGCTAGCTATCATGCTTACCAAAGAGGCAGACGAGAAATACAGGTAATGGTCCACACCTTCAATTTCATGTCTCCACAACCTGCTTCTCGATTCTTTCCCACAAAGCTACTTACTGTAACACAGACCATCACCGCTCTAGATGATTCTCCTAGGACAAGGATCAGTGGTGGTACACTGAGGAGACAGGGAAAATCCTACACAAGACGGTCAATATGTATCTTGCCTCTGGGGAGTCACATACTTCATCTCTCCATTGCCGGGGGTCTCCAGGACAATTCTTTCTGGGGGACTTGAACCTCTTAAAGGTTACAAGATTTGCTTTCTTTGCACACTAGTTTTTTTCCTGATTTAGTCGAAGCCATTGGGCCTAAAATCTAAAGCATGATGATACCTCTAGATTTTAATGCAGATTTTGAATAGAAGTGCAAATACACATTTGACTGGTAAGCACATAACTGGTTTTTAAAAAGACGTATTTTTAAAGGATTTTAGGGGGAGTTATTGATACAAAGTAGCCCAGTCTCTGAGTGCCTGGCAATTCTCCAGAAAAGTCTGGACTCCCACGAGTTGGTCCCAAAGATAAAGAGGACCCACTGCCCTCTTCGTGACAGCTTGAGGCAACAGGACATCTTGCTCTCTGTCACTGCTGTTATGACACCAAGATACCCCTCACCAGATGAGGCAAGATCCAGCTTCTCAGGGAACCTACAAGTTACCGGAAAAGGGCACACACACCCTTTCCCCCACCACTTCAGCAAGCCATACATCTGTCAAAGCTGAAGCCCTTTCCTTCCCCTCCAATTGCATGACCTTCTCTTTCTTTTCCACTGAACCCAGGCAGAACTCAGAGACAGTATTAAAGGTGGTTACTGCTTTTTTGATGACTTATGAGTCCTAGCTTCTCCATGTAAAGCCCCAGCCAGTGACACATATTCTTGCCTTTGATGTGAAATTTTGTCTCTAACCAAACCAGCACAACTTCCCTAAGGCTGAGTTTCCTCCTGGGTAAAAGATCTGAGAAGGCTCACCTCTCAGCCTTATTATAAGGATTAAATGAGAAAATGTAATCAGAAGGCCTGCTACATAGGGAGGGCCCTGAAATATACTCTGAAGGATGTAGGCTGGCCTTTGTCCATCCTACACCCACCCTAAAATCCCAGGAAACTGGCTGGGTAGCTCTAGAAGTTCAAGGCACCAGTGTGAAGTCACCACAGTACAGAGGGATGCACGATGACCCTGGAGAGCGAGGGTCCTTAGGTGAATTAGTATCAGGGCATCTGTTGAGTTATCAGAAGAGTTCCAGAGAAGTTCTGACCCGACTAAAGTAACATTTCCAGATACTCTCAGATCGTGGAGAGAAAAAAGAATTGTTTAGCATGAATGTGTGCATGTACATCTGTACACATGTGTACAAATAAGTGAATGTTGGGGTTTAGAGACAGTGATGGCAAACATAATTAATAGGACAAATTTAAATTTGTGTACTATTTAATTGTGCTGGCAGCCCTGAGAAAAAAAATGAACCTATCTGGAAATTTTAGAAGAAGGGAGACACTCGGGGGAAATAGGGAAGTCTGAGGAAAAGCAATTGTTTGTGTCTAAAATGGTTCTGAAAACAAAAGTACGTGTTTGGGGGTAGGGGAAGAGGAGAGGGAGGAGACTCATTAATGAAACAATCAACCAAACAAATGGACTTTGCATTCCTGGCAGGTTTTACATCCCTACCAAACACGGAGCTGAGCCAGAGTCCTGGCCACACATATCAAGTCTGGGGGGTAAATGTAGGCGGAGCTTGGGTCCTCAGGCAAGGGTGTAATGGTTGTAGGAAGGGGCCTATCTGTGGCTTCTGGCCTCCCACCCAGCCACTCAGTGTTTCTAGTCCCTCACAAAGGGAATTCTCCACGCATTAACTACCACCATACATCTCTGATCAATTTCCCTTTTTAAAGAATTCATTTTTAAGCATATGGCTTTTCCCCTCCTTTCCTTCCTAAACCACCTCCCTTGTATGAAAGGCTGTTTCACTTGGCAGGAGACACATGGCAATAGGGACAGAGAACATGATCTTAGAGGAAACATAAGAAATGTTCACTGAGATTATCTCGGCTTTGGAAACATTAACAGGAATGAATGCCTGGGATGAAAAATGCTGAGGATAAAATGCATTTCACTTTAAAATCATTCATAAATGTGAAAACAATTAAGCCGGCTAAGGGATAGGATGGAAATAACAAGAAGGTTTACTGCTTTCAGATGATTTTATGTGATTCTCTAAGTCAAAAACATCTTCGTTTCCCGAAGAACAGAGACTCTGCCAAGAACAGAGACTTCAACTCTGCAAGATTCTTTTCTTTAAATCCTTTTCCCCCTTAAATTCCACCATCTGGAAGTGAATTTTGTTTTTATAACATTCTCTTTGAAGAGTTCAAATTACTAAGACATTTTTGGGCTAACTAAACCACCAGACTTCTTGAAAATACCTTTGAAATGTGGGCTTGGCTTCCTCCTTGGGTGTTCTACAGCTATGTCCTTAGTGTCGCCTTAGAAGACTAGTTATTCTCATTGCTTGAACAAGATGAAGATTCCCAAAACAGACCTCCAGGCCTAATCTCCCCTCAAAGTCTGCTGCCTACTGCCATTTTCACTAGGTGCTCAATGTCAACATTTCCCAAGTTTGCACTTGTGATGGTTTCTTCTCCTGCCCAGTTTCTCTGTCTGCCCAGAAAACCAACATGCTCCCAGGAATCCTGGCTCAGAACACTTAATTGCTTAATAAAACCGTGATTGTTGGACCCACACAAACCTGGAACCCTACCTCTTTCCCCATCTGCAGGCGTGGGATAGGGGCCGATTACAAACCTCTCTAAGTCCGCTTTCTCCTCTGTCACACTGAGATAAGACCAATGATACCCAAACTCAGGGCTGTTGGGAGGAGTAAGTTATTCAATGAGCTTTTATGCCATGTCTAAAGTCAGGCTGGCCTTCACCGAGTTCCTTAATCTGTCTGCAGTTGATCAGCCCCCTGAATCCATTAGCACTCACCAAGGCAGTCTGCTGAGGCAGTGCTAAGTACTGTCCCGGGACTTGGTTTACACTGTTCCCCCACCTGCAAAGTACTCCTCCCTCCCTTATTTTCATTCAAATCCTCTTTGCAGTCCAAGATTCACTTCTTCCCTGAAGTTTTCACTCCGCTACCCTGAATTCCAGTGGTGTTCCTTTCTCCAAGTTCCCACTGTGCCGCCCCAACGATACCATTTGGCACTTACTCGGAAACCAGCTTATGTTGTTTACATAAGCATAATGTCGAGTCCATAGGCAATATCAAGCAAACGTGTGTTGATCTGATCAATTTGTTCATTAAGAGAATTTGAAACCATAAGTGGACCCACACCAATCCCTCAATGGCGAATAGATGGCCCAAATGTTGCCAAAGCATCTTCCAGGTTCCTTGGCAGATATCACTAATTGAGTTCAGAATGCACCCACCCCAGGTTCCTTTTCAACACTGCAGGTGGGAAGTCATTACGAATCCATCAATGATGGAATGTGGGATGAAACAGATTTGTCTTTTTTTTTTTTTTTTTTTTTTTGCTACATAGCTTCTTAATGGCAGAGCCAGGACTAAAGCCTAACCCTCCTTTTTCCATTTGCTACTCTTTCAAGTTACCATAGTTGGCTGAAAGAAACCTTTTTATTCAGCTACTCATAAAAGATAAGAAACTCTTGATTACCAAGCAAACGTAAAATGAAATTGATCTCGTGTCTCCTTGGAGTATATACAGATAATCATAGTGGCAGAACAACGGTTAATGGGCAAGCCACAGGAAGACAGATTTTAGCTCAAAATAAATGAAGTTCCAGGGGTTAGAACTGCATCCAAATGGAGTACTAATAATGTGCTGTGCAAGGGTCCAAGGACAGGCTGGATGAGATGCTTAGAGACGGTGTCCATGACGTGGAAGGAATGACAGCTTACTGCCAAGCCTGGCCCTGGGCTTCATACTCATTACCTCACTGCCTCCCCCTAACTCCAGGAAGAGATGCAGAAGTCACCTACCCATTTCCAGACAAGGAGTTCTCCTTTATTATAATAGTAGAACATAATCCTTAAATAAAAAATTTTAAAACATGATAGAAAAGGAAAAAACAAACCATTCATGAAAAAGCCATAGTCTCTCCATCTAAATTCATGGTGTGGTATGTTTTAATCTTTTCTTTTTTTTAAGATAGGCTCCACGCCCAGCACAGAGTCCAACACAGGGTTTGAATTCATGGCCCCGAGATCAAGACCTGAGCCAAGAGAAAGAGCCAGTGGCTTAACTTGCTGAGCCACCCAGGCACCCCTTAATCTTTTGAAAAATTCATGAATTTAGTTCTGCAAAGTTATAACTGTACCCGGTATACGAGTTCAATTTGGCTTTTTTAACTTAATTTTACTTTGCGTGCATTGTTCCATGTTATTTCATATTATTAAAAACATTATTTAGTGATGTCAAATGATATACGACAAACTCTCCTGTGACTTATCAATCTGAGGTCCAAAGGAAGAAAAGAAAATAAAGGTAACGATATCTTCCTTTTCTTACTCCATCAAAAACAGAGCCCTGACTTAGTCTTAGAAAAGGTCACCGCCGAGGTGAGTAAGCTGTCATTCCTCCCACACCTTTTGAGATGTCTTTTTTCGAGCCAATTATCAGGGCCGTGCAATAAAAGGACATCTCTCCTGGAAGTGGCCTTTCCTTCCAAAGAATGAGAAAACGTATTTGACACGGGTAGAAGAATAGGAATCTAGACCTTCCTCAAAGCACTAGCCTAGACAAACAGGGACCAAGAACCAGGGAGGTCCAAGTTTAAAGCAAAGTGAAGAGTTCATTTGAAAGAATCAGGAGGGTAATCGGGTCAACCAATCCACATTCGGTCAAGACTGCTGGAGGCTGAATGACGTTACCATCAGATGTTCAGTGCCCTGAATGAAAGAAGTTGATCTCATTCCAGTTTCTAGAGAACCGGTGCACACAAGGAAAGGGGGAGGGGAGGGTCTACCTATAGTTATAGTTGGTACTAATTAACATTCTTGCTGGCAGGCTCAGCAGAAAGGCCAAGAGTTCATTGGTGGTAGAAGGGACTGATTTGCTCTGGAACAGACAGTGACACACTGATGAACCCCGTGAAACCATAATCTCAAAAAAATGCCCACAGCCCCGGAACACCACACCCTGACACATGCCCGAGCGGGCATAACTGATAGATGCTTATGTTTGAGTCCTCGATCCCTTTGGAAAACCCAGAAGGCAACAACCCTCAGCAGCCCCTTCACCAACCAAAAACCATAAAATATGCTGGTAGCGCATATCCACTTTGAATCCTGCCTCTTCCATGAAATTCTCTGTCTCTGGTCAAATCTCTTTTGGTTGCTCTGTATCTGTGATACTGCTGGGCACTCTGTCTAGCAGTGTTACTGAAATTGTTTTATAGTTGACCACATCCAGACAAGTACCTGAGATACTGGCCTGGAAGAAATAGCCTCCTTCTAAGTGTGAGACATCGTAAGAAACCCCAGAATCTTTCTGTTCCCACTTATAGTCCCAGAAATGCCTCAAGAGTCCCTTCAGCCTGCTTAGCATGCAACCCCACTATACCCCTGCCCTCCACATTCCTCATCCCTCCCAGGAGCCCTTTCCTTCTCCAGTCTCGTCCCTTCCTCTCCAGTCAACCCATTTTTCTTGCTTTCATTATACACTTGGTAACTCTTTACTTGATCTTTCCATTGAACAAATTATTGCCTCTGCTAGGAATATTCTCTCCTGTTCTTTCAACCTATCCACTGCCATGACCCATCTCCTCAAAGGCTGGGCTTGGAACTGCAAGTAGAATGACCCTTCTCAGACCAGACAGGCATTGGGCTTCTCTCGTGTTGTAGCAAATATTTTCTGTGTTTGTGTTATCCCTCTGCTCACCGGGTGGAGCCTTCAAGGACAACATCATGACCACCAGCATCTACCCCATGTGGTCTAATACAATGCTCTCCATATAACAGATGTTCTGTAAATATTTGTAACTTAAAATAAACGTGATGTTCAAGATGTTCGATAAATATATGTTGACACAGAAGTGCTTTTTCTTAAAACAGAGCTTGGTTTGTGGGTCCTACTTTTCAAACACAGTAAGTGGATGATGGAGGTGAATGTGTTCCCCGCCAAATTCATAAGCTGAAATCCTAACCCCCAGTGGGGTGGTATGTGGAGGTGAGACTTTCAGGAGGGAAGTAGGTCAAGAGGGCAGAGCCCTCATGACTGGGATAAGTATCCCTATAAAAGAAGGCCTAGAGAGAGCCCTTGCCCCCTCCACCATATGAGGATAGAGGAAAGATGGGCATCTATGAGTCAGAAAGTGGATTTCACAAGACACAGAATCAGCTGGTGCCATGATCTTGGACTTCAGCCTTCAGAACCATGAGCAATATAAGAGTGTGTCTAAGTCACCCGCTTTCTAGTATTTTGATTATAGCATCCTGAACGGATTAAGAGTGGTAAGCAGAAGGACAGATTGGCCATCGTATCTCTTAGCCTTTGCCACCGGCTTCCTACCACATCTCCACCAATTATAAGAGAAGCCACCATTTGACCATTTGATGAGCACATTCTCTTTGCCAAGCACCATATGTAGTTTATGTCACCTAATCCTAAGAGATAGATGCTGTTAGTCTTTTATTAGCATTTTGCAGAGAGAAACACTGAGGATTACAGCAATTAAGCAATTTGCTCAGACTCACATTAAGCAGAGAGTCGGTTTCTTAAATCAGATGTCTCTGAAACTTTAGGGGATAGTGAGCTAAGAGGAAAGGATGGGAAGAAGGTGGGTGGGGAGGGAAGCAGATGAAAAAGAAAAATTATTTGGGTCCATTTTGCAGAGCACGAGGCAGTCATCTCTCTCCCCAGGACAGTAGTGGCTGCGGGGCTGTGGCCCAGATCCCTCCTTCAGGACCCAGGGGGACAAACCCCAGCCAGGGAGAGGTGGCTGCTGATGGCACACAGCTAAACCTTTACCTGGAACCTGCACTTGGCTGAGGGGAGCTACCTCGTCCAAGGCATAGTTCAAGTCACAGTCCCACGCAGGACTGGTCAGACTCTACCACCATATCCCAGCTCAGCATCTCCAACTGCCCAATTCTGCCTTCCTTCTTCCCTTCCGCAGCCCTGTTGTTCTGGAGAGCACTCGAAAACCTTCCTGCGGCCAAGTCATTCCTTTCTGAGCCTATTTCCTGGGAACATGCCTGAAGACACCTATCCACAATGAAAGAGTGGGTGTCATACCTCTGCCTGAGCTCTCACCGAATCCCTGGAGAAAGAGGCTGCGGGGCACATCCCCGGCTGCCGAAAACCTTGGCCGTGGGCAGGGACTGTATGTGTAGCCCTCCATCCTGACGCTCCCTTGTTCCCGTTGGTGCCTTCCCTGTCTCCCTCGTCTGTCAAGGACCAGAACCTTGACATTCTATCTCTTTTCACCCCTCTCTTCCATCAAGTTCCGTGTTCAGGGAAGGATGTGATGAGCTCAGTCACACCAAAGAAAAATTAGTAACATTAATGTGTTACCCCTTGGGATGGAAAAGAAGCTAGGCTTACTTTAAGTTTAAACCAAAAGAATATATGCACAGCAATATTCCAGATATTTATTTATCAGATAAAATACTGGGCTGAGTTGGTGGTGAGGTAGGTGGGTCATTTCTGGTTGGGGGTGACCACCTCAGCCCTTTGGGACAGACCCCTGATTCCGTTGCTGTGCATCTCTGACCCAGGTCTCCTGAGGGAGCACCCACTCTGTGCTGATTCTCTGGGGTCAGCAGAGTTGATGAATTATCCCAGCACCATGGGAGCAGACACCTGTGGTTGGTTTCCGCACACACCCAGGACTCAGGAAAAATCTAGAGTCTTTTGATACACAGTTCATTCCACCAGAAAAACAAAGAAGTAAGCAATTGATCCCTCTTTGCTCAATTCAAAAGCACACGAAAAGCTTTTTCAAGATACCAGGAGATGGTTCAGAAGAGGCAGAAGCCTTTTAAATTCAGTCATCCCCGCTACTCAGCCGTGGTGTATTTACCTACTTTTGGACAGATTAGAGATGAAGGGCACACAGGAAAAATTCACCAGGGGGATTTTGCTACAGAGTATCTACTCTCTGTCTGAATGATTCTTTAGGTCTCCTGAAAAAAAAAAAAAAAAAGGATGGAAGATGTTGCTTCTAATTTTCTCGTGTCTCAGAAACGAACACTGGGAGTTGCTGCCTGGCTTGTCACAGATGAATGTGTAAAGCTAAGAGGCCTTCGGCTCAGTGGAATCAGAAAGACACTGCAGACTCAGGGACAGAGAATTTTAATTACCATCTACTGTCTACTGCTGTTGTCTTGCTTGGAATCTCTGTTTAAGTCACTTAACCTTTCCTTCAAACTCACTTAAAAGGAAAAAAGGGAGAGTAATAAGGTTCATTTCAAAGTTCAGTGGCAGAAATAATTACACAAATAGTGTCTATTCTATGCTGTTCATTAATAATTCCCAAAGATAATATAAACTCTCCCTTTGGCCATATAAATGTGGCTTTTTAAATTGGGTAGATATAATTTTCATTAATAAAAAAAAATTTGATCACTGTAATGTACACCTGAAACTAATTGGGTATTATATGTCGATTGTACTTCACTAAAAAAAAAGTAAAGTTGTAAATACTTAGATGAGAATTTTTTTTTAAAGATTTTATTTATCTTGAGAGACAGGTTGTGCATGCACCCATGGAGGTAGGTGGGGGAGGGACAGAGGGAGAGGGAGAGAGAGAATCCCAAGCAGACTCCACACTGAGGGCGGAGTCCGACACAGGCTGATCCCACGACCCTATCCCACGACCCTGAGACCATCACCCAAAGACCATGACCCAAGCCAAAACCACGAGTCAGATGCTTAACCGACGGAGCCACCCAGACACCCTTCTTAGATGAGAATTCTTAATCCGTACACACATACACATACCAGGGAAACTACAGGTAGAGAACACTGTGAAGTCCGACTCACCCGTGATGATGAAAGGGGCTTTTGGGTGCCACCTAAATCTCTGGGGTAATTTACCTTGATACACTGCCACAGATGACCAAGCACGGCTCCATGTTGTGCAAGTACTGAATGGCTTTGGAGGTTCCGATTAAAACACTGATCCGAATGTGCCAAGAGAGTGGGGCCGTGTTACGCTAAAAAGACAGCAGTAGTTAGTATGGGAGTGAAACGTGTGTCCTCGTTACATAGGAGTATGCCAGAAGAAAAGCAGATGATAAGGCGGGAAAGGGCGAGGCAATGAACACTTTGGTTTCCCATAACCTATTTGTAATTCAAGATACATTTTCCTCTGCTGCCAATGATACCAGGCCTTTTTACAGCCAATGGAAATACCCAATAATTTTAATATTAGCTTAATCAAAATATGGCCAGGAACTATGTTTAAAGGTTCACTAATAAGGGGCATGACATGGCTCAGTCGGTTAAGCATCTGACTCTTGATCTCAGCTCAGGTCTTGATCTCAGGGTCAGGAGTTCAAGCCCCACATTGGGCTCCACACTGGGTGTGGAGCCTACTTTAAAAAAAAAAAAAAAGTTCATTAAATAAGACTTAAAATTATTTGTGCCTAATCATGTGGGTTATTGAGAATAATGTTTTTATTCTTATCCTAACTGAAATGTAACCTATTCAGAATGAATTTTTAAACTTATCTTTCAAAGACATGAGAAATCAAGGCATGTATTCAACCTCTTTCTCTTTAAGGAGGCTGTATCACCTTTATGTCTATCCTTTGTATTGAATGGTACTTTGTGTGAAGTTACACAAATAAAAATTATCTAAGAAATAAGAGTAGTTGATGTAAACGCCTTTGAGATATGGAAGCGCTAAAGAGTAAGAACCCAGCAAATCTTTTGGCCACCGTGCTGCACAACACAGCACAACTCGGGTATTTAGGCAGAGTCTTTTTTTAAGCGTAAAATATTAACTGATGGAAAAGGCTTCCAGTTCCTTGGGAAAGCCACCGGAGGCTATCCCTTCCTGTGAATCCGTGTTGGCCTCCTGGATCCCACAAGACGTTTCAGCAGCTTCTTCAGGGCTTCAGGGGGTCAGAGGGCCAGGGAGAGTCATAGGCATGACTTACTACACACTGTAATCTGTCAAAAAGGGATCCATTTCTCATATATGGATAAACCAGGCAGAACTTCTCACTCTCTGTGAAATAGGCAGCCAACTCCAGGATGTTTGGATGATGAAACCTTGAAAGAAAAGATATTCAAATCCATCAGATTGTTTATGCAAATAGGAAATGAACAGCGCTGTGGTTTGGGGGTGATAAGGTGGGATGGGTAATAGGTCTAAAGCAAAACATAAATTTGGCCAAGGGAGAAGTAATCTCATTGGACACATGGCACAGATTTGTTTCCCAAATTGGTCTAAAGAGCTCTAACAAATACTAGCCACTCTGATTGATTGTGACCATGCAACTATAAATAAAATACCCAAATATAAGAGAAAATTTAAGAAAGTAATGATTTCTTAAGATTTGGGAGTCTTGAAAACTTTACAATAAATAGATGACACTATCTGATATTAAATTATGTTTGTCAAAATTGTTTATCAACATAACTCATTTATTAAGTAAAGAAATACGGTACAAATGAGATTATTTATTTCATTGTTTTAGGTACACTGTGTAAGTCACCAAAATAGAAGAGTACAGAAGACTGTTTTTATTCGTCCATTTAGTCATCCATTCTGTCAGATACTGTGCGAGGCACCAGTCACACTGCTAAAGGCTGTGACATCCAGTGTCTTCATAAAGCTGTACAGTTATCTAAAATTCATGTGATTAATAAAATTCATGTGATAAATAAAATACATGTGATTCTGATGTTGAAGAACATGTCACTGATTTTTAAATGCCAGAGTTCTCTCAGTGTAGCATACATTTTCAGACTCCTTTCTTTTATAACTCTATTTCTTTTTTTTTTTAAGATTTATTTATTTGAGAGAGCGAAGAGAGAGAGCATGGAGAGAGAGAGCATGCAAGCAGGGAAAGGGGCAGAGGGAGAGAGAGAATCTCAAGCAGACTCCCCACTGAGCATGGAGTCAGATGTGGGGCTCGATCTCACAACTCTGAGATCATGACTTGAGCAGAGTCCCAGAGTTGGATGCTTAACCAATTGAGCTACTCAGGTGCCCCAAAACTCTATTTCTTTTTTTTAATATTTTTATTTATTTATTTGAGACAGACATAGAGAGAACACAAGTAGGGAAGAGGATCGGAGGGAGAAGCAGACTCCTCACTGAGCAGGGATCCCGACACAGGGCTTGATCCCAGGACCCTGAGATCATGACCCAAGCTGAGCCACTCAGCTATTTCTTGAATGCCTGTATCATCACTGTGAAAACCAGTAGAACCCAGGTAACAACTATGAAGTACAAAATGTGAAATTCACCTATACCGTGAACTCAGTTCAATTTAAGTATTTACTGGATGCCTACTATGTTCCAGGCATGCTCGGGGATATTAAAATAAAGCTTTTTTTTTTAAAAGATTCTATTTATAAACACTTATTATTAACACTTATAAACACTTATTAGTTTCTCCAATAGCAAAACGTTCCTATAAAACGCACATACACACACATACGCACACACAGCTTCAGATTTCTTCTATTCCTCCCTCCTTAAAGAAGGAAGTGTGTGTGTGTGTGTGTGTGTGTGTGTACATACACAAACACAAACATATTTTACTTTTAAATATGGCAAAAAATGCCCATGACCCAAAATTCCTACACCTACTATAATCAAGACCATCATAATACAATGAAAAGCAAGGGACTGAAAAGGAACTCAGCTGGCGTATTTGGCTGCCTAAACAATATATCTGTACCCCTATCTGGGAGTCCTGCCCCTTAAAATCATTCAAAGAGACAGAAATCTTTTTGGAAAGCAGATAGCAGACCTCATACAGACACAGCCATGGCCAGGTGCTCTGCTCTCCTGCTTGCAGAGCAGAAATGACCATTTGCTTATTTTTAGATATTACCAGTCCAGCAGAAAATTGGACACTGTACCAGTTAGTGAGTTATGGAAGGTGGGGCAGCCGTAGAAAAAGATTTCTGGCTTCGCATCTACAGACCCTTCTCACCCATCTTTTCACTGCAAGTTTTTAAGTTGGTGGGATTTTAGATTACATAGATCTGAAGGTCTGCAGATACGAAAGCTTTAAAATCATTTTGCCACGTATTTGTGAGTGCCTGCTGCAGAGAAAACAGGATGCAGGGTCCCATGGGGTGGGAGAGCAGGCACACTTGAACGACAGACAGACCTGGGTTTGAATCTCTGGTCTTCTTTTCATCAGCTTTGAACTTGGCCAAGTGAGTTAGTGTCTGTGAGCCTGTATCTTTGCTGTGATCGGAATTATGTCTCTCCCCCACACCCCTCCTCTCCTCTCCCACCCAGCTCCAACATCAAAGCCCTAACCTCCAATGTAAAGGTGTTAGGAGAGGCTTTGGGGAGCTAGTCAGGGTTAGGATAGGATCACTCATGATGGGATTACAGCCTTTATAGGAAGAAATACTGGAGAATCTGCTCCCTCTCTCTCTACCATGTCAGGACAGAATTAGAGGGCAGTCATCTGCAAGAGAGCATCCTCACCAAGAACCAGATGGGCCTTGATGGACTTCTCAGGCTCCAGAAATGCGAGAAAATAAATTTTGTTCAAGACACCCTGTCTCTCTTGTGACGGCAACCCTACAGCCTAGCAGATGAACATTCTTCAACTTAAATAATAATTAAGACACCCCTTCCCAAGTTTATTTCTTTCCTTTTTTTTTTAAAGATTTTATTTATTTATTTGACAGACAGAGATCACAAGTAGGCAGAGAGGCAGGCAGAGAAAGTGGGCGGGGGGGGGGGAGGGAGCAGGCTCCTTGCTGAGCAGAGAGCCAGATGTGGGGTTTGATCCCAGGACCCTGGGATCATGACCTGAGCCGAAGGCAGAGGCTTTAACCCGCTGAGCCACCCAGGCGCCCCCCAAGTTTCTTAATTAAATTAAATGAAAAGTTAAATATTTAACCAAGAACCGGGTCCTCAAAAATTATTACCTCCTCCTCTCCCCTTGGGAAAGAAGCGCTAAAAGGAAACAGAAGCCACATCTCAACGAGTTTACAATTTTGTCTAAGGGACAGGGGTTAAGCAATTCCCTTAATACTGAACTAAAAAAGCTCATTTTCAGGTCTCGGCTTGGATGTGACTTTTTCCAAGAAGCCTATTCTATTGCCCAGCCTCCAGGTCACCATGTTCCCCTCCCTGAGCGCCCTCTATGTCTCCATCTTACCCCTTCGTTTACTGAAATTGCCTGTTGACTTATGCACTTCTCTCCTAACCCCACACCACGCAGCATGCTCTGAAAGGAGAGGGCTACACCTGATTTATTCATAAATAAATACCTGAGAAGGAGACTGAAGATGATTTAGGAAATGAGTTGGATCAAAAAGGTAGGATCTACTTCAATTTCCTCATCTCCAAAATAGGGATAAGGGCAGTATTTACTTCACAGGATTGTTGTGAGGATTAAAGAATTACTACATGTAATGTAATTGGTATAAAGCCCAAAACTAAATAAATATTAGCAATATAAATAATAATAATAGCATACCAAGAATATTCAACATCATAGAGTTGTTAATTCTCTCTAAAGTCATACATAAACACCTCATCAGAACAAATCCAAATGGATCAGATGTGTACATGTAAAAAATGAAACCATAAAAAAGGCTTGAAAAAACCAAGGTAGAATTATTTTATGATCTTTCACTGGGGAAGTTCTTTCAAACTGTGATATAAAATTCAGAATCTGGGGTGCCTGGGTGGCTTAGTCGAAGTGTCTGCCTTTGGCTCAGGTCATGATCTTGGGGTCCTGGGATCAGGCTTCTTGCTCAGCGAGAAGCCTGCTTTTCCCTCTCTCTTTGCCTCCCTCTCCCTCTGCTTGCCACTCCCCCTGCTCTCTTGTTCTCTCTCTCTGTCAAATAAATGGGTAGAGTCTTTAAAAAAATATATATATATGTATATATATGAAATAAAATCCAGAATCCATAAAAGAAAATATAGATTAAATTCACACATTACTCTGAAACCAATACTACATTTCTTTTATTACTACATTATATATTAATGTAGCTAATACTACATTATATATTAATTAATTGAATTTAAATTTAAAAATTCACTACATTAAAACCATTTCCACATAGCAAACACCAGAAAAGGTAAAGGCAAGTTGTCAGTCTGTTAAAAAAATAATTATTTGCATCTCATAACAAGAATAATGTGAATTTTCTCTAATACATAAAATGCTCCTACAAATTATTAAGAGAAATGCCAACAGCCTAATTTTTTTTTAAAAATGGGCAAAGAATAGTATCAGATATTTCGTGGAAAATGAACGTCTCTTTTTTTTTTTAAGATTTTAAAAATTTATTTATTTGACAGAGAGAGAGGGAGAGAAGGAGAGAGCAAGTGCACATGAGCAGGAGCAGAGGGAGAGGGAGAGGCAGGCTCCCCGCTGAGTAAGAAGCCCCATGTGGGATTCGATCCCAGAATCCTGGGATCATGACCTGAGCAGAAGGCAACCGCTTAACCAACTGAGCCACCCAGGCATCCCGGGGGGTGTCTTAATATGTGAAAAGATTCACCCATAATAGAAAAAAAAATTTAAACCACACCGAGAAACCATTTTCCCCAAGCACACTGGCAAAAATTAAAAGTTAAGAATAAACTCTATGTTGCCAAAAACATGGGGAGCCAGGCGTTCTTATATATGTAAATTGGTATGTCTTTTGGAGGACAATTTGGTATTACACAATGCATATAACCATTAGACCCTGCAATTGTATTATGGGAACTTAGATAAACTCAAACAGGTACAAAATAACATATGCGAGCTTTTCTTGTTGCAGCACCATTACTTTCTAATATTAAAAGATTAGAAAAAAACTTAAAAATCCATTGATATGAGTGGTTAATTAAATCACAGTACAGCACACCATGAAATACTAAAATAAGCAAAGTGAACAATATATTTGCTACTCCTGGTGTGAAAACAAGAAAACAAAATATATACATGCTTGTGCATAAAGTACCTCTGGGAAGAGACACAGAAAAGGGGTAACTGTTGCCCTTGGGGAAATTAAAGATAATAGTGCAGAAAAAAAAATCCGTTCTTGGTTTACCCTTTGGTACTTTTGGAATTTTGAAATTGTCCAACTTATGACTTATTCATTAGCAAATAAATAAAGCTGAACTATAGAAACCCTCTGCTATTACAGTTTGGGTCTTAGTTTTTGGTTGACTAAATGATACACATTAAATTTTTATGATCAGACTTATAATGTGTTGATTTCTGGTCCTGGGGATAAAAGAAGGATTTAGTCTCCTCCACCACCACCCACTTCACTTATTGCTTTAGAAAACATCTGAAAAGAACATTTTCTTTCATAAAGGGTGATGAGTGAGCTCTATAGGGTTAAGGGCCTTCGATGAGCAGATGCACAGCTGCAGATATGAATATATATGAAAATGAAGTCATTTTAGTTTGTCTCCGAGGACTCCCGGGCTCATGAATGAATTCCCAGAAAATAATATGCACATCAAAAGCACTTGATTTCTTTGTCTAAACTCTCTTCCTGCAGAGAGTTATATGGATGAAACAGTTTCTGGACTAGAATGTCTCTAAGGAAGGGGGAAATGGTCAAATATATACAATTCTCATGTTCTAGGAGTTCCTTGACCTTGAGCCACGTTTGTCACGCATGATTTCACCCACTGCCTTGTGACAGTTTCTTGTTAAAATATGTTCAAGTGAATTACGCAAACGGTCTATTTTAAAATGTATTCTAAGGAAAAGACTAAAGCAGATGTCAAAAATGTACCCGGTGTTCTCATGGCCAACCCACATTTATTACATGCCGACCACGCCAAACATGGTGTGCCAGCATCAAAGACGCACAAAGCTGAAAACCAGGCACAGACGGAGAAATTCCAGACAAAATATACTCACAGTAGTAAAACTTCAAGCTCAGATAAAAACCTCTTCCATTGTTTCTTACACTGCATTTTTTTCTCCTAAATATCGTACAGAAAAATGAGAAAGAAAAATTAAGGAAAGGTTCTCTAATTCTGGGATTCTTAACCCAGGGCCTATAGCCTTCCTGGAAATTAGCTGCCCCTTTTCATGAATGCATATAAATATTTCTCTGGGGAGAGGATCCCTAGCTTTCATCAGATTTTTATTTTATTTATTTATGTATTTTTGTGACAAAAATTCCCCACTTGGTGTCACAAAGAATCCAGTTTGTTGTTGCTGTATTCTGGTTAGAAGTGATTTCACTAATTTGCCATTTCTGATTTCGGTCATTTGGAAATGGCGACTCCGTTTATCTTTGTATTAATTTTGGAAAAAAAGGAAAAAAGGAAAAAGAAAAGATCTTACTAAGACATTCGGATATATAACATCAAAGGAGTTTCAGAAGCTAGCCCAGCGTCTGACACGGGAGTATTTACTGACCAGATTGATGAATTCAATATTATTGTATGAGAACCTACTCCCAGTACCTGACATTTTTCTTGATGGCTTACACCTGATGTCACTGCCATGTCTCCGCATCTCCCGTTCCTAACTTCTACCACGAAAGAGTTAAATATTCTTGGGCTCCATCAGCTGTAAGTTTCTAAGACAGGTCAGGGTTTTTAGAACTCTGTTCTCAGGAAGAAAGGGAGAGAAATCCAACAGGAATTCTGGAAGCTATTTTCCAAAAGTTAATCCAGGAAGTCAGAAACAATAAACTAGGCTAACAAATCATTTTCCAGGACCACTTTATGAGAATTTACATTTTAAAAAGCCATTGTCCCGGGAACCAGGTGGATTGGGTCTCGGTCCTATTTCCAACACTCAATATTTGTGACTTTTTGTCACTTAACATCCTTGAGGTGGTTGTTTTCTTAATCTGAAAAATGAAGGGGTTAGTTTTTTTGTGTTCATGCTAATCTAGCACTCTTAATGCTCAAAGTTTGGTCTTCTGTGTGTGAGGAACATCATCTTCCCTGGGAGCTGGTGAGAAATGCTGAAGCTCAGGTCCCATGCAGGTGTGCTGAATCAGAATCCGCATTGTAGGATCTCCAGGTGATCTGTACCCACCCATCTAACACATCTTGTACATTTCCCCACTTCTGTCCCTCGAAGACAGGTTATTGAAGTTAATGTCCCAATTTTACAAAACCACATTTCTTTAAAAACAAATGCTCTGTGGCTAAATGTTCATTAAATTATCCCATCTTCCCTGATGTGTGTGTAAGACTTTGTACAGTCTTCGGTAACTTTGTCAGCTCCTGTTTCTTTACACCTAGAGATTAGCCACTAAATTCATGAAAAGGACATACATGCTTCATTCAATTCACCCTAATGAACATTTATTGAGCAACTTCCATGGGTCAGGACCTGTAAGAGGCTCTAGGGTACAAAGATAAGTGAGACTCTTTCAAGAAAACCTTCAAGTTCATTGGGAGAGGTGGGTGAAGAAATCAATATTAGGAGATAATGCTATGATGCTGTGTGGGCACGTCGGAGGGTCACCAAAACTATACTGGAAGGCAATCAAGGAAATGAGCGTTGTGGGACAGGAATTCTGGGACAGGAAGCAAAGGAGATCTAAAGGCAATGACATTTCATCCTGAAGCCAGACTCCTTGAAGAAAAAAAACCAAAACCCAAAAACCTCCCAAAAGGGAGTGTGAGTTGGTGGCAGCCGCAGAGAGAAGAGGAAAGCAGATGGCTGGAGCCTTTGGGGAGGTGGCCTTGGGGCTCAACTCTGAAAAGAACATACAGATGGGGTGGGGACATGTGGCCCTAGGAAACAGGCTTCAGTTAGGCCACCTCTAGAGTAACCTCTTGAATGGTTTTACCAGTAGATGGTTTCATATCTTTTTAATTTTTTTTTAAGTAGGCTCCATGTCCAACATAGGGATCTGAACTCATGACCCCAAGATCATGACCTGAGCTGAAATCAAGAAATCAAGTGACTGAGCCACCCAGATGCCCTGATAGTTTCATTCCTTTATTAGAACTTTCATCTCCTCAGGAATCTTGAGATGCTCACATAGAATCAGTGGGGTAAAATGCACTTTGGGGAACAATCAGGTTAATAATAAAAGAAAAAGGGGGGCCCATAATCCAAGATGCAGAGGAGGAATGGCTCAGATCCATCCTCTTCCCTACTTCCCCAGCCCTATCTGACTGGTCATGAGATTTGGTCCATTTCACCTCAGCTCCTAGACATACCTTCTCCTTGCCTCTGCCCTGGCTCCCCAGCCCTGGGTCTCAATACTGGCTGCACGTCTGAACCACAGGGGGAGCTTTTCACCAGTGCTGATGCCTGCCACCGTCCCCAGTACTCTGACTTAACCTGAAGCCGCTCACTTCAGAAAGCTCCCAAGGTGACTCTGCTATAGGGTTGAAGACATTGGCTTAAGCCCCATTCGTGTCTTCATTACACATCCTAAAAATCCTTCTTTTCTTCATTTCATCTCCCATCCAGCCCTGGTCATCTCTCCTCCAACGCCTCTACCAACTTCCAGCCCATCATCTAACCTGTAATCTAAGTTTTATTTCAAAAACACAATATGTAGTCCTTTCACTCTCCCACTTAGAAGCAAACCACGCACACACTTGACCGGTCATTCCAAGAGCGCCTGCCGCAAGCTTCCCACCCCCACGCCAAGCTCTTCTCCACCAAATGATCTGTTATTCCTAAGATGTATGCCGCCACGCACACACCTCCAGGCGGCTGCACCTGCTCTTTCTTCCACCCAGAAAGCACCTCCCGTCCCTCGCTGCCTGCCAAAGCTCTAGTCATCTTTCAAACTCCAGCTGAAAGGTCACTTCCTTTCACCCACTTTCCCATGTGTGTGTTGCAGAAATGTTTACGGAGTAGTTCCTCTGGACCAGCCCCTCTCCCCTCTTCCAGGTGCTGGGTGCACCCTGGGCTGCCTGTCTCTTTTGGGCTCCCGTGACCTTTTCTACAAATCTCTGCTCAACCACTTCTCACCTGCAGGTTCACTTGTCTTTACCTGACCCGTTGTTTGCCCCAGAAGACTGAGCTCCCTGAGGACAGAATAACGCCTTAGCTGTCCCTGCTCAGCACCCAGCCCAGCAAGAGTTTAATAAAGGCTTACTGACCACTGACTAACAATGAGGATGAAGAGCAGCTCTCTGGGGTGTCTGTTTGCGTTCCTATCTCCTCCTGACTCCTGAGTCTGACTCCCCAGTACCCTTTCTGCTTTACTGCCGGTGGCCACTCAGCTTTCTCCTAAGTTCCTACTCTGATCATTGCCTTGTTCCTCCTACCCAAAGCCTCCTTCTTCCAGCCCTCCTGAACTGTGATACATGATGGTTTATAAATACCAGCCTGTGCCTTAACCTGGGAAGCTACCTGGAACAGACACTGCCCATCCTAAAAAGAATAAGAGAACCGGAGTAGACCAGCACAAAGGGCCAACGGTCCTGCAAGGCTTTTCAGTAAAGTCCCCCGCCTTCGACACATCTGGAGATGGGAAGAATTTCCCTTCCACATTCCTATGAGACAGGCATTCATTTCACAGTCTTTTCTCCAGTCACCTGAGCTCATATATCTTCTTTCCATTTATGAAACTTTATTTTCAAATATACCTCCTTTCAATGTTGATGAAAAGTGACACATTCTAGTATGAAATATGAGCAAATAAATGGAATGGATATCCTGGGATAGTAATTCTTTCCATACCTGTTTAAATAATTTAATGGCATAGGTTCGGTTTTGGATCTCTGCTCTGTAGACCTCAAAAATCTCCCCTTCTCCAATTAGGAAATCTTTGTGGAAATTTTTGGTTCCGTCGCTGATGTCTTGAAAGCTGATGGAGGATTTAAACAATATTCCTTAGGAAGGAAAGGAGGGAGAAGAGAAGTTACTTTTCCTCTTTTTTTTTTAAGATTTTATTTATTTATTTGACAGAGATCACAAGTAGGCAGAGAGGCAGGCAGAGAGAGAGGGGGGGGAAGCAGGCTCCCTGCTGAGCAGAGAGTCCAATGCGGGGCTCGATCCCAGGACCCTGGGATCATGACCTGAGCCAAAGGCAGAGGCTTTAACCCACTGAGCCACTCAGGCGCCCCACTTTTCCTCTTCTTAAGAATCAGTGCTGCAGGGGAGACACCATGATCACGAAGGTGGTTTTCCCAGGGCGAGGCTTATCCATTGCACTCTGGATGTGCTGACCCCTGCGATTTCCCCAAATGTGGGAAACTCGACTGCATAATTTGTGGTAGTGGGGGACTGCATTCGCGCTTTCCCCCCGGAGAAAAAAGAAAAAAAAAAAAGAGAAAAAAAAAAGAATCAGTGCCGCCAGTATAATGAACCAGGACTTCCATACTAGAAATACATCAGAGCCCAACAGAGAGCCAGCAGGACAAGGCCCAGGAACTAAAACTGAAGCCCACCATGTGCTCTCTGCCCATTTACTTGGGTCTGGCACCCACCATTCCGGAGAGCAAATGGCTTTTTAGATTTCTGAACAATAGCACTATGATTCTCTTACCCCTCCAAAGAGGTCACCCAGTGAACTTAGTTGGGGAAAGTTTTCCAAGATTTGGTTTCTTTGTCATTAGATCAATGGGTTGCTTTTGATTTACTATGAACCCAAAACCATGAAGAAAAAAACCCCAAAAACCATAGAAGTGGAAATTTTGTTATGACTAAACAATTTTCTCCAAGCATGACTGATGGAAACATTTTTCATGAGCCAAATCCTCTTTCTTCCTAACTTACTTCCTCGGAGTAAATTAAGAAGATGTTTCAGCTTTTCAAAAAAGGGAGAAAATATTTAAAAGGTAATCAAATACATATCTAAAGGGAAAATCTTAGCTAAACCTTCGGGGCCCAATTTTGGCTCTATTTCCACATTTGATGTTTAATTTTGATCTTTTTTTTTATTTTATTTTATTTTATTTATTTTTTTTATTTGTTTATTTACAGCATAACAGTGTTCATTGTTTTGGCATCACACCCAGTGCTCCATGCAGTACGTGCCCTCCCTATTACCCACCACCTGGTTTCTCAACCTCCCACCACCACCCCCCCCCCCCCGCCCCCGCCCCTTCAAAACCCTCTGGTTGCTTTTCAGAGTCCATAGTCTCTCATGGTTCATCTCCCCTTCCAGTTTCCCTCTGTTAAATCTTAAGATTTTTTTTTTTTTTTTTTTTTTTTTTTTTTTTTTTTTTTTATTTATTTATTTGACAGAGAGAGATCACAAGTAGGCAGAGAGGCAGGCAGAGAGAGAGGAGGAAGCAGGCTCCCCGCAGAGCAGAGAGCCCGATGCGGGGCTCGATCCCAGGACCCTGAGATCATGACCTGAGCCGAAGGCAGCGGCTTAATCCACTGAGCCACCCAGGCGCCCCTGCCCTCTGTTAAATCTTAAAGGAGCAAAACCTTATCCAACTTTACTAATCTCTTCTGAACCAAAGAATGGATGCAGATCTAGTGGTAAAAGAAGAGGCAAAGAGCCTTAACTAGCCATTGAAGTTTATCAGAATGATTCTCCCTCTAATACCGTAATAAAGTTGATAAGGAAAATAATGGGATTTTCATAGTGACCTTCAGCATTGCTCTACAGGCGTCTCTAAAGATCTCTGCAAGTGCTATGGAAATTTCTAAAACTGTATTAAACCCAGTGTGATTTTTAAATGTTTTCCAATGACACATAAAAATGCAAATTTCACTAATGGAAAATATGAAACCCCTCTAAGGGAAGAGACCATCATTATGTTCCCCATTGGCCAGTGGATTTTTTAAATATCACCATAATATATCATCCATCAGAGTTCTGTGTCAGTCAAAACTGCAAGTATTTCAATATCCATGAAAATTTTACCCTAAACCTGTATATTAATGAATAGTCAATAGGTTTATTGGTTATTTCTCCCTGTAAGTTAACTTAAAGCAAAACATGATTTAAAGTAAAAAAAAAATTTTTTTTTTTTACCTTTTTCATTACGTTCAGGAATAAGAACATTATCCACTGTGACATGGGCTGTTTCCTAAGAGAGGAAATACACACTGAAGTAATGCCATTTCATAAGTCTAGAAAGAACAGGATCTTAACAGAAATCCAAAGCTCCCCCTGGACTATACAGTGCAATAGAGTAGAATCTAATTTAGAAGAAAGCTAGTGGAAAGCAAAGTTACTTTATTTAATCCAATAGTATTCATTGCCATATACAGTTAAGCCTTCCATACCACTGCAAAAACTCAATGTCATTGTTATAGTCAATTTTAAATGACTTCTAATGCTATAAAAAATGATTACTGCCAATTTATTTTCTCCAATAAAAACCAACGGCAACATGCAAAATGCCAACTAAAAGAGGAAAATTAAAAACTGAATTAAGACAAATGCATAGCTCACGGCGCTCTGAATAGTTCCAAGCCTCATCTATGACAGATCACCATGAGGAGAAAGCTTTTCATTCTTCAAACATTCACAAATCTCTAATTTCCTCAATCCCCAACTAAACAAAGAGTAATGAGAGAAATAAGGCTTTTCTGGTTCTAGAAAAGTACCTGCAAATCCAGCCTTTTTCTGCCTAACAATTTCATTTCTCATGCTCAATTATACATGCAACCAAGTTCAAGGTTCATTATCTATGCACATACACTCTACCTTGGGTAACATGTTTGGAAATCCATCTCCCTGATGCCTCTGTTCTGAAGGATTCAAGGCTGCTCCTGGAAGAGAAATAAGGGGAGCTAGATGCAGAAAAAATTTATGTCTCTAATAAGCAGGTTTTTTTTTTCTTTCTTAGACAGTGAAAATAAACACCTTCCCAGTAATGTTAATTTCTAAAGCCCAGTTTCATTCTCTTTGAACGGTAACAAGTATGCATATGTGAATAGCTTTCTAAGGATCAAATATGATTCAAACATGCTTTTGTTCACTTAACACACAAGAGCTACCTTAAATTATTGTTAGACATCATTAAATATATTGAGCATAAAGCAGAAAACAGAAAGGGAAAAAGCAACACTGTATCAGCTTTTTGCCCCTATATTTTAAAGTTTTACAATCATGGGATTTTATCTCCTGAGATTAGTTTATTTTTTTATCCCATCTTATGCCTTAAGGTGTTAGAGATGTGTGCGTGTGTGCGTGCGTGCACACATGCATGTGTTCAACCACAAATACCTACCACCCTCTACCAAATACACACTGTAACTTTTGTTTTGTTTGAATTGAGGCAGTCTATGTAGCTTCCTACGAAAGATGAAAACCCTGAAATATTTCGCTGTCACATCTGACATTTTTATTTAGACTTCAGAAAAAATTTATTTCATCTAGTTTTTCTTAGATTGTATTCTAGTGTTTTCAAAATTATTTTGCTTAGAAGACTGGCAACAAAATGTAATCAGTTAATAACAGACTTCTTGAGCAAACTATGAACCAAATAGATCTGGCAGACATTCTCTAGAACATTCCATCCAGAAGAATATACGCATATTTCACAAGTGTACATTGAACAAGCCCCAGAATAGACTGTATTCTGTGCAATAAAATAAGCCTCAGTAAATTTGGAAGGATTGAAATCATACAAAGCATATTCTCTGACCACGATGGACCTAAATAGAAATTCATAACAGAAGAAAATTTGGGAAATTCACAAATACATGAAAATTAAACAACAAATCCATAAGCAACCAATGAGTTCAGGAAGCAATCACAAAGGAGATTAGAAAATACTTTGAGATAAATGAAAATGAAAACAAAACATACCAAAACTTATGGGACACAGTAGAAGCAGTGCTTAAAGGGAAATTTATAGCTGTAAATGTCTACCTTAAAAAAGAAGAAAAATCTTAAATCAATAACCTGAATTTTCACCTTAAGGAACTAGAAAAGAAAGAGTAAGCTAAACCGAAGGAAGCAGAAGGAAAGAAAGAATTAAGATTACAGCGGAAATAAGTGAAATAGACAACAAAAACAAAAGAGAAAATCAATGCAACCACAGTGGTTCTTGGAATTATCCCAAAATTGACAACCCTCTAGATAGACTAACCAAGAAAGAAAGAAGGAGATTCAAACTGCTAAAACCAAAAACAAAAGAGGAGACACAACTACCAACCTCATAGAAATAAAAAGAATTACAAGAGAAGGTGATGAATACCTGTACTAAAAAAATCAGATAACTGAAATGGCAGACAGATTCCTAGAAAGTCACAAACTGCCAAAACTAACTCAGGAAGAAACAATCTGAATGGATGTATTGTAAGGAAAGAGATTGAATTAATAATCAATGATTTCCCACAAACAAAAGCACAGGTGAATCCTACCAAACATTTGAACAAAATTTAGCATCGGTTCTTTACAAATTCTTCCAAAATAGAAGAGGAAGTTAACAACACCCAAATCGTTCTATGAGACCAAGGACTAAAAATATGTCTGGATGAAAAAGCCAAAAGAATAAGGATGCTGATTCAAAAGAATTTCCAGCCTAAGAGCCCAGAGTCTGTAACGTGAGACCCAAGATCACTCTTGTTGAAGTCAATAAATTGAAAGGGGAATAAACAGAACAGGTGACATTAGAAAATTATTTTATTGATAAAGATGAATGGAAAGAGCTTCATGAGCTTTACTTATCAGGTTGCTCTAAATGGAAGGCAAGACACAGCATCACAAACCGACAGTAGGGAAAGGTTAGGCCACTGTGAAATGGATAGCAGACAAGTAGAGTTAGGGGCCGTGGCATAAACACAGCAGTCAAGATAAAAGATACATCCCAGGGTTAGTTTGCAGGTATTATTTGCACTAAAATACAGTGGGTGGGGTGGGGTGGGTGGGGCGTGCCTGGGTGGCTCGGTGGGGTAAGCTGCTGACTCTAGGTTTTGGCTCAGGTCCTGCTCTCAGGGTCCTGGAATGGAGCCCTGGCTCCTGCTCTGTGTGTGGGGAGTGTGCTCAAGGACTATCTATCTCCCTTTCTCTCTGTCCCTCTCCCCATTTGTACCTTGCACACACGTGTGTGTGTGAGTGCTCTCTCTTCCTCTCTCAAATGAATAAATAAATCTTCAAAAAAAAGAAAATACAGGGAGGAGAATCCAATTATATTTTGACTTCTAATCATATGATAAAACTAATTATAAAAGTATATTTTACTCGAATATTGTGATTCTGGTTATGATTCAAATAGGTTCAGAGTTTGGGATGGAGAGCTAATTCTAAATTTTAAAACATATAGTTTCTAAAAAATTTAAAAAACTGAACAAGTGGTAGAAAGGAATGTGTTGTATAACTTAGGCAATAAGGAAAGAAAATATCACCAAAAAAAAAAAAAAAAAAGTAATAAAAGCCTTTAGAGAAAGCCTAGAGAAAGGCTTTTCTTTTTTTTTCTTTTTTTCTTTTTTAGAGAAAGCCAGGTAAGGAATCAAGTGACACAACATGACCAGTCAATGTCTTGAATAAAAAGCAATATTTACATTTAAAAATTACATCACCTATAAAATGGACCGAGAGCCACATATAAGAATCAAAAATGTTTACCATGGTTCACAATCAAATGGATAGCTCGATGATGCCCCATCTCCTGGAGAATCTCTAAAAGGTCTCCGATGGTCTTGTTTTTCTGTGCCCAGGACCAAAGTAATTCTCTTGTTCCACTTTTACCTTGGTCTACATATTTTTCAATGTGACGAACATCCAGCCAGCTGTTTGAAAGTCGCTCCGCTGTGGAAATTGGAATGGGAAGAACCAAAATAAATAAATAAATAAAATAATAATAATAATAATTTTTTTACTTTGATTGGGATACTTGTTTGGGGCTATTTTATCTATTTATTTCATATTATTTATACTTTTGATTTTGAACTAATTTCAGTGTCTACTTCCCACCCAACTTCCCATGTTACCATTTTACATTACCTAGTACAATGTTCAGAACCAGTCATAACTCAATTGCAGACCTTATTTTATGTTCACTAGTTCTTTCTACAAATGTCCTTTTCCTGTTCTATGATCCTACCCAGTTTCCCACAGTGCCATCTCTTGGCACTTCTTTTTTTTTTTTAAGATTTTATTTATTCATTTGACAGACAGAGATCACAAGTAGGCAGAGAGGCAGGCAGAGAGAGAGGAGGAAGCAGGCTCCCTGCTGAGCAGAGAGCCCGATGTGGGGCTCCATCCCAGGACCCTGGGATCATGACTTGAGCTGAAGGCAGAGGCCTCAACCCACTGAGCCACCCAGGCACCCCCTCTCTTGGCACTTCTTAATCCCGATTCTCATGGACTTCAGTCTTTCCTTGTGTTTAAGGACAGCGAAATACTACTACGTCTTCTTCAGTGCATAGTATCAAGAGGTTCATGGTGACCATGTCCTATCACTAGTGATCCTGACTTGATTGCTTAGTTAAGGTGGTATCTGCCACCTTGATAGGTTTCTCTACTATGACATTACCTTTCCCTGTAAAATTAATAACTATGTTGGGGGAGATAACTTTGAGACTATGGAAATACCCTGTTTCTCCTCACGTTTTACCCATAAACACTTGCATCCACCAGTGGATTGTGGATACCATAACAATTTTTGTGGTCTTTGCTTAATGTGATCTTTTATTTCCCCTTCCTCCTCCTATGTTAACTATAATTCTTCTGCAAGAAAGTGCTCTCCACTCTCCCCCATTTAATTAACTTATTTAAATCTGTAGGCTCATGAATGTTTATTTTATTCTATAGATTAAAATCCAGTATTATAATTATTGGCTTTGGTGCCACAATTATTCCAGCTCTGTCCATTCAGGTTGCTTGCCATGTTCTTCTGATAGCCACATGGTTTCCGGAACACTTCCTTATTTTCTGACCCTATGAGATGCTCCAGGCTCATTTTGCATTTCCCCCACCCCAGCCCTGGAATTGATTGCCTTTCCCAGGAGTCCTGGTTGCTTTTATTAGATAATGTATTTAGAGGACAAGATGTAGGTGCTAGATGCTTTCATGACTGCCAGAGTTCCATTGCTTCTAGGCCGTCCAAGCAGACAGAGCTAAGAAACTTAGGTATGTGCATGAGCCCGCACACCTGTATTTCTCTGTCTGTACACATCTTGAAAACCATGATTTTATACGGATAGCTGTGATTCTAAATCAATACCACATGGTGTATTTTAGCTCTTCCTCATTTGTAACTTTAATGAGAGCATTTGTAACTAATAGTGAGAGCAAAGTTTCTTGCTGTTTTCCCAAACAGCAAGAAACTTTGCTCTCACTATTTACAATGTCTTTACTTCTTTGTTCTTTGTCCCTCTGAGAAACACTTTAACTAAAATACATCACGTACGTATCATTCTATTTGCTCTCAGCTTAAGAATGTTCAGGTAAGAGCTTATTTTCCCAAAGTTACTAGGTTAGTTCTTTTCTTCGTCACTCCCTTTGGTGTGGTTACTCAAGGTTAGGTTCTAGTGTTGCAGTTTTAATGGAATGCTGTTTTAAATTTTTGTTCAATACTTTCCCGCTGCTGAACATTTTGAGCAATTAAAAGTTAATATCTGGGTAGCATCGGGGGAAACGTTCTACTGGGATATTAGGGGTTTAATTGCTCAAAAACAGCATATATGACTTATTTAAGGTCTGGTATAAATATCTTGAAGCTGTACTTACTGAGAGTATATGAGTTTGTATGACACCCCAAGTTAATGGGATTCTCTGCACAACTTCCAAATCTTGAGGTGTATTTTAAGGCAAAGGAGGGAGAAAGAAACCAAATGACAGATCAAATGGGTGTCTTTCTGGCCCCTGGGACAATGCTCCCAGATTAACCCAGTCATCTTGAGCACTAAAATTAGCAATGTGATTGGGAGTTGGTGATGGTGATGGCAGCATTCTCTCCTACCTTTATCCTCTGGAAAGTCTAAATAAGTTAGGAAGTCAGATACACATCAATAGATAAAATCCTATTATCATCTGAGCGTGGTCATGGGGAACCCCAACGTATCACCGTAACTGGTCATGGAAATCAGCCTTCTCTTCCTCTGCCGCACATAAATTTGGAAGCTCCTCTCCAGCAGTAACCAAGGTAAACTCACTGAAGGACACACCTATTCACCAATGATATTCTCCAAAGGTTGCCATCCTTTTAAAAGACGAGCAGGAGCTCAGATCAGAGATGCCCAATAAGCTCCCTAGGGAACTATCTGTGTTCTGTCTATTTCAGACTCTGAAGTTTAAAAACAATTTCTTAGGAAGCTACTACACTAGTTACAGTATTTCAATCAAGACATCAGGAAGGCAAACATCTTCTGATCCAATATGGCATCCTTTCTCCCCACATTTTCCATCCTTCCACCTTTTGCTGGGTCCTTCTATTTCCTCTAACTTTACATTTTTGCTGAGAGTATAAGTAAATCCTGAAAGTTGACAGAAATCACAATATGAAATCATAACTGCCCCTCTTTCTGTGAACCCAAAATTGATGTGGTAAATATTACCAGTGCCCACCAACATTTCCCGTCCTCTACCCCACCAGAGAGGAAGGATTAGGTCTTGGGTTAGTTAGCTTGGGTCCTGGCTTGGGTTAGTTATGCCTGTGTATCTCTTTCAGCCAGAAACACAGAAGCCAGGGCACAACGCACCAGGCTCCCATTCCTGCCACAGCAATGGCAGAAGCACATGCCATGGGAGAGCCTCAGGATCAAAGCAGCCTGGAATGCTGGGCCAACACATGGGGGCCTGGACCCTCAGCCCTCTTCCCATGAGCAAAAGGCACACTCCTATCATGTTAACCACTGAATGATTTTAGTGGTGATTTTCCTGCAGTCTCACTTGGGTCCACCCTGATGAATACACACAAAGTTTTATCTAGGGTGTTCTGTTACTTCAGTCATGTCTTGCATCCGAGAAGAGTGAAAGGAAGTGGCACCTTTTGTGACTACATGTCAAAGGATGATAAACTCGAGACATTCCATATGAATGCATGCTTAGGCTGCAGAGGAAAAAACAGCTACAATAAATTATCTGACATCAGTAAGTTGGAATGTCTTTGCCTTTCTTCCATATTTTAAGTTCTGGCAAGAGTATTTTTATTATTTCTTTCTTAGAAGAGATGATGTCTCATCAAGAGACAAGGACTATCCAAATGTCCATATGTATTTTAGATAGCTTATCACTTAAAAAAAAATGGAAGGGGACCTTCAAAGCAAGAATATTTGGCAAGACATAGTGACTATTTTAATGCATTTCTTTGATGATGTAGTCTGCCTTTTGGTTGAGGCACAAATTTCATAAACACTTTATTTAACTATTTCTAGAAGCTCTTAGGGGAAATAGTGCAAATCAGTATAGTTTGTTAAAAAGAAAGCCACGGGCCCCAAAGGGCGTCACTTAGGCCAAGTCACCAAACAGGGCTTAATATCTAATCTAACTGGAGTTTCAACTTCCCCCAGAAATATAAATCATAGTCAGTCAGAAATTTTCTCATCAGGGCCAATGAAGTAATCTGTTACGTGGGCCCTCTCTATCCCCAAAGGAAGATGAGGTCATCTTCATGATAAAAAACTATGTTCTTCTCCTTAAGGGAAAGTGATCTTGCCAGGACCCATCCTTTTCTTTTACGAATAACTTTCTTGACCCACCATCTTTCCTGTAGAAACCTTCCATCTTGTACAACTCCCTGAACTACCCTGTTTGCTAGATGGGATCCAGACTGATTCATTAATCATTAAAGAAAGCCAATTAGATCTTCAGATTTACTTGGTTGAATTTCACTTTTTTTTTTTTTTTTTTGTAACAAGTTGGAACATAGGTTTGATGTGCTAGCAGTACAGTAACTGCATACATCAAGTGTGGGTAGAGGGGCACCTGGATGGCTCCGTCAGTTGAGTGCCTGGCTCTTGATTTCAGTTCCGGTCACGATCTCAGGGTCATGAGATTGTACCCCGTGTCGGGCTCCATGCTCAGCACAGAGTCTGCTTGAGATTCTCTCTCTCCCTCTGCCCCTCCCCATGCTCATGCATTCTCTCTCTCTCTCTCAAATAAATAAGTAAATCTTTAAAAAAAAAAAGAAAAGAAAAGAAAAAGAAAGCATGTGTGAAGTAAGAAGAGGGTTCCCTAACTAAAGATGGAGGCGTCCTGGGGACACCTGGCTGGCTCTGTCAGTGGAGCATGAGGCTTGGATCTTAGGGTGGTGTGTTCAAGCCCCACACTGGGTGTAGAGATTATTTAAGAACAAAATCTTATAAAATCTTAAAAAGAAAAAAAGATGAGGCCATCATGGAAGGCTTCTTACAGGAGTGGTTTCTGGAGCATGGCGCCAGGTTTAAAACTGTAAGTCTTTCTAAAGAGAGGCCAATTCTCAAGGAATTATTAGATGGAATATACTATACGGGGGAGGAAAAAGAAAATCACCGGACTTTCAATTGGAAAATAAGATAAAAGACTGAACTCTGAGGTTATATTGTCTTCAGAAAAGTCACCAGTCAAGACCAAGGACCTCGTGGCCTCGGGATAAATGCATGAAAATGTGGGTTTAGTGGCGGCTCTGCCATTGACCTATGGTGCAACTCTAGGCAAGTCACTGAGCGGTTTCAAACTTGTCATTAATAAATATCCTTTGAAATCCATTTGAAATCCCTCCCAAAACAGACACTAAGTTTCTCTAGTCTGCTCTTTATAGGATGACCTTAAAATACCCTCAGTGTTTAGAACACTTCCCAGTCTCCAAATTAACATGCCAACAGGGGAACACTAAATATCAAATTTCAGCGAAGTGAAAGTTAAGGTTTCTACTTTTTCTATTAGTAAATTAATTGGCTAATATTTATAGAGTATTAGGCATAAAATAGGCATAATGAACTCTATCAGTTATTATATTTATGCAACATACAATAGGCTTTAAAAAAAAATAAAACAGCTTCCTCTGGGGGCACCTGGCTGGCTTGGTCAGAAGAGCATGTGACACTTGATCTCAGGATTTGTGAGTTCAAGCCCCACAATGGGTGTAGAGGTCACCCAAAAAAAATAAATAAACAACAACAACAAAAACCAGATCCCCCTCCACCTTGAATCTTTGGCATAAGACATGACATGACTTGGGACAGACAGGAGGAGAGAGGACACCCTTGTGGAGTCCCACAGTCAGGGAGGAGTGTGAGGGAGTGACATTGTCACCAGTTAGACCCCAAGACCTGACCATTACTGCCTGCCCCTCTGCTTGTACACTTTGTCTTATATTTTTCCCTAAGCTCTTCTTTCCGGCTTTCCCCTTAACTCAGCGAAGTGAAACCCCAAAACCACTCCTGCAAGGGATGGCTTCTGCCCTCACAAGACCTCCTGCTGGTCCAGAAGACCCAGACCATTGGAGCTGAACCTGACATGAATCTGTGCAGGTAGACCACAGAGTGGCCTCTGGAATGATCTACAGTTACCTTTACTTCACCATAATATGAAAATCTCTGCCCAAGAAGGAGCCTCAGCCTCATTAACATAGCACACAAGATCGGTAGAGGATGTGACCTCTTGCCTGCCTCTACTGAGGACAACACAGCTTCCCTAGCTAAATATTCATCCTAACCCTAAACAAGAGGAACCCATTCACCCTCTCTGTAGGAGTCCTGGCTTTGGAAACCATCCCCACCGCACCCCACCCCTGTGATCTTCTTATTTGCTGCAGATGAAAGTTTTCTTTGTGGGACAACTGAACCTGGTGCCTGACTCACCAAGGCATGGCAGACCCATGTTGGTTGGGTAACAACATTCGCTCCCTTTACAATGGGGGTGGACTGGGGCAAGGTTTAAGGGCTGAAAGAAGACAATCAGGTGGGGAATTGTTCCAGAAGGGAAGGAAAGGGCCTGATAGGGCCAAGAGGAGGCGCGTAGGCTTACAGCGGAGGCTTCATGTTAAAGAAAAGGCGAACAAGCCCCATAGAGTCTCTGTGTTACCTTGGTACGAATGCACTTGACACATAGCAGACATTGGCGACATATTTGCTGAGTGACAGACAGAGGCCCTGAGTGTTAGCGTACAGACTGAAACTCTCCTGAAAGCAAATGAGGTCAGTGGAAGACTTCTGAGAAGGTGACGCCAAGGGGGAAGCTCCAGTTGTGGGAGAATCCATCTGGTGGCAACACTAGCAGGCGTCTCACCAACAATATTCGCACACAGAAAGGTAAAAACACTGTGGCTCACAATTCTCACAGTAGGAAAAGAACAGCTTACCACTGCCAAGGAGGTCTGGAGTTAACTTTTCATGTCAGATTTCCCACATAATTCTATTCCCATTTTTAACTTTCTGAATTTCCCTTTTAAAAGGGCAACAGACCACGGTCTGGGCCCTGTCATCCTGTTACTTGAGGCACCACCTATGCCAAGAGAGCTGAGGTTTGGATTTCCTAACACTGACCAGGGTCAGAGGGTTCTGGATTTGCCCCAGGTCTATATAAAGCAAGGTGTTTGTCTGTCTTTCTTTCTTTCAAGATTTTATTTATTTATTTGACAGTGAGAGCAATCACAACTAGGCAGAGAGGCAGGCAGAGAAAGATGGAGAAACAGGCTCCCTGCTGAGCAGAAAGCCCAATGTGGGGCTCGATCCCAGGACCCTGAGATCATGACCTGAGCCAAAGGTAGAGGCTTAAACCACTGAGCCACCCAGGCGCCCTGCGAAGTGTTTTCCAATAGTAATAGTTCACCATGTAAAACTGATACAGGCTCAGCTGAAATGGATACTGCATGTATGGGGTTACTTCCAGGATGAGACATGAAATACATTTTCTTTTTCTCTAACTGGGGATTCACAGTGCAATCTTAATAGCTTTTCTTCAACGATGATGCATTCTGCACAGAAACACCACAAAACAGCATTATTTAGCATCTATAAAATGTATAGTTCATTTGGAACAGATTTAGAAAACAAGAGCTTCAGAGTGATGGGACAGGAATGCAGACTCTTGGCAAGTTAGTTATATCCTTCAGTATTCATGGTTTTCTCTAATCTTCCTTGTTTTCTTCCAGAACACAGAACTCTGTTTATTCACAGTACTAAACAAAGAGTAAAATTCTCAACAACTAATTGCGTTGGTAAACTCGAGCTCTCTAAAGGAAAAGATAAATTAAGAAAAATATGCTGCAGTTAAGCATTATTTAAAACGTTGGGGGGGATTGTTTTGTTTTGTTTTTATTTAAGATTTTATTTATTTATTTGACATACAGAGATCACAAGTAGGCAGAGAGGCAGGCAGAGAGAGGGGGGAAGCTGGCTCCCCGCTGAGCAGAGAGCCTGATGTGAGGTTTGATACCAGGACCCTGGGATCGTGACCTGAGCCAAAGGTAGAGGCTTTAACCCCCTAAGCCACCCAGGAGCCCCAAAACGTTGTTTTTTGGAAGGCAAATCTTTCGTTTGAACAACATCTTGGCAGAACAGAAACTAAAAAGTCCACCTGAAAAGTTCAGAGATTAGTTTACCTGAAGACACTGATTGCTTAATAATCATTTAATGTTCAAAGTTCCTTTAGGGCTTTGTTTTGAGAGGGCAGAACTATCTAGGTGGTGCTAACCACGGGGGGAATTCAACTGCAGAAATCACTCCATATGCAAATAGCTCTCTGAAGGGGTTTTTTAGAATAACGCAACACACCCTTGTTTGGAATCTGTATTTGCATAAAACCCCATGCCAAAACCCCTAGTAAGTTAAGACTGCACAGTTAGTTTTGAAATAACAAGATGGGAAAAGGAAAAGATGCCTCTGTTCTTTCTTTCTACAAAGCACACAACACAGGCCTTCTATTTATTCATTCATTCATTCATTTATGATTTTATTTATTTGAGAGAGAGAGAGAGTATGTGTGTGTCAAGCAGGGGGAGGAGCATGGGGAGAGGGAACACAGACACCAAGCAGAGAGCCTGGCACAGTGCTCAATGCAGAGCTCAGTCCTCGGACTCTGGGATCATGACCTGAGCAGACGCTTAACCCACCGAGCCACCCAGGCGCCCCAAGGCCTTCTTTAAAAGAACACACAACTGAAGATATTTTTAATTGCAAAAGAAGTCAAACAAAAGTCAAATGTGTAAGTTGGCTCAACTCCTCTTACCAGACTACCACAATAACACCCACCAGCTAATAAATTTTATGAGAAGTAATTCTGAGCCATACTTAAGCTTATGTTTACTTTTTACCCATACTTGAGCAGGACTTATTTTCCATGGCAGGGCTGTGTCTGATTTCTCAGGTATCCTCCCCTGTGCCCTGCTCCCTCAAGCCCAGATTCAGGTACACGCGTAACATTAACTACCTCTGGGAAACAACTTAAGAACAGTTCACCCTCAACACCAGCGTTTCAGGCTAAAGCTCAGAAACTGTGTGATTCCATACCCGGGTAATGATCAGTACTGTTTCCCCACACTTTCTTCCTTTGTTCAACTTCTTTATAGAATCTGTATAGGCCTACTGCCTATACAAATTGGCAAAATCAAATTGGAAAATCTCGAGAGCAGGGACCACAACTTGTATCTAGTACAGTGCTTTGTTTAATACTCTTCCCCATGAGCTTCGGATGTTTAGCAGGCATCTGTTCATCATTCATTCAATCACAGATATTTACAGAATGCCTACTCTGTGCTAGGTACAATTTTAGATGCTAGAGCAGTAAGCAGGAAACAAGGCAAACAAAACATCCCTTGCCCCCTTGAAGCGTGTATCTAGACGGGCAAAAAACAAATGAAGAGAGATAAGTGTTTGAGTGACAGTAAGTGATGTGAAGACAAATGAAGCAGGAAAGGAACATAAGGACCCCGGGGTGTCAATTTTTATAAAGTGGTCCGAGTAGATGATAGTTAAGAACACAAAGGAAGTGAGGAAATAAGCCTCGGGGTTACCTGCAGGAAAAATGTCCCTGGCGTGTGCCAGGAGAGACCAATGCAGTTGCCATGGGGCAAACAAGAAGGAAGGGAGAAAAGCCATGTAGGACTTTGGGGTCTACTGTGAGATGGGAAGCTACTGAAGGGTTCTGAATAGGACAATGACTTTAGCTCACTGGCCACTGGCTGAAAAGTAACTCCAGGAGGGCAAGGGCAGTAGCAGGGTGCCCAGTTAAGAGGCTGCTGAAAGGTGTGCCTGGGTGGCTCAGTCGGTAGTTAAGCGTCTGCCTTCGGCTCAGGTCATGATCCTGGGATACTGGGATCAAGCCCTGCATCTGGCTACTTGCTCAGCAGGGAGCCTGCTTCTCCCTCTGCTGCTCTCTCCCTCCTTCCCTCTCTCTCTCTCTCTCTCTCTCTCTCTCTGTGTGTGTGTGTGTGTGTGTGTGTGTGTGTGTGTGTGTGAAATAAATAAATAAATAAATAATCTTTAAAAGAGGCTCCTGACATTATTCAGTGGGACCTGATGGTGGTTTGAACCAGGCTGGTGATGGCGGCAGTCCTAAGAAACAGTCAGATTATCTTCAGATAGAGCCTGAAGGCAGAGTTAACAACATAGACTTAGAGACTTGAATGTGGTTTGTGTGAGAAAGCAAAAAGTCCTAGAAGACCGTATTTTCAGCCTGAACAAGTGAAGGATGGGGTTGCCATTAGCCAAGATGGGGAAAAACTTTGGTGGAGGGAAGCCTTTCTGGGCTGTTATGTTGGAGACGTCTGTCAAGCAGGCAAATAGAAGAGATGGTGCTGATGTCGGAGAGGGAGATGCAGGCTAGACACCGGGCAGTTATTAGCATATGGATGGAACCCACAAGATCGTGGGTATGGTAGATACATAGGTCTGTGGACTAATCCCATGGGTACTCAGGGAGGTCAGAGAGATACAGAGGAACCTGCAAGATGAGAAGAAAATAAACAGTGTAAGTTCTAGAAGTAAAGAAAGTGCCTCAAGGAGGAAGGAAGTGTATCAAATAAGAGGAAACTGAGAACTGACCATAGCTTTAGCCACTGTGATGAGAGGTATTTTTTTAAGGTTTTTTTAAAAAGATTTTATTTATTTATTTGATAGAGAGTGAGAGAGAGAATGACAGGGGAGAAGGTCAGAGGGAGAAGCAGACTCCTCATGGAGCTGGGAGCCGGACGGGGGACCCAATCCCGGGACTACGGGATCACGACCTGAGCTGAAGGCAGTGGCTCAACCAACCGAGCCTCCCAGGCGCCCCAGGATGAGAGGTATTTTAATGGAAGAGTGGGGGTGAAAGCCAGATTGGAGCAGGTTCCAGGGAGAATGGAGGGCCTGGAATGTAAGTCGCCCTTTTACAGATTTTCACCTCAAAGGGAACAGGGAAATGGGGTGGTAACTTAGACTAAAAAAGATCTAGAAAGGACACTGTAAGATGGGAGAAATTCCATGGTCGTCAAAAGAACACAGGCTCTGCTCCACTTTCAAGGGGTGGGGGGGAGAAGCATCACTCCTCATTCCTTAAGCGTAGGCTGCACTTAGTGACTTTCTTCCAAAGCATATGTGAAGAGGGGAAGAGAGAGAGTATCACCAAAGCAAATTGATGGATATGACCTCAACTCTGGTTAATGTCGACAGGGGTAAGATGACTTACCCCTATAGTGGGTATCCCTGATATGATGTCCTGAAAATGGCACTTTACCTCTGCAGTCTGCCTCTCAAAAATCTGTTTTTTAATTTTTTTTTTAAATAAAGGCACCCCTTTCAGCAGCCTCTTTTTTTTTTTTAAGATTTTATTTATTTATTTGACAGACAGAGATCACAAGCAGGCAGAGAGGCAGACAGAGAGAGGAGGAAGCAGGCTCCCTGCTGAGCAGAGAGCCCGATGCGATGGGGGGGGAGGGCGGGGGCTCGATGCGGGGCTCCATCCCAGGATCCTGGGATCATGACCTGAGCTGAAGGCAGAGGCTTTAACCCACTGAGCCACCCAGGCGCCCCTTTCAGCAGGGCTCCCTGCTACTGCCCTTGCCCTCCTAGAGTTACTTCTCAGCCAGTGGCCAGTGAGCTAAAGTCATTGTCCTATATATATATTTTTTTTTAAAGATTCCATTCATACATTTGTCTCAGAAAGAGAGAGTGAGCGTGTGACTACAGAAGCAGTGGGGAGTGGCAGGCAGACGGGAGAGTAGGGAGCCTGACTCCGGACTCGATCACAGGACCCTGGGAATCGTGACCTGAGTCAATGGCAGACGCTTAGCTAACTGAGCCACCCACATGCCCCTGCCTTTCAGAAATCCGTAACCTCAGTCTAATCATGAGTAAAACATCAGTAAAATCTTGGTCAAAAGACATTCTACAAAATGGTAGGCGAGTACTGACAAGTACTCCTCAGAACCATCAAGGTCATCAAAAACTAGAAAAGTCTGAGACACCATCACAGTGAAGCGGGGCCTGAGGATACATGATGACTAAATGTAATCTCGGATGGGACCCTGGGAGAGAGAAGGGGGGTTAGGAAAAAAATGAAGGAAATCTGAGTAAAATATTGACTTTGATAATAATAATGCACTGATATTGTAACAATCGTGCCACACTAATGTAAGATGTTAATAACAGGGGAACTGGATGCAGAGTATATACGGAAGATATAAAAGAGGAGAATTTTTTGTACAATCTCCTAAAGTTTTCTGTAAATTGAAAACTGTTCTAAATAATAAAATCTATCTAAACATTTTTTAAAAAAGAACATAGGCTCTGGAGTCTGACCATCTGATTAGAATCCCAGTCTGCACTTTACTAGTGACTTAAGTTACTTAAATTCTCTGAGAGTCAGTTTCCTTACCTATGAAGTGGAAATAGGAAAAATACCTACCTCACAGAATTTTCGTGACAAATGACATAATCCACGTGAAGTGTTTAGCACAGAGTGTCTGGCAAAGAGCAAGCCCTGGATAGATGGCAGCTTTTATGATTATTATGACTATTATTTCGATTCTTTATTGAATATTCAAAGACACATTTAATGTGATTTTATACTTAATTTGCTTTAAAGTAATTAATAATAATTTCTATGATAATTTCATTTCTTTTTTTTCAAAGGGAAAAAAACCCGAATACAACCCATTCCAGACTACCTGTAAAAGGGTTTCTTTCCCAGGGTATCACAAGTGTTGAAACGGGTCATGGTGTGCACTGCTCCAAACAGTTTAACTCAAGTACTACCCTATGATAATGTAATGAAATGACTTGTCACCGGAGGCTCTGTTACCACGTCTGGAAGGGAGTATAAGATCAGTAACATTTTCAGCTTGGGCTCCTCCTTTCATTACAAAGCCATAAAATCATCATTGACCAGAGAATGTATTACCTTGTGATTTCCTCTTCTTAACAACCATATGTGACAAAAGGGACTTGAGGAGTAATATGAAGAATATGTTTAAGGATTAAAAACAATTAAGTGGAGAACTCAAAGAGTGTGGTAAAATAACTGGTATATTAAGATGCTACTAAAGGAGAGAATTTGGCCAGAGCAATGGCTCCCAAGCCAGGCTGTGCATCAGACTCACCTTTGCAAAAAACAGAAAGATGCTAGATCCTTAAAGCAACCGCTGAATCAACAGCTCTGCGGGTGGGGCCTAGGCATTTCTATCTTATTTATTTATTTATTTGAGAGAGAGAGAGAGCAAGAGAGCGCGCACGATCCGGAGTGGGGGGTGGTGGGAATGAGAAGCAGAGGGAGTGGGAGAGGCAGGCTCCATGTTGAGCAGAGAGCCCGACGCAGGGCTGGATCCCAGGACTCTGAGATCATGACCTGAGCTGCAGGCAGATGCTTAACCGACTGAGCCACCCAGGCACTCTGGCATTTGTATCTTTAAAAGACTGCACAGATGATTCCTGTTTGTGAACAACTAGGCTGCCATATGATCTACCTGTGTCAGAGCTGCCTTTGTAAATGTCATCTGATATTCACCATCATCAAGCATCATGATCCGCTTGAAACAGTCTTATCTATTACCTTGCATTGTTTTCTACATGGAATTTTGGACACTATCTTCAGGCTCTCTGCTGTCCTGAGCGTAAAAGGGACTGTGTCCCTGATTCAGTCCTCCAGCACTCTTGCCTTCACCCTCTAAGGTCAAGTTTTCCCTCCCTCTTCCTCTTCCCATCTTTCTCCTTTCCCCATGCCAATAGGGAAACTCAGCATCTATTTAACATGGGCAGTGCCCTCAACCACCCTGAGCTGAGTCAGGCTTCCCTTCTGGCTGAGCCAATAATTCATGAAACAGCTGCTCTGTACTAGGTCTCCTTTCAGAGTTACATAGTCTAGCTATGTGCACAGTAAATCATAGCTGGAGAATCAAGGAATAGGTATTTTAGATTCTTCCCCTATGAAAGAATATACAAAGGAACAATGGCCAGACTCTATATAAAAATAGAATGGTGACTCACAACATGCATTAACCAGTCCAGGAGGCCAATCTCCTATACACAGTAACTAGTCTGAGAAGTCATGTTTGCATCTGTAGCAGCTAGTCCAAGAAGCCAAACGATAATCTCTGTAGCAATCAGTCCCACATAGTTACGACTCAATTGACAACAGTCATCTTCCCTGATTTTTGCCCCTGCTTCCAATTCAGGACCATCCTGAAAGAGCCAAATACACCCTAAACAATTCTGCTAGTTAGCCAGTCCATAGCTTCTCCATGCCAACTCCTCCAATAGCAGAAGACCTGAAGCCTTCTCTTTTTTCTACCATAAAGCTTTTCCACTCCTGGCTTGCCTTTGGGTCTCTGTCAAATGCAAGTGATGGTGGCTAACTCCCTTGCTTTGAATAAATAGCTTTTGCTTGTTCTCATTTGGGTGGTCTTCACTTATTTCCACAACTAGAAAAATGGGGCTGCATGTTTGAAATGGCTCACTGACTTGTTCTTTCAGGGCTGAAATGAGTGTACTTTAGAGAGGCTATTTTAGAGAGTGTACTTGAGAGCGGAAAGAGCAGAGCAGTCAGTACTTGTGAACGTGAGGAAGCCATGGTCTGGAAGAGTAGTGTGACTGTGGGTAAGGGCACAGGCTGTGGATCCAAACAGGGAACAGTTGATAAACATTGAATGGTTTCAGGAGGGTAGCTGCCCCTTCACCCCGCCGAGGGACTCAAAGCGTTTTTGAAAGAGAAGGGGGAGCTCGTCTTCGGGTCGCAGGGAGTATTGTGTAGTTCCCTGGGCGAGGAACCGGCACTTTACCCGTGGGAAGCCCCCGCAGACCCGCGGTCTACGCGCTACGGGACCCGCGGGGTTGGCCGGCCGCAAGCGCGGCAGGTGGTACTGAGCATGCGCACCACGACCCAGCGCACCCACCCCCCCACCCCTGCAGCTCGCCGCCGCCTCCGAGGGCCGCACTCACCGAGGCCGCGCCAGCCCAGCGCGCCGTCGCAGCTGTCCAGCACCGCGCAGAGCTCGCTCAGCAGCGTCGGCGGCAGGTCGAACAGGAGCGTGTGCGCCGTGAGCGCGCCGCGAGCCCCGCAGCTCCTCGCCGCCGCCGCCGCCGTCCAGGCCATGGCTCGGCCGACGGAGACCAGGGGCCGGTCGGAGGACGGATGCGGAGCCCAGGCCTCTCCGCGCCCAGGAGGTGCGATTACACAACCGCGGAAATCCTGCTTCCACGACGGCGGCCAAGGCAGCAGAACTTGCCGAACCCCGTAAGGGGCGGGCCCCACATGACGCACGGCGCTGCCCGGCAGCGATGCCCCGGAGGACGGCCGCGGGGTCTCCCCTCTGCGTGGCCCTTGCCACAGGCTTTAAGTTTTGGCCAGCCCTGTCGTTGCCCTGGGTTTGGGGCGTGACGGGAGAGACAGAGTCGAGAGCGAGAGCTGGGGAAAGACCCGGAGGGCAGAACTCACAGAAGGGGGTTGTTACCCGCCTCTCTGCCGGCCCTGGCATGGGCCGGCTCCCGGTGGGATGGACAGAAGACCTGCCACGACTTCTTTGAAAAATGCATTTTGATTTACCCTGCCAGGAAGCAACCCATGTTTATCGAGGGACAGTTGGAAAACCCGGAAAAACTGAAAGAAGAAAACAGCTGAAGACAACCATTCAAAAGGTTTGGCACATTCTTCCTCCCAACTTTTACTGAAATTGAACAGATAAATGTGCATATAATGAAGTGATTGTTGGGAAAGACAAAACAACAACAACAACAACAACAACAAACAACAACAGGAAAGCAAAAAAGAGAACAAAATAGAAGAAAATTGTGTTCATTTTCTTCATGAGGCTGCCCATTCTCCACATTGCTACTTGGTTTTACTACATCCTTTTCTCCCTGGCCTGCCTTTCTTTCTTTCTTTTTAAGATTTTATTTATTTATTTGACACACACACACACACACACACACACACACACACAGAGAGAGAACACAAGCAGGAGGAGTGGGGGAGGGAGAAGCAGGCACCCCGCTGAGTAGGCAGCCCCAGGACCCCAGGATCATGACCTGAACTGAAAGCAGAGGGTTAGACTGAGCCACCCAGGCGCCCCCTCCCTGGCCTTTCTTGATAAAACATTGTTCCACTACTTTTTCCTTCTTCAAAGTATTTGACGGAGTCGTTTGCTTCCAACATGGAGTTTAAATAAAATTGATTATTGTATTTTAAAACATTCTATCGTGTGTGCTGTAATAGCCCATCACAGGCATGATACAAATGTTACTGATGAAAAAAGGAGATGCTTTGAAAGTGGTGAGAAAAAAATCCCAACCTTAATGACTGTGGAGTGGACAATTGTCATCAAATGAAAAATAGCAACCCTATTTGAAGGCTTTCAGATTTGTACTCTTTGGCAATGGTGCCCCCTAGAGACCAACATTGATGATGCATTATCATTTTGTACCCCTACCCCTCTCTGAATTCCCAGGCCGTTCTCAGCTAGAGTATACCACCAAATACACTTGAAAATTGATAAATACAATACTTTTGGGGCAAAGGCTTCTATATCCCTTTGTTTAAGTAGCTAAACTTTTACTGTCGATCTGAACACGCTTACGAAGCCCTATAACTCTCAAAGGGACTACCTGAATAAACTGAGCAAGAGAGGCAGGACCCAAGTGTTTGACAGCTACTGAGTTGGTGAACTGGTAGAACAGGGGATCCAAACTTAACCTCCCCCACACAGAGGAACCAGGAATCACCGTCGCTGAGTGAAGCAGTCAACATGGCCCGCTTTTCGAGATCTTCTGACTTAAAGAGAAGCAAGAAGTTTATGTAAAAGCCAGATTATGTGAAATCTATATGGATTATGTGAAAATTCTTGTATTTTCAGTGTTGGCAGCTAGTATCAGACCATGCTCCCTCCCTATTCCTTAAAACTGCCTTTGACTTTTGACTTTTGAATCATCAGTTTGTATCATTCACGGCTTCGCTGTTGCTGTCATCCACTGCTCCTCCACCTTAATTCTGCCCTCTCTGTTTTAGGCTATATAGCTCCTGCTCCCTGCAGTCCTCTCCAGTACTAATCCTATCTTAATCTTTGGTGATTTGAAATATTTGTTGGGCAAATGATGATCTTTCCAATACCCTGTCCTGCCAGTTCTTTGACTCTCCTCTCCTCCAGTAATCCTCTCTTCCACCCTATTTCAGCCAGTCATTCCCATGGAATTCCCTAGATCTTGTCATTATCAATAGCCACCTCTTCTTGTAATTTCTATTTCATGAATCCACTCTCTGACCACACCTCCTGTCCTTTTAGTGCATTCGTTCTAGTACTCTGACCCTAACAATCCTTCCCCCTTACCAGGATACCAAATCCAAAATCTTGCTACCTCTCCTCTGGCTCTACCCTCTCGATGCCCTTGCTTTTCTCTTTATCCATAAAGTCCACACTCGATTTTTATAATCCCTCTCCTGCATATGCTTTCCATTCTCTTGCTCCTCTCTGGCTTTGTTGAGCTCTCTTAAATCTACCATCCTGATTAGATAGAATTTTTTAATTTTGGGCTGTACACTTGTGTACCAGAATGTAGCTGGGGGTGGGATGGGGAATAAAAACCTGTTGATTTACTGAATTTAAAATCAAAACCATGACTTTCAAATGGGTCCTTTATGCTGCTGGGCTCTCACACTATGTGCCTTTAGTCCATTTACTCTGCTGGTCCCCTTGACAACTGTTTTATGCCTTCTCTTTTCTCAACTCCCTTTACCCTCTCCTCCATCCTTCTGTGCAGCTGATGATCTTGAGAATATTTATTAAGAGCACTGATGTATTAGAAAAAAAAAAAACTTCCACAGAATCTCAGCATCACATCTATCTACCTACCAGTATCTGAACAGACATACATGCCTTCCTCCTTTTCTATATGTAGATTATGTAGGTTCCTTTGTGAATCTGATCCCTTCATCTGTGCACTAGATATGATCTCCTTCCTGCCTCCTCCTCAAAGACATCAACGGCAGTGTTTTTCAGTCTCAGCTACATCATCAATTTCTCACTCTTTACCGTATCAATTCTATTGGCATACAAATACCATGTTATTTTTTCCACCTTAAAACAAACCAAAAGGGATGTCTGGGTGGCTCAGAGGGTTAGGCCTCTGCCTTCGGCTCAGGTCATGATTCCAGGGTCCTGGGATCACGCCCTGCATCGGGCTCTCTGCTCAGTGGGGAGCATGCTTCCCTCTCTCTCTCTGCCTGCCTCTCTGCCTACTTGTGATCTCTGTCTGTCAAATAAATAAATAAAATCTTTAAAAAAACCAAAAAACTATTTGATGTCATTTCCCCCACTTTGATGCCATAATTATTACCACCCCCATTTCTTTGCTCCTTTTCATAGTAAAGACTTGAATATTCTCACTGTCTCCCAACTTTTCTTCTGTTATCTTCTCTTAAGCCAACTCTAGAGTCACCCCTCCTACTTAACTCCACTGAAACTGCTCTCAGGGTCATCTATGTCCTCATCACTACTGAATATAACAGTTTTTAGGTCTCATCTTATTTGACCTCCCAGTAGTTTTTGATACAGGTGATCACCCCCCTCCTTCTGTGACACTTTGTCTTCCAAATTGTCTTACATTTTAACTTATTTCACTGGTCACCTTCCCTTGCTGTCCTTTCTCTTCTCCCTTAACTTAATGCTGGAGTGCCTCAGGGTTCAGTTCATAGTTCTCTCTATGTACACCCAGTCCCCTGATGATCTCAACCAGTTTCAAGGCTTTAAATACCATCCACCTACCAAGGACTGCCAAATGCATATGGTTAGCTCAGACTTCTCTCTTCAACTTCAGACTCATGTCCAAAAATGAACCCTTGATCATGCCTCCTGAACCTGCTCTTCGACATTCTTCCCCATCCAAGTCACTCTTGCTTCCAGTTGCTTGAACCAAAAACTAGAGTCATTCTAGACTCCTCTATTTTTTTTTCCCAGCCCATGTTCAATCCACCAGCAAACCCTGCTGACTATTCAAAATATATTTAAAATCATACTTTTCTCCATCTCCGCTACTGCCACCCTGGTCTGAGCCATCACCGTATCTTGCCTGCTTTGCTACAGTTGTCTTAGAACTAAAGCGGCTTCCACTGTTGCTTCCTATAGACTTTCCTCAACACTGCAGCCAGATTCATCCTTTTAAGTCAAATCTGATTATGTCTCTTATCTATTCAGAAGCCAACAATGGCTTCTAATTTCAGTCAGAATAAAAGTCAAACTCTTTATCCGATCTGCATTCACTCTCCCTCTCCCACTCCGCTGTTACCCTCTGATCTTGTTTCCTTGTTCATCCTGCATAACCACACTGCCTCCTTGCTGGTCCTTGAACACACCAGGCAGAGTCCCACATTAAAGCCTTTGCACTTGCTGTTCCCTTGCCTGGGATGCTCTTCCCATCTTGCTACAGTCTACCCTGACCTCCATATTTAAAACTGCAGTGGTCCATGCACTGAGAGTCAGGCTGGCATGTGACTGGAACTGGCAATAATATATGGCTTGGGGGACCAAATATCATTGAGATTTCTCCTTCTCTCTGAATCTGAATAAGAACGTGCAGCAGCTTTGGTCATCTCTCGAACCATTTTGCAACCGCATGGACATAAATACTAGAATGAAGTGAGCCCCGAGGATGGTCTCATGAGAGAGAAAACCAGATCCTTCATAACGGCATTAAGCAGCTCTTTTGTTCTATGCCTAGAGAATGTCCTGCTTCTGGACTTAAAATTATATCACACAAATTCCTTACTAAGTCGGTTTTTAAACTGGGAATCTTGTAATTCACAGACAAATGCATCCTAATGGATACACCGAACGGACATGTGGTGATAGTTCTTGGTTTGTTAATGGCCTATAAGAGTATGGGAAGGAAACTAACCTCTGTCCAAAACTGGAATTCAGATCTATACAGCTCTATCTCTGGAATGTCAGATGGGTATGGAAACTGCATTGTAGAGACAGCTGGGTCCCTGGGAGAAAATAAGTGTTAGTAGAGAATGGTCCTGGCAGCATGGATGGAAGCCGTGTGAAGTTCTAGAGGCACGTGAGACTGCACTGAAAATCCAGACTCAGACTAGCCCTGCACCCCATGCACCCACTCCCAGCATACATGCTTCTGGCAAGGACGTGGCTGTGGTTAACCCTCAAACACTTTCACTATGTTTTTTACCCTCCTAACCCCGCCCCAAATTTCAGATGCTAGAAAGAGTTTCCAGCCCAGCTGGAGGCAAGAGAGTAATGAACTGCCAAGAATCACAAATGGAGATGCTAAGGGAACCCTGAAGGCCAGGGCACAGATGGCATAATGGCACAGATACACAGTATTATCAGAGACAAAGTCCCAAGCACAGGCATTGAAGCCTAAGAAATAAAAAATTAGGTGAGTCAGGTAACAGCTCTTTGTGTATATGAAAAACTATCAGCTATTTACCCAGCATCCCTAAGGATGGGTGCTCAAAGGATAACCAGCTGTGGGACATAGATTTTTTTTTGGTTCAGGAAATAATTTCCAAAATAAAGATCACTAGCCTATGCCATCTTTGAGCCTTGTCCCATCCCTGGGTTTTAGAAGGTCCTAGGTGCACTGGGGTTCGGGGTTTGGGGTAAGAATATTTGTGGGGCATATTACTTGGTAATTTTAAGAAGTAAGAGTTGGATGGTTTTAGGCTTTCATTAAAATGACCTAATACGGGGCGCCTGGGTGGCTCAGTTGATTAAGCAACTGGATTTGGCTTGGGTCATGATCCCAAGGTCCTGGGGTCAAGCCCCACATTGGGCTCCCTGATCAGTGCGGAGTCTGCTTCTCCTTCTCCTTCTGCTGCTCTGCCTGCTTGTGCTCTCTCACTTTCTGTCAAAACACAAAAAACAAAAAACAAAAACTTTATTTAAAAAATGACATAATAACTGTTGGTGGGAATGCAAACTGGTGCAGTCACTCTGGAAAATGGTGTGGAGTTTCCTCAAAAAGTTGAAAATAGAGCTACCCTATGACCCACAATTGCACTACTGGGTATTTAATCCAAATGATACAAACAAAGTGATTCGAAGGGGCACATATACCCAATGTTTATAGCAGCAGTGTCCACAATAACCAAAATATGGAAAGAACCCAGATATCCATCGACAGATGAATGGATAAAGATGATATATAGGGGCGCCTGGGTGGCTCAGTGGGTTAAAGCCTCTGCCTTCGGCTCAGGTCATGATCCCAGGGTTCTGGGATGGAGTCCTGAATTGGGCTCTCTGCTCAGCAGGGAGTCTGCTTCCCTTCCTCTTTGCCTCTCTGCCTACTCTCTGCTCAACAGGGAGCCTGCTTCCCTTCCTCTCTCTCTGCCTCTCTGCCTACTTGTGATCTCTGTTAAATAAATAAATAAAATCTTAAAAAAATAAAGATGATGATATATATACATACACAATGGAATACTACCCAGTCATCAAAATATATGAATTCTTGCCATTTGCAATGACGTGGATGGAACTAGAGGGTTGTATGCTAAGCAAAATAAGCCAGTCAGAGAAAAAGAAAGAGAAATACCATAGGATTTCACTCATATGTGGGACTTGAAGAAGCAAAACAGATGGACATAAGGGAAGGGAAGAAAAATAAAATAACACAAAAACAGGAAGGCAAACCGTTAAGAGACTCTTAACTCTTGGAAATAAACAGGGTTGCTGGAGGGGGGGATGGGAGGATGGGATAATTGGGTGATGGGCATTAAGGAGTGCACTTGAAGTAATGAGCACTGGGTGTTGTATGCAACTGCTGAATCACTGAATTCTACCTCTGAAACTATTAACAAAGTATATGTTAATTAAATTGAATTTAAAAATTTAAAAAAGAGAAAAATGACCTAATAATAATAACATGCAGTAGTTATTCCTCCAGTTTACTGTGTGTGTATTTTTAAAGATTTATTTGAGGAGGTAAGGGGCAGAGGGAGAGGATCACAAACAGACTCTCAGCTGAGCATGGATCCTGATGCTGGGTGATCTTGGGACCCATGAGATCAGGACTTGTCAGTTCACAACCTGAGCTAAAACCAGGAGTCAGATGCTTAACCGACTGAACACAGGCCCAGGCACCCCTGATGTGTGTGTTTGTGTGTGTATTTGTAAAGAACATTAGGCTTCCATTGTCTTGTAACTCAAGTTTTCCCCATCGAAGATATCAAAAACATTGTTCTAAAAACCTATTATTTTATAACATGATCTATACTACGATTTTAACAATTATCCTTTTAGGGTTGATGGAAGGTTTACTGGTGATTTTATTTTCTTACTTTGTGTTTTCCACACTTTCTAAAGTTAACGTGTATTGTCTCAACTAGAAAACCCTCAACTATAGAAAATAATTTCTTTCAACATTTTCATGCTTCATCCTGTTTCACCATTTTCTTTTTAAATCATTTTCAAAGTATTTTTCACCCTAGAGTCTGTTGCTATAATAACTTTTGCCTAGTCACCACTAACTTCTAAAATCTGATTTTTATAATTGAAGAGATTTCAGTCAAGGGCATTTCACGATAATTTCAATATTAGCTAAAGTTCTATTTTTGACACAATCATTTATTATCTTTAGAAGTACCCCAAACATGTGAAATAAATCTGAGATTATGGCACAATTTTTTTCTTTTGGAGTCAAGACTCTACTCAGACTATTTGCAATTTGATAATGGAAAATGGCTTAGGGATATTAATCCAACTACTGCATTTTACAGATAGCAAAACTGTGGCGGGCTATGTGAACTCTGGATGCAATGTTTGCTGGAGAAACACACACACAAAATCTCATTCAGGATTTCCAAATTTCCTTGTCAAGTTATCAGCACAAATTGTGTGTCTTTTCGCTCTCAAGGATTTGGCTTTCTTTTCTTTATTATTTAGTAAATCCCCCCAATAAATCCTGTATTAGTTTGTTCAGCCTGGCATTAAAAATACCACAGATTGTATGGTTTCAGTAAGAGAAATTTATTTTTTCACAGTGCTGGAGGCTACAAATCCCAAGATCAAGGTGTTCACAAGTTTCAGTTTCTGGTAAAAGCTCTCCTGGCTTATAGATGGCCTTTTCTGGGCGCCCATGCATGCACACACACACATTCAAAGAGAGAATGAGCAAGAGAGAGAGAGCACACCAGCATTCTGGTCTCTCTTCTTATAAGGATACTGATCCCATCTGATCAGGGCCTACCTTTATGACCTCATTTAACCTTACTTTACTCCTTACAAGCCCCTTTTCAGATTCAGCCACAAGGGGAGTTAGCCTCAACATATAAATGGAGGCACACATTCAGTCCATAGCAAACCCTCTGCACAGAAGTTTAAGAAATAATGTCACATCATTGGGTTTCATAGTACACGTTCTAACAACACTTGGTAATTAGTTATCTGTATCTTCTGGCCTTTCATAGTGGTCATAGTTCCTCTTGTTCTGTACTGAATTTGTTTCATTGTTCATTTGTTTTTTAGAAAGAGAAACAAAAGCTTGGATATCCAATCTGGTGCCTTGATAATGAAGGTAATATGTCTGTATATGAAAGGATCCAGCATATTTGGATCTAAAAATATTAGTAACTTCTGATCAAATGGTCTTTCTTCAGGGCTTATTCTGACAGTTTCACAGCATTAGTCCCTCATCACACCATCTTTTGTGAATTTTGGTCTTTTTTTTTTTTGGTCTCTTCAGACAATACTCAGTGTTTTCTACCTACGTTACTGATTGTTTCTTCTGTTTTCCCAACTAACTCTTCCTTTGGCTTGTACTGTGCACCCATAGGCTGAATTCTATTGATCTTTTTATTCCAGGTCTTGACGAGTTCATATAATCTCACTCTTCATCTATTATCTCCATGTGGGTCACTCTCGGTATATATGTCCTTAGCCCTAACCTGCCCCATAGGTTCCTTCTCACTCCCGCCTCCAGTGTTTACTGAACAATTGCATTTTGATTTCTTTCTTTCATCTCAATTCAGCATGCCCCAATCTGATCATTTCCTAGAAAATCAGCTTCTTTGTGTCTGGTCGCAGGAGCCAAGAGAACTCAGTACTTTTGATCAACTGATTCATTGATTGATACAATTGGGATTTACTGAGCACCTGCTATGTCAGACATTATGCTTGCTGATGCTTATATACAATTAATCACCAAATGTTCTTCTTCTGTAATGTCTTTCATGAATGTCTGGGTCTTTTCCAATTTGAACTAGTTGTTTCATGTTTGGATATTTTCAGCATCTCCTACCTGATGAACCCCTAATTATCTTTCAAGATCCTATTGAAAAGTCACCACCTCTGCGATGTAGGTTGACTTGTGGGCTCCCATGATATCCATTTAAGTCTTAACCACTGATGCCTTTGAACATGACCCAACTGGAAATATAGGCATACATGGAACATATTACAGATTCAATTCCAGACCACTGCAATAAAGCAAATATTGCAATAAAGTGAGTCAAATAAATTTTTTGGTTTCCTAAGCATATAAAAGTTTATACTGTATTACACTATACTGTGTTACCCTCTACTGTAGTGGATTAAGTGTTCAATAGCATCACGTCTAGAGAAAAAGTATATCTCTTAATTTAAAAGTATTGCTAAAAAATGCTAACCATCATATGAGCTTTCACAGGGTAGTACTCACTGCACAGATCACCATAAAAAACACAATAGTGAAAAAGTTTGGAATATTATGAAAATTACCCAAATGTGGCAGACACATGAGAAGTGAGCAAATGCTATTGGAAAAATGATGCCAATAGATTTGCTCAATGCAGGGCTGCCATAAACCTTCCATTTGTAAAAAACACAGTGTGCTCGCTTCAGCAGCACATATACTAAAATTGTAAAAAACACAGTATCTTCAAAGCGTAGTAAATTGAAGTACAATAATGTAAGGTATGCCCGTAAAATCTCTGCAGATATAATCGAGTTAAGATGAGGCCACACTGGAATAGGACTGGTGTCCTTACAAGAAGAGGGAAATTTGGACACAGAAACACAGAAGAAAGAAGGCCTGGTGAAGATGATGGCAGAGATTGGAGTGATGCAACCACAAGCCAAGGAAATCCAAGGACTGCCAACACCAGAAGAGAGGCATGGGACAGATTATCTGCGAGAACTTCTCTAAGGAACTAATCCCGCTGACAACTTCATTTCAGACTTGTGGCCTGCAGAGCTGTAAGTGAAGACATTTCTGTTGTCTTAAGCCACCAATTTGTGCTAATTTATTACAGCAGTCCTAGCAAATTAAAACACTCTGTGAAGCCATTTATAAGCTTCCCAAAGCTCTCATTTCTTTTGCAATCTCCTCACTTACCATGATTTTTTTTTTTTAACTTGCTACTTAATATCGCTTAAGTGAAGGAAAAATGTCATTTAAAATTATTAGCACAGGGTGCCTGGGTGGCTCAGTCATTAAGCGTCTGCCTTTGACTCAAGTCATGATCCCAGGGTCATGGGATCAAGCCCCACATGGGGGAGGACCCTGCTCAGCAAGAAGCCTGCTTCTCCCTCTCCCACTCCCCTTGCTTGTATTCCCTCTCTCGCTATGTCTCTCTCTGTCAAATTCATAAATAAAATCTTTTAAAAAATTATTAGCACTAATTTTATCATTGATCCTTATATGGTGTAATACCAGTTTTAAAGGCAAGCTCATAAGGATCACCAAAATTACAGTTTGTATTTCCTAGCCTGTATATACATAAGCATTTCATTCTTACTGGAACTGTGGAACAGTTTTATACAACAAACTCAAAATACTTTTATCTCACTTCTTGAGATGTGCACCTTCTACTAACACTCTACCTTCAGCTTACTGGCAGGGATGGACAGGAAAAGAAATTATGGTTGGCCCTCTTTTCCTTTCCTTCAATAGCTTCATTTTAGTGTTAGTAATTGGCTAATATTGGGAAGGAACACAAGTGAAAAAGGATATGCTAGGATTGCTTGGACATTCATGCTTCTTAGAACACCACTGCCTTATTTTTGCATTCATAGTAAGTTCCGATTGATAAGGAAAGATTGGTAAAACAGTCCTTCACACTGTCTGTGCCCTCCCATCCCTTCCCTTTACTATCCAGTCTCATTCTTTGTCACCCGTATCTTACTCTAAGCTTCGCCCCTCATCTGAACCTACCCGCATCACTTCAGTCTTCTCTGGTTGGCGCTTGTCTTCAGTGCTCCTGGAGCATTACCTCATTTGGAAAGCCTGCCTAATAGAAAGTGCTCAAGAAATTTAGAGAATATTATTAATATTAAAAATAATGAAAAGTGTACCTCCCTTGTGATTTTTTTTAGATTTTATTCTTTTTTTAAAATTAATTTATTTATTTTTATTTGTTTATTTACAGCATAACAGTGTTCATTGTTTTGGCATCACACCCAGTGCTCCATGCAGTACGTGCCCTCCCTATTACACACCACCTGGTTCCTCAACCTCGCCCCCCCCACAGCCCCTTCAAAACCCTCTGGTTGTTTTTCAGAGACCATAGTCTCTCATGGTTCATCTCCCCTTCCAGTTTCCCTCAACTCCCTCTCCTCTCCATCTCCCCATGTCCTCCATGTTCTTTGTTATGCTCCACAAATAAGTGAGACCATATGATACTTGACTCTCTCTGCTTGACTTATTTCCCTCAGCATAATTTCTTCCAGTCCCATCCATGTTGCTACAAAAGTTGGGTATTCATCCTTTCTGATGGAGGCATAATACTCCATCGTGTATATGGACCACATCTTCCTTATCCATTCATCCGTTGAAGGGCATCTTGGTTCTTTCCACAGTTTGGCGACCGTAGCCATTGCTGCAATAAACATTGGGGTACAAATGGCCCTTCTTTTCACTACATCTGTATCTTTGGGGTAAATACCCAGCAGTGCAATTGCAGGGTCATAGGGAAGCTCTATTTTTAATTCCTTGAGGAATCTCCACACTGTTCTCCAAAGTGGCTGCACTAACTTGCATTCCCACCAACAGTGTAAGAGGGTTCCCCTTTCTCCACATCCTCTCCAACACACGTTGTTTCCTGTCTTGCTAATTTTGGCCATTCTAACTGGTGTCAGGTGGTATCTCAATGTGGTTTTAATTTGAATCTCCCTGATGGCTAGTGATGATGAACATTTTTTCATGTGTCTGATAGCCATTTGTATGTCTTCGTTGGAGAAGTGTCTGTTCATATCTTTTGCCCATTTTTTGATATGATTATCTGTTTTGTGTGTGTTGAGTTTGAGAAGTTCTTTATAGATCCTGGATATCAACCTTTTGTCTGTACTGTCATTTGCAAATATCTTCTCCCATTCCGTGGGTTGCCTCTTTGTTTTGTTGACTGTTTCCTTTGCTGTGCAGAAGCTTTTGATCTTGATGAAGTCCCAAAAGTTCATTTTTGCTTTTGTTTCCTTGGCCTTTGGAGACATATCTTGAAAGAAGTTGCTGTGGCTGATATCGAAGATGTTACTGCCTATGTTCTCCTCTAGGATTCTGATAGATTCCTGTCTCACGTTGAGGTCTTTTATCCATTTCGAGTTTATCTTTGTGTACGATGTAAGAGAATGGTCGAGTTTCATTCTTCTACATATCGCTGTCCAGTTTTCCCAGCACCATTTATTGAAGAGACTGTCTTTTTTCCATTGAATATTTTTTCCTGTTTTGTCGAAGATTATTTGACCATAGAGTTGAGGGTCCATATCTGGGCTCTCCACTCTGTTCCACTGGTCTATGTGTCTGTTTTTATGCCAGTACCATGCTGTCTTGGTGATCACAGCTTTGTAGTAAAGCTTGAAATCGGGTAATGTGATGCCGCCAGTTTTGTTTTTGTTTTATTCATTTATCTGACATATCACAAGTAGGCGGATTCCCCACCAAGCAGGGAGCCCGATGCGGGGCTCGATCCCAGGACCCTGAGATCATGACCTGAGCCGAAGGCAGAGGCTTTAACCCACTGAGCCACCCAGGCGACCCCCCCCCCCCCCCCCCCCCCGTGATTATTGAAGAACCTTGTGAATGAGCTGGGTATTTGTTGAAAGAACATATGGATGGGACCTCGCTTCTATCACTTCCAGCAACTCTCCAGGTCAGAGGATTTAAAAAAGCGTGTCGAGGGAAAATCTGAGAAAAGCTGCATTTTCGATGACGCCCAGAACGTAATTCATTTTCTCTCCCGCCCCAAGCTGAATGAAGCAACCTCCTTCCTCTCAGCCTTACTGCAGCGCCAGGGTGAGCGCATCGATGAGCGCCGGGTGCGCTCGGCTAGTTGGGGCTGGAGCGCTTCATCCCGGAAGTGGCTCGAAGGCCGTTGAATCCGCGTCGTTTCCCTAGCTCGGCGGGGACGCTGGGGTGCTGTCGCCGACATGGCCGACCCCGACCCCCGCTACCCCTGCTCCTCCATCGAGGATGATTTCAACTATGGCAGCTGCGTGGCCTCCGCCAGTGTGCACATCCGAATGGGTACGTCCTCCCTTCCCCCTCGTCCCTTCCCGTTCCCCTCTCCCCCTCCCCTTTCCCCACCCCAGTCCCTGCGGGCCGCTCGGCGCCGAGCCTTCTGCGCAGTCGGCCTCTAAGGGTGGCTTTTGGCTTCCGCCCGCAGCTCCTCCCGGGGCCGGGCTCGCTGGCGGAGCGCGGCTCCCTTGGGCTTCAGAGGAAAGCCTTGCCTGGGGCTCCCCGCCCCGCGACCCGGGCTCCGCGGAAGAGCGCCCTCCCCCGGGAGTCGGGAGGAAGCGCTCCCAGGGAGAACGCGGCCCAGGGGAGGTACCGTGCACCGGTTGCTGCGCGCTCCCTTCGGGAACCGGAGCTGAAGCCTGTCCCGCTTTAATTCTGCCTTCCTCCCCGTACAAAGGGACATGAAAACCTCGGCAGCCTTTATTTGGCATCTTGATATTAAAATAAATTCAGGGTTACTTTTTAAGGTGAAAATAAGTTTATTAGGTGATTATTGTGACGTGCACCTGAATGCAATGATTTGCTTACATATTTTTGGTTTAGGGGTGTGATCGCGTTTCAAGTGTCTGTATACTTGGCTGTGTCCTTTGCTGGGTTGTAGGATGTGTGAGGACAGGGACCATCTCTGTTCTTTTTAACTATGTTAAAAAAGTGTCTGCAAGACTTGGAACTCAACATGAGTTTGAGATTTAATTGAGGCAGTTGCTGGGAATGGAAAATTTAGAGGCCAATCTGAATGCAGTTTTTACTGAATTTAAAATGCTTAAAAAATTTAAATGCTTAGTTTCACGTAAGTGGAGTTTATTGTCCGTTCTAGTTTAGCCAATTGATTACAGAGGTTGTCCCATATTTTCATTCTGTCCCCGTGGCTGGAACTTACTCTGGAAGAAGAATTAGGACGATCTGATGCGCTAAGAATCTTGATCCCTGACATCTATGATATTTCTGGAATTGAATTTTGATATTGGCAAGTGAGCATAGTTTTTTCACTTACATTTTTAATTGTGAAACACATTTCATTAAAAATGTACGTTCTTAACCATATTTAAATGTACAGTTCAGTAGGTATTCACCTTGTTGTACAACCAGTCTCCAGGACTTTTTAATCTTGTGAAACTGAAATCCTGTATCATCAAAGAACTCGCTGTTTTCCCCTCTCCCAGTGGCTGGCAATGATCATACTACTTTCTGCTTTATGAATTTGGCTCCACTAGATACCTCATATAAGTGGAACCATACAGTGTGTATCTTTTTGTGACTGGTTTATTTCAGTTAGCATGTTTTTAGGTTGTATCCATATTTTTTTTGTTTGTTTGTTTGAAGAGAGGGAGGTGGGGAGGGGCAGAGGGAGAAGGAGAGAGAGAATATTAAGCAGGCTCCATGCCCCGGGTAGATCCCATCTTGGGGCTGGATTTCACAACTCTTGAGATCTGACCCAGGCCAAACTCAAGAGTCCAACACTTAACAGACTGAGCCACCCAGATGCCCCAGGGTGTATCCATTTTGTAGCATGTGTCACACTTCCCTTTTTAAGGCTGAATAATTTCCCATTGTGTGACAAAATTGTTAGGGTCCGTGATCAAAGGAACGAGACTGACACAAAGCGAAAATCAAGCAAAGCTTTATTTCGCGCCATGCATCAGAAACGAAACTGACCGGTAGGTGCCCGAGCCCCATGCATTAGAAATCAAACTGACTGGTAGGTGCCTGAGCCTTGCTGGGGGCCACCGCCTCCTTGCCCTGGGGTCCCTCCTAGAGGCTCCCTGCCTCACCCTCACTGTACCACAGGCCGCTCCTGACCAGGCGGCTCCCAACGGGGCCGCTCCCCAGGACGAGGCCGCTGGTGATGAGGCCGCTCCCCGACCGTCTAGTGACAGCACCGCGGCTGGGGCGGCGAGGCCGCTCGTGGCAGCGCCGCTGCAGATGAGGCCGCTCCCGGCGGGGCCGCTGCTTGGGGCGGCCAGCCGCTGCAGATGAGGCTGCTCCCCGGCCGTCTAGTGACAGCGCCACTGCTCCGGCGGCGAGGCCGCTCCTGATGGGGCCGCTCCCCCGGGCAAGGCTGCTCCCAGCGGCGTTGCTGCTCCGGGCGGCGAGGCTCCCAGCAATGCCGCTCCCCACGATGAAAAGGGCGCTGTCACTCTCCACAACCCCGACGCTACCACTCCTACCACTACCCTAACGGCTCCCAATGGCTCCCCTAATGGCTACTCTACGGGCTCCTGCTACCGGCTACTCTAACTCCTCCTGCTACCCACCCCCACCTGCAGCCTCACAGACCAGCCTTTATAGAGGTGGTTGAGCCCGGCCCACACACAGGTGGCCAATGGGATTGGAACTCACCTCAGTAAATTTATGCATGCCCCACTGATTGGCCGTCTCCATCTAGTTGGCCTGGCCCGCCCCTTCAAAAATCACATTTTGGGGGGCCTGGGTGGCTCAGTGGGCTAAAGCCTCTGCCTTCCGCTCAGGTCATGATCCCAGGGTCCTGGGATGGAGCCCCACATCGGGCTCTCTGCTCAGCAGGGAGCCTGCTTCCTCCTCTCTCTCTCTGCCTGCCTCTCTGCCTACTTGTAATCTCTGTCAAATAAATAAATAAATCTTTAAAAAAAAATCACATTTTGTTTTTCTGTTTAGCCACTTATAGACGCCTGGCTAGCTTCCACCTCACTACAAATCACTGCTATAAACATGTGTGCACAATACCCGCTTGGGATCCTGCTTTCAGTTGTTTTGTCTGTATACCCAGAAGTGGAATTGCTGGATCATATGTGTTTTAGTGAAAAACCCAATTTTCCCACCTGAGTAGGGAAAAAACCAGTTCTTCCTCCTGTGTTTCTCCTTTATTACTCACACAGAACACTTCAGTTTTGATACTTGTGGTCACCGAAAGTGTGGTTCCCCCCCCCATATCAGGCAGTTCTCCATGACACCCACTCTGTGTCATGAACTCATGACACATGAGTCTGAACTCAATTCTGATAGCTCTGAGTGGATAGTATCAGATCCCCCAGGTTAAGGTCTCAGTCCCATGTAAGACTGCTCTCACCCCACTTCAGATGCCAGTTGCAAGTAATAGGTCCCCAGGTTACCCATAACTTGTCAGACTTGGCTATACATTGAAGGTTCCCTTGACTCGCTTTTTGGTTTTGATGAATTTACAAGAGCAGCTCACAGAACTCAAGGAAACATTTATATTTACCAGTTTATTAAAAGATACAGGTAAACAGCCGGCTGAAGAGAGATATAGTGGGAGGTCTGGGAGGGTACCAAGCACAGGAGCTTCTGTCCCCACAGAGTCGAGTTGTGTCACCCTTCTAACATGTGGATGTGTTCACCAACCTGGAAGCTCTCCAAACCCCATACGCGTAATGTTTTATGGAGGCTTCCTCACTTAGGGATATCAATTATTAGCTCCACATTCAACCTTTTCCCTTCTCCCCCCTTTGGCAGGGCTGAAAATTCTGTACTTGCTTATGGCTTGTTCTTTCTGGTGACCAGCCCTCATCCAAGAGCTCATGTGGGATCACCTCAGTAGAACAAAAGACACACCTATTACACAGAAAATTATAAGGGTTTCAGAAAGCCTGTGTCAGCAACTGGGGTGAAAGACCAAATGTTAGAACAAAAGATGCTCCTAGTGCTCTTATCAGTTAGGAAGTTACAAGGGTTCCAAGAACTCCGTGCCAGGAACCTGGGGCAGAAACCAATATATATTTTATATCATCTCACAGTATGGTAATTGTATTTTTAGTGTTTTAGGGAATCGCGATACTGTTTTACATCGCGACAACACCATTTTCTATTCTAACCAACATTGCACAAGTGTTCCAGTTTCTCTACATTCTCACTGACACATGTTCTTTTCCCTGTTTCTCTGAAGGTAGCCATCCACATGGGTATGAGGTGATATCTCATTGTGGTTTTGCTTTGCATTTCCCTAATAATTAGTGATGTTCAGCATCTTTTCATATACTTACGGGCCATTTGTATCTTCTTTGTAAAAATGTTATTTAAATACTTTGCCCTTTTTAAAGATGGACCTAATTTTTTTTTTTAAAGATTTTATTTATTTATTTGATGAGAGAGAGAGAGCGCACAAGCAGGCAGAGAGGCAGGTAGAGAGTGAGGGAGAAGCAAGCTCCCTGCTGAGCAGAGAGCCCGATGTGGGACTCGATCCCAGGACCCTGAGATCATGACCTGAGCCGAAGGCAGTGGCCTAAACCACTGAGCCACCCAGGCGCCCCAATGGACCTAATTTTTTTAAGCAGTTTTAGGTTCACAGCAAACTGAGTGAGAAGTACAGAGTTCCTACATAACCTGTTCCTACCCATACATAACCTTTCCCACTTGGTTATAATCCACGCGCCTAAGCTGACACATTATCACCCAGCGTCCATAGTTTATAAGAGTTCACTCTCAGTATTGTACATCCTATGGGTTTTGACAAATACGTAAGACAGAGATCCCCCATTATAGTATATATGGGATAGTTTCATTGCCTTAAAACCCCTCTGTGCTCTGCCTGTTCATCCTTCCCTCCCACCAGCCCTTGTAACCACTGATCTTTTTACTGTCTCCATAGTTTTACCTTTTCCAGAATGTTGTATAGTTGGAATCATAGAGTATTTAGCCCTTTCAGATTGATTTCTTTAACTTAGTAATGTGCATTCAAGATTCCTCCATATCTTTTCATAGCTTGATGGCTTATTTCTCTTTAGCACTGAATAATAGTCCATTGTCAGCATGTACTTCAGTTTACTCCTTCCCCTACTGAAGGACATCTTGGTTGCCTCCAAGTTTTGGCGGTTATGGCTAAAGTTACTATATAAACCTCCATGTGTAGATTTTTTTGTAGTCATAAATTTTCAGCTCATTTGGATAAATGCCAAGGAGTACGATTGCTGGATTGTATGATGAGAGTATGTTTCGTTTTGTAAGACACTGCTAGAGCACAGTTGATGGACTGTGTAAGAGTGTGATTAGTTTTGTAAGAAACTGTCAAACCATCTTCCAAAATAGCTATACCACTTTGCATTCCAGCAGCAATGAATGAGAGTTCCTGTTCCTAGACATTCTTGTCGGCATTTGGTGGTGTCAGGTTTTGGATTTCAGCCATTCTAATAGGTGTGTAGTGTTTTAATTTGCATTTCCCTGATGACATATGATGTTGAGCATCTTTCCATATGTTATTTGCTCTCTGTATATTTTGTTCAGTGAGGTGTCTGTTCAGGTCTTTTGCCCGCTTTTTCAGTGAGTTGTTCATTTTTCTTATGGTTGAGTTTGAAGAGTTCTTTGTATATTTCAGATAACAGTAGTTTTAACAGATGCATCTTTGCAAATGTTTTGTTAGTCTGTGGCATCTCATTCTCTTGACTTTGTCCGTATTTTAATTGGGTTATTTATTTTTTTGTTATTGAATTGTAAGTATTCCTTATATATTCTAGATATTAACCTCTTATATATAATGACTTAAAATTCTCTCCCATTCTGTAGTTTGCCTTTTTACTATGTTGATTACATCCTTTGATGTACAGAGTTTTAAATTTTGATGTAGGACAGTTTATCTATTTTTGCTTTTGTTGCCTGTGCTTTTAGTGTCATATTCAAGAAATCATTGCCAAACCCAATGTCATGAAGCTTTTCCCCCTGTGTTTTTTTCCTAAGGGTTTTTATAGTTTTAGGTCTGATGTTTAGGCCTTGAAGTTAATTTTTGTATATGACGTAAGGTAAGGGTTCAACTTAATTCTTTCACGTGTGGCTATCTACTTTTCCTAGCACTGTTTATTGAAGAGACAGTGCTTTCCTTCATTGAATGGTGTTGGCATTCTTGTTGAAAATCACTTGACCATATATGCAAAGGTTTACTTCTGGTCTTCTGTTCCATTGTTCTGTATGTCTGTCTTGCTAGTATTTGTTGATGAGTTTCAAGTCAGTATTCACCAAGGATATTGGTCTGTAGTTTTCTTTTCTTCTAGTGTCTTTGGCTTTGATATTGGGGTAAAGCTGGTTTATAGAATGAATTTGGGAGTATTCTTTCCTCTTCAGCTTTTTGGGATAGTTTGCGGAAGATTGGTTTTCAAAGTCAGCTTTTTACTATATGTTTGCTTAAACCAGTAAGGCACTGTCAGATCCTATTCATCTGTAAAGTGGACAGTGATGATGTGACAATGCGATACATTAGAGTAATTAAGAACTGTTACTGCAAGAACACCCAGGGGATTAGAACTCCTGGCTATGGCATAGATACAGAGGGGAAAATGAGGGTCTCTGCTGATCCCAAAGGTGATAAAGAAAGAAAATCAGTTACTTCAGGGAAGGACAGGGATAGACAACTGCAGCTAGTGTGTCCTCATGGCATGTCCACAGAGCATGTGATCCATTAGAGAGCAATGAGGAAGCCACTGTGTCTTTAAAGAACTAGTCATGGTACTTACACACCATCACATCTCCCTTCTTGTATTCACTTGAAGCAAGTTACTAAGTCCAGTCCACCCTCCAGGGGAGGGGTTAGGCCCCACCCTTAGAAGGTAAGTGTCAAATAATTGGTGGGCCTGTTTTGAAATACCACAGCCTTTCCTCTGGTCACAGATTTTTCTGTTTTCCACCTGCAAGGCTAATACCCTCTAAAAGTCTTATTCCAGTATAGCCTCAATGCAGGATCCAGAATTTTTGTCATCTAAATAAATTTCAGATGTGGATGAGGCCTCTTGGGTGTAGTTTCTTAAGTATATCTTCTGAGTACCCTCGGAACTAAAGAGACAAATTGATCTGTACCCACACACCTAATATCTGGTGGTTGAACAGGCATAATGCGGTGGTATTTTTTCCAGTAAAATTCCTCGGAACGTTTTTGGGTTTCCTGTGGTTCTTCTTGAGGTTCACTCTGGTGGATAAAAGCCACACTAAGAAATGTCTTAGAGTGAGCTTAGAGGAGTGACAGCTTCCTCAAGCTTCTCAGAAGCTCTGTTGTTTGAATGGTTTTTCTGAGGTGCAGAATTGGATATTTGTGAGGTTTTAACAAAGGATTTTACAATCACATCCTCTGTCTCTTGCATTTTAGTATAAGCAGCAAGAGGTCAGCAAGTACCTTGAGTACTTTGTCTGGAAATATCATTTAGTTTGAACCCACACTTCGTTAGGTACATTTTCTACTTTCTGTGTTCCCACAGGTGACAGTGTTGCTAATTTTTTTTTTTTTGCCAGTACAAAACAAGGATTTTGTTACTTACCTCCAGTTTCCAATAAGGCTTTCCTCACTTTCCGTTAAGCTGTGAATCAGAGCTTCCTCAAAGGTATCATCCTTCTATAAACAGTTTTTTCAAGATTTTTTGAGCTTTTACCTCAAAGACCTGCCATTTTCCACCTACTGCCTGATTCCAAAGACTCTTCCATATTTTAGATTTTTGGTGCAGCAGCACCCTTCTTTCAGGTACCAAGGTCTAAATGAGTTTTCTATTGCTGTGTGACAAATTACCACAGAATGTAGTGGCTTGAATAAATATCTTTTTTTTTTTATCAGTTTTTAAGAGCCAGGCATCTTACTTATTCTAGATTAGGATTTGTCATAGGTTCTAGTCAAAATGTAGCCTGGGGCTGAAATCAACTGAATGATATACTTCCAAGAATTCTCACTTACATCACTATTAGCAATAGACCTTCTTCTCACTGGCTGTTGGCAGGAGACCTCACTTTCCCACTTGGTGGATCTTTCCATACTACTACTTAAGTTTCCTCACAACGTTGGCAGCTGGCTTCTGTAGCATTCATTTTCAGTGGGGCCAATAATGGCTGCCAGGAGGGTGAAAACTGGTTCTTGAGGTGGAGGGCAAAAAGCCTTTAGATTTTACAATGGTTTGTAGCCTTCTGAAGAACCATGATACATAAACAGATGTAGAGTATGTTTGTGCCATTAAAATTTTATTGGAGGACTATTAGGAAAATAATGTCCAGAAGGCTCCTTAGGTACACAGTGAAAAAGGTTGAGAAACAATGCCATAGAGTGAGTCTTCTAAGAAAGAACAAGTAGGTAGCTATATTACTTTTTTCTTTTAACTGAGGTATAAAAAATTGCCATTTATGACTTAGTATTAGAAATAATACACATTCTCACTTCTGCCTTATTCTTTTTGTTGGAAGTGAGTCCCTTGAAGGGAGTGTCAAAAACTGTGGATGTTTTAAAGTACCATTCCATGTGAAGAAGGACATAGGCGTTCCAGGCAGGGGAAACAGCAAGGGCAAAGACCCAGACAAAGAAGGAGTTGGTATGCTTGCTGAACAGAGAGGTAGTTAGTGTGGGTAAAGCTAGTGAGGAAAGGAAGAGTGGTTGGTGTGAGATGAGGTTGGAAAAGTTGTATATCAGGTAGGGCCTTGTAGACCTCAGAGCTTTTAATTTTATTCTAAGTGTCTAAGCAGGGAGTCACATGACATCGTTCATTTTATAAAAAGATCACTCTGACCACTGTGTGAAGGATGTGGGACAGGAATGGAAGCATGGAGACCAATAAGAGGACTGCTTTAGTAGTAGGTGACAGCTCCTACAGCCTGTGACTAGAGAGGTAGCAGAGACCAATGAGGTGGCTCCAGTATGAGTGAAGGCTCCAGTAGTTGTGGATAGTTGGAAGAAGGGAGGCAAATCAGAGATGATGCCCCCACATTTTTGGTGTGGGCAATGTTGGTGCTGGTTACTGATGAGAAGACTGGGAGAAGGATTGATCTGGGTAGAAATGAAGAGTTGCCGTTCTGGCCATGTTAAGTTTTGAGTAGAAGAAAAGGGGCAATAAAAGTAGCAGGGGGAGAGATCAGGATTCAAAAAATATTGAAAAATAATTGCTGTTTGGTTTATATTCTTTTCCTCTCGGCTCTTTTATTTTGCTCTGTGAGCTAGGTATGTATAGCCTGTGCCACATTTTGTATTAGTTATTCAAAATGGGTGTCCCATGTTGCTTTTCCTTTGGATCTGATTAAAGATCCTTTTAAATTTTTATTTTATTTTTTAAAGATTTATTTATTTTAGAAAGAGAGAGAGTGCACATGCCCACGTGCACGTGGGGGAAGGGGCAGAGGGAGAGGGAGAATCTCAAGCATACTCTTCACTGAGTGCAGAGCCTGATGGGCTCGATCTCACAACGCTGAGATTGTGACCTGAGCTGAAAGAGTCAAAAGCTTAACCAACTGAGCCACTTAGGCGCTGCTAAGGTCCTTTTTAAAAAGTGTCTAGAAATCTAGAATATTGGCATAAGGATTATTTTTATAAATCCTGTGGCTTAGCATAGGTTTCTTTAATTTTTAAAAAGATTCTATTTATTTGACAGAGAGAGAGAGCGCGCACAAGCAGGGTGAGTGGCAGGCAGAGGGAGTGGAAATAGCAGGCTCACCACCGAGCATGGAACCCGATGCAGGACTCAGTTTCAGGACTCCGGGACCATGACCTGAACCAAAGGCAGATGCTCAACGTCCGAGCCACCCAGGCACCCTTCGTTAATTAAAAAAAAAAAAAAAAAATTTAATCTGTATACCCAGTGTGGGGCTTGAAATAACAACCCCAAGATCAAGAGTCACATTCTCTACTGACCCACCAGTCAGGTGCCCCAGCTTAGCACAGGTTTCTTTAAAATGTTTTTCTATTGCAAAAGTAATAAATATTTACTGGTGATATATAAAGAACACGGATTAGCAAAGAACTGAACATGCAAATCATCTTCAGTCATGTTGCTCAGAGAAAACCATTATTAATACCTTAGTGTATATTCTTCCACACTTTCATTACATATGCACTTGTGTGCACACACCCATATCCAAATAAACATTAAATATACTATTTTGAACTATGGAACAGTTCCATGAAATGGTAAAAATTAACATTAACTTTCACTGCTTAATTGAGAAAATATATGGAATATGTTTGAGTTACGTGAGGTACATAATATGGTATCGAAATTAAATGTATGATTTTTTTTTTTTTGCAGTCTGGAAAATCCCTTGAGGGAATAATAATTTGACCTTTAGTTTAGTGCAGAAAGATAGCCCAAATAACATTGTCCATGGCAGTAATATGTGCTTTTCTCTGCTCTTGTGAGAAAGGTGAAAATGACCTTCCACAGCATGCAGACATCGGGGCCTTTTTAAGAAAGTAAGTTATAGATCTATGGTGGAAATTAGTCCTATTGGTCTCCTTTCCGTTTAAGTCGTATACCTACGTGTAGGCCAGAATACACATGATAATCAGTGTTACTGTGAGTCCTTGGTTAACTTATATGCTCAGTAAGACCTGTTTAAGACATCAGGAAAAATTAACTGTATATTTTGGAAAAGGTACCAGAGGGAAACATTAATTAAGATTTAATTTGGGGTCATTTTAAGGATTAAATCTTTGGTATTTAGGAAAATTCCTTTATTCTCATAGAATATTTATTACTTGATATTTAGCTGACCTGCCATCAAAGTACTTCATCCTCACTTGGGAAGCTGGGTCTAGTAGAGATTCTTTTCAAAGAGAACATTTATTGTATGGGCATTGTCATGACAAGCAAGAAACAATGTTTCATCTGGTTTGTTGGGTGAAAGTTATTTAACAATTTTTTTTAAAGATTCTATTATTTTATTTTTTAATTTTTTACAGAGCAAGAGCACAAGTAGGCAGAGTGGCAGGGAGAAGCAGGCTCTCTGCTGAGCAAGGAGCCCAATGTGGGTCTCCATCCCAGGACCCCGGGATCATGGTTCAAACTGAAGGCAGCTACTTAATCGACTGAGCCACCTGGGCACCCCCATTCAACAATGTTTTTACTGCCTCTCTAAGCACAGTCGGTGCTCTACAAAAGTTACGTGGCTCCACTATTGTTCTAGAGTAACACAGTCCAGTGGAAAAAATTTACCTTTCATAAATTCAATACAAATTATTTAAAAGCAAATAAAATGTACTGAGAATTGTGTGCCATCCACTTGACTGGGTGTTTGGGGTACAAAAATGAGTGAGATGTGTTCCCTGTTATTAGAGAGGTTTTTAGTCTTTAGAGTTTAATTAGAGTTAATGGCCAGTAGGCTTATTAATTATAAAATGAAGCAATTAGATGTATGTTCAGGGTCTCCTGGGAACAGAAGGAGCATTTAATTCAGACTGGGGAAATGAGAAAGGCTGAATGTTCAAAGATTAGCAGCTAAGGGAGTGAGGGGAAAAGGATGTTATTATCACTATGTGTACATAGAGGAGGTGGAAACAATGTCTTTTTTTCTGAAATTGGTGGTGAATTGGGTGTTCACCGTATTTATATCATCTGTATGGCAGATGACTTCACTAAATTTTTTAATCGTTAGGCCTTAGAGTTGATTTCCGGATGTTAATAATAAAATACACTGAAAGTAAGAATTTCTTTTGTTTGGAAGAAACTAGAGGCAGAGGTACTATATGTGAGAAATAAAAGGAAGTGAGTAAAAGTAAGTTTATATATTATTTGCCTTTTAGGGATAAGTTTTCATTTTGAGGAAGCATTTGTACTGCTTGGAAATTTGGATTTCTTTTTAAAATTTGTGTCTAATCATATGTCTTCTCTTCCTGGTTTTCAGTCTCAAGATAGATTTGTTATTTAGAAATGTTCTATTTTTAATCTTTTTGCTTTGTTGTATGCTGCTGTGTACAAATATATGTTTTATACTTTTTATTTTGATGAAAACATTTTCTTTTCTTTTTTTTAAGTAAGCTCTGCGTCCAACAGGGGGTTTAAACAACAACCCCAAGTACAAGAGTTATATGCTCTACTAACTGAGTCAGCCAGGTGCCCCATTGCTGAAAACATTTTCATTATGGGCTATTAATTTTTTTTTTTAAGATTTTACTTACTTATTTGATAGAGAGCACAAGCAGAAGGAACAGTAGGCAGAGGGAGTGGGAGAAGCAGGCTTCCTGCTGAGTGGGGAGCCTGATGCAGGGCTCTATCTCAGGACCTTGGGATCATGACTTGAGCTGAAGGCAGATGCTTAACCCACTGAGCCACCCAGGGGTCCCAGGGCTATTAATTTTTTTTAAACTCACACTTATATGCAATTTGTGATCTCTTTGGAAGTGTTTTTCTTGTTTTGTTTTTGTTGTTGTTGTTGTTTAGTGTAAGTTATAGACTACATTATTTGGATTAAGATTTAAAGATTATATATAAAAGTTTAATGTTTCTTTTTTTTTTAAAGATTTTATTTATTTATTTGACAGAGATCACAGGTAGGCAGAGAGGCAGGCAGAGAGAGAGGAGGAAGCAGGCTCCCCACCGAGCAGAGAGCCCGATGCGGGGCTCGATCCCAGGTCCCTGGGATCATGACCTGAGCCGAAGGCAGAGGCTTTAACCCACTGAGCCACCCAGGCGCCCCTAAAAGTTTAATGTTTCTAAGAGGAGATTTGATCTTGCTGTTCTATGATAAATGCTTAAGAAAATAATCATGTATAATTATTTTTCTTTTTCAGCCTTTCTAAGAAAAGTCTACAGCATCCTTTCTCTGCAAGTTCTCATAACTACAGTGACAGCTGCTTTTTTTTTATACTTTGAGTCTATACGGACAGTTGTACATGAAAGGTAAGCTGATGATTCTGAAACCTTTCCAGCTGCTGCTTATGATCGAAAGGCCGTCTTTTTTCTATTAACTCCTGAGGTTAGAATGTAAAAAACATTCATTATTAACTCTTACACAGAAGACTAGTTTTGAGAAAATGTTCTTGCAGCATGATATTTACCTCTGAACTTTTTAGCTTACAGTTTTGTAGGTTTAAACCTTCATCTCCTCAGGTAGTAGTAAGAATTTTTACTCTATGCAACTATTTGAAGTGTTATTTATTTGTTTTTTGCTTTTATTACACCTATGCCTAGTCCCCCAAGCCTAAGACTGCTTGAAAAATAAAGGTACTTAATAAATGTGTATATGTAATTTTTCTTAATGTTGGCTCATGACTGAGATAATTTCACTGAGAAAATTCATCCCTAATTTGTTTAGGATCTGACCTCCAAAATAATGATTTCCATGGCTAAAAGTTACATAGATTTTGTATATTAAAGGAAAAATAAGGAGTGAATATTTTCCTGGAAGTAGACAATTTCTATCATCCCTCCCCCTACAAAAAAAAAATGGGTTTGCTCTTTGGGCTCAAGTTCTTTAATTTAGATTACAGCTATATAGTAAATGTATATAAAATTTACTTACTGTTTAATAGTTATTCTTTATTGTATTTCTGTTAAAAACAGTATGGTAATTGTAAAAATTATTCAAATACAATAGAAGTTCGTGAAGTAAAAAGGAAAAGTCTTCCTCATTCATTGTGGGCTCTTTTCTTTGTCTTGCTCTCCTCCCCAGCTCACAGTCCTCAAATTCCCTGAATGGAAAAAAAATTTTTTTTTTACAGTTTGGTGTCATTCCTTTCAGATTTCCTTTTCTTACCTTCACAAACAAAATATTTTATTAAATTGGTTATTACTATTTTATTAAATTGCCAATTTTATTAAGTTGGTTAATATTATTTACAATGTTTTAAAGGTTATTTATTATTTATTATTAATTTCTGTTTATTTATATTATAATATATAACATATATTTATTTATATTATTTATTTATTTATTTATTATTTATTTATTTGACACAGAGAGAGAGAGATCACAAGTAGGCAGAGAGATAGGCAGAGAGAGAGAGGGGGAAGCAGGTTCCCCGCTGAACAGAGAGCCCGATGCGGGGCTTTTTCCCAGAACCCTGAGATCCTGACCTGAGCTGAAGGCAGAGGCTTAACCCACTGAGCCACCCAGGCACCCCACTATTTGTACTGTTTTTAAACTTAAAAATGCTTTCAATTTTGTCTTTCAGTCCTGCCTTAATTTTGGTGTTCGCCCTTGGATCTTTGAGTTTGATTTTAGTATTGACTGTAAACAGACATAAGCATCCCCTTAACCTGTACCTGCTTTTTGGATTTGTGAGTATTTTGACAATATCTTTTACTTTAGTGTTTATTTCTGTGTTTTAACTTTATTTAATTGAATGCAAATACATACATAATAGTAGCAGAACAAAATTAATGTTTTTAATAAACAAATATTTTAGGAAATTACAATTAATTTTAGAATTTTTAACATTTGTCAGTTTCAGAGTTTTTTTTTCCTGTGAATAATGGTATAGTAGAAAAAAATAGTGAAGCGGGATCTCATGACCTGGCTTTGCCACTTTCTGGTTATGTGACATTTGGCAGGGTGTTTAGCCTTTCTGTACCTAAGTCTGCTTGTATGTACAATGGACATGTTAAAGTGGATTATCTCTGTGATACTTTGGACCCCTAATATTCTGTGATTTTCTTGGGAAAAAATTGTAACCTTAATTTCATAGACCTTAAAGTAAAATCTTTATGATTAATTCCTCAGTGTTATTTTTTTTATCTTAGTACGCTCTTCTTTTAAAGAACCTCTTTGCTCAGTCGATGTGCTCTACTAATATGTTTTAAAATCATGAGTGGGGAACTTCACTTTAGGTCATACCTATTTAGATATTTGTGAAAATGAAAACCCAAACCACTGTGTATAAAAACCCAATCCTGCAATATGACCAGAGTAAGTTGGTAAAGCTCAAGTTATATGTTTTTTAAATTATTTTTCTTGTTCTCTTATCCAGTATGACTTTGGGTTCTAACCAAAAATTTACTTCAGAATATTTCAAACTAATATTAATAATATTTATAGTCAAATAAGAGTGAAAATGCTATTTACTAGATTCAGTTACTTTAATATTAAGAAAGTTTATGAATTCTGGTAACAAGTTTATATTAATATGATGAAAGAAAAGCTCATGATTTCAGAAATTTCAATTATAAGAAAGGTTATTCATTTAAATCTTAGGTTCTTTTGTTTCCTGAGTACTGTTTTGGGGTGGTGGTATGTTTTCCTAGTATTACCTTTTCTCCTGTTCATCCTCCCTGTTTCTTTTGGATACTTGAGTATGGGGTAGGATTTCTTACCTAAAATCATGTCACAAATACCAAGAATGAGGTTTAATTTTATTTTTCCAGAAAAAAAAAATATTTCTGCCATCTATTTCTACCACTTCCCTGACACTCAACAACATTATGACAAAATATTGCCTCCACATCCCTGTACAATTTCTAATGCCATTTTTGCTCTAGTTCTGATAGGTTTCTTGATTTCAAGTGGGGGAAGTTAGAAGGAGTGCTTCTACCAAGAGTATGAGTACATAGCCACTAATGTTACTTCTGGCTTTGCCTTTATGATATGGTCTATCAGGTAGTTAGTAAAATCTAACTAGAGTAAGCATTTATTAATTTTTTTTTTTTTTTTTTTTTTGAGAGAGAGAATGTGTGAGAGCGGGGTAGGGGCAGAAGGAGAGGGAGAGAATCTCAGGCAGACTCCATGCTCAGCATGGAGCCTGAAGTGAGGCTTGATCTCTGGACCCTGAGCTCATGACCTGAGCTGAAATCAAGACTTGGCCGCTTAACTGACTGAGCCACCCAGGCGTTCCTAGAATAAGCATTTAAAACAAAATAAAGGTATGTAGTTAAGGAGAAAGAGAAGCTAGAGGTAAAAATTCAGCATCCCTAAATCTTTTATTTGAGATATGAGTTCAGCTACATATGACATGGGTGAAACAAGATGGTTTGCTTCTCTTTCATGTAAAAATCTGCATGATTGTGTAGTGAAGTTGTTAGGGGTTCAGGCACCTGCTATGGTTCAAGGACTCCTGAAGCAGTGTATGGCATAAGATAGCTCACCGTCATAGCGATATGCCATCCAGTTATTTTTAAAAATGAGAAGAGAAAAGGGAGAGCAAGCCCCTTTGCTTTTTTTTTTTTTTTTAAGATTTTATTGTTTATTTGACAGAGATCACAAGTAGGCAGAGAGGCAGGTAGAGAGAGAGGGGGAAGCAGGCTCCCTGCTGAGCAGAGAGCCCGAGTTGGGGCTCCATCCCAGGACCCTGGGATCATGACCTGAGCTGATGGCAGAGGATTTAACTCACTGAGCCACCCAGGCACCCCAGCCACTTTGCTTTTAGTACTTGTACCCCTCCCCACGCACATTCTCTTGGCTAGAATAAAGCCCTATGACCAGAGGTAGCGAAAAGGAAGGCTGAGAAATGTAATGTTTAATCTGAATAGCTATATGTCCAGGTAAAAGTTTTGTTACTAGGGAAGAAAGAGAATGAACACTGGGAGGCAGTTTCAGGACTGCCACACTAAAGTGCTACATAAATATTTTATTCTTCCTATGTTTATGTGTGAAATTGGAATTTTATGAACGTGCATATCATTTGCAGTTTCATTTTTACTTACATAGAGTGAGAAAAAATAGAATTTCCCATCCTATTTCTGTATCTTCCTGCTACAAATATAAAAAATCTAGTTAGGGTTTAAAGAGTGATAGGATCACTCTTAGAATCTAAGTCTTCTCACTCAATACACTGAGTCTCTTTTTCATTACGATAGGTGTATCATGTGTCCCATATAATTCACAGGGTTGTTTTGAATCTAAAGAGAGATCATACATATGGAATCACATGGAACTCTTAGAAATTAGAACATGTACATGACATAGTGTAAATGTTATGTGCATTTATGTAATTTTAGTTTCTTTTTTTTTAGACGCTATTCGAAGCTCTGACTGTGGCCTTTGTTGGTAAGTCATAATTGTGCTTCTGTATGTTACAATAACGTTTCAATGTAGATAAATCTTGAGTTGAAAGGTGTTTGGGACTAAAGCTTAATATCATGGGATATTATATTTCAAATACATAGCATAAGATGAAGAATTCATAAAATATATGTTAAACTAAATGTTTATATTTAGTTTATACTAACCTTAGAGGAAGTGGAAAAGAACTAGGAAAATAATGAGAATAATATTCTTGTGTGTTTATCCATTTATAAAAACAAGAAAACTGTAGCTAATCTTTTTCCCTCTAATTTAGAGGAATCTCAGAGGAACCGATAAAATATATTTTGAGCCATGTATCATCAATACAGAGCTCAGCCTCTCAAATTGCTGCACTGAACTGTGCTTTATTATATATTCTCGTATTTCATCAGATGGCCCCATAAGAAACTTGGTAATTTCTACTGTATATTTTATGTTAGATTTGTATTTGAAAGGAAGTGTGTGTTACAGTTGTTTGATGTACCATATGTAATGTCTCAAGTAAAAAATTTCATGATTTACTAACAATAAAGATTCAGATTGTCCCAAAATGATTAACCTGGGATACAAAAAAGGTTAGAATGATCTAACTGTTAAGTGTCAATAACAGTAAATTGCATATATTTCAGTTTCATATATTTATTTTTTCCTTTTGTCATTACTGCTTTTAACCTTTCTATGCCAGTTTTATTAAATCTATATATTGTTTGGTAATTCACTTATTCCTTTTGTAAAGGAACGGTAATATGAATAACTATTAAATAGAACTGAAATTTTTCAGCATAGAAAGGAAGTGTTATTATTATTTACTTATTAATGTTACTATCTATTAATGTTATCATCAAGTCCATCTCTGTCCTCCTTGGCTCCCACCATTTGTAAAAGATAAAGGAGAGAGATCTGTTTCAGAGTTATTGGAATTGGGGATAGAAATACATAGATGGGGTAATCTGAGAACATTATTTTCCTCATTAATTATAATATCCCTTCCACCTAATCCTACACTTAAATTGTTGACAAGCAAAATAATCTCTTGTTTTTTCATTTCTGTATTCACTTTCCTAATCCTGTCCAGGAATGTATTATTTAGGAATAGAAATTAAACCTTGACAGATTAAAAATTATTTAAATGGTTTTGGGTTCAAAGCACTTAACTTCCTTTAAAGGGGTTAAGATGTAGCCTTTTTTTTAAATGCTAAGCAGTTGTATTACAATTAAAATAGACACAGTCAATCTAGATGTTCATTCTAAAAATTGAGAAGGGAATTTAGTATGTATTCAAGAAACCCCCAATTATGTATTCATCGTATGCATTTTTGGATGTAAAGCAATTAGTGGTTGGTTCCTGTTCTCTGCAGGGTTGGTGAATGGCAACCTTGCCTAGTTTCTTTGATTGGACAGATGAATTGGGTATGCAGTTAACCAGGTGATTGCTAAAATTGCTGCTACTTCCCAGAAATTCCCAGCCAGTCACAGGACTCAGTCATCCCTATTGATATTTAAGTCATAAAGAACAGTTACCACAGATGGTAATAAAATGAAATGGCGACAGAGATAGATGAGAGTCATTCTACCATATCCCTCAAACTCCAAACATATCCCTCAAACTCGAAACTTGCTGGCTATGTCCTCCCTCTCTAGTCATTTCTTTAGCTTCATAATAATGTGACTACCTTATTTTGTGTGAATGACTATTTATTGCAGTATGAGTTTGGTTTTACTGTATCAGTATTAAAGGCTGAATAAGGAATATTTTCGTAATTAATTTTATTCACAAGTAGTACAGGAGCAAGTATAGCATTTCTGTTAAATGCCAGGAAAAAAGCTGTTTTATATAGAGTATGTTTAAATGCACTTTTAATCAGTGTTTTTTTAATTTTACAGTTACTTTCTATGATGTATATATTGTTCTGCAAGCGTTTATACTGACTACTGCTGTATTTCTTGGTTTGACTATGTATACTCTGCAATCTAAGAGAGATTTCAGCCAGTTTGGAGCAGGGTAAGTTATATATTTATGGCTAAGATAGATAAATATCTTTAACATTATATTATAGGTCATCTTAAGAGAAGGGCTGTACCTTTAGCTTTGGATATTGTCTTTTAAAATGGAAGGTGATGAGGGGCACCTGGGTGGCTTAGTTGGTTAAGTGCACAACTCCTGATTTTTGCTCAGGTCATGATCTCATGGGTTTTGAGATGAATGCCTGGGAGTGGGGCTCTGTGCTCAGTAGGGAGTGTACTTGGGATTCCCTTTCTCCCTCTCCCTTGGCCCCGCCCCCCCACTCGCATTTCTCTGTGTCGTTCATGTGCACTCTCAAATAAGTAAATCTTTAAAAAAAATAAAATCAAGGGTGATGAGAGGACATCTTTCTGAGTACTAACTAAAGCCAGGCACTATACTTTCAGAACATACAAGGAGATGGAAGGTGGCTTTGAGTCATTTGCTTCCGCTCTATATTGAAAAGGAAGGGAATGCCTCAAAAATCTCCCCAGTTTTCTAGAGAGGCTAGGCTTGTATGCTCTATGAATGCTGTGGAACTTGCCTTCATTATGTAGGTCTTTGTCTTAACATAAATGTTACCAAGACCATCCACTTCTTTGGCAGGAACAGGGTAAATGACCCAGGTGATGGTAATATCTGCATGAACTTTAAAAACTTCTTGACCTATGTAGATTAACCTGTATCCTTCTTCAAACTAGTAAATATACAGGGTGAAGCTTGTTATGTTAGGATAATGATACAGTGTTGCCCTCACCTGGTAAGAATGTGTATACTCCTTTCTAAGCTCACAGTGGCTTCCTTGTTGACACTTAGTCAACATCTTCTGTTCTTTTTCCTGTTACAACACTAAAAATTTACAAAAGCTCTCGCAAAACAGTTTTTCATCCCCCTTTCCCCCTGGTAATCCAGATTACCAGAAATCTCTATTGCGATAAAATATAAGTGGTCAGCCAACACTAACAATTGTGCAAGATGCTTAACTAGTTGTATTAGAATGAAGTGTGATGTCGGGAGAGTCAGCAGTTTTTTTACTTCCTGCTTTTCGTGTTTTGGAGGGGATACACATTCATGTGGTATATATGATGGAAGATTTGCTGTTTGCTTCTTCCCATCCATTCTAGTATAGTCTCTAGAAATCCCATTCTAGTAAACAATCTTGCCTATATTTCAGTCTCTTCATAATAATATTCTTCTTGGGGCACCTGGGTGGCTCAGTGGGTTAAGCCTCTGCCTTTGGCTCAGGTCATGATCTCAGGGTCCTGGGATTGAGCCCCACATCGGGATTTCTTCCCCTTCTCTCTGCCTGCTTCTCTGCCTGTTTGTGATCTCTGTCAAATAAATAAAATCTTAAAAAAATAATAATAATATTCTTTCTTCTTATTTCGGCTGAAACTTGATTCCTCCTTGAGAACACTGTTCTCGAGCTGCTCATTCACTCACACTCTGTGTAGTTACAGGTGGGGGGTTAGTGTTGAAAACTGTGCCAGTCTCCTTGTGCTTTCATTATTTCCTTAGCATGCTGGAAATTCAGTGCTTTAAGGTTTATGTTTTAACATTTGAGTATCTGGGTATACATTTCCCAATCTTCCCCATTACTGCCACTGATTCCCTTTGTTCAAGCCTCCCTCTTTTTTTTTTTTTTTTTTAATTTTAAGTAACTTCTGCACCCAGTGTGGGGTTCGAACTCTCAACCCAAGATCAAGAGTCTCAGACTTTTCCACTGAGCCAGCCAGGTGCCCTAGCCCTTCCTTATTCTTTAAAGACTTTAGTATTGAACCACATGTGAGGCCCATCTATCACCTTGGCTTCTCAGTGTGTCTGGAGCTCTTCTGAGCAACTTTTCATTTCCCTGCCATGGCTGCATTGTAGAGCTTGTTGCCACTAGAGATTATTGTGCTGAAGAAGTCTTAAATGCCAGTGACTGACTTTCTTTCTTAGCCTTCTACTGGCTCTCTCATTTCTTTGTGCCCACAATACCTCTCTGTTGTGCTTGTTCCTTAACAGCTGCTATTGCTGTGATTGACTTCTTCCTCAGACCTGGTAGTCCCCTATCTTGTGCGGCCATCCAGAGAGTAGGGTGAAACCTCAGATACATTATAGTTCCTAGTACCACCTTCCCCACACTCCTTGGTGCAGATTAAGTATGAAAAAGTAAGTCCTGAGTCCATTTTAATCCTGAAGGACCTATACTATGTGGTGGCACGATACTTCATTCTAAGTAGGTATTCCAGATGTATCCAGAGAAATTCTGTGGCTGTTCCAGCATGAGAATTGACACCTGGAACCTCCTTGAACCATGCCCTCAGTTCACCATGCGTGACTACAATACTATATATACTTAATTTCTGATTTTATTTTTGTGTTGTTAAGTAACATATTTTGTTTGTTTTCAGTCCCATAATATTTAGTATGAGATTCATTTTATGATACTTGGTAAATGTTCTTTGAAAAGAATCCTATATTGTGCTGCTGTTGGATGAGTGATGAATGTCAATCACGTCAAGTTGGTTGATAGTATTGTTTAAGTGTCCTGCACCGTTCGTACGCTCATTGTGTCAGTTAATGTTAAAGCAATACTGAAATTTCCAACTACAATTACGGATTTAGAGTATGATTCTCTTAACATTTCTGTAAGTTTTGCTTCAGGTTATTTTGAAGTTCTCTTTTTTGATCCATAAACAGTTAGGATTGTTATGTCCTTTGGATGACTCCTTTGTCATTTTGAAGTAGTTGTCTCTGGTAATATTTTTGCCCTGAAACTTACTTTATTAATATAGCTACTCCAGCTTTCTTTTGATTGCATTAAAATGGTATGTCATTTTCCATCCTTTTATTTTTAGCTTCTTTGTAGCTTTAGTTAAAATAGTTTTCTTATGGGGAGCATATGGTTGGCTCTTGCTTTTTTTTTTTTTTCCTTATCCAACTCTGCTCTTACAATGTTTTGACCACTGACATTAAATGTTATTATTGATCTGGTTGGATTTAAGCCTCTAATCTTGCAGTTAGGTTTCTTTCTGTTTGTCCCATCTGTTCTTTGTACCTCTTTTCCTCTTTTTAGATTATTTGATTTGATTTATCTCCTTTATTAGTTATTAGCTATAGCTCTTTTAAATAAGCATTACTCTAGGTTATACTGTACACTGTAAACAGTATACTGCTTGCCTGCCTGCCTGCCTGTCTGCCTGCCTGCCTGCTTGCCTTCCTTCCTTTCTTCTTCTTATTCCAAATTTTTTTTAGTTTTTTTATTTAAACGGTCTCTACAACATGGGGCTCGAACCTATGAATTGTATGCTTGATGGACTGAGCCAGCCAGCTTCTCCTACAGGGTGTGTGTGTGTGTGTGTGTGTGTGTGTGTATTTTTATATACATGTGTATGTGTGTGTGTGTGATATATATATATATATGACATACACATGGCACCTGGGTGGCTCAGTCATTAAGCATCTGTCTTTGGCTCAGGTCATGGTCACAGGGTCTTGGGATTGAGCCCCGCATTGGGCTCCCTGCTCAGTGGGAAGCCTGCTTCTCCCTCTCCCATTCCCCCTGCTTGTGTTCCCTCTCTCTCTGTGTCTGTCTCTCTCAAATAAATAAATATATATATATGTAAGATTTTATTTATCTGTCAGAGAGAGAGAGCGAGCATAAGTAGAGGGACATGCAGGCAGAGGGAGAAGCAGGCTCCCTGCTGAGCAAGGAACAAGATGCAGAACTCAATCCCAAGACCTTAGGATCATAACCTGAGCCAAAGGCACATGCTTAATTGACTAAGCCACCCAGGCATCCCTATATATCTTTAGAGCACCATAGTCTACCTGTAAATAATGTACCATTTCCTGTAGAGCATAGTTACATCTCCTATCCCCTACCTTTGTGCTGTTGTTGCTATAACTTTTAGTTCCACATGTACACCTTATATTATTATTTTTGTTCTAACATTAAATTCTTTTTTTTTAATTTTTAAAGATTTTATTTATTTATTTGATAGACAGAGATCACAAGTAGGCAGAGAGACAGGCAGAGAGAGATGGGGGGAGCAGGCTCCTTGCTGAGCAGAGAGCCCGATGCAGGGCTCCATCCTAGGACCCTGGGATCATGACCTGAGCCAGAGGCAGAGGCTTTAACCCACTGAGCCACCCAGGTGCCCACCTTAAATTATCTTTTAAAGAGATTTAAAAATAGTTGAAGTCTTTTATGTTCATCCACTACTTTGTCATTTCTGTTCTCCATTTCTTTGTGTCAATCCACATTTCCATCTTGTATTTCCTTCTCCCCGAATGATTTCCTTTTAATGTTTATTTTATTTTGAAAATATTTTATTTATGTATTTATTTTAGAGGGTGGTGGAGCACACATGCACATAAGGGGGGGGGGGGAGGGCAGAGGAAGAGGGAAAGAGAGAATACTAAGCAGGCTCCATCCTAGTGAGGAGCCTGATGGGAAGCTCGATTTCATAACCCTGAGGTCATCACAACATCAGCCAAAACCAGGAGTCAGAAGCTTATCAACTAAGCCACCCAGGTGCCCTGTTTTAATATTTCTTATAGTGCTGGGTGGTGTCTTGATCTCAGCTTTTGCATGTCCAAAGAAAATCTTTACTTCAGCTTTGTTTTTGAATTTGTTATTTTTGCTGAGTGTAGGATTCTAGGTTTTTTGTGTTTTTTTTATTTTTCTGTATTTTATTTATTTGTTATTTTATTTTATTTATTTGTTTATTTTATTTTCTGTATTTTATTTATTTTTATTATGTATTGTATTCTCTGTATTTCTGTATTTTATTTTTCAGTATTTCAGATGCCATTCCATAGTATTCTGGTTTATATATTTTTTGACAAGATGTCTTTTTTCTTTATCTTTGTTCTTTGTACATCATGTCTTTTATCCTCCAGCCACCTTTCATATTTTCTAAGTAATTTGATTAACATTTTTAGTAATTTGATTATCATATTCCTTGGTGTGGTTTTTTCATGTTTCTTCTGGCCCTTGGATTTATCAGTTTAAAGTTTTCACCAGACTTGAAACATTTTCAGGAATTGTTTCTCCAAACATTTTTATGTACCCCTTCATTCTCCTCTCTATTGAGACTTCAACATATATGTTAGACTTCTTGATGTTGTCCTGTGGTTCATGGATGCTCAGTTTATTCCCCCCACCGCCACCCCCCAGTTTTCTCTCTGGGATTCATTTTGGTCAATTTCTGTTGCTGTTTTCAGTTTGATAATCTTTTCTTTTTCAGTGTCTATAAGTCCAACCAGAATATTTTTCATTTGACATATTTTTCGTTTGTGGAAATTTAATTTGTGTCTTTTAAAAATACATGTTTTCCATTTTCTTCTCATGATGATGCTTTCCTCTACCTTCCTGAACGTATGGAATATATTTTTTTAATGTCATTGTTTACTAATTCTTTCATTGTGTCATTTCTGAATTGGTTTCTATTGACTAATTTTTCTTATTGTTATAGGTCATATTTCCTTGTTCTTTTGCATGCCTTATGATTTTTTATTAGATGCTGGTCATTGTAAATTTTATATTGTTGGGTAGTGAGTTTTTTTGTTTTCCTTTAAATATGTTGGTTTTATTCTTCTAGAAAGCTGTTATGTTTCTTGGAAACTGTCTGAACCTTTTGACGCTTGCTTTTACATACTTGTTAGGTGGGTCCAGAACAACAGTTAGGTGAGGGCTAATCTGGCCGCTCTGTTGAGACAGTAACTTTCTAAGAATTATTCAGAGCCCCATGTCTTAGCAAGTCTTTCCACTTTGGCTGGGGTGAACATGAACTATTCCTGGCCCTGTATGGGCTTTGAGGATTGTTCTGCCTGCTTCTCCATGGTGTTTCTTCCCACAGGCTTTGTCACTTCTTCATATGTATGCATTAATCTGTGCTCAGCTAACAACTTCAAGGGAATTCTCTGCATATCACCAGAGCTAGCTAGCTCTCTTTATAGCTTTCCCCTTTCTGGAACTTTGCTCCATAAGTTCTAACCCCCATGGCCTCTCTGACTTCTGAATTCTTACCATCTCAATTCAGGGAGACTGTGGGGCTTCATATGGGTTCTTATGGTCTGGAAACACTTTGTAGCTGGGTCAGGTACAGAGCTTACCTTCCTTGCTTCCCTTATCTCAGGAATTACTACTGTACTGTACTGCCTGCTGTTTAGTCATATGTTTTGTGTGGTTTTTATGTAAGGAGGGAGGGTAAATTTGACCCCAGTATTTCCTTGTGGTCTGAAGCAGCAGGTGTGTGTTTGGGCTTGTAAGACATACTTGATAAGAAAGGACTGATTGCTTAGGTGTCCTTTGTCATATATTTATACTTTATATTATAATAACTATACATTATATATAATATATATGAGTGGTAACTCATTATTCCAGTGGCAAATTTATTATTTGTGTATATTAATTTCTATAATACATTAAAAAAGGGAGTACATCAGGGACTTTAACAGATATGCATGTTCACAGACTAATTTGCTGTTGTTATTTGATTTAAAAATGCAGTTATCTTTCATTTGTTCATGTATATATTTTCTAGAAGTCTTCTAGGTCCTTGTCTTAAAATGCTTCCAGTGATATTTCTGCTTATATCAATATTTTCTTTGTATTCCAGTCAAAAACTTTAAAAATGGTACTTTCAATTAGTTTTGTTCACCATAAAAACGAATGTTGAGCAGATGGCTGTTTTTTCAGTTTCTGAGTATTTTGTAGTATTCATTGTACGTTTATGAACTCTTATATTTTACTTATTCTTTGGCAAATACCAGGATGGATTTATTTCTTCAGTAAATGTTACATCCATTTGCATAGCTTGTAAAGGAACAATATTCTAAATTACTAATGTTTTGTTTTTATAGACTGTTTACTGTTTTATGGATTTTGTGCTTGTCAGGAATCTTGAAGGTAAGTTGTTTTAAATTGGTAACTTGAACTATAATTCTGGCCATGTCAATATAAATAATCTCGAAAACTGTAAGAGGTATTCTTATGCTAGGACACTTAGTTATAATTATCTGGAACATTTGTATATAGAATGGTGAAAAATCTTAAAAACATAAAAATCTTATGTTAATATTATCGATTGAGAGAAAGATGAACACGTGACTTAAATTACAGAGAAAGAGGCCCTCAACTTGTAATTACTAATCTCCCAGTGGCACATATAATTCTGAAAAAGAAATGTATTTTTAAATAATTTATATTTGGAATACTGCTGTTCAAAGTTGTGGGTAATGAATTCATCCATTCATCTTTTCATCCAACAGAAATGAGGATGAACCTACCTTGTCTTTTTCTACTTTTAACATTTGCATTCCAAACTGTAAAGCATTATTAAATATGTATATAGCATATGTAACTCAAGAGCAAGTAACTTAAGTAATCTTAATAGGGTTCTTAAATACAAACTCATGAATTTCTTGCCTATAGTTATTTTTCTATAGTCAAACAATGGAGTTGGTCTTGGCTGCCATGGGAGCCCTTCTTTTCTGTGGATTCATCATCTATGACACACACTCACTGATGCACAGGCTGTCACCTGAAGAGTATGTATTAGCTGCCATCAGCCTCTACTTGGATGTCATCAACCTCTTCATGCACGTGTTGCGGTTTTTGGAAGCAATTAATAAAAAGTGATTGAAAGCAGTATATGGAAACTGATTCATTAATAAAGGTTGAGATAAGATTAACTATTAAATACTTCTGTGACTTTTTTCGTATGCTATGTAATTCTGAGCTATTATATAGTATAATAGTAGTATCTGTATTACTGTTGTATAAAAGGGATTATAATAATTCTGATTATGTGTAATATATTAAATATGTGATACAATTACTAGATTATATACTAATAATATAAATCTTACTATTCTTTATGGTGTCTCATTTCTAAATCCTTGATTTGGATTCTCAGGAGATACCAAAATTCTGTTTTTCAGTTTTTTCAATCCTCAATGTGCCATATGTAGATTGTTCATCTGCAATTGAAAAATAATTTCCTGGGTAGATTAGATTGTCAGTTTATCTATGTCTAGTGATTTTTCCTTAATTAATGTTAGATTTGATTTTGATTTAAAAGTACTGGTGTTCTTACCATTAGAAAGTATATGGGGTGCCTGGGTGGCTCAGTGGGTTAAATCTCTGCCTTCGGCTCAGGTCATGGTCTCAGGATCCTGGGATCAGCCCTGCATTGGGCTCTCTGCTCAGCGGGGAGCCTCCTTCCTCCCTTTGTCTCTGCCTGCCTCTCTGCCTCGTTGTGATCTCTCTCTCTCTGTCAAATAAATAAATAAAATCCTTAAAAAAATTACAAATTTCTTTCTACTAGAAGATTTTGATCTTCTTATTTAGAGAGGAAAACTTATAAAAGATAAATTCCATCGACTTATTCAGCATTATATTAAAGTGTGATTGACATTTCATTATAAAATGATGTATTAAAAGTGAGATGTCTTCTTGAAAGTCAGATATTTTGACATAAAATTGACTTTATTAGTTTTTTTTAAAGTACACATTCTATATAGAAATTATAGCAGTGTACCAGTGGCCACACACACTTTCACAAATTCCTTCACTGTATTAGTTTGCTAGGCTGCCATTAACAAAGTACTACAGACTGGGTGGCTTCAACAGAAATTTATTTCCTCACAGTTCTGGAGGCTAGAAGTCTGAGATCATAGTTTGGTTTCTTCTGAGATCTCTCTCTTGGCTGGTTGATGGTATCTTCTCCCCATGTTTTTATATGGTTTTCTCTCTGTACTTGTCTGTGTCCAAATTTCCTCTTCTTAAAAGGACACAAGTCATTTTAGATTAGGCCCTACCCCAGTGACATCATTTTACCTTAATTACTTATTTAAACACCCTGTCTCCAAAAACGGACACATTCTGAGATACTAGAGCTTAGGACCTTGTAACAGTCTGAATGTTTTTTATCTCTTCCCCTGCCCCCTCACCAGTTTACATGTTGAAACTTAATGACAGTATGGTAGTATGAGGAGGTGGGTCTTCTGGGTCATGCCTAGGTCCTGAGGATGGAGCTTTCATGAATGGGATTTGTGCTCTTACAGAAGTGACCCCACAGAGATCCCTCACCCTTTCTGTCACATGAGGTAACAGTGAAAAGACACAGTCTTCAAACTGGGGAAAGGGCCTTTAGTCACTGAATCTGCCAGCACCTTGATCTTGGACTTCCTAGCCTCTAGAACTGTGAGAAATAAATTTCTGCTGTTTATAACTAGCTCTAGTTTTTTGTTATGGCAGCCCAAATAACTAAGACAGACTTCATTGTCTGAATTTTGAGGAGCACAGCTCGGCCCATAACACCCACTAAGCATCATTCTCCAGCTATTAAGTTGAAATAAATTAATAATATAGATTTAGCCTTTGGTGAATTTTAGATGCAAATTTGACTCCATCATTATCAATTAATTGTTGAATCCTCATTTGCATGGTGTTATACTCAAGTTTAACATAGCATAGTGGGTGAGAGATTTTAAATTGGAATCCTTACTGTGCAACCAACTGGTGATGTGACTTTTGGCAAGTTACTTATCCTTTCATAGGTCTTTTGCCTCATCTTTATAATGAGAGTCATAATACCTACCTTACTGGACTACTGTAAGGAATAATTGAGATGGATGTGTCATATAAACTAAGTGCTTAGTTAGTGTCAGCTATTATTAATTCTTACAGGCAGTCCAAAAGCAGGATGCACTGAATTGTGACTAAAGATAGTAAATAAGCAAATGCATATTTGACATTTAAAAAATGTAAAACAAGGGGCTCCTGGGTGGCTCAGTGGGTTAAAGCCTCTGCCTTCCGCTCAGGTCATGATCCCAGGGTCCTGGGATCGAGCCCCGCATCAGGCTCTCTGCTCAGCAGGGAGCCTGCTTCCTCCTCTCTCTCTGCCTGCCTCTCTCCTACTTGTGATCTCTCTCTGTCAAGTAAATAAATAAAATCTTTAAAAAAAAAAGTAAAACAGTGCCATTCTTTTTCATTAAATTTTTTTTTTTTTTGGTTTGAAAATAGTTTTTTTTTAAATAAAAATAATATAGACATGTAATTCAGTTATCTTTTTTAAAGGAGTTAAATTTTAAAAATTGTTTTAATTTCTGATGTGACAAATGATGTAACTTCAAGATTATAAAGAGATCACAAGACCAAGAAGGTTGAGAAACACTGATGCAGACTTTTATATTTTGTCAGTGAACCATAATTATTCGTACTTTCTCCTGTTGAAGAATTTTATAGGGTTCCTTCTTTTTTACTGGCAAAATCAGTGCTGCTGTGTTTGTCCCTATATGTCTTACAGTGTGCACAGATACTAGTTTGCCTAGACAGGGGGATATACCTAGGAGTGGAATTGCTGGATAAAGGGTACATACAACTTCAATTTCTAATAAAAAGTAAAGGTGAAAATATGCAGACTCCAGAAATATATTAAAAAGTGGAATTAGCAGGACTTGGACAGAGTGATCAACAACTCCACACGCAAGGTACAAAGTATAGCCAGAAGTAGGAGGAAAACAGAAAGAGCAGTATCTGAGAACTGTTTGTACAGAATGTAATTTTGCGAAAGGAGCAGTGGACTCTGCCTGCCTGCCTACATTTTTTCCTGCAGGCCTCCTCACACCACACTTTGATCCACTTGATGCACTTTGTGGGATTAGTAGTGTCAGCAGCCAGCTGTGGGCCTTTTTGGAACAGTTAGGAATTTTGCTTATTCATTTTTTTTTTTTTGGTATTGTAGATTTTATTTTCATTGAAACATATTTACAAGATACCATTTAATTTTTTAAGGGAAAGCAGGAGAAAACCTAGAATTTAGAGCAATCAAGATCAATGAGAGCCTGCTTATGTGTTTTTCCAGCAGTATCATGAAGTTAGAGGGGTAACTGCTTAAAAGGGCTGTGTATGAAATGACATCAGTTGTTTCAAATGTTACACATAGTAAAAATAAGAATATTTTAGTCCATTAAAATTTATTGGCTGTTTTTGAAGAGGAGTTTCCATGTCATGGTAGAAGATTCCAGATTGCAATGAATAAACAACTGGATCCAAAATAAATGAGATAATGTGTACATAATATATTCAATAAAATGGATTATGAAGCAAATGAGGGAATATAGGTAATTAGTAAAAAGTGGAATACAGGGAGTACTCTAGAGTTTTTGTTTTCAAATTTTTTTGTTCTGTTTGTTTTTTGGTTTTTGTTCTTTTTGTTTTTTTTTTTTGTTATGTTTTACTATATAAAGGAATTGAATGTGTTTGGAGAAGGACTCAGTGGAGACAGTTGAAGAAATTGATAGATGGAGAAGGAGCAGTGATGAAATACCCAAAAAAGAAGGAATGGGGTGACATGCAGACCAAAGAGTCATAAACTTCAACCTGGATCCCCGGGTTGTCTTATTAAAATGTATTCAGTAAGTCTGGAGTGCAACCTGACATTCTGCATTTCTAACAAGCTCCCAAGTGGTGCTGATACCACTATTCTGTAGACCTCAGATTAGCAAGAATCTAGATTACTTGTTCTCAAACTTGTTGGACACTGGAATCACCTGTAGAACTTTAAAAAGTCCCTAAGCTTCACCCACAGATACTTGATTTCATTACTTTGGGTGAGGTCTGACAGTTGGATTTTTAAAAATGGCTCAGGTGATTACAAAGTGAAGCAGAGTCTGAGAACTACTGATCTAGGCCACAGATAATGAGACAGGAAAACACTACTTTCTCTGTGAGAAGAAAAAAGACCAGTCCAGATACAGGTACCAGTGAGTACAGGAGGGAAGAGCAGGTTGATGACAGAGTGTGTTTTAATCAAAGTAATAAACATATGCAATTAGGAAAAAAAGTGCTATGCCCTCTATAATAAGAAATAGCTGTGCAGCCCTGACATACCACCCATCCCCAATCCTCTTTTCCCAGAGGTATGTTCATCTTTGTAGAGCTTTGCCTTGAAGTCCCCACCACCTATATGTCTACCACCTAGACATCATAGGGTCACCAGCTTAATCCCAGAAAGCCTTTGTAGTCCTCACTGAGTGATTATTCAGATTGGGCGTTCCATGGGAGAGGCCCTACTGGCTGGTGCTTGTTGTGTAGCAACCAGTGTGCTTCCAGTAAGGCTCCCCACTGTGCCTGGGGTCCCAGGGGATTCTTCCGGCTAGAGCTCTGAGTGACTCTTAAGCCTCGACCCTCCCTCAGGGGCTAAAGTTTCCTGAAGCCCGTAGTTTAGTTTCAGTCATCTTTGTATAACCAACATAGAGCCTATCACAGAATGCATACTCATGTAGGAATGAGGGAATGAATTAAAGATTTTTAAATATACTAACAGTGTGGTTTGGGAATGTAGGTGAGGTTTGGTGGGGTGGAGTCGGGAGCTGAGGACCAAGAAAGAATTATTGAAACGTCTTCGGTACAAAACGGTGGTTTTATTAAAGCACGGGGACAGGACCTGTGTGCAGAAAGAGCTGCTGCACCACACACTGTCTTGAGGAGCATATATACTCCCGACCTGGAGGTAGTAAGGAAAAGGGAGTTTTCAAAAGAACTTTGATATGCTAAAGAGGACGGACCTCTAAAGTACCTACAAGATAACAAGGTCTTGACATTTAAGGTTCTCTTCCCTCTAGCAAGGTATTAACACTAATGTTAATAACAGTTGGGAAATTCCTGGAAGAACGTCACACGTTTCCCATCTAGGAGTGGAGGTGAGATTGCAGGGTGTCGGCTTATGCTTTGTCTTCAGCTTGCCCTCTGTTTCCTGATCAGTTTTGACAAATGGTACATTCCCGAGATCATCACCCCAGATGGGAAAATTTAAGGGCTTTCAGCAAAAATGATTTCAATAACGCTTCTCGAAGAACACGTGATCTGACGCAGGACCTGCCAAGTGAAGCTCGGCTCTGAGCTCACTCTTTGGCAGGCAGGGTCACCTGGCCAGGATCGCTGTCGGGGTCCGAGCTAAGCCGCTCACGCCCAGCCTCCACCGCTATTTTACGCATTGTCCAAATCCCCCTTGGAAACCCACAAGGGAGGAGCCAAGCTCCAGACTCGCCCGCCCATCAAAGGAAGTACGCGAGCGCCGGACTCAGGAGACCCCGCCTCTTGAGGCTTTCCGGGGCATTTTGGCTCCCGGCGTGCAGTGCGCCCGCCCGGGACTCCCTGCGGTTTGTGGAAGGGGCTGCCGGAAGGCGGAAGTGCGCAGGCTTCCGGTCAGCGTGCTTCTGAGTATTGTCGGTGAGTTTCCCGGTGAGTTCTCTGCTTTCTCCGTGTAGTGGGCTGTGGAACTTGTCGCTGGATCCCGTTGCCCCTAGAAAATCTCGTCGCAAGCGTGGGCCGTCTCTGGGCAAGACTGAGTCCGGGGGAGACGCAGACCTGTTTCAAGGACGAGGTCTCCCGTGGTCTTGGTGGTGGCCCCCGGCTTCCCTGTGCTCTTCGCGAGGTGGAGCCCTCCTTCTTAGGTGGTCTCGCTTAGGTTAATCTGCGCCCTCAAGGCCGTTTACCGCAACCCTTCTATACCTACCCCTCGAAGTTTTGGGTTGTTGTAGACAGGGGAACAGAGTGAGTTGTGATTGCTGACGTCCAAAAACTGGTACTCCATTAGTTAGCCATTCAACAAATGGGCACTGCTTTGGGGGATCCAAGGGTGAGCAAGGTCTATTTAGTTAGCTTCTGCCTTCGTGGAGCCCACAGTCCACCGGGAATGAAAGAAAATAAAGAATATAACTCCAGATTCCATTTAAGAGGAAAGAAAATGATGATATGGTGGAGAATAAAAGGAGGGGAATCTATAGGGGTAGGGTCAGAGAAGCTTTCTCTGAGGTATTTAAGTGAAGGTGCAAGCGTTGGGAAGATCATGTTAAGATTCTGTATCCCCCTCTCTCTCTGCCCCTACCCCTGCTGGTACTCTTAGTCTCTCTCTTTAAAAAAAAAAAAAAAAGAAAGCAAGAAAAGAAAAACTCATACTAACTGCTTTGTGGAGGATTCAGGGCTGAGGCTGAGGGGTGAAGAACAGCAGGAGTGGAAATAGACAAGCTTAAAATAGCTACATTGAATTGAGGGGAGGATAATGAGGAAGACAGGTGGGATATCCTATAGGCTTGGAGGAAATCAAGTTTAAAAATATTTATAAAAACATTTTGGGGGCACCTGGGCGGCTCAGTCAGATAAGTCAGACTCTTGATCTTAGCTCAGATCTGGATCTCAGGGTGCTGAGTTCAAGCTGCACATGGAGCCTACTTTAAAAATATACAACCCTCCCCACCCCCCCAAAAAAAACGATTTTGTAATTTGTACGTTGTTGTATAAATATAAATTGATGATGCTCTTTGCATTTGGGGGGAAGTTAAATTTTTGCATCTTGTATGGAAATTCCAGGAGTTTTCAGAAATTGGCTTGACTTAGAGTTTGCCAGCGGCCACAAGGAGTTTAATTCGGTGCTCTTGTTATTTAACGGCTCTATATGACATGTTGACCCTCACATAATTCATTATGCCATCATAAATCATGAACAGAGTGAGGAGTTTTACCTTCCATTTGTTCATGTTCTGTAGAGATACCTTTTGACCTGGTTTTCCAAGGATTTACTCTTCTTTCTTTAATAGCAAATTTTTGCTTTTGCATTTGTATTTCTGTTAGCTTTCCAGGTAAAATATGGCTAAAAGTTTACGGAGTAAGTGGAAGAGGAAGATGCGTGCAGAAAAGAGAAAAAAGAATGCCCCAAAGGAACTCAGCCGACTTAAAAGTATTCTTAAAATAGATAGTGATGTTTTAATGAAAGATGTTCAAGAGATAGCAACTGTGGTGGTACCCAAACATTGTCAAGAGAAAACTCAGTCCGTGGTACAAGATGAAAAAGGTGGGTTTACATGCTTCATTTAAAAATAATAATTCTATCAATTTTCTTTTGTGACGTTTTCCCTCTTTGATTGCCTTCCGTTCTTTGCTGCGCTTGCTTCGTACAAGCCTCGTGCCATGCCCATGTAATTTTTTAAAGGCTTATAATCCCGCTAGGTAGTCTATGCTGAACTATTTTAAAGCCAACAAACTAAAATAAACATGCATGACAATCAGGCTCTTAAAATAGAAGTAGGTTTATGTGGTGTCCAAGGAAGGGAGCAGCGATCCTCAGCCCTCCAATCAAAGACGTTTCCCGCTTGCTGATACTCTCTCAAAGGCCAGTTTCTCTATTTGTGTTCTGAATCCTCTCCATTCAAAGGCTGTCCGCATGTATCCTGTTTATCAATCTGTTTTCTCCCCTGGGTTGTTTCTTCAACCATTGTGTTCTGGAATGTTCCTTCTGAAAAAAAGAAAAATCCTCCCCTTGATCTCAAATTTCTCAGTCTTTTGCTTTATTCAGCTCTCCTTGAAGCTTCTTAACACTTGTGTTTCCTTGTATGTACACTGCCTCTACCCACTGGCTCTCTGGTCATTGAGGTAAAAGTCACATAACATAAAATTAACCATTTTAAAGTATACAGTAAGTAGTATTTAGTACATTGATGATGTTGGCCAGCTATCACCTCTTTCCAAAACATTTTCATCACCTTAAAAGGAAACCCTGTACAGTCTTTTTCTTCCTTCCTTCCCATAGTCTCTAGCAACCACTAATGTGTTTCCTGTATCTATGGATTTATGGTCTGGCTATTTCACATAAAAGAAATCACATAACATGTGACCTTTTGTGTCTGACTTCTTTCACCTACCGTAAGTTATGGCATTTCCTTGCTTAAAACATCTCATTGTCTTTCCATGTGCTCATCAGAGCTTACCGGGTCCTACGTAATCTGGTTCTGGTACTTTTTTTTTTTTTTAAATTCACTTAACACAGGCTACAGTTTGCTTTGTTATGTTCCCTTCAACAGAACATCGTAAGCTCCATGACAGCCCGTTTGGACCATTTTATCCCCAGAACCTAGAGTAGTACGTAAAATAATCATTCAACAACTAGTTATTGAATGGCTGATCTGTAGCAGGCACTATTCTAGGCACTGAGGAAACATGATAAATACAAGGGAACTGGCCTCCATCCCTATGTGATTTACATTATATCGGAGGAGACCACAAGTAAACCAGATAAATGAATTAATGTAATGTCAGGCAGTGGAGATCATGGAAGACCCCATATACCCTGGTAAGTTCCCAGAGAGGGACATTCTGGGCAAACCATTCACAGCAGATAAGGTTGGTGATAGATGTACCACAGCGTGGCCGCACCGAGCTTCCTACCAGGTCTTCTGTTCAGTGGAGCTGGATCTCTGCGTATTTTCTGGGTAAGAAAGAGGCTCAGCCCAGTGTATATCCAGGTCTTCCTTTCTTTCTCTTTGTCCCTGCCTTCCCTTTCTTTCCTGTCTTTTCTTTCATATAATTTTGTTTTTAAGTAAATTCTACCCCAGTGTGGGGCTCAGACTCATGACCCCAAGATGAAGAATCACTTGCTCTACCAACTGAGCCAGCCAGGCACCCGTATATCCAGGTTTTCTTTTTCTTTCTTTCTTTTAAGTTTTTATTTATTTAAGTAATCTCTACACTCAGGATCCTGAGGTCAGGAGTCACATGCTCCTCTGACTGAGCCAGCCAAGCCCCCCCATCCAGATTTTTCTTTGTCATCTGCCCATCTCTGTCATCACAGGCTTGTTGCTTACTACCCCACTCCTTCCAAGTACACTTCTCTGGAAGTGGCCAGCCGTTCCTGATAGTTCATTTGCATCTAAGGCCTGTCCATTAAACGCATGGTTGCTCTTAATAAGTTCAACTGTCTTATTTAGCTCAGGAAAGCACTTAATCTGAGAAATGTTCTTCTAACGCACATATGCTCATAGCCATACACTTACCTTTCATGCAGTGACACAAACCTACACAGCCTAAATGCATGTTTCCTATTTAGCTTTTCTAGTCCAAAGATGGACACTCATGACACATTCTTCAGAAAGTTTCTTAGTGACTAAATGACATCTCTGGTTCCTTATAAGTACTTTTTATGTCTTTCATGGTTGTACAAATACATGGGAGGATGTCCGAGTCCCTTGAATGTGCTGTGAAAAGTTTTCAGTGTTAGTGAGTGCTCCACAGAAAAAGGGATTTTTTTTTCCTTTGTAGTTTCAGACCACTTTCAAGTCTCATGTTCTTATTGACTTAACATGCATTTTCATAAGGTTGTTTCCTCATTGATGAGCATTAATAGTTTTCTGTCTCTTATTCAGATGACATGAAAATGGAGACTGAAATTAAGAGAAACAAAAAGAGTCTTCTAGACCAGCATGGACAGTACCCCATATGGATGAACCAGAGACAAAGGAAAAGGCTGAAGGCAAAGCGAGAAAAAGGGAAGGGGAAAAGCAAAGCAAAAGCAGCAAAGGCGGCCAAGGGTTTGGCCTGGTAGACTATTAAAAACTTGAAAACTCCTACATGGGACAGGTCTTTAATTAGAATGTATACATGGATTTCAACTTCCACCAAGCGAAAACTTTGTTTCCAGATTTAACTTGACCTTGTTCTTCAATTCAAACTCAACTCAACTTTGTTTTGGGATCTTGAATAAAATATTCTCATTGATGAATAAGAGCTACACTGGTACTTTAATTGGATGCTGTCCAGTGTGGAGGGATTCCCAGATACCACAATTCTCTCAAGTGTTACTGCGGCTGTAACTATTTGGTCTCAGTAAAGATGAAAAAAAAAAGACTGACAAATTTGAGGTGATTCAGGTTTAAAGAAAACTTTTATACAATTTAAAATACAATGTGAGTAGAAGCACTGCTTGTTTGGAGTTTTGCTTTTGTTTAATTCAGAGTAAAAGATATTTTGTCAAGACCCTAAAGAGCTTTTCTTTCACCTATCCTTCAAGGTTTCTAGTAGTAAAGAAAACCACCTTCAATTAAATTGTTTAAAAAAACTGAAGTTTTTGTGTAGAGTATTAACATTTATAAATTTGTATGCTCCATCTGTTCAGGAGATAGAATATCCTGGAAACTAGTTTAATGGTCTTCAGTTTTTATATTATGTAGCCTAATATAACACAGCATTCCCCAGAGTATGTTTCTCAGACACAGTTTTTCTGAATGCATGGTGAGAAACACATTCGATAGTCCCATCAGTTTGGGAAATGCTACATACTTGAAGATTCACAGAAAGTATTAGTATAGTTCTAGAGATCTAATAGTCGAGAAAACTGTTCAACTTTGACTTTCAAACTAGTGTTCTGAAGGATAGAATATACTGTCGGAAATGTTGGTAAAATGAAATGACTTGTTAAGTCATGTCTTGCTACAGTTTACTAATTTCACCCTTAATTTAAATTTATTTTTAGTTAAGGAATTTAAACTTTTTATTCCCTCTGAAATTTTACTGTAGTCCTTTTAACCATCCTTACATGTTCACTGGAATAACATTGATTGAATGCCTACTATGTGCTAGGAACTTTTCCACGTGCTCAGGACACAGGGAAGGAGACCGAGGAGGTTTTGGGCATCTACTCAGAAGAGGCTGTTAGCTTAGAGGATAACCAAGTTAAAAGTGAAATTTATTAGAATAAAGTCACTTAGTCATCAAGACACAGATTCATGCCAGGCACGCTGCTAGGTTATGACACCATCATAGAGAGGAATAGAAGGACATGACCGAAGTCTTTGAGGAGATTTGAATAGATAAAATTCAGTGCCAGTAAAATCTTATATAGTAGATTATATTATATAGATTATCTTATATAATAGACTCTTCTCAATTTACTCAGTGATTAGTTCACCAAAAGGTTAGTGGATAGTTTTTAAATATTTAAAATAGATTTTTTCTCAAAGCTAATAGAAAAGAGTTGGGAAGAAAATGTTACCCGTGGCCTTTTTTTGCCTTTTGGTGTAGTTGCGCGCAACAAATAGTTTGTGAGGAAAAAGTAAATACATACGTATCCGTGAAAAAAAGTTGCTAACAATATCTAAGCCAATGGCAATATCAGCCTAAATATACTAGTCATTTATTTGTTAACGCCATCATAGGAATTGACCGTATTGATGATGATACACACTTGATGCCTACTTAAAATTTAGCAGCGTTGTCCGGTATTTTGTAGCTGGATTTTCTTTTCTTTCTTTTTTTCTTTAGATTTTATTTATTTATTTGACAGAGAGAGACCAGTGAGAGAGGGAACATAAGCAAGGGGAGTGGGAGAGGGAGAAGCAGTCTTCCTACAGCCAGGCTCGATCCCAGGACCTGGGGTCATGACCTGAGCTGAAGGCAGGCACTTAATGACTGAGTCACCCAGGTGCCCATGGATTTTCTTGAAGTTGACATCAGAGACCAATACCAGGGATATGGTCGTGTGATCTGTGGTGGGTAACTTCTAATTTGACTCCAGTGGTAACAGCTTTGAACTCTCATCCAGGGCCTCTTGATATTAGGACATTCACTGATGTTTGTCCAATGACGAAATGTGTCTGTCTGTTCGGGATTTCACTTAAGATGATAAATCAAAACTGCACTCTTGGAAAACGTACTTTGGAAACATGCTCTCAGATATCCTAGGGCTTCTCCACAGGTGGGTCTGAGAGAGAAGTTGTCTTGCATGAGGCTGTGACTGGGGCTTCGAGGCGTCCTGAACTGGACAGCCAGCAAGATTCTTCCCACCTCCAAAGCTTGGCGGAAATTTAGACTGACATTCCAAAATGTCAGTACTGTACAGGGGTACAGTACACTAAAGTTCTTTTCTTTGTTGCTTTATTCTTAAGGGTCCTACGTTAAGTATAGCATCGTCCTTTCGTCTTTTACACAGCTTTTTAAAATTGCATCTGTGTTCCAGAGAATTGCTGTAAAACCACCAGATGGAGCTCAAGCTGAGCACCAAATCACTTTTTGGAAGTAGAGGGGCCTAAATCACAATAGGACTTGAATAGAACATTCCATTTTTTTTTAAGATTTTATTTATTGGGGCGCCTGGGTGGCTCAGTGGATTAAGCCGCTGCCTTCGGCTCAGGTCATGATCTCAGGGTCCTGGGATCGAGCCCCGCATCAGGCTCTCTGCTCCACGGGGAGCCTGCTTCCTCCTCTCTCTCTGCCTGCCTCTCTGCCTACTTGTGATCTCTCTCTCTGTCAAATAAATAAATAAAATCTTTTTTTTTTAAAGATTTTATTTATTTATTTGACAGACAGAGATCACAAGTAGGCAGAGAGGCAGGCAGAGAGAGAGAGAGAAGCAGGCTCCCCACTGAGGAGAGAGCTCGATGCAGCACTCAATCCCAGGACCCTGAGATCATAACCTGAGTCGAAGGCAGAGGCTTAACCTACTGAGCCACCCAGGCACCCCTCCATTTTTGTTTTTAAGAAATTAAAATAAGGGGACTCAAAATTGTTTCCATTTATTTTTTATCTGTTAAACAGGCCTTGTCTATATTACTTAATCCTAAACTCTTCAAAGTATTAACTCACTTAATCCTCCCGGCAACACCTCTGTTGGGTTCAACCCATTTTGCAGGCTCACGATTTATAGACCTTTTCTCAAATTACAGTCTAACTCGGACCGGAGCTCCGTAGGTAGTACTGCTATAGAATGGGCCCGAGTCAGTGGTGCGGGACCGTCCAGAGAGTCATGCGAGCTGCAGTCGAAGCTCTAGGCCGGGTCAAGCAGTGGCTTTGAGTACATCTTATTTTTTTCTATTGTCACACTGATGTAGATATGTTTGTTCCTCCCCTGTGCTGCCTAGAATAAATACACCATGGGATATATTTGCTCATTAGGAAATTTGGGTATTTTCCAAATTCGGATTTCAATATCTGGGATATGATTTTGGGGAGTTGGAAAATTCAAAATAACTGGCTAAAAATACCTTGGTTTAAATAACTGCAATGGATTGTTTGTGACTGTGAGGGTTAGGGTTGTATAGTTTAGATCAGCACAGACCTGGCCACACCATAAATGGGCATCATCTGAAGAGATGTCGAGGAATTCCCAAGTTTATAAATAGTGCACTCGAGAAGCAGATGCTGGGCTGCGAGCAGCCTAATAGCCAAGTGACTAACTTCCGATGCCCCCTGGCAGAGTGACTGAAGTCCGTGCTAGTCACAAGATAGGCTCGTTCTTCCCTGAATGCCACTGCAGCACACGCTAATTTTACAAGGAAATGCTGAGTAGGGAGGGGTGTGCATGGAGAACTGTTAGGGACTCAGGCCAGGTCAAAGGCCACTTGACTGTTCCAGGAGCCTCATGAGGCAGCAGGGGAGCCAGGGCCAAATTTGTGTCTGCTTACAGAAAACCCTAAATTTCATGTAGTTGAATGCCAAGGGTCGTCACCTATTTCAGAGCAAGAGAAAAATACGTGATGTCAAATAAGACTCATTTGGCAGAATAATAGTAATGATCACAACCAACATTTAGAGCATGTTGTGTTAAATGCTTTACCTATATTATTTCATGTAATCCTGAAAAACATGCTGTGGGATCAATACTCTTGTCCCGATTTTCGGAAGAGGAAACACCTTTGAAGAGGTCAGTATACATGCCTCAAGTTATGCACCTATTAAGATGTGAGCAAGGCTGCCCTAGACTGTGGAATGAATGCCTGGATGGTGGGTTCAGAGGGACAGACTTTGATTCAGCCTAAGGAAGAAACTTCTAATTGATATGGAAAATGGAACAGGCAGCCTTCTGGGTACTATCGTATCAAACTTGGGTGGGGCGTTGGAGAGCCACTTGGCTGGAACACAGCAGAATGGATTCAAACGTGGTACTTGGAAATTGGGTTGAAACCTGCGAAAGTCCTTTTTGGCTAAGAAATGCCTGGCCGGAAGTTGTCACGTCTGAAACGTGTCGTGCTTATTTTACTCTTTACAATCTGTTGGTGCCCCACGATTATAGGGTTAAGTCTCTTTTGGGTGGAAATAACAAAATCTGAGATCTTAAATTTGTTAATGTTGTTAAGTCTGGTATTTATTCCTTTAAGTTCCACTGTAAAGGATGGAAAATCTTTGTAAACATCTGCTTTAAACAATGAATGGGGTAAAGTTCTTTGCATTTCAATTTTGAGAATGGCATAGTTCTATAATACATTGTTTATAATATGCAGAATGTATTTAATTTCCTAAAGCGATGACTTGTCTTGGCATTATGCTATCTTATGAAACACTTTCTCACTCTCACATTGTGCCTTTATAAGTTTTCAATATCGGCAAAACCTTTAAAGGGTTTTAGTGGGGTGTTGTGTATCATTGTACAGTAACTGCTAGTACATATGGTATTTCTGATCCGTGTAATAAAGTACATTTGTCATGTGTCTTGTGATCTGCATACCTTTCAGCTGTTACTTCATAAATCTGTTCCATCGGAGAACTGCTTTGCACAGCAACAGTTGAAGCTGCTTTTAATAAACTAATATTTTGTGTCTTTTATATGTAATCAACAGGAAGTATTATAGACTTGTGCCTCTGTGGAGAAACATTCCACTCAAGTTCTTTTCTCTTGACAATAATGGAAAAAAATAGCTTGGGAAAAGCCCAGATGTTCAAGAACATATGTCGTTTGCTCCTAAGGGTCAGCTGAAGATCTTTTGTCTTGCTCCAGGGTTTTTTGTTTGTTTGTTTTGTTAATGCTATAGAGAAGAAACAGTTTGAGATATATGATGGTGGGGTGAGGGGTAGAGTTACAAATTTAAGTGAGAGACCAACATTGGGTGCCATTTGTCAAAATTCTAAAATGCCTCACCTTATGCAAAGAGGTGATATTCTTGACCAGAGCTGTAGGCAGTTGGCCAAAGATTGGTCATTCCCACATGCTTCCCTACTCAGCCATAAGCATTCTGCCCTAGTTTTAGTCTTTGTTTTGTCCCAAACCTCAAACTGACAGTGTCTTCACAAAAGCAGAAGTGTTTAAAATTCAGGTAAACCCTTGAATAACTGGAGAGCAGCTATTGTCTTTCTTTAGCTGTAGAAATTTGCTCCATGAGTCAGCTCTCCGCAAACTAGGGAATTGGTTATCAGTAACTGTATAGGAAAATATTCTTGGAAAATGCTAAGGAAAAGGAAGCTCTGTGCCTTAGGTGTAGTTGGTATGGACGTTCTGCATAAGCCTATGAATCTTTAAGAAGAGTTGCCATAAAGAGAATGGGAACCAGCTGTTCCAAATCTCCACTGACGAAACGGGTTTTAACTGTAGCAGAAAGGATTTGGGTTAAATGTAAAGAAGAACTTCCTGAATGTGAGTGTGATTGAAAGCCAAGTATGGATTGAAAAGAGGCTGTCGAGTTGTCTCTGGAGGAGAGAGAGCGTGCTAGAGAAAGAAATGGAAGGGGGCCGAAGAGTGGGAGGTACCCCCCTTAATCAAGACGGTTTAAGTGTAATTCTGCCCAATAGGTATGAGGGCTTCATTCTCTTTTCTCACACTCCCATCTCAGGTTATGAGGCTTAGAAGATCAGACCTGAAGAACAGACAGACTTCAGTCATTAGAACTAAAAGGCCAGGGGACCCCTAGGTCTGGATGTCCTTTTGGTATATTTTGTAATTGGAAGGAAACGCTAAGGTGTGACCAGTGGATGAGAAAGTGGACCCAGGGTTAATTTTCCACCCGTATCATTAAAGACCAGCGTACACACTGAGTTCGTGGTGTGCCAGTGGGGAATTGGACACTGAGCCATTTCTGGAAGGACAAGGGGTTGGTAGGCTGAGACCGCTGGGCTCAAGATGGGTTGGGAGGCTCAGGGAGCAGGTAAAACTACCATGTCATGGCGGGGCCTGTTCCAGCAGAGTATTTTCCCTAGGAAGTCTCCAGCAAGACCAGAAGTTTCAGATCTAACTTGGCACTTTGAATTCCAGAGAACAAAGAGCAAGGTCAGGGAAAATGGACCTTTTTTTCTTCCCTGCTGGTGGTCACCACCCTGTCCCTGTCCGCCCCCACTTGGCATTCCGTTCTGTGCCTCTCTTTTCTTTGCATGTCTTCACTTTCAGTCTTTCTCCTTCAGTCTGTGTTTCTTGCAAATTATTTTTAAAAATTGTTTTATTTAATAAAAGTTTAAAGCTGTAAGTCAGACTTTTTTTTTTTAATTTATCTCTTAGGGAAAAAAAATGCTGCTAAGTTTAGTTCTAAGTGTTTCTTGTTTATAAATGATGCAGGGCATTTTTCTCTGTGGCCCGGTGACCATGGTAGAAATAGATTTCCAGCTTCTGTGCTGTTTCTCTTCATCACTTTGTCTTTCTCTCTACCCCTGTTCCCCCCCCCCCTTTTTTTCTCCCTATTTCTACACTGTCCTCTTCTGTGTGGGTATCACTTAATTTCCTCTCCAGGCTCAAATCACTACCCTCCTTGCATCCTCTGACTCCCTTCCCCTTGGTTCTTCCCTTTTCACCTCAGTCCTCCTGCTCCTTAAGTTCCTCTTTCTTTTCACCCTTCTTGCTTCATCTTAACTGGATGCATGACTAGGAAATACGCTTTATAACAGGGAAAGACAAACAGGCTGGCCATTTGTTTTTATAAATAAAGTTTTATTGGAACATAGCTACTACACTCACTCATTCATATATTGTCTATGATTGCTTTTGTGTTACAGAGACAGAGTTGAGCAGTCATGAATAAGACCGTCTTCTGGCCTGCAAAGCCGTATTTTTACCATCTAGCTTTTCAAGAAGTTTGCTGAATCTTGCTTTAAAATATTTTTGTATTGATTGAAGGCTTTGTTCTTTATTTGGAAATTCAGGTGATTTAGATTGGTTTTAGATCTCCCATTCCTACTTAATGAAATTAAGTTGCCTTTTATAATTTCATGTTCCCCTAAATTTCTTACTTGAAGACAATGGTATCTAAAAGAAAAAAGACAAGCTCATCCTGACTATCAAACAAGGTGGGTAACACCGAAGGGTTGTTGTTTGTGGTGTGTTTGTGTTGACATGTGTTTCCCACCTTCCACCTCTGACTGGACTGTTTTTAGTCTTTAGGGAAAGAAATTCCATTGTAAATATAAAAAAAAATCTAACAACTAACTTTTCTTTTATGTCTACGATCTGTTTTTGGAAATGTTAGATGCTAGAGAAAGGACTCTGTTTTAATTTAGGATGGCACCCAGAATAGGGGCACATAGAAAAACATTCCAATTCAGTTTGATTTGGCGGGTGGTCTCATTGAGAATATTGTACACACATACGCTTATCGGTTGGTTTCATTGTCATGAAATTAATATGGATTTAAAATAGCCATAGGATTTAAGGGTGAAAAATGTTTTAGAGATCACTTATTTTAGCACTGTGCTTTTCAACGGATAAGGAAAACTGAAGTCCTGATTTTCCCAAGATATTAGGAGTTTAGCACAGAGTCCAGGAGCCCAAGTCTCTTTATTCTCAGACCAGATTTTTCCTAAACCATAACGCAATGACAGCTAGCTGTGCAAGTGTAACATTCCAACTAGTTACGATTAATTCTGTTCCTTTCCTTTTGCTAAAGAGAGGGGCCACTAAAACAAAACAAAAACAAAAACAAAGAGAAGGGATACCTGGGTGGTTCGTTGGTTAAGCTTCTGCTTTTGGCTCAGGTCATGATCCCAGAGTCCTGGGATCAAGCCCCACATCAGGCTCCCTGCTCGGTGGGGAGCCTGCTTCTCCCTCTCCCACTTCTCCTGCTTGTTTCCTCTCTTCCTGTGTCTGTCTCTGTCAAATAAGTTAATAAAATCTTAACCCACTGAGCCACCCAGGCGCCCAAATAAGTTAATAAAATATTAAAAAAAAGAAGAATATACAGGAAAGGGGGCACCTGGGTGGCTCAGTCAGTTAAGCATCTGACTTCAACTCAGGTTCTAATCCCAGGGTCCTGGGAGCGAGTCCCGCATCGGGCTCCCTGCTCAGCAAGGAGCCTGCTTCACCCCTGCCTGCTGCTCCTCTGTGTGCTCTCTCTCTCTCTGACAATAAGTCAAATAAATAAATTAGTTAATTAATTAATAAAGTCTTTAAAAAAATAAAGACGGGGTGGCTAAATGCAGGGTGTGTGACTGGTGGTCTTTCCCACAAGTCTGCTTCCGTGGTTGAGAACCGAGCCCTTCCCATTGGTGGCCATGCCCCTTGCTCACATGTGGTGTCGCTTGTTTTATTTTATTTTACTTTTTGTTTTTTTTTTTTAGAGTTTCTAGAGATTTAAAGATTTTTATTTATTTCTTTGATACATATAGAGAGAGAGCGAGAGAGGGAAAACAAGCATGGTGAGTGGGAGAGGGAGAAGCAGACTTCCCGATGAGCAGGAAGCCTGATGCGGGGCTCGAATCCAAGACCCTGGGATCATGACCTGAGCCAAAGGCAGCCGCTTAATGACTGAGCCACCCAGGCACCCCGTGTTACATGTTTTAGTTGAAACAGAACAGCAACAGACCATCCTCTTCCACGGTGCCCCCCAGAAAAGGTTGGATTTTTTTGGCTTCTATTCTTGTAATTCAATCTGTGTGGTTGTCAATTTTATTTTCTTTTAATGACTTTTATTATTTTGTATAACTTCTATGGCTTATTGTAATTTTTCCTAATTTTTTCATATACATGAAAGTAACATATATCTGTTGTAGAAAATTAGAAAATCCAGGAAATTCTCGATGAAATACAGGCATTCGTAATCCAAACACCCAGAGAATATATGTATGTGTGTATATTTTCATAATTGCTTTAACCTTGTATAAATTTATATTCTGCTTTCTTCAATTTGTATCAGAAGTATTTTTCCCATGCCACTGAAAATTCTTCAAAAGTGTTGTTTGAAAAGTTCCCTTATGTTCTATCTTGTGGGGAAATCGAAAATATTCTTGTTTGCCTATTTTGGGGTACTTAAAAGTTTTTTCAGAAAAAATTTTTTTTGATGAAAATATTTTCCAGTAATATTAATGTTCTTACTAATCCTTATCTGATTATATTATTTTGGGAGTTCTAGAGAACAAACTTTTCTTTCTTTCTCTTTCTTTCTTTCTTTCTTTCTCTTTTTTTTTTTTTTTTTGAGAATGAATTTTCTTACCAAGACTCCCAATCCATATTGCTGAACCACTTTCCCAAAAGGCTGAAAAAAATGAATAATTCTTCCAGGAGTGTGCGTCCGCTCGTCTGAGGCACACGTGAAGAGCTGTAAATTAAGCCTTCTAACACATTCCTTTCAATATGTCACTCTCCAGCTAGGAAACTTCCTGTGACTGCAAGGTCAAATCTAAACTTCTTAGTGAAACTCTTCCTTTTCTTCACTTGCAACTGATTTCTCAACCACCGAGGTCTGGCATCTGCCCCCATCTGTCTGTCTGGAGGCATCAGAGAAGCAGTCTTAGACTGGACAAAGTGTCTGGAAATTGGGGTTCAAACCCCAGCCCCGACACTCCGTAGTATGTGACCTTGGGCAAGTAAGTTAATTTCTGAGTCCTTTTCCTCAGCTTTAAAATAGAAATAATAAAAATAGAACTTGATTTCTGGGACATGTATGAGATAATATATGCAAGAAATGTTTTTAATCTGTAAATGTTAGGGGGTATATTGTTATGGAGACTACTCTTGGGGGTAATGTCGTAGTTATTAGTGCTCTTCACCAAATATTTCTAATTTCATTTAGGTTTATGGTAGAATTTCACTTCCCGCCCCCCCCCCCCTTAATTTGGATGTGGCCACGTGACTGACTTTGGCCAACACAATAAGAATGGAAGTGACAGGTGCACATATAGGCAAAACCTCGTAAGAGCCAGCCCTTAGGCAGCTGCTCTCCTGTTCTCTCTCCCATGGCAAAGGGCAATTCTGGAGGTGCTCGCTGCATGAACCTGGCTCCTGGACAGAGATGATAAGTGTGAAGAGGAATCCCCAGCCACCCAGTGAGAGTTAGACTTGGCTTTTCTAAAGCGTGAAGGTGGGGGTTGTTTGCAATTGTGCTCTGACCTGGTGGTATGAGCCTATGCTTGGTCCTTCTTCCTCTGTAGAATTTGATATCTCTGAGGTTCTTGAAGCCCTCTTTTCTTTTGTCTTCTGCCATTAACACTCTTGGTGTTTTCCTCCATCTCTAACCTATCTTCAGTCTCCAACGCATTCTCATCCCTCGTTTTCCACTTAAGTGTGGATATAAGATGAGCTTCTGACCTCCTCATCATCTGCCAACTTTATTTATACTCCCAGCTTTCAATATCATGTCTCTTTCAACACTGTATGCTTGAAACAGTTTTCCAGTTTGAGAATCACTGGTCTACTCTATTTTTATTTTATTTTGTTTTTTAATGTTTTGAGGGCTGGGAATCTAGACTGGAACCAGATGGCCAGCTGGCTCTTCCACTTACCTACCTGGGAAAGACTTAACCTCTCTGTTTCTGCATTTATCACATGGGGGGATAATTGTAGTTCCTACCTCTTAGGGGGTTGTGTGAATTAAATAAAACACAGGTAAAACACTTCCAGTGCTTACCAAGTACACAGTCAGCTTACTATACGTGCTGGTGGTTGTTTTGTTGTTGTATCTCCCTTTGTCACTCCTCAAATTCTCCCTCCGGTTTCTGGTAAGATGCCCTTAGAAGTAGAAGCCCTATAACAAAATATCTGTTGTAGGTCTAACATCACAAGATGTCTAACATCCAGAGTGAAAAATTGGTACCTTTGCCCTAAAGACACTTTGATCAGTGTTTGCTTGGTTTTTAGTTGAATTATTGCCTTTAGGTGGGTCAGACACTTCTAAGTTTTTGTTTTTACTTCTTTAAAAGATTTTATTTATTTATTTGAAAAAGAGAGCGCATGGAGGGGAGGGGCAGAGGGAAAGGGAGAGACTCTGGAGCAGACTCCCCACTGAGCAGGGAACCCAACACAGGGCTCGACCTCACGACCCTGAGATCAAGACCTGAGCTGAAACCAAGAGTGAGACACTTAACGGACTAAACCACCCAGGTGCCCCCAGGTACTTCTAAGTTCTTGTAGTAGTCCCTACTCCACACTGTTTCGTACACAGTTAATTGACTGACCCTGCGAGGAAGTCTGCCTTCAGCCAACTGCTGCTAGTCCTCACTCATCTTCCCCTTGCACATTTCAAATCTATCACTCTCAGCGCACCTTGGTTTCCACTGGCTTTTCTCCTATGTATTTAAATTTTTTTTTAAATTTTAACTTTTTCTTATAAAGATTTTACTTATTTATTTGAGAGCAAGCGCGCGAGAGAGCACGCAAGCATAAGCAGGGTGAGGGACAGAGGGAGAGGGAGAAGCAGACTCCCTACTGAGCAGGGAGCCAGAGGCAGCGCTCAATCCCAGGACCCAGCGATCATGACCAGAGCTGAAGGCAGACGCTAAACCAACTAAACCACTCAGGCACCCCGAAGAAATTTTTTGTTACTGTGGCAAAACGCACAAAACATAAGACTTACCATTGTAACCATTGCTACGTATACAACTCAGAGGCGTTAAGTACACTCACAGCATTGTGCAACCGTCACCACTATCAGTTTCCAGAACGTTTTCACCATCTCAAAGAGAAACTTTGTCCCATTAAACAATAACTCCCCATCCCATCCTCTCTTCAACCTCCAGTAACGATTGTTCTGTTTTGTCTCTAAGAATTTAATTCCCCCCACACAAGGGGAATTATACTACATTTGTCCTTTTGCATCTGGCTTCTTTCATTTGACATCATGTTCTCAAGGTTCATCCATATTGTGACATGTGTCAGAATTTCATTCATCTTAATGGCTGAATAATAGTCTCTTGTATGGATATACCACTTCAGTTTTTCCATTCAAGCATCAGTGGACACTTGGGTTATCTACGGAGAATATCTTGAGTCTCAATATGGTGCCGGCTGAGCCAGGTTCTCCACTCTCAGACAAACTTCCCTTCTTGAAATTCCTTTGTCTGAACTCCTTTGCCTCAAACTCATACAGGAGTGACGAGAATAATGGGGAAGACCATCAGGAAGGAGCAGAGGGAGAGTTCACAGACTATACAAATGTAATAGTGATAGATTTTTATTTCTTTTTACAAAAAAAGTGTGATTTAGAAAACTACTTGTGGTTAACAATTATAATCATACCGTAAGTTCCACATTTTTGGTAGCTGATTTTATGTTTTCTCCCCCCCAATCCTTTTTGACTGCGACAAATAGCTTTTGTTTGTTTGTTTGCTTAGAAAGTCCATGGTGGTAGATACACAGAGCCTCTCAATGCTGTGACATTGTGACATTTATTATTTTGACTCGTGACATTTATTTATTTTGTTCACTGATTTAACTTCTGAATTTGGGGGCTTGTATATCTCAGGTTTTTTTTTTTTTAAAGATTTTTTTTAAAGATTTTTTATTTACTTATTTGACAGAGAGAGATCACAAGTAGGCAGAGAGGCAGGCAGAGAGAGAGGGAAGCAGGCTTGCTGCTGAGCAGAGAGCCTGATGCGGGACTCGATCCCAGGACCCTGAGATCATGACCTGAGCCGAAGGCAGCGGCTTAACCCACCGAGCCACCCAGGCGCCCCTATCTCAGGTTTTTGATGCTATGTTTTAAGTTTCTCCAGGGAGGAGACCATTCCATAGTTTCGCATATCCAGAGAAAGAACATACATCTCTTAAATGACTTGATGCGTATTTGACTCTCCTTAAAACATTTCCTTTTACTTTCTGTTTCTTCCAGCAACATCCAAAACAATAGTATGCAGCTAGTAGGCATGCCAAAGTACGCTACTTAACACATTGGTTAGTCTATTGATTCCTGCTTTTTGGACTACCTGTTTTTCTTTTTATTTGACACTAGAATATTTGAAATATTCATCTTCTATTATATGCGCTGATTTTTTTTTAAAGATTTTATTTATTTATTTATTTATTTGTCAGAGAGAGAGGAGAGAGAGTGCACACAAGTTGGCAGAGAGGCAGGCAGAGGCGGAGAGAGAAGAAGCAGGCTCCCTGCTGAACAAGGAGCCCGATGCAGGACTCGATTCCAGGACCCTGGGATCATGACCCAAGCCGAAGGCAGCGAGCCACCCAGGCACCCCACCACTGATGTTCTTATTAGGATACAATTCAGTACCAGTCCTGAGCTGTAATACAAAGTTATCAGTTTGTATCAGCTCTACTAACGGAAAGGAAAACTTCAGGAGCAGAGGACCAAGTTTTTCCTTGCTCAATTTTATCTTTCTCTGTGGGCCTGCGTTAGTTAGCCTCCCTGGTTTATGTAGTAAAATATTTTAGTGCTTGTTATAGTATCTTAACTCCCTCAGATTTACCAAGGACAAATGTGACCTTAGTATTATATTGTATTTCATTTCACAGGTTTGTTTCATAACCTCAGTAGTTATTTCTATTTGCAATTTTGTTTCCTTTCTAAATGTGTTAATAAAATGCTTGCATTCAGATTGGCTTGACTCCAGAATCTGATATGGTCATTCTTCAAGTAAGTGATAAAACTTGTGACAATGTAGTACTTGGAGATCTTTGGATGCGTCCTAACTATACAAGTGGGGAAACTCTTAGTTCCTTATAGAGTTAAATTAAGGTCAGACCTGGTTTCCGACACGAAGTTCAGATGTATTGGCAGATCCCCATGCTTGCATTTATTATACTGTAATTTGGGGCTTAAAGAGTTATATCCAGTCCATCCCCAACATCTGGATAGTGTTTATAACGATCACATTTGATCCTAATGTAATTTTGTTGGGGAATTCACTAGAATTCCTCTGTTGGCTACGTTACAACTGAACATGAGATCTGCTAAAATATTACCCAAAACTAGTGAATATCCATAGAGAATACAAAAATAGATAGATTTCACCCCCCATCCCACCGCCTGCCCCTGCATCGTGTTCATCTATCTGGGCTTCCTTGTCTCCATTGATAAAAATAGGGGTGATGCTTTAAGAGCAGCCAACATTTGTCAAGGGTTTTGAACCTTGAGAAGCAGAGCAGGCACAAAAATCTTTCAAGGATGATTATTGTACACGTGCAACCACAATGGCAGCGTCCTAGTCTCAACAGATACGGATGACATGGGCTTGATGGGGATTTTTCCTTTCATTTTCATTTTGTTTTAGATGCTATTCTTCAGGGTTAGGAAAACATCCCTTGGAAAGTATAGCCAAAGGGTTGGTTTTAACCACCCTGCCCCATCCCCCGTCCCCCCATCAATGGAAGCCCCAAATGAATCAAGTTGGGCCTTTTAAGGGCTGTAAAGGGAGCCTTCAACTATGTGAGGGGGACGTGGGGGAGGGTACATGGGAAGTTTGGCCCTGCAGCTTCAGGACCTCCCAGCCCTGCCAGCAGGAAGATTATTAGCATATTTCATGTAATTCGTGCATTGCTATGTGCCCTTCCCATGAAATAATTTTAACATTAAAAAAAGAGACAGATGGGAAAAGAAAAAGACAGATAGGGAAGGACAGAAACTGTAACAGTCTTTAGAGAGGGAAAATTATTTCATTAAATCTAAACAGCATATGCTTTTCTGATGTATAGCATATGCAAGTCTATGCAAATTATTTAATAGCAGTGGGCTCAGAGTAATTTCCATTTCCTCCCTCGCTTGTGACGGGAATATTCCTTTTAATCAGATTAGATGACATCCTCTGCAAACTTTTGGGGGTTTCAACTTAATTTACCATGCTAAGTAGTTAGGGTAATTTGAAATAAAGCAATCAGTGGGCTGAAAGGAAGCCAAACCTCATTTGTGTCTTTGAGATGAGGAGCTGGCTGGCTGCGTGCGCCCCGCAGGACTTCTTCCCCCGCCTCTCCTCTCCAACTCCCCAGCACCCGAGATCTCAGCAGAGTTTCCAATGGCCAGTTGCCTTGTTTTGATGACACCTAGTCAGATCTGTTTCCCATCCTCGGAGCCTGTATGCGATTTCCATTCGACCTTCCCTGGCTGCCACAGTTTATGGTGCTGCCTCGAGCAATGATGGAAAGATGAATTCACGCACCTTAAAACCTTTTTCACCTGGGGAGGTCATGGACTCCTGAAGGGGTTTTAGATAGGGTCTGGAGGGGACGTACAGATAGTCCGTTTGAGAGGTTCTGGGGAGAGAGAGGAGCAATGCAGTCCAGTACCATGGATGGGCAAGGAGAGTCCTTGAGGGCAAGAATTCCTGCGGGGCACACCTCGGGGGGTGAGAGCTATATATCCAATGTGCCTGTGCAGCTGGAGTAGTGCCAGCCCTTGGCAAAACCGTGAAGCTTGTTTGGGGACCTTGTTTCTGATTGTGCACACTTTCTGTTGCACAATTCCTAGGGGTGCCAAGGTCTCACAGTCGCAGGGGCATCTGTTTAGTTGATACCCACAGTTCTCCAGCAGGTGGCGGTAAAGGGTCTTGGGGAGAAGGTTACTTCTAAAATCTCAGCAAGTTGGTTTGGACCGGGGGAGGCTGGTTGGTGGGCCTCGCCTTTCTTAAGTCCTCTTTTATGGGTAGGTGGTGCTGTTTGGAGAAGGGAATGATTTTAATTGCTTAAACTAATTCCTGGGAAAGTGTTAGCAGATGAGGTTTAAATATCATCTATACTAAGGCTGCTAGGGATTTGCCAGCTACCAAGATATAAAAGGGAGACATTTAATGGTGAAGTTTCATGTACCAAAGACAAGTAGTAAAAAGTTTCTCTCCCTCTTTTTTCTCCAAACGCATCTTCCCCTCAAGGCAATGGGACCTTGGTTTTGAGGCACGGAGAACTAGTCCCTGGGGCAAGAGTCAGGGGCTTCTTTTTTTTTTTTTTTAAAGATTTTATTTATTTATTTGACAGAGAGAGATCATAAGTAGGCAGAGAGGCAGACAGAGAGAGTGAGAGGGAAGCAGGCTCCCTGCTGAGCAGAGAGCCAGATGTGGGACTCGATCCCAAGACCCTGAGATCGTGACCTGAGCCGAAGGCAGCAGCTTAAACCACTGAGCCACCCAGGCGCCCCAAGAGTCAGGGGCTTCTTAATAAAGTTTTGTTCCATTGGATGGGACAGATGTAAAAGAACAGGCAGCAACCAATTAACTCTTTAAAGTTAACAAAGGGGATGCCTGGTGCTCAATCCGTTGGTTTCAGCTCAGGTCGAGATCCCATGGGTCATGGGGTTGAGCCCTCACGTGGGACTCTGTGCTCCATGGGGAGTCTGCTCTATTCTCTCCCTCTGTCTGTCCCCCCACCACTCTCTCTCTCTCAAATAAATAAATCTTTTTTAAAAATTAGGCTTTGAAGGACATCATGTAGCCAGAGCCAGCCCCTTCCTACACACAGATTGGAAATCCGGGCTACGGATTTGAGTGCCTACTGTGTTCTTCCATTCATTGCTTTCGCTCATGCAGGAGGCAGTCCTTTACAGCAGTTAACACTTCCCCTGTGTCGCAGAGATGAGGATTTCAGGCAAGTTCAGCCACAGGCAGCAAGTCTCACCGTTAGCAGGTGGATTCCGATCTTAACCCGCTTGACCCCAAAGCCTAGCTTCATGTCAGTAGAGCGCTCTAACACATGACTCCTAAAAATCGGGCCAATGGAAACTTCTTTCTGCGATTTTGCTTTTTTGTTGAATAGGTAAAATATATGCATGATAAATTCAAGTACACGGACACAAAGAAGTCTGTCCTTCCTTTCTCCTCCCGCAGCCACACTCCCACTGGCAGCCACAGTTACTTTTTTTCCTGTGTATTCTTTCGGACATATTTCGAGCTTTTAGAAACATGTACATATGTATTCTTTCCTCCCCTTATGAAAATGGTAGTGCACTCAACACACTGTTGCATTTTTTTTTCACTTTCTAATGAATCCTGGAGGTAAGCTAGTTAGTTATTTTTAACAGGTGGAGAGTGGGAAATACTTCCCATTGTAGGTACAAACCATAATTTTTATTTAGTTGAACTGATTTATGTAATTGAGTTTGGTGAATCTAATGGGAAGTGTATTGTCACATGACTATACTCCTGTCAATGTAACCAGGCTTTAAGACTTCTTAAGGAACAAATGAGTCAAGACTAGAAAGAGCATATGGCCTCCCAGAGTCACTGAACAGCAGGAAAATTTGCCAAGAAAGCTTTTTTGTGTGTCTTAAAAATATGGTGTCGCCTCTAATAGGTGTGCTCACACACATGCATACACACAGACACACCACTGGAAGTAGAATGGAAGATTCACTAAGAAAGATACTAAAGATGAACAAGAAAAGTTATCAGGGCTTGTAGGATCCTTATGCCTCTTTCAAAGTAGTTGAACAACGAAACATAGTCTGTGGTCTGTCTAACCTTCGACACTTTCTTCGGGATAGGATGAGAAGGATCAGGAAGAAAACCATAGGAATACATCAGCCCTCCAGGAAAGAGAAGGAAATAACAAAAGAAGGAATACTAAAATCTCTAAAGATAAAGAAGGAAATCCCTTTCGAATGCGGTAAAATTTCAGTGTCTTTGGGTAGAAAAAATTCTTTTGGAGCTGATGTAAATACTGGTCTGCTTTCTATGTTGACACCTTATTAAGATGAATAACAACTTTAAAAGTACTTGAGAGTTCCCCCAAAGGTGGACTTTATCTCCCATCAGTTGTGTATGCTCTCTAGAAGTTACAGGGAGCTTATTTAAAGAGAGAGAGAGTAACAGTTTCTTTCCCCCCCTTCCCAATATCCGCCTACATTTAAGGTCAGGTCCTGTCTAGGAATTTCCAGTGTATCAGCAGAACATCTGTGATGATGAGACTTTCAAATACCCCACATAGTTTCATTTTTCTTCCTAGGTTTTCTGTTCCAATGGCAAATCTACTAAGATTCTGTTAAGTGTTAATATTGGTCCAATATTGCTACTATGGTACTTTTATTTCCAAATTTGTGCTATTAAAGGAATTTTGCCCTATTTCCCAGACCCCTCCCAGTCTATTGCAAGCAGTCATTTGATGTCCAGGGATCTGGAAGCTGGTAACCTCGAGACTGACAGTCTGTACGGCTCCCCTCCACACCACGTGGGAGCCACACTGCCTCCTGCCCCATCCCCAGGCTCATCTCCTCCCTCATCTACAGGCTGTGTATTTGCTGGTTGCAGAGGACCTCAGAAATAATGGTACTTTTAAAGCCTTGGGGTGGACAGTGACCAACATTTGACTTAAGCAGAAGCTACCAGAAGGGAGGAGCTACATGTAACATGGCGAAAAAAATGGAATGAGCTGGAACACGTAGAATCATGAGGTGTTAGGGGCGCTGAGCCATTTTTTTAGTATGGCTGAGCCATTGGGTGGCTGCCTTCGGCTTGGGTCATGATCCTGGGGTTCTGGGATCGAGCTCCTCACTCTGTCTCCTTGCTCGGCGGGAAGCCTCCTTCTCCCTCTCCCTCTCCCCATGCTTGTGTTCCCTCTCTCGCTGTTTGCTGTGTCTCTCTGTCAAATAAATAAATAAAATCTTAAAAAGAAAAAAGAATCATGAAGTTTTAGATTTGGAAGCAACCTTAGAGGTCATCTAGTCTAGTGGTTTCTGTGGCTGGTCCTAAGCATCACCTGAGAAACCACACACACACACACACACACACACAGGCAGGAACGAATTTATACCACGTCATGCAGGTGCAAGAAATGTCATATCATTGATCTAAATCAAATGCAGGCAGTTATGACCAAGGAAGGGGGACTCCCTTTCTCTTTGGGTTGTGTAAATGTTCCTGGGGACGTAGGTGTGATCATAATCATCAGCTAACGCCGCCATGATGTTGTATCCCAAGCTCAGTGGCTCATAACAATACATTTATTTCTCACACTCACAGGGCTACAAGTTAGAGGGGGCAGATCTGCTTAGGCTCTAGGTTGGGTTCAGGTGTACCCCATGAGGCTTTCATTTCCCTTCAACCAACAGCTACTCAGAACATGTTCTTCTTATGGAAAATGACAGGAATGCAAGAGGTCAGGCAAACCACACAAGTCCACTTCAAGCCTCTGCTGTGGTCACCCCCAAGTTATTCGCATGCCCAAGCCCATGATAATAAAAGTAGGACTACTTGGTTTCTAAGCAATTATAAACACCATTGTAAATCTGGGCTCCAAAACTGCAAAAACAATTGCAAATATGGACACTAAAGTCACTCAATTGAAAATGATTATGCTGATAAGATTGTATTGATTTTTATTTGAGTTTAAACGGAAACACACAAAACTTGCTTCAGAAAACTCTCTGGACCTCCCAGAATAGATCTGCGGACCCCGATTTTGGAATCACAGCCCTATGGAACGATAATTTTTTAGCAGATGTTAAGGTCACTCAAAGAAAAGCAGTGAGCTTGGAGCTTGTGAAATGTTTCTTCCGATGTTATGTTAACATTCACCTTGTGAAGCAAAGCATAAATCATGTTGTTCCTTCCGACCCCTCTCCCCACCAATAGATCAACTTCAAAGTATTAGTAAGCAGATTGAATAGGAAAAGGAACCAGTATTTACTGAGCCTCTAATAAGCACTCTTTTTGTGTGTACCATCTCATTTATTGTCCCATCAAAACTACTGAATTATTTCCCCATTTTTACAGAACAAAAAACAAACTCAGGGAATTTTGATGGCTTGCCCAAGGTCACATAAAAGCGGTTGAATTCTTTAAAAAAATTCTTTATTTGACAAATTTCATTCTTAAAGAACAGTTGCAAGAATAGCACAAAGAAATCTACATTCTTCACCCAGACACCTCACTTAAAATCGACCAGTTCTCCCACTTACATCCTTTACAGTGGAGAATCTAATCTAAGGACACACGCTACACTCAGCTGAGTTTCCATCTCCTTATCCTGGAACAGATCCTCAGTCTTTTCATGACTTGACATTTTTGATGTATAGAATGTCCCTCAGTTGGTGTTTTTTGCTGATGTTTTTTTCATGATCTTTTTTGTTGCATCTTATCAAGAGGCATGTGTCTGTTTGTCCTGTTCCTGGGAGTGTTAACTTTGAACTCTTGATTAAGATTGCGGCATCTGCCTTTGTCTCTCTGCTATAGAGTTATTTTCTCCCTTGTTACTAACAAGTACTTTGTGGGGAGGTACTTTGAGACTATAAAATCTCATTCCCCGAGGCACGTGAGTGGCTCAGTCATTAAGCATTTTCCTTCGGCTCAGGTCATTATCGCAGAGTCCAGGGATCGAACCTCGCATCAGGCTCCCTGCTCAGTGGGAAGCCTGTGTCTCCCTCTCCAGCTCCCCCTGCTTGTGTTCCCTCTCTTGCTGTCTCTCTCTGTCGAATAAATAAATAAAATCTTAAAAAAACAAACAAACAAAACTCATTCCCTACTCCACATTCACCCACTACTTTTGACATCCATTGCTGTTTCTTGTAAGAATTAATTATTACTACAGTAATTGCCACTATGATGGTCTTCCAATTCTTTCTTTCTTTATTGTCTGCCTTTCTGCTTTAAGGAAGAGCTTTCTCCTTCCTTCCTTCCTTCTTTCATACATTCACTGATATCGGTGTGGGCACATGAATTCTTACTAAGTGGATTACAATCCTTTACAGTCATTACTTATTTTGATGCTCAAATTGTCCCAGATTTAGACAGTGGGAGCCCCGTCAAGTTGGTTTCAAATCCATGTCTTCTAGATCTGGAGCTTCTTTCATTATACCCTTTATGTTACATTAAATAGAGATAGAGCAAAATTAAAAATACAAAATTAGAAAAGCAGTGAAGTAGGAATGGTGCATGGCACAGGTTAAAGAGTCAGACTTGAAATCAGCAAAATCTTGGGTAAAATCCTGGCGTAGTCTTGCCTTAGTTGAGTGACATTGGGCAACTTCTTGGCCTTGCTCTATCCTCATTTACTTATTCATAAAGTGGAGATGATAAAATTTGTGCTACTAGGTTACTAGGTTGTAAGAATTACAAAAAATAATGTGCTGTATTAAGAGGTGCGACACAGGGGTGCCTGGGTGGCTCAGTCATTAAGTGTCCTTCTGCTCAGGTCATTATCCCAGAGTCCTGGGATCGAGCCCTGCCTGCATCGGGCTCCCTGCTCAGCGGGAAGCCTGGTTCTCCCTCTCCAACTCCCCCTGCTTGAGTTTCCTCTCTTGTCCTCTCTCTTTGTCAAATAAATAAATAATAAAATCTTTTTTTTTTAAGTAAGTTTCTCCACTCTTTTTTTTTTTAAGATTTTATTTATTTATTAGTCAGAGAGAGAGAGAGAGAAAGTGAGCACAGGCAGACAGAGTAGCAGGCAGAGTCAGAGGGCAAAGCAGGCTCCCCCCCGAGCAAGGAGCCCGATGTGGGACTTGATCCCAGGACGCTGGGATCATGACCTGAGCCGAAGGCAGCCGCTTAACCCACCAAGCTACCCAGGCGTCCCTAAATAATAAAATCTTAAAAAAAAAAAGGGGTGGAGTGTGACACAGTGCTTGGTACACCATTGGTATGCAGTACACGGTAGTAATTATAAATAATTATGAACCACACTCTTCTCCCCTTTAAAAACTGGAATGGGACACGAATCTATCTCACTCCATCCTTAAGAAGATATGAAGCAGCACACGTAAAGCCATCTAGCACATGTAAGTATTAAAACATGTAACTCTGAGGACTGATATTATTATTTTCTGAGCTTCCATTTCCTCATCTTTAAGAGGGCAACGCTATCCGCGTCCCAGATTTGTCGTGAAGATGAAGTGAAGCTACATATGGAAAATTTCCACCCCAGTGCTGGGTACTTAGAATGCACGCCATAAATAAGAAGAGTGGTTACTGCAAAGCAGATTTAAGAACATCTGGAGAAGTTTTAGAGAAGGAAAATGACCACTTCACCTGAGGAAAATTGTGCAGGCTTTCGTATGTGTGTGTGTGTGTGCATGCGTGTGCGTGCGCGCGTGTGTGTGTCTTTGTGTGAAAGAGAGAGAGAGAGAGAGAGAGAGATAAGCCAAGCCAAGCCAAGCCAAGCCAGGAACTACGGCTTACCACTCTGTGAATTCGAGTCTCTCTTTTCCCGGATCACTGCTCACTCCTGTGGATTGAAGGAGAAGGCATATTTACATGTAATTGATTTGGGCATGTGCAGTGATTTAAAGATGCACTCACATTCCCTAATCTCATTTTTATCCACTTGCCTCTAGCAGGGATTCTAATCAGTCTCCCAACTGATTTACTTCACTTCCTGTCATGAAAAAGCCCGCAGAAGTGACATGAAAGCCACGGAGGCCATCACTGAGGTCTCAGCGCCTCAGCTGAGATGGATACAAGGAAGGTTCTCTGAATAGGAAAAGCCACAGATCAGCACTAACACTTGCTTGTTAATAAGCCCTGCCTTAGTTTAAATTTTCTGTTTTCATTCAAAACAAATAGCATTCAGTAGGTCTGCAGGCAAGCACGTCAGATGCCAAATGAAGTTTATTCTTCATAACCAAGACTGCTGACATCAGAAATTTGGTTCCTCCAAAATAGGTCAGGGGTGCTTGCAACACTTCACCAAGCCGTGGCCTTGAAGAGACAGCCTAGGACTCTCCTTCCTCCTTCATTCATAAATGAATGACTTTATTAATGAATGGAAGGCATTTCAGAATCAAGTATTTTACCCAGAAGAAAGGCAGTCGGTTCAATGCTTTAAACACGGCTGGGGGGGCGATGATGCTCGGAGGGCTCAACAGGGAATCCAAACCACATTTGTGCTCGTTAGGTGTGCGGGGCATCATGGTCCACACAGAACACGGATTATTTTATTTCATTTGCACCGCAGTATTGGGCGGTAAATACTGTTCTTATCTCAAGTTACCAACTGGGAGACCGAGGTCAGGAAAACACTCTTCCAAGGTCACGGGGCAGTGGCTCAGTCAGGATTCACACGGAGGCAGCCTGACCTTGGCATTCAAGCTCGCATCCTCCTCTAAACACCAGAGGGATTGGAGTTTGGTTCGTACTGCTCTTCTGTTTTTGATAGAGCTGCCACTTGCCCTGGGGATTCACTAGGAGCACAGTAATGACATCAGACGACACCGAATCCTCTCTGGACACGCCTGTGCCACCCTCTGCCCTGGGCCCTGTCCCGTTCGCGGACCTGCCCAAGACACCGGGCTGTGGGCACATGGTTGGTCGCAGAAACGTCGAGTGCTCCTTTGTCCTGTTTCTATGACTTTTTCTACCAGCGATATCTAGGAGCATGACTTCCGTCCAGGTATTTAACTTGCTGGCCTCTATTTCTGAATCTGTACTCTGGACAGTTGGAGGAGATGTTCCATAATATTCCCTCCAGCTGGGACCTGCTGCCCTTCTGAATGGCTGGGAGACTACTTTCTTACCTCTCTTGCTCAACCTCTCCAAGAATCCAACCCCACAAGAGCATTTCTTTGGCTTTTTAATCTCCCCCCACCGTGTAATTTTGTCTCCCTTCTTCTCTCTTCTTCTATCCTTTCTCTCCTGTTTTACCTCCGCCCTTTTCTCAGCTTTCTTGCGGTGCCCGCGTGCCCACACCCAGGTTCTTTCCTTCCTCTCTCCTTTGATTTCTTTCTCTGGCTCTTTCACTCTCTTGCTGTGTCCCTGCTCATCCCCTCTATCTCTTGGTCTCTCCTCCCTCTCTCTTTATAGTATCTCTCTTTTCTCTGAGTTTTCTCCTCTCTCCCGCTCTTCCTCACACTTTTCTTTTTCTTTCTTTCAACCTACCTGATTTTCCCTTTGCAACACTGTTTAGATACAAGTATTGGAAAATACCAGAAGGATTGATCAAAGGAAGCAGAATGGGTGGTATGTTTCTTTCAAAAAAAGAATGAACACTTAGGATATTTAGAAGTTTGGGCATGAAAATATGTTATCTTTTGGCACCTGGATGATTCAGTCGGTTGAATGTCTGCCTTCAGCTCAGGTCATGATCCCAGGGTCCTGGGATCAAGTACCACACTGGGCTCCCTGCTCCATGGGGAGTCTGCTTCTCTCTCTGCCCTTCACCCCACTCTCATGCTCTCTCTCACTCTCACTATCTCTCTCTCAAATAAATAAATAAAATTTTTTTTTAAAAAGAAAATATGTTATCTTAGTTTCTCTGTGCTGATAGTCTCATCATTGTCATTGCAAATATGATTGAAGTTTTAGTTCAGCAGGAGCATTTTTTCCTTGGGAGCTGTGCATTTTTGGTGCCTTTCTGGAATAACCTGGGTTCCTTCCTAGAGTAAACATGGCACTTACAAACTGGTAGTTTTCTTTAGAGAACTTGAAACAAAAGCATGATCCTCAAGAGACCCAGACCGAAACTTACATCTCCTGGCATATCAGATTGGAAATTCACAAATTAGAGATGCCTGCATGGCTAAGTCAGTAGACAGACAGCCTTCTGCTCCTGTCATGATCCAAGGGTCCTGGGATCAAGCCCCACATCAGGCTCTCTGCTCAGCGGGAGCCCGCTGCTCCACCTTCCTCTGCCGCTCCCCTTTCTTGTGCTTTCTCTCTCTCAAATAAATAAATAAAATCTTTTTTTTTTAAGATTTTATTTATTTATTTGACAGACAGAGATCACAAGTAGGCAGAGAGGCAGACAGAGAGAGAGAGGAGGATGAGGCTCCCTGCTGAGCAGAGAGCCCGATGCGGGACTCAATCCCAGGACCCTGAGATCATGACCTGAGCCACCCAGGCGCACAAATAAAATCTTTTTTTTTTTAAAAAGAAAGAAAAGTCACAAATTATATTAGCTGACTGGATGTAGTCAGTGATGTCAGAATTTTACCTTGTATTTTTTTTCTGTGCTTCACAAATCTATTTTGTATCCTTTTATTTTTAGTTAAATTATTAAGGACTTATCCTTCTCTAAAAGGCTTCTTATGTCGCCCAGATATCCTGGGTAGAAAAACTGCTGTTTTGTTTCTCCTAACAAATCCTTTCCATTAACCCCACTGTTACGCGGGCATCAGTTGCATTTTAGCAATGTCTTCAGAGCTCCATGATCATTCAGGAAACAACGATTTTTCTTCTAGGCCTCTTTTCCTTGCCAACTAAATTGAGGCAGGCTTTTTAAAAATAAAACAATGTTTAGGAACAACTTTTATTTTAAAATCACTCATGCCTATAAAACCTGTTGTTTAAAATACGTACTTTGGTCCACTTTGCTCTTGTAAACACTTAGATCCTTTCAAAGTTTCCAACTCTTATTTCTCAGGAGGAGAAGATAATTGCTAAAATCATCAATATGCTTCCAATATTGGTGTGTAAGTCTTACCAGCATTTTTAAAGACAGCAGATAGACCTGGGTTTGCTGTGAAGGGAGGAAGGAATTGTCTTTGATCCCTAATTTCTATGAAGTATTTCACTATATCTTTTCTTAGAGACCACAGATCATCATTGCCTTTGAAAGGGGATAGGTTGATATTTGGTTCAGGAGGGACTCTACCCTCCTCTCAGAATCTCGGACTCTAGCCTCAAAATATACATCAGGTTTGGAATTTAATTTAATTCTTGGAAAATAGTTTCTTCATAGATTTTTTAATAAAAAGGAGATTTCAGAAGTCTGTTCAGGTGGTCTCCACACAGAGAACTACAGACCACTTCCTGATTTGCGCATGACCTCTTACGTAAGAGGGAACATGGCTGCTCAGTCAACCTGTTTAAATGACAGCTGGCGTGGCTCTGAAGGCCTCTTGCGGTGGCTGAGGTGGGCTTACATTTGAAAGCATCCAGGCCCATGGGAGCTCCAAACTTAGAGTATCTCCCCAGGAGGTCACGCGGGATAATCCATGAGCTCATTAGTGATGTGCAGAATCTCCATAAAGGCCTTTTGCACTGAGACCCAGAAAATATTAAAGAGGAGAACAAGCTTAACTTCTGAAAGGCAAATGGAAGTCCAGAGATGCCGCAGAAAGAGCACGCATTCAATGGGGAGGTAACGAAGGAAGAAGACATTGGATCTGCTCTCCAGGAATGGACCTCAAGAGAGAACCTGGTGAAGGTGAGCCATTTCCTGCTGCCTGCCGCAATCTCATGACTTCCAAGGGGGCTTGGGGGTGAGGGGGACAAGGTCTGTCAACTCTTGTCTTTACAGAGGAATGATCACTTTAGACCAACACCCAACACTGCCATTCTTGCCTAGCTGCACCCTCCTGGGAACGTTCTATGCGCCTAAGATGGTATTTCCACGGAGACACAGTTGGCCACAGGTGTGCTCCGTCTCCTCATTCTGGGGCTTGGGCAGAGCCAGACATCGCAGTGCAGTTAGGTTTTTTATCTGTGGTTCCTACTGCACAAGGTAGCTTGGGCGTTTTATTAGCAGACGCATTGCTGTTCAGAAACGAGATGCCTCATAATTCTGAAAACACTCAAGCATTTGGATATCCTTTTATAAAAAAGAAAATCAACACGGGTGACATTACCTTAAAATTGGGCTACCAGTGGAGCTGTGCCTATGGGGTACCATGGAGTTTGCTCTGTGTTGAAAACAACTTTCTGAGGGTCTCTCAACCGAGAGTCATGTAACCAACAGCCAGTAGATGGCACCATGAGCACCTGCTATCACATCCAAGGCTGAGACCATTTATCTTCTCAAAGCTCTTCTCAAAATATTAAGCAAAACTTTGACTGAAATGCAACCGTATTTGGACAAGCAGGTTTATTTTACTTTAGTGCTTTGTTATTAGAAACATACATATGTGTGTGTATATATTTTACTATCAAACCCTAAAGTTATGGAAAATATCCTTGATGGTTAGGATGGACTGTAAACTTTTACAGTATTATTTGCAGGCAGATTTTTCAATTTCTTATTTAAGCTCACTTTTTCCTAATATGAGGTTTAGTGGTTATGTGTCATACCATTGCCCAGTAAAACTCAGGAGACTATTTTTCATGATCTAAGTACCCCTGTAAAAGAAACTCATTCCTATCGGAAGAAGCTGAAATGCATTGCAACACACTGTGTGTGTGTGTGTTTTGTTTTGTTGTTTTTTGTGTGTGTGTGTGTGTTTTAAAGACTAGCATAAAAACTGTCTTTATTCCCATGAGTGCGCCTGTTTGGAGATGTGTACAGAAACAATAGCTCCTGATCGAACCAACAAATATATACGATTTTTGCAGAGGATGCCATCCCTCTTTCAGACTCCTCTCCACTTCCAAACCTGAAGATTTCATGGTAGGAAATGATTCTTCGTGATCAGTGGAAGATATGGCAATTGGAAGAGAAGCTACCTCTTAACGAAACAAGCCATTGCCTTGGGTGGAAGTCTAGACAAAACGTTCAGCTGTCTCTTTGCTGACATTCTCCCTGCTGAGTGAGCAGTCAAACAAGATTTGGTAGATATGAAGCAAAAAGTCTAAGGCAGAGCGGAGGGTGGAAGACTTAAGTCTAACGCCAAAAGTGTATTTGGAAGCGGAGCTTGAGTCTGGCGCCTTAGACCACTCGGCCATCCTGACACCCCAAAAGTGTATTTGGAATAGAAATAAAGTCAGCGACAATTATCAGAAGGGTGTTAATGAGAGACACCCAAGTCCCAGAGGTACATGTAAAAGGAGAGACTGTGGGAACATTCAGGACGCCAGATGAAGTATGCACACACATGATGACGAGCATTTGTAAGCAGGAGTACAAAGTTAGCTTCCTGGGGTGAACTCTGAAAAATAAGTTTATTCCATTGAAAGATGCAAGATCTGCCTTCAAGATGTCTCCTTGCCCTTCTTGATGGCACTCCTTTTTTTTTTTTTTTTAATTTTGGTAGACTTACTGATCTCTTTTTAATCCCCAATATTGACTTCTATTATTAATTCCTAGTTCATTGATTTTCTAGCTTTGACACAGAATTATATCTTTTTTATTAATTATTTTTATTAACATATAATGTGTTATTTGCTCCAGGGGTACAGGCGGAATTATATCTTCTACAAAATACAATAATTATTCTTTGAGGTAACCTGGTAGCAAAGGGGAGTTGGAGTTTTGGGGATGTCCGGAGAGGGTGAGCTGATGTTGGGCTTTTGTAGGAATTTCAATCATGTGCGTTGCAAGTTGGTTTGAGGAAATCCCTCAGGAAGTTGAGTGGAGCAAGAGGGCAGAGGAACTGCCGAACGAGAGAAATCCTGATCAATGGCACCTATGCCCAAGGCCTGATGTCAGTGGTCATAAAGTCTGAAGTGTCCCCAGGAGTGCTGCTCTACTGGGGAAAAAATGCATGTGGCGTTTGGAAGCAGATTCAAACGCAATTGGCTGTAAGGGTCTTCATATCACCCTTCCCCGAAGCAACTGCATTTAAGAGCTCATTGACCTTGATGCACAAGGATGATAATAGTAAAAGGAAGGCCAAGAACAAAGCTCTGTTGACTTCAGTTGAATTCAAAACATGCGGCGAGACAAATCATTGGAGTTTATCAAATGGAAACAGAGACTGGTCTGTGGGAAAAGCAGTTTTACTTTCAGTCTTCCAAGTAGATATTTCAAATGGCAAACCATAAAAAGTAAATATGAAGACTATTGAGGAATTGCCTGAAACACACAAAAAGGGACCGGGCCATTGTTTAGCAAACAGGTAATCATAAGAACAATATTGCTTTAGTGTCCACAGGAATGTTTCAGATTTTCAAGGGGAGAGAGCAGAGAGAGCAAATATACCTAATTGCTTCTAAATGGCTAAAACAAGCTAAGTCTGGTGCTTTCTACTTCACAGGGGGGCTGGCGATGCTGGCAAGTGTGGGAGTTTTTTGAGCTCATTCAACAAAGGAGTATTATCGTACAGTTTGTACAGTTCTAGTCTTGGTAACAGACCTGGTTTTAGAATTGATGCTCTAACACATACTGATGTGTGATTGTCAGCTAGTTTCTTCACTTCTCTTAGTTAAGACAATCTTATCTACTTCAAAGACTAAATGAAAACACGCTACAATGAATATAGAAATATTATCATTTGCATTGATAGTTACTGAATGCCTACTATATTCTAAACACAGATGCTCAATAAAATTTTTTTTTCATAAATAGTTATGCCCTAGATGCTGGTTTAGGACTTTGTGTCATGGGGAAGAAGCTGTTTCCCCTAAAGACTGAGCAAGTTAAGAGGCAGGAGCTAATTTGCAAGGCCCTCTGAAGATAGAGCTTATTCTTTCCTTCACAAAAACATGGGAAAGGAAAGGATTATTACTCTCATTTTAAAAAGAAAGAAACAAAGATGTATTATCAGATTTCCCTGGTGTCTTCATTGTTATTCTTTCTAAGTTTTCTTCTGAACCCATTTCTGCTACATTCTGAAATACAATGTCTTATAGACACAAATAGTGGGGACTCTGGCCCAACATCTTACAACAGACCTGCTTCTTAAAATGACTATGTATTTGGAGATTCTACATTTGCCAGCAACTACCTCAAATCATAGGTCAGATCAAGGTTGTGGGCTTGGCTTTCTACCCTAGTCAACAGAAATAATTCAGTCTTTAAATGAAAGAGAGAGAGGGGGAGAGGTGGGGGGAGAGAAATGCAAACTACAGTAAGCTAAGGTGCTCCTCTTCAGCAGAATTCACCCCGTATTTGCACATAGGCCATTCTTCTCTCATGGACTTGGCTGTGCACCAACTATTAGTGATAGCTTAGAAGAATTAAATGGGTTCTCTTAACTGCAAGAATTATTGCTGCAGAAGTTTGTTAATCTGGAGGAAGAGTTGTACCATAATGTGTCCTGCATTTGATACAGATAGTTCCTTAAGTTTGTCTACTACCTTGATTTCTGTTTATTTTTCCCATTGTGTTCCTCATATGTAGAATTTTTATTTGGTTCCATTTTAGTCTGCTCTATCACTTTTTATAGTTTCCAGTTCTCCAGGGAAATTTTCAGGCTTCACTTTTCTGGGTAAAATGTAAGCATATTTGTTCTGTAGTCTTCATCTGATTGTTTCAATCTCTCAAGTGTTTATGTGTCCGTTGTTATTTCTTCCAGTTGTCACGCGAAGTGTCTTGCTCTCTCGTCTGCCTGATTATTTTTGTCTGTGTGTTGGACACTGCATTTACAACTATTCTGAGGCCTAAAAGCTTGTCTTCTTCTAATGCATATTATTTGACTTCAACCAGGAGCCTGGGAACACTACCAATGTGGGAGTATCTTAATCTCTTTTTAAGGCTTAAAGTTTCCTGAACAAGCCAGATGATGCTAGATGTAAAACCATGTGAAGACTGGGTTATTTTCAGTTCATCCTTCTACTGATCTTAAGAAAGAGTTTACCAGAGTCTTTGCCTTTGGCAAGCCCTAGGCTTTTACCTTCATCCTTTTGATCCTTTGAAGGCCGCTCAAAGTACAGCTAAGTTTCAAAATTGTTTCTTACACATCAGCAAATGCCCTAAGGCCTGAGCAGCTTTGAGTCCTGGGCTTACCTCTCTGGGGTCTTGCCTTTACCTGGATTTTGGACCAGCAATTCTTTGCTATTTTGTTAGTTCTTTGATGCTTTTAAGAAGACATGTCTGCTCCTTTGGTTTTCTTCAGTAGGAAGCCATTTACACTTAGTTCTGCCATCTTTGTAGGATGGCTAATGCTCTGGTTTATCCATAATGGGTTTCTGAAATGGGTATGTGTGCAATTCAGAAAATGATATTTGTAAACTGAAAACTAAATACAGATGAAAAGTGATATAAGTATTACAGCAGAAGGGAGTGTGAAGCCTTATTCACCTGTATATAGCTTCTCAAGAGTGTGGAATTTTAGGTCTGTTTTTTCTTAATAGAATTTAAAAACACTGTATTTAAAAAAATCCATAAGTCGGGCGCCTGGGTGGCTCAGTGGTTTGGGCCGCTGCCTTCGGCTCGGGTCGTGATCTCGGGGTCCTGGGATCGAGTCCCACGTCGGGCTCTCTGCTTGGCAGGGAGCCTGCTTCCCTCTCACTCTCTCTGCCTGCCTCTCTGCCTACTTGTGATCTCTCTCTGTCAAATAAATAAATAAAATCTTTAAAAAAAATCCATAAGTCCATCATTCTACTGGGCAGCAACCAGTCACAGTACATCAACAGCTGATGGTGATAAGCAGGTAACTCTTGCACAGGTCTATGTGTTGTCTATGGTGTAGGTGGAATTCATGTCTTATTCCAGCATCCAGGCAGGAGGAACAGCAGTTAACTGAGGGATGTTTTTCCCATGGCAGAAGTCAGAAGGCCCCAGGGGAATGAGGGGATACAAGCAATGACTTTTAAGGCCCTGCTAGGAATTATTGCCCGGTCACTTCAGCCCACATTCCACTGACCAAGGTGAATCATATATCTGAGCCCAACATTGGTGAGATGAAGAGGGAATCTGAAAAATAATTTAATCTGCCATAGGTAGGTGTTCCAGATGCTATGAAGTAGTGGTGTTTACAAATTAGCAAGTGTTTCGTACAGATTTGGTGATATGAAGTCGTGCTTCCAAGAGCTAAAATTTGATGAACTTGTTTCTGTAAGGTTTCTTAAAGCCCTCCATACTGACGGCAATTTGACATTCAGAGCTTTTCCACATTCACTCCTACCTGTTAGTGAGTATCTAAAAATGACTAGATATCAGCATGATACCTTTGTCTTCAAACTGAGCCTGGTATCCCCAGTCTGAATACCTTCCATTTCCTTGTCTGTGGAGACTGAGCCTCCTGTCTTCTGTTGGGGTGGAAGGAGGGCAGTTAACCAACAGCACAGAGTCAGCTAGAGGGATCTGGTGAGGAGTTAATGATTTCACCTGCTGACTTCCAACAGATCCTTCTGTTTTGAGTCCATCTCACCCCTACAACCAGTGATATCATACCATGAATATTTGAGCCTTTGTGAGTGGCAGGTGTAATTCAGGTTGCTTGTCAGTATTCTTAGGTGTTGGCTTAGGATTTAGCTCTTAACTCTGCTAAATGCATTTGCATTTGTCCACGAGCTTTTTAGTTTTCAAAGTGTTGTTGTGTTCTCTCTCTTTTTCTTTATCCTTGTGGGTATATGCTTTAAAAATGTTTTCTTTACTCTTGCTTTTAATTGGGTTTTGGGAGAGAGCCGAGGCTATGGCCATCTTTAATCACAAGTCTACTTTATTTTTCTAGATAAAGTTTATTCTGCTTCTGCCCATTACCTGTTTGAACGGCTATGGATCTGTTGTCATTGAGGAAGCTCCTTTCATGTTATGTTATCAGGCAAGAATCCTGGTCTTAAGTAAAAACAAAATGTGGCACTTGGCAGTAGTCTGGGATCACTCTGGCTTTCCTCTCATGCCCTGTGCTGCCCATTGCAGTTGGTTTGTCCTAGCCTCTGCCCTCTGTCTCTTCAGCCCCATGCTCTGGCCAGGCTTAGAGGTGCTTCTCCTAATAATCTTCCCCTGATCACAGAATCACCATCTAAGAGCTGTCCCTCTCGATACAGCGATGCTTCCTTTGCTACTTTGTCCTCCATCTGTTCCCCAGTCTCAAAGAAACTCAGACTCCCCACTTTGGGATTCAACTCCATCACTTTTACCTCAAAGGCTACTCAGGTTAACCTTCAGTGTGCATAATCTACACAAACTACTACTTATTCCCCATCCTGAGTAAGGGCCGGTGGTAGTAATGATGGGGGATGGGTGTCAGTGTTCTAAGGCTTATCGATGAGCTTAGAGACTCAATCTAGATTTCTCTTTCTGGGATGATGATGGGCAAAGAAGATGCTAAGGCTACCTATTTTATTTTTTTCCTTAATAGTTTGTACCATTACACTTTGTTTAGAGACTCTCTGCCCCCCTCTTCCCATGAGCTACTTTTCTCCCACTTCCTCCTTATTCCACTGGGTTTTTAATTTACAAAATCCTGTCCTCTGTCTTACCTGGGCTCGAAACACTGACTCTATGTGAAGAGAAGCCCCCTGAGATTGGGGCCATCCATGGTCCTGTGTGGCATTTTTGTCACTGGGTCAGGGAAGAAATGGGAAAATCAATCAATCTGTCACCAAGTGTTAATGAGCTTTCAGTCTCCCACTGTACCACATCACCATCCTCTCCATCACTGTGGTGCCTAATCACTTGCTTGCTTTCACAGCAGCTACAGGGGTCCGGTGTAGGACTAAGCCTCTATACCTATGAGAATTAGAACAAGTATGTCGTTGAGGTCCCATGTGAGGGGGATTTCTCATACCCCTACCTCATAGCCTGTTTCTCAGTCCTCTAACCTTGTAGACAGTGCAATCTCATATTCATAGGTAGAAAAACAAGGCTCATACAGTTGTGAGTATTGGTATATAAAACTTTTAATACAATTAAATGTATATGTTTATTTACATTGGTGATTCTTAATTGAAAGAGATAAATCACCTGAGAGACTTATTCAAACCATCTCTTTTCTAATTCTAGTATAACTTCCAAGGGATATGGTCTCCAGATGGAAAAACTCTGCCATAAAATGTCACTGTTATTGATGAAGTACATTATATCCCTCAGGTATTTTAGGCTGGAAAAATCTTGAGAACCACTAATTGTAAGTGGCTCACTTATTGAGACTTGAGTTGATAGTGTTCTTTTAGCTGAGAACAACTTGGTGTTAAAATATAAGGAGGAAGTTTATTTAAGTTATCATAAAACTTCCAATTTAAAAAAGCCTTATAGTACCAATTTAAGTTGGTAAGCTATAGGATTTACAAATATGTTTTGCAAATGTATTAAAACTGGGTAAACTTCTGTGCAGATTAATAAATTTTTTAAGGAAACAATATGATACTGTATCATCAAGAGATTTAGGATGATAATTCCAATATTAATTATAATGTTGGATGTGTATGCCATACATTATGCTAAATACTTTACACAAATTATTCCATATGATCCTCTCAACAACCCTAAAACAATAGTTTTCTTCATCTCTACTTAACAGGTGAGAAGGGGAAATTCACAAAGGCTGGGTGGTTGTCTTGGGTCACATACTATGTGACAGAGCTGGCATTTGAACTCAAGGATATCTGATTTCAAATCCCATGTTTTTAACCCTCTTTGTGTACTTAAACTTTTTGTCACAGTAATGTTACCCTAGGATATGTAACTTAAGGAAGCGATTCTTAAAAAAAAAAAAAAAAAAAAAAAAAACAAAAGAAAACAAAGAAAGCCCACTGCATATGCACAGATGTTTGTTGCAGTGGGTTATATCATAACAAATATTGGAAACCACCTACCTTTCTCACAATAAGAGAATGGCTAAGGAAACCAGAAGAGATTTGCTCCATGGAGTATTAGGCAATTGCTGAATCAGATCATTGGGTTATTTGGTGAAAATACAGAAACATATTTATAATTATTTAACTTTAAAAATGAATGCAAAATGTTGCTTACCACCAAGGTTTCTATGAAAATACATGCATAAAAACAAGGACCCAAAGTTACAAAAAAAAAAAGAAAATAGCTTTCAGATATGGGGTTATGTGTCTTTTTTCCCCCCCAAATAAAACAATCTCTTATTATTGAATTGGAGACAAACCAGTTTTAGTTTTTCTGCCTCAAACAGCAGCAATTCATAAAAATGGCAGTGAAGTAAAATAAACTCATCATTATCGCACAGATGTATTTCTTTGGGAAATATTAAGAACTGCAAAATTTCACAAGATCGATCATCCCCTATTCCTATGTATAACTCCCTCACAAGATTTTGGCTTTTGGAGCAAGGCAAGTCAATCTTTGTAGCGGACATCTGTTTCTGCTTCACACCCTCCACACATACTCCCCCTTTTCTTGATAACAGCACCTCCACTCTGACTCCATGTAGATTACGGGGAGCTGACTTCACTCTGGGCTTCAGGGAAGGGCCAGTGGCGGTGGCCTAACCAATCAGAACATTGCACTCCTTGGGTCAGAGTGAATACTGTGCATGGGGGCATGGAACCCAAGCAGATCAGCAAACCTCAGTTTCAGAATTTTTACCAAAGCAGCTAAAGAGAAAAATCTCTTAAAGCTGAGAAAAGATGGGGCTTTTCTGGAGTATGAACAGCCATCCTGCCACCACAGGGCAGAGTTTGCATAAGAGTAGAGATAACTCGGAGGCCCTGGGTGGCTCAGTCCCACTCTTGTTTTCAGTTCAGGTCATGATCTTCTCAACAGGACTGAGCCTGGGTGGGATGGGGGCTCCCTGCTTGGAGGGGAGTCTGCTTCCCCTGTATGCCCCTTCCATGTTCTCTCTCAAATCAATCCATCCATCCATCCATCCATCTTAATAAAAATAGAGGTAAGTCTGAGGAAAACAGAGTCAAAAGATACAAAAGAACAAGTCCTAATGATATGATCAGAGTTCCTCCACTCAAGTATGTCTATCTGGTAATAGAACACTCACTTATATGAGCCAACTGAATGTCTTGTCTTTTTCTTAAGCTAATTTGAGGGAGTTTCTGCCTTTCTTACCTCACGATTATACAATATTATTTGTCATATTTTCTTACAGGGAAAAAAGGGAAAGGGCAAGATGAGGAAAGGTGGAGCAGAGGCTGAGGTAGGATGTAATCGTGAGGCTGGAAGGGTATATTGGGGCCACACCCTGGAGTGGTTTGAAGGTCAAGCTATGGTTAATGTATCTGGCATCAAAGGGCCAACAAAGTGAGGTCTCAAAGGCTTAGCCTTTCCATCAGGTTCACCGCAAACTAACCCAGGGAAAAACCAGGACCTTGGGCTATCCTTAGCAAAGCTGTCAACCTAAGAGAGCTCTCTTGGAACCAAAGTTTACCAGGGTCCCAATAGTTTTGTTCTTTTAGAACTTGCCCTACCTTTGAATTAAATTGTTAATCAATGATGCACTATCACAATGCATTGGAAGTCATACTTAGAAAAATCTGAGCTTCATAGGTTTTGACAAACGGTGTGAGAACTGCAGCCCGTCACAACCCAACCTTGTCAGGGGCAAAGCAGGGGCATCCATGGCGCCAAGGCGAGAGTAGAAGAGGGTTTCTCCAGGCAGGGAAATGGAAGGTGAAAACGTGTCCCAGCTGGGGTACATTCTGGTACACCATTTCCTCAGCATTTAGAGAATTTAAGTTTCTTTTTCTCTAAGGCAAATTGGTTTTATCCTTCTCCTCTACGAATTTTGTCTTTTGAGGGTGCAGCCACTGGGTACTAGTGGCAATCTGGATGCTTCAGCAACAATGGCTCAGATACTTCTGAAGGAATTTGAACGCATTCAATGTTTGAATTTAAACCCAAGATTTATTGAATACTTGCCTCAAACTCATCTGTAAGGCATCTTCCTCCCTCTGTTCTCACCCTCAAATCATGCTTCACACATGTGAGCATATCTACAGAGTAAAATCCTGGAAGTGAAATTGTTGTGTCCGAAAATAGGTGTAGCAATTCCAACAGCAGTGTTTTATTTTTATGTTCGTCCTTTAGAAACCATCTGTACGAGTGGATAAATTAATTAAATCATCTCAATTTCACTTACTCTGTCAGAAACCCTCTGACTTTTTCTAAGAAAAATGTCATTTATGTCCAAGGCAGTAATAATAATAGTGTTGAGTACAAACTTTGAAATTCATTTTCTTTCTGGAGGACCCAACTGGAAACATTATGGAAATATTTTTGATGTTGAAAAAATATATATCCTTTAAGGACAGATGATTGGGATTTCAATAAAATAAATCAGCAAGAATTCTGTTACCATATGTTAGCTGGGAAACAAAGAGGTCATGAGGTGAGGCCTTCCTGCTTTATGCCTCCCCTCGGCAATGCCAGGACTACGTGGGAGGACTATGTTTATATTAGTGGCCGGATATATGCTTGTGTGGGAAGCACGAAATGCTTGGAGCATTCATTATCAATTTCAGTAGTTTTGTGCTGTTCCTACTTGCAACTAGCATCAATACATGTAGATTCCATAATAAAATCTGTTTTTTTCCCCTCCCTTTTTAGGAAAAGGCTAACTAATGATTTGCATTACCAGATGGAAACACACCTTAATGCTAGGATTGTATTTCTAGTTAGGGAGGCAAGGGTTCCTAAATCTTTGTTTATTTCAGATCCCAATTATGAGGCTAAATTGCAAGTTCGATAGTGTCTAATCCATAATTAGTACCCAAGGAGTATTTGTTAAAGGAATGAATGGGTGTATTAATTACAGAGCTCATTGCGACGTATCTTTTCATTAGAAACAATTTGTATCACTTTGAAGAAAATATTCCTTGTCATTGCCTTTGTGTTCACAATTTAAAAAAAAAGATGGCCTCCAGGAACAAGTGTAGGAAAACTTTCAGAATTTCTGGGTTCAACTTCTTTTCTAAAAATAGCAGAAGATACCTCAGCTGTTTTTTGAATGAAATGTTGCTGCATCTCCATTTTTAAGTGGAATGAATTCTTTCTGGCAAGGCGGAATGAGTGAAGAAAGAGCCTTGATCCAGCAAGGGGAAGGTGGGATCGAATGGACTCCCTTTTGTCCACCTTTCCCTCATCCCTGGATCTGATTTGGAGGTCACTGTTTTTGGAGAAGGGTTTCTTTCTTTCTTTTTTTTTTAAAGATTTATTTATTTGACAGATAGAGATTACAAGTAGGCAGAGAGGCAGGCAGAGAGAGAGAAAGGAGGAAGCAGGCTCTCCACTAAGTAGAGAGCCTGATGCGGGGCTCGATCCCAGGACCCTGGGATCATGACCTGAGCTGAAGGCAGAGGCTTTAACCCGCTGAGCCAGAGAAGGGTTTCTTTTTTACTTTACTTCTTCTTTTTTTTTTTTTTCTTTTTTGTCATTTCTAAAATGGAAAGATGAATGGAATTTTAACATGCAAACTCAGAAATCAATGCAATGTCATGACTGAACACCAGAGCAACAGTCGACGGGGCTTAGAAGCCAAGCTTCCCATTTTACAAGTTGTGTGACTTTTCGACAAATAGGTTCCTCATCTTAGCAACGAGGTGATAATACCAGCCTTACTGGAACTCTAAGAGATTGAAATGAGATGACAGTTTGCAATAGATAAATCTTCTCTTTTCAGGGTCATTGAATACTTTAGCCTCTTTAAGGATCTAGGCAAGGAATGGATTTTTAGGTAGCGGTGTCTCTTGCATTAGAATTTGTAGTTAGTAGATCAACAAAATATAGGTTCAGTGAACCAAACCTTAGAACTATGGAAGTTGCCATATATCTAGTCTGTTCCTACATGTTTATTTCTTAAAATGGGACTTATGAAAATTTCTCTTTCAGTTTCATGTTTCTCACCTGTAAAGTGAAAATTTGGGCATGAGGGGAACTTTCAGCTTACCAGTGACTCTCTAAGAGGGAGCTGACACCTGGCCAGGTTTGAACGCCGGTCCAAGACAGATCATGGGTTATTTTTCCTACTGATCTTGAACCCTCTTTGAAAGACCCTTATTCTATGTTCCCACCCTCTTGCCTCTTGACAAGTTGTATCTTTGGACTATCCATATCCTCCTGAAAACAGGGGAGCTGCAGAAGCACGTTCCAAGAATTTAGACCTAGTAATTTGCTAAATCTTTGGGGAAAGTCACAATTTATGCCCGCCCCCCAAAATAGCAAAACTTGTTGATTTCATTCAATTTTAGAAAAAAAATTTTATTCACCTTTTTTTCCCTCTTAAATTGATGTTAGCAATGAAATGTAAAGTCTGCAAGGCTGGTAAAATGTTGGGGCTCATTTTTAAGGCAAAATATACTGTGATCTCCTCAAAGTGCAGCAAAGAGCTAAATTCTTAGCCACTGGATGTATAGATAGCACTGTTGACAAAGAGAAAGTCTCTGGGCCCAAGAGAAGCAGAGAGTGCCAGGACTGGGATTCCCCACCATGTGCTGATTTCTTCCTTTTCTACTCCTAGGCTATGGCTGTCTCTAACCAGCTGGCTACTTATGTTCTTCCTTCTCCCGATTCCCTGAGGATATGATCTGGAAAATGACTTGTAGCTAAGGTGTTCCACTGAGGAAAGAAAAATCTTGGAGCTAGACCCAGCAACTAAAAAGTGAATCCACTTTCCTCAGTATACACCCCATCCCTACTTGGGTATAGTCCCTTAACTATTAATCTGAGCTGCTGTGGGTTATAGAGACAGAGAGAGAAAGTGCTGGAAAATTCACCAGGGTTGAGATTCATTATCCTTAACTATTCCCCAGGGGCGTAACAACACAGTTGGCCTGTGGAGGAGAAAGTAATCAGGGCAAGCGCTCAGAGAAGGTCAGGATGGTAACACCACAGGAAAGGGACACTAGAAGTCTACAGATTAAAATAGGTTGAAGAGAACATGGCAACAGGGGACATCCATTTATTAGGTGCTTACCTTGAGCCAAAAGCATTTTCTTTAATTCTCATAACAACCCTGTGAGGTAGGTTGCCACTCTCATTTTACAGAATAGGAGACTGAGGCTTAGAGGTTAAGGATGCCCTAGCCATTAAGGGATGGAGCCTGAGATTGGTCATCATACCCTTGCATCATCATGGACATGAATGTTCCCACTCTGAACACTCCCAGAGAGATACACATATCTTCATCTCCATCCCCCAGCACCTCCCATGGTTCTGGGCTGGTGTCGGGGAGTGTGTCTACCCCTTCCTCGTTCTTATTTCTACAAAACTGGACCATGTGGCCAGGTTCACCACCAGCCTCCTTAGATTCCATCTCAGAGAGTCAATTTCGTGTTGCACCTGCCATCCATCTATAGTCACTATCTCCCTCACAATCAAATCCGTATCCAGATCAGCCCTCACTTACTGTCTTCTCAGTGCCCCTGCCAAGAAAAACCTTAAGCCAGTGTGTATTCCTCATGTTTTGTTTTGTTTTGGTGTGTATGATATTTTTTGGGCACTCACTCAGTTCAACACTACTAAATCCATTCTTTGTTGATTCGATTTTTTTAAATCATATGCTTGATGGAAGCTTTTCTAAATCTCCTAGGACTCAAATGTTTATTATATTCATTCCCATTCCTACTTTCCTCTGAGTTGTTGCACTTCCACTTTTCTACCGAATCCTTGAAGCTCACCAGTGATCATCTTAAATCCTGTGTCATTTTGTCCTGCCTGGCTTCTGCGGGAGACGGTCTGGTAGATCCTTTCTCTTTTTCGAGAAGTTTGCTCCTGCGAACACTCTATACCTTATCGACGGAGGCGGTAGATTCACCACTGTGTATTTTATTACTGGGGAGCAGTACTGCATTTCCAAAGGCGTGCTAGGACTCTTCCCCTGTATTTGGCACAAGTTCCTGAACTTGACATATACAAAACCAAACTGATCATTTCCCCATGGAAACCAAATCTGAATCCTGATTTCTTTATTTCTTTTTTATTTTTTATTTATTTTTTAAAAATCTGGTTTCCAACCTAGAGATCTCCTTTCATATCCCCATGGCAAACTTGTTGAATTTCTGTGCAATGAGTCTTCTCTCTTCCCTCTTTAGTGCCCTGGTTGGACCTGCAATTACCTTAACATGGACGCCAGCCCTCAGCCATATCCTATCAATCATATCTATCATATCATATCATATCATATCATATCGTATCCTAATGCATATGTCTCATCTTAATATTGTCCCCCCTGAACACAAAGATAAAATCTCTCACTGCCACCTGTTAATTGTTGGATTAAGTACTATTTTCTCAGGACCCTCCAAAATAGATTTCAACTAGCCCTTTCTTTCATTTCTTGCTCTTTCTTAACTTATTCCTCTATTTCAGAAATGTCTTTATATAGGTCCAAGAAATTACTCTGTTTTCCCACTTTCAAGCCTCTGCTTCTAAGGTTCCTTCCCTGTAAAATGTCTCCCACTGACACTTTGACCTATTAGAAAGGTACACTTTCTTCAAGGACCACCACAGATATCACTTCTTCATGAAAATCTTTCCGGAAACTTCCAGTATGTTGGTTTTTCCCCCCTCTTATTTATTAACTTTAAAAATAATATATGGCCTTAAAAACTTAAAAATTATATATTATTTAAAAATAATACATAAGGGTGGGAGTCCACCCTTGAGGGTGGCTTGTCTTATTCATCTTTGTATACCCAGCACATCGTCACTGTCCCTTAATAAATAGCTCCTGGGAAGAACTGAGTGAAGGTACTTTGCTTACCGCTTCTGCGGTTACGGAGAGGTATGATGCTGGGATAAATCTTAGAGACATACTGATGAGAAACGATGGGCAGAATTCAAGAGTTATCCATTGAGTGCCTGTGACAAGGGCCACAGTAGTGCCACACGCAGTAAGCACTGAGTGAGTTTGGTATAAGATAGGTTTTCCGTGGCATGAGTTTCTCCTGGTGATAGAACGGAATTCAGTCTTCGAGAATGGGTAAGAGTTGAACCAACACCCGGGGGTGGTGGGTAAAGACAGTCTAGGCCGGGACTGAGAGGAAGGGCTTTCCTCTGCCTCTCTGGAACTTCCACCCACCGGTCCTGGTTCTTCTCTGTGAAGCTGCTAAGCATGTTCCCTTTTCAGCTTTCGGTTCTTCTTCCCTCCCTCCCTCTCTCTTCCTCTGTTGTTCTTTCCTGTGTTCCTTTCTTCTTTTCTTTTTAGTCAAACATCCCCAGTTCCTTCAGGCCTGTGCCTCATCGGACAGCATGTTGAGGTCCCTCCTCATGACAATATGTCCCTGAAGAAATACTCTATTTAGATGAGGTGCCTCTTGGAAACGCGTCCAGTATTTCCAGCTCGAGAGCAGCGGGACTCTAGTCCTGCCTCCCCCTTGCTCAGGCTGTACTTCCCTTGGAGCCGCCTAATAGAGCATCCCTCACCGGCTCTGAGCGACGGATGAACGTGTGAACATTTCTGCCCCTTTGCATACCACGAGCGCTTTTAAGGTGAGGTTCTCCACACACTTTTACGAGCACTAGTCAACGAAACATCCTCCCACCTGGGGGAGGACCAGGGACCTCCTTCTTCCAGGACAGACGAACAGGCTGGGCCAAAGTGGCCTGCTCACCGCCATGCCCCGCCATGCTGGGAGCCGGTGGGAGTGGGGGGAGGGCCTGAGACCATCGGATTGGGTGGAAACTGCAGGGGGAATTTTAGGGAGGCAGAATGTAATTACTTTAGTTGGCCTCGTGCCAGGATTCCAGAGTTAACACAACTGCTCTTAGAAAGTCTGCCATAAGATCTCTGGTGACCACAAATGGTTAGGTCTGTGGTTTTAGGTTTCATCCAAAAGGTAAACAGCTCAGTGCAGCACAGTGCCCCCAACACCACGCAGGGCATCGATTCACACGGACCCCGAGAGGAGAGGCCACCTACTGAATGAGAAACACCATTTCCTGAAGTACCTTCTTGTTCCTGGGAGGTCTCTCATCCTTGCACCAGAGCAGACCAGCCCTCGCTTAGCTAGTAAGAACGGACAGGCTCACAGCACAAAGCCGTGTGGCTGCCAGACTGAATTATGTGCTTGTCATTTTTCCCCGTGTTGTCCGAGATTCCAGCAACAAAACAGTAGGGAACTCCCCATACACATTTTTTGCGCAAAACATATTCGCTTCTCCTCTCGGTAAAGTTCCTGGATCCCACAGTCCAAGTTAAACACAACTGGAATTTCCCTATAAGTCAAAAACAATATTAATTCTGAGCCCACATATTTTTCTTCTTGTAGGGTATGTACGCATTTAAACACAGCCCATGTTGTAGACATTCTGCAAATGGTCAAAAGCTCTGGAGGAAAAAACAAAAAGGAAGAAAGGCGAGGGAACGTATTTTTAACGAGAGAGCTGGGGAGAGATTTGGGGGGTGTCTGACCCGGCAAAGAGAATTTTCCTCTGTGGTCTGTTGAAAGAAGAGCAGAGCCTGGCATCATGCCGTGGGCAGACGGTTGGAGGTTTCTCTACCACACAAATCTTCAAGGAGGATTCCTTCTCAGTGGGAAGCAGAGAGATTTCTCTAGAATCTGAGGGTGGCACACAACTGCACTCCTGCGTCCCTGGCTCGGGCTGACCAGGAGGAGACACCCAAGTCCCTGTTTGTCTGAAGTCTCAGAGATTACCCCGTCATCTTTTTCAAATTAAAATGGCAATGTAAAGTTTTGTAAATGTTAGTTCTTTTAATTGACAGTGGCTTGTATAATTAAAATCAAGTCACTAATATTTTCTCTTGTTTTCTTTTTTATCACTGCGAGTTCATTTTTCACGAACTCAGACAAGGTCTTCATTTTTATGAAGACCCATGCTGACCCCTAAAAATCCGATTTTTTTTTTTCAGTTAATGTTTGTGCCCATCTGGTTTGAATTTAGCATTCTTATGAGTCATTTCACTGTGATAGGAACACTCTGCTATAGAAAACTTCTGTTAATATTTTAACATTTTAAATCAAACACCACAGAGAGCATTACCTAAGCCTCCTTGCAATTATGGAAAACCATGCCCTCTATTTGTTCACGGTTCCTGCCTTCACGTTTATTTTCTTTAAATTGAACATAGTACATGGTAAATAAGTGCATACCCCATATGCGTGTTCAAATACTTTACCATCTTGGGCCAACATATCCTCTTGCAGCGAAAGAGCCTTTGGGAGGCAGCGTTGTCCTGGGGAAGGATGAATAATTCCATAGGAAGTTCGATGGTCTTTCCTTCTTTCATTGCTGACACTTAACCCATTTAAAGGGGCTTGGTTTATTTTCTGATCAACATTGACTTTATAACTTACATTTTTACTGCCCAAATTTCCTGATTTTTGAAGCTTGAACTCATTTTCCTTTTACTGCTGGGCAACATTTCTCAAGGTAGTCTTTAAGGCAAAACGAAGGAGGAAAAAAATGCCAGGAATCTCTTTAAGAAAATACAGCAGTGTCTCCTCTACCTTCTTAGGCAAATGGATGGTTCCCAGGGAAGCTAGATTTGGTTGTGTACTTAGTCCGTAAATTGAATCTGCACATGGGGTGGACATAATTTAACTTAAAAAAATAAGAAAGGGATTTTGAAGTATTATTTGTCTATATTAAAAGTGAAATAAGCATGCCTTAACAAGCCAAGCCATTTTGTCCTTTATTTGTTATATTTAAAATATTTCGTCTCAATTCTGGAAGAAAAAAAACACACCATGGTTTAAATCAAGAGCTTCAGGAAGGAGCAGGCTGTCTTTAAGGTACTGTATGGGTTCCACACTTCAACAAAGATACAAATGAACTCCGGCTCTGGATGAAGAATAGGGTTTCACTCCCCTGTTCCCCCATTAAAGTTTCTCCAGTTTACTTCCTAATCTGCAGGCCTAACGCTTAACAAAACAAAAGGCCTTACCTGGGCTCTGAGCACCAATTCCTTAAGATAACTTCTTTCTAATTCTTGTTACATTTTAGCTCGCTAAGGGCGCTTGGAGAGGTTTAAATCAAAATAGGAAAAATAATAACCGTTGACTCACAGAGGTGGGGCCCAGTTACTTCGTCTTTGTTCAGGCAGAACATGTGTTGGAAGCTATGAGGGCTTTGCAAAATCCAAATCTGGGGATTTCGGCAGCCGCGTGCCGTAAGAGCAGATCCCAGGCTAGGCATGACGCATACGTTTGTACTTCCCATTAGCCATATTGTTGCGACTGAATAAAAAATGTCGTCTTTTTCACACAATTTAATTAGAAGTACCAGATGTGGTGTTGTATGACTGATGTCAAAATACTACACTTTTATGTAAACACTTTAACTTAATCAAGTAAATAGCTTTCACTATTTTAAAGCATTTCAAATGTGCTTGGTACAAATACGGTATTTTTGGTGCGATGCTAGATAGATCACGGCCAGGTGCTGCATCATTAAGAGATTAGGGGAATAAAGTTAGATTTTACTATATTATTTTTCAAGGGTGGGCCTTTACAATTGCCTCCTCTGGGAAAGGCGGAAAAGAAGACAGCGTTTAAAAATCCTTTAATTTTGTGGTGCCAAAGAAAGTTCTCCCTGGTTAAAAAAAAAAAAAAGTTCTTTCTCCACCCCCGTCAAATCTTATTATTAAATGTATCTTTGCGTTCCCAGTGCTTCCGGGGGTGGAGGGTTTCTCTCTGGTTCTGTACCTTTACCAGCATATTAAGTGTCCTGGAAGCTTGATACTCCCGGGAGTACAGCCTGGAAACTGAGGATTTAAAAGCCAAGCCATTCATTTCCAAGCACCTTCCCTTATCCTGCCTGCTTTGAATCCTTTGTTAAATTCGGGTTGCCCTAGATCGCTAAGGCAGACTCAGCTTTATCAGTAAACATTGTGCCACTGCCCAGAGATGTCCTTCTTCGAAGAGCAAAAGCTTCAGGGAAATGGGAAACTAAGTGAGAAGCTGAGGGTCTCAGCTGCGGAGTGAACCACAGTTACAGGCTCTGAGACTTGTGGGAACCTGTGTCCTGTTCACAAAGTCGGGGTTGGGGGGGGGGGGGTGGCTGAGGTGGCACTCAGTGGAAAATAGCTCATTTTAAGAAGATGCAGAAAACGAATGGCTTTTAGGCTTCTTCCGGGCAAGAGGGGCTAAGCGGAATGACTGAATGTGTTTCTTTTTTTCTTTTTAAGATTTATTCATTTATTTGACAGACAGAGATCTTAAGCAGGCAGAGAGGCAGGCAGAGAGAGAGGAAGGGAAGCAGGCTCCCTGCTGAGCAGAGAGCCCCATGCGGGGCTCGATCCCAGGACTCTGGGATCATGACCTGAGCTGAAGGCAGAGGCTTTAGCCCACTGAGCCAACCAGGCACCCCTGAATGTGTGTTTCTTAAAAACTCGGTTCTCACTGGGCCCTGCTTCTTCAGTTCTGCTTCTTCCCCCGTGCACAGGACATTTGTGATGAAAAGAAGCATCATTTTGGGGACGCCCGGCTGGCTCAGTCAGTTAAGTGGCCACCTTTGGCTCAGGATTTCATGTCCTCAGAGTCCTGGCATCAAGTCCCACATGGGCTCCTTGTTCAGCAGGGAGCCTGCTTCTCCTTCTGCCTGCTGCTCGCCCTGCTTGTGCTCACTCTCTCAGTCTCTTTGACAAATAAGTAAATCATTTTTTTTTTAAAAATAGAAACATCATTTAGGAGAGTGGTGGGGGAGAAGCCATGTGTAAAAGAAGAAGCTGATGAGCATCTCACCGATGTTCTAGAATGTTCTGTGAACAGAATATTCTGTAGAACAGCTCTTCCACCTTGCACCATTCACACTGTGGTTTACAAAAATTTGGAGCTCCCTGCGGTCGGGCAACATGGTAGCTTGGCTTTATCTCTTGTGGAAACTGAGGTGAACCAAATGAAAACCAGACCAATACCCTGTAGGCTCTAACTTTTCCTGCTTTGAGAACTACTGACAGAGAGGAACGCCTCTGCAAAAGAGAGAACTTAATCCATATTTATATCTATAATTCATACATATTTTTAAATTTTTATTTATATATACCATATATACATTTTTAAATATTTTATTTTTTTTATTTGAGAGATAGAGCACAAGTGATGGAGAGGGAGAAGCCGGCTGCCAATCGAACAGAGAGCCTGATGTTGGGCTTCATCTCAGGACCCTGGAATCATGACCTGAGAGGAAGGCAGACACCTAACCAACTGAGCCACTCAGGCGCCCCAATACTATATATATATATATATATATTTTTTTTTTTTCTTTCAGGTAACATTTATATATTTTGCTCAAGTCAAAACTCATTTTGTGGGGTGCTTGGGTGCTCAGTGGGTTAAGCCTCTACCTTCAGCTCAGGTCATAATCTCAGGGTCCTAGGATCAAGCCCTGTGTTGGGCTCTCTGCTCAGCAGGGAGCCTGCTTCCCCCGCCCCCCCCCCCCCCCGCCCCTGCCCCTGCTTGCCTCTCTACCTGCTTGTGATCTCTCTCTGTGTCAAATAAATAAATAAAATCTTAAAAAAAAAAAACAAAACTCATTTTGTTTGGTTAGGATAATGAGACTGTTTTAAAACTCAAAACAGAACTAAGGATAGGCTTACCTAGTACTGGGTTGTCCGAATTCACTTTTAAAAGTCAGTCATGGACTGTGAATGACTCTGTGTAGAAAGGTGGGCAAGTTTAAATCCCTGCCCAGCCTCCTGAAAAAGGTTTGAGATTGTTGAAATCCCAGGTGTGCTGGGAGGCACTCACTCCATTTCCATCCCAAACTGGCACTGTTTTCTTGAGAGCAGTCTCCAGGGATTCAAAATTTGGAAAATGCTGAGTAACCTGTGATGGAGCTTTATACTAATTTGTAAGTAAACATTTAGGAACTATTTGCTCTCTGCTCTGCTCTCCATAACTTGAGAGTACACTGAAGCCTTTGAAGGCTTTGATCACTTTTTCCTTGGTTCCCAGGATAATGGAGGGGCTCCAGCTCCCCCTCTGCCCTCCTTGTCCCCTCTCCCTCCCGCCTGTGTTTCCTGCACTTTATCAAGGGCTCCTTACTTTACTGATCCTACTTAGGTTGCAGGCATTACCTGGAGAAAACAGTAAGTGAGGTAACCAAAGGAACTTGCAAAGAAGAGGTGTGGGCTTTGTCCTCCTACCGGATTGATTTTCTGGACCACACATCATGAATGCAATTAGTTGGTGGGTCTGCTTTTCCTGCCACTTAAGCTGGGTGATGGGGTTGTTGTGGACTTTGAAAAGCTGCAGGAGTCAGGTTGGCATTCAGATAGTTTTGCCGTATGAATCCCAAAGTGCAAGAAGTCCTAAACGGATTTATTTTATTCATTCTTCCCCTTTTCATCTCCATCCATCTCTCCCTCCCTCCTTCCCTCCCTCCCTTCCTTCCTTCCTTTCTTTCTTTCTCCTTCCTTCCTTCCTTCTTCCTCTCCTCTCCTTTTCCTTTCCCTTTCCCTTTCTCTCTCTCTCTCTTTCCTTCTTTCCCTCTTTCAGGGCATCCTTTTTTACCTTGGCAGATGCATCAGTCCAAGTTAAAGGTGGGTGGAGACATTCAGGGAAGGAAGTGTGTGGGGGAAGAGAATGGAAATGCGATGGGGCCAGCTGCCACCCTGTTTTGCTTTGCTGGGAGACCTGAACTGGGTGAATGTTTCGGAAGAGGTTCTTCTGTAGGAATCTCTCTCTCTCTCTCTCTCTCTCTCATACTCATTCTGTATGGTGGGAGATGGGACAGGCAGAGACTGAGAGAGGCAATAGGATCTTCTGGTAGGCTCACGAACACTTTTGAGGCTGCTCTTCGAGCAAACATTCCCAAGAATTTCCTGCACCAAGGCCAGTGGTGTCATTTAGGGTTTGGATACTATCCTTGGTCTGTCTGGCTGTATCCTAGTTTCTAGTGCTCAGTTTACATAGCAGTTTCTAGAAAATACTGCTCTGTTGCCGACCACTGACGTGTCAATTATTTAATAATCAAAATGAAGGGGCGCCTGGGTGGCTCAGTTGTTAAGCATCTGCCTTTGGCTTAGGTCATGATCCTAGGGTCCTGGGATCAAGCCACACATCAGGCTTCCTGCTCCACAAGAAGCCTGCTTCTCCTTCTCCTGCTCCCTCTGCTTGTGTTCCTGCTCTCGCTGTGTCTCTCTCTGCCAAATAAATAAATAAAATCTTTAAAAAAAAAAAAAGGAAAAGAAAATGAATATCCGTACTGCATCCAGCTCTTTTCCTGCTTCAAGGTCTTTATACATGCTGTCACAGGCTGTTCGCTCTGCTTGGGACATTTTTACCTATTACTCAACCCCAGCGAACTTCCATTCATTTTCCATACTTTCTATTGGGGTCTCAGCTTCAAAGTCACATCAGTGCCGACCTTCATCGTCTCCTTCAGGCTGGCCAAACACCACCCCGACACCCTCATGTATGATGTGTCTGTCCCTGATAGTGTGTATCCTGATTGTAATTTGCTAACTCTCCAGACAATTGCTTAACATTTGGCTTCCTGGCTGGACTGCAAGCTCCTGGGAGCAGGACATGTCTGATTCACCACCATATCCCCAGAGCCTGACACAGGATAGATGTTCCATACATAATTGCAGAATGAATGAACAAGAGAATGATGCTGTTCCCTGTTCCTACTGGAAGAGGGAGGGAGTAGCCACCATTTATTGGAGATCAATACACGGTTAGCTCCAAAAAAAACAGCAATAATAATCACAGTTATTGAGAACAGTTACAAGCCAGGTGAAGCATATTCATAAGAAACTAGATTTAAAAAAAAAGATTTTATTTATTTATTTGACAGAGAGAGATCACAAGTAGGCAGAGAAGCAAGCAGAGAGAGAGAGGAGGAAGCAGACTCCCCTCCGAGCAGAGAGCCCGATGCGGGACTCGATCCCAGGACCTTGAGGTCATGACCTGAGCCGAAGGCAGAGGCTCAACCCACTGAGCCACCCAGGTGCCCCAAGAAATTAGATTTTTTTAAAAAGATAACGAGGAGGAGGGTTGTATCCTGATCTCTGTATTTCTCTGCAGTAGGCAATGATATTTCTTCCCAATTGTGTTCAGCAGTCCTAGTAATTTTCAAAGTTCCTCACCCATTTTTTGGCATCCTTTCCTTCAGTTCTAGTTATATGTGCATATTTGGTGAATCTGTGTGTTGGGAAACTAGACCTACTTGGAAATGCGTCACTTCATTTATTCATTCAAGTACTTACTGGGTATTGATTATGGAAGTCACAATTGCCCACGGGTGATGTTGACTTAACCTCTGAGCTTCAGGCTGCTTGTAAAGGCCTATTCAGCCAGGGCAGCCCCACCCCAGTTGAACTGCCATTTTGTTGTAAAACCTAAATTGCCTCTGCCCACCCCCACCGACTTACTTAAAAACAAGTCCAGGAAACCAGCCCCAGGTAACAAAGTCCAAATACAAGGGTGGGTCAGGCCAGGTGGAGGTATTCAATCTGTGGGGGCGCATACTGTCTCCCTAGCTACCAAGGAGTATGGGCCCTGCCCTTTGGGCACCTTTTGGGCACCAATTCTGACCAAGGCGATAGGCTGGTTCAAATGTCTACTAGGGTAAGTTGTAATTCAATTGGTCACCTAGCATGACTGTGCAGCTTTCTCTGTGTGCCACAATTTCTTTGGCCGTGTGTGCGTGGCCAGGCCCAACCACATGGCCTTTGCTCTATAAAAGTTAGTCTGTGAAACAGAGAGAGGTCATCCTCTCTGTAAGGGGTGGCCCCGACCGGTCTGTTTGATGGTCCATTTGATTCTTGATGCTTGGTGCGAAATAAAGCTTTGTTTGACTTTTGCTTTGTATCAGTCTCGCTCCTTTAATCACAGACCCATTATTGGGGGACCCAATATTGGGGACCCAACATGCTGAAGTGTAAGATAGGGTTCTTAGGATTAAATGAGGTAATACTTGTAGTAAAACTTTGAGCACTGGTAGATAACTTAGTGCCTGGTAGATAGTTAGTTTTTTTTTTTTTTTAAGATTTTATTTATTTATTTGACAGAGAGAGATCACAAGTAGGCAGAGAGACAGGCAAAGAGAGAGGAAGGGAAGCAGGCTCCTGGCTGAGCAGAGAGCCCGACTCAGGCTCGATCCCAGGACCCCGGGATCATGACCTGAGCTGAAGGCAGAGGCTTTAACCCATTGAGCCACCCAGACGCCCCAGATAGTAAGTTTCTGATCGATGTTAGTGATGATCACCAACAGTGTTAGTGACCGTCATCATTTTGCTATGGCAGGGACTGTGTTAAACTGGCCATCCAAGCTTGAAAGGAGGTGATTCTCACTCTCATGAATTCATGGCTTAGGAAAAATTGGCCCAGAAACGCGGGAGAGTATCTTCCCTTTTCTTACTAGGACCAGTCAAGTTGACAAAATGACCATCAGCGAGAGTTTCTGGTTCACAGTTCTTCAAATGTTCTGGCAAAGCTACAGGGTGTTACTGGTGCCCCATCCACCCCTGAGGGCAAGTGTCACAAGGGAGTCCTCTCTTCCATATCCTGGGGCTTTGGAGGGGAAGGGGGCAGGGCACGTGGTGCGTTGTCCCGTTGCTGTCCTGCTTGGATTATATGGAGCCTCAGTGCTTGCTAGATACATGGTTGAAGGTTTAGGGAAAATTGTCCACAATCTGTGAAGCATGTGAATTATATTCCTGTGACATTTAAAAATTCTTGGCAGAGGGAGAAGTGTTGAGTGAAAGGTAATAATCCACTGTTACCTTCCCCCTTCATTTGACTGCTGTAATAGCTGTTGGAAAGGCCTTTGAGAAATCTGGTGAATTAGACTCGTCATTGTACTTCCCATTCGTTAGGCAGCCTCCTCAGTCTTCCGTACTATTTCCCACTGGTGGGGTGCAATTAAAAATACTTTCTACGTTGACATGTAACTGATGTTCAGTCCCCAGGAGATTCACTTCTTAACACAATGGGTTCTAAGTGAAACTGAGAGCAAGCTTTGGCTATTACTTTTACAGGTGAAAATGTTTCGCAAGTGATGGCTATTCCTTTAAAAATGCTATCCCAGCCTTGTGGGAAATTGGTGTTTGTTTACGGCGAAGTTTGGATGATAACAGAGAAGTTCCCAGTCATATTTCCTGGAGACTTTCACCTGGGTGTAAGAGAAAAGAGAAGAAAATTCCCGAACTGCGTAGCTTGGAACTATGAATCTGTTCGCGTATAATTTCTGCTTTTCCTAAGGCAATGTTCACAGTCCTCTTCAGCAATTGTTCTTCCTTCTTGATCTCTCTCATTTGTAGCTTCCCACTGACTATTTATGAATACAGTTAATACTTACAATTTACTCTGCGCTAGGTATTGATGGGAGAACTTTACATGGATTAACTTTATTGACACTTTATGGCAACCCGATGATAGAGTAGTAGTATTATCCTCATCTACAGGAGGGAGAAAGAACTAGAATAAGTCACCCGAGGTCAAGCTAGTAAGAAAGGGAGCTGGGATTTAAACCCAAGCAGTCTGGCGTCGGAGTGACACCAGCTCTTGACTACAACACTTCAGTGCCATTTAAGCCCTAGTATCTGCAAGATGGCCCTCCGAGAGGGCCTCGGTAGCTCAAACCTAAGGACTGTGGAAGTTATGGAAGAAGCTTCAAGGCAACCAGTAGCCTCTGGGTCTCTGTGTTGGAGAACAGTCAGCTCCTGTGACCTTGGCTGGAGGCCATTCATCCCTTTGCTGCTTAAAGTAACGCAGCCTCTAAGGGTCAATTCGATCTTTATGACAAAAGTTGTTTACAGGATCCAATGATAAGAAAACTTCCTTTTCAGTGATGGTTCCATTGAGGAAAATGATCCTTGGTGGTATTTAAAACATCTACTCTCTTTCCAGGCTTGTAACTCTGGGTCCTGGAAATTAAACCAGACAGATGTGCGCCTCCTTCTCCTTTTTTCAGCTTGGTATTGTTTTAAAATACTGTATGCTTTAAATTTTGTTTTCAGTGTGAAATATTGCCTCTAAGAGGAAACAGAAGAATAAAAATGATCTCCATGATGGGTGCACTTGGGCTGAGCCTAGAGTCAGGCAGTTCTATCATTTGTCTTTTCCTGTTTGTTTGCCTTCTTGTGTTTGTTTTAATGAATTCGATTTCTTACACTCTTATTTGGTCCAGCGGGATCAAGTGTTAGACATAGACTGAGTTTATTGACTTCAACATCTGTTTTCAGAAATCTCAGCACTTCTCACCTTAAGTTGGAAGCTGCTAAGTTCTACCCCAAGAACGAGGTACACTTTGAGCAGTTAAGGTGAAAAGTTTACCAGGCCCTCTTAAACGTTCATACCTTTTATGCCTTCCTGAACACAGCTCTGGGGATAGAGCAATGTGGTCTCGGCTATTAAAGATAGTGGCCAGGCACACCTGGTCACAATAAATATAGGCTCCTTCTTTCAGCCTTCTCTGTGGTCTTAAAATGAATCTACAAATTTTAAAATTTGTCATTTCCAGGATTATGATAATCCTAGGTAATGAGACATTTTCACAAGTCCCACATTGTAAATCTGAAGCTTGCTTATTTAAAAGGCCATATCCAAAGGAGATTGAATTTTGTTAATTGCATTGTTTCCTGGCTTCTACTCATACCAATACCAGATACTTAAAAATCAAGAATATTTACAAGATATCTAATTATAAAATCATTAAAGCAAATGAATTCATTGAGTGCTATTTTAAGAAATTGTCCACCACACTGAAAGTGGTTGGGCAAATTCCTATAGTGTAGGAATAAATTTGGACACAGTCTAAATATCTGTGGGCTTCAGCAAGCCTAAAATCTTTTTCAAATAATAGCATTTATTGGTATGTTTCTAATTATAAAAGTTATTTATGCTTATTTTAGAAAACTTAAAGGGAAAAAAGAAGAAAACAAAACTGTCTTCAATCGTACTCATGCCTGAAATCTTGACATCCAAGAAAAAAGCAATTGTGTATTCTACTGAGGGTCCTTTTTCAAAGCAACAACATTTTGAACTTACTATGCAGTTGAATTTAAAACACCAATGAGAATATATCTGGTAATACCACTGATTACAATGGCTCTGTACCCTATTTTTTAATGGTGGGACACCCCAACTGAAGGTATGCTTTCCTCATTCTTTTTCTAAGTTACTTCATCCAATTATGAAAGTAACATGTTAATTACAGAAAATTTGGAGGACATTAAAAAAAAAAAAAACACTGTTCATTATCCCCACTTCTCAAGATAAGCACTATTACTGATATATTTTCACCCAGTCCCAAAGCTTTTCTTTCTCACTACAGCAGGTGGTTTCCTAGGGATGGATTGGCCCAGGTTGTCTTAGGACGGCAAGCAAATTTGACAATGTCAGGCCATGAACTAGGGTTGGGCAGCCAAGAACTGTGTGAGGGAGGAGTTTCCAACAACTGTGTCCTCTGGGCAGGAATTTGTGGGTGGGGTGTCTAGGAAGGGAAATGAAAATGATCTGTTCTATGAAAGCAAATTCAGATGTATTGGGTGCCAAATGATCTGTCTATCCATGGCTGAGATTTGCTAAGGGTGTTTCTTCGGTAGAGAGAAGTGACTCCAGGTCCTTATTCAAACGTGTGCTCCACCACGATGTGGTTTTCATCTCCCTCTCAACTAGGGAGAACACCCAACACAGCAAACAGCATCGAGTATGCGGTAGGTCCTACGTAGATGCTTATGGAGTACAACGGAAGAAATCGAAACTCACCATCTGGACTGCAACCTCACTTAAGGAAGCCAAATTATTTTTTTCAATGACCTATAACTGAACTTATTTAAAGGATATATCTTTTAAGCAAATGTGGACATAATTCAATATACACTGAATGAGGTGATGATGATGCCAGTGGAAAGAGAGGAAATGTGAAGGCCAGGAAGAATTATCCATTCAACTAAGCATTATTTTCATCTCAATGAATATCTATACATACATATCTCTAAGTGCGTATGTACAAATAAAGTTTTCTACATAAATGTCTTGGGCTGTGGTGCCGATGGTCCTATTTTTAGAAAAAAAAATAAGAGGAACTGAAAATGTGAAAAAACAGTCAATGTCAGCTACCAAGAAATAGGCCCAAGAAATAGGAAACCATAATGAGAAAAATGCTACATTTATATGTTAGCAGGAATCTTAGTTTTGCTTTCATGAATTTTAAAGTTGCGTTGATTCCACTCACCTGATTTCATTAGCATCTCATTTCTGCTTAGGACCTTAAAGGATATGCCAATAATCTACTTGAAATGAAAACCAGTAGCCCGTATGTTTGGAGAATTTTTTTTTTTTTTTTTTATTCCTCGGAAAATTCTTTTCATGTTTGGAAAGTGTCAGTTGTGGACACTGTCTACTCAGCACAGAAAATAGATTAAGTGAGTGTTCGTCTGCTTTCACAGATGCTCTTTATAACCTCTGAGGTCTGAGAATCAGAGGGTCTGTGTTTCTGAAATGGTGGCCCAGAGACCACCTATGTCCGAGTCACCGAGGCACTGATTAGCATGCAGATTCCTGGGGCCTGCCCCAGATCTGGTTTAAGAGAATGTGCAGCTGCGGAGTCCCGGAAATCCAGGGGACGCCTAGGCACACCAGAGTTTGAAAACTTTAGGTAGGGTAAATGGTAAGAGGTATTTGTTTAAAGATTTAGGTAAGTCCGGAAGAGAAGGGATGGGGTACACTAGGTTCTTTCACCAATAGGGGTCACACACTCTTTGGGCTTGAATTGGGACAAAGTCTGCACCAAGAGGAGGAGTTGGTATCTAACGGAGGGGAAAACTGGAGGTCTTTTCTCCAATGGAGGAATCGCTTTTTTGGGCACTGTACTAATGATAGTAAAGATGAATGCCATCTTCTGATTACTTCTTTGCGTTCTGTACTTCCACATGCCAACGTAGGGCTCCCACTGGACCCTCTCGTTAACTTAGTGAGACTGGAACTTTTTAATTTTATTGATGACGTCTCTGAGGCTCAGAGAGATTACACTTCTTGGACTAGGTCTTCTTTCTAGTAAGTTGCAGGGATGGGATCTCTGATTCCAGAAATGGGGGAGCTTAGCCTCCCAAACCACAGTGTTTCCATAACTTTTATAAGCCTAAGCTTTGAGGGAACTTCCAGGGAAAGAACATTAACGGAAGCATTCTCCCCCACTCTTATGTCATTCTTGGAACCAGCTTGAGCAGCTGGTGTCACACATTCCTTGCTGGGACCCAGTAGCCCTATCAAAAACTGCTAAGTAGAGAAAACTCAAAATTATTGTCATTCCCTTTCGCTTTCCAGGTTCGGGGATTTGCTCTTCTTTCAAATCACGACATAGAGTGAGATCTAAATGCCTACTCTGGGTGAAGATATGTTGCTAAATTAAAACAAATCTGTGAGAGTGCCAAGAGTGTTCTAGTCCTTGATCTGGGTACCTGTTACACGGAAAAATCTAGTTTGTGAAAATTCAGCAAACTGTACACTCATGCCACGTCCCTATTTTTACATTACACGTTGCTAAAAAAAAAAAATAAAGCCGCAGTCTCACATTGAGTTATACAATTTAGCTGCTGAAAGTCACCTCCTCTCTGCCGTCTTCCATTGGTCCCCACTCCCCCTTCATTTCCAAATCAACACACAGTTTCTGGTGAGAAAATGGTAAGGTAACTGTTCCAACAAGTGTATATAGAATTATGTGTTAGACCAAAGATTCAGAGTAGAAGTTAACCCTGGTGAGGGAAATGATCTGTTTCCTTGTTGAATCCTTTTCATCTCTTGGTTTCAGTAATCTTCAGTTTAGCACATTTTCCTCTTATGTTAACACATTGTGTACTGAACAGGCAGGCCCAAAGCATCTTGAAAGTGCTTTAAAATTTTTTGCTTAAGTCACCTCACAAGACTCCTGCATTCTTTAGTTCTGCCTGTATTGAGAATCAGCAGTTACTTTTAAGTTTTAATAAGTTTCACATGTCTTGTAGTGAAACTGTGTTTGGTTAATTCCAGCCTTTAATTAGTAGCCTCTGGATTGGTGTATACCAGACATGGAGATGTTATTAGTGTGAACTGAAAGCTATGTGTGTTGCTGTATAACAGATCAAAACAAACCTTGTGTGCTCTGACAGCATTAAACCCCACTGAGGCCTGCCCAGGATATGGTTTTCAGTTGTAAAAGAAAATTGTAATTCACAAGTCCTTGCCAGATGTCGTACCCCAATACCTCAGCTTCATTACATCTACCCAGAGTAGGTGGTCATAGGGGGTTCAGCCAAAGGGACTTGGTTTGGGTTTTTAAATCATTTTTAAAAGTTAGATTTATTCAAAATATTGAAATGGGCATATTGGTGCATCTTGGTTTTTTGTTTTGTTTTGTTTTTGAGCATTTTTAGTTTAAAAAAAAACATTTGGGATGTAAATAATACTTTCCAATTTAGGAGGCAGCTTGGAAATCCTCACATGTAACAGAAGTCATAGGTCTTGACACTGTTAAATCAAGAAGAAAACTTTCATCTGCAGAGCTGAGATAAAATAACTGGAAACGAACACACTTGAATGAAAACACAGATTTAGGAGCTGGTACCTGTTTTAAGGAGTAAACAAATAAGTTCTGAGATTCTCCTGATCACAGATCCATACTGCGCTATGATGCCACCCAGGGCAAAGTTACAAAAACTTCACGAGGTTGGTGGAGAGAAAAAGAGCCAATGTATTTTTAAAAACTAGTTTGATCGGCGGTGGCCTGAGAAGCCTGGAAAGGTATCAGATAAAGTTCAAACGCTAATGCACGTGGTGTGTTTCCAAGTGACTCACACAGTTATGCCAGGACGGAGACTCTTCTCATCCTGGAGCTCCAGGCAGGACTCTGAACTTCTGGCCTCCTGTGCCGTGTGCACACTCTTTCCCTGATCATTGTGTTATAGGACTTGAGCAAAATACGTATTTGATAACTTACATTTCTCATATCCTTTGTTTAACTGTTAGATTTGTGAATGTTTTCTTTGGTTAGACAATTGGTCTTATTCTAATACTTGTTTCACTATAACTTCAATATAATTTCACAGTAATATATAATACAGATGGCGGGATATAGTAGTAGCTTTCACCTGACAAGCAAATCATATTTTATCTGGCTATAACTATAAAAAGTTACTCTTGAGGGAAGGTTGTCGCAAGGTTTTTTTTTTTTTTTTTTTTCCAATGAGATTTTACTGTAGGAAAGGTCACTGTTAAGTTCCAATGATTTAAAATGTAAATTACAATATGTGTATGTGTGTGTGTGTGTGTGTATTTTTTCCCTGTAAAGAAATAACTACAGAAAGCGGCTCCAAGGTATTCTGGTTATATACATAATTTGACACTAAGTTCCCTGTTGACTAATTTGAAAGATACCATTATGTTTTTTTACTTTTAGAAGCCCCTGATTGCCCATCACTGACGAAAGAGCAACATTTTAAAATGTGGAAGAACGAAGCTCTTTTAAAGAAATTTCCTTCTCTCTTTTCACACATCTTGAACTTGTGAGCAACCAAATAATCACATTTTTGAGAAAGAGTGTTTTCTTTCATCAACACCAGGAGCAAAAGATTTTTTTTTTTTTTAAGCTGGCTTTAGGATCTCCAGTGCTAATTTGTGTGTGTGAACCAAGCAATAAAACCACACAGGCAAACCTGAACTAGGTTCTGAGGTTGGAGAATAAATTTGAACCTTCTTTGGAATTTTTCCTTTTGGCTTGTTTGCCTCTCCAGATACAAACCACAGAAGCGGATTTGTTGCTCTTCATGCTGTGTATAAATTGTTGTTGGCACCGACTTTTTGAATGATATTATCCTCTAAACATCCTTCAGAGGGCTAAAGTTCTACTCTTCTCTCCATTTTAAATGTAAAAATTTCAACTCCAAGAGCTAACAAGATCAGAGGTCTCAAGGATCATCATCTTTTCAGAATTTTCATTAACAATTCATTTTGGAAAAATTTCCCCTTTGCCATGTTAAAACAGGTAGATTGTGAGTTATTCATTCATTTATTTATTTTTTTGGCCTACCATGAAAAAGACATTTATCATTGTTTATCATTTTAATAGGTCTCCGTTTTGAAAGATTAAGTCGCTAAACTAAGAAAATTATATCTTAGAATTAGTAAAATCTTATTTCATAAGCATTGATAAATATCTGAGTCTCTTAACCATTATTATGAGATTGATAGAAGTTTTAATTGCCACTAAGTTTTTGTAAAAAAATAAAAATTGATGTGAATTATTATTCTATTTATACAAAAACATACAGGAATGCCTCCTTACTTGTTGAGTGTTTGTGCATATATATTTGTGTAGAGCAAACTTTCTATTAGTTCTCTTTCTACCTATTTGGAATAAAAATGACAATCATAAGTGTAGCAGAGGATTTAAGATGGAAAGACCTGGCTTTCAGTCTTCGTTCTGCTTTATACTAGTGGTAAGACTTTAGGCAAATTCCTTAATTTCTTCTATTTATTTATCTATTTATTTAAGAGAGAGAGAGAGAGGGAGAAAGAGCAGGCACGTGAGTAGGGGAGGGACAGAGAGAGAGGGAGAGAAAGAATTTTAAGTAGACTCCCCACAGAATGCAGAGTCCCACTTGGGGCTCGATCCCATGACCTTGAAATCATGACCCCGAGATCACCACCTGAGCCAAAATCAGGAGTCAGATGCTCAACTGCCTGAGCCACCTAGGCTCCCCAAGTTCCTTAATTTCTTTGAGCTACCTTGAAATTCAAGGTACTCAGCCCTAAAAAGGAAGAATTAATAATACCTACATCAAAGACTGTTGTTAGAGAATGTCACCATATTACCAACCAGGGATAAGTATCCACTACAAGTAGCTCTCCTATTAGGAGGCAAACTGCCTAAGACAATGAAGAGATAGTGGTTAAGAGACAGTCCTTGCAATTAGGCAATTCCAGAGTTCAAAACCTAGCTGTGTGTGTTATTATCAGCTTCGACAAGCTTCGACCAATTTCTTTACCTTTCTAGCGCTCAGAGTCCTCACCTATAAAAAAAGAGATAATAAACTTACCTCAAGGGGTTACCAACAGGATTAAATGAGGTAATATATACATTGAGTGATTAGCATAGTGCTTGGTACTTAGTAATTGCTTAATACATAGTAATAGAATATTATTACATTTTTGTCTTTGCCAATGGTAATCACTGTAAGTTCTCCTTGGGTAATTATAATCATTATTCCTTTTTTTTTTAAAAGATTTACTTATTTATTTTAGAGAGAGAGAGACAGACAGAGAGGATGAATGGGAGGGCTGGCGGATGAGGGAGAGGGAATCCCAAGCAGACTTCCTGCTGAGCAGAGCCTGGGCTTGATCTCATGACCCTTAGGTCATGACCTGAGCAGAAACCAAGAGTCTGTCGCTTCGCCAACTGTGCCATTCAAGTGCTCCTAATTATTACTTCTTTTAAAGATGACATGTCAAGCTTTTATATCTGAGTGTATCTATATAAATGAAGTAACTCAGTAAAGATTTGAGTGAATATACATAACCTTGTCAATACAGAATTTTTAAACCGCACTTTGTATCACCTAGCAAATGTCTAGCCTTTTAAAAATATTTTCATACAACAGTTATCAATCAGGGCGTATCTACATAAGCTTCCAATTATTATTTCACCACAAAACTTCAAACACAGATACCTGGAACTGTTCTTTGTTCAAGGTCTTTAGCTTAAAATAGGTCTTTAGCCACAACATAATTATCTTTATATAGTGTTTTCCCTTGCTATCCATGTCAATGGCTTACCCTCGCTATGGGGACTTCTCTGAAGACTCAAGAAATTCAGCAGCAGTCTAGCTGTCCAACGACTTTAGACACCAGCTGAAAACGTTTTTCACTGAAAAACACTATAAAAGAACCATTTTATTTTGACCGTTGTGTTAATTTTCCACAAAATAGAAAAAAAAATCTCGATTTTCTGTGATCTAGATCAAACTGAAAACAGTCCACACAAATCATTTCCAAATCTTATCGCCCTCTGCGGTGTTCACTTTTGTCACCCTGAGAAGTCACAGTAGCTGGGACTGGAAGGACACAACCAATTGTGTGCATAAGGGCCAACAGACAGTGAGATAGCCCATGGGTAAGCAACAGAAGGAGGCGGTCTTGGAGGCTCGGCTAACACACATATGAAGCAATTACGCTTTGGAATTTTCACTACAGGTTCCTATTGCGGGAAGCTCCTTCCTGAAACTGACAAAGATGACACCACCCAGGACCCGTGGCGGCTTCTCGGGTATTCTCCGCGGTGGAGCTCAAGGTCTTTTTTTTCCATGCTTGGGAAAGTTCGAAGCAGACACTACCATCCATTATTTGACAGAGGAAGAAGGGGAGACGCGAGAGAAGGCAGGGGTGTCTCCCGGAGCGCGGGCGCGTGGGAGAGGATGCTGGCAGCAGATTTCATTAGCCGAAGCAGTCTGGTGTCTGACTCAGCTGGTCGTGCAAAGCACCCCGCGGACACGGCCCGACTTGTCAACCTTCTAAGGAGGATTTCTTTTGATCTGCAGACCCCCGGAGACTACCAAATCATGCCATTTTGTCTCTGCACATGCTTCTCCTTCTGCCTGGAAAAGTCCTCATCCTGCTCCGGGGGGAACCTGCTGTGGTTGCAGGACGGCTCAAACATCACCTCCTCCATAAAGAAAGCCGGCCTCCCCTCGGCACACCCCCACGCACCCACGTGGTGGTGGGGCTGTTCTCTGGGCTCTCCTTGTAGATTGTAGGGGTGTTAACCGGCGTCCACCTTACTGTATTGAAATCAGTGCTTTCTGTCTCTCTCCTGCTGCGGCCACCCCTACCCACCCCCCCCCCCCCCTTCGGGCTCACGCTTGATTCCTTTATGCTCAACACATGGGCATAGCCCCTGAGAGAAGGAAGTCCCTGATTTCTCCTAAAGAAGCGAATGGAGATGTAGTTTAAGCAGCCTTGGTTTGCATTTTAATTACGCAGTTGCTTTATGAGAGTTTAAAGTGCAATGGCCTTTTAGGAAGGTCTAATCCTAAATATTGATTGGGAGGGGAAAAAATTCATTTCAAAAGTAAAGAACTAATTGTAGTGATATTATTAGGTGCATTTTGAAAAAGAAAACAAACCTTTTTCAGAATTTGACAAGCTAAAGGACTGTGGGATTCAGCAAAATTTAAAATAACGTAATTAAACTCCAGGTTTTATCTGAACCTAGGATATTGTGTTTTGTTTCTTTCCCTAACTTTTAAATTCCTCAGGGGAAGAGAGAATACTTTTGTTTCTATTTCCCACAAGTAGGCACAGAGCTTGGTAGGTAGTTAATGCTCAGGAAGTGACACCACACACACACACACACACACACACACACACGCACACACACGCACGCACTTCAGCTCCACACCAAACACTCCACATCTTGAAAACCAGCGGAAAGCCTGGCACACATGTACAGAAGACATCAGCTTTTCTTCGAATGCCATCAAAAACGGAGTTAATTCATGAAGACTACAGTAAGTGTCCTAGTCTGTGACTGCTGTAGGGTCCTCCCAAATTCCTGGTGACCCAGTGATGATGGTTAGAGAAACACACCCTCCAAGGAGTTTTTCCACTATGGAGCCCACATTTATTTTTATTTTGTCTTTTAGAAATCCTGTCGCTGCTATGGTACCCCCAAGCTGGCGTAAGCTGACTCTGCCTCTAGTTGCCGGAATGATTTCAGCTGTGAGAACTTCTCCAAACAACCTGTTTTATCTATCTGTGTGAGGGAGAGAGAGCAAATACAAGAATTTCTCCCGTGCAGTACTGACTTCCTCTGAGGCCCCAGAGAAGCCATTTGAACACTCTTCCTTAGTTCCTCCAGCCGTAAAATGGAACTAATAATGACTAATAATGTATTTCACAAGGTAGGCTTAAGTAGTTGGTGTTTCATGGTGGCAGACCCCAAGGATGAAATATTTCTATAACGTGCAGCTCTGGTGAACCTATTTTTTTTTTTTTCTGACTGAACATAAATGTTTTCTATTTGACAGGTTTTTCAAATCCCCCTAAGTTCATCTGAATACCCAAATCAAGCGACTTGCAAGCAAAACGGTTTAATTCTATATTATTCCATTCTGTGGCAAAGATATTTCTAGAGAACAAGGGCATTTTCCTTTAAAATGAACAATGTGAATTCCTGTCCCAGCTATATTGCAGCTCTGGGCAGGTCCCTCAATTTCTTTGTTTCTCTGCTTCCTTTCAGGTCCTAAAGCAAAGTATCTGGGCCTGACTTACAGGATTGTGAGAAGATGACGTAATATACGGTGAAATGTTTTAAGCTCTGTGGTGAAAGTGCCAGAGACCACTATTCTACAGGTGAAACTAAGTCCCAGAGAAGCAAATAAGCTTAAATCACGGGCCAAGTGAGCATCAGGAACAACACCTCATGGCCTGGCTTACCAGCAGGTCTACGGGCCTCTTCGCTTTCTCAGGAATCACGTGCCTGCAGAGGGAGAGTTTTCTCCCAGAGGAACCACCCTTCCCACTGGGATGATAGCTTGCTTTTACCTGTTGAGCAAACTTTAGCCTCGTTCTAACACTGGAGCATATTTTGTTTGTTGGTCTGTTTTGTCTCTCTCCGCCTGCAGGAGTGAAGAGGAGGCTGTGGGGGCTTGTTGCTAAGGGAACGAGCCTCATTAGAACATCCTACTGAAGACTTCTTATTGGCTGCAGAGAACACCGTTATATGGCTTGTAGAAATCAAATAAAGTCTTGAGAGGAGGCCAGAAAGTCAGAGAAATGCTGTTAAATCTCTAGTCCTGTATGATGCTGAATAAGTAAAGGGGGAATATGGGGTGTAAATTGAGTTGTAACTCCAACCAAGTCAGTGCAGTCAGTCAAGATGGCCAAACAACAGAGGCATAAAGGCTTAAGGACCCCAAATGTTACAGACTCTGGCTGCTACCCAAACACCCTTGCAGCTGAAATAAACAAGTCCTGTATTCTTGCAGACACAAGGCTCTAAAGACAAAGGAGCCGACCCTCTTGACTAAAGGGCTTTGCGATGGGTATATTGCTAGTCATCTTAAACCCGCGGCAGAGACTGGGCAGGCTTGGGAAGCAGACAGGTTTTGCAGAAAGATGGGTTCTGTATAATGCCTACCATGCTCTTGGCTCCCAGGGGCCCCATTGTTATTCCTGTGTGTATTAGCTGTGGACCACGGTAGTGTATGGACACAGGACTCCCTGGGTGGGGAAGAAAAGAAACTAGCATGATTTCTTCAAGTCCTCCCTGTGAGTTCTGCCTCTTTGGGTCTGGGATGAAAGGAGAAGGAAAGAAAGGCCAAAAATCACAGCTTGCATTATTTGGTTGTCTCTCCTACCCCAGGCCCTGTGCTGCACCATATCTCATTGAACAAATATGATAAAAATATGAGTTTTATAACCTTCATCTGTTAAGAAGGGAAGACAGGGGCTCGTGCAGGTGAAAGACAGTGTAGTCGTTAGGAGCTTGTGTTCTGGGGTCAGAGCATCTGGATCGGAATCCCAGGTCCTCCACATCTGAGCTGCATGGCATTGGGCATCGTTGTATCCTCTAAGCGGTGTGAGAACAGTACCTCCTACCATTGTAAAGATTACCTGAATGAATAGACACAAAACAGTAAGGGGAGTACCCAGCATAAAATAGGTACTCTATAAATATTACTTATTTTTACAACTGCCCAGTGTAGTAAGCACAAGTATAAACGTGTGTGTGTGTGTGTGTGTGTGGCAGAGCCAAGCCTTGAACTCGGGCCTCTCTGAAGCTTAGGGTAACTTTTCCCTTAACCATATCCTTCTACTGCCAAATACTCCTTTTGGCTGGAAAAGGCCGAAGCCTGTCCTGAGGCAGTTTCTAGCTGTTTAGCCATAGGAAAGCACCAGAAAGAATCTCTTCCCCACTCCGCTCCCAGCCCCGCTCACCACCAGCAAATGTATTTATTTTATATTTATTTCCATTTGCTACCCCTGATAGCTAAAGAGAAGATGAGTACAACAGCTTGCATTTACTTTTGTGGTGTCTCATTGACATTGTCTACTAGTAATGCCCCCCTCCCCCCTGATTATTACCTGTCCTTTGCATCTAATGCTTCTTGCAAACAAGAAAAAAGAGAGATGGTTTTCCTGGTGTTGTCATGAACTTAGAGCAAATAGCTCCGGGGGAAAAAAAATAATCAATTCTATTCAGTGTTTTAAAGGCACGGGTGTTTAGATGTTGAAAGGGCACCGTCTAACGTGATTTCCTTGACATTACCCTTTGGATTTGGCTTTGGTTTTGATGAAACGCACAGGAAAGCTCTCATCATAGGCTTGGACACTTACTGCTCGGCTCACAGCCCTGCAAAAGTTGTCTGCACAGGAAAAGGAGAAGGAATTGCATTCTCTGAGGCTTGCAAGCTGTCAGCCCAGCTCAAGTGGCCATTAAGTTCAAGGCTCTGTGCAGGTCTGAGCTGCATTTCAGGTCAGGTTTGGACATTTTGATTGTGACCCAGTGAGTTGTATAACTCATTAGCAGTTCAGAGGACAAAAGCAGTGATGAAGGTTTTCCTTTTAATAGTAATTTTGATTTTTTAAAACTTAGAACTAGAAGAAAATATCTACGTGACTGTATTCAGAGGGTGTTCAGGTTTTAATCTGGAGAACTGGAATCAGAAAGGAGAAGACCTTTGTTATTCACCAGGAGATGAGAAAGAGTGCTGTGGGAGTCCAGCTGTTAGAATGATGTAGGTAGGCCGGTTGCTGCTCAGCAGCCTTTGGGATCACCTCTCTGGGGCCCGCAGGGTCACTGGGTCCTGCTATAGCCCCAGCTTTGCCTTAGACCCCATACAGTAGAGTCCCAGCAAAGATCTCCCCATCACTGCGTGGAACCAGAATCTAAGGGGTTGAGTTCCTGGAGGCATTAATGCCTCGGTGGAGTACAGGAACTTGACCCTTGCCAGTGGACGGCAGAGAACAGGAAGACTAGCCACCTAGTCTCTGGGGGGTGGGGGAAGCGCCCTTTACCCACCCACCCTCCACATAGCAAATGTCCAGTAGAGCACACCCAGGGCTGTGTGTTTTCACTTCAGAAGGAGCTAGCCCATCTCCAGGTGACATACTGCAGTAGCTCTAGGTCAAGTGTGGGCATTCCTCTCTTCTTGGATGGATGTGTCCATCAGCGAGTTCAGCGTGTGCTATCCAACATCCAGAATCATTCAGTCCAGGCTCCTGCTCAAAGGGGACCTCCCTTCTGCAGGTCTGACCACCGAATATGCCCTGGGACAGAGCCCTCGCCCCTGTCAGGGTTCCACACTATAGAGAAACTTTATGCTGGGCCCAAAGCTCCTTAAATGAAAAGTGATAGAAATGTAAGGTTGACCAGCTGTTTATTCTGGGCTGTTACCCGATTTGCTATCATGTTGGATCTGGCTTCTCTTTCTCCTGTTGTTAGCTCCTCCGTGTTTGGAGCTGGGAGTATGTGTGGAATGATATGTTAATGTTCATATTTTGTGGTGAGATTGATCAAAGAGTTTTGCCCATTTGTTTGAGGGAACTAATACCTAAATGAAATGATGGAGTCATTATGCATTGTTCTTATGTATACTGTTTTCACTGCCAGCCTTGCTGGGGAGGGGATGGGTATCTATGATTGGAGGCTACTAGAAAAACAACTTCTTCCCCTATTTTTTTTTTCTTCTAAAAGTATGAAAAGTCACTTAACATGGGGAAAAAAATGTCTGTTTATCCCCTGGAGAAGTTCACTGAGGCCTGTTACCTGCTGGGTAATCAAGACTTGTTTCAGGTACTATTCCTTTCTGTAAAACATTTTGCTTCCTGTCAGAGACCTGCATGCAGAGACACAATTGGGATCACTGGCTTCTTACCTCCCTAGACCTTTTAAGCACTCATCTCCTAGTTAAACTTGTTGATTCCCATAGTGCAAGAAAATGTTTTGAAATTGTTTTTCTCATCAAGGGGTCATATACATCATGTAGCCCATTTAGCTGTGAAAACAATGCTGCTAGTCAGTGTTGCTCTTTGTTCCAGGTTTTTCATGTTAACGTGGTCTGCGTAGTAAAATCCTTGCCAGTGAAGGGAGAGCCAGATTTGTGGCACGGCCCATAACACATGTACATTACTGAGACCACACACAGATTAAAAAGATAAAGGCACACATTGCTTTTGAGCAATGACCCATGTGCCAAAAATGAGGTTTCATCCACAATAGACCAGAAGAATGTAAGTCTGGTCTCAGGTTATCAAAACTTTCCTTTTTCTGTTGTAGTCTACCTTTTCAAAGAGTGGCAGGACAACATTTTAAAATTCTTTTGATTATTCTAGTTTCACTATTTATAGCTGAAAGAGAAATAAAGACCATCACCCTTTCACCAGCAGCCATGGCAAGGGGAGGAGCAGGTCAATGCAGGGCTCAGAAATTTTTGGCTCTGGAGCCAGACGGCCTGGCCTCATTTCTGGATGACCCACTGTGTAACTTCAGGCCCCAGTTTCCTGTAAAACAGAAATATTTACCTGCTGTTATATGGATCAGCTGAGATAATACAGGTATGGTGCTCAGCTGGACCCGAGGAAGGTTTCAGTTACTTGCTGTGAGTACAGTAAAGTCTTGCCCTAAAGCCATCGGTGTGCTCCAGAAACCAAGTTGCATAAAATATGGGCCAACTTACTCCAACACTATTAAATAATGTATTTTCAGTCAGTCAGTATGGTTGCTAAAAGCACAAAGAGGACAAGCTAGGACACCTGACCACTCACTGAGCCAAGAAGGTCCATGAAGAGGACACCTCTTGAATGCATCCTCTTCTGGAAAAATTAAAGCTTTTTCTATCCATCTACCTCTCCATCTCTTACAGAGTTGGGGTATCGTACAGGTGTAATCCCAGTTTGTCTGAGTTAGTGTAATGGGGGAGGGGAGACATTATTGAAGGTGTTACCTGTTATTATTAGGTAGATATCTCAAACTTGCTTTTAGCCTTTTTAATAGATGTTTGTTGGTCCTGGAAGCACATCAGAATCATAGAAGGAGCTTTAAGGACATACTGCTTCCTGGTCCCAGGACAGAAGCAGCAAAATGCAGCCACCCAGACTTCAGATCCTGTCTCCATCATTTGTAGCCTATATGACCTTTGACAAGCTATTAGCTTTTCTTTTTCCTAATCTGTGAGATGGGGTTGTTGCAAGAATGAAAGATAATGTATTTAAAACTGGGCAAAAATCTTGATTTATAGTAGGTGAGAAATTAATACTGTTTGTTAATAACCTATTTTCTCTGAAAACATCCCAGGCTGAAGTGTCCTCAGCCTCCACTGAGCCCAATTAGAGAAATTTTGCCTTGAAATACATTCTTGGATAAGAACTGATGAAGACATCTTATTTTACAAATGAGAAGACTAAAGCACAAAAATTGGTCAAGGTTACACAGCTAATAATAGGCTAAAACTCACACCCAAGTCTCCTCTTTGTCCATTGCTTTTCTTCCTGTTCCATGTGATCTGAATCATGTGATCTCTGAATCATGTGATCTCTGAGGTCCCCAAATCTGGCTCTAGACACCAACTCCAGACTCACATATTCCTAATCTCTGTCTGCCTTTATCTTATGGTGCAGCAATACCAAATTGTTACCTCCTCATACTCATGTTTGCTGTCTCTCACCTATTTCCTTTGACCTATGTGATCATTCTTGCCTGAAATTCTTCCCTCTTCTTGTCTTCATTTTCTCCTAACTACACTACCTCCTGCTTCTGCTCATGAATGATTAACTACTACTGCAATTGCCATGTGACTGTAAACAATTAGAAATCAGACAAAAGGTCAGATATTAGACAAAAGGTTTAAACCCATGAGTAGGAAAGCAAATGAAATGAGCCCTCTTATTGCCACAGTTTCCAGCTTGGAGAGAGTTTCCAGGCTACTTCCTAGGTTGGGGAACCAGAAGAGGGTCTGGCAGTCTCACAGAGTTGAAGAGGCAGAGATCAAAGTTTGGGAAGAACAAGGAGGCTAGCTTTTTCAAGGTGTATTACCAGAAATGAGGGAATTAAGTGGAAAGGAAACTGTGGAGATCTGCAGAGTTCACCCCAAATGTATGGCTGAATATTATCATCTGCACACACATGTGAAGAAACTACCAAGACTGGGTAGAACTACCCAGAATGCACTGGGATGAACAATACCTAGAGCTCCCAGAAGACTGGGAAGAGTTTGTGGTACCATCAACCTGAGTGAAGAAACTTCAGAATACTTCAGGCATTGGCTAGAGTCCTCAGAAAGGTCATGCCTTAGTAAGGGATTACATTACTCCTAGAATAAAAGCCACTGTGGACCCACCATAAAAATCTTAAAGGCAAGGCTCTCATGGATCAAACTCAGCTGCCATAAAATCCAGTGTTCTTAAAGGAAGACAATAAAATACAGCACCCAATGAAATAAAATTCAATATATGAAATTCCAAAAGTAATTACTAGACATGGCAAGAAGTGTGAAAATATGATTCACAAAAAGAGAAAAATTAATCAATAGAAACAGATTCAGAAATGACAGAGATAATTAGAAGATAAGGACCTTAACAGTACCATTACAAAACTATTCTTATGCTTAAAGATGTAAAATAATCACAAACACAATGAAAGGACAATGAAAGATATAAAAAAAGGCCCAAATATAACTTGCAGATTTAAAAATTTATGGAATAAAACAATAGAATAGTTAAGATTACCAGGATATTAAATTTTGCAGAAAAAAATCACCATGCTTGAAGACACAGTAACAGAAACTATCCAAAATGAATTGTAGATGAAAAAAAAAAAAGACTAAAAACAAAACCCAAAATAAATGTGCACATACAAACAGAGCCTCAGTGTACTCTGGGATTATATTAAGTCATATGTGTGTTTGGAGTCCTAGAAATGTGTTTCAGGAAAATGAAAACCCTATTTGAAGACACAGTGGCTGAAAAGTACTCAAACTTTATGAAAATATAAACCCACAGAGCCAAGAAGCTCATCAAACTACAAACAGAAGTAACATAAAGAAAACTACACCAAGACACATCATGATTAAACTTCAAAATCAATGCCAAACAGAAAATTTAAATAGCAGTTGGAGGGAAAAACTACATTTTGTACAGAGGAATGAAGATAATTTCAGCAAACTTTTCATCATAAACCGTGCAGGTCTAAATATAATAGAATGCTAACTTTTAAGCGCTGAAAGAGAAAAACCAACCTAGAATTCTATACCCAGCAAAGAATGTTTTCAAAACTGTAGGCAATATAAAAACCTTTCAAGTCAATAAAAGATAAGAGAACTTCACTGTAAGAAATGTTAAAAGAAGTTTTTTCAGCAGAAGAAAAATGATACCAAGTGGGAATTGGGATCTACAGAAAGAGATGAAGAGCAATCCAAATGGTAAATATGTGGACAAATATTTTTTAAAAATGAGAGTTTTTTGGGTAATTTTTCATCTCTTTCACATATATCCACTTCTTTCTTTCTTTCTTTCTTTTATTTTTCTTTCTTTTGTCTTTCTTTCTTTTTTGGGAGAGAGAGAGAGTGAGAGAGAGAGAGCAAGCAGGGGGAGGGTTAGAGGAAGAGAGAATCTTAAGCAGGCTCCACACCCAGCACGGAGGCTGACACAAGGCTGAGATCATGACCTGAGCCAAAATCAAGAGTCAGATGCTTAACTGACTAAGCCACCCAGGCACCCTGGAACATGTATCCATTTCTCCAGGAAGAAATTCTATACTTCTTCACCATCCTTCATTGGCCAAACTCAACATCCCATACAGTCCAGACCAATAGGTAAATGAGTGAAGCTGTGTATGATTAGGTCAATTGGAAACAGTGGTAAACTAGACCATGAATATCTCATCTGAAAAGTACATCCATTATTCTGCTTCAGTTGATTGTTTCTGGAAAGAAGTTGAGCACTTATTTTATTTTATTTTTGTCCTTTATTTTAATCCTGTCAACTAATTAGACTAAATCCAAACCAAAAGTCTCTATCTATATCTTATACCCATGGGCTATATTTGGTCTTTGGGTCATTGGGACACAACTACTGTTTTAGAAATTCTTCACTTGTGCTCTTAAAATACTCAGTGGGTATCTCTGTTATACTTACTAAAGTGTATTCTCATTTTTTTGTTGTTGTTGTTGATATATATGTCTTCTCAACTAGACTAAAACTGATTGTGGGAAAGAACCATATCTTATTTATGTTTATATTCCAAGTGATTAGTACATAGCCTGACATAGGAAGTGCTTAACATGTGCTTGTTAAATTGGAAGTCACTGTAATATATTATTTATGCCAATGAGCTCATCTTATGTGCAGCTCAGAGAATTGGGGAACACTTAGGAGTTAAGTACTTGACTAGAATTTTGGTAGAGTACTCTGGGAATGCATCACAGTAATTTAATTTACTTTCTTTTATTCAGCTGATAAGTTTATGTTATCTCTATGATGGAAGCATTTGTGAGAATCACAGGTATGAGGGTTAAAGTGATGTGGTATTTTGGTTGTTGCAGTCTTATCTTAATGCCTTTGCTTTGGGGGAAAAAAGGAAAGAAAAAGCTTGTTCTTTGTCTTCTCCGAATAACTGTTCATACTTTTCCTAGTGTAATTTCACCAAGATGCATTTCTTACTATGCTAGTTTCTATCTAAGCATGAATGGAAATATGGGGGGGGGGGGATGTCTCCTTTTATTCATCCCCAGGTTTTCTTTTTAACCCTCTTTTTTACCTACCCAGAATACTTTTGTACACACATAGATTTTACCTTATTATGCCCACCTTGGTCTCACTATTAAAAAACTAAGTTGACAATTGGCATGATTTTTCATTTGTTTGTTTTGGAAGCTGCTCCAATGTTAGAGCAGTAAAAATACAATATTAATGGTAGTCAGTGCATTGAGTTCTTATTACATGTCAGGTGGATGAAACCATGTCATTTAGTGTTCACCACAATCCTACAGGAAAGTACTTCATCTCTACTTCCCAGGAAAGAAAACTGAAGCCCGAGGTTTCACAGCTCACATATTCAGAAATTAGATTTTGTGTTCTTACTTTCTACACCCTGGTTCCTCAAAGCATCATTACATCAATATCTGTTAGAAAGATAGCCCCGTCAGTCCCACTCCAGACCAACTGAATCAGAACTTTCATTTTAGTATGATCTCAGGTGACTCATATGCATATTAATATTTGAGAAACACTGGTCTACATGATACCCCTTTCTCTTGGGGACAAACTTCCTGATAGTGCCCAAACTCTGTGGCTGGAAGCCCCAGTATACTTCCTAGTGTGTGCAACTCTCTCTTCAGGAGTGATTTAAGTAGCAAAAGTTTGTTGGTAGAATTCCATTGTGTTGACATGAATCCTCACCCCAAGATCTCTCCCTTCCTCTCATCCATTACCATATTTCACTTTGCATTTTTGGACATGACTCAAAGATGTGAATGAGAGGAGTCAGGAGGTTTTCAGAGAAATGTATGAACCATGGGGTTTGCTTGTGACACTGGGACCCTAAACAATGTATGGTCTTAATTTCTGATGGACTCTGGAGAGTCCAAATGAATAATAATTTCTCCCAGTGGCTGCTTCTGTCACTATACAGTCCGTTGGGAAGTCCTCTGGATGGGAGGGCAGGGAAATCTTCACAGGAAACACCCATCAAGCAAGAATCTTAGCAGAACTGGAGGCATGGAAGTGGTTTATGGGTACAGAGGTACATGGATGGTAATAACTTTATTAAAGCTTATTTTTACATTGCTACCATCCACAAGCAAATGTCTAACCATCATGTACATATTTTATGGGGCCCAAGAGACTGTAGGACTGATTTATGGTAAAACTGGGCTCTCAAAATACTGCAATGAGGTCAAAGTTGTTGGATTGTCAGTGAAAAATAATTTTTCCAGTTTAAGTATCTCATATACATTTGCTTTGATATGGTGGTGGTGACAAAGGACGCTTTTTATGACATTCATCTAAGGACCATTGTGGTGTTAATAAATAAATATTTATTTCCTTCTTCTCAAGAGCTTGGGCGTTGCCAAGCTTTTTGTTTGCCAGTTCTGTCTTTGGAAACCTTTTGTCTTCATCACCACATATCTGTGGGGGTCTGAGTTGAGCAGAATGAGCTGTTATGGAGTGATGGGAGGAATTCTTTCCCCCTGAGATGTGGTTGGGGCACAAAGTGGGATGCAGGCCAACTTTTCTGCCTACCGCGTATAGCATGAAACTGTAGCATACTTGTTCATGTTGTGGTAACTTTGTTTTTCACATTAAATGAACAGAAATACTTCATAGAAACAAGGTTGTTCTGCAGAGGTAGCATGATGTAGCTGACTGGAGCCCTATCCCTGGGGATTCCTCCACGTGGGAGGCAAAAGGACATTGTTCACAGGCTTCTTGCATTCACAAGATTAGAAAGGTATGGGAATAACTTTCACAGAACTAGATTGCTTAAAGGGGGTACTGTCAGATCATCTTATATATTTTCTTTTTCCAAGATAGGCAGACATCCAAATTTTGAGAGATGAGAGGCAGTGATGTACAGTGAAAAGAATGAGGGTGTAGGCTGATACAAATGTTGGAATGAACCTTAATTCTATTATTTATTAACATGGCTTTGAGGGAATTGTTCAGCCTCTCTGATTTTTAATTTTCCTGTATTCAAAAATGAGGAAATGGGCACTTTTGGGCTTTTGATCCTTAAGACGTGACTGCAAGTTGATTGTAAGACAGTAAAACAATGGATTCAATAAGGGAGAGATCCTGTTTCCATGTAAATTTTACTTTTTAGACACATTTGAACGATTAAAATGCTAGCATTTCACCGATGTCCTTTAATTTGATTTTGCTTTTCCACTGAACACAGAGTCAGCTTGCTTAAGTGGGAATCCCACTGAAGTTAGACTTAAGTGCAAATATTGAATTTTGTTTGGGTTGCTTTATCTATAGAAGTTATTTATTGAGGTAGCTACTGTTAGCTGTTGGTGCAGAAAATCTCTAAACCTCAGGGGCTTAGTTTATTTCTTTGTTCACACAGACTCCAAAGGGGGTGATCTTGCCTAGACAGCTCTTCTGCAAGATGGGGGCTCAGGGGTCCTCACATCTTTCCTGGTGTCTTTGCCATCCATTAGGGCCTCTCTGGGAGGCCTCTGCTGTATCCACTATATTCAGCTAGCTGAGAGCAAAGAGAAAGGATGAAGAGAATCTCCTGAGTCTTTCCAAGGGCCAGGCATGTACATACCTACATCACATCTGCTCATATTCCACTGGGTGTATATTGGTGCAAGACCCCATCTAGATGCAAGGAAACTGAGAGATGTGGTTCTCCTGTTTGCCCAGGAGAGAAACGAAATGGTTTGGTGAACTTATCACATGGCTTTTGCCTGTCAGCCTTGCTGCCCAAACTGAATCATAGTTGTCAGATAGCAACCAGGGGTTCTCTCAGGAAGTTTGCTCATCAACTGATGTACAAAAGGGTGGTTTGGGCAGTTGTAGCTGTCCACACATGATATATGAAATGTATGAAAGTTAAAGAATATCTGTATATCTATCTCTCAGAGTTATGTCTACTTCTGATTTTTTTTTTACTTTTATTTTTTTCATATCTATTTCTTTTTTAAAAATTTAATTTAACTTTATTATTTTTTGTGTATGTGTGTGTGTTCCAAAATTCATTGTTTATGCACCACACCTAGTGCTCCATGCAATACGTTCCCTCCTTAATATCCACCACCAGGCTCACCCAATCCCCCACTCTCCTCCCCTCCAGGCGAGTTCTTCATCTGTCAGACCCTCATGCTTTTGCCTCTCCTGCAGTCGGTAGAGCCTTTCTCTCCGGGCCATGCCTAATATTTCTCTCAGCCAGATGTACTAACACTGCCTAATGCTGCCTCTTCATGGGGTAGGGAGAGCAGTTGGGAAGTAAGGGCATCTCCACTTACAGTGGTAGCGGGACTCACTTTTGGAAGTAACGTTTCAGGGTGGCAGAAGGCTCAAACCAAGAGCTGAAATCAGGAAAGGAAACACACTGAGAGTTAAAGAAATGTTAGTGAAAGTGGATCAGTGTCAACCAGATTTTATCCACTGTGGATAAGTTTATAAAAGCTCTATGCATTGTAGATATTCAGGTGAAGTAACTTTTGTAACATTTTGAGGAAAAAAATAAAACATTTACCTAAAAAGAAAAAAAAAATCTCCCCTCACCTGGAGTTTGTTTCTCAGAGTCCACAGTCCCTCATGGTTTTTCTTCCCCTCTGATTTCTCCCAACTCACTTCTCCCCATCTCCTAAAGTCCTCTGTGTTATTCCTCATGCTCCACAAGTAAGTGAAACCATATGATAATTGACTCTCTCAACTTGACTTATTTCACTCAGCATAATCTCCTCCTGTCCTAACCATATTGATACAAAAGTTGGGTATTCATCTTTTCCGATGGAGGCATAATACTCCATTGTATATATGGATCATATTTTCTTTATCCATTTGTCTGTTGAAGGGCATCTTGGTTCTTTCCACAGTTTGGCGACTGTGGCCATTGCTGCTATGAACATTGGGATACAGATGGCCCTTCTTTTCACTACATCTGTATCTTTGGGGTAAATACACAGTAGTGCAATTGCAGGGACATAGCATAGCTCTATTTTTAAATTCTTAAGGAATCTCCACACTGTTTTCCAAAGTGGCTGCACCAACTTGCATTCCCACCAACAGTATAAGAGGGTTCCCCTTTCTCCACATCCTCTCTAACGCAAGTTGTTTACTGTCTTGTTAATTTTGGCCATTCTAACTGGTGTAAGTGGTATCTCAATGTGGTTTTGATTTGAATCTCCCTGATGGCTAATGATGATGAACCTTTTTTCATGTGTCTGTTAGCCATTTGTATGTCTTCTTTGGAGAAGTGTCTGTTCATGTGTTCTGCCCATTTTTTGACGTGATTATCTGTTTTGTGTGTGTTGAGTTTGAGGTGTTCTTTATAGATCTTGGATATCATTCCCTGCATATTTTCAGACTACAGTGCTTTGAAACTGGAACACAACCACAAGAAAAAGTATGGAAGGAATTCAAACACTTGCAAGCTAAAGACCACCCTGCTTAAGAGTGTTTGGACCAACCAGGAAATCAAAGAACTTAAACAATTCATGGAAACCAATGAGAATGGAGACACATCGGTACAAAACCTATAGGATACAGCACAGGTGATCCTCAGGGGAAAATACATAGCCAACCAAGCCTCACTCAAAAAAATTGAGAAATCCAGAATTACCAGCCCTCTTTACATCTTAAAGAACTGGAGAATCAACAACAAATTAAGCCAACCCCACACACAAAAAGGGAAATAATCAATATTAGAACAGAGATCAATAATATAGAAATTAGAGATACAGTAGAACACATCGACAAAACTAGAAGCTGGTTTTTTGAAAGAATCAATAATATTGATAAACCACTGGCCAAACTAATCCAAAAGAAAAGAGAGAGGACCCAAATTAATAAAATTATGAATTAAAAGGGAGAGATCATGACTAACACCAAGGAAATAATCATCAAAAATTATTATCAACAGTTATATGCCAATAAGTTAAGCAACCTAGATGAAATGGATGCATTCCTGGAAACCTATAAACTTCCAAAACTGAATCAGGAAGAAATTGACAACATGAATAGACCAATATCTAGTAACGAGATTGAAGCAATGATCCAAAACTTCCGAAAAAACAAGAGTCCAGGACCTGATGGATTCCCTGGAAAATTCTACCAAGCATTCAAAGAAGAAATGAGAGGAGAAGTGATATGGGGGAAATCAGTGGAGGAGACAAATCATGAGAGACTGCAGACTCTGAGAAACAAACTGAGGGTTTTGGAGGGGAGGGGGTTTGGGGTGTTGGGTGAGCCTGGTGGTGGGTATTATGGAGGGCATGTATTGCATGGAACATTGGGTGTGGTGCATAAACAATGAATTTTGGAACACTGAAAAGAAATAAAATAAAATAAAATACCTATTCTCCTGAAGCTGTGTCAAAAAATAGAAACAGAAGGAAAACTTCTAGATTCTTTTTTTTAAAGATTTTATTTATTTATTTGACAGACAGAGATCACAAGTAGGCAGAGAGGCAGGCAGAGAGAGAGGCTCCTCACTGAGCAGAAAGCCTGAAGAGGGGCTTGATCCCAGGACCCTGAGATGATGACCTGAGCTGAAGGCAGAAGCTTTAACCTACTAAGCCACCCAGGCACCCCCAGATCCTTTTCATGAAGCCAGCATTACCCTGATTCCCAAACCAGACAAAGACACCATCAGAAAGGAGAATTTCAGACCAATATCCCTGATGAATATGGATGCCAACATTCTCAACAAGATCCTAGCTAATAGGATCCAATAGTACATTAAAAAGATTATCCACCATGACCAGGTGGGATTTATCCATGGGATGCAAGCGTGGTTCAACATTTGCAAATCGATCAGTGTGATAGAACAAATCAATAAGAGAAGAGAGAAGAACCACATGGTCCTCTCAATTGATGCAGAAAAGGCATTTGACCAGCTACAGCACCCATTCCTGATTAAAACGCTTCAAAGTATAGGAATAGAGGGAACATTCCTCAACTTCATAAAATCTATTTATGAAAAACCCACAGCAAATATCATCCTCAATGGGGAAAAGCTGACAGCCTTTCCTTTGAGATCAGGAACACAACAAGGATGTCCACTCTCGCCACTGTTGTTCAACATAGTACTAGAAGTCCTGGCAACAGCTATCAGACAACAAAAAGAAATAAAAGGTATTCAGATTGGCAAAGAAGAAGTCAAAGTCTCTCTCTTCACACATGACATGATACTTTATATGGAAAACCCAAAAGACTCCACCCCCAAACTACTAGAACTCATACAGCAATTCAGTAATGTGACAGGATTCAAAATCAGTGTACAGAAATCAGTTGCTTCCTTATACACAAACAATGAACATATAGAAAGGGAAATTAGAGAATAGATTCCATTTACTATAGCACCAAGAATCATAAGATACCTGGGAATAAACCTAATTGAAGAGGTAAAAGATCTGTACTTGAGGAACTACAGAACACTCAGAAAGAATCTGAAGAAGACACAAAAAGATGGAAGAAGAATAAACATTGTTAAAATGTCTATACTGCCTAGAGAAATCTATACTTTCAATGCCATCCAGATCAAAATTCCACTGGTATTTTTCAAAGAGCTGGAACAAATAATCCTAGAATTTGTATGGAACAAGAAGAGACCCGAAATTGCTAAGAAAATGTTGAAAAAGAAAAACAAAACTGGAGGTATCTTGTTGCCTGATTTCAGGCTTAATACAAAGCTGTAATCACCAAGACAGCATGGTACTGGCACAAAAACAGACACCTAGACCAGTGGAACAGAGCAGAGCCCAAATATGGACCCTCAACTCTATGGTCAAATAATCTTCAACAAAGCAGGAAAAAATATATAGTGGAAAAGAGACAGTCTCTTCAATAAATAGTGCTGGGAAAATTGGACAGCTATGTATGGAAGAGTGAAACTCGGCCATTCTTTTACACCATACACAAAACTCAAAATGGATAAGAGATCTCAACATGAGGCAGGAATCTATCAAAATCCTAGAGGAGAACACAGGCAGTAACCTCTTTGACATTGGCCACAGCAAGTTCTTTGAAGACATGTCCCCAAAGGCAAAGGAAACAAAAGCAAAAATGAAATTTTGGGACTTCATCAAGATCAAAAGTTTCTGCACAGCAAAGGAAATAGTCAACAAAACAAAGAGGCAACCCACGGAATGGGAGAAGATATTTGCAAATGTCACTACTTCTGAGGTGTTACAGAGAATCAGTGAGATACTTACGTGATGATGCCTACCACAGAGTTAGTATTGACCGCTGGTTCTCAGAGTGTGGCCACCAGACCAACATCACTGACATCACCTTGGAACTTGTCAGAAATACATATTCTTGGTTTGCACCCCAGACCGATGAATCAGAAACTCTCAGGGTGTGACCAACCATCTATATTTTAATCAATCCTTCTAGGTGATTCTGACATAATGAAGGTGGAGAACTACCAGCCTAGACCTTGATGTTTTTCTTTTCTTTCAAGAAAGGGGAACATTCTTTTCAAATAAAGTAGATTCTTCCACAGTTTCCTTTAGTAAGCTTTCTTAGTGATGAATTGGTTCCAGCTAGTCTGAAGTTTCTTATATGTTGCCAAACTTGATTCTTCTACAATTTAATCATGTTCATTTTGAGTTGTCCTTATTGAAATAGTAAAACATCTGATCATCACTCTTCCAATATTTCTCCATCAATGTCAAGACCATTTGGCCATCTGTAAGTCTTTTTTCTTTCGGCTCGCTTAAAACTTTTTAAAATATGTCTACCAGTTTCTACACATGACTCAAAACAGATCAACTGCTATTTTCTTGTGGCATATTTTGTATGTGAAAAACCTGAGAAAGTTCCGGTTGACTTTTATTTCCCATTCAAAATGGATATTCATTTCTCCAGTACTTTTTGTCAAATAAGCATTGTATATTATGTATGAATACTTCAAGAAAACAAGGATTTTTAAATAAAATTCAGAATATTAATTAATCCCAACAGCCTATTATCTGAAAATTATCAGCCATACCATCAGAACCATTATTTTCTATAAGAACATATAAGTAATACTTGCTATCATGATCATTATTTATATCAACAACTTTTTTAAAAAAGGGAATCCTGATGGGTTTAATAACTTGAAAGGTATTGGACTTGAGTGACAAATAGTAAGTCATATAATGGACCACCGTTATTTTTTTTAAAATTTTTATTATTTTTTTAAAATTTTTTATTTCTTATTTTTTTATAAACATATAATGTATTTTTTTTAATTTGTTTATTTACAGCATAACAGTGTTCATTGTTTTGGCATCACACCCAGTGCTCCATGCAGTACGTACCCTCCCTATTACCCACCACCTGGTTCCTCAACCTCCCCCCCCCCCCGGCCCCTTCAAAACCCTCTGGTTGTTTTTCAGAGTCCATAGTCTCTCATGGTTCATCTCCCCTTCCAGTTTCCCTCAACTCCCTCTCCTCTCCATCTCCCCATGTCCTCCATGTTATTTGTTATGCTCCACAAATAAGTGAGACCATATGATACTTGACTCTCTCTGCTTGACTTATTTCGCTCAGCACAATTTCTTCCAGTCCCGTCCATGTTGCTGCAAAAGTTGGGTATTCATCCTTTCTGATGGAGGCATAATACTCCATTTTGTATATGGACCACATCTTCCTTATCCATTCGTCCTTTGAAGGGCATCTTGGTTCTTTCCACAGTTTGGCGACCGTAGCCATTGCTGCAATAAACATTGGGGTACAGATGGCCCTTCAGGAATCTCCACACTGTTCTCCAAAGTGGCTGCACTAACTTGCATTCCCACCAACAGTGTAAGAGGGTTCCCCTTTCTCCACATCCTCTCCAACACATGTTGTTTCCTGTCTTGCTAATTTTTGGACCACCGTTATTTAACCAGTTTGTAGATTAGTAGCTTTTTTCCTGGACTGAAAGTGAGATCTTTTCCCTTTCTGAATCTCGTGGAGAGAAAAGGAAGAGACAGTTTCCTGGGTGCATTTATAGAAGGCACCCTTTATAAAAGGGTAGAATGTTAATATAACCACAAAAAAGATGGCTTGGACCACTGGTTTGGGTATAGGACAGCCTCTCTGGGAAGATCCTGCAAAGATGTTTATCTTATCCTTTGCTTATCCTTTCCTTTAATTTTGTCTGCTTCTCCTGAGCAGAACTTTCCAAAACCTGCCAACTTCTGAGGACAGGTCAGAATTTGTCCTGGGCCTTCCTTCCTGAAATGCCTGTAGGATTCAGATCCTTATGAATGTACAGTCAGTGCATAATTTGGGCACTGAGGTACAAATTCAAGTCTGAATTGAATTTAGAACTGACTTGCCTGGTTTTAGCAATGTGTTGACCCAGAGACCTGGGGCCATGTTTCCCTGCCTCCTTACAAATCCACTTACCAGTTCACTGCCAGACTGCCTTCCTTTGCTTAGTGGGTTGCTAGTTTGTTTTCACTTATTAATGCTAAGAATGCCTTTCAGATGAATTACTCATTTACACATTCAAATTAGAATTTTCATTTGCCAGTTTTTTTGTTTTGTTTTGTTTTTAGTAGATGCTGTTTCATTTGCCAGTTTTATCATAGCTGGCATAATTAAGGATGTCAAGTTCTTAAAACTATATTGTGACAACATTTAAACTTGTTATGGTTTTGCCTGTAAGGGATGTAATTAAGACAGTGTGTTTGGTATCAGCTTATTCTTAAAAAGCAAAGTAAAAGCAGATGAGATGTATTTATAGATGCATCAGCCAATGAATGGTTGAAAGAGAAAAAGAAATTAATAGGGGAACATCAGCCAGAATGGAGGAGGGACCCATTGCGAAGTTCATTTCCAGACCAACTATTTAGGATTTATTCCAAAGACAGCTGTCTCTTGAATTACAATAGGGAGAAAAAAAATGACATTGTAAGACTTTTGGGCCTCAAGTTAAGAAGCAGGCAAAGAGTAACAAACTTCAAATAAAATTCTGCAGTTGGGGTGGGGGTCCAGGTGCAATACTTTTGGTGAGAGCCCCACCTTGAGTCATGCTCTCCTACAAAGGTTGGGATGCAGGAAAATCTGGGCAAGAAGGAAAATCTCTAGGAGATGTAGGAGATTTGGAACTTGGTCGTGGCTATTTAAAAGCTGTTTTGATTTGGAGCCAAAGACTCCATGGGGGAGGGGTGGAGTAGGGAAAAGGGCAGAAGACAAATTGTAGGATAAAACGCCAACCCAAGGAGTTAAGCTTTCAGAACAGACAGAGAGAAAAAATGAATTGCAAAGCTTAAGGGATATAGATTAATTTCTCTATTTTCTTATAAGCCTGCACTATACGTTCCCTTGATTGTGAAATGACACACAAAAGTAGAGATTCTCGGGCATGTGTCTAACATTAGACATAGGTGAGGCAGAACAAATCTGAGTTGTCTTGAGTGCATAGAAAGAGGCAGAGTCGTGGGAGGAAATATGGTCGCTTTGGTGTCCTATTTTTAACCATCCATATTTCAGAAAGGAAAAGAAATGACTTGGACCTAATGAAAGTCCTGTGTTCTGCAGTGTGGATCTGGGGTGTTTGGGCAGGGAGTGGCGAGCAGCAGGGGAAATGGCTTCACCAATTCTCTTCCCAAAAGAGTCCAAAGGAATGCTCATTAAGGACTTTGAAGAAATTTCTTTGACTGTTCACAGGTAATTAACCAAGCAGAGCTCTACAAAAATTCAGATTAAAAAAAAAACAACAAACGATTTTCTAGACAATTAAAATACACTAATAAAAAGTGACTTAATTCAGGAAAAAAGCCCTTGAGGGATTCATGAAGAAATGCTTCTTTTGTTGTGAACACTTCTTTCTAGATCCTACTGTAACTGCGTTTCCTGTCCATAGTTTTGATTCTCCATATCTCCATATGCTTTTTTCCCTCCTTTTCCACCTCAATGAATTTTATGGATGCATTTTATTGATGTGTGTGACAGGAAGCTCTTAGTTTCATGTTTTAAAGAAAGAGAAGAAGATGATACCATCTCTACATAGAAAAGAAGGGAAGAAGGGAGGAAGAAGGAACGAAGGAAGGAAAGATGGAAGGAAAAAGATCAAGGCATAGCCAATCCAGTTGTTTCAGTCTTTTAATCAAACCACTTCTATTTCTAAATAATCTCTTCAGCTGCAACACATCTGGAGAGATTGAGGGAAGGAGTTCACAGACTTTCGACTTTTGTTTTTGCCAAGTTAATTGTTCTGTTACATAGATAAGACCTAGATCTTAGTTTCTAAAAATTATAAATATATATATATACACACAGAAATACATATATTTGGTATTGTACATTTAATTCCAAAGAACGCTCCCTGACTACCCCCATCACCTTGTAGTTTATACTGATGCCTCCCAAACCATGATGGCAAAGGCCTAGTTTTAAAATTTCCAATCAGTCCTGATTAATATTTTTGTAAAATATGACCACAATAAATTACAAGAAAATTTAAATAAAAAATACCCCAGGGGCGCCTGGGTGGCTCAGTGGGTTAAAGCCTCTGCCTTTGGCTCAAGTCATGATCTCAGGGTCCTGGGATCAAGCCCCGCATCAGGCTCTCTGCTCGGCAAGGAGCCTGCTTCCTCCTCCTCTCTCTCTCTGCCTGCCTCTCTGTCTACTTGTGATCTCTGTATGTCAAATAAATAAATAAAATCTTAAAAAAAAAATCCCAAATTGTGCAGAAGGTAAGCCTCTAATATTTAATATTAGATTTAACAGGAAAAATTACCTGTCAAATTGCCGTAAAAATTTCTAAGTGCTTATTTTTAGTTTCTGTACTTACCTCAGTATAGTGTGTGACCGTCCCCTCCGAGGTTAGCACTACTCTTCAAATACCACTTGAGCGGTGCCCATGTAGATGGTCTCAGTGCTGACAAACAAAAGGAAAAAGATAATCGATTAAGTTCAGAGCCATTAAAGTGCTATTGAGATATAGACAGTGAGATAAATTCTGGGGTTGTTAAAATAATTTGATTTTGTGCTGTAATTATCTATTATTTTCTTTTGAAGGAAAACATATAATTGCCTGGGCACTGCTGATTTATAAAAATCACTGAAGTGAATGACAGTACAGACAAAAGGTTGATATCCAGGATCTATAAAGAACTTCTCAAACTCAACACACACAAAACAGATAATCATATCAAAAAATGGGCAGAAGATATGAACAGACACTTCTCCAACGAAGACATACAAATGGCTATCAGACACATGAAAAAATGTTCATCATCACTAGCCATCAGGGAGATTCAAATTAAAACAACATTGAGATACCACCTAACACCAGTTAGAATGGCCAAAATTAGCAAGACAGGAAACAACGTGTGTTGGAGAGGATGTGGAGAAAGGGGAACCCTCTTACACTGTTGGTGGGAATGCAAGTTAGTGCAGCCACTTTGGAGAACAGTGTGGAGATTCCTCAAGAAATTAAAAATAGAGCTTCCCTATGACCCTGCAATTGCACTGCTGGGTATTTACCCCAAAGATACAGATGTAGTGAAAAGAAGGGCCATTTGTACCTCAATGTTTATTGCAGCAATGGCTACGGTCACCAAACTGTGGAAAGAACCAAGATGCCCTTCAAAGGACGAATGGATAAGGAAGATGTGGTCCATATACACAATGGAGTATTATGCCTCCATCAGAAAGGACGAATACCCAACTTTTGTAACAACATGGACGGGACTGGAAGAAATTATGCTGAGCGAAATAAGTCAAGCAGAGAGAGTCAAGTATCATATGGTCTCACTTATTTGTGGAGCATAACAAATAACATGGAGGACATGGGGAGATGGAGAGGAGAGGGAGTTGAGGGAAACTGGAAGGGGAGATGAACCATGAGAGACTATGGACTCTGAAAAACAACCAGAGGGTTATGAAAGGGCGGCAGGGGGGTGGGGGGGGTGGGAGGTTGAGGAACCAGGTGGGGGGTAATAGGGAGGGCACGTACTGCATGGAGCACTGGGTGTGATGCCAAAACAATGAACACTGTTATGCTGTAAATAAACAAATAAAAATAAATATAAAAAAAATCACTGAAGTGTTCACTTAAGTAAAATAAACTACGTACGCGGGGTATCTCTGGTATCACATGGCCTCTGCTTGTACTCCAAGACTGGAAGAATGAATCTATTTTAACACTGAACTCGTCTTTAGAATAAAACAATTTATAAAATATAAATAAGGGTATGGTATTCTGAAATACATATACAGCTAACTGACATGATATACACATTCATGTACGCCATGTTATTTTTTTCAGTTGATCTTTCTTTACCCCACTATAATGAATGAATGTAGACCATTGCCTAATCCACTGTTGACTGAAGTAGTATTAATTCCCATGCTGGGTTGAAATGGCCAGGAAGATGGTGGAGAGCTACAAAGATTCTAAAGTGAATTGTATGTTTTCCTTTTCACCTAGGTGGCATTTACCAATTCCCACTGGTCCCAGGTTGCCCTCACAAACTTTCCACACATAGGCTAATAGAATTTATGTCCAGAAAATCAGTAAGTTAAAGAAATGCAGGCTTGAGTCACAAAGACTGTCTCTTGTTATAAATTTATTATTTGCAAGGAAGAATTTCTTATTGAACAAAAAATGCAGAGCAGAGCCATTGGTTATCATCCCCACATGAACCAAGTGCTGAAAGGGCCGTGGTGTTGTGGAAGTCATATTTATTGTTAGCGTATGTTTTCTGTAGCTGTGGTTATCAGAGAGAACCTTCCGGGGAGGCTATCATTTACAGTACCCTATTGTTTGACATCCAACTTTATGATTCTGTTTCAATAGTTTTTATTACCATCACATCTTTTTTTTCTTTGTAGATTTAACTTGAGATAAATGTCTCACTCAAGTAATGAGATCTTAAGAATTACTTAGTATTTGAACCATGTGAATTCAATGGTTTATTAGCTTGGGAATCTTAAAAAATCACTGACTAAGTAAATTTTGGGTGGTGAGCATGAGACGAGTTCATATAAATATGTAATTTAAAAGTGGAACTAAAGTCCAGTGAGTGGCAACAAACAGACATGAACTGGCTTTGTTGTGGCTGAGAGGAGGTGGCTCTTTTACGGTTGAATTAGACGCAGGACGGAATGGCAGGACTGGGGGGAGAGTTTTTGCGAGTCCGGGTGCACCAAAGTGTAGGTGTGACTCTGACTGTATTTTGGATGCCTCAGGCTGCTAAAACATCTGTTTTTCCCCCTATTTAAGTTGTTTGCCTCCCATAGGGGACTCTTCCAGTGTTCCTGGGTGGCAGGACCCATCCAGAAATCTGAGGCATTCTGTGTTCTGAGAGGGATGCTTCCTGGACAAATTCTCTCTGTCTCTTGGTTGGATTTATTTTGGATCCCAGCATGTGATTTAACATTTTGTGCCCCTCTGTTTCAGCTCCCACCCCTGCGCTTGTGAAGATACAGCTCTAGCTGGTTGCTCTCTTGGTGGTGGTCATGACCCCATTTCCACAGTGATGACGCTGGCTGCTTTGGTTCTAGGAACTGTTAGAAAAAAATCGCTAACTAAGAGAAAGAGAAGAAGGGCCAGTGTTGAGTAATTGGTAAGTGACGCTGGTTTTGTTGGCTTTATTTTTCTTTGCCCCCCCTGGAAAATACAAATCTACAATGTGAATACTTTGTGTATGTTGGAATAGTAGAAACTGGAAGGACAGTTGTGACTTCTGTTGCTTCATCTTCTGTCTCTTTACACCCAATATTAGCATGTTTTCAGAGGCTTGGGATCATGATCACGTACTTTGACTCTGGTCTGTTCTTCAAGTGGACCAACAAGGGGAGAATGGGACCCATTATATGTCTCCATAACTTTCTTATAAGGTGTCAGGTAACGTTGTTTTAGATCATTTTGAAGAAGATGGGAACATTCATTTTCCAAGGCCAGCAGGGATGGTTGCCACGAGCAGGCCTATGTCCACACGTAAGACCTTGCTCTGTCTCTCCTGTGAAGTTTCCAAAGGAAAACTTTCCCATAATCAGAGGATAGTTGCCGAGGCAAGAAGGGTCACTAGATTAAGGATCGGATAGTCATAGCAACAATGATCCATCTGTTCATAAAATATTTTTAGAACCTCTACTTTGCGATAGGCCCTTTGCCGGGGCCTGGGCAGTAGCACTTCTTTGTTGCATTCTGAACTTTTTAAGATTTTTTTTTTTGTTATTTTACTTTATTACCATCTGTAAGTCGACATTTAGGGAACTTGCTTAAAGAACTCAATAAATCTTGATCTAATGATATACTACCTGTGTCCGTCCATCCATCTGTCCATTCATCTGTCTGTCTGTCTGTCTCTGTTTTCTCTCTCTCATACTAACCACACACTTCTCATTCTAAATATTTATTGAGGTTGCAGTGAGGGGGACAATGTTATGCTTATCCTCTTGAGTGGATTTTAAATGATTCTTTGCGAGGCTTCCTCTGTTCATGTCCAGATATTTTCATCCAGACTTGTATGAAGTAATGTTTCAAGGTGGGAAATAGTGGTTATTCATTTCAGAAGGGGTAATAAGTAACATATTGTGTTTTATTGCTGAGGTGTGTAAGAGATAAAATTATAGAAATCCAAAGAAGGAAATATCTTTATGGCAAGCTCTCCATGGAAACCTATCAAGCTATGAATTTGAAGAGTGCTAAGTGGCTTCCTGTAAAGCCACATCATTGGAAAGGTTTATCACTTAACAGTGTCAGTGTAGTGTAGGAAGGCTACAATTCTGTGGTAACTGCAGCCAACAGCTCCTAGCTTTTCTGGACAACGACACCAATGTTTTCTTTGAGTGTGATACTTAATGTATTCTGTCCTAATTCTGAGAGTTATTTTCCTGCTTTCACATCTGAAACAATTCAGTGCTGTCTCTATTTGAAGTCCCTCCTGGTTAGTGAGCTGGCTGTGGGTGATGTATCACGTACAGTGGTTTCTGTGATGTGGTTTGCTGACCATGGCAAGATGAATGAAGATCACAGTCACATTAAGTTGAGGACTATGGTCAGACTTAAGCCATTATCCTCGAGGTGTATGGCTGTTGATTTATCAGTGTCCTTATTTTTAAGGATGAAATCTTCTCGAGGTTGCCATACACTCTGTGGTTGTATGTCAAATGGAGTAAAATGTTATATTCTCTCATAACTTCATAAATAAGAATATCTTGCTTTGAGGATGGAATAAAATGATAAGCTCTATTTGGCATCTATATAGTAAAAAGGTCGGGAAGAGATTAATGGTTCTTGGCAGCTGGTCAAATTTCTTTGATGTCCTCTTTTTTTTTTTTTTTTTAAACTGGAATACTGCATTTGTCACTCCCTGAGCAAGTTGCCCACACATTTATGTACATGAGTTATGGTGCCTTATTACATCACTTCCAACCTATCCGGATAAAAGCATGATGGAATTTTTTTCCCTGTGTGCAATTTTCATTTTGGTGGCATTTCTGTTTCCTAATAAATTCCAGACAAAATATATATTCAAAGCCTGTTTTTTATGTATTTCAGCTTTCTGTGTTCAGCCACATTTTTGTTTGGGAGATGTCCTGCAGGAATTCACTTAGATTTATGACTCTTTGGAGAGTAATTTGCAGAAATGGGGGTCTGGAGATTCATACAATCCCATTGTGCATTGTATCTTTCCTTTTTTTAACCCTATACTTCAATTTTTGGTAATTTGGATATGATACTTAATGTAGTGACTTAATTCAATTGTATTCTTATAGTTTCAAATTTGAACTCTTTCTAAACTATTATCAGGAAGATGCAAAAAATTCCAGAGTGAACTCTGACACAGATATAGAAGGAGCCTCCTCTACTGTTATGCTTTTCTGTCTTCAAAGACAGGCCAATTTATTAATTTCTATGACTTCACTATCTTGAGATATAAAGGTACCCGAATTCCCTCAAGTGGTCTCAAACTACACTCACGTTCCTGCTGCTTCTTTTCCTCATTTCTCCGCCCTCAAGATGTAGAAGTTGGCTTTTGGTGCTACCTAACCAATGTTTAAAGGACAGGTATTTACATGTATTTATTTTGGCTTTCTAATGTTTTAATATCAGCACCACCAAAAAATGTTTACTGGGGGAAAAATTCAAACAAATACCAACTTGATAAAAATCAGTTGAACAATAAACAGAAAAAGGAACACATTAAAAATGAACCCTACAATCTGTTAAGGTAAAAAACATAAACTTGCTATGTTCTTCATATTGAGAAGATAGTCATACAATTCTACTAGATTTACTGAGAAATCACTTTACCCTTTGCAAAGATATAAATAACTACATGGCTCAGTTATCCAGCTCATTCGGTTAGGGCCCCAGGTTCATGGGAATCTACAGAAAAATATGACACCATGATATTCCTGACAATACTTTTGACTGCTAACCCCATATACTCTTTACTCACCTAGAATTGAGTTGACTGGCTGCATTGCTTTCTGGTGGAGATGTTCAGGGGCTCAGTTGGAGGCTGGCAGCGGATGGGGTTTGGAGATGGAATAAGAGTACAAAAAGCCTTCGATAAACAGGAAATTATCTGAAAACTCTTTATGATATATGCAACAAAGTTAATTCCAATATTAAACTTTCTATCCTAAGAAAAATCAGTAGACATATTATCTCACACTTATTAGAAAGGCTAGCACCAAAAAGACAAGAGAAAACTAGCGTTGGCAAGGATGGGGAGAGCAGAGAAGACTTGTGCACTGTAGGCGGGAATGTAAATTGGTGCAACCACTGTAGAAAACAGTATGGAGGGTCCTTAAAAAACTCAAAATGAAACTACCATAACATCCAGCAATTCTACTTCTGGGTATTTAACCTGAAGGAAATGAAATCACTAACTCAAAACGGTGTCTTCACCCCATGTTCATTGCAGCATCTTTATAAAAACCAACATGTGGAAACAGCATATGTGTCCATCAATGGATGAATGGATAAACAAAATGTGGTATATATATTCCATGGTATATTATTCAGCCATAAAAAATAAGGAAATCCTGCCACTTGTGACAACATGGGTGGATCTTGAGGGCATTATGCTTAGTGAAATAAGTCAGACAGGAAAAGAGATATTGTGTGGAATCTTTAAAAATGCGGAATCTCAAAAATCCCTCAAGTTTATACAGAGAACAGACTGGTGATTGCCAGAGGTGAGGGATAGAAGGTGGGCAAAGTGGGTGAGGTGGTCAAAGGATACAAACTTCCACTTATAAGAAAAATAACTTCTGGGATGTAATATATAGCAAGATGACTGAAGTTAACAATATTGTATTTTATATTTGAAAGTTGCTAAGAGAGTATATCTTAAAATCTCTCATACACACACAGACACACACACAAATTCATAACTATGGCATGGTGATGGCTATTAACTAAACTTCTTGGAGCAATCATTTTGCAATAAATATAGATTTCAAATCATTATGTTGTACAGCTAGAGCTAATATGTCGTATGCCAATTTTATCTCACTTAATAAAACAACAGCAATAACAAAATAAACCAACAACAATAACAAAAAAAATATTTTCCCAATCCTCAGGATTATGTAATGGATGATTATTTGTAGGTAGGTTTTTTTAAACGCAAAGCCCCCTCTCAATCTTTTTGTTGTTATTTAACTCAACAATCTCTATTGCATTAAAAAATACTTCACTCTCCAAAATATATAAAGAACTTATACAACTCAACACCAAAAAAAAAAACACAAAACAACAACAACAACATAGAACCAAATAAAAAATGGGTAGAAGACATGAACAGACCTTTCTCCAAAGAAGACTTACAGATGACCAACAGACACACGAAAAGCTGCTCAACATCACTCATCACCAATGAAAACCAAAACCATATTGAGATATTGCCTCCCACCTGTCAGAATGGCTTAAAATCCAAAACACAAGAAACAACAAGTGTTGGAAAGGACGTGGAGAAAAGGGAATGCTCTTGCAGAGGGAATGCAGATTGGTACAGCCACTCTGGAAAACAGTATGGAGGTTTCTCAAAAAGTTAAAAATAGAGTTACTGGTGGCACCTGGGTGGCTCAGTGGTTTAAGCCTCTGTCTTCAGCTCAGGTCATGATCTCAGGGTCCTGGGATCAAGTCCTGCACTGGGCTCTCTGCTCAGAGGGGAACCTGCTTCCCTTTCTCTCTGCCTGCCTCTCTGCCTTCTTGTGATCTCTCTGTCAAATAAATAAATAAAATATTTTTAAAAATAGAGTTACTGTATGATCCAGTAATTCCATTATTGGGTATTTACCCAAAGAATATGAAAACACTAACTGGAAAAAATATATGCACCCTTTTGCTTATTGACGATTATTTACAATAGCCAAATTATGGTAGCATCCCAAGTGTCCATCAGTAGATGAATGGATAAAGAAGATGTGGTACATATATAATGGAAAATTACTGAGCCATAAAAAAGAATGAAATCTTACCATTTGCAACAACACAGTTGGAGCTACAGAATATTATGCTACGTGAAATAAGATAAAGATAAATACCATATACTTTCATAAATATGTGGAATTTAAGAAACAAAACAAATGAACAAAGGAAAAAAGAGACAACCCAAAAAACCAGGCTCTTAACTAGAGAGAAAAAAGTGGTGGTTACTAGAAGGGAGGGGGGGAATGGGTGAATTAGGTAAAGCAGATCAAGAGTACAACTTATCATGATAAGCCCTGAGTAATGTATAGAATTGCTGAATCATGGGGCACCTGGGTGGCTCAGTGGGTTAAGCCTCTGCCTTCAGCTCAGGTCATGACCTCAGGGTCCTGGGATTGAGCCCCACATCAGGCTCTCTGCTCAGCCGGGAACCTGCTTCCCCCTTTCTCTCTGCCTGCTGCTCTGCCTACTTGTGATCTCTCTTTCTCTCTCTGTCAAATAAATAAAGTCTTTAAAAAAAAAAAAAAAAAAAAGGATTGCCGAATCACTATATTGTACAACAGGAACTAATATAACACTGTATGTTAACCAAATTAAAAATTTTAAAAATGGTTCACTCAGTAAAGCTGGAGGAAAAAAGCAAAGCTGAAAGATAAAATTAAATTAAAAATTAAAAATCTCAAAAAAATAGTTCACTTAAGAAGTTAAATTTTAGACCAAGTTTTTGGTAGACAAACTCTGTGTCATGCACAACTTGTAAAATGCATACTGTGAAATGCTGCTACTACATTTTGTGGCAACATTTTCCCATCCTACCAAGGAAGAAACTGAGTTTTCTTAGTCCCAAAGATAAAAACATAGTGTTTTTGGCATATGTACTGATTTGAGCACTGTGCTTGGAGCCAAGCAGAATAAGGAAAGCTGAGTTACCAAAAGGAATTCTTAGATACTTTATAATAGACTACACAGAAGGGTTTTAGATGTTCTACTGTGTTAGAATTCATTCAATTAATTCCACAAATATTTACTGAGTGTCCACTACAAGTCAGGCATTGTTCTAGCCACCATAAGCTCATATGTTTTCAGATGATGAAAAACTTTTCCATAATCAGACAATAGTCATTGGGAGTTACTAGATTATGGAGATGATGGTTATGATAACGATGACTAGTTAGTTAAAAAATAGTCACTGAAGATCTATTTTATAACGAGCTCTCTGCCAGGAGCTGTGCAGTAAGTAGTACTTCTTGCTGGATTTTGAAGTCTTTAAATTATTTTTTCTTATTTTATTTGATTAACATTTACAAGTCCATATCTAGGGAACCTGGTCAAAGAACTCATTAGAGGGGTGCCTGGGTGACTCAGTCAGTTGTGTCTGACTATTGATTTCACTTAGGTCATGATCTCAGGGTGGTGAGATCAAGCCCCAAGTTGGGCTCCATGCATGGAGCCTGCTTAAGATTCTCTCTCTCTCCCTCTGCCCATCCCACTCCCCCAAATAAAAGAGAACTCAATAGGACTTCCCCAACGGGCACAATCTTTATATGACTGATGATCTTGTCTCTCTCTCTGCCCCTTCTCTGACTTTCTCTCTCTCTCTCTCCCCCTCTGTCTCTCTCCTCTTTCTCATGCCCACACTCCCCATTCTATCCCCATTTGGCAGAATACAAAACAGCTCACCATCCCTACCCTCCTGGAGCTTACATAACAATGTGAAGATAGACAATACATCAACATAAATATGTCAGTTATCAATTACATAGGCAAGTGATAAGTCTCTAAGGAAAAACAAAGCCAGGAAATGCAGCAAACCATGGGGGAAGGGACATTTTTATAACTTTAAAATAGAGGTGGTCAAAAGGTCTCCCTGTGAAGGGACATTTGAGCAAAACTCTTCAGGAGGAGGGGGAGAGAGCCATGTGGATATTTGGAGAGGAGCATTTCAAGCAAAAAGGAACAAGGATGATAGCCACATGGCTAGGATGGAATGGGAGAAGGGAGGCCAGCAGGAGATGAGTGAGAGGGGAAAGTGAGGTGAGCAGATGGTGAGTATCCATGCAGCAGTGTGGTCAGGCAGCCACAACACGATAGCAGAGGTTGGGGGCTGAAATAACAGAAAGTGGTTTTCTCACAGTTCTGGAGGCTAGACATCCAAGGTCAAGGTGCCATCAGGGTTTGTTTCTGGTGAGACCTCTCTTCCTGGTTTGCAGATGATGGTCTTCTCACTATAACTTCACATAGCCTTTCCTCTTGAAGGAAAAGGAGTGAAGGTGAGGAGTAGGGGAAACAGAGACAGGGAGGGAGCAAAGAAGAGGGAGAGATCTGGTGTCTCTGTCTCTTTTTATAAGGACAATAGTCCTATTGGATCTGGACTCCCTCATTTTGACCTCATTTAACCATAATTATCTCTTTAAAGGCCCTATTCCTAACACAGCCACCTTGATGGTTAAAGCTTCAATATATGAGTTTGGGGTGGGGGTCACAGTTCAGTCTATAACCATCTACTATTGCAGAAAGTTGTAAGTCAGAGATAGGTGAGTGGTGGAGAGACATGCTGAGAGTTTCTGAAAAAAATCACCTTGGTTGTTGAGAAGCTGGGAGAGCAATTAGGAGGCTGCTACGATAAAATGGGGAGAAATGATAATAATGGTGAACCCCAGAGAGTGTAGGATCTGCTGTGTGCATAAATTCGAGAATAATCTGGGGCACCTGGGTGGCTCAGTGGGTTAGGCCGCTGCCTTCGGCTCAGGTCATGATCTCACGTTCCTGGGATCGAGTCCCGCATCGAGACTGCTTCCCTCTCTCTCTCTCTCTGCCTGCCTCTCTGTCTACTTGTGATCTCTCTCTGTCAAATAAATAAATAAAATCTTTAAAAAAAATCGAGAATAATCTGGATATGACATTTGTCATGCTATTGAGCTCTTCTGTGAACGTCCCAGTTCCTTTGTGTATCAGTCTCTCTGGTATATGACACGGCTGTGTCTTAATCTCTTGTCAAATGTATAGGGAATTCTATATTAATACAAAGTAATGTTAATAATAGTCAAACTATCAAAGTTTACTAACAAAAGTTTGAAATTCATAATAAAATGTTTTGCCTTTTTCTTAGTAGGATGGCACTTCCACTCACTTGCAATTTTGTAAGTTGTCTTGGGTAGAAAAGAAGACCAGGTTAAGGAAAACACAACTGGGGAAGTCTATAGGAGTGTGTTTGGGTTGAAAAATCTGCTTTCCTCCAATCTGCACTTGGCTGACTTTTCTTGGCATACAGCTTTCACCCCAAAAGTCTCTTCCTCTAAGAGGCCTTCCGTGACTACTCAATCAAAGGTATTCTGTGCAGTTGCTTTCCATCTGGGTATGTTGCTTTCGTTTCCACATTGCACTTTCACTCCTTGGTATTTTCTTAGTTGGTTGTTCATTGTTTACTGTCTGTCTATCCCTCCTAAAATGTGTGCTCCGGGAGAACAAGGTCTTTGTCTTGTTTGCCACATATTCCCAGCACCTAGAACAGCACCTACCGCATAGTAAGCACTCAATAAATATTTGTCAAGTGAAGGAAAGGAAAAAAGAGAAAGCAAGGAGACCCTGTAATGTAGCTCACCGAGACTTACTGTGTAAGGGGAAAGAAATCCCTTCTGCATAGTACAATGTTGAGGTTGACAGGGGACCACACAGTAGACAGAGGGCTGGGCAGATTTCAGGGCTAGAAGCTTTGTATTTTTGAAGGTTTATGTGCAGACCTGGGAGTCAAGAGATTGGGGGTTCACATCTGCTCTATCTCCAACTCCCTCTGTGACTATGGTACAAATCATTAACTTCCGCAAGCATTAGCTTCTCCATTTGTGTGGTGTTACTGGCTAGTTTAAACATTTAGAAACCTCATTGGCATAGGTGACTCTATTTATACTGGTGCTTTCAGGAGATTGAGTGCTTTGTGGAATGGAGCCCTGTTTTCTTTTTGGCTTCTGAACTGCACTTCCTTGGCAGGCAAGGTGATTCATTGCCTCGAATTCCTCCTCTCCATTTCCCAGTTTCTCCTAGATTGTATCCTAATCCAGAAAGTAAATAATCCAGTAAAGCTTTAATGGATTATTAAGATATAAGCTGATATATTAAGATATCACCTTAAGATATGCCTTGGGCTGTCATTCTCTGCCTTTATTCCTCTTTCTTTGCCCACTCTAGCTAGATGAATCCTCCAGCTTTCTACCACCCTGAGATGCAGGTCTGGCTCAGTGCCAGAGCAAGGACATAGCTTTTACTCATCTCCAGGAGACAGAGTACAGAAATTAAATCTTGTGCTCAGATCCAAAGGGCCATCCCTGCATCTCCCATTTATTCTTCCCTGCCAACCAGACATACAGTGCCAGGAGGAGGCCTTGGTTCTATAAACAGCGATTGGGTGACTTCCTTCTTGACTTCACTGCATTCTCAGCTATGAAGAATCAAGCTTCTCTCTAGGTTTGGCTCTGGCTTCTATCCTCTGGCCATACCTGACCCTGAACCAGGAGATACTGCTTGGTACTAAAGGGCATAGCTTTGGATTCTATCAGACTTAAGTTAAATGCAGCAACACTACTAACTCTGTGAGCTTGTGCAAGTTACTTAGACTCCCTGGGACTCAATTTCTTCATCTGTAAAATGAAGTTGAGGTGGGGTGGTAAGAATTAAGCGATATGATATGAGCCAAGAATTGGGTGTAGTGCGTGGCATGCATGCAAATCTGGTAGTTGCTATTCTCAATGACTGGTGCCCTCTTCACCAAGCCTAGGAAATTCACCTGACCACGTTATGCTTACTCTTCCTCCTTAGGTCCAAGGGTTGTTACTGAGACTTTAAAATTTGGCATTAAAAAAGTTAATCTCCACCTTTTTGAGATGTCTAATTTGTACAATTAAATGTTTTTCACCATCAGTGTGACATGTTCATCATTTTGTCTCTGATGGCTAGGGTTGCTGGTGCTCAGAAATGTCTCAGTTCACCTTTTATTTTATTTTATCTTTTCACTTCACTTTTTAAATAATGATCTTATTAAAAAAACAAGTGCTCTAACACTATGTCTACACAAACAAAACCATACAGAAGTTCATGTAATTTCTGGGAGAATAGGAACCTAGACATAGCTAATGTAGATGAAGCAAATTAGATTGTAACATGTTAACATGTTAATACTTGATGGACTACTTCACTTTCTTCAAATGTTTAGTAGGAGCAATATTTAAAAAAAAAAACAGTTTTATTTTATTTTTTTATTTATTTATTTTTTCTATTTTATTTATTTTTTCAGCGTAACAGTATTCATTCTTTTTGCACAACACCCAGTGCTCCATGCAAAACGTGCCCTCCCCTTTTATTCTGAAACTTACCTAATCTCATCTTTCCCATGCAATGGATGGTGTACTGGCTTCACACATGCCCAGACTGATGAACTCTTTGCTTGGTGTCATGGGTGGAATTTGTTTCCTCTAAAAAAAAAGTCTCAGTAGTGGCATTTAGTATACATTTGCCAACATATCAAGTGGTATAGCAGGTTTTCCTGAGTGGCATGTGATGTTACTTTCTGGCTTGAAGTTCTAACTTATCCTATAGGATACAGCAGTGAGGTGGGGGTCAAATCTGTTGGTGTTAAGACGTCTCAGTAATAGAAGAAAGAGAAAGAAAGAGGGAAAGAGCGAAAGAGGGAAAGAAAGAAAGAAAGAAAGAAGAACAAAGGAAGCATTGTAAGAAATATTTATAAGTCAAATGTTACAGAGAAAAACTCCAAACCAAAACCTATTTCAAAAAATGTTGGAGGAAATGGTATCTCTTTTTATGTGCTTAAGAAAACAGTTAAAAAAGAACTTCACAGCATTGGGTCTATTAAGTACATTTATTCCAGTGATTTCCCAGATATTTCCAAGTTCCATTTAAAACAGAAGTCTCCTATCAAGCAATCCTTTGAAATTATTTACCCTTTTATGGTTGTAAAGTATGGAAACATAATACTTTTAATGGAAACGCTAATAAACGGCATATGCTACAAAGTGTCTACTGATGTGCTTTATAGGTTAGTATTCTTACGTCACATGAACTTGCCAGTCTTTACTGCTGATCCCAGTAAATGACCCAGTGATGGGGATGAGGATAACGGGAAGGGCAAGGCCATGCAAGAATGGCATGGGTCGCTCATGCTCACCAGAAAGGTATGGCCGCCAGAGTCCTGACAGAAAGCAATTTCCACCAGCAGGCAGAAAGAGAATTATCTGGATTAAGGCCTTGGTTTTGCCAGATGGTTGGTGACTTGGTGGTCACCATAACTTGAAAAATGTTTTTTCTTATATTCAATATAAAGGAATGTTCTGTATCGACTTGGTTGTGAATCTCCAGAATAAAATAGTATGTAATATTTTTAGCACATATTTAACTGGCAACAGAAAAATTAAAACCACGTGGCTTATAATGTGAAAATGGTATTCTGGTTAAAATCAACTCCCAATCAGGAAAATTTAATGTGCTTCACCAAATGCATATTTTCATACAAAGTAAATATATTTTAAAGTATATATCCCTAATTTTATGCTGAAATAGTATTAGCAGATCACAGTTGGATTCCTTTCTGCCTTCCTCCCGCCCCCCACCCCCAAACCACACACCCCAGCAAATTACTTTCCATTGAAGTGCTTTCAAAGTATTCTCATTTGTGTATGCTTCAAATTAACAATTCGGGCATTCTACATTAAATAGCAATTGATTTATTGACATTTGATGGATTCATACTTGTGTTCCTTGGTTTTGAAATCTTGTTAAAATGTTGTTAGTAATCTGTGGATATACATTTTAAACAACTGTCATTAAATTTAGAGTAACTGTCATTAAATAAGGAGAATTAAATTTAATAGAGTAGTTGCTATGTATTTAAATGCCAGTGGATGATTAGAAGCAGATTTATTGAGGGTTTAATCATGGCTGGATAGACTCATGTCTTTCCAGCAAATATATTCATTTTAGTTCTTTTGTTTTATTTTCCTTTTTTACAGTGAGTGGTTTGTAGGCATGTAAATTGGTACCATATCAAAAGCTAAAGCATCAAATAATTAGTATTCAAAATATAGAATCCATTATACTGCTCAAGATAACTCAAGACTGTATATTAATTCTTGGTGAGCCTGGAAAAGTCTTTGCTGAAAGACACAGAGAAGCCCAGAGAAAAATGGCTGTTAAGAATAGAGAAGAAGGGGCGCCTGGGTGGCTCAGTGGGTTAAATCCTCTGCCTTCGGTTCAGGTCATGATCCCAGAGTCCTGGGATCGAGCCCCACATTGGGCTCTCTGCTCCGCAGGGAGCCTGCTTCCTCCTCTCTCTCTGCCTGCCTCTCTGCCTAGTTGTGATTTCTCTCTGTCAAATAAATAAAATATTAAAAAAAAAAGAATAGAGAAGAAATTCACCTGATTTTGTTCATATTTGCCACTGGTAAAACAGTTTTCTAACCAGTTTTAAAATGCCTTTGATACTACGGGTAAAATATCAAAGACTGATACTTTTAGCAGCATTGCTCAAATATGTCAGTTTGATATACTTAGACTATCATGTTTTAGTTTCCTTTTATTTTGAGAGAACAAGACATATCTTCCAAACTATCTGGAGAGGTTGGTTTCTTTTCCCCAGGCTTCAGGCCACCCTATCCCAAATTTGAAGCATTTTGTTAGATGTCTTTGATCTTCTGTTTGACTTCTGCTTCATGGAAAAATGCTCATAAACCTTTAGAGAATGGCTTTCTGTACTTTTAGATTTATTCAGGAATTATAAACAGTGGACAGATCTATAGCAAAACGATTTTAAGAGCACTTAGGACTCACATGCTAATTTATTTGCTCACCACCAGAAAGGCTTGTTTGGTAAAAAGAAGTTTAAAAAGTTCAACTTTGCTTAGTGGAAAAAACTCCACTTTTAAGTGGCTAAGAGTATTGCATTTCTGGTTTTTTCTTTTTTTAAATATTAAGATCTCTAAAGCAACAATCTTTTTAAAGATGTTATGCGCAAGGATTGGCATGACATTTGAAATGGCTTCAAGAGTCCTGTTACTCTTGACAGGCTGGTAAACACTTCACAGATGTGCTTTTCCACTGCAGCCATGTCAAGACAGAATACAAAATCTGCGACTACAAACAAGTCCTCGCATGTCTTACTGTGAGGGCAAGAGTAGGCTAGAAGACGTCAGGGTGAGAGCCTTCTATTTGCTCTAATCCATCATTACTCCAACCTAATTGCAGCTTTTCCATAAATTAGGGGATCCTCCGTTTGAGCTCTACATTCTTAGATGTTGGATAACAATAGTGGATTCAGCTCAAAGAAACAAACAAAATTAGAAATCTTTGCCATTTGGCATTTTGCAGTTTTAAAAATATCTTTCAGTATAAAATGTGAAAAAGGATTAAAGATCATTTATGCTATTGCTTTTTGAAAATGGAGTCTTGGGGCGCCTGGGTGGCTCAGTGGGTTAAAGCCTCTGCCTTCGGCTCAGGTCATGATCCCAGGGTCCTGGGATCGAGCCCCACATCGGGATCTCTGCTCTGCGGGGAGCCTGCTTCCTCCTCTCTCTCTCTCTCTCTCTGCCTGCCTCTCTGCCTACTTGTGATTTCTGTCTGTCAAATAAATAAATAAAATCTTAAAAAAAAAAAAAAAGAAAATGGAGTCTTCTGGAGCCCTATAGTAGTTGCAAACTAATGTCTCCTATGCTGATCAGTACCGATGAGGGATTTTACTTGGAAAATCACTTAATGTCATGTTAAAATGTAGATTTCAGCTTCTATTGAAAAATCCATTCTGGCAACACTAGCGTTTTCTCCAGCAACACCAACTAGCAATAGTAGTGGCTGCACATTTTTTAAGAGAGAGTTTCATTTTTTAAATAATATTTTCTACTCTTCAGCCATGACACTGGGCTTCCTAACTCATTTACCGGTGGCCTTCAGTTGGCATTTGCGTCTGTGACTCCTGTAGAAAGATTACTCTGCAATACTAATGGTGTTACTTGTGTATCCATATGAGAGGCGGTCTGCAAAATTTAAGTTCTGTTTTGATTAGATACCCATAATGCAGAACTGAACCCTTTTCTTTAGCTGGGCGTTATGTTGATGCAGAAGTTGTTTGGGAAATCACAAACCATTCTCTCAATAGAGCTAATTCAGTGGCCTTGGTCCTTGCTGGCTGAGCTTCAGTGGGGTAAGGAGCTCTACTCTGGGCTCAGTACAAGAAGAATCTCTTGCTATGTGGGTGGCATGTAATATACAAATCCCCAGTAGAATGCTAGTTCCAGAAGGACAGAGATTTTGTTTTCCTTGTCAAATTCTTTGTACCTAGAAGAGTGTTTGGTGTATGGTACGTGCTCAGTAAATATTTCCTGAATGAACTAGAGGGATTATTTATGAAATGTGCAAGCTTCAATTTAAATAGGAAGTATTTTTTTAGAAAAATAATGATTATTGCTATTACTGTTTGCTGAATGCCTTCTATGTGTTAGGTCCTTTACAAACTCCATTTTATTTATCTCTCACAGGAATTCCATGGGATAGGATTGTTTACCCATCAGATATAGGGACACTGAGATTCAGAGATTTTTTAATTGTCTGAAATCATATACCTAGAAACAGCCATGATTTTTTACTCAAGTCTGCTTGACTCCAAAATATATGTTCTTACTTCTACTCTGTGTTTCCTGTTAAAGATAAAACCATATTTGAAATATGAAATTTGAAATTGAAAGTGATGATGAAAGAGTTCCATCAAAAAGACACCAAAACATCTGAGAAATTGCTGACATTGTCTATTTAATCAACTGGCTTGGCTTTTTATTCCACAAAATCAGCCATTTGGCTGTTTTCTGGACCTTGCAGTGTTGCTGGGTGAACCGAGCATGCAAGAGTTAATCTGGGAACCTGGATCAGAAAGGTTACAAGACTGCCCACTTTGAATTGGTTATTCAACCTCAGACTCTCCTCTCGCCTGGCAATTGGCTTCCCTGACCCTATTGTTTTTCATCTGGAGAGTCTAAAGGGTTGCATTTTTTCAGGGTGGTCCCTTTACCTCTGGTTTATCCCACCATAGCCATTTGCAACGACGTGGATGGAACTAGAGCGTATCATGCTTAGTGAAATAAGTCAATCAGAGAAAGACAACTATCATATGATCTCCCTGATATGAGGACATGGAGAAGCAACATGGGGGGGTAGGGGGATAGGAGAAGAATAAATGAAACAAGATGGGATTGGGAGGGAGACAAACCATAAATGACTCTTAATCTCACAAAACAAACTGGGGGTTGCTGGGGGGAGGTGTGATTGGGAGAGGGGGAGGGGGCTATGGACATTGGGGAGGGTAAGTGCTATCGTGAGTGCTGTGAAGTGTGTAAACCTGGCGATTCACAGACCTGTACCCCTGGGGATAAAAATACATTATATGTTTATTAAAAAAAAAATTGGAAGGGGAGGCGAACCATAAGAGACTATGGACTCTGAAAAACAACCTGAGGGTTTTGAAGGGTCAGGGGTGGGAGGTTGGGGGAACAGGTGGTGGGTAATGGGGAGGGCACGTTTTGCATGGAGCACTGGGTGTTGTGCAAAAAGAATGAATACTGTTACGCTGAAAAAATAAATAAAATGGAAAAAAAATAAAAGATCTTGGTGCTAAAAAAAAAAAAAAAGTAGTGTAGGGGTGCTTGGGTGGCTCAGTGAGTTAAGCCTCTGCCTTCAGCTCGGGTCATGGTCTCAGGGTCCTGAATTGAGCCCCTCATTGGGCTCTCCACTCAGCAGGGAGCCTGCTTCCCCCCCCCCCCCGCCTGCCTCTCTGCCAACTTGTGATCTCTCTCCCTGTCAAATAAATAAATAAAAATCTTTAAAAAAATATAAAAAATAGAAAAGTAGTATAGTTTAGATACAATAAAATTTACCCTTTTTCATATAAATTTTTATGAGATGTCAAATGCAGTCACACAACTACTGCTATATTAAAAATATAGTATAGTTCCATCACACCAAAATATTTTCTGTTCCTCTTTGTAGTCAAATTCTACCCTTGACCCCAATCTCTGACAATTAGTGATAACCAATATAGAAAATTTGGATTCCCTAACCATTTGTGATATTTTCTGGCCCTCTTCATGCTTCTCTGTGGGAATTAGAGTTACCAACACAAGATAATACTGATATTCTGGTGATTGCTATTGCACTAAGTAATAACAGCCTTTTCCATGACGCAGAAATCTCGTGCTGTTTACAGCATCTATGAAACCAGGACAATTTACCTTGTTTATTTGCAAATAGGGTAAAATTTCAGACCATTTATATGATTTATTTATTCCTTCCCAATTGATTCCTTCCCAATCTATATACATCTTATTTCTTTTCCTTGCCTTTTTGCATTGGTTAGGAATTCTAGTATGATGTTGTAAAGAAGTTGTAGGAGGAACATCTTTGACTTGTTTCCAATCTTGGGTGTGGGGGTGGGGAGGGACATTCAGTTTCTCACCATTAAATAGGATATAAGGTGTTAAATTTTGATACATGCTCTGTGTCAGTTTTAGATGTTCCCTTTTATTCCAGTTTTGCTCAGTTTTTGCTAAAGACTTTTTTGTCTTTGTTCAAGATGGATATTGGCTTGTTCTTTTCTTATAACATCTTCACTCCATTTCAGCATCAGAGTAACGCTGGCATCATTAAATGAATTGAGAATTTCCCCCATCTTTTCTATATACAAACTCTGGGAGAGTTTGTACAAGGTTGTTGTTATTATTTCTTTCTCAGACTTTGTTAGAACTTGCCATGAAGTCATCTGGCCTGGAATTTTCTTTTTTTGGCAGGTTTTTAATTAGAAATTCAATACTTTTAAAAGATACAGGACTAGTCAGGTTATTTATTTCTTCTTGAAGGAGCTTTTTTAGGGAGCTTAAGGTCACTGGTTGACAGTTCCAACATCTTTGTCATATTTGAATGATTTTGTTGATTGTCTCTTAATAATGTTTTATTTTTGTTTGCTGCTTTGTGTGTCTTGCAAGTTTTGGTTGAAAGCTGTACATCTTATGTAGAACAGTACAGACTTAGGTAAGTAATATTCATGCCTGATAATGGGCATGACTTTTATTTTTGCTAGGCCTTTAGTATGTGAGACTATCAACCCAAACAGTAGGGCTGGGTTTGGGTTATTTTCTTGTTATGGTTATAATCACTATACCACGTGCTTCAGCTTCTAGCATTGTCTTGTATTTAGGATATGGAGTGGTTTGCCAGAAGGTTTTTTTCAATGTCTGCTTCACTCTAAGACTTAGGTCTTCCCTTTATGCTTTTGTCTCAGAAAGGACTCTTTCCATACTTTTGAAGGTCACGGTTACTTGTTTCTGGAGTTTGCTAGCCTGATGTTGGGAGTGGCATGGAGGTGACTTTTGTTGTTCTGCTTCAAGCCCAGTTTTAGATGAGTGCTCCACTCCTGTGCCTTGGAGTTAGGGCCTTCTCAGTGATTCTCCTCATCTGGAAGTTGGCAATCCCTGATGTATTCCTGCCCTTCCCCAGAGGGTTTTTCTGTTCCTTTTCTTATTTGCAATATGTCTTCACTTGTACCTTGAGGGTAACAGGGCATAATGCCCTTCTTCCAGTGGGGTAAGGCTGTAGGAGACAGGAGAGAAGAATATGGGCAAATCTTCATGCTTTCATCTCAGGGGTTGCTCTTTCCTTCTCAAGGCTGTACCACAAGGGAAGTTTCTTCAGACTCATTCTGTTTTTAGTTTTCCCATGCACACTCAGCGAGGTCTGTGAAAAGGGCCTGCAAATGGGTGGAAATTCCTCTCTATCTGTGGATCTCAGCAGTTTTCTGCTTTCATTTTAAACCCTATACCCTATCCTCTCACAATGGACCATTCTGCATTCATTAACAATGTTAGTCAGTTTTGTTTGTTTGTTTTCTGGACCTGGCTGAGTAGGAGGTTCCATCATGTTGCCTACATTTGCCATGACAAAGACCAAAAGGTTTGGCACAAGGAGCTCACTATCCAGGACATCTAACCGAGACTGTTGGCCAAGCTGTATGGGTTTCTGGCCAGACGAACTAACTCCAATTTTAACCAAGTTGTTGATTGAAGTTGTGTTGAAGAGGTCATTCATGAATCATACCAACCAGCTGCCTCTGTTCCTCTCCTGGATGATCCAGAAGATGAAGCTGCCTGGCCAGAAAGACAGAACAGTGGTGGTTTTAGGGACTGTAAACCAATGTGTGTGGTAGGAGGTGACCAAACTGAAGATGTGTGCACTGTGTGTGAGCAGTCATGACTGTAGCCACATCCGCAAAGCTGGGGGCAAGATTTTCATTCATATTTAACCAGTTGGCCTGGACTCTCCCAAGGGCTGTGGCATTGTCTTACCCTCTGGTTCATGAAAGTGCCCACAGATATAGGGGTATGTTGCCAAGGCCCCAGGGACCCTGCATAGCCATACCAAACCCTCTGTGCAATCTAAGAGCTGGAAGTTGGAGCAGGCCAGACGCAGCAAGGCCAGCGTCAGCTACAAAAAGTAACCCCAGATCCTGCCTTGTTATTAACAAGATTCTGGTGCTGAAAAAAAAATTTTTTTAGCCAATTTTCTTTCTTTCTTTCTTTCTTTCTTCCTTTCTTTCTTTTTTTACCAGCTTGTATAGCATCTGGTGTTTTGTTATAGCTAAACAAGTGCTCTCCTTGGAGGCATCTTTGTTTGCATTTCTTAAGCTAATTGTTTGCCCTGTGACCACAGCTCTGTAACAGATTCAAGAAAAGTTGTAATTTTGTAAATTATCTAGCTTTTTTTTGGTCATAAGTACGGAGTGATATTCTTTCTTGTTTCCTATATCCCATAGTGAGGCCAGACACTCTATTTCTTGACCTATAAGAAAAATTATTTCTAGGTGTTTAAACCATCTACAAGCAAATCTTATTTCATAGACCAAATGTCAGGTAATTTTGGACTTCGAATAAAAGAAAATCCAATCCAAAATATGTAAACCAGAAGTTTTTATTGTCTCATTTGAAAGGAAAGTGGAGGTACAGGTTTAAATCAAGTAAACAATTTTGTTAGGGTTCTGGGTTCTTTCTCTTTTCCACTCTGCTATTCTCAGGACATTGTTGTGTCCTTTAGGGTAACTTCCTCATGTGTCCCAGGATGGCTACCAGAGTTCTGGACATCAGAGAGGTGAAAAAGAACAAGCCACACATAAAAAATTTAAATAAAAGTAACGACTTTTTCGTGTCATTATTTTTTAAGAGAAAAAAAGAAATCACAAAAGACTTCCTATCAGACTTGCCACATGTCTTATTCAACAGGACTGGGTCACATGCCCATTGCTCAATTGTTTACTAGAATAGGAATGGAACTCCCCTATTAGATTTAACATCAAGATTTGCCTCTGGCCTGGAAAGGGGACAAATTCCTCTGAAGCACGTGGCAAATTCTGTGTTTTATTTAAGAAATTCTGCTGCACCACAAGGTCAAGATATTTCTTTCTCTATTGATACTCTCTACACTGTCTTCTCATAATTTTGAAGTTTTGCATTTCATAGACTTTTAGTTAACACAGAATTCATTTTTATATATAAGGTTTGTAGGGATTTTCTTTCTTTCTTTCTTTTTTTTTTTTTTTTTACGATAAGGATCGTCAATTTTCTCCACCTCACTTATGAGATAGAACTTTGTTTCCCCACTATTTATTCTGCCACTGCTAGCTCCCTCCTGCCCCCCACCAGGTACCAGAAGTGCATGTACCAAGTTCTCTGTATGTGTATGTCTGTATTGGGGTTTTCTATCTTGTTCCATTAGTCCATCTATTTATCTTCAAATTAATATCATATTGTTCAAGGACCAAAGCTTTATAATCAATCTTGAGATTTGGGAGGGCAAGATGCTTCCCTCCTTATTCTTATTTTTCAAAATTGGTCCTTCATTCTTCCGTATGGATTTTAAGGTTAGTTTGTCAAATGTAGTCAAAATCTCTTTTAAAATCTGAATTAGAATGGCAATAAATTTATAAACTAATTTGGGAAAAATTGTCATTCTCAAAACATTGAGTATTTTTACCTATTAACAGTCTATACTTTCCCATTTATTTATGTCCTGAAATACATTTTTCTATTTTCTAGTAAGATACTGTACAACTTTTGTTATATTTATTACCTGCCTTAAGCTTCTGGCTGCCATTGTGGATGAGATCTTTTCCTTAATTACATTTTCTAAATGGTTCTTTATTAGGTATAGTGAAACTACTATTTTTATTTATTGCTTGTCTATCCAGTAACTTCAATGAGCTCTCATTAATTTTACTAAATCACTTATAGATATTTTTAATTTTACATGTAGATAATCATATCACTGGTTAATACTGACCATACCGTTTTGCTCATTTTTTGAGATTTCTCTCTTTTTTTTTCTTGTTTCTGGGTTTCTGTCCTGAATAAAAGCAGTACTAGTGAGCATCTTTGCCTTGTCCCTGACTTTAAAGCTAAAACTAATACAATGTTACATGTCAGTTATATCTCAAAGAAAAAGTAATGCTTCTAATGCTTCATGTTTAGTAAGACCTTTGGTTTAGATTGTTGACAAGTCTACATCTGTTTAAGAAAATTTCCTTTTGTGGGGCGCCTGGGTGGCTCAGCGGGTTAAAGCTTCTGCCTTCAGCTCAGGTCATGATCTCAGGGTCCTGGGATCGAGCCCCGCATTGGGCTCTCTGCTCAGTGGGGAGCCTACTTCCCTTCCTCTCTCTCTGCCTGCCTCTCTGCCTACTTGTGATCTCTCTGTCAGATAAATGAATAAAATCTTAAAAAAAAAAAAGAAAGAAAATTTCCTTTTGCTCCAAATTTACTGCATCTTTCTTTCTTCCTTTTTTCTTCCTCCCTTCCTCTCTACTCTCTTTCTCTGCCTCACTAGCTTTTGTAAAAGATTCATAAATAAATGTTAAATTTTACCTTAAGTTTGTGCATCTATGTTTATGACTATATTTAGCACATAGTTTTTCTCATACTATATTGCCCTTGTGAAATTTTATTATTATTATTTTTTTTTTGCCTTGTGGAATTTTAACATCAAGGTTCTTCTAGCTTACAAAAGGAGTTGGGGAGCTACTCCCTTTTTTAAATCTCTAGAACTCTTATCTAATATAGGAGTTAAATGTTCTTTGAAGGTTGGGTGGTATCTCATCCAATAGTTATATATGTTAAATCAAACATATATCTAATAAACCTAATATTAATCATTATTAAATTAATGGTTGTAATTACACTGATAAGTTATATTTATAAAATAATGTTTAATAGTATCACCAAATTAATACATTGATACTATTACTTAATATATAAATTATTAGGTTAATAAATTTCATATGTTAAGTGGGTATCATTTAATATTTAATATTTTCTTCTCATTTTATAGTTGAGGCAGCAGCTGTATTTCAGCTACTCCAATAATTGCCCTAGTTTGCCAGTTTTAGAGCTTTTCTTCTGAGCTTTTCTTCTTTCTCTGGGAATAAAAAACTCCCAGCTGATCTCAATGTATGGAGAAACACAGGCCTAGCCTTCTGACTGATTCTCAGAGAAACTTTCTGCTTGGCTTCTCCTGTCTCTCCAGGGCTCACTGAGGTGAACTGCAAATTGCCTTCCTGTGGGGTTAGGACCTTATTTCAAACATTGAGAGCAATGGGGTTCTATGTGAAAACAAGCTTTTATACCTTCCCATTGGAATCCAACCCATTCTCAGTGGTCTCTGAATAAACCTTATCCATATCTAAAATTTAAGGGAAGTTAGTTCTGGTTTGAATAAAGCACTGTCAAGCAATATCAAGAGCCATTAATCCATGCTGAAATAAGAAAGTAGAGGAGATGGCAGAGGGTCTGACTTATACCATTTGAGGGTCCTTGCTGATGTTTGTAGGTCACCATAGGCTTCCAAAAGAAGAGGCTGCATGGACAAGACCAGGTCTTCCCTTCCCTTTGTGAGATCTGGAACTAACCACAACATCTCTGACCTTCTTAGGTGACTTTTTCTCCAGCTGGGGACTTGAGAACTACCTTTACCTTGTAGATATGAAGCCAGCGTGGACAGCACAAGTTCATAATCCCAATGCTGAATCTTCTTTCCATCAGTTGGGGAATAATGGGCTTAATCAGGCCATTCAAAAGGAAGATCACTTGATCCTTCATATTCATTTCTGAGTTTTATTTTCCCTTTACTTTCACCTCTATTCCCTGAAATCAGTATTGCCTAGAAATTCTTCCTACCACAATTATGTTGCTTTCCCAGAAACTCTGAAGCCTTCCCAGCCCACACCCAGGCCCCTGCATGCCACCATTCTTACTCACCGCTCCTGCGGGTTTTTCCAAGACAGAGAAGATTCAAAACACACTCTTTGAGGCAAAATGGCCCCAGGAGGAGATTCGTGCTCACATAACAGAGTCTGACAAGGAGTATAGCTTATTCCGACCCCTCTCCCATATCAGGATACATATTTGAGAGGAATTGCCAAGTATTAAATTAAAAAAGCATACAACTTCATTCTCGTGGTTTTTGTACCCCATTTCAGACAGGCCTGGACAAATTCTACTAATTCTATTGTAAGTGATGGCTCTGAAAGCATTTCCAGCAACTTGAGGGAGGAAGGAGACAGGCAAGGTTGGGGAGAGGAAGGCTGGGTAAGATAAGCCTAATGGGCTGTAGGGGGACCACCCAATCTGCTTAGGAAGTTGCTGCCACTCACCCTTCAGATTTTTTGAAAATCTGCTGTGGAGGTAAATGTTGGCAGGGGTGAGGCGGTACACAAGTGAGGAAGAACGAAGGCGTACCTCCCTTCTCCAAAGTGAGGCTAGCTTCGTTCTGCACTCCTATGTGTACAGAGATTAGCAGTGTCCCTCTGCCGGCGGAACCAAAGGACAGGATTTGGGCTTTAGTGTACTGGTACTGGGATTGATTAAACTGGACCTAAGAGTGTAAGTTTTCGGTGTTCAAGGCAAAGTCTGGGGCTGTAAATATGGATGGATCTTAAACTTTAAGCCCAAAGCTGACCGCAAAGAGTAGAATAAGTGCTGGAAGAAGAGTGAGTAACTGGGCCCAGAACAGGTGTGGGAGGTGAAGTCTGGAAAAATCCTTCAGAAAATGCCTTTTAAGGAGGCATCACAATAACCATATGGTTCAGAGAAATCTGTACCAGGGCCCAGCCATCTTAGGGGATTAAATCACAATGTTTCATCCACATAGAATGGACGTATTAGAAGAGGAGATAGTTACCTCCAGAGATCAACGGACACTGTGTCATAGCTGTAATCATGCCTGTAATCTCTGAAATGCTAAGGTAAAAAAATAGAGGACCTTAGGGGGTCTGTTGTGGAATCAGAGCCGTGGAAAATTTACAGAAGAGGCCATGATTAAGCAGGGTTTGAAGTGATGCTGGCAGATAAGGGTGTGGGAAAAGCCAAGAGAACAGCATGTGCAAAGATACGGGGACGTGACACAACATGGTGTGGATGGAACCATAGAAGTGAGATCATTCCAGAAGGGAGGAGGCAGGGGTAAGGGAGAGAGTCAAGATTGGAGAAGAGGATCCATGGGCTGGCCTAGTGATGGAGGGCCTCAAATTCCATGCTAAGGAGCTAGGTTTGTTTGGTTTTCATTAGGGAGTGTGGAGACACTGATGTATCATAACCAGGGCTAGGTCCCATGTTAGGCAATTCCAGCACTCCAAAAGATCATGGAGATTAATTGAGTAGATTTCTTAAAATTAATGATACTTGTTACCTGTCTTTTATTCTGATCCACTTCCCACCCCCGCCCCCAACACCTCCCAAAGACTTCAGCACATAGTTTAACTCTCCTTTCTGATTTTAGCTAAAACTCAGAAAGTTGCATGATTCTCTGAGATTAGATCTGATCAGCAGATAGTGATCCATTTGTTTTATTGCTGTTTTCTTTGTCAGTTGGATTTGAGTTTATCAATTAGTCAGTTTCTTTGTAGTGGAAAACTGCACTTGTAGCATTCCAGGGACAAGCCTTAGTGGGCAAGTGAACCAAATGAATCACCATGAGGCATGTGAGGTTGTGGTTGAGAAACAAATATCTGTGATACATGCCATTGACTCAGGTTATGACTTTTTGGCCCGTGGATATCTGGTGTCAACCCTCCTCTCCCCGCCCCCTCCCCCACCCCCAAAACATGGAATGAGTAGACAAAATGTTGGTCAGAAGTTGAGCATTTATATGAAAACATCTGCCCCAGCTTTCTAATTTGTGAGTAAAAACATTGTAAATGCACCTACAAAGAAACACTTCTGGACCAAGACGTTAAGATCTTTGAGGCCTTTTTGAAAATGGAAATGATGAACATTCCCTCCTAACTTCACCTATTCAGGAAAAAGCTGGACACAGACCTAACTAAGTGAGTATTATGGTTGAGGAATAGATTTTTTTGTTTTTGGTCCCCTGGCAGAGGAAAAGAAAAGTATACTTATGGTGCGATGACTAGTGCTGATGGAAACACATAACCTAGGTATAGGGACCCTGGTGAAGGGTGGAGGTCTGCATCTTGGCCCCGAGGACCTTGTTATCCAGGATCCTGGGCTCGGTGTTGTGTAGGCAGATGGCACTGGATAATGCCAGCAAAAATGGTTCCTTGGTGTTAGCAGGCTTCTTGGAAGCAAAGGCAGATTTCTGAAAAGTGAAAATGATGCTCAAAGGCAAGGTCCTTTGCAAGGTCTCTTTACCTGGCTGGAGGCTCTGGCTTGATTCTGGGATGAAACTTCAACCTGTGCTTTGAAAGCTGGGAATACCCATCTGCTTCAGAAAGGCTTAATTGTCAGAATCAACACTCTGAAATTATAAGCTCATTTTTGTTATTATTACTTGTAATTTGAGTAGAGTTGACACACAGTTACATTAGTTTCAGGTGTACAATATAAGGATTCAGTAAGTATATACATTATCCTATGCTCACCACAGTGGAGCTGCTGTCTGTCCCCATAAATTGCCATTCAGTCTCATTGACTGTATCCCTCATGCTGCACCTTTTATTTCCGTGACTTCCTCATTCCATAACTGGAAAACTGTGTCTCCCACTCCCCTTTGCCCATTTTGCCCATTTCCCTGCCCTTTTCCTTTCTGGCAACCATCAGTTTTTTCTCTGCATTTATACGTCTCTTTCTGCTTTTTTGTTTGATAAATTCATTTTTATATGAAAGAAGTGATTAAAGAACTTACCCAAAGAATCAGAGCTCCTAAGTGGATAGGAGAGTATTTAAGTCTTCTCTGACTGGCTCTACAACAGCTCTATCTAACGGAAATATAACGCAGACCACATATTTTATTATTGTATTTATTGAGGTAAGCTTAGTATACCACATTATATCAGCTCCAGGTGAACAACACTACCATTTGATATTTGCATTTATACTATAAAGCGATCATCGTCATAAGTCTAGTTATCATCCTTACCATACAATTGACCCTCGTCACCATTTTGGCCCACCCCCTAAAACTCTTCCCCTCTGATAACCACTAATCTGTTCTCATTATCTAAGAGTTTTGTTTTGTTTGTTCATTTGGGTTTTTTTGTTGTTGTTGTTTAGATTCTACATGTAAGTGAAATCATATGGCATTTGTCTTTCTCTGGCTGATTTCATTTAGCACAATATCCTTAAGGTCCATCCATGGTGTCACAAATGGTGAGATTTCCTTCCCTTTTTCTGGATGAGTAGTATTCCATTCATTGTATATTTATATACACATCTACACATATATGTACACACACATATATATCACATTGTTGTATATACACATCTACAGAGATATCATATATATATGTGTGTATGTGTGTGTGGGTATATATATATATATACCACATCTATATTTATTCATCCTTGACAGACACTTAGGTAGTTTCCATATCTCGACTATATAAATAAAGCTCTGATGAACATAAAGGTGCATATATCTTTTCTAATTAGTATTTTTGTATTCTTCAGATAAGATAACCAGTCATAGAATTGCTGGACCATATGGTAGTTCTATTTTTAATTCTTTGAGGAATCTCCATATTGCTTTCCTGTAGTGGCTGCACCAGTTTACAACCCCACCAACAGTGAATGAGGCTTCTTTTTCTCCAAAACCTTTCTAACACTTGTTATTTCTTATCTCTTTGATGTTAACCATTCTGACAAGTATAAGGTGATATCTCATTGTAGTACTGATTTGCATTTCCCTGATGATGAGTGATGTTGAGCATCTTTTCATGTGCCTGTTTGCCATCTGTATGTTTCCTTTGGGGAAAAAAAAATATCTATTCAGATCTTCTGCCCATTTTTTTTTTTAATCAAAATGTTTGCTTTCTTATTCTTTGTATATTTTGGGTATTAACCCTTTGGCAGATATATGATTTTCAAATATCTTTTCCCATTTGGAAGGTTATATTTTTATTTTGTTGATAGTTTCCTTCAGTGTGAGGAAGATTTTAGCTTGATGGAGTTCCACTTGTTTTCTTTTTGCTTTTATTGACTTTGTAGTCAGATCCACAAATATATATATGAGTGATGTCAAGGAGCTTCCATCTTTGTTTTCCTCTAGAAGTTTTATAATTTCTGGTCTTACATTCAACTCTGTAAATTATTTCAACAAGATAGTGGTTCAGTGTCATTCTTTGGCACTAGCTGTGTATGCCCAGTTTTCCCAGTACCGTTTATTGAAGGGGTTGTTGTTTTCCCATTGTATATTCTTGCCTCCTTTGCCATTAATTAATTGGCCATATATGCATGGGTTTATTTCTGGGCTCTTTACCCTGTTCCATAAGGATAAGGATTACCATAGTTTTGTAGTAGAGTTTGAAATCAGAGTCTGATACCTTCAGCTTTTTTTTTTTTTTCTTTCTCAATATTGCTTTGGCTATTAGAGGTCTTTTGTGGTTGCACACAAATTTTAAAATTATTTGTTCTAGGTCTGTGAAAAATGCCATTGGAATTTGATAAGGATTGCATTGAAGTTGTAAATTGCTGTGGGTAGTATGGACATTTTAACAATATTAATTCTTGGGGTACCTGGGTGGCTCAGTGGGTTAAAGCCTCTGCCTTCGGCTCAGGTCATGATCTCAGGGTCCTGGGATCGAGCCCCGTATTGGGCTTTCTGCTCAGCAGGGAGCCAGCTACCTCCCTCTCTCTCTGCCTACCTGTGATCTCTCTGTCACATAAATAATTAAAATCTTTAAAACAAAACAATATTAATTTTTCCAATCCATTAGCGCAGACTATCTTTCTATTTACTTGTGTTTTCTTCAGTTTCTTTCATCAGTGTCAAAGAGTTTTCATAGCCTTGGTTAAATTTTTCCCCATGTAGCATAGAATAAAACTGCTCACAGGTATTTTATTCCTTTTGATATCATTGTAAATGATATATATATATGTTTTTAGATTTTCTTTATTTGACAGAGAGAGAACAAGGATAAGTATGGGAGCAACAGGGAAGAGGGAAAAGCAAGTTCCCCACTGTGAAGGGGGTCTTATGTGGGGCTTGATCCCAGGACCCTGAGATCATAACCTGAGCCAAAGGCAGAGGCTTAACTGACTGAGCCACTCAGATACCCCAAGATCGTTTCATTAATTTCTTTTTCTTAATGGAAATATCACAGATTTCTGTATATTGAGTTTGTATCCTGTAATTTTACTGAGTTTATGTATTAGTTCCAAGTGTTTTTAATGGAGTTTTTAGGGTTTTCTCTTCTTTTTTTTTTTTCCATTTTATTTATTTTTTCAGCGTAACAGTATTCATTCTTTTTTCACAACACCCAGTGCTCCATGCAAAACGTGCCCTCCCCATTACCCACCACCTGTTCCCCCAACCTCCCACCCCTGACCCTTCAAAACCCTCAGGTTGTTTTTCAGAGTCCATAGTCTCTTATGGTTCGCCTCCCCTTCCAAATTTTTTTTTTTTAATAAACATATAATGTATTTTTATCCCCAGGGGTACAGGTCTGTGAATCGCCAGGTTTACACACTTCACAGCACTCACCATAGCACTTACCCTCCCCAATGTCCATAGCCCCCTCCCCTAGGGTTTTCTCTATATTGAATTTTATCATCTGTAAATAGTGACAGTTTTACTTCTTCCTTTCCTGTTTGGATGCCTTTTATTTCTTTTTTTTGTCTAATTGCTTTGGCTACCTTCCAGTATTATGACAAATAAAAGTGGTAAGAGTGGGCATCCTTTCCTTGTTCCATATCTTAGAGAAAAAGAATTTTAGCTTTTCATGGTTGAGTATGATGTTAACAGTGGGCTTGTCATATATGGCCTCTATTATGTTGAGTATGTTCCTTCTTTCTGCACTCTGTTAAGAGATTTTTATCATAAATGGATGTTGAATTTTGTCAAATGTTTTTCCTGTATCTGTTGAGATAATCACATAATTTTTAATCCTTCATCTTGTTAATGTGGTATATCATGTTGATTGATTTGTGAATGTTGAACATCCCTGAATTAAACTCACCTTTATCAGGGTGTATGATCCTTTTAATGTATTGCTGAATTCCGTTTGTTAATATTTTGTTGAGGAGTTTTGCATCTATCTTAATCATCTACAACTTTCTTTATTTTGGTAGTGTCCTTGTCTGGTTTTGGTATCAGGGTAATGCTGGCCTTGTCAAATGAACTTAGAAGGGTTCCTTCTTCTCCAATTTTCTGAAAGTATAGGTATTAATTTTTATTTATTTATTTTTTAATGTTTGGCAGAAGTTACCATTGCAGCCATCTGGCACTGCACTTTCTTTTTTTGGGAAGTTTTTGATTATTGATTGAATCTTCCTACTAGCAATTGGTCTATTCAGATTTTCTATTTCTTCATAATTCAGTCTTGAAAGATAATATATTTCAAGGAAGTTATTAATTTCTTCTATGCTGTCCAGATTGTTGACATATAATTGTTCATAGTAGTCTCTTACAATCTTTTATATAAATTTCTGTGGTGTCAGTTGTAACTTCTCTTTAATTTCTGATTTTACTTATTTGAACCTTCTCTATCTTTTTCTTGGTGAGTCTGGGTAAAGGTTTGTCAATTTTGTTTATTCTCTTAAAGAATGAGCTTTTAGTTTCATTGATCTTTTTATTTCTTAGTTTCTATTTAATTTATTCCTCTCTGATATTTATTATTTCCTTCCTTCTACTAACTTTGGGCTTCATTTATTTTCCTTTTTCTAACTTTTTAATTTGTGAAATTAAGTTATTTACTTGAGATTTTTCTTGTTTCTTGAGGTAGGCCTGTCTTGCCATGAACTTCCCCCTTAGAACTGCTTTCTGAATCGCATAGACTTTGGGTTATTGTGTTTCTATTTTCATTCATCTCAAAGTAATTTTTATTTCCTCTCTGATTTCTCCAGTGACCCATTGGGTGCTTAGTAGTATGTTGTTTAAACTATGTATTTGTGGGTTTTTTTTTCTGCTTTTCTTCTTGTAATTGATTTCTAGTTTCATGCCGTTGTGGTCAGAAAAGATGGTTGATATGATTTCATACTTCTTAAATTTATTGAGATTTGTTTTGTGGCCTAATATTTGATCTATCCTGGAGAATATTACATGTGCACTTGAGAAGAAGGTATGTTCCACTGTTTTGGATAGAATGTTCTGTATAACTATTAAGTTCATCTGGTCTAATGTATCATTTAAGGCTGATGTTTCTGTATTGATTTTCTTTCTGGATGATCTACCCATTGCAGTAAGTGGGATATTAAAACTCATTACTATTATTGTATTGCTGTCAATTTGTCCCTCTAAGTCTATTAATATCTGCTTTATATATTCAGGTGTTTCTATGTTGGTATGTAAATATTTACAAATGCTATATCATCTCTTATATTGACTCTTTTATCATTATGTAATGTCCTTCTTTTTCTTTTATTACTGTCTTTATTTTAAAGGAATTTTTCCACATTATGGAAACAGTGTTGTAGCAGTAGTACAATAAAGTTTTTTTTAAAAAAAGTTAAAAAATAAAGTATATTTTTTCTGATGTAAGTATAGCTACCCCAGCTTTCTTGTTTCTTTGTTTCCATTTGCATGGATAATCTTTTTTCTAACCCTTAAGATCAGTCTGTGTGTCTTAGATATGAAGTAAGTCTCTTGTAACAACATATAGTTGAGTCCTGTTTTATAATCCATTCCTCCACAGTATGTCTCTTAATTGGAGAATTTAGTCCATTTACATTTAAAGTAATTATCCAAAGGCATGTACTTATTTCCATTTTGTTCACTGTTTTCTGGCTGTTTCATAGTTCTTCTCTGTTTCTTTCTTGGTCTCTTGCTCACTTCTCTTGTGATTTGATGAATTTCTTTAGTACTACTTTTTTATTTCTTTCTTGTTATCTTTCATGTATCTACTGTAGGTTCTTTTATGGTTACCATAAGCTTCATATATAACAGCCTATGTATATACTCGTCTATTTTAAGTTGGTAGAATAAGAATAGAATAAGTTTAAGTTTAACTAAAACTTGAACTTATTCTGAAAACTCTAAATATTTGCTCCCCCAACCCACATTTTATGGTTTTGATGTCACATTTTACATCTTTTTATATTGTGTATCCTTAATGGATTATTGTAATTATAATTTTAGTGCTTTAACCTTCATATTAGCTTTATAAATGGTTAATCCACTACCCTTACTACATATTCATCTTCACCAGCAAGATTTTTGCTTTCATATGTTTTCTTGTTATTAATGCTTTTCTTTTTCAGCTTAAAGAAGTTCCTTTAACATTTCTTATAAGGTTTAGTGGTGATGAACTCCTTTAATTTTTGCCTCTCTGGAAAATGTTTTATTTCTCCTTCAATTCTGAATTTTAGCCTAGCTGGGTAGAGTATTTGTGGTCAGCAGTTCTTTTTTTCAGTACTTTGACTATATAATCCCACTGCCTTTTGGTCTGCAGAGTTTCTGCTGAAAAATCATCTCATAGCCTTAAGGAATTGTTTTTCTTGCTGCTTTTAAGATTTTTTATCTTTAACTTTTGACATTTAATTATAATGTTTTTTGGTGTGAATCTCTTTGGGTTCATTTTATTTGGAACTCTCTGTGTTTCATGGACCTGGAAGTCTGTTTCCTTCCCCAGACTAGGGAAGTTTTCAGTCATAATTCCCTTAAATAATTTTTCTGCTACTTTCCCTCTCTCTTCTCCAGGGGCTCTTATAATGTAAATGTTAGTCTTCTTGTTGTTGTCCCATAGGTCTCTTCAGCTATCTTTACTATGTAAAATTCATTTTTCCTTTTGCTATTCTGAATGGGTGAAGACTACTGCCCTGTTTTTCAAGTCACTGGTCCATTCTTCTGTTTCATTTAATCTGGTCTCGATTCCCTCTAGTGTATTTTTGAGTGCAGTTATTATATTTTTCAGTGCTGAGATTTTCTTTATTTTCTATCTTCTTGAAGTTCGTATTGGGTTCATTTATTCTTTTCCCCAGTTTGGTGAGCAACTTTATGACCAATACTTTGAAATCTTTATTAGGTAGATTATTTATTTCTATTTCACTAAGGTCTTTTTCTTAGGTTTTTCTTATTCTTGCATTTGGAACATATTCCTTTGCTTTTTCATTTTGCTTGATTCTCCATGTTCATTTGTCTCTCTGTATATGAGGTGAAGCACCTACCTTTCCCAGTCTTGAAGAAGTGGTTAAGTTATGATCCCTCTTGTTCAACCTTGCCCCAGCTCTTAGTCTTCTCTCAAATGTTTGTGGTTGTTTAAATAGTCTGATCTACTCTTTTTAAAAAAATTTTAATTCTAATATAATTAACATACAGTGTTATATTAATTTCAGGTGTACAATACAGTGATTCAACAATTCTATACATTACTCAGTGCTCATCAAGGTAAATGTACTCTTAATCTTCTTCACCTATGTCACCGTTCCTCCTAACCACCTGTCCCCGGTAATCATAAGTTTGTTCTCTATAATGAAGATTCTGGTTTTGGTTTTTTATTTGTTTGTCTCTCTCTTTTTTCTCCTTTTTTTTGGTTTTGTTTCTTAAATTCCACATACAAGTGAAATCTTATGGTATTTCTTTCTCTGACTGACTTATTTTGCTTTAATATTATACTTCCAACAACCACGTTGTTGCGGATGGCAAGATTTTAGATTTTATTCTTTTTTATGGCTAAGCAATACACACACACACACACACACACACACACACACACACCACAACTTCTTTACCCATTCATTTGTGCTGCCTCCATATTTTTAGCTTTATTTATTCTCGATAGGTCCCAGTGGTGGCGGGTCTGCCAGGACCTGTCAGTGTTGCAAAGGGAGAGATCTCAGTCAGCACCTGGGTTCAGGCTGCCAGACAGATCCTCAGGCAGAAACTTCTAAAATATCCCAATATATATAGTCCTATGGGGCTGCCATTGTAGACCCTGCTGACCTTCAGAATAAGCGATCTGGAGGCATCTCTTGGGTGAACATTGCAAGAATTGGGGCTCCTCTGGGAAGTTGTACCAAGCTACTAGATGGTATCTCCCTGCCTGTGTTCCCTGAGAGCCCCCATGTAGCCTTTATATGTTTGGCAAACTTGAAGCTTATCCCTCAAGCTGAAGCTCCAGGACAATTAAATGGGCCCTTTTCACTTGAAGACTGGAGTTGTATGTTAGCATCCCATCTGTGTGGTGCTCTGGATATGGTATCCTTCCCAGAACTGTCTTTCTGATTGTTACAGTTCTCTGGAGCATTGGGAGTGGGGCATGTGTTTGGCTCTAGCGAGTTTGTGTCCATATGCGCCTGCCTGTGCTAGCAAAGTTGGGAGGGAAGGCACTCACTAGCACCTCTATTCCTGAGGAAAATCCCAACTAATTTCTGCCCCAGGTACTTTAAGACTAACAAATGAATCACCTTCACATAGAATCCCCTTATCTCTCAATCTGCTGCCTTTGTGCCGGTTCCCAGGATGATGGAGTCCACAGGCAAGCCTCTCAGAAGTGCTTCAAATCACCCCAGTTCCTGGATCCTCTGGATGTAAGATCTGTTGGTTTCCACAGACAGGTGTTTTGGGGGCTTTGTCTGTCTAGTACAGTTTCTAAGGGTTGGGGTGACTGATGTGGAGCAAAAACCCTTAACTTCTCAGGGAGAGGCTCTGTGTTGTGAGATCCCTCCCTATTGTGGATTGCTGTACTGGGGCGGGGAAGGGGGGTTGGTAGGAGCACATCTTTGCCTCTCCTTTCCGTCTCAGTGTGGCCCTTTTATCCCTTGCAGAGGCAACTGTTCAGCTAGTTTTTTGTTCTTTTTCAGTGGGAATTATTCCATAGGTAGTTATAAGCTTGTGTCCCTAGGAGGAGGTGAGGTCCTACACCACCACCTGGTACCACCACCTAACGCCAAATATGTAATTTTAAAATTCCTTATAGCCACATTAAGAAAGTAAAAAGAAACAAATGAAATTAATTTTAATAATATATTATTTCTAACTCAATATGTTAATTATTGTGATTTTTAACACATAATCAGTATACAAATTATTAATGAATATTTTACACTCTTTTTCATACTAAGTTTTCAAAATATGAGGTGTATTTTACCTTAACAGAACATGTCAATTTTTTTTTTTAAGATTTTATCTGTTTATTTGACACAGAGAGAGAGAGAGTACAAGCAGGCAGAGGGGTGGAAGGAGATGGAGAGGCAGGTGCCTCGCTGAGCAGGGAGCCCGATGTAGGGCTCAAACCCTGGGATCATGACCCAAGCCAAAGGAAGATGCTTTACTAACTGAGCCACCCAGGTGCCCCTGGAACATGTTAGTTTGTATTAGCCAGATTCCAAATGCTCAAGAGCTTCATGTGGCTAAAGCCTACAGAATTGGGTCAGTAGCTCAGAGCTAGAGTCTCCTAAACCATATGGTTTCTCAAATGCTTCACATTGTGGGAGGGATTTGGAAGAGTGGTGATGAACACCTGGTGTCACCACTAACACCCTTGAAATGGAAGGAAGCTAAGGCAGGGCTGCCACCAGTACATTTGGTAAATTTACACAGATTTGAAATTCTTCTCCTGGGTAGACCAGCCTGCACCAGTGTGCTTGATTTGGCAAACAGAGTGCTTGCTAAAGTTTAGTCTCTCTAACAGGAATCCTTATGCAGTGAACAACTCGCACAGCTGCACATGGTGGCCCAGCTCTTTATCTTTCTTCAGTAAACTCTCCAATCATCTTCTGGCTCTTAGTAACGAACATTCATCTGTAGAGCTTCATCAAGCTTTTGTAACCTGAGAAGTAATTCTTTTCCCTCTCTTAGTTTTTACGTTCTTCTAAACATTTTTGATAGAAGCAAATGCTTCTAATTAAAAAACAAAAAACCAAAAACCTGTGTCTCTCAATGGGTTCCTTGACAAGGCAATAGATTCTCATTAACAGGACGTAGGAACCCCACAAATGAAACCTTGTCTCTTAGCTCTATCAATTGAGTGACTCTGTTTCCATATTGGCTAGAGGATTCTTTCACTCACCACAGAAACCCCAGGACCAATCCATTGCGTTGAGCTTGTTTTAGAGATGGGCCAGATGGAAAGGGTCCACACTCCATCTGTTTATCATATAGATGTGGCCATTGTCCAAATCTTATAAAATCACCAAGAGAGAATAAAACCACAAGGCGGTGCATTTTGAGGGTGATCACAGCTCTTTGGACTATTTTAAAAGCACTGTCTCTTCCATGTATATGCGTGTGTGTGTGCGTGTGTGTGTGTTAAGGGACACCTTCCAAGTCTCTCTGGATACAGGCAGATCTGGGTTCGAACTTCTAGTCTGTTACCAATTAGTTGTATCAAGGCAGGTTAATTCATTTTGCTGCCCATCAGTATCTCCATCTATGTCATAGGGTTGGCATAAGAATGAAGAAGTCATAGAGATCATTCATGCAGAGCACTTAGTACAGAGATCAGCATATACTAAGTGATTGGTAGATGGCAGCTATTATTGGTAATAATAACTTATTATTTTAATGTTTATAATATTTTATTGTTTTTAAATCTTTGACTCAGTTACAGCATTTCTCATTAGCCAATGCATTCCAAACACCCCTCAGACTTGAAACCTTGGGAAATAGTTCACAAATGTGTTTTCTGTAATATATCCTTAAGAATAAATTCAAATATCCCGGCAGCATTTTTTTTTTCACTTCAATTCAGCAAATACTCATGGAGTATTTATTTGGTTTCAGATCCTGGGCTGGGTAGGCTTGCAAAGATATGTGTACCAGGATCCCTCACTCAAGGTACTTCCTAAGATACAAAAGCTTCCCACCTGCACAGTGACTTACAGAACACCTTGCCCCACTGGACTTTCAGTACTTAGACTCCCAGAGAGTGGAAATGGTGCCTGGTTTGTAGTTGTACCTCCAGCATCTAGCCTGGCACCTGATGCATAGTGAGTACTCAGAAAGATATTTCTAAATGAATAAAAGCTATAGATGAGGGGTGCCTGGGTGCCTCAGTCCATTAAACATCTGCCTTCAGCTCAGGTCATGATCTTGGGGTCCTGGGATCAAAACATGCATCGGGCTCCCTATTCAGTTGGCAGCCTGCTTCTCCCTCTCCCTATCTCTCTGCTCCTACCCCTGCTTTTGCTCTCTCTCTCTCTCAAATAAATAAATAAAAACTAATAAAATAAAACAAAATATAAAAGCAGTAGATGATGAGCACCAACAAGAGATATGTGTATCAGTTCTAGATGTTTTCCCTTGAGTTCTATTATAGTTCATGTCCAACCATTCCCTTACCCTCACATAGCTCTATGTCCAACCATGTCAAGCTAACTGCATTTCACAATACATGATTACTCGGCTTTGCATGTGCAAGTGCACTTGCCACTCTCTAGATGTCCTTTTTACTTTGCTTGATGATCTCCTAACTATCCCTGGTATATGTCTCCCCAGTGGAACATTCTCTGACCTCTGGGAGTTAATCATACTCTTCTTGGAGTTCTCTTGGTGTTTTGAATAAGGCTGCTTCTGACATTTATAGGACCCAGGCAAGAGCATGAATGGAGGCCTGCGTACCAAATGACCAAATGCCCCTGACATTTATAGGACCCAGGAAAGAGCATGAATGGAAGCCTGCGTACCAAATGACCAAATGTTTAAGAGTTATAAATCAAGCTAATCAATAAAATATGTTCTCTCTTCCTCCCTTGTCAAATGTATCACCATAATAACAGAATAACAACTATGAGAAAATGTTTTTAAAAATATTTAAAAAAAAATTTAAAAAATTTTTAAAGACTGGAAGTTAGCAAAATATTGAAAATGACTGAATTAAATTTATCAATCATTATTAAACATTCTTTAATTTATAAACATTCTTTAATTTATAGGTTTAATTTATAAATATTGTTTAATTTATTTGGATGAGTTATAAGAAAGATATACAGAATTCACCATTATTATATATATTTTGTATAATTTTATATAGTTATTCTACAAAATAGATTTTTCTTGACTTCAGCAAAATCACTTATTATATTATAATAAAGATATTCATTTCATTTGGCAGTTATGATCTAAAAGACTAAACAATAGAATGTATTTATACATATATATACATATATATAAAATTGAATATATCTCTTGTCTATTTTACACTAAAAGTTAAAATTTTTACATTTTACATTAAAAGTTAAAATTATTTTTGTTTTCAAGAGAGTTATTTCTTCCAAATATTTCCAATTAATAACAAAATTAGAAGGTAAAATACATATGAAAATTAATGCATATCAGTAGTTTAAATAAAAATTATTAACATAAAATGATTCCATCTCCTGAAAATATTCATGCCAATGTATTGGTACTGAGATACCCATGATGCATTGACTATGGATAAGGAAATGAAGCTGATGACTGTAAAGTTCAAGGCTTGTCTCTGCCTTCTTCTCCTAACTTTCATATATTTAAATTTATTATTTTGAAAAGTTAATTAAATCTTACTAAATATTTTTCTAAAAGTAAAAGTACTTTTATAAAAAGCACCTGGGTGGCTCAATGGGTTAAGCCTCTGCCTTCAGCTCAGGTCATGATCTCAGGGTCCTGGGATTGGCCCCACATCGGGATCTCTGCTCAGTGGGGAGCCTGCTTCCCCCAATCTCTCTGCCTACTTGTGACCTCTCTCTCTCTCTCTGTCAAATAGATAAATAAAATCTTTGGAAAAAAAAAAAAGTAAAAGTACTGAAAAATCTAGTGCTCAGTAGGCATCTAATTACCTGTATAAATAACCAGTAGTCTATCTCATGCATTAATTAAATCTAGATATACATTTAAGAGTGATCTGAGTTTTTAGAATGTTGCAAATCGTTTTCTTTAGAAGCCATGTATGACAGTGTTGAAAAATGAGCAACGGAAGCATATCTCCCAGGCCACAAATCAGAATATCAAGAGAAGCAGGAAAACTGATCCTCAGGACTGCTGGGAAATGACACTCTTCATTCAACAGGGACAATGTGACAACTTCATTTGTCTCTCTCTGGTACCTGAGCACATGCACTTCTCAGGTCCTCTTCTCAGTGTCTCCCAGATGAAAGCAGGGGTTCCTCTCCAGTCTTGGGAACGACAACATCTGTATACCTTCAGGACACTCATATGCTTACAGCTCAAGGATATGGGGCAAGAAATGGAGAGAAGTGCTTCCCTGGGGGCCTGAAGGATGTTAGTCTTGAGAGCGATGTTTAGGATTACCAGACACGTGCAGGCACTGAGTGCCGGATCCTAAGTCACAGAGCCCATGAGCTCTTTAATAAAAAGTGTGTGGATGTGTGAATGTGTGTTGTGACATGCTCCATTATTTTTTTTAAAGACATATATTTATTTGAGAGAGAGAGAGCGAGAGAGTGCTTGAGCAGGGGAAGAGGCGGAGGAAGGGAGAGAGAGAGAGAGAGAGAATCTCAAGCAGACTCCTCGCTGAGTGCGGAATCCAGTGTGGGGCTTGATCTCACAGTCCTGAGATCACCACCTGAGCTGAAACCAACAGTCAGATGCTCAACGGACAGAGCCACCCAGGCACCTGGAGCTGCCATTATTTTTTTACACATTGTTACTTAGATGGAACCCTTAGTTCCTCTAGCATGAAGCCTTGAAATCACCCTGGACCTCCTTCTTTCTTCCTTCCCTTTGTTTGTTTGTTCCTTCCTTCCCTCCCTCCCTCTTTCCTTCCTTTCTCTCTTTCTTGCTTTCCTTTCTCCCTTCCCTCCCTTTTCTCTTTCTTTCTTTCTTTCTTTCTTTCTTTCTTTCTTTCCCTCTCTCTCTCTCTCTCTCACATCCTCTATGAAATCAATCTCCTAATCCTGTTGGCATCAACTTCGAAGCTCATTCTTGAATCTGACCATGTATCCAGGTTCCACCACCACCGCTGCAGCCCAAGCCACTGTTACCTTTCATCTCCTCTTGGTGCCCTGGGCCTCCTAACTTCTGTTTCCTCTCTTGCCCTCCCCTGATGGCCCCTAAAGTCCATAACAGCAGGTAGTCATCCTTCTAGAATGTAAGAAACATGTCAGTCTTGTGCTCAAATTACTTCAATACTCTCCTGTCATGTTTAGAATAAACTCTCTGTTTCCACAGTGTACAAGGCTGTTCCTAATTTATATCCTGTCTCCCTCTTTTTCTTCATCTCTTACCATTTCCTCCTGGCTTTCTGTACTCCACCAGCATGGGCCTTATACTGTCTGTCAGATGCTTTCAGCACCAGCCACCTTCAGAGCCTTCCCTTTGTCATTCCCCATATCCGGAACTCTCCTACACCTCATTCCCTACTGGCTTTTTCTAAAAAGCAAACCTTGTCCTCCTCTGTTCCTTTACTCAGCTATGCTTTTATTTAGAAGATTTATTAATCCTTGATAGAATTTTATATATCTATTTTTTTAATGTTCTGTGTCTGTCATCCAGATTTGTCATGTCAGACTTCATCTTATGTATTTCAAAGAATTGACTTACCCTCCTGGATCTGGAGATGGACATTTTACCCAGGTTTGGACATGCCTGGCCACAGTGATTGCTCTGGGGTTAGACCCATGAAGGGATTAAGTATCTGCCTAGTATCGTTACTGAAACATTTTGCAAATAGAAGTTCTGACTCTGCTGGAGTTGCTAAAGTAGAGCCATGAGTTGCCATTCCACCAATCTATGGGAGACACCGTTTAAAAAAGAAAGACAACATGGAGGAAAAAGCACTGGAAAAAGAAAAGAGAGATTCTTGAATACAGAATTTTGTACAGAATTTACAGAATTCTTGAATACAGAACACTCGGATTTTCAGTTCAATGATCCCATGAATTCATTATTTTCACTTAGGGCAATTCGATTTTCAGCAACCAAAAGATTCTGATAAATATTTTTATACTGTATTAGTTCTGTATTTGTCCACATTCTACATAGATGTACAGACAAGTGAGATTTTACTGAAGGTTTGGTGCCTTTTAAGAGAATTACCAAATGGGGGATTATAGTAATAACATGACACAATATATTAATGTTTTATTATTATGTTAACAATATAACAAATAATTGTATAATAAAAGGATAAATATCTACAACGGTATATTTTGACATTTCCCGTAGTCTAAGAGAAGCTCATCCAAAAAGTTGAAAAATTCACAGGGTGTTCCCGTATGGATATTCCACACTCCTGTCCTCATATGAGTGCCTCTCTAAAAAACGTGCCTCTTCTTCCTAAACTCTCATGGGGGAAACTCCACCCAGCTTTTGGGAAATCCTAAGGGTGAAGATGACATAAGGAAGAATGGTGGCCCCAGCAGGCCAATCTGAGGTAGCCTCTGGCATACCAAGTGCCTCGTAGCCCAAGGTGAGTATGCATATTCTAAATCCTGACTGTTTTTTTCAGGTCTTCCTTCTAGGGGGAGTTGCAGACATTCTGTCCAACAAGTGGTTCCCTTTGTCCAGCAATCAATTTTAGGATCACACACATTTAAGCACGAATGATCCTCAAAGACAGTGTCGGCTAAGCCTCGGTTTCCTAAACATACTCCTGAAGTCTTACTGAGTGCCATTAGTTCTTTTCTTTGACCCTACCCCTAACTTAGGCATGACTAAATATGATAGGATCTAAGTGGTATGCCATAATATAGTTGCTGATTAAATTTAGAGCCTAGGGATCATCTTCCTTCTCAGTGATTTGGACGAGGGAAGTTGAGATTGGAAGTTGTCTACAGAGCTGAGAGTTTCATTCTTTTACCTACCATATCTTTCTCCCCTACCAGATCTGGAGCTCCTTGAAAAATCCTAGGTATCAACCAAAGTAGTCAATAAATAGGTGTTGAATTAACAAATGAAGACTGGCATGGTTATATTTATGGGTTCATCACTCAAGAGTTTGGTAATTGACTTGATTTATATGCATTACCAAATAGAAATGGATTTGAAGTCTTTGTTTTGGGGCAAGCTCTTTGTCCAGAACTTGCTGATTAAGATAAAAATTCAGAGAGGGGAAATTAAATTAGTTCTTAGGGATCCATTAGAAGAGAATTGGTTCCCACAGTGGCCAGAAGAGGGCAGGATCCCTGTGAGAATGTGAAGGAGAGACATTCTTTGGATTGCAGAGAAGTTTCAGGACAGAGGGAACTGCCTAGAGAAGGTAGGAGTTGGAGGTCAAGATAATCTGAAGGGGTAGGATAAGAGATCTTTAAAATTCTCTTCACTTTATTCAAACTCATCATTAATTTATTAATTTATTCCTTCATCAAACATTACTGAATACCTACTATGTGTTAGGCACTGCACATGGGACTAATGATATACAGATGAACATTAGAAGCTTACAGGGAGCTTACAGACTAGCAACGTTACAGAAATGAACAAGTAAGTACATGTATAATTAGAGATTTGGGTAAGAACGATGGAAGAAAGTAACAGGACATTAAGAGAACCACTTTAAGTTGGGGGAGATGTCTCTGATAAGGTGGAACCTGAAGGATGAAGAGTCATGTGAAAAGTTAGGAGAAACATGTTCCAGGCAGAAGGAACAGTCCTTATGAGGACCTCGAGGTGGAAGGAGGTTGGAATGGTCAAGGAATTATCAGAAGGTTGATGTAGCCTCAGCTTTCCAGAAGCAGTGAGGGAGTATTTGGTGTGAGTAGATTCAGAGGAATGGAGGAGGACCTTGCAGGGTTTTTTAAGCCATGTTCAAGGATTTTTATTTTCTTGTGCAAATAAGGGGACGTCACTGAAGGGTTTTAAGCAGAGGAGTGATACCGTCTTGTTCATGTTTTGAAAGATCACTCTGGCTGCAGTGTGGAGAGTGAGAGACTTGATGAGACTTGGTGACTGGAGGTTGAGGAAAGGTGTCATGTTTTTTTTGGCTAGTTTCTGTCATGAGCAATTGGGGAAGTCTAGGGAAAGGCGGGCTGGTGATGTGAGCATGGAGGGTGGGGAGTAGAAAATCAAGAGTTCAGTGTCAGACACATTAAGTTTGTGACATCCATATGGAAATATTTTGGAGTAGATCTCTGGAGGGAGGGTCAGTGAGAGATACAAACCTGTTAATCATCCACGTATACAAATAGCACCCAAAGCCATGATTGTCGCTGACAATACAGGGGCAAGGAAGAGCAAGGGGTGACATGTCCCAGGACTAAATCCCAGGGAGCTATAGCAAAGGCAGGAGTCACAATCATTTAATATTGAGGCTGTTGTGGGTTGACGGAAAGAAAGACTTTCAGAAATTAATCTAGTCAATGGCCATGCAGTCTTTCCTCTTGGAAGGTACACTTAGGTATCATTTTCTTATTGGCACTATAACAAATTGCCATAAACTCAGTGGCTTAAAACAGCACAAACTTATTTTCTTCAGTTTCTGGAGGTCAGAAGTCCAAAACAAAATGGGTCCTACTGGGCTAACATCAAGGCATTGACAAGGCCTCATTTCTTCATTTCTCCTGAAAGCTTAGGGGAGAACCTGCACTTTTCTGGCTTCTAGATGCTGCCTACATTCCTTGGCTTGTGCTCTGTTTCCATCTTCAAAGCCAGCAAATGACAGGTCAAGTCTTTCTCATGCTGCGTTACTTTGACACTGAGTCTCCTCTCTCCGTCTTTTCTTTTTAAAGGCTCCGCGTGATTACAGTGGGCCCACCCGTATAATTGAGAACACTCTTCCCATCTCCAGAGCTACTGAGTAGCAACCTTAATTCCATCTGCAACATTAATTCTCCCTGCCCGTGGAATAGAACACAGTCACAAATTTAGCAGATTAGGATGTGAACGTCTTTCAGAGGGGAGGTCATTATTCCGTCTACTGAACCTTGCTTATTCCCCTTTGGAAAAGTGTAAAAGAGTGAACAGCACACCTCAAGTCCTAGAAAGAAGTCCTCTCTGATGGCCCAAAAGGATGGCACTTGACAAAAAGAGTGAAACTTGCTTATGTGTCTGTTTGTGCACTCACACCCAGTTGGACAAGGAAGAAAAGCCACTAGCAAAAGTTATTCCCTTGTCAACCAGAAGAGATGTTTATCTGAACATGGATCCTGAGTTATTATCATAACTAATGTCTCTGTGTTGGCCCATTTGTCTGCTATAACACAATACAATAGACTGGCCTCAGGCTGCGGTCTTTTCCATCCCTTCATCTTGCTTTTCTCAGAGCTATTTTCTATTTAGCAGCAGAATGTCCAAGTTAGACTATGATGTATACACACAGGGAATCATATACATGGTGTATACATGTGGATATTGTCTATACATTATATATATATACACACACACATATATATGTATATTATGTATATATATATGTATATATATATATATATATATATATATATATATAAAAGAAAGCCAAATATCTACGAACTTGCTGAAGTTTCAGACCAATACAAACATAAAAAAGAAAAACAGGGCAGAGTGAATAAAATAAACATTTTTATTACTTGGTGGATAAGAATTTTACTTGGAGCAAATAGGTGTTTATTTATTTACCTAATGATCCCATTTCTCTTTATTGGGGTAAAATATACCTGATGACATCTCGTGTTAAAAAAAAAAAAAGATGAGACCTTATTTTGAATGACTTAATGTATATTCTTGAAGTAAATGCTTATTCATTTCAATACTCTTTTAAAGAAATATTTGAGGCATAAATTTATATCTAAGAATCATTTTAACTCTACCCCATAATTCTGATAGGTGGTACTTTCTGTGTTGTCAGTGATACCTCATTTGGTGATGATATGTATAAAGTAATGTAATCTCAGGTCACCCAGGTGGCTTAGATGTTAAGCATCTGCCTTCAGCTCAGGTCATGATCCCAGCATCCTGGGATCGATACCTGAATCGGGCTCCCTGCTTGGCGAGAAGCCTGCCTCTTCCTCTCCCACTCCCCCTGCCTGTGTTTTCTCTCTCGCTGTCTCTCTCTGTCAAATAAATACATAAAATCTTAAAAAAAAAAAAAAAGTAATGTAATCTCTATGACATCCAATTTTTGAAAAATTTCGAGCTATCCTTGGCAGCCTAGTCTGTCAGTTGCAATAATGTTTTATATGTGCTTGAATAGGATGTGTATCTTCAGTTTGGGGAGGACAGAGTTCCATAGAGCTGTATTAGCATACTGAAACCATGATGCATGGCCTGCAACAAAAATGCAATTTTAAATTTACTCAGCAGGAATAAACTTCTCTGTCACTGGATGTAAGTTCTGGAAAATGTGATGTCTTTTTGGTGAACTCCCAAATAATAGTCCTGTTCTCACTTTGAGCCCCAAATCCCCATTTCTGGGCAGGGTCCTGCACAAGAGGTCCACCAATGCCTCAATCTGTGTTCAGATGAGATTGTTCTTCCTTCCACGCTAAGGTCTGTGGCTGGCTGTGCCCTGCCTTGGTGGGTATTGTTGGCTTCTGGGTCCTCATTTCCTCTCCCTCCTTGCATCAGCTTCTCCTTCACCTGCTTGCTGTTCCTTCTTTGCACCAGCACGCACCTGCCTTGATCAGAACTGGGAATTACCCTGGACTCCCCGTCCTACGTCCACCCGTATTTCTAACAAACATCAAGAGTCATCAACTCTACTTCCCAACTCTCTCTCACCTTGGTCCACTTCTGTCAGTCCCCGCTGCCCCTGCCTCTGTTCAGGCCACTGTTATCTCTTGCTTGCATCACTGCAATCGTCTGCGGATGGGCCCTTATCTGTTTTAACCCCTACTAACTTCTTTCCACTGGAGTCAGTGATTTTCCTGAAATATAAGTCTGATGACCTCACTCCTGTTCAACTCATTCAGTAGTTCATCATAGATCCTAGAACAACTTCAAAAACTTCAAACCTCCTAACTTTGCTTACATGACCCTTCAGGATCTAAACCCATTTTTGGGGAATTTCTCTCTAGCATCTTCTGTGATCATTTCTCTCTTCCTAAAATGAATCTGCAGTCTGGCCATTCTTGCAGGATTTAAAAGAGGCTAGGCCCTGTCACCTTGAAACATAATGTATAGAGCTTTATGTCTTTGAGACTGATGATATTTCTTGAGTTTATATATCTTAACTCCCAGAGAATGGAATGATGGAAAAAAGATTATACTCATGTGCTCACACACACACACACACACACACACACACACACACACACACGTATGTAAATACCTATATACATATATGCATATTTGTATACACACATATTTACATACTTACACGTATGTATGTATAATAAATAAGATAAATATATGGAAAAAGTACATAAATGTGTATATATATGATGGGAAGTACAACAATCAATGATGCTTTTAAAAATTATACATAGATGGGGGCGCCTGGGTGGCTCAGTGTGTTAAGTCTCTGCCTTCGGCTCAGGTCATGATCTCAGGGTCCTGGGATCGAGCCCCACATCGGGCTCTCTGCTCAGCAAGGAGTCTGCTTCCTCCTCTCTCTCTCTGCCTGCCTCTCTGCCTACTTGTGATGTCTCTTTCTGTCAAATAAATAAATAAAATCTTTAAAAAAAATTGTATGTAGTTGTGTGATTACAGATGGTAGATTAACCAACACATTAACTTCTTTTTCATCTCTAGGCCCCATTAGGATCTTAGTAAAGCCATAAAAAAGTATGTATCCCTGAGGATAAAAAGAATGGAATTAGGGCCAATGGCAGATAAAAGATTTCTACACAATCCTGGAATACAGATTTAGCAAATTTAGCAAAGGAGGGGAGGCTGCCTTTTTGACTCCACGCAGAGGGAGACAGGGACAAAGGAAATCAGATTTTCCCAGAGGACTCCTAGAAGGACTAAGCGCTCAGAATGCCAGGCAGAGTAGCGGTTGATATTTAGGCATAGGGCTGACACAGGGAGAGAATATGAGTCAGCTGACTGCCATCCATTTCTTTGGACATAAGATATCAATAACCTTGTTTCCGTACTGAGCCGAGAAGTCAGAGGTGACTTCCCAGGAGATCCGAAGAATCTCGGAGAAAAATAACAACCCCACATACCTGGTGTAGGAAGAGTTAAAAAGATAAAATCAAGAAAATCTCCCAGAAAACAGGACAAAATGATAAAGACAGAAGACTATATAAAAGACAATCCTAGCAGTGTGAAGGATTAAACCAGCAGGATCAACAGCTGACCGGCGGGGTGTCCGAAAAGACAGGAGAGAGAAAATGAAGGTGAAGAAAGTATCAAAGGAAAAGAAAAGGAGATCTCCCAAGGTTAGAGTCTGTTCAAATAATCAGCTTCTCAGTGCGACGTTCCCTGGTCAACCTCTTTAAACTGCAGCCCCTCTGCTCGGTGCTGTGTTCTCCCTCCCTATTCAGTTCTTCTCCCTTGAACTTGTAACCACCTGACCTACTACATATTGTACTTGTTCATCTAAACTCTCTCTCCCCACTGGAATATCAGACCCCCAGGCAAGGAGCTCTGTCAGCTTTATTCACGGTGGCATCCTCAGTGCCTGACTGCTGCTTGGCGCAGTAGGTCTTCTGTAAATTATTTGTTGAGTGAATATGTAAGTCAACGATGCCTGAGATCTAGAGTCTCCTCTGTCATGGAGAGAAGTCAATGGATAATGCCTCAAACTGGTTCATCAATAAAAATATGTAAAGCTCATAGTTTAGAAATATGAGACAACAACCTGCAGGCACAGCTAACGGAGTTAAAGGCCCTGAACCGCACCTCAGGGCTGGGATGGGCGAGCAGGAACGAGAGCAGGCAGTCACTGTTAGTGTTCATAAGTTTTTTTGTGAACCATTTGCTTTTTCACCATGAGCCTAAATGGTTTGTTTTATTAAAAAAAAAAAAAAAAAGAGTATGCCTTAGAAAGCATTTTTAAAAATTTATTTAATGTAAATATGTCATATCAATGATAAAAATAGCTAAAATTTATTGAGCACTTATTACATGCCAGGCATTGTGTTAGGCTTTACGATGGATTATTGGAGAATGTATTATATATCTGTTGTCATTTTGCATGGATTGAAAACATCTGGATTTCACCTAAAAATAGGAAAAAAACCTACCCTCAGACCAAAAATATAAATATTTAGTAACTTAAACTCAGCTGAATAAATTTTGCTTATCAATCCTCATAACAAAGATACAAATTTGATATGCCTCTTCACATCCTTAAAATGCAAGAAAAAAATCCCACAAATATTTTTTAAATCAAGCTTTTATTCCCTAGGAAATGCTTGTAGACCCGCAAACATGCCTGCCCACGGGATTTGTTGCAACCAGAACTGTAGAAAGTAAAGGGAAAATTGTGTGGAAGCTCTTCTGGAAACATCTGTGGGTGTCATTTGCTTACTTTCCTGCCACTCTTGTCTCCACTCCACATTTCTCTGGAAGTCTGTCATCTGGAGGCTAAGTGACCTTTGTTGCAGGAAATTTATGAGATTTCCACAACATGAAATGACTTCTGACGAAGTCGACTCTGGGCCCCAGCTGATCCACTTCCTCTGGGCTGGGCCCGGGGTTTTCAGCCGCGCTGTCCTGCACTGGTCCTTGAGGAACACGTGGAGCCATTCACCACTGCAAATCATTCCTCAATCATTCCAGAGGTGAAATTTAACATTGCTAGTTGTCAAAAGCATTTTTAGCACGATTCTTTTATTTAGATGTTTCTGGTGTTTAGACTGTGCTATGGATCTGCTGGGAGCGCCCTCTCCTTCCCTTTTCCCTTTTGCTTGGCTCAACTCCTTCCCACCTCTCGGGCTTCAGCTTAGTCGTGTCCTACCCCCACAGGAGGCTCTTTCGGCGATGACACAACCTCAGTGGGACTCCCGTACCTCCCCTTGCTTCCGGAACATCCCTCTGACATTTCGTGTCATATACTGCATTGTCACTGTCATTTATTTTTGGTCTCTGCTGGATCTGTGGCTCCCTGCGTGCAGACGCTGGACTATTGTGTCTTGCTCGCTCCGGACGTGGCAGAGTGCCCTGGTACTAAGTTGGAGTTCAGTAAGCATTCATGGGGTGAATGAATGGTCCAGTGAATGAATGAACGAACGAATGAATGAAAGCATCTGTCCCTGTGTACAGGTCCTCCGTAGTCTGCGTGGACTGAGCATGCGTCAAAACTCACAAGCAATACAACTGCACAGCTGAGCTGAAAGTTGCTAAGTCATAGGTTAATGAGTTAAAAACATTGGCTTCAATCCCAAAGCTAAAGGAAAACGAGATAGAAGGCTGTGCATTTTTCTTGTGCTTCATAGGAAATGAATATTTCTCCACTCTTTTTCTCCAGCACTTTCCTAAGTCAATTGAGAATGCATCACGTAATTGTACAGTCCAGTCAAAGAAGAAAGTAAAATATTTGCAAAATGGTTTGCTCTTCACGCTATCACCTAGCCTCTTCTTTACGGCTGGACGAATAGGTGAGGGAAAGTAGTTACTTCTTCAGAGTCTTTCAAAAATCGTTAGCGAAGGCCACGTGGAAAACTGAATTCACCTCATCACTCATGAGTTCTGGGTTATGTGAAGTGAAATGTTTTCAGTGCAGCCCCTCCCCCACCTACTCCCACCCCCTCGCTGGGACCATGAGATGCTCTGGAAGAATCAGGCTTACTTCCTGCTTCTCTATAGCTCTTCATGGGGCCAGAGCTGAATACCCTCACAAATGATATGAAAAAGTTGAAAGAGAACATAAAGGTTTTAAAATTCAAATCAAGGGTTATGGGGAAGATGATTGTTTCAGGGGGTGTGGTCATTCTGTGATCACTGCGTAGTTGGGCAAGATTTTAATTTTTGGTGTAAGTTAGGGGACAAGCTAAGCAATGACAAATCAAAGGAAAACATTTTTGGGGGGGGAACTGCCTTCTAGACTTGTAAAGGAGCAGTAAGAAGAAAGAATTACTCTACTTGGCTTATGTGATGGTTTGTGTGTCTTGTATGCGATGCTGGATTTTCAGTTTATGTGACTCTAAAAGACAGATAAGTCAGGATGCTATTGACAATAATCATAGGAAAATTGTCATTGATAGGGAAGACTAGATTCTGCCTCAATACCTATTTTTATATGGCAATTGTTCCTTCTGTCAGAAAAGTATTTCTTTTAAACAAAATGTATCTTTGACTCAAATGATGTTCCAGAGATACATAGAGTTAAAAGTTGAAAAAGAATTGGTCACAAATCTTTGTGTGTGTTTTTTAAGATTTTTATTTATTTGTCAGAGAGAGAGAGAACAATCAGGGGGAACAGGAGGAAGAGGGAGAAGCAGGTTCCCTGCTGAGCAAGGAACCCAGTGTGGGGCTAGACTCTAGGATCCTGGGATCATGACCTGAGCCAAAGGCAGACACTTAACTGACGGAGCCACCCAGGTATCCCACTGGTCACAAATCTTTATCATGCCATCCATTATGACCACAACAGCCACACTATCTTTCACTTATCCAAGGGTGATAATAAGTTATGTTTCATTCACCTTTTTTTAAGTTTATTTATTTTTTATTTAGTAATCTCTACACCCAATGTGGGACTTGAACACACAACCCCAAGATCAAGAGTCATATGCTCTTCTAACCAAATCCACCAGGCGCCCCTCATTCATTTACTTTACTAACTCTACTTTACATACCAGTCTCTGGCTTGAATTATAATTGTTATTATAATAATGGTTATTATTGCTTAATTATGACTAGTTGTATTTTCATATTATTTTAAAATTAAGAAATCCCCCGGAATTGTTAATGTAAAGTGATCTATATACAGGTATACACCATCTCCAGCAGCTGTGAAGTACACGGTTTCTCTCATGAAACTACTATTGATTCTGAGGTGACTATTTTGCTCTTTGTTGGCTTCAAACTCTAGTAGGTTCTATTAGAGTACAGGAAGTTGCTTGTGTCTCTAACCTGAAACTATAATAGGAAGTTGTGCACACGTGAGATGTGGGACAGGCAGGAAGCCTTCTCCCCATCTAGCACTAGCTTCCTGTAGAGGCCCTTCTTCTGGATTCACTCCCCTTCGAGTTCATTCCTTTGTGTTAAGCTTTGTGGACATCTGAGTATCACAGAGTCTTAGACTTTTAAACCTAGGAGGAATATTAAAGATGGATTGAAGCACTCTCCTCAGTCTATAGTTAAGGAAACAGAAACTCAGAGCTTTGTCCATGGTCTCAGTCTGAGAGCTGTAGAACCAAGACTAGAAGGAAGGCCTTCTGAAGGGCATTTTACTATGTTCATGCATTCATTCATTCTCTAACTCATAGCATAATCAGGATTCTTCTAGGTGCAAGTGAGAAAAACCCAACTCTGACATACTTCAAGAAAAGAAGAAACTTTACGAGCCTTTGAGCACGATAGAATCCAGTGGGTCAAGCAATGTCTTCAATGCATGGTCTGTCTCCCAATCTTGTCACCATTTTCGTCTGTGCTGGCTTCATGGATGGATGGCAACGTGCTTCCCCTCTTACCACCCTTCCTTTAGAAGTTAGAAGCGTGCAACCTGCTAGCTTTAGTTCTGCAAGAGTGAGAAAGGCTCACTTTCCTAGTTGGTCCCTAAAAAGTGCTGATATTAAGTCTCATGGGTTTACGATGGGTAATGCACCTGTCCCTGAACCAAAAGGAAGGGCAGGTGCACTCTTGGCAAAGGAAAATAAAATCGGTGCTGAGTAGTTCAATGCAACCAGTATTTGCTTCATCTACCTTCTATGTCTGAGAACTTGTGCTGGGTGTCTGTGTAGTATCTGTTGTTATTCCATTCTTTTAAATTAGTTGATTCTTCAAAATGAGCATGTGGGCAGAAGGTTGGACCAACAGAAATGCAGCAGAGGAAAGATTTTTTTGGATGTGTTGAGGGGGTGATGGGGAAGAAACAGGGAGAGGCTTGGGGTGCAGAGCCCTGCCTAAGGGGGGAAAAGTGAGGCCTGAATGAAGGTCAGTAGGTGCCAGAGGACTGGAGAGATCTGGAAAAAGACCATGTGATGAGCCAGCAGGGAGAATCCATCTGCTTAGCCCCGGGGGTGACCGAGCATGGTTCATTCATTCAAGTACTTTCCGGAGGGGCGACTGTGGCCAGCTACTGTGCCAGGTGGTAGGGACACAGAGGTGGCAAGGCAATCCTCACGTTGTACCAGCAGTGCATTACACAAAGATCAATGCAGTGATTGCCAGAAGGGAGGAGTCTAGAATGTTCCAAGAGAATATACACTGAAAGGAGCTGGCTGCATGGAGTTGAGAGAGCAGGCAGTGAGGCAGGCCTGGAGAAATAGCCTGGAGAAACATTTGAAGTGAGACTGGAAGGACTAGGAGGAGGTTTGCTAAGGGACCAGGACAAGGGAAAACACTCCAGGCAGAGGATATCCAGAGCCCCTGAGAAAGTGCTCAAGGTTACAGAGAAGAGACTGGTGCATTCTGAGCTCTCCTAGGAAGGTTGGCCAGCGGTGGGGCACAGAGTGAGGGAGGCTGGTAAGAGCTCAGGCTGGAGAAGGAAGCTGGAGCCAGACTAGACTACAATTTGGGTCGTAGGAGAGATTTTGAATTTTACTGACAGCCTTAGATTTGTGTTTCAGAAAGCCTTCACTTGCTGTGGGTAGAGAAAGAATGAAATGCGGCGTGACTACACAGTCAGAGCGCCCAGGATTGGTGGTGGCTTGGCTTGCAGTAGTGACAATGGAAATGAAGAGAGAACAGTCACATTTGAGAGGTATTTGGAAATCTTGGTTTTGCAAAGATGACTTCTGCAGTCATTGGTCAGGCAGTGCAAAATAACGGTGGATTTGTGAAAGTTTCACATTTTCATTAGCTGGTCGAATTGTGGCTTTTATTTTCCATGACAGTATTAAATCAGCTGGGGATTAGGCTGAACATAATTGTTTTATGGCTAAATGTATCCCATTGTAATAAACAATGGCCATATATCAGCCTGCCGTGTGCCTGATTTAAGAGTACAAGACCACAGGGAACTTGGTTGAGCCTACAGATTTGGTGACTAAACTAAAGATCAAGGAATGGGACTTTAAACTCTGGTGGCCCTGAAGAATGTTCTGGGTTCAACAGCCAGCTTGCTTGCTGCAGTTTAGATAATCCCTTAAATCTGTTGGACTCACATTCTCCTGATGCATATTCTTGGATTGATAAATGGGACAAGTGGTCGGGTTGAGATAGACATTCAGTGGTGGGACGAAAGAACTCTGGTATGGATGGGTGTGAAGACTCGGAAAGCGAGCATGCTGCCATTGCGGTGATCCCCTGGAAAGCTGACTTTGCTACATCAGGAGCTGGGAGCTATGCACCAGGAGGAGGGAGACCACCGAGAAGATCAGTACCCCCAACACTGTGATACTTTCAACCGAGGCCAAAGACAAGAGCTGGGAGTGACCAGGGCTGACGACTGGACTGAAATGGCAGAAAGTGAGCCTCCCCTTAAGCAAAGCAAGCCATGGGACATCAGGGATCCCTGAGAGCAGCGCTGTAATGGGGGTAATTTGTATTTGGCTGATTTTTTAGGGGTGATTCCTTAGTAAGCAAATCAAGTGAGATCAAATGTAGCGCAAGCCACAGTGGGGAGAAAGGAGTCTGTATGTATATAAATGATTTCTATGCATGAAATGTGCAACCAAAATGGGGTTTGAAAACTCTGACAACTTTTTGCCCATGATGTTTAGATAGCCCTTGTGTGCCAAAGATCAAATAATGACGGAAACCAGGGGGAAAAAATGTTCGCTTTTAGCCCACCCTGCGGCCAGAAGCAGGATAAAGGAAATAATAGCTAACACTATGGGGCATCTTCTACATGCTAAGTGCTTTTACTTATTTCATATGTACTGACTTAGTTAATCCTCTTAACAGCCTTCTTAGACAGAGGTTATTATTTCTACTGAAAAATGAACAGACGGATCCCAGGACCATTATGTGGTTTGCACAAGGTCCCTTGCTAGTTAGCGGCAGAGCCAAGATTCGCACCTACCTGTCTAGTTCCAGAGTCCCACCTCTCGCCTCTCCAGGGCATGAGATGCCTTGTATGGTGTTTGTGGGCATCAGTCACCACATGCTTTTTGAAAGGTGATTGAATTACCTGAATTTCAATATTAACTGAAGTTAACTGCCCATCTTGGAGTGCTGTAGCTTACATGACTTTTGAGGTTCCTCGGAGACCTGGCAGAAGTGCCCGGCAAAAGCGAACACCAATCAGTAATATAGTTTGAGAGGACCCTGGGGGTTCTGAGGCCTCAAGGATTACGGGGAAACTTGTGGCCGTGCTTTATAAGGCTCATCCTTCCTCCCATCTCTCTAGGGCATCAGAGGACGGTGCTGGATTTGTGGCTACCACTCCTCTGCCCCCCCGCCACCCCACCCAAGCAAGTTTCTTCCAAACTAGGCACCCCACCATCTAGGTCCTGGTGAAGGAGCATTTTCAAATGCTGTTATCCCCCATTTCCCAGAGTATATGCTTCAATTAGGATTAGGGTAGCCACAAAACAGGTGAAATCCAAAAGTGAGAAAATAGGTGATCAGATGAGAGGAGTGGAGGATGTGGGACGAGCAGGTCACAAGGAGTCAGCCCCCGTGTTGACAGAAGTACAGGGAAGGGATTAGGGCCCTGGGAAGGCTGGTGGGAGGAAGGCAAGGGTCTGGCCTTTCCTAATCCCTTCCCCATACTTCCATCAACATGTATCAACACTCACTGGGTGAGTGATGTGGTGGTGAGTTATCAAGGTTGTGAATCTGACTTGGGGGCAGAAGGTCAATTTGCAAACTGGATACACAGTGGGTCATGGACCTGCACCTGGCCCTTGGTATGACAGTAGGGCAGAGGGTGGCTGGCTGACCCCTGAATGAGGAGGATGGGGAGAGAGGAGCCAGGCGGAGCGTCCTATCCACAGCCATTTCCCACACTTCAGGCAGAGCACGGCCAGCCCGGTTTCACAGATGGTTAAACTCAGACTATGGGTATAGACCTCTGTTGTTGCCTTTTGACTGTCTGGACGTTGCCCGTCTGCATTCCATATTTCACAAGGAATTTTTATTCTTTTCAACTTCTTTTCCCCCTTTAGGCCGGATTTCCTAGACCTGAAGAGTGATGGCTCAAGGTTGACCTTACCTAGTTCTGAGAATTTTCTTGTTCAATCAAAAGTCATCCTAGGTCAATTGTGCTTGATAAGAAGCATGTCCATTCTGTCCTCTTCCCCACTCTTGAGCTTCTTATCACTTCACCTTTCTGAAGTTTCCTTCACTAATCTCTGGTCTGAGCTCCCATCACATCATGCTGGCGGCAATGCCATTCATTCTTGAGTTGTTTTTATTACTGCCCATACTTCTAAACCACTTCCCATTCCTGAATTCACTGAAGAGTTGCGTACTCCTAGCTCTGTTGAAAAACCAGCCCCCCTCCCCACCTCCCACCTATGAAAATGCTACACTGGCTGAGACTTACTGTCCTCCTAACCCAGGATCCCTCTCTGTTGGTAACACAAAATCTCTTTTGCGAGAGGACCTGCAGTTCATCTCTGGTATCGGTGAAGAGTTCAGGATGCCTCCAACCACCTTCAGGGTAACTCAGTAAGGTTCTATTTAACAGCTCCCCTCCCCCTTGGGTCCAGCTCCCTGGTGAGGAGTTCTGGCTCTTGATGGACAAGGATGAAATCTCCTTTACTTTTATTATACCAAACAATCTCTGGCACATACTAGGGGTTCCAACGCAATTTGAAAGCATTGGCTGATTTTTTGGGACAACCTCCTTGACCTTAGGTTTGAACTTACAATGCTTCTTCACATAAGAACTTCCGTCCGTGAACTACTAATTGTGTGAAAGCAACCGTTTAATTTTTCTGAAATGAAAAAGAAAACCCAATTCAGAGATCATTTAGTGAGTATCAAGTCTACACTACGGTAAAAATTTTAGCCTCTTCCATCTAGTTATTCTAGTCTGGGTGTGATGTGTCTGTCCTTTCTTACTGTTTCCTTTTTCAAGTCAAAGATTCTCTGTTGGTGTATTTTCATTTTCCAGAAGTAATTTCTTCTTATGTGCTTTTCTATGTTAATAAAAATGAAGAAACTAAATATGGGTTATATTAACTACATTTGGTCTATTAATAGACTGACCTAATGATCCACTCCAGCAGGAAATGGCTTTCCCTCCCCCAAATTCTTGTAATTTGTTGCCTAAGCAATATATTTAGTTCTTTGCCCATCCTGCTTGGATTTCTGTACCTGCGTAATTTTCTCCAAGGAGACGATCTTTTGAAGGGGCACTCAAGAATATCAGCTGTGAAAATAAAAGACCGAAGGAGTCAATGAATTTGACAATGAATTCCCCAACAGGAGATGTTTTCATACGGGGAAGTCCTACTGAAGAAGCTAAATGAAGAGCTATAGTGACAGTGGGGGTGGCAGTCCAAAGCAGAAAATTTTTGCCTGCGAGAGTCCTGGATTTATTGACGATCAGCAGTTGAGATGTAAAGGTGATCTGGAACTTGATGGAATCATTCTGACCCTGGGTATGGTTCTTAGAAAAAGAGAGACTCCTATCTAGAGAAGCTCTGTGCCTTTCATTTCTTATACTCCTCGCCAACCTTTTGGCTCTCCTGCAAATGTTACTCAAAAGGTAACTTTTATATCCTCAGCCACTTTTACCAACATGGTAGATGCCATCCTTCGGTAGAAATTCTCTAGTTTTGAACCACAGTGCATTCTTCCTTTACCTTTATTCTAAGGTTGTTTGTAGGATTAAATGCCAGACCGTGAGAGGTGAAACCAGGGCAGTTGATTTAAGAAGTACAATACTTTAGAAAGTGACATCAATGTATGTAGAACTGTGGGGGCACAACACGCGGGGGGAGGGGCGCGACAAAATGACTTGCGAATGTCTCTCTCCGTGACCTGTTTTTGACCAAACTTTATTAAGCATTTAATGGAGTTATGACAAAGAGTAGGAACCAAAACACATGGGGATCACAGAGGCTGTTATGTTTATTGTGTAGAACAGACAGTGATAATCCACTAAAGAAATATTTTCAACAAGCAAGCGATTCAAAGTACAATCATAGACAGCAACTCTACATGAAGAACAAAGAGTAAAGTTAGAAGACACTCAGAGGAATGGGGAGAAAGTCAACTGCAGTTAAACGTCTTGATACTTTTCTCCTGCAAACATACCTAAACTTGCAGAAATGGTAGAAAAGTTAAATGTCCAGTCTTACTTAGCTGAGACCAACAACAGCAAAGAACAGTCCTATAAAATTTATCTCCCACAAAAATAAACTATATATATAAAAATTTTATGATGTTCTTACTGTTCCATTGGCCACAAGCTTTTTTTTTTTTTTTTTCAGTATGAAAAATGAGGTATACTGGGGCTTAAGAGGTAGTAGTGTGTTTTGATTGTACAACGTATAGAAAATAAAAGAGTAACTTCATCAGAGGTGAAAATCGCTCGGTGCTCCGAGTTTGGCCAATATGAGCAACTTGCTTCAGTTTTCTGAGGTGGCCAATGAGGTCTCGAAGGGGCCCAACCGAGGATATGGAATGGGACTTTTATTTTTACGAGCCACTGTTTCTTTACTTATTTCATGCACAGTTAACAGTAAGGTTGAGTTTTAATTCTCTCCATAGCTCCTTTGGTGATTCCCAACAGTGAGCCATCTGCCAGTCTCAGAGAGGTATATGGGCTCTGAAATGACCTCCCTGAAGCAGCTGGAAGAGAGATGATTATGAGTTTCATTTGGCTTCCGTACTGAAAGCCATACCGACCCAAGCCGTCATGAGAAGCTACCTCCTGGCCCAGTTGATAATACCATGTTAAAAAGTCAGCACACTCACTAGGAAAGAAAGCAATTAAAAAAAACAACAACTCTACGTAAGAAGCGTTTAAAATAAATCTGGTTGAGACATATTACAAAAATCACATTTGCGTAAAATACATGAAAATATCTGTCAAGCATATTCTAATAGTCGACGAATCTTAAAAACATATTTTTGATTGCATCATGCAAAAAGTTGAGCTGGTTGCATCACACCTAGAAAGATTCAAGTTTCTCTGAAGGTTGACTTTTATTTTATCTAGATCTTTGCAGGAAGTGTGTGAGAATGCGTTCCTTTCTAGCAAACATCTCTTACAAAAATAGTCTAGACTGGGGCTAGCGACAGTCTGAACGATTTCAGACAGTGACAAAAATGAAGGCTGCAAGTCATGAGTTCATTCCTTTTGAAGTCTGGAGGTAGGTCTTTGCAAGTCAATTAGTCCATTTCCTTAAACAACTCATTTTGAGGTACAAACTTGGAGAGTAAGATTTAAACAATACAGTCAAATTTTGTGTGCTGTGTGGTGTGACTGAGGAAAATTATCCTTAAGAACCTAGGAGCGACTTGGTTTAGAAAACAAAACGAAACAACAAACAATATTCAAGTTAATGTAGAAATCTAGCAGAGAAGCTGAAACAAGTATTTGTAAAATTTTAATTAAAAAAAAAATAGAAAAATACATAGCCATGCTGAAACACAGTAAGGAGACTGCTTCTTTTACTGTAATGAAGTGTACAAAAAGAACCACAGATGATTAACATCACCTATACCCATTATGTTTTTTTTTTCTTGCATTGCTTGTGTATAGCAGCATGTAATAAGTACTAGACTGTAAATTAATTGTAACATTCAGAGGTAGTATTGAGTAGTGGGGATATATTATTGCATCTCTGGCTAAAAGTGCAGTTTGAATGAAGAGACGGTGAACGGAAGCCAAAGTCAAGGACCTCAGTCAGCCATCCTATGTCAAAACGTATTACTTGAAGTAATACATACGCTTGATTTGAGGTAAGTGGTATTTAGGTCTTTCACGGAAACTGATACATAATGAAGAGAGGAGAGAGAGAGAGAGAGAGAGAGAGAGTGCTTTTTTTGTTTTTTAAATTGCAGTATAACTATAGCCAAAGAAATTTAGATTTCGCTCCTCCCACCTCATCATTCAGGTGAGTTCATCATGCTTTATTCTGCTGTACGTTCTCGTTAAATTACGGAGAGGATAATTTTGCTTGTCTAGGTTCCTTAAAGGCTTTGAAGGTAACAAGTGTGATTCCTTGCTAAATGGCATTTGGCTCTGTAGGAAGTAGGTTCTACCCGGATGAGTGTTTTCCTGAAAACGAGTGCCATGAGTACATTTCGTACTCCTGCTGATATGTGTGAGAGCCATCAATAGAGGAGTTGGCAATATTTGCTTGCTTACTTCCCTTTTTGAAAAATGTACATAACCTTTTCTGGTTCGTTAGCTGAGTGAAAGGATACATCAGCATTTCGTCTTATTTAGAAACGAAAGTTAAAAAAAAATCATCAAGTAAGTGTCTACGAGATTATACGAGAAAGAGAGAAGTAGTATCTAGTCCTATCTTTGGTGTTCTAAACAGAAGTTTCACTATGGCGAGCGGGTTGGGTGGTGAGGTGTACACAGTGTTGAACACCGCGCCTTTCCTTCGGGAATGCCCGACGTCACAAGCGTGACACTTTCTCATCTGTGTGCAGTGCAGTGATGGACTAAACCCGATTCAGAGTTTTTTCTCACCCACCCGCTCTTGCTTATCAGTTCGAAAAACTATTAGTAGGTTAAGAAAAAAGAAAACAGTAATTAAAAGTTGCATTGTTAAAACTGTGTCCCCTGTGTTTACAGCAGTTTTTCACTAAACCTGGGACTGTGAAGGGATTACAAAGAAGGTGATTAATATAGTCCTTTTTAAGGTTATGTGATTTCTCCCCCCCAACCCCCGCCCCGCCCCCCGCCCCCCCCTTCCCCACCCCAGATGAAAGTGGAAAGACCATGGCAATAGAGAGTAAGTGGTCACTGCAGTGTCTTCTCCCTTCAAAAGATCCAACTGCTGTTGAGGTAGAAATAGAATGTCGGCGTCCCCTAATCCTCTTCCGCGGACTCTTGTGAGGATGTCTCTTCAGTCTCCTCCTGGAACACACAGAGGGCACAACCGTTACACCGTGTGAGCCATTCTTACCAATGGTTCAGAGGTGACCTCTTTCCACAGCCCTATAATGGCTGGTTTCAGAATAGGATGTGGGTGACTGGCAAGCCCTCATTCCCAGGCCTTCTTAAACCGTAATTGAGGAATCAAGGTGTTGTTTTTTCCCAGAGCAGCCATGAGCTGCTGTTGACTTAGTGCTTGACATCATGGCGGCTGGTCAGCAAATTCAATTGTTTTGCAGTTCAGAGAATGTCAGGCTGACGGAAGCTTACTCACCAATTAGAGTAAAAAAGAAATAGATAGATTTTTCCCGACAGCATGCCGGCCATCAGTTTAAAAAACCAGGGCACCAGTAAGCAAAAAGTAAAGGGAAATCCTTTCTTGAGACACAAAGAAACCTGTTCTGAAGATACTACTAGTCAGAGTGGATACTCTCATGATGTTTGCTAGATGCTTATAGGCATGGTTGGTTACTGTTCCCATTTGATAGACAGGAAAGTCAAGGCACAGCAGGGAATGCACCCCAAGTTACAGAGGGAATAGGGCCAGGAATCGGGCTGAGGCAGACAGGCACAAGAACCCTTGTGAGACCACAAGGCCACCGCCTCGGTGCAGGGGCAGCAGATGCTGCCTGAAAGGGTGGTGAGAGCTGACTATTAACTTCCTTTCCAAACCAAGTTCCTGGTTCTCATATTTATTAAAGCACATTTTAAGACAATGAGCAAAGTTTGGCCTGCCGGCTGGATGTCAATACTAAATCCCCATCCACCAAACATTTAATGGTGCGCTGGCCAAGCAGAGAAAATCTAATATGTATGTTTTTGCAGGGCCTCCTCTTGGTATAAATCTAATTCTTCCTTCACTTTTTTTCTTTTTTTCCTGATTCCTTATGGCTCTGGAATTTGTTGGAGTTTCTGCAAGCTGGCTTGAGCCGCACGGTTCTCCTTCCCTTTGCTTATTTAACAAATGTGCAGTACCTTTCAGGACATGGGTGGTAAAGCGGAGACAATAAACATTTCTGATAAAAGTGTCGTTGGCGAGAGGATGATTTTTATCAAACACTGCATGTTGTCTCATAAGACGGCATGTGAAAAAGATCTGGGAGAAGAGGTAAACATTTACTCCTGCAGCCAGTGGAGCCCCTTTAAGAACGGCCAGCTTAAACAGCTTATAACAGTCTTCATACTTTAATAGATTTGATTTTCCACATGGCTTCATTTTGTCTGGGTGGCTAACTGACACAATTTATACCTCTCTTCCTTTCCCAGGTCACTACAGTACACCATTCAGTAAAGCATGCCTTAAAGCTTGTCTGCATTATATGACCAAACTTCCATTCATTAGTGTTTGAAACCCTTCAGCTGTGAAGAGCTCCTAAATGCTACCATGTGTGACGCTTTTGCGTAAGAGCAGCAAACAGGAGGGAAGAAACCCACACAAACGGGCACTCACACACTCACAGGAATGCAGGCTTGCACTGCCGCGTGCACACACACACACACACACACACACACATACGCGCACACTCACTCTCCCTCACACACTCTACCCTGGGCTTTAATGACAGACCCCTGCTTACTGCAAACCCCTTGCAAAAGGTTTCAAACATTCTCTTCCCCCAAAGACAGAAAAAAGCTGTAAATCCTGGGAATAAGCACACATACAAATGAATGGATTACAGCTTAAAAAATAGAATCACGGCAGCATCAGATCATGAGATTTCACACCGGTTTTGTTTAGTCTGCTTCGGGTTATGTGGGAAATGTGGAACGTAGGAAGCTACCTCCCCTCCGCTCCCACCCCCCACACGGAGGGCTCCACATATTTAAGCAGCAGGTTTATACCTCTTGATAGGCAACAAGCCATGACCCTGAGATTCTCTCCGGAGTCCTGGCCCCAAAGGAGGATGTAGCATGATCAAAGCCACAGAGGGACGGACGAGAGACATGCCAAGGTTCAGCTGCCCTATGACCTTGTCTTTTCACTTAATATTTAAATTCCAGAAAGTCACTAAGCTGTTCGGCAGATCCACTCTTCATCCCTCCCCCCCATGACTCACTTCTCATTATGACATGAACCAAGGTGTGAACTCAGGGTACGGCTCTGAAACAGACCACAGCATAAAGGCTGGCACGTAAATTGTATTCCTTCTTCTTATGGTTAACAAATTAACAGAGCTCGGTTCAAGCTGGAAAACCTTCTGGATTTCGCTGTAATTATTCCAATTTCTAACTGCCCAATTTCTCTATACTATCTGGAAACCAGAGTACTTCCAAATCCGGAAGGAAATAGAATTTTCAGGCCATGAACTTACAAAGACCTTGCAGTGGATGGAATGCGATCGGCTTTTCAAAACATTCCCAGAAACTTTGCTTGATTTGAGCTCTTGAAGCTCCCGAGATGTAAGTGGTTTATTTAAATCCCTTAGACACAACTCAGCTGAAAACGATGGTTCCTCATATTGTTTCCTTTACTTAACAGCTCTTAACACAACACGGATAGTTGTTTGACTAATGTATCTTTCTGCTGACCTTGAAATTCTTCTCCTAGTAGCCTCAGTACCGGGTATGTGGGATGTCAGAGGGTGGGAGCCTCAGTCTGTTAACTTTGGGAAGTAAGGTGGCTCTCACAATGCTCTGAATGATGGTTTTCTCAAAAGTCTAGTTACTGGAGTGTTCCCTCATCTTGGCATGGCCCCGACTGGCCACCTTCCAGGGGACAGCATGGCTGCCAAGCGGATGACGGTGGGGCGTGGGGCACTTCTCACCTCTGCAAACCTCTGTTCTCACCTTTTCAGTGACTTAACTTTCGCTACATATGTGGTTGCTGTAACAAAACTGTGGGTATAATTAAGAGAAAAAAATCTTCCCTGTCAGGAAAGACATGAACTTGGAAAACCCACCCTCAGAGGCCCTGAGTGTCATGGCTGACCAGACCTCACACGGGGCCCTTCTGTGGTGCAAAGTGTGGATGGAAACCAGTGACGTAAGGGAATAAGCAGCCGGCTCTGGCATCCCAAAGGAATTTTATTTCCATAGGAGAGTAGTTGGTTGGGACCCCTGAGATTCAATCCTCTTCAGTGACTGTGAAGACACCGCGATTCATTCTAGACGATGATTTCCACCTTGAGGTAGTTATTTAAATTCCTTCATGTTTGCAGCATGTGGCCAAAGGACCTTTGAGCTTGGGGAGTCCCCCAAGAGCAGCTCTGGGCAATAAGGACATGGAAACTCGATAGTCAAAGAGTTAGACACATCTCATTAGAAGCTAGTCTGCGAGGTGGGAAGGCAAACAGCCCCAGTCTGGTCAAGGAGGTGAACTGTTGGAATGGGGCTTCAGGAATGCAGGATAAAAGGATTTTTCCAAGTGCAAGTGCACAGTGACATTTTTATGGGCACCAGCCACCAAGAACTGAACACTGAACAGCTCCCAGCCATTCACGCAGCTACTTTACAAAGACAACTGGGGCTGCACCACATCGGGGCAAAACATGCGAGTGTTTTGGGCAGAAAACTTATGAGAAGGAAAGGAAAGTGGGCAGAGCTGGAGAGCTATATTTTTATTATGACTCCTGGAAAATTGCCCTCATTTTGCCTTAGTTTTTCTTTTCGTTCATGAAAAAAAGGAATTTAATAAATGTAACTCTTTCATTGCTTTTGTTAAGCTTGAACGAACGCGCCACTGAAACCCAGAAATACAGTTTGCACTTATCTCCATCCTGCATATGGCGTTTACCTTTGGGTGTACTTCCGCTCATGGACTCAAAAGGAGGAAGAAGACAGCCCAATATCCGGCCTTATCTTCTAATGCTTGAAGGAATTTTAAAACGTCTAAAGGGTCTAATCATAGATCTTAGCACACAGACACAAGTGCGGGTGTGTGCTGGAGGAAAGTTTAGTACTTAACGTGAGAGCCGAAGCTCTGGGTTTAATTTTCAGATGCAGACTAAACAGCGGGTTTGCAGTGGAAGGGAGGCCAGAGAATTCTAAATGGAACAGGGAAACGGAAATATTCTCCTTGAAAATTTTAGGGCTCGGGTCCCCACGATCCCCCTCTTTCTGCGTAGTAAGGAGTACAAAATCACAGAAGTCTACGTTGGCTTTAACAAATCCTTATTTTTTTCTCCTTGATGGCAAAGAATTCTGCAACTCCTTTATTACGAAATGCTGGCTAAAAATCCATTTGTAATTTCAGCTATCTTGCTAATAAACCTAGAAATACCTGATCATCTAGAAAGAGTCGTTATAGTCTCATGACAGATTCTTTTTGTCATCTTACTAATATTCGACTCCTTAAGGACTCAGAAGGACACATGTAAGAGTTTTTCACGTTCCTGAATATCTCCAGCCAGTCCCATCAGAACAGAAATAATGGACTCTGCCTCAGCAGAAAAGACCAGAAACGGATTTTTCAAGTTCCATCTGCAGCTAAGTGGCCCGTAAGACCACAGAGCTGTGTTTTTCTATTTCTCTGTCAGAGATTTTAATTTAAAATGGATTGAGGCTGTTTAACTTAATGGAAAGTGATTATTTCCTCCAACTAGGAAAACTTTACATCAGATTTTTTAAAAATATGGTAAATGGAACATATAAAAACCAGATATTCTGGCAAATGGAAGGTATTCTGGTGGAAATGCTAGGAGGGAAATATACTTTTTAACAGGAGACTTAAGAAGTTGGGATATTGAAGGCATTTTGTTCCCCGTCCTTTCTTTATTTTAACTTTATGTGTCTAGAATTACACAAGCGTCGGGACTACCTTGCATGTGTTACCATCAATTTAATAAAGCCAGTGTTGAGGTCTTTACTGAGGGGCATTTAAGGAAAGGTTGTTGATCCTGGAGGTCGCTGACCACCGACATCAACCCTCACATTAATGGCTTGTGTAACTCATGCCATATTTTCATTGCATCAGGACAGTAATGACAAAACCCACCTAACTGTCCAGCAGGGTATGAGGAAAAAAGGTGACCATCAAATGGGAAAATTTTGAAGAAAAAAAAAAAACCAGCCCCAAAACAGTTTAAGATCTTGTAAGATATAGTGTGGAATAATTATTGTTAATTATAGTTAGTCATTCTATCTTTATTTATTTAAACTGTGATTCAACGAGAGACGGCTGAGAAGGAAAATCTTAAATAACATCTCCAAAAGAAAACAAACAAGATGTCTTTGGTTTCTAAAATGCATTCTTGTTTTTCTCATCTTCACCCTTGATCAGGGTCCTGTCACTGAAAGTATCGTATACTGAGGTAACATTCAACCCCAGGATGCTATGGATTCCTTTCCTGGGGTGAAGGGATATTTACCAATATCTTGAGAAGAAAGTCACACTTCACAAATAGGGAAATCATTTCATATATAAACTAATTGCAAGTTTCAGGATCCTGTAAGTCACCATTTCTGAGGGCCATGAGCTCTATCGATTTTCCATGCCAGTTCTAATGCTTACTGAAGGAGCCTCATGTTTGAAAAACAGCTAAAGATGTAGCAAAAGGATTTTTGCATGAAGGAAGCATTTAGAAGAAGGAAATTTATTTCAGATCTCCAAAACTGTTGAGGAATATTCTTGTTTTTATATAGTTTTAATTTTTATTATTGCTATTATTATTGAGTGAGGGGGGAGAAAGAGAATCTTTTTTTTTTTAATATTTTATTTATTTATTTGACAGACAGAGATCACAAGGAGGCAGACAGGCAGGCAGAGAGAGAGAGAGAGAGGAGGAAGCAGGCTCCCTGCTGAGCAGAAAGCCCAATGTGGGACTCAATCCCAGGACCCTGAGATCATGAACCGAGCTGAAGGCAGAGGCTTAACCCACTGAGCCACCCATGAGCAGGGTCCATGCTCAGCACGGAGCCTAACGAGGGCTTGATCTCATGACCCTGAGATCATGACTTGATCCAAAGCCAGAAGTTTGTTGCTTACCCGACTGTGCCACCCAGGCGCCCCGGCAAAGTTTTTAAAAATGATTATGTCAGAGGGTGTTTAGTAGTTATACTCCAGATGTGTTTATTGGTGGCAGAGACAAACAGAAAATTTCTCTTGCTTTTCTATGTGTGTAAATTTTTGCATACCTGTTGTGTTTGTTGCCAGGGAAGAGAACATTTCTGGATTTTAATGAAATGTTTTTCACCGAACATTTTTCATTGTCCTGAATTAGGACTTCTGAATAAAATTAGGAAAATATCACTAATTGTAGTGACTCAACAAACAATTTCTCAGTATACATTCGAGTGTACAGCAAACACTTTCTGAATGTAAAGGAAGTGTCTTGGACAAAACAACATGTTGCTATTCAAACATTAAGGATATACATATATTTTTAGAAAGACCAGGTTTATAAAACCAGTTACTATTTATTCGTATTAATTTGGGTCAGCGTGTTTGGATAATGAGAAGAAAGTTTGCATATTGAATCAACAATTGATTTTTAATCAGCTCACCTCAAAGTGAAGAGGAAACTCAGGCAGACATTGCCATTTTCCTTTTTAGCCTGATCTATGGACTTCACCACATGGTTAAAAACGATCATATTTAAACAAGAACGACACACACAAAAACTTCCTACAGGAAATCTGGCAGGCCCAGAAACACTAAATTTTGCCCTGTGGAGGTTTATCTCCAAATTAAGTCATGTTCTTTTACTTCTGTAGAAGTTTATGTCATCTCTCTGAGACAGTCCCTGACAGGGGCTCACCTTGCCCATATTCCTTTATTACGAAGGTTAGCCAAACTAAGTACTTTGTACAGTTATGGCTAATAACCATTTTGATATGCTTCCTTGACCTACCTCTGTGCTATTATATCCCTGTGCGACTTTACTCTAAGGGTTAAACTTTGGTTCCTACTGTGCTAGGCTCTCCTTTTCCCTTGATCTCTGCAATGCCAGAGGTCAGAGGTTAAATCAAAAAGTATTTCCTATACAACAAAACAGTGCCACTCAGGCCGGGCTTTGATAGAATTCTTCATGTTTTGCCAGTTGGTACTGAACATTTACGGGCCCACAAAATGTTTTACCAGCTTGAAAGAGCATAAGTAGGAAAATAAATAAATCAGTACTCTTTTACGACTTCGGCAGCATAAATCACTGCGTTCCCTGAGTGAGTAGAAGAGTGACTATTTGCAAGTCTGATTTATTGGGAACTATTTACTGCATTGGCCAAAGTATCATTTAAAAGACGAGTGTTAGACTGAGAATACTCTCCCCTCTGTCTCCCTCCTCCTCTTTTCTTTGCGTGTCTAGACCAAGAGCTCCCAGTAAAAATGCCTCCTTTAAGAACAAGATGCTCACTGCAATTCATCAACTTGCTTGTCCCAAAATGAAATCTCTCATTTTGCTCCAAACAATGTTTAGGTTGTCTGAAATATAAACAACCTTAAAATGGCCCTTGAAGTCCCTGTAAAAACATTCAAGTTTTTTTTTTTTTTTTTTTTTTAAATAAGGCGCGGGGTTGGGGGTGGGTGCGGTGGGAATCCCATGATAACCAGGCTTCCCGAGATTTCTTTGCCCAGGTACACCACCCACGAAAGACGTTCCTTGCAGGTAAAAACTCTGCTTGGAAACAGAAAGCTTTGTTTCTACTCTTTCAGGAACAGAGAACTTTCCAAGCTTCTCACTGGGAAACTGAAAAGGAGCAGGTTTCTACCTGTCTGGATTGCTGGAGGTGGAGCTTGTCAGGGCAACAACCATGAGGAAACTGGTTTGAAAGTTAAGGAGAACCGTTAGGATTTTTAAAGCCAGTTTTCCCTTTGGATGGGACTCAGGTGAGGAAAAAAATACCTGAATTAAAGAGCAGGAGTCACTTGTGATCTCCGCTAAAAGCCTTAAAAGAAGGAAATCAAGAAACAGATAATCCAACCAACGAGCAAAACCTTTTTAGAAGTCTGCGATGGCATGAGATTTACTCTTATCAAAATAAAAACTTGAAGGGGCGCCTGGGTGGCTCTGTGGGTTGAGCCTCTGCCTTGGGCTCAGGTCATGATCTCAGGATCCTGGGTTCGAGCCCCGCATCAGACTCTGCTTGGCGGGGAGCCTGCTTCCCCCCTCTCTCCCCCTGTCTCTCTGTCTACTTGTGATCTCTGTCAAATAAATAAATAAAAATCTTAAAAATATATATTAAAAAAATAAAAATAAAAACTTGAAGAACAATGGTCTATCAATAATAACAAGAACTGGATACCCTTACGGTGTTATCTTATAAAAACAACAATGACAATAAATTCTACCACCATTTCCTACTAAAGTTAAGGACATGATCCACGTGGTTGAGAAGTCAACTGCTTCAAATTGCTAAAAAACGGACATATTAGCTAATTTCTAATTATTGCTTAATTTGTCATTTTAAATAAAAACAGAGCAGAGTTCCCCCGTAAACTGTGTTTCCACTGCTTTTGTAATTTAAAAAATCACTGTGACTACTGCAGATTTTTCTCTTTAGATTCTTAAGAGACCATTAACTTTCCTGTGAGGATGTGGGACACACTTGAGGTCTCTCCCTGTTGGCACCCGGAGGGCTTTATAAATACCGACCCCTGCAGTAAGACTTCCCTTAAACTTTTATTCTTTTCTGGACACGTGTATTTACATACATAAACAGATATCAAGATTTTGAAACTTAAAATTCTGGACTTGTCTCCTCAGAATGAATTTTGCTGCTTTGTGTTCCAGTTTCAAGAAATGGCATTCTTCAAGCTCTGGGGAGCTTTCAGAATTTGATGGCTTTAGGATATTTTACAATGGAGCCTTTGTAATTCCATATAAATGTGACATACATACAAGAAAAGTGATTCTGACTGCTTTAGTCCTAATGAGAGGATGTAGCAATTACTGTAACATTTCCCCCTTAGTTAAAACAATCCTCACTTTTAAAAAGTGCAATGAAAACACCAAAGGGTCAAAAAGATAGTAGTTTTGAACTAAAGCGAGTTCTAGGATTTTTGAGGGTATTCATTTCTGGGAATGAAAAACCCAGCCTCCAAAAATAAGTCGGGATACAGCAATATGCTCTGGAATTTATATTATTTTGAATCTTTCCAAGTTTTCTTTTGGAGCAAGGGGGTGTGTTACTATCCCAGTACACAGATGGGTAAATAGGGATCAGAGAGATTAATTCACTCAGTGATGGGGCCAAAAAGCAAAACCTAGGTCTCTTTACACAGTGCTGAGCCCTTTTCTTTAGAGGTAAAATATTTAATTGTATTAAAATTTTTACCGCCTCAAAACAGGGTCTGCACGGAGCCCCTCAAAGTACTGTTGGTGAAGAGAGGATATGAGCCTGAGTTAATCCAGACTGCCACATGGAAAAGCCATCTGGGAGGGTATTTTGAAATAAACAGATGGAAAAGGAAGAGATCCTTTTGAATGTAGTGTTAAATTTACATTATCCTCCGTGAACTTCCACGTAGCCCCCATGTTTATATAATTCATCACTGTATCCTTAGACAATATAGATTAGGACCCCAGTGAGCTCACATTCTTTAAAAAAAAAAAAAAAAAAGGAAAAGAAAAAAAACTCACAAAAAAACCCCCCTCTGAACTCTTCCCCTGGAGGGCCTATCTGGAGCAGAGTTTGTAAGACAGCCCGACGGATCAGTGAAGACCAACCCAATTCATCTGTGCCTTCTTTGAGAGTCCTGATTTTCTTGGGAAAGAATTTAGGATTTCTTGGTCTATTAATGACCAAATTGCCATCAGTTTTGCCCACATTGATAATCTCCACCTATGATTTATTTGTATCTGCCTCTCTGCTTTTGAATCGGCCCCTCATTTCATGGATAAGTGGCTGGGGGGCTCATCTGTTGAGTGGCCCACTCTTGCCTTCAGCTCAGGTCATGGTCTCAGGATCCCAGGATGGAGCCCCACATTGTGGGGGGGGGGGGTCCCTGCTCAGCGGGGAGTCTGCTTGGAATTATCTCTCCCTTTGCCCCTCCCCCTGCTCACATGCACACACACTCTCTTTCTCCCTCAAATAAGTAAGTAAATCTTCAAAAAAAAAAAAAAAAAGTCTTTCAGGAATTATCCCCTTAAGTAACACATGGCATTCCACTCATCCATCTGTATTCCCTCTGTGCCTCATATACATTGGCATTCTGTGGTCATTTGTTCAACAAATGTTTAAACGTCTTCTCATGTGTGTTCACTGAGTATCTTCTTCACCCCTGCTGGCTACGCATTAGAATCACTTGGGGAGCTCATAAAAAATAATGATGCTTGGGTCTTTAGATCAAACAATCAGAATCACTGAAGGGTGGGGTCAGTGGTGTGTAGGTAAACTTGCTCGCCAGGAAAAAAAAGGTCCTGATTCGTAGTAGTTGTCAGTTTCCATGGGGTAAATACTCACACCATAGTAGATTTTAAGCTACGTCCCTGACTTCACCAAACATACAATCTGAAAGAGATGCTTACAACTGGCTCACATGGGCTAACTACACACACACACACATACACACACACCTCATATTGAAATATATATAATAGCCACAAATATATATATAATTTTATATATTTATGTAAATGGACATATTAAATATACAATATATATACAATCTCTAGGTTATTCCAATATGCAGCCAACATTAAGAACCTCTTAGCTAGATTACACATTTCTCAGATGCAATAGCTGTTTTTGTTTCCTTTACCTTCCCTACAACACCAAGAACAGAGAGAGAATCAATGTCATTAACAGATCACAGGTTATTAATCTATTGTTCGTAGCCAGTGATGCAACACTGAACGCTGTAGTATCCTTTTGCCCAAATGGACTGACTTTTAAATTTACTTCCTCTTGAAGTTCTTACTGATGAAGGATGAGAGGCTAAATATATTTGGAATCGGCTACTTAAAATGTTTTTATTTATATTTTTTTCTGTTAAATATTGTTTACAAGCACTCAGACACTGGTATTTATTTTTAGTACTTCCTACCACTCTTGGCTTTTATGGGGACAGCCGTGAGAATTCTTTTTTCATGTTAACTCTGCTTTTACTCTACTTAAAACACACATGTAATTTTTGACACATTTTTCCTATATGCTTACATGTGTTTAGAAGATTCAATTTTCTTTCAAGCAGCATTTGTAAAGAATACTAGACACATTAAAACTGCTTAGATGGTCTTTCCCAGGCAAGGCACCATTGTCCCAAGAGGACAGGGTGCAAAGTACATTTTAAGAGACCTCCAAGGAAAAGATCCCATGGATATTTAAAAATATATGAAGGAGCTCTACAAAGAACAGAACTTGGTAACCCATGGTACTGGGTAACAACTTACTTCAGCAGGTTCTGTATGATACATTCAGATTTCCGGGGTATCTTTTTTTTTTTTTTTTTAGATTTTATTTATTTATTTGACAGAGAGAAATCACAAGAGAGGCAGGCAGAGAGAGAGGAAGGGAAGCAGGCTCTCCGCTGAGCAGAGAGCCCGATGCGGGACTCGATTCCAGGACCCCGAGATCATGACCTGAGCTGAAGGCAGCGGCTTAACCCACTGAGCCACCCAGGCGCCCCTCCGGGGTATCTTTTTAAAAAAGATTTATTTATTTATTTTAGCAGGGGAGGGGCAGAGGGACAGAGACTCTCAAGCAGACTCTGAGCTGAGTGTGGAGCCCAACACGGGCCCGGGGCTCGATTCCATGACCCTCAGACCACCCTCAGACCATGACCCTGAGATCATGACCCAAGTGGAAACCAAGAGTCAGAGGCTCAACTGACTGTGCCACCAAGGTGCACCCCTCCTGGATATCTCTTTAAACCCAGAAGTGGAGAACAGTGGGGATACTCTGAAATTTTAATAAGAAATCAAATACTTGGCAATCATGGTTAGTTCATTCTTCAGAGTTTTTTCCCTTCAAGATAAACTTCCTCAATAAATATGATTCTTAAGTTTCTATGTATGGATTATATTTAGGACAAGGAACACTAGGCATAAAGAATAAAAGAAGTAAAATTGGTTCTTAATTTTGATGTCACCAAAACTTCAGAAAATGTGATTCAGCCAATGAGGCAGAACATGAGGGCTCATCAATCTGCAAAATTGGGACCCCTTAATTTCCCAGTTCCCAGCCTTCTTTGGGGGTGTTTTGGGATTATCAAAGGTTATAGAATAATGCAATAAACAGATCGTGTTCCTGTCATAAATCACAATAAATTTTTCAGCTAATAAGTTCTGTATCAAGTCAATGGGGAATATGGATAGATAGAAAGAAAGGACAAAATTTGATGTTTAGAGTTGGTGAAACACATGATAAGATTATTAAATATTTGTTTTATATGAGGAACAGAAATTAAAATTTTACTTTTAAAACTATTTCTATTTACTTTGTATACTTCAGGACTTGATTGTCTAGGCTTTTTTTTTTAAGATTTTATTTTTAAGTAATCTCCACATCCAACGTCATGAGGCTTGAATTTAAAACCTGGAGATCAAGAGTCCCATGCACTAGGAACCGAGCTAGCCAGGCAGTTTTTAATGACACAATCTCAGACTATGTATTCCTGGCTTTGTCTGAAGGACACAACAAATTTGCAAGAATACTGTAATGCCTACATAATCAAAACTAGAAAAATTCTAATTCGAGATTTAATTTGCGGTCATATCTTTTTCATGGAAGGAAAAATCATAATGACCATCTCTTACCTGAGCAGGCTTCTTCTGAACGACTTGTTGTGGCTAAGGAAGAAACAAACAAAAAGAACTGTTATATTTTAAAAGAACACATACATAATGAAAATAATCAAGTATACATGTTTTAAATATAGACACTTGCTGCAAACTAGAGACAAAATATTGGTTCTAAAATTGGATTCACGGGGCGCCTGGGTGGCTCAGTGGGTTAAGCCTCTGCCTTCGGCTCAGGTCATGGTCTCAGGGTCCTGGGATTGAGCCTGGCATCGGGCTCTCTGCTCAGCAGGGAGCCTGCTTCCTCCTCCCTCTCTGCCTGCCTGTCTGCCTACTTGTGATCTCTGTCTGTCAAATAAATAAATAAATAAATAAATCTATCTTTAAAAAAAAAAATTGGATTCACTGGAGAAGTGAAAGGAGCTATTTTGTTCAAAAACACTCACCTTTCTTGAGGTACAATTTACATATTATAAAATTCACTGATAAGGTATATAATCCAAAGTTTTAAAAAAGATTTTATTTATTTATTTATTTATTTGCCAGAAAGAAGACAGTAGAGAGAGAGAGCATGCACAAGTGAGGGAGGGCAGCAGAGGGAGAGGGAGAAGAAGGTTCTCCACTGAGCAGTGAACCTGATACAGGGCTCAATCCCAGGACCCTGGGATCATGACCTGAGCCCAAGGCAGATGGTTAATTACAGAGCCACCCAAGCACCCCTAATTCAAAGTTTTAGTATATTCAGAGAGTTCTAAAGTCACCATCACGATCTAGTTTTAGAACACTTTCACCTCCTCTCAAAAAAGCCCCATACCCATTATCAGCAGCTCCCCACTCCCTCCTACCTTCCTGGTTACCCTCCAATCCTAACCAACCACTCAGCTTTCCGTCTATATCAATTTGTCTGTTCTGGACATTTCAGGTAAATGGAATCCTATAATACGTTGTCTTTCGTGTCTGGCTTCTCTTATTTGGCACCACATTTTCATCCTGGTCGTAGCTCCCATCCCCACTTCATTTCTCTTTACGACTGAATAACATTCCATTTATGGATATACATTTTGTTTATCCACCTGCCAGGCGATGGACATTTGGGTTTTTTTTTCCCCCACCATTTGCTATCATGAATAACCCCATGAATATTTATATATGTTTTAGTAGAGACATGTTTTCATTTTGCTTGGGTATAGATAGCTTGGAGTGAATTTCTGGGTCATACAGGTAACTCTATGTTAAGCTTTTTAAGGAGTTGCCAGGTCTTCTAAGCAGCTGCACCATTTTACATTTCCACCTGCAATGTATGAGGGTCTCAATTTCTCCATATACTTGTTAACACTTGTTACTGCCTGCCTTTTTAATTATGAACATCTACTGGGTGTGAAGTTCAACGTCACTGTGGTTTTGAGTTGATGTTCCCTAATGAGAAATGATGTTGAACATCTTTTCATGTGTTTATTTGCAATTTGTAAATCTTTACAGAAATGTTTGCCCATATTAAAGTTTGTGTTTTCATTATTAAGTTGTATGAGTTCTTGCTATGCTCTGGATGTGAGTGTCATTAGAATGTGATTTTCAAATGTCTTCTTCCATTCTGTGGGTCTATTCACTTTCTTGATAGTTTCATTTGCAGACTATTTTGTTATACCTACATTCATAGCTCCTAAATTATGTATGTAGCACATAATTTTCTTATCTGAGGGAAAGCTTTTCTACCTAGTCTAAATTAATTTTTAAAAGATTTTATTTATTTATTTGACACAGAGAGAGATGATCACAAGTAGGGACAGAGGCCGGCAGAGAGAGGGGGGGAAGCAGGCTCCCTGCGGAGCAGAGCCCAACACTGGCCTCGATCCCAGGACCGTGAGACCATGACCTGAGCTGAAGGCAGAGGCTTAACCCTCTGAACCACCCAGACGCCCCTAGCCTAATTTAATTTTCCTACAATGATAATATTCGAAAGATATTTAAGTTACTCTTGCTTAATATAAGAGTAGGAGCTGAGGCCCGAGCCTTCTGATGGATTGCTTCCAGTACTCACTCTCAAGTCTAAACAGGAGCCTTACTTCTTCCATCTACACATCACTAGGACTTGCAAACACTACCGTGCCACTGTGAGGTGGATTGTGACACAGCTTTGAGGCACAAGTGAAAAAAATAAAATCACTACAGTTCTCCGAAAGAAGTTGGGGCAAATTCACCATATCACGGGGCGTAGAGTTCCTATTCATTTTCCTTCCTTTCAGAATTTCTATGATGGTATGATGGTCCTATTGCTGACGTATTAAACATGCTGGGGGACCTGGGTCACTCAGTCAATTAAGCATCTGCCTTTGGTTCAGGTCATGATTCCAGGGTCGGGAGATTGGACCTGGATCGGGCTCCCTGCTCAGCGGGGAGTCTGCTTCTCTTTCTCCCACTCCCCCTGCTCATGCTCACTCTCTCTGAAATAAATCTATCTTAAAAAAAAAAAATGTTAGATAAAAGTCATCAGAGCTTTTTTTTTTTTTAGATGAACAAGATAAAAACTTTTTAAAACGACAAAATGCTTTTGTTCACTGAAAAAAAGCTCTTCCCTTTGACTTTAAATCACAGGGGAGATGACATCATAAAAGCCCAGATTGCGAGATGATATTTTCTCCAGGTGGTCCTGAACCAAGGATGATGAGGACTTCTTGCCTCTTAGGATTCAAAAGTGTGTGCTTGAGAGAGTATTCATTTCAAAAGAGTCATTTGTAAGGACAGACCATTTTCTTCCTTCTCTTTCTTCCTGCCGATGACACCTGTACACATGTTTACTCCCAAACCGTTTCAAATCCCCACACATTCTTGCAGGCTGACTGGTTTCTACTGCCCAGAAGTTCCCCTCCTCTTTTGGCTGAGGATCCCGCGTTCATGGGACTCCTGCACACTGCGGGGCTCAATGAAATCCTCTGAAAGGGCTGCCAGCTCACCCGATTTTCCATGAATTAGGTCCTGACACTTCAATGAGGGGAAAGACAATGTCTGAACCTCAGCCAGCCCTGGCTCCCGGCCTAGTCCGTGTCACAGAACTCCTACCAGCTGCCTTCCACACAGCACTTCATACTTCTCAGACCACCAAACAAACAGACCCTTGAATGCTCTCAGGGCTGGTTGGGAAGAAGGCTGCCAGGATGTTTTCCCAGCCTCTGGTACCCGGTGGCTCCAGACGGTGCCGAGCAAGTTTTTTGTTGTTGTTATTTTGTTTTGTTTTTATTTTTATGAATGGCTTTGGGAGAAAATGCCGACGGAAGCGTAATACTACAGCCATTCATAAAAAGGGAAAGGAAACAAACTCTAGTCTGGAAATCTTCTGGGACACCAAACTTGCGGTCATGAGTTTCTTATCTTCCTCGGGGCATCTCCTAGCTTAGGACTAAGTGTTAACACCTAGAAACCAGTTGCCTCTTAGGATTCTTGTCGTCAAGAACATGGTTGGCCACTTCACCTCTAGAAGAAGAACTGAAAGGTAGCAACTCTGCCTATGAATCGTTAGCGTGGTTGGCAGTCCGTTTCCCTGCATCTTAATACATGAGTCATATTTTATACGAGCGTTTACTATATAAAAGCTAAAATCCTTGTTCTTTTAGCAGCTCCCGTCCCTTTGTGACCAGGATGGCCAATGCCTTATTATTTCCTTTTTTTTTTTTTTAAACAGGGAAACCAAGGCATAGGGAATTGAAATCACCTCCCCTAAGATCATTTTCTAAAACTCAAACAACTCGAGTCTTCTACTACTTTTAATTGCCTGTATAATGCTCCAAGGAAACCCATTTTCTTCCTTTACCTAACCCCACTGCCCCAAGTCAATTCAAATCCAGATCCGATTCAGGAGGACCGTGGCTTTGATTTCCACTCCAGTTTCACCTTCTTCTCTGGGATCTCAGGATTCCCCGTTGTCACTACGGCCAGAGGAAGCCCTTGGCTTCCTGAACAGGGACCAGTTCTGGTTTACGAGGCTGCTGGTGACAGATGAATGCCAGAGGACACAAGTTAGGTCCCACAGGTCCAGCTGATCTCCTCTCTCCCTCTGGGAGATTCTTCCTTCGTTACCAGCTGTGGAGGCTCTGAAGAAGTCCACCTTAAAGGTGTGGATTTCATGATGACTGTGTTATTGAGCAAGTCGCCAAATCCTCTAACTTGCTTACTTAGAGGATTCTGATGACTCTGTTTCTACTAAGTCTGTGCACATGGTAAGTTCATACACTTTAGGCACCTTGTCGACTTGGCATGCAAACTCTTAGCTCACTGAAATTTTGAGTTCCTTATGTTAAGACAGAGTTAAAATTTTCAAAAAGCTTGTCATGCAAATCTCTCACTCAGTTGTTGGATTTCAACATCTCAGACATACTAGGTAAAAGAGGGCATTCCAGCCAGAATGAAATAACATCACCATCCACATCAAAGGACTCTGAAGTTCAAGTGATTTGGGTTAATAAAATGTTAAAATAAGAGCGTGAGAACTAAAAAGAACCCATCAGTAGAACGTATCACGGAAAGATTCAGGAAAGCCCTTTCTAACCACACGGACTTCAAAGTGTGGTTCTCTGCATATTCATCCTTACACTGGACAAGTCAGCCAAATTCAAAGTACAATCTTTCTGCTAATAAATATTGTTAAAGTTTGTACAGAGTGTAGGGTATAGCAGGCTAAGAAGGTGCAAGGGACACAAAAAAGCAAAGCATATACTTTTTGAGTTCTGAGATCCTACAGTGAACCAGTATTTCTCCAAACAAAAGGAAAATAGTGATTGAATTTTTAATGTCCACAGAGTATTTTGGTTTTGAAGATTTTGTAGAAGGGCACTTGTGTAGGAAATGGCCTGCTACACCATCTATTTCAGAATACTTAAGGGGTTCCCCAGGCCTCCTGAGAATCCAACCTATGGTTCCACGGAGTCTAGGTATTTAAAGCTGATACTTAGACAGCTAAGCCACCCTTCTGATAGGCATTGAAAGAAAATCCTCCATAACAAAGGGCCTAGACATTAGTAGCTCATTTTTAGTACTAATCTAAACAGTAAATGAAATGAGGCTGGAATTGGGTTTACCAACTTCATTTTGAAAAAAATGAAGTACAATGTGCTGTAAAATAAGGAAGATCATTATGTAAAGACTCTTAAGTTGACCTCTGAAAGAAAATAGCCCTTCATTCGGATCTCTGTACAGATGGGTCTTTTGGTTTCACGTAAGCAGCAGATTTTTAATCTAATTATATCTTTTGTTTTGCCAGCCACTGGGAGGTGGTTTTGTCCACTTTGCTTTGAAATCCTAAGACCGTTGTTCAATCAAGAGGTACTTCTGTTCCTTAGCACAATCTTTTCTTCATGTAGATTGTTTTTCATTCTCACAGTAGTACAGAGTAAGACAGATCCCCTAGTTATTTACTAAAAAAAGGATTTTAAAACCCTCGTCTCTTCTGTGAGACACGAAAGTCCCCTTCAGTGTAACTCTCTTAAAGGGAGAGTTACACTGAAGGGGACTTTCGTGTCTCACACTGAAGGGGACTCTCTTAAAGGGAGAGTTACACTGAAGGGGATTTTAACGTCTCCCCAAATAACATCTCACAGATAAGCCCAGCTATTTCAAATTTTAAACTAAATATGGGATCATATTAAAAACATTTGCCAAACATGTTGTTTTTAGACTTCCAGAGAGTCCTTTATGCCTAAGTCAGCTCGTTGAAAAAGTGGGTCTTATGATTGCAATTTTAACCACATGAGGTCAATCACCTTCGTATTTTGCCTGAATGGACTGAAGAATGTATCCCTACCATTTGGAGAAAATGTCATTAAATAAATTGACCGATTGCTCAATTACCTCAACTGCTTTCTGGACTAAATTAATTGGTTATTTGTAGTAAAAAACATCAACCAAGTTCAATAAGTAGACACAGCCCAGATTCTACACAAGTAATTGTCCAGTTTCTACATCAACACTTCAAACCTGGTCATGAACCATGAAGGCCCGTTCACGTCATCTGGTGTATAGACTTATGGGAGGTTTTTTTGACTTCTGTTTTGAACAATACCCCTTTTCACCCTTTGTCCAAAATACTTTAAAGGAAAAAAAAAAAAAAAGAGCTCTCTTTCTGTATATAACCATTCGTCAAGATTTATTTTCATTCATGTACTGAGAAAATATGCCTTTCACCCTTTAAAATTTCACAGTTCTATTTTGAATGTATTTTCTTTGAATATGACATGAACTGAACTGGAGGGAGATTACCATCATCAAGAATGAAAATTCTTCCTTGCCTTTCATGAAATGAGGTAATCAACACACTTGTTCATGACCCTCTGGTTTACAGTTTTAAAGCTTCAATATTCCAGAAGTCGAGATTTATATGGGGGTTCCTTTAACAAAATGAGCACATTCTACAGGTTTTGAACAAGTTTTTAAAAAGGGTAAGAAACTTTCCCCTTTTACAAATCAGATCTTCAGTGGAATCCCCCAACAGAAAGCAGACAAACGTTACTTCTGACAGGAATGTCAGTGCCTCATTCATCTGACTTCCACTGCAACCCATTCCCTGCCCTATAAGGATGCCCCTGGGTCCTTCAATGGAACACTTGAGCTCCAGGGAAGGTCACGTAAAGGTCTCTGATCTTTAAGTGCAAATCCTGCATCAGACCTGTATCGCCAGGATGGGTGGAGGCAAAGCATCCTCCTTCCCTCAGCAGGACTTACACTGTTGATTGAACCTTATGAACTTGCACATGTGTTGGCCAAGCCCAGAAGACAGCAACAATAGGTTGCTAACATAGGTTAGCCTGATGGAATCAGGGTAAGGGGACCATTCTCCTTATAATTTCTGCAAGTCGTCATTAGGCTTTGATAGCCTATATGCCCTACAGATTTTTATACTGTCTGTGCACCTAGATCTTGCACTCAATTTCCCATGCCACCCCACCCTGACACTTATTTTGCCAAAGTACTCCCGATTCTGTAGGGAAAGAAGGGATTTGATTATACCAGGTGTGATGTTCCAGTTTTCTTGTTTATTCTGCAGCTTTTCTTCCAGTACACCATGGCTGGCTTTGTGATCATCTACCTGACCGCTTCTCATACACAGACAGGAACTTCTGCACTTTACGTCTTCACTGAAATGGAATGGCTGGAATAATTTGTATATAACAATTCTTGGTGGCTACCCAGGAAAGCTCTAAAAGGAAAAATGGAACTTCTAATTTAATTTAAAATGGTCAGCTCTCAGTTACTGACACCAGCATAGGGGAGTGAAGTTCAGGGTACTCTCTAACACCAAGTGGTCCAAAATTATTTTATTTACTTACGATTTTTTTTTTTTTTTGTAATTAGATAGGAACATGGTGTGTCTAAAGTTTGAAGAATTTGTTTCAGATCAAATGCTGCAATAGTGTGAGGAGAAGACTTGGCTATAGCTATACAAATCCCATCTCTGTTGCATACAACACTTTTCTTGGGCTGGCAGTCTTGTTTTCATGGTTTCCTCACTTGAGAATGATCCTGCCCCCTAGTGGTGGGAGGCCTTGGTAAAGAGAAACCATCTACCATAACTGGCTGGTGGCAATCTTCCTCCAGCTTAGAAAAAGCTTGAGTTAGGTCGTAACTTCTATTTCTTGTGCCTCCTGTGTGCAGTTAGAGATGACTGTGCAATGTGCGTACACATGTAGCCCGGATGGTTACAATTTGACAGTAACATCTGGCTCTTATAGTGCAAAGGAGATTTTGTACAAAGTCTCCTAAGAAGTGATAAATCTATAGGGAGTTTTGGCAAAATGTCTGGAATTTCTGCTTGGTATTGGGGGGAAGGGAAGGTGTTCTTTTTTTTTTTTTTTTACTCTACTTGGCTTTACTCTTAGACTTCCATGGAAAAGAAAAAAGTAACCATCATTTTAAAAGTATTTGTAGGATTATTGTAGCAAAGTGTCCTCACTACTGCTGGGCTCATTTCATCTGTTCAAGGATGAGGATAGTCACAACCTGGTCTAGTTAGTGTTTATCAGTGTCAGCCTGGGTGTGTACCTTAACATGCCACAGCACTTCTCATGAAAACCGATTTGGGAGCCAGTACTTTGGAGTCCTTCCCTCTGGAGCCTTCCAGACACCTTTCAGAATCGAGGGCAAAGATCAACAAGGGTTAAAACTTTCAGTGTCCTGATTAGTTTCGAAAGCCAAACTTCTATACTCTGATGAAGTTACTCATTGGCTCATCAGATTCTAATTTATATTTGATAAACTATAAATCAGAGGGGGACTGGGTGTACAAAATAAATAAGAAATGTCTCCTGGCCTCAGGAAGCCTAGAGTCTGATGGGGGGGGGGATGTACAAGAAAATAGATATTAAATACAATGTGCAATTTTAGATTATTTTTTTCTATGTGCAATGTAATCTCTTATGTTCAATGTAATTTTAAGTGTAGAGAGACACGGCCATGAACAGTTTCCCTTTAATAAAGATAACATGATTTTTCCCCCTCTAATCGGGAAAATGACAAAGTAGAGATAGAAGAAAAAGAGATGTAAAGAAATTTGAAGACTTGTTGTAGAAGAAAAGTATCACTTCTTTCCTATCACACGCACAAAAAATACAGATAAGAAATATTTCTCTGTTTTCACTTAAAGATTATAATTAAGCTTAAAAAACAAAACAAAACAAAAAAAGATGCAGTATGGAGGTAATGTTAAAACTGGTTAGTTTTAAAATGATATTTTGGTGTGCTCTTGAGTTACAGAATTTAAGAGGCATTTTTATTTCATAGAAGATGACAGGGTTTGGGGATATGAGGCATTCTGAAGTGAACAGTCACACACAGGTGGGGTAAAGGAAGACAAGGTCTCATGAACTGACTTTTCACCTCAGTTTTTACGATTCTCCAAGATTTAGGCGCAAAATTCACCTGTAGGCCAACATTTCACCTGACTGAAAATGGTGAAATTAGTGTTACTTCATAGAAAAAGAATTAATCTGTCTCAGTATGATTTCTTTATTCTATAAGTTTTTAAACAGAAACACTATGTATTTTTCTAAGGTTCATTATTTATCTATTCTCTTTACATATTTCTTTTTCTCTCCACATAACCATTCATGTAGCTAGTTCACTCTGCATATACAAACAGTTAACGGCACCAAAGTGAAATGAATAGATGTGTGCAATACCATGCTGCTGGGTTTCAGCAAATCACTTATGCATGGATGCTGTGGGCTAAGCTCATTCTTCAGCTAATGTCAGCTTTAGCCAGATAGAAAGACTAATTAATGTTCAATACATTAATACATTATTGTATCAACATCATAGTGGGTTGAGTTTTATTCTTTATTCTTTTATTCTTTTATTTTATTTTATTCTTTTATTCTTTTATTCTTTATTCTTATTTTCTCCTCTCTGATTTACAACTACTCCATGATAGGAAAAAAAAAAAAAAGAAAAGAAAAGAAAAGAAAGGAAGAAAAAGAAAAAGAAAAAGAAAAAAAGGTGCCCCCACATAGCACATCAGGACACTGAGAGATCCACTGGACCACAGTGTACACATACACATATACACAATACATTAATTAAGACATCTATGTGATAATGGAAATTAAATTATGTATTATTAAAGATGAGCGATGATTAATACTCCAAGTTTGTTGGTTACATACCTGAAAGTCCATTTAAGATATAATGTCTTCTTAACATTTGAATGATTCTTTAGGTAGTTGTTATATGAAATTGTATTTGAACTTGAACCACTTATAACCAATTTTTCACATAACATTTATATTTTTTCTTGTGTGGTCGGCCAATTGCTCATGATAGAAATAATGTGATTTTTAAAAAAAGCATTTATTTATTTATTTATTTGAGAGAGAGAGTGAGAGAGCACAAGCAGGGGTAGGGGCAAAGAAGAGGGAGAAGCAGGCTCCCTGCTGAGCAGAGACTCCTCCCCAATGTGGGGCTAGATCCCAGGACCCTGGTATCATGACCTGAGCTGAAGGCTGATGCTTAACTGACTGAACCACCCAGGCACCCCAGAAATAATGTGATTTTTAAAGTCGTTCTAATTATTTTCATTTTGATGAAAGAGATTTAGAATTAGTACTTAGAAAATTTCTTTGGGACATCAACATCATAGTGGGTTGAGTTTTATTCTTTATTCTTATTTTCTCCTCTCTGATTTACAACTACTCCATAATAGGAAAAAAAAAGAAAAGAAAAGAAAAGAAAAGAAAGGAAGAAAAAGAAAAAGAAAAAGAAAAAAAGGTGCCCCCACATAGCACATCAGGACACTGAGAGATCCACTGGACCACAGAGGAGGTGTCAGAGTCAGGGAAATGGCAGCGGAGCCCACAGGTAACAGAGACAGGGTGGCAGCTGGCCAGCAATGAGCCAGCACAACCTTTTTGTCAAAGGAGGTGGTAGGTGAAGGCAGTGAATGAGGGTCTGCCTGGTCATGCCCTGCAGCTGGAGAAACCCTTGCTCTCTCTGAGAAGAGATGGCAGTGACTGGGGCTGTGTGGGGGAAAAGAAGGGGAAGGGAAGTAGGCAAAGAGAACTGAAGGAAAGCTTTCCTGCCATCTGCCTCAGGAGTCAAGAGGACAGCTCATTGGCCACTGCGACCCTTCCCACTTAAGAATACCCCTACCAGGCAGTAGGCACACCCAAAGCCCAAGTGCTAAGTACACATCTCTCTTCCTCTGTTGCCACACTTTGTTGTTGTTGTTGCTTTGGTTTGTTTGTTTTGTTCTGTTTTGTTTTCCTTTTATGTGTTTGCTGTCAACCTTAGTGGGGAGTCAGCTCTGGCTGGGTAGAGAAACCAAAAACAAGTGCTATAATGCCACCTTCTGGAAAACAAAAGGAAGCCTCTAAAATACCAGCCTTTTGAACTGTTAAGAATCAAAGTAAACAGAAACTCTGCCTAAATAAGACAGGTGTTCCCTACTTCATATACAGAGGCAGAGGCAATTCTCACCAAACACCATGGAAAACCATGGTAATACAGTATCACATAAAGTGACAATTTTCTAGCAACCCAGCCCAATGATATGGAATATGGCAGCCGAACTGATAAAGAATTTACAAGAGCTGTTATAAAGAAATTTAACAAACTACAAGAAAATTCAGAAAGTTAACACAATGATCTCTGGAATAAAGAGAAGGAGTACTTTACTAAAAAGATTCAGATCCTAAAAGAGTACCTAAAATAAATTCTAGAGACTTGAAAACCTCAATAAATGAGACAAAGAATGCATTAGAATGCATTGGCTATAAAGCAGATCATATGAAAGAGAGAATTAGCGAGCTTGAGGATAGATATAAAGAAATTATTCAAGTGGAAGAGGAGAGAGAATTAGATTTTAAAAAGTAAAGAAACTCTATGAGAACTGACTCCACTGGAAGAAATAAGATAAGAATAATGGGTACCCCAGAAGGAGGAAAGAGGAAGGAAACAGAGAGCATGTTTAAAGAAATAATAGCTGAGAAGTTCCCACACCTGGGGAAAGAACTGGATGTACAAGTCCGTGAAGCTAATAAAATGCCTTGCCATCTCAGTGCAAAACAAAACAAAACAAAAATCCATCTCCAACACACATTATATTAAAAGTGTCAAAAGTCAACAATAAAGAAATAGTTCTAAAGGCAGCTGGGAGAAAAAAGATAGTAACTTACAAAGGTACTCCCTTTAGGCTACTGCAGATTTCTCAGCAGAAACGTTTTGGGCTAGAAGAGCGTGGAATGACCTAGTCAAAATATTAAAAGATAAAACTTCTAGCCAAGAATACTCTATCTGGTAAAGTTATCCTCTAGATATGAAGGAGAAACAAAGGCTTTCCCAGACAGACAAAAGCTGAAGGAATTCATCATTATTAGATTTGCCTTCTAAGAAATGTTGGAAGGAGCTGTTCAAGCTGAAAAGGCAAAGGTATACAATACACTGATAAGGTGATCAATAATCAGAATTAGAACTGTAACTTTTTTAGAATGGTATGTTAAACTCAACTATAATATAAAGGTTAAAGGAAAAGATGATTAAAAATAACTATGACTACTACAATTTGGTAACAAAATCACAATGTCAAAAGAGATAATTTGTAACATGAAAAAAAGAAAAAGGGAAGAGTAAAAGGATGGAGACTTTATAAGCAAAAGAAGATAAACTGCTATTAGCAGAAAATGGACTATTTTTTATAAAACAAGGTAATCACAAAACAAAAATCTGGAGTAGCGACATGAAACAAAAAATGGGGGCACTGAGAAAATCAACATGGAAAGCCACAAACTTACAGAGGTAGACAGAAATAGAAGAAAAAGAAACAATGGAGAGGGGTGCCTGGGTGGCTCAGTGGGTTAAAGCTTCTGCCTTCGGCTCAGGTCAGGATCCCAGAGCAGAGTCAGGCTCTCTGCTCAGTGAGAAGCCTGCTTCCCCCTTTCTCTCTGCCTACTTGTGATCTCTGTCTGTCAAATTAATAAACAAAATCTTAAAAAAAAAAAAAAAAAAAAAGAACCAGAAGGCAAAAGATAAAATGGCAGTAGTAAATACTTACATATCAATAATCACCCTAACTGTAAGTGGATTAAACTCACCAATCAAAGGGTACAGAGTGGCTGAATGGGTAAAAAAAAAACAAGACCCAACTCTCTGTCGCTTATAGGAAACTCATTTTAACTCTAAAAAAGAACACAGGCTCAAAAATGAAAGAATGGAGGATGATATTCGAAGCAAATGGAAAAAGAAGGTGAGCACAGCCACAGTTATATCTGGCAAAATAGACTTTAAGTCAAGATGGGTAACAAGAGACAAAGAAGGTCAATATATAATGATAAAGAGGTCAATGTCAAGAAGATATGGTAATATAAGTATATATATGCTCCCAACACATGAGCACTGAAACATATTAAGCAGTTAGTAATAGATTTTAAGGGAGAAATAGACAATTCACTACGATAATTGTAGGGACCTTTAGCTAGACTAAGAGCAAAAGAGAGAAAACATAAATAAATAAAATTAGAAATGAAATAGGAGACATTACAACTGATATACTATAGATGTACATGAGACTACTATGAACAATTATGTGCCAACAAATTACATAACTTAGAAGAAATGGATACATTTCTTGAAAGGAAGAAGTAAAACTTGTTATTTGCTGATAATAGGATCCTACATATAGGAGATCTCAAAGAATCAGTCAAAAACCTATTCGAATTAGTCAACAATCTCAGTGAAGTAGCAGGACAGAAAATCAACATAGAGAAATTAGTTGTATTACTTTACATTAATGATGAAGCATCTGAAAAAGAAATAAAGAAAATTTTAAAAAACCATCTAATTCACAACAGAATAAAAAAAAAACAACGGAATACTTAGGAATAAATTTAACCAAGGAAATGAAAGATCTGTAAAATGTAAACTACAAGACTTTGCTCAAAGAAATTGAAAAAGATGAACAAAATGAAACTCCTCCCATGTTCCTGGATCAGAAGAATTAATATCATTAAAATGGCCACACTGTAGGTTCAATGCAATCCCCGTCAAAACACTGAAGACATTCTTCATAAAAATAGAAGAAACAATTGTAAAATTTGTGTGGAACTACACAAGAATCCCAGCAGCCAGGGTAATCCTGAGAATAAAGAACAAAGCTGGAGGTATCATGCTTCTGAATTTTGAACTACTCTACAAAGCCATAGCAATAAATATACTATGGTACTGGCACAAAAAAACAGACATATCAACCAATGAAATGGAACAGAGTCCATAATTAAATCCCAGTATACAGAGTCAATTAATATTCAAAAATATCCAATGAGGAAAAGATAGTCTCTTCAACAAGTGGTGCTTGGAAAACAGGAGAAACAGGGAGAACAATGAAATCGGATCCCTATCTCACACCACTCACAAAAATGAACTCAAATAGATCATAGACTTAAACATAAGACATGATGCCATGAAACTGGAAGAAAATATAGGGAAGATGCTCATCGATATTGGCCTTGGCAATGATTTTTGGGGAATGATGCCAAAGCAAAAAATAATAAAAGAAACAAATCAATAAGTGAGACTAATCAGACCCAAAAGCTTCTTCACAGCAGAAGAAACAATTAACAAAGTGAAAAGACAACCTACAGACTGGGAGAGATTTTTTTTGCAAACCATATATTAGGAAGGGGTTAATATCTAAAATATTATAAGGAACTAGTCAACTCAACATTAACAACAAACAATCTGATTTAAAAATGGGCAGAAGGGGGTGCCTGGGTGGCTCAGTGGGTTAAAGCCTCTATCTTCGGCTCAGGTCATGATCCCAGGGTCCTGGGATCAAGCCCCGCATTGGGCTTTCTGCTCAGTGGGGAGCCTGCTTCCCTTCTTCTCTCTGCCTGCCTCTCTGCCTGCTTGCGATCTCTGTCTGTCAAATAAATAAATAAATAAATAAATAAATAAATAAATAAATAAAATCTTTTTTAAAAAGGGGGGGGCAGAAGAGCTAAATAGACATTTCTCCAAAAAGGACATCAACATGGCCAACAGAGACATGAAAAGATGCTCAACATCACTAACCATCAAGGAAATGCAAATTAAAACCACAGTTAAGATATCACCTCACACCTGTTAGAGGCTGTCATCAGGCAGACAAGAGAAGAGGTGCTGGCAAGGATGTGGTGAAAGGCAACCCTTTACACTGTTGGTGGGAATGTAAATTGCTCCAATCACTATGGAAGACAATACTAAGGTTTCTCAAAAAATTAAAAAGAGATCTACCAGATGATCCAACAAATCCCTTCTGGGTATACGCCCAAAGGAAATGGAAACAGGATTTTGATAAGATATATGCACTTCTGTGTTTACAACAGTGTTATTCACAATAGTCAAAATATGGAAATAATCCAAATGCCCATCAACAAATGAATGGATAAAAAAAGGGGTACATATACACAGTGGAGTATTATTCAGCCATTAGAAAGAAAACTTCTTTTCATTCATGACAATGTGGATGGACTTTGAGCACATTATGCCAAGTGAGATATGTCAGAGAAAAATAAATACTGTATCATGTCACTTATATATCACTCTAAAAAAGTGAAACCTTAAAAAAACAACAACAGTAAAATAGTGGCTACCAGGAGATGGGGTGGTAGAAGGATAAGAGAGATTGTGTTTAAGGGTATAAACTTGTAATGAGTAGTAAATAAAACCACTGAGATCATACAGTATAATGAATAGAGATACTAATCCTGTACGACACTTCTGCAATAAGTATATAATGAAATAAATGTTGCTATAGCAACAATCATCTTACAATATATAAATGTATCAAAGTAACAACCATATACCTTAAACTTACACAATGTTACATGTCAAATTTATTCAATTTGAAAAAAAAATTTCTTTGATTCTAAGAACATTTGGTTCTTAGACTAAAACATTTTAAAATAGTTTTACAAAATGATTTGAGTATTGAGTATTTCCCAACAGCTATAATAGTTACACATGGAAATTGAATTTAAAAAGCTGAATCATGATTTTAGGCATTTCCTTTCCTGAAGGAAAGAGTCAGTAAATTTATTTCTAATCTCTTAGGTTCTCAAGGACTACAAAGGGATAGTTTATAGGTTGTGAGCTCTATGATACTTAACTGAGTCATATCTCTCCTAGAACCCTAATTTAGCAGTATTTTCTTGGCACCAGTGAAGGGCTGACTTTAGCAGTTGAGTTGTTTTCCTTGGAGGAAGTTTAATATTCAATCCGAGAAATGTTAACTATTCCCGAACATTAGCTTATACCCTTTAATTTTTTAAACAGTTGTAGAAGGCAGTTCTCTTTCTTCCACACTCTCACACTTCCAGAGCGCATGCAGCTCCCTGGTCCTTCCAGAAAATACCTTCTTTCTGGACCCACCCTCAAGGTTTTCTCTGGATTAATGTCCTTTTCTTCAGAATCCATAAATTAAAATGTCTCATTCCTTCTTCCGAAACCCAAATGTTTCATTCAGCTTGTCTTCAAAATCTTTATTTCAAACTCAAGTGGAGCTAGCTTCAGACAAGCCCCGAACTACCTAACTCAGGTCAACTGTTCTAAAATGGATAATTCTTTGATTGATATACCACCAGTTTAAAAGCCATGTATCTTTGTTTATACTATTCCAGAAATGTCTCTCCGAACTGCACTTCTTGATCACATTCACTGAATTAAATATTTTAAAATTTTTAAAGATTTTATTAATTTGCTTGAGAGAGTGAGAGTGCAGAAGGGGCAGAGGGAGAGGGACAAGCAGACTCTTCTGAGTGCGGAGCTGACGTGGGGCTCGATCTCATGAACCTGAGTTGAAATTAAGAGTTGGACTCTCAACCGATGGAGTCACCCAGATGTCCCCAAACATTTGTCCCCAAACATTTTTAAAGTATAATTCAGGATTAGATCATAGACTTCATTTTATATCAGTCAGATGATAATACAGAGATATATACTTTACAAAGTGATTTAGTGGGTACAGTCTAGTTGACTTCACAACAGCCATCTGAAGCAAGTAACGCTGTTCAGATTTACATGGAAGAAGGGGGACCCTAAAGCAGCGAATGACTTGGAAGAGATGACAAGGCCAGTATATAATGAAGCGACCACGTCAACCCACGTTGTATAGCTCCACATCTTTTGTTCTCCCCACTCTTCCACACTGCTCTGCCAATTAGCTTATTCTGTGTTTGCTTTCTTATGAAAATTCCATGCTATAAGCAACCATCTTCTCTCATCCACAAAAATAGCACTTTTTTAAAAGTAAGAAAAAAAAATCTAGCTTTCTTGGACGATGATTTCACTAAGGAAAAAAAAACAAAAACCAACCACTGCATGTTGATGAAATAATTTTAAAGATCTTAGCTCAGAAGAATGTTTCTAATATATTTAAAGGACACATCAGTATAAGAAGACTATTTTCCTCATAACAGTTTTGCTCCGAAGAGTTTTCTCATCAAAAAGTTCAAGATGTCTCAGAAATATAAATAGCATCTTGTTTGTCACTAGACTTCTATAAAAGTAGGAATCCCATCCTGCTATTCTTATCTTTATATGTATACTTTCCTTCGCCCTTTTCTTCTATTCCCTTCAAAAAGTCTGTGGGGGAAAAAAAATTCAGTCAAGTCGGCAAAGGCTAAATTTTCTGAGATAACTGCTAATGAACTTTTTGGTTGGTTTCCTTCCCTCTTGTTTATCACCTGTTCTAATATGTGATCATGTTTAAAATATTAGCTATAAATGCCATGGTGCCTACGACACAGGCTATACATGGTCACATTTCCTGTATCTATGGTGTTTATAATCTTATGTACTACAGATTATTGTCTGTGACCAACATGTGAGGAATAACAAAGATGCCAGCTTCCCACACAGATGCCATATAGGTCTTTCCCACATAGGTCCCTCATAGACATCACAAGACATTTCCCCCCTTCTTTCCCTGTGGCTTTCTCCTCAAGAAATCTGTATGTCTCCTGCCTTTAATTCCTTGTTCTGTACGGTCTCTCCATTCACTGGCTGGTGCTTTTGTGCATATGTTCATTTCTTTGGAATGTGACCACCCATGACACTTATTTTTTACCCATGATATATATAAATACACATTGCCATACAGAGGGAGTCATTTAAAACACTCCATTTAAAGCCAGCGTATATGTGTATAATATTTATATATATTTACATTAAGGCACAATTACTAGTTCGAGCTATGGACGCTGCCCACTCCATGCTCCAACCTCAGAGAAGCTGTGCAGACCACACCAACAATGGAAAATTCCCAGAGAGTCTTCACAAACAGGGAAATCGCCCACCCACCTGGCTCAGCTGCTAACATACTTCCTGTCTTCTACATGAAGTAAATATTCTAAAAAGGTTTTTAACTGAGTTCTAAACCCTAAATTTCCTGGAAGAAGTCCTCTTCCTGGAGTCGTAGTGATACCTTTCATCGATCTCATAAAAGGTGCTGGTTAGAAATGGTGATTCCTGACTACACTCCTGGATTCAGGAGGAACTTGGGTACCTCTGCTCCGAGAATCACCATCATGGGAGTGACAATTCTTCCTCCCAGAAAGGCCATCTCTGACACAAAAGAGCTACCTTTACGCATATCCAAAAGTGAGACAGGAAAACGGGTATATTTTTAAAACATGAGAAGACATATTAAATATGACTTTATCTCCCTATATTTCTTATAGATCAATGTATGCGGGGAAGATTAATGGAAAGTAAACTAATTTATAAAGCTGTAGATAATAAATTCTGATGAATCTCTCAAGTTTTCCACCAAAGAAATTTCCTCTTGTACGCTTTTGGGTACAAAAGGGAACCCAAATGCAGATGGACATGATAAAGACATTATTTAATCTAACGTGATGCAAAGCCTGGACAAAAATGCACCTCCAGAATTGGTTAATTCAGCAGCTTAAATTCAGTTGATTAAAATCTCTGAGGCTTCAGATTCTTTCTATCCTTCTCCTCCACTATCTTTTGATTTATTCTCAGCCTGTCTCCCTCAGAGTCCCCAAATGGGCTCGGCTATTCCTGGTGGTGGTTCCAGAAACGTCCACATCCAGTGGGAGAGGTGGTTTCTTTCTATGGTCCCAAGCCAACTGCCCTGCAAAGGGAATGGGGCCACATGATTGGCTCTGACCAACCAGACTTACCTGGGCTAGAGACAGGGTCACTTCCTGTGAACAAAGGAAGCCAGGTAATGGCTACAGCATAGTGACTGACTTGACTTTGCGCATTTTACTAATCCCTGTCTTTGAGGGCTGTGGTAAGAAGTGCGCTCTTGACTCTGAAATTGGCTGCACAGGTTTCCTTTGCCTTGTTCGTCCTGTGTTAGGGCATGAAACTTTGGTCTTTGTCAAGCGTTTCCTTGTAGAATGCACACATTTCAGTTTTCCAGTTATTATGGAGAGGGTGTCTATGATTTTTGCTTTCCCGGTCTGTTTGGAATTTTCCTCTGGTAAATCCAGATTTGCATTCATTTCGTTGTGGACCGAAGGGTGTAGCTGTTCCTGACAGCTAGTTAATGAGTGTGCCACGCTGCCTAAAAACCAGCTGTAACTCATTGGTCATGTCCAAAAGGAATGCCAGAGATGGGTAGTAAATAACTAACACGAGCTCCTGCCCACTTTCTGGATGTCGACTAAATGTCTACTGACTTTTAATGGGAGTCGAGTGGAGTTCTGCTTGGTTACACTGAAGAAGGGCAGAACCTGCGGGTGTGCGGGGGGCCGTTGGCTGGCTGGTAATAACTACCCTCTTTGTCTGACGCTGCTCTTCCGACTCCCTGTCACTTCCTGGGGAGTGTCCTGACTCTGTGAATGAGTTGTCTATTGAAAAGAAGTGTTTGTCTCTCTGTAGATGCCGTGGGCTTCAAGTCCTAGCTCTAGATGATACATGTTTTGGTATGTCTGGGCTTACTGCCAGATAAGGGTAGGTATCTCTGCTCTTAGGAGGAACTGTTGGTGGTGGAAGTCTTTTTCTTTTCCTTTTCTTTTCTTTCCATTCCTTTCCTTTCCCCTCCCTTTTTTCCTTCCTTCCTTCCTCCTTCTCTCTCTCTCTCTTCCTCCTGCCTTCCTTCCTTCTCTCCCTCTTTCTTTCTTTGTTTCTAAGAGGGATGTCTATAGGGTGCTATCTTTGATTGTAGTCGCTGTTTCCAGGATACAGAAGCTGCTTTGGAGTATACCACAGAAGCAGCTTTTGGCCTTGGGGAAATTCTCCCCCAAGCAACTCAGTTTCATTTGTAAGGGTTTGGAGGTGACATCTTTGTACCTGCAGAGATCCATTCCCTTCACAAACAGGGAAAGGAAGTTTAAGATGGTGCTAAAGAACGCGGCTCGGGAGCCAGAAAGGCCACTGAATTCAGGTCTGGGATCAACTAGGCACAGGCTATGTGACTTGGTAGCCACGTAAACCTCAACTGACTAATTTGTATAGTGTGGGTACCTCACTGGTGTGTTGGGCTAATTAAAAACGATTAATGTCAGGGTGCCTGGGTGGCTCAGAGGGTTAAACCTCTGCCTTCAGCTCAGGTCACGGTCTCAGGGTCCTGAATCGAGTCCTACCTCGGGCTCTCTGCTCAACGGGAGCCTGCTTCTTTCTCTCCCTCTGCCTGTCATTTCCTCTGTTTGTGCTCTCTCTCTCTGGCAAATAAATAAATAAATAAAATCTTTTTTAAAAAAAGTCTTTAATTTAAAAAAAACCCACAAAAAACGATTAATGTCTCCTAACTACACGGCACAGCTGCCGGCTGTAAGAACTTAATGAACACTGCAGAATCGCACTAGGGAACGTGGCGGTGCTGGTGGAGTAGTGACAGTAGTGATCGTCGGAGCCATAGTAATCCTAGCAGTCGTAACAGCAACGGCAGCAGCGTTCCTCATTGTTTCAGATTTCCATTGTTCTATATCGAAGAACTAGGCGTCCTTTTGGTGAATGATGACCGGACGGTCTGCATCACACATTTCAAACCCACACTCTCATTTGCTCGCATGTCCCGTAAGCCGTGCCATGTCTGTGGCCTTCGAGATTCTGGTTCCGGTCGCACAGGAATGCGCATGGCATCCAGAACAGGACTTTTTACGTGCTTTGTTCACCTAACTTGCGCAGGACAATGGCAATTTCCTTTGAATTGTGTGATGCAGAGTTCATAGGCAGACATTTGACAAAGATGTTATCTAGCCTGATTTCCTTCATTCGACTCTGGCCTGGCTATTTAAAGCCCTGGATTTGTGGATAGGGATGTCCTCCCCCCACATTCTTGTAAGGCCAAAGAGGAAAAAAAAAAAAAGAACGGAACAAAAGATTTACAGAGAGGGCAAAGAACACACGCATTCATAATATTAACAAGGAACCATTACTTAATGGTAAAAGTAAAACGACTTAATAATAGTGGCTTGCAAGCCGCATCTGACCCACAGATCCCATTTGTTGAATGGATCCAGCCATGTGAACATTAAAGCTCTGTATGTGTTAGGCATGTTTGAGAATTCCCTGTAGCTTTTTTTCATAATATTCCTGTAATATGATGCTGCATCAAGAATACAGCGCCCAAAACACTTAAATGCAGCCCTGCAAGACTTTACAGCTGAAAGTGCTTCCCTTGTTCTCCTATCTTCAAAACACCCTGGGCTGCTGGGAAAGAGAGCCTGGTTTTAAAATGTACTATTGTCAGGGATTTCTTTTGAAAGGAGGCTGTACTTTATTAAATATAGTTAATGATTACCAGTTAGATTGCAAGATTTAAAAAAACACAAAAATGAAATTCTTTATTCTCTTCAAAAATGACCTCTCTCCAAAGCGAACTTTCAGCAAGTTACAAAAACTAGAGCTTCAGTGAACACAAACTTACTTCTCCTTCTTCCAGGTTATGTGTTGCTTGCAAACTAGCTCTAGAATGCTTTGGCTGTCGAGAGTCAAGAGATATGCTTTTTAAAAGGATAACAGCAGCAAATACTCACATCGTGTCTGCAAGTATGTTACACAGACAGGGGAAAAAAGCCCTAATTCAAACAGATGCCTTTAGGCTATAACGAGCATGTATAACACACAGCAATTATGCAGATATTTCTGTCAAAAACATTTCATGTATTCAACAAATTTTCGGGCAGCTACTTTGTGCTACAATGACTAACAGACTATTCTCTGACAACTGTTAAGCAGCCTCTAAGAGATGACATTTCACTCTGAGTTTACTTACTTAGCAACACTTCTAATGTTTCTGATAATTGATAGTGCTCCCTGTATAAACATAACCTTAAAATTAAGCTAAATTTCCAACCTATCGTTTGATAGCCAATAGAATGCAGAGCTAATGTGAAAGAGCTTGGCTGTTCCAACAATCTAATTTTCCTGATGTTTACCCCCAGAGACTCAGCACATACAGTATCGTCAGGATGCCCAGCCACGCACATTCTGTATGTTTCCTTCTACTGGGAAGCATTTAAGCCAGTACTTCTGGCTGTGGCGACAGGGGTAGAAGAACCAGGGAAAGAAGAGAGGGTTTGGTGACCACTCTGTTCGGAAGCCATCTTTCTGTCACTGCTGGAACCTGTAACTGACTCTTCTGCTTTCTCTGCTTTGACCACCTGCATTAAAAACCTACACCTTTGTTCTCTCGCCCTCAAGATCCCTCCAGGTTCTGCAGGATAACACAGGCTGGCTGCCAAAAAAGTAGCTAAGTCAGAGTCTCCTAATGTCCTTGCAGATGCTACCACTCACTCAGGGTCTTCAGGGAGAAGACGAGGAGACTGAGGGAGAACAATTTGAAGAATGGGGGCCTCTGAGTTGAGTGCTTACCTTCCCAGTTCCTCAGCCTACTTGTAGACCACGATCAACTTGTGAGCTTTCATTCGTATAAACAAAGGTAAGTATCCAAACAAAAGTTCCTCAGTTCTGCTCATCACTAGGGATGGCCTGTGTGGGAGCTCCAAAAATTAGGGGTTCTTATAGAGAAAATGGAGGCACGATGAACCCAATTTGGCATGGAGGCTGAGTTTCCCATGAAGGCAAATTCTGTATCTTAAGAACAGCCTCAACACATTAGCTAGTAAAACCACAGGTGTGTAGATGGACAAGGGGCCTCGGGTTTACAAGGAACCATTCCACATCATGAATCCCAGTATTCTTTTCATAAAAAGCAAAGAGACTGAAGCATAAAAAGATGCTAATACTAGTCAAGAACATGACCACTGCTTACAACTGGAAAAAGTACCACTGGATCGAGACAATATTGATTTGTCTACTTACATTTTACCAATGTCACAAAGTACCACTGTTGAAAATCTGTATAAATTGTCGATTACTCAGACTGTGTTGAATAATATCACACAGTATGTCCTTTAAATTGGACTTAGAGCCTTGACACCATATTTTCTTTAGGTGGCTCTTTTTTTTTTTTTCTTTTAAATTACACAGAGAAAGAAAGCCTAAGCAGGGGGAGTGGCAGGCTAAGGGAGAAGCAGGCTCCCTACTGAGCAAGGAACCCGATGTGAGGCTCGATCCCAGGACCCTGGGATCATGATTCGACCTGAAGGCAGATGCTTAACTGACTGAGCCACCCAGGTGCCCCTAAAGATTTTTATTTGCTTATTTGAGAGAGAGAGAGAAAGAATGCATGCACAGGCACAGGCAGGGGGAGGGGCAGCAGGAGAGGGAAAGAGAATCTTCAAGCAGAGTCCCCACTGAGCACAGAGCTAGTTTCAGGGATTGTTCCCAGGACCCTGAGATCATGACCCACACCAAAACCAAGAGGAGGACAATCAACTGACTGAGCTACTCAGGCGTCCCTAAGTGGCTTTTTTTTTTTAACCAGATGGAAGAATTCTCTTATCTGCGAGGGCTACTGTCATGTGACCACACAAACACATGTAAACATTTTCTCGGGAATTCAGCCAGCTGACAGAGACTTAATATCTTCCAAAAGAGAGACAATGCTATGGCAAAGTGAGGCAAAACGGAGATAAGGTATGGTTGATACAGGTGTTTACAAGATTTCTGTGGCTGCTTCTGAGAGCTCCTTTCTGCACAGGCTTTAGTCCCAGAACAGTTTCATGCTACTGATAAAGTGGGTCTGGCTGGCGCTGCCTTCCGCACTCTGTGCTGATGTTAGTGATTCGTGTCTCCATGGTTTTAAGCAAATTAAAGACAGGCTGATTCTCCTTAGACATGGTGAGAAAAATTTAGTGATTAGAAAGTATCTTCACTTCTGTTTATTGCTTACAGAGAGCAAGCTAATATTAAAAAAGATAAAGATGGGGGAGTGCCTGGGTGGCTCAGTCAGTTAAGCATCTGCCTTCAGCTCAGGTCATGATTCTGGAGTCTAGGGATTGAGCCCCTCATCGGGTTCCCTGATCAGCAGGGAGCCTGTTTCTCCCTATCCCCTGACTGCTACTCTGCCTGCTTGTGCTCCCTCTCTGAAATAAATAAATAAAATCTTAAATAAAAAAGATAAAGATATGTTTGGTAGATAGTTCCCACTATGTTTTATATTTATTCTTTCAGTAAAGAACCATTTCAGAACAATAGACTTACCTACAGAAGGCCACTTGAGGAAACAGGGTATCATTTTGTGACTATTTTTGGTGATCTTTGTATCCCTTAGCATTAATTACCTTTGATTCACTGTACAGATTATTCAGTATGTGAAATTTTTTTTTTTTAAGATTTTATCTATTTGACAGAGAAAGACAGTGAAAGAGGGAACACAAGCAGGAGAAAAGCAGAGGGTGAAGGAGAAGGAGGTTCCCTGCTGAGCAAGGAGCCCGAATTGGGGCTCGATCCCAGGACCCTGGGGTCATGACCTGAGCCAAATGCAGACGCTTAGAGATTGAGCCACCCAGATGCCCCTATATGACATGTTAATACAAACTGGCTTTCATGAGAAATTCAATCTATTTTCCAGACTCTATAGAGATTGTTTAGATGGGATAAGTGAAAGGGTAACTTGCAGTGCAGCTTATGCACAGAGGACACAAATTAAGGAAAGTTGAAAAAACATTTCGAACTTGGTATGACATCTGATCAGGTGGAAGCAATCTTCTGATAAAGGTAGCAGTAATACAAGTAACCAGCTTTTACGGAGGCCTTGCCAAGGTCTTTTCTATATATCTCCACGTTTACGAAGACAGAGGAGTGGACTGAAGCTCCCCAAGACCACCCAGGCAGCTGATAAGCAGCTCACGATGGATGATGCAGACGTTTGAACCTACATTTGTCTGTCTCCAAAGGCCACAATTTCCCTCCACATTACGCTGAATAGGTGTATCATGATGATCGAGTATTGGTATGAATGCAATCCATCCCCCAAAGTATCCTAGCACTAATTCTCAAAGTGGGGAGCAATGCTGTTCTGAGGCAGCCCAAGAACAAACTTGGAACATGGAATGGAGCCACGCTGCACAAAACTGTCAAGCTGATGTCTGTGATATGTGCCAAGAATAACAAGATGGCAGCAGCAAGGAAAAGACCATTGACTGATAATGTTGGGATACTTGCATTTTTTTTTTTAAGATTTATTAATTTATTTGAGAGACAGAGGGAGTGAGAGAGAGTCCCAAGCCGACTCCATGCTGAGAATGGAGCTCCATGTGGGGCCAAATCTCAGGACCCTGGGATCACAACCTGAGCTGAAACCAAGAGTTGGACGCTTAACCAATGGCACTCCCTTAGGATACTTGTTTCTTAAGGAGTGAGGAAACCCTTTGCAGAGGTGGCTGCTCTAGTTTTTGACTTGAACACTCATTTGGCAGACGGTAGGCTTGTCACAATGCTCAGGGAGTGCTGCAGCTGCGTAGGTTTCTTCCAATTTCATGAGACAGTGGTCAATGATAAAAAAGGTGCTCTCATGTTCCAAGTACTTTTCAAGGAGGGACAGGGAACTACTGGCCTGGGGATGAACATATTCGTTCCTGTAGTCCACATAACTTGTGACCCTATTGCTCTGTCTATAGTCTCGGTTACCACTGAGCCTGGTCCTACACCCAAAACAACTGAATCGTTGAACTCAATCACCCTCATAACTACCCATTGAACTGACTGATTCCCTCATTTCTTCATTTCTTCAACACACACTCATTGAGTGCTTTCTACGCACCAAGGATGGGGTGGGGACATCACAGTCCCTCTCATATGGTGAGCATTCAAGAAATGAGAAAGGACAAAGGGTGGAAAAAATACGATCTTTGCCAGTTGACAAGTCTAGTGATGCTTGGGCTAATGACCAAACACCATCGAGGAACACATAAAATTATATTCAGCGCATTGATAAATGTAGTCAGGGACACATGTACTATGTACATTACCCAGATTTTCATATATAAGAACACTATTGAAATTTAAAGTTAAAAATTAAAGACGTTAACATTCAACTATCTGGAAAATTGATATCTTCAGAAAGTTCAAGAGTAGCTGAAATTTTACAGTACCTAGGTTTGACCCCCCACCCCCCACCCCAGCTCTTAATTTCCCCTTCCTTTTGGGATGGAAGGGGCAATGGCAATGAATGTTGAGTATCTCGCTTTATACTTCTCAGGATGAAAATGTAGATTTCTTACACTTGAAAATCTGGATCTCAAAGCCAAATTGTGCCACACAACAATTAGAGAATGAAGACGACTATTTACATTAGCCACATTTAATAGTTTAAACGTGAATAGTTTCTTGGATTTGGTAAATATTTTCGTCTGGCATTGGTTGTGGTAATTTGGTCCCTGGCAACTAATAGGTCCACGCACTCAGAATTTTTAGAGAAAAAAGAATAGAAGCCTCATCAGCAATTCATATGCTAAAAATACCATGTAAATTTGGACACATAAGATTTTCAACATGTAAGCACATAAGCACACACACACACACACACACACACATGTCGCCACAAACTTTGTTAGCTCCTGGGCTCCATTCTTATTGCCGTCGATATACAGAGGAGTTATAGTCATATAAAGGATATTTATAGTTGTGAGAATGTCTAAGTCTTTCAACATTGGATTGCTTTACGTGGTTGTGAGATGATGGTTTTGGGAGGAGGAAAGAAGGAAATTCCAAAATGTGAATGGTATTTAAACCTCTTAAATTTTTTCTTCAAAGGAAGAGAAAAAGAATAAAATTATGTTTTCCTTATTCAACAAGATGGCACGCAGAAGGGCTGTTGGGCAGCAAAGTAACTAAAAAGAATATAAAGATCCAGTGACTTGAGTCCCTTTCATGAAATATGTGAGTTTAAAAAAATCCAATAACCATAAAACAATTTTTTCTTTGATGCTGAACAAAAAACAAGCTTGAAATTTAGTGCTGCTGAGCAAATGAATGAAAAATACAGATGTTTTTACCTCCAGCTCAACTCAGATTTGCCATGTGAACAGTCCCACGCTTAACTCTTTGTATGACTGACTAAATGTTTCCACGCATTAGTTAGCAGCAAAGGTTTAGAGTGAAACTTAAAAATACCTATTTTTCCTTCCTTAAAAAAAAGAAATCTCTTAATGAATTGGGAAATTCAGCTGCGTCATATCCCTTTTTTTGTCCTCCATGAATTTAAACTTTAAAATAACTTTAAAACAAACTTTAATAATAACACGTTAAGAACAAAATATGCTATGTCTTTTCCTGGTACAGTACTCCAGTTTGATTTTTTTCAAATTAACTAAGATTTTGATTGTCTTATTGAAAATGTAAGACGTTGATGTTACTTTAATTTTCCAAATTATCGGCTCATAATACCAATTTTCCTGAAGGTTAAAAACAATATATTAAGGAAACACCACCTGCTACTTAGAGCTTCCACAGGAAATTTGCCTTTCCACTTTGTAATGTATTATTTGGGGGAGGAAATGACAACCTACTTCATTATCCAAAGCCCAGTATCCCAATAGCTGCAAAGCAGCAGACAAAAAGAAAGAAGGCCAGTGTCCACTTGCCCACTGACATTTCATGGAAATTAAAAAATTCAGTAGGCGCATGCAAAAAGTACATGTTGCAACATGCCAAGCTCCCCCAAACTCTCCCTTCCATTTCCATTAAAGCTAGGCTTGGCCTGCCAGCCTGCCTGAGTGGGGCTAGTTCCACGGGGGGCCATGGAGGGGCAGGCATGGGCCCTGGGCACATTTTTCAACCTTTTGTAAACAACCGCTTAAGGAATAAGGCGGTGGTCATGGCCATGCCCTTTAACCCGCCTCCAAGAGTGAGAGAGAACACATGGAGACTAGCTTTCCAAAGCTCAAAGCCCTTTTCTACAGTGTTATTTACAAACCAAACAAGGTTGAAGATAGATTACTTCCTACTGTCTGGATCACAGGAAAGAAGCCTTTCGTTCAGGTACAGTATACACATCAGGAAACAGAGGGGTTGCTGAAACCATCTCTTACAAACATTCAACTATGTCAGGGTTTATAATAGATTTTGCTCTGAAAATAGTGCCTGTTAACTCAGCTTTTCTCAAGTGTGTCATCTCCTTTTTTCCTCTCATCCATTTCCAACATTCATGATTTCCCTCTCTCCACAGTTCTTATCATCATATAAGAACAGCCTCTCTTCCCGGCCATACACTATACTTGGATTGTCTGATCATTAGAGCAACCTATATCTTGGCACATTAGAAAAATTTGTTCAGTAATCAATCAGCGATTTTATCTGGAGAAGGGCAAACAACTCATTTAATCAACTGTTTTTGCCTAGTGAGCTGACCGACTATCCTGTTTAAATTACAGTTATTTTTCCGTTGGATTTTGTTTAAAATGCAGTGGAAATGGCTATTCATTGAGGAACTTAACATAAGGTACCTGAAGAACAGACATAACACTTATTCTGTTATCTACAGTGTAAACTGGCTGCTTAAATATGCCTGTCTTCAGGAAAGAGCCAGTTGATAAGTTTTTTGTTTTGTTTTTTTAAATTTAAAAACAAGGGTGAGTTAAAACAGATCTTCGGAGATGAAAATTATTTTATTTTGTGGTCAGGATGAACAATAGTTAGCAAAACAAAACACTGCTTTTTAAAAGAAAGAAAGAAAAGAAAGAAAGAAAGAAAGAAAAGAAGGAAGGAAGGAAGGAATATATTCAAGATATGACCCTGAAATACAAGAATGGAAAACATGAGGGAGTTTTGCTCTTGAGGGAAATGGTTCAACAAACCGGCCAAAGAACACCCGGTCTTTCTCTGGGCAGTGGTTGTGAGAGCAGAGAAATATAGGACTCGTCTTCACAGTATCCAAATACTTGTACAAAAATGTGGGGCCAATTTCCCCGAATAATTTGGTTCAGATTCTAAAAGCCTACTGCACACAGACCACGTCAAAATGGTGGGAAAATTAAAAAACAGAAATCTCAAAGTAAATGAAAAGGAATTGGATTGTTTGGTTTGAAGAAGGCAAGGATGTCATGACTTCAGAGCTGTCTTGAGGATAAATATATAAAACAGAGACACATAACAAGACTTTATCTTCTGTGAGGGCACTCTAGGAAGCATTCGTACTAACTCAGGGTGTCCGTGGAAGGAGTGGAAGGGGTGTCCGTGGCGGAAACCACAATGAACTAAAGGAGCTATGAGATCCCGGGCAAGTCTCCCAAACTCTCTAGGTTTCCATATCTCCATCTCAAAGCGGGGGTGGGGGTGGGGGTGGGGGTGTGTCACTGACAGAGTTTGCAATTCCAGGACACATAAAGAAATGCTTGTGTCCTTGCCTTCTTCAAAACTGAAACAATTACCAATTTTGTCTGGAAACCGGCCACTTAAAAGGGAAGGGTTGTCTTTTCCAATGTGGTTTAAACATCTGGCAGCACAAATGACACCCAACAGAGGTAAAATAAGAAATCAAAAGGCAAACAGTCTGCGGGAAAGTAGAGATTCCTCTCCAGAAAGTTGCGATCCTTTCCTAGAACAGATCGTAGATCACAGAATTAAATTTCAGAAAACGCTCTTGGTTTCCCTACGACGAAGGGAAGAAATTCAGTTCCCACAAGTGGAGCCATTAGTAGGCACCTGTGGCTCTCCTGCTCTGAGGGAGAAAGGGGACATTTTGTGAAAACCATCGCTGAAAGAAGGCCATAAAACACTGCCACTCCTCCGCCCTTTACAAAAAACAGGACAATCCAGGCCTTTTTTCCCTAGGAATCTGCTAGAACATACCACTCCAGGGATGGGACGCTTGAACAGCAGGAGGACCCCTGCTCATGCCACATGTCACCACGACGATGGCCACACAGAAGAGTAAATGCAAGAAAACTCCCCTTCACCCCCCTCACCCCTTTCCTTGAATGAACACAGGGCTGCTTCTGGAATTAAAAGTTGCATTTATTCCCCCTCACACCTCCCTCAGAGCCCAGTGTGTGTTGCAAGACAGCTGAAGGAGCTTCTTGCCCAAAGTTTCTTGGGACAATGGGGGTGTTTCAGGGCTTCCTGCTGCTGGTGGTGATCCTGCTAACCCCTCCTTTGTGATTTTAGCAGTTAACAAGACTGTAAAGCAGCGTCCAAACTGATTGAATGCGGGTTTAAAGGGCAAAAGAAAAAAACGGTGGTTGTTTAATGATTAAACAACTTTTTTTTTTTATGGCTAAACACTGAAGTTGTTTTATTTTAATGCGTAAATCAGTGCATAGGCAGGATGCAAACTGCCTTCGGGTGGAAACAGAGCCTCACCACACTGTGGCGCTTGGAGGGGGGAGTGGGGGAAATTGCTGCGATGACTTTAAAAACTCAAATTTGTCAACTAGCCTTGAAGGCCTGGGGTCCACCCCTCCTCTCGCCTCCCAGGAATTAATTCTATAGAGACAAAGTTAAACACATAATTTGTAAAACTATTGAGAAGTCAACTCCTTGTTCCACAGTAACCCGGGTAGTTGTCAAAAGCAGATAAATCTTCAGCCGGAGTAGGAAGCCCCACACTGTTTTGAAAACAATTCCTAGGTTTTGCCCCTGTTGAAGCGGATTGAATGCACAGGCCAGGGGCCCAACTGGGCTCTGCCGACACTCACGGCTTTTAAGGACAAAGTTAACACTTTACAAAAATCAGCGGCCTCCCTAGTAAACACGATGATTTAGTAGAGGTTTTGATCATCTGGGGTTGGTGTCCCTGAGAAGACAGGTTTGATTTCTTTTGCTCTAAGCAGGTGGGTGTTGAGAACAGCGGCTGTGCCGATAAGAGGTCCCTAGGACTTGGTAACAAGCACATTATCTATCCTCTGTAATTTCTTCCCAAAATAGACTTAATGGAAAGAAGATGCCTAATATACCCCTTCTCAAAGGAAGTATGCCCCCATACAACAGAAGCAGTCATTCTGGAAACAGCTTTCTGGCTCTGTAGTCAATAGCTCTATTTTCTCCCCTTTCCACTTCCTTCCTTCTCCTGGGGAAGAACGTGTGTGTGGACACACACACGCATTCACACATTCACATCTCAGCGCACACAACTGAGAATGCCCCCGAGATCGGCAGCCTTACTCCTCACTGAAACTCCGGTCATTACTTGACGCCGTTTAACCTGAGAACTTTATAATGCTTCTCATTTGAGGTCCTTTTCATTCCAGATCTGATGGGGAAGAACCATTAGTTAATTAGCCTTGGGTTAAACTTGGTTCAGGGAGCAATTACTAAGCACCCCACGCTGAAGCCTGTATCAGACACAGAGACAAACAGGAGAAGTGTTCACAAGAATCAAGAAGCAGCGAGCAGAACACCGTGTTAGAGGTAGAGGTGCCCTCCTGAGCAGGATCAGAATTCCAGCCTCCAGATGGCTGATTAGCATCGATCCTAAGCACACACCTCAACAGCAAGTCAGACTCCTTCCCAAGCCCTCAGGAATGAGACTTCCTTGCTCTACCTACGGTGTTTTCCTTAGCTATCTTTCATAAGCTAGAACGTTTCCTCCCGCTTGAGGCCAACCAAATCCTTATTCAAATAGAAACAGTCCGAAAGTTGAGTTGGATGTCTTTTTTTTCCCCCCAAGTTTGGTAAATGTTTCCCCTTGAGTGATAAAAGGTTAAAAAATGCTGGTTAGGGTCTCAGGCACGGGGGACAAAAGCCTACCTAAAATGTAGAACGTTCATAATAGAAATTTTAGGGAAAAAATACTTTTGAGCTATTTATAATTGAAAGAGTTACACAAAAGTTTGTAAGTAATATCTTTAAAATTCATCTTGGAATTTGATGTTTGAGGAATACCAGGGTTTAATAAAAGACAGTGAATGGAAATTCTTAAGAAGGGTCTGAATGGGAGCTTCTGGGCATTTTCAAGGGCTGGAGATTAATGGCATTCTTTCTTTATTCTATTAAATTTTACCTCAAAACATATGGTTTCTCTCTTTGATACATGTATTGCCAGGGCCACTCTAGCAATACGACAAAATGGTGGAAGAGGCATGGGAGGAAATGAGAAGACATGTTCTGAAGAGCTGGAAAGAATTGGGAGAGTGAAGGAAAGGGCAAGTCAAATGGATATTTGTATGAAAATATGTGTGAGACCACTATCTTGAGAAGATGCAAAGGTAGGAAGAATTTCTGAGCTACCCAACACCCTATCTAGTCCAATAGCACAGTTCCTGCTATCCAGAAGGACTTCCAACGTGTGTGTATTGGGGCTGGGGTGGGGAAGCTGAGGCAGGAGAGAGGGCAAGTGGGACTTGTAACCCCAAGGCACTTACAAAATTTGAGTGCCTATCCCGTATCCAATTCGTAGTCCAGAAAGTAACAATATTGTAGAAGCTGGAGACTATCTTCAGACACGGCAAAAAGAAGAATGAGATTAGATGCAAGTCAGATGAAGATATATTCAAAATCATTTTATACTTTAATTTGAAGTGGGTTCATTTAAAAAGAAGTTTCACGGGGCGCCTGAGTGGCTCAGTGGGTTAAAGCCTCTGCCTTCAGCTCGGGTCATGATCCTGGGGTCCTGGGATCGAGCCCCGCATCGGGCTCTCTGCTTCGCAGGGAGCCTGCTTCCTCCTCTCTCTCTGCCTGCCTCTCTGCCTAGTTGTGATTTCTCTCTGTCAAATAAACAAAATATTAAAAATAAATAAATTAAAAAAAATTAAAAAAAAAAAAAAAAGAAGTTTCACGACATGAAGGAGCATAGGAAGTAGGGAAAGCTTCCACTGCCCAGAGTCAACCAAGACAAAACAGACCTCCATTACAGCAAAAGGTATTTAAGTTAGCGTTAAGTAGTATTCTTCTCAAGACAGGCCGGGGTAGGAGTTGGGGAAAGCTTTCTTGGGAGTGTAAAAGTTTGGCATCTCTCATCACACAAACTCTAGGGCTCCCATTTGAAGCCTAAAATGGCTTCATTGAATGTACTGTCCTGGGTTCTCGTTGGATACTGGAACCTCTAGGAGTAGTTTGATCCTCAGCATCTCTAACACATTCTATTTGGTCCAGTGCCAAATCTGGCAAGCGAAGCCCACTACTGAACCCGCTTAATCCTTAAAAGCCTGAGAACTGACAGTGATATTGTGCGTAATATAGGTAAGAGTGTTCCTTCATCAAAGAATCCTCCTGCTTTCCTTTCCCCCCCCCGCAACCCTTGCTCGCCCATAATCTTCAGAACATCATAATCTTCAGAACATCAACTTACATAAATGATAAAAACAGAGCTGCTCTGCTTTGGAAGTGGGAAAAGAGCTCTTAGTCCTTCAGGAACCTTCTTATAAGTACAGCCATAGGGATATTTTCGCTTCTCTTTTACTTGGCTGATTTACCTTATTCACCAATTAAATCAGACAGAGGAAAAAGTCACCCTTCCTTGGGGCACATCAATTAGTGGGGAAAGGCAGTTGCACCTGGTTTCCAATTTTGTGACACCAAAGAGTCACATCTTTCCCAAGGCCAAGTGGTTAGTGGTAGGAGAACTGGATCTAAAATACATATTTTCAACAAATCTTCCACATTTTCCTTACCCCTTTCCCTCTCCCTGTAATTTCCTATTATATTTTAGTAGGCTCTTGTTGTTTTTCAGGAATTGGCAAATCCCCCAAACTCACAGTCTCTAAATTGGAAATCCAGGAAATATTTTGCTCAGGTTTGGAGATGTCTCTTGAAACTGTATTGCTATCTAGAGGCAAGAGTTTCCTGTGCATATCCTCATACCAAAGGTTAGCTCCCTCTCCAACTTTTACGAAGGATTCATTTCTCACTTGACTGTTTTCACACAAAAAACCCCCCCAAACCCAAAATGGTGTCTTTGAGGAAGTTGCCATGTCAACTCAAATTAGGAAAAAACCAGGTCTCATCAGGATGTGACTACCGGTGATGTGTTGGCTCACTTCATCCTCAAAGTGAACGATTTTTTCCCAACCTTCATCTTCTAGGAGCAAGAATTCATCCTCGTGCCTGAAAAAAGTGGCAAACCTCTCAATGTCACGGACCCCAGAGTCCATCTTTGGTCACTAAAAACTCACATTGCCTGATGTCCATTGTGTTTTTTTTAAGCAGCCTCGAATCCTCTATGCATTGAGGTAAAGTAGGATAATATTCAATAAAGACACAAACAGAGAACAGGTGTGAACACTACCTGGTGAAATTTTTTTGTTCTATTTTGTCACTTACATACATATTTAACCACCTGTTGGATTCCATGACGTGTCTTTGAGTGATGCTGATGGGCTCTCTGACATTTTCATTCTCATCAATCTCATGGCAAGTAATAAACATGTTACACTTCTCCACGTTGTGCTCTACAGTTCCCGAAATGGGAAAATAGAAGATTTACATAAATCTTTCAGAATAGTTGCACTTGACTTTGAAACAATGCTTAGTTTCTGTTTCTTAGATTCTATTTCACCTGCAAGGATCTGAGCTGGAAACACCTGCTCTTGCTAACTAATAACAACTTCACCTAGGTGGCAAACTTACTCTTGCTTCTCGCGCCTGGAATTAACAGAGGATAGATACCTGCCTTCTGCAATCATGCGTAAGGCTCCTTCACTGTCACCTGCTCTTAGGAAAGTCAGACAAAAGTGGAAGAAGAAAAGTACACATTATTTATTTATTTATTTATTTATTTATTTATTTACTACCACCTTCATCACTTTAGGAGATATCCTGCCTAATTCACTTTAGCTTTCTTTTGACCCGGGAACTCATGGGCAACTGCTGTGTTTTCTTCAGTGAGACTGTCTTATGTATCATTTAACAAGCACCCCCAAATGCCTAATGTATACATCAGTGTGAATAATGCAGACTTGTTATCATCCCTCCCAAGGTGCCAGTCTATATATTTCTCTCTTAAATATATGGGATTTAGCAAGGCTATGCTGCATAATGTTCCCAAGGAGAAGTGCCCATGACTTCTGGGAGTCTGATAAATGTTCTTATCTGATATTGTTCCATTTTCTGTGGGAAAGTTCTATAGGATGAAACAAGACTGTCTAGACCCCCTATTCCCTTTTTCTTCTCGCTGCTTTATCAGAATGGTACCCCTTCCCTACTGCAGAAACACGTTTTCACCTCTAGAAGTGCTTTGAAAGTCATGGTCAACCCACCAGTATCTCTTGCTTCACAGTGTCACTGACATCACTCCTAAAAATAGGGATTGCTGCTGGGAAATGGATGCGACAACTCTTATATATTTAATAAAAATGGATAACACTGTTGCCTCTTCAACAGTCTCTTCCTTGCCCTTCTTGGAACATTTGTGGTAGAACATTATAAAGTTATATACACTTGACATGGACTATTTTCAGTCTCTAGCCTCCTGATACTTGTCAAGGCGGCCATCTTGATCTTCCCTTTCCCCCAAAGGTGAATTTTATTTCTTTTCTTAAAAGCCCGGGAAAAATGTGCTCACATGTTTTTAAATTAGAAGAAGGTGAAAATTACACTTGTGATGCTTTCAAAGTCATTTTTCTTATTCAAATCATTACTGCATACAAATCGGTTGAAAATAAAACATTTGACATTTTCCAGGTGTCCTGCATTCTTTGAGGGAGATCTCACAGACTGCGTGTTGAAGCATTTCCCAGGTTCAAAGTTAATTAACTGCTCTACCCCGTTTTCTCACCAGCCCTGCTTAGCTTTCCCACGTGTACATTCCACATTACTACACAAGTTTGACCTTTCTTTATAAGCCCTTCTATCACAAACCTAAATGGATGTCTGATTTCCCTCCAGATGGGCACTGCCTTTAATTCATCTGCAAATACTTTCAGGTATTCTTACAAAAATGGAGTCAGGGAAGCGAAAGCAGCATATTTCAAATCTTCTAGGCACATTTCTTCACGTTGCTTAAATTAGGAAGGATGTTTGTATTGCTGCCTCTGAAGGACATTTTACAATGTATCTAGACACTCTTTTATGGGGAGGGCTTTGGGTAAATGATTTAGAAAACCAAAGTTTAAAAAGCCTCCTCTGAGTGGAAAAGGGGTTATTTTACTTTGACTTATCAGAACTGGATGTTTTCTGTGACTAAATTTCCAGATAATTATGTATTTTTAGAAAGTACTGAAAACTCGCCTTTCCTTCCTTCAATCTGTCAGTAAGTGTAGAGTAAACACTTGTATTAGGTACTAAAGAGACACACCAAAGTGGTTCTTGTCTTTGCCAAGAAGCTTAAGGTCTCTATCAGAGAGACGAGATAAACATTTGAAAAACAGCTAGAGATACACACAAATTAAAGCCCAAACCCATACATTTAGGTTATTTACATCTCTGACTTCACATTCCAGGAGACCCCTGGCCTTCTTCACTCACTACTCCTATTTCTCCCACCCATCCCATCTGTGATTTCTTTCCTTCACTCCCTTCCTCCCTTCTGCCCGTTTTATGTGTTAGCCGTGAAGTGACACTTACAGACCCTGCTCAGTACTATTACTAAGTTACACTTACTAGTTATGATGCTGTCATTCTCTCGCTCACGCGGAAAAAACCCTGATTACCCAGAACTGCTCATTTGATGGATCCATTCACTCATTCATGTACACATTCATTCATTAAACGAATGTTATCTTACGAAGCTCTGTGTTGGACAATGTGGAGCTAGACAGAGTTGGCCCAGGTTTGTGTTTGTCACTTCTCCGAGAGCCATTGAATACTGGGCAAAAGCTGAACTTCTCAGCAGCTCCCCATTCCAGGGATCTGGCCGCCGTTCACACTGTGATGGGATCCCCAACATCATGGCGTCAGGGGCATGCGACTTAGGCGATAGGGCTTCTCAAATATCTCTGCCTGCTTTTTCTTTGCCTTCTCTCTCTTCCCTTGGTTTGTTATCACTTAGTGTGTCCCCTGGTCTCAGCTTGGGGTCCCTTGCTTTCCTCTTCTTTCTCTACTCACTCGCTTGGTGCACCCACTTGGATTCAATTAGCATCTACATTCACGTGTGCCCCAGAAACTCATCTCCAGCCAGAACTTTATACCCTCTCTTCAGCCCCGTGTTTCTCAATGTCTACAAAATACGTCAAGTGGATATTCCACTGCCATCTAAAACAAACATATCAAAACCAGATTTTATTATCTCTCTTCCCAAAGCTGCCTATGTTGGCTCTCTCTCCATGAGCAGCAGAAACGCGGGTGTCCCCAATTCCCAGGTCCATCTTCCACCAACCTCCTCTTCCCACCCACGGCTCCCTTGACCCTGCACCCTCCCGTCCAGTCTTCCGTAAGCCCTACTCATGCTTTTGCTGTGCGATTTCCTCAGACCCAACCTCTCACCCCACTGCCCCAACCCAAGAACTATTCCAGATATTAGCTGTCTCCAAGTAAAAATATACATCCATATTAATACACTCAGAGAAGTGATAAACAGGAAAGCTTTCTCGGGGCATCCTGCACACGCTCAAAGAGATCAGGAACGGTTCCTGTCACATGTTTTCTAGTGATTTATAGAGCATAAAAGAAATGCTTCAAGCTGGAGTTATATGAATATTTATTAGGTTTTTCTATTTACTTAACTCAATAGTTGTTTAATTGTTATGCTCCCAGGGAGGCAATAGCCTAACAGGCACATTAGAAATGGATGGAACAAAATGGAGACCTGGCAGATTTAATAATGGCATTCCATGCGTCTACATCAGAAGACGTCACCGATGTCAGTACATCATGCTGTCAGGAAACTCTGCCTCTCGTTTATCTTCAAGTTTCTCATTTCTTCATTTGTATCCCTTTTCACATTTAAAAAAAATTTTTTTTTGCATTATTCTTCTACCCCCTTGAGATGAATTTAAGTATAACTATCAGTTAACGGGATAGGAGAACAAGCTGACTGAAACTTGTCACTTCCCCTGTCTCCAGCATTCACTTGGCTGAGCTTTGGAAAACTTCATTGTTCACTGCACTCCCTGATTTTTCTGTGTGGGACTTGTCCACGGTTGTGAGCGTAGGATAAAAGGCTCTTCTTTCCTGTTAAGGAAGAAAGCATCATACTCCTCCTAGAACCGTGGGACTCTCACTTCTCGGGAAAGTCCTCAGTGGGTGGCTTATCTAAGCCTCTCAGCAACCCCTCTCCCCTTCTCCCTCATTACCTCAGTGTAGGCCATTTAGGTGCTTAGTAAAGTCATCCCTAAAGTCGTCTCCGGAGGGAAGAGGGAAAGCAACACTGAAATAAATCATCGATGTGGATTTTGCCAATTTGCTTCTATTAGGAATCTATTAATAGAATGTTGGAGTTTTCAGGAAACTCAGCTGGGCTTAATCCCAAACTGCACAGTTTAAACATAGACAGTACCTTCCCCCCACCAACCAAAAAATGGAAGTCAAGGCAGATATTCCAAAGTGCATGTAAGGAAAACTGCGAGAACCAATAGAAATAATGAGAATAAATGTGAAGCAGGGAACAACATGTCATTTACAGACTGTAGAGGGCTAACAGATGTAGCTAAAGGAAAAAGCCAGTGGACTAAGGGACAGGTCCTACTGGATGATACCAAAGAGACAACGGAGGTGAAGTACTTTATGAACATCTGTTTTGTGAAATTAAACGACGCCAGAGCCAACATCAGGGTTTCTACAAAAAGGTTAATCCGTGCAAGGGTGCCTGAAGTCCATCCAGCGCACCCCCTTCTCCCCCAGCTGTCCTGCCGGGCATGGCACTGTGCCAGCTGAGAGCAGGTGACATTCTCTCATTTCCACAAGGTGCTTCATGGAGCTGCGGTAAAATTGCATCCTGGGGGTCCACCTAGAACCTACGAATGAGTAACTCGGTGTGTTAAAGTGATCGGAAGGACATCTGACATGTCCTCCCGCTGGAGAGAGCCATGGGTGAGCCGCGCAGAAGTAACCGGAGAAATTCTTCAGGGTGAAAATGAGGTCAAGAGCTATCCTGGACTCCTCCAATGTCAAGTAAGTGATTCCTTTTGAGATTGTTTCCCCGTGATGTTTTCTTCTTAGAGCTGGTTCTTGGAGGTAGCACATGGCAATGGCATGAAGGCCTCAGAGGGATCTAGTGATGGAACAGCATGATGGGGGGAGGAGGAGAGCGTGCTCTTGAGGAAAGGGTAAGCAGAGTTATTTCAAATTCTTAACACTGTGCTCACTCATATGCTCCAGGACTAGAAGGAAATGACCTGATGTAGGAGAGAAGCACCAAGAGAGGGAGAGGGGGAGGGAGCTAACATTCATCAGAGCACTGGTTATATACCAAGAACATTACAAGCGTCATCAATTCTGGCAAGGAGCCTGTGAGATGGGTCCCATTAACCCCACCTGACAGATGAGGAAACTGTAGTTCACAGAAGTCAGGTGCTGTGGCTGGGGTCAAACAGCTAGTGAGTCACACTGGCCCAGATGTCAACCTAGGTCTGACTACAAAGCCCATATTCTTTCAATTATACCATGCAGCTTATTAAAAGGCTGAACAGTATGCCTGAGGAGTAAAAGTTAAAGGAAGTTCTATAACTCATGCTTGACAAAAAAGACTGAAAAGTGATACAACGTTTTTGAAGTAACGTCTAGAAAGGACAGGGCTAAAGGATGGTAACCAGCTGTTTTCAAACTTGTTCTGAAGACCTAAGAATAGGAAATGGACTTCAAGTGCAACATGAAGGAAAGCTTCCTTACCAGAAGGGTTGTGTGGAGGGGAGTAGAGGCTAAGCACCACTGTGGAATCGTCTTCCTGTGCAGAAGTCAAGACAACTAACCCTGAGGAGGACATGAAACGTGGAATTTGTTTCAAATGGAGGAAATCACTGAAGGAGTTCACTAGAGAGAAAGAAGAGAAGGAAAACTGCCCCAGAATGGCAGGGGACAAAACAGCGCAAAATGGCAGAAGCAATGGAAAAACGAAGAAGTGTCGGATGGGGAAATAAATAAAAAACAAGAGAATCAGGGTTATAAATAATGCAGACATTTTTGTTTTCCGTCACATCTCATGCGACTCTCTTTGTGAAGCAAAGACCTACAACAGTTCTTTCTCTGAGGCTATTTTTCAAGCAATGTAGGTTTTAATCTGAAAGGAAGAATTTAAGTGTTGGCCTGCCCCGGAGCAGGAATATGTAAGTACTAAATGACCACTTCCGGGGATTTTGCAATCCTCAAAGCAGCTTATTCTCTAACTTTCTATCTCTATAGATTTTATAGTGATCTCAGTTTTAAAGATATCCTGCTCCGCTTCATTCTCACCTTCCCCTATACATTAGGCATAATTATCCCATGACAATTTGCATTTCAGAGTTACATAGAACTGTGGCCCAGAGAGCCTAAAGGACTTCCCTAGTTAGTAACTGACAGAGCTAAGCCTTGACATTAAGTCCTTGAATGGATCCCAAGTCCAGGATTCTTTCCAGAAACTTAGCCTGCATTTCCAAACACATACAGAGGGTTGACTGTCAACTATACCACTCCGCGTGGTTCCCTTCACTTCATTTGTAAACTCTAGAGACTGTTTAAAAGGGCAGAAGAAGAACTGCAAAGGAAAAGTGATATTGAGAGTAATAGAACAATGAAAAGGACTTACGCAGACACCCATGGCCCTCTACAGACCTGTTACAAGATTAGTTTCACAACGGCTCTAGATGTGGGAAGCGATGTCTAAAAGCTTTTGCTCTTTATGTTGCCGAAGCCCACTATGAAGACTGTGCCCAGAAAACATGCTTTCTTTCATTTGTTTATTCTTTCTATTTTTTTTTTCAAATTTGAAACAGGTAAGGTCACAAGTTTTCATCTATTATTATTACAGTACTGAAAATTTTAAAGTACTGTATCCTATGGAGAAATAAGATATAAAACACATATCAAACTCACTTTAATGTTTTAAAAGGTTTTAATTGCTTTGCTTCCTAAAATAATATACAGGAATTTAAAGAAATTTTAAAAACACTTCTCGTTTACCTTAAGAATCATTTTGGGAAATGTGGTAAGGATCGCAACTATTGAGTGTTTGGGGCTTGGATGGAGAACGTAAAGAGAAAAACTCACAGGAAGAAAGTATAGTTACAGATAATAAATATTAAGGAATCTACAGTGTCTAACTCGAGAGTGTTCCATGTAATATGTTATCTATACATAGAGATATGGCCAGATCCACAGAGTGCAGAATTTAGTATAGAAAATGCCATCACAATAGTCTCCTTCCTGGCCGGCCGTACTTGTAAAACAATTTCAAACACGAAACCGTTGATAAATGTATAACTGAATGTGCTGAATCCCAAATCTCGATATTGATCAATACCGAACCTTCGCTGTGGTATAGTATTCTGTCCACACAGATGCCCTAAACTCTAAGGGATGGGGGAGGGCTACAGGGTGAGGAAACCCATGGAATAAAGAAATGGAACTGAAATTGTTTGATACGACGGAAATTTAAATGTCCAAGTGCTCATTAGGAGTCTTGGCTTTAGGGATGAGCTCTATTAGTGGAATCGACCATGCTAAGGCCATAGGAGAAATAGACAACTTAGAGTACATGATCCAGCCCTGCTACCCACCTCCTAATCTCTCTGTCACCACACAACTTTCCCTGGAGCTCTGCCTAGCAATGTGCCAGCAGGGAGCCTGCTGTCTTGGGCAGAGGAGGTGGACCCTATCTTGTCACCTGCTTCCAGCGAAGGCTGAAAACATGTTAAGGTTTTCAGAAGGCTCATCTTCCCAATAATCAGCTCAGCTTCATTATTAAGCTATTCTTTTATCTATAACTATTATTATGATGATGATTTTAGAGAGGGAGAGAGAGTGGGGGTGCAGAGCACAGAGGGAGAGGGAGAGAGAGAATCTTAAGCTGGCTCCACGTCCACATGGAGCCCAACTTGGGGCTCGATCTCACAACCCTGAGATCACTACCTAAGCCTAAATCAAGAGTTGGATGCAGAACAGACTGGGCTACCCAGGTGCCCTAAAACTAACTTTAAATAGAGATAGAGTGTCTGCTATGCCAACCTTAGAATATTCGTTTTTCTAAAAAAAAAAAACAACTTCTTTTGCAGACCCAACACTTGAGCCCAGTGGAATCTTCTAAACTTGCTTGTGTCTTAAGCTTGCTAGTAGAAGTTATCACAGTATTCCAAATGATTATATATACTAAGTCTTGTTTTGAAATAACGAGTTGAGTTTCTACTAGATCCACATTAACTTTTAGTACTAGAAAATGTCCATCCTTCTTCTCAAGCCTCATCGCTTCATGCTGTTATTCACAAGGATCTTGATCATTGTCGCAGGGTCTGTGGGGTCTCTACGCTGAAAGGAACAAGCTTCGGCGGTGGGGGCAGGGAGGGGGGAGATCTGGGGAAGGTTAAAAACCAGGTCTCTTTCCTGACATTTGGTGACTTCTAACTGCTATGACTTAGTCTATATCGTCAAAAACTTCAGAGTTGAATTTGGGGGTTTGAATTCAGTTCACCCTCAAGCAAAAGGTACTTAATTAGCTTTTTGTACGAAAAAGGAAGCACAGAAGAAACCAAAGGAAAACCATGAAGGTGTGCATTTCAGTTTAAGTTGGACAGTGCTCTGAGAACGAATAAGGAGCTATTTTAAAAAGGGGGGGAAACAAGGAGAAAACTAGGGAAGGTGGCCAGGATCCTGTATCCAAAGTTCCCATCTGAAGATATCCACGATAAATCAGAGACCACGGTGAGGGGAGTGGGGTGGGGGTGGGGGGCAGACAGAAACACACACAGGAGCAAAGAGAAAACAGCAAGGTCATACGGAGCATTTCCAACGCCATGTGTCTATACTCATGGCTAAAGCTACAGGACATCTTGCTCAATGATTTCTGAAATTGAAACGATAATACCACTTTTACAGAAGTGAGGACTGAGTAAGATGTCAAGGCTTTTAGGCAAGAGATCAAAGATTTAAGACAGTGTTTCAGCAAGCGGTCACTACTGTTCATGGTTGTAGTATCTGTCTTCCAGACACTGTTTGGATTATTGGACAAAAGAATAAAAAGACTTGGAGAAAGCATTCATTCCTGGTGATGAGGACCTGTGTTATGAGAATGGTAAGACAATGACTCAGTTAAGAGATCGAGCGGAGGCCCCTTTTTCCAGCTGGCAACAGGAAAGGAGCCTTCTGTCAGCTGTGGTGTCCCACGGGGTAAGTGTTCAAGGCCAGGCTGTGGCCTGGGGAGGACTGGATGTAAGAATGATCCGGAGCACAAAGAAGGGAGCTGGAGAGAAGCAGACTTAGATTGCTTTGGTCTTAGCTCTTTAGTCCCCTTCCCTCTTTTCCTCCCTCTGTTTGTCTCTGTCTCTCTCCTTCCTTCCTCTCTGGCTCTTTTCAATATTTCTTCCTTTGTACTATTAACTGTTGTCTACCTTTTTCTTCAGTGTGGGGGGGGGGGTTCCTAGTGACATCTGACACCCGAGATGAGGCGTATGCTGCCATCTCATGTCTGAGCACCACCTGGGCCCCTGGGGGTGTCCACAGGGCATTAGCGCATTGGTGACCCAAGTCACTGAAGGTATGCCTGTATGGGGAGGGAGGACCTCTTCATTTAAATAGCTGGGTGGACATGGGTTTCTCCTTCCTGTTGAAAGTCTACTATCTTCCTCCATTAAGCAGAATATAAAATTGTGTTCTGTGGATTTCTGACTACGCAGTTTATGTCGCCAAGGCCCTGCCTGTGGATACCTGACTTCCGCATTCGTGTCTATGTAGGCAAAACAGAGGCATGACATCAGGATTGAAGCATAATGACTTGGTTAAATTAGGTTAAAGGCCTCTATGTTCATCATTCTGTTTATCTGTTTTTTGGTCTGTTTCTAAGTAGACGTATTCAAATAGCATCTCTTCCCCCCTTCCCATAGTTAGGTGCTGCTTTAATACCCCTAGCTTTAGAGATTTTTCATTGTCAAGCGAGCCTCAGAGAATAAGAGGACTTTCGAATTTGTCTTCCATAAGAATGCAAAATTCAAAATACGCCTGCAAAAAGACTAAACGGAAGTTAGGGATGCTAAATATCCCATATTACAGGAACAAACCAGAGTTAAAAGAAAAAAAAAAAAAAAAGGCAATCCATAGTTTAAATTTCCTGCCTGCAGGGCACGCTACACCTTACATCCTCTTAAATTCCACAGGTAATATAATTTATATTAAATGGGACAGGTCCCAGCAGAAATTTGTACTGGCGCCAGGCAAAACAATTACTTTGATGTGCTCTTTTGAAAGCATTGTGGCTCCCAGGTATGGGGGTGACATGCAGACAAATGGTAGAAGAGATTTAGATGTGCTATCTGCTATTAAAATTATTAAATTGCTAACCTATAATCATTGAATAAAATGCACAAACAAAGCTAATCTGTTTCTTCGGCTTTTAAAAAAAATTAATCAACAGTGTGAAAGTCAGAAAAATTAAAGTCTGACAGTCTAATCGTTTGCTAAGCTACAGTTTCCTAGAAAAGAAAGCAAAGCCATCCTCCACCAGCAGATGCGTTCAGAATGAAACCTTTTAAAGTTGATGGCAGGATATATATTGTAAAAGCAATTACAGTGGAATTCAGGTGGGGCCAAAGTACATCAAGATTACAGTTCTGCAACAAAAAGCCTTTTGCTGTTTTTTTTACCACGTTTCGGAAAGTCCTCAACCAACCCTGGAGTTGAGTTCCAAAAGTCTGTTTGTAAGTTGACTGTTTGGAAAGCAGAATGAACTTTCTTATTGGAATTATGATGGTTAGAAACAGGAGCGTTTATTAAATACCCGTTAGATGCCGGGTAAGCCATTGAAGATAAAGACCCCTTCAAGGCAGGGACAAACACATGTCACATAATTCCAAGTGCCTTTGGGTTAGAAGACAGAGGCTGGGCTTGAGCGGAGAGAACGTAGAACTATGGAGAGTGTAAAGAATACAGAGAAAGATGAAGGAAAGAAAAGAAATGATGTGGAGAGGGGAAACTACAGAGATGAGTGGACGAGATGTTACTGAGACGGGGCAGAGTACAGAGAAGATGTTAGAATGGGTGAGTAGGGAATTGCACAGAGTAGGAGACCAGCTGAAGGGAAGAACCGCAATGTGCCTGTGAGATACCCCGATTTGAGGGGAAGAGCTCATGGCTTGTGCCAGTAGCTCCCTGAGGGTAAAGAGGAAGCCCACGGAACAGATGTTTCAGTCAGACATGGGTAATCCCAAGTCTCGGCAAATTCTTGGTGCACTTGATTGTCTCATTTGGCTTTTTTTTCCTCCACAAGGAGGGAATTTCATTTCTTCTAATGCTTATTCCTACTCTGTAGGTACCGTTTTGGTTTGAATGTGTCTCCCCCAAAGTCACAGGTGTAATCTCAGTCCCCAGAGTGATGGTATGAGGAGACAGGACCTCTGGGGTTGATCGGGTCATGAATGGGATCGGAGCCTTTCTAAAAGTGACTCCTGGGAGCTTGCTTTCCCTTGCAGACAAGATGTCTGTAACCCAGAAGAGGGACCTCACAAGACTATGCCAGCTCCCTGATCTTGGACCACCTGGCCTCTAAAACTGTGAGAAACAACTTTCTGTTATTTAGAAGCTTCCCGGTCTATAGTACTGTTTTATACCAGCACAAAGTGATAAAGGCAGATATGGTATTAGTTTTTTTTTTTACTTTTAAAAAATATTTTATTTACTCATTTGACAGGCAGAGATCACAAGTAGGCAGAGAGGCAGGCAGAGAGAGGAGGGGAAGCAGGCTCCCCGCTGAGCAGAGACATGCAGGGCTCGATCCCAGGACCCTGAGACCATGACCTGAGACAAAGGCAGAGGCTTAACCCACTGAGCCACCCAGGTGCCCTGGTATTAGTGTTATTTAAAGGAGTAAAAACTGAGTAATTTAGTGGAAAGAGACAGTCAAGTTTCATTTGTACAGACCAGAAAGCGGCAGCCGAAGCTAACATGGGCTGCTAACATGGAACTTAGGTCACAGGAGTAGCTGATACCACCCAGGAGCGGTAGAAGGACTGGAAATTATGCTGGAAACCCAATTACATCATTACTATCCAGTGCAGCTGCTTAATCCCATGTCTACCACATCCCAGAACCACTCAGTCACAACAGGATTGTTACCTAGAAACATCCTTACTGGAAAAATTAAGCACTGGTCCAATAATTTCCCGTTAATGACCAATTTCCCTAAATGTTGGCTTGTGTGCCTCCTAAGTGGCCACTCCATCTTCCTGCTCCCTAGCCCTGAATTACTGTCATTTACAAAGCGCTTCCCCAAGGAACAGACCTTCTAGATGCTTCCAATGTGGGGCATGGACTCCTTTTGAAATTTCTCCCTCATTTCCCCCCTCACGCTCATTTAGTCGTGAATTATGTCTCCTAACTTCAGACAAATGCCGTGAGGCCTAGGACTCCCGGCATGGGACTCCACCAAAGTCCTTGTCCCTTTTTATTGAAGCTAACCATTCACGTGTTTGGTTTCCACTCATCTTCTGCTACAGGGTCTGCCGCATTCGCCTTGGAACCAGATGCTAACCTTACTTTGGTCCTGGCACACAGAAATGTCAGTAATTGTAAATGAAACCCAGTCTAACAAGGTACTGATTCCTAGCGTTTGTAGCAATTATGACACTCCCTTTGATGCGGAGCCGATGGAATGATTATTAAGACCCCAACAGTCAGTATCTAAACTAGTGATACCTTACAAGCATGGTTTTCTACCCTCAAAGAACTTACAATCAAAGAATAAGAAAGAAGACTCTAAACTTTTGCACCGATACAACTTCACATTCATCACGATGTGTTATTTTTAACCTCTTCTGTCTTGATCTCCGATGTCCTTTTCTTCCCCCACCACCCCTAACGATGTTCCTGAACAGCGTTCTGTGAGCTGAACAGACGGTCCAAATTCTAAGTGTTGGTGGTGGGCAAGACGATAGAGTCGCATTCCTGTTCGAGTCTGGGTGCAAAAAACCACAAGCCACTGAGAGTTCTGCTTAGCTTTTCCCTTCCAAAGCCACAGAGCCTGCTAATAAACACAAAAATGTATGCAAATGCTTATTAACAAATCTTGCCGGGCTACTGCAAACTGACTCTGTAGGAATCACCCTTCCAGGGCTCCTGTGAAATGGCAACAAATCCACAGGCCTGTAAGACGCCATCACCAGAGACACTGACCAGCCCCTCCTCAACCCCCTTCCCCGCCCCCAGTGACCCCTCGCAGTCCCCCTCCCCTCTCTGACAAGACTTCCAGAGGAACTCCCCTCTGGCCATTGTTACATGCGACCTCATGGCAACTTCCCGACATGAGTTTAGCTGCAGGCTGATGTCTAAAAGTTCAGGCACTATAAAAACTGGTTTATTGGATGCAAAAGAGAATTAGGACTTCAAAGACTCTTACTCTGTCAAATTAAATTAACATATGGAACAGCAACTAAGCTATGATTGGTATTCATAGCATCAGCTCTTTGGTAAGGCTCTGGCTGGCTTTTAATGCAGCTCGTTCACTGTTTTAAGTGAACTATTGCTGATGTATTCTGGTTACTTAGAAGAATACTTAATGATGTGGGAAATGCTCACAGTATATTGTAAAGTGTAAAAAGCCAAATACAAATTATATGTAAAGTATAATCCAGATTTTCTAAATAAGATAGGCCCTATATTATACTTAGTTAAAAAAAAAATTCTTCACTTTATATAAGAATTATACCAAAATACTAATGCAGACTTCCTCTGGATAGTAGGACTAAGGGAACAGTTTTGTTTTTATTTCTTGTACTTTTATGAATTATTCAAAATTTTTAAAGAAGAGCATATTACTTTAATAATCTGAAAAAAATATATGTTATTAAAGAAAATGGATTTTTAAAGGAAAATATGCCTTATGTAAGAAGAAAGGTATTGCAACAAATAGTATGCAAAACAGAGACAAGAATTTACTCTTGTGTGCTAGTTTCAGAATAAGTGTGGTCAAGTGCTTATTTGCCTGTGTGATACGGGCAAATGTCCACGCATGGGACAGGTTTTGACATGAAGTATCTTATTTAACTTTTTGTTTATTCTTCTTTCTATTCCTCAACCTGGAAAGCTGTAATAATGAACAAAGGAACAGAATAGTGGAAAGATTTTTCTCTCGTTTTTTTCCTGGAAGATCAACCAGTTTTAAAATATAGTGGAATGTCACTAAGAAAGTTTGATAAAGATCTAAACAAAATCAGGTAGGTTGAAGCCTCTGAAACAAACAATACTCATTCGTATTTGTCTTACAAAGAGAGTAATTTCATTTGGTTTAATGGAATATATCAATATCACTTACTATATACAATAAATATCCATTTTCGTATTTCTCATTACCTTTTCTTATACGTCTGTATGTATTTGAGTATAAAGTCAATTTACTATGACCTACATTCCCTAAAATCAGAAAGCCCAACCTTGGGGCGCCTGGGTGGCTCAGTGGTTTAAGCCGCTGCCTTCGGCTCAGGTCATGGTCTCAGGGTCCTGGGATCGAGCCCCGCATCGGGCTCTCTGCTCCGCGGGGAGCCTGCTACCCTCTCACTCTCTCTGCCTGCCTCTCTGTCTACTTGTGATCTCTCTCTGTCAAAATAAATAAATAAAATCTTTAAAAAAAAAAAAAAAAAAGCCCAACCTATAAGAGAAAGACATTAAGACATTCATTTCAGAGTCAGATATAAATGATTTTTATGCATCTGCAAGTTATTTTTTTAGAATGCTGTTTCACTCCACAAGCCACCTAAACGAAAGCTAATCTGGCTATAGCGTTGTATATACACGGATGCTTAAAAGATAGCTTCAAATTAGCAGGCGATTTAATCCAAATATCAAAATGATTGTTTGAATCTATTAATGGCATCATTCAGACTCATCAGACCAACGACTGGGCGGATCAGAACCATTCTGGGTGCACCTTGCTTTCTTTATCTGTAAAACCGCAATATTTTACCTGTTAAAATCGGCACTAAAAAATTGGTTCAAGAACAGTTGCTAGGGGATTGGGGGACAGGGGTGCCTAGTGCTGTTATCTTGATTCTGGATGCTTTCCACTGTAAGAAAAACAGGATATGCCACAATCATATGTTGAAAGAGATTAACTGATCATTGTACAATGCCTGATATCAGAAGTAATTTCAAATGAACTGCTGTGCAACTTGCAATTGTTACAGGAGTTTATAATCTAGAAGCAGATGCAGTGACGGCAAGGCTTTGATCATTCAGCCGACTGCTTGAGCCAAAAGGCAGCATTGGGCGGAAGCCGTAAATCCGGACTCCAGGCCCAGCCTCTCAACCCATGAGTTCTATGACCTTGGAAAAAATCTCCCAAATCTCCCTAGCGTGGGGTCCTCTGGAAGACAAAAGCTCATGATTCATCTGTCACGTGAAGTGGTGCTTTGCCAATTACTCCACAAATTAAATGAATTATAATTACCATTCATGATAGTCGCTTTGTGATACGTTTGGCCTGGTTATTTACTATTACCGGCAACTATAACGCCTGCCTCCCCCAAATGAAACGTTTCCGTTCCGTTTCCACCAGGAAATCAAGCGGCTCTAGGCAGCTACCCCAGAGGTAAATGGGTCAGTGTGGAGTTTTGTTCCATTCCAGCAACAAAAATGAACGTTATCTGTTATCTGCTAATTATCCACAGAAGCCCCGTATCTCACCTACCACGAAGCCAGACGACACCACCTAGCGAAGGGGGCAGATATGCCTGTGATCTAATCCATATTCATTTTCAAGATGAAGGAACACTGCCCTTGGAAGGCAAACAGCCTCTCCAGGCCCAGTGATGCAGTGTTTGACAGGGCTGTCAGAAACATTTTGCTAACATTTGACCTAAATAAATACTCGCTGTGACACCTCGAACCTTCTACATTCGATCCCTTTTACAGTGGCTCCTCTAGTCAGGGACCATTGTTCTGCCTCCCCCAGACAATGTCTCAGCCTGCTTGGCCTGCTCCTGGGACCGCAGTCTTGCCAGCTTTCTCCAGAAGGTATTTCCCCAGAAGGTATTTTTCTCTCCTCAGATCATTTTACTGTGTGCTTCGGCATTTCTCCAAAATTTCCTCAATAAATAGCAATTTCTATTGCTTCAAACTGTTGACTTAAAATAAAGCAATTAATAAAAAAAGAAAGAAGAAAAAGAAAAACCCACCCTTCTCTTCATTCCCAGTGTGAATTGACCCTGTACATATTAAACTTCACAGGTTTTGGGGGGCACTACTTCAGCGAAGAGTCCCAAGTTTCAGGCTTTTTCACCAGCAAAGCCATGAGTTCTAAATTGTGTGTTTTACAGAAAACATATAAATAAGTAAGTCTCAAATCAATATACAAAAACAAATAGAGCGACTAAACAGAGGTGTTATTTCCCGTGATACTTCAGGTTTTGGCACTTTTTTTCCCCCCTTTAATTTTTTTTTAAGATTTTATTTTTATTTATTTGACGGAGAGACACACAGCAAGAGAGGGAACCCAAGCAGAGGGAGTGGGAGATGGAGAAGCAGGCTTCCCACTGAGCAGAGAGCCTGATGCGTGGCTCGATCTCAGGACCCTGAGATCATGACCTGAGTTGAAGGCAGATGCTTAACCATCTGAGCCACCCAGGGGCCCCTGTTTTCCCTTTTAAATACACATATATCCTTGGGCTAATATTTATATTTATGAACAATGTATTCTCTCTTCCTTCTGGTATATCACACTTTGGCTTGCTTTCTTTTCTCTCTAATCATATACTATCTGTTACTATCATACTATACTATACTATCTATACTATACTATCATATTAGTATATGATATACTAATCATATACTAATCATATACTAATATGACCATCTCAGTCTACACGATTGAAATATAAAATTTGGGGTTAATACTGGTAAGTAGCACATTGCCATTTTCAGTGGGACAGCAGTGAGGAAGTCAGAATTCCATTAGGCCACACTGTGAGTTTAATAATTAAATTCTGTGGCTTGAGCAGGTCAAAATCTTGGTTGTACCCGAGATGACCAATGAGACCAGAATACGGTTCTCTAACTTTCCTTTGAATGTAAAACATACCAGAACACCCAGTGCTCCGTCTTGTTCCCTCATTTGTGAGGCTATCTTCTCAAACCATGCTACCTACTACTGAAAACAGATCTGGGCATCCAGAAGTCATTGAATTTTGTTCTTGCACTTGCGGAAAAGCATTTCCCCAGGCTACATGTGTGATCAGCCATGATATACAAAAGAATATAAATGTGGGGGATTTTTTTTAGGCTCTCTTGGTGTGAAAAATCTTTTTAGGAAAGACAGAATTTTTGAATCAGAAGGAGCTGAACTCAAATCTTATCTTCATCATTTATTAACAGTATCACCTTTAATGTTAAGTGAAATGTCTCATTTTTGTATAAAATGGAGATATTAGAACCTAGCTCGAGCTTCTTCAAGAGATCAATTTTGAGGAATGTGCCTGGTACGGAATGTAGCACGTAACAGATGATCGATATTGTTGGTTTCCATTCCATGGTAAACAGACTACCATCGGCCTTAGCTAATTCATTAACAATTTTCCTTAAGAAACTGAGATTGACCCTTTATTTTTACAATTTATTTGAAATGCAAAAACATCATGGGATGATCCGTATTGTGAACAAACATTTGAACTTGACTTGAAAAATAGGAACCCAGTCTTATCTCTGTGTAGAGCCACATACAAAGACTGGCACACGGCTGGTTCTCGAAAAATAAATCAATGCCACCAATTTTTATTATACTTGAAGCACAATTCTGTGTGCCTAACATAAAAGGCTGTTTTCTGATCTACTTTTGTGTATTTCAGTAATCAAAGTACTTTGATTAGATTTTCAAAGACAAAGTAGGTTAGTAGTGGTGGCTTTTCTTTCTTAGGCATGTGTATGTTTGTGTGTGTGCCTGTGTGTGTGTGTGTGTGTGTGTGAGAGAGAGAGAGAGAGAGAGAGAGAGAGAGACTCTTCACTCTGTTTGAAAAGTTCTGCTGGTGTCCTTGGAATAACAAGGACCTAAAAATAGGACTCAACAGGAATTGGTGGAGAATTTGTGAATTCGGTCATAAAGCTTCCATTGTCTCTGTTATCTGGTAAATGATTAACACCTGGCTCTCCAGGAGGGGGAAAAAAAGTGTGCCTGTATAGACTTTCACAAGTTTATTGTAAGTTTTGTGACATAAAGAATGTATATTGAACAATCTCAAATAATAATAAAATGTACACTACTCTATTTGTGCATTCCAAACACCTATGACTTCAGTTTGAAATGCTGTTTCTTGCAAAATTCATTATCAGTTTTTATAATTTTATCATCAAATATAGTGTCATAAAATCAGACTATAAATGCATGTTTGATTCCTTTTCCATTCAGCAAAGAAATTTCCATGTAATTAACAAATCAGTACAATGCCAACATAAACATGGGTTGATATTTTTGTTTACATTAATAAGTAAAACTAAAGTGAAACAAGTCGGAGCTTCACTCATTCATCAATAATGGGAGTGACTTCTTTGCCGAATTGGATAAAAGTTTTTGAATAATCAAGGAATATTTGCTCAAATTTTTTTGTGTTTTATTCACAATGTGAAGGCTATGGACACAACTCTCTTAAGTTTAGCGGCATTATTAAAATGTTCTTGATGACTTTTTAAGTCTGAAAAACCACCAAAACAATATGTCAAGCTTTATTAGCAGCATTTGCCAAGTTCTGTGACATAAATGCTCCCAACCATGGTCGATCTCAGGCTACCCATGTGTCATCATTGAAAACAGAGTTGGAAAGAGACGCACAGTGGCACACATCATGTACTATTTTCTCCATACAGATCCAGGAAGCACATATAACCTCAAAGGCATCAACAGTAGTAAAATGATTTGGAAATTATGAGTTTTGTGTGTTACCTTTTATTTTACATAATTTAAGTTTATATACTTCGATTTTTAATAATTGCTCCATTTAACAAAACTTTCTGAAATTTCTGAAAATTTAATAATCTGCTCCAAGTTGGCTCCTATACACCCCAAAATCCCCCTTAATAATCCTTGGGTCTATCTAGCTTTATCTGTAAACAGGTGAATTTAGTGAGTCTTTAGAAACAACTAGAGCTTCTGTTGCACAAATTGGGCTAATTTTATTCAGTTGCCTTTTCGAGAACAGGAAGCTATAAAATTGTTACTGTGGTGTCTGAGTACCCCGCTCTGGGCATTTATTACAGTTCAGTGAATTGGTCAGTTTCCTTTGACACAGTTGGTCCTTGACCAGCGGCTAATGCGAGGCTGCTGTGGGTACTAAGAGGAAAAGTTAATGCCATTTGTCTGATTCCTACCCGAATCGTGCACAAGATTTCAGACTGATATGCTCTGATCTCTGGCACTCAGCTGTGCTCTGAACTAGCAACAGATTCTACATAGCTTGATAACACCCTGGAAAGGAATCCTGGGGAGAAGAGCCTGACCATACCCGGGGGAGTGAGAACAAAAGGAGTTCTCGGAACAGTAGTGTGGGAAATGTTAAGCTATTTAATAACATAAGATCTAGTACTTTTGTAACAAAGGCTCATCATACACAAATTTAGAGTGCAGTGAGCCTGTACTAGAGGATGTAGAAACTGATCATTACTGTCCTTTCCCTCTGAGAGAAAGAATGACTGAAATGCTCCAAGGGGAGGGACTGCAATTCAGACAAATTGTTTGCATGGTCAACACAGTACACATGACCTTATTTGCTACTAGTCATTAGCAAAATAACCTAAACGGCACATACCAAATAGTCTAAAATAATGAAGTAATTATCCTATAAATCAGGGTTTTGGAAGACAAAATATTCAGATGGCTGAGGCAAAAGGTTTTTCCCTTTGTTGGGTTTTATTATTTCTTTATTATTTTATTAAATTCCCCGCACAGCTGCCTCAGTGTCTGACTTCATGGGAAGTAGAAAAACCCTAGTTTCAAGAAACTAGTCACATAGGTGGCAAAAGTGTTGACAGGGAAAGTGTGATAGTGCCGTCGATGACAGAACTAGAAATACCCATATTCCTAAAATGGAGTCCGATATTCGTAAATTAAAAGGAAAACTATCCAAAGATCAAAGGTCTCCAAATCTCAGCATAAAAATAATTCAATCTGGAAAATAATCATTTTCTTCCTTAGCATGTAAAAATGAAAGGGTACAGACCATGGTCAAATATCTAGAATGTAGAGAATATTCTAGAGCAGTAGGCTTTTCTTTAATAAGCTTTTGGAAACCTGGCCAGCACGTTTCCATTAAATTCCCTAGGAAAGAATTTTTCTCATCCAAAGATAAACTTGACTCAACACCCACCCCCATCTTCCTCTACTCAAACTTTCTGCAATTCAGAAAATATCTTGCAGTTATCCAAGGCAGATTTGAAAGTGCCTGTGTCCTGTGATGATGAGGAAGAAAGCCAGTGAAGTAGTGGAGTGAGTTCTGAAGCAGGAGAACGTAGGATCTGAAGCCACTCTTGGGATGGGGGGAAGTTAAATATGGGTACTAGAGAGAATAAATCAACACTGGAAAGGACATGCTCCCAAACATGTCATAAACTACAAGCTACGAAATATAAGGATATTTGGAAACATTTGAATATTTGACTAAACCTTTACATTTTCATCTGTTTGGAAGCATTGGTTACAGCTGGACAAGGGGTACAACAGGAAGAACACAGCCATTGCAGTTTGCAGGATGTGGTTGGAATCCAGCTCCATTACCCTCTAATACCATAACCTCCCCCAGTCCCAGCTTCCTAGCCTGTAAGATGGGAATAATTGTAGCGTGACCCTCTGAGGGTTGCCAGGAGGACTAAAGAAAATGGGAATCAAGTCCTCGATGTAGCTGGTGTTCAACCTACATGGCCATCACTGGGATCATTGGAGATAAAAATGAAATTGAAGCCCTTAAAGGATGTCGAATATATTCAGTAACTATGTGTGAAACATCAGAATATTAAGCAACATAGATGTTTAAAAACTCATGAATCTTTCTTAGTGGAAAAAAAAAATGACGCCTAGTTAGCAGGTTTTGGGGGCTGATGGAACAAGGCTCTGCAGGAAACACCAGCCGCTGCAGGTTTCCGCTGGGACCGGGAAGTTTCACTTTGCAAGAGGTGCAAAAGTCATTGAAAAGATCTGAGCACTGGTTCATGATTTACAATGGAGTGTACTGACCGGGTTATAACAAATAGCGTTAATCAAAAAAACCCCATAAACAACAACAAAAAAACCCCAAAACACCCCCAAAACAAAAACAAGACAAAACAAACACCTGAAACCTGAAAGAAAATTAATAAAACACTGTTGGACTGAAGAGAAGATCTTCTACCCTAGTTGTGCTGGCCATCCAACTTTCTCCCTGCCTGACCTCCAGGGCGTGTGTATTTAAAAACGTACTGATGTGGGGATCTTTGGAGGCTATTATGCACATCTTAGCTGGAAAAGAGCGTGGTATCACGTGTTACCCACAGGGCCCGAAGCTCACACTGAAGTGTCTCCACGGAACCACGTCACACCAGAATTACAATGAAGAATTGGCATCGGTGGCTTGTGGAAACAAACCATTGTGTTATCCTTTCCTATGGACCAATCATTTATCTTTCTTATGTCTGTAAGAGAAATGGATAACATCCTTCCTCACCCTCCCCATTGCTCTCCCCTAACATCCCTTTTGAATTTAAAAACACTGATCTGCATTTTTCCTCAAAAACCAATCCCCTTTTGTCCTTTTCCCTGCCCCCCACCTTCCGAAAATGGACCATAAGAAGATGCATTGAAAATAAGTAACATATCTCTATTAGCATGCCTAAAAGCCTACTTGTTCCCATGGAAGATTTCCATTTAAGATAAGAATGTTTTCCTGAATCTTCTGGGACCCCTAAAATGAGGTAGATAACGCAACTGGCATGTTTTCTAGTTTGCCACGTCCGTTTCTCTTCCTCAAACACTCATGCTCTGTCACCGAAGAGAACTCTGAGAGCCTGATTTTTTTACTTCTTTGCTCTTGCCGAGATCAGGCTTTGGCTCATCAATCTATGGAGACGATCCCCGCGAGGACCGAAGGCGCCCCGTGAAGTCTGACACTGACAAGACCCCTTGAGACGTTCCGGGCAGGGCCGTGCCCCCAAGTCCGACTCTTAACGTTCCGTGTTTGTTCCCACACACTCATTCACCACAACCACCAGATATTTTCAGTATTAAATGCCAGCGTGTCAGAAAGATCTCTCTAAATCAGATTCTTCATGCAGGGTTCCTCCAGTGTTTAATCAATTAGAAAAACACAGACCTCCCCGCAGGCTGCGGAGCTACTGTAGATCCGCTTATAGGATCTTTGTAGGTCCGACAAAAGCCTGCAATTGGCCACTGACTTACAAGCAGCAGCAAAGGTCAGGAGATCTACTCCGAGAGACGGCCACGCTGTGCACACACAGAGAAATGTACATTCACAAAAAGAAAAGGAAGGAAAAGACCGAGAGGAAAAAGGAAAAAAAAAAAAAAAAAACAGAAGAGGAGAGAGAAAGAAAGAAAGCACGACACCTCTGACAACAGCAGCTTTGTGACCCCTCTGGTAATGTTACCCAGTTTTGTTTATCATGAAAAGATCCCATTAATGCCTCAGCCCCATCAAACAGCAGACCAAGTCCATGAATGGCACCTATCAGAGCCCAGGGTAAATCCAATGATTAGAGGGAATTCGCCAAAGGGCCTTTGTAGCTGAGAAAAATGCCTACTCCAGTGAGGAATGCAGAAAATTCCTGGGAGCACAGGCCCTCCTTTGTTGGCAGTCTGGCGGGATTTTGGAGCAAATAAAGGGACAAAAATGGGATCTTAGATGCAATGAACATTTGAAGAAAATGTTTTTCAAAGACTTCCTTGAAACATTTCTTTTGAAAAAAAACAACAACAAAAAAATTACTTGATAAAGATGAGCTACAGAATTTGGACCCAAACCACCATTTTATGGTATCCTGCACCAACCTGGAGACTCTCCAAAGGAATAGAGTTTCAGTTAGCTCTCCTTTGTCCTGCTGAGTTTCCTGGTTAAACAGTAAGCCACAGTTCAAACTTTGCAGATAAGAAAATACACACATACACACACGCACCTTCGCTCACTCCCCTCAAACTTACTGACGGGATAAACTGAGTCTTAGCAACCCACAAAGGCATCGGGCAAGGAGAGGGGATAGCATCTAGTACTGAAATGAGGGGATTAACAAAACTCAGGCCAGAACAAAGCATAAAGAACATGCTGAGCTGTCACCGTTATCAAAACACGCAGACAACCCACCGGAAAGAAAATCTGCCAGGCCGACTCCATAGGAGGAAGAAGGGAAGTAAAGGTGTAAGGCTCCTAGACACCCATAAGTCTTGCTCTCCTGTGTTACATACACGAGCGTAGTATTGGTATTTATTTACTAAAAGCCCCTAAGTGAAGTACGGTAAGAAGGACATGCCTGATGCCATTTTTAGCCACTCGGCAGCCTTGTCTACCAGAACATGCCAAAGGAATGTTAGGCTCACGAAACTTCTCCTAGTGCAGTTTTCCTGGGGAAAACAGAATCTTCCAGTTGTGTTGGTTGAAAGGCAGCCGACACGCACGAAAAATGAATCAGAACTTGGAGGTGCACTGGTGTTTTAAAACTTAAACCTCAGGTAGTCGTCAGGAACGCATTTGGGACATCTGAATTTCTCATTTTTCTAAAAAGGTAACCCCCCCCCTCCTTCCTAAGGGCCAAACAATTTTAATGACTTTTCTGCACAATGTGCCCCTAAGTGTAATACCTTTCCTCATAAATCTTGTTATAGACTTATTTTATGTTCCATTTTAATGTTTGCTGAGTTGAGGGAGGAGCAAAGTAATAATCATGTAATTCTACTTGAAGGTTTTCCTCCCCTTTCTCGTGGGCTGAAATCTAATAAAATATTATTTATTTGCATCTTTGGACAGCTATTCACTAACATTTTCAAAAGTGCAGTAAAGTGGTTGCAAAGGTGGTGTCTTTATTGCTTTGCAAATGCTGTTTGTTTTATCATATGTTTTAAATGCCATTTTACTGCTACCAGTGGATTTACATTATAAAGCTGTAGTAGGATGCTATTTGGGGTACACACAACAAACGCAAGCCTTTGCTTTGTGCTTCTCCGTACTTCTGTTTGCCCATGTAACCATATAAAACCATGTAAGTCTCCCAGACTTCCCTTCCAAATAATTGAGCATACATAATTGTGGGGTTACTGCATCACTGTTTATGACCAACCTTGCCCTTTCTAAGAGTTACTCCAATAAGTCTCTACCTTGGGGTGTACGCCCATAAAGTTTATACATCTGTGCACCAAAAGGAGAGGTCAATTTTACTTTTGCATCATTAAATATACAGTTTTGCAAGCACTAATGAATACAATACTTTCTCAACATACCCGATGGCTTAAAAAACAATTGGCATACTTTCCTGATGCATTTTGCAAATTTCCTCCCGTGTCTGGACTGAAAAAAAGGCTTTATTATTAGAGTTCTTATGAATAAAGTGCTTAGTTCTGACAAAGTAAAAAAAGATCCATTTGAGAGAAAAGTCCAGAGCAGAAATAAATTTAAGCACAGAACAAAATAAATGCTCTCAATGACCCTGATGTAGGATTCCCCATAAATGGAGTGTACCTCTCTACCACTCTAGAGTTCTCTGAAATCTAGCCAAATGCATCAATCCTGGAAATATCTCCTAAAAGATAAGAATGAGCTTGGAAAATAGATCATCAAAGAAATATGCAGAGCCTATAAAATAAACCACACACACCACACACACAATTTTCATGTACCAGATCCTCTTTCACTAATCTAGCAGATGGCAGAAGTTTTAAAACTAAGTTTTTTAAACTGCAATCTGATTTTCTATTTAAAGCAGAATCCTCAGCGTGGTAAGAAATATATACAGGGCATATAATATAATCACCAGGGTCACATAACCGTGCTCATGTTAAGTTGGCCGTGGAAGAGAAGAAAAATTAGTAAGAATTGTGAATTCAAAAACATAACATTAATTGTTAGGAGTATAAATTTTTACTCCTCTGTATCCTTCTTTATAGTACCGTCATCTTAAAAAGAGCATGGATTAAAAAACACCATGCAATCTAGGTTCTAATTCAGCGAGGGACATTTTGGGGTACTCAGAGCAAAAACAAACAATGGTAAGCATCAGCCATCCTGGACCCCCAAGAAGCCTGAGAGTCAAACCTAAGTCTTGTTTTTTTCTCTCCCTCTTAAGAGACTCAAGCCATTCTATATCTTCCCCTTTTAATTCCCATCCTCCAAAACCAGAGCAATTAAACTTTTTGCCAGTTAGTTGTTGAACGCTTGAAACCACAGCTCTGATTTAGCTCTTTGTCACCAGGGATTTCAAGGCCAGGTAGAAACCATGAAGGTGAAGGTCAAATCAAAGAACGTTCTGACCAGCCATCGCTCTGGAACCTTACAATGTTCGCTACAGAGGAACCTCGTGTACAAGGAGGTGGTTTCCAGAACACGTTCTGTTCTGTCTCCATTTACAAACACCAACAGAAACCTCTAGGTGGACTAGAGGGGGGTAGTACCCCCTCTCCCCTCTCAACCTTTTAACATTTTAAACTCGAGCTCTCTGGAAGAAAAAGGCTTCCCTGTTGAAGATATAAAAACATAACAAAAGAGGCTATTTGCTCTTTGGTTCTTTTCAAATGTATCTGTTTGGTCTGTAGGCATACAAGGCTGGGTTCTGGAGTGCCCTGTAACGGCCCATGTCATTGGGAGGCCAAGCGCCTTGCAGCTCGGCGTAACCCCACTGACTGTGAAGAGCCAGGAGATGTTAATATGAACAAAGTCGATTCTCGCTGCGGCCCCTGAAGGTCCTCCTGTCCTAACGGCAATTAGAGAGCCAAGCTGTAATTCCACCCCCTCACGCAGGACCCTGTCTCCCCTTCTACAGGAAATGGGGGCTGAGTTAGTGGGGCATGACTATAATAGGAATTCGTGACTGTGGCGCAGGGTAGCCATCAGTATAAATCTGTCATAGACACACTCAGAGAGGAAGAGGGACTTCCATACACTGCAGCCTTTACACTTTTTGATGCGGACACAGATTTATGGCACACGGGAAGCAGAGCGCCTTTGAGCCAAAGGGGCCCTGTGAATCAAGACCATTTTGTAAGTTTCTGCCGCTCGAAAGAGCTACACATTTATAATTGTGCTTGAAGTCAGCCCCTTTCCAGCCCCAGGAGGCAGCACCATTTGGTTGAAATAAAACGGAGGACTTTTCCCAACAGCTGGCCAGCTCCAGTTTAAGTTTTAACAACAGGATGAATGGATTGAGGACTGCTGAAGGGATCAAAAAGCATTATGCCAGGCTTTTGGAGAGACACTTTCCCTGGCTACATGGTTTGCATGTATCAGATTCATTCAGGGATAATCAACTCTGCTTTGAAGAGTCCCCTTGCACTGCTCACCCAACACAGATGACTCTTTCACCAAGATCCTTAAAAATGATCCAACTGAGACCTTGAGGACATGTCTAAAAAAAGTTTCAGACAAGAGAAGAGAAAAAGGAGTCAACTAGGAGTAAATGAAACACCAGCCCAGAGTTGGTGTTAATTAATTAAAAACACAATTTCAAAGCATCCTTAATAGAAGACTTCCTCCGTGCAGCCAGTATCTGATTCAGGGAGTGACTCAAGCAATAAAATCACAGTTGGGACGACTCTCGTGGGGCCGGCAGGCCAAGTTCAATATTTTCCCTATGAGGCATGCCTGTACTATAAAAAGAATGTGATGTTTGAAAATGAGTGTCTCTGCTCTCTGTGTGCTGGCATTAAAAGCCTTCCCTAGCCCTCCTGCCACATTTCGAGAGTACAGTATGAATCACAATCATGTGGCGAGCCCCTCCTTGCCAAATTCTTTCCCACTGCTACCACGGTGCATTCCCTCGTAGGCTTCTGCCAGCAGCCTCTGTCCCCCGGCCAAGACCATCAGCGCGAGCATCGGCGGAGAGGCAAGCACTCTGCCCACATTCACCGACGAGGAGGAGACGAGGACGCACAGTATCCTAAAAACCCATCATCGCTGAACTGACTGAGCGGGCAGGAGGGGCAGAAGTCAGCTGAGAGACGAAGCCAAGAAGCTGGAAAGAAAGGACGGGATGCAGAGAAGAGAGACTGACACCGTCCAGAGTGTCATCTCTGTGTCTGGCACAGGAGTAGCTTCTGTAACTTCATGCTCTCACGTAATACTTCTGAGAAATGATCGCCGGTATTGGGGGGGAAGGAACGGAGAGCCACAGGTACTGGAGAAGTGACTTGCTGTGTTACACAGCAAAGGGCAGCTGAGCTTGGGCAGGAACTCGAGCTCTTGTCCCTGTTGCTTTCTTCTCTCTATCCTGCCTCCTCTGATTCTGAAGCTCAAGCTCAGAAAAGCCACAATCTGTTGCTCTTCTACTGCCTTGATCTTTTTAATAGTCAAGCCACTCTCTTAACTACCACTGTCCCCTAAGTGCACACAATGCCACTGGCAGCAGTACCTGTTTATTAACATATTTGTCAGCCAGACTAACATCCACAGACCCAGCTTCCATAGCCATTACCACAGAACCCACCCCAGACCTGATGGAGATCCCCGAATGCTGCTCCATGGTCATAAAGGGAGCTGGGAGAGTGCAGGGAGGGAAATATTATTGTAGTTCAAAGTCATGAATCACTACTGATGGAACCACTCAAAAGTTTATCCCCTACTTACATCTGCATTTCCTTTGTGTTCATTTATTGCTGTGGTTAACTACAGATTAATCGACTTGGCCAGTTTTCTGGCTGAGTCTCCTGTAAGCAAGCCTAGCACTGTCTGGCCCCCACGAGGCAGAAATGGATCATGAAACCAGGAAGCTCCCTGGAGTTACAATGCTTGTTTATCCCAGTCTTCTAAGTGGCCTGTTAGGTATAAGGGTTTAGAATCAAAAGTAGCGTTGGAGGGGCTAAATTTCCACGTTCCACACTGAAAAGACAGCTTGTCCCAAAGGCTGGCAAGCTATGGAAAGGGGAGGTCGGAAAGGAGTGGAAGGATCAGGTCACATGCAAGAGTGCACAGAAAAAGCAATAAAGGGTCCTCTTAATCTCAGCCTAATGCAGGAAGGAGTTAGCCCTTCATGGAGTTCTGGTCTACCCGTAAGGCAGCGTGGAGATGGGGGTGGGGGTTGTTGGTTTTCATGGCACATGTAGCTGGCTGAGTCAGTAGTATAAGATGGCTGCTAAATAAATAAATGGAACATAAAAGAAAGGAAGGAAGGGAGAAAGAGAGAGCGAGAAAGAAAGAAAAGAGAGGTTGATTTACATCTTAGGCAATATTCTAGAAACATTATCTAGAATAATACGAGGTGCTGATCTCACTTTTCTTTGTATTCATCAAATCCCACGAATCTATTAATTAAAGATTAAGTAGGATTTTGAAAGGGCTCAAAACAAAAATCTATTATATATTCAGTCCATCATTCATTTAACAATCATACATTGTGCAGCTATTACGTCTCAGACACTGTGCTAACGGGTAGGCATACAAAGATGCATAAAACATGGTCTCTGTCCTACCGGAGTTGAATACGGTGAGATAACACAATGTTTTAAGTGTTATACTTTAAAAATGGCCTGGACGTAGTAACCATTTGGTGGTGTAATAATTTTTGAGAGTTGGGCAACTCTCACCTTGCTTAGTGTTTTAGCTGATAAAGTTAGCCCAGAGGAATTTATCAGATTCTTTGCCAGTGAGGAACTCTGTGAGTTGGTGATGCTGTTGTATACATCCACATTTGTGGCAGTGACGGAAAAAGTAAAGTGGGTAAGAATTAATGGGAAGACAGTCTGGATAGTCTTCCATGCAGAAGGCGGAAGAATCTTACAGAGCGATCCACCATACACGTGGGGTTAGGGTGTAGAAAGAAATAGGGAGTCAAATATGACAGCTCTGAAGCCAACCTGCCCTGCCTGGCTCTATCATTTACTCCTCAGCTGCTGAATTCTCCAGCAAATCCCTTCACCCATCTGTGCCTTGGTTTCTTCACCAGTCAAACAGGGGTGACACTTGTATTACTGCACTGAGTATTATGAGAAAGAAATGAGATCATCCTTACAACATACCCGGTATGTGTACTTTCCAAGACCTAAACCACTTCAAAACTGAGATTCGCCCACAACAAGCCACCTACCTCTTTGAAGTCATACCCGGATTCGTTCACCGTTCTATAAAACCAGAATACTCTGTCCCATACCTTGCTGGCCTCGCGTACCGGGTTTTCAGTTAGCTTTCCTGGAGTGGAAACTCTCTACGTATTCACCTGATTTTATCTGTGTGTCTGTATAGTTACTAATTAGATATGTATTTATTACGTGTTTACAATAACAGGCCACCTGGATATCCTCAGTGTGTCTCCGAGCACCCTAGATCCAGTGTTAAGATCACTCTGTTGGGAAGGGAAGGAACAAATGCAGGTAACACTGGTAACTCACAGTGCACTGAGGATATTGTGGGAATTAGAGAGAAAAGGCTTTTTCTTTTCTGGAACAGGAGGGGAAAAAACCTGATGGTGTTCCTGTGTGACTTACATCAGTCTTACCAAATCCAAATGAAAGAAGTCTTAAATATGTAGTTGGATACTAGAGTTTATGCGACAAAGTAGTAAAGAAAACGTCTAGGAGATTAAAATGGGCACAATTATACTTCTTTTAAAAAGATGCTTCCATTCTGACTGGTGTGAGGTGATATCTCATTGTGGTTTTGATTTGTATTTCCCTGATGCTGAGTGACGTGGAGCACTTTTTCATGTGTCTGTTGGCCATCTGGCTGTCTTGTTTATTAAAAAAAAAAAAATTGGAAGGGGAGGTGAACCATAAGAGACTATGGACTCTGAAAAACAACCAGAGGATTTTGAAGGGGCGGGGGTGGGAGGTTGGGGGAACCAGGTGGTGGGTAATAGGGAGGGCACGTATTGCATGGAGCACTGGGTGTTGTGCAAAAAACAATGAATACTGTTACGCTGAAAAAATAAATAAATTTAAATACTAAAAATAGTTAAGGTGAAAAAAAAAAAAAAGATGCTTCCTATTTTGGATATTTTGGAATAGACCAGAGGACGGTGAAGTTAAAATCAAAAGTATAATAAGACAGGCGATCAAGCTTGTCGTCCTTCTCACTAGTGCACACATGGAAGGCAGTTCACTGCTGGTAGAAAGAGCACAGGGTCGGAAGCCAAAGGACCTGAGTAAGAGCGCATCTCTAAAAAGCTCCTGAGCCATCTGTGTTGTAAGTTACATGAGATAATCTGATCAAAATGCCTAGAGCACCGGAGGCACACTCTGTGTATTGGTGAATGAATCAGTGAGTCAAAGGTGTAAGCCAAGTTTTACTAAAAGCTTTCTTTTTAAGAAAATATCTGCGCCTCCCTAACTGGCAAACTATATCCTATGCCCCTACTCCACGAAGGAAAAGGGCATTAATAACCTCCTAGAAATAAACTGCTATTACTTGTAGTCTCTGTGAAGGTGTGTGTGTGCGCCTTTGTATGTGAGACAGATCAAGAGGAAACCCTAAAACCTAATGGGTGATCTAGGAGACACAGAATGCTCTGGGATCAAAGGCAAGGAAGGCATGATTAGAATAAGAAACCCAAAAGTTGTTTTGTTATTTTTTTTAAAGCTTACCTATAATAGGCTATGTTGACTATAGATCTTACTACCAAGGACCTACTGATCAGAATCCAAAGAATCTTTACTGTTTATTTAGTTTAACTGTAAAAGGTATGATCTGACTATGGTTCCCTAAGATTTTTATAATTTCACAGATTCCAAGCATAAAATATTTTTTGTAATATTCCTCCATACGATGATTCACTGGAATGTCAACTTGAAAAAGAATAGTCAAGATAAGATTTTTGTTGCTTTCATAGAATGGGCCTCAGAGCAAGTCACGCAACTTCCGTCTTTGAAATTCCCCACTGAAATAACATTGACTGTACGGGGCCCGTTGTGTAATGAGCTCGTTATAGAAAAGGCATCACTTAAATTGCCAAATAAACAGAGTGAGGTAATTGGCCTTCTACAATTCTGGGCCACAAAGAACACACATTACTTTCTAAATGAGGTCAAGGTCACTAAAAATCCCAAGAATTTTATAATCCAACCTATAGTTCGAGAGAGTCTTGCTTACTTACTTAGGGGTGCTGGAGGAAGGTAAAGGATAAAGCAGGAAATGAGACGTTCAATAGACTGTGCCTTCAAACAGCCAGAGCGTGTTCAAGATAAGGCAGAGAGCGAAAGTGACCACTGCCAGGGAGCTCTTGGCTGGGAAACTGACAAGCTCTGTCTAGAAGTTACTCTTGATTTCAACGGTACACCCGGGGTGGATTTTTGCCTCCCTCCCCAAACACCACTGTGTTGTCTTTTCCTCAAGGTCCCTCTCAGGAATCCACCGCAAGAATGATGGATCAAAGGAGGCTTCTCACCAGGAGGGGGAAGTAAGATTGTGGGCGCTAGAGAATCTTCAACCTCAGTGAACCCTCAGCTTGAGAGCCTGAGGACGGTCCGGTTTACATTCCACTCGGCAGCCTAACCTCCGAACGCTGTGCACCCTTGATTGAGTCCATGAACGTTTTTAAAGAATGGTGACAGTAGAGGAAGAAAGCTAAGATACGTAAGCCAAATTTCAGAAGACCGACCTTTTTACGTAGTAATTTACCTTTTTTTTTTTTAAAGGGACATTTCTATGGCATAGGTGTTTGGTATCATCAAATCGAATTTTATTTTTATTTCCGAAATATTTTATTTATTTATTTGCTTACTTGAGAGAGAGCGAGAACGTGCGCCTGCAGGGGAGGACCCGAGGGGGACTGCGAGGGACAAGCGGATTCGGCGCTGAGCATGGAACCCCACAGGGGCCTCCATCTCCTGACGCTGAGATCATGACCTGACCCGACACCAGGAGTCAGAGGCTCAGCCGACTGAGCCACCCAGGCGCCGCTCAAATCGAATTTTAAAATAATTTTGAAACGGTGCTTCTCAAATTATAGCTATAAAAAAGTTCTCATATCATTGTTGCGATTATTGTCATTTGACCCAAGAAATGCGGGCGAGGTGTCCTGCCTTGAGATTATTTTTAAAAAGGAAATTGGGTTTGAGATACCTAGAGCGTGCTGTAAGGTGCATGAATGATCCCGCTGCCTCTAAGCAAACAATTTTCCAGCCTGTTATTTATTCCCAGGGATTGCAAACATTCCAGATGACATCACCGGGGCTGCTAGTGCACAAGAAAATAAGCAAATGAGACACACATTGGCTCATGTGGCAAATCACTGGGTTTGCCAAATGGAAAAGAACAAAAACGGGGAGGGAAAACATTTTGTTTTCAATCTACAAGGATATTAATAAAGCTCAAACCCAGCATTCTGTGGCTACATTTCCCAGGAAGAAGAGTCTCTTCTGGCCAAAAGAACATAACAACAAACTTTTGTATCTAGAAATATGTATCTCGTGATGTCATTTAAAAACCCACTATTTATCACAACTAGGGCTGGAAACATGTTTCTCTGAAATTTGGACACAAAGAATAAAGTCGAGGACAAATTCTACCTAAAATAATCTGTAGTTCAGAGTAAATCAATCCAGTGAGGGTAATTTGACCCATTATATGTCACAGCTTAAAATCAAAAGCTTCTCTAGATAAAATTCTAAAGAAGAAATAAACAGCAAGTCATCGCTGATTATAGTGCCAAGAAGACAGGATGAAGTAAGAGAATATAAAAATTTCTTTAAAAAAAAGGGAAGACTTCCTATGCAAATGTAATTTATAGACACCAGAGAGAAATGGAAAAAAGCAATCTGCCAATTGCTGATCATCAGTTAAAAGTAGAATCATTTGGAAGGTTTATTATGATTTAAAATTTGTTGGACACTATCGTAAAACAATTCCAGTTTGGAAATCATCAGTGATTAACAACATGAGTTAACACTTACAAAGCACTTACTATGTGCCAGGCACAGCCTTGTATATCATTAACTCATTTAATGCTCTCAACAGCCCAGGACATTAACACAGTGATGCCCTGACTGGTCTCATTCTGGAGCTGAGGCAGCTCAGGCCCAGAGAGATTAAGAGCTTGTCCAAAATCGCGCAGGTACTGAGTATTCGCACCTATTAATTTAGAGAAGCCTAACTAACAAAATTTAAAGATACTAATAAATACGGGGAATCTGAAAGCATAACTCCACGAGAACACGAAAAACTGTGAAAGCGAAGTTTCAATTAGTAAAGTCATAATGCCACACTTATTGGGACCGCTTACTTGGAGGCTGCAAATTACTTGCACAAATGCACAACCTTCCTTAGAAATAAAGGCCAACAAATAAAGTGTAAATTTTGCCCTTGACAGCAAAGGAAGATACACAGGTGCGCTGATATTGATCAGTCACTATCAGCTGAGCGGCCACAGTTTGGTAAACATGTTCATTTTTCCCAAGGGCCACTGGGCCTGCATTCATGGGAAAGCATCACACGAAATTATTTTTCCCAGTTTTTAACCCCCTCCTTGAATTGTCCCGTTTAAAGGATATGTGCCTATGAGAAAAACCACTGGTGCCTTGATTTGCACAGTTGGAAAGCAAGACTGCCTATCATAAACCGTGCCTCTTTCTGGAAACGTTTAGAATTGTCTCAGCAATCATGCGGTCCAGCCTTTCATGTCCAGGGGAGAAAGCTCCAAGCCAAGGAGATGAAAGGCACAGGTCAGTATTGGCCTTAAGAGTGAAGCTGGACAGAGCCCAGGGAACAAGAGCGTGGGAGCGCTTCTGTGCTGAGGGGCCTGGCGAGGTGTTTTACCTTTTTAAGCCTCAGTGTTCTTATCACAAAGGAGGGAAATGCCAGGTTGGTGCGGATAACAAATAAAGTAACAAATAGGAAGCACGTGGCACATTCCCTGAGCCCCAGGAAGGGCTCCATCAGTGGTCATTGCTCCTGTATCATTCCCTTGACTCGGTGACTCGTGAGTGGGTAGTGTCCCAACTGGATGTCAAGCACCTTTGAAACCAGCGTTTTTACTGGCTGCTTCCTTATTCCTTGCATCAAACCTGGGTCTACCCAGGGAAGATCCCATCTCATTGGTTGTTTTCCCCAAACATAGTAGTATCCACCCCCTACCACCTCCTCTTTTACCCTAGAATAATCCTTCAGCCTTTTCTCAGGTGTTTTCCATCAGGACAGAACTTTGAGGTTGACCATTTTAAACGCTCGGTCAGGAAGGCTCAGCGCGCGCTTTCACAAAGGGGATAAACATAGATTCAGGAAGTCTGAACGGCAGAGATTCCACGGCTCACATTACCCGCTTCCTCGTTATTCAAGTGCCGTTCTTCCTGGCAGGGGGAGGAGAGTCTGCCGCTGATTAAACATTGCAGTAACATCAGCACTGGACAAAACCACATAACCAACCTGATTTGAACTCAAGTGCGCTCATCCCTTCTTGGGGCAAGCAGCCCTGTTTTCAAAACCACTTGGACAGCAGATCAGGTGTTTACGAAGAACTCCCAATCTCTCCTGCTCCCCTTGCATCTCCAGTCCTCCTTCAAAGAAGCGGAGCCAGCAGGGACCCAGGCTTCGTAAGCAGCCGGCATTGTGCCAAGAACTCTGTCTACGTTCTCACTGAATTCTCCCAACCACCTTGAGAGGGAGACCGGTATTCTCCTCATCCCCATTTCACAGATGAGCTGGCTGAGGCTAAGGAGAGTAAGCACCTTGGCCAAGGTCTCATCTTTAGCATCAGAGCTGCTAAAAATCAAACAGCCCTGTGGACGGGCCCTAGGGAGACCTGGCTTGGCCGCTGCCCAGATAGGTCCCATCCTCTTCAGGCCTCAGTTTCCCCTCTTTGTGGGGACGCAGCCACTCTTCAAGTTCCCTTCCTGCCTGACATTCCCTGGCCTGCTGCTGCTGCTGCTGCTGCGGGGCTGGCTTCTTTATTTCCAGGCTCAGCTGCTCTGGCGGGGCTTCCCTGGGCTCTGCCCTGTTTTGTTTTTGCTGCTGGACCTACTACAGACGGGCTCCTGGCAGCGCAGCCCCAGAGCACAGTGGAAGCTTCCTCTTTCGCTCAGTTCCTGGCCGGTTCAGTATGAACAGAAAAGGTGGGCAGGGGCCAACTGGCAGAAGTCACAGAAATAGCAGCGCATGATTCTCATACGAGCAGCAGAAAGGTCGGCACGCAGGACCCCGCCGTCTGCCGAGCTCTTTCATTGACTAAGGTTGCTTTTGGCACGCACAGGCACCAGGGGTTTCCGTGCTCATTTCCCTCCAGTCGGAGCCGAAGACTTTGGAGGTAATGCTCCACAGCCCCATGCCAGCAACTGACCGTCCAGGGACAGGAGATGGAGACATTCAACTGCAAAAGCCACAGGGGAACCCACACTCGGATTCTCTCGCCTCATTCGGCGGCGCGCAACCTCCCCGGGGACCTACTGAGGCTCCGGCCACCTCGGAGCACAGGGACAAGGTGTGTGGGTCAAGGATGTGTAGGCAGCCCTGGGCCAGCCGTCCTGACACAGGCGTGGAAGGCACCCCCCTCCCACCACCACCGCAAGCAGGCAGGCTTCCTTCCCCAGCATGCTGCTCTCATTAGCCGTGGGGGTGGGGGTGGGGTTGTTGGGGGTGGGGGGAGGCCGTGGGAGGGGAGGGAGGGAATGTGTGCAGTGCTGTTTGGGCCCCAGCGAGCCAGTGAGATCTACCCTTCAGCCCAGTCCTCCTCTTCTGCCTATGCCCCCCTCCACCCCGGGTCTAGGACAATCCTCAGGCCAGGCCAGTTCCAGTCTTAACTAGATCTTTCCACTACTGAGTAGCACACACAGGAGGATTCGTGGGAGTGGTTTTCTGTTTTGTTTTGTTTTGCTACTATTAAGCTGGATTGCTTCATAATCCTTTAAGTGTTTTTTAGCCAACTTTTATTTACATATCTGGGCCAGCAAGCATGTGATTCGCCCAAGGATGTCACGGAGGGAAGGCAGATGCGGGGGTGGAATCTGATGCTGTTTCACTGAGGACACACGAACAGCTGAGCTGTCACAAGGACAACTATCTCTCGGGCCAACACTACACCAAACTCTCAGCGTCTGGACACCCTCACAGACAAGAAGAAGGAGCGGCTGAGGTAGGGACACCGATGCAGGGAGTTTTGCTTCTCTCTCTTTTGCTCTATGTGCTCCGGGGACAAAGGTTGGCAGAGCCAGATGCCCCCGGCATCTCTACGTGTGAATGGTGGCAGACGTCTGTCCATTCTCTGTACCACGACCATCCACTTAAAATGTGCTGTCTGCCAGCAACTTAGACACCGTCCAGAAAGCACACTGCCCTGGCATCCACAGGCGGGAAGTCGGAAGCACGCCCCTAACGGCACTCTTTCCACGGATAGTGACTGGGTGGTTTCATGGGCTAGAATACCGTTAGACCTATCCAGGAGCTCTTCCTGTCTTTCACCTTGTGACAAGGAAAAGGAGAGCCTGTTACGATTATTCTCCTTTCTTAAAAATATATCTGAAGATCTACCAGAAGGTTAAATGGATCCTGAATTATCAGAGAATTTTTTTTTTAAAGTAAAAGAAACCTACACCTGGAGGCTTAGATTCCTGGAATAAGGATCTCTTCCCTAATGAGAAAGCCTTAAACATTAAAATAAACACTTGCCAGGAGATATCAGTGAGGTTCTGCCCATATAGAGTCTGATTCTCAGGCAAAACATACTGCAGCACAGTTGACCTATCTGTAAGTCGTACCTCCCCACTAGCTCTCCACCTAGCTGTGCAAGTTTAAGCAAGTCATTTATCTGAGTATGTATTTTATTATCCTTTTTTTTAAAGATTTTATTTCTTTACTTATGTATTTGAGAGAGAGAGGGGAAAAAAAAGCACAAGGTTGGGGGAGGGAGACAAGCAGACTCTGCATGAGCGAGGAGCCCAATCTGGGGCTTAATCTCAGGACCCTAAAATCACGACCTGAGCTAAAATCAAGAGTTGGACTTTTAACCAACTGAGCCACCCAGGTGCCCCTGTATTTTGTTATCTTAATATAAAAAGATTCTGTTAAGGATTTCCAATTTTCCATCTAGCTGTAAAATGAAATATTTGTTTAACGCAAGTATCTATTAACATGGTTAATGGCGGCTTTTTAGTTCAATCCTTAAACACAAAGGGCAATAATGCTTGCCATGCAGCACAAAAATATCTCATTGCCGCGACCTCGGAGAGAAATATTTTTAGGAAGTTTTTCTTGCTCTTCTTGGAAGAAAACACTACGCCATCAGGCCCTTTGAGTGAGGCTTACCAGTGATACAGGACAGGGGATGGGGCTTTATTTACTCGCTTTGAACTGAAATGTTTTGAAAGTGTTAGGCTGCTCCTCATGGAAAATGCTTTTTGCCTCTCACTTTATCTCCAGTGATCAACAGTCAGTGTCAAAGGTTTGTGAATGGATTTCAGAATGTGTAAGTGGTACCTCCTGTCCTTAGCTGTCTACATTTTTTTCTAACCACTTGCATACTTTTGGTCAACCGCTGTAAAATAAACAGCCCTTCCCAAATGTTTTTGTTTTCTTTGACAGCATAGCAATAATTCACTTGGAACGCTGTAGACTAGAATAGCACTTTAATGCTGTTGTAAGACTAGCTTTCTATCACTTGTATTCGTCGAGCTGTTTTTAAGGTAGAAGGCACCAGACTGAAAAGAACATAGAACCCTTGGGAAGATGCGTTGTGGTTAGATCTTCTTTCTCTATCCCTTCCAAATAGATACACATACGCATATCACCACACTCGTGAATGTCCATCAACAGATGTGTATACGCATACTCTATGTGTATATTAAAAACAATCCTCACCTAAAGTGTTTGCTGTTTTTGTGCCCGTACATTTGTCTTGTACTTGAGAAGTAAAGCATCTAAATTAAGGTACAGTTTAGTGTCAGCAAAAGATGGTATAAATTCATATTTATTCCTGCCTAAAAAGTTTTAGAAACCAGGTCCTAATACACTCTCTGCTAAGTTAAAATACTCTTTCTTGATCCCTTTTCTCCACTCACGCACTTACTACAGAAGAAGTTTAGAAAAAATATATAAAAGTTGGTCGAAAGAGCTTTATTTTCTTTCCTCTTGCGGGGTGGGGGGAGTGGGGATTCTTGTCTCAGATTCATATAACAGAAGTCTCTATGTCTGAGGACAGACGTTGACTTGGGGAACAGGACGGACTGTGTGCCCCACAGCCAGGGTAGCTTTCTAGAAGACAGCACTGGAGTTTGGACTGTGCTTCACTCTCATCTCAGCCAGTCTCCTCTCTGAGAACCCGTCTCTACTGTGCACAGCATGACTCTTCCCCTGCGGTCTACGGCAAGCACGAATGCGTCCTGTCAGCACAGAGTTTAAGTTCCGAGGCCGGGGGTCAGTCCGCTGAGCCACCTCACCTGTATTCCTTGCAAACGGTTGGAGCCCAGAGAGCAGGCTTAGCTTTGGGCTTCTCCAGCAGAGAGCAGTGAAACACTGTCAATAAACTTAATTCTGGAAACCAGAGTAGCTTCCAAGCTAAGAAAATGGCCAAGGCAGACCTGGCAGACTCATCAGAGTTGCAAGCGAACTGGGGAAACTGGGCTTGGAGATTTGAAAAGCTGGCTATGTGCTGCAAGCTTGGGGTCGAGACTGATGGTACTGCGTTTATTCAGACGTTTAAATGTTAGTCACAGTAGCACTGTGGAGCAAGATGGACGACCCCCAAGAAAAAGCGTACGCTTTCCAACACGAGTTTCTCATTTTGACCACACTATTATTGTATTCTAATGAATGGACGAGGCCACCTTCGCTTGTATTCAACATTATCACAGCTTCAGCTCGGGAATCCCTATCTCAGGCCACCTACCTTGGCAGTTCTGCAAGCATCCCTTGCTGGCAGCGGAGAGGACCCGCTTGGTAGATCAAGTGCAAGAAGCACTGGATGCATATGCATTCTATAGGAGGCGTGGTTCCCGAGAGCCATTTTGAGCAACTTGCAAACAGCTTTCTAGAGCTCCAGGGCAAGAGGAGGTTCACAGTGGGGACGTGTGAATGGTTTCCAGGTAAAGTGATTTACAAAGTGATTTACGACATTACACACGAGCTTGTTAACAATACTACTCAAAAATGCAAAAACTCCCCGGAAGACCAGCCCTTGGCTGGGTTGTGAATGGGTCCTTCTCCTCCAGTCAACAAAAGCTGATGACAGAGAATACTAAGGAAGGGAACAGGTTTGCACTAAGCTGCTCTCAAAGAGAACAAATATTTTCACATTTACAATACCATGACGTGATGTGTATGATCTGATCTGTTACTTTTCTTGCACCAGAAGAGAGTTTTATCCATTTTTTTTTCAAGCCAAGCTATCAGAGAGATTTTTTCTGAAGACATCTAAACCGAACCCAACAAAAACAAGCTGAGTGTTCATTTGCCTTGTTGAAGTAGGAAGTAACAAGGTCTGTATCCCCCACACAGACTTTTTACTAGTGCCTTCATGGGCTCCCATCCGGAAACATTTTTTATCGTCTTCAAGTGTGGGGTTCAGATGCCAGGTTCTCCGTGCTGTCTACCCAAATGCTAAGCAAGGCAGGGGACACTACACATCAAAGGGGACGGGACAGCATGGCACCATGCCCGAAAAGCATGCTGTACGAAGGACGAACTTGGAAGAGATCAGCTCACATCAAAAGCCACCGCATGCTTTACACTCCCCCGTGACCAGGCTCGTTTTACCTTCCACGGGAACCTCCCTGCAGCTGCTTCTCGAAGGAAAACTACCCCCTTTCTTGCTCCTCTCAAAGCCCCTCTCCCGAATACCATCTAGCAATAAGGAACACACCTCGCCGCCAGAAAACTTCTTCCAAGGGGCAAACAAAGTTGCCCAGTGTGCCCACCTCACGGCCAGGCTTCCTGGCTCCAGAAGAATGCGCCCGACACAGAGGCTGCCTTGCTTGGGAAAGCGCAGCCCGGCTGGTCCACGTCAACATTCCACCCCCTCGGCCTTTCCCAAGATCTCAGTGAGAAAACCATTTTTCCCCCTTTCTTTCTTTCTTTCTTTTTTTTTTTTTTTTTTGTTCTTATCAGTTCAAACAAGAACAATGAATTCCTCAAGCCCACAAGAATGTGACAAGGTGTCAACAAAGCCAACTAGGAAGGTGATGTATGGCCCAGAGGCTGCAGCTCCCATAAATCACTTCACAAACCAGAGATGCAAAGAATGAGCCCTGCAACCTGGAGCCCAGAATGCCAGCTCCTTGCACCCTCAAGTGTGTACCCCACCAGCCCTCCCCCCCCACCACACACACACACACACACACACACACACACACACATACAGAGTCACCCTCCTCTGGCATCCTTGCCCAAGCCCACCTGCTCACAGGTTAAGTTCTTTTCTTTCTGTGGCAAATACTGCTTACGCGTGGGGGAGAACTAGATAATTTAATGCCCTTTAGGGAATGGTGCTGACCTGGCTTTGTCCAAGGCTGTCTGGAAACATCTACCTAAAGCCCTAACTTCAAAGGTTTATAAACGGCCAAAGTATGTATTCTTTGATCAAAATTTGATCTAGAAGATAAGTCTCAGTGGCAAAATGATGTTCTGGTTTTCAGAAATCAGATGCCAGAAATTGCTTTGCCTGCTTCATACATGATACCAAGAGAAACAGAACAACCAATCTAGAATTCCTTTCTGCGTTCCTAGAATGTGGCTTTCTTCAAAGAAACGTTGGATGTGTAGTCGAGGTATGTGTGAAAATTAGGAGGGGACTTGGGGTATTCAACATTGCCTTAGGCAAAGTAATTAATAGACAAGCACAGGATTACCAAATAAGATATTCTCTGTCACTGTTTTAATGTCTCTCATGTATACTTTATACCACGATTTGGGAGTGAGCGTTCAGTGTAAGCTGCTAATGCAAAAATCTCCTGAAAACATTTAAATACAGATGATTGACTAATTTTGCAGAAACTTAAAATCTACTCTGTGACAAACATAATGCAGAAGTATGTTGTTTGAAAAAGGGTCTTAAATGCATATTTAACTAACAGACCGCAACAGCTAAGTGAATCGTTTGTAAATAGGTATTCATATGACAGACAGACCCACAGCCAATTTAGTCTTGTATGCCAAGTTTAAGAGAAAAAGAGCTTGCAAAGAATTGGTTTTGTTGAAAGCTAGAGGCAACAACAAACGGGAATAACCTTACCAGTGCCCGTGCTAATGGAGACTGGGGTCAGCATTTCTTCCCTTCAACCACTTTTTTTTTTAAATCAAAGATTCTAAAAATAGCAGAGCAGCAGAGACGAACGTTCTCTCTACTGACTAACCTTGCTCTCTAATGACAGAAATATTAATTCAAAGAAAGAGCAAATGATTAAAAAGAAAGTACTACCCACGAAACTGGTAGTTCAAGCTTGAAAGTTGACTTACAGTTAATAAGCCTTGGTCCTAAATAGGACAACTAAATATATGAAAATCTGAATAAGGCATTCTTTGCAGCACAGTGTGATCTTCGAAATAATATACTAAGGTCTCTATAAACTGTAAGTTCTTCTAGGGCATGTAAAGAGGTCAACTTAGAATAATATCATTTACTCATTCAAGAGCTCAGCTATTCAATTAAATGAAGTGCATCTAGAATTACTACCAGTTAGACAACCAAGGAAAGTATGTACAACATCAGTGTAGCTCCTAAGACAAGAATGGGCACACGGAAGTTCAATTTGGGACTACTTTGGAAGAATTACCTGTTCCATTAATTCTCTCTGAACAGAAACATTTCCTTTTATTTTTACACATGTGTGATTTTGAAAAACAAAATAAAACTCACTACAGCCATACTATCAACCTATATAGTAATTCTATATAGTGTTCCTAGGGGAAGACAGACTTTCTGGTTGAATAAAAAAAGAAGACAAGATAGAATAAGCACATGCAGATATTTGTGATCCCGATTTTCTGGCACTGGAATGGCCTGTAGAAAGTGCTATACTTGCTTCAAAATGTGATTTTCCTGAGCTGGAACTCCAAATTGGAAAAGGCAAAGAAGATGACATTGGGGATGACCACTTAAAATCTTAAAATATTTCAAAGAATTCTTGTGAAAATATTAAACTTCATCTACGAGAGAGAATCCGATGAATTAGAACCATGAACATCTATTCTTTTGTTAAAAAGAAAAAGAGCTTGCTAAACCTTTAGGAATTTCCATGGGTAAACCTGGGCAGCCTTTGGCAAGTTACGAACTGGCCCAAAGAACAAGTGTACACAGGTCACCTGTACTCCACTCCAACACAGCCTGCAGGGAACCTGGAATCCCCCAATGTCTCCTTCTGGAAAAAATTCTAAAACAACAGTTAGAGGAAAACGTATCTTCAGATGGTTTCCTTTCTAGTGGAAACATAGGCTTTGTTATATGAGAGCAATCTGTCCCCATTGAAAAGACAATGTTTAAAGTTCCCTAAGTAGGTTAAGCATCTGCCTTTGGCTCAGGTCATGATCTCAGTGTCCTGGGATTGAGTCCAGCATCCCTGTGGCTCCCTGCTCAATGGGGCGTCTGCTTCTCCCTCTGCCCATTCATCCCTCTCCCTCTGCCCTGCCTTTGCTCCTTCTCCTTCTCCTGCTTGTGCTCACTCTCTTGCTCACTCCCTCTCTCAAAGAAATAAATAAAATCCTTAAAAAAAATGCCCCAAGTATTTGCCCATGTCATTTAAGACTTTTATCTACATTTTTACCCAATGTATCTCAGCAAAACTGACAGAGCTTTCAACGAAGTAGCAGATTTTACAGAGCTTTAAATTGTGTTCATTTGCACATATTTCTCATATATTTTACATGTGTTTATTATTTAAATTACCTATTTGTTAATTTTGATTTTAAGTTTGCAAAATAGAAGTAAGCTTTATCTTCATAGGTAATATATGAGATCTATAAAGTATCAAGGATAAATTGGTACTTTTATTCATTAATTAGTTCATGTCAATAAACACAGACCAAGACCCAATGCCAATTTAATGGATATAAGGAAAAGAAGAACAATTTAAAAATCCTGCAAATTGGGCTCTGTCCCAATGTCCTTCATTCATAAAGCAAATACTTATGTATGTGCAGAGAGCTATGGTAGGATATAGAGAGATACAAAATGGAATCTTGCTTGCCATTTCCCATTAACTGACCCATCTCAAATCGCCCTATCTTGTTACATACGTGGCCTTCTTTATATGTGTGAGATTTTGAGTTCCAGAAGGCAGGACATATATGTTAAACCCCATGGGTGTACTCTTCAGTCCTCTGTGTCTTTTTTATTGGACTTATAACAATTTTCTGAGGGTAAATATAATAAAATATAACTCAGACTAATGTGATAATGGTTATATATATTACATATGTATGTGTATATATGTATATGCTTCATATTACATGTATATACATTCTTTATATGACTAATAAGACACTAATTTTCTACCAAGGTGTCTTAGTATTATGGGAAATTAAACTTTACCCCTAATAAACGTGACTCACTAATAGTGACATTGGAGGTCTCTTCTCTTCCATTCTGTTCTGTTAAAATAAATATGATTCCTCACTTTGTGACCGACTATATATAGCTACATATACTTAGCCTTGATTCAATATAAATAAAATAGCAAGAGAAGGAAATAAACCTCTTCTACCGATGGTTGCCCTATTGGGCAGGGTACCACAGCACCACAGCACCACTCATTTCTAACATGTCTGGTAACAGAATCTAGAGGGATTGCAGTGTAGGTAGATGCATAGCTTGGACGCGTTCATTCCTTGGCTATGTTTTATAAGATAGAAACTGTGCTATGCACTGAAAATACAAAAAGGAAGGAGATGTAGTCTGCTGTGCGTAAGACACACGAGCAAACCAGCACAGTACACTGTGAATGTGTTCTCTGCAAAGCGCTTTCAAACGCCCACGATGGCAAAGAGAGAGGGTAATTAATTTCGGGAGGGAAATACTATATTTGAACTGGGACTTGGCAGATGTGTTGAGATTCGTCCAGATGGAGATAAAGGTAAAGAACAGGACAATCAGGCACCTGGGGGCTCAGTCAGTTAAGCTTCTGCCTTCTGCTTAAGTCATGATCCCAGGGTCCTGGGATGGAGCCCTGTGTCAGGCTGCCAGCTCAGTGGGGAGCCTGCTTCTCCCTCTGCCTGCCCCTCCTCCTGCTTGTGCTCTCTCTTTCAAGTGAATAAATAAAATTTTAAAGAAAAAAAAAAAAAGACTAGGACAATCAGACAATCAGAGGTGTGCCTAGGTGGCTTGGTCAGTTAAGCAACCAACTCTTGATTTTTGTTCAGGTCAGGATCTCAGGGTCATGAGATTGAGCCCCACACTGGGGTCTCTGCTAGGCATAGAGTCTGCTTTAAAGTCTCGCTCTCGCTCTCCCTCTGCCCCTCCCCCTGCTTATGCTCAACAAATAAATAACATCTTAAAAAAAAAAAAAAAGGACAATCAGAGCAGAGGTGGGAAATAACTTGTGCAGGTTACAGGAAAAAAAGGGCTTTCTGTACTAAGGAAGTGCAAACCGCAACCAGCAGACGGTAGGAGGCAAAATGAGAAACCGGAGCTCACCGCTATAATCACGGGAAGAAAAGTGGACTTTGTCCCTTGAGCGACTGTTAGCCACTGAGGACTTCTGGCAGGAGAGTGATGAGCTCTCTGTCTTGAAGATAGCACTCGCAGTAATATGGAGGGGAGGGGGCAGGAGATGGAGGAGACGAGACACAGCAGGGAAACTAGCAGGAGACTGGTGCCAGAGTTCAAATGAGGGATGATGAGGTTCGGTTCAGAGAACACAGCAGCGGGAATGGAGGAAAAGAAAACTCAAAACACATGGAGCAATAAATGACAGGACTTGGTGAGTGTTGAAAGAAGGGAGTTCAGGACGACCGGGTGAACGAGAACACTCTCAGGCAAGCTGAGAGCACAGTCGGTGAAAGGCAGGTCACCACTGCAACACAGATGTCACCGAGCATGCTCGGAATGCACGCGCGGCCTCAGTTCTACCCCCAGAGACGAGCGCCACGTGAGGGGCAGGTGGGAAAGAGAAGAACCTACCAGATACAAGGAGCTTTCAGAGGCAACAGCAGGACAGAGCTTCCTTTTGGGATCTAAGGAGGAGAGTTTGAAATAGAGAGGCATGGCCAATGCGTCCAAGGGTTCAGAACGGCCATAGGGATGAAGACTGAGAAGGGTCCCTCGGATTTAGCAGTTAGGAAGTTATCCGTGACCTTACTGAGAATATGGTCCATGGGTTGAAGGGGGCAGAAGCCAGATCACACTGCCCCCAGCTAGGAATGAGATGTGGTGAGGTGAGAGCCCTTTCTCCTTGGCATCCTGTTGCCTCCCGCCATTTTGGATTGGCTTCAGCCTACAAAGAACAGGTCCTCTTGCTAGGACCAAAGACCTTTAAACCCAAGAAAGCTACATAATGCTGCGAAGCACAAAAAAAACTGCAGGCACAAAAGGAGATTGTAGGTGAGGGTGATGTTAACACATCAAACAGGGAAGCTAAATACACTGTTCACGGTCAAGGTTTTTCCGCTCTCCCTGAGCCTTTCTGGGGGAAACTACCTGGATGGGACATGGGCAGAAAGCGAACTGGAAGAGAATTTTAAGAGATCTAAGACACTCATTTGGCATCATTCCATAGAGCAGACAGCCTGCGTGTGAACTTTTAAAAAAGGGAGTGTGCCCAGAAAAGGAATGTAGCTCTGTAACCTAAAGGAAAAACCATACTTTTGGGATTCCTATATGAAAGGGATTTATGTTCATGCAGAAAACAGATTCTACCTCACTATTCTTTAGCTTCCAGAATCTAGATACAGAACATTCAAGAATCTCGAGAGAAGAAAAAAAATAACATCTGGAGGCAAAGCTAAAGACTTCTTGCTTTCTAGAACTTAAATTCATTTTCCATTTGCACACTGAAGGAAGAAACTCATATAAATGGATTGAGGGCCAGAAAGACACACTCAAGCAGTGGTCAGCAAACGTTTTGTGTAAAAAGCCAGGTAGTAAATATTTTAGGCTTTGCGGCCCAGGTGGTCTCTGTTGAAACAGCTCATCTCGGCCACTGCAGCCAAAGGCAATACGTGAACCAATAAGCGTGGTTGTGTCCCAGAAAAATTTTATTTCTGGATGCTGAAATCTTCATCTCACATAATTTTCACACATCACAAAATATTACTACCCTTTTTCATTTTTTTTTCCAACCATTTACAAATGTGTAAACCGTTCTTAGATTGGAGGGTCATACAAAAGCAGGCAGTGGGCTGGACTGGCCTGTGGTCCAGGTGGCTGACTCCTATACCAGAAGAACCTCGTCCATGAGCGCAGATTCAGTGTACTAAAATTTCTGGGCATGGAATGCACTGAACCGGAGAGACCATGGAATTGACATATTTGGCAATTTAGAGAGAACTGCTTCAGGATGCCTGGGTGGCACAGTTGGTTAAGCATTGCCTCCAGCTCAGGTCATGGTCCCAGGGTTCTGGGATGGAGTCCCACATTGGGCTCCTTGCTCAGTGGGGAATCTGCTTCACCCTCTGCCTGCCACTCTCTCTGCTTGTTCTCTCTCTTTCTGACAAATAAATAAATAAATAAATAAAATCTTTAAAGAGAGAGAGAGAACTGGTTCTTTGGAACTGTCACAGCCCTTCTGTGACCCTGAGCTAGTCACTCAACCTGATGCTGAGAGAGGATTACAGTGCACCTAGGGGCTATCCATCCAATTCTTCACTCATTCAATAAGCATCCACTGAGTGACAATGGCTTCTCCAGTGCTATGGGAGATATCAAAGAAAGCAAAAATGGGGTCCCTATCTTCTAGAAATTTACTAGAAGGAGGTGAATCTTTTCACTTTCAAGTTAATCAAAGCATGTGTTGATTACCAGCTCCTAGCATTAGGAAAGTATAAAAGTCATCTCATAAAATGCTGATCTCCTCTATTATAAATACCTACTTTAAAACCGATATTTTATTAGATGGTTGTAACAAATGATTCTAATTCACTGATCATGATAGACAGATAGCTTCTCACTAAGCCTACATTTTTTTCTAAATCAGATCATATCTGATCAGTCATCCTCTTTCTCAGAAATTTTGAGTAGCTTCTCATTACCTAGGATGCCCAATCTCCTCAGGCATGCCAGACACGGCTGGCGTGACCTGTCATCACTATTTAGACTCAGACTGTCTACAGCTACCCCTGACCTACACTATGGCCCTAATTTGCACTATCAAACCCACCCTAGCTACTCTCACTTGAATGCACCCTCTACCTTCCTGCCTCCATTAATGTGTTCCTACTTTTCATACGGCTCAAAGGGTTTCTCTGGGAACTTTTCTTCCAGCTGTTCTATTAAAATCCTATTCATTCTCTAGGGCTCTGAAATGCCATTCACCTTTTTCATAAAGTCTTCCCTCCTTTACCTCATTGGAACAAAGGCCTCCTAGGTCTGTCTTTATGATTTTCATTTTGGCAAAAATATTTATAAAACACCTACCTTATGAGGCTCTTTTAGGATTAAATGATAAAGCAAGACAAAGTTTATAATGCACCTACCATAACTCCTGACACATAATTGGGAGTTCAAAATAAATAGAAATTTCACATGTCTACATATCTACCCTTCGACTGTAAGTTCTTAAAGCTAAGAACCATATTTTATTGACTTACACACAAACCTTTTATGCTAAGTGCTCAATATTTTAAAATATAATTGGAATATGGAACACTACACTTTTACAGAGCATAACCAGTGTTTTTAATCCTAAAGTTAAGTGTGAGAAGGACTGAAAAACTGTATGGTTTTTGGAATGTGGTGCAGAAAAACCATGGTTTTTGGAGTAGCTTCCAGACTTGGTTTTATTACTATGTATCTGTGCAAGTTACTAAAATTTTCTTACACTTGGTTTCTTCACCTATAAAATTACATCAATCAAATGTGCTTTGAAGGTTTGAGGTCTCTAGAACAATGCTTCATATTTGATAGGTGTTTAGTAAGTATTGATTATGAATATTAAGCACAACTGTGTTTAGATGCCTCATTTATATTACCTACATTGTGGAAAAATGCTCAAAATTAGCATATACCAGAATGAAATGTGAATTGTATTTCTTGACCATTCTTTCTTTTTTTTTTTTTAATTTAAAGATTTTATTTATTTATTTATTTGAGAGAGAGATCACAAGTAAGCGAGGAGGCAGGAAGAGAGGGAGAAGCAGGCTCCCCACCGAGCAGAGAGCCCGAAGTGGGGCTCGATCTCAGGACCCTGAGATCATGACCTGAGCTGAAGGCAAAGGCTTAACCCATTGAGCCACCCAGGTGCTCCTTGACCATTCTTTCTCAAATACGTAAACAGGGCAGCAGTCTCTAGCCCTTTTTGTGTGGAAGAGCTGGTGCAGTGGAAGGTAGTTGACTAGCAGTTTGCTATGATCCCCGACAAGTTACCCTCTTGAGAGCACCCTCTTTGACTTCTCCCCGATCACCTTGGCAGATAACAAGAGGGCAGTGTGGACCATGATGTCAGACCAGATATGAGGATCAATCAACCTGTTTGGTGGAACTTTAGGAGCCATAATCATTTTACCATTTGCTGGGGAGGATCCCTGAGGTACAACCACTGTGTTTCATTTCCTAGTCATTGCTGCCATCTTTCTGAGTTGCTCTTGGTCCAGTATATATATATATATATATATATATATATATATATATATATCCCTTCTGAGACATTGCTTTTTTTTATGTAAATGATCATGGCAGTGCTGGAAGCCTATTTCCAATGATGTATATCCAAACTAAATTGGCATAAGGAACCTTGAAAAAGAATGAATCAAAGTTTATCTGGTATTGAATTGAGTGGGCAGGATCCTTAGAAAACAGTTCCTAGACTCACTAGCTGACCATTCCACCGACTGAATATTTTTTTTTTAATTTTATTTATTTATTTGACGGAGAGAGAGATCACAAGTAGGTAGAGAGGCAGGCAGAGAGAGAGGAGGAAGCAGGCTCCCCGCGGAGCAGAGAGCCCGATGCGGGGCTCGATCCCAGGCGCCCCCCGACTGAATATTTTGCAAAGGTTTATGCATCTTTGACCAAGAAGTGGAGCAACTTAGTGATGCCAATCTCTGAAAATAGATGATACAGGAAATCAGGGATAATTTATTAGACTCAGTTGTATATGATGTGTTGATGGTGTGGGGAAGCATTATTATTTTCAGTATGACAATGTCTATAATCGGGCTTTTGGTGCAAACTCTTAATTTACTTTTCAATTCCAAAATGCAAGGATCCCATTATTCTATCAAGAGTAACCAATAGGGTGCCTGGGTGGCTCATTCGGTTAAGCGTCCGCCTTCAGCTCAGGTCATGATCTCAAGGTCCTGGGATCGAGTCCCGCGGTGGGCTTCCTGCTCAGCAGGGAGTCTGCTTTTCCCTCTGCCTCTGCTGTTCTCCCTGCTTATACTCTCTCTCTCTCTCTGTATCAAATAAATAAATATTTTTTAAAAAGACTAACCAATAAAAACCACTAATCACCTAGTTGATAACTTGTTAAAACTGGTGTTATCGTCTCCACAGGTTCTAATGAGGATTGAGATAAAAGACTTAGGGGAGAATAAGCAAGACTGAGACTAGCTGGGTTTTTCAGTCATATCACCCTTCCACAAACCATCATTTAAGATGTACTGAATGAGAAGAGAACCAAAAGAGAACATAACAAAGAAACCCTTGCTTCAATTTTTCTCCATGTTCAAGGTAAATGGTGCCTTGGGCCCAAATGAGGTGACTCATTGCCTCAGTTCTTTCTTTCCTGTTTCATGTTCAAATGCAGCCAAGACTGGAAAGTAATCTGACTCCTCCCTGATCGTAGTGGACTGCTTCCAGGATGACATTTACTTTTCATTCTCCATGAGCTCTGTAAAACCACCTATGGCTCAGAGAAGCTATTTGACAGGTTCTGAACTCGAAGAACAAATGAAAACGACATTTTGCGGGGGAAAAAAAATGAAACCAGAACAAAGATGTCAGAAACACGATACTACTAGAACAGGCACTTATCTGCACTGTAAGTGAAAAAAGCTTCAGATGCAAAGAACTTAGCAATTTAACTACAGGTTTTCTCCTGAGACTTCACTGTCACAAGAGATCCTTATATTTCCAGGGGCATTCAACGGACTCTCCCCTTTCACTGAAACCAGCTGCAGGGCTTACTGCACATTTGTTCCTTCTCAGACGCAGAGACTGTTTTGTGAGAAATGTTAGAAAGAGCTCCAAAGGGAGAGGACATCAGAAGACAAAGGGACAGGTCGACAGGTGCCTGTGACATCTGTGACCGTTCTGTGCTGTGGCTGGTGGCAGAGTGGAAGGCCAGCTTTTCATAGGGTTAACAACATGGCGCTCAAGGCCCATCTTTCAAACTCATGGTCAATACTGCTGTGGAGTAACGGGCTTCAGGGAATATGTCAGAAAGAGAAGCTTCATCCTTGCCCTCCAGCTGCTTTCAGCCTTATCCAGGCGAGAAGCTTTATGTGTATTTTAAGTCTTGTCCTCACTCCCTTCCAGATTCCACCCAAAACTCTTCTCCCACAGGCAGCCTTACAGTACCGACTAACAGCTCCTGCCTCAAGTCTGTGTGCCCCCACCCCCCGGCCTCCCATCCTCCCCTTTTACACAGCTGGGATTTGGCAGAAGTACTCTTTTGTTGATTCCTGTGTGCTCAGTCCAGCCGATTTGTCAGGATCATGAGGAGAAGGTTTTGGTTTTCTCTTTCTCTTGTGCCCTTTCACAGTAATTAGTTCTGTAGCTTAAACACAATCAACACTCACTGAGGGAGGACTGGTCAGCCAATTCGGACAGATGCCGTTCCAAGTGTATGTTCCTGGCTCTCTCCATGACAGATCAAGTTCCTGGAGGTTCCCCCTCCAGAGAAGGTCTCCAGATTTTCATGCTGCCTTTGTGCCCCAAAGCAAAGATATTCTCAACAGAGCAAAAGTTAGAAAAGAATTCAGTGTCTCAGTGGGCTCGACTTCTAGCTAGACACTAGCTAGACAGGATGACTGGATGCCTTCACACAGTCTGGCATTAACCACGTTCAGAAGTGCCAGTTAACAATGGCTTATCCTCAATTCATAGCGTGAATTTTTTTAGTTATTACATGAGACAGTAATTTAATCCACCATTAAGGAGTGTCAAGTACCTACTTCTACCTCTTTAGAAACCCTCTGCTTTCTCCTCTACCGTGTTCTTCTGCAGTGTTTAGAAACCAGAAACTAGAACTGATTTCTCCTCCTCCATCCCTCCCCTCCCCCTATTTCTACAGAGAAAGCAGTGGCAGAAAGAACAATTTGACTCAGATGGGTAAAGAGGGCACAATGCCAAGCAGTGTTGATACCCGTTGGCTACAACTTAGCTGAGTGATTTTTTTTTCCCTAAGTTAGCACTGCTAAAAAGAAGAACAACTACCTTCATTAATGACCACTTTGATTACTTTCTTTAAGTCTGTGCTAAAGAATAAAAGGTAGGTAATTACTCCTTTCACCTTGAAGCTTACACATAGCGACACAGGTATCAAATAGAATGAATCTTCTCACTTTTTTTAGTTCCCTCTTCTGATACTTGCAACACATCCTTGGGTGTTCTGCCTTGTCGGGTTTTTCATAACCCAGGGGATAAAAATAAAGTCGAATGCTCCATTAACCTCTCCAAACTCCCTCCTCCCGTCTGCTGTTAACAAGGGCCGACAGATCTACCAGCTGCAAGGCTGGCTCCATCTTGTTCTTCCAGACTTGAAATCCATACAGCCACTCCTCCAGTATATACCTACACAGACAGTCCAATCTAACGCAGCCTCCCCTGTTCCACTATTCTCCACTATGTCAACTTGGTTCACTTTTCTTCCTAACTCTTATCACTGTTGGAAATTACCATCTTTATTTTCGGGGAGCTAGATGACTGTTCATAATCTCTCTCTAGAATGTAAGATCCGGGAGAACGGAGGCTTTGAACTGCTCACCAGTGTAGCTCAGGAACTAGTGTGGGGTCTACCCAGCACTAGTGTAGACACAAGAAACATCAGCGAGTGAGTGAAGATACAGGTCTCCTTACGGGCAAGACTAAGTTTCCACTCTTTCTCCTACATTTGTCAACTGTTTTGCTCTCCAATAAAGAGGTCTATCCTCCATGGACACAGAGGAATTATCATTTGGTGGGATCCCTAGAGTTCACAAGCTTCGATTCTCCATCATTTCAGCCAGCAACTAAAGCTTCAATATCAGTGACAAACAGATGAGGACGCACAGAGGTTTAGAAAGAATGTCTTCCCATCTAGGCAAAAGAGAAATAAAAAAATGCCCCTCTGGTGCATGCCACATTCGATTCCATTCAAATCTGAAAACTCTAGAGAGTCTGAAGATGAACTTGGGTTTAAATTTAATATAATAATTTTTTAAAACAACAGCTGTAATATTTTTAGGGCATATAAATTTAAATATTATAGAATGCTCTCGAACCTACCTGTAAGGATTTAAGTATTATAGAATGGTCTCGAATCTGTCTGTAAATAGAAAGTTCGCCCTTGTGAAATCAAACAAAATTACACTAATGTACAAAAGAGCGGATGTGAATAAAAATGGGTCATAATATTTCTAGTTACAATTAAATAAACCATGGCATATAGGCCACTGACAAGTTTTATGCTCCTGTTCAAGTGACCATTGCACCCACAAACTACAGGAAAATGTGCTATGTTTGTTTAATATAAACCCTATAGAATCATTTGTAGTGTGTCCTAGGAAGAAAGAGACTATATTAATATTACAGTATTAATGTTACTGTCATTAATTTAGAATGCTTTGCTAGTATGCTGTTTCCCTGTATTTAAAAATAGCATGACCAGTAAGGGCAAATCTAGCAGTCTCTGCCAAAGGCAAGGTAAATCTGTGCTACCTATAAAACAGCCAACAATGCAGCCAGCAACATAACAGATTTCAAAGAGGTGCCAGAAAATGCTATTATTTGCCTAATAATCATAACTGTGTTTCAGAATATGTAATTTTGGCTTTACAACACTACTCAATGAAATTAACAGGTAAGTCAAAAATTATCATCTTGGCTGCTATGTGGCATTCTTCAAATCTCTTAAAATCCCTTGCTTGAGTTTGCTTTTCTGAAAAGCACTTACCCACCTCTCCGGGGTGTTATATGAATTAGGATTCCTGGAGCCCACAGAGTCTAAGCATGGCCAGCAGGTTGGAAGCTAATAAGCACAATGGAAATGGGCCCTACTTAGTTACTATGGATACCGCAGATATAAAGGATTCCTAGTTGTGGTACTCATCAGCAACTACTAACACAAAATCCCACATGCCGCTTGGACCTAAATATGGTCATAAATGTTTACTGCACACCCATAATATTCATACAACTGTGCTAAGGCAGCAGAACCACAACACAGGAAACAATATGTTTCTTTCCTTCAGTGTATTTGCGTACCCCATCCTCCATCTGGAGAAGTTAAAGTTTTGCTTTGCAATTAGCTTTACAGAATATATATTTTGTCGTTGGATTACTAACACTGCTTGGCCAAAAGCGGGTGGAAGCACAAAGCCTGTGCGGAGTCACTGGCTTACCCAAAAGTCCCGCACCCATAAAAGGTTTTGAAAACCTCGCGCTGCTTGCTATGAAGGTTGCAACTACCATGTCCTAAAAACAGAGTCCCCTTATAGGTCAGAGAGACGAGCTGGGTGCAGAGCCTGGCTGTTCCTGACTCTTAACAGTCCTATTCATGTGAAAAACCTCCCAGACCTTTTCTTGTGAATGAATCCCAAATTACAACTTGATTTCTCCTTGTCTGATCCATCTGATCCATTCAAAGGATATCCTCTTGCTTTTTTTTTTTTTTCTTTTTTTGGCTTTGAAATCTAATAATCCTTGGAGGCAAGGCTGTCTGTTAAAACCCTGCGGGGTCATTTCACTCTTGCTTACAGATGCACACATCACACGTCAGAAAGGAAGGTGAAGACAATGGCTGGAATCAGGACTTATACTTGTGCCCGATTTGGCTAAACAGTTTCGGGAAACCCCCAGAAATGCTCCACTCTGTAAAGCTGACAGTGCAACAAAACCTTAACGTTCCAGATCGATAAGATGTTGTAGACATGAATTCGTGATCTGACCCCCAAAAGATTCTCCTTGGTTTCACTCCTTTGCTTTCTCTGAGTTGCAGAAAACATCGCCAGGATTTAGGGTTCACTGCTGTTCACCGTGTGCCTTCACGGTGACCTTAGCCCAGTGAGCTCATGGGAGCAACAAGCAGGCCAATGATCACGAGGGGAGCATGGGTGAAAAGGGGCCAGGGAACCCCACACAGGTGCTGTGTCTAGTGGGACACACAGAGAAGCATGCCATGAGTCCACATGCCACACTGTTAGCGGACAACCTCTTTTATCTCCTTTGCCTGCCACGGCCCCCAGACTCCCCTCCTTCTCCACTTTCTGCATCGCTTTTCTTTTTCCACGTTCTCTCGAGATCATTATCCACAGCCACGGCTTCAATTACTGCTGCCAGTGGCTGCGTAGCTGTATCTGCAGCTCAATCCCCTCACCCAAGCTTCCCATGTCCACAAAGGAGAATTCAAGGGCTTCCTCTGCACTGGAACTCTAAACCCATTGTTCTCCTTCATGGGTTTTTCTCTTAGGTGGGGGAAGGCTTGTAATCCTTGACACTTCCCACTGTTTCAATGCCTGGAGTACAACAGACTTCTAACACCCGGCTTCTATTTGGTACAAGCGGATTAATTGTTCTAAAACAGTCTTTTAAATATACTTTCGGAGATATTGAGTTTTCCTCAATTCCTGGGTCATATAAAAATGTAAAAGTACTTAAAATATTTAAGCCTCTTGGTAGTCACAGTGGGGCGCAGGGAGTGAAGGAGGGAGAGAAAGCCATTTTCGGCTCTTTGAGGTAGTGTGGTGTGTGTGTGTGTGTGTGTGTGTGTGTGTGTGTGTGTGTTGGTGGGTGGGTTTTGGTTAAGTTTGTTGCAAGATTCTGAGAAAAAATAAGCATATCCAATGCTTATTCTTTTGTTTTCAGCCTTTAAATGTTAAAATCACACCGTGGAGTTAGCCACAATATTCATACATTAATCGATTTTTGCAAAAATGCGTGTTGCTATATTAAATTTTAAAGTTTTATCTATTCAGAAAATAGTTGCAATATTCCTTTACTGAATTTCTGTTAAGAGTTTATCGTTGTGTTTACCACAGACATACACGGTATATAAATTAAACATATAATGTAGGTTTTTACCAATTGAAGAAAACTTGACATGACCTGAAAAGATATGAAACTACTGTGGCAATATTTAGAAAAAGAAAACTAATTTATTTTCTGAACTCAGTCTTCCATAGTGACCCACATGCATTTTAAAAATGATTAAAAAGGGGCGCCGGGGTGGCTCAGTGGGTTAAAGCCTCTGCCTTTGGCTCAGGTCATGATCCCAGGGTCCTGGGATCGAGCCCCGCATCGGGCTCTCTGCTTGGCTGGGAGCCTGCTTCCTCCTCTCTCTCTCTCTGCCTGCCTCTCTGCCTACTTGCCTATTTGTAATCTCTATCTGTCAAATAAATAAATCTTTAAAAATAAATAAATAAATAAAATAAAATAAAAATGATTAAAAAATAAAAAATACATTCACATACAAGCTTTGCCAACAAGGAACTCTGTTTTGTCCATTCCAATCAGCAAGTGTTGCTTCTCTAAATGATCTTTTTTTAAAAAAACAATCAATCACAGAGACACTGTTTTTGGTTTTTTTTATTTAGAGGAAAATTCCCCCAAAGAGACACAACTCTTTCCAATTGTGGAAAGAACACGCCACCATGTTGTCAATACCAGCTTGGCAGCTTCATCTTAGACTATGTCCCTAAAGTAATCCTTTTTTTTTTTTTTAATTTTTAACATTTCTATTTTTGAGTCATCTGTACACCCAACGTGGAGCTCGAACTTACAACCCCAAGACTAAGAACTGCATGCGACACTGACTGAGCGAGCCAGGAGCCCGAGGCCCCTGTCCTGAAGTAATCCTAACAAGACTTTCCACACTTAAAATCTTTGGAGGTTTTTTCTTTTTAAGATTTTATTTATTTATTCGACAGACAGAGATCACAAATAGGCAGAGAGGAAGGCAGAGAGAGAGAGAGAGAGAGGAGGAAGCAGGCTCCCGGCTGAGCAGAGAGCCCGATGTGGGGCTCGATCCCAGGACACCGAGATAATGACCTAAGCCGAAGGCAGAGGCTTTAACCCACTGAACCACCCAGGCGCCCCGGAGGTATTTTTCCAACATTTACTTCTAAGTGTACTTTCTATTTTGAAATCTCACTGAACGCGGTAGCAGCGTGAATGTCACTTATATTTATGTCTCTCAGTATTGGATCCAAGAGATTAGCAGTCATAGTTACTCTTCAGGGTACAATAATTAATGACATAATACTGTGAAAATGCCTTTTTTTTTTTTTTTAAATCTTGCAATCACACAGTTTTAAGCAATCATCTTGTGGGAATGACCTAAGAACCCTAACCATATACTTTGTTTCTTCATCTGACAAATGTGTATTAAGCAACTACTGTATACCACTGTCCTCAGTTTTGAAGAAAATGCAAAGCATGTGGCTATCTCATCTCGGGGAGCTTACAAAACTGGTAAACAAAGATAAAACAGATTCAAAAGTTACCAGGACAAGAGAAAATGGATAATACTGTAAGCAAGGCATTCATAATGATGTGTTCATGTTCCAGGGACGAGTCAGGCTGCATCTGACTAAGGGCGGCAGGAGATACACCTCCTGAAGAGAGCTGGTGCCAAAACCAGACTTTGAAGGTTAAGGAAGATTTTGTGCAGTTGAATGGGAGAAAGAAATTCTAGGGAACTCGAAGGTGAGAAAATGTTCTGTGGATAGAACAGGACGGTTACTTGTCTGGCTACACGTCTATGAGGAAACGGTAACCAGAGAGCTAACTGGTCCTATCTATGTGACCTGGAAAATTTATAATTTATTCAGTCATGAATGAGGCAGTTTATCAACAGAGGAATGACCGGATAGAGAAATGACCTGAAAGAATAATCTGGAAGCAGCCAAGGAACACAAATGTAATGCGATTAGGGGAAGTACAAGGTGTGTATGTGAGCACATAAAGACGAATGTAGTTAGGGTAGTCATAAGGATTTGCCCACCCCAAATAGGGCATCCTGGGGACTGAAAGAGGATGCTATTGGTAACTATTCTGGAACCCAAGCACAAACTGGGGCTGTTGTGAAAAAAACATGCCATATGGTCATCTTAATTATGGGGCACTAGTACGGCATTTTAAGAGATGATAGCTTTATACTCTATAAAGCACCTTATTTAAAAGTGGTTTGAAAGCAAAAACAAACCCCTTAGAAATAAAATCAGATTTTTTTTTTTTTTTTTTTGTGATGTCTCCCATCCAAAAGCCATAAACTCAGGAAAACCTACCTATGACTTACGCTGGGCTATTGCCGAACCATGAACTGTCTGCTCACTGTCGCACAGAAAACCCGGGTTCTTTCTATTCTGTAGGCTCTTTGAGGACACGGAGTATGTTTTCTTTGTCACTGAACTTTCTCCAGGTCCGAGCACAGTGGCTTATAAAAATTATTTGATTTTTGTCGTATTGTATTAGGTAAGACATCAAAGGCAGAATATGGCGAAATTTTAGCTGAAGGGCATTAAGGTCTCCTCTAGGGGCCAGTGGCAATTAGAATTGGAATCGGTACAAGGTATTATATAAAGGTAAAAAGGACAGATATGGAGGAAAAGCAGAGACATGAAGGATCCAAAGGTTAACTGTACGATCCAACACAGTAGCCTTTAGCCACATTTAGCCATTTAAACTCAAATTCATTAAGGTAAATAAAGCCAAATATTCAGTTCCTCGAACACACTGGCTATACTTCAAGTATTCAAGTCACTACATGTGACTAGTGGCTTTACCATACTGCATGGCACAAATACAGAACACCGACTTCATCGCAAAAAGCTCTGTTGGGACAGTTGCTCTAGAACTGGGAGAATCCTAGCACCTTCAACGACAGGGACAGAAAGCAGAGGGGTAGGTTTAAGAGGCAAAGCAACATCTAAGCTTTTCATGGATGTCAAAAGCGAAGGAGAAGAAAAACAGAAGTAGGCTGGAACACTTGAAGACCTTAAAGCAGGCTTAAGAAAGTTTGACTGCCCATGAGTTCATCAAGGTGAACACCTACTTGAGGCTGTTAAGTGAACTTGATGAAGGAGAAAAATGGGACAAGAAATTGGGGGCCAAAAGGATAAGACTTCTTAGTTTGATTCCTATTTCTTTAAGTACAGATCTGATTTTTCAAATCCTCCACCAACCACGGCCTGTATCTGAACCTTGATAAACATGGCGTCACTAGCTGGTATTAGAGATAAAAAGGGTCCACAGGCATTATGCTTGGGTGATACAGTCCACGTTTTCCCACAAGGTCAAGGATGGCAATACTGTAGGGTTTTCAAGATTTCTCCTTGTGACTTTCAAGACTGTTTCTAGATTAGTTTTGTTAATAGTTTAGATAAAAGCATTGGAATGGGCCAGTTGATTAAGATCAGAAGCAGAAATGCAAAAGGGCTATCTTTTCAAAAGCACCAGAAAGGAGCAAGAGGGGCAACATTTTGACACTTCGGCTTCAAGTCTGGGAGTTTATGGGCATTTGTGTTTTGTGTCAAAATATTGGAGTATTTTATATACATAAACCCCGTGAAATGTTGAGTAACAAAGTTGTGTGCTGCTTTTTTATGGATTCAGTGTGTAAAGGTGTAAATGTAAGGCTGTCTGTTATGTAAGTGATAGAGAGAAATCAAAGAGGGGCAGCAAAATTATTCCAGGGTTAAAAAAAATATTCTTGCAGCATTTTATTCTAACACGAACTGGAAAATAAACTCTTTTTTCACTACAGAACACACATAAAACCTGAATATTATTTGAAGTTGATAACAGAAACTGGTGTTTCTGAATAAGTCACTGAATACAAAACTTTTAAGCTTCGAGCCCACATAGGAATGACTGAATCAGATTTTTTTTTTAAGTAGTAAAGGTTGAGAACTGTAAAATCAGTCATAAAGCATATGGAATACTGAGGGATGATTCAAACAATCTGACTTACTATTGTTACGTATACACATTCATTTTTTCGAATTAGTACATACCATTGGAAACTGCATCAACCCATAAAAATAACTCATACGCCCATTATGTTTTTCCATTTTAAGCTTGTAATAGCAATAACGACCTTAGCAAAAGACATTTCCTTGGAATTAATGGCTGGCTGGGAGGCAGAGCCAAGGGCCACTGGTTCCTCCCAGCTGGTCATTAATCCTCAGGAAATGCCTGCACCTCCATCATTATTGCTAAAGCACCATTACAGAAAATTCTCACAGTTCCAATATATGGAAATTTGAGGCTATTTTGCAAGCCCACAGTATTCATGTTAGTTAATAGGCCACCACTGAGCACAGAGGACGTAATTATCAAAACGACAGAAGGAAAAATACTGTTCTCCTAGGTCTGCAAGATTATAGGAAATTGGGACTAGCCTTATGGGAAGAAGTATATTTGATGCTAGGAGACATTAATTTAAAGGGATATTTGGAATCCTTCTTTTAGAGTTAATAAAAGACACAGCATTCATTCCCGTTACTTGGTTAAAAAATATTTTTAAGAACAGGTACAAATTAAGGTTATATGGATCTTTATTTTCTCTCAAGCTGATCAAAGAGAATGAGGTCAGAAAGCCTATTTATGAACACAAATTATTATATTCAACTAGTGAAGTTTAGGGAAATGCATACAGTTGAGAACAAGATTTCTTTCTTTTTAAGTCTTACTTAAAAATTGTACACATACCATTAAATATTAACAGCAAACATTTGTTCTAGACTTTATTACCCCAACAGGGCTTTTTTTTCTTACCTTGGCTAGAGGCTTAGCACATGCAAACAAGCATCTAATAACTGAAGATCAAAATGATAAATACAGTGTTGGTGTTCTGAGATATAGTTTTAAATTCTCAAAAAAAAAAAAAAAGAAAAAAAAACCAACAACAGAAAACCCCACAGAAACCCACAGATTTACTGGTTTCTAGGCTGAGATGAAAATTAGGTGTTTTCAGGTCTATTCATTCCCTCCTTTAAATAAACAGGGCCCAACAAATGGCTTCAAAGTAGGGAATTAATCCAAAAATCACACCCAAAACAGTCTATAAATCTTTTCAATGTGTTATTGTAACAAACTACAAATGTTGGATATGATGCTTTACATGTAATGAAATTCACTGCAGATTCTCACTGTGTATTACAAATACCTACCCGGTTCTAAAAATGGTTTTGGAGCTAAAGAGACCTGCTATGCGGGTAGGTAAATTGTGCCCCACCCCCCAAAAAAAGTTGAAGTCCTAACCCCTGTGTATCTATGAATGCGGCCTTATTTGGAAATAGAGTCTTAACAGATGTAACTGAGTGAAGATGAGGTCTTTTGGGCAGGCCCTAATCCAATATGACTGGAGTCCTTTCTAGAGAAGAGGAGACGTATAGACACATCATGGGAAGAATATCATGAGATGACAGAGGGAGAGACTGGAGTGATGCAGGCCAAGGAACATCCAGAACTACCAGCTACCCAGAAGCCAAGGAAAAGGCAATGGAACAGATTCTCCTCGCACCTTCAGAGAGAGCATATCCCTGCCAAGACCTTGATTTCAGACTTTTGGTTTCCAGGACTGTTAGAGAATAAATTACTGTCACACTAAGGCACCCAAGTCCACGGTGCCTTGTGACAGCAGCCCCCGGCAACCATGACAGGATCTGAAGGAAGAGGTTCATCAGAAGAAACGTCAACATTACAAATGGAAAGCCAAGAAAGACAGGTAGGGTGACAGGAAACTGCTCCCCATAGTGGAAAAGCAGTGGAACTAGAAGTCAGGAAACCTAGTTCTTGTCCTGGCTGACGAGGTTGAATGACCTTGAACTGGACACTGCATTGTTCTCAACTTACATTTTGTCACCTGCAGAATATGAGAGAATTCAACTACAGAATCTCTCCACTAAGTCTAGGGTTACTGTAGGGTACATTAAGCACCAAACAGACCAACAATTCCATATCTACTCCCCTCCCCCCAAATCACTATTTTGGCTAAACTTGGATGAGACTTCAGTGACAGACAACAGGATACAGAAATATAAGCTTCCCTTTACCTCGTCCATGGCCACAACAGCAGTGTGACCACTGATTTATTTGGATCAAGTAAGGCCCAAGAGTGTTTGCTATGGAAGTCGTAGCAGCCTGTTCTGACATTCTTTTTAATATTTTTCTTTAATATATAGTTTTTTCTGAACTTCCGAGATTCTCAAAATGTCTCCAACTGATTTAAAAGTAAGCTTTGTAATTTCTGTGTAGATATGCTTGTAACTTTTCATTTTTCAATCACAGATTCAAGCTTCCCTTTTCTTGACTATAAATCATTAGTTATTTGTGTTTCTGTAAAAAAAAAAAAAAAAAAAAAAAAAAAAAAAATAAAAGTAAGCTTTGGTTTAAATAATTGTTATCACCAAAAATAAAGAGTGTTACTCGTAAATCATGAGGTTTTAAAGTGGCAGTAGGAGAAGGATTAGTCCAAAGAGGAAAAAAAGCGCTTTATATGCCATAGCATAGTTGGGACTTGGGCTTTGATAGAACAGTGGTATCAAATATGTTAACCTTATTCACCAAGGACCCATGGTGATCAGATTCACAACCTGATGCTCACTGGTTATGTCCAAACATCACCATCATCACCATAAATGTGGTCACCGAATCAAACACTCAGATTCCAGGAGGGACTAGTAGAATGCGACAGACCTTTGTTGTCACCCAATGTTAATACTCAGCATTTGAACTACTTGTAAATCCAGTGTTTCTCAGACAGGAGTACAAGACTGATATATTTAGCTGGTGAGGGAGCTTGGCCATCTGCCAATGTGTGTACCTCGGCACAACTTTGCTGTGTGTGTGTGAGAGAGAGAGAGAAGAGATCGAGAGAGAGAGAGAGAGAGGGAGGGAGGGAGAGAGATTGTGTGTGTATGACAGAGAGTTGCGATTTTTTTTTTTTTTTTAATCGGGAAACCTAATGTTGTTGCGGCATTCTCAAACGGGGATAGTCCTACAGGTCTCAAGCTAATAAGAGTCTATCCCAGTTTGTCCTAGAGACCGGGCCAGATAGCCAAAGTACAATTAACAGGACATTTCCCCAAGGAATATCTGTTCTCGTGGACATTCAAAATCTGTGTGAAATGGATTTCTAGAGGGAGAAAAGTATTTCTCCACAACTTCAGGACTCTGGACACATGTTTCAGTATATCCCAAGAGGGCAAACAGGTACTCAAATCAGCCTGTTGTTGTATGTGGCCTCAGGAAAAGCAGGTGTGTTACCCTATGAGGCCAACTCTTTGCTTTCTGGCCTCTGAAATTGGCAGAACTCTTAACATTGTACAAAAGCTTAAGTTACTCCAGGCAAATAGTTAGCTCTGTGCCAAGCCCACCTATGATTCTGGCTGGGCCAACCAGCCCTTTCTAATGACGGAATGTGAAAGAGGAACTACACAGCCACAGACAGGAACCAGGGACCAGATTTCCACTCTCTGCCTTCCTACAGCCACAAAAGGCTTTTGCATGCTTAGATGAGAAGACGCTTAGATGAGAAGATGAGAAGTCTGTCATCATAGGAGATGTCGAAAACTCTCAAGCAACCTACAGTCTTAGAATAGAATACTTCTGGAGGTCATACATGAATTACACAGGTGGTAAAACTGTAGAGAACTTAATACCCACTGATACACACGCATGTGAGTACAATAAGCATAAGAATATGGGAATATGATGGGTCGATTGTGTTCATGCAATATCCTAGCACTATTCTGTGCTATAGCTTTACAAAATACCACCACGGAGGGGCAACTAGGCAAAGTGTACGAGGGACTGTTCTGCATAATTTCTTACTACTGCAAAGGAATTTACAGTGATAGATGTTAACAAGAATGATAAGGTTACATTTGCTGGAATTTGGAGTAGAGGAGAAAGGAAGAAAGTAAGGGAGTCTAATTTTTCTCTCTACCAGAAAAAGGGCAAGAAACTTTTATATTTAAAAAAATATGAATGCGTGAGGTTATCAAAAGGGGCCTTTCTAGTTTGATGTTTTTCCTATCTAGGAATTTGGAAACAATGTGGAGGGCCTTCTTTTTGATCTTTCTTTAGGGGAGAAGAAGAGGGTCACTAAAATCCAAACCATGTTGGGAGAACACAACATATCTCTACATAGGTACTCCATCAGCTATTTTTCATACTGAATACTTTCAAGTGTCACAATATTCCACACAGTTTACCAATTTTGCATTAAGCTAAAAGTCATTCATCCCCTAAGAGATTTTATTATGATTCACGAGCATGGGAAGCTGTGCGCTGTAGACCAGGGTGATCATCTTCTGTAGATTAACTCGAGTCTGGAACTGCATTCCCTCACATCTGCCTCAGCTTTCCCTATGGATTTTAATTGGGGAACTAATGCTATACTGGTGTTCTCCAATTTGGATCTTCCTACTTGAGGTCCAGAGAGAGACAGGAAAAGCAACTAAATTTATTGAGCACTCACTATGTGCCAAGCACTGTGTATTGAGCTGCCTAGACCAGGAAGGGTGGGACCCGTGTGTGGTGAGGGTACAGGCTCGTGCCCCAGACATGACATCACACTACCGCTCTGCCCACTCAGAATCACTGGCTTAGGAGGCCAAAAACGATTACATGATTCAGTGGCTAAGGTCACAGACAGCCATGGAGGAAAGGGCCCCAGGAAAGCAGCATCTACAAATCCCAAATGGACAGCTGGATCGTTGTGGCTAGTTTGACTAGAATACAGAAATATGTAACATAATCAACAGGGATGTTTCACCAAAATCCACTCTCTGCTACCCAAACTTGAGTTCTTTCAGCCCTGTAATTAAACATAAAGCCAAGCTAAATTGAGGCAACAAAACAAAAAATGAGTATGATACAAATAAGGGGAAAAGCTGCTTCTAGAAATGTTAACTGTATATTCAATAGATTTTTTAAAAGAAGATAACAATGGAAATATTCATTTGAATATCACTGTGTCCACTCTAATTTCTTTTCCTCCAATTTTAACTCTCTTGGACGACCCTCAGAGCGGAGGCACTTGGCATTCCTACTGGTTTCCTCCAACACCACATCCTCAGCTCCCCACAGACCGACCTCCCCGCTTAGACTGCGTCTCTACAGAAATGGGTTGTCATCTACTGCCTGGGATCACTGCAGCCTCCAAGGTCACTTCCACTGTAAGCGGTGCTCCGTGTCCCAAAATTTCCCTTCTCATTCAGGTGTGTTTTGAGCATGCCATTCTTCTGTTTGGAACTCCGCAGTGACTACCTGAGGAGACACGGATCTATAAACCTCTCCTTTAATGTCCATCACTTGAGACACCTTCCGGGCTCATCCACTTCTCCTGGGTCGCTTTACCCCTTTAGTCACACACTTTGATCCCCTGGCTGGCCCCCCCTTTGAACCTCACCCAACACTGCTTGTTGACTCACTCTCTCTGCACACAAGTGGAATCGTATCCTGTTGGAACTGTTTTATATGTCATATGTTATATGTTATATATGTCATTATACCTCTGAACGTTGTCCATGTTAGCCTGCCAACCGAAAGAGCAGATGAAAATGGAAACAGAAAAGAACAAATACCTCCTTATTGTTACGTAGAACAACGGTGAGGCTGAAGATGGTGACCTGAGTTTTAAAAGTTTGGAGTAGAGAAGAAAGGGAGAAAGTAAGGGAGTCTAATTTTTCTCTCTGCCAGAGGGGTCCCTGGGTGGCTCAGTGGGTTAAGCCCCTGCCTTCGGGTCAAGTCATGCTTTCAGGGTCCTGGGATCGAGCCCCTCATCAGGCTCTGTTCAGCGGGGAACCTGCCTTCCCCCAACAATCTCTCTGCCTACTTGTGATATCTCTCTCTGTCAAATAAATAAATAAAATCTTTAAAAATAAATAAATAAGTTATATAAACAACAAGTAATTTCATTCCCCCTATTCAAAGCATTAATTTTAATTGCCAATTATCTTTACTGCAATCACCTTATGATTATATTATGATTATGTATGGTGCTTTGTGACCCTTACATTACTTCTTTACATTATTCTAACTACAACCCAGAGAGGAAGCCTCAGGAGATAGGGTACTTGTCATGCCCATCTTGCATCTGAGGAAACAGGCTCCAGGGTGTTAAGTGACTTATCCAAGGACATAGAGTTACAAATTCATTAACTCAGGAAGCAAGTCAAATAGACCTTCCATTGCAAACCTAGCATTCCATCTACTATACCAATTGAAGTCTCATTTAGAGGCAAGATTCGTAGTTTAGAAACACAAGACAAAGTCAGAAAAATCTGGGAATGTTACCATGGGAAAGAAAAAGCTGACTTCATAAATTCTCACAGGTTTTAACACTAATGATACAAGGTACTATATTTCGTGCATTTACTAGGAGCTGGACACTTTGGCTAAAACTGCAAAGGAGGGAGTATGAGCCGTGTTTTACAAAAGAAGACACTGAGGCTTAGAGAGGTACAATGACTTCAGGCTGGTAAGGGCTAAGGCCCAGACTCAAACCCAGATCCGAAGTGTGTCCACTTTATACTGCCCTAAGGAAGAAGAATTATTTTGAAGAGAGACATACCAGCTGTTCTCTATCACCAAGAAGAACAACACAAAAAGAAATGGACTGAAAACCATGCAAGGAGAAATTTAGGTTGAATATAAGACCCTCCCATGACAGGCGGGTGTTTATATTTGCACACCATGACCAAGGGTACTCACGACATCTTTCTAGACAGGTTTTTCTCACATACAAAGAGCTTTTCTACCAAAGATAGTTTTGAGATCATAAGTAGATCAATAGAAATATTTTTTCAGGCTCAAAAATTTTATAGAAAGATAAAACCTCAAAATAAGACACCTAAATTTTCACTCTGATTTTAAAAGTTGAGCTTACCTTACGGACAGAAAATGTCAGCTTCTCAAATGGGGGACACTAAATTTTTATGGGAACATAATTACTTAAAAGAATAGCAAGTAACAATGATGAACACATACCACATTCAAAGAATCCTGGGCAGAAAACTCCTTTTTCCAAAAAAAAAAAAAAAAAAAATTCAGTCACAAGGGAATTCTTCATACTGTGACCATGTATGGCCAAACCCTCTCCAACTATACAATACAGTTGAACATCCTACTAATCCCATAATATACATAATGAATATAAAACCTCACTCACTCCATCATAGCAGGAAACAATGTGGTACTTACTATATGGCCGGAATTAACTCTCTGTGAATACTCAAGAACGCTTAAGAGGTAGATAATAGAGCAGTGTTCCCACAGATGTTAATGACTAAAAAGAGTCCCAGTTGATATCCACTGAGATTAGTGATTTAATGGCAAAGCAGATTAAGACAATGTGTTAGACTAAGTCACCGTTTTATTGTTTAGAAAATTACAGATTTTAAATCTGTAATTTAAAATTTACAGATTTTTGTCTTATATTCAACCTAAATTTAAAACAGATTTTAAATGGTTTTTGTGTAGCTCATTTATTGTCTGACAGGATGTATGAAGCAACACACAAAGTCCTAAGCCTTGCTGATTCATGGATAAACTCACATGTCGTAAGCTACCCCACGAAGAAGAGCCTACTGATTAAAAAAAAAACACACACACAAGATCTACCAGTGCCATGGTTTGATAGCCTGGAAATGAGCACGCTATACACAGCAATTCCAAACAGAACATCATTAAACTCTATCCCACTGCAATGCAAGGAATGCAAAGGGGATGAATTAGAGTTGGGAATGAGTTCGCTTTCTCCCACCACATATAGGAATTAATATGGTCCAAAGACAAGAAAGGGGAATAAAGAATGTAAAATCAAACTTCACTTACACTTAAACAAGACATTTAAAATTTGGGGTGCCTGGGTGGCTCAGTCGGTAAGCGTCTGCCTTAGGCTCAGGTCGTGATCCCAGTGTCCTAGGATCAAGCCCCCTAGGGGGTTTCCGGCTCAGCGGGAAGCCTGCTTTCCCTCTCCTAGTCCCCCTACTTGTGTTCCCTCTCTCACTGTCAAATAAGTAAACAAAATCTTAAAAAAAAAAAAAAGTTTAAAATTTACTGAGAACACAGGAGAATGAAAATGCTATAGGATGGACAGTATTATCACACATCGGCTTTCCATTCTTTCTGATAAACCCATAAGGTGTGCACCCAGCGTCAGGGGTGACGCAGGGGGGCATGGAGACAGTCATGTGCATACTGTCCAACTCCATCAAATGAGAGATGCTTCAGCCATTTCCATTAGGGAGTTTAGAGAACGTTCAAGTTGGGTCCTCTAAGGGAACAGTGACAATAAAGAAAACGTAGGGACAGAGATCCTAGATTAAGGAAATGATACTCTAGGATCAGCCCCTGACAGGCACTGGTATCCGTCTTCCCTGACCTCAGAATCCTTTGGAACAGTGAATGATAATAGACGGCAAAACAAATACTCCTTTAGAGAACATTATCAGCTATTATCTTATGATTCCCTATTCCTAAACAGGGTAATTCCTCACCTCCCTGGGCTTTGGTGGTTCCCATAATAGGGTGCTCCCTCAAGACTGAAAATATTTGGATCGTCTGGAAACTCGTCGGGCCTGCACTTCCTTTATTGGTAATGTTAATGTTTAAACTTCCAAGTCATGCCACATTGCTACCTTTGTTATCCCAACTGTTGAGTCCTTACCCCTTTGGTGGTATAAAACCTAGTGTATTAGATCCCTCCCCCACCAATGAATCCTGCTTTACATGGGGTACTTCAAAATGTCCCTGAATGGAGTCAAAGACACAAAAAATTATTACCCGATGTTCCTCTCTTGTTTATTTCCATGTGAACACTAAAAATTAGGAGTGAAGGATAGGGGAAATGCAATTAAAGTAAGTTTTTGTGGAAAAAAACCTTAGAGACTACCTAAGACTATTCTGTGAGGTTCTGTCAACAAAGCTTTCTTCTGTTTTTCTGATGGTCCAAAGCTGTGACAAAAATTCTCTGAAGGTGTAGCGCTGGAGTGTCTATTTTGGAAAGCAGAATGCTATTTCCAGGAGCGAGGAAATGGAAAGATTAATACAGGGCAAGGCATTCAAAGTCTGTATCGGGCCTGGGTGATAGTGGCTCACAGCTTACTTCTTCAGTGGAAAGGCATAAGCTGGAATTTGAAATTATTACAAACACTGCCTTGATGCCTATGGTTTGGGCTTTTAACCCCTTTGTGGCCTCTTTGAAAATACAGATCATCAGATTCCAAAAAAAAAAAAAAAAAAAAAAAGACAAAGCATGCGATTCAAATCCACATTCGTACCGGAAAACAAACATTCAAAGCCCACACTTTATACACAGTAAAGAAATGCTGTCATTCTATTCAGCCAACATTTATTAAGTCCTGCTTCAGGCCTGAAATTATACTAATAATCAACAGTGATGATCTACAGACTGCCTGCCCCACGGTGAAAAAAGTTTTTGGGTGGCTTCTCATTGAATTTTTACAACTCCTATGCAATGAAAACTATTACGACCCTTTGCTCTAGAGACACAAAAAGACCAGAGCTGGTGACCATGAGCAGCTTGCCTTGCTAAGCGGCTAACTGACTGCAGGCGGTCTGAGCTCTTAATGGTTTGCTGAATTTCCTCCTAGGTCTTAGGTGCTAAGGGTAAACGGATAAATGTGATATGCTTTCCACTTTCAAGAGTCATTTTTTAAATACAAAGGGTAGCAGTATCCAGAAATATTAAGGTGTGCAATTCATCGTTTTGACATGGGGTGATTTTAAAGTTATCTGATAAACAAATTATCAGCATGAACAAAGAGGAAAAAAAAAATAGAGCAATGTATGTTGAGGCCGTGGCCCAAAAGAATTATCCTGATCTTTCTAATTCCCTGTCCCTTCCTTCTTGGTGCCAGTATCTGGCAACTTTTTAAAAAAGATTTATTTCTTTTTTAAAGATTTATTTATTTGTTTGACAGAGAAAGGAAACACAAACAGGGACAATGGGAGAGGGAGAAGCAGGCTTCCTGCTGAGCAGAGAGCCCAATGCGGGGCTCGATCCCAGGACCCTGGGACCATGACCTGAGCTGAAGGTAGATGTTTAACGAATGAGCCACCCAGGAACCCTGGTATCTGGCAATTTAATACCTATCTTTTTAAAACTATACTAACCAGATGAAATTTGACTCATTATTTTGATAGATCAAATATGTGTACATTTGATATTAACCTGGATTCTGGCTGTGGTGATAAGGAGAGAATGTAACTTCAGGCCCACTTATACAACTAATTCATAGATAATATATATAGCTATATTCAAATAATGACATAGAGTGTCATTAGGATTTGGAAAACAGCACAATCATGTCTACGGAAGGACTGTTAAATTCTGAAGAGTTCAAAATACTTGAAAACTGGAATGTAATTTAGCTTCTCAGCATCTGCAACACAGAGGAGTTATCTAAGGGGCTGACACCAGGTTCTCCTTTTTGGTTCTCCAGATGGTAAGTGCCCCAAAGGCAGCCCCTCTCTATACTCTTGGGCTCGGTAACCCCAGAACCCAACACAAGGGCTTGATCCATAGCACTGTCAGAGACTTGAGTAAAATGTTCAGATAAATGGAAAATTGCAAAATCAGAGGGTCTTGCCATTGCAGCCTTAGGGTTTACGTGGTCTAGCCAAGCAAGAGAGAAGTAAACCAACAAGCAAATGAACGAAAACAGTGTCCAAAACGGTCCGGTTAAGCATCCGACTCTTGATTTGGGTTCAGAGTCATGAGATTGAGCCCTGCACTGGGTTCTGTGCTGAGTACGGAGCCTACTTAAGATTCTCTCTCTCCCTCTCTCTTCGCCGCCCCCCGCCCCCCGCCCCACACAACTAAGCACTAGTTGCTTCCCTCAGCAACATCTGGATGAAGCCTCCCACCCTCCGGGGTCCCATCGTCTTGAGCCTTCACTCCATTCCCTAAAAGTTTTTCCAAAAAACAAAAAAACAAACAAAACAAAAAACAAAACAAAAAAAAACAAAACACAGTGTCTAAGCAACTTCTTGAGAGTCTGTGTTGTCCATCTTACATACTTAGGCTTCTGCAGGATCCTCTGTTTGAAGGGACACTCAAAGTGCATTCTCTGGGTGAATGGATTGAAACCCCAGCACAAAATAATAACAAGGCTTCCCTTCCCTTGGTCCTACAGCGAAGATTAGCTATATGATCATTGCACACCCAAACAGGACTCTCTGATGAGGCAATCTCCTTCTTCCTGAATTCCAAGAACTATCATTCCACAATGTAATGTAAGAGTAAGTCTAATGTAAGACTTCTGAATCTGAACAGGGGGCAAAAGCCTGTAAACCCAAGCCTGATTTGCAGCCACTCATCAATACGGACAAAACGTAATTTTTAAAAAGAGACCTTTGCTTCCCATAGCATCCTAAAAAAGGGCAGCATACTTCTGAAATTCCATTTAGTAGAAGAATAAATAAAGCATGAGTGAAAAACAAATTTCAGGGTCGTAGCTACAGTGAATTACTCCTGAGGATGAAGTCTGGGTAACCTGCGTCTCGCAATCGACAGATAATCTGAAAACCTTATGTCTGCCATTACTCCCTGCCTCTTTCCCCGCCAAATCTTTTACCAGAGATGACCTCCCCTCCCCGTTTCTGGCCCTGCCCCCCATCTGGTGGAGGTGCTAATGAGTAGTGAAATGGCCAAAGGGCAGGCAGGGGTGGGGGGCGGGGGTGTGGGGAGGTGGGGGTGGGGGGCAGGCTGGGGAAACAAAGCGAAGAAGGAGACAGGAGGCTGGATCATCTACAGTCTCCCTGGGTAACAGAGCTGGGTATGGCAATAAAGGTTCTTGTGTTTAATAGCCCTCCATGCTTAAGAGCCATTGGCCACAGAGAGAATATCCCTGTTCGGTACTGAGCCAGGAGAAAAAGCAGGGGTAAACTGAGCAACCTGTCTGAAAGTGTCCAGCTCATCAGAACACAGAAGTCCTGATTTCAGTCCGAAGTAGGCACAGGAGGCTCGATTCAATCCCCTCAGATGGAAATTTTGCCAAAAATGGTGAAATATTTGTGTCTAATATTGAAGGGTTCAGAATAAGGAATTCCTGGATTAAAAAGAAAAAAACCAATATGAAATAAATCCACATACCACCCTTAAAAACAGAACAAAAATGTTTTCTTGAAGTGTGGTGGTGTTTCGCCTATGTTGCCTAGTAAAAAAATACACACACACACACACACACACACAGAGCATATTAACTGTACTTATATACATCATGAGAATTTCTAATATGCCATCCATAAGTACTCAATTTGGGGTACACATGGGTAAATATGCACATGGTGATATGGATAAAGTCTTAAGCACCTCTGTCATATAATTCCATATTCTTTGAATTCCGTAACAACTGACATTTTATTAGAGTGGAGTTGAAATAATGGTCTTAGGATTTGGCTGAGCTGATTATTTTGCATAGCAAGATAGGACATTTATCGGAACTAATTCCTGTCTATAATTTGCACTCCATCAAGTACTCTATTATAGTCTGATAAGACCACACGGTTTTTGTGGAACTGTGGCAGTATTCCCTCAGTGGCAGACCCTGAGGTCCATGCTGTACAGTCCTGAATAGTCAGGATCTGGTAGAAGTTGGCCAGGCCAGACTGAGCAGAATGACAAAACAGGGCAGGTTATCGACCTCTTCCTTAAAGACTTCCTTTAACAGGATAATTAAGGATAGCATTCCAATATTCAATCAGATAAAAAAAGATATGAATCTTAAATCAAAATATGAATGATCAAATCCAATTCTTGATTTGTTTCTTAGTATTTTTATATTTAATCTTGCATTTTTGAAGTGTGATTTTTAGTAAATTTTGCAGTAAACTATTAAAAGAGAAAGTTTAATCATTTTTCTCCCACAGAGTTCTGTTAGGGTTTGCAAAGTACTCCATGTTCATCAGAAAATATGGCAAAGTGGATGGCTTCAGAAAACACGGCTTAGGGCGCCTGGGTGGCTCAGTGGGTTAAGGCGCTGCCTTCGGCTCAGGTCATGATCTCAGGGTCCTGGGATCGAGTCCCGCAGTGAGCTCTCTGCTCAGCAGCGAGCCTGCTTCCCTCTCTCTCTCTCTGCCTGCCTCTCTGTCCACTTGTGATCTCTCTCTGTGTCAAATAAATAAATAAAATCTTTAAAAAAAAAAAAAAAACACGGTTTACCCAATTTAAACACGTTATATGCATCAGAAGACTCATGTTTGAGTTACTGAGCATAGAGCAAAGAACCTCGTGTTTTCAGGGGAACATCTTCACTTTTAAATGCATGTTATTACTAAAGTTGCCCCGGGGAAAATGGTTTCACCTCCCCACACTCCATTAGCAGTTCTTGATGTCATATCAAAGTCATTTCTTCCCCTCCAACTCCCATAAAAAGTTACAATTATCTGCAATATGCATTATTAGCTATTTCTTTCTAAACTTCAAAGTTATACTTCAGTTTAAACAAAGCAAGTGTTAAATTACAAATGGCTAAAAGTTAAACAAGAAAAGTGGGGGGGACAAACATCTGGAGGGGAAAAGTCATGGAAATGAAAACCTAATGTTTGAACCTCAACATCAGATTCCCAGGTTCCTCAATGCACTAATGCTTGGGAGCTTTAGCAGAAATCCAGAGTTTCAATCAGTCTAGTTTGTAATAGGTTTTATGCTGATTTAATTTCCTGTACTTGATCTTCACATCATCACTTAAGTTTCTAGATGTCTTCAGACTTGAAAAAACAAAAAGCCTTTGTTGCCTATCTAGAATCCTTACATGTCTCACCAACAGCTGAAATTACATCACTTTCCTGTGCATCACAAGCTCTGAAAAGACAACTGCTTCCTCAAAAGAGATGGAATGGAAACGCATATTTTTAAATCAGTGCGCTGCACACAGCCCGTTACCAAATAAAGAGAATGAGCAACACCCCCCCCCCCCCCAAAAAAAAACAGCTGGGCTTTGTTAGTGACCAATCGTGGTCCAGCAAAGGCAGCTAGTCCTTGGTTCAATTTCAAGGTCAATCTCAGTATCTCCAGAGGGCTGGAGGATTGGCTGGTTTTTACTCTTTACAAACCATCAGTTCCTATTGGGGGTATACTCCCCTTCTGTCCTGTTTCCTTTCTCATAAAGATATTCTGAAAACAAAACACCTACAAACATCTTTGTTCCCACTGCTTTACTCTTTATTACTCTGTCCTTGCCTCTTTTCCAGAAGCACTAGTTGCTTCCCTCAGCAACATCTGGATGAAGCCTCCCACCCTCCAAGTTCCCATCTTCTTGAGCCTTCACTCCATTCCCTAAAACTTTTTCCAAATATTTTCCATCACTAACTCTGTTCTGGGATGAGCTCCCTTCCTAAGCTAAAACTAAGGAAGGCAAATATTAAATGCCTCTTCTCAACTGGCAGAAGGACTGAGTAATGGAATTCTACGGAGTGTCCAAGAAACCAGCACATCTCTGGACGTGCATGTTCTGACCCACAGGAGGAATCATACTTTTCAAACTGATGACCTACACATAACGCCAAACCTCAACTGTGAGAAGAGAGGTTTATAAGCTGCTACGTACAATTCTCCCCTGAATAGAAAATAGACTTAAAATTAACTTCAGGATTATTTATAAGCAGGTTTTTTTTTTTAATATTTTTTATTTATTTGACAGAGAGAAATCACAACTAGGCAGAGAGGCAGGCAGAGAGAGAGGAGGAAGCAGGCTCCCTGCAGAGCAGAGAGCCCGATGCGGGGCTCGATCCCAGGACTCTGGGATCATGAGCTGAGCCGAAGGCAGAGGCTTTAACCCACTGAGCCACCCAGGCGCCCCTTTATAAGCAGTTCTTAAGCTTGATGATACTCAACTGAGATCCATTAAAGACATAATGGTACCACCAAGGGTGTTTGGTTAGTTCATGCCTGACTGTCACCTTGCCCCTTGTGTGTGGCTACGGATAGCTGTAAGTAAGTAGGGTGTAGGCTGTCGGTGGTAACTACATGAAAATGTAGAGAGGAATGAATCGTCATGTCTAACATTATTTGGGCATTCGTGTGTGCTAAGCCTTTTATTAAGCCCTTTGCATACGTGATCTTATTTAATCCCCACAACAACTCTATGTATGAGAAATGTATCTATTTAACAACTATGAAAAATGTACTGCTCTTGCCACCTTTTTAGAGAGAAGGAAACTGAATCTTTTAAAGGTCACATAATTGGCTCAAGACTCCACGGTTAGTCAAGTGATGGGGCACAATCTGCACCCAAGCCATCTGGATCCAGACCCTGAGCTCCCAGCTATGAGACCAGGAGGAAATGGAGGTCCCACTTCTCTCTCCTGCCTTTACATCTTGCCTCCTTCACACCAAAAATTTTTAAAAAGCATAAGTCGGGGAGCCTGGGTGGCTCAGTGGGTGGAGCCTCTGCCTTCAGCTCAGGTCATGATCTCGGGGTCCTGGGATCGAGCCCCGCATCGGGCTCTCTGCTCAGCGGGGAGCCTGCTTCCCCCCTCTCTCTGCCTGCCTCTCTGCCTACTTGTAATCTCTCTCTGTCAAATAAATAAAATAAAAATCTTCAAAAAAATAATAATAAAATAAAAAGCAGAAGTCCAGATTAGTTCACTGAAAGAATAGACCCCAAAACTCTCAAACTCAGGAGGCTGGGGAGGACACAAAAGAGAATAAAGGAAAGAACAAAAGTACTCCTAACCAAAATCCAGTTAATATACTCACTGGATTGACCAATGGTCCATCCCCTTGACGAAGCAAGACTGATGCAAGTTTCCGCCCTACATCTACATGTGTACTTTCAGTTAGTCAACTCCTGAGTAGCCTACCACGTACCAATTCCAGTCACAACAGATGAGAGGGTTCCATGACAGACTTTTTTTTTTCCAGGCCTATTACATGACACTGTAAGAGTTATAGGACATCTTTTTAAAAGTGAAAGAACTTTAAAACAAAACAGCTCAGAAGAATAAAGGGGTAGGAATTTGACTTTGAGGCCATGTACTTAACAAATCTAGTCAGTTGAAAAATATATCTCTAATACAAGGAAATCGGTGAATGACACTGTTGGAAAGAATTGAACTCACTATGAAGTACAAGCCCATTTCCTATGGAAAATGCAATAATTTATTTCTTTAGCACCAGCCTTCCAGCAAAGAATGCCACTGAACTGAATGTCTGGCCATGAGTGGCTGCAGACTCTACCCAACAGAATATACACAAGCGAAGAGGAAACACACCGTCTAGAAAAAATACACAATTTCCTTTTACTTCCTCTTCTAAGTAGAACAGCTCTTCTTTGGGGACCGAGTCAGGGAGCTGTGACAGTTCACTCACTATACAGTATTTTCCATTCTCACAGCCTGTAAAATTTAGAAATCACCACCATCAATGGGGATGACCCAGTTATTCCGAGAAAGCAAGGGCCTCCCAGGTGGATGCCTCTCATGGGCTTCTTATCCAGCATGAAGATCAGATACCTGGAATCCATATCTCCAGCCAATGAGTAAGAATCCATTAAGGAGGGGCACCTGGGTGGCTCCGTGGGTTAAATCCTCTGCCTTCGTCTCAGGTCATGATCTCAGGGTCCTGGGATCGAACCCCACATCAGGCTCTCAGCTCAGCGGGGAGCACGCTTCCTCCTCTCTCTCTGCCTGCCTCTCTGCCTACTTGTGATCTCTGTCTGTCAAATAAATAAAATCTTTAAAAAAAAAAAAATCCATTAAGGAAAAAAAAAAAGCACATAGGTCCTTGGCTGAAACACTGGCTGTGTAAAGATGAGTGGTGGGAAGAAAAGCCATAAAGATAGGTGGGTGTGAAAAACCTAAACTTATAGAAACAGAGTAGAATGGTGGTTGCCAAGAGTGGAGTGTGGGGAAGTGAGGAAGTGTTGGTCAAAGGATACAAATTTTCCGTTATCAAGTCTGGGGATCTAGCATGCTGATTATAGTTAACAACAGTGTGTTAACATGCTTGGAAGTTGTTAAGAGAGTAGATCTGAAAAGGCCTCACCACCAAAAAAAGGAAATGGTAACTATGTGAGATGACCTTAACAAATGTTATGGCAGTAATCATTTTGCAGTACGTAAGTATCAAATCAATATTTTGTATTCCTTCAGTCTACACAACATTATATGTCAATAATCTCTCCGTGAAGCTGGGGGATACAAGAGAGGCCACACTTCCGCGCCCCCTAACTTTCATTGTCTTTGCTTACAATTTATTTCATTTTAGCAACATTAATCTCGTGACTTCCAAGAACTTAACCATTTTCTATAGAAAATATACTCTCATGAGTAAAAGTGAAAATAATTACTCTGAATCTTCCCAGGAAGGAGGCATTAGGGACAGTGAACAGAGGCTGCAGGGAGGCAGACAAAGAATTTTCTAAAGTTCTGAGCTTTCCAAGAAGGAAGAGGCAGCCTTAAGAGGTAGTGAGTTCCCTAACACTAAGGATCTCAAGCAGTCCAGATGATTACTGCCTGGTGAGTAGGTCTGGAGAGAATTCACTTATTGAACAGAAGGTTGAATGAAATGCTCTTACTTTAAGGTTACATTGCAACGCTGAGATGTTTTTAATCTAAAGATCATCCCCATTTCCTTGTGCTAAGAAATCTAATCCCAACACATGTTGAGCAGAGGAAAAAAAAATACAAGATGAATAAATTAAATGAAAGGCAATACCACAGTATAAATAGAAAGTGATGTAGAACTCTAGAGGAGAAAGGAATGGCATACCAACAGGAAAATATAATACAGCAGAGCAGCAAAGACACTTTAAAAAGATGAAGCCTGGGGCGCCTGGGTGGTTCAGTGGGTTAAGCCTCTGCCTTCCACTCTGGTCATGATCCCAGTGTCCTGGGATCGAGCCCAGCATCAGACTCTGCTCAGCAGGAAGCCTGCTTCCCCCTCTTTCTCTTCCTGCCTCTCTGCCTACTTGTGATATCTCTCTCTCTGTCAAATAAATAAATAAATCTTAAAAAAAAAAAAAAAAAGGTGATGCCTGCAGGATAAATCAGGTAAGAGAGAAAAGGAAAGCCAAAGGTCCCATTGGCAGAGGATATGTCCTATAGAGGATGTCTTCATCTTTCTTGAGAAATGGCTTTATTCATTTTTAAGGCCTTTCTCCTCTGTCAGTGGGGCAGACAGACCAGAAGAACGTAGGTGGTAGAGCCACAAAGGGAACAAGGTGGTAAAATGAGTGAAGCTCCTTGGTGAGCTCTGGATTTCTGGCCTCAAGGAGCCACAGCATCAGTGTGCCTGTCAATCAAGAGCACCTGCCTAGAAGCCATAGTCATTAACGTCAGTCTGCAGGAATGACCACTAAGGGAAGCAAACATCTGAAACTGAAAACCTGGTTTCCTAAAAAGCTGCTGTAAGAAGGAAAAACACAAGCCACCTGGAAAATGAGATGTGTCCAAAGCAAAGCCATGAAGGAAACAACAAAGAAAGAAAAAGAAAGAGAGAGAAAGAAAGAAAGGAAGGAAGGAAAGAAAGAAAACGTTACAAAGTTATCTCATACACATTTCATCTGAATTTTATCACCATTTCTAATCAACTTCCAAGGTTTCATAATAGCCTTTAACCTTAGTTACTCAACCCACGGAACAAGTCATCTCATTGTTACCCGGGTTTGAAGGAAGAGTGGAGACTCTTTTCATGTTGATAAGAGATAGAAAGAGGAGTCACTCCCAGGAAAGAACAGCATTGTGAGTAAACTCCTGGAGCCTAATGGTAAAGGGCAGGATAATTCGGTGCTTGCCTTAACCCTTTCGAAGACCATGAAATCAGAAGTTAGAAATACATGTAACTGATAGAAAATAAAAGTAATCTTCATTTAAAAAATGGAAAAACAGAAAATTTTCATTACCTTAAAAAAAAAAAAAAGCCCAGAAAATATATCTGATTACTCACCCATTTCCTAGGTCTGCCTCTTGGCCGTTTTTCTCCAGTGGCTTCTGCTTTCTGCAAAATGAAAAAGGAAGTCATATTGTTTCCTACCTGACATTATTTATAAGCGCTGCACCAAGGGACACATTCCAAGTAAGACTGTTCTGGTTTGCGATGAGGTATGGAGATTGCTTTAACAATCCCGTTCTCCTTGAAGGCTCAACTTCTCGTCGGAGTAGCTCCTCCTTCCCCAGTGTTTCATGGTATGATGCACAGACATCTACTCATCTCTCACCCTCAAACACTCTCCTGGAATGATCTCCTCTGAAATGCATGAAAACGCTTTAAATAAGCCATTTCGCTTTTATTTCTATCCACAGTAAAAAAAAAAAAAAAAAAAAAAAAAAAAAATACTCCCACATATCCATAATTGTATAAAGGACTATTTTAGAAAAGTAATGGCTCTTAACTGATTTTCTTTCCATATCACAGCTAAAGTTACAAAAATTAAAACTGATTTGTTGCTTTACAAAGCACTTCCACCTACACTGCTAATCAAAGTAGTTCCAAAGTAAGGAAGAATACATAGGCTTCTGAGTCAAATAAAATGAAACATTTGCATTTTTCTACAAAGTTAACTTTTTTGGGGGCAGCTCCTTGCCAAAAAGTCACGTGTCAATCAATTCATTGAAGCAGAGTGAGAGAGAGAGAAAGTTGGCAAAATCATCCATGTTTGTCCCTGTGATGGAAACTAGGGGTGCCAAAAAACAGCAATTAATAAAAATGCAGTATTATGACCATTAAGTCCCTACTCAACACAGACCTGACATGAGTGTATTTCTAACTACCTTCACAGTTTGTTTTATTGCTTCAGAGATTTTATCTGGTATTCCAGTTGTTTTTGCCTTTTGAATCAAATTTTAACATCATCTATAAAGTAATTTCCTTATGTTTACGACCCCTACTGCAATCCTTAAATACACCGAAACACACATACATACACACAACATACGTCTCCTATAAAAACGCATGATTATACTTTTCAGGAAAAAGAGAAGTTAGTACACACTCTTCTATAGAAGAATTACCCCAAGGCTATATAAACACAATAATACAGGTAACCTGGGCCAGCATAACTTGTTTGGCATCGTGCTTTTGTTACCTAAGTTAGCAGCCGGTAGGTCTTTGGTACGGTGATACTAAAATTACCTGTTAAAACTGTCTACACTGCCAAGTGAGATTCTCCTCTTTCTCTTTTCAATCTGCCTTATAAAAAGAGATGGAGATAGGGCGCCGGGGTGGCTCAGTGGGTTAGGCTGCTGCCTTCGGCTCAGGTCATGATCTCGGGGTCCTGGGATCGAGTCCCGCATCAGGCTCTCTGCTGAGCAGAGCCTGCTTCCCTCTCTCTCTGCCTGCCTCTCTATCTACTTGTGATCTCTCTATGTCAAATAAATAAATAAAATCTTTTAAAAAAAAAAGAGAGATGGAGATAGATAATAGATAGATAGACAGACAGACACAAGATAAGCCACAATATTCCTCACAAATAGCATCTCCCTGACCTGGCATTACTATGCAACAGGCCGTAGGAATTAACCCAAATTCTGTATGATTATAATACCGTTAGTTCACATCTATTGAGCACATGTGTTATTTTCATCCTCAATCTTGACAACAGCCTTGTACAGTAGGTATTATAATTTCTCTAATTTTGCAGGTGAGCAACTAAGTTTTAGAGAGCTGAGGAAGATCACACACAAAGGCGGTACAAGACATGCTGGGGAGCCTGGGATTTGAGCCCAGTTCTGTTGGCCTGTAGAGACTGGCTTCCTCCCCTCCTAATAGTACTACCTCCCCTTAGCAGATGGCGTTCACTACCATACGGGAGATATTTCAGTCAACTAAAGTTGGGGCTGACTCAGCTAATTTCCCTGAACAGAAGGAAACCTGGTGGCCTTTAGAAGCTCACCCTAACGGTCAGGTTTGGGCATTGTGGATCATTTGTGACTTGTGAACGGACTACACAGAAGAATCGTTTATTGTCGGGGTCAGTGGCACTCGTCTTACCTTTAGTCGTAATGGCATGAATTAAATTAAATGAAAGCCAGGAGTGCCCAGTGAATCACACCGTCTTTCTGAATGCTGTCTTAGGGAGAGGGAGTTGTCTAAAGAGAAACACAGACTCTACTTTGGAAAGCTTGGACTCAAATCCCGGCTCTGTCATTTTAGCTTTATGACTTTGGGCAGGTCCCTGAGAATCTTAATTCGGTTTCATGTATGAAATGGAGATAATGCCTCCTGGGAGGAGGCATAAATGAGCACCCACCATAAATGAGGTGCTTAATAAGTGCTCCCTTACCCCCAACAAGATGGAACATTTCAAGGGAAACTTTTCCTTCTAGTTAGTCCGATCTCCAAGAATTCAGTCAATGCTAATATTCCTTTACACCCATCTGTCACCTTTCGAACGAAGCTTTTAAGAAACCCTTGGGCTAGTACATAGTGAGTTCTAGGAGTACCAAATTCCCTAATACAGAAGCAGTGTCTGATTTAATCCTTGGGATCAACTGTGAGATTGCAGTTTATCCAGTAGTAAATTACACAAACATGGAAGATAGAAATCCTTTTGAATGGGCACAGGGATGGTGGGGAGGGGGTGGTTAAGAGGAGGCAGCTATTGACCTCCAAGGCTAAGGGGGCCACACCAGCTTCCTCGGTCCAGTTGTTATGTTTCAGGGGCCACTAAGGGATCCGGGCATATCTAAAATCTGCTACAGAGAAGGTTGTTTTCTAAAAGGGTTTCGCTGCATTTGAAAGTCAGAGAAAGCAAATCTCTCCAAGAGAAAGCCCTGCAAATAAGAGGAGTTTAAAATGAGCATCTCATTGACAAAAAGCCCATTCAAAAATAAAATTCGCACCATTAGCTAAAGGGCAAAATATCACAATTATCACTTGGACTTGTTAAAAGCAAACTCGCTCCTTGGTCTCCAGGCCAGTGTTACATGTAAACTGAAACCCTGTTCGGAGTCTGCATCCAGGAGAAACACATTAGCTGTGCTGTGTGGTGTCGCTCTGGGAGGTTTTCATTGTTCTTTAAACCCACATTATTTAATCATTCTGATCAAACTTCACAAAGGCTGCAAAACAAGTTAGGATTTTAGTTTGTAAACCAGCAGAGATCCAGGGTTTTTATATGGAGGAAAGCACTGGCTTTAACTTTTTTTTTTTTCCCCTGTGTTTAATGCTCTTCAGGATATTACTTTTCAATAGGAGAAAAACAAAACATTTCAGGGGCTCGTTTTGCTTCTAATACATCAACATATACAATGCTGTGGGAGTATATATTTGGTTTCCCTTCTCCAGAGTGGAATTTGGTTCTATACGACGAACCCATGTATAATTGAGACAGTAACTTGTTCTCAGTATTTACAGTTTCTGGGGGTGGAGGGGTGGGGGGAGGGAAAAGAGGCTGGGAATCCTGCATTTGTAAAAACTGAAATTTCAGACTATGGCCACACGGTTTTACGATTTATCACATCGTATCTTGTTAAAAGTGTTACTTATTCTTTGCTTATATTCACGTTTTGCCTTTAAAAAAGTTTTAGATTCAGAACTGTTATGTTTAATTGTATAATATGGTTAGAAGCAAGTTCATGAGGGTTGGGAAGAATGTTAAGTGGGAAATGTAATTTTTCCTCTTTCTAAGAAGTCTGGTACTTCAGGCTCTTACGTGTACTCCACATACACACACACAGAGAGACACACATACACACAATTGATTGAAAAAGGAAATGCATTTAACAAATGTAACTCTTAAGGTTGGAAACAATGTCTACATTAGCACGTGGTACATAAGATGTGCTCACACTCTTATTGAATGAAGAAGGAAGGAAAGAGAAACACTGGTGTTTATATCGCATGTGTCTTATTTCCTTCTTGCCATCAGAATTCTACAGCTTGGCAGGAGCTTTAGCAAGCATTTTGTCTAGACCCCTCACTGAACAAATAAAAAAACTGGATGGGTTCTGATCTCCGAAGACATAGCCCTGTGGGTTCTGGGGCCCAGAAGTCTGGGGGTATCAGCTGCAAGAGGCACCCATTTCGAGTCCCTTTAAGAGCCTATAGAGAACTTCTCTCCAAAGGGTTTCTTGAAACCTAACTTCTAACATACCTCTCAGGTTACTGGAGAGAATATAACCTACATTGTAGCAAATATTTTACAAAACATCAGACAGCATATAGTAGTGGGAAGGTCCTAAGATTTAGAGTGAGATTTGAATTCAAGGCTATGGGCCACCATTTTCTAGCGCTGAACATGAGACATGAGTCACAGTTTACATCTTGAAATCAGTTTTCTCATCTGTGAAATGAAGACCATAATACCTACGTCAGAGGACTGAGGAGTTAATACTTGCATAAAGTGACTGAGAAAAGTTCCCAGGGCATGGTGGGTACTCAAGTGTAATTTCTTCTCTCCCTCCATATTTTAAAATGTTACCCATAAAAAGAATACCTCCTTCAAATAAATAAATTAAAAAAAAAAGAATACCTCCCAATTTTTGAGCGATTTTTCTGAGCATTCTCTTACTTAAATAGGACAGCAATTACATGCTCAGTGTCACAAAATGTGAGATCAAGCCAACTGCCCACGTTCATAAGTAGTGAAGCTGAGACCCAGTGTGATTTCAAGGCAATAAAGGGTCTGTTCTTCTGGGAGATATTTCATAGAAAGTAAAAGAGCCAAGGGCAGATTCAAAAAAAAAGAGAGAGACAAGAAAAACTTCTAGGATGAAAATCAAATGAGTCGTTAAAAGTAAAACATTTCCAAGTTTCCTATAAAGACATGGAGAATTGCTGAGATTGGAAACCAAAAAAAATTATCCAATTCTGACTTCTTGGTCAGATTTAGATAGCTATTAATTTTTGTTACTTTAATGCTCTCATCACATTTTATATGTACTGTGATAATGCATGAAAACCTTAACTCCCTCACCCTAAATCAATCAGTGCCTCAGCACACAGATGGGGGGTAGCGGGGTGGGAAAGCTAGAAAATATCTGGGCAGAGTACCTTGTTTTGTTTTCAGGTATCTTTACAGATATGTTTTTAAGATTAAGACCTGTAGACAAGAGCATATGGAGCGAACTATTCAATGTCTAGAAAGTCACATTTTATTTCTTTCAGCTGTCCTTTTAAACAGATAAACAGAGCAAATCAATGTGCACTAGCATCAAAACCAACTGGAATCATCGATCAGGCTAAGCACTGGGTATTTCTCATTTTACTTGATTGATAATCCAGCTCTGTGGGGTTCTCAATGTTAAGTGCAACCATTTTCCCTCTTCAAGAGAAGTTGCAAGTCACTCCATATAACTGAATTCTATCGTCCATTGTAGTTCATGCTAGTTTAACCCAAGGAAGCTCTTATTGTCAACTCTCATGTCATTATTTACACATGCCTGTCTTCACCTATGCAAACATTAACTTAAAGCCAAGGCCAAAATGACAGGAAGAGCTATTTTCAAAGTTTAAGACTTTCCTCCTATCAACCATCACGCTACCTTTTTTGTGATCAGAACAATCAATAGCTATGATACAGGAGTTCACAGGGGTTACCTTCTGAGCAAAGTGCCCCCTATATCACCCTGAAGAAAAGACTCTGACTGTACTATTCCTCTAGAAATCAATCAGAAGATGCCATTCAAAACTGCTCAGTGTCTTAAAACAACAGAGAACAAAGCCCTAGCCTAAACTAGAATCACTTTTCAACCTGTTTTTCCTGAGTAGAACAAAAATTCATAACTGGAAGTTTTAGGATCTAGGATACTGAAATTCATTCTTGTACCCTTGTGCCAAGCTAAGTGGTTCCAAGGTGAGCTCTGAAAACCACAGAGGGTGAGCTGACAGGATAGGCTGGAATGGCTTAACATACATAAAAAGCTCTTCAGCCTCCATCTAATTGATACTCTCAAGAAAGAACTAAAACACGATTGAATGCCAGCCTGGTATGTTCTACCTCCATAGCAGAGTTGTTAGTCGCGACTTTGAGATAAAAATAGGCCAGGGTTGTGGGTCAGTCAAAGCAACCAGGAGCTCTGGATGGTGAGTTCGGTTCCAGAAAATTAGAGCTTCCAGAAAATTAGAACTATGGGTGCCTTGAAGTAAAGTTACTTCGTGAAAGAATCCAAATGTTTTTGAATTGCCCATATTTGGATCATAATCTGTGATGGGTCAAAGGCTTTGCCAGGTAGAATTAACTGATGCATTAAGGTTTGGTCCTCCCTGGCAAGTGAAGTGGAAATAAAAGAAAAAGAGTCAATTGCTTAGGTAAATCTGCATAAAATATCAAGATAATGGAGACAACACTTGGGTTTTATTTAATTCCACCCATCTGGATACATGTGTCTAACTCAGAAAGGGCCCTGAATGCCAGTGGAAATTAACATTCAAACACACAGGAATCAAACAAAATCCTACTACTCACACAGAAACCATAGGCTGGAATTGTATGACAATTTCCAACACCCATCCTTCCGTGACTTACCTAACAATGATGCCTTCGGTTACTCTCTTCAGTTGGGCCTATTAAATTCTTAAAAAGTCTTGTCCTCACTCAACATCCATGCTCTAACATTTCTCTGAAATGATGAATAAAGCCTACATTCTCTCATCATAAAATACCTGTGCTTGGTGTTAGTAATTATTTATGAAAAATCAACCACATTTCTAAGAATGCAGTTAGAAAAAAGCACAAATCTGCCGTTATAGGGTCTAATCAACACCAGACCTTTTTTGTACAAGCAAATGGAAGATAGAGATAGAATGTTTACTCGAGCACATTACTTGAAGTCTACATACATTACCTAGATATTTTCATTCTGCACCTTGCTCTCTAGCTCTGGTTATTCAACCTCGAGTCAAAAGGAAGTTCAGGGGTGCCTGGGTGGCTCAGTAGGTTAAGCCTCTGCCTTGGGCTCAGGTCAAGATCTCAGGGTCCTGGAATGGAGCCCTGCATCCAGCTCTCTGCTCAGCGGGGAGTCTGCTTCCCCCTCCCCCTCTCTGCCTGCCTCTCTGCCTACTTGTGATCTCTGCCTGTCAAATAAATAAATAAATAATCTTTAAAAAAAAAGGAAGCTCAAACAAACCTATGACACTATGAAGTAGGGCTGTCTCACACCTGAGATCTTTTTATATGCCATTTCCTTCTATTAAAATGTAATTCAGTCTCAGAAAAAAACATTTTTTGTCCTCAAAGTACCTAAATGAGAACTGCCTTGAGGCTTACAGATGAACTTGACTTTGACCTTAAAAACTGGAGAATGAGTGAGAGCCCCTCCAGTATTCTCTCATGATTACAAAGCCACAGCAAAAACCCTAAACACAAAAGAGATTATATCTTTCTCTCCTCTAAACAGGCAAAATGCAAAAATATAAAGGATTTCCATCCAGCACAAACATGAGAGGGAAACAAAACAAAACAAGAAATTGAGAGACAACTGGTCACAGGTATATCTCTAAACTAAAACACAAACTACAAGGACAAGACGCACATGCGCACACACACACACACACACACACACACACACACCCCAATAAATTATTTATTCAGGAAAACATTAACTTCTAATTTCTTTTATTAAGATACCAATATGAAGCTGGTTCTGGGACAAATTTTGAGCCCTCAGATAGGACTTCTCAGGAATGGCTAAAATTGCTACCCATCCATGGGAATCTGTCCTGATGGAGCGTTAAGTAGATTAAAGAATCATTACCTTGTCTTCCAAAAGTTCCAAGCAGAACAAATTGTGCTTTTATAAATGTTTTATATATCACCCAAATCAATTTCATAGTGAATAGTGCCTGAAATTCAAGTGCTTACTAATTGAGTAGTTGTCCACTTGGTCTTGCAACACTCAGTGTGTACTGTCAAGTTTCACATTGCTAACTTTCCAAAAAGCAGTTTTGTTTTCAAATGCCCCAAGGCCAGTGACTGAGTCCAAACACAAACTTTGTAAGTAAAGAAACCCCAGCAGCAAGAAATTTTAAACACACAATATCATCAGGATTTCAGTATATGTTGCATCTCTTCTAATTTTCGAGTTCTGTTCTCCTATATACTTACCAGTTTTGTTTTGTAGTTTTTCATTTTGATGAATCTCAGTTTGAACAAGAATACCCAATTTATTAATCATAGGAGACTTCTCATATCTACTCTGGTCACTCTAGCAGGGTATGATTATCTTACATGTTATGAACAATAGAACTTTTTCTGAAAAAGACTGCATCTCAAAATCCTAACAAACACGTTTTGTCAGAGTACAATATGTGTTTGATAAACAAATTTGTTTGATAATCATGTTTACATAGGGTAGAAGCAAACTCAATAAACACCAATTGGAAAGTGAAAATACCTTAAGTTTACACACGCCATGAACAATTCATCAATGTCATTCATTCTTTTGCAAAGTATTATCTTCTCCAAATGAAGCGTAATTTATAAAACTGAAGAAATAGAACAGTGTTATGGGCAAATATATTTGTTCATTTTTATTAGAAGGGACTTTTAGAACAGAAGTGTGTGAAATAATTTTGTCTGGATGAATGGAAGATATAGAAATAGAAAATCTATTTCTGTTTTGGAAGTTGTAATAATGTATACATACACATGAAGAATTACCAGAAAGATGAGCAGCCTAGTAGAATCCTCTGTAAAGGCCTATTACTAAAACAACTAAAAATAAATCAAATTTACTTGGGAGGAGACCAACTTTTTTGTTATTTTGCTTTAGGTAGTAAATTAGACACAAGTCTCAGCTTCCCTTGTGTCAATAAAGATTTTGTTAGTCAGTGGTAAACTTTTCAAAATGAAGAGAAGATAATGGAAGCATCTCTTTAATCATTCAAAAAAAACTGTAATACACTGAAATGTGAAAGATGAGATCCATTTTCCTTTTTTTTGCCTAAAATTTTAAATCAGTTTTTTTATGACAGGATATGCAGATTTCTTCCTGGGAGATGCTGTAATGATGCATTTTTCATAGCAATTACATCAGAGTTTCAATGTTTGTTAGCTACCTACTAAGATATTCTTTTGCCATTTCATTAGAGTAAAATTAAGTTAGGCAAATCCCATACTTACACAACATTTAAAAACTCCTTTGTTAAATTAGCCCCTTTCGGTTAATCTCATAAACCAGGTAAAAATGTAACAAATAGAAAATACTCATATTAGAAATATCAGATTATATACTCTCAGTTCTAAACGACAAGGTAAATTAGAGCTACTTCAAAGTTTATGGATTAAATGTGGTCACAATTAAATCTTCACTCTGTGAAGCAGTTATAATTAAATACAGTAGGAATCTGCTCCTTCCCTTCAGCTCTGTTCAAGATTATTAAAATAAAACAGACAAGAATTCATAGTTACTCCCTAAACAACTTTATATGTATCACTGGTTGCTATAGCAGTTTACAACACTGAAAACTATCACATCTAACATGGTTAGTGCACAGTCACAGAGAAAACCACACCAAACATTAGTCCCCAAAGATGATCTTATGGCCCCTTTTAACAAATACTGTACATGATGTACTCAAATCCACTAAAAAAAAGGGTATAGGAAAATGTACTTCTGAATTTTGAGCCTTTGTTTTCAACTAATATACAACCCTACAAATAAAATACACTTTTTCTGATTCCTTTATAAAGCTAAAAAAAAAAAAGTAAGTTTTATATTCACCTTCGCTTCTTTGTACATGCATTGATCCTGAGACATTTCCTCTTTGCTAGCTCAAATACAATCAACATGAAGTTACGTGAAACTGCAATTTACAATTTATAAATAAAAACACTGGAACTTACACTTGACTGAGTTCTAGCCTGCCCCAAAATACACAATAAATGAATCAAATACTTGTTTAAAAAAACTTCTCATTGTTCCATTTAGAGCACTGCTGTATCACCTGATGGAAAGGCATTTTGAGAGATTATGATATATTACATTGCGAGTTTACTGTAAACAAACAGCATACTTTATCACCACATTTAAATCTGTAAAATTCATGAAAATTTTTTTTCCAGTATCCCATAATTGGATTTACTTCTAATTATCATTTGGCAAAATACTTAACCTTATAGAAGGATTTGGTTTTGCAGTAATCATGTAAATAAGCAGGAAGTAAATCAATCTTTATTAGTTTTGAAGGAAATTGCAAACACCACCATCAAGCAAATCCTACAGTTCTGACTTATTTTTAACTCTTTCACAACGGGTGCAGATCTTGTGTCTTTCTCCACTCCCCCTCCCCACCCTCCGGCCTCGGTTTTGAGTTTCAAATTATTTGGTGATTGTTTATTTAAGAACAACACTGGAAACATCTTCATAAACTTTTTAGGTTAAGCAGTTATGCTTCGAAATCTGATTTTGCTTAGAAATAGTAAGGGTAGGAAATGAGTCTTGGGTTACCCAGTTGGGACAAATCCTTAAGTTTGGATCTAGAATGGGGAAATTACAGGGAAGTTCCTGTGGTCTTGGAGAAAGTTGGGGGGGACTTAACTTGAGAAATCTCACCTTTTGAGCTGCTTTGGAGGGACTCTTGTTTTTGCTGCCTTTGGGTCTTCCCCTGGGTCTCTTAGGAGAGGGCTCACCGGTTGGCTCCTAAGTATAGGGGGGAAAAAATGCTGTTGTGGAAGAATGTCTGAAAGAAATTGACCCTGACTCTATAGTTAGTTTCTGCATGTGCTGCTCAAAAAGACTGTTGCAACACATTCAGTAGGAACATAAATGGAATGATGATGGTATTGAGTTTACTTTCAATCCAAGGATTCAAAAAGAAAATTCTATTTTGCATATCAAACTTGTGTTCTGTTTCATCACTAAAAAGGTAACAAAGGCTGACAAGGTTGCATGTTCTAGAAAGAAAGTCACACAAGTTTAATAAAATTTGAATGGTTATGTATTTGGCAACTTATAAATACTTTACAGGAATGCTACAACCCATTGTACCAGCATTTCCAACAACAGAAAGATGAAGCTAACATCATAAATGTTTCAACAACCTTCCCTATAGAAAGGATGGTTTTTAGTCATCTCTGTAATCCGCGTTGTAGGTCAGTTATGACTCAACACATTGAGAGAAGTACTGGAGCAATTACCCAAGATCTTCAACTCAAAATAACTCCGTTCCCCCTAAAATTTCCAAATAATTATGGTAAATCTGTTGTGGGAGGTTTTGCTTGAATTATCTAGATAATTGCTTCAGTTCTCCACTTCCTTTTGGAGTTGGAGGCATGCTCTTTAGCCTAAATTTAAATGTCTTTTGATAAAAATAAACATTTTCCTCCAAAACTTGCTTTTGAGAAAACTCTTAGGGAGGGAGGAGACCGGAGAGAACTAGAAGAGGGGAAAAATGAGGGAGAATGGAAGTGTCTGGGAAGGAGAAATTGAAACTATCAATAGGTTTAACAAAACTTTAAAGGGTTCCTATGCCAAGTAGTAAATGCTCAAGTGGTTAAGAGAATGCGATGATTAATATTTCAGATCCTAAATATTTATGCAGTGAATCATAAATTTACAGTTCATTCAGATTCGGTGATTAAATAAGACCAATTAACTTAAAACGCATGAGTCTTCAATGAAAATCCGCATCCTATTTGGAGAATCTGGGGAAGGTTCCCTGCAAGCTTCTGTGGGACCACTAGAGCCAGTGGGCACATCCGGAGCAAACACACCAGAGACGCATTTGTCTTTCTTTGTGAACTCTGCCTTAACGCCAAGGTAAAACCTCCAATCACCTTCAGATCCCACCGCAATTTCTTTGGCATACTTTTTTGGAGGTGGGGGACAAATCGAGCTAGAGAGAGCTGGGTGGCGGGTGGGAAACAAGAGCGGGGGCGGGGGGAAGGGCAGAGACTTCCTGGGAGGTGTAAAACAGGATCCAAACGCGGTTTAAAGTGTCGCCTGGGCAGAGCGGGAAAACTCAGGGCCCTCTAGATTGGCTTGTTTCCTTTGATGATTTCAAAAAAGGTACAACCCTTTCAGTTTTTCTAAAACGCTCTGGCAAGCAAACATTGTTCGATTTCCCCCCACCTTGCTCTCGGGCAGCTTTTGGGACTCCGGGATTATTTTCTAATCGGCCTATTTGCGGTGAAGGCAGCGCTTTAAGGCTAAGGAACGCAGGAGAAGTTTTAAAGCCCGCGGAAGCGGAGTTTAAATGTTCTCAATAGACATGTCCCGCTCCAGCCCTGGCTGCCGAGGCTTGGAAATTGCAGCGAACAAAACCCCCCGCTCTGGGCGCTGCGCGCAGCTCTGCAAGCGCCTGCTGCACGCTTAATTGGTTGCATCCGCAGACAAAACCCTCCACTCCGCGGGGTCCCGGGCGCCCCTCGATCGTCCCCTCCCAACCCCCAGCCGCTCGCCCAGAAGTACTTTTAAAGTCTACAGCTCGGAGCGCGGGATCCAGGGGCAAAGGGGGAGACCGGGGGCCAGGCGAGAAAGTGACCAGCTACCATGCACACTCTTGGACACTACTTTCCACCGCGCCCTCGGCCAAACGGGTGAATTCCGTCCCGTGAGGACCCAGGCTCCCCCGAACCCCCTTTTCTGGGACACCTCCGAGGCGGCAGACAGCCGAGCGGCCGCCGCGCCGCATTTAAAGAACCCTAAAGGGACCGGGCGGGCCCACGAGTTCTTTGTCGGGAGGGAGGGAGTCTCGGGCCACCGAGAACGTGGGGAGGGCGCCAAGGGGGCGGCGGCGGCGCGCCAGTCCCCGGCCCGCGAGCAGCCCCGGTTGGCGGGAGACACAGCCTCCGGCCCCCAGGACTTCAGCCCCTCCAACCCCGACCCGCCGGAGCACCCCTGCGCCCCCGCACCACCACCCCCCCGCACCTCCTTCCCGCCGGGCAGTTGTATAAAGCGGCTCGGAAAGTGCCCAGCGAGCCCTGAGTTGCCGGAGCCCGGCCGCTTCGTCACGCGGAGACATCGCGCCACTCGGGGCCATGCACAATAGCGAAACTCCGAGGACGCGCTGCGCCCGACCCCACCTCCCGCCGCCTACCGCTGTTCCCCACCTCCCCGCCCCGAGGAGCGCGGGCGCCCGGGGGCTCAGCCGCGCACTAGCGCGGAGGACTCCGCAGCCCGCCCCCACCGCCGGCCGGCAGCGCGCCGCGACCGCCACCGCCGCCGCCGCCACCGGACTCCCGCGCTCCGGTCGCCGCGCGTCGCGGGGCCCTGGCCCAGGGAGCGGAGGTGGGCTGCTGCCCCCAACCCTGCCCGCGTACTGACTTGCTGCTGCTTCCTGGGTCGGCCGCGTCCTCTCTTCTGAGGCGCCGGGGCGGCAGGTTGTCCCTGGGCTGAAGTGGACGGCTGCCCGGCGCCTTCACCGCGTGCGCTCATCCTGCCTCCCGCCGCCGCTACCGCTGCCGCCGCCGCCGCTTCGCCGCCGCCGCCCCGAATGTGCCGGGCACCTTTCGGGAGATCGGGCGGTAGGGCTGGAGGATGAGACAGGGTGGGCGAGGAGCTGGCGTGCTGCGAGGGCTGCTGCTGCTCAGGCTGCCGCCGCTGCCACCATCAACACCGGACGTCCAGCGGCTGCCAAAAAGAGAGAAGAGGGGAGGAGGAGGAGGAGAAGGAGGCGCTGCTGGTGGCGGCGGCCGCGGTGGGTGGGTGCCGGAGGTGGAGGTGGAGGTGGAGGTAGCGAGAGGAGGAGGAGGAGAGCGAAGGAAAGGGAAAAGAGGGTTTGAAGCTGGGAGGCTCCCCTCTCGGTTTGGGATCAGGAGTTGCGGTCACCGGTAGCACTTCGGAAGCGGCTTGGAAATGGAAGAGACTTGGAGTGGATTGTGTCCCTTGAAATGTTAGGCGGGGAAAGAATTCCTCCTCCTCTTCCCCCCCGCTCCGCGCTCCCAGAGCAAGAAAGAGAAAGAGAGAGAGAAAACCAATCGCGCCTTGGGCAGTCAGAAAGCAGGAGGAGGATGGGGAGATTCTGCCGGGTTCGGGTCGGGCACAGGGCGCAGGCAAAAGGACGGAGCAGTGGGTGGCACCGCGCCTCCTCGGGTGGCGGGAGCAGGCGGCAGCGGCACGGGAGAGTCGGAGGGGGACGGGCCGCTCGCTCCTGCGTCCTGCACCAAGCGCGCTCTTCCCGGGCTGGAAGTTTTCTGAGTTCCTGCCCCAGGATTCAAGTGGGAAGAGTGTGTGTGTGTGTGCTTGGGGAGGGGGCGGCTGGGTTGGGGGGGGGAGTGCCCACCTCTAATCGTGGGCGGATAAAGGGGAGGGGGCTGCGCAGGAGGAAAAGTATGAGGAGGAGGGAGGCCAGGCGGACCGCCGAGCCAAGGCGCCTGGCCGCGGGCCAGAGGCAGCGTTCGAAATACAACTGCCTCGGCGGCGGCGGCGCCCGGGTGCCACCCGAAGCCCCGCTCACGTGCTCCCGCCCGGCGGCGGGGTTAAAGGGACAGGCCGGGGATCCCGGGACGGCTTGCCGCCGGCCTCGCCCCGCCTGCCGCCCGAGGTCGCCCCTGGGCGGTTGTCCTAGTAAGGCGCGGGAATGCGACCGCCCCAAAGCCGCGTTTAGGGGCATGGCCTTTACCTGCACCTCCACGACGCGGAGCCAACACTCAGCAGGAAGCGTCTAGCTGCACGCGCGGCAGAGTTCTGGTTCCCTGTGAGTGGGAAGGCACCGAGGAGGAGCAGGAACCGGCCCCCAGCAGCCTTCCTTTGCCTGGGAATACCCTCATCACAGACTGCACGACCCCAAAGCGCGCGCCCACACAGACACGCAGGCGCTCAGCTCCACATATGCACACTCGTACAGGCACACACATGCACGCACATTCGCGGACACATGCACACGTGCACACGGAGCGCGCCGTCCTCATCATTGAGTTGTTTTTTGTTTTTTGTTTTTTTTCCCTCCGGGAAAGACTAGAGGCGAAGCAAAATCTCCCCCACCTCGGGGCTGGCGCGACTTGCCAGTCTTCCTATGCAGAGCAGAAGGGTTGCCCCACGCGGGAACCCCGTAGCTTCCTTAACACTAAAATTGTGCCAACTGTCCAACTTTCCCTGCAATTTACCCTAATTTAACCTTTTCCCTAGGAACTCCCTTTCTGCCAAGTCCTAATTTTATTGCCTGGGCTGTTTCTGAGTTATGTGAACACTGTAATGACCACAGTCCGTTTTTAAAAGGTGGAGTACATTGAAAAATGTACCTCTTTTCATCCTTGAATAACAAAAAACTCCGAAAAAATTAGGTTCAGATTTTCACACATCACGCCCCAAATTATTTTGGACCAATTCCAAAATAAAAACTTAAATAAAACTTAAATAAAAAAGTTTTTTTCTTCCCCCAAATACAGACCACCGTGGAATAAAAATGCCTACTTTACAGTCCTAAGGAGGGAGTTAGACACAGCCAGGTTCCGCTGTGCCTGTGGAGGAGGCGCGTGTTAATGTCTGCTGCTGCGCGGCGGCGCTGATTGGTCCGCGTTGCCATTTTAAATCCATTTTCAGCCGCCCTTTGCAGAGCTGGGACACTTAGCTGCACGTTGAGTGCCCTGCAGAAACCCGGGGTTTCTCCTGGGTCTGGGAACGCTTAGCTGTGATGCGGAGGGAGAGCCTCCTTCCCTCCGGATGGAGCCCAGCGGTTGCCTGCGGAGGGAGGGGTCTAACAGGAACCAAAGGTTTTCTGCCTGGGCTTGGCTGAAAGATGCTATCTTCATCAAAGGGATTGAAATTTCACATACTAAGGATTGCAGTGACATTTCCTAACTGCCAAGTTTGCACATTTTTAATGTGATCACATTCACACTGTGGTGTGCACATTTGACTTACACATACAAAAAGGGCTTCTAGGTTTGTTTTTGTTTGCTTGCTTTTGCAAGGACTAGAGATAAAATTCTGAGGATGAATGTAGGAGAAATCACCGAGGATTTCAGCCAGCCAATTTTATCCCGGGTACATTGTATCCTCCGATATTTCTTTCATGTGCACAGAGGCTGGCAAGAAAGGGACTCCAAAATTTGATTTTTGCATTAATCCTTGACTCTAAGAAAAGCACCAAAAAATTGGGGGTAGGAGAAGGTCTGGCCACTCGTTTTCAAACCACCGTCACTTTGCTATCAGATTATTTGACTCCTTTGGAATTTATAGCAAGGATATAAAACAAATATTGCATCAAATTTTACTTAAACCAGTTTTATACATTTTAGTTCCCAGACCATATTTAGTTTTTTCAGGTTTTTGTTTATTTTCTGTTTGGAGAGACATTAAAATTTGTTTTCATCCCTGAAGTTACTGGAGACTTTAAAAAGTGGTGTCATATTCTTTTTATTAAGTTAAATGGTTATATTTTAAAGAATGGATTTTTTTTCCACATCCACATTTGTGGGGTCCCCCCCCCAGTTTAAGTTGCTCAGTTGTTTACTTCTTTATCTCACCGTATTTTACCCATCCATTCAAGGTTAAACTCTTATTTCTTTTTTTTTTTTTTTTAAGATTTTATTTATTTACTTGATAGAGAGAGAGATCACAAGTAGGCAGAGAGGCAGGCAGAGAGAGAGGAGGAAGCAGGCTCCCTACGGAGCAGAGAGCCCGATGCGGGGCTCGATCCCAGGACCCTGAGATCATGACCCGAGCCGAAGGCAGCGGCTTAATCCACTGAGCCACCCAGGTGCCCCTAAACTCTTATTTCTAATTTGAAACCTTCCCAAGGTGGTTTCTGTCCCCATGAAACTATTTCTTTTCTTCTGCAACTACTATCAAACTGTAAAATTAACACTTTGGTTGCATATGTTAACAAGGTTTCTAATTATCTGTGATCCCTGATTTAGTGTTTGGATCAGGTCAGCTCATTAGTCAGTAGTAAAATCAATTCAGTGGACCCACTAAGATACTTTAAAAAAAAAGAGAACAATAGATAATATCTGGGTAAAAGTTCTGCTTTAGTTACATAGTGCATACATGTAAAAGTTGTATTCAGATGCTTTTTTCCCACCGCTTTAGTATTTTGGTAATTGATATTTATTTTAAAGTTCAGGGTCTCTTGGCACTGTCTTATCCCATCTTAGCCAGTATGTTTCCTATTTTTGTGATATATGTAATATGGATGGCACCACAGATCAATAAAGATATGTAGTAAAGTCTCTTTCTTTTTTTTTCCCCATTTTATTTATTTTTTCAGCGTAACAGTATTCATTCTTTTTGCACAACACCCAGTGCTCCATGCAAAACGTGCCCTCCCCATACCCACCACCTGTTCCCCCAACCTCCCACCCCTGACCCTTCAAAACCCTCAGGTTGTTTTTCAGAGTCCATAGTCTCTTATGGTTCGCCTCCCCCTTCCAAATTTTTTTTTTTTAATAAACATATAATGTATTTTTATTAACGTGGGTTGCAGTGTTACCTGTTTAAATGCCACAAACTTCAGCAGTTATGAGAGCTGGATTCTTTTACAACTCCACTAAGCCAGCTCTGCCATCTTTGGTAAATCATTTCCCCTCTCTTGTAGCTCAGTGTCCTCACTGCTAAAATGAAAAGTCAATATAATCTCTGACGGTTCTTCTGGTTTTAACAGCCGTCAAAACGTGTGATACCTTGTTCTCTAACTGGATTTTGTTTATATGTAAATGATATGGAGATTCTATGGAGCCGGGTAGTATTTCTAACACCTCTTTTTAGCACCAGTTATGTGTAGATAGTGTTCAGTTCATAAAAGACTTTTGGTATTTACTAATTTATTGCTATGACAAAGTTACTCTGAATAAGCTACTATTTTATCAGTGTATCCCAGGATGAGACAAGAATTATATGAATTAAAATATCTTAATGATTCTTTTGACGAAAGAAAGATGCATCTGTGATGAAAAGTTTGAAGTTCGCACATGGCACTTTATAACATTATATTGATACTTTAATACAGCCATAAATTAAGGAATAAATTAAAGATTTTCTCAGATTATAACAGATTGACTTAATCATGGATGTATTCCATATGTAATTAAACAGATTTATTATAACCAGATATTTTGAAAGTCAATCTATTGGGGGGGGTCACAGAAAAAATTAAAAATTATAATATTTAGTGAACAGAATGCATAGTATACACACATGTACATATGTATGTATAGTATATGGAAGCTCGGTCTATAATGCAAGGTAAACATATATTTCTGAAAAATATTTCCAGTGTTTTGATATAGACTCATTTGCACTGCTTAAACTCACAATTTTAGAGATTGTGTCTTTTATTTATTTGAGAGCGAGAGAACCAGAGAAAGAGCATGAGAAGGGGCAGGGTTAAAGGGACAAGCAGACTCTCTGCCCAGCAGGGACCTGATGACGGATTCAATCCTGGGACTCCAGGATCATGACCTGAGCAGAAGGCTGTTGCTTAACCAACTAAGCCACCCAGGCACCCAAGATTGTGTTTTTTAAAATAAGCTTAGTGTTTAATGAAATGTAGCAAAAAGAACCTCTAACTTTCCCTACAGTATCACCAAAAAAGAATATAGCTGCATAGTTAACATTTTGTTGGTGGGGTGAGGGGTGGGGAGGTGGACAGCTCTCTAGTCTCATATAGACCGAGGATCACCAAACAAAATGAATTTGTCTACACATTCATTCAGTCACTCAACAAACATATATTAAGTTGGTTTTGCACTAATCTCACCCATTGTTCTCTCAGGAAGGTCATTCATGTGGAACTGGAGAAAATCTCTTTTGAAACAGCTAGGTGCTCATTTAAAGTCTATTTACCTATTATGTTAAGCTTTTCACTTACCCTTATATATATTTATTCTCCTTTATCCAATCCATCATTCATGCAACAAATATTAAGTACCTGGTATGTGCTAGGATTCACAGAACACTGTTTTTGACAAAAGTCATGGAAGCAGAAGTGGAATAGTTTTATTTCCATCTTTCATCTATTGACATTATACTGTCATCTCCAAACAATCTTGGTCTAGATATACTATCAAGGAACTTTGGACAGCAGAAGGAATATGGATTAAGGAATAGGAGTGGACTGCAGAATGTTAAAAATGACCCCCGGTGTATACACTGTCATAATCTATGACGGATTTTACTCCTATGATAAGGTAATGTTCTGTGGTACAGTTCACCCTAAGATAAAGAAATTATCCATGTGAGCCTGACTTAATCATATGCATGCTCTTAAAGCAGAGCCTTATCCCTAACTGATTTTAAGAGAAGTTGTTAGAGATTTGGGGCTCGAGAAGGATTTGACTCGTCATTGCTGGTTTGAACACGGAGACAACACATGGCAAGGAATGTAGCTTCCAGGAGCTGAGGGCAGCCCCCAGGCTACCAGCCAGCAAGGAAACAGGGACCTCTCTAGCAGAACCACAAGGAATTGAATTGCGCCAAAGAGAACGAGCTTGGAAGTAGGATCTTCCCCAGAGCCTCCTGATGAGAACTCAGCTAGGCCAGCACCTTGATTTCAGCCTGGTGATATCCTCAGCAGAGAACCCAATCATGTTATGTCTGACTTCTGACCTACAAAACTGTAACCTAATAAATGGGTATTTTAATGGCGTTTAAAGTCATTAAGTCTGTGCAACAATAGAGAACTGATAAAAGGAGGATCTGGTCAGATAAACTTCCCCTTGTTTTTCTATCCCATGGACTATTTCCAAAACACAATTACTCAGATAGTTTGCCTGGAGATGTCCCAAGTGGTCCTACCGCACCTACCAAGCCACCTGCTGAGTCTCTTTGGGCTTATAGTGAAGCAATCACCAGCAGGGAAACACATCATCTTGCATTGTTTTCCATCCTTCTCTCTTCTCTCTCTCTCTCCCCCCCTCCTTCTCTGCCTTCCTCCCGTCCTCTTTTTTATTCTCTTCTTTCTCTATCTCAGTACCGTAGAATTCCTAATCCCATCATACTGTAGAGACATGGGGAAAGGTTACATATTTAGATAATTCCGGGTCTCCCCCCCAACCCCTGCCTCAAAATCACCCCAAACTGAGGTAAAATAGATCAGAGAAGAGAGATCCCTGCTGAGCCTTGCCCCAGTTGCAGATTTATGACAAACAAATATTGTTTTTGTTCCTAAGCCATAATTTGGGGGTGGTTTGTTATGTAACAATAGAAACTGGCCCATCCTGTTTTCCCTAAAACTAGTCTCTTTTTATTTACCTCATCCCGATGAATAATCTTAAAGAAGTGATTTGCTTAGCTGGAAATCAGTCCTACCCAGGAATCACTCTAAATCCTTTCTCTTTCCACTTCAAGTGATCACCAAGTCCCTTCAGTTCTGCCTTCTAAAGATTTCTTGAATCTGTCAAGATTGAGATTGAGATTGAGACTGAGACTGAGATTGAGACTGAATCTCAATCTCCAGTGTCATTACCTTAGTCTGAGCTCTCCCCAGTTCTGATCTGGTTAACTCCTCTGTCTTTCTCTCTGGTCTCTTAGTCTTCAGTCTTATATTTAAAAAAACAAAAACAAAAACGAAAACATTCTCTACAATGCTTCTAGAAGAATCTATTTCTTTTTTATCATTATCCCTTTTTTATCACAAATGTAATTTGTCCTTCTAGACTTTATATTTTTAAAGATAGATTTATTTATTTATTTATTTATTTATTTATTTATTTATTTTGTGGGGGATGGAGAGACTCTTCAAGCAGATTCCCCACTGAGCACGGAACCAACATGTGGCTAGAATCCAAGGACCCCTGAGATCATGACCTGAGCCAAAAACAAGAGTCAGATAGATGCATAACCAACTGAGCCACTCAGACACCCCCTTCTAGACTTTAAATGTACTAATATAGGTTCATGCTATACATTCTGTTCCATGGCTTATTTTTATGCAAATAATATATCATGAATATTTTATATCGATGCACGTTCTTCTTACAGCACCAGTTCTAATGGCTTTCTGTTGTCCTATAGTAAAAAATATATATATATACACACACACACATACACACATACATATATATATACACACACATATATATCTGTGTATATATATGTATATGAGTAAGATGAGCACCTGGAATAAAGTAAGCATTTGATAAAAATTTTTAACATCCTTGTGAAAAAATGAAGAAATATGGGTTGAATGTTGTGCATTCTTTTGTGCTGATGTCAACTTCAAAGACAGTCTCTTTATCAGCAGCCTGGCATAATTTTCAAATGTCCATATATCCTGAAGATAGAAAAGAGAGCTAACTATTGATGTCCAAATTAAGATTCAAAAAGATCTCAACAACACATAACAGTTAACTTTCTGTCTACAACCTTGTTATAATCACTTATTATTTATAGGATTTTGGGGGGGTGGTCCAAAGGTTTGCAAATTGCTTTGTGAACAAAAATAGTTTTATTATTTCCTTCCCAACCTCTATACTTTTTATTCCTTTTCTTATCTTATTGCATTAGCAATTCATCAATTACATTTCAGGTTTCCCTACCCCAGTACTGGTTTTGCAGTGGTTTCTGCCCTGGCAAGTTGTGATTCTTTGTACTCATCTGTCTCTTCAATTTTGAGGCAGTGATTTACCCTATAATCCCATTTCTCTTATGCATCTAAGAATTGTTTTCTCAGTTTATTCAACACTTTTCTTGGTAGGACAGAGTAGTAATTTCTAAGCTTCTTACAACCAAGATTGGAACTTAAAAGCCCTCACAACTGGTTCTTAAACACCCAGAGAACAGAAGGTAATAATATCACTATACTTTGTCCTTGTCAGTGTACACCAGGAAAATTATTCTCAGTTCTAGGCATCATGTTTTAAGAGGGATTTTGAGAAAAAAAAAATGTGATCCCAGTGGGTTTTCTAGATATGTCATATGTAGATAATTTGAAGGAAATGGTTTTTAGCCCAAAAAGAGACTTGTGGAAGTATGATCTTCCTAAAGGACTGCCATTCTGATGAAGTAAATTTAGACATATTCTTTATTGTTTCAAGGAGAAAAATGATGGGTAGTCATTATTTCAGTCAGATATGAGATAAAACGTTATAGACTTAGGGTCATTTGAAAACAGACTGTTTAATTGCATAGTAAGTGAATTCCCAGTTGGTAGAGATGTTTAGGTAGAGACTTAGTGACTAAAATGAAAGACACTATGGTTAAAGTATGTAGCAGGAGGGCAGATTAGGTTAGAATCCTTTCTTCAAGTGAAAGCCATATTGAAGATGTCTCAATCTATTCTCACTCCCAGAAGTAATCTCTAGAACTTCCCAGAATAGAGCTTTAAAAGACTAGATTACAAAGTTGGTTGAGAATTCTGACTCCAACTCATTATGCTAGGTAGCCTCGGTTACAGATCGATATTTGCCCATACATAATTTTTTTTCTTTGCTACCCAAGAAAAGTATTGGGAAAAGATTCACTTTGTCACCTGAAAACTTCTAAATAAAAATAAAGTACCCTATCATAAATGTATCATAGGTACATGATTATTGCTTATTTTAATTGTAACAACTACATTTATCACCAAAGAGAAATTTTAGTCTGTGCCTTCATTTTCTTAATTTTTGTAAAGTATACATTATCATAAATTAGTAACTAGTACCTATTGTAATAGTAACAAGAAGCAGTAACAAATCATATTAAGAATAAATGATAAGGGGCGCCTGGGTGGCTCAGTGGGTTAAGCCTCTGCCTTTGGCTCAGGTCATGATCCCAGGGTCCTGGGATCGAGCCCTGCATCGGGCTCTCTGCTCATCAGGGAGTGTGCTTTCTCCTTTCTCTCTGCCTTCCTCTCTGCCCACTTGTGATCTCTCTCTCTGTCAAATAAATAAATAAAATCTTAAAAAAAAAAAAAAGAACGAATGATAAAATATCCATTTGGTACTAAGTCTTGTTCTGGGTACTTTTGAGGAAGGAGGCAAAGTTCAGGGAGAAACATAAAGGAAAGAGAGAAAAAAGAGTAAAACAAAACCAATCAGACCTAGGTGTGGGTTCAGACTTCAAAGAATCTAAAAAATGCCCAGAGTTAAACGTACATAAGTTACCATAATTTAAAGCAGAAAAAGATAATCACTCTCAAGTGTGTGCTGAGTGAGTTCAAGGAAAGAAGAAATTTCCACGGTGTGGGGATTAGGGGGGCTACTTGGGAACACTGGTGTTTGAGAGGGCCTTGAAGGACAGCTAGACCCAGAGATGAGAGGAACAAAATTTCAAGCAAAGGGAGGATTATGAGAAAAGTTGCTGAAATGCAAACCTGAAATGCATATACTAAGAGAGGTTTTACTGCATTAGTTAAATGCCAGCTGGAAACAATTCACTGCAGATGGTTTTATGAAGACACTTAACCGTAAGACCACGTAGAGAGATTAGACAGAGTTGTAAGTACAAACAAGGAATGTTGAGGTACCCAGACACTAGCAATACTGGGGAACTTTACCACCCTAGGGATAAAGAGGTAAGTAAAGGAAGTAGTATTAAGGATCCTAGGGAAAGTTGGAGCCCTAAAGGGAGGGCTATCTGCTCGGAGCTGAGGTCAAGAAGGCATGTTACTACTGCCAAAGGAGAGCATGAGTGGGTTGGAAGAAATGCCCTCACCTCCTTCTCCTCCTGCTCTGCTTCCTTATGCCAAACTCAACCAGAAGCCATCAAGCAAGATATCCTGCGTGACTTAGGCCATCAGTACCGCCTCCAGCTGGGGCGCAGAACAAGGTAGAGAGAGACAAAGACTAGATCTAGGGTGGGCAGTTGGTTGAGGGAACAAAGAATATCATGAGATGGAAGATTAGAAACTTTAGAGAAGATTCTGGAACATCTTAATTATCATTTTAAAAAGTTTCTAAATCATTTGGTAGTTGATGTAGAGACACTGATACCTTATCAGCAAGAGAGTAATATAACAAAATCCCCAAACTGGGCCGGTCAGGTAGGCAGAACTCCATGATTATCTGTGTCCCATGTTCCTTCTTCCATTCTGCACCACAATTCTTAGCACATGGCTTTCGCCTCTACCTCTACATCTAGTCACCTCCACCTCCAGTTTCACAGCCATATCCTACACAACAAAGAGAAGAAGAAAATGACAAATAAACCGAACTTATCCAGAAACAGATTTTCATCATGAGGTTAAACTTGGCTGCAAAAGAGGGAAGCTGGGAAAAGGCATATTGCTACTCTGAATATAGGGGTTGTTTTTTGGTTTTATTTTTTAAGAAAGAAAAGGAAAAAAATACTGGATAGAGGTTAGAAGCATTTTATGTAAAAGAAAAGAAAGCTTGATGGGAGAAGGGCTCTCTAATTCTTGATTATTTGATCATCTAGTAATACCAAATTTGGGTGTTGTTGCCCAGATGGAGAAGTTGGGAGTTGTTTGGGAAATACAAAGGCTGTCTGAGATTTGAGACGTACTGACTGTTGAGTAACAGCAACATGTAACCCATAATGGGTAAGCCATGTCAGAAGTTAGGAAAGAGGGTAGAACTGGAGACAGGGAATTGAATGGATTATTGTTCCCAACTCTCTACTTCCATACTTAATAAAATTATACACTCATGCCCTTTGCCACTGCAAGCCAGGTGTGCTTGCCAGCTCCACTGAGGTTGGGTTTGGCAACATGAATGTTTTGAACAATGGCTTGAGAGCAGAAGTGAAGCATCATTTTTGGGTCACGGAATATTTCTGTTCACTGCTTGAGATTCTGAGCTGTTGTATGAGAAGAGCACTCCCTGGTCATAGGGTAAGTACTCATGAAGTATATCAGAATGAATGCCCAGCCAAGCCCAGCAGAGCCACAGTCAGCATGCAAACCTAAACCTATGAGGGAGAAATAGATGCTTGTGGTTGAACTCATCACGGAAATGTGAGATTGTTTTTATTACGCAGAGCTATTGTAGTGGAAGACTAACACAAGAGGTCATTCTCAAAGACACAAGAACAGATGGAAAAGACTTCACCCCCATTAGGATGACTGTGATCAGAAAGACAGAAAAAAAACAGTTTGAGCAAGGATATGGAGAAATCAGGACATATATATGGCTGGTAGGCATGTGACATGGAACAGCCTCCTTGGAAAATGGGAAGTTCCTCGAAATATTAAAGTGAGAATTATCATATGACCCAGCAATTCTACTCCTAGATGTTTTACCAAAATGAAAATGGAGTCCACAGTAAAGCTTAGGCGTGAACGCGGATAGCAGCATTATTCAAATCGCCAGAACATGAAAGCGGCATAAGTGCCCAGCAACCGATCAGCGGATAAACAAAATGTGGACTATTACACAGCAATAAAAAGAAATGAGGTACTGACACATGCTACAAAGTAGATGACCCTCGAGAACATCACGGTAACAGAGAAGCCAGACCAAAGATCACATATTTTATGATTCCGTTTAAATGAGATGTCCGGAATAGGTAAATCTATGCAAACAGAAAATAAATTTGTGGTTTGTGGAAGATGGGGGGAGAGATGAATGGCCACTAATTCATAAGAGATTCCTTTTGGAGGAGACAAAAACTTTCTAAAACTTGATTATGGTGGTGGTTTCACAATTTTGTGAATGTACTAAAAATTAGTGAATTGTGTGACCGTAAATGAATGAGTTGTATGGCATGGTTTCAAACAGTGAACAAAGGACAAAGCCACAGACCTTCACATAAGACATATGCTGTAAGCTGGGTGCAATAAAAGCTGTCCCCTCTCTCACCTGATCTGTGACAAATGGCATATGTGGTTGTGCAAGCTGGCTGGTGTCAGTGGGTGCAGTCTTTCTCAGACACACAGAGATTTTCTGTATGTGGCATTAACTTGCCTATGGAGGAAAGACAGATATGCATGGCTTCATTAATGCCATGAACTAAACGCAGTGGTTTTCAAACTCTGTAAAAAATTTTTCCTTTAAGGGTGCCTGAGGACTCTGTCATTGGGCATCTGCCTTCAGCTCGGGTGGTGATCCTGGGGTTTTGGGATCCAGCTCCACGTCCTCTCCCTGCTCAGCGGGAAGCCTGCTTCTCCTTCTCCTACTCCTCCTGCCTGTATTCCCTCTCTGGCTGTGTCTCTCTCTGTGAAATAAATAAAATCTCTCTCTGTGAAATAAATAAAATCTTTAAAAAAAAAATCTGTCCTTTAATAATGTACACAAGCTATACTTGAAAAAAAATCTGGTTATAGAATATTCAAAGAATTCAGAAATATTTGGAGTAAATCATGAACGTATGGAAGTCCTTCTTTACCAGACTACCAACTCCACATATTCTCCCAGAGGTAACCACTGAAAACAGCTGATGCATAGCCTTTTAGTCCTTTACTCTAATCATTTACATACATACATAGGCATACATACATACAGCTTTGTTTTGCAGAAATTAGACCAAGTACTGAAACTTGCTTTTAAAAAACTTAACATGGGGGCACCTGGGTGGCTCAATGGATCTGCTTTCAACTCAGGTCATGATCCCAGACTCCTGGAATGGAGTCCTGCTTTGGGCTTCCTGCTTAGCGGGAAGCCTGCTTTTCCTTCTCCCTTTGCCACACCCCCTTCTTGTGCTCTCTCTTTCTCTCTCTCTCAAATAAATAAAAAATTAAAATCTTTAAAAAACTTAACATGTCCTGAAGGTCTTTCCATGCATTTTATCAACTGCATGGTATTTTTATAGTATGGTTATATCACAGCTTGATTTTTTATTCCTTTACTGAAGAATATTAAATTGTCCTCCATTTACCACTAGTACAAAACAATGATAAAGGAATTCTTGACATACACATCTTTAAGCATGTGTGTAAGTATATCTGCAGGACAGTTTCTAAAAGTTACATTTCTGAGTCGAATAGAATGCACACCTTAAATGTGAAGTCACTTATGTTTATTTTTTCTTTTTTTGGCCACTCAAGATCAGCATCCTCTACATATGTTTGGGAACTCCCATTTAATATTTAATAGGGCACATCTTGGTTTTCAATATAAAAGCTAAAATGCCAGATATTCTGAACCAGTCAAAACCCTTTAAAAAAAAAATCCCCCTTTCTGACAAAATTAGCCTAGGATGGTTTCTCCTGCTTGCAACTCAGTATAGATACATGCCTGTGTATACACATACATACACATCTGCACGTATATATGAAAAGGTAAACTTTTAACCAAAGTTGAATCATAAAAATTTTTTAGATTCTGAATCTTTGCTTTTTTTATAGCCACTTACTTATTTTTATGTCCATTTTTATCATCATTAAGGTCTACTATTATAAAGATTTCCTTCATGCCCCTTTTCTAATGGTTGGTTCAATTTCTCATCACTCTAGGGGTAATCTATAATTGACCTTAAAACATCAGCAAATCCACATTTCTCAGAACTGGGATTGATTCATAGGCTGATCACAAGATCAAATCTTACAAATCAGGCCAACAAATTCTGGGACTTTAAAAAAAAATTTTAATTAATTAATTAATTTTATTTATTTATTTTGAGAGACAGAGAGCAGGGAGGAGGGGCAGAGGTAGAGGGAGAAGCAGACTCCCAGCTGAGCAGGGAGTCCCATGTGGGGCTTGATCCCAGAACTCCGGGATCCTGACTTGAGCTAAAGGCAGATGCTTAACTGACTAAGCCACACAGGTGCCCCAAATTCTGGGACTTTTGTCTACACTGCATTCCCCCCACCCCACCTTCTCAATTGAGCAGGATCCCCAATCCCCAATTGAACAGGAAATGTACTTAGCTCTAAGTTGGAGGTAGTCATTTTGAGACTAGGAGGGGGCAGACTGCTAGGGCCCAGGGTCAATATAGTGACAATAGAGAAAAGAAATGGAGAGAAAACCACATGTTTTGGAGCCCTAGGTAAAGCCTTGCCTGAAGAACTGTTTATTAACATGACTGGACATAATTTGTTTTGTTTGAAACAATTTAGGTCAGGGACTTTCTGTGACCTTCATCCTATAGATTTGTCATGAGGTTAAATGATTGATTTAATAAATGTAAAATGTTTAGAATCGCACTTACACGTGGCGCTTACTAGATTATGGCAGCAGAAATAACAGGCATAATACAACATACACGATGCAAAAATCTTCCATTTGTGTTCAAGCAGCTTATCCCCTTCCCCATTCCTTTGGGATATTCTAACCACCCCCGAGTACCCTCCGCTACTGTGTCACCCCACTTTATTCCCATTTTTCTGTCCTTTCTCTGTTCCTTTCATCTTTCCCACCTTCACTCCTTTCCCAAAGCTTGACGTGGCATGTGGGTGCAGAGTTTAGAATCAGGGAGGGAAACCCTGGAAGGTGATGAAGATAATGCTTACAGGCCTGTTAAAGCGAGGTCTCCATCTTGTACTACTGTATCTCTCTTCCTTCTGGCTACTTACAGTCATAATGCTCCAAAGCCTCTGTTGTTAATAAACAAATGAGAATCGAAAGTTAAAATCACGTCTCACCACACTATTTGTGAAAACATACAGTCGAGCACATACCCCCTGAATATACACCCAGTAGAAAGGCAACTTGCTCTTCCTTTTGATTCCATCCTTTGCCAAGTGTTCTATACTATTTTACACTTTGTTCAGTATTTTCCTTTCCAGTGAAATCTTTCCATCAAATATTTATGTGTAAGTATCTCTTATGTTCAGATGAGCAATCGTGTAGCACAAGGAAGAAATTCCACTGAGGTGTTTGGATGCTTCACAGTATGGACAACTGAATTTTCAGTGGCTTGGCGGCATCACTTCAGGACAGAATTTCTTTCAGGGTGCAGTCCTAGCTTTAAAATGGACACTTCTCTAAACTGTCATTATGAGGAGACAGCAGAAAAATTACATTAATGTTGATATGATAAAATATTTTATGAATACAATATAGTCCTGATTACTAATCTGACTTCCCTTGGAACCCATAAAATACATAGACATTTACTGTGGGAACATTCTAGTTTAAATTTCAATGCAGAGTAAAGAAAAAGAGAATGATTCAGAAGACGGTATTTTTCTCATGAAGCACTAACTTACACGTGATTCAAATTTATTTTGCCCATTTATGTCTCCCCAAATCATGACTTAAATTATTTAATGTTGATCTTCTGGCTTTTAATCTACTTATTATTTATTTGCTCATATATGCAATCAACAAAGAACTATAGAGTTCCTACCATGTGCAAAGCCCTGTTCTAAGTATGGGTAAAAGGAAGAGAAGGAAAGAAAAATGAATTAAGTCCCTTTGCCTAAGGAGCCTCCAGTCGATTAGGAGCGAGACCCAACACACAAATAACTCTAAAAAATAAATATGGAGCTGGGAGCTCTACAGGAGTACAGGTCAAACAAGAAATGGTTAATCCAAGAGAGAAGTGGAAAGCATGGGACATACGTGTGCCTTAAATTATCCCATTTAGAAGGATGGATGGAAGGGAGTGTAAGAAAAAGGGGCAGAGAGGGAGGCTGGGCTGGACCACGGAGGGTCCTGAAGGCCCGTCTCAACACTTCAGGGCTGACAAAAGCTGAAGGTTATTTGTAGGGACTTGAAAGCTCAAATCTGGGTTTTAGGGATTTTAATCTGTCAGAATTATACAGAATGCAAATGGTTACAGACTGGAGACACTGGAACTGAGGATTTTTGTGCTCAATACTTAATTTTCCTTAGGTATGTATTGTTTCACCAACATTTGTGCCACGAAATGACATTGTTACCGACATAAATATTGGGGTTGACAGAGAATGAAGAGATGAAGCCTGAAGCCCAAGTCAACTGTTGAAAATCTAGTGGTTGTGTCAAAACCAAGGATACTGAAACATTTGCTGAGAATGCTTCAGATGGCTCTGTGAGGAGCAGGGTTTCCCCCACGTTTGGGATGTTCACTGTGGATGGAGAGGGCAAATTAGACCCACCATTCTTTTAATCCCATCACGCCGCACCATATGTTTGTAAATAGTGTTTTTGTTGTGAGCCTAATTGAGGGAGATTTAGCACTGTCCCCGGCCTATTTCTGACTCACTATTGTCTAAGATCTTGCATTCTCTGAAAAGTTGAAACAGAAAACTAGAGTAAATTACACATATCTGCTGCCTAAAGGATTTATGTTTTCCTTTTGTTTGTTCTTAAATACCATCATTCTACTCATCTGCTGACTGTTCAGTTGCAGGATGCAGGGCATCAAGCCAGATATCCTGTCCCGGTGCTCCCCTAACCTACTTTCGAAATTAACAGGGGTGGACGGAGAAGACGAAAGAGGCAGAGGAAGTTCTTCTGTTTTACTAAAGACCTCATCCAAAAATAAAGGAAAATGTTAGTGTAAATACCACTACAAAGAAAATTTCTGATTAGCCAGAAGCTTGCAGTGTTGTAAGGGGCGCTGAATCACTTACTCTTACCCAAGGAGAAATATAGACTGCATGGATTTCAATAGCACATTGAAGCGCTTGGTAATGGCACTAAATCTCAGCCTAATGTGCTGATGGAAGGGGCCCACCTGCCCTGTCACCCAGGGCTGGGTCTGAGTTAAAGCGTGTGACGACTTGCGGCTGGCCTCCTTCACCGGTGCTTATTATCCCTGGGACTCCTCCGTCTTGCGTTTGGCAACTATGCCCGTTCATCCCGTAGTCAACTAAGAAAGTAGACAAGGTTTGATTTAACTATAGATTCAGAGCAATCTGATCTTAATATTAATGTGCTGTATTTCACGTTCTGCCTATCAAGAGAGCTCTTCCTTCCTCCTTTCTTCCCTTTCACTGTTTTCCTTCTCTTTCCTCTCTCACTTCATGCTTCCTTCCCTCTTTCCCTCCCTCTCTTTACTCCTTTCATTCTTTTCCCTTCCCTCCCTTCCTTCCTTTCCCTCTTCATTCTTCTTTTCAAGGGGCAGCAAGTCACTTCATATTATGCATATTAAGAGAAATTAAAAGAGAAATCGTATTATGATCAGGAAAAAACGCACTGCCCTAAGTTAATAGTACATGTTGTCATCGGACTTACAATGTCGCAGGACACGTGGGTTCCCCTTAAGGCCCGGTGTGTAACTGTAGGTAGTTGGTGTTGGCATTCCTGATCAAGGAAATCTGTACTTTGAAGGCATAGGAGAAATCATGGTGTTTTTCCATCACACTAAGAACTGTAAACGAACCCTAGGCTTTTGTCCTGACATGGTGTTCCCACCATTGATGCCAATAAGTGGTTTTGTGGGTACCCATTTCTGTGACTAAAGCAGCTGGTGCTGAAGCATCAGCTATTTTGCCTTCTGTGCTGTGATTGTAACATATTCTCACGGCTTTTAGGACCAAAGAACTCTACCAAGAGCCATAGAGGAAACTCACCTGTGTATTAGTTTCTTAGGGCTGCTATAACAAATTACCATAAACTCAGGGGCTTAACACAACAAAAATGTGTTACCTCACATTTCTGGAGGCCAGGAGGCTGAAATCAAGATGTCGGCAGAGTTGGCTTCTTCCAGAGGCTCTGAAAGAAAAGCTGGTCTCTGTCTCCTAGCTTCTGGTGACTGCTGCAAGCCTTGGCCATCCTTGGCTCGTAGACTCATCACTCCATGCTTTGCCACCATCTTCACGTGGCTTTCCCTTCCATGTCTCTCTGTCTCAAATCTCCTCTCCTTTCTCTATAAAGACAACAATAATTGTATTTAGCCCCCCACCATTTGAGATTCAGGAGATCTCAAAATAAGATCAAAAAATAAGATCATCCTGGATTCATGGGGAGAGGGGGGCAAATTAAGTTAACTTATATTTCCAGTGACTCCAAAGTCAGATTTATAGGTATCAGCAGTTAAGACTTGGATATATCTTCTTAGAAGATAGAGTTCAACCCAGTGAAACAACAACAACAAAAAATATCAAAGGTTAAAATCTGTAAAGCCACTACAAAACCAAATCAACATTAAGCCAGTGGGAATGGAACTTTGAGCTCCAGGATTGATCTGAGACTTGTCATTAAACCACAGGAAAAACACACTCCTTTTATCCACAGACTTTTTGTCTAGAATGGTTTCTGTTGAGTTTTGTAAAGGGTGCTCTCCTTAAACACTGAGGTCTTGTTTATAATCATTCAGAAAGCCAACAGAGGAAAACACTGCTGCTGAGTTTCTTCCAATGTTTTACTTAAAAAATTAAAAATGACTGCAAGGAGAAAAACCATGTGGATGGCTTCACTAAAGATTACCTTGGGGTTAAGTACCATGCTCTATTAGCTCAGGCTTGCTTTCTCAGGAGACACAATTCAGAGAAAAGGCAAAAGTAGTACTGATTAAATCAATTTAGTGCTCTTAATACATAAAAGTCCAGTGGTCAGTTTGAAAAAAAAAAAAGAAAGTTGTCAGCTTCACTCTTTTGATCTACAACGAAAATCAAATGATAGCTTTCATTTAATCATCAGAAAGCCTTTGATAGGCCATAAATTTCTCTTGCTTCTAATATTAAGATCATGTTTTACCCCTGCCTCAGAGTGGGAAAAAGTATAAGCCAGTGGCTCTAATAGATTAGCCTTTTTCTGTAAGCAGACTGGCCGGCACACTTTTATAATTGCTGACAACTCTGTCTTTAGGGACACCTCTGTTTTGTTAACACTTCTGCACATTCGATCAAGGGAAAACCCACATCTACTTCCCGATACATTTTTTGTTATCTCAGATATTGACTCTGTATGTAGAGAAGTCCTTTGAAAAGCAAATATGCCAGGAAGATGGCTCTGTGAGCACATCTTGTCCTCAGTCTGAAGGAGTGGAGACAGTGGGTAAACATCTCAAGACCCTACGGCAAATAGCAACATAGGACCTCACCTTGAAATTGAATTCTTAGCATACGTATTCAAATGGGACTACAATAATGCAGGCAACTATAGTGGTTTTCACACCATTTGCCATTTGGGATGACCCAAGTCTCTGAGTCCATTCAACAGTGTGGGTTAACAGGAGCTGACTTCACCTTTTCACTTATCTCCAGAAATAACTCCACCTGCAACTGTCAGCCAGAAAATGGTTGAAACTTATGCTATAATGTTAACTCCTACGAAAAGGTGGCTTTTGAGATGGAGCAGTGCTCAAATTTTTGGACTCGAAAAACTGGCAGCAATTTGACAAGAACATGTAGTAGTTTGGCACTATGTTGACATGACTTCGATAAGAAAAACTTGTCAACTCTAACTCCTGGCTCTGTAGATATTTGGAGTTTCATATATCTGCACTCTCGGAAACACAGAATGGGACCCTCTACACACCCATGCAACTCTTGAATATATTTGTGGATCTAGCCACTAACACCTGTAAAAATACATAGGAAATATAAACCTTAATTGAAATATGTTCATCATGCTTAATTGAAACATGCTCCCAGGAAAGCAGAGGAGGTTTCGCCTATGTAAAAAATGGCAGAATAGACCCCGAAGGTAACACGATATTCTTCTATTGGTGGAATTTTTTATTTAATGAAACTGTAAGCCAAATATCTCATGTGCCTGGCTCATTAACAATACTTATTTTTTTATCAGAATTAATATTCTTCCCTATTTTCTTTGGAAATAGCAATATTGATGTTTATATGAAAGGCAAACAAATGACACAATCTTTTACATTTTCTAGTTTTTCACTGTGATATATTCATCCTCTAAAATTTCATGTTAGCACAACTAAAAACAAAGTGCTTCCACAGTTCATTTCAAGATAATATATTGCTCCATAAGAGCAAATGCAATGCAACTTGGGCTTCAGAACTGGAAGCTAAAGCAGTCTTTGTACACGAGCTCATTAGATCTTGAACAAGGCTCTTTTCGTAGGTCTCAGACCACTGATAAGTTATTAAAAGACACAATTTCCGTGCGAGTGGCAAAACTTTTCAAACACACAGATGCAGATAAAGATACAGACACAGATCTATTTCAATGCACTAACTTGTAATGTTTTGAAGGGAATATCCTCGGCAGCCAAGAGAAAATTACAAACATGCAATTCTAACTAAAAAAAAGAGAGAGAGAGAGAGAGACAAAGTGTACAAGAAAAAGAAAAGCTGACTCTTTAGAATTTAGTGGTTCAGTGAATGATAGACCTCACTCAGCAAAATCATGTATCTCTAACCTCCACCTGTTTACTTTGTCACTAAAGCATATTAATACATGTTTTTATATGTAATTATCCATATAATGTCTCAAAAATATTAGAAATTTTTAAGAAGGTAAGCTCAGTTTGAAAACTCTAAGTCGGTCAACTTCTTTGAAACTCTTGGTAGAAAAAGCTGAGCATAAGCATGAAATTATGAGTTACTGAACTGAACTATGGACTGAACAGTGAACTGGACTCTATACTATGTCCTTAAATTCCACTGATTTCTTGGTGTATGCCAAGTATACACATATAAGCTTATGAATCATCATAAAAATCCTTAGAAGTAGGTATCTTGCTGATTTTAAACAAGCAACCTGAAACTCAAGAGAAATTGGATTTCCCAATGTCACATTTTGAGTAATTAGTAGAATCTGCACTCTTAACCACAGCCTCCTAAAGATGATTCAAATTACTCGTGTATTTCCTAAAAGAATCACTTGCATATTATATACTCTATTTTCTATATTAAATTAAGCAAAAATAATTTTCTCTTGTTTAAATAGAAAAATGTAGTGAAAAATGGGAATTTTAAGTTATTGAAATATTTGAGCAATGTACACGAACACCAAGTACTAAATTGCAAGGATGACATTATACATATTTTCAGAGGAATAAGATCTTTCTGGAAGATCATAGATATTTAAGCATAAAAATACCATAGAGTGGCAACCAGGACAATTCTTGATTCAATGTGGAACGTTCTCTGCACAATCTGAATTTACTCATTAGTTGCTAAATATCCACTTTGCTTTGGAATGAGTAGATCTTTAAGCTAGATCTTAACTTTCAAGATATTTAACCTCCAAGCCCCTGAGAAGACCCTGTGAAAGTAATGCATAAAAGGAAGTAGTCCACAATCATCAATTTTTATGTTCTTCCTTCATCTAGTTCAAATAGCTCAGTCTTTGCCAAGTCTCTCCTACTCATTTTCTTTTATTTTTTTGCAATTGCTATAACTCTACTATTTTATTTTATTCATCAATCACACATATGGCTTTAAAAGTTTAGCTTTACCTAAAATATCTACTTTCCCCTCAGTCAGAAAGAGAAATCCTGAGTCGTAGCTGGATGCATGACTTTCCAGAATAAAGGAATTTCTTACATTTCTCAGCTTCCCTTGCAGCCAGGTAAGAGTTGGTGAGTTCTAGACAATGGAATGCAAATTGAAGTAAGGAGTCCATGATACCTTCTTTGTGTTTTCTCATAGTGTCTGAAGCTGGGGGACAGCCATCTCTGAACATGAAATGATCTTGGAAAAAGGCTTCCCAACAAGACAATCACCTAAAAAGAGGTGGTCCCTGCCACTGGGGACTATTCCAACCAAAATAAATTGCCTTCAGACTTCGGAACATAAGAGAAATATTTCTAGTGTGCTAATTTATGTTTTTAAAAATAATTTGCAGCCAACCAATTTATCTAAAACAGCATATAATTTACTATCACCTTTAATCTTTGTTGCTTCTAAAATACCACAACAAAGAGTAGCACAGGTTAGTGTTCGAGTTCTGGTAGCAGGTGTAAACAAACAGGTTGGGTGATCAGAACACTGCTACGTTTCAATTGCCTATGAATTTGCTGTCTGGCTTAACTTTCTTATGTACATGGTACAAAGTGATTTTTCTTTGTTCTGTTTAATATCTGACAAGGTCCAGTTCAACAGATTTTGTGGGTGAAAGGCTCTTTGAAATAGTTAAGTACCTGTGTCTCCTTACCCTACAAAGTTGTCTGAAATGGCACTTATGTCAACCACTGGAAATTAATTTGCATACAAGTCTACTGTTCTGTATTCTCAGGTGAGGGAGGTGGGGTAGAGATGTTTACTTGGTCAATCTTAAAGCTGCCAGGAGATCTTGGCGTCTTGAGGTTCTAAGCAGTTGCTGAGCTTACCTCAAGGAAGACCTCTCTCAGTAGAGGCAAGTCACTAACGGCACAGAGACAAATACTAAAGGGACAGTTTAGCCAGCTTTGCTACAGCCTTGAATGGAATTTGAATAGGGGAGCCTGTGATGCTTTATCTTGAAGCCATGACTGGTTATCTAGATAAACCGCTGCGAGTCAGACTCTACTCAAATGTTTAGTCAAATTCCATCCAACTGTATCTCTAGAAAGCCAGTCCTGTTTTTAGTCCAGATCAGACTACAGTAAACAATTTATTGAACTTTGTAAAATTCCAGATGAATTTTGTATCTAATTTCTCATATGATATAGCAAAAAAGAGTAATTGAGTGCTACCTAATTTTATATAGAATTTTAAGTACTTAAAAGTTTGAGTTTTGAGGTATTTATACTTAAAAGCCTTTGAAAAAAGTGGTTGAATAACTATTTCCTTCTTGGATGGAGAAACAAATTTTCCTTTAACTTAAAAAAAAAAAATCACATTTGGGAGGCAGCCACCAGGGACAGTTTCACTTGGAAAGAGACTTTTTGAGAAAGTTCCAAGTGACTGAGAAAAGAGAATTATAATGGAATTTGCTCCACAACTTTTATTCTGACAGAGGGGCTATTCATCCTATGGAATTCTTGTAAAATCACTGACCTGAACAATATGCTTCTGAGAATGTTTTCCTGCTTAGCTTATAAAGATATTATTATGTATCTATGATATAATCACTAGAAAATGCTCCCTCTGGGGCATTTGTTGTTTCTCTAATTATCATAGTTGATTGTGGAACTGATATCCCTGATGTGTGTAAAGGTATAATGGGAAAGTAGATATAATCTTTTATGCAAACTGTACTTTCTGTCTTCATACTAGTGTTATATATAACAATTTTGTCAATTAAAGGACATCCTATAAACAGATTATTTTAATTTAAAGGGCCAAAAATGATAATAGCAAGGGTACAGTGGTTCCTATAGTTATTTGCAATTTTGATGCCAAGACAAATCTATTTTCAACTATAAGCTCCAATATAAGTGAATTCTCTGGGACTCAGTCTCCTTTCTTGGCAGCAGAGCTGAAATACCACTCGTTTCAAAGGACTGTTTTGGGGATAAAGACAGATGACATGTGGAAAGGGTTGAACACGGACTCATTGCTATCTATTATTACAGTTATCTTAGAATCTGTAATTCTAAAGTCCAAAGCCATGAATGATAGAAATACGGATTTGTTTGGCATTGATTTTTCATTGTGAAACTGAGGAAAAGTAACTCAAGAAAGTTAACCGACTATGAAGAAATTGTACTCTTTGACTGTCAGATCTTTTCACTTATTCAAAGTATTTGGGAAGATGAGAGATTAGGTTAATGTAAAACAGCCATGAAACAAAAAATTCTTCACAGTTGGCTTTGGAATGTGTTTGTTTCTTACATTTGAAAATTGGTGTGTCTAGTGGTCTAGATATTCACTTCAGAGAAAATGATGAAGACATCCTGAGGAGATGAGGTTTGGGCAGAGAGAAAGATGCCTAACCCCCCTCCTGCCCCCTCCATCCAGTTTTTCCATCCAGCTCTTCTCTTAACACAATGCTAGAAAATGTCTGCTTTCTCTTAACTGACAAAAAAATCTTTGCTCTCTCAAAACATCCTTAAAGTAGGGAGGTGGCTAAATATTTGATCTTCAAAGGGCTTGTCTTCATGCGAACTAAGTAGAGGAAATTGAAATGTCTAAAAAGCTATAATTAAGCAGATTCCATACTAACTGCATTGAACTTGAAAGCAAGTTTATTATGGATAACCTAAACCTCTGATAAACCACCCAAGGACAATACTAATCAACCTCAGTGTGCTTTGAATACTATGAGGCATAGATCTGAATATGCCTTTAAAACAAAGCCTGCATCAATGATTTTATCATTTACTTAGAGGTATTAATTTATTAAGTGGGCATCTAAAAACTGATATAGTAATAATATTAAACTGGAAATTTTTTGAGAAAAAAATCACTTCTAAGAATTTCTTGAATTATTTGATTTTGGATGCAATATTTGATACATGATTTGAATCTAGGTAAATAAGGCCCATTAAAGTGTCCTTCAATGATGAAACTGTGAAGTATTTTTAAAGCCACACATGAATCTATGGCTAGTGAAAGTGAAGTAAGCTCTTCTTAACAATGGCATTTAGCAAAGCAAGGATGTTAAATCTAGTCTTCAGAAAATCCAGAGATGATAATATGATTGTGGGATGGTTTGGTTTGTTTCTAAGAATTAATTGCAGATCATATGTGTAATTAAAGGAAAAACAAATGAGCAAAGGGGAAAAAAAGAGTGAGAGGCAAACAAAGAAACAGACTCTTAACTAACTACAGAGAATAAACTGATGGATGCCAGGGGGGAGGGTGGATGGGGGATGAACTCTGAATAATGTATGCAAGTGTTAAATCACTGTCTTGTACACCTAAGGCTAACGTAAAACTGTACGTTAACTATACTGGAACTAAAATGAAAAACAACAACAACAAAAAAGGGATCAATTATAGAACGATTTAAAAGGAAAAAATGTTTCTAAAATATTTAAAAGAGAGTTTTAGAGAAACTTGATAATGTTTTTTTTGGTTGTTTGTTTGTTTTGTTTTTTTTTTTTTCTTAACATTCTAGCAAGAGTTTGGGTTGCCACATTAGATGAGTATTATGTGGATGACTGTCCTGGGTCAGACATTGGATTATATAAAGTTAAACATGTTTCATTCTGCATTAGTTACCTGTTGCTATATAATACATTTTTCCAAAATTCAGCAGCCTTGCTGGGTGGTTCTGGTTCAAAGTCTCTCATAGGCTGCAGTCAAGGTGCCATGTAGGACTACAAACATCTGAAAGCCAGACCGGGGCTGGAGGATCCACTCCCACGAAGGCTGTTGGAGGGAGGCCTTAGTTCTTTGCCACTTGGCCTTCTTTGACACATGGCAACTAGTTATGGGTGGAGTCTGCATTTCCTTTTATGATCGAGTCTTCAGACTAGGAAAGCACACACTGGTACACCTGCCATCATCTAGTCATTAGAATCAGCCACTAAGTTTGGCCTGTATGCAACTGGAGGAGGGTAAACTCTGATACTTGAAGGGAGAACTATCAAAGGATTTGTGACTCCATTAAAACATATAGCCATATCACTGTAGAACTTCTCAGAGCCTTAAGTACTCTAAAGTGAATCCAATAGTGTCTGTACTGTTTCTCCAGCTTAGTTGACCACTAAACCCATTTTTGTGGATTATTTTGCAGAACTGGTGTTCCACAGAGACACTTTAGAAAACACTGGAGGCTTAACACTGCCATCACACACACACAAATACTTCTATAAGAAATATATAGTTGTCAGCTTTTAGTGCAGGCAATTCATTATTATCCTTGTGTTAGGTAACAGATTTCTAGGCCTTAGATAGACAACTTTAGTCAATGAGTACTTATTTCTGTCTTCTGTGCCAGGCACTGTGCTAACGAACACTTGGCTATTTAATGGTCCTTGTCCCTTATGAACCAATAAATGAGATACAATATAGAATACAGTGAAATAATAGCCAAGACATAGAGCATAAACTGTGCTTGCACACTTCTAAGTGCTTGGTACACATTAATTCATTTCATCTCCACAATACAATAACCCTGTGAGGTGGATCCCTCTTTTACAGATGAGGAAACTGAGACGGGGACAGGCTGCATCACATACTCAAGGTTATATAGCTACAAAACGCGAGAGTGGAGATTTACATTGAGGGCAGTCTGTCTCCCAAGATTAGCTCTTAGCATTATGAATACAGCGCCGTAAGTATTATGCTACCAGATACTTACAGGAAAGAAGATTGCAGACAGTCCTGACCCAGAGAACTAGAGGAAAATGTCACAGCAGTGGTGACATCACAGTCAGGCCTCAAAGGGTCAGCCAGATGGAAAAGGGAGAAAGGCAATACAGGGCCTCAGGACCCAGTGTCCCCCAAGACACTGTCCTATTCCTGAATTGTGGGTTTAGAGAACGCTATTGTGAGTCGACAACACCACGCGTGATACAGGGTTCTGGGGGACGAAGCTGAAAAGCTAATGGCAATTACCTGGGAAGTAAAATTCAGAACTAGAGTGTTATCTAGCTCACATGTGAAAATGTTTAATATTAACATTCACCTTTGCAAAGAGAGATTCTCAGAGCGAAGAATATCTGCTTCACATAGCCTGGAATATGGGGTGTGGTAGACACTGCAATGCGCCACCCAGAACCCCTTCCAGGGATGAAAGACTTCCTCTCCAGCTGCCGGGAGTGTTGCCAGCAGAGAGCCCTGAGCGGTCAGCCCCTCTCTGGGGATTGCATCCGCTGAAGAGAGCTGCCTCACCGAGGGCCATGACCCTTTCCTGGAATGCCGGCGTCCAGTGACTGGTCAGTGTTGGGATATAAAGCCCAATTCTGGAGAGCACGAAGGGCCACCCCGGCTTTTGAGGTCCCCACACCATCTGTTGCAGGCCCCGTGGAGGCTGCATCCCAGGTTGACTTCTCCCTCGGCCCAATCCTGCCATCATCTCTCCTCTTCTGCAGGAAGTGATCCCAAGAGACTCCATAATTAAACTCTTGAACTTCAACTCCATCTCAGGGTCTGCCTCCTGGAGAACCCAACCAGGGCCAGTCAGTACCAGGAATGGTTGAGAAAGTAGATGCTGCAATGGAGTTGGGCAGTTCTTGGCTGACCATCTGAATTCTTTCGCTGCAGTAGACAGTGCCCTCTGGTACAAGAACATAGTACCAGATAGTACCTGGTAACCTCTGGTACAAGGGCATAGTGCAATTGTGTTCACCACCTTTGCCAGTGGTGAACTGGGATGGTAAAACAGTGTCCAGTGGAATGGAAATCACCGATGGGTGTGGTGTAATAGGACTTTAAGAAATGGGAAAGAGTAACGATGAGGATGATGGGATCGGTTGGCTATACCCACGCTCAACTGACACTCTGGAAAAAACAATTATGACAAAGAACTAAGAGTGACTGACATTTAAAACCTAAGAGTGAAAGCCAGAGACAGGCTCCTTGGTAGCATAAAGAGCCTTTCGTCTCCCAGAGGGAAGGCAGAGAAAGCTGAAGGACAAACCAGGAGTTAATCATAACAGTAGCAGAGCTCAAAAGGTTAAGCTCCCAAACAAGACAGATCTGTTATGCCAATTTCAGGGCTCTGGAAGGAGAGGTTTGGGGTGGCAGGGGGAGACTGACCCTGGCACATGGACAGGACATCTGGATTGATGTACAGGAGAACATGAATTCCCAGATTCCCCTGAACCCATTGAGCCTGCACCTGGGGCCCTCTCCTCCTATTAAGGGCTAGCATTTTCCCTTGCTTGCTATGACGTCAATAGCTTAGATTCAGTCACAGTATAACCCAGCCAAAGACATACTGGGCCTGATAAGGGGAGAAGGGGTCTGCACCCTCAAAGAGCTGTTGAATAGGCAGGAGCTTATGAAGATGCACTGGTCTGGATTAGGTGAATGCTTGACGAAGGCTAGTGGAATGCAAGGCGGTATAACAGTTACTCTACCCAGAAATAGGATTTAACGACCCAGGCAAGAACCCTGGCAGATAGCACAAACACGCGACTGAGATGCCTCTTAAGAATTGAGCACACTCAGTGAGGTAATCGTGCCAGAGTTGCCATGGTAGACAGTGAGAGGTTTGAAAAGCTGAGAGAAATGGGCACACAGCAGCGGATAACCTACATAGGGCCAGAAAGCCACCAGAGGTCCTTCTGCTGAAACATGGGAGGAGCACCATTTGCCAGGCAACAAGGATATGGTGGTAAGGGGGGGCACCAGTATCTTTTTTTTTTTTTTAAAGATTTTATTTATTTACTTGACAGAAAGAGATCACAAGTAGGCAGAGAGGCAGGCAGAGAGACAGAGGGAAGCAGGCCCCCTGCTGAGCAGAGAGCCCGATGCGGGACTCGATCCCAGGACCCTGAGATCATGACCTGAGCCGAAGGCAGCGGCTTAACCCACTGAGCCACCCAGGCGCCCCGGCACCAGTATCTTTAAGGTCAGTAGTAACTGTCCTCTGTAAGCCATGGCTGGTGGTAGGAGAGGTCATCCCCAGTAACAATGGGAGTGGTAAGATCCCCTGCCCAAGAGAGACATAATTATGGTAAAGAGAGGCAAAGTCATAAAGGCAGACAGAGGGGGTCTATGCTCAGAGTAATATGGACATTGTTAATAGAACAGCGTCCCTAAGGGCAAAATAGATGGGCACTGAAGGAGGGTATTACTTAATCCATTAAACCAAAAGAGATTAAGGATGGATAACCAGGAGGCTGACGTCACTCATCCCAATATTTCTGAACCTGAGCCAATTTTGGACCTGTAACCTAAGAAGAGGCTAGGTTCCCAGGAAGAAGGACCCTGAAATACCACAGCAAGTGAACATAGTAATGATTCCACCGTCCTTCCCTAAAGAAACTTACGGCCATTTATTAGGGGAAAGGGACAATGCCACCCAGACACTCAAAGCATTTCCTTGGCTCCCTAAACTCATGGGATCACATGGGAGCTAAATAATAAACGGAATTCCGGCCTGGGTCTGGCTCCCAGTGAGTCCACTGGGATTGTGGACAAACCCGGTGGTCATTTCCCTGGCTCCCAAATGTGTGACTGAAATAGATATACTTTGTAGCTGATTGACCCCTCCATTGGTCCTGAGCCTGAGGAGGTCAGAGTTATCCAAGAGGCCAGGAATAGCCAAGTAGAAATCTCTGAAATTGTCCCTTCCCCTCAGCCAAAATAGTAAGTCAAAAACAATATTGCATCCCAGAGAAATGACAGGGAGGGAAAGAATGTTTGGGCTGTCTGTACATTTCCTATTGAGATCAATATGCTTCCTAGCTAGGTCACTTTTGGAACGGAACATCAAGTTTATGTCATCATGAAGGCCTCCAAACTGAAAAAATAATTTCTAATGATGATTTCATTATAGCCATTATAATCCAATTCTATTACGATGAAACTATTTGAAAAATCCACAAAACCTCTTAAAAAGGGGTTTTGCCTCTATGCTATCTCAGGTACTCTTAAAAACACATTCAACTAAAGAGTGCTTATACTGTTTGCTAATGGGAAAAAAAAAAAAACAAAACCCTTTTTTAAAAAACTGGTTTTGTCTGGGAGGAATGGCGGGCAAGATGGCGGCGCCCATGGGACTGTGCTGCTGGTCTAGGTGGTGGGGAGCTATCGTCACTGGACCTGGACAGCCTAGCCATCCTGACCCATGCCAGGTTTACTGGTGGCCCACTCAAGGTGCACAAGATCCCCGACCCCTGATGGAGCCCTTCAGGAACTCTGCCTGTCCTTGGGACCAACCATGAAGAGATCATTCGGTACCACACAAGATCATCACCCACCTTCGAAAAGAGAAGTACAATGCTGCTGATGATCTGTCAGCCCGACATGGGGCAGACAACCTGGCCTTCACGTCTCTGCTAGGGGAGAAGCCGCTCGTGGGGCTGCTACATACTTCTCGCATAGACACCAAGAACCAGGAGGATGTGACCCGGAAGTGGTATGCTGAAGCTCCACCGTCTCCACTCAACTTCTTCTTTCCTGGCGCCAGCAGTGCCAGTTCGCTGAGGAGCTGCTATTTTGGGAGCATTGGCTTGAGAACAAGGACGGACTGGAGAAGCAGCTGTACCTAGAGGCTCGGGAATGCCAGACCCCGCTGTCTCGGCACCTAGGCTCTCAGAAATTATTTTTTGGAGCTGTCCCAACTCTCCAGGACACCTTTGTCTTTGGCTCTGCTGCTCCAGGCAAAGCTGCCCCGTGGGAAGCTGCAGGCCCACCTTCGAGGGTTGCACAACCTCTGGGCTTACTGCACACACATCCTCTGCCTCCACTTCCCCCGAGATGGAGCTGAAGTGCCACTTCCAGGCCAGCCCTCAGTGGGCCGATACACTGAGGAGCAACCACACAGGCATGGGAACCAGATCCTATCCGTGCTGGTGGGACTGACAGCCATGCTAGCCTTGGGGTAGCCATGGGCCAGCCTTGCTCAGTCGTGTTGTCTCTATCCAACGGGTAACCCTGCCTGAGCCCCAGGCACATAGTCTTTGGGCACGGCTGAGGATGGCAAAGAGGAATGATTTGTCCTCACACTCTCAGGACTGATTTTTCCAGCATCATGCATTCCAGAGGCTCCAGTGTTTCCCCGTTGCTGGTATGGCTGGAAAAGGAATGCCACTCCCATAGTAAACCTGTCCACAAATGAAACACAATCTTCGTGAAGCGTGTGTATGTGTATGTGTGTAGAGATGGTATAGTAGCTCTATTAATTTCTTGGCCCTTAATGACTTCAGTTCCTAAAATAGGAAATCTAAGACTGACTTTCCAGAAAATAATAAAATGCATGCATTAGCCTTCTGTCCTTCCCTTTCTCTTTCTTATCTCATCAACCTTTTGTTTTCTCAACCGAACTTGCCTCCAGTAACTTTGTGTGATGTTTTAAGGACTATGGCAGAGAATCCAGAAAAACGAGACCAGATTATAGTGTTCAGCAATTGCTATGTTATCCTTTTCAGAGAGACTTTACTTTTTGTTGTTGTTTAGAAAGAGAGTTTTAAATGGGTAAAATTTAGGGAGAGCATGAGCTAATGGGAAGATTTTTTTTTTTTTTTTTTTTTTTTTTTTTTTTATGGGAAGATTTTTTGACATTTCAGTGGAGCAAGCTTCATGGGTCTTTTCTAAAAGGGGGACCTTCGTTCCTTGGAGTTTTGCTTCAGACAAGATGGCAATAGAGCATTGAAAGATTCCCAGGAATTACAAATTGTATCTTTTTCATATCCCTGCATACTTCCCACAACTAATGCATTGTTTGGCAGTAGGTGATGAAAAACACAGGGGTCTGGCAGTTGGTAAATAGTTCTGATCTCCCATGTATTCCCACAAATGTTCATGAGTTCTCCATATTCACCTGATCAGGGTAGACAAGGTCCTGCCCCATGTGACCTAGTCTCCATTCTGGGTGCCTTCCCAAATGGTTAAAGATGTAATAGGAACAGAGAACAGTTATTTAGGATTATTTACATATCAACTATTCTTGCTCTTAAAACACGAAAACAGAATGCCATGAAATTGACCCTTTTTGTTGTTGATGTGGTGTTATATATGTTTGAATGAAAACGGTTAATGCATGTGAATCACTTAGTTCTCAGCACTAGTAAAGACCTCTAAAAGAATCTGAACAAGACTGAATTATTACTATCATCATTACTATCATCTAAAAGATATTTTGATCACATACTACAGATCATAAAGCACCCACGTTTTGTGTGGTCAACACAGTGTTTTCAACTTTTTTTTTTCAATGTTTGCCATTTTTAGAATTAGGTGGTAATGGGGTACCAGGTGGATCAGTCGGTTAAGTGTCTGACTCTTGATTTCCACCCAGGTCATGATCTCAGGGTTGTGAGATTGAGATCGGGCTTTGTATGGGGCTTTGCACTGGGCATGGAGTCTGCTTAACATTCTCTCCCTCTCCCTCTCTCCCCGTTTTCCCTCTTTCAAAAAAATAATAATAATAATAAAAATTAATTGGTAGCATTTAAAATATCAGAACATTACAAAGGTTGGATGTTTGGCTGCTGAATCCACTTTCTCATGTGACACGGTCATCAGCACCAACTTGGGCTACTCTCCCATTTACCACACTCCTCTCTATCCTTTATTTGCCCCCCCCCCCCACTGAAGCAGGCCATTAGTAGCTATTTACAGCAGCGTTTGTGCTATAGTCTATTTTTGCAACTGCCTGATTTTCTTTTTCTTCTTTTTCTTTCTCGATGTTTCTAGTCCCTGTGGGCATTTCAGTTTGAATATCTATCAAAGAGGGCAATATTTGCAAATTGAAAGGGACATCACAGTGTTGTTATATCACTTTTTCACCTTCCCCTTCTTGTTTCTGTTACTGGACGATTGTTACTACCAACCCGTGTCCTTCTTTAGACAACATGGTCTGAGTGAGGGCTTTACCTTGGCAACACAACTCTCCTGGGAAGAGAGTGCGTGGCCTCTGTGTCCAGTAACCTGACAGAATTTCCTGGGCTTAGTCATTCTTGCAAATATAATTTCTGCTAGTGAGTGGAACAGACACGAGGCTGTTTCACAGAACCTGGGAGCTTTTACACTTGTTCTCAACCCATCCCCCAAAATAACCCCTCCACACTATAATTACATTTACATTCATGAAATTGAGTAAGTAAAAGTTGAAATTCCTTTTATCAAGAATTCTATGGCTGTGTATTCTGTACAGTTTGGAACAAAAAAAATGACTAGGCAATCCAGCAGGAATCGGTTGTCTAGTGTTCTGTAACTGAAAATAATTAGGTATTTTAATGTTCTCTTTTTAACTCCTTACTGTGTTAGCGTTTAGAGAGACTATGGTAAAAATCATATCCACTGTAACTTTTATAAATCAGTTTGCTTTTTCCTCTTTTTGGGAGTAAGATTTACCAATTAGTGAGAATGATAAGTTTAGCCCTCAACTCTTTGTGGAGTACATTAATATTTAATTCCCAAAGTTACCCTAAGATTTTTTTATTATTGTTTGTCCTCAGAAAGTCCCCATGCCAACAAATGTGACTTCATTCTTCTAACTAGCAACTGGTTCAAACACCGGAGATGTGTATGTATTCAGAAAATCTTCCAAAAATACCTTCGTAATTAGTGGACTGACTGATGACACATCAATGGGTTATCAGGAGAAACTGAACTTCTAGCTTTGTTTTCCACTGCTCTTCAGATTTGATTTCTGGAACCCTTCCCTCTTCATCCCTTCCCAAGAAGAAATACTGTCTAGCTTTTCCACTGGTCTTGGATAATAAGTGAATAGTCCTATATTTTGGCATTTAAAATGACCCAGTCACTAATCCTATGACTATTAGCCCATGGCACTATAAAAATCATTTTAATCCAATTTAAGGCTTTCCGTGTAGACTTTAGTTGAGCATGGGCACTGCTGTTTTTACCCCCTTTTCCTTACTTGCCTTCTTCCCTCTAGCTGCTGGTTCTGACCCCTGTAAGTTGGATCAAGGGATAGAGAAGATGACAGGAAGAGCTTTGACCAAACATTGATGGCCTAGGAAGGCAGAGGCTACAAGCAGATTCTTTTTCTCAGTCAAGGCTGTTGCTGGCTCCTCAGTTATCCTTCACCAGGGACCTCTGACTGCTACCACCATGGTCCACATCTGAGCTCCAAAAACACAACCTTTCCCTACCACACACTGAAAGTGAAGTTTGTCCTATCCCAGTCCTCCTTACTCTGTGATGAGACACAGTGTTGTGGCCACAGCTGCAGCCTTCATACTTCCTTCTTTGTGGGGGTCAAATCCCAGTCCTTATGTTTCCAAACTCTGGCCGGAGGGTAGGGGGTGGGGGGGGAGGGGAAGGTTGTGCCTGTGAGTCCCCTGAGACATCCCCTTGAAGCCTTTTTGTTGTGTGTGCTGAAGTACAATCCAACAATCTTTTTTCAAAGAAATTCTCTCCCCATCTTTTCCAGCCCAACTAGAAGGAGGTCATGCTGGCTCACTTGGGTTCATCCCCCGACCCTTGGCAAGTCCCACATGGGTGGCCTAGTAACTTATATTTTAATATAACGTACTTGGAACTGATCAGCTTATTCTTGGACTTTGGTACTTCCATCAAAACTGAAGCAGAATGACCCCAGTGTTATCATTTAGTTATATAGTCAATCCTCTTGACTTAGTCTCTGTGATGTGTTAGAGCTGCTTGTGAACCATGGCCATGATTAAAATTCAAATGCTATAAACCAACAATTAAATAAATTCGACATTTTTAAAAGGTAACAAAGACTCAATAGCTGCCATTTTCTAATTATTTCCTACCATCTTGTTATCTCTGCATTTGAGATTATTTGCTTATTGTAAATATGGTAAAAATAACACGGGGCAGGGTGTGACACTGCACATTTGGGGATGTCACTACGTAGCCAGAAATTAGCTATGGTGGGAGTATTTACACCAAGGAAATTGGCAAAGGTAACAAAATCAGGTGCCTTCCCCTTCCTCCATGGGTTCCTTAAACATTTACAATACACCACTGTTGAGGATACACTCTTCAAAGAGGTTAAAAACTAGCAAGATAGCAGGTGCAATCCAAACTAAGGCAGCTCATTTCAATATAAAAGGGCTACTTTGTAAGTGCTAACATTTCCCCAGGATCAATAGATTCAGCATGTTCAAACAAAGCCTGTGTCTCTCTCTCCAATGCTTGCAGTTCTTGGGAGATCAAATTGGTTCCTCTTCACAGGTATCCACCCTTAATACGTTTTCAAGTAAAAGTCTGAGATTAGACAAAGAAGCCCCTGCAGCTGCACATTCCTTGGCAGCCCACACCATAAATGCTTTTTGCAAAAATGCCTCACCCAACTTTTTAAACTGTTCTGGGCTGCATTTAATAGATGATGAAAATAATGACTTTTAAATATGCCACTGCACAATTAGGCCACTAAAGCAACTGAGACACTTTGAGAACCTTGAGCCTAGGAAATAAGACAAAAATACCCGCAGGAGAACAAAGAGGGAAAAAAGCAAAATGTCTACAGGAAAAAGATAGAACTTGGAGGTCAAAATTTGCATCTACATAGTCAAATTGAATAAACATGAATGACACTGTAAGAGAAACAGCCTCGCCTTTCTCATCCAATAGCATATATCTGAGCATTAAATAATCTTTTCATTTTGTTTTGCTCCAGCAGACTTCGAGGAAGAGCTAATGGCACCATTGTTTCTCAGAAGGCAGGAGAGGGTAGGGAATGCTCCTTCTCTAAAAGTGGAATCTTTTTCATAAATCTTAGAAGGAACTTGTTGACATGAGAGTTGTTGACTTTAAAGAAAATCATAAGAAAGCAAAATTATGAGACCTAAAGAACAGGATTGTTGTTGAATGGAAGCACCTTCTTTATGAACCTGACCTCTTCCTGCCTGACACGGTTCTGAGCTCCCCTAACTTTTCTATCTACCCCATGAGGAAGATTTCCCAACATATATGCTTATGACCATATCAATTATGGCCACCCACCCTTCAGATTGGGTGTCCCCCCTCCACTAGACTGGGGGTTACATATCACCTTTGAACACCACCTTTCAAAAATTACTTTCGATAGCACTTTATATCCAACAAAGGACATTCATGTACACCATTTCAGATAAGCCTCACAGCCACTCTGTCAGAGAGAAAAAACAGGTACCATTGGCTCTTCTTTATTTTATTTTTACTTTTTTCATCATGATGATCTCCATCCCCTATTTCTCCCATCTCCTTACCCACCTCCCCTCTAGTAACCATCAGTTTATTCTCTATAGTTAAGAATCTGTTTTTTGTTTGGTTTCTTTCTCTCTCTCTCTCTCTCTCTTTTTGTTTTACTGGTTTGTTTTGTTTCTTGAATTCAACATATGAGTGAGATCATAAGGTATTTGTCTTTCTCTGACTGACTTATTTCGCTTAACATTGTAGTCCCTAGTTCCATCTGTGTTGTTGTGAACGGCAAGATTTCATTCTTTTTTTATGGTGGGATAATATTTCATATATATATATTTCATATATATATGTGGCATATATATGTGTATACAGACACACATATATATACACACATCTTTTATATCCATTCATCTATAGATGGACACTTGGGTTGCCTCCATAGTTTGGCTATTGTAAATAATGTTTTAATAAACATAAGGGTAGATGTATCTCTTTGAATTGTGTTTTATTGGCTCCTCTTTAAAAAATGAATTGACCCAGCTCTCTGGGCTAATAGCTGATAGAACAGCACAGAGAATCTGATGCTCTTATCTCCTGATTCTGGGCGCAGCAAAGTCTAGTAGAAAGAGTATGCATTAGTTTTCTATGCTGTGTAACAAATCCCCACAAACGTCAGCTTAACCCAACATGCATTTGTGGTCTCACAGTTTCTGTAGGTCAGAAGTCCTGACGTGACAAATCTGGATTCTCTGTTTCCTGTCATAAGACTGAGGTCAAGATATGGGGCATGCTGTGGTTCTTACCTAGAGCTCAAGATTCTCTTCCAAGCTCATTCAGATTATTGGCAGAATTCAGTCACTTGAGGTTTTAGGACTGAGGTCTCTGTTTCTTCACAGACGTTGTGTGCAGCTCACTCTTGAGCAGCTGGAGACTGGCCTCACTGCTTCACGGGGTGGTCCACTCCCAACAACGGTAGTTTGCTTCCTCAGAGTCCGCAGGTAAATTTTCCTGACTTCTGTCAAGAGTCTCCAACCCCAGAATGTGATCATCAGAATGACTACCCCATCCTAAAGTCTCATGTTCCATCCCCACCTGAGGATGGGTTTATACAGAATGTGGAACTTCAGAGGACGGAGACTCTTGGGGGCCATCTTGGAATTCTGCCTATCACCAGGCATGAATCTCTGTGCACCAAGAGAACATCAACTTTTAACTCTGCACTTGCTGGCTTTGTGGTTTATCTGCTTTGAGCCTTGTGTTCCTCAAAATTAGGGCAATCCTGCTCAGAGAATTAATGGTGAGAAAAAGAAGCGCTTCCATCTGGACAGTATTTAACATACAAAACTCATTCACTGAATACTTTCTTCTGCTCTTGCCACTGCGTGCCTATGCATATACTGTTGGACGCAGGTCCGCCAAGTTAACTCAGTATTTCTTCCGTTATAATAGTTACAAAGCAGCATGTTGCAAACTATGACATTTGGCTTTGTGCATGGACAATGGAACACAGAAAGTCGAAAAAGATGACGAGCTCTTCTTCCTTATCCCACCCTAATGAGGATCTCCTCCATTAGATGCTCCTCGTGTTATCTCATTAACCCTAAAAACACTGTGCAGTAGGTATCACTATTCCCATTTAACAGGCTAGGAAACTGAGGCCCAATGCACACAGTGAGTAAGAGGCAGAATTCATGACTGTGGATCTCAGCCTGTAACAGGGTATCCAACGAAAGAGCCACTAAGAAACCAAGACATGAGTGTGTGTGTGTGTGTGTGTGTGTGTGTGTGTGTGTGTGTCTGAATCATCAGGAAAGAATGCAAAGAATTTCCCCTCCCCTCAGGGAGAAGGCTGGGCCCCTTTACCCTCAACAGAGAGTGCACAGATTTTAAAATGTTGCAAAGGGCCATCAATTACTATTGTGAGAGGAGAGGAACTGAAAGAATATTTTGTGAATAAGGACTCAAGAGAGAGGGACTGGAATTATTGAACGTGATCTGTTTCTGCCACTGTTTAGTGCTATTTTTAAGGTTCAAAATGATGCTTTTGGTGTCATTGATGGAATGTCATTATTTCCGTATCTTTTAAAACCTTTAAATATGAAACAAGATCAGTGACACTATTACTGAACTCTCAGCTAAAGAAAAACAAGAAAATGAAAACAAAACAAAACCTCGCTGAACCCACGTTCCTATCCAGAGGATGATTATTTCTAATCAAAAAGAAGATACACTCATTTAGAAATATTACTCCAAAGATCTCAAAAAGAAGAGGAGACTTAATAACTGACAAGACAGAATTTATGCTGCAAAAATAATTCTTACTTTAGTTTAAAGATTGTCTGAAAAAGGGGAATATGAACATAGCAGTCTTAAAATGGATGCAGGTAACATTCTGATGACATGGCCATCTATACTTAGAGAATGAAAGAAGGGGAACATGAACTAGAAATGTTTTCTTTGAAATAAAAGCTACATCTTTCTAGGAGCACAGTCTCTGTAAAAAGAAAAAGTGAAGTGTTCAAAGTATAGAATAAGAGATGGAAATCTTTGAAGCTGAAGGCTTCAGAGAAAACTATTTGGAGATAGATTATTACCATTTCTTCATCATTTCACCAACTGGTAGAAAGTCAGAAAGAGCTTTTCAGCAGCTGGCTCACTTAAATTTTATTTATAGAGGATTTAGCTCTGAAGAATAAGGAATATGTTGAATCTAAAAATTTTTTTTCAAAAAAATAAAAAGATTTCCATAGGCTGAAATAAGCATTTTCTTTCTTTCTTTTTTTTAAGATTTTATTTATTTATTTGACAGTGAGAGAGATCACAAGTAGGCAGAGAGGCGGGGGGGGGGGGGCAGTTTCCCTGCTGAGCAGAGAGCCCTTGTGGGGCTCAATTCCAGGACCCTGGGATCATGACCTGAGCCCAAGGCAGAGGCTTTAACCCACTGAGCCACCCAGGCACCCCAAGCATTTTCTAATAAGATAAAGGTTATAGTCCTTTGCTTGGAGACAAATATCTAACTCTGTAGGTAGGTAGAGATCAAACACTTGAGTTAGCAATAATATGCTGTAGGCAGATTGTGTTGTCTACCCATTTCCATTTTCCCTTCTTACTTTGTTTAATTAAAAAAAATTTATTGAGGTATAGTGGACACACAATATTATATTAGTTTCACTTCCCTTCTTCCTTAATAATAAAATCTGGATTTTATTTGGAATTACAATGTGCTTAACTAAGACTATATTTCTTACCCTCCTGTAAAGAAAAGTTTGGCCACTGAGATATAAATGGAATCCTTTGCAAATAGTTTTATGATATCTCTTTAAAGGGTATTGATTCATGTAGGAGGGATATCTCTTCTGCATCTCACCCTTCCTGTTCTCCTCTGGAACATAGATGTAATGGCTGGAGCTCTAGCCACCACATTGTGTCAATGATGATGGACATGAGTAAGGGTAGCAGAGAAGAGAATTAAGGAAACACTACATCCCAGATGACATCACAGAGCCTCTATACCATCCCTGAACTGCACTACTTCAGGACTTACTCTAGGCAAGAGAATAAACTCTTAATTAGCTGTCCCTCTAGTCTGGTACCTGTTAAAGCAGAGAACTTTCTGATACTGGTCAGCAATACCATGTGATTATGAAAACAGTCCAAATGATCTGAGACAGCATTCATAAATATTTTGTACCTGAATAAGAGTACACAAAATAACACAAACAAAACAACAGCAATGAAAACTGATGCCAAAATTTCCTTCTACCACAAGCTCCAAAAGAGAGGCAAAAGTTAATTTCTTCAAGGGCCCTGTAGGGGTATGATGCTGGACTGATGCAGAGTTCAGGAAAGAAAAACATATGCTTGAAGGGTAAAGGCAGAAAGGGCTGGTCCCGGGGCCGGTAGGTCTTGCAAGCCAGGAAGAGAGTGAAGAGGAACTTGCAGCGCCTTGGGGAGTTAGCAGTCCTAGAAGCAAATGTCTGCACAGTGCTCCGAGGAACGCAGGAACCCCAGGAGCAAAACTTTCATTCTAGTCTTGGCAAGTCTCTAATGAAAGGAAGAGAGAGTCTCCCATCTTTACAAGGACCACAGTAGACTTGGATCATGAAATTCTCCTGGGGACCTGTGATGTCCTGAAGAAAAAAGACAGATTCCTCAATCTCCAGGACCCACAAAATACCTCCGCCACCCCAACCTTACTCTTCTGTGACCCTACAGAGACAATAACAAAGAAAGAGTGATAGCGAGTAAGGACGTTTTCATCGGTATGGTGCAGGAAGGCTCAAATTTGATTTAGTACAGCAAAAGTATGTTCTTGCATCTGCGTGTGATGAAATAAAATCCATATTTTTACAGTGTGTTATTAAAAGAAGGGGGGGCAGTGAGAGTTCTGTTCAGCTTTGGCCACAGCATTTGATGAGTGACCAAGAGAGCGATGGGATGATGTACTAAATACAGCTGGCTGTCCCCAGTATTCTTCAGTCTTTCTTCTAAAGCAACTGTACTTCCAAGTTTTAACGGGGCACATGGCTCCCCAGAATCATCGCATTTCCCAGTCTCTCTTCCTTACAAGTGCAAGCATGTAACTAGGTTTGAGTCGATGAGATAGAAGTGGAAGTGGCAGTTTCTGGGCACCCTTCTAAGGGATAGTGCGCGTGAACGCACAGGTTCCCCCCCCTCGTCCGCCCGTCCCCCCACCCCCCACTCTAGCCTGCGGCTTTGCACTCGCTGCTGCTGCTCAGATTTGAAATGGAAGCTGTGTATAGAAGAACAGCAAGCTAGACGGAGCCTGGCTCTGTGGTATTCTGGAAGGCCATCCTAGATCACTCACTGGAAGTTTTAGACAGAGAAATATACTCACGCCTTGTTTAAACCATCACAGGTTAGGTTTTCAGTTACTTTGTAACAAAACCTAACTGTCACAGAGGCTTGGGGACTCCCAATCGTGTCAGAGTGTTTGAGGTGCTGAGTCTACTGAGCCTGATGGAGATGTCCCTCAAAGGAACTTTTAAAAAGCTGAAATTTAGTGCAGAAGAGAGAGAAGCCTTTATTCCATGTGGCTCTAAGGAAGAAATTCTAGAAAGACAAATATGGATAAAACATAGGACAAACTGCACTCACTTCGAATTGAAGTTAGGGTCTGACCTGGATACTGTCATTGGCTCTGTGATCTGATGTGACTCATTACTTTAATCAAACCATTCCTTGGACTAGAAGCTCAGTGAGGGCGGGGACACCCCCCTTCCCCCACCCCACCATAGACACAGACTTACCACAATGCTGGCCTCTAGCAGGTACTGGATACAAGTTTGGTTTGTGGGTAAAAGGACAAAGCAGAGTTAGAATGAGGTGTGAGCAGTCCTTGCAGGGTCAGAAGAATGAGCTTTGTGGACAGTCCTGCCCCTAGTAGCAAGCAGAATTTCATTGCTTTTTAAATTCAGTCCTTTTCTAGCTTTCAGCAGTGAATGCTGGCAAAAGTGACCATTATCACATAGCAGAAGAATGTATGGGACAGTAATGATTCTAGGGAAGAGACAGGGAAATTCTCCATTGGCTTTCTCCAATGTGTGTGTACATATGTAGAAATATTTAAGGAGGAATATACCAGGAAATATGGTATTGGACCTTCCTCACTACTGCTTTCAGAAATGTAGACATTTACCATATTTCTCTTATTTTCCTTCAGCCACATTTCAAGCCATGCCATCTTGATCCCATTCAGAAAATTTGAACTTTGCAAGTAAAACTATATCAGATGTTTTGCTCAAATTTTCTTTGTATTCCTTTTATCCCCAAAACTAATTCAGGTGTGCCCTGCTTTAAAAAGTCAAATATAGTATACTAGAACCTGAACTTGCAACATATAAATTAGAGGATGAGAATTTGCATTCCAAGGAGATCTTAAGTGTACCTTCTTGGGAGAAAAACAAACATTGAAACTAAAGCCACATCATTAGAATAAAATCAAAGTATCTCTGAAATTACAGGCAAACCAAGAAGAAAAAACTATTTTAAGGACACAAATCACTTGAGACATCCTTGTGATTAGGACGTTCATTGCAAATAGAAGTGATTAGATATCTCTAGAGTCTGACAACAAAAATCGATGACAGAACTACTGTGTGTGTGTGTTTTAAGATTTTATTTGTTTATTTAACAGAGAGAGAGTGAGAGAGCACAAGTGGGGGAGTAACAGAGGGAGAAGCAGGCTCCCTGTTGAGCAGGAAGCCCACTATCGAACTCGATCCCAGGACCCCAGGATCATGACCTGAGCTGCAGGCAGGTGCTTTACCGACTGAGCCACCAGGCATCCGTAGATAGAACTATTGTACAAAGAAACCTCACCCTACATTATATTGTAGGGAAATTATGATTTTTAAATAAAATGTATGTATAGAAAATAATCACTGTAACAACACAGTATTTTCCGTGATGCTTTTTATAAAAGATCCCTTTGAAACAGATATTTGGTACTAGATCACTCATTCCTTCACTCACTTAGTAAGCATGACTTAAAGCCCTCTGCTCACCCGCCCCCCAGGATAATTGCTGAGCATCCGAAGAATAAGTCATGGAGGTACCTATATTGTTCATTCATAGGCAAGGGATCATAATAGATTATAGTGAGTGTAAAAAACTATTGCCAACCGGAAAATAAGCTTTCCAGAGAGGAGCTGTGGCTTTAGGCCCCCTCCTGTTCCTTGAGAATAGAGGGAATTGATTCATGGTCCTCTGTATTACTTCCTGCCGGTTACATCAGGGTGGGCAGGTGGGGCTCGAAGAACAATCACAGTCCCTCTGGGTTTTCACTGTATTCTACAGCAGCCATGTTGACTGTTGACTTTGGGAGAGCTTTTCCCTCTGGGTTATGCTTGGCTTCAGTAGAGGATCTGGAAAGGAATAAGAAAGAGCAGCTTGCTTTTTTTTCGTTTTTTGGTTGTTTGTTTTGTTTTGTTTTGTTTTTTTACTTCGGATGTATGATTTCCACAGAGAGAAGAGGAGGATCTTATCCAAAAGTTGGAAGGACCTGAAGACCAAAAATGGCTACCATTGAATGGTTTGTCCGAGAGAAACTTTCCTTACTTTCCTTATACTAGATTAGAGATAGCAACTGGAAACCAATATTCCCTGATTACCTCCTATGTGTTGGGCATTGTACTGGGAAAACTTACAAAAAACGTTCTACAAGGTGTCCATGACGTGAATAACACCACATTCTTATCGATAAAATAAATTGTAGATTAAACCACGTGTCAAAGTCTCAGAGTAAGAAAATGGCAGAACCAGATTAGGAACTCTGTATTTCCCTGAAATTGAACATAAACTTTCTGTTTCCAAAACTGTAGAAAAAGACTGCTTTCTCCTCCATAATTCTGGAAGTTGTAGCTGCCTGGAGGGACACTGTATGTCTTTTCATGTGTTCCTAATCCAAGGAGAATTTCTCTAGAGTAAGATCTTCAGACTGAGACCCAACTGATGAATAGGATATATAGAGGAACGGGTACAGCTGGAAGATATTAAAGTTTTGTTCAGGGAAGAGTGGGAAAGAGAGATGGAGCATCTGCCACCCTAAGAGAACACCACTCCGGAGTGAGCTTCCTACGGAGAACAGGCGGTCAGCATGTGGGAGATGTGAGGCAATGTGGCCCGGTAAGCCGGGGAGACCGACCTTGTCCTAGTGGAGTGTGGATAGGAAGTAGAGTACCTCGGTCTGACTGATGAGTTTGGAAGGAGAAGCTGGGCATGCCTTGACCAGACCTTCCTCTTCCTTTCATTTTTAGGTTCTACTGATCTGTGAGAAGACAGCATATTTTTTCTTCACGTTACAAGGTTCATAGGAGCAGGTCCCCTCTTGGGGGAGGAGCTACGGATGCCAAATGTCCACTGTGACTGGGTTGGTAAATCTGTCTCATTCTGGAAGCCAACTTGCTGCTAGAGAAAACATTCACCATTATCTGCTTCATCCACAAGAATATATTTTGTATTCTTATCTGCCTTACGCTTTTGTCCAGAATTATGTGAGAGAAAGCAAGTATAGTATTGACTGGGACCCCCTCAAATTTCAACCAGGTAAACAGAAGGAGAAGGAAGGGCCCAGGGGATATAATAGGTATCACAGACAAGAAGAATTTGGACCCACACAACTGAGCTGTGGTGCTGGCAAGAGACATTTCAGTTGGAGGACCAGGAAAGTATGCAGTCTGTATCAGCTGAAACTTCTTTTTTGGAGAGACTGGTTCTGCACGAAGGGCCACCCCAACTTCAGCCAAGTAGCAATCAGGCTCAGCCTATGCAAAAAGGAAGCAGGAAGGTTTTGGATTTGCCAGGTTTTGCTCCAAGCTTAAGGAGACACATTCTTTTCTTTTTAAATTCATTTTATTCTACTCCCAGAAGACCAAGCAGAAGAAAATACTGTTTGTTTCTATCCTAGGTTTTTAGCCAGAGAATGCAGAATCTATCTGGATCACACAGAGGCCGGTTCTCCGAAGCATCCCCATTACAAGGGGATTTGAAATCACAGCGCTAGCTACTGACCGAATATTTGGCACTGTCCCTATGTATAAAATGAGGTGACATAAAGGAGTGTGGCTGGCCCAGGAATTCGGGAGCCTGTTCCCTCTTCTTTGGGTCCGTGGACCAGGGAAGAAAAAGGATTTCCTTTCTCGGGTTTAGAATAAATGTTTTTCTCACAACCACGTTCAAGTAGATATATATACACATACATACACATATTACTTTTTCAAATTCCATGAATTGCATACACTCATTATAGAAAAATGGTTAGTTGAATGAAGAAAAAGTAAACATTTTTTAAATTCCCAAAGTATTGGCTGCAATAATGAGAAATCCAGACGAAGCAGGATGAGGGTAGTATAGCAGCTATAAACCTTCAGGGAATCAGACTCTTTTCTATCTTTCCCTCTCACCATACTTACCGTGAAAGCCTTTGCCTCATAACTGGGGCCTCACAGCTGCAAGATGGTTGCTGTAGCTCTAGGCCTCATATCCTTCTAAGGCAGGGCAGTAACCCTATATCAGGAAAATAAAAGGTTTGTTTTTTTGTTTTGTTTTGTTTTGTTTTTTAAAGAAACACTCACTTTAGATTTCACTGGCCAGCACTTTTCACATGGACTCTTAACGGCAAGGAAATACAAGAAAGGGGGTATTTTTGGCTGGGCCCATGACTCCCCCAGTGAAATCATGGAGGTTTGGTTGGTAAGGCAGAAGAAGAAATAGTTACTAAGTAGGAAAGTTGGTTTTTCTTCCAGTCTTGGCTCAGCCCACCTCCTGCCTCTATTTCCTTTCCTACGTCTGGTAGCATCTGTAGCCCAGGCCATCCTCTTAGTAACCCCTGTGCTGTTCTGCCCCCCAGGCTGGCGCACCAAGGCTTTCTCTAATTTTACATCTGGCTGACAAAATGAGAATTTCCATCTTTTCTAGTTACGGATCCAGCTGAGACCATTACACCTTCTGCAAGCATGTATGTAAATGTTCCCTACCATTTCATAACCTGTTCTTTTCTCTTAATGATGTACTTATCAACAGGAGCTTGGCAGCAGATGCAGTTAATTGCATCTCAGCTGCACAGCCTGCTTCCTTGATTCGTTCTATAAATATATGCCAAGCAGTATTGAAGATGCTGGGGATAGACAGTGAACAAAACTCACAGTGAACAAATGCTACACATTGTATCAGATGATGATGAGCATGCAGGAGAAAAATAAAGCAGGGTGAATGAGTTAGGAAGTGTCAGGAAGGAGAGGGGTCCTTTGTTATACATGCAACTGTCAGGGAAGGTTACACCGAAAAGCAGAGACCTGAAATAAGAAAGAGAGCCAGCCAATCATGTGCATTTTTGGAAATTTTTCAGACAGTGAGCACAGCACATGCAAAGGCCCTGACGTGGGAGATGTGTGGCATATTTGAGGAACACACCAGGACCTTTGTAACTGAGCCAGGTGAACATATTCAGAGACAATACTGGAAGTTCTGATATAGTCAGAAGAGCATATTTTCATTAGTCACACAGTATTAAATCAATTTGTTAGACACTCAAGTAAGTTGCTTCTAATTTTTCATATTTATAACTGACTGTTTTTACAGGTCCTGGGCCACTGACCAAAATTCAATGATACCTACATTAAAATAATAATTGACCAGTTTTGTTTTTCGAGACAAATTCTTAAGCACAGCTCACCTTTTCTAAAATAATGAACAAGGGTGGAAAATAATGCTAAAACATCACTTCGTTTATGAAAAAAACAAACATAAAAATGTGCTTCCTATCTTGCTGAGGTGAATATGGGAGAATAGCAAGGGATAGAGGAAGTAAAGGGGAAATAGGAAGAAGGAAGTAGAGAAACATAGGGGGGAAAGAGTGAAGTCTCCAGAAGTAGAAGGGGAGCTGCCAGTTCTCTGTCTTTGCATGACAAATTGCCTTAAATTGGCAATGTGGAACAACTACCATTTTATTCAACTCATGAGTCTGTGGGTGAGGAGCTTGGGCTTCCCCACAACATGGCACTCTTGGCGTAGCTGTTGCATGGTGGCTCCCTTTTGAGAGGCCAGGGTGGGGGTCCTTTTACAGGCTAGGCCTGGAACTTAGAAAGCATTACTTCTACCCCATGCTGTGGGCAGCTCAGTTAGAGGCCAGCCCCGAACCAACTGGAAGGGAAATAGGCCTCATAGCCACATGACAAATTAGGCCAAACTTGGGGTCATCATGGCCGTACTCCTGAGATGTCTCTTTGAACTCCTCAGCTACGTATCATAGATGGTTTTTCCTTCCCTAGATCTTGAAAAACTGCCTTTAGTAAATAATAAATTACAGATTTCCTCTGTAGTCTTTAGAAAAACACCATCCTGCAAAACTTGTTTGTGTTTTGCTCTTTCTTGTTGATAGGCTGAGGGTTTTTTTGTGTGTCTGTGTATGTATCATAGAGTAAGCTCATATGTATGGCCTCATAAGTATAACTTCTCCAAGGTAACAATTTATGCCAGGAGAGTCGAAGGGAATGTTGATTGTATATATTTCACTACCTGTGCACTTCCTAAAAGAAGGGTGGTTTGATAAACTATTATTGTGAAGCCGTTCTGTTGGGGGGTACTTATTCCAAAGCTGCATTAGCTAATTCCCTCCAGATTCCAAGATTTAGGTCGTCTGGTTCCACTGATTTGTGTATGTTCAGATTTTTCAAGTATTCCTTTACCTGCATTGACAGAGCATATATTTGACAGAATAATATTAAAAAATATAAGATGGCAAGCAGATGGCCAGAATCTTGACTAGAAAGAGATCTTACTGAAAATGGTTTGTGAATGCAGACCCTGCTTTTGTTTATGGGAATGTCCTTTTAAATATTTGGTTTGATCACCAATGCAGTTCTTGAAAGATCCCAGTGCCTGCAGAAATATGCTGGCTGATATCCTCTACCTGGAGTAAGATGGGGGAAGAAACGAAAGGAGACTTTTTCTATAACTCCTTGCTGCCAGATGTCCGCATTGCTACCTAAGTTGTGCAGGTGAAAAAACCCTTTCCTGATCCTCTATGCCTGATGTAGCTCCTTTTTCATTAAAAAAAAAAAAAAAAAAAAAAAAAGGAGTGAATTCAATCCAGTGAAAAAAGAGGAGGTGAGAGAAGAAATAAATGGAAAGAAAAAGACTCATACAAAGAAGAATTTCCAGGGAATTTCAAGTTGGTTGCTTTTTTATTAGGAAGGCAGATTGTTGAGGATTCAAGGCCCTGCTCTGATAACTGAAATGAGAAAACTAACACTTCAACATTTGAAGAATGGAAACCTCTATTTAAAACCCTGGACACGTTGTACAAGACGCACAGGGAAACTTGGTAGAGTGATATTTGAACTTTTTCTACAGACTTTTCATCCTGGATGCCAGTGTCCCATTAACAGAAAAGAACATAGATCAATATTTTGGGAGCGACATCTAGTTGCTTTCATTATCCAGATAGTCAATTCTAGTGGCCTGTTGCCATCAACCTCTGGCTGTCATCACTGAAAACGCTGGTGAAGTAGGGTTGGCCCAGTCATTGGAACATCAGAGCCTACATTCTGATTTACAGTCTTTGGAGCTCCATTCCAATGGCTAAGGTATATGGGCAGGGTGAGGGCAATGAATCAAGCCTGGAAATTGCTTATATCTATTACCAGCTCTTTGCTGCTGAATATTTTATGATGGTTGAATGTTTGGGGAGGGTGGACCTTTTATATTTAACACACATAATCTTTTTTGTCTCATACCAGGATACAACCCAGGTACAGTAGCACCATCAGACTCTAACAGCTATGTACCATGTTCCAACCTCAGGCATATTTCCTCTTTCCTTGTGGCCTTAAGCATTTTTACACGTTTCCTTACATATACACTTCTTCTCTCTCCCTTCTTGCCATACACAGACTAGTTCTATATTTTTATCTCCTACTAGGATTTATGAGCCATTTTAGTGATTCAAATGAAGCTTTGGGGAGCTTGGGTGGCTCAGTCAGATAAGCGGCTGACATTTAATATTGGCCCAGGTCATGATCTCAGGGTCCTGGGATCGAATCCCATGAATGATCTCCAGATCCTGGGATGGAACCCCACGTCAGGCTCTGCACTCAGCGGGGAGTCTGCTTCTCCCTCTCCTTCTGCTACTCCCTCTACTCATGCCCTCTTTTTCTCTTTCTTTCAAATCGTCTTTAAAAAATAAAATAAATAAATAAAATGAAGGCTTATTTTTAATTATATCACATTGAAATGTTCAATAACTAAAAAGATCCTTCACATTCTCTAAAAAGACACCTTAAGAGATTCTCCCCTTTATATACAGGGTGCACCAATTTATTATTCTAAAACTATAGGGTTGGACTGGATGGCAGAAGCTTCATCCACCTGCTTCTAGATGAGATTGTTTTTGGCAGTGCAGGCAAGTGGGTCTTTCTTGGGAGAAAGAAGATGATTTTACAAGAAGTAGACCAGTGTGGAAAATCAGCCAAATAGTAAATCATTGACTGCCAGTTCATTAAAGAGTCAGTCTGCTGAAAGACCAAGTTTTCAGTATTATTGTTTCACCAAACACTTGTTGGGGCGCCTGGGTGGCTCAGTGGTTTAAGCCTCTGCCTTCGGCTCAGGTCATGATCTCAGGGTCCTGGGATCGAGCCCCGCATCAGGCTCTCTGCTCAGTGGGGAGCCTGTTTCTCCCTCTCTCTCTGCTTGCCTCTCTGCCTACTTGTGACCTCTCTCTCTGTCAAATAAATAAATAAAATATTTAAAACAAAACAAAACAAAACAAAACAAAACAAAAAAACACTTGTTGCTTTGTGGTTGTTAACACAATTACCTGAAAAAATTCCAAGCTTGATACTATTGGACATCATCACACCTGCATCTTCATAGTCTCATTATATCACATGCACACAGAGTCTTCCCACCATCTGTGTAGAAAAAAAACAGTCCTGTGAATTGCCTATAATCCAACTCCTTCCTCTCCCCATCAAGAAAGAAAATTTGTAAATTATGAGAAGTAGGAAAAGCAGTAGGCTGGGTGGAAAATATACTGGAAGATAAAAACCATACCACTTTAAAAAATCATGGAGACTGGTGACATGCCTCATTCCAGCATGTTTAAAAGTCCAAGAAATGATCTCTCCCCAAAGTAAGCTATACTGAGCAGACTGACTGAAACACAAAGTCCCCCTTTATTACTGGTCAAAAAAAATTATGAATCATTATGTGAGCAAAGTGGTCATTGGTCCAATTGATTTATTGACAAATTGTTATGTGAAAGAAAAGTTAATGGATTCATCAAGAACAATTATAGAAGTACTCTTTTAAAACAATTCTAGAACTTGTAAATTTTCTCCTCAGAATTTTCTTGTCTACAAGTCTAAGTTCAAGTAATTATTTTTTATTCTCAGTAGATATAGCAATGAGCTAATTAAAACAGTAAAGTCATTCATCAATAAATACTTTTTAAGTACCTACCAAAAAATATTTCATTAGGCACTGATGGGTGAAGAAAAGAGAGGAAATACTAAAGAAATAGGTGACAAAAATTCTTCTCTTTATTGAGTCAGAAGATAAAATATTTATATATTGGCTGACTAGAGAACAATTACAAAACATCCCGTCAGTATGTTCACAACGGTGCTGTGTGACTGTAATGTGCAAATAGCTCTGACCTCCTGGTGGGTGGTGCCCACAATCCATCCCCAAGGTCCACACATGAAAACAAATCTTTTCTCCTCTGGCAGCACATCTTTTCTCCTTCCAAGGTAAGACCTCTTTCCAATTTTCAAATCATAAGATGTTTATCTCCCCATGCAAACCACTCTCAACCCTACAGGAGTTCTTACACATTCTATTGTTTTACTCACACAAGTATATTTTGATATTAAATTGAATTCAGTCTTTGTATTTCCTAGCATGGATGCTTGAAAATAAACCAAGATAATATTTTTTAAATATTTGTGCATGATGACTTTAAGGAATACAAGGATTAGATGCTTGTAAACATCCACTTTTGACGTCCTTCTTGTATTCAGAGAAAGTTTGGCCCAAGTTAAAAGACTAGATGACTAACCAGTGAGCCAAATGAGGATCTACAGAGACTATAGAAGGCTTGAAAAATACTGTAATTTCAGTTAACTAACTGGAATTAACATAAAAACTTTTTTTAAAATACTCTAATTTCAAAGGATGAGTTTTCTAATTAAAATGCAACCAAAGTTCCCACAGATGTGAAAAGGAATCTAGCTGGCGTTAGATCCCAAGGATTTGGGACTCTGACATACATAATTTTTAAGACATGCACCTTAATTACTTGGAAATAGCTTAAAAAATAACCCAAACATCATAAGAGTTCCCAAGGCACAGGAAGAATGTCCAAGAACCAATGGGCGCCATCTTCCAAGAAAGAGACCACGTTTCTTCTATTGTTTCATGCAGAGGGGTGAGTAAGATTGGCGGTCAATAAATACATTAATAAAACGTTCACATAATTACAAGCTTCCATGACTGGAGGGAGTTTTCATTGAAGATGTGAATAATATTTTATAAACCCCGACAAGCAAAACGGTACAATTATGTAGATAGATTTCTCTCACATGCTTGTTGATGTCAATATAATCGCATATGGCTCACTTCCATGTATTCAGCCTTAACCGTCTTTAGAGACTCTTCAAGATTTAACTAACATGCTGGATGCGCAGTTTGCTATATCTGAGCATCAGCATAGTAAGAATCAACAAAACAGAAATGACTGTTTTTAACATACCCATTGTATTCCAAGTCCACATCTGCTTTCTTGGTCCTATCTCTCTCTCTATCTCTCTTTCTAAAGCTGAATTTTTAAATCCTTGAAGTGCAGGGTTGCAAATGTCTTTAAAGACATTCTAGTCCAGACATCCAAGTCCAAATTCCTCCACATTCTAGTCTAGACACAGAGATTCATTGCTGGACTGAAACACCCATACGTTTTGTTTTGTTCTGCCTAAAGCAGGGGTCAGCAAACTGTTTCTGTAAAGGGTCAGAAAGTAAACATTTTTAGGTTCTGTGGGCCATACAGGCTCTGTTGCAATTATTTCACTCACTTTTATAGTGCAAAAACAGCCACAGATGATATATAAAGGAGCAAGTGTGGTTGTGTGCCATTAAAACTCTATTTATAAAAATAGGCAGTGGGTCAGATTTGGTCGAGCCCTGGACTAAATAATTTGCTATGGGGTATGAGATGAATGAAAAAAAAAAGCCAAAATAATATGAATAAAATATTCATAATAGTAATAAAACTATCCCTGATTTTTCAGTCCGGATGATCCAAAATTTAGAAAATAAATTCATCTTCTTACTAAACATGTCTGCTGGGCACTATTAAGTAAAAATCACCTCTTCCCATCCCTCCCTTCTTGTCAACCCAAAATGGAGGTAAAAAAAGAGAAGCTAGCAGACATTCATTGCAATTACCTTACTATATCCCAGTTGTTCTTAAGGTTGACATTATTTTTAAATGAAATGAGGCAAGATTGATAGAGCAAGGATGTTATAATCTTGTCTTAAGAGGATGTTACCAACCACAGGCAGATAAAAGGGGTGATACAGGAACGTAGGATGAAGAAGTAAAGACAGAGCTCAACTCCAAATAGAAGATCATGGAGTGAAGCTGATTCTGCAAAGGAGGGGAGGCATGGCCTTGTGTAACTCACATCGGCTTTGGACTCAGAACCATACAGATTTGAATGGTTTCTGCAGTTCAGTGATTTTGAAACTTTTTTTTTTTTGAGCCTCCATTGCTTCATCTATAAAATGGGAAATATAATACTAATATTTTCAGGATAGTTATAAGGTTTACATTAATAAGATCTGTGAAGTTTTGTTTGTTTTTTAAGATTTTATTTACTTGACCGACTGACAGAGCGGTCATACAAACAGAGGGAGCAGTAGGCAGAGGGAGAAACCGGCTCCCTGCTGAGCGAGGAGCCCAATGCTGGACCGGATCCCAGGACGCTGGGATCATAACCTGAACCATTCAGGTGTCCTGTTCTGTGAAGCTTCTAGCACAGTATCTGGCACACAAGAAGCACTAACATTCGATACCAAGGGAATAATGAATGCTCTCTTATAAAATTTTATCAACTGACCACCATTTAGAAAAATCTGCAACCTCTGGGACAAAAGCCTAAACTTTCAGAAAGCGTTTTGCTTCCGTATTTCCAGGGGAAAGTGTCAATGGCTTGCAACTTACTAAATAACAGTACAATCAAGAATTTATAGAAAAGCATCGAACCTGGCAGGGAAGTTACCAGTTTTATTTTCCCAACAGGCTTTTGGTTATTCAATCAAGTCTGGGGCCAAGTTTAGTCTCTTAGGTTTCTCAAGTGTGAACTCAGGGACTCAAGAAATGGAGATTCCAAAATACAGTGTAGTTGTATGCTAACCAGGTCCTTGAATGATTAGCAAGGAGAGAAAAGTCCAACTTGTTTCCCTTTTAACACAGCCCTAAGACCACCCAAGAGCCTGAGATGCTCAAGAAAGCAGCGGCATGTTTATATAGGAATGTGAGCTGTATGGAACATGGAACACCTGTGCTCTGTGGTCTTCACAGCCCCAATTAGCTTCTGGAAAGAATTTGGGGTAGAAATCCTTAATGGGATGCCTCAGAAAGTGCGTCAGTTCTGAGCACTGAATTTATTTCTTCAGTTCTGCTGGCTTACTGTATGTAAGACATATTCATTAACAACTGTTTCGTTACCCAAGTGAGTACCATAAAAGACTCCTTGACATTCAGAAAAAAAAAAAAAGAATTTATTTATAACAAGAACTTATAGTGTTGGTTCAGGAAACTGCCTTGGGGCTTAATATGACAAAAGAATTTCAAAATCTAGAACCATTCAAACAAGGAATGGGCTGTCCTGAAGGATAGCCAATCTCCATGGTTAGAAGTGATGATCCATTAGTGATACTGTGGGCAGCATTCCTCCAAGGAAAGGAAGAAAGATTTGACTCAATTATTTTAATCTTAACCTGTTTCCTTAACAAGCATTTTAGAGCACCTAATATGAACAGGCACTTTTTAAAGTTCTGGAACTCTGATAAAGGTTAAGGACATAAAGATAAACATGAGGACGTTTTGCCATTAAAGGACTTAAAGACGGGAAGACAGACAAGTAGTCAATGATTACAAGAGTACAAATGTTACAACAGAGAAATGTACAAAGGTGGGGGCAGCTATCCTTGCAAGTAATGATGAGGGAGGTTTTCCTGGAGTAAGGTGACCCTGGGACTCAAAGGGTTAATTGTCATTAGCGGTAGGTCATGGGCTTGGTCATCAACACTATTCCATTCATTGTTGTGCTAAATGTTGTGTATGAAGGCTCTCTAGGTACATTTGTGAATAACGTGAGGCTGAGCTGATACATAACACGTCTGAGTAGCAGCACTAAGACCCCCAAAGAGGACAGAGCAGGGATTCAATAAATCACTGTTGAATCAGTACTTTGCCAGTGTGGTTATATGGGTGCGCAAATACTACACATGGGAGACCCGGACAAGTAAAAGCATATATAAAGAAGAGGTAAAGAAGGCAAGCTAACATTTATTGATGGTGATCATGAGTTAGTGGGTATCTGCTTTTTATTTTCTACATGTTTAACCATTTCATAATAATAAAAGAGACTTAAGATACTGGTAGCTATCATTCAACAGTGATATCATGCCATATATGGGTTTAATGGACACAAGTTCAATGACATGAGCTCTGTTAAAATAATCACATTTTAAAAGGAAATAATACAATCTATATGGTGTGCTGGCTCCTGCAGCTTTTCCGCTCCATGGGCATATGTGTGGCCCCAACAAACAGGAGACAGAGAGTGTGAATCTCCCATCTCAGTACCACTTTGCCACTCAGAACATAAACATCTCCCCAATCTGACTGTGACCCCAGCCTTGAAAAATACATGGATGTTTTAAATGCACGTATCAATTCTGACACTGGAGGGAATACTGACTGGGAGGTCATAGGCTAATGATTTTGGGGGTGTTTTTCAGAGGAATTTGCAAGACTGAGTTTGACCCATATGCAGTTGTCGTCTCATGTTGACTTTAGAACCAAACCTCCTGAAAAAGATGCAACTTTACAGTAAAACCAAAAAATAAAAGTTGTAGGGAGGTGCTTTTTGTCTAAGCTAAGGAAGAAGACTTTCATAGCCACCTTTTTTTTAAGGGGGCTTCCCTTGGCATCAAAGATGTTTAAACAGAAACTAGACAATAAATGTTCAAGTACCTTGCACATGGAGCTCAGGGATTCAACGAGAGCAGTGGTTTAGACCAAATCTAATTGGCCTCATATAATCTCGAGATTCTGGAATTCTGTGATACAAAGACCAGATTCATTCCAAGTCCATGATTTAATGCTTGTCACCTTCTACTAGCCTGTCCATCCTTCTTTCTTGAAATTCCTTTTTAATTTTATTTTTTTAAACTGACAGTCTCGGTCAAGAAACTTTTCCCAATTCATTTCTGCTCTGGGACAGCAGATGGTGACTCAGGAATGGCAACCATTCCTGTATTATTGACTTTAGCTGCACTTGTTTTTACACTTCTTAGACCACAGTACTTCTTTTATGTGGGACTTCCACTTTTTCCTAAGGCTAAATCTTAGGGACTGAAGATCTTGGCTTAGGTGGTTTCATTGTATGTGGCTGTAACATAATATTTATAGGACCAACAGCAAACTCCCAGTAGGAGGGGGAAGTTCAAGGTTGGAGTTATCTATTGGTATATAAGAAAACACCCCAAACTTGGTGGCTTAGAACAACAATCATCTTTTTTATTTGCTCACAAACCTGCAATTTGGGTGGGATTCAGCAAGGACCGACCACTACACAGAGCATAAGCTGTGATAGCTCCAATGCTGGGGACAACTCCCGTGAACTGGAATCATCTGAAGGCTCACTTATGTACATGACTGGTGAATGGTATTGTCTGACAGGGGGGACCGCAACTGGGTTGTCAGCAACAACATCTCCCTGGGGCTCTCTGTGGCTGCTTGGTTTCTTCAAAGCACAGCGGCAGGTTCCAAGAGCAGTGTCTCAAGAGAACGAGGGAGAAACGGGATCCCCTTTTATGGCCTAGTCTTTGAAGTCACATAGTGCCACTTCTACCATCGTCACAGGCCCCCCTCATATTTGAGAGAAGTGGACACAAACTGTATCTCTCTGTCGAAGGAGTGTCACCCCCAGGTCAAAGGAGGGAACGTGTGATGGATGGTCTCACTGCAGCCATCTTGGAAAGTACAGTCTGCCACGAAGTGCATGATCCATTTAAAAACAAGAAGACTCAATGCCTGCTCAGTTTGATTTTCCCCATCGTCTAGTGTATTTGAAATAATTTCATATGCTTCATTTCTTCCCTCTGACATTACCCTTGAATGTATGGTTTCAAAAATCCATGGTTTGGTTTTTTGGTGTTTGTTTGTTTGTTTTCAGATGACAAGGCTACTTTGTTAAGTAGATGCAAGGAAGGCAAAATAGGTATCTGAATTTAAGGCAAAGGTATGTGCAGACATAAATTTGATGGACAGGTCGCTGTGACTAAATTAAATGGTGACATCGCTGTCAACACTAGTCTTGTAAAATACCTCTTCTCTCCCGTGTGTGGAGATAGTTGGGTATATGCTGGTGGTTTATGCTTGTCCTCAGTAGAAGAGACGTGCCACAATCTCTCATGGCGACCAGCACAGGGGATCCAGAAAGGAAGATTCTGACTAGTTTATTTCCATCTCTTTTTATCCCCTAAAGCCCACTTTCTTAGACTTCTGCCACTGGGACCAGCATTTCTAGTCACTGCATTGTGTTCATGGCTGTATCCTAACAGATTGAGAGAACTCAACCAAATCAAGAACTTACCATCAGTTTACCACATCTGAACATTGTGTTAAATCCTATAATAGTTTTGAACAATGACTGAGATGGTTGCAGTGACTGTAAGGAAGGAGAACAGGAGGAGAGGAGAGAACAAGGGGAAATGCGAGGGTGCCCTAAGTATTCTGACATAGAATTTTCCTTATGTGGACCTATTGCACCTGTTCAATTTCAGTGTTTCTTTAAGTAAAAGTCACGAGTGTGGTGAACGTCATGACATGAATATGGTTCTGCAGCATCATAAATGTCGATAAAATAAACACATAATATATTCATATAACTTTTTCCTCTGAAAACCATCCTCAATTCTTTAAAAGTACGGTAGTCTAAGGTAACTCTTTTTTTTTAAATATAAGCAAGAAGCTTCTTCAAAAACTAAAGAAATAAAAACAAAACAAAGCAAAAGCAAACAAAAAGAAAACTAGAAAAATAAGCCCAGTAAAACTATGAGAGCTAGAATAGCGTCTCTAAAACTGAAGTTAGGCGGGTAGGCTATTCTAGAACTGTTTCTCTTTCTCCTCTTCTTTCCTCAAGAAGATAAAATACTTGGGGCACCTGGGTGGCTCAGTGGGTTAAAGCCTCTGCCTTCGGCTGGCTCAGGTCATGATCTCAGGGTCCTGGGATCGAGCCCCGCATCGGGCTTTCTGCTAGGCAGGGAGTCTGCTTCCCCCTCTCTCTCTGCCTGCCTCTCTACCTACTTGTGATCTCTGTCTGTCAAGTAAATAAATACAATCTTTAAAAAAGAAGAAGATAAAATACTTGCTGATGCTTCTGTACCCCGAAGGCCATCTTTCAGCCACATTGCTGTCTGTCATGGTAGATTCTCCATGGCGGGTTCAGCGGGTGTGACAAGGAGGTAGAGGCGGTCAGTTCATCCCGTCCATACCGGAGTTCAGTTAACCTACAGCATGAATCACACAGGTCAAGAAATACTGACTTAAAATTCCCAAATAATGCAATGTAAATCATTCTAAATTTCTAAGAGGGCCTGTACTCCCTTTCAGGGTTCAAAGGTTCAAGGGGTGTTTGCAGATGATAAGAGAGTGTTAAGTTTCCGCTTAGAAAGGTTTGGGAAGCTAGATAGGCTTTTTTTTTAGGCTCAGATGGAGGATCAGGAATATGCATAAATTTAGGATAAAAAGAGAGGGAGTTTCCCTCAGGATAGGGTCATGGCTCAAAATCCCAGTGGTCAGCTGGAGTCAGCCCAAACACACATCTTGGGAACTAGGGACATTAATCTGTCTGGCTTGTGGGTGTGAGATGATTCTTTGGAGACCAAGGGACAATGAGGTAACCAAGAATGAGGAGGAATGAAGGGGGATTTGTGAACAGAGGGAAAATCGATAAAATGAGTAAGAATTATGGGTTTCTGCCTACTGAGAATAAACAAGGGGTTTCTGGCGAGAGGGATTCAGGCAGGGAAGAACCCAAAAGATCAGGTGACATGTAGGGCCAGATAGGGAAGGCTGCACTTACCTTTGTTATAATGTAAGGATTTGTTTTATAAGGTGCTAGGTCTGATACCGGGAAGCTGATGGAATTCTCAACAAGACATTCCGACGTGGGCTGTATCTGTCTAACGGGACTTGCTATCAGTACCAGCAAATATCCCCCAAATAAATACAACCCGGGGTGGTCTCTGGGCACCCGCCCCCTTCTCCCTCCTGAGAGTTGGGGGCTTCTGATAGCTGGCAGGCCTCCCAGCAAGAATCATGTGTCCCTGCCACCCTGGCAAATTTACAAGTGAGCTGTGGCAAATTTACAAATTTACAAGAGCACTGCAGAGCCGGGAAAACACTGGCCTAACGTGATGGCGGAAAGTTCTCCTGTTTCTTCATGGGAGAGAGCATGTCCTTTCTCTTTAAGTGTGTTCCCTTATTTTTCAGTTCTGGTCAGATACTCAAAACAGCCCCTCTTTCCCCTACGCTGTTCAACACTGGCCGGTTTTCGCAAAAACTCATTTTTCAAAATAAAATTGTGGTGCCAGTTCAGAAAATAAGCTTCTTTGACAGTTGTTTCTCATTAAAATTCTTACCTTAAGGATTCAAAACATGATTTCACAGCACACATACCCTCCTCCCAGTCCCACTCTCCCCCTCCCCGCACTGCCCAAGGATTGTGGAGTCTCAACATCCATTAAAGGCTCAGATGCCTGACATCATTTTACATAAAGACAAATACCCTGTGTTTTCCACAAGCCCTGAAAGTGAGAAGCTGGCTTGTGTAAGAAGGGAGAGATTGGGCTCTTTAATAAAGAAAGGACTGCATGTGCATTAGAGAAGAAGAGGGGACCTTGCTATAGCTTGTCTCTGGGAATCTGGCTGTGAAGCAGATTCCAGCAATTATGAAAAAGCACGAAGAGTTTAGGAATAAATGAGACTTTCCTTTTGTAACTCGCAGAGCTTTGACTCTTCTCCCAAAGATAGCGGAGCTATCAAGACGGCCTCAAGTTCTGTGGCAAGATAAAAGATAAAAGTTCCATGCCTCCCAGCTTTCACAGGTGAGCCTGCCATTGATGTTGGGTTGATTGTGAAAGGCTGTTGTGACTGACAACACCACTCTATGTCCCTCTCACTCATGTTGGGTTCTACTGCCCTGATTCCTGGAAGAGTGGGGACAGAATTTCTGGGACAACACTGCTGAGAAAGGCTCCTGTGGGACTCTACAGTAAGTGTCCGATGGCCAGGTGTCCTAAGTGGTTGGAGAAAGAAGATGAAAGAAAGGAAGTGGGAAACAGGTATGGCGCCAAGACCAGCCTGGCTCATCTCAGGGGTGTTCTCCATAGGATGCAGTCTCAGTGACATCACTGAAGCTTTTGGTGCCAGCATTCCCAGAGATACTAGAGGAGAACTCATGTTTGCCAAGGCATCAATAGACCTAAGCTCTGTTGACCACACTTGAGAAAAATCTCAGTCCAAGAGGAATACAATCCAAGAGGAAAGTATGTTCCACTCTGGATAATTTGGATATTTTTCTGCTAGTGTGTTTCACCAGAATCTTGTTGGAATATTTTTACAAAATTTTTCTGGCTCATGTGGATGCTTTTGGGTCAAAATTGTTTAAACTATGTAGCTTGAGGGCTAATAAAGAAGTAGCCCCTACCAAGGTCATTGTGCCTATCTTGTCAGTCATTTTCTTTCTTCCGTACCTGACAAAAATTTCACATAGCTCACATACTTCTGGTGGAAGAAGCTTGAGACACATTGCTAAAAGATGGTCCCTAGACTGGACTACAAGGAGTAAGGTATAGATATTGGTACAATACACCTTGTCTATCTTCAAAGTCTTGTGGGAGTTGGTGATTTGATTTCTGTTTCGATCATTTGTTCTTTTTATCTCAAAACATTTCCACAGATAAGTTGAAATTATGATTCAATGTAAAACTTATCACTCACATACCTAGGGTTTAGAAATAGGATCAGTTCTCAAACCCTTGGAATGACTTAAATGCCCATTCAAAAGATGAGATGAAAGTAAGTTAAACTTTGAGACCCCAGAAGTCTCGAAGTTTATAGTCACTCTAGACTCTACGAAGTCCCAGAACCTCACTTTTTAATTTACTTTTCCATCTTAAGTCACTTGTGGTATTTCAAGAAAGTATCACAAATTCTGGTATCTCCCAACTGGAATTTCCTATGTAGAATGATCTATATTTGAAAAATAGTTAAAATCTCATAGCTAGATGGATATCAGTTGGCTGGACGTATGAGAGCTCAAAAGTACAAGCTAATCCTTCATAATACGATGGTGACCTAAGAAGTAAGTCCTCTACCTAGTTTTAATTCTCATTTGGATGGTAGATGTCATGAGCTAGAGCTTTTGGTTAAAAACACCCACTAATAACCTTAAGGATACTTGCTTTGGAGACAGTACTGTCAACAACTATCAACAACATAGAACTTGAATGTGAGTAGATGCTGTTGCTGTGGGGGGTAAAAAAAAAAAAGTCCTTTGAATTCTCTCATGCAGCCTCAGCTTAGAAAGTATGCTTTCAAGGGGGATACTTGTCTCCCACAAAAGGGTATGAAGTAACAAATGGCCAATTTTCTCTGTCTGTATTGGTCATGGCTTTAGGAAATAAAGGAACTTTTCATAGTAATTGGTGGATCCAATTATAGTAATTGGCCAATTTTCATTTTAAAGTCTTCATTTGCAAAGGAAAAAGTTTATTTCCTTGCTCAGAGGTGACTCTGTAAGCAATAAATCTAGGTTTATATAGTTGTTTTTCAAGTGATGTTTAAAAATTACATGACTTGAGTCCAATTTAAGGTCTCTCATATTTAGAGATTTTTCTCTCTTGAGATCAATGGCTTCAACCTCTCTTCCAATGAGATGCGGTTGCTTGGCACGTCCTATTCACACCATCTGAATGTGACTGGTAACTTCCAGGTGACAAGATTACTTCATATGTGGCTTCTGTTTTTGTGGGTTGATTATTTATCATGCTTATATCTCAGCTGCTTGAAATGTATTTTAGCCCTTGTTTGGGACAACCACTTTGCTTCAGCAAATACCACCAATCCCTTTAATAGTCAGTCAACAAATATTTATCGAGAACTTGATTTAAGAATAATAGCAAACATGACTGACCATTTACAGTATTCCAGGCACTGTTCTAAGAGTCCACACATATTTTTGCCTAGATACAGGTTTACTATCTGCTAACAAGTGAAGAAAGAGAAAACCCCTGAAGGTGAAATAACTTGTCTAGGCAAATGGTTAATAAGTGTTGAAGAAAGGATTTGAATCCAGGTAGTCTGACTTCAGAGCCTCAACATGTAATCCCTAGCCTATACTACCTGTAGCACTATACAGGTCATCAGTTAAGGAGGAAAATAAGGCTTGATGATCTCTGGGCTCTGAACTCCTTCTCCCTACCCACTTCCATCCATGTCTGATTCCTGAGGATACCATGCTCACTCCTCCATCTTTGTTGGGACTCTTCCCTGTGCTGCGTGCCTTTCTATCCCCATTGGACTGTATTCTCCAAGCATCATTTACGCTCTCCCCAACCTGCTCCTCCTAGCCTTCCTTAACCACTCTAGCTCGCCTCCCTCCATCTCTTCTTTCTTAGATTTTTTTTTTACAGCTAATACAATCACATTTAGCTGTATTATTGTATTACCTCCTTTATATTCTCTAGATAAGGTAGAGCAATCAAGCAGCTTCTACAGGGTCCTCTCAAACCCACTAAGTATGTCCAGAAATTTGCTTTCTGTTTGGTTAACACACCATTTCTCTTTTCTCCTTCTTCCCCATTCATTTCCTCCCCCCTCAATATTACAAAAGTTAGATATACTCATTTATGTCTCCCTTGTTTCTGATGAAAAATAAGCCTTCATTTGTATAATCAATCCTTATATCATGATTTTATTTCTTTTCTTCCTCTGGCTGTTTTTAAGATTTTGCTTTCAGCAGTTGGACAATGATGCGCTAAAATGTGGTTTTCTTTGTATTTATCTTATTTAGTGTTTACAGAGCTTCCTGGATTTGTAGGTCAATTTTTTGCTTGTTTTGATGGCTTTTTAAAGCCAAATTTGGAAAATTTGGGACCATTATGTCTTCAAGTACTTTCTCTGCCCCATTCTTTCTCTCCTTTCTTTCTGAAACTCTAACATATAGGTTGTTTGATATTTTGTTACATGCACTGAAGCTCTCTTCATTTTTAAAAAATTTTTTTCTCTTATTTGTCAACTATAATTCAATTTAAAATAAAAATTAATAAATGTTTAGATTTTTTTCAAATTTGTTCTTTCTTTTTGTTCTTTGGATTTAAATAATTTCCACAGGTCGGTATTCAGATTCACTGGTCCTTTGTTCTCCAGATGTCAGTGTGCTATTAAGCCCATTTAATGACTTTTTCATTACAGATATTATAGTTTTCAGTTCTAGAATTTCCATTTTTTTCTAGTTCTTTGCTGATAATTCCCACCAATTCACTCATGCTTGTCATTTCTTAAGTCCTTGAACACATTTTCAATGGTGCTTTAAAGTCCTTGCCACCTAATTCCATCATCTGAGTAATCTCGCTATTTCTACTGATGCTTTTATCTTTGACTATGAGTCACATTTCCTATTTTTTTTTAAAGATTTTATTTATTTATTTGACAGGCAGAGATCACAAGTAGGCAGAGAGGCAGACAGAGAGAGAGAGGTAGAAGCAGGCTCCCCACTGAGCAGACAGCCCAACGTGGGGCTCGATCCCAGGACCCCAGGATCACGATCTGCACTGAAGGCAGAGGCTTTAACCCACTGAGCCACCCAGGCACCCCACATTTTCCTATTTCTTTGCATACTTTGAGTGCTTAGTAATTTTTAATTACAAGCTGGACAACCCTAATGATCAGTTGTAGGGAAACTAGAATAGGTTGTGTTACTTTAAAATGTGTCTATATACTTAAAGTACATTTGAAAGTAAAGGGAGGGGTGCCTGGGTGGCTCAGTGGATTAAGCATCTGACTCTTGATTTTGTCTTCGGTCATGATCTCAGGGTCATGGGATCGAGCCCCATGTTGGGCTCAGCAGGGAGACTACTGGAGATTCTCTGCCTCTCCTTCTCCCCTCGGCCCCTCCCCCACTTGCACTCTTGCTCTCTCCTCTCTCTCTAAAATAAATAAAAGAACGTTAAAAAAGGAAAAGGAAAGTAAAGGGGAAAAAGAGGTTATCAATATGTTCACATGAGGCAAATGTAGCCATTTTCAAAATCATTACTCATGTAGCACCATGTCTTCTATCATCTTCCAAATTCACTCTCAAGAGCTGGTTTCCTTACTGTGCTGGAAACTTACCAAAAATGGAACTTCCTCCAAGTTACTTGTTAAAAAGATGAATGAACAAACGAGTTGTGTAGTAAATTCCAGAGAGAGGGAGAGAAAGAGAGACTTAAAGAAAGGTTAGAATTTAGATGGTCAGAAAGGTGGGAATTTCATTCTAGATATATTGGTCCTATATACAACAATAAGGGTTTCATATCTTGTTGAGACTATCAAGAAATAATGCTTTTATTTCATCTCTCTCCATTATCCTGTTGGCAATCTACAGAAAAGATATAATATAGTGTAGTGTAGTCTATTATGTCCATAGATTCCCTCTCATGGGTTTCTTGACACTTTATTTAATGCCCTAAACCGACATCAATTATTGCTTTATTCTAGGATCCAACCCAAATCTTTTGTTTTCAAGATCTGGGCACAGCACTTAAAATAAAGATGGATAGGTGGTTAACCCTGAAGTTAATTCCTACAACATAATTCCTCTGTTTCTCCTCCTTGGCTTGGGTGGACCATCTGATATCTTGCAAGAGTAAATGCTGAATTTCCAATTCTGTGAGCAGTGGGTCAGAATAGGAAGCTGAAACGACAACCCTAGTTTACGGGCAGCTTCCTAATGGAGTCCAATGTTATAATTCTCTTTTCCACTATCCCCATTTTCAGACACCCCTCTCCTGCCCTGCTCCCATTTTTCCTTTCTTTTAAGAGCAAACAGAGCCCCTGGTCAAAATCCATTAAGTCCTATACAACTTTGAACCTTTAAGCCTTCAAGCTTTGATGCCTTCTGGGAGGTGGGATAGGAGTGTCTAGAACATGAGGTTAGACCAGACAGTTGGTTTTCTGTTTAAATGTGGAGATCAGGGACTCCTGGGTGGCTCAGTTGGTTAAGCCGCTGCCTTTGGCTCAGGCCATGATCCCAGGGTTCTGGGATCGAGTCCTGCATCGGGGTCCTTGCTTGGCAGGGAGCCTGCTTCTCTCACTGCCTCTGCCTGCCTCTCTAACTGCTTGTGTGTACTCTCTCTCTCTCTCTCTCTCTCTGGCAAATAAATAAAATCTTTTTAAAAAAATGTGGAGATCATGTTTTATGGAAGTTGCCTAGTTAGGTATCCAGTACCTCCTTTTCTTCCTTGTTAACGGAATGTTACTTGTCAGGTGTTGGCAATGTGTCCAGTCTCTGGCTTTGGCTCATTATTGTGAAGGTGATCCTCACCTCCTTTGTAGGTAAGAATGATCCTTTACCCGATCTGGCCGAGGAGAATATGGGAGGTCTGCTGTGGTGAGGTATTATGGGACGAGTTTTGCACTTCTTATAATTACTTTGCATGATGGCCTTGTCCCTTCCTTCTTCTTTCCTGCATTGGATGTGAGTGTACCAGAAGCCCTGCCGCTATTTTGTGACACTGAGGAAAAGTCAGAAATTAGCAGAAAGGCCATAAAATCTGTGCCAGTACCCATCTCCCTTATGCTTCTGATAATTTGGAAAAAGATATTTGTTTGAGCTACTGGTCATTAGGTTCTATTTGCTTTATTTTTGTTTCTTTGTTTCTAGCAGATTGAATGATTCCTAACTGATAGGTTTGGGGGATTTTTTTCTTTGTTATGATAGGAACAAAACTAATCTACAACAGAAATGAAAAGATCAGTGGAAGAGAATATAAATCAATGTAAAAGGTGCTTATTTCAAGGCGAACCATAAGAGACTATGGACTCTGAAAAACAACCTGAGGGTTTTGAAGGGTCAGGGGTGGGAGGTTGGGGCAACCTGAGGGTTTTGAAGGGTCAAGGGTGGGAGGTTGGGGGAACAGGTGGTGGGTAATGGGGAGGGCACGTTTTGCATGGAGCACTGGGTGTTGTGCAAAAAGAATGAATACTGTTACGCTGAAAAAATAAATAAAATGGAAAAAAAAAGGAAAAAAAAAGTGCTTATTTCAAAATATGTATAGGCTTTGGTTGAGAGAAGGGGGCTACAGTCTGTGCTCTCCTAAAATTCGTATGTTGAGACCTATGCTCGGCATGAGGGCATTAGAAGGTGGACCTTTGGGGAGTGATTAGTTGACGAAGGTGGATCCCTCATGAATTAGATTAGGGAACTTATAAAAAAGGCCCTAGACAGCTCTCTTGCTCCCTAGGGATACACAAGTAAAGAGGCATGGCTGGTGGGGAGGGAAGAAAAGGCGTAACAATCCCAGAGAGCTACATGTACAAAGGCTCAGAGATGAGCTGGCATATGGTGTGTTTAACAAGGTTTTTTTTTTTTTTTTAGATTTTATTTATTTATTTGACAGATAGAGATCACAAGTAGGGAGAGAGGCAGGCAGAGAGAGAGAGAGAGGAGGAAGCAGGCTCCCTGCCAGGCAGAGAGCCCAATGCGGGGCTCGATCCCAGGACCCTGGGATCATGACCTGAGTGAAAGGCAGAGGCTTTAACCCACTGAGCCACCCAGGCGCCCCCATATGGTGTGTTTAGAGATGAGTGAAATGTTTAGCGTAGACCTACTAGGACTGATGGGCTGGAAATACAGTTGAAATCCAGAGCAGGGCTATGTGTAACACCCTTGATTGGCAAGTTTTATAATCTGGTGTGGTCTATAGGTAATGAGTTGTTTAAGTAATTTAAACTTTTGTCTTATTTTAAAGTTGTTGGTTAATGTGACCATATTTCCTTTGTAGGCAAACTGATGTAATTTAGAGGACTAAGTAAGATAGAGAGAAACCTATGAAAGGGAGATTTCCACCACTACAGAAAGTTCTATTGGATAATGTGGACAATGCTGTTTTAGATCATTTTGAAAGACTTGAATGAGTACTAAAGGAAATGTAAACTAAAAGACATTCCATTTCATACCCATGAGATTAGGCAGGGGCTGGAAAAGTCTGATAATACCAAGTCTTGTTGAAAGTGTACAAAAAGTAGGTGTCTGATATACTAATAAGAGAGCAGACCATTCTAACCACTTTGAAAAACAATTTGGCAATATCTAGCCAAGATGAAGCTATGTAACCCTACAACCCAGCAATTTAGTTTCTAGGGACAAAAGTAAGAGAAACACTCTTGAGCAAACAAGGAGGCCACGAGTACAAGGGACATCTCTACAGCATTCTTTTCTAATAGAAAAAAAGGTCCTCTAAATGTCCATTTGGGAAGATGAATCAGTTCTGAACTATCCATTTAGTGGAATGCGATACAGCAATTAACACAAAGATTGATATATCTCAGAATGACTAGATCTCAAAAAATTATTGTTGAATGAAAAATTTTATCTACCTTGTGAACAAAAGAAGTAGAGTATATTATGTTCATTAAAGCCCTGGCAGAGGGTTCCTCTGTGCTTCTGTGCCAACGGTCTCCACACTGCCACCAATTTTTGTAAAAAACTAATCGGGTTAAGTTACCCCTTGCCCTTCCTTTAAGCAGGTTAAAAGTTCTGTAACTGAAAAAAAAAAGAAGTTTCCATTTTCTAGATTTGAACAATCTGTGTCTAGTTTAGACTTGTGTTCACAGCTAAGCACTTACACGTAGAGTCTGAAGGTGGGTCAGAAAGGTAATAAAGACAATGCAAAGTCAGAGAATGTTACCTATTAAGGAAGGTTGGCACCGTTATTTTGGAAAACAAAATGCACTTGAGATACATAATGAAGTTTTAGAGCTTCTGTGTTCACACTTAGAGGTGCAGGGTCTGTCCGGTTAAGCTTTGAACATCTAAATCTAACTTGTTTCTTTCAAAGGATCTGTAATTATTCTGGGAGTCCCTGCCCTCATCCGTCTTTTCTTCTTACGCTTCTTTTTTCTGTTCTTCCTGGAAAGCTTTCTATAACATTTTAAGTGTATCTGAGAGTGTCTGGAAAGCTCTATGCAAAAAGCTGGTTCAGTTGAATTCAGCAGAAGTGAAGGCACAGCTGTTTATTCACCAGGCCCTGTGCTAGGATCTAGAGGCCCTGCTCTCAAAAATCTCATAACTAAATATAAACTGGTCATTATATCCCGGCAAGATCAATGCCAAAATAAACGACTTAAGCTTCCTTAACTATTCTATGCAAAATGGCCTTTATAAAGTTGGGGAGAATAAGAGCCGTAAAGGAATCACGGTAGGCGACCACCCAGGTGGTGCCAGAGGTTGGAAGTAGCCCTCCTCCCCCAGACCCCACCATCAATGCAGCTCAGAACGAATTGGCTTTTCAGGAACGCTGAGAGAAAAGGAAAAGCCGGCCAAATCTTCCACGCAGAAGTAGTTCCGATCCGAGGATTAGAGCCTGTCAATGAGGGGTGTCCGACCTGGAGGAAGGAAAGAAGGAAGGAAATATGGCTTAAGCTCCAGGGGAGACTCATTTGCTTTAGCAGAGAGGGTCAGGCACCCGGAACACGCGTTCATCGGAAAGGTTTCACAGGCGGGGCTGAAGCAAGGCACCTCCGCGGTGCTGCGCTCGCTGCGCTGCCGGGGCCCGGGCGCCTGAGGCTCCGGCCTGGCTGGTCCCGCGGGCCGCCCCGCAGCCTACAGCCTCGCCCGGGGCCCCGAGCCCGCCGGCCGCCCGGGCCTCCGAGCCTGCGCCGCGGCCGGGCGGAGCCTGAGGCGGACCTCCAGCCGCCGGGCCGCCTTTGAAGTCTCGGCGGGCCGCCCGGGAGGGAGATGGATGACCGTGGGGGACAGGGACCGAGGGGCCCCGCCCGGTTCCCACGATCGCCGGCGCGAGGGTCCAGCGCCTGGCGCGGGCTGGTGCCTAGTGCTGAATGCGGAATGAGTGTGCACGTGTGTCGGGGAGAGATGCGGTGCGAGGGAGAGGAGCGGGCGGGAGGGGGCGAGGAGGAACTGGAGTGCACGTGGGACAGAGCAGGTAGTGCGACGCGGGGTGTGTGTGCGAGGCTGGATAGAGTGTGTGAGGGAGGAGGCTGGGTAAAGTGTGCGAGGGAGTTGGCAGGGGTGAGGGTGCGAGGGAGCATGCGAGGGGATGAGTGCGTGCGGGAGCAGTCAGGGAGGAGTGTGCGAGGAAGGGGGCAGGGAGGAGGGTGCGAGGGAGGAGGCAGGAATGAGTGTGTGCGGCAGCGGGCAGGGATGAGTGTGCGAAGGAGGCGGCAGGGGTGAGGGTGCGAGGGAGGGGGCCGGAATGAGTGTGTGAGGGAGGGGGTTAGGAATGAGTGCGTGCGGGAGCGGGCGCGGATGAGTGTGCGAAGGAAGGGGCAGGGGTGAGGTTGCGAGAGAGGGGGGGCAGGAATTAATGTGCGAAGGAGGGGGCAGGGGTGAGGGTGCGGGGGGGGGCGGGGATGAGTGTGCGAGCGAGAGGGCAGGGTGAACGTGCCAGGGAGGTTCGGGGTGAGTCTAAGAGGGAGCGGTGAGCGTGTAAGGAAGGGTCCTGGTGAGTGTGTTAAGTAGGAGGCAGGCGTGAATTGGCGGGAGGAGGCTGGAGTGTGGCAGGGCTCCAGCTAGGTGCGTGGATAAGTGGTCGCTGGCTGTGGATGGGCTGGAGAAGCTGCAGTGTCTGCCGGCCGGGGGAGAGGCGCTCAAGACCCCGCGTCCCGGGTGTGGAGGGGTCGGGGACTGTGGACACCAGCTTGGGGTGCGGGGGTCTGTAACCACGAGTGTGAGCGGGCGCCGACGAGGGGGCTCAGGGAGCCGCGAGCACTGTGACTCTGGGTACCGTGGCCGGCGCCGTCTCTACTCTGGAAAGTGACTCGGCTTAGGAAGGAGACTCAGTTTAACCTAGGAGAGCAGCGAGGGCTATTAAATTGTCACTGGCATCCGCTTTTTCTTAAAAAAAAAAACAAAAACAAAAACAAAAAAACTCCGCGAGACCAGGGACCCGCAAGAAGGGAGAGCGAGTAAGGCAGCCGTGGCCGCTCAGCTCTGCGACTTCCAGTTTTCGAACCCGGCCCCCGCCCGGCCCCGCCCGGCCCCCGCCCGGCCCCCGCCCGGCCCCGCCCGGCCCCCGCCCGGCCCCCGCCCGGCCCCTCCCCGCCCCCGCCCCGCCCCGTCCCACCCCGCCCCGCCCCTGCGCCCGACCCCGCCCCTCCAGACTGTGCGGCGTCGGCCCGCGAGCCAATGGGAAGCTCGCAACCTCCGGCCGGGATCGCAAATCACCGCAGGAAGCGTTAGGCTCGCCGCCACTCCAGGCAGAATCGATTACCTTTCTCCCGCCGTAGCTCAGCCGGGGGCCAGAGAGAAACCCGGCCGGGGTCTTCGGCCAGGAGAAGTTCAGTCCTGATGGCTCCAGGGGCCCAGGAGGTTTGCTTCTCATCTCTCTTGCTCCTGCCGTGCAGACACGGATAAGAGCGCGCTCGGTTTGAGGCTCAGAGAGAGGCTCATTAACTAGAGTGTACACAATAAAGGCTCTCCTGGAAAGGAAGACGGTCTTCTTGCCCAACCCCAAATTATTTCTGATAGAGTGATCACATAAATCTACACGTCGCGTCTGTTCAAAGGGGCTTATTAAAACATTTGTTGACCTAGGAGTGGGAGTTACATCTGAGAGGGTGTGTGTGTCTGTGTTCGTGATATTGGATAGGGCACTCACCCCACCCAGCAAAGTACACACCATGAGAGGAGATGTAAGGGTCTTCACCCACAGCCGGTTCGATGCTACGTTTGAAAGTTCTCTTTGTTCAAGGTAGAACCTTGGGCTGCAAGGTAGTTTGGCATTCCTAAGATTTAGTGGCTAAGAACACTTTTGAAATAAAGGGAAAACTGCACAGAAAAATTTTTAAGAAGAAACTAAAAGATGGACACATTGAAAGGAGGAAAGATAACAAAATAGAGAGTAGAAGACACTTAGAAATTATCTTCAGTTTTCTTCAAACTCCACAGGCATTCCTAGGGTGCCTGAGTGGCTCTATCAGTTAAGCATCTGCCTTCTGCTCAAATCGTGGTCTCAGGGTCCTGGTGGCAGTATGGGGTTCCCTGCTCAGTGGGAATCTGCTTCTCCCTCTTTCTCTGCCTCTGCCCCCTTATACTCTTTGTCTCAAGTAAATGAATAAAATCTCTTTTTAAAAAATAGGCATTTCTAGAGACCTCTGGTCTCTGTTCCAGAGTCAGAGCTCAAATCTGTGTCCTTAGTGCGGCATGTAAAGGTGTTTTTTTTTTTGGTTTTGTTTTTTGTTTTGCTTGTTTGTTTGTTTTATTACAGTGTATTGCAGCCCAATAGGTGCTATTGGCTACAAGGCTTGTAGTGGAGAAGCGCCTCCTTTTAAGTCTTTTTTAAAATTTCAAATTTGAACTAAAGATGGTTCAACTTCCAAATCTGAACTAAATTCCCTTTTTCCTCTCATCCATCTACCTCTAAGTTCTGGAAGATGAGAATACTAACTACACAACAATATTGCTTTGTTCCTTTGGTTGAGAGCAGTATGTCCTTGTCACTCTTTTATTTTACAGGGAACTTAAAGCTGATTTCCTTTCTCTGCTCCTGAAGACAGTCGATCCTTTTGGTGTTTATTTCACAATGTCTTTGTTTAATGAAATATGCTTGATTTGCAGCAGTAAGCATACCTTAACAAAGTTGTCAAATTCGTTGTACTATAGCAAATGGGCATTAAAATTAAAAAGGAAATGTGTTAACAGTGTTCATGAAATGATAATTCTTGAATATCTGAAATTAGACTGCATAATCATTTCTTTAATTGGTCAGGTGCCTTCAACTTTTTTTAAATTAAATTCTCTTTTATCATTTGACAAATTTAGGGACAGATCACTCTGGGGAGGGGAGAGCTGTTACTTTCCTTTATTCAATGGACAGTTGGATTAATAACAAATAACCCTATACCTTGTATGGGGCATGTGACTTGAAATAAAAGCTTTACCTGTATTCTTTACCCTAACCAGCTGTATCAATTTCATATTGTTAGTTAAATACAACTAAGATTGGTTAAATACAACCAGTGTTCTCATCAACATAATTAATTCCATTAGCACCTAACTAATAAGGCAGAAACCTATCAGTCATTTTAAAAATTCTGTCCTCTTTACTCCCCATACCTAATCCATCACCAAATCCTAATCATTCTACTTCCAAAAATATATCTTAAAAATCCCAATTTTATCTTTTGTGTCCTACCCTAAGTCAAGCTGTGTCTTTCCCCAGGATTGCGGCAATAGCCTTGTGGGTACTGTGGCTTCTCCTTGCCCTTACCTCTTTGTCATCTCTCCTTCCCTGCCTCCCCCCAGTCTCTCTCCCATGCCTGGAAATACACAAGATGGTTTGTTTTGTTTTTGTTTGTTTATATTTTTTAAAAAGATTTTATTTATTTATTTGACAGAGATCACAAATAGGCAGAGAGGCAGGCAGAGGGGGAGGTCTTGTTAATGACCTACCAGACCTGTATGACCTAGCCTCTGCTTACTTTTCCAAATTCATTGTGGGTGCCTTCTTCCCCTTTACCCTCCGTGGCTTCCCTGTCAAGTCTTCCCACAGGCTCTTCCTCACACTCTGCAGGGGTTAGCCTTTAGGTGTCCGCTTGACTGTCACCTTAGGGAGCCCTTCTCCTGAGACATTCTACACTCTCTTCACATGCTGTTTGTTTCCTTTGTATCATGTTGCAAGTTGTAATTATATGTTATTTTGTTGTTTATGTGCTTTTTGTCTGCCCACCTGTAGGCTTCAGGTGGGGAGGGCTTATGTCTGTTTTATATGCCCAAGATCTAACCTAGGATTTGGCTCTCAAAAAATATTTGTTGAGTGAATTAATGAGGGAATGTCTAAACTCTGAAGATGAATACCTCGGTAAAATGTTAATGTCCTTTGTCTCAGGGCCACATCTTCCTCCTGTAATATATATGTAGTATGTGTGTGTATACATATTATGTGCGTGTGTGTGGTATCACACATACAGACACACACAGGTCTAGAAGGCATCTCTACTGGGATTTCCATCAGCACACAAACTCAAAAGGTCTCAAACCCACTTCATTGTGTGGTGTCCTTCCTGTATTCCCTCTTTCCATCACTGACACTGTGACACATTTGCCCAATCCAGAAATTTGGCAATCACAGGAGATTCCTTCCCTCTCCTCAAGGCCCGTATCCAATGGATCATAAAGCCCCATCAAAGTGGTAAACTCCATCATTTCCTCTCCTTCGCACTTCCCCTCCAGTTAGTCAGGACCTCCTGGTTTCCCATCAGCTTTACCACACTGGGTCCCCTACAGCTCTGTTCTGGGCAAATTGATCTTGCTGCTCCTCAAACATGCAAAGTACACCCTTCCCTTAGGATGATGTATTTATCCTTACACATTCAGTTCTCCACACAATGACCCCTTTCTGACATACCCTCTTTTTTTCCTTTTTTTAAAGATTTTATTTATTTGACAGAGATAGAGAGAGTGTGTGGGGGAACATAAACAGGGGAAGTGGGAGAGGGAGAAGCTGGCTTCCCGCCAAGCAGGGAGCCCGTAGTGGCTCCAAACCAGCTGAAGGCAGATGCCTAACAACTGAGCCACCCAGGTGCCCCTGAGATGCCCGTTTTAATCAGCCTACACAAAATCACAGTCAACCCCTTCACTTTCTACTCCATTTTTTCACCACTTACATTATAGATGTATGTGCTTTATTGCTTATTATCTGTTTTCCTAGTGAAATAAACACAAAGACAGAAATTTTGCTCTTGTTCATTGCTGAATCCTCAGTGTCTCAGTGTGTGGACATAATAGGCACTCAGTAAATGTTTCTTGTGTCCTAACTTTTCTCTCTGACCTCACTGGCACCCTCTTTCATCCATCCTCTGAGCTGCCATCAAAAACCCACATGTGCTTTTCTCCTTTCAGGGGTACCCTCAATCTCCATCATGAGGGCCAATCTCATATCGAATAGCCATTGCCCAAGGCCACCCAGCTACCAAGCAGCAGAACTGGGATTCAAATCTGGCTTGGACTGACTTCAAGGATCCGAGCTCTTCAATACTGTATTTTCCAGAAATACCAGACTATTCAGGTTTACAACACACTGGCCTATTTCACACCTCCATGCTTTGGCATATGCTATTTCATCTGCCAGGAATGTTCTTCCACTTCTTTCTTACTCACCTTGTAAACTCCTACTCATCTTTCAAGACCCAACCCAAATGTCACTCCGTCTTGAAACTTCACTCTTCCGTCGGCCTTAATGAATTGCTTCATTAGCTGTCCAACCACAGTAAATTACACGTATTTCTATTTTTGCATTATTGTAATTATTCATTTACCTGTCTTTTATCCACACAGTGAGTACTCAGTGAGTAACTATTAGATGATAGTTTAGATACTTAAGAGTCCATTTTGCTGTTGAAACGGATAAATTTTCATTGCAAATGACTATTTCTTTACCATCCTAATCTTCAGCTTAGCTTTTCCCAAGTCTCTCTAGACTCCTAATTTAATTGGTTACTTAGAGTATTTGGAAGGTGTAGCATTTAGGAATTGCTTTCAGCTCCCAGAGACAAGGAATAACTTGTTAACACAAGACAGAACTCTTTTTTTTTTTTTTCCCTCTTGGAAAGGCAGTCCAGGTCAGGGATAGGGCTCCATAACCATCAATGACTTATTTTACCTTTCTGTTCCAACATTCATATTAAGTAGCTTCCATTCCCACAACTGCCTCATGATCCATGATGGATGCTGAAGCTGCAGCCATCACATTTTTTTTTTTTTAAGACAGGAAGAAGGAGAAAGGGTCATTAAAGTCATAGAACAGCTATATAAAATTTTGTAGATTCTTGATGCCTCTTGGGTTTGGTCCTAGAAGATCCTCCTGCCACAGCAAGACAGATTAACTCTGATTATAACTGTGTTGACATATTTTGTCACAGGTAGCAGTTATTTTAAAAATTGCCACAAATCCTCTGCTACTCTTCCCACTGAGAGGTGGAGTGTGTATTTGCTCCATGCAAATCTGGACAACTTTATTTTGACCAATAGAGTATGGCAGAAGTGATGCTCTAAAACTTCCAAAGCTAAATCATAAAAAAATCATGAAGCTTCTCCCTGACCCTCCTAGAATGTGTGCTCTAGGTTAAGCCAGTTGCTGTGCAAGAAGTCTGAGTACCTTGAGATGCGGAAGAGGCCACGTGTAGTCACTCTGTTGACAGCCCTGGCTGAGCTCCTAACCAAAAGCCAGTATCAACTACCCGTTTGTGTTGGATGTCCCACCCGACATCTCAGGACAACCACATCAGAAGCCCTATGAGAGAACTGCCCGGCTGACCTGTCCCTAAAGTCCAGTAAAATGGATGTTTTAAGCTGTTGGGCTTGGGAGATATATTTGTTCACAACAATAGATCATTGAAGCACTATTACTGAAACACTATCGGAAGTGACTTCTGATCTGTCCTAACCAGGACTCAATCGATGGGCGCCATCTTACCAAATCATTTCTTTCAAACAACCCGTCTGGCAGGATCCTGTCTGTTTACGTTCATATCGATCTATCAGTAAATCTCTGAATCTCACAAATTGTAAACCCAACAATATTTTTGCATCATTTCCCTAAAAGTTTTTCTATTTTTTTTTTTAAAATCTCTGAGGCTTTCAGCCTGATGTTTTACCTAAGGAGTCAGTAGGTTACAGACATAGCTACTCTCTCTTAAAGTTCAATGACACGTTGTCTATTGCTTTGGAGAGAAACCTGCCTAGAACAATTAAGACAGCTTGCAAGTTTCACCAACTCTTCATTATGTGGATAGGAACTGGTTATGCAGCACCATGCATGATTTCAACATAGATTCTTGGTTAATAATATTCTCTTAAGAAAAATTCTCCTTGAAGACATTATGCTAAGTGAAAAAAGTCAGTCATGACAGGACAATACTGTATGTTTCCACTTCTATGAGCTACGTAAAATAGTCAGATTCATAAAGTAGAATGGTGGTTGCCAGAGGCTGGGGGTTAAAGAATAAACCAGAATTTCAGTTGAAGAAGATGAAAAAATTCTGGAGATGGATGGAGATACTGTATGACAACATGAATGTACTTAATACCACTGAGCTATGCACTTAAACATGGTTAAATGGTAAATTTTACGTTCAGTATATTTTACCTCAATAAAAAAAATTATCCATTCCAACAGCTCCTATAAGGATCAAGACAAGCAGAAACAGTCTCCTAATGGATCAGATAACAATTGTTTGAGGGACATAAAACAGGATGAGCTCCCTTCTTGTTTAAAAGCCCCCCTGCCATAGTAAACAGAAAGATAAATATCCTCTTCTGGTCTGATGACATTGTTTTATTATCGTGAACCAAAAGTGGCCTCAAAAACAAAACAAAACAAAAACCAAAAACCAAAACAAAACCAAAAAAACTAGTTACTGTATCTAACAGTTGTCCAAAACAATGGCTTTGCTTTGATGAAATTAAAGCCGTTGTATTCGGGAGCTATTCTAATTCATTAAGTTTCATTTTGCAAGGAACTCATCCTGGAGTTCTATCAGAAAGCTTCGTCCCTTGGTCAGAGCGGTAGGGCAGTCCCACTGATGTTTTCTTCCAGCCACTGTGGGTGATTAGGAAACACCAGCTTTGAAATATTTTCCATGCCAAAGCAGTGTGGAGCTCTAGGGACTCAATTAAACATTTGTTCAAGTGTTGGAGCACATTCAAAGCAACTTCCTAAGGAAAATTTTGGCTCACCCTGGAGATGCCCCACAGCCTACTATGAGGAAAACTCGGGTGGTCTTCACTGGTGTGAATACACGGATTTGCTTCTGCCCATTTAGTAGAAGGATGACAAACTTAGCATTTGCGCAGTTGTTATCCAAACCCCATAAATCTGTACTGTATGGTCCAAAGTAATACCAACACTCTGGGCTCCTGCCAAGGAGAATAATCTTAATTTTAAATTATTTGGCTCCAACTGAGAGGAGTGCTATGTAGAGAAGACTTCCTAGTGGATATATTACTTAGTGTTCAAGGTGAGCCCCCAAACACTGAAGTATATTAGTTTAGTCTGCAAAGACCCAGCTTTACCCAGTCTTTATTTTTATGGAGGTTATTACAGAAAACAGGGCTGTGATATCCCCCTTTTCTTCTGTGAAAGTTCTCATATCTGTTACATCCCTCTCTGCCCTTTAGGATAGTCTGCATGGTATATTTCTTTTATAATTTAGTTTCATTTGAAAAAGGGCATTCTCAGGACTCCTGGGTGGTTCATTGGGATCGGTGTCTGCCATCACTCTGGTCCTGATCCCAGGGTCCTCGGATCGAGTCCTGCATCAGGTTCCCTGCTCCATGAGGAACCTGTTTCTCCCTCTGCCTCTGTCTCTCTTGAATAAATAAATAAGATCTTTTTAAAAATTAAAAAAAAAAGGGGGAAATAGACATTCTTTGCACTTCTCAACAGCAAGATTGATGTCAGGGTTTTTCTGTCTTTACCTTGAGTGCTAAGAAGCTCAGAGCCAAGGGGTGCCTGGGTGGCTCAGTGGTTAAAGCCTCTGCCTTCGGCTCAGGTCCCCCGCATCGGGCTCTCTGCTCAGCAGGGAGCCTGCTTCCTCCTCTCTCTCTGCCTGCCTCTCTGCCTACTTGTGATCTCTGTCTGTCAAATAAATAAATAAAATCTTAAAAAAAAAAAAAAAGAAGAAGCTCAGAGCCAAATCTGAAGCTTGATCTCACCAATCATGTTAACTCTTAGGGTTGCCTTATTTCAAGTTCCCACTTTTTTCTTTTTTGGTTTCCTATTTTGATTTTACCCATTTATTCGAAATGGGATGTTTTTAGTCATAGACCACCCACATCCTTTTTAGAAAGAAGTAATAAGTACAACATACTTAGCTCATAACTTTTAACTCCCTTTGATTGTGTCACCTCAGCTCAGCCTCAATTTAGAGGAATTGACCCCAAAAATGAGTGCTTAAGAAACTTAAAAAGGAAGAGAGTAATGGTTTAAAGCTCATGGAAGGAAACATACTGAAGGTTCTAGAAGAGGCGGTATACTAAATTCATATCAAGCAACCTCTTATGGGCAAATGACTTCTAGAGAATTCCTTCCCTTCACATGAATCCCATGACAGAGCTGAAGTTCTTCTGGAGTCAGCTTAATAACAGGCAATCCTTCAGCTGGGAGCCATCCCACCTCCAAAGAATTCCCAGGACTTTATTTAGCTCCTATCTTGAGGCATTTACACTTTCTACCTCTTGCATTGTTTCAACTTTCTTCCTGTCTCCTCTCACCAGACTGGCTGATCTGTGAGGGTGGGAGCCCTAAATTTATTCATAGTCTACTCCTTTTCGAATTCTTTCCTGCCCTTCCTTCCAGAAGTTTGTTCAAATATTCATTGAATGAAAAATAACTCATTCACTTACCCTCACTAACTGAATGATGTTCTTTCAAAGGTTCCTTTGCATGTGTTATTTACTCTTGGGAATCTGCTGTCCCTTTCTCTGCAGTGTCAAACTCTGGATATTTGCCCAGACAGGATACCAAGATCTAAGGAGCATGTGACATTCTTTGCATTGCTTTGTTCTCCAATTATGATCAGCCATAAAGTTTCTGATAAGTAAATGGATGTGTCCCAGGAGGTCCTTTCTGTTCCTTTCCAAAATTATCTCCATCCTTAAATTCACTTTCCAAAATTTCTAGGCTTATTTGTCTGGAATGATGGAATTGACAGAGTTTGGAACACATTCCTAGATGATTCGGTTTAAACACCAATTTGTATGAGTGTGCCATTTGTGATTTTCCTGCCAGGGATAATTAAAAAGAAACACTAAATAGAAATCTGCTATAATTTTTTTTTTTTTTTTTTTTTGGTTTTGTTTCTTTGTTTTAAATCTACTGGCTGAATCCTTGCCACTGGGGATGGGGGTAGGAGGGAAGGAGGAGCGGTTGAAGTGAGGGAGACAGAATTTATAAAGGAAAGTCTGACAAGCTAACCTGCACGCAGGTATACATAATGTTATGTTTGTGGGTGGGTGGAAGCTGCAGTTCATTAATATTCCTTAGGTGTCCCTGAATGACCCACTGCTCCGCTCTTGCGCTTTTAAATTAAGGCTTTTGTGTTTCTTTCTCCCCCTCCTGCGGAGTCGCAGTTAGCAGCCTGCCGCGGCCCCCTCCCCATCCCACCCAGCCCCAGACCGAGCTGAGTCTCGGGGAGACCCCGCACACTGTCCCCGGGACTGGCTCCGCTGCGCGTCCGGGTCCCCGCGTCCTCGCCGCCGCCGGGAATCGGGACTCGCCGCCGCAACGGCCTTGCCCCACCCCCTACACCCCACATCCCCCCTCCCCGCGCCCTGGGCTCGGCCACTGCAGGCCTCCTGCAGCCAGTGGCCGGCCCACTGCCCGGGACCCCCGCCGGCTGGGGCGCGAAAACTGCCCCCCGGGGGGGCAAACGTCTGCATCCCGAGGGCAGCGCTGGGAGCGTGCGGACGCGTCCTCGATGCCCAAGACAGAGGTGGCTGCATCCCGAAGTCGCCTCCCGGGAGCCCACCATGGGTGTCCCCCAGATGGCGTGGGCTCCGGCGTCTGCGGCGCGCTAGGGCTCACTCCTGGGGCGGAGCGAAGGGTTTTTAAATTTCTCCCTCCGGGCGGACGTCCCCTCTCCCTGCCGGGCAAGTGTGCGGCTCAGCCACAGCTCTCGCCGGGCGATTCGACTTTCACCAATTACAGGCGAGTCTGGAGCTGACATTAACATTTAAAATTAATATTGTTTAAAAAAAAAAAAAAAGCAGCTTTGAAGAGGGCGGGGCTGGAGTGGAAGTGGAGAGGACAGAAGTGTGTTAAAATCTCTCCCAAACCACGAGCAACCTAACTCGTTGCGAAGTTGTGACAGTTTATTGGCTTTCCTCAAATGTCCTCAGATTAGCCTGACAGCTCCTTTCCTTAAAATGCCCAGTAAAAGCCCCCGACTCCGGAGCAGTTAAACGGTGTCACTGAATCCAATCTCGGAGCGATTACGGAGTTAATTCACATAATAAGCAAATCATAGACTTGACAGATTAGTATATGAACACGGACAAATTGTTCCATAAAATATTTTGATACCGATTGTTTTATTAGTAATGTTAAGCCTCTTCATGGCTGTTTTTGTTTCTCGGGACTGACGTGTTAAACAATGCTCACTGCTAAATAAATAAACCAAAATGGTGTGAACTAATTGTCTCCGTCATTTAACTGTACAGTTGCATTAACATTATGAACACGATTATTGATCATTCTACTGGGTTTATACACGGTCAAGATTTTTTCAGTAGCAAATGTTACCCACAGAGAAAAATATGCTAACTCAAAGTAGACTTGAATCATACTTTTTGATTTTTAAAGATGTCTTAAGTGTTGTTGGATCCTTGGACCATGAGAGAATTTAAACTGCATGTGTCCCATCTATTAAAAGCAATTTCGCTTTTATTTATTATTATGGATGTGAGCAAAAAACCAAACCAAACCAAAACAAAACGAGGGATATAATCTTATAAGTCAAAACTTAGAAAAATATGTCTCACCTAACAAAGAAAAATAAATTGTAATTTATTTTTCATTTTATCAAAAAATGCTCTGTGTAGTTTATTCAATGCTCTATGTAATGATTTCGAGTTTTAATAGAGCCATGTATATCTGAGATCAAAATGATTAATAAGCATTTTGCTGATAAAAAAAGAAACACAGCAACTCAATCCTTTACATTTCAAGTAAAACCTCATCGACAAGGAAACTGTTTAAAAATGTAAGTCTTAATAACTTAAGTAAGAAGTAGGTGAAAAGACAAATTTTAAATTTAGCTGGCATTTCACGTTCTCTCAGGAACTGGAATCTTACCTATATGGTGAGCTGGACTTGGGGTAGGGGTGAAGAATTGGAAAAGAGGAAGGAACAAACTGAAGAAATTTTGGTTCTCGAAGAACAATATAAATATGATAATAAAGTGTAGACCTATCTTTCTTATAACGAATAAAGTACAATAGTAAAACTTGTTAAAATTTCCTGCAACCAGAGGAGATGTGCAAGCAACACCACGTACGCTGTCTGGGCATTCTTTTTCTGGGCACTAATTTAACTAAAAATATGTTTCCTAGTAAGAAAAGTAAGAAAATTCAGAGACATCACTGAAACAGTGTTGTTTTGGAGAGGACAGCTTAGCACCTGTAGTTATTAATAGCCTTGGAGAAACTGTGGCATGAGGTTGTTACCATTAGACCAAAAGTAAAATTTGCCCCCATGTTTTAAAGAACAATATGAGAATTTGAAGTATTTCAGAAGAGAGAGCTACCAGAAATAAAAATTTGAATTACATTAATCAAAAATATTAAAGAAATTGACTTTATAATCCTGGTAAGCAAAGTTCAGGATTGCTAATGTTCAGTGATCTAAGTGATACCTTTAGAATCCTGGAGTTGGGAGATACTGAAAGATTCAAGAGAAAGGAATGAGACTTCAGGGGCACTGGGAGGGATGGACATTAGTACCTGAAAACTTTCTTTTTTTTTAAGATTTTATTTATTTATTTGACAGACAGAGATCACAAGTAGGCAGAGAGGCAGGCAGAGAGGAGGGGGAAGCAGGCTCCTTGCTGAGCAGAGATCCCAGTGCCCTGAGATCATGACCTGAGCCTAAGGCAGAGGCTTAAACCACTGAGCCACCCAGGTGCCCCCTGAAAACTTTCTTGAACATGATGTTATTGAATAGTAACAAGCCACTAAGCAATGCATTATTCCTTCAAGACTATATTTCAAATACCTACTCAATGTTTAGAAATTTCTTGACTAGCTGAGGAAGAAAGCAGGACTCGAGGGTCCTTCTGGTTGTTCCTTATGAAGACCTACATAGAAATAAAACATGTCCAGGTGTATTTCATTAAGATATTATTTCAATAATGGATTTTTCCTTTGTCATTTTTTCCTATATTCCTATAATTTATTTGCATTTTCATAAGACTAGTCACCTACTGGTTTGGCCTGACTAGATAAACTTTCTGAACCTCATTTTCTTCAACTGTTATAATAGTTCCTATCTCACAAGTTGTCATGACCAACTGATACCATGATGTACTTTCATCATGTTTTAAAAAGGTCATCATTAAGAGAAACTCCCTACAAATTTATATTATGGATGATGACTTTCTGCATTTTTTATTGCTATATTTGATTGCCTTTTTCAAAGGATCAAGCTCATGCTTGCTTTTTCTTGCTAGACTTTTAAATTTTTATTAATTTTTTTCTTTTGAGAAACTAAGTGAATATACTAGACCTACCCCTATGGCTAGAGCCTTAAGGAACAAATTCACTTTTAAAGGTAAACATCAGAATTTCCTGTGGTGGGTCCCAGTGATTCAACACTGATCCAATGAGTAAGAACTCCAAGGGTGGGTTTCAGAGATCCTCGTTTTTGGAAAAGTTCCACAAAATAAGATTCATATCTCCCAAATCTGAGAAAATTGCCTCTAGAGTTAAATGTATTACCTTCCTTCTATAGCCAGATATGCTAGTTGTGTTTGTATGTTGAGACCACGGAATTAAGCTAGCTTATGAACAGCATCTTCACTTCCCCGCCTTCAGGGAAATTTCAGACAGCTGATGTCCTCTGTTACTTGTGAACTATTCTGGCTTGTACTCCTTCAAACTCACAAAGGGTGATAGATAATTTGGTCTCCTAGAGATCCCAGAGCCTAAACTTTAAGATGACTGGAATTTTTCATCCATGTCTTTTGAGACTGATAGATGTGCTCTTACTAATGAAGCTGGGATAACAGGTGGAAATTGTGTCTGCCGTGAGCAAACAATATACGATCAGCCTACTAAACTGAGACCAGGCTATCTGGAATCACCTGGGGAGCATCAGAAAGATCTCAGAAGAAACTCCATAACCAAGAGCCACTCATTCTCCTTGGGATCCTCAGATCCTGACTCATAGCTGAAAAAAGAGACCCTAGGATGCTTTGGGGGAATGCAGTGTGGTCCTACAATGCAGATGGCTAGTCCTAGGAAGAAGAGGAATATCTTCCTTGAGGATTCCCATGTCACCATTCTGTTAAGTTTCAAGTTTTAATTTTTTTTAAAGGTTTGTTTATTTATTTTGGGGGGTTTGCTGAGCAGAGGGAGGGGTAGAGGGACAGGGAGAGAGAATCGCAAGCCGACTCTCCACCTAGTGCCCAGCCTGAGCGGAGCTTGATCCCAGGACCATGAGATCACAACTGAGCCAAAATCAGGAGTCAGATGCTTAACCCATTGAACCACCCAGGTACCCCAGCTCTAAGCTTTTAGACAACCAAGAAATGTCCTGATGTGAAGTGTGTCCTGGGGCTCCTGAGCAGATGAAATCCACAGCTGGTCCTTAGGCAGAATTTCCAAGTCACAGTAGAGCTTCTCGGTCTCTGAGGGTGAACTGTAAATTCTCTCTCCATTTGCGGACCAGTTCCTCATTTCCCAGCTTTCTCTGAAAAGCTCAAATGTTTTACAGGCCCAATATAATTAACCTTCCCAGATTCTCCCTCTTTTTCTCTGCCTTTGTAGTACGGAATTGCCTTAATCTTTCGTTTCCATTCCTTCCTATCTGTTGACATTTTCATCTCTTAACTTTCCACTTTTCCATATTATTCTTTCTATCTGGATGCCATGACAGGAAGCCTGGCTAGAGGAAGGCCAAAATTAACATATGAGGACCAGATTGAAAGGCTAAGAGACAAGATGGAGATGGTTGGAAAACTTTATAGGGTTTAACAGATCTTTTGGGAATAGGTGTAATCCGCAGTTCCAGATAAAACAAAAAACAAACAAACAAAAAAACCATTTGAATCTCAGTGTTACTTTGGAAAATATAAGTGTTAGAGGTGTGTGTGTGTGTGTGTGTGACCGCAAACTTTATCTTTCCTAAATTCTGAAAGCAGCCAAGAGATTATGACTAAGCAACATGAATCTAAGAGCTAATTTTGGATCACTCCATGTCAGCCGCAGAGATGAGCTTAAAATACAAAGTCTATGAGAACGGTGCTCTGTAATTTAAGGACCAGGTAACAAAAGGGAGAATGTTCAATGGGCTCTCACATTTAATCCTTATGAAATTTGTTGTTGAAGCTGTCTTCTTACAACTGTCTTAACATTTTCATGTGTGTATATTTTCAATCCCCTGCTGTTCTTCACTGTCTTATAAGGTAAGCACGTTGTTGCTTCTTTCCTTCATAAACCATGAACTTCCTGTCTATTTCTACAGATGAGAACAATGAACTGCTTTTATTTGTAATCCATTTCTGAACTCTCACTAAAGCATGAACCCCTGTATATTATCACAATATCAACTTCCTTGCAAATTACTTCTCACGTCTTACCTAAAAAAAAAAAAAAAGAATGAAAAGAGCCTGAGAAAAATAAGATTGGCATTTCTAGAACAATGGCATGAACATTTCATATCATAGAATGTGAAGGCAGGAAAGGTCATACGCTCTGGACATCACTGCATACACAAAGCATTCACCATTTTTTTTCAAGCTTTTCCATAAATTTGGCTTAGTTGGGGGCAAATTCTTGCCCTTTTCTAGGTGAGAAGGAACAATCAAGTTAAAACTATAAAACAATTCTATAGTTTAAGCTTTCATTTTTAGAATTAATTGGAGTTTGAAATAATTTCTAAAAACAAAGGTGCAAATTCTTAGAAAACCAAAATCAAACTAAAAATGGAAACAAAGCAGAGGTTCATCAAACATTATAGCAAGTCAGTTCTCCAGTTTTGCAACTTACCCTCCCTTAGAACCTTCAGATTTTACATAATGACACATCTAGTAAAAGAGAAATCATTTATCTGAGAACGAATTGTGTAACATTAAGGAATGTGTAACAGGACAGATGACTATCTTACTAAGCTTAAGTGTGAATGTTCAACATTTGATCAGATCTGTTACTATATTCATTATCTATGAAAGCTTTTCTAGGGAAGAAATTCGTATACTAAAATATATTTTAAAAAACAAACAAAACACAAATCTGATCTTGGGAAAGAAATCTCGATATTGATATAAGGTGAGAAACATACCCGAAAAAAAATTTTTAAATTATAGTTGACATACAATATTATATTAGTTTCAGTGAACAACATAGTGATTTGAGATTTATATACATTACCAAGCAATCACCACAATACATCTAGCTATTATCTGTTACCATGCAAAGCTGTTACTGTATTATTAACTATGCTGTTCACTGCATCTATACATGGGAATTCAATAATTTTTTTACTTCTTTGCTTATCAGCTCCACTTAAGTTAACAATGAAAAAAAACACACCCTGCCCTTTTCCTCAATCAACTTTCCATTCATTCATAAATACAGTGGGCTTTGCCCTGGAATTAGATCTTTCATTCTTTAAACAGCCTGCTTGACCTGTGAAAGTTTTCAACTAATCAAGGAAACAAAACAAAATGTGAAATAAGCTCCAAAGACTTAAGGTTATTCCCGAAGTATAAACAAGGTCTCTCATCACATACAGTTCTACAAACCCTTGAGATTGTCAAAAAAGGGAAGATTTCCAAATTTAATTTCCCTCTTAACTGACAGTTAAGGAATCCCATAAAAAGGTTAACTGGTCACCATATGAGAAAGAGAGGGGATGGGGAGGGGAAGAGAAACCTCAGATTTGGAAGGAGTTAGACCTCTCTGCTCGGCATCCCTATCTGTTTCTTCTGTTTATAAGGAAGGAACAGCTGTTAATGAGTATCAGACCAAGTTAGAAACCAAAAGTCTCTGGTTGTAGGGTCAAACAACTCATGGGCCTTTAAATATTTTAAAAAAACAAAACAAGTTGCACAATCAATGTTATGCTTTAAATAATCTACTTAAATAATCTCAGAGTTGTTTCAAATTTCATTCCTCGAAGTAAAATGAAATCCAGAGACGTAAGTTTTCATCAAACAACTTGATATGTTTGTAACATATATATACAGTAACAATAAGCTCATACACAGATGTCTGACTTCCAATGTTTTAATATTGTATGCACCTGAATCATTAAATTAGAGGAAGTGCTACAGATCTATTTTAATAGAACATGAAATAAAATCTTTATACATTTCAAGCGGTTGGGATTACTTGTATAGAAATTGATAAATAAGAGCTTAAATCTTCTCGAATCACACTATGTCATCATTTTAAGGGCTCTACACGCTTTCCTTGGAGAGTCAGTACAGCAGACGGTAAGCCCCTCTAGGAACCGCGGGCGTCCGGGTATAATAAAGACAGAGCAACCTGAGCGGGAACCGCGCTTGGCTCTTTTAACCACGCTATTTATCACAATAATGAAACTCTGTCAAAAGCAGTTGGTCAGGACGATGCATTACACAGCTGAATCATAAAGCATGGTTACCACCAGTACCCAAAGACCTCAGGACTCTGGCCACCTCTCAGATAGGCTTGACATTTGTCCTGCTTTGTTATTAATGCCTCTGCACTCTCAACTGTGTTTACAATATTGCGGTGCTCCCTTGGTGAGGTTGGGGGAAGCAGCTGGGCAGGATGCAAGTAGATGGTCCCAAGCAGGAGGAGAGTCAAACCAGGAAGGACCAGAGCAGGCCGTTCAAAGTCCTAGAAAAGGCAAGACAACAAAAGAAAACCAGGAGACCATGTGTGGGGCATCTTTTGTGGCCCCTGGTGGGGTGGTAGGCAACACAGGGAAGGAAGTCAGACTCAGAGGTGGGTTTGATCACAAACTGAAAATAATCTCCAGGATTAAGTTAAATGAAGACATTCAGCATGTGGGAGAGACGAAACGGTTCTTTGAAACCCTGGCTAAGGCAGCTAGACGACATGAAACTGCAGTATTAGCCTTCAGTTAGACATGGTTTGCATTACCAAATTCTCTGGACACACAAAAGTCATGCAAACTCATTGTAAAGGATGTCTTACAATACGCACAAAATGGCCCAGGATTACATAAACTCCGGATACAAACTGGAATATGAAAGTCTAACTGACTCTTTCCCAATCCCATTACTTCTCCCAGAGGCAATTAGTAGTTCATAGTTCTAGTGAGCAACACACACAAACACACACACACACACACACACATGCACACACACTGTTTTTTTTCATATACACACGTGTATGTTCTGCAATTTGCTAAACAGAGTATTACAGTCCTCTCACCATATCAAATCATACAGCTCAGCCTCACCCTGCTCATGGTTACAGATTATTTTGAAACATCAAATGCTGTGAACTGCCCCACCCCATCTTCAGCAGCAATCCCTCCCATGTCCTTTCATTCACTTGTATTTATTCTCTGGGTTCCAAGCGTCTGCAGTCAGTATGGCCCCGTGTCAAGCACACGGGTAGTCTGAAGGTGCAAGATACAGCCTTTTGATGCTCAAGGTTCGACCTTGTGCAGAGGAGCTAAGCCCTAGCTGTTGCACTCCTCTCGTTGTGGAATATAAAGCAGGTTAAAGCCACCTTGAATCCGTTGTGCTGGGAAGCAGAGTATTCATAGGAAGGGAATAAATAAACAAATAAATAACGGGCTTGCAGCCCGGGCTATGGCAGTATCAACAAAGAGCCACAGGAGGTCCAAAACTGTGCTGGTTTCCAGACGGGCCTTGCTGGGCTCCCATCCCTTCTGTGCAGCACCACCAGATCAATCTTCCTGCAGCGGGGCTTTGATCACACCACTGCCCTTCTCAGAAGCCTCCCATGACCCTCGTGGCCTTGCCTCTTTTCCCATCTGGTACAGCCATCACTTCATCCACGTTGCCGTCCCATGAGCATGGAGGTCACTGGGGGAGACCCGGGACTTGTTGCCACAAGGTCTGAGTGTGAAACTTGCTTCTGTCGCCTGCCAGCTGGAGGACGCTAGGTAACCCACACAGGGTCCCCAGATCTAGCGTCTTCATCGGTCCCCCGTCGATACTGCGCCTCTCATGAGTTCTGGGTGCAGCTGGAATGAGAGAACGTTCTTTGTTAACTGGCGAGTGCTTGGGGAGTACAAGATGTGTATATGTATGTGGCACCCACATGTCGAAAGACACTGGACGATCCTGTCCTTCTCAATATGGCTCGTGCTTCCCTTTGTGACAGGCCTGCAAGGAAAGTTCAATATTTGTTGGGATTTTGAGAAGAAAATGGGGGAATGGCATGAGAATATGTAAAGGGCCTGGGGCACCGACAGTGTGTTAAAACAGCAAACCATCTGATGGGTTGAAGTGTGAGGCTCACCAAGAGGAAGCAGGAACCCACATGGTGAAGGGTGGGGACAGGAGCTGTGTGTTAGGGGCCCTGGGCGGAGCAGAGGGCTGGTGGGATCAGAGATAGCTAAATCCCCAGTGCTCTGAGGGACTGATTGACAGAGGAGGGTGGTTAAGGTGAAGAGACTCCCTGAGAGACCAGGGCTGGGTCAGGGGTCAAAGGCTGAGTTCCTCAGCCAGCATTCTGCCAGAGGAAACAGAGAGGGATGGGGGTAAGTTGGTGACATGCTTGGGAGATCATTGGCTGGATTCTTCTTGGTCACTGAACTCTCGGGAAGAGGAAAGAGAGTTGGATGAGAAGGTTTTAAGCTGGATGGGGATCTGGGGTTGGGAGAACAAGCCCACTGAGGTCCAGAGAACATGCAGTCGAAGGAAAGTACAATCACTAGTCTGGGATGTGAGGGCAGCAGAAGAGAACACAATGTGGTGAGCCGTGAGAGTTGAACTGGCCAGTGAGGCAGAGGCCTTCGGGTTGGGTAGTGTCTGCAGTTTCCCACAAGCCTCACTGGTTCAGAAGTTGGATTGGAGCATACGTCTGCCGCTTTCTGTGAGCACAAAGTGTACCCAGAAAATTAATAGTGAAAAGTGGACTCAAGGAGAATCTCAAATCTTAAAGGAACAAACATTTTTCAGAGCCCACTTATTAGAAACAATTGACTTGCTGATTATAATTTATTCTCAGCTGTCTCATCTATTCATGAAAGACTTTCCTTCAAAGGATTTGGCTTAGAAATTTTATTAGCTATGTTTCAATGACCATATAGCCTTAAAAGGAATCCAGATGCATTTCTTTACAAATAATCTTCAATTCAGACATTTTCCCAGTTCAAACTCACTTTGATTTCTGATATGTTTGAATAAATAAAGCGATGCTGCAAAGCTAATCTGTTTCCTGAGGATTTGAGAAATGACTTGGAAATCAATCGTAAAGCACTGGTCTCTGGAAAAACCCAATACTTTGTGACCAGATGCCTCCCAGAGTACTATCAACTGAGAAAAAGCCTCCCCATTGTCAAAACAAATAGAAGTTTCTCTATTTTATGTGAGTTTGCTCCATTTCATCTTATGATCTGCTATTACCTATACTGAAAGCAGCAACAAAATATAGTTCATCATAAAAATGGGAGTCATTTCAGCATAAATGAGAACTGGTAACGGAAATGGATTCTCACCTTGGGACAATAACTAGCCCAGGGAAAATCAACAGTCTAAGTCCCAGACTTTAAAATATACAACTTTATGTGGTCTCACTTGTTACAAATACGTATACCGTTCAAGAAAATTATTTTCAAGGACCTGCTAGAATTTTTGTGACTTTTCTAATTGATATTACATAATGAACCTTCTTGCAAAGTTACCAATATAATTGGAATAATTGTTTAAGATCTTAATATAGTATACCCTTGGGGGCGGTTATTGGACTCAAGAGCCGCAAACATGTCTGTTGAGGGTAGTAAAAGCAAATAGTTTGGAAACAATCCTTCCACATATGTAACGGAGTGTCAAGGAATTGATAGTCTTTTTGACCAGTTCATTTCAAGCAGCCACTAAGACTATTATCTAATGTCTTCTTTTCCTTTTCCTTTTATTTTTTTTTTCTCTTTAAGAAAAAGAAAAAAGCGTTCCCTGTAGCAATCTAGGGAGGTCTGCTGAGGATATAGGAACATTGGCATGAATGCGTGGCGAGTGAATGAGAGCCCTGGAGGTCTCTGTCTTTTCTCCATATGGTCTGAAGTGAGTCTGATGGGATTTCAGATCGCGGCCGGAGATAGCCAAGGATCTTGTGAAGCTCCTGAAGGAAAACTCCAAACTTTGCATCAAAACCTCAAATTCAGGCCAAGTTCACTGAGAGGTTTGCTGGAAATCACAAAACTCGAAGTGAACCTGCCTCAACTAAACTAGGTAGGGGGCCATTTCAAGTGAATTTGAGGTGAATTATGGTTTCAGATGGAAATCGAGCAAAACTCAGTTTCAGCTGTGTTTCGGGGAAAATAAGGGTGAGACTCAGCGTGAAGCAGTGTTGTGTGTCCCCTCCCAGCTTCTCCTGAACCTCATGCCAACAGAGAACACAAAACCTCCAGCCAGTGAAGTTCATGACGTTTTTGTAACAGGCATGCTTTTGCCTCAGACCAAAGTGTATACTCGCAGCCATGTTATTCAGTGGCAAGAGGGCTTCAGGATTTCTGAAACAATGGATGAAGGAGTTAATGTTCTGAACATGTTTCATACGTACTGGCCAAATGCCTCATCCTATCCCCACATAAGACAGTGCTGGTAGCTTTGGAGAGAAACTCGGTGTGCTGGGTGGACATTAGACATTGTCATAATCCTCTAGCTAGCGGGATACACAGTCTTCCGTCTCATGAACAGAGAGATCAGAAAGGCCAATGTTCTGCGTTACGGATTCTCAGGCCCAGAATTCTATGCCCACTTGGGTCATGTGAACATAGAAACTGAGGCATTCCTTGGCCCTTTTCATACTTGTCCTGTCGGGGCTGTCTCTTGAAAAGATGAAGATAATAAGATTTTATAACTTCTCTCACTGTTGTGAGTCCCCCAGAGAAGGAGGGACAGAATTGTGGGGAGAAAATTGGGGAACTGGCTGTTGAAACCAGAACTGCTCCGGGGGAGGCAAGAGGAGTGTGTATCCTGGTGCAGAACTCAGGCACCCTAAATCTGACTTCAGTACAGTTCATTGGCCATCCGCCCCGAGTGTGTACGTGCCTCTGTGTGTGCACACTTGCGCACGTGTGTGCTTACGTACATGTATGCATGTACATGTGTGCAGGAAAGTTGAAGAAAGGAAAGCAATCACACTGCTGTGACAGTCATAGGGAGAGAATAAACTCTAGCAGCTGCAAATAATTTCCCTAGGACAATTCAGGAATCACCTGAGATCTTGTTATGGCTGGAGCGCAGGTTGGTGGGGAAGTTGGGAGCCCAATAGATACAAGGGTGGGTCCTTCCAATTAACCAGAGACCTTTACTTTGTTGCCATTATGACTCCTCTATCTTTTGTTTCTTTCCACCTTGGCCTAGGTGGCCTGGCCAACTCCAGGAGCTCAGGTACAATACACACCCCTCTCCCTTACCCATCCCATCAGTGGGCTCTTCATTAAGATAGGGTTTGTGAGAATTTGAACAAGGCTAAGGATAAGAATTAGAATTAGCTAGAACTTGAACAGAGCTAAGAATTCTCTTGTATCATTTAAGAATTCTTGTATAAAACCACTGTAGAGAAAATGTCGAAACATGAGGGTCTTTAAATTATTCCAGAAATAGAAAAACAGCTCTTAATTTCGTTATTTTCTTTTCTATGTGTCATTGTCCGAAGGGTCTCTTTGGGAAAAAACGGTTCACCAGAAAAATGACAGCTAGACTGGAAACTCATACCAACAACGAGATAGTATGAAATGGTTCATATTGTCTTATAAAGAGATAATATGAAATATCAAACAATCATTCGGTGTGTCATGTGGATAGGTTCTTAGAATGAAAGGACAGGATGAAGAGAGATCTTGTTTCCTACTTGTTTTCCTAGATGAAAAAAAAATAAGAAACAACCCCATAGGTTTTAGATTTGAAATTTTGTTAGACACAAAACAGAAAAAAATTTGGCTGCATTTAAAAGTGTTCAGTTCTAATGAATGAGACATACATGAAGTCAATATGAAGTGAAGGGGAAGTTAAAGTGGCTACAGTTAACATCCCCTTTTGACATGTTTGGACTATGATGATGCATTTCCATATTTTTTAGCTGAAAACTTAATGGTTTTGCAAAACTATTTATAGATTATTTAAAGATATATCCTGTCTATAAGGAGTTCTGACATTTTCTGTTGTTTGGCTTTGCTCAGATTCTCAGTCTTGAAGTTGGAAGTCTTACATAATACAATTAAACAACAGTTGACCACAAAAAGATGTCATCGACTTCTGGACCAAAATTCATGCTGATTGATGGAGCAGACTTGAGTGATATCGTTTTAACACAGTGTAGTAGTGTAGCGCTAAAAATTTAGGGACTTTTAAAAATAAAACTGCCTTACACCAATTCCAAATATAATGTGTGCTTGAAATTGTTTGTATTTGAAATATTGTTCAAATATTTTATCTCTTTGGAGATACTTTTCACTTTCTGGTCTCCTTGTCCTCCTTCCACTTCTCATAGCTTTCCCTTACCTCTATCCATCCTACACAAATCTACCCAATTTGGGGACTGTTCTTCCTTTAAACTATAAAACACTTTACCATAGTGCTACTTACTGACTTTTGGGTTTCATTTCACGCTCCCATATGAACAACCAACTAAACAACGCCTCTAACATAACCTCAGTAAAGTCAACAGAAGAATTGGTCTCACGGGGCACCTGGGTGGCTCAGTGGGTTAAAGCCCCTGCCTTTGGCTCAGGTCATGATCCCAGGGTCCTGGGATTAAGCCCGCATTGAGCCCCACATCGGGCTCTCTGCTCCATGGGGAGCCTGCTTCCTCCTCTCTCTTTGCCTGCCTCTCTGCCTACTTGTGATCTCTGTCAAATAAATAAATAAATAAATAATCTTAAAAAAAAATTGGTCTCACTTCAGTTTAAGGTAGAAGCAGGTTCCCACCTATCTGTTTTCAGGTAACTGGTTCAAATTCCCTGCTAGGGTTCACAGAAGACTGATACAGTCTGATGTGTTCAAACTTTAGAGTGGAAATAAGAACAAAGGAACTTGATTCCTTTTTTTTTTCTTAATAGATTTTATTTATTTATTTGACACAAACAGAGAGAGAGAGAGAGAGAGAGAGATCACAAGCAGCAGGGGTGGCAGAGGGAGAGGGAGAAACAGACTCCCCACTGAGCGGGGAGCTTGACCCGGGACTTGATCTCAGGAACTTGGGATCATGACCTAAGCTGAAGGCAGACACCTTACTGACTAAGCCACCTAAGCGCCCCAAAACTTGATTCTTCCGAAGGTGGATCTATTTCTTTAAAACTTCATCACCATAAATTGGAAATGTTAGAAATAAAATGAAAACTGTCTGCTGATGTAAAGTTAGGCTCTTGTTACCTGAAGCAGCTCCTGGAGACATTGATGGTCTAGCAGTTCCCTTCAAGACATTGGGGTCAGCCTGCAAATACTTTCCAAGTCCTTTGCTGGATACCGTGAGAACATATGATGAGAGGACACCAAAACTCAGACCTGGGGTAAATAATGGTCAGAAGACGACTCCCCAAGCCTAACCACTCACCTATACCTTGTGCTCTGAATGCAGTGGAAATTGCAAATAAACTTTATATCATCAATTCTAGGATACACTCCTTCCCATCCCGCTTTATGTACTTACATTTTAACGTTTTTGAGATTGTACAATAATGGCATCGTATAACCGTTGTTGGCCTGATGGAAGTCCTAACATAATTGTTTTTGCTTTTGCTCCCATAACCTTGAACTTGGTTGACATTCTGGAAGCATGACTGGATAATTGCAACTTTTCAATTTTAGTCAACAGACTGTTAAAAGATAATCTGAGGAAGAAATATGAATTCTGGCTGTTGTCTGAAAAACCTTCCTTTGATCTTGCGAGATCAAGCAATTACCAGTATTTGCAGAAATGGGTGTCTGTGACTTGAAAGAAAATCCAGAGATAATAGCGGAGAACTCTCATGCTCCAAAAACAACATTTTTGATAGCACAGAGAACAATATTGTGTGTGGAGAAAAATGCTGAATTGAAAAATTAGTAAGGAGAATTAACACCAAATGAAACTGTTTCAGGATTACCTTAAACTACTTATTTTGTGTGTATTTTCCTTTTTATGACTGTAAGACAGCAATACATAATAAAGGAAAATCTAGGTCTCAATAAGCGTAAATGAACTCTTGCAATAAGAACAAAATGGAAATTCTGTTTTTAAAAAGTTTTGTGTCATTTAATTGACAGTACTTTTTTTTTCTTAATTATACCTGAAATGTTGATTCATCTTATAAACAGTGTTAACTTGGATTTAATGAAACACAACGCAGTTCCGTTCCTGGTGGAAAGAAAGGAAAAGAGAGGAGTGGATAAAAAGAAAGAAGGAGGGGAAAGAGAGATTTCTCTGTGACTTTCTTATGGGGTCTTTTCTATTGCTTCCTGCCATTTAGAAGTCCAAAGCTGAAACTAGCCAATGGTTATATCTAAAGATAGCAGAACAGCAGACTCCTCTGTAATAACAATGAAAACAAGTGTGCCAAACACCTTCAAAGTAAGAAAATATAAGGAGGAGGCAAATCGTGCTATTTATTTTATGACCCCTCTGTTGACCGTCAACACTTGGTGTTCCTGAAATGTGTTTCTTGGCAATTTGCAACAATGGGTGAATGGACCTTTGATCCCATGAGGCTGGTGGTTTATTTTTACTTCCACTTTTCATTTTGACAAAAACTGAAGCCAACCAGTGCCTCTTTTTAGGACTGAGTCAGGCCACTCACTGCCCATTGAGAACTAACTGTAGTCCTCTACTTCTGCCACTAGACAGTGTAGTCTCTCTATGTTCAATGCACTGACAGTCCTTTAGCTCCTCAGCTCTGAGACACTGGCTCTCCATGAGCGAGGTAGCCCTATCAATAACCATAAATACCAAACGTCCAGGGACCAGTCAATATTTACTACGGATCCGATCTGGGAGGTCCTTGGTGTCTTTAGTGCTCATCTCTCCTGGATAGGCTCCAAGAGGAAGAGACTGAAGATTCTCCAGAGGAACATTGCATTCTTATGGCTCAGTCTTTTTTCTTGGGAAATAAATGATCTAACTGGCAGCTGAATTCATTGACTCTTCAGTCTGTAGGCAACAGCCCTGCTCTCCCCACCGACCCAGGAATCCAGAGGCAGAACTCTCCCGTTTTCTGGATGTACAGAAAAACCAGAAGAGATATGGAGCACTTGTAGATGTTTTTTAAGCAAACAATTGATACATATTTATAAGTAAGAGTAGAGAGATAGAATGGAAAGAACATGACTTTGACGTCAGATGTGGGCAAGCGCCAAAATTATGTGGTCTTGGTCAAGTTATCAAACCACTCTGAGCCCTGGTTTCTTCATCTGTAGCATGGGAAGGTAACAAGAGATAAATTGATTACCGGGTTGTAGCAGAAGCTCAGTAAATAGTTACTTCTGAGGAAGAGAGTGACTATTGTTATCATTGATTTTATAAATCACCTCTCCTTAGAATGTGTAGTATTATAAATAATGCTGCAATGAATACTTTTGTATATAAATCTTTGTCTAATTCTTCAGTTTTTTTACTTAAAATGTGTTCCTGTCAGTGAAAACACAAGATCAAGGGTACAGGTATTTTTATTTTTTTATTTTTTAAAGATTTTATTTATTTATTTGACAGAGATCACAAGTAAGCAGAGAGGCAGGCAGAGAGAGAGAGGAGGAAGCAGACTCCCTGCTGAGCAGAGAGCCTGAAGCAGAGCCCTGAGATCATGACCTGAGCCAAAGGCAGAGACTTAACACACTGAGCCACCCAGGTGCCTCAAGGGTACCGGTATTTTTAATACAGGTGTTAAACCGATAAAAGCCTTTTCAGAGAAGTTCTATCTTTCACTGAGTAATAGACTGCCTTTTTCACCTATACCTCCTGGGCATTACATTGAATTTTCCTATCTAACAGTGTATTTTATCTTATTTTTGTTTTAATTAGCCTTTTTGATTACTTATGAAATTGAACTTTCTCTGTTATTTATTACTCATTTGTATTAATCACACTCTTCCTTGAAAGATGTATGATGAGGGGCGCCTGGGTGGCTCAGTGGGTTAAGCCGCTGCCTTTGGCTCAGGTCATGATCTCAGGGTCCTGGGATCGAGTCCCGCATCGGGCTCTCTGCTCGGTAGGGAGCCTGCTTCCCTCTCTCTCTCTCTGCCTGCCTCTCTATCTACTTGTGATCTCTCTCTGTCAAATAAATAAATAAAATATTAAAACAAAAGTTTAAAAAAAAAGAAAGATGTATGATGATTCATTTCTCATATAACAAGATTTTACACATACTGGAGTCTGACTCTGAATTAACTAGGTCTGCTATTGATATATCTTTCCAATCTTATACCAATATCATCGGTTTTAATTATCATGGCTTTCCTCTGGGTTTGAATATGTTTTGAAAACCCTTAAGTTTGAAAACCTTAATATGTTTGAAAACCCACTGAGCTCAAATAGCAAGGCATCATGGGATGCTGGGGATAAACAACAAGAGAAAGAAGAGCTAGTAAGACAGAGACTAGACAGAAACAGAACTCTGGGACACTTCGACACATTTCCCAATGGTCTCCACAAGCCTGGAAATAGGATTTGGAAAGCTCCTTAAATCCATTGTGGATCGTGATCTGGACAGACAGACAGGGAGATAGATAGCTTTTTTTCTCTATGCCCTGATCAGCCTCAGTGACCAGATGCCAGTGATAAATAACCGTTGTTAGGTTTTCCAAAGAGATTTTTTTATTCACCTGCAAATCTGACCACATCGGGGTTTTTTGTTGTTGTTGTTTGGAACTTTTCATTCACTTACCATTATGTGAAATCTACACTCTGCTTGCAAGGCACTGAATGACCTGGTCCCTGCTGTTCTATCCAGCCCTATCTCCCTTTAAGCCTTCCTCTTCTCTGTGATGGCAGGAGAGGATCTGGATTTCCCCAGGTAACCATACCTGCTCCTGCTCATTGTCTCTGAAGACCTGGCTGCAGCTGAGTCCCCCTCCCTCCAATCTCCTGATTTTTTTCATCTGACAAATCTTCATAGCCCTTTCAGTTTCAATTCAAACACAATCTCTTTAATCAAGCCTCCCCAGCTTCTCCCACGTCCTCTCCCGAGTGTTTTCTTCCTCCTTCCATCAGAGCAATTACTTTATTTCAAGTGCATGTGCTCCTTGGGGGCGAGAACCATGTTGTTTCATCTTTGAATCCCTGATGTCTAGCATGGTTCCTGGCGTAGAATGAGTGATTAATAAAATGTTCCTAAATAAATAATGAGACAAGAATTGGATCTTGTATGCAATGTAGCAGAAACACACACTTTTTTCCCTCCTGAGGAATGTTCCCGAGTTAGAAAGCAAGCACAACTCTGCAAAAAACTTTTCAGTATCATCCTTTGAGTTTATTAGTTTGTCCTTCGCTGTTGTCTGAAGGGCACACTTAAAGATTTTTCTACATACATCTTATTGAAGGATGTACAATGATCATAAAGCTCGTTTTTGTGGAAAGGAAACACGTGGCTAGGATCAATGTGGTGAATCCAAAGAAGACAAGAGATATCCTTGAAAAGGCACCACAGTCATCCAGAGAAGGGAGCTCGACAGATCCACCCACTCACTCATCAAAAACACAAGCAGGACAAAAAGAAAAAAAAAAGAAAGAAATGAAAAACAAACAAACAAAAAAAACGATCAGCACCTTCTAACCACAAAACTAAATCATAAACTTCCAGCTGCCAGGCATCACTTAAGATAATGCTCTTATTTCTGGCTTTTCTGAGGCTTTTACACACATCTCAGTTTGGGGGTTAAAAAAAGTAAGGCACATCTTAAGTCTATAGTTGCACCCCCCCCATCCCCCTCCCCCTCCCTGCCCCAGTTGAGCCTTCTGGGGACAATCCCTGGGAAGTGGGCTAGACAGGAAGCAGAGCTACCTCTCACTTGCACAAGTTGTAATAGCCTTCCAGATCGTGTCTGTGGTCAATGACTGGCCAGAACTGGCCAGTCTCCAACAGGCTTGTTTAGACTACTTGATGAGTTGACACAAGCAACGACTCTTTCCAGTGCTATTAGTGTCTGAACATTAACAAGCAACAGTGTTCAGTGAGACTATTAAAGAGAAAAGGCATTTTAATCTTTGTTTTGGAAGTGAGCCCTCCAAACAAACTCGTGGCGAGGGAACCCTTGTGAGCTGGCTGGATGGCAACAACGGTCAGCAGGGGACCGACTGAGCGGTCACAAGGATACTCAACTCACAGTCGGACTAACCAGGGCGGGAGCAGACGGGAGGGGACCCCACCCTCAGAGAAAGAAAATGCTAAATACACCATGGGATGCATTTTCAGCACTCTGTCAGCAATCCTAAAGGTTTAAATTCCAAGCAAATGGTTCACAAAGGAGTCCCTTACCTTTGCTAACTGCAAAATAAACAAACCTCCTGGGGAGAGAGGGTTTCTCACCTTACAAGAGAACCCTTGAAATTTGGAGAGTGCTAGGATGCTTTTTGGAATTACAGTTCTGGGAACTGCTGTGGTTCCCAGGTGTGTCACCGCATCAATGACAATCTCAACTACAAGCATAGAGATGGTGGCAAGCAGGAGACTCAGGAGGCTGTATCTGTCTCCAAGAGTGGGCATTCCAAGCCAAGATAAAGGCAAGAAGTTCACAGGCAAGGCAAAGGAGAAATGTGTGCTTATCTTTGCTTTTTTTTTTTTTTTTTCCTTCTTGTTCTTCGGTCAACAAACATAAAAGCAGAGAATCATAAAATTTAGAGTTGGAAGGGAACTTAGAGATCTTCTGCTGTAATATCAGTCTCTTTTGCCTATTACTGACCCAGAAAGTTCAGATAAGGAGAGCTCCCATCATGCTTCTCATCACATGGTAATAATCATTTAATTTTTTTCCATTGGAGATTTATTAAAATGGAATGACAAAAGTGGACTCTCTGGGCAGCCTTGAGTATGAATCAAGAATGGTTGGTAAGATCTATGACATTTATACTAAGTGTACAGAGTATGCATCAGTGTTTATTTTTAATCATTCTTAGGCAAGGTTTGCGAATAGCAAGAAATTACTGACTTTTCCACCAAATCTGTTTTTTTCCAAACATTCGGTTAACTGAACCCATCATCAATTTGATTTACATAACAGGGGCTGAAATGAAAAGCAAAGAATTTTAAATTTAAATGATATTGAAATATAATATTATTTCATATTTTAAATAATAGGGACTATTACCCACATTTAATAAAAATGTTTTAGGGGCACCTGGGTGGCTCAGTGGGTTAAAGCCTCTGCCTTCAGCTCAGGTTATGATCCCAGGGTCCTGGGATCGAGCCCCACATCAGGCTCTCTGTGCAGGAGGGAGCCTGCTTCCTCCTCTCTCTCTCTGCCTGCCTCTCTGCCTGCTTGTGATCTCTGCCTGTCAAATAAATAAATAAAATCTTAAAAAAAATGTTTTAAAATAGGAGTGAGTGAGAAATAAAACAAAACCGTCATATGATATTCGAGTTGGAGGGAAGGAGAAGTCAGAGCTACCTGTCTTTCCATCCTTTCTCTCCACCACTCAGGAAAATACAAACCTGCATTATGAAAGGCCACTCCAAGGGTACTTTTACCGCCATTCCTGACCTTGGAGAACAGAAAGAGGAAGAAATAAATGGTTGCATCCTCAAATACATTCATGAGTACAACCAATGAATGCAAGCCCATCACAAATATTTCTATTTCTACATTAAGAAGGATGGGAGAGATACCTGACGCCTACTTTCATGTTTTCAAGATGAGAAAATAAATATGTTGATGGCGACCTCAGGAGAAAATAATTATGTTGATGGTGACCTCAGGTTATCACAGCAAGTGATAACAGCTGCCTTTTGCTTCAATTACCTGTTGTTGTTGTTGTTGTTTTTAATGCATGCATATTTTAGAAAGTTGGTGGTCTCCATTACTAAATAATCCCATCTATTTTATGCCAGTTTGGAAGGGGAACTTTAAATCACCAGCCTCCTCCTATTCAAGTCACATGTTTATCTCTGTACTTTTTTTAAATCTTTTTTTTTAAGAGTTTATTTATTTGACAGACAGTAATCACAAAAGGCAGAGAGGCAGGCAGAGAGAGAGAGGGAAGCAGGCTCCCCACTGAGCAGAAAGCCTGTCCCAGGACCCTGAGGTCATGACCTGAACCGAGGGCAGAGGCTTAACCCACTGAGCCACTCAGGCACCCATGTTTATCTCTGTATTAAGCTGAATAGTGAATCCCCAAAATACTGAGGTCTTGATTCTTAGAAACTGTGGAAGTTACCTTGTGTGAAAAAGGAGCTTTGCATATCTGACTGAGTTAAGGTTCCTGAGATGGACAGGTAACCTTAGATTATCCTGGTGGGCTCAAAATGCAATCGTAAGTATACCTAAAAAAGAGAGAACTGACTGCAGAGACAGAAGAAGAAGGTAATGTGACCATTGAAACAAGAGGCCACGCTGTTGGTTATGAAGATGGGGGAAGGGGTCAGGAGCCAAGGAAACAATGAGTGTAATTCTAGAAGCTGAAAAAAGCAAGGAAACAGATTCTTCGTGAGAGCCTCCAGAGGGAATGTAGCCTTGCTGACACCTTGGTTTCTACCCAGTAAAACCATTTTGGACTTCTGGCCTCTAGAACTATAAGAGAATTAATTTCTGTTTTTTGTTTGTTTTTTTTTTTTAAGTCACCAAGTTTTTGGTTAACCGCAGTCACAGGAAACTATAATACAATCACCTTTCCTTTAACTGGCTTTGTAAATCACTTGTAGAATTGACTTTTTTTTCTTAGACATATAGCTGATATATGTGGAAAACCTGGGCTGCCTAAAAGGTTGTGTCATAAAACAGCACATTAAATTGAGACCTTCCATCCCTTTAAATCAGTCATGTTTGGAAGGACACTTTTGCTCAACCCTTTCTTTGGCTTGCAATTTGTAGCCTATATAACACAAATTAAATAGTATGTATTTCTAAAATTAGTATAAATATATTTTTTAAAGATTTTATTTATTTTATTTGACAGAGATCACAAGTAGGCAGAGAGGCAGACAGAGAGAGGGAAGCAGGCTCCCGGTTTAGCAGAGAGCCCGATGCGGGGCTCCATCCCAGGACGCTGGGATCATGACCTGAGCCAAAGGCAGAGGCTTTAACCCACTGAGCCACCCAGACACCCCTAAAATTAGTATATTTTTGACATGACTTTCATTTGACCCTTCATTTTGATTACCCGATATTGAAAATTTTCCAATTGAAACTCATTGCTCGGGGCGCCTGGGTGGCTCAGTGGGTTAAAGCCTCTGCCTTCAGCTCAGGTCATGATCCCAGGGTCCTGGGATCGAGCCCCACATTGGGCTCTCTGCTCAGCAGGAGCCTGCTTCCCTTCCTCTCTCTCTGCCTGCCTCTCTGCCTACCTGTGATCTCTATCTGTCAAATAAATAAATAAAAAGAAACTCATTGTTCTTTTTAAAACAGAGTTTTCTCTCCAAAATAGGCTTGTCTTCTCTTCTAAGAAATTAAATAAAACAATGGTAGTAGTCAGTGCTGAAATGTTGGTCCTGGAATCTATTTTTGAAAATTTCCAGGATGGTTGCCTTCTAAGCATCTGAAATCACATAGGACAATTAGAAGAAGTGATTCTGGAGAGAACTGTAGAAAGATAATACCACTGATCCGTACACTTCATGAGAAAGTCCATTGTGGGGCATGGACCTGCTTTCTTCTGGCACACTAATATTTCGCTATGAGACCTTTATGAAAATACTTCCTCCCTTTCCCACCCCTACTCACCTGCCACATTGTGAAACACAGATGCCAGAGGCAGAAGGGCACATCCCATCCACTCACTGACTTTAGGAAAAAGGAATCTAATTTTCCAAATGGGCAATACGCTGGTTGTCTGAACTTAGTAGCAGAAGAGAGACTCAAACCTATGCCTTCTGACTCGAGTTCCTTTCCCACCTGCTAACGGATACTTCCCCTTCCTAACATTTGGCAGAACTTAGTTACCTTCAGAGAGGTACTCAGGTTGCAAGAAACTTTTAGAAGCATGGTCTTTAAAGAAAGAAACGTAGAGATAATCTACTGAAGTCTCCCAGTTTCCAGATAGGAACAGGGAATTACTCAACTTCACATGGGTAATCAATGGTAGAGTAAGCATGGATCACATGTCTTCCATTTTCCTCCATGTGATGACGACCTCTCCTCAGATTCCTTTCCTTTTTTTTCTTTTAAATTTTTAAAATAGATTTTATTCTTAAGTAATATCCACACCCAATGTGGAGCTCAAGCTCACAACCCTGAGATCAAGAGTTGTATGTGCTACTGAGTTAACCAGGCACTCCTCAGTTTCCTTTCTTTTACTCACTGCACTTCCTTCCTGCCATATGAGGCAGCCTTCAATGCTTACAATGGAGCTTCTCATGGAACAGTCTTCTTCGTGGCTTTGCCTGCCTCCTGGCAGGAGATCCTGACTCTCCTGAACTGCACCCTGTCCAGAGAAGTCAGTGGAGTAGACAGCACATTATTCTAGAAGTATCTTCTCTCTGAGTATAAATAATATCTTGACTACATTGGAATTTTCTCTACGAGGGTTTCAGGGGTGGAGATAAAGTCTTCCCACCATTCATGAGAACTGTTACCTGAAAGAGTTATTTGGAGCTCTTAAAATCAAGTTCCAGGAGCCCTCCAACTGTCTGTGGGCCCTCTTGAAAAGATCATCACAGTAACCTCATTCTCTCATGACTACTTCCTCTTAGCTACGGTTGAGCCTTAGACAACGTGGGTTTGAACCTCACAGGTCCACTTCTACACAGATTTTTAAAAAATAAATATGTTAAGTATTATAAATATATTTTCTCTTTCTTATGATTTTCTTAATAATAACATTTTCTTTCCTCTGGCTTACTTTATCATAAAAATACAACATATAATACATACCACATACAAGATGTGTGTTAATCCACTGTCTATGTTGTTGGTAAGGCTTCAGTCAACAGGAAGCTATTAGTAGTTAAGTTTTGGGGGAGTCAAAAGCTATATGCAGAAATTCAACTGTGTGGGGGATTGGCACCCCTATTGTCCATGTTGTTCAAGATTTCTTTGTGGAGTCCACTCTTCAAGACTGAATACCATTAAAGGTCCTCAAGTATTCCATCACTACCTGTTAGACTTTCATCTTGTATGACCTCATTAATTCATCCAACAAAAATTAGTGCCAGACAATGTGCTAGATCACAGGGAGATAGTTTTAAATGAAGTAGATACGGTTCCTGCCCTCAAGGAGCTTATATTCTTACCTTATTATCTTGAATCGAATTCAAATTCCTCATTTTCCATCTTTAGCAAATCTCCAATGTTATGAACTTATTTTTTTCTTCCTATATAAGGACATACCAACTTCTAAACCATTATTTCTGGTAAAAGAAATAATGTTCTTTACATATAAAGAGTTGCAGAATTTGTACAGCTTAGAATCTCATATAGAGAGTACTATATTTTTTCCTTCCTTACTGGACTTGCAATTATTCTCTTAGCCTCTCTACCCCACAACTGCCTTGCTAGTAATTCATCCTTACAGTTACTTCCCAAATAATCCTTCAACTGAGTGCCCTTCGATGCCCAGGCAGTCAATTCTTGAGAGTGTGAGTGAGTGCATGGGTACTCTCCTTCCTGCTCCTTCCAACTTGGTCAGGAGTTTATGGAAGACAAGTCTAGGCAATATGAAGGCAATGATTTACAGGGAATGAGAGAAATGTATACCCTTTCTCAGATGGTTGGTTGCAAATTGCTTTTTCATCAGTTCATGATAACAACAGACTTTTATTGAATGCCTACTTTGTAGTAGGTACTATGCTTAGGACTGGGGTCAAAAAGACAAAGATTTGCTGTCTTCAAGAAGCTCACAGACCATAAATTTATTCAGTACTTGCAGGATAGTATCATTTCCTCTTAATTACCATAACCAGAGTGGGTGATAAACTAGAACACTACATGAATGTGTGAATTTGTAAGCAACTATCCTTTTATGCATAAGGTCCACACTGGCAAGGTCTTAATGTTATCAGATTTTTTTTAGACAGTTATTAATCCAATTGTTATACCATTTGTTGTTTCTTGGTGAAAAGGGCTGCTCAGAATCAAGCACTCTCTGTTCATTGTGTAGTAATTGTGTAAAAGAACTTGGAGTGGTGTGTATGAATTGGACTGGGAGAAAAGTATGGATGTTAGAAATCAGAGTATCTATGTTACAATCCCAGCTCTGCGACTAGCTAACTGTGTGACTTTATACACATTTCTTAATTTATCACTATGCTCATCTATAAAACTGGGAATAATATACATTTATAGAGGTAGTTTAAAAAGAATCAAATGAGATAACACATAAGGAATGTTTCAAACAAAACCTGGGCACCACTGCTCTACACAGAAAGAGAGAACGTAGTAGTGCCATGTTGGAATTGGGTCACAACAATGAACTAGGATTCTTTACAGAGAGCTGATGTGTAGCTGGTGGCGACTGGTTTTGCTATCTTGCTGTTTATGACTAGGTCTATTTTGATTTGTTGGTGCTTGCACTAGATTGGTTGTAAACTATTCCGAATTTACTCTTGACTTGATGGATGCTAATTCTCAGAATAAAATTGCTTTTTGTGTGCTGGCTTGAGAGCAGTTGGAACAACGCTATCAAATCCGATGTCCCCTTTTTGTAATAATCCCTTTATGTATTCTAAACTAAAATTCATAAATAATGTAACCTACCGACCTACAATACAACATCAAACCGTTAGATAAAGGAGAACTAAAGGAAAGTAATTTGTGATTAAAAATCACATCTGTCTCAGTATATAAATGCTTGGGCATCAATACACTGAAAAACATAATAAAGTGGTTATATGTTTGCACTTGTTTATAATAAGTAAGATTAGTATTAAGAAGACCAGAAGCCATGCTGTATGAGAAGCCTGGAAAAATTAAGGAGGAAAAGTACAAATAGATACAAGAATAAACACTAGAGTTAAGATAAGTAATAATAGACTCTCTACATTTGTATATCATAATAAAAAGGGAAAACAAATCCTAACTTAAATACAGAAGAAAGAAGAAATACAGAGTCGAAGTGTAGAAAATAAAGTCCAGTGTTCTTAGAAATGAGCTGGGCTCTGTTTATAAGTGGAAAGTCCAAATAATTCCCAGTATGATGACATGGGTTAGGATAATGACAAAATATCAAAGAAAAAACATTTTTTAAAGATTATTTTTTATTTATTTATTTGAGAGAAAGAGAGAGTGAGCCCAAGCAGGGGGAGCTGCAGAGGGAGAGGGAGAAGCAGTCTCACTACTAAGCAATGAGCCCGATGTGGTCCATTCCAGGACCCCAGGATCTTGATCTGAGCCAAAGGCAGATGCTCAACTGACTGAGCTACCCTGGTGCCCCAAAATATCAAAGAAAATTTTATCTTCTATCTTGAAAGACATGTATTCAGTCTCTAATACTTTAAAAGTCCTTGAAGCATGTATTTTTTAATAGGCAATGAAGACTAGAATGTAGGTTAACAAAAAGAACTATAGTTCAAAGAGGTTGTAGAGACCTGGTGTGGGACATCTCAGGGGTCAGTGTCAGAGTAAGACTGAAAAACAGCTAACAACCCCAAATCAGCAACTGCTTTCAAACATAATATTTACAACATAAATTTCTTAGTAGTCTGCCTCAAAGTTTTGAATATGAAATCTTATAAGCTAGCCTTTTTTAAATGAAACTCAGTCTGATCTCTGTTTTATGTGACTCTGCTAATAAAGGACTTGATGTTAAATTCATTGACAGGCATCTCAGACCTTTTTTGTTACAATTTTTGGTGAGAAGTAGACATGTAGACTGAAATGGGTTTGTCACATGGATTGCTAAAATCATGAAGATCACAGATTTCTCAAAATGGCAAATTACTCTTGCTACTATTGGTAAACCAAAGTACATTCTTTTTTTTATTTATGAGGTCATTTGCTTTCCTGGAAATTTAGTGTATATTAAAATTGTACAAAAATACTTTGTGTCTATTTATAAATATAAGGCAGTATTCTATTTCAGGCTCAAATCATTATGAACAAATTTCTTTCTTATGTGGCCATTTGGTGGGATCTGTAAAAGCTATACGAGACTTAGCTTCTTCCTTGGGCAGACAATCCCCCATGCTGTAGGCCATCTAGCATGTTTGTGAAAACAAAAAATACCCCCCACAAATTTCCAAAATGCCCTTGAAGGGGAGGTCCCACCTCTGCTGAGAGTTAATGACCCGGATTTGTGGATGTGGAAGTTTTAGGATGGCTATTATCATCTAGCATCTGAACACAGACTTTCTTCTCTGCTTCTGTGTTGCATAACACAGGCAATCGTATGTGGTACTTCCACTTTTAATGACAAAAGTAGTATACAGTAATGAAAATATTTCTTGAGGTAACACTCTGATAGAATTCCAATCCAAGAAGACTGTGCCATTATTCTAGCTGCATAACACATAGGTTGCCTGATCTAGTGAAAGAGAGGTTTCACAAGCTGTATCTTGGAAATGCTGGCATTCCTAGAGAGGAATGAAGGCTGTAGACCTCTTGAGGTCTGAGACTTACCTTTCTTTGCCACTTGCTCAACTAGGACAATGCCCGGCACATAACTGTTGTCGCAGTTCATTTCTGTTGGATAAATATTGGATGAGGTATACTGGCACCCATGTGGCAGAGCAGTGTAAGGGAAAGGAGGAGATAGTGAGATATTGGCACCGCACTCACCCACTGGGAAGGATGGCTGCTTGTGGACATTGGTGTCCGAGGGGTACATAAGACTCAGTCATAATTCTGGAAGCTGTTAGCTCAAAGGGTATGTGAGGTGGGTAGGAAGAGAAAAGAATGAGGTAACACAGTTGAAGATGAGGTTGTAAAGATGGGGTAGTGAATTAACCAAGGGTCTTGGGGAAATAAATAGGCAATCAGGAAAACACATACTCCATAGCCAGGTGAGACATGGGCAAAACTACTGGTCCTCCTGAGATGACCTTGAACCATAGAGGCAGTAGCTCTGATACCAGGTCGATGTAGAATCGTGCCCCAGGTGTCAAGGAGATCTGAGGAAGTAAGCAGAGCATTAGGCTGGAAATTTTGGAGCAGGGTTAAAGGAACGTCCCAGTGCAATGGCCTGAGTGAGGGCTAGGGAGAGAACAAGTTGTGCTGGAAAGCAATACAGACAACCAGCACCATGGTCCTAGGTCTCAGATACACCTGACAGCAAAGTGTAGGAGTAATGTAGTGGGACAGAGTCTACCACCGAGCCCCTTCGGTGTGAGGAGGACCAGTTGGGTTCCAATGAAGGAGAACCTGTTTAAGATGTAGCTGTGAGGGGCGCCTGGGTGGCTCAGTGGGTTAAAGCCTCTGCCTTCGGCTCGGGTCATGATCCCAGGGTCCTGGGATCAAGCCCCGCATTGGGCTCTCTGCTCTGCAGGGAGCCTGCTTCCTCCTCTCTCTCTGCCTGCCTCTCTGCCTAATTGCAATCTCTGTCTCTCTGTCTGTCAAATAAATAAATAAAATCTTAAAAAAAAAAAAAGATGTAGCTGTGACAGTAACTCTTGGGTCATCTGGAATATAGGGTCAGGCTGGCCTCAGCTTTGAAAGCCTGAGTAAAGCAGAAGGAAGGGAAGTTAGCCAGGTAGGTGGTAGAAGTGAGGTAGGCCTGGCAGCATCATTTTTAAGTAGAAAGTTGAAGCGGGTGATACATTTTGACCTATAATGTACTCTGAGGTGCTTGAATTATGGTTAGCTTTTGCTATAAAAGTAAATCACAGGAACATACTAAGAAAGGCCTAATTCTTAGTGCCCCAACCAGAGGGCAAGCAGACCAAAATTTCCAGGTTTATTTTCAGTAATGAAAATGTTAGGGAACGGTCTAAAGTATTCCAGATGGAATGTAACTTGAAGTGGGAAGCAGGAAGAAGGGAGAAGTGTGCGCCATTTCTCACCTTGACTTTACATCTGTTATTACTTTCTTATTTCCCTGAAATACTAGGCTTCTCTCCACAAAAAACAATCCCTTCTTCATACACTTAGCTCCTCCCGCCTTCTCTCCCATAACAAAAAAAGAAGGCAGTCAATGTAAGGCTCTTTTGTTTCTCAACCTATCAATAGGATTGATTCTATTTGAGCATTCATTACCTTAAATTTCAGTATTGTCTTATCCTCAACAGAGTAATGACAGCCTGTGTAGAAACAAATACCACGTCACCGGCTTAACGAAAAGGGTATGAAGACAGGACATTTTGCTATAAACAAAAATCTCAGCATAACATTTTTAATGTTGAAGCCTCCCAGTTTTTTAGCCACGTGGCCTTGTATTCGGGATTCTTGGCCCACATCACTCCCGAGCAGAATGAGGATACACATTGTGTATAAAATCAGGCAGATGGTAGGGGTGCCTGGGTGGCTCAACCAGTTAAGTGTCTGCCTTAGGCTCAGGTCATGCTCCTGGGGTCATGGGATCGAGCCCTGAGTCTGGCTCCTTACTCAGCTGGGAGCCTTTTCCCTTTCTTCCCAGCTCAGTGCTTTCTCTCTCTCTGTGTAATAAATAAATAAGATCTTAAAAAACGATCATGCAGATGGAATTATAACAACCTAACTTCTTGTGTAGACCAAAGCAAAAGAATTAAAGAGCCGTTTAAAAAATAGAGAGCAAATAAAGTAGATGACATTGATGCCGAAACACCTGGCCCAAGGGCTAGCAAGCCATGCCGGTTCAAGAACAATACCTTAACACCTTTGTCCGTCCATTTGTGGACTAGACAGAAGAGGGAAATTTAAATGCTGGCGTGTTTCCAAAGCAAAGATGAGATCGTTTATATTCCTATTTCATGGTGATCAAAAAGCTGGAGACGACGGTCTTGGACACGTTGCTCTGAAACTAATACAGTAGTTGCTGAAGTCGCCTGGTTCTAACTAGTCAAATCCTGTTGCCACACGGAAAGTACCGGTTCCAACAGTATCACGAGACCTTTCTTCCATGTGCGTAAAGTCGAGTTAACCTACTGGAGCAAGAAAACCTTCCACACGTCATAAGAATCATGATTAGAAAGATGGTAAAAAGATCCTAACCAGGTTGGATAAATTATGCTGTCATTGCTGCTTTGCGAATAGAATGCATTCTCTTCCCCTTACCTGAGCACCCTCTCCCCACCCACCCCAGATCTAAACACCAGGCCCCCAGGCCCAGCAGAAGTATCATCCTAGACCCAGGCCCTCCTTAAAGCCCCTTACAATCCTGAGAGTCTCAATGCATAATTCAACTTGCATTTCTTTGAGGTTTGGTTTTTGTTTTGTTTGTTTGGTGGGTTTTTTTTTTTTTTTTTAAATTGCTTGCTATTGTTTCCAGTGTTAATCTTGCCTTTGGCTGCCAAAACAAATACTCCCTTAAGGCAAGTTTCCTGTGGTTAGGATATTTTGCCTTCCAGTGGTACAGAAATGACTTACAAAGCACAGGTTCCTATGTTCTCCTTTAACCCTCATGATAATCCAGGGAGGGTGATACTATCATTTTCCTCATTGTATAGACCAGGAAATATCTTAGAGAGATTAAATCATTTGCCTGAAATTCCACCCTTAGAGAACGGCGGTGGGGGTGGCCCTGAGCACCAGGCTCCTGATTCCAAATCTTTAGCAATTTCCACTTTGTGTTGGGCCTCTTCCTAATAGATTGTCTGATGGACTTAGAATTATTTTATGTTATATAAGAGTGGAAGGGCATGTTTACGATTGTTGTGGTTTATAGGACGAAACGTGGTTTGTGAAAATTCAAATTGTAAAGTTTATGTTTGCAAGAACTTTAAGTGCAAGGATATTGTGGGAAGAGTGATGTGATTACATATATACACATACACATTCATATAATCACATATATGTATATAATCATTTACAAATGCAAAATGCTGAATGAAATGAAATATGAATGAAATTATGAAAAAATGAAATAAAATTACAAACTATTTTGACTTGCTCACCTTTAGGAGACAGAACTATTGAATACAATTTCTCTTTCTCTTTTTTTTAGATATTGCAGTGCGTTTCTCAATGTTTGTTACTTTGTCAATTAGATGAACCCAAAAGGAAATGTTAGTACTCTGAGAAACCTTGAACACCTTCATCACCAAAGAGGAATATAGTGTCAGCCAATACTCTTTTGAGGGATGCCAAAGTCATTCATTCACTCTCTTCCCTAACAGCATTATCTGGTGAAATACTTTAGTAAAATAATATTATTTCAATAAAAATAATAGAACCACACCCATGAACTCATCAACCAATTTACCAAAAAAGAAACATTATTAATAGAGGTGAAGATCCCTGTGTACATGTCGAATTCTTTTTTTTTTTTTTAATTTTATTTATTTATTTGACAGACAGAGCTCACAAGTAGGCAGAGAGGCAGGCGGAGGAGAAGAGGGAAGCAGGCTCCCAGCTGAGCCGAGAGCCCGATGCGGGGCTTGATCCCAGGACCCCGAGATCATGACCTGAGCCGAAGGCAGAGGCTTAACCCACTGAGCCACCCAGGCGCCCCCCCAGATTTTTTTTTTTAAGATTTTATTTATTTATTTGATAGAGACAGAGATAGCAAGAGAGAGCATGAGCGGGGAGGAGAGGAAGAAGCAGGGAGCCTGACTCGGGGCTCGATTCTAGGACCTGAGCCGAAGGCAGACATCGTTGCTAACACTTGGTATTGTCAAACTTTAATTTTTTTCCAAAATGGTAAACATGAAATGGTATTTTCATGTGGTTTAAATTTATAATTTTCTAATTACTAATACAGTTAAGCATCTTTTTAGATGTTTGTCACTTGTTCTGATTTTATCTTCTCTGAATAATCTGCTTAAATTTTTTGTTCATTTTTTTGTTAGTTTTTTTGAGTTTTTGTATCAGTTTGGGGTATTGACCATGTATTCTGTATATTAGTTCTTTGCTGGTGATATTATGCATTGCCAATATCTTCTCTCAGTCTGTATTACCCTTTTATTTCAATTATAGATTTGATCCCATAAGTATTAAATTTTGACACAGTTGTTCTTATTAATCTTTATTTTTTAGGATTTGAGTTTATATCTTAAGATATTCTTCCAAAGTTAGGTCATAAGGATAGTTTATTTGTTTTCCCTTAAGGCTTATTGTATTTTTTGTTTTGTTTTGTTTTGTTTTGTTCTTATTCCACCTCAGATTTCTTTTTTAGGTATGATGTGAGGCAGAGATTCAATTCATTTTTCCATTTGGAAAACCAGTTGTCCCAGCACTTACTGAATAACCCATCACTTTCCATTGATCTTTAGTGCCATTTCTCTACTCATCAAGTTTCCATGTAGGCCTAGTTTTGTTTCTAGACTCCTTTTTGTGTTCCATTAGTTTATCTGTCCATCCCTCTGCTAAAAACCAGGTAGCCTTAATACTTTAGAGAAAGTTCCTTACTCTTCAAAATGACTGTGACTCTCCTTGCCTCTTTGTTCCTTCTAAGTAAAATCTGGGTTCAGTTTGATCAGTTTCACACACACACAAAAATCCTTTTGGATGTTGATTATAATCATATTACATCCATAAATGCACTATCACCATATTAAAGAAATTCAAAAACAGGAAGAAGAAAATTCTCACAATATTAACACCCTAACACAATCACTCCTAGATACATATCTGCGCATGCCAGGGAGATCAGTGAGAGGATACAACTGCTTTTAGACCTGTGAGCTTGACCCCAACAATGGGAAGCTCCTCATTTCCACCCCATCCTTGGAATGTGGGTTCGACTTGCCTTCCCCACTGCCAGAGTCTGTCCCAAGGACACAGCCATGAGATAGTGATACAGCGCTGAGACCATATGTGACTCAACCCAGTTAAGGCCTCTCTATAAACTTTTAAGATTTGGTGGGCAGGAGTGGAGATCTACTTGTCTTTCAGTCCCCCAAGACAATTCTGGTATATAAGTTCTCTACTTCTTAAACCTGCCAAGGACCAGTCGGGAGTGGCTTGTCTCTTTCTTCTGTCTGTCTGTGCCCTCTGTATGAGGGCTAGTTTCGGATTACATCTGCTGTGCTCCCCAGGAGCTGTGCATGTGTGTGCTTAGCGTTTTTTTCCCCACTAGGAAGTAACCTCCCTGAGAATAGGGACTTTGCATGTTTTGTTCTCTGCTATAATGCTAATACGGAGAAAAGTGCCTAGCACATAACAGATACTCAATTGATAATTGTAGAATAAACAAACAAATCCATGTAAGTGCATTTTCTTATAATCTTTTATACTTTAAAATAGTTTTAAAACCATTAACAGAGGGGCTAGTTATTTTTTTTCCATGCTGGTTTGTGAAGAATAAGACACTATTTGAGGAGACATTTCTTACAGTGTGTTAAACAGACATTAGACCAGCAGGATGCTGTTTGGAAGGAGAGCTCGCTGGGCAAACATATTTGAAAAATGCCTCACGCATCTTTGTCCCTTAGAGCCTCTGTGTGTATTAGCACAGTAAATGTTCTGAGACGTTCTGCTGTAAGGAAACTAGTTTGATTTTCTCCAAAACTTTTGTGGCCCTCTGACTTTTTAAAAAAAATACCACCCTCCTTTTTTATACCAAACACAAAGGCTGATCTAAAGAACAATTCTATTTCTGGGGAAGTATAGAACTGGAAAATGTTAGGAATGTGAAATTGTTCAACTCTCTTCTCCCATGCTGTTGAACATGTTCTGGGGCAATGCTCCATGCCGCAGAGAAAGATTAATTCATGGGACTGACACATCCCTTGAGAAGTTCATCTTTCATAACTTCTTTTCCTGCTAGTAATAAATATGGTAAAAATAATTAGTTGCTGCAAATTTCCAAATTTCTGCTAGTGCACAAAAATAAACTTCAGAAAGAGAAATACATTTACAAATATCAGTATCATTTGCTTTATTCCTAAAAGAGAGTAAACTTGTAAAAACTCTCTTGTATTCGTGTGCCTATGCTATTATATTTGTGCAGAAATGGCATTTGAGCTAGCTCCATGCTCCAGCTCTTTTTTTCTTACTCTGATTCTTTGGTTCCCAAAGGAAGAACATTATTTAAATAATTGAATATTATATACTGTGACAACCATATTTTCCAGATGTCAGGGACAGGTGGTATTTCCTGTTCCAGACCGAACACGAAATTTATAAAAATTTCTCCACTATAAGCATTCTGCAGTTGATTTTACATAGAATCACCATAGTTTACCAAGACTTTCTTGAGAGCCCATGTGGGCACTGCTATTATAACCGAGACAATAGACATAAACCAGAAATATCCCAGGCAAATCAGGCATAAAGGTATCCTAATTATATAAGATTCGTTCAAATGGTTCCTTTCAGGTAGGATGATGGATTGGAACTATCTTGCTTTGGAAGGCCTTAATGCATGTACTTGATTACAATTGATGCAATTGCTTTAAAAATTATCCATCATTTTGTGATTCAAATATAAAATCAAGAATATGAGGGAGTTAAGTGATAAATATCAGTATTACCAGGCATCAGAGAACGTGGTCTCTCTTTTTTTACAAAGCCTCCTAACTCTACTTTAAAAAAATGCTGGAACCCCAAATATAGACAAAGCCAAGTGCATTTCTTTTTGTTTGCGGCTCTTTTCAATAGAGTTTATGTATCACAGGCTGTGGATATGTCAGCTATCCTGGAGGTGGCTGCACGACATCAGAACCCATCTTCAATTTCCGCTTGGGGAGGGAGAAAGGGTGCTTTCCAAGAGGAAACCTCAATGATAAAACAGGGGTAACATTTTTCCAAATAATAGAGTAAGATGTTGTATGCTATTTGGAATTAATAATTTATCTTTTGGGAAGCTGTTTTCTTGACATTTCTTTATAAGATAGTACCAAAAATAATCCCCCACTTGTGTTTTATGAGTAGAATTATCTTCTTGCTGAAGATGTTTGATCCAGTTGGTTTGCGAAGGTGTAACCTGGGAGGGCTTATACTATAATCTAGGTAGACATAATACAGTTATAAGTATAGCCAGACACAGATATAGATACACATGTTATATATACAGAGGGAGCTATTCTACTTTCGAGGAGTTTCCTAGGAGGACAGTTTGCCTCTTTCAGAAATAAGTTAATCAGGGCTAGGCTCTTGGTAAGCAAAACAGTATGTCATATATGCAGCTTTGTGTTGATAGGCAGGTAGATGGACAGATTGACGTAGATATGGAAATACCCACTTTATAGCATATCCAGATGTAAATAAAGATATAGATAATGTAAATATAAATATATGCAAATATAGACGTAGACACAAATATAAATTCTACAGCTGGTTCTTCACTGTTTTAATGAATGTATTTAGGACATCTTAATAACAGCAACTTACTGCTTTCATCTTGGTTTACTTTTCCAAAATATATTTTGGCTATTCTATAAATGAAACGCAGGGGGTGGTTAGGATTTGCATTAAGATTATAGACTTCTTCCCTCCCGTGTTAGTTTGCATTATGGGTTTAGAGAAAAACTGATTTGGAAGACTACTCAAGGGCTTGATTCCTGCTGGCTCTCTAGCCTGGTGTGTTCTGTTCCCAGATCTGCAAGCACAGTCCCTAAGGTCATGCAGATCTCTGTGTTAATTTCACCTATTCAGAGAGGCCTTCCTAAAGGCTCCAGGCAAGAGCACAGCTCTCACTCATATTGTTTTGTTTTGTTCCCTTACATTTGTCATTCCTAATTCCTTCCTTTCTACTTCCCTTCTTTCCCTTTCCCTTCCCTCCCTCTACCCTCCCCTCCCTTCTCCTCTCTTCTCTTCTCTTTCTCCTTCCCTCCTTTCCTTCCTTCCTCCCCACCCTTCTCTTTCTTTTTCAGCTATCTCTCTCTCTCTAAAAGGCTGAAACTCTAGTTACTTGTTACTGTATTTTCAGGGCCCAGAAAATGGCCCGGCACAGAAATTGTTCCAAAAATCTTTGTTACATGAGTGAATGAGTGAATACATTAACATTCATCTAGTTTAACTCATCAGATAAAGCTACATGAGAGTCTGGATATATGCAAATATAGACATAGACACAATATAAATATAATGCAAATATATGCAAATTATTTGCATATTATTATTATTCCTGAGAGCAATTAGGAAACCACGCTTTTTGAACTCCAACTTATATTCCAGGCCCCCTGGAATCATTCAACAGAGTTACATATATGAAATAGAACTGTTGTCATGTTTCTTTAATTGAATTTAATTACTTTTTGGAGCCCTTGTTCTACTGGGCTGTGGAAACTTCATCTTTATCTATTAGGGGTTCCATGTCCTGTTCTTGGGGGTTGTGTCTCATTTCCAGCATTGACCTCTCAGTTGGGAGGCAAGGTTCTGTGTTGTCAGCTCTCCATGGTGGCCTCTGATGAAACATTCTTGTTCCTATCTGACCATAGTCACTGGTCAGCACAGGTCCCTTCATGTGTGGTTCCCTCCACTAATTCCTGACAACCACACATGGCCGGGTGGAGACATGGGAAATGGCTCCCCTGTCTTCTTCAGATGCACGAGACCATTTTGCTGCATCTGGGAAGAGAAGGGAGCTGCAGAGGGCACTTATGGAACAATTTAGTAAACAAGCAGAGGAAAAGGTGTTTTTTCCTAAAGGGTAGAATAGAATGTGGAAGTGAAGCAAGATGACAAAAAGCCATCACAGGGAGGTCTGAGGATCATGCCCGTGGGATGCCCCAAACAACGATTCGGGGAAAAAAAAAAGGTTAGCTAATACACAGTGAAACACAGACGAAACAATTTATTTGGACTTTTTTTCTTACTGAAAAGTCTTGTAATTTTTCCTTAGAAACCCAATGAAGGAATGCGGTCAAATGTGATTTTTTCACTTTTCACTTGCAAGATTGCTTACTATGGCCACGGTCACTGGCTTTGTCTCCTTGGTCCCTAATTTAACCAACTTGGCACCCTTCAAAAAATTTAATATTTCATCCTTAGACTTGTGTTGTTTTTAAAATGGCAGTGACCTTCTGTGATGGTCAGTTGCTCATTTTCTTTCTGCTCCGCCCCCCGGCCCCCCCTGAGAAAAAGGTTTGTAGAGGCGTTGTACAGAACAGCTGCTTAGAACATGCATAAGCCAGTTTACATTAGGCTGTTTTTTCTTGAGAAAGTCATAGTTTAAACAAATGGTTGTGTCTATTTTAATCATTTTTGCCCTCTTTTGAAGTGTTTTTTCAAACATAAGTTTTTTTTTTCACATAGAGTTTTGCATTATAAATTAGTCTGCTCTGTCATGTCCCTTTTAAACACAGCTGTTACTACAATGTAAACAGAGTTTAAAAAATGTAGATAAACAGTTACAAGAGGAAGAGTTTCAAGTGTTTTTAACACATGGTCAGTTTTTGCTTACTTGAATTCTGTGGTTTGAAAGTTAAATTCGAAATACACTCTTGATTTCACAGATGTCTGGCTATTCAAGCCAGCTGTTCGTGGATGCCCTAAAAGGCATTGTGAGTTCACAGTCAGCACAATTTTGACAATATCATATTTTTGAAGCCATATCTGCAATAAACCTAAGAGGAATGTGGAAAGTCTATCATGGTACACTGTGCAAAACTCTACAGGGGCGTAAATGTGAAATGGAAAGACTATCCAGCCGGCCAGAGCTAACACGTGAAAAGATTTCATGTGTCCAACCCAGCACCATGAAATAGACAGCAAATTTTAGTATCTTGAAAGAAGCTGTGGTCATAACCTCAGAAAGAGAAACAACAGAGTCCTAAATCTTCAGTGGAATCATCTTATACCTATATTTAAGAACTTACACCTATTACTACATTTTAAAAAGTGAAAAACCTAGGCATGGTTTGAACATAAAGCTGTTGACTGATCTAAGTTTATTGTTTTAGCAAAATTTAAACAAATGGACCTAGATACAGCATGAGTATCCTATTTCCTGAACACCGACCTAGGTTTTCCAGGTACACAAGAAACACAAGCATTTGGAATTGAGACAGTATTGGACCTGTCAGTCAATACAGACAGTATTTCAGTGACTTTGGGGGGATAATATGACTATACACTTGCAATCAATACTTCCATGGAATATCTGGAAATCTACTATCAAAATATTCTAGTAGATGTTTAAGGACATCGGTATTTAAACTATTATCCAGAACTCCCCAATTCACTGTTTATCCATAATGACATGACTTCTATTAGTTGAGTGATAAGTTTTGAGACCACATAATTTTATGTGTTTCGTTGGAAAATGTTCTCCCAGGCAATGTCACGTAAGGTAAAAGCAAAAATAAAATTAAATTCTACCTATAATAAAGTCTTGTTAGAAAATGCCATTCATTTTAATGTCCAAGAAAAACATACACAATTTCTACCCATATTGTTCCCAAACCACCATGTCTGAGTTATGGATCTTAGGGAGGAAGCCGTATTACTAAACCTAATTACTCTGTGTTTGGCTTGGAAAAATAGTTAACTGATTATTTAGCTATATCACGCAACCCAACATGACCTCATTTTCAATAAAAACATATGATTTGATCCAAAGCCTTCTGCAGTATTCCATAATTAGACACCTTATCCATCAAGCTGCAAGGAAACTTTGGTAAAGGAGTAAAACAAGAATTTTGATGTGTTAAGTTATACAGCAGAGGGAGTCCCTTGAATATAATACAAACATACTGATATTGCCAAAGAAAAGTCAATTAAAAATTATACGCACTCTAAGAGTTTCGAAGCTTAAAACGTGTTGTGTAATTCAGGTCAAATAGCCCTTGAGTAAAGGTATTCATGAAAATTAGATTTTATTTGTTAGAGTTTTCATCTCTACGATCTTCTAAGACTTTTCCTAAGCGAATTTTGGAACTGGTCTAAAAAGTATAAACATTTTTGCTTCCTCAGAATGTGCTCAATATGTTTGCCTGTTTGAATGCACATATTATGTATTTATAAGTAATGTCATGTTGGGAATCTTAAATTGTCTCCTAAAACTTGATCGCATACCTGATCCTTTAATGTTTTTACTTCTAATGTACATAAATCTTGTTTCGAGGTAAATGAAATGGACTGCCTCAAATGAAAGAAAATCTGGATTTCTTCCAAAAAGTCACCTCTTGTTTTCATTCACTCGTTTGGCTATCCCTCATACCTCCCTACGTCATGTAAGTGAAGGTGAAGACCAAGATGATTTGCTTCTGACGCTGCCAATTTTTTTCTCCCTTTACTTCACTTTCTTGTCCACCCTCACACACTGTACAGTGACATGGAGAATCTTGCCAAATAGAAGTAACAGTGATTCCCTAGAATCCTGTGATTATAGTCCTCAAAGAGCTCTGAATGATACTTGAAAATTTAAGGTCAAGGAAGACTGTTGATATCTTCAAAAAGCTCTTCATTTGGGGTGACTGGGTGCCTCTGTCGTTAAGTGTCTGCCTTCAGCCCAGGTCATAATCCCAAGGGTCCTGGGATCGAGCCCCGCATCAGGCTCCCTGCTAGGTGGGGAGCCTGCTTTTTCCCTCTCCCACTCTTCCTGCCTGTGTTCCCTCTCTCACTGTCTCTCTCTCTGTCAAATAAATAAATAAAATCTTTTAAAAAAAAGGCTCTTCATTTACTTATTTATATTTTTAAAAACCAGTTCTGCTGGGTTTCATTTCACCTACTCTCTCAGCCCATTGATATAATTAGTATAAATATTATCTTATAAACATAATACCAAAAAAACCCCACCTAGCATATAAACCATTTCTTTACTAGTTAAGAAAGAACTAGTGAGATGTTTGAAACCTGTAGGCAAAATGTTGGGTTGCTGCTGAAAAGGTATAGTCTCCCTTTTCTAGTAGAGAAGCTATCTTGCTGGTGGATTTTTCCCGTTTCTTTAAAAAACATTTTTAATGTGATACTGGGAAGGGCTCTCTTGAGGTCAGATGTCAAAATGTAAAGTTGTGAGAAGCTGATTAACACGGGGCTACTATGAAAACTTCCCTCTTCTGCGTTTTAGCATAACGCAGCCTTACGTTGATACAATCATTTCTAGTAGATACTAAGGGCATTTATGGGAATGATGAAAAGAAAGTGAGTTGTTGGCACACCTGGGTGGCTCAGTAGTTAAGTGTCTGCCTTCAGCTCAGGTCATGATCCCAGGGTCCTGGGACTGAGCCCTGCATCAGGCTTTCTGCTCAGCAGGGAGCCTGCTTCCCCCTATCTCTCTGCTGCCTCTCTGCCTACTTGTGATCTCTCTTTCTCTCTCTATCTCTCTGTCAAATAAATAAATAATTAAAAAAAAAAAGAAAGAGAGTTGTTTACTACCTCAATTACATTTGCTTTTTTGACTTCTGTAGTATTAATTTCCTTTATTCCAACAAAACATATGTACCATAAAATGTAGCCAAGAGTAAATGGTGAGCACCGTGCTAGCCATTGCTATTTTTGTAAAGCAAGTCCATTATGACTCAAGGATGGTATGCTTCCAGGGAATGTAATCTGGTAAGGAGCTTTTTCCTAATTACTTCCCTACATTGCTGATCAGCTTTCTCTTGCCCTAGTCTTTGTCCTGAATGCCCCGGTGTTCCTTCCCTTTTGCTTACTTGAGTTAGCTACCTCCAGTGGCTTTGCCCAAGATCAGTTTGTGACTTTTCCAGTCTTCTTCTAATTTCCTGTTGTCCCTCAACCAATGCATTTCTTGTGGATCCATCAGATCTTCCTCTATCCTCAAGAGGAAACACTGGGTTCCCGTTGTGGGCCTTTGTGGCACTGAACCAATTCCATGCCCATGGTGACATTCCTGGTCAAAAGATGAAATAATTTACACTCTTACCAAATAAACCATGAATGGCCCTTGAATACAAACTCAGTTCAAAATGTTTTCCTGCACCATGCATCACACCATTTCCACCGAGCAGCCAAATATTTAAAATTATGTGAATATATATACACACATAATTTATATACATATAAATAATTTATATATGTATATACATATGTATACATACACATAATTTATATACATAACATATATAATTTTGTTATATATACGTGTATATATACATATATACATATATATTATATATAAAAAAAACCTATCGGTTATGGTTTTACATAACAGAAAAAAAATTAATTCAATCTTGCTTAAGCAATAAGAGAAATTTATTGACTCAGGTAATTGAAAAGCCTAGCAGTAGGAGTAGGTCTGGCTTCAAGTGTGACTTGATTTAGGGACTTAAATGATGTCTTTGGGATCTTTGAGTCTTAGTTTTGCCTTCCCTCTGTTAGCTTCAGGCTCTAGGTACACGTATTCACTGATAACAAGTTTAGAGGAAAACTGATTGTTTTACCACCAAAATTCCAGAATTCGTTTTTATTATATCAGTGTGGGGCAAGTGCACGTTTGTGAGCTGTCACTAGGGAGAAGCAGCTCCATTGACAGACCCGGCCTGGATCATAGGTGCCAATCATGGAGAAGAGAATGGAGACCATCTCATCACGTAGTCTGAGAGTAGTTGGAAGTAGGATCCCCAAAGCAAGTTCTGGTGCTGTTTCCAAGAAGGGGAGATGAATGCTGGGCAATATTATCTTCCCAACTCTAGGTGAAGATACAAATTATCCCATCCTGTCAGCAAAGTGAACTTTCACTTGGCTCCAGAAAAATGAGGACTTTGTTCAAGGAATATACAAATCAGATCTTATACCCAACTGCACACAATAACGTTTAATACAATGGTAGGTGTGTTTTAAATAGTTAAGCAATATTTGTGTTCCTTATCAGTTCCTTCTCTTGCATTTCTGCAAGTAGAATCAGCATATTCTCAATGCTCTAGGCCCAAATGATTCAGGGCCAGGACCAAGGTGAGGATAATCAGGGGGAATCACTTGTCTAAAATGCAAAACCTAAATAGATGTAAAACAAACAAACCAACAAAAAACCCCACCGCAGTGTGGCAGGCTGAAACAGAACCCCTCTCCCCCACCCTCATTCCCATCCCTGGAACCCGCACATGTTACCTTGTATGACAAAGACTTCCTAGATAGGTGTAAATTCGAGATCAGAAGAGGCAAATGTCATCTAGGATGATCAGAGGGTCCTCAGGGCAATCACAAATGCCCTCACAAGAAAAAGAGAGAGGCAGAGGGGGATTTCACGCAGGCAGAAGAAAGGAAGGTAATGTGACCAGAGGTAGAAGTGAGGCAGTCACACAGCAAAGGCTGCTGGCAGCCACCAGCACCCACAGAAGCAAGGAAGGGATTCTCCCCTTGAGCCTCGGGAGGGAGTGTGTCCTTCTGGACACCTCCACTTCAGACCTTTGTCCCCCAGAACTACGGAAGACTAAATCTCCATTGTCTTCAGCAGCTAGGTGTGGAGTCCTGGGTGACAGTATCAGCAGGACAAAAATCCACGCGGTAATCAAGGTAAATGTGTAAGTGTAAGGTTTACTTTGAAAAATCAAAATTAATACAACAAAAAAACCTGTGATAAAATATCAAAACCTTAAATAAAGACGGGCTATCTCTGAGTACTTAACTTTTTCTGTTCCCTTAGCCCCCACAGCCAATTATTTGATTGTTCCCAGAGTCTGGGTTACCATCATTTCTTTTGACTCTCTGTTTTGCTTTTCTTTCCAGTGGGCCCACTTCTCTGGTTCAAATGCTCATGAGTCTCACCATCATGATTATGACAAATAGTAATCTGCTTTGTTTCTACTCTCTCCTCCCTTCCAATCCATCCTCATCGCTGTTGGGTTTTTCCGAAACATGTGTTGGGTCCTGTTCTTTCATTGTTTAAAACTCTGATGGGTCCGCAGGGCCCTTGGAAGTCTGGCTGCCAGCTTTCCAGGCTCATCTAACACTTTTCCTCTGCACATCGTCTTAGTCTCCCAAATGCACACTTATCTCCCCCAGCCAGGCATCATTGTTCATGCCCTTTACCTATATGGTTCATGTCTTTGTGTTTTCTGGAGAGTTTATGGCATAAGCCTTAAAACTAAGGTCTAATATGATGTGTTATCTTGACATTGGGTGAGATTAGAAGGGTCTTCCTTCTCTGATCCCATGGATAAGGTCCCTTAGCTCAACATGGCTCCTTATCAGGAAAGTCACTGTACTTCCTGCTCACCCCTGGGTAGCAGGTGTCAGCCTGCAGATTAGTCAAACAAGCCAATCATATCCTCCTGCAGGCACCCTTCCCTTTTGATATGACAAAGCCTGACTCTTACAGCCCCTTCTTGTTTACTCTGTTCCCAAATGCAAGCTCTGTGTGTCTCTGAATGGCACACAGTGAGTATACATGACTAACAAAAGTGCCTTTGATTTCATCTGGCCAGTATTGGATGTCCATCTGCCCAGAACCCTAGGGCAGGGAATCTCTCCCTTAACGAATGAGGCAAACAGAAGGTTATTCAAACAGATTCATGTACAGCTTCCAATAGACCACTCACTACCTTTATGACTTCAGGAAAATACGAAGGACAGGAGAATCGTTTTCAAACTTAACAAACTATGAGTACTACCACATCATCTGAGTTTTTTTTAAAAAGCCTACGAAGGACCTGTTTGGACTTCAAAGCCCTGGAACTCTGTCGGGGTGACACTATCATGGAATGGTCAACACTTCAGGCTCCGGGTTTGACCTGTGGCTTTACCACCTACTAGCTGTGTGACCTTGGTCTGATTTCTTAGTCTTCCTAAGTTTTAGATTCCTCAAGCCCTGGGACATTGATAATAGAGACTCATAGTGTTGTTGTACTAACAACATAAAATAGAAATGAGATGACCCATGTAAAAGCATCTATACAGTTCCTAGCACGAGCATGCAGTAAATGTTAACTTTTCTTAGTAGTCACGTAATAGCCAGGACAATAGAGTTGGCTCTGCTACTGAGATCATGTTTGGTCTCAAACCAGGAAGTTTCTCTTAGAGCCCTTGATCCTATGGTTCCATGCCTGACATTCTACATGTGTTGTCTTAATGGGAATAAAAGCAACTTTTCTAAGACTCCTATCTTATAGACTACAGGCTTCAAGCTACCCAGTGTAGAGGAGCACTCTGTTTGTTGAAGCCTTACCTTTTATTCTTTTTTGGTGATAGAGGAAAAGACTATCTTCAGGTTAATCCTAAGGATCCCTATGTGACCATTCTAGCCCCTTACTGAGGATGTCACCATGTTAGCATGGTGACATTAGGGGGAGGAAGGGCAGTTTACATTCACACAGCATATGTCTTTCTCCCATGTGATTTTCTCCTATTTAAGGAGCAGAATGGAGACATATTTATATATTAGTTAGATTTCTTGTATATTGTATATTTTTGTCAAGTGTCAGCTACTTTAGATAAATGAGATTATATTCTATGTTATATCATTTCAAATTAAACAGCTTCAACGCTGAGTTTCCAGAATGCATCTCAGAATGCTGTCCAGTTATACATGTTCTTGTTTCTTTTTGGTCTCTGTGTGTAGTTGCATCAATCTTGATTTTCAGTTAGTCTTTCTACAGGATTCCATTACTGATCCCAGAAGCGCTGGGGTTTGCCACAGCCTCTGTCTTAACCTCACCTTATAGCCTAGAGTAAATAAAACTCAAGAGACAAGTAGAAAGATGGTTGGTGTCTTCCATTCATAATGGGGGAGGTTAGATTGAGATTCTATTTCAGATCTTACTGTGGCTAGTGATTTGTTCAGTGAAGGAAGAAGACACTTGGGGTTTTTGAACTTTTTATTCTGACTTTATAAAGCCCTCCGTGGCATTTCTGTCTTCCTCTCTTTCTCTGTCCTCCATAAAAAAATCCTAAAGACTCAGATAGGGGGAGACCCGGGTATTGTGTTGGTGGCTGTCAGCCATGTTGGGAGTAGGAGGGGGCCGAAAGGGAAGAATGGTGGTGTCAGGAGGAAGGATGATATAATGGGGGCAATGGTCCCGCTCCTGTCTTTCTTCACTGTAATCTTAATCCCTGGCTAGGGATTAATATGGATCTGGTGAGTTGATGTTTATACTTTTTACAGTCTCTTTAACGGAGCTGTGGAGCATCATTAACAAGCGGAAAATGTGGATAATATACATACCTTCTTCTCAACAACTGACAATATAGTTCTCAGGCCTACTTCATTTGAAGAGAGAAAGAGTGGGAGCAAAATTCCACACTCATAGCAACCTGACCCCTGGGCAAACAGGAACAAACATAACAAAATATGCAGTAACAGAGCCGGCTGGCAGTGTTCACACCACAGAAGGCCCTACTGTCTGGCTCCGGGGCCTTTGTGAGAGAATTCTCACACGGGAATATTTGCATAACCTACCAGAAAGAGAGCTATCACCAAATAATTTCAAGAAACACAGAATCCTAACCTGGGGACTAGGCTTGTCATGAAGCCAATGTTTTGGCGTCAAGCACAGCTCCTCCCAGCTGTGCGTGATGATGTACCGAGGACATCTGGTGTTTTTGTCTGCCCAGAATCCAGCTTGCCTTCTTCTGCTAAAAGCACCTCCATTTCCATTCGGGTAATCACCTGGCCATCATCACATGCAGGACTGGGTGGGACCCATCCTTGATGAGCTAGAGTGGAAACAAGACCCAAACTGGGACTCTCCTGGTTTTCATCTTTGGAATGTGACCATCAAGTGGATTGACACAATGAAGGGGAAGGGTCAGAGTTCATTCATCCCAACTTTGATGTCCTGACAGATGGTGTATTAATGCCTGTTACCTAAGTACTAACCACTCTAATGCCTGTCCTTCCTAAAGCCTGGGAGAGTGGATGTCCCCTTATTCCAGGAATAATTCCTTCATTCCTTAAATTAAACAGAGTCAGTTTCCTTAGCTTACAACTGAAGAATCTTAGCTTGAAACCAGTGTCATCACAGGACCAAAGGAGGAGGAATGGACCAAGAGTCCCGAGACTGGATTCTGAACTCAGCTCTGTCCTAAAGTAGTCTATGAACTCAGAGACGTCCCTTAATCGTTCTGAGCCTCAGTGTCTTCATCAGTAGATTAAATAATTGGGTTAGACTAATAGCAAGAAAGCAAGTTAAGAGGGAATAGTTAGAACCACTGGACAGTGATTTGGGGATCTGGGTCATGATTTCACAGTAGGTCTCATTGGCAGGAATCTTATCCAGCAACATGGAGCACGGGTTCATGAGCAGAGATGGAGGGGAGCTGGGTTTGTCAGGTTGTTTTTTTGTTGTTGTTGTTTTGCCTTCTTTTAACCAGAAGAGTGTGATGGTGGAGAGAGAACAAAGGGAGTCGAGGGTGTTTGCAATGATACACAGTGGAATCTAAACTGAGTGAAAATGGGAGGTGAAGATATGAAGGGTTATGACTGGAGCAACAACTGTTGGATAAACAAGCAGTGAAAAGGATCCCGGGAGTGGAGGAGGGCAGTCATGGGAGGCGTCAGAATAAGTGAGCTGGAAGGGTAGAAAGCAGGCTTCAGGGAATGGGCTATTTAAAATCAAGAGTTTGGAGGAGCCATGTTGGGTCACTGGACTTGTGTTGGGGGTTGGACTGGAACACATAAGCAATAAAAAAGTGTTGCAGAGAGACAGGGAGGCTGACCATTCCCTCTTTTATTCATTGTACATCTAGTGCTAGTTGATTCATAGATCCAGTGAGATTTAGGACTACTTTCTAAAACTACAGAGGTCAGTCTAAATCTTACCCGGTTTGAGAATGTGAGATTAAAATGAGGCAGGGTGTGTTCAGATAGGAATGTACTTTGCTGCCAAAAGCCAAAAATCCAACCTCCAGTGGCTGAAACAATGAGATGATTATCTTGCTAATACAATTAGAAGTTTGGAGAGAAGTGACTACTGGCCTTGGCTTACTGCCTCTACAGTGTAAAAGGTCAGGTTGGGGTCTGAGGTTCTTTTGACATTTTCCTCCTGGTTACAAAGTGGCTGCTTTCTCTTCTCATACCATAAGTCCAGGGTCTGTTCTCTGCTGAGACCAGGTAGAACCATTTCAGTAAGAGGATGGGGGAGTAGAGTCTAATTGGGCAATTACCAGGTCTACAATTATTATTAATATCTGGAATTGTTGTATATGTACAAAAGAGTATAAAACTAAAAATGTTTTCAATCTGTCATCAATACCCCTCTCTCTCACCAGAAGATCTGTATATAAGCGTACACACTGGATTCATCAGAAACCTGGAATTTGGCTATCTTCGGGCAAAGAAACTGCTATGGGTTTATTGTTAAGAATCTAGATATAAATATAGAACTACAGACAGACAAAGAAATATGGGCTTCACCTACAGGGATTTTCCGGCCATTTCTGAAACCTCACTTTAGGCAATCCCCTCCCGCCACCCATAAATCCTAAAGAATATCAAGTTTCTTATTGGAAGCAGATGGGATGTTTACAGGAGTTGCCACCTCTATGTCAATGACTTAAAGCTTAAGTGCCTGGGCATCTGTGGAATTCTAAATGGATGAATGGGCTGGTGAACGGAAACTAAGTAAAATACCACATATATAAAATAGTTAACTACCCACTTCAGAAAGATTATTTAGCCATTTTCAATTTTTCTAATCTTGCTTATCTAAGTAAAAATCATACCTAGATATCCTTTCTCTATTTTAAGATGTTTGATCGTAGAGGTTTACTATTTTAGACATATTTGACTTTATTAAATTATTTAGAACTATCTTGTCATGTTTCTTAATTCCTTTTTGCTTTTTGACTTCATTGAAATCCATTGTAAGTATTTCTTATGGCTGAATTTAACACTCACATTAAGAAGGTGTATGTCTTCAGCTGAAAAGATGGCATCCATGTACCCACATGTCCTCTGTTAGTAATTAGTACATAGAAAATCTGTTCTGTGCAGAATTAAAGCGCACGCACACTCACTCACACACACACACACACACACACACACACACGAGCCAGAAAATCAAATCCTTGGGAAAAGTCAGGATAGCAAGGTTTATTTCAGTATTGGAGTTTGAACAACTGTTAATTTCCAGTTTGACTGAAGTGAATTTCAGTGGCTCTATACTTTTGGGGCCAATGCTGTTTTGATCTGGCCATCTTGTTATTTTTACTCTAGGAAGTGCTATTAATGTCAGTTGCCTTCCTAACTTAACTATATCCCCACTTTCTACTCTAGGAGAAGAAGAAGAAGAAGGAGGAGGAGGAGGAGGAGGAGGAGGAGGAGGAGGAGGAGGAGGAGGAGGAGGAAGAAGGAAAGAAAGCCATAAAAACAATGGACAAGTTAAATATACATTCAGTTTTGACCTTAATGTTGACCAGTGAAGACTCTAATTATTTTCTTATACCTTAAGGGGAAGGGGAGGCTCCTCTGATTTACAGTGTCCTTAACTGAGTAATGCCGCTATCTCAAAGTACTATAGATCTGCACACCATCAGTATTGTCATTGTCATAAATAATGACAAAAGTCTTCTGAAATTGTTGAAATATATGCCCATAATTTCACTTTGACCTCTTTTTCTTTAAGACATGAATGACAGCGTCTACTTTACATACCATCATTCGAAAGGAAAATAAGACTTCCAGGAGCTTATAATGGAATGACCCACCATGTGGGCAGGATTTATAAGCTCACATGGAAATTCCCCATAAGCATCCAGAAAGATTCATATTCCTATTCATTGGTGTGTGTCTGGTTTTATGATGTTGAAATAAATTTAAATTTCCCTTATATCCAAAGTTGCAATGGACAGTTTCACACTGTGGACTTCTCCCTCTCTTGTCGTTATCTTTACTTCAGACTATGAGGACTGAGTGCATGGCTCAGGACTTTGTTGAGAGATGGGAGATTGAGATTTTGGGATAGAGCAAAGATGTGGATGGTGGTTCAGAAATCAAGAAAGTGGATATTGATATAGAGCTGAATAAAAGTTACTGAACGCCTATTTTAAGCTAGGCACCATCTAAATACTGGTGATACCACACAAGACAAACTCTTCTTGAATTCTTAGAGCTCATCACCTATTGGAGACTTTCTCCGGCTGGGAGAAATAAAGGGGCAGCAAGGAAGAGAGGAGAGTAGTATCTAATGAAGGAAAAAAGAATTCTGAGGTTGCTTCTCTTATCTTTTGACTAAAAGAATTCAAAGGTTACCACACTGTAGATCATCAACAAAATGACACTTTTTAAGTACTAATTGGTCTATATAGGATGCACGTGTCTTTTAACCAAGTCTTGTGACTGCTAGAAACAGTTACCACCCTAGAAAGGTAACAGGTCCAGCTTTGTTGACAAACCATTAGAACTATTACCAGGTGTTTAGTGCTGTCTTTGAGTCGAGCAGTTCAAAACCTAGCAGACTCAGGGAAGTGTTAATAGCTCTCTTCCCACGCTTGGTTAGCATGCCAGATTGGGAGGTGAAAGACTCTTAGCTTTTCCATTCATATTAGTTCAATTCAGTAATGTTCAATTCACTTAAAATGAATTTAGACACGACTTTGCTCTAGGTGTTTGGAAAGTGCTTCATAGCCAGTGTACCCACTAAATCTCGGTCTAGCTGACTTCCTACTGGGGTTTTCCACATCACAATGTCACAGGCACCTAAAACTCATCATGTTCAATGTTTGTTCCCAAACACATTCCTCTGTGTTTACTATTCTGTGTTCCCTATTTCAGAGAGTAGAGCGCTGTCATCTCAGACGGGCAGACCTGAGAAACAGGCATCTCCCTCTCCTTCAACCCTCCATCCAATCTATGCATCCATCCAGCCAGTAAAGATGAACTGGGGAGGTACCATTCCAGCCCCTGGGCTGCAGCAGTGCATCAGACAAAATTTCCATCTTCAAGGAGCTTGTATCTGAGTTGGGAGCTGACAACAAACACAATAACAAATGTAAGAAAGTGGTTAGAGTGAGGGAGAAAATAAAGTATAGTAGGGTGGACTGACTTTAAAAAAATGTTTGCACATTTGGCCAGGTGCCTTTGAGAAAAGATTTGAAGGTAGGGAGGAATAAAACCACGTGAATATCTGAGGAAGAACATTCCACAGAGAGGCCCTGGTGGGGCTGAAGACCTGAGCATGTGTGAAATGTTGGAGGAATAGTCAAGAGACCAGACAGGAGCTGTGAGGAGGACGAGATGAGACCAGAGAGGAACTGCGGGCAGAGGATGCCAGGTCCCGTGGACCACTGCAGGAGCTTCGGATCTCACTGTGAGGGACGTGGGGAGTCATGGGTGAGACTGAGTGGAGAAACAGAACAGGATCTGATATGCATTTTAAATATATCATTTGGTGGTAATTGATTGTAACACATGAAATTAAAAAGAATCTAAGAGTCCGCTGTGAAAATCAGTAGAAAAAAGAGGAGGAGAAGGGGGAGGCTAAGGAGGACAAGGAGGAAAAAGAGAAAAAAGAGGAGAAGGGTGAAGGGAGGAAGAAGTGCAAAAAGGCGGTGGCGGAGTGGGGGGTGCAGAGAAAGAAGGAGAAAAGAAAAAAATAAGGAAGGCATTTTTTTACTAAACTACCTGCCAAAAAATAAAAGAAGCAGGAGTAATTTTAAAATCACCATTTTGCAGGGGTGCCTGTGTGGCTCAGTGGGTTGAGCCTCTGCCTTCAGCTCAGGTCATGATCTCGGGGTCCTGGGATCCAGCCCTGCATCGGGCTCTCTGCTAAGCGTGGAGTTTGCTTCTCCCTCCCCCTCTGCCTGCCTCTCTGCCTACTTGTGATCTCTCTGTCAAACAAAGAAATAAAATCTTAAAAAAGAAATCACCATTTTGCAACATCCTATACTTAATACAGAAAGGGTTATAAATAGAGGCTAAAACCACCGGGTAAAAAGTGGTTGTGAATTAGGTATTTGGAGGATACCAGAATATCACCCCATCACTTTTTATTAATTGCAAAGAAGGAAACTCATCTTCACAAAAGAGAACTCTGGTGGGTCACCACATTAACAGAGTGACGAAACAGCATCACTAATATTAGGACAACCTGACATTATGTGCCCCTTGATGTGATGCAATACATGACATCATCTGTGAAGAAACTGACAAATGCAGAATGTGTGGGACAATCTACGTGAACAAGTGGATGTCATTTCTTTCAAAAGCTGGGGTATTATTCTCGATTGAGAGAGACTAAAAAGATATACAAATGAATGCATCAACCTTGATTGGATCCTGGGTCAGAAAAATAAAAAGCTGTGAAAGACATTTTTTGTTGTACTACTCTTTCAGCTTTTCTGTATGCTTGAAAATTTTCAGAGAAAAATCGACACTCATCCTGGCTGCCATGGAGAGAAGAGACTGCAGGGAGCATGGGAAAAAGCAAGGAGGTTGGTTAGGAAGCTATTTTAAAAACCAGGACTTAAATGATGATAGCTTAGATCAGGGAGGTGCTGGGAGGTGGACAGACTCTGCAAATTGTGAAGTTCGAGTCCCAGGGATGAGCTCATGCGCTGAACGTGGACTGTCTATAAAAAAAGAGGAGTCAACAATTCCATCAAAGTTTTGGACCCGAGCAACTGGAAATGATATTGCTATTATCAAAAATAGAGAAGACTACAAGTAGAAGTGGTTTCAGGAGTGGCCATCTGTCGAGATTGGAGCATGGGAAGCTTAATATCCCTATTAGACATCCAAGTGGAGATTTTGCACAGGCCATTGAATTTTCAAGTCTGGAGTTCAGGGTGGCGTGAGCTGGAGGTACAAATTTGGGTAGCATCACAGATTGGTTGAGATTGCCAAGGGAGTGAGTATTTCTAGGAAAAAAAGACTTAAGAATTGTGCTCTGGGGTTGGAACAGGGGGTTGGGCTCCAATATTAAGGGTCTGACCACCAGGACTCTGAACCAAAACCCATAGTCAATAACCTGGTCGTATGACCTCTACTTCCTTCCCCTGTTGTCTGTTCCCATGGACCTTGCTTTCATTCAGACTCTATACCACTTTCCCCATGGATTATCATGATAGACTTCTAGATGCTCTGCCCACCTACATCTAATCTTCCTTTAACACTTCTGCAAATTGTCTCACTGAACCCCCCTGCTAACAACTTCTGGGACTCTTTCAAGATCTTGGCAGAAAGCCTTATGACTTTTGAATATCTAGCTACTGGCTTGTGTTTCTGGTCTGAGCCCTCACTATTTCCATAGTAATGTCCATAATCTGTGCTTCACCTCTACCGAAATGAGCTTTCATCAACAGTCTTCTCTCCCAAATTCCTGTATTTGGACATGCCTTTTCTCAGTTCTAGCACTTACCCATTTTGGGAATGGGTACCTGGGAATACCTCTATCATGGTACTTGCCGTATTTAATTGTGTCTTCCCCCACTATACTCTAAGCTGCTTGACTGCAGGGGACTCACTTTAATTTCATTTCTGCCTATCTCAAGTAGGGCACACTTATTCATCCAACGAATATTTGTTGAAAAAAGGAGTAAAAAATATTTGCTTTCAGGAAGGCTGAAGCTGAGGTGGCATGTCCCTAATCTGGAAAAAACACAATTTTTAAAAAAGATTTAATCTACTCATTTGAGAGAGAGAGAGAGAGAGGGAGAGCACAATAGGAGAGTGAGAGGGAGAAGCAGACTCCCCACCAAGCAGGGAGCCTCATGTGGGACCTGATCCCAGGACCCTGAGATCATGACCTGAGCCAAAGGCAGACACCTAATTGACTGAGCCTCCCAGGCACCCAAAACACAAATGTTTTTTTGTGTACCTACTACTACAGTCTGCATGTTTTGTCTCCCCAAATTCTTATGTTAAAATCTGAATGAGAATGTGATGGTATTTGGAGGTGAGACCTTCGGGAGGTGATTAGGTCATGAGGGCGGAGTCCTCATGAATGATATTAGTGCTTTTATTTTTTAATTTTTATTTATTTATTTTTAAAAATATTTTATTCATTTACTTGACAGGCAGAGATCACAGGTAGGCAGAGAGGCAGGGAGAGGGCAGGGGAGCAGGCTCTCTGCCGAGCAGAGAGCCCGATGCGGGGCTCGATCCCAGGATCCTGGGATCATGACCTGAGCCGAAGGCAGAGGCTTTAACCCACTGAGCCACCCAGGCGCCACATGATATTAGTGCTTTTATACGAGAGGTCCAAGAGAGCACCTCACCCCTTCCACCATGTGTGGACACAGGGAGAGGTTGGCTGCCCATGAACAAGGAAGTCAGTCTTGGACTTGCCAGCCTCCAGAACTGTTAGAAAGAAAATTGTTGGTAAGCCATCCAGTCTGTGGTATTTTGTTCTAGCAGTTCGAACAGACTCAGACACCTACTTTACTTAGACCAAAAAGGGGGCATGGGAGGCCTTTTAAAATAAAAATTACAAACCAGTCTAGACCTGTTTGATTATAATCCTGCCAAAGGCTGTGAAGAGGTGACCTCAGAAAGGTCCATTTCAAAGCAATGATCCCATATTTCAAAGCAATGATCCCATGTTTCTGGTGTTTCCCCCTCCATATTACAACTGAGAACAGCAGGGTGCCACATTATTGAATTTTAAAAGCTATACTTTGGCCATCCATAGAGAGAGTCTATGAGTCAGGTGATGATCCATTCATCAGTCATAGGAAACATGAGGCACTGAAAATTTAGTACAAAACCCCAAACCCACAAAAGCTGGCCACAGTTTCCTATCACGGGGGATGTGACTCATATCTCAGCAGGGGTACACATACCTTATTATAGTCACAAAAGAAAATGTTTCTCAAACAAACTTTTTCCCCCCAACATCATTTACACAGAGCAGTAATTTGGTGAAAATCTTTTGAAACTTACAAAGTAATTTATTTTTTTGTGTGGTTGGCCCACATTGCTACGCTTGGTTCTTACCACAATGACTCTTAATTTAGGGAACAAAATGATGGGCAATTAATCCTTTAACTATATTCAGCTGAATCCAGAGTCAAATTGAGGATGGTTGGAAAGAAAAAGCCCTTGGCTGACCTAACCTCTGGACCTCCCAGAAATTGCTCCCACACTCTAGGGATGCCCCCACCAACACCCACGAGGAGCTCCTAAACTGGCCATTTCAGTCCTGCATGGATTCCTATAAACACACTACTTTTCTGGATTGTGGATAAGGTTAGAGGTGCAAAGGAGGGTTGTGGTGTTGAGAGAGAGAGAAATACCACAAAATACATGTTTAGGACTGATTTGAATTCAGCTCTTACAGCAAAGCACTTTTTCTTAAATACATCTTTAAAGTTGCAGTGCAGATTTGATGATTTTGTTCATAAATAAAGAATAAGTAATTCCATTTATCGAGTGGGTAATATGGAGATCTCCCTTGTACATCCACTCAGTAATTCAATATTCATTCATTACATGTCTCTTGTGTGCCAGGGCTTTAATAACAAAAAGACTAAAACACACGCCATGCCCAACAAGGATCCAGTAAGATAGCCATGCAGACAAGAAATTATAGAGTATGTAAATATATATTATATATCTATCTCTCTATATATCTATATATGGATATATATCCATATATATATAGATATATAATATATATCTACATACTCTATAATTTCTTGTCATATATATCTATATATGGATATATAGATAGATATATAATATATATCTACATACCCTACAATTTCTATGGATATATATATCTCCATACTCTATATATGGATATATATATCCATATATAAATATATATATAGATATATAATATATATCTGTATTCTATAGATAGAATATTCTTAAAAGGTCCCTCAGGGACTATAAAGGGTAAAAGTATCTAATTCTACCTGGAGGTCAAGAAGGACCAGTCTGGAAATGAGCTTTGTAAAGTGAGCCTTGCAGGAAAAGTCTTGAGGTTCTCCTAGAGTATGAAAACAGAGTAGAAACTTCCAGACAGAGGGAACAAAATGCACAGAAGCTGGGAGGTGAAGAGCATCGCTCAACTTCCACATAACAAATTGAGGCATCACAGAATATGTCTGATTTTCATTGCTTTGACCCTGAGGAAGTTTTGAGGCTGAGATTATGAAAATAAGTCCTTTCAATGGAAATGGTAACAACCTTAATGCATTTTTGTCAAAAAGGCATTTTCTGCAGTAGTTTTCCTTAAATCTTGATTAATTCCCTGATCAGTTAAACCATTTACAGTTTTTTTTCCACTTTAGACTTTATTTAAATTTTCAAAGGATCAATTCTTTCTTCTCTGGGCAAATACTTACAAAATTTGATCCATCCATCAGCTTTTTGATCCTAATGATTCTGTGGTTTCCAGTTTTTGCTAGTATGAGAGAGAGAGGGAGGGAGAGTAGCAATTACTTTAATAAAAGCAGTATCTCTGAGACAAACTTTGTAAATCTAAATTTTACTGAGTATCATCATACTTGATTTGTGTTGATTATTCCTTTTAACAAAATTCATTAGAGGGATGCCTCGGTGGCTCAGTCTGGTAAGTGTCAGCCTGCAGCTCAGGTCCTCAGTACCAGCTCAGGTACTCAGGGTCCTGGTACCTAGCCCCTGGTGGAGGTCTTTTCTCAGCATGGAGTCTACTTCTCCCTCTTTCTTAGCCCCTCCTCCCTGCGCATGCTCTCTCTCACACTCTATCAAATAAATAAAATCTTTTAAAAAACTTTTAAAAAACCAGTATTCATTAGAAATTGAATAAAAGACGGATACCCGTTTCTTAGTTAATCAACCAAAAAAATTTCAGAGTTTCCTTTAAATAGTCTGGAATTGCTCTACTATATCGGTCTTCTGATTTTTTAATAAACCACGTGAACACAAGGAGTCTGTGCTACTTCAGATCCAACAACAAACGGTACATGTTGAAAACAAAATTTCTGCTTCAGATAGAGCCCACTGAGGACATGTCATCTCCCTGCTTCTTCTCCCTCCCAGATTAACACACGGGTCAGCTATGGAATGCCAGATGCCTTTTGGGAATGTTGTAATCCTCTAGACCATAATCACTCAACTGAAGAGCATATGGCACCGGCAAAAGGGTTCTATAAGACCATACCAGTCACAAGTCAGTCTTAAATTACACATTCCATTCCTCCGTGGTTCTCTGAATTCTTCCTGGAAGCTCCAGGTGCCATTTAAATCAGGACACTATTATGTGAAACCTACCTGGGTCAAGTCCAACCGTTCTTTATCATCTGCTTTGTTTAGGCTGTTTTAGTTCATTCATTCCTTGAGCTTCCACCTCTATAGCTATTGCTATCTTTTTTACAGAAGTGACACTCTTCGGAAGTTACAAAGAACTCATGATTCTTAAAAACTGAGATAGGTTGTTTTTTTTTTTACTTTCATCTTTTCAAAGAAGATCACCTTCCTATATGATTTAATCTTCATAGATAGAATCTCCTAACATTGACTTTTATTAGTTATTCAATCATTAGGAAAGGCTTTCGGTGAAGTGAAGTCCTTCCCTGAAGTGAATCAGGAGTTCCTAAAATGGTGGCTCGAGATGTCAAGGGTTCCCAGATGTATTTGTAGTTGTTTTTACTAAAGAATCAGATCTAATGTCTGAAGCCCTGTTAATTACATTGTTGCTTAGACTTCTTGACCTAAAGATACTCTCAGATGTCCATGTGGGTGCCATAGGAGGAGGAAAACAGCATCAGAAGTCACTAGAATTTTTGTCCTTATTGCATGTAAATTGCAGGCACCTCTTGTTCTCTCAGATATTGCTGCTTTCTTATACAACCCGCAAAAAGTGCCAAATGTCTTAGGACTGGCGGCAGCTGTTGCAGAAAGGGCTTGGGGCTTACCATTACCTAGTCTGACAAAAAATACCTCATACAATTTCCTTTTCCTAAGAGTCTCCATGTAAATAACAACAACAAAAAAATTCAAACTTTCATCATCAAAGGGCTGTTAGACTCTATTTAAATGCTCTCAAAATCCTTAGAAAGAAAAAGAGAGAAAAGAAATGAGTTGATAATTCTCCAAATAACACTGCATGGTTATATCTACTTTCCTTTTCAGGTATTTCTTAATGAAAGAGCTAGAGGATATTTTATATCCATACATGAATTAGAAATTTAAACTTTGGGATCCTTCAAAATATCCTATCTTCCAGTTTGAATGGACACCAGAATTTTCAATGCTGTGCGTTCCCCTTGTGGTGCAGGGGCCATTCTTGCAGATGGCTCTCCTGGGAGCACAGGTGGGAGAGATTCCGCAGTGGTGATCTACTAGTACATGGTTCTGGAGAAATAAGAAAATCCTTCCATCTAAAATCAGTTTAGTCAAGCTGTGCATGGGCACAGGCTCCCCACGTTTAACAGCAGAAACTTCTGAACAAGGGTGTTTTTCGAAAGGGAAAAGGAGCCAACTCTGTTTATCTGGCTCAAGCAAAGATCAATTAAAAAAATGTTTGGGGCACCTGGGAGGTGCAGTCAGTGAAACATCTGATTCTTGATTTCGGCTCAGGTTATGATCTCAGGGTCCTGGGGTCCAGCCCGGTGTCAGGCTCAGCAGGGAGTCTGCTTAAGATTCCCTCTCCCTTTTCCCTCAGCCTCTTGCCCTGCTCATGTGCTTTCTCTCTCTAAAATAAATAAATAAATAAATTGTTTAAAAATGTTTAGCTTTAGAATAATTTTTGATTTATAGAAAAATTGCAAAGATGGTAGATAGATTTCACAAATACCTCATGCCCAATTTCCTGTTACATGTCTCTCTATTAATTAACTAATACTTATGCACTAGTATTAATTAAGGCCCACATTTTAGTCAATATTCCTTAATTTTTACTTAATGTTCCTCTTCTGTTTCAGGATCTCATCTAGTGTACAACATTATATTTAGTTATCATGTCTCCTTAGGCTTCTCTGTGCTATGAGAGTCTCTCAGACTTCCCTTATTTTTGATGACCTTAACAATTTTGAAGAATACTGGTCGTGTATTCTATAGAACATCCTCAGTTAGATTTGGCAAATGTTGTTTTGTTTATGATTAGGCTGGAGGTACAGGGTTTGGGGAGGAAAACCATAGAGACAGAGTGCCATTTTCATTATGCTCTATCAAAGGTACATACTATCAATTTGTATCTTATCACTGTTGATATTAACCTTGATCACCCAGATAAGGTAGTGTTTGACAGTTTCTCTCCCCCTCCCCCATGCCCCCTTCTGAACTCTACTTTTTGGAAGAAGTTAAACATGTGCGCACATTTCAGGGCTGGGGAGTATTGCTTCACAAAGTCCAGTTTTTTTTTTTTAAGATTTTATCCATTCACTTGACAGATAGAGATCACAAGTAGGCAGAGAGGCAGGCAGAGAGAGAGAGAGGAGGAAGCAGGCTCCCCGCCGAGCAGAGAGCCCAATGTGGGCTCGATCCCAAGACCCTGGGATCATGACCCGAGCCAAAGGCAGAGGCCCTAACGCACTGAGGCACCCAGGCACCCCCACAAAGTACAGTTTTTATACGGGCAGATTGTAGAAGTTGACATTTCTCTCCAAAACTTGTTCTACATTAAGTGTATACCTTGTAAATTCTATAGGTTGGTATCCCATAGCTATTTACACCCCTTCTCTTGTTAACAGAACCCTGATTTGCTTCAGGTATTAGATGGCTAAGGACTGAGACTGCCACATGTTACCCTTTCCTCATAGGCACAGGGCTAAACTACATTTCCCAGCCTTCCCTATTTCTGAACAGTAGAATGTGACCAAAAGAGATGTGTGCCAGCACAAACCTCCCATGCAGCCCAGCTTCCCCTTAGGTTCTCCACCAGGAGAGCAAATGATGATACCATATTGCAATCATTCTAAGCTATACATATTTTTAAGAATTTCAACTTCTCTGACATCAGTGGCCCCTTAGATTTGTCAGAAGGTAGTTGCTTAAGCCAAAGTGGAAATTCCATTTTCCCCACCAGTGATTGGTTCTGGCCAATGGGATGGCAAGGGAGGCTTTCTGGGGCCCTTGACAGATGTTCTCTCAGTCTTAAAAAGGAACATAATACTGGGATTTTTTTTCCCCTCCTCTGGCTTAAAAGCTTTTTGTGAAGTGCTGTTACTATCTTGTGACATAACGGGAATCAAAGTTGACATACTGAAAATGGCAGAGTGGAAATATGGAAGGGATCTGAGTTTTTATTGATGCTGTTGATCTCTTCTGCAGATAGTGGAATCAGACATTCTCTGGACTTCTTGATATATGAACGATAAATCTCTAAATGAAAGTCTTCATTTGAGTTACCTACAACCGAAACCATCTTAATAGATATAGTGCATAAAGATAACAATGAGCCAAGTACCCTCAAGAAAGTCCATCAAGTGTGGTTATGGGAAGGGTGCTGGGTCAGGGCAAGCAGGGGTCAGCAGGCCACATGATCTTGATCAAGAGAACGCTCCACTCCCTGGGGTGATGGTTCTCTCATTTCTAAAATAAAGGATCTCCAAGGCCTCTAACCAGCTCTTCTGTTCCACATAAATAAAGAGAAGCTCAGAGACTTAAATACCCAGCCTAAGTTGTCTTCAAGACATGCCAACATTTTATCTCTGAGGTCCTGACCCGGGGCACTCTTTTATTTATATCTCCCTGTGTAGGCATTTTATTAGGACAGATGTGATTCACACAAAGGGTGAATTATTTAGAGATTGTACTAGTCAGGATCCTTTTGTCATAATAGACAGAAACTCAACTCAAATTAACTCAAAAAAAGAAAAAGGGAATTTATTAGTTTCTGTGACTGAGAAGTCCTGGGATTGATTTGACTTCACAACTAGCTGGTTCCAGGAGCTCAAACAATACTTTCAGGTTTCTCTCTCTCTCTCTCTTCTTCTGGGGGCCAGTTTCATTCTTAGTCGAGATCTCTTTACATTGTGGAAAGAAGGACATTCACAGCTGCAGACTTATATTGTCTTTATGGTCATGATCTTAGCGGAATCTTAGAGGAATATGTTGTTTGCTTGACACATTTCAGAAGAATCACACCTCTCCTAATTCATATTTTGGGAATGGAGAGCAACTCCTCCTACCAGGGAGGGTGGGATGCATTATAACGTTGGTCAATCAGACTTCCATCCCCCTGGCCACAATGATTGGCTTGGGGGACCTTATCATGGGGCTTCACAAGGAAGGTAGTGATTGGAAATGAAATGGCCTATCCATTACTTTGAAAAAGGGCCAATAGTAATAAAAACACCAACTTACCTCTCTCTAGACAAACCGTGTAAGTCAATCCATTAGAAGGTACCATGAGAGAGGCTTTGACATCCTGTGTTGATAATTTTCAAGGTTATCAGAATAATTTTCCATTTTGTTGAAGATTTTTTTCTCTACTTCAGAGCTCACAGCACAGCTAATGATCATAATGCTTCTGAATACCTCCTGAGGTGGTTTAAAAGCAAAAGTTCTCAAACTTGGACCTACATCAGAATTACCTGGAGGGCTTGTTAAAACAAAGACTGCTGGGCCCCTCCTCCAAGGTGTTTGAGTAAGTAGGTCTGGGGTGGAGCCTGGCACTCTGGATTCTTTTTTTTTTTTTTTTTAAGATTTGTTTATTTGACAGATAGAGATTACAAGTAGGCAGAGAGGCAGGCAGAGAGAGAGGAGGAAGCAGGCTCCCAGCTAAGCAGAGAGCCCGATGCGGTGCTCGATCCCAGCACCCCGGGATAATGACCTGAGCCGAAGGCAGAGACTTTAACCCGCTGAACCACCCAGGCGCCCCTGGCACCCTGGATTCTTACAAGTTCCCAAGGACCCTGATGTGGTCCAGGGACCCACACTTGGAGAACCACTGTCCTAGAACATTCATGAAGGTTTTTTTTTTTTTTTTTTAATGTCTGCCCTTTTTTTTTTTTTTTTTAGATTGTATTTATTTACAGAGAGAGACAGCAAGAGAGGGAACACAAGCAGGGGCAGTGGGAGAGGGAGAAGCAGGCTTCCCACGGAGCAGGGAGCTTGATGAGGGGCTTGATCCCAGGACTCTGGGATCATGACCTGAGCCGAAGGCAGATGCTTAATGAGTGAGCCACCCAGGTGCCCCATTCATGGAGGTTCTTAACACCTATAACACTTAGACATATATGTCAATATTACAGGAGAATAATCTTATAGGATATTATATTTTTTATTATAAATAAAAATACTCTTTTCTTATTCTAGGCAAAGAATAAAAAAGTAAATTAGGTGTCATCTTGGAACGGGAGTTTTTAGAGAGTCTTTCAACTTGTACTAATCAAGGCACATACCTGCCAATCCTTTAGTGTGCCAGGAGCTACCTGGGCATCTTAGGAAACTAGAGATGTTCACTCTGGGGTCTGGGATGAGACCTGGGATTTCGTATTTCCAGCAAGTTGCTGGTATAGCAAAGCTAGTCCATATAAATTCTTGGGACACAAGAGGTTTTCTGCACCTCCAGTCCCAGCCTTTAAACATCTGATGTCTGTTGGTGGAGAGATGGCTTTTCCAGAAGGGCTGAGCTGGTAGTTTAGAAGTGGCTGGTCCCTTTCTCACACTGTGCTACCCTTAAAGACCCACCTCAAGAGTCCCATTTCAGCCTTTCTTCTTGGCAATTTAGTTCTAGATTCCTCAGCTTTCAGTTTGGGGTAGACCTTGTAGTGACACTTGCATAATTTGGGTTGAAAATCTAACCTTCCAAACACTTTATGATTAAAGGACAGAACACTCTGCTATAGAGACTAAATTCAAGTTCTCTGGTGACTGCTTTTCACACAGATCCAAATGATCTTAGTTTTCACTGGCTTAGTTCAAGCATGTACATGAAGCCCTCTTTGCCCTCCCATGGCCATGCCCACAAGAGCTCCTGTAGATCCTGCTTCTTTCCCCTCGCCATTCCTGTTCTTATCACCTCATCCTTGTAGTCCAAGGATGCTGCTGTTAATACTGTTTCCAGAGGATTAAGTAGCAGGATTTCTCAAGCAGCTATGTTTCTACAGTTTAAGACTGCCCTTGATTTTCCATCAAATTCTTACTTCCTCACTCAATGACTCGCTTTGGCTCCCTAGTGCCACCACATCCCATCTTTACACCTCTGTCTGCATTTCAAAGCAATAATTTCTGGTGGCCTGACATCTAGCACATTATGGATTTTTATAAGTGTCTTTTCTAATAGAGACCATGACCCGCATTATCAAACTAGAGATAATGGAGCCAGTGGCCAACAGAGCTCAGTGTTTCTCTTGAGCTAAAAACTACATAATTTAAAAGAAGGAATCAATGGGCATTCTCGATCATAGAACCGTAGCTAGCTACATTTTCCTGAAATATCCTTGACTATTTTGTACTAATAAGCAACAGGCCAAATTCTTTCATCAGTTTCCTTGAGTGGAAATGTTCCATTTCAGCCTAACAAGATGCATCTCTGAACTTGTAATAAATGAGTGGGAGTCACACAAAGGCAAATGAAACTCTGGTACACCCGATCTTGTGATTGGTAACATCTACGGATATTCAGGTCAGCGCTGGATTTCATTTCATGCTGAATCACTTCAGGAAATCCAAAGCAGTCTCATTACACATGGGTGAGTGTGTTTCCTCTAGGAGGTACAGTACTTGGCATCTCCTGGATGAGTGTGAATCACCACTTCGTCTGGCTGCCATACAAGAACGTATTGTTTTCCTGAATAAGAGGGTAAAGAGTCACATAAAACATTGCATGCTGCACATGGCCAGGGAGTGATCTGACTTGCCTTGGTGCAACTTAATTTACACATTGGACTTCTAGAAAAAAATAAAAGCAACCGTTCCAAAAATACATTTCAGCCCGAGCACATGAACCCTGAATGGTTTTGATTATTATTTTTTTGTAGAATTCCCTTTGCCACTTTATTTGGATTATAACATTTTAAGATAAAACTACTTGAAGGCAAGGAAAAAATTAAATAGAATGAATTTAGGATCAGAGGCAAAACAGGAGGAGGCAAAACAGAAAAGGAAGGCGAAGAGCATAGATTTTTCTCAGATTTCTACAACGCTGCCCTTTATCCCCAACCCTACAGAATAAAATAGACTTCCTTCTTTGCAGGGCTGACATTCCACCCTCCCAAACTTCTGATGTGTAACCATTTTTAATGTTTGACATATTGTCTTCAGAAAGAAAATATAATGGACTTGTTTCTCAAGCTCAGACCACATCCGGGGACATTGCTTTAAATAGAAGGATCACACTGATTTTACAAATCATGCTTGTTCTCTACCATGTCAACATCTCTGGGGTTTTGTATACACGAGGTTGTTTAGATAAACACCATACCCAGAGATCCTGGTTTAAGCACTTGTATTAGTAAAGGGAAAAATTAGACTATAACTAGAATATTCTCTGGATATTTCCACACATGAACGTGACACGCATTTGTCCTGAAATACTCAGTTAAGTAATGTTAGAGTGTCTTCTGAGGGGGGAAATTGGAGTTATTTGAAACATTTACAAAATGGATATGGTTATACATAGACCTAGTCTGAATTTGTTTTATAAAGGATCTGAATTAAGGAAAAGGAAAGTCACAAAAATGTGTTCTGGATCTCTTCTTGACCCTCTACCCCTCTGAAGCTATAGAGTCTTGTCACACCAAGTTCCGCTATGGAGCAGAGTTGTAGATAGGAACTTCACTCCTTGTCTTGATCTCTCATACATTTTAAACCTCGTTTTCAGTATTTTAATGCACTTTTTAACTTATAAATATCAACTAATTGTAACCGTTAGGTCATAATTTCTGTCCTTTCTGGAAGGTCATTTAATAGCAAATTGGGATTTTGCTGTAGTTTCATATAGTGCTATATTTTCTCTGGGTTGTAGATTATTCTAGCTCATATTGTCCCATCAGGTTGGTTCTCCTGCACCATGCTGAGGGTAGAGCAATCTTGGGTGAGCACCACGTCTTAGATCCAGCTCCCCCTGGGTCACCTCGTGGCCATTCTCCTTCATCTCTAACCATGTCCTACAAGAGATGCCAGGCGAGAAGGTAGACCCATTTTCCTTCCCCAACTATGAAAATATCTTCTTAGTCTGGCCAAAATCTCTCTTTCCTAAAACTCTCTCTCCTTGCATGTGCCCGACTTTTGGAAATAAATCTGGGAAGTCCTGTCTCAGACAAAAAGGCTGTCCCGGAGTCTTCTACCTGCTTGAATGCAGGAAGAGAAGATGGAGGCCACATGTGGTGAATTAAATGAGGGGTGCCTGGGTGGCTCAGTGGGTTAAGGCCTCTGCCTTTGGCTCAGGTCATTATCTCAGGGTCCTGGGATCGAGCCTCGCATTGGGCTTTCTGCTCGGCGGGGAGCCTGCTTCCCTCTCTCTCTCTGCGTACTTGTTATCTCTCTCTGTCAAATGGATAAATAAAATCTTTAAAAAAAATAAAATAATAAAATAAAATGAACCTGAGTTCCTGAAGACTTCGTTTCATGGCCCACACCATACCGACCCAGAACTTCCATGCTCCTTGCTGGTAACACATTCCTTAAGAAACCATTCTCCAATCTCATTTTCCTTCCTCTGTACTCAGAACCATGTTGAACTGTTTGCTAGTCTCAAGTTCATCATACAGTTCCTGGTTTCTGTGCCCACAAATTTCTTCTTCTTAAGACTCCCTTTGAGAAGACTACTCATTCATAGCCAGGCAAATTTGGCAACTCTTTCCTTTTGCAATCATTATGCATCTGCCCAACGTACTACTCTTATCACTTTCCATGTTTTATTTACCTATTTGTTCCACATGATAGACAGTGAACTCCTTCAGGTCACGACTACGTTTTTTTCATCTTTGTATCTCCAGTGCCTACATGTAATTGGATCCCAAAGAATAATTATTGAATGAATGAACAATTGAATAAAATTCTCTAAGCTTTCATTTCCTCATCTATCAAATGTTAGTAACAATTGCCATCCTATAGATTTTTTTTTGAGAATTACAAGAGATGAGAAATGAGAAATTTCTTCCTTAACTACAATGCATTATCAAGAAAACGAAGATATTGTAGGTTTATCCAAATTTCTATTACCTGGTCAAGTCACCTTGCACAAATATAATTTCTGTAGAACCCAAGACTATTGAACTTCTTTTAAATCTATAGAAAGTGGAAACAAAGGATGAATAGGAAAAAGGGCACACTTCTGAACTTAGCAATGGAAAATTAGCAATGCAACCGAAGGTTAAGGTCAATTTAATTTCAATTGCTAGCTAGTTAAGTATTTGAGTTCAGCTTTCTTACAAACTTTTAGTTCCAGGTAACCTCTTCACCATGAGATAAACATAGTTCAGTGCAAAAACAGTTGTACTTCAATTAAAACAAAAATAATACATGTCGGATAACCTCCTCTTGCTGAGTTCATTTGTAGAACATAGAATAGGGAGTAAGAGCCAGGAGCTCAGGATCAGAACATGTTCACTGTTCCCCGTCAGCTGCTTTAAGACAAGATGGGATGGTCAGAGCTGGAGCCGGAGCAGAGGCAGGATACACTCTGGTTTCTACCATGTGAACCTAAGCTGCCAGGGAACTCTGGAAAACCTTTGGAGAAAATGGACCCTATTGGCTGATGGGTCTGTTCAGCTCATACCCACTTCTTTCTTGAGACTTGTATTCTAAGCTCCGCATCATCACGAGGTCATTCCCCAAAGCCACTGTGTGATTCCGATTCTGCTACGGTTCTTCAACCGTCTGCTGGCCCCAGATCCTTGTTTTGGTTCCCTAAGACTTTCCAGCACCTAGATCTCATGTCAAGGAGTCTAAAAGCCTGTTTTTATGGCAATCAGTTTGCTCCCATTACGCCCATGAAATCCAGGCTTGTTTTGCCTATATTTTCCTGTCTGGGGGGTGGGGAGAATCAGGAGGGGTAGGTTTAATGTCACTTCTTATATTATGAATCAATGACACAGGCTTTTAAGGCCAAAAGTATTTGTAAGATCTCCTTTTAAAAATATAGAAGATTTAACTACCTTCACTCTTGCATTTAAACTGATATCAGGAGGAAATGTAGAGTTCAAAGTGAAGTTGGGGCTCTTCTCCTCTGTATATTTGCAAATGCACAAAGCTGGGTCTGTTATGTCCTGTCTGAAAGGCTATCTATTTGTACAGCTTTATGCATCTCTTCACAGAACACCCATGAAGTCACAGCTCATATTTCTGCTTTAAATATTCGATCTTTTGGCTTTAAACACCCATAAGGGTTATTTGTCAAAACGAATCTTAAACCTCTCCCCACAGCTCTGCAGCAGATCTTTAAAGTAATGCCGTAGGGGTGGGAAGGAAAGGGTTGGGGGGAGACGGGAGAAGTCAGCCATTCAGCAAGCATTTATTGACTGCCAAGTACGTGCAGAGCATATGGGATCTAGTAATAGGTGCTGCGAGGGGGATAAAAAAGAAACGGAATACGTGTTCTTGCCTTGGAGATGAAGGAGACAGAAACACACGCACTGTCCGTTTGTTCGATCCTCGATCCAGACATTTTAACCCTGTTTTCCAAAGATGTTTGTATGAAGAGCAGAAGCCAGCAACCTGGGACATGTGCAAACATTTTAGCAGCAGCCGTGTATACGTGCGTGTGTGTAGGGATGAGCACGTATGTATGGATAAACATGTATGGGAGAGAGACAGAGAGGGAGGAGAAGAAATGTATATAGGTATAGGGATGGAACTGGGGTGGACAAAGAATCATGTCTTTTGTGGAAGGTCCTTCCTGGATATGCTTTCTCAATCATCTTCTGACCCAACACACTTTGGTGTAGTTTTCTGCGATCCCAACAGCAATCCCCCAAGCTCGCTCTCTCTCTCTCTTTTTTAAGATTTTATTTACTTATTTGACACACAGATCACAAGTAGGCAGAGAGACAGGCAGAGAGAGAGGAAAGGCAGGCTCCCTGCTGAGCCCAGAACCCGATGTGGGGCTCAATCCCATGATCCTAAGATCATGTCCTGAGCAGAAGGCAGACGCTTAACCCACTGAGCCACCCAGGCGTCCCAGCTCCTCAAGCTCTCTTTACAGCAGTGCGTTCATTCCTACATGTTCCTGATCCTTGGGATCCAGGTTCTTCGGTTTTCGAGATTTGTGTTTGTTTCGGTCTTTTATGAAGACAAAGTTTCCTTGCTTCTCTTGATCATTCATTTCTAACCTGAGTCTCGGGTTCTATGGTTGTGGCCTTGGAAGGAACTCTTATTGTGCAGGGGCTGCATGGACCCTGAGGGGCGGTCTCCGTGTGCTCAAGCACCCTCTTAGCCTGCCCACAGGGGGCCTGACCACCCTGACCCTTGAGCTCTGAGAAAAGACTTAGATACCATTGCAAGGGACTGGTGAGGCCCTAGGGAGGTGTGCAGGCTAATGAAGAAGCAAGCAGGCTTTGGATTTGAATCCTATTTCCACTGTTAACTATCTTAGAAACAAATGAAACCACACTGGGCCTCAGTTTCGCCATCTTTCAAATGGAAATTCTTCCACAGCATTATTATGATGGTTACATGAATTAATACATGCCAAAGTTGCCAGCACGTAGTGGGCACTTGACAAAGTTTTAGCTGGTATTATAATATTAATATGATTTTCGTTAATATTCATGCATTTGCCTTGAGACTTTTCTTGGAGGACTAAGATACATTTGTTCTGTCCTACAAAGTATGGCTAAGAAAAACAGGAAATGTGACTTACTCCATTCATTAAGCAACTTTTTTTTTAAAGTGCTGACTGCCTTGCCAAGTACCATACTGGATCCCTCCCTCCTACTTCCCTTGCTTTATCCTTCCACAGACATTTATTGTGTTTCTGTGAGGTGCCAGGCATTGCATTAGATTTTCAGGAAAGAAGCAATGAGACAGACATGTGTTTCCTTCCATCACAGAGATTATGATCCAGAGAGAAAGATATGTATTGCACAAGGACACCCGGGTGGAGAAAAAGAGATAAGTTCTAGGTGCTACAATAGCACTCATAGAATAAGGGGGAGTTTATCAGCTCTACCAGGTCAGCAAGACCATCGTGATATGCATTCCCATTGATGAAGTCAGTTCTCACTTCCATTAGGTCAGTGGTGTTTTCATTATGTTTCCCTAGACAAGACTGGCGTTTTATTGGAAAATGGACATATAAAGTATCAAGATTGAAAATAATAAATTCATAGGTAGAGCCTGGTGTGTGTTTTACTAATACTCAATGTAATATGTTTTTATTAATAGTTCTATTCTGAACTTAGCCATTCAGGCCAGACTTTTAGAATATTTCTTTGTCATCTTCTATTCATTAACACAAAAGACAGATTGTGAATATGGTTCTAAACCTTCTGAAATCATATCTGTAGCTAATAGCTTCAAAGCCATTTGGAGGGCAAAGGGATTGGGAATGTAGGTTTATTGATTACCAATTACGTGTGAGTGCTAAATGTTATCTCATTTAATTCTCACAAGAACCCTGAAAATAGGTCTTATTTCTACCTCCTTTTACATATTAGGAAATTAAGGTTCAGAGAAGTTAGGAAGTTTATCCAAATTTGTGCACAGGGCCGGTATTCAAAGCCAGGACTACCTGATTCCAAATGGTACTCTCAATTCAGACATGAACGATTTAACCACTCATGCAAATTCACACAAAAGAAACTAATCCCACCCATATACAGTACATTTTAGTTGATATAACTATTGCAAGACTGAACACACAATAATCACAGTTCAACTTACAAAAATTCAGTTTGTGGTCCTTGTATCACAAATTGTATACGATTCATTCTTGGCTCTGGGACTCCCTTCACTTTTTTGCTCTAAATCTCTATTTCTTTGAAATTTCTTCCATACAATATAGTTTAAATTAAGAGGACAATAAATGCCATTCAAGATGCTACAAACAGGAAAATGATAATGTGTGTATCACTCCCTTTAAGATTATAATGTCACTTTCCTATGCTCATTAAAATTGTCTCGGCAGCATAGCAAACTTACAGGATTTGCCCTCATTTTATGTGCCTAAAGTGAAACCAATACTCTTCCTTCAGGATTGGATTAATCTTCCCACTTTCCTATTGCTTCCACTGAGCGAATGTGTTTCTCCAGCTTCTGCAGTAAAATCCTCACAGCCATCTTGGGCTCCCCAAGCTTCTCACTCACCCACACCCACACCCACACAAGCACCATTTAAAATGACAACAGCTCCTGTACCAAGTGGCAAAAAACACATGCCCTTTCATTTGACCCAGTCTTTAGAGCAGCCCCCTACTATAACTGTTATTGATTCTATGTAACCAATGAGGAAATGAGCTTCAGAGCAGTCAGCAGTTGATCATTAGTGAAGCAAAGATTTTAACCCAAGTCTCATGGACTACAAAATACCATCCATTCTTCATCATTGATCTTCTGCTCTTCGACCTCCTTTCATTTTCCATGAACTCACCTTGAGCCAGACCTGCATTTCTTCATGCTCCAATTCATGCTAAAGTGCCCTAACTGTTCTTTTCTCAACGTCAATCCAAATTCTGTGCCCCACACCAGATATATCTTAGCCCAAATTCATCTTTTGCCATTATCATTATAATGCAGGAGTTCTGAATCTATCAAAGCTACTTAAAATCTAATAGTAATCGTGTTTTACCCATTTACAGAAAAAGAAAATGTTTGTTTCTTCAAATAAACATTGACAATTTCGTATTTAGATGATCTCTCCCTTAAGTTTTCTTCTTGAATTTTTACCCCGATCATCAGTAATAGAGTATATATAGTTATACTTATTTCCTATTGCTTACAAACGCTTTCTGGGGACTCTGTTCTATGTCCATTTGAGAATCACAGCCCTAGACGGTAAGTGCTAAAATGATGCTCAAGACCTTCTTAACTCTGTCTCCAGGTCACATTTCTACCACTCTTCAATTCAAAATCCTTCCCAGTCTGTGGCATGTTGAAGCTCCCAGCGTCCAGGGACACTGCAATTAACTCATTTAGGCTTCCCAGTTCCCTACGAGATAGGTATTAGTAAGATCTCTTTGTGGGACTCGGTTTCTGAATTTGTAAAACAAAGACTAAAATAATACCTTCCTAATAGGACTTTTGTGAGGGTTGGGTTAATACATGAAGTTCATAAGACATGGTAGGCACTTAGTAACTATTAGCCATTATTATTATGATGCCACTTTCTAATGGTGGAAATTTAAAATTCACATTGATTAACGACTCGCTAATAGCCAGTACAGTCACGATTTGGACTTGGCCATGTCTCTGAGGTCTGAACTCTCGAACATTGGGTTCTACTATCTTCCTTGCTCTTGTTTCCTACTTAAATATTCCACTCTCTCTGGAAAGCCTTGGCCACTCATCTGTGTTCCTAATATCTCCTTTGAATATATCATGATATGTAGCACAGTGCTACACTCATATAAGACCTTAAATATATGAAATAACTTCTATCTTTGTTTCAGTTGTATTAACCGCTAGAGACAGACCTACTCTGAGGACAGAATTTTACCATTTTTTGCTTGCGCTGGGGGTCTCCCAGACCTCCCCCAGTTTCACTGATTTGCAAGGACGACTCACAGGACTTGGCAAATAGTCATAGGCATGACTAAGATTTATTACAGCAAAAGGATACAAAGCAAAATCAGCAAAGGGAAAAGATACATGGGGCAAAATCTGGAAGAAACCAGGCATAAGCTTCCAGGAGTCTTCTCTCCGTGGACTCACACAGGATGTGCTTAATTCTGCCAGCAATGAGTTTTGACAACACGTGTGAGGTACAGTCTACCAAGGAAGCTCATTAGAGACATGGTGCCCGGGTTTGTTACTGGAGACCAATCGCATAGGCACTCTCCACCTAGCACGTAGTAAAATTCCAGACTGGGAATTCCTTTCTTCATTCTTTATGAGAATAATGAAAGCAGCTGTTCGGCATGAACCACATTGCTTGTGCAAATAGTTTAGGGACAGTGAGTCACTCTTATCAGTTCTGGGAACAGTGGGAACCTTCCTAGGATGCTTAACTTTATGTGTCAACTTGGAGGGTGTTTTAGATGGGAATAACACTTAAGTCTGCAAATTCTGAGTAAGCAAATTGCCTTCTATAATATGGGTGGGCCTCATCTAACCAGTTGAACACCTGAACAGAACAAAAACCTGGCATCCCCAGAAAGAAGAAATTCTCAAGCAGACTGCCTTTGGACTTCAAATTAGTCCTCCTGGGTCTCCAGGCTGCTGGCCTTCCAGCTGGAGCCACACTATTGGCTTTCCTGGGCCTCAAGCCCAACAGCCACATGACAGATTTTAGACTCACCAGTCTCCCTAATCACTTGAGCAAATCGCTTATAAAGAATTTCTTTCTACATATACACACACGCATCCTTTGGGTTCTGATACTCTGGAGAAACTTAATACACCTCCCCAAATCCAAGGTTCCCAGATGCCAGTCAAGGTCAACCTTGCAAGCAAGTCTTCCTAAAGATACCAGTCTCAGACCAGTTGTGCTAACCTTTTCTGTACACCACTAACATTTACAGCAGCTGAAGCTACCAGGCAGTAATACCACGGAACAGAAGAGCCCATGTATAATAAGAAACTGTGAGTGGAGAGAAAGTGAGCAGAGAGAAGTTGGTTGCCAGTAGCAGAGAAGCGGAAGCAGCAGACATGGAGTCCCAGAGGAGAGGCCTCACTGCCGAGTGGAATGTCGGAATAGGAAACAGAAGGTGTCTGAAACTGAGAGAACATAATGATCAGGCAACAAGACGTTCTTTTATCCGACAAGATCTGCCTACCTAACTGTGGTTTGTAGCATATTCGAGATGGCCAAAAATTCTTCCGCCATTCTCTACATGGAGCTGTAGAACTGGTTTCCCCTCTCGTTGACCCTGGGCTGGCCTGTGATTTGCTTTCACCAAGAGAACACCGCAGAATGACATTGTGGCTCTTCTAGGCATAAACCTTGAGAAGGTCTGGCAGCTTCTGCTTTTGTGCTCTTGGGAGCCGTGAGTCACCCTGTCATGAAGTTTGGCTATTCTGCCGGAGAAACCACTAGAAGAGAAAAAGAGAGGGAGGAAACAGAGAAAGAGAGAGAGAGAGAAATCAGGCCACCCCCCAGCTGTTCCACCTATCCCAGCAGAGACCCATGACTCTTTTGGATGTTCCAGCCCCTTTGAGACTCCTGTGTGAATGACCACAGGCAAGGCCAGTGAAAGGATAGCCCAGCTGAGCCCCACTCAAATTACAGAATAATGAATGAATAATAAAATGTTGTAACCTTAAACCACTCACTTTGAGGATGGCTCCTTTGAAAGTAACAGATAACCAACACAGCCAAGCAGCAAACCGGTCTGAGGCAGTGCTTCCTTGAAACAGCGGGGGCACCAGGGGACAAAGCACAAGCTGTCTGTGGCGGGGCCAGTGGGATGACTCTCTGGGAATTGACACAAGGTCCTCTTTTCCAGTTCCCGCTGTTTCACAACCCTGACATGTGTCACTTCACAAGGGAAACAGTCTGTACCCTTCCGAAAGGAGCCGTACCCTAGAATCTTTTCCAGACCTTCCCAACCCTCAAACCGAAGTTTGTGAACAGTTGATTGCGATCCCAAGCACAGTGAGTCATGTTTGTCTTCTGAATGCCTGCTGCCTTAGTGGAGATCTTAGATCATCATGAGTCCCATGACCTGAAGCTCGTGTCTTCACTCGGGGAGCCAAAATACAACATAGCGCCTCATCTCCAGCAAAGACACTCAACATGTTAATGAGGGCATGCGTGCAGGAAGGCAAATCTGGAAGTCCAAAAATAATCGCACTTACCCTCCAGACCAGTCTGACTGATGTTATTGACAGAGTGGATGCGTCATTTAGTTGTAGCAGAAACCAGACCTATGACTGATTGTTGCAAATTTTCTCATCTCTCTTCTATGGATGAAGATACCAAGGAGAGAGAGAGAGAGAGAGAGAGAGAGAGATCGTAGAAATTACCAGAGCTAGTCAATAAGTCAAAATTGAACACAAGGACATAATCCAGGGCTCCCAAGCCTCCTTTCCAGGCTTTCTCCATTATTGGTAGCCTTAGTTTTCATTCATAGGTTTCTGTATTTCTCTGCTGGAGAGGGCATAGGGATAGCCCAGAGTTTTGTTATTAACATACGCAAAACATACAGCCTTTTGTGATATCACTGTTTTACCTTGCACACTTTATTAGTTTTTTTATGGGCAGTCTCAACCATCTCTTGGAAAAAAGAAAAAAAGAAAGAAAGGTCTGATAAGAAATAAATTCCCAAAGGACAATGTGTTGAGAAAGAATGCATCAGCCCAGCCAGCGGGGGAGAGTATGGAGAGGCTCTCCCTGCTGATAATTTTGGGAGAAATAATTGCCTGACTCAGAAATATGACATTTTTCTAGGTCACCTCATCTCATCTGATAAAAAATGACCACTTTCCAATATGTTTGTATTAAAGGAAATGAATGAAAATATAGGTAGGAGGTAATGTAGAGCGGTAAATCAGAGTGAGTAACATCTACATGCGCATAGGCAGTCAGTAGACGGTGTGTTTTATTTAGAGCATGTGGAGAATTCATCCGTCCATCCATTCGTCTACCCGTTCATCCATCCATCCACTCAAGAAAACTTGACTGAACACCTACCACGTACAAAGCCACACTAGATAGAGGCCATACTTCCTGCTCTCCCGAGACTGCTTTTACAGTCTCATAAAGGAGATAGACAAGATGTGGACACAAAGAACTATGATCGAGGTAATAAGTGAGTAAATACCATAGGAGAGAAAAATAAGGTGAGATGAAGGTTCAGGAAAGGGAGACATCACTTCTGGCCAAAGGAAATAGAGAGTAGAATGATTTCTTAAAGGTATAATCTATCACCCTCCAAGTCCTGGTTTAAAGTCTCACACAATTATTAGCTCTGTGACCTTGGGCAAATCATAAATTTCCTGTGTCTTACTTTTCTTATCTTTTAAAAGGAAGGGTTGGACTAAATGATCTTGAAGGTCTTTTCCGCTCGAAAGTACTGGGATACATAATTTTTCATGAGGAGCCCCAGCTAAATATGTGACAATCTATTCTTTATACAACTAGAGTAACTCTTTAAACCTAAATAAGCTCATATTACCCACAGCTTTAAACCCTTTCATGGCTGCATTTCAAAGAAAACCTATACTCCTTCTGATGGGCATACCAGGTCCTACAGCTTCTGGTGGGTCCGCTCCAGCCCCATCTCCCAGGCTCTTCTTCTCTCCCCCACTCCCCACCAGTCACAGGGACCTCTTCTGCCATCCCAACAGCACCAGTCAGCACCTTTACATATGCTGTTCCCGCTCTCTGGAATGCCTTTCCTAAAGAAGAAAAAAAGAAAAAGAATATGGATATGTATCCTTTTTATGAAAAATAAAGGAAGTACACAATTTAAAAGAGCCAAATGATATTATGATATTATAATATCCCACATGATATTATGGGATTATAACCCAAACCCAGAGGGCCAGGGGGCTGGGAGGACTAGAAATCAGGTTCCAATATATAGACTTGTGTTTCTACACTTGTACCTCTCCCCACTGCCTCTGGGCCTGGCATCCATGAAGCCCCTCAACTTTTCCACGTGGTATCAAGCCCCTGGAGTCCTGGTGGGCTGAGGAAAGGACAGTTGTCTAGACTGGTGGGAAGGAGGATGGAACTGGGGCATCTCAGTGACCTTTATACTGACTTTCAAACTGTTCTCTGAATTTCCTTCCCACACTTCCATTCCTGCCCGCCACAAGTCAGGTATCTTTGATTCCAGAGACTTTTCTGGGGAACTCAGTGTTGTGACATGGCATCCTGTGTGTAAGCATTTGGTATTCGGCATTCTTCATTTTGTTAAGTCCTCCTTCTACTCTTTATTTTCCAAAAATGTTTTCAACTCTTGCAACCACAATTATCACTCTCTTCACACATGCTCTTTGTCTTCTGGGAGTCTTTCTCATTAATTATTTTTATACTCAATGTTAGTAGGACAGGAGAAGAGGTAAGGATGAAAAATGTCTTCTAGCTGCCATTTTAACTAGAATACATCTTCCCTTATCTCCTTTTTAGACTTTTCATCCTTTAGATATCAGGTTCAGAGTAAGAGGTGGACTTCCCTGACCATAGGTCTAAGTAGATCCTACCAGGATTATTTATTAGAGTACCCTATTTGCTTCCACTGTAACATTTAATATTCTTTCAAGCTGTGTCCTTATTTATCAACCTATGAACTTTAAATACATCTATCTATTGCTTCGTTTGAGGTTTTTTTTTGATCCTACTAGAAGTGTAACTCAGGGAAGGCAGGGACACATCTATTTTCTTCAATCGATTTATACTGAGTTCTTAGCTCAGGGCCTCATGTTAGCAGATGCTCAAGAATTCTTATTGATGAATGTTGACAAACATGAAGATTGAATGTCAGCTTCACTGAAAAAACACCACCAAGGCAGGAACAGGTGAGGGAAAAAAGACAAAGACAAAGACAAAGATGTAACAAATTCCAGAGGAGTCAAACTTCCTGTGTTCGAATCCTAGAACAATCATTTTGCTCTGCAAGCTTGTCGATAAATTGCATTAAAATGCAGATAACAGCAGCACTCCTACCTCATGAGACTTTTGTAAAGATTAAAATAAGTCAGCGTAGCTAGATGTCCTAGAACAATGTCTACACTACATTGGTATTGGCTTGGGAAGACCTTGGCTGGGTAAGGATTAAGGTTGTGCTCTGAAAACTTAAGGCTAAACTTCTGTAGAAGATAAACAAGTTGGCATTGCATGTCTGGAACATTCAGAAACCAATTTGAACTCTGAGTTTTGCTTTTTAAGTTTTCATTTTGTCCGCACTTATGTCCAGTACTTTGTAAAGCAGGGCCCCTTGGGGTATCCCCAAACACAAGACTCCTTCTTTTGGACAAGGTGTGGTAGGAAGGATGGGGTGAAGGATTATAAGAAGGGAGTAACTTGACAGGCTTCAAAGAATGGAAGGTTTGGAAGGACTGGGATGTGATGGTGGAAAGCTAGTGCTACCACGACAAGCTGTATGATCTTGAGCCATTTGCTATACTTCTTGGTGCCTTGGTTTCCTCAGCTATGACAAGTACAATAGAAGATGGTGTACTTAGGCCAGTACTGATGCAGAGGAAAATCTTTTTTGAACTTTGGTCATTATCATTTTTATTAGGACTAGTCAGGAGACCTGGGTTCTAACCCTACTGACTGGTAATGTGGCCTTTGAGGATTTATTTCCTTTTCTTTGTCTAAGAGATGCATCTACAAAACCAAGTCACACTTTATATTTCTTTGTAGCTTGTGAGCCAGATTTCTACCCATGGTTGCTGGAGACCCCCTACTTCCACCCCCTTTACACATGCATACACATTCCTGAGATTTTGGGCCTTCTCTGACTTTTTTCAGGACAGTATTTCCAAACTTTGCTTTGCCGCTGTAAAAAATTAGCCTATATTACAGGGTGGGTGGTCAGTGGAAGCCAGCTCCCGCAAAGGCCTTTGATCTCCACTTCCTGGTATTCATACTCTTGTGCAGTTGGTTCCTCTAGTAAATATGGCTGACTGATAATCTATTGGTATAACCAATAGAATTTTTCAGAAATGTCAAAGGGTAACTTATTTTTTTAAATTTTAATTTAAACTGAGCACCTGGGTGGCTCAGTTGGTTAACTGTCTGCCTTCAGCTCAGGTCATGATCCCTGGGTCCTGGGATTGAGCCCATAGAGGGCTCTCTGCTCAGTGGGGAGTCTGCTTCTTCCTCTCCCTCTGCTTGTTGCTCTGTCTACTTGTACTCTCTATCTCTGTGTCAAATAAATAAAACCTTTAAAATTTTTTTTAATTCCAGTAGATAACATACAGCAATGATTAGTTTTAGATGTAAATACAGTGATTCAACACTTCCATCTATGACTCAGCTCTCATCAAGATGAGTGCCCTCTTAATCCTCTTCACCTACTTCCCCTATCCCTGTACTCACCTCCCCTCTGGTGACCATCAATTTATTCTCTATAGTTGAGTCTGTTTTTTGGTTTGTCTTTCTCTTTTTTCTCCCCTTTGTTCATTTGTTTTCTTTCTTAAATTTCACACATGAGTGAAATAATATGGTATTCCTCTTTCTCTGACTGGCTTATTTCACTTAGCATTATACTCTCTAGATCCATCCATGTTGTTGCAAATGGCAAGATTTCATTCTTTTTAAGGATGATCAATATTCCATTGTGTGTGTGTGTGTGTGTGTGTGTGTGTGTGTGTGTGTGTGTGTGTATTCTCCATCTTTATCCATTCACCTATCGATGGACACTTGAGCTGCTTCCATAGCTTGGTTATTGTAAATGATGTTGCACTAAACATAGGACTGCATATATCCCTTCAAAATTAGTGTTTTCATATTCTTTGGGTAAATACCAAAGTAATGTGATTATTAGATTGTAGGGTAGTTCTATTTTTAACTTTCTGAAGAATCCCCATACTGTTTTCCACAGTGGCTGCACCAGTTTGCATTACTACCAGCGATGCACGAGATTCCTTTATCTCCACCTCCTCACCAACACTTGGTGATTTTAGCCATTTTGACAGGTGTGAGGTGAGGTGTGGTTTTGATTTGCATTTCCCTGGCGAGGAACTTCTTTTCATGTATCTGTTGACCATCTGTATGTCTTCTTTGGTGATATGTCTGTTCATCAGAGTGTAACTTCTGAGATCAGGTAATGAAAGACATTGAGGCTTTCCCTTCACTCCTTGGATTTCTCACTGGGGAGGAAACTAGCCATCACATCATAAAGGCACTCAAGCAGTCCTATGGAAAGGTCCATGTGGTGAGGAACTCAGAACTCCTGCTAACAACCAGTCTTAACATGCCAGGCATGCGAGTGGCAGGATTCTCCAGCCTCAACTGAAACTTCACGTGATGAGTCCCAGCCAATGTCATGACCACAGTCTCACAGGAGACCCTGCACTAGAGCCATGCAACTAAGCGTTACCAAATACCTAACTCCGGGAAACTGTGTGAGAATACATTGTCATTTCAAGTCTCTAAGTTCTGGAGTACTTTGTTATGTAGCAATTGATAACTTATACAGGGTCCCCAGGGACATGTTATGTACACATGAGTCAATCACGAGTGCAGACGCTGGAGCTAATCTGGGCACTGGCTGAAACCCTATGTACCATTCCAAAATCTCACTTATTTCTCTTCCTCTTAAGGTAGCAGACTGTTTCTCAGATCTTAACATGCTGGATTATAGTTCCTTTTGTTTTCCTGAGTGGTTTTTGCACATTGGGGCACTACTCTGAGGTTTCTTGACTACTCCAGGCCTATTCCAGGGTCTGACAAGTTTCAAAGTCCTTCTGTTGCACAGTTATCCATTAAGGTCCTGAGTGGGCCCCATGTAATGTGCTTACCTGTTCCTACAGCTAATAAAATCTGTGAAAGAACAAGAGTTGACTACAGTTGACTACATCAGCTTTCACTCTGTCCTACTTGCCCTCATGTTCAGTGGTGTTAGAGTGACCAGAGGTATCTTTGGCATCCAGTTAAGGGAACACTGAGTATAATTTGGATTTAGTAGGACATGTTTTTGTGGTTCACAGACAATTCTGTGTAAACAATTTCTCGTCTTCTCAGGCTTAGAAGGCTCCCAGCATTACTCCCAAAGTTACTGCTCTGCTGGCCCAACAGGGCATGATGGTAAGAAGATACCCTACACCAGGCCGTATGGGTGCCAAAAAGAACTGTGAGACTCTGGAGGAAGAACAAGGGGTGAAACACACAGAGCCAGACGCTAATCTTGGAACAGTTCTTCTGATCCTTAGATGGATAAGATTGTAAGCCAAAGGTTGATTAGGTTGACATTCAGTCAAAACTATCCCACTAAATTAATTAAAACAATCATTCAGGATAGAATAAAGACTGAATTATTTTCCCGTTCACTCTTTAGAGAATGATACCACAAAGTAATTTTCATATAAAGAATGAATAACCAAAAGGAAAAATGCCACCAAAAAATAAAAATTAGGAAAACAAGTATGAAAGTGTGTATCAGTTACGAGTTTCTCTTTGTAAATAAAAACTCACTTTCCAACCTTATTTTGTAATCACAGTTGTTTTGTTCTTCTTCAAGGGAGCTCTCAAAATTGTATTTGCTTCGGTCTCCACAAAACCAGGCTTTGTTTCTGCACCTTCCCACTCAGCTCCACACCCCAGCAGAGAGAGTTGCTTCCTTACCGGGCCCCACCTTGGTTTTGATCTGTGCTCCTCTCCACTCTTTTCAATTGTTCTCAGTGGCTCTCATGAGGCCTTACTAGCTCCTCTTCTTCTTGGAGGAGAATCTGTCCTTTTCTGAGCTCATACTTGTGTATGTACTAGTGAGTATGGACTTCTCTCGCCTTGAAGTCCAGTTTCTTGCTGAAGACTTCATGTTCTTTTTCATTGACAGGAGCCCCCGACAGCCTCAACTCCCTCACCCTCACACCATCTCAAAGAATACTCTTCCAGGTCTCTGGTATTTCCACCTATTTCTTGGCCTCTGTTATTACCCTGTCAGCATCCTGGGGGTGGGAAAAATGGCTGAATCACTAACTTGTGCTTAGGGCAAGTGAGGTCACAGTGAAGTTTGCTGAAGAAATAACAAACAAGTAATTATGTATCTGTTGGTATAAAAGTAAATATTTATGTGGCCATTCTTCCTTTACAGTTCAAAATCTCCTAGCTCCAACAAGGCAAAAATCCATGAACTTGGGGAAGGGGGAAATAAAATGTTTTCATTGTAGGGATATCCTCTTTGCTTTTCCATTGCTGAGAATTCCTCCCTAAGTTTTCTTCTCCCTTTTTTCACCTTTTCCCTATCCTCTCACGTTCACCTAACATACACATGTGTACATGCATGAGCATGCACGTGCGCATGCGCACACACACACACACACACATTTTTACTTGTAGGAAGAACACATTTATATTTGATAGGAAATTACCCAAGGCTTATGGTTAGAGTTATCTTATTTAACGCTGAACTTTGTTGTCCAAGTTGCTTTGAAATCTGGAGAAGGGGAAAGAGGGGAAACCTTGTGGTCAGGAAGTCGCAGTGCCCTGACGGAGGTAGGAGAGGCTCTGTTCCAGCTAACAGTTTGCAGAAGATGAGAGACACTGATCTTAAAATGGGCCTCTGGAGAGAAAAATGCATGTCTAGGAATACATCTCTGTTCTTTTCTTGTAGGTCAACAGGAAGAATGCCTTATTTTCCAAGCAATAATATGTTTCCTTCATTGAGATAAGCGACCTCTAGTTTTATTTCCTTGCAAACTAGATTGTGACCCTCTAAAATGAAACACCTCACCCTATGGTACTTTCATGGAATGGAGCGGACAGCTGTTATATTTGCCTGTCCCGGATCCATTACCTGTTATTCTGATAACAGTCCACTGGGTTTCTGATGGCGGGGCTCACTCCATGCCTGCATCCAGGAGTAGGTTTTGGAATGAAGCTGTGTCAGACACTCTTACCCCAGGAAGTGAAACCTGAATAAAGTGTCCCCCAAAATGAAAATTGTTGCAATCCTTCTATCTCAACCTCAGTGTACTGAAAAAAGGTCCATTTATTCCTGGTCTCAGATCCTCAAAGTTGTTCTTGCACAAAGACGTGGTTTTGCTATTTTCACTTCCAGCTTATGAGCTACTCTTTAATCTGTCAATTCCTTCCTTCCTTCCTTGCCTTCTTGCTTCCTTCCTTCCTCTCTCTCTCTCCCTCCCTTCCTTCTTTATTGTCTTCCTGTCTTCCTTCCTTCCCTCTTCTTTCTTTTGGTTGCAGTGTGGGTTTTCCTAGATTGCAGTCAAGGAACCTAGCAGATACAGATAGAGGAAGGAGATCTGGGATGTCAAGAAGACCAAAATCTAGCACCAGACCCAGTTACAATTGCACAGCAGGAAAAACGTGTTTTCCTAACTTCCCATTTCTTTTCCATTTTCACCTTGCTGTGAAGCCACAAATCCCTATCCCCACACCACCACTTCCACAACACTCAGTGCTATGGTGCCTTTTCCAGTTTCTTCCTAGCAACACTCATCTCTGAAAAGGCATGAAATCAGTCATCGTTAATTTGGTCAATACTTTTCGAACACCTGCTATATGTCAGACACTGCTCCAGGTGCTTGGGTTCTATCAGCAAAATCTCTGCTGTGGTGGGGGCTTTCATTCTTGTGGTGGAGAAGACAATCAAGTAAACAAATAAATTAACAATGTAATTGTTAAGTATAAGTTTAAGTTAAGTATAAGTATAACAGTGATAAGTATTATGAAGGCTGACATGATAGAGAATGACTGGGTGGTTTGGGAGGGCTTCCTTAAAGAGCAGACATTTGAGCTAGGATGAGGATCAGTTGTGGGAACCAGTCACATGAAAATTTGATGTGTGGGGAAGGGGACAAAGCCGTCTGGACAACTAAAACAGCAGGTGCAAAGGCCCTGAGGTGGGGACCAGCATGGTGTGTTACAGTGCCATATACAGAAGAAGGAGGTACAAAAGGTCACTGACACATGCAGGGACCTGATCCTGCTGGGGTTTGTAGATGATGGTAAAAGGTTTGTGTTTTATTTACATTATCATGTAAAGCATCAGGGGGCGATGGCACAATATCACTTACTGATTTTTAAAAGAGAACCCAACTATAATATGGCTAATCAATTGAAGAGCAGGGAAACCAGCTGGGAGGCCATAACTGTAGTCATTGCAAGAGATAATGGGAATTGGACTACAGTGGAGATAAAAGGAAGTAGGCAGGTATAAGACCTACTTGGGAGTAGAACTGCAGGTGCCAGAAAGGGACAAGGGTTAGTGCATTTGCTGAGACCAAGACAGTGAAGGAGGCAGAGGAGTGGTGGGGACTGGTCATGTTCAGTTTGAGACCTTCCATCAGAGCTACCCAGGTGGAACCATCTGGAGTCTAGTGAGGGAGCCAGAGCCAATATAAAGTTGAGACATTAGGATATGGATGGTATTTAAGGCCATGGGACTAGAGGAAAAATCCAAGAGGAAAAGAGTGAGAGACGAGAACAGAAGGAGTAGTTGACTATCACAAAATTGAACTGTCATTAATATTTATGATTAATCAACTTCTCACAGTTCTTATTCAAGATCTTCAACCAGATATTCGACCCTGATGAGTTTACAATCTAACACAGTGTTTTAAAACATCTGTGATTTTTTTTGATGACAAGATATTCCCCAAAAGGAATCTATCACTAAGTCTACATTTAGACTTGGAAGCGCTCTGGTTGTTGCTGGGGGGGAGGTGGGGGCGTATCCAAAGCCCTCCACTCATACTGTCCCCCCAAGCATGACCCTCCCCAACGCTCACACTCAAAATAATTTCTGAGGACCCACTATGGAACTCTGGCTGTGGGGAAATGGTGAGCAAGCCCTTACCTCCTTCAAGTCTCTGGGCAAATGTCACCTCTGCTTTACCACTCTACAGAAAAATTATAGACCATCCCCCACACCCAGAGTCTTAACACCTTTAGCCTGTTCTTTGTTTAAAGTACATATCAAATGCTAACATGTTACAGGCTTTACTCATTATTTGTGGTTTATTTTAAATTGTTTGTCTCTCCCTGCTTGAACATAGGCTCCAAAAGTGCAAAAGGGCATCATTTTTTTTCCTTCCTGTACACTGATGTATCCTACACACTTAGAAAGAGTGCCTAGCACGCAGGGGCATGAAATAAATATTCCCGGACCAAATAAATCCATGAATGAACTAAAGTGGACATGGAATTTTTTTTAATTAGTCAAAAATTCATTGACTATCTAGATAATCAACCCTGTGCTCAGTAATATTGGAAAAATAAAGGCATTTCGAAAATGACATTTTAAATGAGGTTTTGTCTTATTCTAGTCATCCCTGAGGACTCAGTAGTATAATTTCTGATTCTAGAGGAAAAGTGGAATTTCCTTTCTCTTTTGAATTGTCACACTGCTGGATTGGAATGTTCACTCAGTTTTCCACCCCACCCTAGAATAGCCTTCTATGTCCACACGTCTCACTGTATTACTTGGCAATGCCTCTTAGAAGAGCAAGTGGGCTTGCATCCCCGACTTTGAGCTTTGCCATGTGACTTGCTTTGACTAGAGCAACACAAGCAACTGTGTATTGAGCAGAGGTTTTCATTGGGTTCACATAGCCAGGCTGTCTTGGGCTTTGACCATCTGCATGAGATGAGCAAGTCCCTACCAGCCTCCTGTCCCAGAATGAGAGAAATGTAGAGTAAACTTGAACCCAACCCACAGCATGAAATTGATCCCTTGCAGGCCGGGAAACAAAAAGTCCATGTGTGTTGCTCTGAGCCACTGAGCTTTGGGGCTTGTTTGTTACCCAGAACCAGTTCATTACAAACCCGGGTAATAGAGTTACAAATAAACATAATGACTTTAAAAATAGTGGCTCTCATCTCTGGAATTTAAAAATGGAAAGAAAATTTCCACCTTCCACTAAATAAGAATTGGAAGGCATTTTGTAGTTTTTCTGAAATTTCTTTGAAGGTGAGCACCCTGAAAAACCTAAAGGGAGGCATATTTCCTGGGGGAAACATGATTTAAGGCGCTGCTCTAACAAAGGCAAAAGGACCTCGCAGTAAAGAACACAAGGGTAGAAACAAAGAGGTGAGGCCTAGTCAGGGTACGTTCCCTCCTTCTCTGAGTGAGTTTTGGGCCGTCTGGTAATCCTGGGAATTCCTGCCTCCAGAAAATGGGACAATGAAGTAAGGGGTTGCTAAAGTAGTTTGTCCTTCTAACATCAGATGAAACAATCCTGTGTAGAAGCAGGAAAAAGTTATTATGTAGCAAGAGATGTAAAGTACTAATGGATGGAAACAATTAAGCATTTTTTAAAGAATAAAAAAAAATACTCCATGCATTTGAATGACGCTGCCAACATTAATAGTATTTAAAAAGCAAATGGAAAGCAAAAGGGCAGTGTCAGACCACACCACTTCAAAAGGATAAAACTAAAGGCTTGTGGATATTCTTTTCTGATAAGAAACTCAGCAGAAGAGCAGGTATCATTTTTGTTTGTAAGCATAAACTTAAAAAAAAAAAACCAACTAACAAGGAGCTAGAAAGGAAACCTGTTGAATTTTGTTCTTGTCTGACTTTGAGATCGCAAATGCACAGGCCGAGTGTCGGGGTGCCTCTCAAGTAGGCTGCTCAATGTTCTTAGAGCCACTTTGGTAGAATTGAACAACTAGCCTCGCCAAGCTTCCCCCCAACTTCTGTCCAACATGCTGGGGGCAGAGGCAGAGCTCAGAGAAGTGGTTGCCCTTTGAAAGCCAAACTTTACGGGAGGAATTCCTTTTTAGCTGTCTTCCCCCCCGCCCCCCCCCAACTCCTCTTCAAGAAGGATTATCTGTCTCAGTAAAATGTCTTGTCTTTTCCTGATCACTTTTTGCAGTCTGCCCTTACCCAGCAATCTGCTTTGTTCCGTCAGGGAGCCCTGTCATCTCTCAAGGCAGGGAGAATCATCAATGGCATCTCACTTCAACAAATTAGCCACAGTGTTTATACTGCAAGTCCTGGGGGCTGAGCTTTCTTGCAACTCAAGAAATTCCCAGGATTCTAATGTTTTTGCAAGTGGGAGGATTTCGATTCAATGCATTTAACTTATTTAGTTTAGCATACATTATTTTACATGATCCTACTGAAGGCTTTGAGCGTTCAGTTCTTGGGAATATTCACACACACACACACACACACACACACACACACACACACACGCATTGGTACAAATAAAGAAGCCAGTCTGGTGCAGGGGGAAGAAACTGATCTGTAAGTTAGGACACCTACAGACTTACATTATGGGTCTGGTTCGGGTCAGCCAAACACTCAGTGTGTGACTTTAGCCAAATCACTTCTCCCCAAGATTCTCTTTCCTCCACTGTAAAAGAAAGAATGTAGGGAATGGGCTAGATGATTCCTAACAGTCCCTCCAGATCTAACACGCCAAAACTTTAGACTTCTAATTAGTAACTAGGTAGGGATGAACTTTCTTAATGCAAGATGGTAGGAAAGCAGCATGAATCCTTTCAAGGGTCAGCTTTCCTCTTGCATGGGAAACATCACACGATGAAGGCAGGCTGGAAAGAGCTGGGACAGAGTCACAAATATCTACAGAAGCTTGCTATTAGGAGCCCTTTCCTATCGATGCCACCATTGTATTTTATTGTATTGGTCCTCATGCAGAACCCGAAGGATGTGGTCTCAGCATTTGAAGAGCTCACATTATGGGCCAAGGGTAAGGGAACCACAAAGAAAAACATCACAGTCAAGGGCAACCTCGGTAACTTCCTGAGGTTCCTTTTAGGCCTGTGAGTCGGTGCAAAAGAAGAGCAAACTTATTAATCAAAAAAATGTAGACCTGCTCAATGTCTAATTATACCTGTCACTTCTGTAGCCCACACCCCAGCCTGACATGGTTTCTTTCTCTGAAGTCACAAAGCCGTATTCGCAGACCGGTTCTTAGTTGATCTGTGTATTTTCTGTGTCACACGTCTCTTCCATATGACAGTTCAAAATTGTCCAGAGAAACACTGAAACCTCTCTGTAGAACAACCCAGCAACCCAGACCACACAAACCCTCTCTCTCCTCCTCTCTGTCTGAGCCTTTTTTTAAATTCCCAGCCATCTCTCAAGGCCAAGCTTAAATCCTTCCTCCTCCAAGAAGCCTTTCTTGATCCCCTCCCCATCAGACTTAATCCCCTCCATTTCTTAGACTCCCCAAGCACTTTGTACCTTTATTATTTTAGCACTTACTTACCTGAGTCTGTCTTATATTAGAGTTATTTTATGCATCTGTCTTTCTTATGACATTTTTGAGCTTCTAGAGGGCAGAAATAAGCCCTATTTTTCTTTCTATTGTCTACAGCATCCAAGAAAATGCTTTGCACATCATAGGCACTTAAAATTTTTCTATGGAGTGTGAAGGTAGAACATGAGTGTGAAGCAGGAAGCATGTCTTATCCATTCTTTTATTTTCAATCATGAAATGATTTTTATGGAGTGAATTCTTAAAATTGTTGGATCACTTGTAAATGCATAAAATAACACAAAACCACTACGGTAGAAAACCAATTAGCCTTACAATTTGTTCGTATTGCACATTAAAATAAATTCAGTCTATTTAATCAATGTCAAGAATGAAATTTGCCAGTAATATTCATTTAGAAGTAAATGCTCCTTTCATTCACCCAATGAATTTATTTATAACGAGTCTCTACACGCTTTAATTTGGAAGGAATGCATACTTTTAATGAAACACTCAGAGTATTTAATTAATCATTTACAACAAGCCATAAAAGACATGAAAAAGCATCTTTCCACTTAAATGACTATTTCCTAGTATAGCAAACTTTTCCACTCCTACTCAAGGCAACCTACGGTAATTTCTGTTACAGTACTTTATGTTTGTCAATTTCACCATCTCCTCATTCTTTTTCTACCTTGTGTGTGTATATGTGTTTGATCAATTAAACTAAATCAAAGGCTGGTAAAGTGATCTTGGTCTATCTCAGCCTCCCTCTGCTCCTTCCCTCACTTTACCTAATGTCATAACATCCTTCACATACACTTTCTTAAACTTCTCCAAAGTAGTCTCTTAAGTTTGAGCTTGAGATACTTGTAGAAATTTTTAGTATCTTGCTTAATTACCATGTTTCACACCTCTTTTCTCTTTTGGGTTCTGTGCAGTTCACTAAAATCCAACTCTCTTTCAATGACGGGTGTTCTTTGAGCAAAGTTAAGCAAGAAAATGTACTCGGTGTCTACGACAATTACACTTTGTCCCTCCACATTGCTCAATGCTCCTCCACATGCAATCCTCCACAATGCTCAAACTACCACATATAGAACATTTCTGCGGGAGGAGGGTTCTGTTTTGTTTCCAACCAAAGACAGAAATACACTTCCCATTTCTGACAATGCCCATTAAATCAACAAATAGTTGTTCACTCTACATTGAGCTTCTGTTTTGAGATATGTGCTATTATGAAAGAGCTTATGATCTTGTTGGGGAGAGAGAATATTATCAAATTTTTCAATACATTGCAGTCAACACCGAAATAAAAGCACAAGTTAGAATTTCCCACAGGGAAACAGAGACAAAAGTTAAAATAATCTCTGGAATGTGAGCAAGAAACTGTGCAGGTTTTGCGGACAATCCACGCAAAGATAAATCAGATCTCAAAGAGTTGAGAGCACTTGGGAGAGTGAGGGCTTGTGCTCACAGAGCAATGATGTAGTAGAGAGCCGATTACGTATCAGAAGAAAGACAGAGTCATGCTAGAGACACTGCTTTCAGATGGAGAGGTGAGAGCAGTCTTTATGGACCTTGGAGCTTGCCTTGCAACAAGAGTACAATCAGGTGCATCTGGATGGAGAAGTAAAGAGGAAATGGGAATGTGAGGGTTGAGAGTAAGACCGCACATGACCTTGTTCTGTGCAGTCACAAGATACTGTAACATTGCCTTTTGCTCCTTAAAATGTTGCTTTGCCACCAGCTATATGTGACCTAATCAGTCCCTGGTCTCTCCTCGTTGAGCTTCTCTTCTGCTACAGATTGTGAGAAATTTTCAGTGGAAATAGAGCTTTATTGTAGTCGTCTTCATAAATGGGGAATGGCACCATGTGAGTGATTAGCTCATTTTCTCCCACAAACTCACATCTCACATTGTTTATCATAATCAGACAGCGAATGCACCAGGAAGGAACTCTGTTTTACAAAAGAATCCCCCTATGTTCTTGGCCTTCTATTTAGAAGAAAGAGGGGAAGGAACCCTAGCACAGTAGCCCAGAATATAGACTATAGCTGTTGGACCAATGATTGTAGCCACTAGGCAGATGTATGTGGCTACTACACTATTTTTTTTTTTTAGATTTATTTATTTATTTGGGGGTGGGGTGGGGAAGGGCAGAGGGAGAGAGAGACTCCCTGCTGGTCATGGAGCCCCATGTGATGCTCAATCCCAGGACCCTGAGATTATGACCTGAGCCGAAACCAAGAGTCAGATGCTTAACAGACTGAGCCTCCCAGGAGCCCTCAAATGTGGCTACTTATATTTAAGCTAATCACAATTAAATAAATTAAAAATTAAAATAAAAAATTCATTTCTTCAGACACCTAAGCCACATTTCAAGCGCTCCATAGCTACATAGGACGAGTGACGATCCTGTTGGAGAACGCAGAACACTTCTGACATCAGAGAAAGTTCTGTTAGACAGTGTTGTTCTGGACCCTTACTACTTGGTGACCTTGGACAAATGACTCTATGCCTCAGTTTCCTTATCTATAAATGGGATAATATTTAGTGCCTATTTCAAAGGATTCCTGTGAAGAATAAATGAGTTAACACTTGTAAAGAGCTTGGGAATACGCATCACATGTGGAAAGCCCTCTCTAAGTACATATTAAACAAATAAAAGCACACATAATTTACATATCTGAACTACGGCAGTGGAGTCCAAGTAATGTCCAACAGGAACCAAAGGGGCTGGGGTGGAAAATCCGTTCCTATTGTTTCCCACCAGCTGAGGTTCTCGTCCCACCTCTTCTTCTGGCCTCTACTCGTGTTTATTTTGTTCATCTGGGAAGACCACCAAGCAGGAGCTGTTCTCTATTGCACAGTGAGTGCTTGATAAATATTTATACTAGAAATAATAATGATGTATATGGAAAAGAATCACTCCATCATCTTGGAATTGTAGTCACTGCCAAAATGTAGATGACTTCGAGCAACTCGGCTGTGCTCCATGGCAGATTAGGAGAGGAAGTGAAAAACTCAACTTGTTTGGGGATTTATGATGAGAAATCGTTCTGGTAACCAAAGTCTCTTGGATCCAACCCAGACTGGTAATCCCCACTTGGATATATATTTGGGTGTTTTATCATAAATACAAAAAGAAAAAAAAAGAGTCCCTTCGCCTGAGATACTCAAACTGTGTGTTGTTGAATGGAATTCTCCCTCACTCCACACCCCATGCAGATGAGGGACAGACTATGAAGAGAGAAACTGACGTCATTAGGGTAAGTACCCAAACTACAGGCATAAGTCTCTCCTTCCTAGGAAATGTCTGTGCCTGGGTAGAATAAAATATGTGCCCATGACAGGCCTAACCCTCATTATCAGACAACAATTAGCCTTCTCTCATGTCATTCTCATACCAGTTTGCCCTCTGTTCCACCTCTTACTATCCAAATTCTCTGCATTCCTCTAGGTCCTTGTAAAGTGTCCTTACCTGTAGGAGGCTTTCACTGATCACCCCAGCTGGACAATCTCATGTCCTCTTTTGAAATCTTCCTATAATTAACATATTGCCACCATATATAATGTGTGTGTGCTTATATGTTTATTTCCCCTACTGATCTAATGTCCTTGTAGACTTTGTATTGAGCACTGCATTTTATCTCCATATCTAGCACTGTTGCTAGCTGTCTATTCTAATATTCTTTCTTCCCTTTTTATGTAGAAAGAGCGCACTGATTTTTAGCCAAATTTCTCTTTTTATTTTAAAAAATTTAATATAAATTGAATAACTAACAACTTGTCAGATTCATTGATAGGTAGATGTGGCTAATTGTCTAAGCACCTGACTAATGAGATAGGAGCAGAAGTATAATATGGAACTTCCAGTATGTCTCTATGGAGGAAGCATGCCATTATTCTGCCTTTCTTCAATCTCTGCCTCTTGGAACACAGATGTAATGGCCGGAGCTCTGGCAACCATATTAGACCACGGGAGAGTAGTTAAGTGCTAAAGTGAGAGCCATCGGTCTACAAAGTCTCTGTGTATTACCATTCTAGCCCAGGACTACCAAATTGTATACCTATTTTACATGAGAGAAAAATATTATACCTTTCCTAAGTGACCATTTTATTGTTTTTCTTGTTATATAAGGCTAAACCTAATCCTAAAGCATTCATGAAACAATTATTTTTATTAATTTACGTATGATTATGTGATTATACTTGCTTTCTGTGTGGTAATGCTTTATTTTAAAATTTATTTATTTCTAATTACCAGGCTGTATTTTTATTTTTTTTATTTTTTTATTTTTTAAAGATTTTATTTATTTATTTGACAGAGAGAGAGATCACAAGTAGGCAGAGAGGCAGGCAGAGAGGCAGACAGAGAGAGAGGAGGAAGCAGGCTCCCCACGGAGCAGAGAGCCCGATGCGGGGCTCGATCCCAGGACCCTGAGATCATGACCTGAGCCGAAGGCAGCGGCTCAATCCACTGAGCCACCCAGGCGCCCCCAGGCTGTATTTTTAGAACAATTTTAAGTTCACAGCAAAATCGAGTGGACAGTAGAGAGTTTCCACATAACTCTTCTCCTTGCTCCACCCCGCCTTACACACATTCAGCCTGTCCCACCATCAACATCCCATACTCCGCTTTGCTACAATCAATGAAGTGACATTGGCACATCATTATCAACCAAAGTCCATAGTTATCATTATGGATTACTCTTTGGATGTCCATTGTTTGCATTCTATGTGTTTGGACAAATGTACAATGACATGTATCCATCCTTATAGTATCATACATAATAGTTTCATTTCCTTAAAAAATTCCCTGTGTTACCCCCATTAATCTCTCCTTCCCTCCCCCAGACCCCTGGCAATCACTGATCTTTTTATTCTGTCCATAACATTGCTTATTTCAGAATGTAATATAGTTGGTTCAAAAAAAAAGATTTTTTAATGAAAGGTATTGTTAAGATAAACTAGTTAAAAAAAGTTAAAAGAGGAAAGAGTAAAAGTTAAAAAAATTTTAGCATAAGAATAAAATAAAATTTAAAAAAATTAATTAACTTTGCAAGACTAAAGAATCATGGGGAGAAAGCCATGAATTCCATGCTTTGCTTTCTCCTCCTCTGGAATTCGCTGTTCTCCTTGGTAAGTGAACTTGGTCCTGGCTGGGTTTCTTTCTGATCTTCTCAGAGTGTAGTGATTCTCAAGTGTCTTTCCCTGAGGTGGAATTGTACCGCCTTTACCAGGGGCCCGGCTATGTAATCCGCTCGGGTTCGCTTTCAGGAGCTTTTGTTCCCTGAAGGCTTTCCGTAGAGTTCCGAAGGACGGGAATGACAATGGAGGCCTCCCAATCTCCGGCCCAGAGTTGCTGAGGGCTCAGGACCCCATTCCACAGTGCACCCTCGGAGAAACGTACTCAATCATTCCCATCTCTCTGGCCTCCAGCTGCGCTCCGAGCTCACCCAGACTGTGACCAAGTATCTCTGTCTCTGGCACACAGCCTCGCCTGGAGTCTCCAAACCCAGCAGATCCCTGTGCTCTGCCAGGGGTGTCTTCCCAGGATCTTGTGGGGTCTCTGCTCACAGAGCAGTGGCCTGACTGTGCTACGGATCACAGTTTAAGGTAACCCCGAGTTGAGAGCTCTCTCCTCGGCTCCGTCTCTGTAGCCGGCTTCCCCGCTCTAATACCTGCGAGCTCTGCGACACCCAGACACCCCTGATCCTTCTGTGACCCCGCGGGACCTGAGACCACGCTGTCCCTGCATGACCTCCACCCTGGCTTAGCCTCTGGAGCGATGTCCCTCAGTGGAGCAGACTTTTAAAAGTTCTGATTTTGTGCTCCCTTGCCCCTCCCCGCCGCGGTCTATCTTCCCATCACTTTGGATTCACTTCTCCGCAGGTCCTACCTTTCAGAAAGTGGTCGATTTTCTGTTTCTAGAATTGCTGCTCTTCTTCTCTTCAATCTCCTGTTGGAATTGTCGGTGTTTGGAATGATTTGATAAACTATCTGGCTGATCTCCTGCTACCTGATGTCATCTCAGCCTGCTACTTCTCCACCATCTTGACTCCTCCCCCCCAGAATGTAATATAGTTGGAATCATATAATATGTACCCTTTTCAGATTGGCTTCTTTCACTTACTATTATGCCTTTAAGTCTCCTCCATGTCTTTTTATGGCTTGATAGCTCATTTCTTTCTTTTTTTTTAATTTTATTTTTTTATATGACAGGCAGAGATCACAAGTAGGCAGAGAGGGAAGCAGAAAGAGAGAGGAGGAAGCAGGCTTCTTGCTGAGCAGAGAGCCTAATGCGGGGCTTGATCCCAGAATCCCTGGGATCATGACCTGAGCGGAAGGCAGAGACTTAACCCACTGAGCCACCCAGGCACCCAGCTCATTTCTTTTTAATGTTGAATAATATTCCATTGTCTGGATAATAATACAGTTTGCTTATCCACTCACCCACCGAAGGACATCTTGGTTAGATCCAAGTTTTGGCAAGTACAAATAAAGCTACTATAAACATCCATGTGTGGGTTTTGTATAGACATAATTTTCACCTCCTTTGGGTAAATGCCAAGGAGCATGACTGTTGGATGATATAGTAAGAATAGGTTTAGTTTTGTAAGAAACCATCAAACTGTCTTCCAAAATGATTGTATTGTTCCTTATTTCCCCCAACAATGAATGAGAGAGCTTCTGGCATCTCGCTGTTGTTTTCATTGACATTGAGCATCTTTTTATTATTACTTTGAATAATCATTCCTTCCTGCAGCATTGTGAAGAAAGCTTGCATTGTTATAACCTCTACTTGGCTACAGAGGAAACAGAAGCAGAAAGCTTCCTGATATCCACTCTTTCTAGGTAAGGTATGATAAATCATCATGAGACTTCTCACCCATCCAGCTAATGGTGGTTTCAGTGCTGAGCTTCCAGGACTGCTCCTTTTGTTTGATGGGAACCAAGAGGCTTTCTCCACACCCTGAGAAATGGCTATGTCTGGCCATGCCTGTGTCATACAGAGGAAAGTTGACCTTTGGTAAAACAACATCTCCAATGCAATTGCAGTGCCTGCACAACTCACACTTGGTTGCTGGGCAGAGCCTTGCTTGTTTATTTTCAGGCAAAATTGACTTTCTTTTATCTAAAAAACAAAAACACAAAAGCCTTTAGACAAAACAAAACAAAAACAATCAACAGAGCTAAAACCACACAACACAAATCATACCAAGTCCCTCGCATGTGAAGCAGGCCTTCATAGCATTACAAACAGCATTTTCTGGTTGGCTTTTAATTCTTTTTACACATTTCAGGTGCGACTGCTAAATTTTGGTCCTTCAGAAAACTGAATTTCCTTGGCATTACTTTCAGTACTGAACTTTGAATGCCTTGGTTGCTCATCAGTTCTGATTCTGTGCTAAGCTCAGGATGGTATTACTATTAATCAAAAATCTGACAGATGGAAGAGAAAAAAGTTGCATGTCTTCAAATTACCTAAATTATAAAATATGGCACACGTCATAATTCCCTGTTCATGTATAATGAAAATCAAACTCTTAAAGAACAGAAATGAGGACAAGAATTTCTGAAATAAACAAATTTTTAGAGTGGATATGTTCCCTAGAGCAGAATTTCTCCCAGACCTTTGAGTCGTATTATATAATGTATTGTATAATAATGGTTTTGGATTTTTAGTTTAGGATATGAAGAGTGGAAGATAGGCCAGTCTGGGAAATCACTTAGTAGGACTAGAGGGTGTGAAATTTGGGCAATGATGGTATTGGGAAGAGGGGAATGTTGGATTCCTCAGAAGATTAACTAAATTTCTGCTTATTCAATAGAACATATCCTAACATTCAATATATACATTTTTGGCATCATTCTGAGTCAATCAGCCAGCTTCTTTTTATTGCTTTACCAGAAGTAACATCAGAATTGACAAAATAGAAAATAAAAGAAGTTGTCCGAAGTTAAAGTAAGAAACAAAGAAAAGGAAAGGAAACATTGTGCAAAATGTGGAGTAGAATCTTCCTTTTCTTTCTCATATTGAATTGTAACATCCATGATTGCTGATTTCTAAGCGTTGATGAGGATGAGTGTTGCTGGCCTTGGGCTGGGCCAACATGAGTCAATGGATTCTTCTACCACAGTCAAGCAAGTCCTGGTTGTCTACTTTCTCCAGGAGGAATGTGTTAATGTACGTCTATGAATATCAGAGACTCAAGATGGCCAGAGGCCATGTGTTTCTTCAGGGTTCTACGCTCTATTGAAATTCATGGCCACCTTTTCACTGATGTCTTTAATTAGAAGGCTTTGGGCTATAATGGAATATCCACCTGAAAGTGGCTTCAACAAGAAACAAGGAGATGCATGGTCCCATGGTTTTAACAGTGGCTCAAGGACAACATCACAGCATCAAGATATTTCTGCCTTGTCACCTTGTCAGCCCTACAGTGGTGCCTTTGATCCTCAGGCTTATTATTTCATGGTCACAATTTTAAGCATCGTATTCTTTCAAGACTACATCAAAGAGAAGAAGTAGGGATAGCAGGAGGAAAAAAATCCCTCTGCTCATATCTCTCTCTTTTTTTTTTTTTATCAAAACAAAAAATAATTCCTATGCTCTCCCAAGCTAGAAATGGTCAGAACTGAGTCATATAGCCAAGTGTAGGTGCAAGATAAATCTGGCAAATGGGATAACTATCTAAAATTTCAAGTTTTTATTATGGGAAGTGGGCTCTGCCAGGAAAGAAGTGGTAGGAGGGTGGAGTTTTCTGTCACTGCCATAGGTTCAGAAAGATTGCTGGGTATTAAGAGGAAAAATCCCTCCTGACACAATGATATTTAGGGTTTTTATTGGGATGCAGGATTGTCACACATCCAAATCATTAAGACTTCAGGCAAAAGTCAACCAAGTTTCTGCAATGACAAAAGCCCATCATTCCTGACGTGACTGATTCTTCACCTTAGTCTTAATGGATAAAACCATAATGTTGAGAAATTGACTCATTCTAAGCTAAAAGACTAAGCTTTTGTACCATGAGGCTGGCTTTGCTACTTCTTTTGTTGTCTATCTCCCATAGTTCTGCGTCTTAATTCTTCTGGTCCCAGATAAGATTCACTCTATAAAACTTAGCTTTTGTTGATTCCCTGGGGCCCAAATATTTTTCACTGCACTGGAGTTGAATATTTTCACAAAATTTCCCAGAGAGAGATGGAGGGTGAGAACCCACCCAGCCCAATAAAATCTGCCATCTCCTCTTCCAGGGCCTTCAGTCATCACCAAGCTCAGAATACCACAGCTCAAAAACACATTTTATTTTTCTGCTTAAGATGAAAGAGGTGTTTTCAAATAGCCACCACTTCAAGATCGCACTCATCCTTGCTCAAGAGTCTCAGCTAATTAAGATGATCTTACCTTACCTTGCACAAACTCTCCAGTTCATTTTATTTGCTTGAACAATGTATTGGTTGGGAATTTTAAATACTTCCCATGCTAGGAATAAAAATATTCTTAGCTCTCATAAAATGATCTTCCCTTAATAAAAGAACAAAAAGATCACCCACTAAACAAAATACTTAGTCTGGGTTCAACTTGAAGAATTGAAAATATTTGTGTTATCTTGGTTTTCAATAGGAGTTGCCCTGTGGGATCAAATCGCTATTTGTCAGGGCTAATATCCCCACCTCCTGTTTAGCCAGAATCAGATGTACCAGAGAAAAGGAAAAGGAAAATAAAGAGGGAAAGTCAACCCTATTGCACCTGGCGCATTGTGTAATATCCCACGCTGGACTGTGGGGTGGGAATTCCTTCTCGCCCCTCCCTCCACATGTGATCAATTTACATCCTGGAACATGAGACTTCATTTCCTTGTATCTTTTTTGTTCTAGCTCACACAGCTTTAAATGTTAGTCACGCTCATAAAATTATCTAATCCTCCTCAAATCCTACTCTCCCCTGCCTCAGCAGCCCCCCACAGTAGGAAATGCCGCAGGTTGAGTATACCGGTTGTATTCAATAAGAGTTGGTTGATTTGCATCTCTTTTTCTCCTGCTTACTTATATTTTCTTTTTTTCCAGTAACCATGATGTGCCCTACTCTTATTTGGAATAAATTAAAAATAATAATAATAATAAATGCCATTTTTTAAATTCCCCAGAGGACCCCGTTGATCTTGGATAAATGGGCTTATTTGAGAATTTTGCTGTCCCCAACACTAGCTGAGAAATACACTCTGAAAGAAAACAAACTAAAGTAGAAGTGGGGGACAATGGAGAACTAAGAAAGTTATCTAGAACAATCTTTCTGAAAGTATATTTCAGCACCCATTATTCCTGATGACTTATGGTAAGAGAGTTCCATAGTCAAATGTAAGGGACAAGCTCATGCCACTCCCATCTGAGCTCCCCCCTCATAAGTTAAAGGTTCTGAGAACTTGGCAGTAAGTAGAAAACTGCTGGTCACATTTGTTTAATCCAGTGTTCCCCAAACTCAGTTGTCCTTGGAACTCTATTTTTGGCGGTCATATTTTTTTTTAAAGATTTTATTTATTTATTTGACAGAGAGAAATCACAAGAGAGGCAGGCAGAGAGAGAGGAAGGGAAGCAGGCTCTCCGCTGAGCAGAGAGCCCGATGTGGGACTCAATCCCAGAACCCTGAGATCATGACCTGAGCTGAAGGCAGCGGCTTAACCCACTGAGCCACCCAGGCGCAACTTGGCGGTCATATTTTAACTTCTTGTAGAGCCATGCCTCAGAAATGCCACCTAAACAAGCTAGTCAAGACATTTTCTTTTCTTTTCTTTTTTTTTTTTAAAGATTTTATTTATTTGACAGAGAGAGATCACAAGTAGACAAGAGGCAGGCAGAGAGAGAGAGAGAGAAGCAGGCTCACCGCTGAGCAGAGAGCCCGATGCGGGACTCGATCCCAGGACCCTGAGATCATGACCTGAGCCGAAGGCAGCGGCTTAACCCACTGAGCCACCCAGGCGCCCCAAGACATTTTCTTTTGTATAAGTAATTCAATCATTAGTTACTGCTCTGAACTTTGTATTTCTAGAGGCAAAGAGTTGGCATGCAATAGGGGAAGAGCACAGTATTTGGAGTCAGAAAATCTTGGCTGGAGCTTAGCTCAAAGGATGAAGTTCAGTTTCTTAAATCGTGACACAACAGTGAATATATTACTACTCATCAAGATTTATAGCAGGTTGGGTAAAACAAGGAAGCAAATGGTCTTGGGTAAAACAAGGAAGCAAATGGTCTTGGAGAAAAGTAAAGCATTATTATACACTACTTTTTGTTTGACACTTAGAATATGTTATCTTGAATTCCTTACTATTTATATAATTTATGTTATTAGGGTAGAGTTACTGGAGGAACAAATAATCCTCAAATCTCAATGCCTTTGTGTAAGAGAAGTCTTAGCTTTATAACACTGTTCATTTCAGAGGTTTCTGTTTAGGTAATTTTCTGGGGTGCTTCTTCTCAGAGACCCAGGCCCTTTCCATCTTGTGACTCTACCATGTTGTGGCTTCAAGGTCAAGCTGGCATCATGCAGCCATCAGGGAGACAGGAGATCCTGGAGGAACATACACAATCACTCGGGGCCTGGAAGTGGCATACGCCACTTGTCCTTCCATTCTACTGGTCAGAGAGCTAGTCATATGACCCTTCTCAATGCAAGGGGCCTTGAATATGTGACATTTCTGTGCCCCTGGAGGAAATGAAAGTGCTGCATAAATACATAGCATTGTCTCAGGTACAAGGCCTGATTCCCAACTGTTAGGTAAGCCCCTCCATTTCTAACATTTGAGCCCTAGCTCCCAATAAACATTAATGTTAATAACGAGCCAATTTAAGCAAGGTTTTTTCCCCTGAATTATTTACCATGACCTCATTCAGTTAAAATTTGGGACAAAGATCTTCCAAGTCAGTATGCACAATTACAGAGAAAACACAGGGAAAATTCTCTGGTGGAAATGTGGTCTGATGAGGCAGAGAGGACTCACGTTAATATATCTAAACACCGACTACAAACTCTGTCAACTATTCAAAACCAGCTACAGCTGTGCAGAGGAAATATAAATCTCTAGAGTAGGAAAGGCAGTAAATGAGGTAGATAAGCTTGATGTCTGAATTAACCAGAGCCAGAAAGAGATCATCAGGGAAGACTAAACCATATACAGTATTCTTCAATAGCATATAATTTTCCTAACTATAAAAGGGATATGATTTAGAAATCATGAGAAAAGTACAAAATATCTTAAAAAATCATCTATAATCCCTATGCTCACTCCATACACATTATCTCTGTGGAAATGATTATAATTTACTTTTTGGTATAGGATTTTTCCTTTTTTTTTCTTTTTCTAAGATTTAATTATTTATTTGAGAGAAAGAGAGCATGTGTGTACAAGCTGGGGGAGGCGCAAGGGGAGAGAGACTCTCAAGCAGACTCCCCACAGAGTTCAATGCGGGGCTCTATCCCATGACCTTGACATGATGACCTGAACCAAAATCAAGAGTTGGACGCTTAACCAACTGAGGCAGCCAGGTGCCCCTTCCCATGTTTTCTTTCTAAGCAACATTTCTGCCTACTCCCCACTTCCCCCACCCCGGCCAATATCACACTCTACAGATTCTGTTGTTTATTTTTCAAATATTCACCAATATAGTCTGAACAGTTCCCAATATTGGACTTATAACTGGTTGCAGCTATGGTTGGGCATACATTTCTTCTTATTTTTCTTTCTAGAGAATGGTGGGATAAACATCTCTTTGTACGCATCTCTGATTATTTTGCGCTCCAAAAAAATTATAATGATGGGGACTAACATTTGTTGATGTTTATGACTGTTTACCCTGAATTAGTTCCTTACATGCAAGATCTCATTCAGTTCTCCAACAGCTGTGAGGCTGGCACCATTAGTATAGTATTCATTTTGCTGGTGAGGAAACCGTGACATGGGTTCAATAGCTCACCCCACATGGCACAGTGAGCACAGGGCAGAACTGGAATTTGAACGTGGACTGGCTGACTTCAGAGTCTGAGCCCAATCCACAGTGAAACTACTCTGCCCCGGGAGCCCACTTAAATTCTCACTAGTAGATTAACCTCCATGGAAAGTTGACAGGGTAATGGATGTGGCTTGAGAAGAGGCACATATAATCAGGAGGAATGGTTTATGTGATGGCTTAGAGAAGAGAGAGGGTAAAGTTTTATGAGGGATAATAACTTTTGCCAGGTTGAAATAAAAAAATATGAGCTAGTATGTCCAGGGAGGAAAATTCGTTTCAAAGGAGGGTCTCTAAGCCAAAGTTCAGGAGTGTTTAAAAATTATTTGAAGAGACAATGGGAGTGCCTGTCCAGTCATACAAAGGGGAATAATGTCAAAACAATACTTGATAAAGATGTACTTTGTTTCATTCTTTGATTTAGGAAACTGGCTTTGGCTTGTAGAATGAGATAAGATCCAAGTTTCAGAGGTCTTTTTGGAGACCTTTTGTCATAATTTTCTTCCAGCCTGACATGTTCTCTGTGGGAATGCAACTTTCTTCACAGTAGCTGTAGAATTTGAAGGAAGCCTGAAAGGCATGACCTTGGATGCCTCTTCCATTTCCAGTCTCCATTCACAGCCACTTCTCTGAAAGCATTCCAAATCCTGGATGGAATCGAGGCAGAAGAAACTGCTGACAAGAGACAAGAGTGTTGACCAGAGAAATGTCAGGGCAGGGGATAGCATGATGGTTGTGAGCACAAGCTCTGTCCTCAGACTACCTGGGGTCAAATATTGACCCCTTTTCCATTTACTAGCCATATAATTTTGTGCCTAATTATTTATCTTCTCTGTGCCTCAGTTTCCTCAACTGTGAAATGAAGTGATGATTCATTTCATAGAATCATTGTGAGGGTTAGATGAGTAAAAACAAGTAGTAAATGTTACCTATTATTATCTCCACAAAGTCAAGCATGATCACATGATATTTTCTGTAGTTGACCCTTTCTCCCAGCTCTTAGAACACTAAGTCTTTAATAGATGTGTATGGATTCAAACTGGGAGTCCAGCTCTTCCTAAATCAGGTAACTCTTGCCCCTGAGCAACAAACATCTCCTACTTAATATCCTAAGCATCAGTGCGTATGATCACAAAGGACTACCCCTGAAACTTTCCTTTTCCTTTCTGAGCTTTCTGAGCTTTCTGGACAGTTATAAGGAGGCCCAAGGCCAGTCCTGGTTCTTTATGAACAACACAGACCAATGTCCCTTCCCATTCCTCCTTCCTCATCATTCAGGGCTTAGGGACTCTCTGTTCACACGCCCATGCCCAGAGTTTAACCTCTCTGCTCCTTTCCTTCTCTTTCATTTCTTGTTCTGTTACTGTGGTGGTGGCGGAAGTTGAAGTGGGGCCCAGGACCTTTCTCTCTGCTTCCCCCCTTTAATCATAAGTGATCAGGTGGAATTAAACAACTAGAGAACTAGCATCATCTCTGTTTAGAGTCTTGAAAGCACCCCTCAAAAGTCTTCTACAGAAATTACTCAAAACTATCCATCTGCCATCGTGAAAACTTGGAATTGAACTTGGTCTTTCTAGAAGTTAGCATTTAAAATAACATACAAATTGATCAATTATTTTTTAACCAATTAATGAAGAATATTAAACTTCAAAGGATAATTTTAAAATACACAGAAGTCTGCTACACTATGGGTTAAACAGAGCTTTAGGGTAGTCTGGGAACTAAGTCCTATGGGTGACATTGTTTCTATGGGAAAATGCACTCTGAATTCCAGACAACCCATTTACCCACTAACTTTTGGGAAAGGACCCTTTAGTAAGTTGGAGACTGACTAAAAATACCAAATATTTTAATGTACTTTTTATCAATGTATTAAAAACACATTTTTAGGGTTTATCTTAATAGGTTGAAACAAATTCTAGACTCTTCCATGAGCTGCTTTCCTGATCTCTGAGGCACAATTAAAAGTAGGTTTGTGGATTTTCTGCAAAGAAAGGGCCTGGCTATTTTAATTAGCTTAATGTATGTAAAATCAATTATTTTGAGACAGTAGACAAACAAAATCATTCATATTGTTGGCAGGTTCGTACAAATGATTTCACAAGGATAAATCATTTTCAGGTTACATAGGACAGACGCAGGCAGTCCATGTGAGAATGTTTGGAAATATTTTGGACTCTTTTTTTTTCCCCCCAAAGGCACATGTTACGTCTGCAGTCAACTGGGATCTGTTTCTTTATTACCCACACAATATTTTTTTTCTTTATTTCTTTATTATCCACACAATAATGCTAGGTTCCTCTTCTCCGGGGGTGGGGGGGATGTGACATTTTTATGCTATCGAGTTATCTCTCTTTTGACCATTTTGTAAAGGATACAATATTTTCCCCTCACCATCAGAAGTTAGCTTCCCTGTGAGGTTTTACACAAGAGAATGAGTTGAGGCAATGCATTTATAGCACACGGTCTGTTTGAGACTTATTTTACCAGAAACCGAAAAACTACAGCTCATACATAGAAAGAAAAGGGGGGGCACCTGGGTGGCTCAGTGGGTTAAAGCCTCTGTCTTCAGCTCAGGTCATGATCCCGGAGTCCCGGGATCGAGCCCCACGTCGGGCTCTCTGCTCAGCGAGGAGTCTGCTTCCCTTCCTCTCTCTCTGCCTGCCTCTCTGTCTCCTTGTGGTCTCTGTCTGTCAAATAAATAAATAAAATCTTTAAAAAAAAAAAAAAGAAAAGGGCCCAGAACTGGTCAGAAGACCAGAGTTTTGGCCCTAACTCTTTAACTGAGTGGCTTTGAGCAAGTCACTTGTCTCAGAGCCTTTCTCTGCTCTGGCATCTGTGACTTAAAGTTCCTTTCCAGATGTTTTGTTTCTTGGGTAGGTAATAATTTAAGGATTTGGGAGCTGTAGTCTTACAAACCTTTGTCTTTCTACTCACATCACTTTGGTGGGGAGCAGAGAGAGGTTGTCAACGGCATAGTAACTTTTTCTCAACTCACACTAATTTTAAAATGTGTTTTAACAAATAAGCATGCTAGGTATCTGTGAATAACAATCAATATTCTCCAAACTTTGATTTCTTTTTTTCTCTTTCTTTCTGTCTGTCTTCCTTCCTTTCCTTCTTTCCTTCCTCCCTTCCTTCCTTTCTCTTTTTCTCTTTCTTTCTTCCTTTCTTCCTTTCTTTCTATTCCTCCCTTCCTTTCTCCCTTCCTTCCCCCCTCCCTCCCTCCTTACCTTCCCTCCTACTTACCCCCTTCCTCCTTCCTTCCTCCCCCCGCCCCCCCTCGCCCTTGCTTCCTCCCTTTGCCTTTAAGAGGCAGACCAATGGCTTTGGCTTGGGATCAGCTCTGCAGGTCAGGATCTAACAAAGGGGAAACCCCTATGCGCTGGAACCTTGCAATTCCAGAGATGGGCCGTTTATGAAAGCTGAAGTACCGCTGGGGTGAGCCAAGAAGCCACTTGTGATTCCTGCCAGTTGTCTCCAGTCCAGACCATTCAGAGGGAAGGGCTCTCCCGCCTCCAGCTGTCCAAACCCAGGAGGGGCGGCACCTGCTGGGGAAAGCCAGGATACCCGTGGAAATAGCTGCCGAGGAGGTCCCTCTTTCTCTTTTGCGTTGTCAAAACTGCCCTTTTTAAAAATTTTTACTATTCTTTCCCTAGACTTTGAAGATCTGACTATTGGGAAGATTGCTTTCAGACATCTAGTTTCCCTCTTGTTCATGTCTGTTAACTTTTAAAACCCAGGATAAGGGGTGCTTAGGTGGTTCCGTTGCTTAAGCCTGTGCATTCGGCTCAGGTCATGATCCCCTGGGACAGAGCATTGAGTCAGGCTCCCTGCTCAGCCGGGAGTCTGCTTCTCCCTCTCCCTCTGCCTTTCCCCCACCTCATGTGCTCTCTCTCAATCTCTTTCTCTCAAATAAATAAAATCTTAAACACACAGGATGAACGGGAGAAGGTAGTGAGGGGTGGGGAATGGGGTAGGGTGGGAGGAGTGGGAGGGGAGCATGGGGGGGGGCGGGGTAAGATGAAGCGTAGGCCGCACTGGGAAGGGAAAGGGTGGCCATAGAGGATTGGACAAATAACCAAATGAAAGAACTGCGTGGAGCAGCAGTCAAATGAGCAAACGAGACAAAATATTTCGTGAGCGCCTACCCCCTACCAGGTGTCCTGTTGGGCACCAGGCATACGGCAGGGACCAATGCAGCCACATCCCCGCCCCCACAGAACTGACAGTCCACAGAGGAAAGATATTAAACAAATAATTAAATCGGTTAACAATTAGTAATTAAATTAAATGTTGTGAGAGTTACAATTGTGCTACGACTGCAATGAACTACAAGGCACAGCAACCTAATCCAAGAGGCGAGGAGGGTGGTGGTCAAGGAAAGTTGGGTATTTTCATGCCATTTTCAACCAGAAATCTGAAAGTAAACTATATTGTAATATGATGTATGTTTTTTTCCAAATGAAACCCAAGCACACATCCTGTTCTGCCCCACCCTACACCCCCACACGGGAAGCTCCCACCCTCATCTCAGAATCAGCCTGGGTGTTCTGTGGTTTCACTACATTCTGAGCGCTCTTGCTGCCATGCTCCTTCCCCCAGCCCAACGGGTTCCTTGTGGGGCGCCACCTAGAGTTTGACGAACGCATTGCCCAAATGAGGATATTTTCTATTTTTTTGAAAATCGAAAGAATAAATAAGTAATCCATTAAAAAAACAAATAAGAGAACGAGTAAGCCAAGCGGCAAGCAAATACACAAACAAGACAAAAACTTCCATTCACTGTCCTTGGCATCCAGAGTGAATTAAAAAGACTCCAAGTTTTCTAGGAAGAGAATGGCTTTCTCTCTGCACTTTCCAAGATTTGTTTTGCAAAGCTGCCAAAGAGAATTATAGACAATGAATTGGAAGTAACAAGTCTCATGGTGACATCAAAGTGTTTTAAATCCAAACCTCAGAGCTAGACGGTTCCAAGAGGATGCCTACAGTTAAATCAGATTTGTCTTGTTTTTACTAATATCTGCCTGAGAATTTATTGAACAGTCTGTATTACAGAAATACTTGTGGCATTAAGACAGAACCAACGGTTGTGATTTATGGGGTGGGCTAATATTACAGCCCTTAAGGAAATGAAAAAAATGCACGAGATTTGTCATTTTTAAATCACCTTAAGGCAAGACATTTAGCTCTGCGTTACCACATTCCAAATAGCCTGATAAGAACAACCAAACACATTTCCAAAAGTGTTATCACATACATAAAGATAAAGATGGAACTTATCTTCCTTCCCTGTGCTAGATGTATCCTTTCTCTCTGGAAAATTGCCCCAAAGGAAAAAAAAAATTTCAGATAAGGGAAACTCACATTCATTCTCTCCATTTACTCATTTTATTTAAACATTTGTTGAGCACCTGCAGTGGTAATGTGGAGAGGAAGGAAGATTCTGCCCCAGGGTGATTTTTCTCTAGTCTGATTAGGTTGACAGGAGATGCCAAGAAAGCTGATAGGACAAGAGTGGGCTATTTCTAAATACTATCTAGAAATGAGAAGCATGGGGTGTTGAGGACTGCTGAGGGGCTCCTGTCCACTTTGGAGAGGACAGAGAAGGCTTCTCCCATGTACCAACTTCTTGGAGGGTTAGGTTGAACTCAAACATATTTGCAAATCTGGGAAGATGAAAGTGTCACTCACTGAGGACTTTCCCACCTAAGATGTAGAGTCAAAAGAGAAAAACATAATGGAAATGAATATGACTAGGCTATACATTCCAGGAATATAAAGACCATTTTGATCTTCGTTCTGATCTTGTTCACTCCCATATAGCCCTGTCGCTTTTGTCATGTCCAGTACATAATAGGCATTCAAAAAGAATTTGTCAAAAGCAGGTGGGATGCAGAAAATCCTGTTACGCATAATAAGAAATCATTAAGCATCTATTTCAGTGATTTATAGTTTAGTGCAAGTTGCTTTCTTAAAAGCCTTCATTGGCTTTACATTTTCTAGTTCACATACTTTCAATGTTCCTTCCTATTTCTTTCTTTTGCCCCTATTTTTAAAAATAATTTGCCCACTTCAGTTAAATTTTTCCCTGTGTCTCCAAGTTTTTTCCTCCTACTTTTCAGGACGCATTGCCTTTGCCATTCACACTGGTTTGTTTACAGCCCCACCAAGGTCTTGTGCATTCCCACTTGCAAACATTCACTGTTTTGGTTTCCCTCATCTGGATTCACTCTTCTCTCCTCTTCCCCTCCAATCCACTCCTTCCTCACATCTGTGGAAAATCTTACCATTCCTCAAGAACCATTTTAAATTTACCTTGCATTCCCTAACTGATCCATTTTCTTGCTCTCTCTCTCTTTGTGTGTGTGTGTGTGTTGATTTCGAACTTGAATAAACCCTATGTCTATGTCACATTAATGAATCTTAATCATATAACCCCTTACATCTTTCATTTTTGTGGGTATTAGTCTTACCTCCTCCGATAGACTCTAAACTCCTAACAGTTACTCTTTATGCCTTATTCTTCATCTATCTAAAATAGCCACATGACTGGCACCGAGACTCTAAATAAGGCAGTCATGGAAGATAAGAATGCATTGAAAACTGAGTCCAAATCATGGGAAATCTTCTATTCTAGGTTAAAAGACTGACTTTAACCTTAACGCAGAAATAAGAGCATGTCTTCCATGTCAATCAGTCAAAGGAAAGGCAAACTTTTCTGAAAAGCAGCCTCTTCTCCATAGATATTATGGAGATTAGATACCATAGATATCACCATTATTAACCAAGTAGTCACCCGTCATTCTTTATGAAGAAAAATCATGGGGAGGAAAAATTTTAGGAAATACCTTCTCTGGTTTTCAGCATCTTCATTTCCATGTTTCATCGAGTTTTCTGAAAATGATTATGTGTGTTAGGTGAGTGGTCAACCAAATATGCTGCCCTTAATTCCTCCTGTTTCTGTTATTGGAGGAGATTGAGTCTGGTGGTCTCTATGAAGTTTCAAATAAGCTGTGTTCCAAACCAGGGTTTGGATAGTGCAGAAATGGCCGATGATAACTACTCTTGACTGAAACTGGGCAGAGCAGCTATCCAGAGGCATCTGAAAGAAATGATGAGAAGAATAAAAATAAGATTGAGTATTCCACTTATAGAATATTCTGTTTAATGAACATTCTTTCAAGAGGCAGAAAGTTCATTAAGAACTTAATTTAAAAGAAATTTTAGAAACTTCAGAGGTAAGTGCTCTGATAAAACTCATCTTCTATATGGAGCAATGCAGTAAACCACGAGTTGCATCTTTTGACCCACAGAACTTAAGCAAAAACTAAAGGAATGTATTTAGCAGTTATCTGGGTTTTGCATTCAAACATGGTAATGAAATAGCAGTATTTAATTTTTCCTCTGAAATGTGGGATTTCTTTGCCGGAACTAGCTTAATAACTATGTCAGGAAGTAGTCGATCCACACTATTCATGGATTCTGTAATTACAAATTTGCCTACTCACTATAATTTATTTGTTACCCTAAAATCGATACTCGTAGCTCTCTTGTAGTCATTCACCAACATGGACAAAATGGTGAGAAATCTGAGATGCCCAACACACCATTCCTAGCTAAGCCTAAACAAGATGAAACCCTGCCCTTTTGTTTCAGCTCCCATGCAGTAGAAAAAATGTCTTTTTTGTGGTCTATTTAGTGCCATGTTTTTGCATTTTTATGCTTTTTGGGGGAAATTTTGCTTTTTAAAATGCTCCTCCCCACGTGTAGCACTATCTAATGTTCTTAAGTGCAAGAAGCTGTGAAGTGCCTTATGAAGAAAATGCAGAGAAGTTTTATTCAGACATTCACACAAATACAGAGAAGTTTTATTCAGACATAAGCTACGGTGCTTTCGGCCATGAGTTCAGTGTTAATGAACCAATAGCATATATTAAGTAAAAGATCTTTAAATAGAAATACATATAAGGCAAGATTATGTATTGATTGCTTGACAAAAAATGTGATCAGAGACTTGCGGGAACCTAAGCATACATTTCTTCTAGGAGTAATCATTCAGTATTTATTAATTCAGTGTTTATGGTGACTTCATACCTCACATTACTGCTGCAAATAACAAGAATTAACTGCACATGGATTAAAAAGCTCCATAACTCTTGATTCTCCATCATCAAGACTAAACATTTGACAAACTCTTAGTCCACACAATCCGAGTGTTTGAACCTCAGCTTTGATGTCAGACGGGTTTGGGGCTAAAATCTGATTGTCTGGGGCACCTGGGTTGCTCAGTGGGTTAAGCCTCTGCCTTCGGCTCAGGTCATGATCTCAGAGTCCTGGGATTGAGCCCCGTATCGAGCTCTCTGCTCAGTGGAGAGCCTGCTTCCCCCGACTCTCTCTCTGCCTGCCTCTCTGACTACTTGTGATCTCTGTCAGATAAATAAATAAAATATATTTTTAAAAATCTGATTGTCTGCTCATTAACTGAGTGACTTTACCCCCATCACTTTACCTTTCCAAGGCTACATTTCAAGTTTGTTGAGTGAATTTAACAGAACAGTATGCAGAGCCAAGCAGAGTTTGCATATGATAAACCTTTGATGTATTGTCCCTATCAGTCGCTCCACTTTATCTCCCAAGTAGTACAATCTCCATTTTAATGGCTTGTGAACGAATAAGAATGAAAAATGACAATATGCTTCACTCAGCTCTGGGGCTCATGGAGTCCCATTTACATAGAATTGCTTGTTAAGAGGTGGACAGAAAGCTGGAAAACCAACTTACAAACAATTTGCTTTTAGTTTTAACCTGTTCCCAGGCAATTTTCTGTCAAAAATGTGGCCCTATAGTTATCACTTTTCACATGCCAGGCACTGGGCTAAGCTCTACAACTTGCCCCTGTGCTCTCTCCGTAAGTGGGAAACATTAGTCTTGAGCTCCAAGGAAATCTACCTGGCCATGCCCTTGACTATCAGGAGGCACTCCGCCGTGACAACGTGTCTCTCAGATGGCCTCTGGCATGGCTACAGACAGTCATGCATAGACGTGTCCAAGTCCATTTCTGGGTACAGGGCTGAAAATGGACTTCAGATTCTGCTGAAGAAGACGCAGACATCCTTATGATGTTTTGGCCTGGAAGTGAAGTATCTAAAACTTAATCATACCTTTTTCACTGAGAAAATTAGCCTCCAGTTAACATTTCTCCTTTACCTCCTTATTTGAAAAAAATAGATGACTCCTTCCTGGCCTTGAGTTCTATTTCCAAAGTGTCTCTTCTCTTACCTTACCTCCCTAGGAGTCATTGCCAGGAACAGGAAGGAAAACTAATCCCACCTTACTTGCTTTTCTCAGAAAAAGTTGCCATATCCTCATTTTTAAAAACCTTGCATTCTTCTCTTTCACCTGCTACAATGAAGTCTCATCTCTTATTCGAAGGAAAAATAAAGAGATTAAGTAGACCCTGAAAATAAGGAGAAATAGCACTTACAATCTTAGAGTATCTACTGATTGAGCACTGCTGGGGATATTAATCATGAAGGCTTATTTTCCAAAGACCATCAGAGCACATCTGGAAATTAAATAAAAATAATAGGAGGGTTCAAATCAACTGACGTTTTCCAGAGAATTCCTCAATACAATTAATAAGATGCTGCCCATGGAGGCACAGAGAAACCTTGATTCTGTTCTGCCTAAACAAGCCTTAAAAAAAAAAAAAAGGTATCGAAATTCACCTCAGATAGTTTGGTTTTTATTAACTGCCCTCTCTTTAGTGGATCCACATATATGACTGAAATCTGCCTTCTTTGTATTTGTTTCATTCAAGTTGTTTTTGTCCAAACTGTGTGGAAGGGTACCTAGTTCTAAGTGGTCTTTTTGACATTACGTAATTCTGGGAGCCCTAGGAACAGAGGTTCTTTGCTGTGGGAAACAAGGATGTGGAGACCACATCTCTCTTGAGAAATACTCTGATTAGGTGACTCTCGCCAAAGAGCCAAGTTCAAAATTAACTCTGGATTAGGCTCTCCCAGGACAAGAGGGAGGCATTGACTTGGAGAAGATCTTTGTTAGCAAGATGGTTGTTAGACAGTACAAAGGAAGAGAAAGGAAGTGACTTCAACCTTTTCCTTATCTGTGAGAAGCAATGATTACTTCCTGTGGTTTGGTACAGCCAGCTCGTTAGGAATCATGGAGTTGGGCCAAATGGAGACAAGAGTAGAGTAAGAGCCAAGTTTGGTCTTTGCAGCCCCCTCCCCTCTCTTCCTCTTTCTTGCTGTCTTCTCTCCGTCCTCCTACCCGTCCAAGTACCTCTAACAAGTTGACAAAACGCCCTGGGTTCCCCAACTCTCTTTGAGTTATCTGACTGGAGTATGACAAGTTAAATTGTTAAAGTTCATAGGATGACATCTTAACCCCCAGTACCTTGTAATGTGACTATCTTGGAGATGGGGACTTTATAGAGGTAATTAACTTAACGTGAGGTTTTTAGGGTAGTCCCTAGTACAAGATGCTAGTGTCCTTACAAAACAGGGAAATTTGAAGACAGACATGTATACAGGAAGAATATCATGTGAATACGGAGATTACCGTCAACAAGCCAAGGAGAGTGGCCTAGAACAGATCATTCCCTCACCGCCTTCAGAGGGGATCAATCCCACTGACACTCTGATTCAGACAACCAGCCTCCAGAACTATGAGACAACACATTTCTGTCATGTAAGTCACTCAATCTGTGGTACATTGCTATGGCCGGCCTAGCAAACTAATGAACTGGGCTACACAGGTCCACTTGCTGTGTATTTGGTTCCCAAAGTCTGAACCTCCAATCTGAGGGAGCCTTGCATTTTTGGTCAGGGTCTCAAGATTTATCTAGCCATTTGGGGGTTGATTTAAAGCCAAGTAAATACGCTCCGTGAAAAATACAATCACTGAGGTTGCTCAGTGATTGTCCTTTCCATTTCTTTCTAGATTCGACGCCTACCACTTTCTACCTTTCCTCCCTTTATTCTAGCTGCACTGATCTACTCATTTCCTAGACGGAAATCTGTTTTCTCACCTCAGAACCTTTGTACATGTTGTTCTTCCATTGAAGAAACCATTGGAAACCATTGCTCGAATCTGTTCTTCCACGTATGCTGCGTGCTGACCAACTGCCCCTGATACTTCAGTCTCAGCTGAGTTGCCCATCTTCAGGGAGCTCTTCCCTGAGTTCTGCCAAAATTCAGTTAGCTGCCCTTCCTATGTGACCCCACAGCACCACGCACTCACTTCTTTTCTCTCAGTAAACTGTCTTTGGTGATCATCTCTTCTCTTGGTCACCTCACTCACTAGACTAGAGGAGGGGTCGTTTTATGTTTAATCTCCTGGTCACAGCACCAGGCTCAGTGTATACCACAAAACCCATTTTTGCACATTACAAGAATGCATCAAAACATTTTGTTTCTGTGAATTTTCTTAGTCAATAGATATGAAACTATTATATTAAGAATCCTCACTTTTGTTTTTGTTTTTGTTTTTTAAATTGAAAAATGGTCCTCAGTCTCAGTAGTTTGGAAACCATTGCTCGAATCCAGAGGTCCCCCAAAGGAGGCCCACAGGCCTCAGCTAGCCAGTGGAGACTTCAGTTTGGCAAGCCCAGTGCTCTAGACATCTCGCAGATGTAGACAGCTTTCCCTGGTGGGTGTGGGCTTGTAGGCACCACAGGCTCCCCTTTCCCACCATGGGGGGTTCTACTCTCTCCTCATTAGTGTCACCTATCTGGGCCCTGAGGCATTGGTTCCTTGAAAACCTTCCCCCATTTTCTTCATCAAACTTTACTTTCCTGATACTCTTCTCCTCAAATTATTAATTTAGTTGAAAATAAAATTCAATAGGTTGTCTCTTTCAGAGAAAACTCATATCTTATCCAGCACCAATTATTTGGGGTCCACGTGTGCAGAGGATTTTCCCCATAATCATAGAAAAGAAAACACTCAAAGGAAAGTTCATGGTTAACCCTCCTAGAGTTTTGCCTTGTCTTATAGAAAGGATGCAAGACCTGAAACTGAATTAACTTTTTTTTTTTTAAAAAACCTTCAGTTTCCTTTTTGGACACTGCCAGAGACACTAACGAGCAGAGGAACAGACAAATCAGAAGAAAAGTATGGAGGTGGACAGGATGGAAGCCTCCACATGATCCTGTCAGAATGGTCGATCTCTAGGTGACACAATTTTGAATCACTGAAAGCAGGGGATAAAAATGCTATTTTATGGGGGCGCCTGGGTGGCTCAGTGGGTTAAGCCTCTGCCTTCGGCTCAAGTCATGATCTCAGAGTCCTGGGATCTAGCCCTGCATCAGGCTCTGCCTCTCTGCCTACTTGTGATCTCTATTTGTCAAATAAATAAAATAAAAATCTTTTTAAAAAAAAGCTGTTTTATGAACTCTCTTTCTTATCTTTTTAAACAACTTCAGAAAGGGAAAAAGCTAATTTCACCTTAGAGTATATCCACATTGCTCTGGGTTCATGCTATGCTAGGGTTTAAATCAAATAGAATTGCTTAGTGCATTTATTTTGGAGACTCTCAGGGAAAAAAAAAAAGTGTTACCTAGCTGAGGCTGACCACCAGGACGTGATGGTTAGTGCAGGGCCCATCGGAGTGGAGGAGAAGTCCCCACAAAAAGAACATCTGCTTTCAGTGAAATTCTCTCAGAGTTCTCCCATCCCCCAGCCCAACCCTCTTCCATATAAATGTCTCTGAAGGATACTTTCAGCGACCCCAGAAAATGTCAGTTCATATGTCAGATGCAACTTCTCTTCTGATCCCACTTTCAAGGCTGACACATTTCTGTTCATAGTTACCTTTTCTTTCCTCTCTCTTTTGCCCATTTTTCGTCCAATATGCCAATTGTCCTACACTTCCATGACTTCAGTCCTCAAACATTTTAACCAACAGTAGAGAATTCTGTAGAGCCTTTTCTGAAAAACTCAGCCCATAATCTCCTCCCTTCCCCCAGCCATTTCATTGGTGCAATGATTTCCTCAAAGAATTCCAACAAATTAGTTAGGCACGACTCCCCTTCCTGAAATGATGTTAGCTGTCTTTAATCAAGCTTGCTTTTCCAACTGTTCTCCATTTGATACCTTAAAGTAGTTACAGAATCCTTCTCCCTAAATGAAGCTAGACTGGCTGACTTATCTTCTTATTCCCGGCATCCCCACAAATACTGATAATGTTTCAGGGAGGGGTATGGGTGATGAAGAGGGAAAGGACTCATTAAATCTTGTAACTTATCCTAGTCTTTTCATAGACAGAGACTTTTTCTTTAAGCCCAAAGATAAACATTTAAAATCAGAATCCCAGAGAGAGGCATCTCACAATCGGTCTTGGTGCTTTAAAAATGTTTGTACTTCCTCTACCCATTGAGAGAATGTTCAAAGTAAGACCATCTTAATTATTTGATGCCAATGGCCTGAATTTCCTCCACGAATCACGACTGGTATTTACTTGGTATTGGCAGTGCCAAATCTTAACTTCTGAAGTCAAGAGGTTAAGTTATAAATACATGCTATTAGATAGTTGTAAAATATTTGCCTGAAGGCTTTGAAAGTTTAAAGCTTTCCATTATTATATATACAGATATGTCTATTCTTGTAGCTATGTATATTTTAAGATACATGTGTATCTCCACAACACCTCATGTGTGGTCATGATATCCATCACATAAACTTCTGCATTTTCCAAACCCTGGGATACAATTTCAAACCATATATAAACGGACTTTATACTGCACATATGCCCTGCACTGGGCCCTACCACATGGATGGCATCATTATTTCCACACGGTCTGATTCATAGTCCAAAAGCCCAGGAGAGGGTCTCAAGGAAAAGACGTTTAGGACCAGGTTTCCAACTTGAAACTCTCCATGGGAATTTCTACAAAAACTCTGATACTTCAAGGGGAAAAAAAGTGAAGGACTACAAACCAGGACCAAAACCAAACCAAAAGAGAAGCATTAAAAAGTTATGTGATGAAGTGGGATACTATAAAGGTTTTATGATGACTTGTTTGGAAAGAGCTTGTTTAACAAATGCAGTCATCCTCTATTCAAACGCAGAGCAATAAAAAATTTTACAGTCCACTATCACATGCCATAATGCATATGGAATGGTTAAGCCCAATCAGATTGTGGAAAAGAACGTTTTGTTTGCTCTCCTAGGAAAGTCTGCCCTTTAATAGAGAAAAAAAAAAAAAGTGAAGGAAGAAAGAAACTTCTACAAAATTTTGGGGATGGGGAATTTTCTGGAAATTATATCAACTAGGGAGTGGGTGAAGAAAGGGGAGCTATGTCTTTACCTGGAAAGAGAAAACTAGTTAAGGAAATGAGAATTGTCTCCACTTACTTTGAGGGCAGTCTTGTAGAAGAGTTGCTCATTTTAGAATTTTGATGTGAAGTAACAAAAGATGGAACGACTCCCTCAGGAATTTTTGAGTTACCCATGCTAGAAGATCAAGCAGAGTCTCTGTTAGCATCAAATATGGGTGTCATACATGTAAGGGGATTTCTGCAGCAGGTGGAGCCTGTAGGAGTTGACTTGGACGGTGCATTTCATATCTAGGTACTTGCGATTCCGAGATTTGCTTGAAATTCCAAATGCGTAATTGGAGACATATCACAACCCCTGCAAATCTGAGCACGCATCAGAATAGGATTTTGGGGGCACCTGGGTGGCTCAGTGCGTTAAGCCTCTGCCTTCGACCTCAGGTCATGATCTCAGGGTCCTGGGATGGAGCACCGCGCTGGGCTCTCTTCTCAGCAGGGAACCTGCTTCCCGCGCTCTCTCTCTGCCTGCCTCTCTGCCTATTTGTGATCTCTCTCTCTGTCAAATAAATAAATAAAATCTTTTTTAAAAAATAGGATTTTCACTACAAAAATTAAAAGATATAAATTTGTTCTCATTGTTTAGTGTTCCCCAATGGTAAAAAAAAGGGGGGCTTCTTTTTTTTTTAAGATTTATTTATTTATTTGAGAGAGAGAGAGAGAGCATGAGCTGGGAGGAGGGAGAGGCAGAGAGAAGCAGACTCCCTCCTAAGCAGGGAGCCTAACCTGGGACTTGATCCAAGGATCCTGATCAGAAACTGAGCTGAAGGCAGATGCTTAACCGCTTAACTGCTTAACTGACTGAGCCACACAGGAGCTCCAAGGGGTTTCTTTTTAAAATTGAAAAGTGTCCGAATAAAGTCTTTTTTGATCTCTGTTTGGAGCACAGAATTTTTCTATTGTTTATTCATCACCCTTTTGTCAACTGTTTTCAAGTTGGAAATCACAATATGTTGAAAGGCTGTGGGGAAACTCCAAAAGGTTTAAAGAAATCTGAGCCGTCAAATCCTAAACAGAAATTTGATGTCAAGTGTATTAGTATATTCTTTTCCTTCTACGTTATCACCCCCCAATCCCGGGTTCCCCAAATCATATATCCACCAAAGACACCCTTTCCTTTTGACAGTCCTTCCTTCATTATGGCTTCCTGTGTCCTTCTACATTCTGCTCTTGCCTCCCATTGCACAGTTTCCTCCTGGGATGAAACAAAGGAAAGCTATTCTATAACTCTCTCCTTAATAAGAGAGACCAAACAAGCTCACTGAGAGGATAAAGAATAAGAAAGTCGGAGAATTGCTGAGCTAGTCTCATTATCTCCCTCCTTGCTTATCCTCAAACTTGCCAAAAATTGCCCAGGAACAGACTTCCTGCTCCATTATTTAAAATGATCTCTTTCTTCTACTTCATTGCCAAACTTATTTCATGATACGAGAGACTCTGAGACAGAAGAGGGCGAGGTAATAAGCCCAGGATGAATTTTATCCTTATTAAGTACCTTTCATTCCTCAGAATCCCCAAAGGCCTGACAATCTGTATTTCATGCCCTTCTACCTCACCGCAGAACTCTGGTCTCCATGCTGTAAAGGCAACGCATGATAAAAACAGAAGTAAACTCTCTTCAGGTCCAACCATCACTTCCATTATGCATTAGCATTTCTATGACACACTATATTGGTCAATGTTATATGACTCAGTCTAGACAGGAGGGAAAGGGGGTCTTCCTGTAAATGGCATTTCCACACATTTTCCTCTCTTTACTCACCTTCCTTCTTGGGTTCCCTTTTTGGGTACTAAATTTTCCCTCTCACATAGAATTCGTATTTTAAGTCCATCAGAATCCATTTCAGGAAGAAGTTCTATGAGGAGGGCATCTACTTCACAAAGCACAATGCAAAATGCACAAACCCAAAGTTTTCCTTTTGAGTTTTTCATTGAGCAGAAACATGGTATGATGTACAATGTGAAATGTAAATAGCGCATGACTCCCCATCTTAAAGGAAAAGATATCTCATCCAGCAAGCCAAGAGAAAAGAGACCTGTTAAATATGCCAGTCTACCACTATCCATGAAAACATTAAAATAGCTGGTACATAAAGTACGAGCTTAGCAGGTATCACCTGTTTTACATTTAATATCTCATTTATTTCCCATAACAGTCTTATGAGGCTGCACTATATTAGTGTCATCATGAAAGAGAAAAATGAAATTTAGTGAGATTAAGCAAGACATGCGTAAAGTCATGTCAATTCTGGAAGGAATACGAACCCACATTATTCTGACTTCCGAGTCTACTCTCTGAACCACCACTTTCCATCCTAAATTGGGTATTTCGTCAAGGATAACCATGAGGACAGACACTCTTCCATTTTGAGTGGATCCTTCTTGTCGCTTCTGCCTCTCTTTGGGTTCACGGAGTCTTTCTCCCACCTCTCCATGGGATCCATGCGGAGGCTGTGAGGGGTGAGCCCCCAAGCACTTGGGCTTCTGCATGACTGGCTAACTCCTGGCTGGTGGAGTCATCATTGAGGTTTCATTCTTTTTCCACTGCTCTTTCCAGTTCATCCTTCTCTAAGGAGCCTATACTTGAACTTGGGCAGGATGGGGGCCAGAGGGAGGCAGAGTGCAGTGCAGGCATTCCCTTCTCACTAAAAGGGCAGCTGTCCACTGAGTTCACACAGAAACTTGAGTAGGTGTGTTACTTAATACACCACAAGAAAATGCCCACCCCGAGAGTCTAAAATTGTGGATTTCAGAGGCCTCCCTCTGCTGCTCGGCTATCTTCCAGAGCCCTGCTGAATTGCTTCCTCTGCAAGCAGGACCTTCTGCCAGAGACTGGGGGAACTGTGGTTGTTGATCTGCAGCAAGAGGTGACAGGTGGCTGCTCTGCAACGGCGGGATGTTAAAATTGATATGAAAATATTTCTTTCCAAAGCGTGAATAGAGACTAGGTAAAAAAAGAAAGCCCTAATGTTCCTGCACCTCCAGAGAAGGCGTGCTGGCTCTCAACCAGCTTTCCACACTCAGAGACCTAAATCCTCTAAAGACTCATTCTGGGAAGATCTTGGCATGAGGATCCAGCGGCTATGCCCGAGCTGGGCCTTCACCGAGGTTTTTTTCCCCGGGACCCCTCACCCCACCATACCTCCTCACCAGCATCCAGGACGTGGTTCCGTGAAGAGCGTGCTGACTGCTTCTACAGAGGCCGCTGCCTTTCTTCTCTCTCCTCAAGATGAACAAGGAAGTACTACAAATGGTCTAAAACATGATAATTCCCGGTCAACAGGCCTTCTTACTTTTGACCCAAGGCAGCGCAAATCTCACACTGGACTACGAGGAGCTTTTTGCAACTCACCAAAGGAATTTGCCACCGATGCGGCACAGTGGGGGGCAGCAAGTTCCTCAGGCCCTTGGAAGCATTGCTTCATGACCCTAAGAGTCCAAACAGACTTCTGAGAGAAGTGGTCGCCTCCTAGAGACAGTAGAGGGGGCACTTTCAGAAACATTGTGTTTTGGAGGATAGTGGGATGTTTTGATAGTCCAATTAAAACACAGATCATATGTTTTATATCAATGGCTCAGCTTTTGTTCCTTACTCAGGTTTCTGTTGTTTAAGCCTTCATGGGAAAAGCTGCTCCCCAGGCCCGAGCCGTGTCACTTTCTTCCTGTTGTGATATATCAGGGTTTTCCGAGTAGCCTCTGCAACTCTTCCCAAGGCCAGGAATTCATTGTGCAGACTTCCTTTCTCAAGACTTCCGCTGGAGTTGGCATCTGTTAGCACTACTCTGCCTCAGTAGACATTTGCCATTCTTTTTCGTTGCCCACCTGAGGATTTTTAGTGGAAGGCCGTATGATTCACTAGCAGAGAATCTGAAGATGCTGCACATTTATTATTTTCCCAATTTCTTTATAGCTAGGAGCCAAGCCCATGAACTGGGCTCCCGCAATGGATGCACCCATTTCAAACGGAGAATCTGGGATCCCTGGTGCAGGGAGCAAGAATGGCAAGGGAAACTCTGGCTGTGGTGGCAGCTAGAGGCTAATCAAGGCTAATCAAGGCTGACCAAGGCCTGGGGCCAGCAGGGGTGGCAAGGCCAGAGGCAGCATCCAGGGCTCAGAGCTGGCAGCCTCAGGAGCACCAAGTCTAGAGGTCATAGGTAGCCTTGAGATCCTCACCAGCGCAGTCCTGCTGGTCATTCTGGGCATTATACCTGACTTGTAGAATTCAGCCAGTTCCCTGGCAATTTCAGGAGCTACTCAACAACCTTTAATAAATTCTTCCTGGAGAATGGCTTTCTGTCTGGGGCTCACAACGAGAACTCCAGACTTAAAACAACAATAGAAATAAATTCAGAATCGGTAAGAGTTTCAATCTGTTAAAATAACAGAGATATCTGGCCCAGCATGGTAGATAAGGTGAGCTCTGCTGTTAGAATAACTGTGTTTGAATCCTGGCTCTGAGACTTCCCAGTTGGGTGACTAAACACGTTGCTGGGACCCTCTGGCCTCACCAAGAAATTGCTGATGAGGCAGTTACCTCACAGAGCTTTCTGAGAATTAATGGACCTTATACATGTCAAGTACTCAAGATACTGCCTCTTACTTAATAAATGCTTAACACATATTAACAGAGTTTCTTTGTTTTGGGGGTTTTTTAGTATGGTTTTTTTTTGTTTTTTTATTTTTTAATTTTAGCTAGGTGGAAGGAAGGAGTATGGATAAAAGCAGGTTTAGAGGTTTCATGGTGGGAAACTGAAGGAAACTCGGCATACCTCATGGAGGCTGCCTCTCATCACTTTCTCAGGGCTTCCACGCAGTCTGGCAAAGCCAGTTTGCCCCCTCACAGGATGAACAATCAGAGTCATTTTGCTAACGCTACTTCAAGAGCAGAAAGCTCAAAAGCCTAGTGCATCAAGTACCTCAGAGCCCTAACCTCGTCAGCAATCTCAAGAGAATTTAATGTGAATATGGAACACACCAGATATACAATTAGGAAATAGCCTTTGTGTTCTGGAAGATTCTGGCCCCTTTGCAGTAGTTTTTCGTTTCTTGCAGTCTTTAGATTTTATTGTATCGTTAGGGTGATAGCTCTGTTTCCTTAATGTGTGCAACTGCAGACATCCGCCCGTTGGGGCAGGCGAACTAACCTGTCAGTGGGTGATGGATGTTTTCCTATTGCTCTGCTGAAGAGCATTAAGTTAAACCTTCACTTCAGCTCCACAGATAGTTGAGACAACAGATGGCCTTTCTTGCAATTCTGGGGAATTGCTACGATAGGAGTTTCAGAGAGTGGCTTCTATTTGTTGATGGCTTAAAATAGATGAGGCAAATAAAGAACTATTATTGTTATGTATGGCAGGGAGTGTAGTGGCTGGTGAGGTTGGAGTTGGAGGGAAGGAGGGGGAAATCTTGGTCCAGTTGCCTTCTTGACCTTGCAGGATGCAGTAAATTTAAGCTACAGTGTAGACGAGGGAAGCCAGAGAAGTTCTGAAGAGGTAAACTTCATTCTACAACATTTGAAGATGTTGACTATCCTTTGTGGGGACAAAATCACCATCTTAAACAAGCACAACTAGCAGACAGACAAAGCCAATCTATTTTCAAGACTTACTGGTATGCGACTACAAATATTGGTTCCATCCATTAAAAAAATACTTAAAATCAAACTCTGGAACTCGTGCATTTTTTTCAATGGCAGTTTGGAGACATATGGACAAGGTTGATATCACTTATCCTGTTTTCTGAGATTTCTATGACAAAGGAAAGCCTTCAAACTCTCTTGAAGCAAACAAAATTATAGTACCTTCAATACACATGTGCTTTGCTTCTGTCCATCTCCAGCATTCTAACATTCACCACAATAAGAAGTATTGTCACGTAAGACTAGATAATTTGATGAACTCAGGGGATTTTTAGCAGTGCACTGACTAGCTGAAAATAGTCATTGCTCAGAGCGATGAAGCCCACAAAAAAGAATCAACAGCCTGGTTGGAAGCTTGCTATTTATAACTCATGGCAAAAATCTTGTTGTCATCTCGACGTTGCGATTAGGGGCTTCACTGATGACAAGTCACAGGATGGCCTCAAGCAAAATGCACCCATTAATTTGGTGGGATTCGATATTTGTAATGTTCTCAGAAAAGACAGTGTTGCTTACATGCATTAGAAATGAAAGAGGCAGCTTCTAACATAAATGTTCTCTACTACATGCGGGTAGAGCATTTTCTAATTCCAAGAGCAGAAAACACAGACTCTATAATATCTGCATTTCGTCCAGGCACACCACGCCTACTCAGGTGGCAGAGAATTATTCTACAATCTGCTTGCAGATCAAGGATGCAAAGTGTAAATGCTTTCAGCAGATGCTTTGAATCTTGAAGGCATATGTTGTTCATACTTCTTTAAAAGAAATCTCCAAAACTGCTGTAGTAGTTCAAATCATCTGACATTTGGGAACCTTGGTTACTTTTTTCATATGAAAGCAAAACCAAGAGTTGGGTCATAAAAAGACAGTCCAGGACAAGGTGGCCAGCAGTTTATTCAACAGAACTTTAATTCATTTAACATGAATGCTGTGGGGGATAATGGTCTATGGATGCTAAGGAGGAATATCAACTCCATTGGGCAGTATCTTAGCACTTGGTGAAGTAACACTTCATGGTATTTTCCAACAAAGAATTTAGCCTTCACCTTATAGCACCCCCACAGCAGCCATGTTGCTAGAAGGTAATGGAGGATGTGTTCTTGGATTTTATACCTGGAATGTGGTAGGTATCCTGATAAACACTGGGGGATACAAAAAAACTCACGGTGTCAAAGCACCCCCCAAAAGTATTCCCATTATAACAGCCTGGATATAAGGAACTGCAATACACCCCCCTTCTCCCAATCTCCAAAGAATTTAAGTTTCATAAGTGTAAACCATGGTCATTTCATTTAGATTCACCTGAAGTCTTGAGATGCACCTTTTGCTCTAACAGAGGAAATGGAAAGGTTTGAATATCTAAATTAAACAAGGTATCCAGTTAAGGGTGGTTTTTGTTTGTTTGGTTGGTTGGTTACAATCAACAGGAAGACATTTTGGTTAACCTGAGCAGGGGAAGGAATTTAATGGAAAGATTTGGGGGAAGTTCAATGAATTGAAGAAAAATCTAAACCAAGACTCAGAAAGGATAAGGCCCAAGGAAGCTTCAGGGACCTCAACAGCAGAAATGAATGGAGCACAAGGGCAGGACACCTTCAGTAGAATTGATTTCATTGTTCAGCACTTTAATATTTTCTTGCAAAAAATGAAAAGGGAGATGTTCCTTGGGCATTTCAGGCCAAAGTATAGAGGTTTTATTGCTGTTTTTTGTTTTCTAGAAGTTGTGGTGTGAGATTACCTTGATTCAGTCCTTCAGGCTAATACTTTATTAATGATGGTTGGTGTTCTGGTGCTGATGTGAATTGAGGGATGGGAGAGAACATTGTGTTCTGTTAACATTCGAATGGACCAAACATAAAAACAAGGTTTTGGCCTCAATCTCTGTTGAAGCATGAAATCAAAGCTAGAGCTTCTAAGAATGTCTACAATCAGAGCTATTTCTTTGCATCTTAGAGCTCCTTTGCGTCTGGAAAGTCTTCCTGTCTGGTTCATAACCTGCTTCCATATAGGAGGACCCTTGGGAGCACTCCTTAGCTCTCCTTGGCCCGTGGAAGTCCAGGCCTATTGGGTCTTTGAGAGAGCCCAACGTGTAATCTTCCTCACCAAGTCATGGGCTAGTTGAAAAATAAAAGTAGTCAGCAAATGAAGGCAAAAGCACCTCCTTGTTTAATGATAAAATTGATCTAAAAGACCGTGGCTTGAGTAAGAGGGCGGGTGTGAGCTCTTCTTAATACTGAACACAAGAATCATAGACTTATCAGTCCCATTTTCAGGCAGCATCTAATCATGCCAGGCTTCTCCATTATTTGGGGGAGGCAGACTGTCCTTGTGAAAATGACCTCAAGGAAGAAGAGAGGAGAATGCATGTCACCTAAAGGCAGCTTGTTCTAAAGAGAAAGGTAGGAGGGAGGGAACTGTTTCTTCTTTCAACCATATCCATCAAAGAAGTCACTACACTTCTCAGGGGGAGAAGTTATGAAAAGGGTAGGGAATGACCTATTGATGGGCATCCTCAAGTAGGAACTAAATGTTGTTCCCTCCAACAAGACCCTAGAGCTCAGTCTAAAAAGAGAGAATCTTCTCCTGTCTGCCTGAAGCCTGACTTCAGCATTCTAGTTTTCTTCCTGAGGACACACCTCTGGTGATGATAAATATGAGGAATGTTGACATTTTTTAAGACTATGGCTACTTATAAGTGTGCCTTTAATGTATAACTTTTGTTCTAGAGATGTTTAAACTAGACTAGAAATGGTGTCTTGCTTTGTTTTGTTGTTTTTGTATTTTATCCTGTTGCAAGGGTATCTGGTAGACATATTTTATACTTCACCAATTTTTCTCTTTTTAATCTGCCACCTTCAGCCAGTTCCCAAGTTGACTGACACCATTACCTACCCATGAAGGATTCTTTAAAAAAAAAAAAAAAGATTTTATTTATTTATTTGAGAGAGCAAGCATGAGTGGGATGGGGCAGAGGGAAAAAGAGACAAAGAATTTGAAGCAGACTCCATGCTGAGCACAGAGCCCAATGCGGGGCTTGATCTCACCACCACAATATCATGACCTGAGCCAAAATCAAGAGTTGGATGCTGAACTGACTGAGCCACCCAAGGATTCTCCCCTCTCAAAGATTCTTTAGAATACTTTTACAATATTTTATTTTATTGCCTTTTAAAAACAGCTTACTGGGACATAATTGACATAACGAACTGCACATGTTTAAAGCGTACAATCAGATCAGTTCTGACAAACCTATACACCTATGAAACCATCACCACAATCATGATAGTGAATATCAGTTGACGGATACAAAACCAATATACCTTATGATACTTTGCAATGCCTCCCTCCTACCCTTCCTGCCCCCACTCTGGGCAATCATTGATCTGCTTTCTGTTGCTATGGATATGTTGACATATTCTTTTGTTTAGCTTCTTTCCCTTAGCATAATTATTTTGAAATTCATCTGCATTGTTGTGTGTACCAATAGTTCATCCTTTATGTTGCTGATTAGTGTTCTTGGAATGAATAGACAGGTATCTCCTACTTTCCAGAGGCTCCCATTCTACCACTCACTTTTATGAAAGACATATATTTTGCCCATTTTTGCTAATGAAAAGAAATCTAAAGAGAACTTCCGCTTTTATGAAAAAAAAAAGGGAGAAAAGCAAAAATAGTATTTAGTATTTGTTTTGCAGCGAGCTTTTACAGAGGCAGCCCCACGCCCTGGGCAGCTAGAGAAGCCCCACCAAGATCCTTTCCCAGGACCTACACTCAGCATCTCAGCATCAAGCCACCACAGCTTTGAACTCTGTCTGTGAGCATCCGTGTTTTATTTTATTTTGCACATCTTTTAGCAAGATGTGTGATGTGTCCTAAGGTATCAGAATAACCCAAGGGAAGTTACTTTGAGGTCTGGGAAAGCTCAAAAATATTTTCATACAAATGAATGATAATTGCTTTTTCCCTTTACACCATTTTGACTTATGAAAGATTTCATGGGAATTCTCTACTTTTGGATAGCGGGAGAAACCTGGACCACAATTTACCCATTTACCTGTTGAGAACGTTTTAGCTATCACAAATAAAGATGCTACAAACATTCAAGTACAGGTCTTTGTACACTCAGATGCTTTTCTTTCTCTTAAGTAAATGCCTAGGAATTGCATGTCTGGATCATATTGGTGGGTTTGTCTTCAACTTTTTAAGAAACTGCCAAACTAGTTTCCAAAGTGATTCTAACATTTTACATTCTCACCAACAATGTATGAGGGTTCTAGTTCTTCCATATCTTTTTCAACACTTGATATATTCAGCCTTTTTAACTTTAGCCATTGTAATTTGTATATAAGGGTATCTCACAGTTTTGATTTGTATTTCCTAAGGAAAAGTGTCTATTTGCCATTCCTATATCATCTGTTCACATCTTCTGTCCGTTTTTTGAACTGGGTTTTTAGTTAGGCTGTCTGTTCTTACTATTGTCTTGAGAGCTTTAAAAATATATTCTGGACACAAGTCCTTTATGAGATACAAATATTTCCTCTTGGTCTACAGTTTGTGATTTCATCTCCAACCATTGTCTTTCAAAGAGTAAAAGTTTTTAATGCTGAAATTTTAATGATTCATTACTCCCAACTTTTCCTATTGTAGATCCTGTATTAGGTGTTACATCTAAAACATCTTTGCCTATGGTTTATACTTGAAGTCTATAAACTATTTTGAGTTTATTTTTTATACCGTTCTAGATATAAAACCAAGTTGTTGCTGTTGTTGATTTTGTATGTGTCTTCCAGCATCATTCTTCAAAAAAAAAAATTCTTTCTCCACTGAATTGCCTTTGTTGAATATTATTTATCCATATGTGTTCTGTCCAAATATCCATCAGTTGTTATATGTGCGATCTATTTTTGTACTTTCTATTCTGTTCCATTGCTCTATTTGTCTATATTTACACCAATGCCATGGTGTCCTGATTACTTTAGCATGAACTTATATAAAGACTTTACAGTAAGTCTCTATAACAAGGTGGTGTAAACCCTCCAACACCATTCTTTTTCCAAAAACATTTTGGTTATTCTAGGTTATCTGCATTTCCATATGGACTTTAGAACTGGTTTTCTAATTTCTATCCCTTCAAAAATGTGCTAGGACTTTAATTGGTATTGCATTGAAATCTACACATTGCCATCTTAATATTATTGAACCTCAAGGCCCATGAAAAAGGCGTATCTCTCCATTCATTTAGGTCATACTTCATTTCCCTCAGAAATGTTTTGTAGTTTTCAGTGTAGGAGGCTTGTCAACATTTTGTCAGACTTATCCCAAGTATTTTATACTTAATGCTACTCCAAATATTTTTTATTTCAATTTCCAATTACTCACTTATAGAAATACAATTGATTTTGTTATTGATTCTTTATCCTTCAAATTTGCTAAATGTGCTTATTCTAAGAGTTTTTTGTAGATGGCATCAGGTTTTCTGCATAACAATCACGCACTCTTCAAAAAAACATTTTTGCTCCTTCCTTTCCAAGATAAATGCCATTTTTCTTGCCTTATTGCTCCATCTAAATTGCCAGTACAATGTTGAATAGGATTAAGAAAAAACACATTTTTCTCTTTTTCGTGAACTGAAATGGAAAACATTTAGTCTTTCATGTTAAGTACTGTGTTGGCTCTAGTTTTTCTTAGATGCCCTTTATTACATTGAGCAGACATTCTCTTCTATTCCTACTTTGCTGAGTTTCTATCAGGGTTGGATGTTGGATTTTGTCAAATGCTATTTTTGCATATATTCAGATGAGAATATGGTTTTTCTTTTCTTTTCTTTCTTTCTTTTTTTAATATGTTAGTGCAATCATTTACACTGATTGATTTGAATGTCAAACTAAACCTGCATTCTTGGAATAAACCTCTCTTGGTCATAATGTATTATTCCTTTCATATATGCTTGGATTTGAAATTTCTCAATTTCTAAAATTTGGTTTCAAAATGAAGTGATAAATATCTGTTCATGAGGATATTGATCTGTGGTTTTCTTATTTTGTAGTGTGTTTGATTTTGGAATCAAAGTAATAGTGAGCTTACAGAATAAGATGGGAAGTATTTTGTTCCCTTCAATTTTCTGGAAGAGTTTGTGTAGCATTAGTATTATCTATTTCCTAAACATTTGTTGGAATTCATTTGTGATGTCACTAGTTTTTTTTTTCTAAATTTTCTTTCTCTGTCTGCAAGGTTTTTAACTATAAATTCAATTTTCAGTAGATACAGTGCAAAGCGGGTTCTGTATTTCTTCTTTGATGAGCTTCAGTAGTTTGTGTCTTTAAAGGAATTTATCCATTTCATCTGTGTTGTTGAAATTCTTGGAATAGAGTTGTTGAAAAAGTTCCCATATTATCCAAATCTATAATACACTTTCATTTCTGTCTTCCTAGCCTTTATGATATTGTTTTCATCCATTTTACCTAGACATGTGCCATAAAACCCAAAGTACATTACTTTAATTTTCATTTAAATAGTGAAATTTTTTAAAAGAAATATAAATAATAACAAAATAAATCTTATGTATTTTTCCATAGTGTCTTCATTCTTTTGAGTAAATCCACATTTTCATCTGGTAACATTTTCCTTCTACTTGAAGGGTTTCCTTTAACATTTCTTACACTGAGGCGCTGCTTATGATAAATTCTTTCAGCTTTTGTATGATTGAAAAAGTATTTCATTGAGTATAGATTTCTGGGTTGTTAGTCATTTTTCCTTCAGGATTTTAAGGATGTGGGCCCACTGTCTTCTTGTCTGCATAGTTTCAGATGATGGATTCACTATCTTATCTTTATTTTTCTGTATGTAACACATGGCTTTTCTCTACCTGCTTGTAAGATTTTCTACTTATCACTGTTTTTGAGAAATTTGATTATTGCATGTCTTGGTATAGGTTTTGGTGTTTTTTAAGATTTATTTATTTATTTGGGAGAGAGGGTGAGAGTAAACAAGCAGGGGGAGTGGCAGAAAGAGAATCTCAAGAAGACTCCACACCAAGCGAGGAGCTTGATTTGGGGCTCGATCCCAGGACCACAAGATCATGACCTGAGCCTACATCAAGAGTCCAATATTTATTTGACTGAGTCACCCACGTGACCCTGTCTTGGTATAATTTTGTGTTTCTTGTGCTTGAAGTTCTTGGGGATTCTTGGGTGATTTTTGTGGGAAGATATTTTAAGACTGTGCCAATAACTGGTTCCTAATCAAACTATACACCAGCCTTGACATTTACAGATGGTTTGTATTGAATCCCATAGAAGTTGGCCTTAACACAAAATGTGTTATGTTTTCCAAAGGTATCAGCTATCCTGATGGAAGATTAGTTGTTCTAGTGGTAACAGTCCTATATCTAATGATGATCAATATCAGAAGAAAAACTATTTCTACTCATTTAACCATCCAACCAACCATCCATCCATACCTATTCCATTCATCCAATAAATATTTATGGTACTTTTCTATGTGATAGGCAACAGAGATACAAAAGTCATAGGACAAAATGTTCACATCTAATAATGTCCTGGTTTTGGCAGGGGAAAACAATGTCAATAAATAATAACAATTCAATGTGATTACAACAATGTATTATAATGCAGGTAGGTATAAAATATATGGAGTACCAAAGCGACATAAACCTTACTAGTATATAAAAGGTTTCCTAGAGAGGTAATATTGGAGTTGGTTTCTTTAAGATGAGTAGGAACTTGGGAGTTACATGATGAGAGTGAGAATAAGCAGAATGTTCCAGTTAGAAGAAGCAGCATGTGATAATGTAGGGTAGAAGGACACAGAAGTAGTTCATGATCTACAGAGGGAGAGGGTAGGGAGCAGGGAAGGGAGACCGATGGTAGGGCAAAAAGAGAAAGAGACTGGAAAAACTGAGGTGAGACCAGGTTGGTGAGGAGGCAAATTGCTTGGATCATGCTAAAGAGTCTGGTTTTTTATTCACCAGGGTTCCCTCTAAAAGTATACATTCCTGGGCCCCATCCCAAAGGTATTAAATTTGAATCCTTGAAGAAGATCTGGGAATCCGTATTTATAACAAACACCTGAAGTTTGGGAATCTTGTCTCTAAGTCAAAGTTTACTACTTCATGCTTTAAAACAGAGTGAAGTAATCAGATTGGTGTCTCAGAGAGATCACTGCTCATGGGGGATGACTGCAAAGACTGAGCAGGTGGACGCAAGCATGTGTGGCCCCGTCACAGCACTCCACCAGGTATTTGGAATACGCAGAGCACCAAGCCCCAGCTTTCCTGGAGCTGATCCCAGCTGAACTTCAGGAAATTGTGGAGAAAACTGGATCCAAACCTCCAGCATTGTCTCTTGCCTCCAATTTAGTCAGGCTGAAAGGATGATCCAGACACGAAGATGCTCCGGAGTGGACTATTCAAAGACACTAGCCAACAAGACTTGCCAAACATTCCATTGTCAACTATGTGTCTCACTCCATGTTCAGTAGTAGGAGCTGGGGTCAGTACTGGTGGATCGGCACTCAATGTCTCTTTCACTCTCCTGGTATGGTGACTTTTAAACATCTTTTCTAACTCAATCCACAGTAAGAAAATCATCTTACTAGCAGTCCAGCATACACAAATGTGTGTGTGTTGCACAAAACTGAGTTGATGCCCTTTGAAATTTCTTTTCCATTCTATTTCACTTCTTCCAGTGCTTTCATGATTAGTGAATGATGGCTCCTGAGCCTCTGTGTGAAGACCATGGTCGTAAAGAGGTTTCCTATATCACAGAGGCTGGAAAGCAGAAGACATTTTCCTACTTACTGCAGGTAAAATTCCAGAAGTGTTTAGGCTCTACAAACCAAATGCTTCCTCATTGCTTTTGTTATTTCTGCTGGGCAAGCATGTCATGGGAAGTACCTGGTCCTTCTTGGCAATGCCGGCAGAGGTTTAGCCATAACCACAGTAACCTTTCATGGGTATCAGGAAGAAAAACAGGGAGGCCCATTTTTGCTGGTGACATTTGTATCAGGCACAGAACGGTTCTTGGGTCTGTAGCATTTATGGCTTCATAAACATGGTACTTTCTTAATCAAAACAGTTTCTAATTGCAGTGGCTTCAAGATCAAGGCCTGAAGGATCCATGATCATGTGGTGGGCATTACTTGGGTGCCCAGTACTGTGAGACACTCAAGGGGAGGAAGGTTACCAAAAGCTCACCCAAAGACTTCTGTCCGCCTTCCAATGATTCCATATGCCTTAAGAAAAAAAAAAGCTGCCGTCAATCTCCACCTATCTAAATTAGCTGCAGGGGATTCTAGTCTCTGCAATGGACCCTAGATGTGTAGTCATCAGTCCTACTGAAGTACTAAGTACTAAGACATGGGAGTTTAGGACTTGGCTAAATTTTCACCACCAAAATTTATCTGGGCCCAACCACACAATGAATGAAGGACAACTATATCTCACAACATGAGTCAATCTTAGAAACATAAGGCTGAAAATAGCAAAACGTGGCTCTGCTTATATAAACTTGAGAACACAGGCAAATCAAATCATATTGCTTACAGATCCATCTATACTTAGAGGATAGATCGTTAAAGAAAAGGTATTTACCATAAAAGTGGGGAAAGTGGACATGTGATTAGTAACATCTAGTGATTAGTAACATTAGTAACAAGGGTCACGAGAAGACTTCTGAGGTGCTGACTATGTTCTGTTTTTGACCTAAATGGTGATTTTATAGGTGTTTGCTCTTTGTGCTTTCCTATATGTGCATTATAGTTTACCTTCTCTCTCACACACACAGGGTGAAAAACTGAAACAATAAACAAAAATAAATAAACTTCAGGATCTAGAAATAATTTATGATCATCCAGTTCATCTACTTATCTGACGCTTGAAACTCTGTATGACCTTCTCTGTCCTCTGCTTGACCCTTTCTGAAGGGCTAGAGTTGAGTAGATGTCATTCACGACATGGTAACACAACCAGGCAAGTAGCAGGTGAGCCTCCTAGCTTTATTGTAATTGTCTCTCCTTTTCCTTCAATTCCCAAGTGCCACCAGGTCATTGCAGATGGTACTTAAAGAATGCAAAATGATCAGCAAAACTAACACTGAATCTTGGCACCTTGGGGACGTAACTTCCCTCTCCCTCATCCTTAGGTAACATAACTTCTTTTATCCGGCAGCGGATATCCATTTGTTATTGTTGTTTTTGCTGACAAGAGACAAGTAAGACAGCAATTATCAATACCATTAAGGAAAAGGAGATACATAACACACGGGTTACCTGGAAGTATGAATTGCTTTCTTTTTCAAATGGGCTGCTAAGTTTGAGAAGGGGTATGGAGAAAGCAGAAATGAGGGGTGAGGCAGAAAGAATGTTCCACTCTGCCTGTAGTTCTCTCTCTTTTTTTCTTTTTTTTAATATTTTATTTATTTATTTACAGACAGATATCACAAGTAGGCAGAGAGGCAGAGAGAGAGAGAGGGGGAAGCAGACTCCTGGCTGAGCAGAGAGCCCAATGTGGGGCTTGATCCCAGGACCCTGAGATCATGACCTGAGGCTGAAGGCAGAGGCTTAACCCACTGAGCCACCCAGGTGCCCCTGCCCGTAGTTCTCTTATCTTCTGTTTTCAGATTCTACAGGATGACCCAGGAAATTAAGTAAGTAAAAGACAAGTGGCCTGGATAGAGAAGATCATCCAGTGGAGGAAAAGACACAAGGGGAAGGCTTCCACTTACCCAGTCTTCAAAGTGAGATGCAATTTATTTCGAGGGGACCAGTGTTGTCAGGATTAAATGTTAACGCCTGAAAGGCATTTTTTCAAGCAAAAGGTGCTATGTCAGCTTCAAATAATACACTTCTTTCACAAGTTCAACTTTTTCATTTTTAAAGAAACAGAGCCTTTGCAGGAGAACTTTTCCAAAAATTTGTCACCTTTTCCTCCTGCCTCATAGCACTCTAAAGATATTTCTGCTGATTAGAGATTCCTGAAGAAATAGGTGTGATACAGAAAGATAATGTGTCTTTTGTTTGTCCAGTAAATGTTTGCTAAATGAATCACAAGAACAAATAAAAAATATTATAAAAGAATAAATAACCATTTGGAACTGGGTTGTTCTTTTTGATATATACAAAAGTTACACATTTTCATGAGAGTGATTTCTGAGATTTACAGTAATGATTCTATTATAACAAAAGACAAAACTAAATCAGCAAGTTGCCTCTCTCCTCTATGAAGACAAAAGAGAGTAAAAAGTGAAGCAATTATCTGGATAATTCAGACAAAAAATCAACTATTGAGGGAAAGGAGGCCCTTTTTTCCTGGCCCAAATTAATTTGAGCCATCCAATAACATGACCCACTAGAGTGGAATTTGGCATTAAAGAGGCTTGTCTTGGCTCCTGTCCAGCAGGGTTTAGTTACTGAATTCCTTAAAGGACATTGTTCAAACATGGTCTCCCATGTAACTGGGTTCCAAAGCATGAGCTGCAAGAACCTTGACATCACCAGGTGACTCTAGGGTATTACTCCACTGGATCGAATTATCCAGAAAGCCACTCTCATTCCAGTTCACCTTTCTGGGTTAGACAAAAGCTAAGTGTATTGCCTAAGATTTTCTACACAATAATTACATGCAAAAGCTGTGCCTGCAAAGTGTGTTCATAAGTATGATCCCAATTCCTAGATCGCATAGATAGAAACCAATGGGCAGAAGGGGACAACTATTCACTATCCTCTCTCTCTCCACTTTGGTTTTCCACACTCTCCGTACCTCTAAATGCACATTTGATTCATAAATAATTGCATCAGTTTCATGAATGGTAGAAATCACAACTCGGGAACCGCCCACCGTTCTAACTTGGCTTGCATGACTCTTAATTAGTTCCCTGAACACTTGTTTACCAGCTGGCGAAAACACAGAGTGGTCTTGCAGAGAGTGACGGAGTTGCAGAAAGAGCAACTGTGGCCTCTTGTTTGCTTGCTTTCCTAGAGCTTCCACAGCTTTGCTGGCCACGTTTGAACAAGGTTTTTCTGTAAAATGACCTGGGGTTAGGCATTCTGCCCATGCGCACACCTGGCAGATCGAATCCTCCCATCCTTGGGAACTCGGATCCATGCTGAGTTCCCATTTTCTTTGACTGCAGAACAGACAAGGGCCAGCTGGTTAGTGCTGACACGGCTCATGCTACTGGCGGGAATGCTCTTTCAGTGTTCTGGGTTTGCTCATTATTTATCAATGGGGAGATATTTCTCCTGAGAAAAGCACGTCCTTTGTCTTCTGAGGGAAAGTCCATTCTTCCAATGGGAGATGACCTAGAAAGGAAAAAACTGATAATTCATTTCCCATGTGCAAGTTTTCATTTTAAAGGTTTGAATTCAAATAAAAGGAGTGAACTGTGGTAGAAATACCAGATACTGAACTTTTTTCTGTAGCAATATGATTTTTAAGAGCTGAGCATGCCATCCCTCATAGAGCAGGTTGATTTTTATCACCAAGCACATATTGTTGTTAAAAGTACCATTAACTATTTGACTATAACTTCACACTGCACATAAGTTTTAACATCAGCAGCCTCAAGCCATCACCTAAACACTGCTGTGTGTGGTGTGTTCGTGTAGACAAAGCACTTTCCCACGTGACCCCATGGGCCTCACATGAGCCCAGGGAATCTGGGGGATAGAACAGTGGAGAATCAGACGCTTAGCTAATAAAGCGGTAGATAAGCGGGGTTTTGGTGACTGTCCTGTCCTCCAACCTTCCACAAACTTTCCAGCATTATGTGGGATAACATTTTAAAAATGTAAAAAAAAAAGGACTTTCTAAGATTCTACCTGAAATTAAAAACTCCCAAGTTCTTATTCTTTCCTCCTCTTCTTTTTCTTCTCTCCCTCTCTTTCTTCTGTCTCTTTTTCTTCTTTTCTTTTCTTGTTCTTCTTGGTCTTGCTAGATCAAATATCAGGGTCCCTTTGCTCTTTGAATTATTCATGCTACTCTGATTAACACTGTATTCATATTCATCCAAAGAAGCTTATTTGCGCTTAAGTTTTCCAACCATGAAACTAATAGAGCATAATGGAAATGTAACTGATACTTAGCTATTGTCCTGAAAATAGATCTCATTACAATTATATGTAAGAGATATTAAAAAAAAAAGTTTTAAAGCGGGAGGCATATTTATGCTCTTCTGAAGATGAATAGACTTATTTATAGGTGGGGAGACATTCCATAAGATAAGCTAAAATTAATCATATTGCTGAAGTTTTCAAAGAGGTTAGAGTCCAAATTAAATATAGAAGGGCAAACCAGTTTCTTCCTCTTGTGTATTTTAATGAAGACTGGAGAGGCTGGAGAAATATTTATATTCTTTTATTCATATTTTCAGGATTGCCTCATGTCTCGATTCTTTTTCAAATCGCTCATTTAAGTGAGGGTACTTCAAAGTGAATATGGGTATTCTCAACTCCTCGTATCTTTAAAAAGGGGGGGGAAGGGGAGAATTAATGGGGCTGGAAATTTAAAAACAACAGATGTACTAAAAATGTGATTACTGCCATGAGTAAGACATAACGGGGGAGTTCTACTACATTATGTAGCTTCAGTTGACGGCTGATTGTATCATAGAGAAACCCGAGCCCCAGAGCAGAGCTAAGACCATCTCTAGGAAACTGCTGATTTCCCTTGGAGTGCAACAGATAAGGAGCTGTTTCTCTCTAAACATAGCTATCTAACTGCTTTGTGGTTAACAAGCGACCCTGTGAAGAATTGTGGGTAATGCATTTAAGGCTGAACATCAAACCCCGCTGTGTGGTGAGGCAGGACCTTGCGCCCAAATACTTGCTGTATCGCGCTGATGGAATTCGAGGGTTGAGGGGGACCGGGGACCTCCTCTACGATTGCTCCACTGAGGGACCCACATGGAGAAGGCAGCTGAACTCCAGAACCCAAGGTCAGAAAGAGATGCCCGGAAGCATCACTTGTGCCGAAGTGAGATCTCTTCGCTTCTGGCCCCAGATTTTTTTTTTTTCCTCTCCACAGAGCTACATAGTTCAGTCATGACGCCTTGAGCGAGAAAACAAGGTCTTCAGACAGTGGCTGAGATAAGAAAAACAAGGCGAAGCTGAGTCCCAGGCCCAATGGTGTGCATGTTGATATCACTGAGTTATGAACTATTTCCTTTTAATCCAGTTTCAAAAGATGACTTCCTCCATATGCAATTAATTCCCCATATAACTACAAGGAACTGCATATTTTAGAACAGTTGTGTCATCAGGATGAATGTTTAAACAATCTCTGTGGTCTCTTTCCCACAAACTGATTTAACATGTATATAAAGAGGCTTTTGGAATGAGCACTTTACATTTGCTTCTCAAACTTCAGCGTCTGTTTTCAGTAAATATTGAAGATGAAACTTCCCTCATTCATGCCTGGAGGACTGGCCAATTGTAATTGAGGAATGTAGTTCTTGGGCTTCTCATGAATAAAATTCTTCAGTTGGGAACCGAGTCTTTCTCAGCCCACGTCAACAGGACCACAACAGAATGGACGTGGGAGAAACCACTCATGGCCGTTGATTGATCTAGCTGCAGATTAATGTCCTAATTAATACCAAAACAGTGAGAATCCCACAGGCCTGGGGTTCAAGTCCTGACTTCGTCACTTATAGATGAGGTGACCACAAATCCCTGTTGCCTGTGGTGGTCCCAGTTCACTCTTACTGCTCTGGTGTAATAAATAATGATGCCCCTTTTGAAAGTGTCCCAGTTTGGGCCAGAATATCTCTGGTCACCCTACCAATAGCAATACCCAGCTTAATCTCTGCCTTCGCTTTTGATGGGTGCAGCAGTATGTGTTGGGGTTCTATTCCAAATACCTAATTCATAGGCCAAAATCATCAAAACGGATCGTGAAAATAACCTATAGTGGATTAAAAGACAGCTATCTGTGTAACAATATCATTCATTGAATTACTAAGGTGTGGGTTTTCTCCCCACATATCTGCTTTCTCTTCTTTTACCATTTCCCTTTTCCCAAGTAGGAACAAGTCCTTTGTATTGCCTTCCTTTGGGGAGATTCTTGCAGGATGAAAGGCTTCTGCCCCTGATGTCTTTGGCTTTTCCTGCTGTGTTTTTGTTTGTTAGGCTGTTTTTGTAAATAGCTACAGCCATTGAAAAAATAAGTGCCCCAAACTCCATGGAAAAGGGATGAATGGAGGCAGAGAGTCAGAGAGAGAAGTTCTGGCCGGTGGAGTGGAGGAGGACTGCAGTCCCAGCTGAGAAAGTGAGCAGAGTGGGTAGTAATTAAGCAACAGGCAGGATCAGCTTCACCATTTGCTGGGCCCACTGCAAAATGAAACCATGGAGCCCCTTGTTCCAATTTCAAGATGGCAACAGTAGCGTTAAAAAAAAAAAAAAAAAGCCCAGGATTCTCCTGAGCACAAGGCAATGTGAAACTATACAGGTCACATGACCATGCAGCTTGCCATGGCCAGAGAAGGTGGCTTCCTGGTGTGCCTAGCTGGAGGCACCCTCTGCAAAGTCCCCTAACTCCAAATGGCGCCATCAAAATCCAGTGTACCACCTGGGCTTCATGGTGTTGATGTCGGTGGTACCTTGAAAGGCTGGAGATCCCTTCCTCAACTGTCCTCACCTAAGGAAACCTTCAGGGTTCTGGTGTGATTTTGGGAAGGAGAGGGAGGTGGTCGAGAACAAGGATGAGGTCAATGTTCTTGCCATTTTAGAGGAAAGATGGAGGCTGAGAGTCAGAAAACTGAGCTGATTTAAAGAAATAAAGAAATTGATATGCTTTGCACAGTCTAGTTTGTGGACTAAAATTTATTCTACATATGCTTTTATAAATATTTAAGTATATAAAACCAAATGTTTAATATAAGATCCACATTGTAAATATTCCTTTGAGAGTATTTTTCTGCATGGACTGGAATGGCTGAGCTTCTTAAAATATAAGTTCATGAAGTGGAGGGGAAGATGCCTGCTTTCTTGGTAAACCTCCATGAAATACCCACAGGCTTTCTTCACTGCTGCAAGGACTTTGATCTGTATTTAAAATTCAGATTGTTTGTCTCAAACATTTTCCTTATCCATTTCATGTGTAAAAAGCTCTGGGAGTCACCAAATGGTAGGTTCTGTGGGATGAGAAGTTCCATGGTTTTGGTTAACTGTATATTTGAACATCTTATCTATGACAGTAAATGTTTAAAAAAAAAAACGAGTAAGAAAGAAAGGTGATTCTCTGTGTGATATTTCAGTAAGTTACTTAAACTGCTATAGGATTCTTAGCTATGAAATAAGAATCATATCCACTTCTTGGGGTGTTGTCAGAGCTCAATACTGATGATGAAATACTAAAATGTTGTTAGGTCCTAAACATAACTCTACCATGTTAATCATACAAGGATAACCAATTTCTAGTTCATATTTAGTTCATTTTAGTTCAGAGGCTATTACCTCAAGCTTGCATGCTTGCTTTCTCTCTCTCTCTCTCTCTCTCTCTCTCTTTTTTAGTAAAAAATGAGAGAACCTCCAACCACCATAAAGTTCTGGGAATTTTTTGGTTTTAACATGAAGATAAATGACTTGTCCCCAAAGGGACAAATTAGCACCAATTTCCTCAGATGCCCATGGACCACAGAACAGATTACTTCATGCCGCTGACAGCCACTCCAGACCTTGGACGGATACTGAGGATTAGAACAAAACAAACAGACAAAAAAAATAGAGATCATGGTCTTTAGTGGAGATTTAGGGACTTCCGTGGAAGTCCCTATTGCACATGGTCCCAGACACCTCTTCTCTCTTTTGCCAGAGAAAACCCAATATCTGTTTTATATATTGCCCATCAAAGTAAGATTTTGTTTAACCAAAGGGTGCAGCTAATAAACGAAATAAAAACATTTGAAAATCACTGATCTGGTCCAACCCCCACATATTAGAGTTGACGAAATTTAGAACTAGAAGATGAGGTGCCTAGCCAACACCACATAGCTAGTTAGTAGCACAGGAAGGAGTAAATGGAGGTCAGCTCCAGTCCCTTCTAACAGGCTGCCTCTTACTGAGAGATGAAGCTAAAGTCACAGATGTTCCAGGCTCAGGATTTACACCTTAGAAATCAGATGTACAAAAACCGTAACTTACCTGTTTTCTATCACTGATCTAATCTTGCTCTGAGACTCTCATTCCTACAGATGGCAGAAGTAAATGTGCTAAGTAACAGTCTCTTTCAGGGTGAAAAGAAAGGGGAGGGGGGATGAATTTTCTCATTTCGATGTTGAAATTCCCTATCAGAGCCAATTCTCCACCTTCTACGGATCTCCCCTCCTCTCTTCTTCCCAAGATGGGGTCTGGATAATGGAGAGGTTTATGGATCCTCATGGAGCAGGAGGAGGGATGTGCATTTCACAGATTGTCTTTCTCTGCAGGCTCCTGCTGTTCTACAGCTGAGGTATGCCTCCTCTCAGTCTTTGGGCACCGGCTTCTGTCCTCCCTACATGTGCTGTGTAAGTGTCTGCAGCTGGTGGACTATGCGGTCTACTCTCACAGCATGGGCAGTCTATGGTGATAGCTCCCAGGGAGCAAGGCCATCTCTCCCTGGGAAAATTCTAACTAGGGTACCAGTGTCATAAGAAGGACATCTTCAGAACAGAGCTGACTGCCATTCAGGAAAGCTCCTCTTTATCAGGCACCTAGCAAACTGAGAATTTTTAACGAAATTTTGTATACATTCTTCCCTTAACTTTCTCTTGAAGTACAAAATTAAAAGCAGACACATAATTATTTTTTTAAAAGTACCTCTTCTTGTTAAAGGCAAGTGAATAAAAAATATTTATGCCATTCCTCTTCCTAAAACTCCAATGAAAACAACAAATGGAACAAAAATAGAAGGAAAAATCTCCCCATCATGAATGAAACAAGGAAACAGCTACAATCCCAAACCACAAACTATGAAGAACACCTGCCAAATATTGTGGGCATGGATGGAGATGAGGGAGATGCTTAATGCTGACAGATGCCTCCTTGGATCTCAAATAGGATCTGTATTTCTCTACGGTTGAGTGAAATGGCCCTAAAAAGTCAAGCCACTGATCCTTTGCTTAGAGAGGAGAGGTTGAAGTACATGAAGGAGACATGGGAGAAATAAGGACTTTCCTTAAAAGGTATCGAGTTTGGGATACTACAGATTTTTTTACTTCTCTGTACTTTTCTGAGTTTGCTGAAATTTTTAATGGGCATTTTTGCCAAAACAATAGCCATTCTAAGTAAACAAGCAAAAGCTAAAAACAAGGGGGCGCCTGGGTGGCTCAGTGGGTTAAAGCCTCTGCCTTTGGCTCAGGTCATGGTCCCAGGGTCCTGGGATCGAGGCCCGAATTGGGCTCTGCTCAGCGGGGAGCCTGCTTCCCCCTCTCTCTCTGCCTGCCTCTCTGCCTGCTTGTGATCTCTGTCAAATAAATAAATGAAAAATCTTTTTTTAAAAAAAAGCTGAAAACAAAACTAAACAAAGAAAAAAACCCAAAGCAACTAATTTTCTGATCTGTATGTAACAGGACTAATGGACAATCAAAAACCACTTCAGAATTCTTCTTAGGGAGAAACAGTATTTATTATAATACCTGCATAGGTAACTGAGTATAAAAGACAAAGCAGATCCAGAGTCTGGAAGAAGAGGGAAGAATAGAGTGAAAGCCAAATTGTTCTGCATTCAAATTTGGCCACAGTTAGTAGGGTTTGGCTGAGATTATTACTCCTGAAAGACAGGCAAGAAGAGAAAAGAAGAAGGACCCAAGGAACAATGGGAAACAATTGGTGGTAGTATTAGAACCTGTGTCAGTAGAGGTGGCCAAGAATCTTTCTAACCTTGAAAATGCTGAGATTTTTAAGTTATTTCATTACCATGACACAAAGACCTCCCCAGCTTCCTTCAACCTCCTGCTACACACACAAAGCTCATGGTTTCGCTTGTTTATCTTGTTTATTTATTTATTTATTTATTTCATGAGGTTGGGTAGAAATAAAGGGAACCAAAAGAATAAGATAGCACCTGTGAGTAGGGAAACGATCAGCAGAAGTATAAACTCTGATTCAGGGCTGATTTGGAAAAGGCACAGACTCCTCCCACTTCACCCCAGCCCTTTGATAGCCTACTCCAAACTACTTCTCCACAACTGCAAAGGGGTTTGAGCCACTTTCACTGGTACTTCAGCTGACATCTAGACTGACCACACCATAAGCTTTTGGTTGAGAAGGAGAAGGGTGGGGCCATTTTAATAAGAGTCCAAGTAGGAAGTTGTTATAAGGACATCTTATCGATATACCCACCTTACTCCTTTCTACGCCACTTTTCCTCTCCCAGTTCATTAACCACATGTAAAAATAAGAAAAAAAAAATCCAACAGATGAGAAGGAGGGTAACACAATGATTCTTCTTGGTATCTGGAAACTGTTCAAGATCTCCATCCTTGCTAAGATATTTGAATAATATTTTGCATCCAGAACACATTTCTTCTCATTACAGTCTTTCTTCCTCTGAAGAATCTTCTATTTTGAATAGTAAGGGCTTCTAGTAATACTGATTTTTGAAACTATTGTTTACTGAAACCCCAAAGCTCTAAGACAAATCATCTCTCAACACACCCATTAGAAAATGGTGAAACAGGACAACCAAGATTTGTAAAACTTAGGCGTTAAAAAACAGAAGTAGTCGTTAAGCAATAGCAAATAACAAGTCCTGCTGAATAAGGATAATAATGACATCCAGCTCAGACATTTACTTGTTTGGTGATTCCAGAAGCTGCCCTCTGGCAGCTAATTACCCTGTATGAATTCATCTGTCGTGGGTAATAAACAACCTAGATTTCTTGGAGAATACACAACTTCCACACACTTCCTCACGCTAGTGTAGATCTAGTGGCCTAGGATTTGTTTTAAGGATCAAATTACAAGCGGTTGCCAGGTAGGCTTGCGGTGTCTTTAACAATAGGTTTCCTTAAAAAACTTAGTTAGCTTCCTGTCAACTGCATGTGCAGGCAGACAGGGCCAAAGAGTCTATGTGGACAGTCTTTAAATGGGAAGATTCCCTCTCTTTACTTTTGACATTAGTGATCCATCCTTTCCTAGTCCTTCAATGCCCACTGCTTTGAGACAATTTGAAATAATAACTTCTCGTGGTGAGACACCCTTGAACCTAGAATTTGCCAATGGGTCTGAACAAGGTATCTCACAGAGAACTCCTAAGGAATGGGATAAAATCACAGGGCACTGCTAGCTAAGGCTACTACTTTGAAGTCACTGTTTCTAGGTGCTTCTTTGTGGAGTAAGAAGCAGTTGTCTTCATCAGCCTTTCAAAACTCCAGATCTTGGGGCTTTTCTCCACCTTAGGTTGTAGCCACCGTCAGAGAACACCCACCTCCTCTAGAAAAGCAGTATTGGCTAATCTTAGTACTTGGTGCACAACAAAAGATACCTCACCTCTACTCAACTGCAAGCCCCACCCCCAAATCCAATTCCACATTTCAGATTTACCCTATTTTCACTAGGTTTTTTTTTCTTTTCTTTTTCCTTCCTTCTTTCTTTCTTTTTAAATTACAAACTGTAAAATCCATTCATGCTGGTTTAAGCCGATTTAAGAGTTATTTATTAAGATTCGTTGGGAGATCTGGATAAAAAGAAACTCAAGACTCAACTCTGAGGAACTCAGCTCAGAATCTCACACAGAAGTGACCTGATGGGCCTGCTGCTGCCACCATCACTTACTGAATGCAGTGTTCAGAACCCAATCTGTTCCCTCCTGTTGCTGACTTCCAAGTCAGAGTTTCATATGGGTATGTTTAATTGATGGATCGTAGGTCACATGACTACTCTCTGGCTGCAAGGGATGCTGGGAAATTCTTACCTGGGTGGTAAGACTCACAGTGTAGGAAACTAGAAACATGTCTACATTTGCAGGGACATAATGGAATCGCAGATATCTGTTAAAGAGAATTTCTTTTTTTAATGAAAATTTTTTTCATAAGAGCCCCAGAAAGATTCAGGAAGGCAGGGCCAAGGTGCTAAACTGAAAACAAGGAGCTGAAGTTGAATTCTGCTTGGTAAGTGTGGAAACAATCTGCTATCAAAACCTGAAGTGATACTTTCAGGTCTTTTTAGCTCTACTTCTGCCACAGGCATTCTAGGAAACTCTGCTCCAATTCCAGGCATCTTGGTTGTGGGCTGGGGAAGGGGGATGGAGTAGGTTGTATTGATCATCAGCTTCCATTCTCAGAACACACAGGGATGGTATTCTCATTCTCTTCTTCCAGGAGTTTATCCTCCGCCTGTCCTGTTATTCATCCCACAGCACCCGATGAGGCTCCCAAGACTGCCCCCACACAAGTCCGTTTCCGGTTTAAGAAATGAGCGAAATGATGTCTGAGTTATATTTAGTTTTGTTTCCACCGCAGGTAAGCTAGACATCTTAGAAAGGCGGAGCCAAATTAGCAAGCACAATATCTAATATCTGAAATAATCATGCTTTTATTCCTAACTAAAGTTCAGAATTTGTTGGTAGGGAAAAGATGGCTTTCCCAGGCTGCAAGTGTCCACGAGCCTGATGCCGTCTGCCATCTGCTGGTTGGAAGCTGTATAGCTCCAGAGTAACTCCCACTGCCGGGAGGAAACAAAGGGAACCCTCACTCTTTCAGAGGGGGAGGCTCCAATAGGTCCTCTGCTACAGTTTTTAGACATGAGCAAGTCCAGACCACTACCTTAAGAGGAATGAGGAAAATGAGGACTATCCCACTTTGGCACGTATCTCAAAATTGTCATCATTCACTTAAAGTTCATAACCACAACGACATTCCTACTTATTTTCTCAGGTGCTGTAAAGTTTTGACATGGGAATAAAATATCACTTCTAGAAACATAAATTAGACTTATTCAGAGTGCCCTGTTTTTTATACCAACATTTCTCTCGAAGCACATGGCATCTTCTTAAGGAATCATGTCTCAGATCCTACACCAGGCTAGGTGTTGCAAGACTGCATCCTACCCAGTGATTTCCCTTGCATTCCAATCTTTGTACACTGCTGTGGCTTTTTCAGTGGCTGACAGATAGCAGAAGAGTGCAATCTTCAAAAGGTGCAATCTAGGGGCTCCTGGGTGGCTCAGTGGGTTAAGCTGCTGCCTTCGGCTCAGGTCATGATCTCAGGGTCCTGGGATTGAGTCCCGCATCGGGCTCTCTACTTAGCAGAGAGCCTGCTTCACTTCCTCTCTCTCTGACTGCCTCTCTTGTGATTTCTCTCTGTCAAATAAATAAAATATTAAAAAAATTTTTTAAAAAAGGAGCAATCTACACCTTTTAAAATAGAAAATATTACCAAACAGTCTTAATTAATGGATGCCAAGTCTACATTTTTCTCTGTTCCTTGTATGAAATCACCTTTGATCAGAGGTAGATACTTTGAACAAAGCAGTTCTGGCCAGTCTCAATGGTGTAAGATCCCTGGAAAGACCTCATGTGGCAGCAACGGGTTTACTCTCAAGGTTTGCTGCCAACATTTTATAAACCCATACACAAACAGAAGTTTTTCTCACAGGGCACACATTTATATTTGATCCAATAATCCAGTAAAATGAGTGGTGGAAAAATAACAGATATTCTTATATATTAAAAAATATATAATATATATATTTTATATATATATTATATATAATATATATATATATATAACATATATGTGGCAGCTTACAGGGCACCTGGGTGGCTCAGTAGGTTGGGCATCTGACTCGATTTTGGTTCAGGTCCTGTTCACAGGGTCATGAGACTGAATCTTACAAAGGGTTCTACGCTCAGTGGGGCATCTGTTTCTCTCCCTCTCTCCCCTACCCTGCCACCACCCCACCCCCCCCACACACAAAAACTCTCTCTGTGTCTCTCTCTCTCTAAAATAAATAGAATAAAAGTTTATCTATATACTTAAGTCTGATCACTGTTTGTGAGTCATACCACCAAAATACACTATCAATGCCGAACAGAAAAGAGAATGGTAAAAATAGTGTTTGCATAGAGCCTATGGTCAACCTATGTATAAAAACTTAGAATTCCAGAAGCCAAGACATCAGCCCATAAGTGGAAAAAATTTTGGAGTCTTGCTCAATCAAGTCACACTCACTGGCTTGTATAAAACTAAAATTTCCAGTGGATTCTTTCCTTTACAATTTGTACGGTGAATACAATGAGCTGTGAATTGATAAAGCAATCGGCTTGGCATATGCCCTGACCATAGGACATACATGTCTGGAAAACATCACAAGAAGTTTCAATAGTTGGGGAAGAGGGGGCAGTGGAGGGCAGGCGGTGGCATGTTTTCCAATCCTGAATAGACCACTGAAAGAGGCTTCAACGGGCAGCATCCTTGTTCCACTCTCAATATATGGTCACTGTAAAGGCCAGAATGCCGATTCCAAATTTTTTTTTTAAAGATTTTATTTATTTATTTGACAGAGAGAGAGATCACAAGTAGGCAGAGAGGCAGGCAGAGAGAGAGGAGGAAGCAGGATCCCTGCGGAGCAGAGAGCCCAATGCGGGGCTCGATCCCAGGACCCTGAGATCATGACCTGAGCTGAAGGCAGCGGCTTAATCCACTGAGCCACCCAGGCGCCCCGATTCCAAATTTTTGGGTCACTTTTGACGTTGAAGTCTCTGGCTACAGAGAGAAATGGGTAGGCAGGGATGAAGGGGTATTGAGATCTAGTCTGGATATTCTGAAATATCCAGACCCAGTGTGGCCATCAGCTAGCAGAGAGCCTTTCATAACAAGCTCATCTACCCTTCCAAGATTCAGTTTTCTCATCTTCCAATTCCTATTCTTACTCCTTCCTTAATTCCCCCTGCCTGCTCCCTGCATGTTTTCAGACTGGGTGAGGTGATGGGGAGAAGCGGAAGGTTCTGTGACTCCCTCCTCAAGGTGCTAGAGTAGTAGGCTCAAGTCCAGTGGAGCAATTTTTTAGACACACATGCCTGGCCCTCCCCATCCCTGAATTCTGCCTGGCCCATTAACTGTCCCCTCCTTTGTAGTTGTTTTCCTTTCTCTCTTCCTTGTATTTTTTCCTGTCCTTCTCTGTCTACATCAATAGCCTCCTTTTCTGTTATCTAACTAATCCTCCCAATTCTTTTTCACTTCATTGGCCTAAGATGCAAAGTTCCCATGGCTATGTGTTATGTCTTTTTAAAATATCGTGCACTTGGGTAATTGGACTTACTGCAGAAATTTGAGATAATACAGAAAAGCACATAATAATGAGGATAATGATGATAGCCATGGTTTTATGGAACACCTGGCTCTTTGCCAGGCAGCATGGAAGGCATTTCACAGGTATTCATTAATTTAATACTGTGTGAGATAGGAGATAGGTACTGTTATCATCTTCATCTTGCAGTCATGGAAACTGAGGCCAGAGAAGTTAAATAACATAAAAGAGAAAGTTAAAAATTCCCCCCAAAATCATGCTGAGAATAACTATAACCAACATGAAATCCTTATTTCTGAATAAATGGAAGGCCCCTGGCTTGGTGCACACATTTCTTCTGAAAAACAATTTTGCCACAATTCGCAATTCGATGCTGCCCTGGGGCCCACTGTGGATTTAAGGACCTTTCCTAATAAAGCATTTGAGGTGTGGACTTTTGTCACGGAATGTACAGGGGAGGGACATCTGGCCGGTGGAAGGAATGAGTAGCTTGAAATCCACTGCCATCCTCTATCCTTACTCCCACGTCTGGTCATTCCAAAGACAAAAATCCAAACGAGAGCTCAAGGTCTTACCAGCTTTGGCAATGAGGGTATTAAAAATAGCAATCAAAAAGTGTCCACTATGTCCACCCTGAGAGCAATCGCTTCAATGACAGACAGGTGTCCCAGAAAAGCAAGTGTCCTCTTACTTCCATTAGTGATGGTAGCCACTCTAAAATGCATACGTACACTATGTGTGTTTGATGACATGGCGACGTGCTCCCGATATAACAGAGGAGAGAAGAGAGCCACTGAACAGAATGTGTGTGTGTGTGCGTGTGTGTGCTCACGTGTGCTATGATGGCAAACATTGTTAAATAAAGGGGGGAGACCCATATGCATTGAAAAAGTACTGGAAAATTTTTTTAAAAACAGAAAAATTCGTGATTTTGCCTAAAGAAAGGTGATAAGGGATTGTTCTTGCTTTTTTTTTCTTTTCTCTTCTTTTCTTTCCACAAAGAACATGTGTTACTTGTATGCTCAAAAAAGGAGTTACTAGTGTTATCTTAAAAAAAAAATAAAGCTGTACAAGTTGATTAACAGTTGAGTTCAGTAGATTGTATTCAGGTGACGTTCAGAGTTCCTGTTTGTAAAAGGGAAGAAAACTAATATTTACTGGCTAAGCGTTTTCTCCTACTTACCTTATGCCAACTTTGTAAGGTTTGTGAGGTCAGTATTCTGTTCCTGCGGGGATGTTAAGTAATATTGACCAAGGTCAGGCACTGGAAAAGGGCAGAATAGCCAATTCCTGCTGACTCCCAAACTCAGATTCTGTTCTCCAAGCCAAGGGTGTTCCACTATTTTATCTTCTAACATGAGCATAATAACCTCCTTTCCTCTATGGTTCTTTGAAGCAATGATGGAGAGAGAGTGAGGATGGGGAGTGGGGCAGGGGGTTACCTCTCAGAACTGGCCGAAGGCTCCCAGGTGATTAGGACCTGCTGTACTCTCCTCCATCCCCCAAAGATGTGGTGGTCTCAGGGTGCACATCCAGGCAGGAGTGTGATTTCCAAGACAGTGAGAGAGAGAAGGGCTGTCTGTAAAATATTTCTCCAGAGATATCCTCTAGCTTAAGGTTCTTTGTGCCTTTGGATAAAATGCACTGGCTGGTATAAAACCAAATTATCCAATGGGTTTCTTTCTCTAGCCTAAAAATGCCTTCAACCCCATCACGCCTAACAAAAAAAAAAAAATACGTTTGTCAACTTCTCTCCCAAGTAGACAAGAGGATGACTATGAACACTCCAAGGAAGACAGATACATGGAAGGCAAGGAGGGCACTGAAAAGCCACTAGAATCTACATGCTCTTCTTCATAGTCCTGCCAATGGCTGGCCTTGATTATAATATTTAGGTTTCTGTGTTTATATCCTGTCAAGGGAAAGCAGAATATCACATTCTATCAAGTCACTTGAAAAGAACCACTGATTTACAACTCCCAGGCACTAACAGAGTGTTTGATTTAAAGGAGTGTATCTATGTAACTGAAATAAACACACCACACTCCAGAAAGCCTGTAGATAGCTTTTCTCTGAGTAAATGGCAAAGAAGAACTACGACTTGTTTATATTCCTTCCCTTCCCTAAGGGTTATCAGGGCCTTTTTCATCACCTTGGAGGGAAAACAAATGATCAAAAGATGGATGACCCCTCGTCTCTTCCATATCTCCTTCCCGGTATGTCAAAAGGCTTTCCAGCAAGGCAGGGCAAGCTAATTATTTTCTTCTAATCAATCAGCTATTTTAATGATGTGTGACAGTCCTGATCTATCAGTGCCATTAAGATAATGTCTGCTCTGTTGGACTACAGCTAGTTTACAGATAGTTCACTAGCCAGTCTGGACCCCCTAAAAATCCAAACTCATCTTCCCCCTCCAGAGGGAAAATCAGACCTGGAATCACTGTCTAGGTGGAACTGACTTGAGGAAATACTGACATGGAAGTCTGCCCCCAAAGGCCCACCACAGAACCTGGAATTTCCACTTGTTCCTTTGAGGGTTTTTAAAAATTAATTAATTAATTAATTAATTAATGGTATTCAAGAGAAGTCACTGTTAAAATATTGGGGGGAAAAAGAGAAAATCCAAATATCATCTATTTCCACAGTACCTCAGAAATCATTGTCAGAACAGCTGCCTTTAACGAGTGAAAAGACACAAAAGAAAGATCTGGAATATAGTCTAGGTGTCCCAGTTCTGCTGTTGTGGGAGGTCGGGGAGGAGGAAATCAGTGGGAGAAGTTGAGGACCCGTGAGGAAGAAGTGGGAGACACGTTAAGAGAAAGCGGGAAATCTTGACAGGAACACGGATCTAAGCTACTGCACATAAGCTCAGCTTGGCTCACCAGGTTCCCAGGAGCCTGCCCTTCGGCTCCCCTGTATGCTAAGCCGAGAGTGACTCTTCATTTTCTCGGGCCTGCGTTCACTGCTAAGGGCTCTGCAGAAGTCTAATGGCGGCCACCAGAGAAAAGAGAATGGAGGGAGTGAGCGTGGCCATGCCAAGGCCTTGGCCTTCCTGACAGCCTTGCGCCAGTGCAGGCCACTTCTTCTTCTCCTCACTTTCTCTTCGGCTTTGATACCTCTAGCAGTCTCAGGAAATCAGATGGGAACTGGCTGGTCTCAGTCTCGCCAGCTGACAGTGGCCCCGACCAGATGTTTCGCCGGAAGCCTTCACACCCCTCTCCCCATTAGGCCGTAATGGCACCCGGGCTGCAGGGGGAGGGGCGCTGGGCTGCTGGGCCACAGCTGGCAAGCAGCTTTTGTTCTGGATGACTTCAGCTTGAAAATCTGCCTTAAGAATGTACTCCTCTCAAAGGAAGGGAAAACTCTATCAAGGCATGGACACAGGCTGCTTTCACCTCAGAACCGGCCTGGTGTGGGGGGAGGGGTCCCAGCCTCGCTGCTCATAGACCGCTCTTTGTTACCGCGGAGGAAGGACTGGGGCACGACCACCAACCCTGTCACTTGGCCAAATTCACCAGGAGTGACCAGCTTTCCCTGCGTCCTGTCTTGGTCTGTGGTACGTGTCAAAATCTGTAGGCTCCCACCAAGTGAGCCTCATGTATAGGCCGTGTCTTGACTACACTGGAGCTGGAGAGGTAAAGAGGGGTAAGTCCGCCTCCTGTCCTCAGAGAGCTCCCCATGACGGGATGGGGGTACAGATATAAGAACACATGATTACAGGAGGTGTCATGGATGCTCATAGGGATCTATACGTTTAGTGTGGAGACACAAAAGGGAGATAAAAGAATGCTTCACAGAAGAAGGAAGTGTGGAGTGAGTCTCACAGCAGTAGGAGTAGAAGTTTGGAGATCAGGCAGGGACGGGCAGTCCAGACAGAAGGAACTGCGAAGACATGGAGGCCAGGGGAAATAGTGACCTATCCATCTGCCTGTGCTTTCTGTAAGAATTAAGGGGGAAGAAATTCAAACTTTTATTTGCTCCCTTGATAAATATTTCTTGGACACCATCTTATGTTTAAAGCACTAGGGTACGGTGAGTAAACCTAAATGAGTTTGGCCTTCCTGGAGCTTACAGTGTAGTTGTGGAGATGGACAATAAACAAATAAATAAGTACAGAAATTATAAACTAGGGCAGCTGCTTTGAAGGAAGTAGAGTAGCCCCCCCCACCCCCATGCCCATCCACAGTTCACTTTCTGCGCTTGTAGTTATATGCTCAACTGTGGTCCAGACGCAGGTGATCTTTTTTTTTTTTTTTTTAAAGATTTTATTTATTTATTTGGGAGAGAGAGCACAAGTGGGGGGGGGTAGGGGGGAGCAGACTCTCCCTGAGCAGGAAGCTTAATGTAGGCTCCATCCCAGGGGCTCCATCCCAAGACCCTGGGATCATAATCTGAGCCGAAGACAGATGCTTAACTGACTGAGCCACCCAGGTGTCCCCAGACGATCTTCCTTTTGGAAGATTGTCAAGTCACTAATAGCTTAATGCTACATCACAATGTCTGCATCATTCACCTCACTCCATCTCATCACATGGGCATTTAATCATCTCACATCATCCCAAGAAGGGTGAGTACAGAACAATAAGGTATTTTTAGAGAAACTGCATTCACATAGCTTTTATTACAGTGTATTATTTTAATTCTTTTCTTTTTTAATTGGTTATTGTTGTTAGTCTCTTACCGTGCCTAATTTTAAATTAAACTTTATCATACATATGTATGTATAGGAAAAATATAGTCCACCTAAGGTTCACTCCTCTCCGCAGTTTCACGTATCCAGTGGAGAGTTTGCAACAGATAAGGGAGGACTACTGTAATCAGAGTTCTATAATAGAGAAAAAGAAAGCAGGGGAGGGTTTGCCCTAGACAGGATACTAGGGAGGCTTCTTGGAGCTGAGGGGGATAATCAGCCAGGAAAGAGCCTTTCAGGTTGAGGAAACAGCCTATGCAAAGGTCCTGAGGCAGAAAGAGATTTGGAAAATTGAGAGAATCAGAAAAGTATGGATGGTGGCTAAGGAGACAGGAAAAAGGTAGGAGATACCTTTGATGAATTCTTTCAGGCTAGATCATGCAGGTCGTATAGTTCAAATCAATGGGTTTGGGGCCTTTTTAAAGCACAAGTAGAAAACACAGAATAGTTCTAAGCAAAAGAGAGACATAATTTGAATTTAGCAAGGGGAAAAAATGACTTTTGGGTGAAGAATATACTGAAGGAAGTCAAGAATAGAAATTGGAGCTTAAGGGGTGCCTGGGTGGCTCAGTGGGTTAAAATAAAATTAAAAAAAAAAGAAAGAAATTGGAGCTTAGTAAAGAGGCCTGTGCCCATAGCCCAGTAGGAGCTGATGGTGGCTTGGTCAACAGTGGTAGCAGTGGATATGGGAGAAACACATGGATTTATAATATTAATTTGTCATCCTTGTTCTCCTTCCTGTCTCACAGTATTTTCTCTCTCTTGGATGTCATAATTTAAGCTCCTCCAAGAATAATACACCATTTGCCTATATCCTTTCACTGTTACAAATACTTGAAATGTGTCCTTGGCCTAGGAAAAAAAAAAAAAAAAAAGGAGGAGCCACAGAGAGCTGAGGTGTAGACTCCGTCCCAATGACCTCTCATCAAAAGAGATTCTTGAGGCTTATCTGGCCTTCTTTGTCCATCTGTCTCTCTGTCCAACTCTGTCTAGGTGTCCACTTCAGGCTGACTTTAGAGAACTGGGCATGGAGAAGAGCAGCTGAAGCCAATCTCCAGTGTCCCAAACACACAGTAGTCATTAAAAGCCCTTCCCTCCATAGTCTTTTCTTCCTTCCTGGGGCCTGGGTAGAAGACACTCACAAATATTTCTTCAGTGAGCACTCTTGGCACATTTCTGGTCTATGTTACGTTGTCTTGTCTTCCATCTTTGACCTTGAGGTCTGGCAGATTATCCATTTACTGGTGCTCCAGATGTCCAAGGACATGTATACAGAAGAGGATCAGAAATCCTCAGATTAGTTATAATTTATAACCTGCCTGCCTCTCAAGATTTTTGACAGAAGTTTCAGTCATCATCAGGATCCTAATACAATCTTCAGAAAGGCTCCACACAACTTTCTCTTTCGAGAAGTATGAAGATTTATGTCATATTCTCTTTTACCAAACTTCATCGATTCTTCAAGTATGCTTTGCAGTGACTAGAAGATGATTATACCAATGTGCGTGTATGTAGCCTCCACTATGTGACACACTAGAATTTATAAATCACTTCCCCATACGTTTTCTTCTTTCACTACAACCCCATTTTACAGGTAGAAGAGAGCCTCAGAGAGGTAAGGTTATATAGTTCGAGGCATAAAATTTAAAAGTTCTAAGAAGTAGAGACAGCATCTGCATTTTTCTCCATTATATCTCTAAGGCCTGGCATAGTGCCTAGCACATAGTAAATACTTGATAAACATTTGATGAATTAATTAATTAATTACTTAATTAATGATGCCTTCACAGAGTTGGGATTAAAATCCTAAATTCTAATCTATTCATCATGTATTGACTCACTCCGATAAAACAGTGGGACTATCTACAGAAATTAGAACAAATGAAACCACTTACTCAACTCAGCCTTGTAGCTTAGAAACGTTTTGGTATAATGGCACGTAGGTGGCTCAGTCAGTTAAGCATCTGACTCTTGATTTTGGCTCAGGTCAAGATCTCAGGGTTGTGATATCAAACCCCTGTGTTGGGCTCCGTGCTGGGCATGGAGCCAGCTTAAGATTTTCTCTCTCCTTCTGCCCCCACCCCTACTCTCTCTCTCTCTCTCCAAAAAAAAAAAAAAAAAAAAAAAAAATCTTTTATGTAACAGATATCAAAGCTGTGCCATGTTTTAGCGACTCTATGCAATTGGTGTATTGCAGACTGAATGAGGCCATACAGAGAGGAATTCTCAGACCAAGGGTTTCTTTGGCTCCATGGCCCTTTGGGCTGCTAAACACCACTCCCCACACTCCAGCTCCCAAAACGTGCATGTGTTCACACATACAGTTTGCACACCATTTTGTGGAGCACACAATCAAACTCCCTACCCAAGTTCAAGATGGTCTTTGGGGACCTTTTTGCCAAAATGGGCGTTCAATGTACAGTAAATACCTCTGATAAACTACATACCTCCAAAGTGTAGCTGGCTCCTGCTGGGCTTCCAGGAGTAAGACAGGAAGGAGGGAGAGACTGAGCTGCTGACAAGTGGTGCTTTTTGTTGCATCTACAAGGGGACAGCAAGTCAGCTCACAAGGATTTCCAAGTGACCTGGAAAGCTAAAGGATAGCAAAAGTTGGTGAAATGATTCTTTCAGACCCTCCTACTCAAGAAACCTCAGAGCAGCCTACTGTGTAGCTGACTAGTTTTTCATTTATTTCTGAGGAACGAGAGAAGGGCGATTGTACATGTAAATCCTTGCTGATCCTTGGCGAGGAGCTGAATAGTCCTGACACACTGCATCAAGTCTTGGTTATTTGTGTAAATACGATCTACTTAGTGATTGATTTATCCTCAGAGAGGTTTGAAACCCAGGCCATCTTTTTGCCCCTTTCCCCCACTAATATTTTTGGTAAACACAAATAGAGTGGTTTTATAAACACTCTTTTAATAAACCCCAGAAATTGAGCCAAAACTAGCATCCACAATCCCACTTTCGGGAACAGGCCCCCTTCCCTCAGATCATTATTCCTTGTGAAAATACCACATTCAGTTAAACAGACTTGCTGGTGTGGTCAAATAAAATGGTAAAACGCAAAATAAAAAACCTTTTGTATGGAGGAATGAATGAAGTAAAATAATTCTCCTGCCAGCTCAAATACATCTAAACATTGCTGGAGTTCCATGACCTTCAAAATAAAGATGAATTTGTGAAGATTAGCAGTGACAGCCATGGGAAGTAGAGAAGGATAGCAGAGCCCAGCCGAGCTTTTAATGAGGAAAAAAGAATTCAACCATTGAGAAGTCAGGGGCCCCAAATCCTGTATATGGCAACTGAATATAATGTAAGCTTCCCATATCCTGCTTGCTACCACTGTGCCCTCACTTTCAAAAGGCCAAATTTTTCCAACAGAATGAAAATCTTATACTATCCATATACAGTATATATTTTTTAAAATAGCAAAGAAAATATACAAAGAAAACATATGCATAATGTGACAAAAAAGATATATTTGACAAAGTAATATATAATAAAAATGTTACTATATACCTATATGTATAATGTATTACAAAAATTTTTAATACTTAGGCAAGCTTGAAAGCAAGAAATAATGATGGTATTTAATGCTTGCCATGTGCCAGCCATGGTTCTCGGTATTTCACATGTATTTACTCATTGTTTTTCGCAACTCCATGGGTATACAATGATTATCCCCATTTCACAGTTGAGGAAGTTGAGGCACAGAGCGGTTAAGTAACTTGCCCAAGGTTATACAGCTAGTTAAGTGGCAGAGCTCTTTTAATTCCGAGTTGTTAGAATCTAGACTGTGCTTTCAATCACTACTCTAAAAGAGAGCCTGAGGTCATGTTGAAGATGGAATTCCCTATGGGCCTGTTGGAGCTGGAATCCAGGGGCTGGGGTAGGACAGGTATTGAAAGCACATACCCCACGTATAATGTAAAGCTGAACCCCAGATCTTGCCTAAAGCCAGACCCTGGGACATTCTGTTTTGATGTAGCACCAGGAAAATTCTGTCCATGGGTTAGGGATGTGCACAGAAGAGGGGAAAGTCATTTGTAAACAACAGAAACCCAGAAGCCATTCTATCCAGGAGTGGGTTCTGAATTCCTGCTACCTGCATCACATGGAGATGAGAAATTAACAGGAAAACTATTCCACAAGCACACTGTTGACCTTCCCCAAAGAGATGCCTCACATGGAAAGCAAGTCTTTCTGAAGATGAGCTCAGAAGCACAAAAGAAACTCTCAGGAAAGACAGTGAGCAAATATACAACAATAGGGACAACTATGCAGTCTGAAAGAGGTTTTAATTAGCATTTTTGAATACTCAAGACAAAAAGGGAGAAATGGGCAAAAAGAAACATATTGGAGAAATAATGGGAGAATTTTTAAAAAGAGCACATATAAATTCTAGTTATGAAAAGTATCATCATTAAGAAATTTTGAAGACTTGATATAAGAGTAAAACAGCAAAGTAGAGCTGAGGAGAAAATTATTAAATTAGAGATGTGAGGAGATCATTCAGAATGTAGTTCAAAGAGATAAAGAGCTGAGGTACATAAGAGGGAAGGAAAAAGATGTGGAGGTAGAATGAGAAGTTTGACATGTGGAAGAGAGGTATTTCCTGAGAAGACAAGGGTAAAAATGTTTTCAGACATAAAGAAAATTCTGAATTTTCCTCACATTGACAGGAGGAAATCCCCATATTGAAAAAAGAACATGGAATCCAAATATCATAATTAAATAAAAATTCATACCAAAACACATATTGCTAGAACTGCTTTACATAAAAAATAAAAAGACCCCAGAGAGAAAAGACATATTACCTTAAAAAGAATGATAATCAAATTAAGAGCTGACTTCCCATCACTTGTAATGGTTTCCAGAAGATAATGGAATAATAGCTAAGTGCCAATGGGACACCATCATTAATTTAGGGTTTTATAACCTGCTAAGGTACTACTTTTAAATTATAGCAAAATAAAGGTCTTTTCAGATTTCCAAAAACCAAGAGGTTTTACTAGTCAGACCATCATGGAAAGAATTACCAAAGGATATACATCAGCAAGAACAAACTTTAATGCAGAGCAAAGAGTGAGATGTAAGAAGCAGCCCGAATAGAGATGTAAGGAAAACATTAGGAAATTTACATAAACATTGACAGTGGAAATACAGCACTCTGACCGGTAACAATACAGAAGAGAAGGAGTCATTTTGGAATGAGGAGTTCTGAGGCACTTGCCTAATTCAGGAGAGGAAAAAAAGACATTGGTAAAGTGCACACTATGAAAAGTATGTCATAAATTAACAGTATAAAATACACTAATCAAATGGGTGGCAGTTTCTATTTTCTAGGCTGTTAACCAATCATTCCCAAATTCCTTGAGATTTTTTTTTTTTTAACACAGCTTTGCAGCCCTCTTGATTATTCTGGTTCAGTGTATCCAGAGGGAGCCTTCACTCCTGCGTTTTTAATACACTCCTGTGTATTATACCCTTAGCTAATTTTCCTGGAGGTATAATAGCTGTTACTGACTAGCTCAGTAGAACTTTTCCTCCAGGTTCTTTCTCCTTGGGTCTCCAAGATGGAGAGACAAAGAGGGAGCTGGAACCCTTTAAAAAACCCAGTGTGCCATAAAAAAATATTGGTGGGCTAGTGTCCTGAAATTATAACGGGTCAAGTCTCTCTTTATTCTCTCTGGTATGTAATGTTTTCCCAGGTGGATTGGCTTGAGGAGGTAATTTAGTAGATCCTGATGACTAGAAACAAATGATTTGGAAGTGATGATCAGACTGTGTACCAGTAAGAATTAAATATTCAGGCATGATGAGCATATGCATCAGAACATGGGTTTTGTGACGATGTAACAGTCGTCAGCATTCTGTACGCAAGCGCAGGGAGGTTACATGTTGAAGGGATGAGCGGTACCGCTAGTGAGAAAGTGCTCTTTAAAATTACATAAACGTTATCAACTCCTTCTTTAGCCTGCGTGAAATGCATGAAAGCCCCATGAAAATACAGTGGGCGGCAACAAAAATAAGATGTCACTTACCAGATCCTTGAGTCCAGGTCCCATGGTCTAGTCCCAAAGAATATTTATCAGTGGGACCCAGTTCCCCAAAGTCAGCAATAGATGCCCTGCCCTGTGTATAAAAACCCGAAGTCTATAGAAATGCAAATTTACCTCTCCTTCTAACATCTGTTCTATGGAATTTACAAGATAAAAAAAAAAAAAGCCATGTGATGTATTATGTTAAAGCCCTCCCTTTTTTGTTTGAAAGCCCCAGGGTGGGGCACCTGGTGGCTTAGTGGGTTAAGACTCTGCCTTCTGCTCAGGTCATGATCTCCGGGTCCTGGGATTGAGCACCATCAGGCATTAGGCTTTCTGCTCTGCAGGGAGTCTGCTTCCCCCACCCTCCCACCCCTCTGCCTGCTTCTCTGCCAACCTGTGATCTCTCTATCAAAGAAATAAAATCTTTTATAAAAATAAAATAAAATGAAAGCCTTAGAATATGGGAACAGTTAGAAGTTTGGAATCATGAGCTCTGCCTATAAAGTTGAACATATGGAGGGTTGAGTTGGAGGAGAATTATCCTTTGGTTCTTCCCATTAACAGCAACTTTTTTTTTTTTTTTTTAAGATTTTACTTACTTATTTGAGAGAGAGAGAGGGAGGGAGGGGGCGAACACGAATGGGGGTGCAGGGCAGATGGAGAGGGAGAAGCAGACTCCCTCTGAGCAGGGAGCCCAAAACAGACTTGATCCCAGGGCCCCGGGGTCATGACCTGAGCTGAAGGCAGCCGCTTCACCCACTGAGCCCCGCAGGCACCCCTCACAGTAACCCTTTTACAAGCGAGATCTGGTGGGCCCAGTCACAGTGTATTGTCTTAGTCATCTGAGCCTGTTCTCTCTGTTAGACTATGAATGCCTCAAGAGCGCAGGTTCGGTCTTACTCATTGGGGAATGTCCTGGTCTAGCCTTGCACCTTACACACAGTGAATACCCGGTATGTTTTTAGTTTTCAGTGAGTGAGAGAATGAATAAATGAAGTCTCCGAGGTCCATGTGCTTGCTCTCGTCTCAGAAGAACATCTCCTCCCTTTCCAATGACACTGCCCCATGTAACCTGGGCTAGTTCACCACTTGGTTCGTACTTTCCAATATGGTAGCAACATGTGGATATTTACATTTAAGTGAATTAAAATTGAAGAAAATTTCCATTCCTCAGTCCCACTAGCCGCAATTTTAAGTGCTCTGTAGTTACATATGGCTAATGGCTATGGTCTTAGCACAGCCACAGAGTATTTCCAAGATTATAGAAAGTTCTATTGGACAGGGCTAGTATAGATGCAGGCTGGGACCCCTGGAGCTCTAGGCCCATCTCTGACTTTACCGGTTATTAATGCTGTGCATGCTTTTCCTTCTGCCTAAAGAACGCCTCCTCGTGGAGTAGTCTAGTTAACTCCTTCTTCCCTTCTGGGTCCCAGTTCACCGAATATCCCCAGCTGGGTCACAGCCTCTCATAGTACTTCATACACTTCCTTGTCAAGGTTGACATTTTATATATTTTTATGTGGTTGCTTGATTCATACCTCTCTTAACAAGCTGGCAGCCTCGGGAGGACAGGGACACATCTGGCTTTGTTCCATGCTCTACCCTCAGTGACCAGCAAATGAGTGACACGTGGTGAACCTGCAGAATTTGGTGAACAAACACAATGAATGACCCATCAGTTTCAATGTCTGTGCCATTGCCATTGCAAGTGGTTGGTCCTCCATTAGACTGATATCCAGCTGTGACTCACGGGTAAGGCTGTGTCTGCTGTTCATGGCGGCCATCCATCCCTTTGATTGCTAACGGTGTTTCTTCTGCTTCATTGTTGCCCGTGCCAGATATTTTCAACATCGCCCCTGTGATTTGTCAGCACAGTGAAGACCCTCAAGGTGGATAGACTGCTCAGCCCAATGAAGCATTCACAAAGCAGGAGAAGAACACAACCTTTCATTTAGGTTTTGAGACAGCGACTATTAACAGGCCACTCCTCAAACTCTCCATCGGCTCAGAAACCTGATACTGTCACTCTGGACAGTTTTCTGAACTGTCATCGTCCCCTAGAACCGCCCCCCCAACTCCAGAGTTCAGCATCCAGCCTATTAGAATTATAGATGGGAAGATAGAAAATATACATGTCAAGGCCTCCAAAGTCTAGCGACATTTCTCCCAAGGGCCTCAGAGGTTTGCAACTGTCCGGCTCCCCTGAGCATCCTCATCCCAGGCCTCCTGTGACAGTGGAAACTTGAGGAAGTGGGGGCAGTTCCAGCCCAGTGTCCCCCAAAGTGGTTTGGATCTGCACATCCCACAACCGTTGAGTACAGGCAGACCAAAACAGCAACAAAAAAGGCCGCCCACTCGGGCTCCTGTGAGCCTTCATGTCTGAGTTCATGCAGCTCTCACTCAGAAACGGAAGTGGAAAACCAAATAAAGTCAACTCCATGGAGGTCCTGGGGACTTAACACTCAGCAGCCGCACGAATACCAGAGCCATGCCTCATGGTTCATGTTCTTACAATAAATGCCTAAGAAAGTAATAAGGATTTGGCACTTAGTATAAAGCCCTGGCAAGGCAGCTCGAAGTTTTCTGCCTGTTGTAAAGTAGCCCGGGACATTTTTTCTCTCACTGAGCAATAGGCATCAGCAACGTTATCTATAGCAGCAAAGGAGTTACTCAGAAAGTTTTATTAAGTGATATCAAGGCTTCCTTTTTAATGTCTGTTTCCACTGTGGGAGAGGCTTTCGCAAGGACGCTAAGTTGTTCTTCCCGATGTGTCTATACCAGCCGCATATTAGAAGATGAAACACATACCTAGAGGATTAGCCCATCTCGAAATCACCTTTCCCAGAGTGATTCATTTTGGTAAAGAAGTGCTGAAAAGTTAAACAAGTACCCTCTTGATTTAATACTGTTCATATTTACAGAATAGATTCCATAAAGGACAGAAACAAGTTAAGGCGAAGATCATTCCTATAGAGCAAACATTTAGAGAATAATGAAAAGGGGGGGGGAGACCAAATGGTCCTTGAGGCCCTCACAAGTGTGCAGCTTCAAAGGAGAGGGACTTTTTCATGTAGAAGAATGAAATAAATGAACTTGCCTCTCTATGGTGGCTCAGCCCACTAGCAGCCCACCAACACATCCACCATAGTCAACTTTAAGATGGACACGTCTTTCACCAGCAAATCAATTGTATGATGACCTTTATTACAATAACAGTTTTCCAGATCAACATTCTCAAGCACCTTGAATCAGAGAGGAGATCCAAGGGAAGTAGGACATATTTGCAGGGCAATATCTGACCACGACAGGGGAGGGCCTGCCGTCTCCCCCCAGCCCCCAACTTCCTCGTGAGCGCTCTCACCTCTAGGCTTTGCACAGGTGGTTCCTTCTGCTTGGGACCCTCTTCACCCCCAACTCCTCACTGACCACGCCCGGCTCACTTCCTCTTATTCTTGAAGCCATCCCTTCTGCCAAGAAGCCCTCCCCTAGACTTGGCAAGATTAGGTGAGGTGCTGCTTCTCTGGTTCTTTCCATTAGCATGACCAACCAGCCCTGTTTGCCTGGAACCGAGGGGCTTCCTGGGATGTGGGACTTTTAGTGCTAAAATCAGAACAGTTCTAGATAAATCAGAGCAGTCCCCTGACCTCCCGTGCTCCCTGCACTCACTTTCCCCAGATGGAGTGTCTTCCATTGGAACTGCCCACCAGAGACTTTCAGTTCCCTGAGGTCAGGGATGGAGTCATTCATCTCTGTAGTCTCACCGCACAGCTAGCACCCGTCTAGCATGGGACAACCAAACAAAAACTGTCACTGGAATAGGTACTTTGTGCTGAATGAATCACTATTCAAGAATTCAACATTCTTTTATAAATGGTTCTCTCATTTCTGTTTCCTGCAGCCTCCTTCGTTCGTCCTTCCTGGAATCCAAGCATAGATCCTGAGATTTGCTAGGCTGGCTGCCCTACCAAGACCCGGAGCAGCTAATGTCTGCCTAGCATGAGGAGAGGCATACAGATTAGCATACCCTTATTTCCACTCCTGGCCACCAGGTCACCACGTACCATTAGTTCCTGCTGTGAAGAGACTGAGGCCTAGGAAACATGCTTTTGTGACTCTTGATTTCTTGGGCTATCATTAACCGAGAGTTTCCATGTCCAGCACTACGTGAGGTCCTTTCATATTCTTTCAGATTTAATGCTCAAAACATCCCTATGAGATATTTCTGCCACTATTTTCCCGACGAAGACCGTGAAGTCACCAGCTGAAAGTCCACAGCTGGTTATAGGAGACCTGGGGCTAGAGCCCAGACTGAAGGGTTGGCTCCAAAGCCTGTGCTTTAAGTCACCACAGTGTACAGAGACTTTCCAGAAAGGGCTTTGCAGTCAAGTTCACAGCATGGCGAACTGAGCGAGAGACACCCTGGGCTGTTAGGTCTATGCCCAATGTTCATCCTGAGCCTGGCTCCTTCTGACTGAAAGGAAGTCTGGTTCAGGTGAACCTGAATTTCAGGGAAGACTGGCCCCAGAGTTCTGTGAGAGCTGAAAGGATAGCGGATATAGCAGAAAGGCTTTCAAACTCTTTACATGATCAGTGAGAAGCCAGGATCAAGAGAGGGTTGTCCTCTTGCCCAAGGCAACACAACCAGACTGTGGCAACACTAGCCTGAGACCCTAATCTCTCCACTTCCTGTCCACATTGGCTCCCCACTTCCTTCCCCCATTTTTGTGTCTATTAAAAACACACAAGGCTCTCTTTACCACATTCCTTGGATTTTAAAGTGGCTGCTGCTGCTGACCACCCCCCCCCCACTCCCCGCTCAAGCCTACTACGTTTTTCTTTCCTTTTAACATCTGAGGAAGGTGTTATGGTTAACAGCGTTTGAATTCCTCAATGTCACTGTAACATGTAATAAATAACTTTTTACTATTTATGACCAAAATGCTTAGGGGCTGTAGAAGACGAAAGTCTCTTCTATTCTTCCTGATGCTGCTCTCACAGGTTTATTCTGGTCGTGGACCTTGGCTGGTGGGGGGCGGGGGTGAGGAGGAGGACTGCACCTCCCCTCCTCCCGCAGTCCCCTCAGTGTCCCAGGCCGGGGCTTCGTGATTGTGCATTATGCCGGAGTTGTGTGAGACTCTAAGATTTGTGTTCAGCTCAATCTTTGCGGTTCTGGAGAACGGCATGTTCTCAGAAACACCTATGGAGCTACCGAGAACCAGTTGAGTGGGAGAGTGGATGGAAGAGTCTGGAATAACCCTAGGATCCACACTAATAGGAGAATTCTGTCCCAGGATAAGGGCTGCAGAAAGCATGGCGCTTTCGAAGCTCAGTTTGGCAAACTAACCCTGGGGAGACTTTTCGGACTTTTTAAAACCGTGGCTAAAAAGTCCAGAGACTTTAAACCCTCCCCAGCCACCCCCACCGCGCTCCATACCCGCAACCCAGGAATTTTGCTTGCACTCAAAAGGCATCTTCCAGAAGGACCTATGAACCTAAAAACAAACGCTGTTTCATTTGCCGTTCATTAGGGGTGTATCTGGATTGATTTACTGCCCCCTTCCGACCCCCGGTCTTCGGAGCAGCATTCCTTCACGATTAAACGGAAAGGATTCACGCGCGACTTTCAGGGATAAGCGTAGAAGGCACAAGACCTCAAATTGCTCCATATCGGGTAACCCAAAGGAAACAATTCAGCATTGAAAGCGCCTGAGCCAGACAAGAGTTTGCAAGTGTTTTGACCCAGGCTTCCCAGAGAACTGTCCTAAGGGAGGAGGCCAGCGCAGACCACTATTATCCAGATTAGGGGCTTCTGAGTCCTTGCACGTTCAGGATACGCAGAGAACACCTAGCCTAGCCGCATACAATTGATCACAGAAATCGCAATCTCTTTTGATCCCCAGGACATCAGCTCTTTCTGGTAACTCAGTTGGGGGGAGGGGGTGTGCACAATGGGGAGAAAGAGAGTGAATGAGAGAAAGAAAGAGAAAACAAGGTAGGGCGAGGAGTGCACCAGAATCAATTTCTCCTGTCAGCTCAGCAGGCCCATGGATGTCAGAAAAGAAGAACACCCTCCACCCAGTAAAGTGCTCAGAGCCAGGCGACAACCATCGCCCCTTAGAAAGGAGATGGGCAGCCTCTCTGGTGAGTGGCACAAGTCTTGTGAGAGCAATTATGAGCAAAGACAACAGTCCTTTTTTGCTCTTCGTGGGTAAACAACAATTTGGGGACTTTAAGCCAAAGAGAATCGTCCAGAGTTTAATTTTATCTACTCCTGCGGCTCCCCTGTCTTTAACTGGCTTCCAGAAAAATTTCAAGGACTGGGGCCTTTGTGGTTGTGGGTTTAGTTATATACACTGATGCACCTGGAGCCTGGTGGGGGTTGGGGGGGGGAGAAGCAGAGTGCTTTCCCCAGCACCCTATGGACCAACGAGCCCCCAGGCTACCCATCCAGACTGGGAGGCCACAGGAGGAAAAGGGATTCAGGAGGAGGGTGCCCTGGGATCTGGCTCTTCCTGTGAGTCCCTGCAAACCTGGTCTCCCCCTGGAGCAGTCATCATTTGATCTGACCTCCACTTCCTGCTTTCCTCTCCCCTTCTCTCTTCCTCCCACCCCAAAGTGGCCTGACTTGGGGTGACTTGCAAGCCTCCTAATTTTGTGAAAACATCCTGTGGAAGCCCAGTGGACAGAGAAGAAATACAGAGGAGTCCGGGGCAGTAGATTGAGCTGTGAAGTGGCTCATGTTCTGGGGCTTGGGGGTTACTAGAAAGCCTTCCGATCTTGCCTTGTCTCACCCAGGGCTGATGTCCTACCATCTGTGAGTGTCTGGCTTTCCTAAGGATTGCTGAGGATTTATGAATGCAACTAAATAAATGAATCCCTGGCTATTCACCATGGGAGCTCAGCAACCCTGTGAAAAGCAGCTTGATTGCAAATCAAGGCCTGACAATTCTCCAGAGGATGACTCTGTACCTCTCCCCAAAGGACGGGGTCTAGCCTGGTTGTAAGTCAGATGATCCTAAACATAGCCTCTGAACACAGTGACCATCCACCCAGCTATCCTCTCATGATGCAATAACAGGTCAACGGACAGAAACTTCATTTTAATGATAAGGATTCATTTCTTCACTTTAAGAATTCTCTTAACTGCTTTTTCAAACACAAGTGGTTTTGCTCCCATATTTTGGTGTGCATGCAAAAGGAGGGCATCTTTTCTCAAGATGAGGCTCCTAGGGGAAATGTTCCTGGCTAGGAGCTGGGAGACCTGAGCCCTCCCACCAGTTCGGTGTCTATTTGTCCGGAGGAACCAAGAAGCTGCCCAGCTAGGCTCTCTCACTGTCTTATATACCTAGACCCGAGCTCTCTTGCCGCTCTGGTACACCTTTCATACTCAGTCTCTGCAGGAAGCCCTCCCTCTCCCTTATGTCCTCACAAAACCTCCTAATTGGAGAGGGGCTAGAGCCACCCAGGAAAGCTGAGGGAGGCTGGCAGACAGCTTTCTGAATTAAGATGAAAGCCAAGTCAACACAGGCACCTGGAAGGTTCGACAGGATGGGTGTTTGCACAAAACCACTTAAGAATGCTACTGAAAGCCTGGGCCCGAGGAGAGGGCCTGCGGCTTGGCCAGCAGCTCAGAAGAAGAAGAAATTAGAGGCCTAGCAGTAACTAGGAGTCACTTGTTATAAGCAAGTTATGTTTATTTGGTGGCTTTTACCTCCAGGCCATTCACGAACACCCTGATGTCCCTGTGGCAGTCAGCGCATTCTAGCCTACCTACCAGCGATGGCCAGAGGTGGTGGTGGTTGGGGTAAGGGGAGCTGCAGCATACGGGTCTACATGTTCCCGACTGCTCCAGCCTAACCCCTCCCCATGATGCCTGTATTCCTTCTCCTCAAGGAAAGGTGTTACCCTCAAACTCGGCTGCCATTCAAGCCCTCTTAGCTCATCATCTTTGCCTCGTTTACTCTGCTTCATTCAAATGAGAAGTCTTCACATTTTTAGACACTCGGTGTCTCTCCTTCCCAGCGGCCCAGCACCCTGCCCTTGGAGAGGTCCTCAGCTTCACTCTGCCTTTGTAAATGGCGCTAATATACACCACAAGGGGGCCAACAACCCTCACCGGGTTCTTGAGAGTTGACTAAATCTAATGCAATAGATGTAACTACTGAAATAATGTGCAAAAAATGGTGAACACAAGTAAACCCTCCGTACATGGTAGTTATTAGAATTCACACAAACATGTACTCTACCCTGCCTTTTGTTTTGTTTCCTCTGAAGGAACCCCTTTGTGGGAAGATGCCGAAACCATGCCTGTTTCGAAAGACCATCCTTCTTCTTGAAAGTTACTGAGCAGGGCTGCCTCTTTTTCTATGGGGCACTACTGTCAGGAATCACAGCCAGAGACATTCCCTTGAGTTTCTAGCTGACCAGTGGCATTCGCTTGGCACAAAGGGCAGCAAAGGAGACTCGGAGCAGCAGAAGGGAGCAGACTTCTGAAAGTTCTCCACCAAATGGCAGGAAGAAAAAGAGGTGAAAATAATAGAAGAAAAGCAGCCAAAAATTGCAGATACGGCTTAGAAATATGTGTGGAGCCAAAGGGATGTGGAGGGGACAGCGTATTTGGAAGGTAAGCGCTCTTAGAAACCGTCTCCATAGCTATTCTGTAAGATCGGCCCTGAGGGTCCCAGGTGAGTGCTCCTTGGCCAGGTGTGGAAGAGCCCATAGAAGGATTCTGCCTTCTAACCTGCTCTGGAGGCTGGGGTGGAGCTGAGTTTGGTGACCTCTGGAGCACATGATAAGCTTTTCACGCTAAATGAACCTGCACTTCATCGAGCAGAGGACTACTTAATACAGAGTGAAGGGACAAAGCTATTTCGTGTCAGGCTTTTGCCAGATCTTTTCATTTTGAAGAAGAGATTTAAGCCAGGGCCAGAAAGAAAAAAGAGTTGTTGGGTGGGGATAGGTTTGGGGGGCGAGAGCAGGAGCTTAGGTGCGATTCTTAGTCCTACTGATTCTCTGCAGGAAGGGGGCCTCTCCCAGTCTCGATGTCTGATGGCAAAGCTAGAGAGAAAAATCTTGAGCACTCGTTAAGTGCATGACCATTCCAAATGGTTTCTGATGATTTTTCTGGGAAAATAATGTATAATCAAAATACCATGAGAGAATCAATGGGAAAATGTATAAGTACACAAGACTGTCCACATCCCCAACACTGTACAATGTCATGTCACATCACAGAGAAGAAAATAGAAAGAATAATGTGTCTCCAGAGGGTTTAACAACATCTCAAGCCTATGTGTCCCATGAATGCAAATGTTTACATTACTGAGCAGAAGGGCCATATTAGGAAACTGCTCTTCTGCGAGGTTTTCTCAACTGGGTTATGGGCAAACAGATCCAAACTGAGAAGAAAAACTGTATATCCGTGGTTCTCCAAAGCTTCCTTATGACTGTCGGTCCCCAACCCCTTAATGTGCAAGCAGAATGGGGTGTCTGCGTAATGCTTGCCTTTGTGGGAAAATGGCAGGAATGGCCATTGTGACTCTAGCAACATCTATGACAGGGTCTGGGCGTCACAGGTCCCGACCCGGCTGAAAGAAAGAGCTGCTGGGAGGTACACCAGGGGAAAAGAGGCCTCTTGACACTGACCTAAATATGTTGTTTGGCAATGAACTGACAAACGTCCCCAATCCCTGCTCATAGTAGCTCTACTCAGCATAGAGCCCTTTCCAGGGAACATCTCCACGACCAGCAATTAAAGAGATAATTCACTGGTTGGTGAAGGGACGGTCCCTGCAGCCCCTCCTTTGAGTTTGACTCCGCCTTCCATAAGCAGCAGCTGCAGGATCTCTGGTGAGTTACTAGGCCTTTGATGAAGAGAGTGACACCTCGTCGAGCTGCTTTCAAGGCAAAGTGAGTTAATAAACATAAAGCACTGAAGCTGTGGCTGACCCTTGTAACAGTGACTCATCCATCCACAATAAGCTCCCCATGAACGCTAATAATGCTTATTACTGTTATTTTTACCATGAAGATAAGTATTCTTACAAGAGCAGAGGGGCTGGCTTTCCACAATGTCCGAACATTTATGTTTAAAAACCTTAGTTGGGGTGAGTCCCATATGATTGTTAAGTAGGTGAAGGTGGTCTCTGGGTCCCCCTCCTTGGGGCCAAGTTCTATTTTCAGTTCACCAGCAGAAACCCTTGACCAGACTCCAGAATATCTGGAAGCCTCCAAAGGTCCAGCATGCTCCCTCTGTCCGCCCCTGACAGCTTGCTCCCCCACAAACATCTACCCCGCACAAAGGCCACCATGCACATTGCCCCAGCCACATTGTTCCTTGCCACTCCTGGACTGACCAACTTTGGGATACAAGGAACTAGAAAATGGGTCTGTACAAAACAGGCTACGTTACCATGACCGGAGGCTTCTGCGCATACCAACATTTTCCACCTTTCTGACCTCAAGAAGGCAGAGGGGAGTCTGGCTCTTAGTCTCCCTTGCAGATCAGGCTCCTTGCTGGGTGTTCACAGTGGCTTTCCCTGCAGCCTGCAGTGTTCTCCTTTGTTAACAGAGAATGCTCGTGAGGGTTGGAGCTGAACCCCTCAGCATCACAAAATCCCCTGCGGTTAGACCCCTGCTAAATGGGTCCAGTTCATTCCCCAGCAGTCCTCCCCACAGACATGACTTGCTCTCAAGGCTTTGCATGTGGTACATCTCATTCCAGAAGGCTCTTTCTGGCAAACTCTATTTGAAAGCCGTAGTCCCTGGTGACCTTCCTAGACTTCCTTGGGTAGAATTAGATACTTGCTTTGCCCCCATAGCACCTATGATTTTTCTGTGTGTCTGTCTTCCCAGGCAGACCCTTTCTTGCCACCCCACCGTTCCCACTAAGAACACAATAGATGCTTGCAAAGTGCTAGTAACTTGTTACTGTTTTGTTTTGTTTTGAAATAGTTGTTCAGAATGCAGAATTCAGATCTTCATTTATTGGCAGGATTATTATGCGTTTCCTAACCAGTCTCTCAGTTTCCAGTCCATTCTTGCAGCCCAGACATGTTACTTCTGTGTACAATAACTGTCAATGGGGGACGCCTGGGTGGCTCAGTTGGTTAAGCAGCTGCCTTCGGCTCAAGTCATGATCTCAGGGTGCCAGGATCGAGCCCCGCCTTGGGTTTCCTGCTCAGCAGAGAGCCTGCTTCCCCGTCCTTCTCTGATTGCCTCTCTGCCTACTTGTGATCTCTGCCTCTCTGTCAAATAAATAAATAAAATCTTTAAACAATACAAAAAATGTTTAAAATTTAAAAAAAAAATGTCAACGGCCCCACATTCTGTATAGATCAAGCCTGGACTCCACGGCATGGTGTTCAGAGCTCCTCCTGTCTTGCTTCACCGTGTCCTTCCCACATACCGCTCCCCAGTGGGCACCTTATGCTCATGCCATCTGTCATGCTCCAAAGTTTTTAACCCTGCTGACCGTAATTCCTTCCTCCCCTTCTCTGCTGGATCACTTCCTATGCAGCTTTCAAAGCACCGAAGAAATGTCATCTCCTGGAGCCTTCTCTGAACTCCCTCAGCAGCACCACCCGTTTCTATCTCTGGGTTTCCATGACACTTGCCACACCCCTCAGTCGGGAAGCTCGTGTTCTCCGTGAGCAGTGCCCACTGGAGCTGTGCGGTGCCCAGCCTGTATGATCATCTGCAGAAACTCCTGGGAGTGGTGGGCTTCCTGGCACTTCCAAGCGCATCACACAGAAGGCGTCTCTGCTTTCTGTAAGAGAGATCTCTGCCGTCAACACGCAGCTTGTACATAATGTCACTCTCAAGTGTTTTTTTTTTTAAGATTGGTTTATTTGAGACAGACAACATGAGCAGGAGGGGCAGAAGGAGAGGGAGAGAGAATCTTAAGGCAACTCCATGCTAACCACAAAGCCCAGTGTGGGGCTCAGTCTCACAACCCTGAGATCACAATCTGAGCCGAAAACAAGAGTCGGCCTTTCAACCGACCGTGCCACCCGAGTGCCCCGACACTCTCTCACTTTCAAGGGAGATTACAGTTGAGTGACTATGGGCTAGAAATTGACTCAGCTAAATTAAGTTTCTCTTCTCCTGATAATTATTTCATTTAAAATTCTTCGACTTCATGGAGCACTGGGTGTTGTGCAAAAACAATGAATACTGTTACGCTGAAGAAATAAATAAATTAATTAAAAAAAAAATTCTTCGACTTACCCCAAATGACTTTGTTCTCCTCAATCCCTACTTTTTGTGGGGAGAGAGAGAACTTTACTTTTATCTAAGAGTATGTACATTGATGATTCATTCACAAAGTGAGTTCAGTCAGATCTGGCCAATCTACTCCTATTTTAAGTTCATTCATTCATTCAGTCAGTCAGTCAGTCATTTGTTCGTTCAAAAAAGCCAATTTCCTCTGGGCAGGCACTGTGCTGGGGGCAGGAGCAAGATAGGCAGACATACCTTGCCCTGAAGAAGCTCACTGCCTATGGCTTTCCTTTGCCCGCCATCAGTCCTTCCAACCCTTCAGGGCAGCTGGGCCGCCAGTTCCTGGACCTGGGAGGGAAACCCTTTCACACCAGCAGGAGACACCTCATCGGGAGGAGCATGGAGGAGCATGGCATTTTTACCTAAGACTGAGCCAGGGTCCTATTCGCAAGATCACCACTGAGCTGAGGTCAAAAGCACCGTTTTTTCTTATGGAAAAGAGAATGCATGAGTCAGAGGACCAGAAATGGTAGGGACAGTCTGGCTATGATTGAGCATAGCTTCTGGTCCCAGAGAGTCACCCTGGAAGGGCACAGCTCTGACTCCTCTCAGAGAAACACGGACGGAGTTACTCCCGTGTGAGGCGCTCCACTAGCATCGCCGCCATGATTGCTGCTGAACAAATCACCCTGAAACTTTGCGGCTTAGAAATTGGTTTATTATTGTCTCCCAAGGTCTGGCTCCGCTGGATGGTTCTCATGGAGATACACTCGTGTGGTTGCAGCTGCCAGGGCTGGTGGTCTCGAGGTTCGCTCAGTAACGTCTGAGACTGATGGTGGCTGTGGGTGACAGCTTGTTTGGGGTGTAGGTATCAGCTGAGCACCCACGCCTGGCCTTCCCAGGTGGCCTGGGCTTGTGCACAGAAGGGTAGAAGTTGTGTTAATTTTGATGACTTGGCCTCAGAAGTCATGAGACTTGCTGGTACCACATGCCATGGTTTGACCAGATTCAAGAGGGGGGCACGTAGACCAGCTTAACGGGAGCTCTCAAAGAATTTGTAGACCTCTTTAAACCACCACAGTGAAGCCGAGGAAATCAGTGACTATGACCAAATGAGGAATTTTTGTGTAATTGGTAAAATAAAACAAAAACACACACTTGGAACAAGAGCTCTAGGTTGTAATGGGTAATATCCGTTGGCATAAATCCTAGCAGGTTGGGACAACGGTATGAGCCCTGGACTGGGAATCAGAATATGATCATTCCAACTCTGCTATGCGCATTTCCCGTGAGCTGGACTCGGGCAGGTAACTTAATAACTACCATCTTTGATTTCTTCATCTCTGTGAAAAGGATAATCACACTGTCTGTCTTTCACGGTTCACCGATATTTACAGGAAAGCAATGAGATAAAGAATGCAAAAGGACACGCAAAACTATAATCACTAATTAATATAAGATATCATAGATATTGTAGGAATTTTATTTTTTTTCCGCCTTCCCAAGCCTTGGATTTCTTATCTGTAGTAGTGAGGTGCTGGAATAGATTAGTTCCTCAAAGTTGGCGACCTAAGGACAAATTAAAAAAAAAAATTCTTGTAGAAAGCTGAAAATATATCTGTGCCCCCCCCCGCCCCCGACGCTAGAGAATGCATCTGGAAAGCTGGACCAGGTAGTCTGTAAGATGCTGTCCATTTCTCCTCTTGAGCCTGTGGTTTGTGGCCTGACTCACAGAGCCAGCTCCTGTGTTACATTGTATGCTCCTACAGAAAAGGGATGTGTCTGTGGCCACTTTGGAACTTTCAGGACATTTGGGTATAGGATGTGCTCGGAATTTATTGATCCGATGGCAGTATAGACAGACACTGGTAGTGAACACAATATATAGGACAATAATTTACATTTGAGTGCCATCTTTCTGCCAAACTCATGCTTCATGATTGACCCTCTCACTCCACCCCAAAAGTGGAGGATACCAGTGGCCTTGGCAGTGACAGGCCTTACTTTGAATTGTCTGTTTCAGGATCTAATTAGCTCAGTGACTGATAGGTTCTTGCTTCTAGTCAAACTGACAATGATAGAAAGAGGTTTAAACAAAACCAACTGAAGAAGAATTGAAAACATAAAATCCTGCTCTGGGCCTTCAGGTCCTGCATTATCTGGGCTCTCCCTGTCTCTTGAGTTCCCTCTGAGCCAATTTTCCTTACCCTTGATGTTCCCTCTGTCTGTAACACTGTTCTCTTCACTCCGTGCCCAGATTTCTCCTTTCTCTCCTGCAGGTCTCTGAGTGTCTCTTCCTGAGCGCCTGTCTGGGCCCTTCCACCTAAGTCAAGCCTTCTGTTGAACTCCCTCCTAGCACCTGTGTCTTCCCTTTACAGCACCTATTTATACTAGTTTTTGAGTTTGTTCAATTTCTGTCTGTTCCACTAGACTATAATCTTCCGGAGGGCAGGAACAATCTCTATTTTGTATATGATTGCTTCCCTGATACCCAGTATGATACCTGGCATCAAGCAAGCAACTTTATAAATAATAAATAAGTAAATAAATAAAATAAACATTTGGCAAATATATCAGTGAAATAAGCAAACGGATTTTTTTTTTCTTAAGTATTTCATGTGTGTTCAGCCCTGTGTTAGCCTCAAGCCATTGGTAAGTTTCTCAGCCTGCTGAAGGAAAAAAGAAAAAAGAAAAAAACACCTTTTCCTAAAACTAGGGTTTCTCTTTTAAAACCAGCAGCCCGGCCCCTGCAGCCTGTCAAACATGAGCCAGATTGACTCAAACCAGATCTAGTCCAGGAGCCTGTTTCACACCATTTCCAATAGGATACGAATCAGACAAGATACCATCAACCAAGCATTCGGTCAGGAAACAGGACCCTGGCAAACCTTCCAGGGTGACCCATCTCACACTGCCGGGACCCAGCCCTATGGACAGCATCTAGTATAACGCCGAGGAGAGGAACACACTTCAGCTCCACAAAATGTGCTTCGGAGCCAGGCAGTGGGGCCGCCCCAGGAAGTACACACGAAGTGTGGAAATTCCCTTCCAGCTTTTCAAGCAGCTCAAAGCCATGAGCGAAGGAGGGACTTCCAAATGCCAAAGAGAAATTCCACTTTCTTTTTCCTCTGCTCTGGTCTTTCCATTTCAAACACAGCTCTGCTGGATGGAGCCATTTCATGAATGTGGGCTTGTTAGGGTCTGTCCAGAGACACGGCATTATTTTGCTTAGGTTAAAAAACACAGGCACACACAATTTGGCGTACACATTCTCTTTCATTTGCCCTGAAGAAATCAATATCCCAGGCTGAGGTTACCAGCTGTGGTTCATCTACATCCTGAGACAGAGTTGCTTTATTTTACAGCTGCTGACATTCTTCTCTGGAGCCCAAGCCCTCTCACTGGTCCAAGCTCAAAGATGGACTTAGCGTGTAGTCCGAGCTTCCATGAGGTCCTTCTTATCTCCACTTGCAAGGATTTACTATAGGAACTGACCTCCCTCCTCCACTCACTTTTCCCTGTGCGCCCTGAAGCTATTTCTAAGAAGGCAGAATGTTGTTTGTTTTACAAACTTAAGGAAATTCAATTTTAATGTGTTACTTGCTCTACCACTACCTATGTGATGAGGGCAAGTTCCTTTCCCTCAAAACCTTAATTTTCTCATCTGTAAAATGGAAACAATAATGGTATCTATTCATAGAGTTGCCATAGGATTTAAAAAGATACTACAAGTACAACATTTAGTGCACTGTCTACTCATAGCAGAGTAGCTTAAAGATGGCCACTATTTTTCTTGCTCTCCCTTCCACTGAGAGGTAGGGTCTAATTCCTGGCTCTCGGGATATGGGTTTTAGTGACTTGCTGGTTGAATAGAATGTTGTGGAATTTATTTTCTGAGACTTCCAAGTTTAGGTCAGGAGAAATTCTGGCTTCTGTCTAGTGTCTTAGAAGGCTGATTCCGGGGGACACCAACTGCCATGTGAGAAGTCCAACGACTCCGAGACCGCCATGCTGTGAGGAAGGCCAAGCTAGTCACATGAAGCATCTGTGTGGAGAAAGAAACATGCCAGACCAGTCCCAACTTTTCCAGATAGTCCAGCCCCGACACCAGCATGTGAGGAAGGATGCTCATTTTAGGCCCAGAGGTATATCTTGGAGAAGAACCAAGGAACTCAGACAACTTCCAGAACCAAGTCCCCAGCAGACATTCCTAAGCAAGCCAACTAACTGTTCTCCAGCCACTGAAGCTGTCCAGGTGAGCCCTGCCACCCCCACCCTACGTCAATGTGGAGCAGACACAACAGCCATGGAGCTTCCCAGCAACACCCTGCCCAAATCCCTGATTCGCAAAATTGTGCTCTTTCGTACCACCAAGGTTTGGAGTGGTTTGTTTTGCAACAACAGAAAATCAGAACACAGAATAAAATTCTAAAAAATGGTGATTGTTACTTGATAAAAACATTATTATCAGCATTTGGAAACCCATGCCACAATTGCTCCTTAAACTCTGAACCTTGTAATCTGCAGGACACATTCTTCTTGAGGGCATATGGCTCCAGAAGGATCACAAAGCCACAGAAGAGAGGGTTCAGCAGGGGGAGATAAAAACAGAAGACGGGGAATCCCCTTTCACCTTCCAGTGCCCTGCACAGTCTTTGGCACTCACAGGCATGCGACAAATGTTTCCTTCATGGACGAACAACAGACATTGTACATCTTTTTAGAATATCAGTTTTACTCCAAGATTGTCTTTCCTATCTAACAGATTTTACAATGGGAATAGAATACAAAAGTCTTTGAAGTTTTAAAGATAAAAAATGAGACCTCCAAAAAAAAATTTACATCGGGTTGGCCATTCAGGTTCTGAAGCTACTCATCTGCTCTGAATGTCCCTTCTCTGCCATTAAGAGAATTAACCAATTTATTTGTTTAACAAATACATGAGTGACTACTTTGTGTCAGGCACTCTTATAGGTACTGGAGTTACAACAATGAACAAACAAAAGTTACCTGTCTTTTGGAGCTAATATTCTAGTTGGGGGAGACAGTGAACAAGAAGGTCATGTGTGTGTTTTGAGTGTTATGGAGAAAAATAGAGCAAAGTGAGGGGGATAAGGAATGTTAAGAAGGGGTAAGAGTTACTCTTGTTAAAAGGATAGAGAACAAAAACCTCACAGACAAAATGACATTGGAGCAGAGACTGGAGATAGTGCAGGAGTGAGTCACATGGGTACTTGAGGAAGAGGATGCCAGGTGGAGGGAACAGCATGTGTACAGTCTTGTGTGAGGAAAAGTCAGTGGAGCAATGTGCCCAAAGTGAGGAGCATTTCAATGAGAATGCTAAGAGATGAGGTCAGAGAGGTGACTGGTGGTGGGGCAGACACTGAAACTCTTCATGGACCATTGCAAAGACTTGGGCTTTTATTCTGAGAGAAGTGGAGAACCACTAGAGTGTACTGAGCAAAGAAGCAATGTGATTTGATTTTTTGTTTTAAAGGAAGTACTCTGACTACTGGGTGGAGAATAAGTTGATGGAAAGTGAGTAAGAACAGAAGCAAAGAGACCAGCTGGAATGGTGACTTGGTACAAAATTTGAGGAGCGGAGCTCTGGACATGAAGGACCCCAACTCTGACTCAGGGTTGGTGAAACCAAAGAGGGATTCCCCTTTGGCCTTTCCACATGGCTTAAACTTTTCATGGCCCAGTGTCTGGGTTTCTAAGAGAAGCATCCCAAGAGCAAGTAATCCAAGATGCAAGAAGTAGAAGCTACCAGTCCTCTCAAGTCTGTGGTAGGCACAGAAGTAGTACAATGTCACTTTTGCTATATTCTATTGGTCAACAAAATCACGAGTCAGCCCATATTTTAGCAGACGGAAAGCAGAGAAAGGGAAGTGGTAGCAGCCATCTTTGAAGATAAGCTATTATATGGAGTTTCTCTAGAAAAGTATCTTCTGGCTTCAGGAGGAGCAAAAGGACTCCTACTGAATAGACTAGAATTGATTGCCAGACAATTGAACAGTTATGAAGAAAAAATAAATAGATAAGGTAATAGATTTAAATAAACCTATTTGTAAAAAAAAAAAAAACAAAAAAACAAAAAAAAAACCAAACCAAACAAACAAAAAACCCACATCTTCACAGCCCCTCTATCTACTCTCACTTTGCTCTCTACTCCCCACAGATACACCTGGAGGCAGAATAAGATGGTTCAGAATTCTAGCAAACCAGCTGGTGGGGCTGAGCAGCAGAATAATGGGCTTATGTCATTGTCTTACCATTAAACTATTACCCCAGGTTGGTATGGTCTGGAAAATTACCTGTTACACCTAAGTAAAAATTCAGACACAAAGGACTAAGATTTGCCCATCATCAAGGCAATTCAAAAGAATATGCTATAGGTTCGAAGACAATTTCCAGAGAGACATGCATTCTCAGGATATTTTCGGTAATGGCAAAATCATTGGAATAAGCGGTTGACCTCTTCCCTGGGGGACCATGCTCTTTAAGATGTATGCGTTCATGACTGTTAAAATTCCAACTCATTACCTAATAGTTGCACCTTATGCACTTGGATACCTCTGAAAATGCTTCCAGCCCTTCCACTTCAGCCGTAACAGCCAACTGACAGTCTCCTATGCCTTTGAGAGGCTTCAAGAGAATGTTGCTGGAGCAAACTTGAAAAGGAAAAAGAAAAACCTCAACAGAGAGTACTATTGATATTCTCTCCATCCATTTTTCTTTGAATTAGTCTAAGAGGTATGAGGAATGAATGCTTACCAGCTTTGGGGTCAGTGCTCAAACCTTCATTCATTCTTTCCTCTCATTAATTTCTACATCCCACCAGGGAAAAAGATAATCCAACTTAAGAACAATTCCATAGCCCAAGCCAACAGAATCTTGGAGGCAATGTAAGAGAATCTTGGAGGTGATGTCAAGCAACATTCACAGATTACTAACATTTGTCCTTCAGGATCTTCCTCAAGCATTCCTTCCACTGGAAGCTTCCTCTAATCCTCGCCCTGTGATCATCATGTCATTCTCACCACCATGTTCCCTTCATTCCTCTATTAAAGTATTTGAATCTTTTTTCCTCCTATAACCCTCTGTTTTTCCTCTTTCTCTCTTAGTAAATTTAGAGTAGCTCAATACAAAGGACAACACCACATTCATCTCCAGGTACCCAGTACCTAGCACAGTGCCTGACAATGTGGGAGGCACTCAGTCAATGTTTGTTGAATGAATAAATATGATGGGTGGTTCTATGATCAGTTTGCCAATCAGTTGCACTGAGAAACCAACAAGGTCGGTTTAACTATAACCACAATAAAAGAGGCCTCACCTTAAGGAGGTTGCCCTCAAGAACAAAAAAAGTACAATTTGTATGTAAATAATTGTCATCTTAGGCAGATTGGAATAAGGTATAGAGAAAGCATACTGGCTTGTGAAATTTGGGTTCTAGGACAAACTCAGGGTCTAAGGAGCAATAGGACCTTTTCTTTGTCCATTTGACTATTTATTAACTGCTTTCTATGAACAATGTATATCCATCTTTCCTTCACTTGAGAACTTCAATTTGTTGCCTAAAAACCCTGCCAAGAAGTAAAAACTATTGAATGCAAAAACATTCCCATTAATATTAACTTAAAGGGAAACATATGATGTAATTCGCTTCTGAGATACCAAACCATTTTCAGATATAAACACATAAAATTGAACAATAAAAAGAAGTACTGATGAATAATAAACTTTGAAAGGAAATAAATGTCGTGTAACGGAAGGATGACATTATAGTTGGTGGTGGGAGGGACTTGTGCTTTGAAGGCTACATTCTGCATCATTTTAGTCACCATGTTTTTAATTGGAAGGGGGCTCATAATTTCCTTCCACTCATACTATATTTATAGAGAAAGTTTTACATAGAAAAAGTATTTGGGGGACACAATTTAAAAATGCTTAAATATGAGATCCCTTCAAAGCTCATGGAACTGAGGCATGCCCACAACAACCTAAAGAATTGTAGATGGTACTCCATCTCTCTTGCTTGACTTACATATAGAAAATAAAATGTCTGGGTTTATCCAAACATAGCATACAATTCAATTATATGAACAAATATTTGTTCATATAATGTTCCCGAACTAAGAGCTGTTGGGTTGAATGGGTTGTTGCGTTTTTCTTTATCCAAAATTGGAATGTTGAAAATCACTTCTTATGTTGTATTTATTGTAATCTTGGGCAAGAGAAAAAGGTATTATAACAATAACAACAATAAGAGAGCAATGGTAATGTATTATTTAAGACCCCATAACAAATTTTTTAATGCCCCATAACAAATTACCTTTAACAAATTAAAACTACATATAAACATTTTAAAATACATAGTTACTATCTCTCATACTTTCTGTGAGTCAGAAATTCAGAAGCAGTTTAGCAGGATATTTCTAGCTTGGGGATCTCTCACGAGGCTGCAGTCAAGATGTTGGCTGAGGTTCCAGTCATCTGAAGGCTCGACTGGGGCTGGAGTGTCCATATCCAAGATGTACTCACATGACTGCAACATGGTGCTGACTGTTGGCAGGGGATGGTAGGGTCTCAAGTTTCTTGCCACGTTTCTTCTTCATAGGGCCACTGCTTGAGTGTCCCCACAGCATGGCAGCTGGCTTTCCCAAGAGAGTGAGTCACCCATGAAGACAAGACAGAAGTCATGACATCCTTTATGATCCAGTCTCAGAAGTTTATGCTTCATCTTTCTTGAAATATCCTATTTGCCACATAAGTCATCTGTATTCATTGTGGGAATGGACTATGCATGAGTATGAATACCCATATGGAGAGAGAATCTCCATGGGTTATTTTGGAGTATGAAACATCGGATGATATAATTTTTCAAGAGCCATTATGGGCAAAGTTTGTTAGCTAAACAGGTAGGATTCCCACTTTCAAAGTTCTCGTATTCAAGAGGAGATGAGATAAAAAAGCAAAGAAGCAAATGAGTTAGGAATTTCATTCAGTATTTGATGTTGTGAAGAATATAAAGCAAAGTGAGATGAAGTGAGGTGAGCAAGGGTCCTATTTTCTAGTAGACAGTCCGGGAAGGCCTCTCTGAGAAGATGACATGTGAATTGACATATAAATGAAGAGAGGTGGCTATATCTAGTAAAGGGTGTCCCAGACAAGAAGAAGAAGAGTAAAGATCTTGAGACAGAAGCATGTATGATATATTCAAGGAATGGATAGAAAGAGCAAGGAAAGCAAGGAGGAAGGAAGTAGGAGATGAGGGCAGAGACATAGTAGGGGTTAGAACACAGAGCTTTGTAGGACCAAGTCAAGAATTTGAATTTTATTCAAAGTGTGATGAAAAGGCATTGGAGAGTGTTCAGCAGGTAAATAATTCATATTTTCTATAAGCCACTTTATCAAGGAGCTTCTTTAAGAGTCATTTGCAATAATCCTGGCAAGATATTAGCTTACACTAAGATAATAACAGGGGTAATGGGAGGTTGGTACATCAGGATATATTTTGGAAGTAAAAGCATTGTTGGATTGGATAAGGATGAGGGTGAAGAATCACTGATAAATCCATAGTTTTTAGTTTGACACACAAAGAGAGTCATGCTACCACTTACAAAATGTGGAAGACTGGTGGATTAACAGGTTTTGAGAAGAAAAATCAAGAATTCTCCTTGGATATGTTAATTTGAGGTGCGGATATGTTATGCAAGTGGGTAGTTAAGTCAATCACGTAAGGTGTTGGACAGATTTGTATGGAACACAGAGGACATAATATAAAGCTGGGATATATCTTCATGCACACAAGGTAAGATAAATTATAGTTGTATGATTTCAGAAGAGGAAGAGTCTGTATCTCACTGGGCATATTCTGGAGGATTCATGGAGGAAATGGTGGCATTTGGGCTGCCCTTCCAAAGAAAATTTCACCAGTGGGGATAATGGAGGAAATTTTAAAGGACAGAGGAACACTCTGAAGGAAGACAGGAAGACCTGTTCGGGGACAGTTGCAGCGATGCGTCTGAGGGATAATGGTGGAAGGGGCAGTATCAGTGGTAGCTGGATGGGGAGGAAAGAGCATCTTCCACACACTTGGTGTAGGTAGTCAAAAATAACATGGGAATTGGCAGACTAGGAGAAAGAGAGAGGAGTCAAAGGCAAGGGAAGCTTTGACCCCACAAGTGAAGAATAGTGCTGTGTCAAGGAGCTGCTTTGGGTTTTTTTTCTGTTCATGGTGGGGAGAGGAGAAGAGATGGCTGTAGGAAAATCATGAGTCTAAAACATTGGCAAGATCGACTATTACTATGCTCTAGAAAGAGTATTGGAATTTAAAATTGGGGGTTTTGCCACCTAATGATATCCTGAAGATAAGAGGAAAAGACTTGGTGAGGAGAACGGAGAAACTAAGAAGAATGGGGTTTCCCCAGGTAGTTCCAGTGGGCAGGGACAGTCACTCAAATCCAGAGATGACAATTCACATTGAAAGGTTAATCCCTTTGGCTGTCCTTCCCTGAGCCTCATCCTCTTGGTGCCCAATAAACACATGAATTCCTGAGTGGTGACTATCTCTTCAGGAGCTGCAACTTGTCCCTAGGATTATTTCTCCTCAACTGTAGCTTCTACTGTTGCCCTTCTGTAGACCCCAGGGGTGCCCTTTTCCCTCCTCTGAGGTAGAGCTCTATGTTCTAACTTCATCTCCTACTATCTGCCCTTCTCACTGCTGGTGTGGATTCTCTCTGAATTGCTTCCCTCAGCCCGGGGTGGGGTGGCGGTAGAGATACTTATTGTATTATTTATTTGTTTATTTATTTAAAATATTTAATTTATTTATTTGAGAGAGAGAGAGTAAGCAAGCGCATGAGCGACCGGGGCAAAAGAAGAAAGAGTCTCAAGCAGACTTCACGTTGAGCATAGAGCCCGTCGATCCCATGACCCTGAGATCATGACCTGAGTCAAAATCAAGAGTGGGAAATTTAACCAACTGCCACCCAGGTCCCCCACTTATTATATAATTTAAACCCTACTGCTCTCCTATCTTTCACTGTTTTGCTTCTTGTTCTACCTTTACAAGCATGGGGCACTGGGGTCAGTGGGTGGGTGGAGCTCCACAAGTCAGTTTGAAAGAGACCTAAAGTCAAGTGAGGTACACTGGGCAACTTGGTCTCACCTCAGAGACATTAAAAAGACGTGGATGCCTATGTGGCTCAATCAATTAAGCATCAGACTCTTGATTTCTGCTCAGGTCATGATCTCTGGGTCCTGAGATTAAGCCCTCCACAGGGCTGTGCTTTGGCTGTGGAGCCTACTTAAGATGCTCTCTCCTACTACCCTCCCCCAATAGCACTCGTGTTCTCTTTCTCAAAAAAAAAAAAAAAAGTACATCCATTAAGAGTGTATGTTTGGGTGGGGAGAGTTATCCTTAGTAACCCCACACATTTCTGTTGTTTACATAAAAATGGAAAAAAAAATGTTTTAGCAGGAAACTATACCTCAGTATGTCAAAAAACACCAGGGTAGCTATGGCAATTTCAAGAAATGTTTTACTTTAGGGAGATGATTTGGGCATTAGGATATTGCAGACCCTGCCTAGGGCGCTGGTTAGCTCCCCAATGGACACAATTTGCTATAATGTAGTATCTGTCATAGTCTGACTTGATTTGCCCCCAGGAAAGTGACTGGATCGTCACATCACACCCTCCAAGTTAAAACTCCTCATGTTCCTTGGTTCTGACCCAGGGCCAATGAAGCCTTCCTTTCCAGCAATGTCAGATGTAAGTTTGAGGTATCACCTGGCCTTTCCTCAGGAATTCCCATTTCGAGTTTCTCAGGGGCCAAAACAAAGGCTTCGTATGAGTTGCTATTTTGGTTCTAGTCCCCAGGCATGCCCCTCTTCTCTCCTCATTTTTCTTCCTTTTGGACTGCAGTGTGATTGATCTACCCTGACTCTTATCAGATGGCCCAGCTTTATTTTTGGTCCCATGAAATAATTTGTCTTGCTTTCCAATAGTATCAGTGCCTTCAAATCAAAGGGACAAAAGAGTATCTTTCCCATTTTCTGCCTTTAAGGCTTCTGGGACCAGTGTTCTTTGGTCAATTCTTCCTCATTCTGCATGACCAAGTGCTCATTGTGGTAAGCCTGGCTTTCTGCTTTATCTCGGGCCTCAATTCCCCAGCTCTACCTCCTGTGGTCAAAGGTTAATCCCCAGGTCTCTGGGATTCCCCACTCACCACTCCATTAAGGCTGGGAACAGAATGGGGCCCAGATCCTATCCCCAAGGAAGAGGAGAAAGAGGAGTCTTACAGTAGCCTGCCTGGGCTACCATACAAAGTATCACAGACTGGGAATCTTAAACAACAAACATTTTATTTTCTCATAGTTCTGGAGGTTAGACAACCAAGATCAAGGTGCTGGTGAGGTTGGTTACTTCTGAGGGCCATGAGCGAAGGATCTGCTCCAGGCCTCTCTCCTTGGCTTGTAGATGGACATCTCCCCTCAGTGTGTCTTCACTCTCCGCATGTCTCTCTACCCCTATTTCCTCTTCTCATGATGACACAAGTCATACTGAATTAGGGCCCACCTTAATGACTACTTTAACTTGATTAACTCTGAATCAACCCTGAAGTTGAAGACCCCAACTTCAAATACAATCACATTCCGAGGTACTGGGGATTAGAACGTTAACATATGAATTTTTGTAGGAGACACAATCCAGTCCACAACAGATCTCCATTTGCCTGTGGAAGCTGAATCTAGGGTCAGGTTAAGCCCCAGCTGAGGACCAGTAGCACCTCCAGGCACATCTCATGTGCTTGCTGGGGCTCTAGGATGGCCTCTCAGACTAACTCGCTTCTATGACAGTTGTCTTCCAACATGGATAAGTTCAGGACATTTGTATTTCCTTCCACTTGGCGAGGTAGAGTATGTCTCAATACTGTGGGATAATTGCTGGTACTTACAGTCATTGTAAGAGACAGTGAAACAGAAGGGGGAAAAGCCCTTCAGATGGTGTGATGTTCCACCTCTTATGGGCTCCTATTCTTCCTTTTAATTTATTGTTTGGGTCACATTGCAGATAGGAGGTGAGAGGGTGGAATGTGTATCTTTTTCCAGAATTCAAATATACTTCATTAATGAAGACTTCCTTGTCTAACTCCACTCCCCAACACTGGTAGAGTAAAACACTTCCTCTTGTGGATTCTTATATTCCTCCATTTGAATATTAACCATACTATTATGATTATTTGTGTGCATCTTTATTTGTGTACCCCATCTTGCCAGCCCATCAGTGAGAGTATCTAGTCCATTTAGGCTGCTATAACAAAATTCCTTATACTGGGTGGCTTATGAACAATAGAACTTTATTTCTCACAGTTCTGGAGGTTGGGAAGTCCACGATCAAAGTGTTAGCAGATTCAGTGTCTGGTAAGGACCCACTTCCTGTTTCATAGGTGGCCATCTTGTTACTGTGTCCTCAGATGGCAGAAGGAGCAAGGGAGCATCCTAAGGTCTCTTTTATAAGGGCATCAATTTCAATCATGAGGGTTCCACCCTCTCAATACCATAACATCGGGGATTAGGTTTCAGCAGAGAAATTTGGGAGGGTGAGTGGGGCACAAACATTCAACCCGTAATGGAGAGGAAACATCTCTGTGTTTTCAGCATCAAATACTCATGGCATATCTAGTCAATGCTCTTACTCAAGGTTAAGTGACTAAGTAAAAGAGCCAACAAATGTCTGTGCATCAGAAAAGTTGTGAGTACTAGTACAACATAGAACGATGGAAATCCTAATTATTACATGTGTTAGTTCAGGTCCCCTGAAGCAGGCACCAAAAGAGAGATTTAGACACACAGAGAAGGATTGTCATTATTGAGGGGAGCATCTGTGGGAGAGGTGGGTAGGTGGGTAGCAAGCAGAAAAGGCAGGGGGAGATCCCTCACGAGAGCCTCATGATTCTGATCCCCCATGAGGGATAGGAGATTCTTTTTTTTAGTATATGTGCTGCCGAAGCGAGCACGGGATAGGAGATTCTTGAGCACCAGCTCAGTTCCCAGAAACAGATCCACATTAAAGTCCTTGAGCTAAAGTTGCTGACAGAGGAACCCAGGGTCTTCTCAAGAAGGAGCACATGTGGGCATCCCTGCCTGGATCTATCAGTGCCTTGCAGCCACCCATGGGAAGTATGGCCAAGCATGATGGAAACATAGGTTATCACAGCAGCTGGGGCCATGTATTGTGAAAACACACACACACACACACACACACACACACACACACACACACACACACACACGGTTTGTTGGTTGATTGATTGATTGATTGATTGGTCTGCCTTCCTCCAGTTCCTCTTCCCCCCAGCTCCTGCCTCTGATAACTACAAATCCCATCTCTGCCTTTATTTCTTATTTTCTGTATATGATAATGTTTTGACATTTTGAAAAACCTTTTCTGGCCAGAGAGAGACTGCTCCTCTAGGGGCTAGCCAGTTCTGAGATAATGTGCCTGGGAGCCAGGAGCATGTGTTTCTTTGTGATGCAAGCTAACCAATCCTGAGTGCAACTTTGTTTCTCTGGCCTGAGCCCCCCTGAAGGGAGGGAAGCAATAGCCTCTGCCTGAATGATTCCAGGACCAGGTACCAGGCAACTAGGGACTACTCTACAGCCCAGCATCCACCGAAATTATTCTTCAGAGCCAATCTTAAACTGTCTTCTCTGCCCTGCCCACAGAAATGTGTACCCCCACAGAAATCCCAATAAATGTTATAGCCTAGACTTCCCCCTAGGATGCGCCTTCTGTCACTTGCCCAGGACCTGACTCCTCCTCCCCTGTGACTTTGAGTGGCACACAGCTCACCCTCCTAGGTCCCTCGAGTACAATCAACTTCGTTTTCTCGTGCCATCCCCTGAGTCCCCTCTCGTGGCTGCACCTGACTGATGGTCACTTTGCCAGAACACAGTGCAGTGCCTCAATTCATCACTGTCGCCACAGCAGGAGGTCTGAGTGGCACTGTGTGTCATGGCAGCCACAATATAGAACAGTAATAATGAGCATGGGTCAGCCCTGCGGGACGCGCTTCCTGTGCTTCACTTCCTTACTGCTCAGAGCAGTATGAGGTGGCCTCGGTCGACAGGAGGAAACAGGCATTAGAATGTCTCCCTTCCCTGCAGCCTCTCTTCAGGAGCCGGGCCAGAACCCACTTGGTGTCCATGAGTCACTTCTCTCTGGGACACCAGGAACAAAGAGGGTCCCTAAACACCTTGCCCCTGCCCCACCAGCTGCATCGCCCCTTCTGTGCCTGACACGAATTTGGGCTTCCTTGGGAATGTGCCTTTGGGGGTCCACCCGCGGGGAGGGGGAGTCGCTGCCTGAGCGAAGGCGCCTGAGCTTTCTGTGACAGGAAGACAGTCGGCCCCGGGCCATGTGCGGCGGGCCCTGGAGTGTGGATGCTCTTTGTTAAGCTCCCAGGGTCTGGAAGGAAGCAGCTATGCTCTTGTTTAATTCCATATGAGCAGCTTTTTTATTTTTACAAATAGTCCTCTTGCTGTTAGGGAGTGAGTGAGCGACATAAATCATCATCATGTCTTTGGCAGCCGGGATTTTTCGGGCATGGTCCTCATTAAAGTCTTTAGTTGCAGGGTTCCTGGAGACCTTCCTTTGATACCTAAAAACATCAAACTGAAAAAGCCCTGGTTAGGAGGAGGAGGAGGAGGGGGAGGAGGGGAGGGGAGGGGAGGGGAGGGGGTGGGGGGAGGAAGGGGGCGGAAGCTCCTGAAGACCCCAGAATCGCTGTTGGGACACAGCATGGCAAAACGAGGGATAGTAAGTCCCAACTCAAAAAAAAGCGGGGGCGGGGGGGGGGGGGAGAAAAGAAAAAAGAAAAAACAAAGTAGGAGCCAAGCAGCAGAAGCAGGAAGACTTCCCTGCTGAACAGAATCCAACAGGCCCCGTACAAAGGAGACAGAAAGTGACGCAGGCGGGAAAGGAAACTTCTTGAAGGTGATTGGGGAGAAAGGCAAAGTCTCCAAGCCCTTTCCTCCGCAGACCTCAGCCCAGCAGGCTGTGGCAATCAATGAACTCACCTTTTCCTTGGGCCCTGTTTCCCTGCTGGGCGGGAATCCAATCCCCGGGCAAAGGTCACTGGGAATACCGTAGGCCCGCTGGCAGGGGCTGTTCATTCACAAAATGAGCTCCTTTGTGATAAAAGGAGGGAGAGCAGACCCGGGGTTTGTGCGCATTCCAAGCTGGTGGAGGAGAGCTGCCAACACGCTCGGTCAGTGGGAACCCAGCAGCACATGCATCTCAGTTTACACGATTGATGTGGCCTTGCAGAGCCCTGTACGTTGAATTCCTATAAATCAAGTCGCATTTTAAATGCACTAGGGAAGCTGGCCATTTAAAGGCACCCCATGGTGAATCTTTTGGAAAAGTGAAAAATCACTGCTGAATTGATCTCTTTTGGCAGGAAGTAACAAATACTTATGAGCGCTTATCATGGGCCAGGCAAAATGCTAGGTGCCATGAGCATTTCTTTAAAATGAGGTGTTCCTGAGCTTGAGGAAAGCACTTTGAGATGGTGGGGTTTTGTCTCTGGTTAAACCAGGATGAGCTGAGTACAGCAGCGGGAAGAGAGACTCCAGCTGGAGCCATATCCTGTCGTTGCCACAGGACGTCCGCCAGTTGGACTCACTCACAGGAACCAGGCAATAGTTTTCAATCACAGAGACAAGCGACGCTCAGTGCCTTTTACAGGCCTGAAGCGGGAGGTTACTCGCAGGAGCTCAGGGAAATGACCAGTATCTTTTTATAACCTGAGTCCAAGCTTTCCAAATCAACACCCACCGTGGTGGTGATCACCTCTTTCTGTGGTTCTCTCCAGGTATCTCAAATGCCCAGCTCATTCATTCTAGGCTCTGGTATCTAGTGTGGTGTTAGGTAGATTTGCGTATCACTAGAGTCAGATCATATCACGAAGACATGTAGGTAAGCCCTTGCCTTCAACGTTTGGGAAATATACTGTGCCTGAAGACAGATCCTAGGGGATGCCTGGATGGTTCAGTCAGTAAGCATCTGCCTTCTGCTCAGGTCATGATCTCGGGGTTCTGGGATTGAGTCCCACACAGGGCTGTCTGCTCAGCGGGGAGCCTGCTTTTTCCTCTCCCTTTGCTTTCCTCTCCCCCTGCTTGTGCACAGGCATGCTTTCTCTCTCCCTGACAAATAAATAAATAAAAAAAGAAAGAAAGAAAGAAAGGAAGGAAGGAAGGAAGGAAGAAAACAGATCCTAAAACAGTTGAGGCTGTGGGGAAAACAAAACAAAACAAAACAAAAATACCACCATTTGCGTGGATGCAGGTTTAGCCTGGCTCAGGGGTTAGCCAGCACGCACCGGTTGTCTACCACGTTGTTACGGGACCCTAAGCAAGGTATTTAACCTGCTTTCTATCCTGGTTTCCTTACCTGTAAAATGGGAATAAGTAATAGAATGGACCTCCTAAGCTGTTTGTGAGGATTAACTCACGTGCTTTTACTTCTAAAAACTGAGGAGAATACCGGAGATAAAGTACGTACTCAGTACAGTTAGTTATTATGAAACCGGAGTGCGTTTAAAAAACAAAATCCTAGCCGTAGCTCGCAGGGTTTAAGAAGTTCAGCTGTCTGGTGTTAGCTAATTGTCAGCTGGATGAAGCAGCATAAAGGGACAATGCATGCAGCAAAAAGTTGTATCACGGTTGGAAGCCTGTTCTGTGTCTCTAAGGGGAAAGGAAGTCTAGGTAAGCCAGGTGTTATTACCTTTGCAGACACTATTCAGAGAAGCCTCTTTGGCATTTAGAATGGAAAAAAGATCTTGTAAAGGAATCCCTGGGTCCAACCTCTTACTTTGTAATGAGGGGGTGGAGGGAAAACCTCAGATAAAGTTAGAGACTTAGCCAGGATATACGTCTTCTTGATTTAAAAAAAAAAAAAAAAAAAAAAGAAGAGAAAGACAAAAATTTGGGTCTCTGATCTTCCAAACCAGGATGCATTTTTTCCCAGTAAGAAAGGGATTTTTCTCGGCAGCTGGTGTGCTTCGTCAAACAGGGAAGATGGTTATCACCTTTCTTTTTGGTAAGGAGCTTGGCGGGGGGTGGGGGGGTGGGGGGGGTGGAATAATAATATACCTTGTCCAAATAGAAAAGCAGACAGGTAGCAGGTTTAGTGGTCAAGTTCTTGTTTTGAGGGGTTAATGTTTGTTCCAAAGTTCTAAGGAAATCTTGAAGGTAACCCCACCCTCATATGACAAGAACGTAGAGGACCAGGGGAAGCCTGGATATTGTGGACCCTGCAACGCCATTTCCGGTGTCTGGAGGAAATTCATCCTTGGGCCAGCAGAGATGACACTCATGGCGCCATCATGTCCAGCGGCTGACCACAGCATGGAGAAGACATCCTCTGTGGAACCGACCTGCAATGGCCCAGCAGCCCCGCTCCTGGGACCCAGCACAGAGGAGGGATCCTTACCACTCCACTTGAGCCTCATACCATGAAGACAGAAGACTTAGGGGCAACAAATCCCTGTTGGCCAAGTGGTTGTGGATTTAGCCTAGCAGAAAGAATTCTTTTTACCTACACCAGTTCCGCAGGCTGCACATGCCGCCCAGATGCCGTCTTCTTAAATGTTCTTTATTAAAATGGAATGTACTGAGATAACGTCTCTTGGAAACGTCTCAAGAAGAGCACTGATCCCAGGGAATTCCCAGAGACTTTCCCCTTGCATCTGGGGTAGAATCCATACTGCGGGGAGGGATCTCCCTTCCTCTTAAGTCTTCTCAAACCTGCCTTCTCCAGCTCTGAAGCAGAGACTTGAACTTGTTTGTAATCAGTGACATGGTCATCTCTGTCCTGCGGCTCTTCTTCCAGAGCCTGGTCTGGGAGAGCCACCGTAAAAGTACCCCAGCTTCCATATAACCATGTTTGAAAGTCAAAGCCGCAGCATTCCAGATACCCACTGACGTGAACAATAAGCGAAAAGCTGTCTTGAGCCAAACTAGGAAAAAAAAAATAAAATAAGGCTTGTACATCCTGGCCCTGGAGTGAGATGAAATCAGAACACAGATGACCGCGTCAAGAACCGGGCCACAAAATGACAGTGCAATTCAAACGTGTAAGTGATGAAGCCTCAAAGGCACTTGGAAATGCCTTGGAAAGCAAAGGAGACAGTCGTGATCCTCCCCTCTGCTCGTGGGTGCTGCTGGAGGGGGGGTGCGGGAGGCACCGGCATGAACAGCTGAGACAGAGAAACAGTCAACAGCGTGGACCTCCCTCCATCTACAAAATGATCCAGGTGCAGAAACTGGGGAAGGGGCGACGGGTGGTGGGGTGTCGCGGTGTCAGGGAGACTTCAGCCGTGAAATGAGGCTGGGACGTTCTTTGGGTTGATATTCAAAGAATGAAAACCATAGGCCAAGCGAGCTGCCGGTCCTGCCCTTGGTGCTAATGGCAAGCAGGAAGGCAAAACCTGCCGAGGCGCCCAGAGACGTTCACAGATGGAATTCAAAGCTCTACCTTCACGGAAAACCAGAGCAAGACTTGCACTGAAAGGCACACGGCAGTGCCCTGGGCTCTTGCCTCATCTTCATCCTGCCTTCAGGAAAGGCAAGAAAGCCACCGACCGACTGGGTGATAAGGGACCCGGAGCCTCCTTGGAGAAGACAGTGAACCAGTTGAGAGAAACAAAGGATGGGGCTCTCAAGTCCTCAGAAGGAGCCTTGGCCTCAGAGGGGATGGACTCAATGCAATGAAGAAAGAGAAATGAGGTCTTCTGGAAGCATCACTGGACTAGAAGCTTGTGAAAATTAGGGGTGATGTCATTCTCATTTTTGTACGCCTCTGCGGGACCTGACTCAGAGTTAGTGCTTTGTGCGGGGCTGCTGAATCGAATGCATTGGTAGGACACTGTGTGTGGGTCTTAGAGAGAGTTCAGGTAAGGTGCGGTCTCTCCTTGCAATGACCAGCCAATAGCCTTAGGCAAGCTTGTTTGGATCTTTGAGCCTCAGTGGTCTCATCTCCAAACAACAACAACATCCACTGCCCAGAGCAGTGATGAGGTTGGCAGGTCAGGCCTCTAATCTATCGTCCTGGCACATGGCCTGGCACTTAGAAAACTCAGCTAAAGTTGGCCATCATCATCTTCATTTTCCTCATTGTCATCCTCTTCCAGTTCTCACTCAAGTCTGTCATTTCCAGGCAGTGCCTGGCATTTCCATGCCCCAAGGCAGCCAGCAGGGTCTTCCTCCTATCCTCTAGGTAATAACTGCAGTACTATCTCTCTCACCCCTGCTGAGTTCTAGAAGTAACTTCCTCTCCTCTCAGACTGCCGGCATCTAAAACTTCCATCACTTCTCCTGCCCTTGTGTTGCCTTCTCTCGGCAACACTTTGCCTGGGAGCTTCTGTGAGGAATGTTCCCCTAAACAGCCTTGCATGCAGCCTTAGGCCTTCATGTCTCCAGAACCCCACTACGATTCCTCAGGGAGCTTTTCTCCTTTCTTAGGGGGTCTAAGCAGAAAGGAGAAGTCAATAGGGTTGAGGAGAAAGGCTTCTTAAGGCTTCTCTGTTTCATGTCTTTGGTAGAGGTACAAACTCTTACAAAACCAGTACAGTTGGTCTCTTCAGAGAGGAAAGAATAAAGTGTAAGGCTGGCTTCCATTTCTCCTCATTTCAGACTGGGGTGAGATGATGTCCAGGATACCTGTCTGAGGCAACAGGTAGGGGCAGTGTGAAGAGAAACCGGTGGTTCATTGCTTGTGACCCAGAGGAGAAAAAAGAGAGCAGAAGAAAAGGGCTGAGCTTAGCATTCGCTTCCACAGAATTCTCCTCATCCCTCCCCATCTACCATTGTCTTCACTGCCATTGGAGTTCCCACCAGAAGCACTGAGATTCACAACTCATGGCTTCTGAGGTAACAGAGTCCCCATTCTCACTATCTAGTTAGATGCATCATGAGCAAGGAGGGAGGAGACTGGTCCATCTCACCGACTGGGCCAAAGTTGGGAGGACATGGGGGTAAAAAATATGTTCTTACTGTCTGGAATATATTTGTTGACTTAAGAATATATTTGCCAGGGAAATATTGGGAATCATGGTAATTGGGATCCCATTACTGGGATCCCAAGATTCTGGAAACCCAAGCATGATTAAAATAGCATGTACTCTGGAGAATAAAGAAAACCCAGGAATCCACGAGATGCCATATTTTCTATCTCCTAATCACATGGAGAAGAGGACCAATCCACAGAGTTTTGGGAAAACAAAGACTGGAGGGGGGAATACTGCCTACAAAAGAATGTGGCAGGGCCTCAATCATTACGTTTAGGGATGTGTCCAAAGTAATAATCAGAAATGCACAAACACTGATTTAACAGATCAAGAGAGCAAGCATTATTTGTAAGAGAGGAAACCTGGAAGCAACTTAAAATTTTATCAATGGTGGCATGATCAAATGAGTCTTGATATATCCAAACAGCTGAGTATTGTTGGGTCAGTCCTGTAGAAAAACGTTTGCTAGCTCAGAGAAATGTCCGGAAGGTATTGATAAAGTTTACAATGCTATATAATTAGTATGATCCCAATCATGTAAATATATACACAGAAAGAAAGATTGGAAAGAGAAAAAATGTTAACAGTGATTATCTCTAGGGCATGGGTTTATACTAATTCTTTTTCACCTTTCTAATTCTTTTCCATTTTAAATGTTTCCTGTGACTAGCACATCTATTTTTCCCAACTGTGAATGCACTTTAATTTTTAATTAAATAAGTAATCGGAAAATAAAGATTTTTAAAAAGAGAAAGAAAAGTCCTCTCATCGATGACCAAACAGGGCTTGATTGCTTTCTTCCCCCAACTGCTAACCTGCCCAAAAAATAGGGGCAAATCATTTAACCCCCTCTATAGAAATAAACAGCATTGTCTGAATGGGGGTTTTTTTACCTTAATTATTTTTAAGGTCTGTGTCTGAATTCTACCACAAGAAAAACGTAAGATTTTCTCCAGAGAGGGAAGGCTATCACCCAGGTCATTTCTAAACCTTCATGGCATCAATTCCTTGATGGAAAACCCCAGTGCCAAGCCATTGTGCTAATCATGGTAGCACATCTGTTCTCTGCGTATTGCCCCCAGAGGAGACTGAAGAAAAGCTGACCCTCAACGTTGGAGCTGTGGAGAGGTCCCAGGAGATGTCTACACGGCATCTCCTGAGTTGCTCACACTCAAATTTTTAAAGATCCGGCTTTCAGATTTCACCCTTGTGAGTCTCAGAAACTCTCAGAAAGGATCCATCTCCACAGAGGGCAGGTGAAGATGGAGACAAGCAGGGGTGGGGCAGGGGCGTGGAGGGGACAGGGCTTAGAAGGTTGTGGCCATTTTCAGATGACCTCTAATTATCCCTTCTCCCACCTTGACCTTCCTTCCCTGCCCATGCCTCCACCACGCTCCCCTTGAGCATCAGAACAGCCTGAGTCAGTAAGCAGCATGCCCGTCAGGAAGCAAACAATTCCAGAACCCTGAGGGGCCACAGCGATGAATAGCAATAGCAGACACCGTTCCTGTTTCTTTTTTCAACCTGAAAGGAAGAAAAAGGGAAAAAATTTTTTAAATCCCATTCCTCCTCTCTCTGCCCTGGACTTGCTTAGCTTTCCTTCCCCACCTCCCCCAGGGTAATGCTAATAAAGTATAGAAACCCAGTTAAATGTGAGTTTCAGATAAACAAAGAGTAATTTTTCATATCAGCATACCGCAAATATTGCATGGGACATACTTACACTAAAAAATTATTCATTGCTCATCTGAAATTTAAGTTTAACTAGGTAGCCTATATTTTTATTTGCTACATCTGGAAACCCTAACCACCCAGGTCATACCTATTTTGAGAAGTCACAGGAATAGAAGATTTAAGAAAGCCAACCATTTGCCTAAGATGCAGAAAGAGAAGAAAAAATTTCCCTTTACTGGTCAGGAACCCCTGTGACTTGGGATTTTAAACTTTTGACTTTGGGAAGAAGGAAAAATAAGTTCTAACATGGACCCTTCCTGATCATGTTGACGTTTGCATTAATCTTACTTTTAATTTAAGGGAAAAGATCTAGAATCATTGTTTGTAATAGCCTTAAAGTGGTGGTGTGGTTCAGTTGACATATTTGGGACTGCTTTGAATTAATTCCTCTTTTTTTGGAGCAGAAGTCCTTAGGGGTGCTTCTCAGTCTGGAGTTTTGAAAATGCCAAATCTTGGGGCACCTGGGTGGCTCAGTGGGTTAAGCTTCCGCTTCTTGGTTTCAGCTCAGGTCATGAACCAGGGATCCTGGGATCGAGCCCCGCTTCCGGCTCTGTGCTCAGCAAGGAGTTTGCTCCTCTGTGTCTCTCACCTTCTCTTTCTGTCCACTCTCCACCCCACCCCCTGCTCATGTACACGCGCTCTCTCTCTCTCTCAAATAACTAAATCTTAAAAAAGAAAAGAAAATACCAATTTTTGCTCACCTGTGCTCCGGAGCTCTAATTACTAGTCATATGTATTCTGCCTCAGACCACTGATGGGTTCTCTTGGAAAACAGATAAAATTGTTTTGAAGAAATAGTTTCATTGTTTTTAATAAAGACACTTTATCTCTTCACAAATGTAAAGTTATAAGAAATAGTTGAGTTACTCCAAATATTCCAAATACTCGGAGTTTTTAGTAAGACTTAGTTTTGGTCAAGGGCCAGAACAACGTCACCTGGGCCTTCTGCTTCTGGATAGGACTGCATTTAAGCTACGTCAGCAGAAGTAGATTTTCTTTAAACCTTGTTTAAATCAAAAAAATCAAAACCTTGTTTAAATCAAAAAATCCAATTGTACTCCAGGTCACTGAAGGCACAGTAAAGTATTTCAGGGGAGCAAGGCAAGTAAATGGGGTCAGATCCTGTCTTCGTCCAGATCAGTTGTGTGACCTTGGGCAATTTAGTTACCCACTGTGTGCTTTGGTTTCCTCAGCAATAAAGTAAGAGTCTGGTGAAGATGAAATGAATTAATGTATGTAAAGTTCTTAGAACTGTGGTTGGCACAAAAACAAACTCCACAAGGATTAGTGATGATTAATATTATTATTCACACTAATGAGGGGGATGTAAATAAAAAATAATTTCCAGAAAACAAAATGACAATAGTATCAAGAACTTTCGAGTTGTTCTTCCATTTGACACAATGATTCCTATTTCTAGAAATCCCACCCTAGGAAAATAATTGGAGAGATAGGCACACACAGATACCAAGAAATGTATTGCAGTATGAATTATCCTAACCAGATACCAGTAGCAGCCAAACATCAGGTCCAGCACCAGGGAACTTGTTAAATAAACAGAAGTATATCAATTTGATAGACTATATGCACAGTCAGTAAATATCATGTTTTTAAAGAATACTTATTAAATGCCACAGGTAAGTATTATGATTAACTAGAAAGAGGAAAGGCATAATAAAACATAGTTTTGTTTTATTACGTAATCTACGATGACAGACCCTAGTCATAGCTGAAAGGCAAGGGCTATTGTCTAACTCTTAGTGTTAGTAAGTCAGAAGGAGAGCCCTTGAAAATGACATATGTATGTATATCCAGTCCAATGGAGTAGACAGGAGAAGGGCAGATGACTACAAGCAAGGATCACACCAACACGCTCCTAAGTCCAAGAGATGGAGCAAATAAAGGGTAAAGAGATGGCATGATGTCAGCACAGAGATTGAGACTCTGGCCCAGCTCCTGGGAAAACATGGCGGGTCCGTTAGTGAAGTCTGCCATGGACTCAGGAGGTTGTACAGGCAGCATGTGCCATATACACGTGTCATCCCTGACATGGGTGATGAGTGTGGTCAGGGAATCCAAGATCAGTGAATTTGTTCAAGAAAAAGGTCAAAGAAGACTCTGAGTGAAATTAGCCTAGAACTTTTAACTTGTAAATAGATAACATGTCATACCCAACCAGGGACAGCCAGAAGTAAAGGACTGATTGGATAAGAAAGAAAAGCCGGGGAGCCAAGAGGTGGGACTGGAGATAGAAAGTGGAGATCACGTGTTTTGCTCCATTTGTTGGGAAGATGTGAAAAACCAGGACCCGGGAGGGCATCTTTGGCCAACACCAAGGAGCATGCTGGTACCGGGAGTCAAAACCTGGCTTGCCAAGCACTTATCAAACATTGAGAACATTTCATCATGCCAATTCCCTTATATGGTCCCTATTTTATCAATGAGGAAATGAAAATGCAAAGATTTTAGGGTCCCACAGCTAGAAATCGCAGAGCTCTCTCCAATCCCAGATTGTCAGATGCTAAGGACTAGAGGTGTACCAATGTCCCCAGCCCACTACCCTCTGACAGTGGGCGAAAACTGCTACCCCATGGATCGTGGGAGAATTTTGCCATAAGGTTCAGACCCAAGGAAGAAACCAGAGATTCCCAACTTGACTTATTTCCTGAATTTGCTCTCACACTGTATTCCTTACCTTATCGGGGCTATCTGATTTGGTTGGATTAACGAATAATCAGTAATTTCAAATGCCAAACACTGAGCTAAATAGTTCTCTCCTTGAATCTTTACACCCTTCCTAAGTGGTGGGTGATGTCATTCTGTCTATTTTGCAGAAGAGGAAAACGCAGCTTATAATCATCCGTCAAATGCCTGGGGGTACAATGATGGTAAAGAACAACCTGTGAGGGTTTTGTCCTTGAGGGCGGGGAGTGAAGTGTGGGCTAAGCATGTCAGAGAAAGAGAGAGCGCGCGCCCAGGATAGACCTGAGACCTGGCCCAGCTCCAAGCTTTCCTCGCCATGGACTCAGCAGCAGGGTCGACAAAGGCCAAATCCAATTCAGTAAACACAGACTTCTGGTAAGCAAGTGCCCGCACACTTGCTTTGTGTCAGTCAGGGGTTGCGGAGGCCTCGAACACTAAAGAGTCCTGCCGAGAGGCCAAGTGCAGAAAGCTGGGCCTGCGCCTTTCTCCATTTACGAGAAGAATGACCGTGTGGGGCACTCAGCCAAGGTCAACCTGGAACTGGAATGCTGAGCCCAGGCTCGGAGGAGCCAGAGCCAAGGTGGAAAGCTCCAGGCACTGGGAGGGCAGGGACGGGGCGGCTGGAGTAAAAGGCCAAGTGTGGGAATGTTTATTGAAAAGAACGTGCCGGGGAGAACCCAGCCCTCACACCTCCGGGATCTGGAAGCTGGCTGTCTGCAGAACGCCAGCCCTGCCAGATGAGTTCAGCCATTTCCACTTTGTAAAGTTCTTGGTACACAAACGTAGGGCAAACCCAGCCGTGAATGTGATTTCTGAAAGGAGATTATTGAAAAGGTGGTTCTGCTTCTTTCCAGTTTCTAGTCTGGTGGTCAGGAGGGGGGCAGTGGGAAGAAAAGCTCCTGGACGGTTGCAGACATCCCCGTCGCATTCCAGAAACCACTATGCCCTAACAGCAGGACAAGGGGGCGCCGTTTCTTCAAAGATTTCTCAAGAGGAGGCCGGAGCTGAAGGCTGGGCCAGAATGAACCCAGGAGTCTGGATCTGGTTGGCAGAAGAGAGTGGAAGGATGGAGGGAGAATAGAGGGGACAAGTCACGCGTCCGTGTCCTCATACAGTGACCCCGGAATAACATGACCCCATATTGCCCTCTGACTGCTGGAACTTCAAGGAGAACGTGAGGTGGCTCCAGGAAGTGACACACTGATTACATATCTAATTTGCTGTCACTGTCCTCATGACATCACATATGTCACTGTGGTTTTCCGGATTACTGTCGACTCTGAACACACGAATCTGTTTTCCCTGATGCGTTGGTTTGAATTTTGCCTTGGCACCGGTTTTCTTTTCTTCCTTCCTGTCGGCGTCACTTCTTAGATCTTTGCCCGTGTTTTTGGTGTCTCCCGAGCTCCCAAATGTACGGGGGCTTTTTCTAGACTGCTGACTCTTCTGGCCTTTCTCTCGCCTTATCACTCAAAATGATATCAAACCTCACGAAACTGTCTGGCCTCGCTCCTTCTGGAGAGATGCAGCCCAGTGTTTCCCCCTTGATGTTTTGCGCTGTGCTCCGGGCTGGGGTAAAGTGAAGTCATCACAACTGCTCTTTTAAGCTCAAGGAATTTGATAAATGAAGTTGTGTGGGGTCCTGGCAGGCAACGTGCTAGAGCCAAGTACAGTGACCATCTGTGGACCAGTCTCCTTATCCCTTTATTATAGGCCCATAGTCAAGTTCAAATTGCTTTGTTAAACTTTCTGTGTGTCTATCTCTCTTTTTATATCTCAGCTTTATACAATTATTCCCAAATCTCCCAAACTGACAGTGAGGGAGAGGCATTTGAAAGGACTGCTCAGCTTAAGTCTTCTGAAGATTTGCATCGTGACTGCGTTTTTCTAATTTCCTGGCATCTACTCTGTTCTCCTGGACTTTTCAAAAACAATTATGAGTGCATGAATAAATATAATAACTCATTCCATCAATATTTTGGGGCCATTCTGTAGAATTCCTGTCTCCAGACAATTTAGACTTGAAAATTCATTAGCATTAAGGGTGCCTGGATGGCTCAGTTGGTTAAGCGTCGAACCTTGATTTCGGCTCAGGTGTTGATGGTGGGGTCGTGAGAAAGAGCCCTACATGGGACACTATGCCAGGCATGGAACCTGCTTAGGATTCTCTCTTTCCGTCCCCCTTCCCCATGTTTTCTCTCTCCCAAATAAATAAATAAATCTTTAAAAAATAAAATAAACAAAATTCATTTAGCATCCATCAACATTTCCAGACCAAGGACATCTTGTACATGTTCTCAAGGATCTCATGATCTCATTAAGGACAAGGAAGAGGTACCGATTTATACATTGTTTCTGAACACAGAGGATAACATCTGGAGGAAAGAAGAAAGTTAGTACATTAATTATCCTTATGTTTCTACCAGAATTTATTTTGTCCACTGTATCAGCTTGGGAAACAAAGCCATTCCTTTATAATTTTTCCTAATCAAATGTCCTATCTTCCTATCTAGAGAGCAACTTGTTCTGGGGTGGTTTTTTTTGTTTTTTTGTTTTTTTGTTTTTTTGCCTTTTTCTCCTTCTTTGATATCCTTTCCCTTCTTGTAATAAATGCAAGATCTATGGGTCAGTTCTGATCCTAAGAGCTCCAGTAAAATGTGGTTGAATCAGGGGACGGGATTTGAGCTCCTGAACTGCTGAAGGCATCCTACGGCCTCCAGGCTTCACCGGCCGCCTGCGGGGTTTGCTACAGGAGTGCCGAGGATGGGGTTGTGATTTCCGGTACAAGCAGGGCTGGAGTGGGCTCCTTTGATGTGGCATCTCTGCCATCACTCCCAAAAGATTTGGGGGCTCATGTGCTCCTTTTATAAGCCCAAACCTTTTCCCCTCTGCCAGGGAAAGCCAGAACTGCTCCTTGTTTTGACTAGCATTCCACTGAACTGACAGGCTGATCTTCTCGATATTGAAGAACATGGGACTCTTTCTAGAATGGTCTTTTGTAAAACCCTCTCCTTTTCTTCATATACGTCTTACCCTTTTATTGCTAGGCTTGTTCCTATGTCCTTTACAGGTTTTGTTGCTTCTATGAATAGGGTCTTTCTTCCCTTTAAATTTTCTAACTGAGCATCACAGTTCACCAGATCTCTCATATCTGACTACCTTGCTGGGCTGTTTTGTTAGTTCTAATAGTTATTTCACTTGAACTTCTTGGATTGTCTATATAGATAGTGCTCTCTTTATTTCCAATCTTTACACTTTTTCCCCCCTTTATTGCAATGGCCAGTGCCTTCCTCACTGAGACATACCAGCAGGGACAGCTGACATCGCTGTCTTATTTCTTCCTTTAGGGGTCTGCTTTAGTATTTCACCAGGAAACACAGTGTTTGTTATAGTTTTAGGGTAGATACTCTTTAGGCAGAGTTAAAAAAAAAAAAAGAGAGAGAGAGAGAGAGAGAGAAGGATTTTTCTGTCCCAAGTTAGCCAAGATTTCTCACCAGGAGAGAATTTCATCAAATACAAAAATCTCACGAAGCGCAGGATTTCCATAACAATTACTGATAATTCAGAATAAGTTTATCTTATGACAACTTTTATGCTTTTGCAATCTTTCCAAAGTGATCAGTATCGTAGCCAAATAACTATAAATGAACGCCCTTCTCAGGACAAGTGGGCTTTAAAAAAAAAAAAAACCATGGTGGGATCCCATTTTTAAAGCTGTTAGCAGAACATGATGTGTAGTGTAAATCATTGTTTAAATAAAGTCCATGATTACAGAATACTGTTTTAAAAAATAATTCAAAACGTGAGCATTAAAACCCAAGTTATAGGTGTCATTTTGTGCGCCGATGGAGAAGAAAACCTCAAATCCTACCTTTATAAATCAAACGCATTTTCTCATACCTCTGCCTTTCACAATATATCTTGTCCCCCTCAAACTCCTAAATTCCCAGTCCCAGTCTCAAAAAAGGCCCAGCTAGAAAGGAAAATTTTATTTCTCTATACTTAGGCATCCTACTTCACTTAAAACAAACAACTGGTAAAAATCCAGACCCAGTGGGGATGAAACACTCAACAGCTTTGCCTTTCGTGTGGAGGAGAGGGAGACAGGTTGTTCTAGAATGAGGACCAATATTAGCCCCTGTCTGGAAAGGTCAAAACAATTAACATGAAATACTAAACTCGCATGAAATCCAGGGTCCGAATGGTGTAGCTCCCAGATGCCCCCCGTACCATGCAGCACACAGGATCGAGAAAACAGTCCTGAGCGTCGCACAAAAGGACCCTCTTGCCCGCTGACCTTGTGTGCTTCCCAAGGTCCTTGATTCTGCCACTTTCAGCTTCCCTGTCTCTGTGGATTTATGATGTGTTGCCAATATTATTACTTTCCCTGCTTCTACCCCTTCCAGCCCAAAGAGTTTCAGCATTCTAAGTAACACATTTTCACACAAGGGAGCCGAAAAGTCCCAAAGCAGAATTTCTCAGCAAGAGGAGCTGTAGGCAAAGCAGCTCCCCCCATCACCCTCGAAGCTGGCACCTAAGTGGCTCTGGACATGAGTCAGAAAGATGAAACAGGGGAGAATGAGGAGATCCCAAGGGAGGAAAAGGATGCTGAAGGGAGATTCATTCCATTTTCCCTCATGGTGAGTGCCAGGCCAGCTCTGGGAGCAGAGGGTTCTTCCAAATTTGTAGGGCATCCTTGGTTCCCTTAGCAAGAACTGAATGTCTCTTCCTTGGGGCCTGTGGGATACTTGGATACTGAGGAATCAGCCGGTCCTTATCGTCTACTGTTGCTTCATGGCTTTTCATGACAAGTTTCTCCTATCTCTTCTGGAACAGAACTGCTGTTGTCTTTGCTATGGTCTCTCTGATTATGTGAATATGGGGCCCTTTTGTACCCTCTCGGTTTTAAATACATATGTGCAGACTATTTCTCCTTTGTTGATAATACAAAGCAAAGGTAGGTCAAATAATGACTGCTGAGGTCACACTCTCTCTTACCTGTTAGATAATTGCCACCGGAAACCATTCCAATCCCTGCAAGCTGTTCTGGTTCTTGGAGTGGATCTTAGGGTCTTAGGCCGCCCCCCCCCCCATCCTCCACACAACCATCCATTCCCTTCAGGACCAAGACTCCCCACTGCCCAGCTGCCAGGAGTTTGGGCTACCAACTAAGTCTCTTCAGCACTTCCCTTCAGCTAAAGGAAGCTGCCTCCCCATGGTTAAATGCCTCTTTGAGGCCAACCCACATCCAATGGCTAGTCCAAGGGTGGGACCGAAGTTTGGCTCCCTCACATCCATGGGGGCAAATCAGAGGGGCCACCCCAGCTTCAGGGCTTCCCATGGGATCCCCTGAAGTCTCTGGTGCAAGATACATTGCCATTCGACTTCAACCTTTGCTCCATGCCGATTCTGTTACTCTCTCACAGGTGCTGGTCCTCCAAACACTCCTCCGTATTCACCTGCCCATAAATATCCATCTCAGAATCTATGTCCCACAGAACTAAACATAAGCCTTCCTCCCCTGTTGGTTAGTTTCTAATTACTTCTTCATATAAGCAGATATCCCTATCTCTATACCTCCGTGCCTATGTTAGGTGTGTCTGTCTTATACGGACATATAGATCCTTTTTGCATTTAGTCCATATCCAGTTCAATGAGGGCTTATTTCCAAGGACAAAACTCGGATCTGAGATGGCATGGGTTCTATGGGCTCACAGAATGGGAAAGTCCAAGAAGGAGTCTGGCTCCAGGAACAGTTTGATCAGGGTTGAAATGACATCACCAACGACCCTCATTTGGTATCTCTTATTTGATCTCTTAGTCTTGTCACTGCCATATCGGCCTCATGTTGAGAGAGGCTGTATCTGTTAGCTGTTTTCACAACGTGCTACTGACCCAGTAACCACAAAATATCAGAGGGTATTTCTTTCTCAACTCTCTGCTGGTCAGCTGATGCCAACAGGACATACTCACCTCTTTTGGGGGAGGGCGATCAAGTTAAGATTCTGGGTGGCTCTGCTCCACATGGCCCAGTGGAACTTGGCCCCTCCACACCGGTGGGGGGCTCATCCTGAGATTGGGCTGAGGGGGTGCAACTAGCCTTGGGGAATCTTCTCATGACCGCAGTAGAAGTCCCAAGCAGGGCCAAACGCACAAGCACACTTAATGTCCTGCTTAGGTTACATCGGCTAACATCTCAGGGACCAAAGCAAGTCACATGCCGGAGCCCAAACTTAAGAGCTGCACACCCCCAGGCAAGTCACATGGCCAAGCCTGCCACGGACACCAAGAAGAAGCATGTTCCTCTCAGAGAAGTGGGTGGGGGGAGGAGGGTCAATGAACGATAATCAAACCTAAACCAGAGGCCTTCCTCCATCTCTCAGTCCTAACAGAGATGCGATCTCTTCAGTATTTACTTCTTCCCGACTTCAAGTCGAAGGAGAAGGGTACCAGCCTCAAATCCCAGCAGCAGTTTCATTGTCTCTCATTGAACCCGGTATACCCTCACCCGTCCCTGTACCAGTTCCTGTGACAAACAGGACCACTTGGGCTGGCTGGAGCTAGCAGGAAGGTCACCTTGTTCAAGGTGCATGGGGTAAATTCTACGCACAGAATCCAGGACATGGTTATAAGGATGAGAGTCGGGGTTCCTAGGTGGCTCAGTCAGTTAAGCGGCTGCCTTCCGTTCAGATCACGATCCCAGAGACCTGAGATCGTGCCCTGCCCCTCTCTCTGCCCCCTCCACTGCTCTCATGCTCTCTCTGGCTCTCTCTCATTCTCATAAATAAATAAAATCTTTTTTAAAAATGAGAGTCAAAGGATACTGAGTTGCAGAAAACCTCCTATGTCCACTCTAGGGATCTCACCCTCCAACCCCCAACTCTCCTGCTCTTGCTCTTAGAGCTGGGGCTGTTTCTCCTGGGCTTGCATCCATTACATGTCCTACTCCTCTCTCAGGTTCTGCACTCAAGAGTCTTGTTCTGGACTCTGGAGTCCTGGGCCTCATCTCCTCCAGGCTTCTCTCTCAGTGTGCCCTCTACAAATGCACTCAGAATTGCCTCTCCCCAGAGGATCAGTCCCAAGATACCTATTTCTCTTTGGGTGCCCGTCCTGCTTGCTGGCTCGGAGATCAGAGATCTTGCTGGCATCGCCCTTCTCTTCCCCTGGTCGCACTGCCACCCCCTCCCTCCTGCCCTAGCCAGAGGCTGCAAGCCAGCAGACCACATATGGGCCACCCTGACCGACAACAACCACATCGCTGGACCTGACGGGGTCTCACGCCGCTGGCCTGGGGCCTCTCTCAGGTCTCTTCTACAGGAGAGAGATTTATTTCCCTGAAGTTTTAGGGCAGGAAAAGACTCGCTTTCTGGAGGCATGCCAAGAAAGGAGGCAATCCACCCAGGAAATAAACAAGACCCTTTTCTCTATAGTCTTTCCTGTTTCCCCATGTCAGACCCTCCCGGCTCCCCCTGAGTGAAAGGAAAGCTGTCAGGATCAAAGCCTGGTATTTGTGATGAATGGCTGCTGGCTGGACTCGCACAGGAAGGACTGTCAGCCTGTTAACTCCTTCTTATCCATGATGGGCAGCTGCATTCATAAGGCTTCTGGAGGCATGTTTCAATAAACGCAACATCTTTTTACGACCAGAGAGAGCCAAGCCAACTGGAGAGTTGGAAAGGATGACTAGGGACTCAAAAGACAACAAAATCTACCTTGGAGTCTTTTTTGATGGTTGCAGCAGCTTCATAATAGATTATCTGCCCTATTTGCCCCAGGAGGGTGAGAAGACTAAAAACATGAGCCCTGGAGGGAGAGCAGTTATATTACACTCTGTTCCATCTCTCTCTAGCTAGGAGACTTTAAATAAGCTACTTAGCCTTTCTGCATATCAGTATCGCCGTCCATGAAATGGAGAGAAGATTTACAGGAACTTCATGGTGTTGTTGGAGGGAATAAAAAAAGAGAATCCATATGGCGCATTTAACCTAGTGACTGGCATATGATGCAAGGATCATTAACTTTCATGGTGCTCATCATCGTTATTATTTTTATTATTCCAGTGGTGGACAGGAGGCAGCACCCAGGCTTGCTGAAAGCCAATGTCTTAAAATTACAAGACGTGCTCTGCATAATTGAAATTTACACAGCGTCAGAGTCTCTGGGCCTTTGGGTTCTGTTAAATAAGCATGTACACTATCTTTGCCACACCTCCCAAGACGACAAAATGTGATCGTTTACAAACAAAAATGAGTTAGAGCCTAAGATTACTGAGCAGGACTGGGAGCAAGATTACATCATGGGCTAGCCCCAGACCTTTCATTTCCTAAACAGTTTCTAAAGACCCTGGCTTCACCATACAACAGTGAGCAATAGTGGTTTGCAAACTGATGAGAGAAACAAAGGGATGCATTCCTACCTATCATCTGTGGTGAGTGCTCAAAAACAAAAAACAAAAAACAAAAAACACTGGAAGGATTTTGCAACTCTGCACGTCTTAACTCCACCCTTCCTTATGGAAGTCTTTATTGTGGAACTCATCTTAAATGACTTCTAACTCATGGCAAAGTTAAGACATTGAAAAAGCACCCAGTGCTTGTGAGCTTCTAGATGGTTCCACTGAATTATAAACAAGAACATGCTAAGACTTTGGTATTTGGCCCCAACAATTTCTAAGACACACTTCCTGTCAAATAAATTTTATGAATTTGCTGAAAGGGGCTTACAGCCATGAGACTTTCTATCGCCCACCTCTATCCCCCAACCTGGATCTGGAACCGTTGTAAACCATAACACCCCAAATGAGGACGATCACAATGCCTGAGGAAACCACAGTGAAAAAAATATCGCTTGTGGTTTATTTTCATAGAGCCATAGTAAGGAGAAACAGGATGGTTTCAAGAAATAAACTATTAAATTTATAGAGTCAAGAAAAATCTTAGTTATAATTATAGTCTAGACTGCCTCTCTTGGCAACCATCTCACGTAACACCGAGTAATTTGTGGAAATGAGGGGTCAGTAAGACAGCAAAAAATGAGGGGTAGCTTATCTGAGCATGATAGAGGAAACCCACTTCCTAGCCACTTGCTGAACAAGCCAAGTAGATAGAAAATTAATGAAGGGTAAAATACTGAGATAAGACTCTTATCTAAAAATCCAGTAGACATAGCAATAGTAGTGTTTCCAGATTCTGTATTTATCCCTGTGATATTTATGTGAGAGGAAGAACTTCTGTCATTACTGGACTTAAAATGCTGTGAACTGAAATAACATTCTTCGTTAATTATGAGGAAACCGCAGGGACAACTATATTTTAAAACCTTCCATTTCTCTTTTGTGCAAATGAGTTTTAACGTGTTGGAGAATAAAAGGAGTTGATCTATTTAAAGAATTCTGGTAGAAAATCAGATTCAAAAAATTTTTTGACACCTTAGGTTTGGGCAAAGTAGTTATTGATGCAGAGGGAAGGTGGGGAGAGAAAAGTGAATGACACAATAAGAGGGTCCCAAGCGAAGGCCTTTCTCACTAAAATGGAGGTAGAGAAGCAGGAGGAGGAGGAAACAGAGAACAAGAAGAAAAAAGGAAGTGGGGGGGCAGAGGAGAAACAGAGAAAGGAAAAAACATAGAGGGCTTCAAATAGATGAGTAATAAAGTCACAGGACCCCTTGTTTTAATCCATTTTATTCATACTGCTGGTTTAAAAGAGGAAGGAACTGATGAAAGGTATCATGAAATCTTCCTCGTTAGAGAAGTCTCTAACAAAGAGGAGACCTGTGATTTAGAGAGAGAGACAGATGAGCACTGACTTACAACACAAGGAAAACAACCATCTTTGATTTAATGCTGCCTGACAGCCAGTCAGTGCCAATGGGCAAGAGAGGAGGCACCTGGGAAGAGCCAAAGCTCCTCAATGACTTTCGGGACATAGAAGTGAGAGAAAACTTCTCAGAACTGCCTTTAACTTTTACAGAGCCCAAAGCAAGAGTAGAAATACTCTTATACCTACGTATAAATATTTTACACTTTTAAGTGAAGCTCACAGACTTCTAAATAAATTTTTTTCTATTTAACAAATGTATTTCTATTTGATATTGTTTTATAACAACACAATTAAACAGAAGGTATAAATATAATGGAATTTATATGACTGAAAATCAGTAAAATAGCAAAAGACTAAACTTCTTTATTATTGCTCACGTTGGATATTCTGTTGATGGCCAGTGATGTCCAAATGAATAATAAAATAAAAACACATATAATTCGGGGTACCTGGGTGGCTCAGTGGGTTAAGCCTCTGCTTTCCACTCAGGTCATGATCTCAGAGTTCTGGGATTAAGCCCGGCATCATCCTCATCCTCATCATCATCATCATCATCATCATCATCATCATCATCATCGGGCTCCCAGCTCAGCAGGAAGCCTGCTTTCCCCTCCCTCTGCCTGCCTCTCCCCCTGCTTGTGTTTTCTCATTCTCTCTGCCAAATAAAGAAACAAAATCTTTAAAAAATAAAATAAAATAAAACTATTTCCAGTTCTAGGTAATCCAGTGTGCATTAACTGTCATTGTAAAGAACTGGTACTTCATTTCGTGTATTTCAAGCCTACAGGTGTGTGTGTGTACACAAATTCAACAGTAATGGGAGTTGTTCAATGTCACAAAATAGTCCTTGGCCATCATGTGCAATGCTTGTGCATACAAAATAATCCATGAGTCCCTCTGGAACCACTTTTTAGAACACGAAATAAAGCAATTAAATGCATTTACAAGACTACAACAATGATTTTTTTTTTTTTTAATGCACTATCTATTGCATTCATGCATAGAAAGGATTTGACAAGTTTGTAAAAAAAAGTGTTCTTCTCTAACTGGGTGCTTCGGCCACTCCAATTCTTCCTGCACTCGGACACAGTGCCTGCCTCAATGTCAGCAGTAGAAGGAACCACAGACCTTCTCGGACTGTCACCCTTTGTACCCAGCTAAGGGCAAGAAAATATGGAGAATCAGTTCACTGGTCGTCAGCATAGCAAGTCATGAGAAAGAGCTCGGTTTGGGGTGATGGGCTGTGCTGTGCAGGCATTCAGGGCCAGATTCCAAGAGGTCAAAGTGCACAGCTATATGTGACATGTGGAGACCTTCCAAAGACCCAAAGCAGGAACATTTCGCCAGAGTGTAAGAAAGATGCCAGTTGTGGTTCATCCTCAAGCAAAACAAAGGAATATTAGGTTAGACTGTAAAATTGTAATTAATAATGCCAATGCACTATGCTCTGTTTTTTCTCTCACAGTTCTTTCAACTTTGTTCCTACTTGTCTATTTTTCCCTACATACTTCTTACCGCAAATAGTTAAGACATGAAATGATGGCCACCAGCAAGGCACCTTGACCCAGTCATTTTCTCCCTGTTTTCTCGTCTATAAAGAGAAGCAGATGGACTATATAATTTCTGCATTAGTATGCTGTAGTTCTTAAGTTCTCTTCTTGCTTAAGGAGAAGGAAGCATTAGTATAAGAAAAGAGCAAAGACTCTGGAGTCAATGAAACCTGGTTAGCTCTGTGATTTGGGTCAAGTTACTTAATCTCTCTGGACCTCGGTTTCTTCATCTGTAACAATTACTAGTGTAGACAATTATGTCTACATATGTCTTATGTCTTCATATGGAGACAATTATGACTGCCCTATAGGATGGTATTCGGGATGAAAGGAATTAATGCATATTAAGTTCCCACTAGAGTACTTTACGCACAGAAATGTACATTATGTAAGGTAAAACCCACATTTGAAAGAGGAAGCAAAGGGAAACGTGTGTGTGTGTGCATACACACACAAGCATATGTGTGTGCCTGCCTGTGCACTTTTGTTGAAAAACTTTAGGATGGTAGCATGGGATCTGGGGTGGGGATGATGGGGAGTGGGTTGGAACTTGTGGACCCAGAAAAGAAACTGCTGATTTCTGAATTGCATTTGGTAGCTGGAGAAAACTAATTTCTCTAGATTTGAAAAACTGAGGGAGGAAGCTCTACGTTTGAGAGAAAAGGTAATGATTCCTAAGGACCCAGCTCAAAGAATTTTCAGAGAGCATGCACTCAGGGCTCCAGCATGTAATCAAGAAAGAGAAGGTCATGAGCACCCACACAAGCTCCCCTGTGATGCCTCCCACCCACTCACAAATCCCTGCCACACCCCCTTGCCAAGGGAAACTCTTGTCTGATTTCTAGCTCATGGATTCCTTGGCCTGTGTTTGAACTTTTTATATAAGTGGAATGTGTAATATGAACTCATGGGTGTCTGGCTTGTTTCTCTGACTGTTATATTTGTGAGGTCCAACCGTGTTGCTGCATAAAGCTCTAGGGTTTTTGTCCTCAGTGCTGTCTAGTATTTCAGGGTATGACTCTGCCTCAGTGTATTTACCTGTGCTTTTGCTGTTAGGAAGGTTCTAGTGTATGTCTTCGGTGAATGCTTCTGCTGGGGGTGTAACTAGGAGAGCAACAGCTGGGTCACAGAGTATGCACATTTTCAGCTGCTGTAGATGTTACCAAGCAGGTTCTAGAAGAGGCTGTACCAACTGACACTCCCACCAGCATCTCAGAGTAAGACGCTGACTGAAGAAAGGACCCTAGAGTTTGGCTCCTTGTGATCTTGGGCTTTGGTAAGCAGTCATAAATGACTTCTCTTCCAGGTCTCTACTGTGATTCACTAGGCAATGTAATTAATGACCTGTTCACTCCAAACCTTCCCACATCCTCTCGCGCACTGCCTGTCACCACGTGAATTGGATGGGGTGGGGGGGGGGGGCTCTCCAACTTTTTTAAAATTGGAAGTCTTTTGGGTGACTGGTGCAAGCCAATGGACCAAAGTGACAGTTATGGTCAAAACATAAATATGTGTACGCAGAGTAGAAATGACCTTGTGTAACGCAAATCCTTAGGAAAGATTTGTTGAATAAGATATTTAAAGGACAAAGTCACACCAAGTACAATCTACTTCACCATAAGAAAGTGAATTTTTGACCCCAAGTCTCCCCGTCTCCCCTTCCTCTGCCAGGGCGTTGCCAGAACTGTCACTCCCCTTGAGCGCAGGTATGACCCCAAATCTGCTCCCTGTTGCTACGTGGGGAGAGTTGAAACAAGCTAGCCATCCCTCCCTCCTCGGAGCCATTCTAGAATGCTCCCGGAGAACGGGTGACGCCAAAGCGCGAGGCTGACACTGTCTAATTGTCTCAGAGCAAGAAAGTCTGAATGACCCTATTTGAATCTCTCACTTTCATGTGGCAATGGGAAAAGCAGGCCGTTTGCACATGACGGATAGAGTGCAAGACTTGCTGTAAATGTTGTTTATATTGCCTGGAGCAGATCAAATGACTTGAAGGATTAACGTATCATAATAAAAAAGACTCAGCTGCATGAGGAAAAGCCAGAAAACCCCACTCCCCTCAACACTGAGTCATTTTTTTGACAGATTCAACTTGGCAAAAAAAATTATGTTGGGCTGTAGTCCCTGCTCTGTTACAAGAGACTTTGTTTGGAAGCAAAATGTAAAAAGGCAACTGTTGCATGAAACCATTAGACCCTAGATCCAATTCTCTTTTTCTGTCCACTCTTTCAAGGATTTCCAAGCCAGGGAGGCTTTGCAGACAGAGCCTGTGCCCAGTGCACAGGTATGGTCTTTCCTTGGCCCATTTTTTTTCCTTACGTTCGTCAGGAGGTAGATACCCAGGGCTCGTACAAAGTCCGGCCAAGAATCAGCACGTGTAGTGATGAGCCCTGTCTTGAGCCACTTATGCATTCTGGCCACTTACACATGCACAGATTACTGGGAGAAAGGGGGATGGCCTGGCTGGGTCATTTCTGGAGAGCCATCCTTCATATACCATGCTTGTCTGCCATACCCCAGCAGTCAGTCTCAGGCCTGGTATTTATGTTCGCTTTCAAATCCCTGTGTCCTATTACAAGCAGCACTAAATTCCTACTGCTGCCTTTTGGGGTGGGGGTTAGAGTATTTTTCCAGCACTGTTTATTTTAAATTTCGAGTTATTATTGTTATTTCTTCTTGGTGGTTAAAAGTCCAGTTGGAAAAGTTTTCCACAAGACTGAAAATTCCTGAGAAACCCTGACAATATTCAGCATTCATGATTACCTAGACGGACATATTTTATGAAAATTGCATTGCCTTTGAATGACTTCCTATGAATGAGCTTGAATGTTAGGATTCTGTGAGATTGGATTTCAGAACATATTTAACATATTTCCATCTGGCAACGTTGCGATGTCTCTCAATAACAGTGATTATGAAAGGATTGTTATTTGGTATAAAAACATTGGCTCAGGATGGACAAGGCTTCCTGAAAAATGTTGTACATCTTTATGGTTGACGTTTTTGTTGTTTTGAATTACGTGGGGTTTTTTTTCAATTTTTAAATTTAAAAAAAAATTTTTTACCACCAGCTTGAAATATTTCACTATAAAACTCTCTCTATCCTACCACCAACAAAGCTGACAATTTTCCCTCAGAATTGTAAGAACTCAAATTAAATCACATCCATGAAAATACTTTTATTAGTGGGGAGCCCGTTTCCCATATTTGTATAAATATAGTGATGCTTATATAGTTTCTTATTTCTTAGGCTGGAGATCCAAAGAGCTGAAAACAGGAATACTCCTTAAAATTTAATTTTTTAATGATAGACTTCAAGTTTAAAGGAATTTAAGTTTTTTTCTTTCAAGTCTTCAAAAGATTTCTTAAATAATTTGTGAGAGTTACAGCACCGAGAAATGTGCAAATAAAACAACACTTAGGATCTAATCTCTTGTGCATAAGGGAGAAGCAGTGACACAAGGAGGCAAAGTCAAGTACAAGGATGAGATAAGGATAAATGGCACACAGTCCTGGAGAAAGAAATAGGAACTTATGGAAGGCATCAATATTTATAGGAAATATGAAAATATGATAGTCTGTATTCACAGCTCTCTCTAGAAATAAGAAAAACAAAGTTCAGAAAGACAGTAATTATAGAATAACCTCATGGAAAAGAAAAAGGTGTTTGTTTCCATTTCCCTCCTGATGGCTCTGTGTCAGTGGGTCGCCTAGATGTGTCCAGTGTTGATCATCATTCTTAATGTTTAAAATCTCATCAATGAAATCCCAAACATGTCCTCTTACTTGACCAGCTACTCACCTCTCACTGGAAAGGACCTCAAAGTTAAAGAAATTACTCTTTGGGAATATAAACTACATGGAGGCTACAATAATTCTTTCAAGTTATGTGAGCAATCAATTTTGGGGGACTTGTAAGTTAAAGCAGCATTTTTAAAATGGCAGAGTAATGTACTTTTCCTCTCTAAAATTACCCTAAAAGAAAAAGAAGAATAAAAAAACAGAAAAACAGATGCTACCTTTGATAAAAGAAGCATATGCTTCTAGAAGACATATGCAACCACAAACTGCATTATATGAAAACTGAAAGTAGATGGAGAAAGATTAAATGACATAGTAGAGTGAAAGAAAGCCAAACCTAAGGATTCTCAGAGGAGATATTGACAAAAGTTGTCCTGAAAGAAAATACACAAGAATTGGAAGCTCTAGGTACTCCAGATGGTATTATTCTTACTCAGAGATGGGAATGGGGAAACAGGGAAATTGGTTCAAAGACCCGATAGGAAGAAATTTTTTGCTTCCAGCAGTGTGGCAGATTTGATATAATAAAAAGATACCTCCTGCCAAAATGCAATTAGAGCCTGGATAAACTATAACCAATATCTTAATGTATTTTGGGATTGCTATAAAGTAAGAGAAATCTTCAGTTTCCTTCCTTGCACCTCCTTCTGAGGAAGAAAAATAAGAGGTAGCTGAAACTTGAGTATAGAACCACAATACTAAGTAAACTCTAGTGGGTAAATTCCTGAGATGGTTGCCCTGGGGTAGGTGAAGCAAAAGTGTCAACACCTCGGTTGAGGTTGACAGACTAATCATGGCCCCATGTGAAGGTGAGATGAAGATGAATGGATGGAGATATTTCCACAAATATAAGAAAAATAGTTATACTAAGCAGGATTTGAAAAAAAAATGTAGTGGAATTGATGAATTCTAAAGAAAAAGACAATATTAAAAGCACTCATAGAGAAGAGAGATGCCTCCTATGAGACAATAAGAACTAAGACAGCTAAAAAAGAGAAAATAATAAGTTCAGGTGCTGAGAGAAAATAACTATCATATTAAAATTATGTGTCCAGAGAAATAAGTTTTAAGAATGAGAGTAATAAAATTTTTTTAGAAAAACAAGAAGAGACAGAATTTATTCTCAGAAGACATTAACCAAAGAAACTACTAAAGAATTAACTTTAGAAATCAGAAGAAAGGTTGGGAAAGCAAAAGAGAACTGTGAGCAAAAAAATCAGTAAACATGGAGGCAAGCCATTGCTATCTCTATGTGTAGTCAGTATAAATAATAATACTTATTTTGTGAGCTGAACAAAGTCACAGAAGTATGTAACAAGAATATCTAAGTGGGGAAATGGGTGATCAATGTCAAGGTCGACTATGTTGTTGACTTATTCAGATGTTGACAAACTTAGATGTGGTAAGGTTCAATATGCATGGTAAATCCAAAGGTAACATTTTATTTATTTATTTATTTATTTTTAATAATTTTTTTAAAGATTTTATTTATTTGACAGACAGAGATCACAAGTAGGCGGAGAGGCAGGCAGAGAGAGACAGAGAGGAAGAAGCAGGCTCCCCGCTGAGCAGAGAGCCCAATGTGGGGCTCGATCCCAGAACCCTGGGATCATGACCTGAGCTGAAGGCAGAGGCTTTAACCCACTGAGCCACCCAGGCGCCCCCAAGGGTAACATTTTAAAAAGAGAGGCTCTTTTTAAAAAGAGAGGCTCTTTTTAACTAATAAAAAGATTCCCAAACTGATAAAAAAAAATAAGTAAAAAATAAACAAAAATTAATTTAAACAGGAAAACAAAGAGCACAGCATAAAAAGGAAACATAGAAAACATAAATTAGGATGGCATAAACAAATCCAAATATGACAATAATTTACATATATGAATTACTATATATAATACACACACACACATATGCACTCACCAGTTAAAAGACATTGTGAGACTCGATTTTAAAAAAGAAAACCTCCACTATATATTGTTTAAAAGAGTCCTACTAAAATATAAGGTAACAGGGCTCCTGGTTGTTTCAGTCAGAAAAGCATGTGACTCTTGATTTTGGGGTTGTGAGTTTGAGCCCCATGTTGAGTGCAGAGATTATTTAAATAAATAAAACTTTAAAAAAATAAAATAAAGTTTAAGGTAACAGCAAAGTTGGATGTAAAAGTACATTCAAAAATATAGGTACTGAACAATAAAACCTGGAATTGTTATCTTTTTTACCAAACAAAATAGCTACTAATCAAAACCATTATTTGGGACAAAGAAGATCAGTATATTCGGATAATGTTTCATTCACCTGGAAGAAATAATTATACTAAACGTGTATCACCAAAAATTAGCCTCAAAATATACAAAGTTCAAAAAATAGAACTACAGAGAGATACTGAAAATCTGTAATTATACTGGGAGATTTCAAACTATCTCTGTCAATTATTCCAGGTCAAGCAGACAAAGAAAAAAAAAAAAACTCGTGAAAAGAGAGAAGAATTGAATGATGCAGTTAATCACTGTCACATAACAGAATTAGCAATTAGAATATACTTTTTTTTTCAAGCACACAGGTAACATTTATAAAGATTAGCTATATTGTAGGCTATAAAATATACCCCAGCAAATTTTAAAGAATAAATGTCATACAAGCTTTGTCTTCTGGCCACAGTGAAATTAAAATAAAAATCAGAAACAAAAATATAAATGAGAAATCACACTCTTAAATAATTCATAAGCCAAAGAGACAATCACACTGGAATTTTATTTAAAAATTAGAAGTCAATGATAATGAACATGTAAAAGCAAAAATTTATAGGATACAAAGAAAATACTGTTTTAAGGGAGTTTAAGATTAAATTAAATTCTTGTAGTAGAAAAGAATAAGGAAATTAACAAGCATCCAGTTTAAGAAGTCAGAGAAAAGAACCCAAATAATGTAGAATTAAAGGGAAAATACAAAATAAGAGCAGGAATGTACTAAGGAGAAAACAAAGATACAACAGAGAGGATTGCCAAAACCAAAATCTAGTTGTTTCAAAAACTAAAATATAATAGAAAAATCTTTGGTTATCTTAATTAAGAACAAATCAGTTGCAATTAAAATGTAATAAAAGTGAAAAGGGACACTTAAATGAAGACATAGCAGATATTAAAAAGATTGAATATTATGAAAACTTGATGTCTTTAAATTTTAAAACAAAGGCACGGTAAACAAATTCTTAGAAAAATGAAGCCTAATAAAAATGAAATCAAGAAGAAGTAGAAAGTCTGAAGAGTTTATAACCACTAGAGAAATAAAATCAGTAGTTAAAATAGTCCCACAAAGAAAGCATTAGGCCCAAATGTTATTACAGGTGAACTCTACCAACTACCAAAGAACAAATCATTCTGATCTAATACAAACTCTTCTGGAGAATTGAAAAGAAGGCAAAATACCCCAACTAACAGTATAAAATCCGTATACTGTAATTACAAGACCAGGTAAAGACAGAATGAATGAAAAGGAAAAACTATGTGGAACTCTTACTTACGAACCCAGATGCCAAAATCTCACCCAAAAGACTGAGGAACCAATTGTACCAAGTGGTGTTTACCTTAGGGACAGAAGAATGGTTTAACAGTAGAAAACCCATACATGTAAGTTGCCAAAATAACATATTAAAAACTTAAAATAATACCATAATTTTAATAGATGCAGAAAAAGCACATTGAATAAAATTCAACAACAACTCATGATAAAAACTGTCACCAAACAAAGACAGGGGAATATCCTTAAGTTGATCATCTCCCAAACCTACAACAATAACATTTTTAGAAGTGAAAAGTAAGAATCATTTTCCTTAAAATCAGGAACAAGACAAAGATCTTTGCTAACACTATAATGTTCAATTTTGTGTTGGGCATTCTTGCCAATATAGTAAAATAAGGGAAAAAAGTGTTAACAATGGAAGAAAAAATTGATAACTTTACCACATTGAAATTAAGAATAACTGTTGACTGGAGACAAACTTTAACAGCCACCATAAAGAAAGTGGAATGATAAGCAAAAAACTGGGGAAAAGATTGCCCTCACATATAAAAGAAAGGATATTAATATCTCACATGCAAAAAGAATGCCTATAAGTAAGATGTTTTTTAAAGATAGCCATAGAAAAATGGGGGAAATGGCCAAACATCATGGATAAGCATTTTTCACGGAAGAATGAACACATATGGCAATCACCTAGGAAACAATGCTCTCCATCATTAGTACTGAGGGAACCTCTCATTAAGCCTGTGATGATGTACAGACACTAGACTGGCCAAAAGGAAGAAGTCCAATCACACAAAGTATTGACAAGGATACAGAAATTTCTACACACTGCTAGTAGAAGTATAAATTGGTACAACCATTTTGAAAAACCGTTTTGTCATTTTCTTAAGTGCAGCTGACGTGTAAAAATACACATACAACAGGATGCAGCAATTTCATTCCTCGGGATCCACCTTAGAGAAATTCTTGCACATTGCAGTAGACAAAATAATGGCCCCACCCCAAAGATGACAGTGTCCTAATCCCCAGGACCTATGAATATACCTCCTTAAAAGGCAAAAGGGACTTTGCAGATGTGATTAAAGTTAAGGACCAGTAGATGAAGAAGTTATCCTGGATTATCTGCGTGAGCCCAGTATAATCACAGGAGTACTTTAGAGCAGGAAACGTTTCCTGGAAGATGTGGTCAGGGAAATAGTAGTGTGAGAAGTTTCTGAGGCCGAGGTACTGTTCCTGAAATAAAGATGTACAGGGACAGAAAAGAGGCCTCTAGAAGTTGGAAAAGGCAAGAACACGGATTTTCCCCTAAAACCTCCAAAAAGGAAAGCAGCCCTGCCAACATCTTGTTCTCAGCCAGTGAATCCCATGTTGGATTGCTGAACTACAGGACTAGAAGATAATACTTTTTGTTGTTTTAAGCCACTAGATTTATGGTAATTTGTTATGACAGCGAAGGAAGACGCTTACACACATGTACACCAGGAGATGATCAAAAGAAAGTTTTACACAACACGTGTCATAACAAAAAACTGAAAACAGTCGAATGTCCATTTACAGAAAAATCAATTTAAAATTCGTAATAAAGAAAAAATGTTCCACATCACCTCCCAATAGGGAAATACAAGTCGAAACCACAATGAGATACCACCTTATACCAGTCAGAATGACTAAAAGTAACAAGACGGGGAAACACAAATTTTGGTGAAAATATGGAGAAAGGAGAACCCTCTTATACTGTTGGTGGGAATGCAAGCTGGTACAGCCACTCTGGAAAACAGCATGGAGGATCCTCAGGATGTTAAAAGTAGAGCTACCCAAGACCTAGCAATCGCACTACTTGGTATTTATCCCAAAGATACAGATGTAGTGAAAAGGAGGGGCACATGCACCCCAATGTTCACAGCAGCAATGTTCACAATAGCCAAACCATGGAAGGAGACAAGATACCCTTCAGCTGATGAACGGATGAAGAAGATGTGGTTCATATATACAGTGAAATATTACTCAGCCATCAGAAAGGAAGAATAGCTACAATTTACATCAACATGGATGGAACTGAAGGGGATTATGCTGTGAAATAAGTCAATCAGAGAAACACAATTATCATATGGTTTCACTCATACGTGGAACATAAGGAATAGTGCAGAGGACAATAGGGGAAGGGAGGGAAAACTGAATGAGAAGAAATCAGAGAGGGAGACAAACCATAAGAGACTTTTGGACTCCACAAAACAAACTGAGGGTTGTGGAAAGGGAGGTGGGGGGGGATGGGATAACCGGGAGATGGGCATTAAAGAGGGCACATGATATGATGAACACTGGGTGTTATACTCAACTAATGAATTATTGAATATTACATCAAAAACTTATGATATACTATACCTTGGCTAATTGAATTTAAATTAAAAATTTTAAAAGTACATACAATAAAACTTGTATGTCACACAAAGGAATAATACACAGCACTACAAAGAATGAAATATGGTTACAAACAAGAAGATAAATGAATCAGTAAAAATGCTGAGTGAAAAATGAAAAGTCACAGAGGACAACATGCAGCTTGATTGTTTATTGTTATTTACATATGCGATAACAGCTGTTTTTTTAAATAAAATAAGATGAAAACAAATATAAAATTTAGACCTGGAGTTACCACTCAGAGCAAGAAGGGGTAAAGGTTAGGAGAAGAGCACATAGATAAAATGTAAAGGTATTAGTTATAGTTCTGACTCTATTTTTTTCTTTCTGTTCTGACTCTTAAATGGTGTGTGGGGTTAATAGGTGTTCATCTTAATATTATAGTGCATATTACAAACATATTACATTGTTTGTGTTAAGTACTACCTTATAAAGTATAATACATAGATGTCTATCTAAGGAAAATTAGACTCCCCAGTTCTTCCTCTACCTCCAGCTCTACCAGTATAGGCAAGAAGACAGGGAACATTCTAGAGCAACTGCACCAGACATTCTCTAGATTCAGAGACAACAAGCAATTGGGTGACCTTTCTCCAGAAAAACGACATCACTACAGAGGGGGGAGAAAAATAAACCCGGTCTTCCTCAACTTATGACATAGTTACATTCTAACAAACCATCATAAGTTGAAAATAAACAACATATGAAATATGTTGTTGACAATGCATTTAATATACAGAACACTACAGCTTAGGTTAGTCCATCTTCAGTGTGCTCGGAACACTTAGCCCACAGTTGGGCAAATAAAGCGCACTTTATAATACAGATATATTGAATATCTCATATAATTACTGAATACTGTACTGAAAGTGTAAAACAAAATTGTTGGATGGGCATCGGCTGTTTACCCTTGTGATCACTGGATGACTGGAAGCCTCGGCTTTTGCTAACCCAGGAAAAGATCAAAATTCAAAATGTAAAGCACTGTTTTACTGAATGCATATCACTTTTGCACCATTGTAAAGACAGAAAATCTCTGAGTTGAACCAGCGTAAAACACAGATCGTCTGTACATCAAGTTTTCCAAAGTTGTACCAATTTATACTCTGTCAAATGAAAACAAGCAGACCTTTGAGGTCCCATAGGAAATAAAGAACAGCCCAGTCCTTCTACCATCATACCCAACAGGCAGCAAACTCCACTCAGGCACAATTAGCAGTTCAGTGTCTCACTTTTAACTGGACCTGGAGAGCCAAGGATGAACCAGATCTTGAGGCAAACCTCCTTGTAGAAGACAGAGGCCAAGACAAATGGAAGAGGAACTCAAAGAAATGCATGCAGAGGGTAGAAGTAAAATATTTTGAAATTATTATTTACTTTTCTAGAGAAATAACAAGATGCTACTTTTTTTTTAAACAAGAAAAATATGCCTATAAAAATAGCAACCAGGGGATAAGAGCTCTTGGAAGTGGAGAAAATATATAGACAGGGGAGGGTAGAAAAAAATTCAATAAAGTGGTTGTAAAGAAATATGAGAAAATGTCCTAGAAAAGAGAACAGAAGGATGCAGCAATAGAAAATAGAGGACAGATAAATTAATCAAATTTATCCAAATGTGCAATATTTAAGTAATAGAAGTTACACAGAGAAAGAACACATAAAACGAAGTATATAGGCAAAGGATAGTGAGGAAATTTCTCAAAATGGAAGGACACACAACTCTGGATTGAAAATACCTGCCAAGGGGTGCCCGGTTGGTTCAGTCAGTATAGCATGTGACTCTTGATCTCAGGGTTGTGAGTTCAAGCCCTGAATTGGGTATAGAGCCCACTTAAACAACAACAATAAAAACCTCACCAAAAGTTCCCATCAAAACAAATGGCAGAAGACCTCCCTGTGGTATAGGATCATTTCCAAACTCTAGAGGCAGAGAAAGTTCACATGCAAGGGACTGGAATCTCCATCGGATATCTCAACAACAACTCTAGAGAAGAGAAGACAATAAAAGAGTGCCTCCAAATTTGAAGGGAAAATGATTTTCACCTTGGAATTCTAGACTGCCAAAAGATTAATAAAGTGTGAGAGCAGAATATTTTTCAAGCATACCACGTCTCAAAAGTTTAACCTTGGGTGATGCCCTTTCATCAGAAACTCAAAATCTGCCCTAATGAAATGAAGATGTGAATGAAGGGATCCAGTATCAATGGAACCAGCACAAGAAAAGGTAATGGGTAGCCTCAGGATGATGACGGAATAAGGATCTAGGGCATCAAGAGTGCAGAAGGTCTGGAGAGCAAGCCGTCCAAACCGGAATAGGACATTTTATTTTAGACTTGGTTGGGGGGGTGGTGGCGCAAGCACACTGGACTTCGTAATGGATACTCCTAAGAATAAGATGTAGCTAATATATTATCTGATGTATTTGAGAAAGTGGAAAATTGTTTTGAAAGTCATTTTACAAAGCCGTTGGAAGATGTAGAAAGGCTTCACAAGAGAGTCAATGAAATAAATGAATAAATGAACAGGTGAAAACATGAGATGGTGATGAAATCCCAGGAAAATCAGAAGTTGTACAGGAAAAATATGTAATAATATTCTAACTTGGCTCAACAGTAAATCATTAGAAGACCCTAAATGTGGGTATAACCTAAAATTGTAATATAACTATGTTGGATGGATGAGGAGAGGGAAAAGAGGGATGTAAGAGAGGTAAAATAATAGATTAATAGATGATATCTAAAATTAATGAATCAATAGATGGAAACATGTAATATTATTTCAAAATATGGATAAGATGTCAGCAGAGACAACAAGAAGGATAAAAAAGTGACCATGCCTGGGGAATACAATAGAATGGGAAGAAGGGCCAAGACCTCTGTTTTATTGTCTTTTAGCACTATTGTGCTTTGTAAATTTGTGGATATGGTTTTTTTAATTTAGAAAATATTTTAAGAAATATATCACAGGCTAAGTCACCATCAAATAATTGAGGTTCAGAGGTATTGAGGAACTTTCTTAAGATGGTGGCCAGGAAACAAGGATGGCCAGGACTTATAGGGCTCCCTACTGGACTTGACTGATTCCATTACTGGATCTAATTATTCGTATCTTCTTGTAGGGCTTGCCTACATTGGTTCCAGGTTTGGTCATGTAACCTGCTTAATACCACAGGGACAGTAACAAATGAGGCAAGCAGAGATATGAAGAGTACTTGCACACTCCCTCTCTCCTAATCACAGCATGAGGACGCGCACAGGCCAGCCAGGTGGAGGGGTGTGAGGGACATGGAGAGGAGAACCCAGTCGTCCCCACAGTGGCCATGTCAGGACAGCCCCCAGCTGTCCGTGGACAGCTGGCACAGGACTTTTGTCACCACTGTGTAGAAAAAATGTGAGTCTCAAACAATGAAAAGAAGGCAAGTGCTATTCAAACTACTTTTTTACAGGGAAACAAGACACTTTCGTTCTCAATATTTATAATGTTTTAAACTACACCACACTAAATAAGAGTTTTAGATTTTTTTTTTTTCATTTCCCAATACATTTACAACAGGCTGTAAGAGAGCTTTCCGTGGTCTAACCAAAATTGTTAAGAACACAGAACAACTGGAATTTCCCCAGTTGGTTCTAAAAGTCACTTTGAACGGTTTCAGCTTACATGGTAATTTTCATGGTCTCACATGATCATGCAAAGTAAGGATTACTTGTGTCTAATCTACAGACTGACATTGGAACCCTCAGGGGGTTCACGGGTCCAATAGTTACATGTCCCACGGGCAAAAGTGGGAGGTCCTCACCCCCAGTGTTGCCTAGAGACACCTGCATATGCGCCCGCTCAAGGTTCATGGGCAATGAATAGTTAAGGAGACGGACCCTCAGAGTACCGAGAAATGTCTGAAGATGATTTTCACAACGAAAGTGCAGACTGCAGCTAATAAAATGTAAGTCTAAACGAGTCACAAGGAAATGACACAGATGCCACTGCTAATTCAGGTGGCTTCTGATTAAAGTCGCTTATGAGGTATAAGCAATGATCATCAGATCCATCAAAGAGTCAGTTAAAACTGTGAAGTCATTAGGCTGAGTACATGAAAATATCAGTGCACATCCACAGTTGTTAACAAAACACCTACTCTGAGTGAACATTGTACCCTGAATTATTCGCAGCAGATCATGAGACCGTCATGGTGAGCTCCACGTTTAGTTACCAAGTGCTCAGAATGTGAAAACAACCTTTCAATTTCTTAGCGATGTTTAACATCACGTAACACCACTTTATCAACCTTCAATATACTTAGTGATTCACGTTTCGTAAACTATGAAAAACCACATGCCAATTGGTTTTCCTGCCCTGATGCAGGTGTCTAAGGTAATATGAAAAGAAGATGGTAACAAACCAACTTGTATTTACAGAAAGTCAATGCCACCAGGAGATGCAGAGAAAGCATGCTGAAGATGCGAAGAACCGAGGAACAGAACAAATTGCATCGTGTAGAGATTTTCTCCGAAGCTGTATTAAAGCATAGATTTTTTTTTTTTTAATCATGTCTCGGCTTATGGTATTTGCTAGATTTTCTTTCAACAATGAAGAACTACTTTTGTGTGTGTGAGCTCAGAAAGGAAGGTTGGAAATAATTGGTTCAATCAACGTGTTCTATGGCAAACCACCCATGCCATGGCTGCTTTGGTGAAGGGTATAGGGAAAAGAATGGATTCCATGAGAAGGTTACAGAAAGACCTCCTGCAGGTGAAAGTCATCCCCTGGGCCACCTGGGTGGCTCAGTGAGTTAAAGCCTCTGGCTTCTACTCTGGTCATGATCTCAGGGTCCTGTGATGGAGCCCAGCATCCCATTGGGCTCTCTGCTCAGTGGGGAGCCTGCTTCCCTCCCCCCACCCCCTGACTGCTTCTCTGTTTACTCGTGATTTCTGTCAAATAAAGAAGAAAAAATAAAGAAAAAAAGAATGAAAGAAATTCATCCCCTGCACTAATTTATGCATGGACCAGCCCTCTCACTAAGGGATTGAAGCCAGAAGTGTTCCAGGATGTCATTGGTGTGGTTAATTTTATAAAAATAAGACATGGAAGTACAGTCAATCTTTAAAATACCTTGCAAGGAGATCAATAATAGTTATGACAATATTTTATACTTGCTAGCTATTTCATGGAAGGATTATCAACCTTAAAGCTAAGGGTTTTTTTTCTTAAGTTCCAAGTTTTCTAACATTTTCTGTGATGACAAGCATCTGTTAGAAGTACGCTATCTGGGGCGCCTGGGTGGCTCAGTGGGTTAAAGCCTCTGCCTTCGGCTCAGGTCATGATCCCAGGGTCCTGGGATCAAGCCCCACATGGCTCTCTGCTCAGCAGGGAGCCTGCTTCCCTTCCTCTCTCTCTGCCTGCCTCTCTGCCTACTTGTGATCTCTGTCTGTCAAATAAATAAATAAAATCTTAAAAAAAAAAAAAAGAAGAAGTACGCTCTCTAACCACTGTCTTTAAAAAAATATATTCAATCCCTTCCTTTCAGGCAAAAGTGACATCTCAACAAGGAATAACTAACTGCCTTTTAAAAAAAATTCAGGTTTTGGAGGGAGCATTTTGAAAATGGGTATTTGGAACTATTTCCATTTTTATGCAATATGTATTGACGAAAAGATGTCTTACCTTAAAGAATATCTTATATCCAATTGCTTTAAAAACTCAGGATCTGAATTTTAAAATCTGTTTTCAACACTGTTCAATGGATTTTTCACATTTGCTAAATAATTTTTTAAATATCTGAATAATTTGCAATAATACCTTCTTGACATCTAGGCATATGAAGATCTCCTAAATGAAATTCCATAACCTCTTCGCAGTGGTTGGGATGCGAAAAATGAGTATCCTGATCCGTCAGTGAGCCCATGGTGTGGCCTTCCTTAGGACTGTCATTGTGGAATGTAGTTTTCAGTGATGTCAACCACTGATGCAAGTATTTAAAATAAATTGAATTTAGATCCAGACCTTCAAACCCTGCTTCACCCAACTGTTAAACCTAAAATTTAAAACACTAATGATGTATTCAAATCACACCACTTTCACTAAAAATATTATATCTTTTAGTAAAAGCAAAAATATTTTGGTACCATTAGGGTAACATTGAAACAATTTTTTATTTATGTTTTGAATTTTTAATCCCATTTGTAAAAATTTTTCATCTTCGTGTATATCTTAGAATGTGCATACTATATTACTATGGTGACAAATGTACAAAATTTAAAAGTAAGTGCCCACACTAGATGCACCTGAATAAGAATTTCCTATTTTTGGAGCTGCAGGACTGAAAAGTCTCCATTGAAATGCAAGGGCTTTGGAGTCAAATGGCCCTGTCTTTGCCCAGTTTTTTTCCTAGATATGTTATCATGGTGAGGTTACATAACCTATCTTATCTGTAAAATAAAAATAATAGTATTGTCTGCCTCAGGGGTCATCAACCAAACACCTACAGGACATACACAGGTTAAAAAAAAGTCATGTGGCCTCCAACCTTTATATGTTATTTTCCCATTTTGGTGGAGACAAGGATACCAAAAATATTTGTCTGTTATAAGAAACAATAAAACAGCACCCATATGAAAATAAATGGGAGTCCATAGGAAACCATGAGACTTGTAGCAAAGCCAGAATGTCATCATCTCATGTACGCAGCTGCTACTCGGCACCGTCGGCTAGCTACCCAGACTTGCCAGACCTCCCGTCTATCAAAAGAATCTGAAAATGGATTTTTATGTAGGCTCTCCTGATTTTTAAATACCGGTAAACATATTTTTTAAAAGGAGTAGGCAATGGGGCGCTTGGGTGGCTCAGTTGTTAAGCATCTGCCTTTGGCTTGGGTCATGTTCCCAGGGTGCTGGGATCGAGCCCCATATTGGGCTCCCCGCTCAGCAGGAAGCCTGCTTCTTCCTCTCCCACTCCCCCTGCTTGTGCTCCTTCTCTTGTGGTCTCTCTGTCCAATAAATAAATAAAATCTTAAAAAAAAAAAAAAAAAAGAAAAAAAGAGTTGGATGCTGACAGGAGTGGGCAAAACCAAAACAAAACAAAAGCCCACCTTCAGCCTCCAGTCTGTGACTTCTCTCTTAACCCAGAAGATCAAGTGAGATAATGAATTTTAAGAATCTAGCCTCTACTAAACACTGGGGTAAGTAGGGGGTAAGTAAGTCAGATTAAGCTCCTAGAAGGATCATAAAGGGCAAAGAGGCTTTGGACATGGGCATTGTTCAGAGGACAGATCTAGGTGGGTGTTAGAAGAAATGATGGGGCAGGACAGAGAAAATGAGAGAGGAGTGGAAATGAATTTCACCATCTGTTTTGTTTAGACCCGATCTAGCTTTGTTCCATCTACTAAGATGGTTTTTTCAAAGCGTCTGTCCTCAAGAGGAACTCCCAATCTGGTGAGGGAAACAATTAATCAATGGGATGAGCTCTAGAAGCAAGGCAAAGACAAATGATAATGGAAGTCCATTTGTGCTAAGGGAGGAAAGGAAATTGGCAATGTACTTCACACACACAAGCATCGGGTTTGAAGGATGACTCAAGTCCACCACTCAGAAGAGGCAGGAAGGACATTTCAGGCAGAAAGTATGTACCCCTGGGAAATGTGGCAGAAGTCTGAATGGCTGGGGGTGGGGAGAGGAAGGGGAGGTGAGACCAGAGGCTGGAACAGGCGGGGGGTTGCCGGATTGGGAAGGATCTCTGTAGTTCTATTGCAGAATTGTTTGGCCCACATCCCAGAGTGGAGGCAGCCAAGTGACCGTCCATTTCTCCAAACGATCTTATTTTCTCTTCTTCTTCGTAAAACGCCACAGACTCTTCAAAAAATACATTCTGTTTCCTCTCTTAACGAAGCTTTCCCTGACTCTGCCTCCCTCTATGCTAGCCCCCTTTCCTGTGGCGAAGTGCATCCTTCTCCCAGCCGAGCTCTCATAATGCTCTGTCCACACTAACGTGCGCCCTACGCCACAAATCGATACTCTGTGTAATCAGCTGTATGTCTGTTTCCCCGGCTAACTGCAGGCACCCAGTCTTACTCCATTTCTGGGGTCCCGTGCCTCGCCCAGGAAGGGCTCAAGAAATGTGCGTTGAATGGGTGAATCCTGTCCAAGTGAGAGAAGCAGGAAACAGTAGAAGTAGAAAAATTTTTTTGATGTTCTTACTTGGCAAGGTCGATTTTGTGATAGTACCTAGTGGGGAAAAGACTTGGCATCTGTGAAAGTTGACATGACCTGTAATACAGATCAGAATTGGGACTTGGTCCTGAGGAAAAAGCCAGTGAGAGATCAGAGGAAATCTTTAAGTATTTTTTTTTTTTTCCCCAAAGTCTCCTTGTCTTTTCCCTCAGGGCATAAATAGAAGCTTTGGGTGTAGAGAACCAGGAACCCCACTGGCCATGTGTGGGGAAAAGGCCCCTCCTATGTAATTGGATGTTAAAAAAAAAAAAGAAGAAGAAAGAAAGAAAATTTCTTTTAGACAGGCACAGGATTTTGGCTGAAGTTCAGCCACATACCTATTCTAAGCTGAATTTGGGTATAACCCTAATAATTACAGTTACTCTTTAGAAAAAGAGCCCAAGAGGTTTACCTGGAGATTTTTTCCAGATGTAAGCAGGTATGTGAGAAGCACAGTAATGAAGATGTAAACCGGATGAGGCCATTTTGTGCCCCGTGGTCTTCCCTCCAATCGCTCGAATGCTAGGAGATGTTCCCCAGCAATCATAAGGATGATGCAACACAGTCATCTAACAAACACCAGATGCCTGACTGGCCTTCCAAGCTGTAGTGTTAAAAGGAAGAGGGGGACGAAACACCAAGTTTGAATGCCTTTGCAGTTATCAATCTGCCATGAATCGTAATCAAACAGAAACAAACCTCTTTATTCCGTCAGTTCCTGGGATAGGTCCATCATATGCCCCACAGACCTGCTCTGGGTCTGGGTGCGGTGAGAGCCCTCAGGAATCTGTGCCCCCCTCGTTAGTCTGTGATTGCAGACTCCCCCGACTTAGTGACATCGGTAAGAACACCCCATTTCCACCCCCAGGGCTCTATGTCTTTCTAGATGAGAGGTTAACCGGATCTGCTGTGCCAGAAATGGGATGTTTTGATCAAGGACATCTTTAACATCACCTATCTTCTTTTTTTTTTTCTATTTGGATCCAGAAGGTGGCTGTGTGTGTGTGTGTGTGTGTGTGTCTATGTGGTAGTTAGAAACCATTAGGAATCTTGTGAACCCTTAGGAAAAAACTTAAACTCTCCATCACTGAAGTATAAAAAAAAAAAAACAAGGTGTATGATGATTAATTAAGCCCCGACTGAAACAAAGCATTCATATTGCAGATTATATTTTGGAAGGGCAAATTGCAATTAATTTGAAATAAGAAATGATATAAATACATATTTCTGCCTCGGTAAAGCCTGCTGCTGAACAGTAGCCAATAGCCAGTCTTCTACCTGGGGGGCCACGTAGTGCTAAGTAGGAAGCCTTTGAACGAACATGGATTTCAATTGGCTGTGTACCAGCTGTGTAACTTGGCTTAACAGGTCTGGCTTTAGCTCCACCATCCGTAAAATGGGGATAAGACTACCTACCTCTTATTAAAGAAAACAGACCAAGCGCCTGACTTACAGAGATGACTGAATACACAGTATTATCAAGGTCAAGAGAAATCCCATGGTGAGGTCAAGGGCCTGGGGAATAAAGCTTCAGGCAACCATAGCTTACCTCTTAACAACTATCTCTTGTGCTAATACAGACACTCTGCCTTCCTTTGCTTTCTAGCTGCTTCTACAGCGTTCTACACTCTCACCCTGTCGGTACAATGCTGCAGTAACCACTTGGTCACTACGGGAGGACTTCCCTGCTGTTCACTGCTGAAAATCTGTCAGGTTCACGCTGAGCCTGGATGATAACGTGGGAGTTCATTTGTGGGGAGTGGAGGTGGTAGACCCTGCAGGGAGGGAAAGTGCAAAGCTTGAAATAAGAATGAGGTTCCCGACCTGTGTAATCCGACAAGTGAGTGTGCTTCTGCAGCCAGCCGGAAAACTGGGGAGGTCTCACGTGGGCCTGAGGATCTGATGTCGTTCCCGGATCTCAGGCCATTGGACCTTCACCGGTGACAGTTCTGTGAAAGCCTGCCGCTTGCATGGCAGACTCTCAGGGGCTGCTTGGTCTAGAACCTCTGGTCATTATCTGGCTTGTCTTTTTCCAGGTTGGTCCAGGATGAGGCCAGCCTCTGGGAGCAAGTGGGTGGGAAGTGGATTGCTAGAATATTCTGTGGCACGTGGTACTTTTTCAGATCCCAATTCAAAATGGTAACATTTCTGTCATTTCCATAGTGTACAAAAAACTATAATCAGAAGTCAGTACAGATACTTATAAACCTGTCCCCAAGGACAAGTTTTAATTCAACCTTTCTTGTATGCCAGCATCTCTTAGAATTCATTTCTTTGTTAAGATCCGGGTAATGACAGCAGTTTTCTGACCAAATAAGGCAGCAATTCGGATACATGGCCAAAATCTCTTGATGGTTTAAAAAACCAAACAAACCCATGTTGATGATGATGGAAGGTACAGGTACAAAGAAACAGAAGAGATGGGAAAGGTCGTATGTCAGTTTCTGCACTGAGACTGTTCTCTAGTTCTTGGCTTTGCTGAGCTGAGTACTGCCGTGGACATCCTACAGTTCCGGAGAGGCATAGGCAAGCACTACCGAGCGGCCCAGGTTCAACCCAGAAAGGGAAACCAGAGTGAAGGCGGTGCTGGCTGATGAGGACATGCTAGTGCTCCAGAACAAGACAAATAAATGCGCAGGGAAGGATAAGAAGAGCAGAAAGGCAGGAAGCCTGTGGACAGCCGTTTGTTCCATCTCTGTCAAAAGACAACCACCGATGACAAAACAAGGCATTTTTGAGTCATAAAGAAATGCTTTTAAAATTCAGACTAATTGACTTTTCCTCACTAAAAGTTCCAAGGCGATGGTTCGCAAACGAGAACAAGCACCGTAATCCCACGGACGGCTTGCTAAAACAAAAATAGCTCAGGCTCCATCCCAGAATTCCTATTTCAGTGAGTCTGGGAGGAGGCCTGAGAATGTGTATTGGTAGCAAGTTCCCAAGCACTACAAACCCTGCGGCCGGGGGACCACGCTTTGAGAAGCACTGTTCTAAGTACAGTACGTGACATTGTGGGCCTGTGGATTCCAAGATCCCAGGATTATGACTTAAAGAATTGGCTGAAAAGCAAAGTCTTCACCACCTCACTTTTTCTCCACACACATAAAAAAACAAGTCAGTAGAACAAACCAAAACATTTAAATGAAAGATTTCAACAACCAATAATACTACGCTGAAACTCGTCCGTACAGATGACTCTTAAAGGGGATTTCATCCTTGAGCAGCAGGGAACGCCTACCATATTTCCCTGGAGACCAAACCTTGACAACCATAGACGTTTCCCAGCACATTGTTTAACAGAAGCCGAAGGAATCAGCATGGTATCATTCCTACATTTTTGTCCACAGAGCTATCATCACACTGGAGCTCCCCCAAGTCCGTATTTGAAGCCCCAAAATGTACAGAAGCTACGGAGGAGTGTGCGGAGGGGAAAGCTGAGTAATGCTGCAAATGCCATTCCTCCAATCTTCCAGATCCCTGGAGGCCTTTCCTGGGGCCTGGGCGAGGGAGAATCCGGTATGACCCTCGGATTAGAGTCCCTCCGTGCAAACGCCACTGTATCTGGCAAAGGCCAGATAAAAAGCCCTCTATGCAAAATACACATGTCAGCTGGGAGGAGGCCAACAGATCAGTCTACGGCAAACTCCAAGGGATGGTCCATAGATCTGTGCTAAAAATAACCAGGAAACAGAGAAGAGAGCATTTTTATAAAGAAATTTTATTGCATAATTTCTGTATACAATAAACATAGGAAAAGGGTTCTTTCAATGAAAATCTCATACATTTTTCAAAAGTTTTGAATTGTTTGGAGAAAAATTATTACAAAGCTATCTAAGACAAAAATATCTGACCTTCAGAACAAGTAATAATCCCTTTCATAATACTCCACATTTAAAACAAGGCATTTCAATTCGATTAACATGGAGAGGCTTTTAGATTGCTATGTCATTTGCATTAAGTATTTCAATGCATCTAAGAAGTAAAGAGTTTAAACATATAGAAATGTTCTCTAATGTAATATATACTGCTGCTTTCTTCAGATCCATTCTGCATGATTAGATGGATGTCCTTTTTACCTACCAGCAGAAACCTGCATCTCCTAATGGTACAGTAAGGGCTGAGTGCAGAGAGGGAAAGTCCTGTGCATTTCCTATGTTAAATGGCACAACTCCCACAGATCACGTACACCTTGCCATATTGACGCAGTTCATTGCGCTCCATATCCTGCAAAAATAAATCTAGTGCTCGACAGCTGACATTATTGCTCACCAACGTTTTAGTAATATATTTCTTTAACATAAGACAGAAATATACTGAAAGTTGATACCACTTAAACTCAAAAGCAACCTGGAATTAAACCACATGCATATAACCCACGTTTTGGGGGGGGGGGTTTTTTGTTGTTTTTTTTTGTTTTTTTTTCGATGGATGTTGCGTTTTCCCTAAAGTTGATGCTGGAAAATGTGGTAGGAGAAAAGCAGGCTTTCCTTGGAACAAAGACAAGGATTAGAAAAGGAGTTTTTTGAGGGTAATGTTAAGCCTGATAATAAAAACGAGAGAACAATGAGAGTCCAGAATCTCTGGGGAGGGGGAAGAAGCCCCTCGTTTATCTTTCTTGTCTACCTCGACACGGTGCTTGTGTCCAGCAGAAACCTGGGGCAGGCTACTATATGTAGCTGGAGCAATGGGAGAAGCGCTATGTGGCCCAAAGGACAGATGTCTACTGTGGCAGCAAAGTCCAGGGAGACCCTCTTCTTTAGCCAATCCCACATGGGATCCTTGGGTCTCTGGGAAATGATGGGGCTCCTCTGTGAGGTTGGGGCGGGCTGCTAGGATGGTCTGGGGGCTGTGGCTTCCATGGTCTTAAATCTTATATCTCAATTCAAGAAGGACGCCAGGGCCTGAAGTCAAACAGCTGGGGGCCAAAGAAGGAAGAACATGACTCATCTGGCATGGTGAAGCTAGAGTATACGTGACAAGGAAGTCACCAGAGTATCGGGCAGGGCCTCGCCAGGGAGCATGTGTAGACACGTGGAAGAATGTGGCCGTGACCACACTGCCACTTGGATTTGTCACTTTTCATTTTAACTTCTCATTGTTTCTCATTGTAAAACTGTCAAGTGTCCCTCTTTCTTATTTTTGTCTTGGTGCTTACAAGGTAAGATGTCAGTTTCCATAAGCTTTCAAAGATTTACAAAAGTAATATTTAAAAAAAAAACTACATTGCAGGATTAGCGTCTGTGGCTACAAACACAGTATCTGTCCACCATAAACTGTACCCTCAAACCTGGCTATGGCAATATCATCTTAAATCATCACTGTTCATGCCTGTGGAAACCTTATCATGCACAATGACATCCATTCCGGCAAGCGTTACACACAACAGAGCAGAGTTTCTCAGAGTAAAACCAGCCATATTGCTACAAAGAAAAACTTCTGGCTCTTGGCCCGACTGTTTCCATACCAATCAGCTAAGCCAACCTCTCTCTGCTTCTTTCCATTTCAAATACTTGGGCTTCAGCCTTTGAGGCAGTTAGAAACCAGATCAGTTTAATTTTACGACACCTATCTTAATGGTACAGCAATACAGTAAATTTGCCCTGAGAGTGTCAATTATTTTACAAATAATGTAAGTCTTGGTTTTTAAAGAAGAGTACGCATGGAGAGGCTAAATGGCTTGTCCCCTTGTCACACAGCAGGGTGGGAATTGAGCTCCTGGTTCTTTCCATTTTAACCCCCCCCCCCCCCCCCGCGTCATTCCAGAAGTCACCCAAACTTCTGTGCACAAGATGCCCAGCTCTGGGCTCTGTTACTTGGAGTCTATTGTCAGCTTCTCCGCTCAGCCCTGGGTATTTCAATGCCCAGGACTTCTCTTTGGTCCTCTGGGCTCTCTCTTACTCCTGCTGCCTTGATGAGGTGTGTTGTCCCAGTATTTTATTTTACACAGTGGGATTTACCAAAATGCCCTCCCAGCTGCAGCTGGTGCTAGGTGTGGAGGGACGGACTTCAAAAAGGCCATGTTAGGTGCTCTCTGTGTGGCCTTTGGGCAAATCGGCATTTTACCGTTGTCTTACATTCCAATGTTTTCAATGGAAAATAAAATAAAATAAAGGCCTCACCGTGAGGTAATATTTACTTCCCCACCACAACACTCACTGTAACTCTCTGCCCCCCCCCCCCCATCCTTAGATCTGGCAACAATTTAACATAAGGAAAGACTTTAGACCTTCACACCCTTTTAGTGAGAATAAACGACCTTAGCTCAAACTTTCCAGAGCTGAGCAGTCTCCTCAGGCATCCCTCGGCCCTGTCTCAGGTAGGCCTGCCCAAATGCCGCCGGGCCACGTGTCCTGCAGGCCTGCGCCCGGAGCTGGGGGCTCTGCTCTCACCACCGCGGAGGGGATCTCTGGTGGGAACCCCGAGCACCCTCCGTCTCCTAAGCCAAGGGGGAGAAATCGCTAAAGCAGCTGTGTGCTCAAAGAAAACAATGCCAACTGGTACTCAGGCGGCCTGGGAAAGCGAGCCACCACGCCCTCTCCACTCGCTGAAGGGATAAAGGGTTCCCGATCTAGTCAATAGCAAAATACATGGACAGCTAGGGCCTCTGTCTAAGCCAAAGAAGAAAAATATCGATAGCACAAAACTGCCCTTCTATTTCTTGAAAAAATAGATCTAAGATAGACAATTCAGAGTATTTGCTGTTTTTCACAAGCTGTGTGTTAAGTACACTTGTTTGCCCTGCTCTCCGGTACCCTACAGCTCGGCTCTGTCCCCCGTGGGGGGTGGAGGGGTTGCCCCACTGTTGCCCTCGGCGCTGCTGCCCTCGGCCGGTGTGAATGACAGGGAAGCCGAGTTTATGCAGTATCTCTTGCCGGTGGGACGAGGTCCGTCGTCGAAAATGTGCCCAAGGTGAGCGCCGCACTGAAAGAGAAGAGCGAAAACGTAAGGGCAGCGCGTACAAAGCCGGCTTTGAGATGGGCTCACGGTCAGCCCAGCCGCCGAAATGGATGACCAGCCTGTAGGGAAACGATGGAAACCATCATGGGTGATTTCTCGTCCGCCTGTCAATAGCCGCAGAGATGGTTTCTGGCAGGCTCCACACCACATGCTGAGAATTAAAAAAAAGCTAGAACTGTGCATATCAGAAATCATTTAGAAGCCACTGTATTTTTTGATCTATTAAGTCTCTCAGCCAGCTGAAAAATGACTGCGGTAATTTTATGAATTGAGTTGACCCCTGATCTCCCCTTGTAAGAAACATGGCAGAAGAAAATCTCTCCCCCCTGGCATGACTTTTTGGCTGTGGATGGGTGGGTTTCAGATATGCACAAGTCCACCAAAAAGATACTGTTTAACTGGCCATGACGGAGGTGCTGTTTGCGTTCATGGGCAGTAAAACTTAACATCAGACAAGCCCTGGATGTTCTCGGAGCCCAGCAAAGCGATGGCAAGGCTCAGCAGATGTGTGCCACGGTCACCAGGACTGCAGGTGAGACAAGGAGAAGTGCCACTAGCCCACATCCTCTTTTTTTTTTTTTAAGATTTTATTCATTTATTTGAAAGACAGAAATTACAAGTAGGCAGAGAGAGAGAGGAGGAAGCAGGCTCCCTGCTGAGCAGAGAGCCCGATGCAGGGCTCGATCCCAGGACTCTGGGATCATGACCTGAGCCGAAGGCAGAGGCTTTAACCCACTGAGCCACCCAGGCGCCCCCCACATCGTCTTTTTATTCTGGCGTCCAGGAGATGGAGCGCGGCTGGCTTCTCTACCCAAGTGAACTGCATTCTATGCGGGAAGGGATAGGCTCAAATCCACACTCCTGCTAATCCAAAAAACTTGGGAAGGAGAAGAGGCCCCGAATCTGGGCAGAAGCAGAAGGAGGGATGATTGCCTATGACGGTGTTCCAGAGAAATGCAGCCCAGAGATTGTTTCTCCAGGAAGCCTGGCTCAGGGCATAGAGCCCCACCCCGAACCCTCCGAGGCTGAGTACGACTCCAGGAGACACCAGGGTATGTCTCACTTAGCTATCTTGCCCCCTTTCTGAGCAGGGACAGGAGTGAGGGAGACGGAGACATTAGTGCATCGTATTCAGACAGGCTGTGAATCCACATCATTTGTCATGTCCCAGAGAAACCAAAGCCTGGAGCAAGGGACTTCCATTCATTCATTTACCAGGTATCTAAGGAGCACCTGCTACATGCCAGGCTCTGTCTCGGACTCTGGAGATGCAGGCAACAATCCTGGACTCATGGAGCTTAACTTCTAGGGGGACAGGCAGATAACATGCAAAGAGATCAATTGACTGTCCAGTATGGTAGGTGGGAGAGGGGGAAAAAAGAGGAAGAGATATGAAGAGTCAGGGTTCGGGGCTGATACTGCAGGTATGATGACGAGGGGCTCTTCTCCTGGGGCGACTCTGGAATAAGAAGCCAAAGGACGTGAAGGAGTGGCTATCAGAGAAGCATTTCAAGCAAACAGGAGAGTCAAGATTTAGGGAAGAACATGAGAGAAAAGGCCTACAGATGATTGATTAATTCTTCTCACTGTGCTTGCTTGGTGTCCTCTTAGAAATTATGGGGAACGAGAGTAGGAACTGACATGGGAATTGAGCTAATGAACCAAATGGAGATGATGAGAGAGAAGTGAAGGATCATGCTTATTACAATGGAAAGAACTAGAATCTCCGTTTCTCTATCCTAAGTGCTACACTCAGTTCCCAGGGGTTCTGGAGTTATTAATAAACAGCACAAATAGCAACTCTGACTGTACGGCACTTCCATGTTAAAAGTGCATTCTTATTTTACTGCCAACATACTGTGTCAGCTTATTAAAGAACTAAAAATGAACCCTGAACTGATTTGATCTATTGCCTGGAAAATATGACACAGGCCTAAAAAACAGATCTTGCTCTATTTTACCACATTCTATGCAGGTTTAGGTAATATCAAGGCTGACAGCTCAGATTGCTTTTCCTTTCTATAAACAATTGAGGCCAAATTTCAGGCATCAGCAGCTAAGATGCACCAGTAAAAAAACATATGCTTACTCAATGGACACAGGAAAACACCTATTTCTCGCTGCCAAAACAGTCAGGGCGCAGGCCAACAGGAACCCGAGCTCTCGGTGACCAGTGTGTACGCACAATTATCAATCTCACGTGCAGCTCTGGCACTTTGCTCACTTGGCATCTGAGTGGTGGACTTTGCACATAAAAGCCTCAGATGGGTTTTCTGGTTTTGTGTTTTAATGAGAGAATACAGCTATCTGGACAAAATAAGTGACATTATCTTTCTTAATCATCTCCTGGGCATATCTAGAAAACAGTTCTGTTTACCTGACTCCAAAAATAAAACACAGTAAGGATACACTTGAAGCTATTTAGGAGTACTGATATGGTCTTCATTTCCCAGATCATCTTGAACAAATCCAACTTAGAGTTAATGTAATCTGTGGAACCGAGTTGCTTATTGGGCTGCAGTTTTGTCTGTAAAATCCGGAACTGGTGTTTTGCTTACACGGAAAGAAAAACACAGATTCTAGATGTCCCTAATCTGAAAGGAAAAGGGAAGGGGGACGAGGAAGAGAACACACAGTTAGAAAGAGGCAACAGTAATCGTTGGCAGAACACCATATGGGATGCGGATGAGGTAGGGAAATCCTCAGGAAAGGAGAGAGCCCCTACAAATGATAATGAGAGCTTCATCGTGCTTGCCACAAGATGTTCTGGAAGATTCACCCCAGGCTCCGATAACTGAGGGAGGAGCAGCATTGCAAAACGTAGCCAGGTGTGCGTTTCGGTCCGCGCCACCACACACATGCTCACCCCGATGCCCGCAGAGCCGCAAAGCGGTTTGTCCGCAGGAAGCCTAACCACACAGTGCCATTTCTGCTTCCCCGCCCGTCCCCCTCCCCAGGTATACCCAGTCTCCCATACACGACTATTATCCAGTTTCTTTGAAAAGTGCACAGGCTCTGAAGGTTCCTCCCCGAGGGGAGCGCACATGGAGCCCATTCTTTCCAGCCTCTACCCCTGGCCGAAGGCTGGGATGATGAATGGAAGTTGTCAGTGATGCATTGTTTCTTTGGCCGCCTGCGAGCTCTGCCTCCCCGGCCCCGGCCAACTGGCAATGTGCTGGGCTCTCAGCACACCTGGTTGTAACTGAAACAAACTGGCTGCCCGATGAAGAAATCTTGGAGACCTGCTGTTAATGATTTATTTCAGGGTAAAATCTTTGGTGTGCCTTTTGAAAGTTGTTTGAAAATGGTTACGCATTTGTTGTATAGGAAGCTACAAGCGACAACTGGATATTCTAGCTCTCATTCCGAAAAAAGCATGAGATGATTGTTCAAAAGGGCATTTTAGAGCTCCCAGAAGAATCCTTTATCATCGAAGCCTCCCACTCAGAAAATCTGGCAACTGGGGAACCTGCAGAGAACCAAGAGAAAAGAGCTCCCCACCCCCAGGTTCCCAAAAAGTGACTGAACATCAAATTTAACATAATTCCTTAAAATCTGACTGCAATTCTCAATCGTGTGCATAAGAAACACAAATAGTGCATTCAACACAGTAACATATTTCTGCACTGATGTATTTCCAACTGTCCTAGATGGTTTTCTCCCAGCTATGTCTAGGATGTTTGGGGGCTTTATTATTGTCATTTTCTCTTAAGTGTTTGATCTACAAGATGAAGCAGTTTCAAAGCGGGGGCTTTTACACTTGGGCACATGGGGCAGGATGAGAAGGAGAAAAGAGTTTAAGAAGAAAAGCAATTTACTTTGCCAGTAGTATCCTGCTTTCTCCCACCGTTATTGAAGACACTTGTGTGCAAGTAGGGCTCTTTTCCTCTGTGCTTGTGATATTAATCTTTTGCCAAGGAAATGACTGTGAAGTCACCAGTTTAGAATTATGATTTTACTGAAAGATCAAGAAAAAGAGAGATGGGCTGTGAGTCTGAAACCCTATTGTAACACATGGGTATCTTTAATCATCAGCAATATATCAGTTATCATCTCCAAAAGATTAATAAGGTTTGGGCTTTTACCAAAATCTGCTTAACTTTTGAAGAATGCCATGTATGGGTGGATATTTACCTTTCTGTTGATTTGACTGCCATAGAACAAATTAATAATGATCTAAAACAAACTTAAGGGACTCTACTGTAGATTCCAGCTAGTGACAGCAACAGGCAAAAGTAGATTCCAACTCGCGTAAACTGAGCATCTATCTGATGGTTTCCTTAAAGATGATTACCAAAAGTTAAGTAATTTATTGGTCTCCCATTTGCTGCAGATGTAGAATTTTGATCTAAAGAAGGAAGAATTCCCCAAGTATTACCAGGAAAGACTTACTTTTCTGAACTACAGCTTAAACCATGTAACTCTTACCTCTTTGCACTGAATTTAAACTCCTGACAAAGCACTGTTTAACAGGCTGGGCTCGGAGGATTAGGAAGAAGCTGTCAAACAATTATCCAGAGTAGTTCGTGAAGCTGGGATAGATGCAACATTATTTTATCACTAGATGAAAAGCGTCAATAAAACTTAAAAAAAAATCTTTGTAAATGCAAATTGTTAGAAAATTGCCACAGCTGGGGAGAAGATACTAAAGTGGACAGATTTAAGATAAAGACCCTCTTTTGAAGAGATAACTAGAATATAATTCCACAATTCAGCACGTAGAATAGGAAAAGCAAACAAATATGGTTGCAACAAAAATCAGAACGTAACAGGGCAACCCATTCCCTCTACAAGCAGGAGTCCTAACAGAAGGTCGGAAGAATCTCCACCACCCTTGCTGGTTCTCTGTGCTGTTAACTTAAAGGTCAGGCCGCATGCTGGGATCCTTACCCAGCAATTCTTTTAGAAGGACCTGACCACACTCTTTCTCTGAAAAGTGATGACAGTACTGAATCAATCTTAACAATCTTAACTTTCTCAACAAAATCTTAAAGTATCATTACCTAAAGAAGTCACGTGACACGTGGAAAAACTACAGGTTAGTATAAAGAGGTGGTAAGTTATGGCTCCCAATACATTTATAATTCCCACCCAAATACAAGGTCTAATTCACCACATAACATGATCTGTATCACAATTAAAAAAGAAAAGAAGAAAGAAAGAAAAGAAAGGAAGGAAAGGAAAGGACAGGAAAGAAAAGGAAAGGAAAAGAAGAATCCTAAATATCAGAGTAAAAATTAGGGACCAACAGAAAGAAAAAAAAAAAAAAGGCCAGGCAAGTAGGTTGAGCGTACTGGCTATGTCCACGGAAGCTCAGCTCATTTGTAGAAGACGGCAGCAAGAGGGTCTTCATGTGTAGATGCGGCATCTTTACCACCAGGAAAGAAGCACTCAGCATAAGGTATCCAACTGAGAATGTCTGAGGTATCTACAACATCTAACAGATTCTTCATCAGATAAACCACACTGTTGCAATTCAATCCAGAGAGAGGACAACCATCTGAATTCAAAACGGAAAAAAAAAATTTAGAAAGACGAGAAGTGGATCAGAGTCAAGTTTCCTATACCACTTCCCCCCAAAATGATGGGAGAAGCTATGGGTAGGGAGGGAGACTACATAAACTGAAAGAATAGAAGGTTAAGATAAAAGACAAACTGATCATGAAAAGTAGCATTAAGAATGAGAAACTAGGAAACAAAATACAAGTGTTTACTCTGTATGGAAACCAGTAAGTCAGTTATATTTTTCCAGTTGAGATAAAAAGGATGAGTGAGAAAATGGAAAAGAAAAAAAACTCAAGAAAAATGTAGAACAAAAGGAATAGAAATGTGGGGATGAAACATGCAAAAAAGAAAGGAAGGAAGGAAGGAAGCAAGGGACAGACAGACACCCAGCACACTTCAGTGAGTTATTACCACTCTCTGGAGGAAGACATCCCCTGCTCTGCCCACAGGAAGAAGAATCCAGGAAACACATCTTTCTTTAATGTTGGAATCAGATTATTTTCTCCATGAAACTTACTTCACAGAGGATCTATTCTTACACATGCCTTAATAGCATAAATTTCCCTCCCTCTTCTCTTCAAATTTAAGACTTTTATTTAAGAGGGAGCCACACACTTTCCAAATACAAGAAATGAAAGTGGTGGGGAAAGAAGTCAGAAGGGAGAGGTCAGTGTTGGTTCTTCACCCAAAGGACCTAAAGTTTAACAGTCACCTAGGCCTTTGACCAAAGGGCTGAGAGCTGTTCCTTGTTTAGCTTAATATCTTTTATTAATGTTGCCTGATTTGGGCAGCTTGTAGGTTTCGTTTCTCTTTGGTCACTGCAGAACCACTTCATCTTCATAATGGTCTTTTCTTGACCACTGCTAGTATTATTTCTGTGGCTGGCACAAAGGACCAAGTTTGTTCTATGAATAGGGCATTAAGGAAAGTTATTATCTTATGCCCCACTGTTTCTGTGCCTTTTTTATTTGGTTCTCATGGGACTCAATGTTTGAAAGTGGGTTCTGAAGAAAATGGAGAGTAGCAGTCATTAACAGCCTTTAAGGCAGCTTAAAACAAAATACAACTGTTAGTCTTAAAAGAGGTTTATTAAGTACTATGTACCTAAGTTATACATTGCTATGTACCATCCTACCGGGCTACTTTTTTGTCTAATATTTTACATTCCTGGGGAGATAATCATAATTAGTTTTTGTGGCAGTTTAAGAATATCAATTAAAAGCAATTAAATTCAAATATGAATTGAATTAAACTAAGTCATAGGACTTTTTTGGTTTAATGTGACTCTTTATGGCCTGTCTGTCCATCTATGCACCCTAGAGCTCTGGAGCTTAATGCCCAAGTTCGAGTCTCAGCTCTGCTGCTCGAATCGATGTAGCTTTAAACAAGGGTAATTGTCCTCTTTGTGTCTCCATTTTCTCAACTAAAAAATAAGAAAGAATAATAGTATGGAGCTCACAAGTTTATTGTGAGCATTAACCAGGGCAGCTTTTAAAAACTGCTGGTGTTCAGGCCTTACACAGGCCAACTAAATGAGAATCTCTGAGGGGGAGACCCAGGATTGGAAATTTCCAATGTCTTGCTCAGAGACTCATATCTGAGAGTTAAGAGTGGACCAAAAGTATGACCTAGCTAAAATATGAAATCTGCTTTTCAAGGGAGAGAGTGGTACTCATGCTTAGAAGACAATAAACTCACCTTTAGTGAAAGAAAGAGGAAAGGAAGGAAGGAAGGAGGGAAGGGGGGAGGGAGGGAGGGAGGAAGGAAGGTAAGTTAGGAAAGGGAAAGAAAACACAAATTCATCAGATGGTTGGGTACTAACGAATCTCCCTCCCTGCTTGGTAGTAAATATGCCACCTACTCCCTAAAACTCTTGTGCCTGATGAAGGGGGTTAAAGGGCAACTAGAAGAATGTTGAGGGAGGCCCACGTGGCAATCACTTTGCTATTTCAGCTGCCTGATGTGCCCCTTTACCTCTGATATGTACAACAGACATTCCCCGACAAACTTCTCCGTAATATCAATGAATTTCAGTGCCACAATACTCGGACCTGACATTTCGCTTTTGCAAAACAGATCAGAACAGGACTACCTACTCTAGACTGGAGAGTGCAGTTGCTCTTATTCTGTGTACAGAAGGTTCTGGCGATGTCTTTGAGTTTAAATACAAAATACCCAACAGTTCAAGCCTCGACATTGGCATGACAGATTAACTATCTTTGCCTCCTCGATACATGCTCATTTTCTCCCTAGAGCCAGCTCTGATTCAGTTAGAGCAGAGTGACAGGAACTAATTGGAACATCCGTGGAAACGAAGACAGGTCCATATACTAGAAGGAGAGAAGGCATTACGTTACTGCATATTTGCACTCCGAGCTCCTGGAGCCTACCACTGAACCTCCTCTTCCCACTGCCCATTCCCCAACCTCTCTTCTTGCACCCACATGGGGAAAGCCACCCCTGGGGTCTTGACCAACCATGTTGGGTTCATTACAGGTGAATGACACATGCACAGAACTGCAGGAAGAGGGGTATTCTCTAAAACATCAGATTATACACAGCCACATAGTGAAATCTTCACGGGCCCTAAGAATAGGCCATTCTCCACTGTACTGAGTCAACTGAAGATGATTTCCTCTACCATTTGCTCTCTATCTTTTTTTTAAAATAGTGTTGAAGCCAATGACTGGCATTCAGTTGGACTAACTGAACGTCTGAAGACTGAGATATCATTACTATATAGAGACTTCATTATGCTCCTCCATCCCTTTTATGATCAGTCACTTGGCCTTAGTTGCTATATTTAGCACAACCAGGAGTCCAGAAAGTGTTTTCAATGCAGAGGGGGCATCACAATGGGTTTTCAGGTGGGGTTAACTGACCTGAGAGCAGCTCGTTTCCACCCGGTGCATCCCGTAGGAAAAGTCGTCCGTGAATGTGATCGCATCCGAACTGATCACATCGTGGAATGAAGGCCAACCTGGAGCAGAGCAGCACCAGAACAAAACAGACAGGAGAGACAGACAGCCTTGGGTTAGAACGTCATGTTAAAGAACTACTACGCAAAGAACGAAAATCTTTAGTATATGACTCGTGCTTAACTTTTCCAGCCTGAAAGGTAGAGGTACAAAGCTGAAGGATAATATATTTCCCAAGAGGGCAACTCTTTTTTAAGAATAACTTCCTCCTCACTTCAGATCACGGTTGCATTGGGTGTTTATGTTTCCAGAAGCATTCTTAGACCATCCAGTAGTTTTCCAGAGCATCCCTGCATTTATAAATCTCTCTCACCATTTGGTCTTGCCTCTCATCTTCAGAGTCACTGGGCACTCACTAGGAGTCTTAACGGTATGACATTTTGCAAAACACAATCCAATTGTTCTCTCTCTCTCTTTTTAAAGATTTGTTTATTTATTTGAGAGAGAGAAAGCGGGCATGCACAGTTGGGGAGAGGGACAGACAGGGAAAGAGAAATCCTTACACAGACTCCTGCTGAGCTTGGACCCTGACACAGGGATTGATCCCAGGACACCAAGATCATGACCTAAGCCAAAACCAAGAATCAATACTCAACCAGTTGAGCTACTCAGGTGCCCCTCCCATTTTTAAAGTTGGTTTTTTCCTGCCCTTTTTTTTTTTTAAGGATTTATTTATTATAGTTGTTCTGACTGTTCACTTTTCACTTTCCATGCTTCTTTAGGAAGAATGCTTTTTCAGTACTTAGTTTGTGTGGTTAAAATACTAGAAAATGAGTATTCATAGTTTCCATCATAATCTAATTTCTCGGGGCAGGGCAATCTGGAAAGCAGCTTCTATCTATTTTATGGGCAAGCGGCTTGCTCACTTCCTAGAAGAAAACCATAGAGCACTGTTCATCAGGCATCTCTAGGGAGCACCTTCTCTCAAACAGCATCTTGTTCCAATTTTTATTTATTCGAATTATTTTTTAAATATGCACACACAGCTTTAAGAAACTCAATGATAAGGACCATAAGATTTTACAAATGTTTATGAGTGTACAGCCAGGTTTTATGTTCAGTACTTCTAGGCATGTTTTTACATATTTCCAGAAATTTGGTCGGGAGTTCCTGAGCTGAAGCCCAAAATGATGGAAGAGGTGTGATGCTGCCGAACTGCTGGTACAACTTTTTTTTCTCTTTCAGAAGCCAAATTTATTCCTGTAGAAAGGAGGAAGCCCATTAAAAACATGGTGCTTTGTGTTAATACCCAACTGAAAGAAAACAGAATGCAGGTCTCAACAATATGATTTCCAGTTTCAAACAAAACAAATTAGCTCAGGTCAAGTTTTTATAAGAAACTCCCCCAAGCCTCCCATCCCCCACTATGCAACAGTATAGCTTTCACAGTTGGTGCTGGATTTAACACCCAGAGTTGAAACACTTTCCAATTCCCTGATTGGAGTTCAAGATTGCTGCAAATCACCAGGAAAACCTTAACTTTCTAGATATAACATTCCTCAAAAAACAATCACATCAAGACACACCAGCACTTTTAAGAAAACTTCTCTCTCCCTGTTCTCTAAATTTTAAAGAGAATCTAAACGTATTCTAGGCTAGAGTTTTTGGTTTATAATGACTACTTGGCACATTTAGGTATTCTTCTTTGTTCAACGGCAAAAGTGCCAGTGGCTAGAAAAGAGAGGTTTAAAGGTGATGTTTGAAGACATTGAAAAATAATTTAGTTATGAAAAGAAAGAGAACACTCTATATTTTTTAACCTCCTGTGTTTTGACTCATTTGATTGCTAATTATGGCAACTAATATAATGGAAGGACATATTTGATTCAGTAGTAAACAGGTAAAGAGTTAGGAATATTTTTTTTAGTTTACCACAAAGCCACCCTCCAACACACACACATTTTCCTATTTCTAGAATTCAAAATAGGTATGGAGAAATGTATATAAAATATATAGATAGATCGTTCCGCTCCCATACTCCTTCTTCATGTTATGTACACTTATCTTGTTCTACTTATCATACTGGATTTTTGACTTATTTGTTTTCAGGTTTTCCTCTCTGATTAGGTGGTGAGCCCTTTGAAGGCAGAGTCTGCATGAACAATAAGACAGGATGGACATTTATGACTCAGGGTCCCACAGGGGGCAGAAAATACAATCATACTCCCTTTTTACAGACCAGATTAAGAAATTAGCAATGCTCTTTTTTCACCAGAGTATCCAGCTTGGCTCAAACACCGTAATTAAGCTTCTTTTTATAGGTGGAGTAAGGTTATTACTTACTTAGGATGGTAAATCCATAAAGATCATCTCGGTCACTAACTTCACAGGATTTTTAGTGAGGGGGAGAGGGAGAGGGAGCAGAAGGGTATGGTACTTGCCAGCATTACACAGGCAGAGCCAACACTGGAATCTGTGTATTCTGACTTGAATCTAGGGTTTTTTTCTCACATTCCACTTTCTGCCTCAATACGAGGTCAAGACATCGTTCATTTCAATACTATAACTGGAAGGAGATTGCAGGTTTTAAGAAATACCCAGTGCCATGTCTGGATTGGTTGGTAGTTATAACGTTGTACTTAGGAGCTTCCAGGTGGAAGCAGCTAATTCATGTAAACTCATCAATACTGATTATCTCACTAATGACCAAACTTTCCAAAGAGACAGTCCAAGAGCAATCACATAAATGATATAATCTACTTCTGGGGCATGGATAATTTTTTATTCATTTATCTAAAATAACCACAAATACTTAGAAGCTCACCTTAGGTAATAATATTGAGAAAACTGTCCATTCTATTTGGGATTTCTTCATTCTAATTCTTTCCTAACAAATTCTAATTCTTTTAGAATTCTAAATTAGAATTACTAATTCTTTTAGAATTTCCTAATTAATTCAAATTCTTTCCTATTAAAATTTGGAGGGGGGGAGGGAATTGCTTTCAAATGAGCTATTAAATTGTACAGCTATACATTTTGTCTCCATGAATTAAATATTTATAGAATTTTCCAGAAGACTATATTCAAGAGTAGGTAAGGATGAGGTGTAGTGACATGGAGTCAGGGCTTTTAAAAGATTTCTATGTTTCTGAGAAAACTGTTGACACTTGAATAATTTATTGGTTGTTTCCCATGGCATTGGTTAAATATCAGAAGAGACACTAAAAAACCAACCAACCAAACAAACAAAAAAAAATTCTCCTTAAAACTCCCCAAAGTTCACAGTGTCCCTCTGCACAGAAGAAATGCAGTTTTCAAGATGGAATATTTGATACCTCATCCAAATCTTAATTAGTGGAGATTGACAAGGGCAACCGTGTTGAAGACCGTAAGTAACCCTGTGTGATGGAACACATTTCAAAAGAGAATCATGGCCAACTTCAGTAAGCTTGACACAGGAGAACGTTGAATTCTTTTTCTAGGTCTCCCAGAAAAAGCCGAAGGAGAATCCCTCAGAAAAGGAAGTCCTTATTGACAATCAAACTAAGAAGGATCTTCACCCAAGAATAAATTGTCTCATGGCGGAGAGGCCACAGAGATGACAGCACTTTGAAAGCGGAATTCCCTCATCATGTGAAAGTATTTAAAGGAGGAACTCTTCACTGCTGCAAAAATCCTCAAAGGAAACACTGCCCCCACTCCTAATAATAAGGAAAGTGCTTCAAAGGGTGATAGGCAAGACTGAAGCAATCTGGGTCTTGTTGAGAATATTATCTAGAGCAAAAGGGGGAGGGGGATGTGTTTATGTCAGTTTTGACATTAAAGAAAGATCATCCATCCTCCTTTCTCTAGGATTTCCCTTTTGGTCTTCTCATCTAACAAAACATTATTTGTTTTGGATGCATTCCATGCACTTTTTAAAAGAACAGTCATTCGAAAACCTGGATAAACAGAGTTGGCTCCCCCCACCCCCAAGACATCCCTTTGTTTCTATGTGATGAGCTCGGATTGGGGTGTATTATTGTTGTATTTCTAAAAATTCAAGCTGTACTTTTTGGATATTAGCCTGTTGCTATTGGGAATGTCTTGTATTCAATAAATAGATTCTCCTCTCTGCAGACAGCACAGAAATACAGGTAGCCAAGCACAGCAGACACGTTGGGCTGTTGGCAGTCCTGTTCCCTTGTGACCAACGACGACCAGGCCACGCTAATCTTGAGACAGCATTTGCCGGTATTGACATATTGGGCAGCAAACCCAGGATATGTTTCTCATATTAGAGAAAGTGGTTCAGTTTGTTAATGGTAGATCTTTGGCACTTGCTACCATCTACACTAGGGCAGATTTTTTTTTTTTAACTGCAGTAAAAAGAATTCTTCCTTTTCACTCAGAATGGGGCTTATTAAAGCTCCTCGGAGTCCCCTCGAACCCATCCCTGAACAGTGACACAGCTTTCCACAGGTGATGTTCTGTTAACAGACTTTAAATGTTTCACTCCAACTGCCTCCTGAGAAAAACTTGCTCATCTCTCTATCCTAACCTTTTCCTCCTTCCTTTCACGAATCTTTGAAACAAGTTGTGAAAACCAGCAACAGGTTATAAACAAGCTGAAGCCAATCTCATCTATACCATATGTCGAAAATGCGGCCCACTCTTAATTTAATAAGGATTTGCTCTACAGCTGCCACGTTCCCTGGATCGTCCCCCAACCCCCAAATAAAAATGAGAAACCTCAGTAAGTTAGCTACATGACCCATCAGCAGAACACGGCAGAAACTACCCACGCCTTAGAGTTCATTAAGTTGAAGTGTAATTACAAATATTTTTATTTGTATTTTATATATATATGTGTGTGTGTGTGTGTGTATATCTCATATATATAATATATATCATGATAATATATATCATATATATATGATATATATATATATGATATTATTGTCTTCAAATGCAAAATCAGTTTGAGCACAGTAAATCCCAGTTGGGCTTGGGGGATCGTTTAATAATGATAAATATCTCAGCTTGGTTTCAGTGAGACATGCGGGACATTTACACACCTGTGGTTTTCTGTATGTACCAATTCTCACCGCGCTATGATTCTAGGGCTGTATTTCAGAATTTGTAGCATTTAGTACCTCTGAAGCCAGGAACTGTTAACCTCACTGACCACTATTTACCTTATTAGCACCTTAACCAAATAATACAACGCTTTATGAAGACCCCCCGGCTAACAAGAATTGTTTGAAGTTTGAGCTCTGATTCCTGCCCAGTTATTCGCTGCGATTGATATTTCAAGTTTTTATCTCATTTTTAAAAGAATACTCCATTCCGCCTTGAAGACCCAAAAGTTTAACTACTAATCAACCAAATATATGTATGTAATAGAAAACCAAAGGGTGCAAGATGACCCATCGTGCAATGTTCTCTTTTCGTGCTTCCCATTCCTGTAAACAACCACGTTTAACAGGTTCTTAAAAATATGCTTATGCTGCTCCCTCTGGATTCCTTCATTTCAAATCTGCACTCTCCAACACAGAAGCTACAAGCCACAAGCTGCCATTTAAATTTAAGTTAATTACAATTAAATAGAATTTCAGTTCTTCAGTCATACCAGCCACATTTCAAGTTCTCAACAGTTACATGTAGTGAATGGCTGCTATACTGAACAAGACAGGCATAGACGGAGGATATTTCTAACATCATTTCCACAGATCTAGAAACTCCCAGCATTGGACAGTGCTGGTTTTACATTGTGAACTGATTTCCTCCTGTCCTGGATAAAGACTAAGCCTTCAGACTTCCACTAATCTCCCTTCTCTTCCCCCTTGCAATCTTTGACAGTTAAATAATTTTTAATTCTTTTGAAACTTTGTTTGGTACTATCTGCCTCTTGAACTAGAATGTAAGTCCAATAAGAGCAGAAAGTGTGTCAGTTCTGTCCACCAGTGTGCTGCCAATCACCTAAAACAGTGCCTGCAGAAATTGTCTGATGGATGAACGTATGAATGCATGACTAATGACTATCTTATAGCTCAACATTTTGGGACCCTTCAGTCTGCAAGACGGCCTTGGCACCCCATCCTCCTTTTACCTACTTTTTCCCCTATTCCAACGCCCAACCTTAATAAAGTCTTCTATGTTTTTCTATAGGTTGATTCTAAGGCTTGAAAACTAGTCAATGACATTATTATTATTATGGCTACACACATGTTGCTGACAGCTAAAGCATGTTGGGATTCTATCTCCTTCTCCAACAGTCCAATTGGCATAACCTCAGGCTACCTGAAGTCAAACAGATCTTCCTTCTTTTACACTGCATCACTACAACAGGCAGGGCATGTCTTCTTTTATCTTTTGTTTGGACCATGACTTTCTTACACAATTGTACAAATTTGCTCTATAATTCAACATTTTAATTTTCAACAAATATTTCAACCATGAGTAAAAGTATGGAGAATACATAGGCATCCATGTTTTAACAGATACAAATGACCCAAGTTTAACAGACAATATTTGTTCCATATTTCCTCCAGATTTTTCTCTTTTTCTAACAAAATAAAATGTTACAATTACAGCTAGATCTGCCTCCAGCCTTTTCCCCTACTCCTACATCTCCTGGTGCCCCAGAGACAATTGTTTACATACCCTTCCCACACTTTTTTGGATTCATTTCCTACATATGTCTATGTTCATAAGTAATATATAATGTTTTAAATGTTAAAAAGTCACATGAAAGACATTGCATCCTAGGTATCTTTGGGCCACCTTTTTTTTCCCCCACATTTTTCTTGATCTCTAAACTTTTTTTTGACAGCATCCTCTTCTTATTTTGTAAATGAAATACCTCAAATATCTCTGAGAATATGAACCAGGGAGTTGTTTGACTTTGGTTTTTCTATTATTCTCTAAAATAGCTCTGCTGCCTCTTGCTCAACTCTTCTCTCTTTCTCGCTTCTCGTCTTCCATGCTCTCGGTTTTCTTGCTTCAGCCATTTCTATTTAAGAGTGGTCTGGGGTAGTTGTCCAGGGCAGGTGACGGGGGCTTCCTCTGCGATCAGCTACAGCACGGGTTTGTGCCTCCTTAGGTCTCAACTCTCAACAGGGAAGCTGACCGAGAGCTCTGGGAAGGACCACTGTCATCGTTTGCTGCAGGACAAAGGTCTGTCCCAGCGTTCCCTGAAGTGCAACACAGCGCTGGCAGCCCCAATGCTCCCAGACAGGCTGTTAATATCTTTCCAGATATGTCTTCCAGGGTTGTTGGGGTTTTTTTTGCCCCGTGGGTAATTGATGATCTGTCATTCTAAATATGAAAGTGAGGAAGCTGCAAAACTGGACTAGCTGTTTTTTCAGTTAAACAACTTCTTGTCAACCCCCCATCTTGCTCTTGACAATTCTGCCCTCTGAGCCTCTTCATAATTGTGCTGGGTATCTTGGCAACAACTGTACATAATTTGGGCCGCTGCTTTCTTTAGTCGGTCATACCCAGTAATGCATTGCCAGCCATCTTTTCTTGGAAAAAATGCTCAACACCCCCTCCCCCACGCCAACACCCCCCAGCACCCCCTCCCCACTCCAATTCTCTTTGCAATGGGGTTCTTCTCCTTCTCTTCTGCCTCCTCCTCCTCCTCTTTCGTCTTCTTTTCCTTACTTTCACTTTAAAGTGTTTTCGTGGGAGACAGGGAAACCAACATGTATGCTCAGTCTATCATGCTGAACAAGAAGCCAAGATTTCTTTTAATAAACTGCAGATTTTAGTCTCTTCATCTAGTATTTTATTAGAAGAAGGAATGGATTTCAGGCATCATAATCTTCTACTGACCACAATTATATTATTTTTTGCCTTACTGATAAGACCCAAAATCAGTGTAAGGTTTAGGAGTTTTAACTGGCTCAGATTTGACTCTATCTCAAAAGTGATTCTCTGCATGAGCGTATGACATCTGCAAAGACCCCTGAGTTAGAACTGTGGCAGACCAGAGTAGCCTCCTCCCAGAACCGGCTCAGTGGGAAAAACTTCATAGATCTCTTTTCTTTTCTTTTCTTTTGTCCTTTTTTTTCTTTCCTTTCCTTTCCTTTTCTTCTCCTTCCCTTTCTTTTTCTCTCTTCTTTTCCTTTCTCTTTTATAGATTTTATTTATTTATTTGAGAGAGTGAGATCACAAACAGGGGGAAAAGGTAGAGGGAGAAGAAGACTCCCCCTGGAGCAGGGAGCCCAATGCAGGACTTGATCCCAGGACCCTGGGACCATGACCTGAGCCAAAGGCAGATGCTTAACCAACTGAGCCACCCAGGCACCCATAGACTACTTTTCTGTATTTGATCACTTGTTATCAAATCACATCTGTATTTGATACACCTTTTCTGCATCTGGTCACTTGTTATGGCATGAGGATACACTATATTTCTGCCCTCTTGCCACTGCAAATATAAGGACAAGTATCCCCCTCTGCACTGATGACAGGATTTCATTACTGCAAACAAGTAGCCAAGTCTCAAGAGTCAAACTATTCTAGCAAGAAAATGGTTTAACAGTAATCATGACACAAAGAAAATCACTGGTTTTGGCAGACATTCTCCCATGCTTTATTCAGCTTTCCTAAGCAGTACCTCAAATAAAAATAATATTTAAAATACTTATCTTGAAAATCAGGGAATTTAAAAAAAGAAAGAAAGAAAAGTAGAGAGTTTAGAATACATAAAAAATAATCTAGACCCATAAACTCTAAAAATTCATGAAGAAAAAAAGGCTGAAGTGCAATATATACTATTCAAGCATTGGTTTTATTTTGGTTACTAATTACCTTGTTGGGTTTTTTGGGGGTTTTTTTGTTTGTTTGTTTGTTTTTTGTCTTGTGAAGTAACCCCACAGTTTTAAGTGGCAGTGGCATTTTGAAGGCCAGGGACATGTTGAATGGCCTGATGACTAGGGGGGCCACAAGTAACACGATCAGATCAGTGCTTTGGGAAGATGGTTCTGGAAGCAGGCAAGAGGGTGGGGGATAAGAGGATGAAAACAGGCACATCAGATGAAGACTGGATGTGGAAACAGAAGTGATGAAGCTCTACATGAAGGCATCTGCAATGGGGCCAGAGAGCAGGGGACCAGTAAGAGAGAGACTGAGCAGTCAGAATTCACTGATTGTGGTGGTACCTGTTGGGGAGTGAAGGACAAGGGTAGGGTCGAATTACTACTAGGTTTCCATCTTGTCCCGACTAGCTGGGTCATGCTAGTTAGACGTGTTTTTCAGGGAAAATAATAAAATCCATTTAGTGTGGAACTCTCTAGGAGCAGAGGGGTGTGGGGGTCCAGAAGTAAAACCCTGGCTAAAGATACAGATGTGAACGTCATCAGAGCATAGAAAACAGTAAGGTTATGGAGGGGAATACATAGAAGGCAAATATAGGGGGAGTGGAGAACCAGACAGGTATTTAAAAGGTGAGCTGAGGAATAAGTCAGTGAAGGAAAATAAATAAGAGCATTTCAAGAAATAGGAGGACAACAAAATAGGGAACTGGGACAGAGTCAGATAATGGAAAAGTGTAAGGCTGGAGGACAGTCCCCAGTGACATGATCTACAGAAAGGATAAGTTAAATAAGAGAGGAGAGGAGACTGCTGAATTCAACACTTGGGCAGCCTGGGAGAATTTAGGAGGATCCCTTTCAGTGTTATGGACAGAAGCTGAACTCTGTTGGGCTGAAAGACATTTGTGGACTGGAGCAACTAAACCAAGACGGCTCCTTACCAAGCCTGGCAGGGAAGGAAGGTAGAGCAGGTTGATGACTTGCAGGAGAGCACAATGGTATTTATGCAAACATACTAGGATCCTGGGGGTCCCTCCCCCCAATTCCACCCTTCTGTGCTTTCCAAAGGGTTTAAAATTTTATGGTATTTCCTAACAGAACTTTCACAATCAAATGAGTAATATGAAAGTCTTTGGACATGCTAAAAATCTTGAGCATTGCCCAAATGCTCCTTAGGATAGTGAACAGAAGCTATATTTGAAGAAAGACTAAAACAGAATTCCATCCCTAGAATGTTTTTTATCTTTAGTTTATTTTTAAGTTGTTCATTGCCCTTGTTCCTACTATCCCTTAATCTACCAAACTGAATCATGAGTGGTATATTTTAAATGGCCACGGTAATTGGTTTCACCTTTTGGCACAAAGTAGGTGCTCAATAAATGATTAAACAAAGGAGAATCCAGAGCTTTAACTCTAGGTCACAATCCCCTGTCAAACATGCTCACAGCACCCAGTATTTTCTCTTCAGAGCATGTCTCACAGTTTGTAATTACTTATGTATATGGGTATCACTTAGGTTAGATATGCCAATCACTAGGCCAATCAACAAAATAAATAGGCAAAGTACCTCTACTACTTTGCTCTAGGCAATTTTTTACAAATGTCAAATTTAATATTAGTTTCTTTTCCTGCCTATCAAAAATAGTGCACTTCTTCAACATGATTATTAGTAATTTCTTCTGTTCAAACCATGTCTTCCCAAGACCCATAATCATTCCAGGGATTTGAATCTACCGAGGACAATATGACCAGAGACCAAGAACACTGAGGTGTCCTCTGGGCAGTGTGAACATCTGGTATCTATTCTCCTTGGAGATTAATAATGGAGCTCTACTGCAACAGGCTTTACTAATTCCTTTGAGCCCTGCACAGCATTTTTAAATGGTTCCAAACACACAAGATCTCTAATTGGTATGGATTTAATCCACAGTTTTCTTGGCGATCACAAAATATCTCAGAAACTCCTAAGCAGGAATTGACAGGGGCAAGCTTCCCTTTGAGAAGGCAACTATTCATAATTTTTTTTCAAGTTCAATAAAATTACTGAACTCAAACCATTTCAACCAAAAAACTGAGGAAGGGGACTTTATTTTCCCTGGCCTGAACACTGTCTCTTGCTACTTTAAATCATAGTTAATGTTTTAGAAAGTATATCTTACACATAAGTCAGTTGTAGACTTTCAGCATCAAAGGATCTGAGCAACATCACATGTAACGACCTGACCTTTGGCTATAATTTCTAAGTGCCATTAAAAAATGTCTCTCAAACTGGTTTTAAATTTAGTGTTGACCTAGTAACCTTGATCCAAAAACATTCAACTTTAGATGATTATTTTATTTTGCTTCCAAAAGCTCTTCAGTCCAGTGAGGCATCCATTAGGAAGCTTCACAGAGAGTTGAGTTTGCTCAGAATTTATTAGCTACATCGAACAGGAAGATGGTGATTTGGGTTGCTTGCTGAGTGAAGATTATTTACTGTGCTTAACTGACCTTAGGAATACCAGGAGGGAAATTCAAAAAATACAGATTCTATTCTCAGCGACATGCAGTCCAGACCAACAGTGAAATAATGTTCCATTCAACTGCAGTCCTGACAAGGTCTATTCACCACATGGCATCACTGGGGACTGTAAAACTGTTACTTATGTTCTTTAGTTGGGTGTACCTATCAAAAATTTCAAATAATTTCTCTCTTAAATATAGATGCCTGATAAAAATGTAAGATTATTTCTTCTGAGGGGTTAAGTGTTAAAATTCTTTTACTCACCTAATTTTCCTCCTGATATTCTTCTCTAACTGAAATCTCTCTAAATTTCTGAGTAGACTTTAGGTTGTTATTCTGCTATATACTTTCAAATGCTACAATTTGAATAAAAACATGTATTTTCATAAATGCATGATCCTTCACTGGACTACATCACCTTTTTATGATGCATCAAAACTTAGTTCACCTACTACGATTTAAATTTCTGACAACCCATCTTGAAAAAATATTTTGAAACAGATTACTCAGAAAAGTTTTAAACACAAATATTTTAGAATAAAACAATAAAAGATGTTTTGCCCTTGTAGCAGACACATGGCAAAGTTGAAGCCACTTGTTAAACACTGTACATTCTGTAACATACTAAAATTTTTAAATAAATTACATCAAAACACATGAAGTAAACTACATCAAACCAAGGTGTACTCTGATAACTATTTGCTCTTTACAAAGTCCTTTAGGAAAATCTTTGCCGACACTTAATCCCCATTACTCTGCTCTTCTTTTTCATATATTCAATCACATCCTAATACACTATAACTTACTGTTCCTAAATTTTCCTGTGTATTGTCTGTAGTCTCCCAACCAGAACTTAAGTTCCATGTGGGCAGAGATAATTCTTTTGTTCCTGATGCATTCAAAGCTCCCAGAAGGGTGCCTAGCATTTAATAAATTTTGGTTGAATGAATATTCTATATATATTCTTGTTACTCTGGAAATCTAGGAATTCAAAATAATCCTTGTTTTTGTTTTAAAATATATAGTCACAGAAGTCTTTGTTATAGAATTATTTACAGAATCTCTAGGTCACTTACTAATATTTACTGAAGATTTTGGCACCTGGCTGACAGTCTTCTCTCAACCCCCAATTCCTACCTACATTCTAAGGACCTTCTACGGCAACCCCACTTAATACCCTTCATATCAATAGCTCTTTGAGGTGAAACTAAGCCATTCTATAGAGCCAAGGTCCTGTATCAAGCAAGACCCATGGGTACAAGTGGTCTTTGCAATTCAGAAGTTTCGATGGCTTTGATTCTGAGCACTGGCAAGTTTAATGCATTAAAAATTAGATGTCAGTACATGAAGAAAGTTTTAACTTCACATGGATGAAATTGGCTAAAGTAGGATGGTAGTGCACACATATTTTAATTTGGCCCTAAACAACCAGGACAAAAAACAAATGAGTAAAATACCATAAGAGTCAAAGCACATCCGCCATACGTACCATGGCCTACAGGCTGACCTATCACTCTGTTAGCTGTGCAGGAGTATTCAAGTCTTACCCCACCAAACCACTTGTAAAGAAAGCAAGCTGCAGGTACAAGACTTAGCTACTTAGTACTGAGTAGGCACTAAAAAAAATGTTTGCTGAATAAGTGAACTACATTTGGGCTGAAGAGAGTATTAACAAAAATTCTGAAAATGATATCACAATAAATCAGTGTCTCTGTTTCAGACATTTTTGACAAAGATCACCTCTCAAGTATTTATTATTCCTTCATCTCTACTGACCAGAGTACAGCATTTGATGGATTATTATCTCTTGGTAATATGCCATGGACACCTACGTGATGTCTTTGACATTTTCTAATTTGAATAGAATAAAACTGTGGAAAGAGTGGTCAGCATCCATAAACATAAAGTACCCTAGCACTGTTGTAGAAGTGTATAGTCTCCTTTTGTTTAGATATTTGTCCTCCTTTTAGTATAACCAAAAATTTTTAAGTCTCAATCATGTATTATTAAAATCATGGTCTTAAAAGCTAGGTGAAAATGAATTTTTAATTATATCTCCCATATTAGAAAACCCCCTTAGGAGTGATCTCTTAGAGGGAATTTTGCCAAGGTCTCATGCTACATAAAAGATTTTTAAAAACCATGTATTTGACTTAAGGTGTAAATCAAGAGCCAATATAACAGCTCTTTAATCTTTAACAGTTTTTGTTTTTTATTTTTGTGTATTTTTATTTGTAATGTCTCTCCCACACAAATAATTTTCACCTCTCACTTTCAACTCCCATTTGTTCAGTTCCAGGTATTGCCCTGAGTTTCTGGCTTGCAAGACATCTTAATTACTCTTTTTTTTTTTAATTTTTTTTTTTACTTCTATGACAGACAGAGATCACAAGTAGGCAGAGAGGCAGGCACAGAGAGAGAGAGGAGGAAGCAGGCTCCCTGCTAAGCAGAGAGCCCGATGCGGGCCGATCCCAGGACCCTGAGATCATGACCTGAGCCGAAGGCAGAGGCTTAACCCACTGAGCCACCCAGGCACCCCTCTTAATTACTCTTTTAATGCCTTGTTGCTTAACTATCATTGCTATTTAAAAATCTCACACACACACGTATTAACCATTATAAATTCATAGATGTGAATGTACGATACATACTTTAAATGCTACTTTTTCTCTACTTTCTTGGCCCTATTCCTCATCTGTCAGGGAACCCTATATTAAAAACTTAATAAGGGTTCTGCCACATCTTTGTCCATTTTCTTAGAGCCTTACAAAATCATAGGTATCCATACACACATAAATGTAAATGTTCTCCTAGCTGCATAATATTCCACTGTGCAACCATCCCCCACTGACAAGAATGACTTTGTTTCCAATTGTTTTCTTGATGAAACACACTGCTGTGACAGCCTTGTACACACGCTCCTATCTCTGGTAGAACCTTTCTTCCTATGGGACAGATTCTTAGGAATAGGTTTGCTAAGTCAAAGGATAAATGTATTTTTATGTTTAGTAAATATTTCTAATGGCTTTCCAAAACAAATATGGTTGAATAACCTTTTCTCCAAACCTGTCAATAACAGGTGTTGCAGCTTTTAAAAACCTCCAGTAAACTATTGCCAGTAGCTGATTTCAGCAAAATTTGTATTTCATTGACTATTTATAACCTGGCCCACTTTTAATGTTTGTTGGCTATTTGCTTTTCTGGGACTTGCATCTTCATATTCTTTGTTCTTTTTTCTATTGGGTTATTTATTGTTGCTATTTTTCTTTGCAACTGGTAACAGCTCTTTGTATATCACAGATGTTAATTAATGGCCCTTGCATTATAATTATCCTTTTGTATCTGTTGTTTCTGTATTGGCTTTGTTTATGATTTTTTAGCCCCTTCTTTTTGCACTTTCTGGGCTCCTGACCTTGATTATTAAGAGCTCCCTGGCTCCAGCCTACCCACATGGTATTCTATATTTTGTGCAGGATTTTTGTCTTATTTTGCACTGGAATTTCTTTCAGTATATGAAATAATATTTCAATTTTATTTCCTCCCAAAAGGAAGAGCAGCTGGGCCATCAACAATATTTAAATTGTCCATTCTTGACTGAACTGAAATACTATGTTTAACTGATATTTATTTATATATTCGCCAGTATGCTTCACTGATATACTTATCTATTTCTATACAAATATAATCTTATTATTGTGGCTTCAAAGCATGTTCTTATATCAGGAAAGGCAAACATCTACTTACTGGTTTCCTTTTTCATAAATATTTCTGCTTAGGTATTTTTTTTTTTCCTTAAGTGAGTTCATTGTAAGTTAATTTTTTTTTTTTGATCTTTCAAAGAATCATTTCTGAGTTCTCTGTTTCTTTCCACAATTGTTTAATGTTTTTTATTTCATTAACTTGTGCTTTTATCTTTATTCCATCTCCCTAGTTTTTATTGTTCCTTTTATAAAGTTCCTTTATTTTTCATCTTTTTTATTCTTTTAATAATGAAGGTATTCAAGGCTATAAATTTTCTTCTTCTAAATATAATGTTCACTGTTTCCATAATTAGCACTGTTCACTGCTAATTTCATTGGATTATTATAAAAATATGGCCTATAAAAATCTCTTATTTTATTTTATTTTCTTTATGGCCAAGTACATGATCTACTTTCTAATGTTCCATAAAAATACAAAATTACATTTTTTATTTGAGGGATTTTTTTTTAAAGATTTTATTTATTTATTTGAGAGAAAGAAGAGGAAGCTGGGGGGAGGGGCAGAAGGAGAGGTAGAAGAAGACTCCCACTGAGCAGGGAGCCCAATGTGGGACTCAATGTGACTTGAACTAAAGGCAGATGCTTAACAAAATGAGCCACCCAGGAGCCCCTGTTCAAGGGATTATATTTAAATATGAAAGATACTTTATACATCTACTAAATCAAGTTTATTGATTGTATTATTTGGTTATTCTATCTCCTTACTTAGTTTTGACTACTCCTATGTCTTAGTCTGAAAGACATAATAGTGAAGTTACCCATGATAGCTCTGTATTTTAAAATTAAGTTTCCTTTCAAAGATTCTGATTCATCATTTCGTTGTTATGTTATTTTATACCTATAGGCTTATGATTGCTCTACACTCTTCATGAATAATGCCCTTTTATTATCACATAATTTGCCTTTTTATCCTTTTGTGTTTTGAGCTTAATTTTAAGCTTCTGATGGTAATATGGCCATTTCTCCTTTCTTCTTTGTTTGCTTTGGCCTAATGTCTTTTTGACAATCCCTTTATTTTCAAGCTGCCTTTATACTTTGTTTTTGTAAGCAGCAAATAGCTAGATTTAAACTCAATTTCTGACTATTTTTGTCAGAAATTTTATTGGGAGAATATTTATTTTTAATGGGAGAATTAGTTCATTGATATTTAACAACTCACAATTATATGATTTCACTCATATGTAGAATTGAAGACACAAAACAGAGGATCATAGAGAAAGGGAGGGAAAAATAAAACAAGATGAAATCAGCGCGAGATAGAGAGAGAGAGAGAGAGAGACAAACAATAAGAGACTCTTAACTCTTGGGAACAAACTGAAGGTTGCTAGAGGGGAGGTGGGTGGAGGGATGAGGTAACTGGGTGATGGGCATTAAGGAGGATATGGGATGTAATGAGCACTGGGTGTTATATATAACTGAAGAATCACTGAACTCTGCCTCTTAAAATAATAATACACTATGTTAATTAATTGAATTTAAATTAAATTAATTTTTTTAAAAAACTCACATACCTATCTTCCTTTCGTCTCACTTTGTATTTACTATTAATTTTTTGTGTGTTTTTCCCCTTTTTTCTACTGTTTGGACCAAATTCATATGCATTCCATTTTTCCCCCATTACTATGTCATTTTGCCTTTTCTATGCTCACGAACACTGAATTATCTACAAAAGATTACATACAAGATACAATTTCCTCCATGAAGACCCATTGTTTTCCAGATCAAGATGCTATATCCTTCCTTTCCTGCTTCCCCTTCCTCCCACCCATGTGAGATAAAGCCTTTAGAAAACTCATTTTCCTTCACTCTGCCTTCCTCTCCCCATTTATACACATTTATCCTGCTATCTTCCAGAATCCAGGGTTGCAAATGAGAAATCTAATACTAACCTGACACTTCCACTGTGAATTTGGAAGCACCTAGAATTTTCCCTTTATTCTTGAAGTGCAGGAATAGCATCAGGCTAGGTTTAGGTGCCTCTGCCTTCTTGTTAATCCTACATAGAATGTGGTGAACCTGTTCAAGCTGCAGGTTCTGGGGTTCAGGACATATCATCCCAAAATACAGCAGCTTGACATATGGAATATTTTAACCTGAAGGAATTTGAGAAATGGCATGACCTTCCCCTGAAGCAGGTCATAAAACCTTCATGTGAGAGGTGCTGTTCCTAAGCCTGGAAAAAAGGAATGCCCTTATCTCCAAGACTCAGAAAGGAATGAAAAGAAATTGGAACAAACAGGCCTTGCTATTTTCCCCAATTTACAATACTTAGTTCATACCCTTTTTTATTCTATCACATTTTTTCATGAGTCTACATGTTTCATCAAACCTAGTAGGAAAACACTCAGATTCAAGGCTTTTGTTTCATGTAAAACATATTAAACAACTTTGTTTGCTTTTCTCTTATTAATATGTCTTTTGTTACAGGAGCTTTTGTTACAGTTGAGAGCTTAGAAGGGGAGAGGAAAATATATTTTTCTTCCCTTACACAGACTTGAGTCTTTCTTTAGATTAGGAAAAAAATATTTAACACCTATTATTTATATGTTAAGCCTCTCAGAGCAATTTTGCAAGTCTTTTCATTTTTCATTCATGATACAGACCTCTGTGTTTTTACTACATGCTTTCAGATATTTCTTCCAATTGAGGTGTCAGCAGTGGCCTCCTTCAATTCACTTAGTCAATTGTTTAATTGCAAAATCATGATATTTTCAAATCTCCACTTCTTGGAGAGGCTAGACATGAAGTCCTTTAATTTTATCAGACACTATATTTCAGCTGCAAGAAAGAGATGATGCAAATTAAAGTGGCTTAAAAATTAAGAAAATTATTAACCTACATAACAAGATGTCTACGTTTATGTGGTTCCCTGTTGGTCCAGCAAATGGCACAACTACCTCATAAAGGCCAATGTGTTCTCCTTTGTCTTCCTCACCACGTCAGTGATACCTCTCCTCATGGTCACACAATAGATGCAGGAATTTCAGACACCATAGGCAGACAGGACAACATCCAGTGAAAATAGAAGCATTTCAACTAGGCCGTCTCTTTTTATTAGTAAGGGGAACTTTTACCAGAAACCTCCAATTAGATGTTGCCTAGGATGCAATTGTCCAGGGATGGGCATCTGTCTAAGCTGAAACTAATCCCTGACAAGGGGAATGGAGCTTTATGATTAGCTTAGGTTAATTATTATTCACCTGAGGAGAGAGTTACTCTGCCCTGAATAAAAAAAGATGAATCTAATTACATTAGGCAACCAGTATCATCACAGTTGGCTTTGTTTGGTTTAACTAAAAGTTCTATTTCATCAGATATGTGAATATTTGTTTTGATTGATCCTGTCTGAATGCTGGATTCCCTTAGATGTGTTGTTATTTTTCTTTGTTGGTTCATTTGGCTCAGGGCTCATTAACAACGTAATCCAAAAGCTGGTAGTCCTGCAGACATTAGAAATACAGACACTGACCAGCTGCCAGATGTCATGGACATGAGAAGGAGAAAGCTTCCTTCTATCCAAGTTTCCTCTGAGGGCCAGATTCAGCCTAGATACATAGTTTCTTCTTAGCCTCTTGGGAGCAAGAAGGCCAGGTACATTTATTAGTGGCTATGTTAATCTTTACTCCTGGAGTCCATAAGTCCCAAACTCTGGCAATGATTTGTCACATCAAAACTCTCACCATCATGCTCTATGACACTGCTTTCTAGTCCCTCAGTACATAAGCCCAAAAGCTTTACCTCAGTTGTCTCTACCAAGATTCCCATCGATATGTAGCTCACGAGATCCAGAGAGACTAGAACGGAGAATATAAGGGTAGCGAGCCATATGCAAGTCCATCTTCAGTGAACGTTATTATTATTTGTCAGATGCTGTGCTAACCGGTTTACAATCCTTGTCTTACATATACCTCACAGCAACCCTATTTATCCCCATTTTACAAGTGGAGAGACTAATAAGGTTTACAGATTATGTATCTTTCACAGGTCACTTTCCGGTGGACAATTAAGTGGTGAAGTTCACATGTGAACAGGGCCAGTCTCCAAGTTTTTGTTCCTAGACGCTACACCAAACCATCTCTGTGGCAGCCCAGAGAGTTGTCAGGTTGAGATAGTTTACAACAGAATGTAACTAGTGATGAAAGAAATAAAATACAGTAAGAAGCTACAAACATTTCCTGAAAGCCAGAAAGTCCAAATTCTAGCAGGTGATTAATGATTTTTATAAATTCCCATTTCAATAAGTAATATTATATGTGTATGAATTCCTGAGCTGCATGTGCTATGTTCAACACACTGAAAAACAAAAACAAAACAAAACAAAACTTTGGAAATGATGAAATGATGACAACATAATGCCCAAAGCAGGGGTTCTTAAATATTTTTTGTTCCATGGGCTTTTTGGAAATCTGGTGAAGCTTATGGACCCTGCAGGATGATGTTTTTAAATGAATGAGAGAAAATACATGGCATTACAAAGAAAAAACAATCATTAATGTTATCAAAATACTGGGGAAAAACTCCTACAAATTTGTGACATACTAATAAGTGGACTTTTTTATTAACAAGTTCTAATGGTGGCTCTAATAATTGACATAATTTTAAAGTCGTTATGAATACAAATGTTATTTTAAGATATCTATGACAACTATAATATGATATGAAAATATCTATGATTTCTATTGGTGATAAAGTCACAAATACTACTGTCATTGTTTTTTACATTCACAATTGAAAGAAATTGTGGTTAGTTAAAATAAATTTGGATTTCTTTTTCATCCAACTTCATGTATCCTCCAAATTTAATCCAAAGCCCCAATTTAAGGATTCCTGATCTAAAGCCAACATATGCCTAAATAGTTCATGGACACTATTTTGAAACTTCTCAATCCTCCCTGGCTTTCCTATTATGAATTTTCCTAAAATACAACCATTTTTTACTACTCAACTTTTCTAAGTAGGATGTATTAAGTGGAAAAGCATAGAATTTAAAGCTCAATTTACACACACAGACACACACACACAACTAGGTTCAAATCTTAGCTCTGCAATTTGCTATCTATGAAATCTCTGACAAGTAATAACAACCTCACTGAACCTCAGTTTCTTCTTCTGTAATTTGAAATTTTAAAAAAGTACTTCCTGGGATTATGGGAGATTATTGAAAAATGAATGAAATATCTGGACCCCCTCTAGAAAAATATTAATCCAAATACATATACCAAAACTTCAGGAATTCAATGACCTTGGGTTACTAACTTGTCTGACTTATCTTTTACTGTGACTTTGATAAATTCCTTTCTGATTAGAAATGAGTGTCCAGACCTTACCTTACATGGAAGGAGGAAAGGTGCCTGGAAGTCCATCAACACTTGCGAGAAACTTTGACAAAGTGTTATCAAAATCTTTCAAAGTGCTTCTTAGAAAACATGACAACGTGACCCTGGGTGATCAGTGTAGTGTAACACTATACTAGCATGAATAAACAGATGCATGGATTTTGAGAAACTTGATGTGCCATTCTTTATTCAAAATCAACACTGCTCAAGCTGTAACTATGATGAAGTATTATGACAAAGTCTGAATTAAACATCCAGAGAGATATGTGGAAACATGGAAGAGATTCAGAAGATAATCACAAATACAGTAAAAGGGTTAAAAGAAAAGGCTTATACAAATGGTTAAATAAACTAGTAAGTTAGATTATGTAGTCTGGCAGTAAGAAAGTTAAAGAATAAACTCAAAATAATCTTGAAATTCCCAAAAAACATTTTTAAATGTAGATTTGGTCTTGGCCAAAAGATGGAGAAACAATAACAAAATTTTAACAGGAAAGTGCAAAAAATCAGAAAGAGTTCTCCATCTTCTCTTATTAAACAAAAGTAACTAGATTCAAAGTACAAATCAGGGATTGACTTGTGTATATTTTCCTTAATGATGGTATCAGCATTGTTTAGTTACCAATATTTAAAACTCATCTTTTTACTCCCACACCCACTTAGTCATTAACTACTATGATTACTGCTACTTTTTTTTTTTAAGATTTTATTTATTTATTTGACAGAGAGAGATCACAAGTAGGCAGAGAGGCAGGCAGAGAGAGTGAGAGGGAAGCAGGCTCCCTGCCGAGCAGAGAGCCCCATGCGGAACTCGATCCCAGGACCCTGAGATCATGACCTGAGCCGAAGGCAGTGGCTTAAACCACTGAGCCAACCAGGCGCCCCATGATTACTACTACTTCTAATTTCTATCCCTTCTCCATTCCTTAGCTACCATCAAAATTTGGAGCCTCACTATTTTCCATCCAGACACAAGACCCACCCAGCCCAAATCACCTCCCAGTTCTACTATTTATTAGCTATGAACCTTTCATCAGGATAATTAGGATTTGACTTCCTCATCTGTTACTTCACGAGGTTTTTATGAGGATCAAATGATACATAAGAGTACTTTTAAAATAGACAACACACAAATTTAAAGAATTTATAGTATGGTAGCCTTCAGATAGAAAAAAAAAACAACACAAAACCTTTGGGGAAAAAAAACCTTTAGTAGCCCACTATTTCCTATCTTCTTTATGAAAAGAAGATGGGAGTATGCTAAGGAGTATCTTTATAGTCGCATCAATATACTCAAGTTCACTCCCACATTCTTTCATGCCCTTTGATTTGACTGGAATTTTGCCTTCTCCAAATCTCAACCATTCATTAATAATACCTTATAAAATCCCAAATGTTCCTGGAAGCTTTTCATAACTTTTTCCCACTACTTCTGATTGTCAAGGACCCTACCGACTCTATTATACAATCTAGAACTTACTCAATGACACTTTAAATTACTATCTGTTCTTTTATTATATGTTAACCTTATCTTCCCAACTAGATATTAAGCTATCTGCATACTGGGTGCTCTAAAGGATATCCTAGAATAGAGTCAGAAAAGTGGATTGAAGCCAAATCCTAAAGGAGATACCAGAGTCAGGATAAAAAGATCGCAGTAGAAATCCCAACTGCAAAGAAGTAAGACCAAAGTGAGGTGATAGAGCCAAGAGCTTGAAGTCAGATGATGACATGGTTATGTAGATCCAGCTCACAGGTCTAGGTACAAAGTAAACAATAAAAACCCACTTGCAAAAGAAACAAAGGGAGAAAGGAAGGAAGGAAGGAAGGAAGGGTAGATACCACACAAGCTGTGAATAAGTAGCCTTTAAACCAAGGAAGATTCTACATAAGACAGTGACGAGGGTAATTTGAGCATACTTTGAAAAGTGAGTACCTCAAGAGAAAAGAGTCTCCATTACTAAAGCTTTTCAAAAGAATATGCCAGTCTTTGAAAAGAATCTGGGAACATGATCAAGTTTCTCCCAGCAGATAGGGCAACCGGGAAGCCGAGAGGCTGCATCCAGCTAGGCAGCAGGCCAGTTACAAGTCAAGTGGGTCGTCTGTCGTTGGGCTGCAGTGTATGTAGCAGAGAGTATCAGAGAGCAACAAAAGCAAAAACCAAGGAGCAGACTCTGGGAAGGCAAGTAGCCTAACCGCAAACCTGAAGATTTCAAATGAAATCAGTTTTTGAAAAAGCCAAGAATATTTTTTCGGTCCTGAAACCTAGGAACATTATCAACATCAAATGACAACATTTGAGAAGTGCTATCTGTGAAACAGAAATTCAGAAACACCCCAGGCAGCCCAGGAACGGTGCCCAGGTGTATGGGCCACCATGGGAGGGTGGAAGCAGGCAGCCAGAGTCTCATTCTGCACATGACAGCTGAAGAAAACTGGGACTTCAGGACAATTACTGAAATTTGATATTAAACATTTCTGGTGAGGCTAAGTGGCAGTTGGAGAATGATTTGGAGGATGTTAATTGTCTTTGCTGACAAACAAGGGCAGGAGAGACAATGAATAAGAGAGAATCCCTCCGCCCAAACATAAAAAACAATGGGCCACATTAAATATATCATTTCAGGCCTTTGGGACCTCTGTATCAGAGCACCCAAAGGGTCCGATCTGAAGTGGGAGGACAGTTCAAACCTGGAAGGTGTCCCCAGAGTCGGCAAGTGCTGAATATCAGGGCTTCTAGATGGGGAAGACCAAACAAACAGAGGACCCAGCTCTGCTTCTCCTCTAATTCTGCTAAGCCACTAATGGGTTAATAGTCCATGCTTCTCATGCCACCGTGTGAAGGCAAACTACAGCCAAGCCCAGGAAAACGGGGAAGAGACTCAAGGAGAAAACACCTACCACCATTTTTGGACAAAAACTTTAGAACTGCCTTTCATAAATGAGTAAGCTAAAAAAGAAAGGAAAAAATTCTCCAATGAAAGAAGTCTAAGTACTCAAAACACAAACAATGTTTGGTTTTGGGGTTTTGTTCTTTGTTTTGTTTTGTTTTTCTTGGAAGTTTTATCCCAGAGAACAGAGAAAGAAATTAAACCACAAATAGTTAATAAGTCTCAAATAAATTTAAGAAAATATGAACTCCATGAGATATTTAAAAGGAAATAACTGGACAACAGATTGAAATGAAAAGTCATTAGGAGAGTCAAGGAAAAAATTAAAAATCCCTATTATTCCAGAAATAGGAACTTCATTAGAAATATCAAAGAGCAGAACTGACAGAAAATGAATCTCTGACCAGAAAGAACAGCTCAAGAAAAGTGGATATGGAAGAAAATAGACAAGTGAAAGCAACCACGTATGTATATTTGGAGAGCAAACAACAAAAGAAGGAAACCCTAAAACAGAAAGCAAAATGAATAAAAGACTAACATTTTCCCAGTTAAAACAGAGTGAATGTTTCCTAAAATGAAAAGCTAAATCTATAGCTAATAGCATCCCTCTCTGGCCAGGCAGATCTATGCCAAAAACTCACATTTTCCACCACCTGGAATCCAGAATCTTTTCTCCTTCAGGTCCATGGTTCCAGTGGAGCCCGACTGAACACCAAGGATCCACTGCCCACCATTGCCTCCAGAGAGGAGGTTGAAGCTACTAAGAATCATGTTCTTGAGACCTTCCATCCCATATCTCCCACTACTGATCTTCAGGAGTCCAATGTTTATGATGTGGAAGATAACACAGGATTCCAGAAGGGTTATCCTTACCCCTATCCCTACACCCTATACTTCCTGGAGACGGCCAATTTATGACTGCACTGCTTTCAACCAGATCACCTGCAGGCCAGGATGATCCTGTTTGCCTTTGGCAATGTCCTGGCTCAGGCCTGGTGCCTACATGGGAATAATGCTAAGGCTCTGGAGCAGCCGGTGGCTGTGCAGAGTGTGGGCACCGAGGGACTAGTCTTCCAGTTCCTGGTGCTGCAGCTAAATACCGTAAGTATTCAAGATGCTTCAGCAAAAATTAATACAGGGGCCTGAGTGAGTCAGTTAAGCACCGGACTCTTGATTTCAACTCAGGTCATGATCTCAGAGTTTTGAGACCAAGTCCCGTGTCAGGCTCTGCACTCAGCATGGAGTCTGCTTGAGATTCTCTCTCCCCCTCTTCCTTGGCCCCTCCCCCACTTGTGCTCACTCTCTCTCTCAAATAAATAAATTAAGTAAATGTTTAAAGAAATTAAAAAGAGAAAAAGAGAAAGGTGGTTAGGTGTCTGCCTTTGGATCAGGTCATGAACCTGGTTCCTGGGATCGAGCTCCGCATCAAGTTCCTTGCTCTGTGGGGAGCCTGCTTCTCCCTCTGCCTGCCCTGCCTGCTACTCACCCTGTTTGTGCTCTCTCTCTCTCTGACAAATACATAATTTTTAAAAAAGATTAAAAAAATTAATACAGACCATCAAAACAGAATTATACTGAAGAAATTATTTAACATTCAAGATAAAAAGCCTCTAGGCAGAAAAATCAGTTGCCCATAAGAAAAAACGTTGTATAATTGTAGTTCTGCTTGCTTATTTCATTCAAAGGTCATTCAACTATGTTTAAAAAATTGTTGGGATTTTTGCTTCCCTATGTTTTATTTCTGCTTTCCTATATTTACTCAGATTATGACTTGTACAGTTGTTTGAACTGATCAGTCGTTTATATTCTAAGGCTTTCATATTTTCATAACTTTTCTTTGGATACTTGCAAATAAGTTGGTCATATCTTAATGTTATCCTAAGTTGATATATATCTACTTCAGCAACAATGTGAATTATGTAGCCAGAGCCCCATGTTTTATTTTTCCCAATTTGATCTATCAAGCATCAAGAGATGTTGAAGTCTGACACTACACTTGCATTTCAATTTCTTCTATCTCTAACATTTTTTATGTATATTTTGAGGTTACATTATTGGCATATAAAGTTTCAAGATCATTATATTTTCATCATGGATTGCAGCCTTAGCCAATTTTTTTTTTAAAGCCTCTTTTAGAAATGCTTGGTGTTGTTTGTGTGGAGGCCGAGAAAATTAAGGCCATCCCACCTCAAGTTTAGCTGATGTGGGAAACAGAGGCAGAAGAAAATCATTAAAATTCCTTACCTACTGACAAGCCCTTGAAACAGACAGAGTGGCTCTCCCCTGGGGACTCAACTGCCCTCACCCTGAGGTTTTGCTAAGGACAATCCTAGCCTGACCGACCCCCTATCCCAACAGGTCCAACCAGGATCCTTTAAGTCTACTTTAACAATTCCTTTATCTCTAAACCTCCAAGATACTGTCGAGAATCATTCCCAAGTATATGGCCCACCGATATACATCTAAAGGGTCTCACGAGAAGATTTTTATTACTGGTAATAAATAACCTTTCTCCCAACAATAGCTAGTCCCTCAAGGTCCTGGAGACCTTGCTTCCAAAATTCCTTAGAGATTTACGCCATCCCTAATCCCCTTTGTCCTCACCCACTGCCAAGTCCACCCCTACTCTGCCTTTAAAATCTCTAACTGTAATCTAGTTCGGGGTCCAAGTCCCTACACCGCTGCATCGGGTATACTTGGGCCCAAGCTTAAGCTTGTCAAATAAACCCTCGTGTGATTGCATCGGTGCTTAGCTCCTTGGTGGTCTCTCAGACGCGAAAACTCGGGCATAACAGTTTGCCTTTATGTGACTCCTTTCATTTAGTTTGCTATATCTTCACCATCTTTCTATTTTTAACATTTTAACTTTTTCTGTGTCATTTTGCTTTGAGCTTCCCTTTTAGATAGAGCACACTTTTTGGAAAGTTGGAGTCTTTAAACTAATCTTGAGGACTTTTACCTCTTAAAAGGAAAGTTTATCCCACTTACATTTATATAAAAACAAATATACTTCATCTCAAAATCTGTCATCCTTTTTTCTGATTTTATATGTCATATGATTTCCATTTTCCCTTTGACTTTTCCTCTAGTGGATCTGTAGACTTATACAGTATTTATAGTTTTAGAATGGATTAAAACTTCCTTTTCAAATATATTTTAAAATTCAAGTGTATTAATGACATGCAAAGAAACTGCATCTGTTGAAAGCCTTGCGAGTATAGTTCAAAGTCTAACTTTTTCTTGTTTAATCTCTGTTTATGATGATTTGAAAAAATTCTTAGATGGGACTTTTAAAAATAACTACTATTCAATTAAAGCAAAGGTAAATAACATTAGATAATATATATTTTTATATGGCGATATTGTGCTTTATAAGAAATAAATACATATTTTGCCTGCACTCCTGTCCTGACAAGATCTCTGATGGAAGCAATGCAAACAAAGGGATCTAAGTTTGAAGAAAAGGGGGGTAAACAGATAATTCCGTTTGTATAATTCCGTTTGTAATAAGAAATACACATTTGGTCTTTGCCTCCTTCTTGGCACAGACTCCTAAAACCTTTGGAACTTCCTAAGTGATTGGAGGGACAAAGGTGTATTTTGTTATTCAAAACAAGTTCCTTTCAACCACACTTGAGTTTATGTTAATGAGATGACTTTTGGAAAGCCCTTAGGTGACCTAAGGATGGGGGCTGGTTGCCCCAGGAATCAGCCTTGTGCTTAAAGTGTTGGAATTCCCCAACTTCCTTGGGGGAGTGCTCTGGGAGACTAAGTTCAATCTCCATTAAAAACCCAAAAGGATGGGTTCACAGAGCTTCCTGGTTGATGAATATGTGGAAATGCTAGGAGAGTAGGGTTCCCATTGAGGGCATGGAAGCTTTGTACTAACTTTACACATAAATGGCCTATGCATCTCCTCCATCTGGCTCTCCCTGAGTTATATCCCTTTATAACAAAATGATCATCTCGTAAGAAAACTTTTTCCTGAGTTCTGTAGGTCACTCTAGCAAATTAATTGAGCCTGAAGAGGGGTCATGGGAACCTTCAATTTATAGCCATAGGTCCATCAGCATCATAAGTAACAATAAGTTGGCTTTGTATTTGACATCTGAAGGGGAGGTGGGGGAGTCTTGGGGGACTGAGCCTTTTACCAACATGTGGGATGTGACATTATCTTCATGCAGACAATGTTAGAATTGAGTCAAATTGTAAGACATCCAGATGGTGTCACAGAATTGCTTGATATATGGAAAACCCACATATCTGAAGTGAAGTAGGATTGTAGCAGAGTCTTGAGAATAGAGTAGACACACAGCTAAGCATAGTTTTCCCCTGTTTTTCCCATATAGTGGTAAAATATACATAACATAAAATTCACCATTTTAATCATTCTTAGGTATACAGTTCAGTGGCGCTAGGTACATTCATACTGTTGGGCAACCATCACCACTATCCATCTCCCAGAATGTTTTTATCTTCCCAAACTGAAACTTTGTATCCATTAGATAGTAACTCCCCACTCTACCCCCTCCCAGTCCCTAGTAAGTAACCACCATTCTACTTTCTGTCCTTATGACTCAAAGTCGATGAATTTGACTACTCTAGGTACCTCATATAAATGGAATCATACAATATTTGTTCTATTGTGCCTGGCTTATTTCATGTAGCATAATGTTTTCCAGATTCATCCATGTTGTGGCATGTATCAGAAGTTCATTCCTTTTTAAGGCTGAATAATATTCCATTTTAGGTCCCTGACACATTTTGTTTATCCATTCATCCTTCAATGGATGTCTGAGTTGTTTCTACCTTTTGGCTACCACGAATATCACTGCTGTGAACAGTGGTATACAAACATCTGTTCAAGTACCTGTGTTCAATTCTTTTGAGCACATACCTATAAGTGGACTTGCTATGTTTAATTTTTTGAAGAACTGCCATACAGTTTTCTATACCAGCTTTATACCATTTTACATTCTCACCAGTAATTTCTAATTTCTCCACATCCTCTCCAACACTCATTATTTTATTTTAAATAACAGCCATTCTAATGAGCTCAGAATATGTTTTTAATGAGTCATTTTCATACGCACACATCTCCTTATCTCGAATTTATATAAGAAACGGTGTTGGCAGCAATATATGTATGGACTAACACCTTCTCATTGCATGAAAATACTCACACTGGCAATCAAACCTGGGGCCCTGGCATCATGAGAAACATTCTCACAACAGTTAAGCCAAGAGGCTCCAACCCTTGCATCACGGACAGATATAGATCTGCCCCTGTTAGGAAAAAGGACTGTTAAAGAAGGACACATAAGGGGGGGGGGGGGGAGGAAGAGGCTGAGGAGAGGATACATCGTCAGAAATCTTCGTTCCTGCCTTCACCTGCTCAGAAGGTAAGCCAGTTCATTTACTCAAGCCAGGATCAGAAGAGCTGGAGGAGAACACAGATGAAGAAGGGAATTAACTGTTTTAAGTGTCAGCTGATGCTAACATATATATCTACAAACTCCATTTCAGCTCTCTTGTTTTACTGTGGAACCATCAAGCTTTAAAAGGATTTTTTAATTTTGGAATCCATTCATCTTTCTTTACCACAAAACAGTCCTGTGCCAGAATCTGGTTCTTTTCTCATGGGTCTAACATTTCAGCTTGTTATAAACAGCATATGGATATAGATTATGCAATGATAATGTATGCTACATTCCAAGGACTTATATTTTCTGTATATATAAATAGCAAGTAATTATTGCATTGATTTTTCTTTACTCTAAAAATAAATGATATACTAATCAACCAAGTAAAACTCTAACCTGGGACATATATTCTTTTACTATTTATAAATAGAATCCCTTCCTTTACTTATTTCAAATTTTTAAAAATCCCTGTGCTGAAAAATGAGAAAGCAGCCATTAAAAAAGGATCATATAAGTACCTAGCTTTCAGATAAAATTCTAGATTTGTCCTTAAACACACCAAACATACTGAAATCTAGTAAAAGTTTTTCTAGTACTCAACTTTTGAATAATTTGTTAGTGTCAATGTTCTACCAGACTTACATTTTTTGTGTGTCCCTTGTTAGATGAATCTTGCCAAATAGCATATCCAGACTCAGACGTCAGTTGCCTCTGTGCATGCTCAGCTGCCATTTACTATCAGAACACAGTTTGACATTATCTTTCCAAACACACAGAGACATGCACATGCAGATGAAGCTTCTCACATAAGCAAAGTGTGGGTTAACAATAATCACCAAGAATTTCTGAAACTCACATATCAAAAAGTATCATCTTCATTTTCCTGGATCTTTCAGATGAGAATACACAGTTCTGCCTTTCCACAATAACCTGACTTTCACCTTCTTCAAAAAGAACTGAAAGAAGGAAGGAAGGAACAAAAGAAAGAAGGAAGGAAGGAAGGAGAAAGCAAAAGAAAGAAGGAAAGGAAAAGAAAGGTAAGGGAGGGGAGGGGAGGGAGGAGGGGAGGGAAAGGGAAGAAAAGGGAAGGAAAGGGAAGGGAAGGGAAGGGAAGGGAAAGGGAAGGAAAGGGAAAGAAAAGGGAAGGGAAAGGGAAGGGGAAGGGAAAGGGAAGGGGAAGGGAAAGGGAAGGGGAAGGGAAAGGGAAGGGGAAGGGGAGGAAAGGGAAGGGAAGGGAAGGAAAGGGAAGGAAAGGAAAGGAAAGGAAAGGAAATGAAAGGAAGGCAAAGGAAAGGAAAGGAAAACAAAGCAAAGCAAAGCAAAGGAAAGGGAGGGGAAGGGAAGGGAAGGGAAGGGACGGGAAGGGAAGGGAAGGGAAGGGACGGGAAGGGAAGGGAAGGAAGAAGAAAGAAGATATCCAAATGCATTTCTCATCAACTGCTAAATGGCCCAATATATTTGTAACTCTATTTCTTTTTCCTTACACCAAGCGAGTGATGAAAACCTGATGCGACAGGCAAGCAAACCACAAGCATCGAGTCACTGGGGTGTTTTCACAGAAATAGACAAAAGCAGGCTCAAGTGGGCACAAAAAGATTAGTGTTGGGAACTGCAAAAGCAGCAAGTGAAAACATCTTCATCATGAGAGGAAGAGGTTAAAATTTTTAAGAAAATGTTACTAAGACTAAGGCAATGAAAGGGATTAATTTTTCAACTTTGTGGAGAAGCAGGAGCCAATCTGTGACCCAGCTCCCCAGGTATTACACACAGACCTCAAGAGCACAGTCATTTAGAGAGTAACTGCTTCAAGGAGTCCAGCTAAAACTACAAAGACAAGAATTCCAGGCAGACACAGGAAATTCCCTGGGGAATAAAAGAATTTTATGACTCATAAGATTAAAATCTCCCCAATACTCACTAAAGTAATCTAATGAAGTACTGTCACCAGGAAAGGAGTTTGATAAATTTATGTATTGTTCAGGAAAATTTTAAACAAAACAGGAAATTGGACTGACTTGAACCTATATTCATTTGTAATTTTTCCCTTTCAAGGTAAAACTAACTTCAAGGACACCAGAATTTTTTATATGGTGTGACATTCTGTATGATGCCACATTTTTAATTACTGGGGTTTTAAGCAAAATTTCATATCCATATTAAAATTTAAAAAAAGATCAAGTCGGCCCAGGATTCAAATGTGGGTCGTTTTGGAGGCTCTGAGGCTTCAAAGTTAATACAATTTGAAAGAAGTTATGAAAGTTAAAGGTAAAAGCATGGGCCAGATGCCAATGTAAAGAGAAGGAAAGAGGTCACACTTTTCCTGGGGAGATCAACAACAACAAAAACTAGAGAAGGCATTGTTTTCTTGACTTCAAACACTGTTTAAGCATCAAAGGAAATGAACATTGAGAAGGCTAGCCTTACTTTACAACATGTTCCATTTTTTTTCTAATTTAATTCTAATTCAAAATTTTGCCTGTTCTGTATGAAATTCCCTTCTAGTAACAGGTTGTAAAAAATGAAGCAAACAACGAAAGCCTCTGTTTCCTCTTTCCCAGGACAAACAGAGCCTAATGCTCAATACCTAACTATGACTTAGATTGCAAATTACTTCTGTTTAATTTGGTCCAGTGCTTAGTTTCACCTCTGAGGTATCAGCCTGCATCCTTCTATTTTGGTTTAATTCCATAGTCCACTTAAAACAGTAAATATTTACATTAAAAGGACAAGAGAATGTGTGATGCATTTTAACCGTCAAAAGTGTTGTGAACAGCAGCAGCTGGAAGAGGAATGTGCAGTCCACTCCACTGTTTTTCTGAAGCCTTTTAGATTCTTCAAATCCGCAGTTACATCCTTCAGGACTCATATATATATGTGTGTGTGTGTATATATATATATATTTTTTAAATCCAATTACCATCTTGGAAAAATGTAGTCACATTTCTAGAATTCACTTGTGGTCTTTGCACTGGGTTCTGCCCTGACGTTCTGCTGGTGTAGGGAGTGAACTGGTCCCCTGACATGGAGCTTTTCTTTTCTTTTTTAGGTCGCTGGTTCAGATGAAGACCAAAGGCAAGTGCAAAGAGGAGTTCCATCCAGGGTGTTACCTAGAGATCTCCATGAAGTGTACTTAGTGTAAGTTCCTCGGCCACCATCACTCACATCATCCTGAGTCCATTACGACATGACTCCTGTCAAAGGCCTGCTTAGAACCAACACTGAAAACAAGTTGATGCCCTTAATATTTCCAAATCTGGTGAAATTCCACCAATAAAACTAGGGAAATGTATAACACTCTTGCTCTTATTGCCATGGGATCAGGTCCAGTGGGAACACAGCTGGGGAGAAGTGGAGCCCAAGGCTATGCAGCAGAATGAGGACAACCAATATGTGTAATTAGATGACACTTTAATTCAACAAACAGTGAGTGCTGTGAAATGCATAAGCCTGACGATTCACAGACCTGTACCCCTGGGGCAAATGATACATTATATGTTAATAAAAAAAAAAAATCCAAATCCTCCCTACTCTCGAAACACATCTCTAAACACTCTCTCCTTGTGCTCCACCCACGCTAGTCTTTTTTATTTTTTTAAGATTTTATTGATTTATTTGTCAGAGAGCACAATCCGCAGGCAGAGGGGGAAGCAGGCTCCCCACCGAGCAGGGAGCCTGATGCGGGGCTCCATCCCAGGATTCTGGGATCATGACCTAAGCCAAAGGCAGATGCTTAACCAACGGAGCCACCCAGGCATCCTCACACTAGTCTTCTTTCCATTCCTCTACCATGTCAGGTTCATTGTTATATTAGGGTCCACTGCATTTGCTTTCTCCTCTGCTTACAACTTGCTCCAAACTCTTTGTTTAGATTCTCACACTTCAGACTTTAGCTCAAATACCATGGCCTCGGTAAGGCTTTTCCAGAAATTCCTATCTAAATTAGTGCTTCCTGCTACCACCACCACCACACTTCCCTGTCACCTGATTCTTCCTATTTCCTCTACACCTCCTAGGAGATATCATCATTTTTGTTTACTTACTTAGTGCCACACACTTCTACATATTAGAATGTAAACTCTTTACAAGGAGGAGCCCTGCCTGTCTGTTTACCTCTGTTTCTACTGTTCCTAAAGCAATAAATATTTAGTGAGTGGGTGTGTATAATACTCTACTAGAGCTGAGGCTAAAACAGCACAGAAAAATACAGTCACCCCCAAAACGTTATAAAGAGAATGGAGGCTGGCAAGTTAGCATAATATAATAATTGACTTGTAAGAGGCACGTAGGTCTAGTAGAAAGAGCTTCCATATATCTTAACAGGAAAGAAAAAATGTCTATTTCAAGGGCGCTGACTGTGTGTGCAAAGGTGCAGAAATAGCCATAACAGCACAGTTCTGCTTTGCGGAATCAATTCAGGTTTTACACACTATAAAATGCTAGGGGTGAGGCAGGGAGAGGAAGAACTAAACCGGAACAAAGAACAGGATCTAGGTCATGATTGTCCTTCCTTGCCACTTACAAAGAGGGAGGGATTTCATCTCATAGTCAATGGGAAGTCACTGAAAATCTGGGCAGAGGAGTGATGGGATCAGACTTACATTTTAGAAAAATAACTGATGAAAGATTTAGGTAATTTAGAAAATCAATGACAGGTAGGTAGCAGAGGGACAGCCAACAATTTCACAATAAACAGGTATCACAGAGAGGAAAAGGGACTCAATACAGGAAAAGCTCAGAAAATTTTTACTGAACATTCATCTTGTTTTCTTAGGCCATATGCTGTGGGGTTCACCCTTGGTGCAGTCCTGACAGAGGGTCTAGATATAAGGCCTATTTTGAGAGGTGTTATCTACAGGGGCTGAATTGGTCATTGGATAGGAAGTTTCCAATGCCTAGGTATTTAATGGCCCTAGACATGCTCTGAATACAGATGGGATTTAGAAGAAGATTGCTGCCACTAAGAAGGGGATTCTGTTTCATGGGTGTAGGGATATTTCTCCTCCTTCAGACCCAAATTCTCTAGTGCAAGGGCCATCAGAAATAGTGTGACCTACCCAATGTATTGAGGCAACCCGAAAGACATCATTTTTGCAAGACTGAAAAGTAGAGGTAAGAGGGTTGGAAGTCTTCCCAGGCCAAACACAGGAAGACCACTGAAGGGCAGAGTATGGCTATGCCTTCAAGCACTTGAGTTTGCAAAAACATAATGCTTAGAGTCATCGGGCACCTGTCACAGAATTTCTGGGATTACAAGCACACTGCTGACGAGATGTGATAATGAGGTAATCTCCAAGTTGGAGAAGAGCTCTATGGATTCATGACCTGTCATCGGTGGTATCCACACTCACAACCTTCCTCAACCAGAGTTCCCAGAGAAAACTAAGCTTGAAAGACCTGATATAAGACCTCGCCTAAGGCATCCAGTGTAGGTAACTAACTTTTCTTCTCAGCATCTAAAATCGCACTTGTTATGGATCATCCTTGGGAAAACTGAGAAAATAAATACTCAAATCATTTTCTGTGGCCTATGGGTCAGATGAGGAATCCAGGGTAAAAAAGCCAACGGTGGTTTTGCTACATTCTCTTTTACCTCAAGTCCTGAACTTAGTTTCATTCCAGTGCTGGGGCTATTCTCACCCAACCCACACTCTTGACTGTACCCCTTGCTCTTACTCATCCTCCAGGTTTCAGCTGAAAGTCAGAGGTTTTCCTTGAATGCTTATACAAGTATGTTTTGAACTTGGACATGAATGGTCCAGGCCATGAAACTCCCTCCATGCCATGCAAAAGGAGAGAAATTTCATCCTGTAGCCAATGGGAAGCCATTGGAAAATCTCTGGACAGAGGGGTGACATGTTCAGATATGCTAGTTCCAAAAACCTCATACCTCCTCTGTGTAATTAAAAGCTTGTTCAAACTGTAAGATAAATAAGGTCTGAGGACCTAATGTATAACATGTTTGTATCAACATAGTTGATACTATTTATTTTATAATGGAAATTTGCTAAAACAATAGAACTTAATTATTCTCACTAAAAAAAAAAAGGTAAAAATATGTGAGGTGAGTGGATATGTTAATTAACTCAATGGGGGGATATTTCCACAATGTATACATATATCAATTCATGACAATGTACACTTTAAATATTTTACTATTTTATTTGTCAATCATACTTCAATGATTGACATTGAAGTATGAAAAAAATCTGAAAAAAATCTGCCCAAAAAACTCTCAATTAAGGCAGGGCCTGAGTCTATGGTGCATCATAATATTCAGTGTTCAACCCATCAGAATAAGTGTTGGGTTGATATTTAAAACAATGAAGAAGGAAGGAAGGGAGGAAAGAAGGAAGAAGGGAGGGAGGGAGGGAGGGGACCATCCAATATTTGAACAAATGTGCCTTGATTGGAAGGCAAGAAAGAGGGCATTTTAGCCTTTTAAAGAGGCATTGTTAGCATATGGGGAAATATCCAGTGCTACTTAACAAGAACCAACACTGAATACCTCCCAAGGAATGGGGAATGACAATTAGTATTATTCAGGGGTCACGATCAATGCAATTAAATAAAGCAAGCTGTACTTCTAACATATTTAATGAAAAGGCACTGCCATTGAAACGTCATTTTCGGGGTCAACTATTAAGCCTATTCAGTTAATTCTGATGATCTTGGGTTATTTGGAAACCTTTGAACATGGCACACAATTCCAAAGCCCACCATAGGCAGAGTGAAGGGCACAGGTAAAGGCAAAATAATCACTTATTCTTCTACTGGGATTCTGAGATAGGAAAGCATATAGCGTACTGCAGGTAAAAAATAAAATTAAATAAAATAAAAAGGGTTTAAAATTGAGTGAAAATATGACTACAGTAATGGTATCAATAAACAACCCTGAATCCTTGACTAGGTTCTCCCACATAAGGTCTTGGGCAAGCCATGTGCTGCCCCCTTTCTAAGCTTGTATCATTTGTAAACTAAGAGCATTAGACCATATGATCTTTAAAGTTCATTTTTCTGTTCTTATAAAACTAAATCATGACAAATCACTTCCTGTTTTATATATGTATATATATCTAATGCATATTACATATATTTTTAGTATATACTAAATATAAATATGTAAACATATACTATAAATAATCTCATTTACAATGATTTCATCAATCGATTAGAGTAGCAAATCAACTATTTTTCTTTCTTCCCTTCCATCAATAAGTTCAATAAGTTTTCTTTGTCTTTCTAAAAGGCATGTATGATTGAATATCTGAAAACTAAAAACAGTTTATAAAAGGAATTCTGTGAGAATTTAAGCATTTTTCATTCTCATGGTAAAGAAGATAGGGTGATCATTACAAATTTTCCAAAGGTGAGAGGGAACAGACTTTGCATTCATTTGTACAGATGGGATTTTCAGAAGGAGATCTGAATATAATAGGTAGTGTATGTACAAAGGCTGCACCAGTGACCACAGAAAGGACATACTTTATTCAACCACAGAATATACAGATATATAAAACAGATATAAAAAAAAACAACTTATAAAAAGACTCCCCCATGGAAACCTCACATTCTTATTCCTCCTAGAATTTGAGAGAGGACAATGTCACAATAAAAAAAAGAAAGAAAGAAAGTCTCCATAGCATATTCAGAGGTATGAACACCTTTTTGTTCACTCAATACATCTTTTACCTGTACAACTGTCATTACTGTGGAAGTAGGGAAAACAGACTTAATGAAGTATCCACTGCATCTGAACATAGTACTCTATTTTGGTGAGCTTTATTTATTTGAGAAATACACATAATGAAGTATATACTGTATCTGAAAACAGTACACTATTTTAGTGAGCTTTATTTATTTGAAAACCTACATAATGAGTACCCAACAGATTCCCAAGTTGAAACAAAATAAGAATGAGATTGCCTGTCAAATGTGCTACCTGATAAAAGGGAGGTTAAGTCCACTGGCAGTATTTCTGATGGTAGGACCCAAATGCTACATTATGAAAAGGTTTTCAGCAAGTTTCACCTGGGGAAAGGTTAATGGGAAGAAGCCAGACAGAGCAGCAAATATAACTCATACACTCATTCATTCCACATCATTCTTTTTATCTCTGTTTAGCTCATCTGATAAAACGAACACAAATAGTAACAGCCAGAAATGATTGAATGTATACTAAATTATGACAGGTATTATATGAAGCCTTTTAAGTCCTTTAATTTCTCAACAATCCTCTGAAGTTGCACTATTATTTTGTATCATTGTCAGAAGTTAACAGAGATTGAGGAATTTCCCAAGATTTTACACACTGAACAAATGGCTGAGCTGGGATTTGAATCCAGAATCCAAGCTCTTAACTGTCTCACTAATGAAATCCCAACAAGTGTTCTGGTATCAACCAGAAAATAGCATAAATAAACCTAGTAAAGTACAACTGGATAAATTATTTGTAATATATATGATGATATCCTTAATATACAAAGAGAATTTACAAAGCAGTAAAATATATAAATACCTCAATAGAAAAATAGGCAAATTACATAATCTGATAATACATAAGAGGAAAAAAGTGTTTGATAATTATATTTAAAAATTTAAACTCATTAATAAAGAATGCAAGTTAAAATGTTAATGAGGTATTAGGTTTCAAATATGACATACATTATTAGGTACTAAATAGGATGAAAATATTCAATACAAGAAAGAGAGCGTGGAGAAATGGACATACAAAATACACATGGAAGTTACATCAGCACAAATTTTCTGGAAAGCAGTTTGGCAATAACCTTTAAAATTAGGGCTTTAGCAAAAGCCTTTAAAATGCCCATAACCAGACAAGGAAACTCTCAGAAAGTTTACCCCACTCCTCTTCTGTTTCTAAACATTTTGTTCTTTAAAAATTAGAAAACAGATGGGGCGCATGGGTGACCCAGTCTTTAAATGACTGCCTTTGGTTCAGGTCATGATCCCAGAGTCCTGGGATTGAGCCCTGCATCGGGCTCCCTGTTAGGAAGAAAGCCTACTTCTCCCTCTCCCACTCCTCCTGCTTGTGTTTCCTCTCTCACTGTGTCTCTCTCTGTCAAATAAATAAACAAAATCTTAAAAAAAAAAAAACAAAACTGGAAAACAGGGGCACCTGGGTGGCTCAGTCAGTTAAGTATCTAAATCTTGGTTTTGGTTCAAGTCATGGTCTCAGGGTTGTGAGATTGAGCCCTTAGTCAGGCTCCACGATCAGGAGGGAGTCTGCTTGAGATTCTCTCTCCTCCCTCTCCCTCTGCCCCTCTTCCCACTCTAAAATAAATAAATGAATAAAATCTTTAAAAACAAAACAAAAATTAGAAAATAAAGCTCAAGTTAGGGGAAGACATACCATCTAAAAATATAGTTGTGATAAAGAAAACCTTTAAGTTATTTTAATGTTAAATCTACATAATTGTTGATGATATGTTTTGAAGTATAATGCAACATATAAAAGGATTTTATAAATGGATGAGGCATTTTGTAAGAAAAAAATGACTAATAATCTGAAACACAGATTCCCAATTATTTCAATGAATCTATAAAGGTGGAAGTGAGAAAAAAGCAAAAGTTATATATATATTGATATATACATATATCTCCATTAGCAGGCACTTCCTATTTCCCCCCCTAATACCCTTGTCCTAAGCAACCACTATTTTATCTTCTGTCTGTATAGATTTGTCTGTTCTGGACATTTGACATCAATGGAATCGTGTAATATGTCTTTTATTACTGACTTTTTTCACATAAGATAATGTTTCCAAGGTTCATCATATTGTAGAATGCTTCAGGACTTCATTTGCTTTTCTGGTTGAGTAATATTCCATTAAATAAATATACCACATTTTATTTATCTACTTACTAGCTGGACATTTGGATCGTTTCCATCTTTGGGCTATCATGAACAATACTACTATGAATATTTGTATACAAGTTTTTATGTGGACATATGTTTTCAATTCTCTTGGTCTTATCCTAGGAGTGATATATGCCAGCAGGGTCATATGCTAACTCTGTGTTTAATGTTTGAAGAACTGCCAAACTGTTTTCCAAAGAGGCTGTACCATTTTACATTCCCTCCAGCAATGCATGAGGGTTTCGATTTTTCTACATCCTTGCCAACATTTGTTACTGTCTGTCTTTTTTATTATAACCACCCTATTGGGTGGGAAGTGGTTTCTCTTTGTGGTTTCACTTGCATTTTCCAAATGGCTAATGTTTTGCATTTCTTCAAAAGTGCCTATTGCCCATTTGTATATCTTTTTTGAAGAAATATCTATTCAGATCCTTTGCCCATATTTTCTCTTCTGGTCAATAAATGAGTTTTATTTTTCTAAATTCATGAAAATCAGGCTAAGTTTGTACAATTTTTGAAGGTTTAAGTCTAAATTATTTATAAAAGCAGTATCGCAGGCAAGTGAAGAGCTAAGAGAAATTCTTTCTGAAATACACTTTCTGTATTATCCTTTTTTAAAAATCATAAGGATTTACTGAACTATAAGTAATAAGAAATTGATACTAACAAGAAATTCCTGAGCTATCAATATTAACACCAGTAGACACAAATCTGCTTTTTGACAAGTAAAATTGTATTTCTCTAAAGTGTACATATGATGATTTGACACACACATACTTTGTGAAATGATTACCACAATCAAGTTATTTAACATATCCACCACCTTGCAGTTACCTTTTGTGTATATGGATGTGTGTGTGTGTGTGTATGTGTGTGTGTGTGTGTGTGTGTGTGTGTGGTAAGAGCACTTAAGGCTCCCCTCTCTTAGTAAATTTCCAGGACAAACATAGCATTATTAACTACTGTCACCGTATTGTACATTACATCCCCAGAATTTACTCATTTTTAACTGAAGGTTTATATGCTTTGACCAGCATCTCCCTGTCTTCCCCACCTCCCAGCCCTTGGTACCACCATTCTACTTTCTATTTCTATGAGTTCAACTTTTATTTTTAGACTTCATATATAAGTGAAATCATACAGTATTTGTTTTTCTCTGCCTAATTTCAGAGTTCTTTAGGCTCATCCATGTTGTTAGTAATGGCAAGATTTCCTTCTTTCTCATGGACAAAAAAAATTCATATATACCACAATCTTCTTTATCCATCAATAGGCATTTAGGTTGTTTCCATATCCTGGACTATTTTGAATAATGCTGCAATGAATATGGCAGTGTAGATATCTCATTTTCTTTGGATATATACCCAGAAGCAGGAGTGCTGGATCATATGGTAGTTCTATTTTTAATTTTTTTGAGGGACCACCATACTGTTTTCCATAGTGGCTGTACCAGTTAACATTCCCACCAATAGTGCACTAACATTCCATTTTCTCCACATCCTAATCAAAACTTTTGTCTCTCTCTTTTTTTAATCAAAGTCATTCTAACAGATGTGAGTTAATATGTCATTGTGGTTTTGATTTGCATTTCTCTGATGATTAGTGATGTTGAGCATCTTTTCATATACCTGTTGGCCATGAGTATGTCTTTCTTAGAAGAACGTCTATCAAGTTCTTTGTCTGTTTTTTAATTTGATTTTTTGTTTTTGGCTATTGAGTTGTAGGAGTTCCTTATATGTTTTGGACATTAACCTCTGATCAGACATATGGTTTGAAAATATTTTCTCCCATTCTGTAGGTTGTCTTTTCTTTTCCTCATTGTTTCTTTTGCTGTGAAGAAGCCTTTTAGTTTGATGTCATTCTATTTGTTATTTTTGCTTTTGTTGATTGCCCTTGCAGTGTCATTTCCAAAATGGCCAACACCCATGTCAAGAAACTTTTCCCTTATGTTTTCTTCTAGTCATTTTATAGTGTCAGGTCTTACATCTTTATAGTATCAGGTCTTACAGTTAAGTCTTTAATCTAGTGCAAGTTAATTTTATAAGTGGTGTAAGATAAGGGCCCAATTTCATTATTTTGCATTGAATATCTAGTTTTCATAGCACCATTTTTTGAAGTGACTATCCTTTACCCACTGTGTACTCTTGGTGCACTTGTCAAGTATACACCCATATCAGAATAATTAACACAGAAAACAACCCAAAGACTGGCAGAACAGACTTCCTGCAGTTAATTGTAGAGAGGAGGGCACACTGGAAATGGTAGGAGGGCCAGAGACCTAGCCAAGAACTAAACTCCTGGCCAGACTAATCACAAATGGGAGGGACACTATAAGCACAGAGAAGGGAAAGGAGAAGGCCCCACACCAGAACTCCCAGACACAGGGACCTGCACTGGGAAGACAAGTCTGTACAATATTTGGCTTTGAAAACCAGTTTTCAGTGAAGTTTTAAAAACTTCACAAATTTTTATAACCAGTGAGACTTAGCTCCAGCTACTTTAAAAATTATGGGGCTTAGCTCTGGGGGAACCAGACCATCCCACCAAAATAAAGCATAGAAGTAGCAGTTTGAAAAGTGCTTGGGGCATATGTGAGGGTTTATTTACTAATCTTGGAATATGTGCTGGAGGGCCAGGACTCTTTAGGACACTTCTCTGAGAACAAAAAAGCAGGCAGTCACCATTTCTCTCTCCTACTCCCCAACTTGGATAGCCCCATCATGCTCGCCACATAGCTTGGTAAGACAACATGCCCCACCTGTATGTCCTTCTGCAGATCTGCCCCATCCAATCCACCTCAATTAGGAGGAGTTCCTCCAAAGCAGATCCTACAATGTCATATCCTGCAAGCGGCCCCGGCAGGGACCAGTGCCTCTCCAAAGTGACTCCTGCCCTGGGGAGAGGAGAAAATATCTACATACACAAGTACACTCGCAGCCCCAGCAGCCAAACCTTATAACTGGCAGTGCACAGAGTGCCCTGTCAATCAGTACATCTGAATCCCCCAGCAGGCATCTGCCCTGACTGCTGGCCCTGTCCACCAACAGAAAAATCTCAGGGGACAAGGCAGGGACAGCACCCTGCAGGTTGGTGCTACTGCATCCCCAATGGACTAAATGAGGACAGATGTCTGGTTTGTCTGTACCTCCACCCACCAATTAAATCCTCTCAAGGAGATAAGACAGGGAGAGGACTCTGCAGACTAGTGAAGTAACAGTCCTGGAAAATGGGCTGAAGGCAGACAGCTGGTCTGACTGCTGACACTGCCCAACTATAAGCCCATGGCAGCCCTAAACTGGCCCCTTAACAGCACAGGGACCAAATCCTACCCACAACAGGCAAAGTGGGCCACTGCAGACAACTGGACTGAAGGCAAGCGCACCTCAACCACAATAGTAGGGCACATACAATACACACAGATGACACCCCTGAAATGCCCAGTTCCATGAACAAGGGGCATTGTGCTGCAGGGCACTACAGAATTCTTCTTCATAAGGTCACTGCTTTCAAGATCAAGTAACATAGCTGACTTTTCTAATACACAGAAACAAACACAGAGTTAGGCAAAGTGAGGAGACAAAGGAATATGTCCTAAAAGAAAGAACAAGACAGAACCACTGAAAAAAAAAAGCTAAATAAAAACGAAAATAAGTAATATACCTGATAAATAATTCAAAGTAATGGTCATAAAGATACTTAATGGACATGAGAAAAGAGTGGAGGATCTCAGTGAGACCTTCAACAAAGAAATAAAAAATATAAAAAAGAACCAATCAGAGATGAAGAACTCAATAACTAAAATTCAAAATACACTAGAAGTCAATAATAGATTAGAGGAGGCAGAAGAATGAATCAGAGACCTGGAAGACAGGTAATGGAAAGCAAGCAAGCTGAACTGCAAAAAGCAAAAAGAATAATAAAAAGAGGAATACATTAAGGGAACTCAGTGACATCATCAACTATAATAATATCCATGTTATAGGGATCCCAAAAGGAGAAGAGAGAGGAAAGGGGGCAGAAAATTGATTTGAAGGAACAATAGCTAAAAATTTCTCTAATCTGAAGAAGGAAACAAACATTCAGACCCAGGAGACACAGAGAAGCCCCAACAAAATCAACCCAAAAGATCCACACCAAGACACAAAATAATTAGAGTGGCAAAAAAAAAAAAAAAAGTAGTGATAAAGAGAATTTAATTTAATTTAATTATATTTTATTTTATTTTTAAAGGGGAGGTGGAGTGTGGGCAGAAGGAGAAGGAGAAAGAAAGAGTCCTAAGCAGGTTCCATGCCCAGCATGGAGCCCAATGCAGGGCTCAATCTCAAGACCCTGAGATCCTGACCTGAGCCAAAACCAAGAGTGGGACACTTAACCAGGTGTGCCACCCAGGTGTCCCAGATTAGAGAATTTTAGAAGCAACAAGAGAAAATAGTTAGATATAAGTGAAACCCCATAAGGCTATCAACGGATTTTTCAGCAGAAACTTTGCAGGCCAGAATAGAGTGGCATGATATACTCAAAGTATGGGAAGGAAAAAAACCTGCAACTAAGTGTATTCTACCCAGCAAGGCTATCATTCAGAATCGAAGGAGAGGGAAAGAGTTTCCCAGACAAGCAAAGATTAAAGAAGGTCATCATCACTAAACCTGCATTATAAGAAATGTTACAGGGAATTCTTTGAGTGGAAGGAAAAGGCCATAATCCAAAATTATGAAAGGAAAAATTTCACAGGTAATTTATAAACATAATAAAAGTAGTAGGTTAATCAATTAAAAAACCAGTATAGAGGTTAAAGTACAAAAGCAGTAAAATCAGTTATATCTATAAAAATCAGTAAAGAAATTCACAAAATAAACAGATGTAAAAAATGACATCATACACATAAAACATTGCAGGGGAGAGGGGGAGTAAAAATGTGGTGCTTGTAGAATGGGTTCAAACTTAAGCAACCAGCAACTTACTATAGACTGCTATATGTATAAGTTGTTATATATGAACCTACTGGTAACCACAAATCAAAAATTTGTAAGATATACAAAAAATAATAATAATTAAGAGAAAAGAATCCAAGCATATCATTAAAGAGAGCCATTAAACCACAATGGAAAAGAGCAAGAGAAGAAAGGAACAAAGAAGATCTACAAAAACAACTATAAAACAAGTAACAAAATGGCAATACGCACATATCTATCAGTAATTATTTTGAATAAATGGACTGAATGCTCCAATCAAAAGACACAGTTAACCAAATGGATAAAAAGCCAAGACTCATCTACACGCTGTCTATGAGAGAACAACCTAAGATCTAAAGACCTATGAAAGTGAAGGGAAGGAAAAACATTTGCCATGCAAATGAAAGTGAAAAAAAAGCTGGGATAACAATACTTATGTTGGACAAAACATACTTTAAAACAAAGACTGTAACAAGAGACAAGGAAGGACTCCACATAATGATAAAGGGAACATGTTAGGTGAATAAATATTTACAGTTGTAACAAGAGGATATCTTGATACAAAATTGTGAATATATAGGTACCCAACATGGAAGCACCTAAATACATATAGCAATTATTAACAGACATAAAGAAATTGAGAGTAATACAATATTAGTAGGGGATTTTAACACCCCTCTCACATCAATGAATAGATCTACTAGGCAGAAAGTCAACAAGAAACAATGACTTTACATGACACATTAAATCAGATGGCCCTAACAGATATATTCAGAACATTCCATCCAAAACCAGTGGAATACACATTCTTTTCAAATACACATGCAACATTCTTCAGAATAGATCACGTTAGGCCACAAAACAAGTATCAGTATATTCGGAAAGACTGAAATCATATCATACACCTTTTCTGACCACAACAGTATGAAACTAGAAATAAAAAAAAAAAAATACCTAGAAAGAACACAAGTACAGACACATGAAGCTGAATAATGGGCTACTAAACAATGAACAGGTCAACGTCTTGGTCGACCAAAGAGGAAATCAGAAAATACATGGAGATATGAAAATAAAAACACAATGGTCTAAAATCTTTGGGTATAGCAAAATCTGTTCTAAGAGGAAAGATTATAGCAATACAGGCCTATCACAAGAAGCAAGGCAAATCTCAAATAAACAACCTAATCTTATACCTGAAGGAGCTAGACAAAGAAGAACAACAAAGCTCAAGGCCAGCAGTATAACAAAGATCAGAGCAGACATAAGTGAAATAGAGACTAAAAAAATAATAGGACAAGTTGATGAAGCCAGGAGGTTGTTCTTTAAAAAGAGCAACAAAAGTAATAGACATTTAGCTAGACTCATAAAAAAATTAAAAATTAAAAAATAAATAAATTTAAAAAGACTTAAATAAATAAAATCAGAAATGAAGAAAGAGAAATAATAACTGACACCACAGAAATACAAAGGTTTATAAGAGACTATTATGAAAAATTATACACCAACAAATCTAGAAGAACTGGATAAATTCCTAGAAACATATAACCTTCTCACACTGAATCAGGAACAAACAGAGAATTTGAACAAACTGATTACTAGAAATAAAACTGAATCATCAATCCAAAACCAACCAACAAACAAAAGTTCAGGACCAGATGCATTCACTAGTGAGTTCTGCCAAACATTTAAAGAAACTATTCCAAAAAAATAGAAGATGAAGGAAAGCTTCCAGATTCATTCTACAAGGCCAGCATTACCCTGAAACCAAAACTAGGTAGAGACACCACAAACCAAAAAAAAAAAAAAAAAGAAAACTGTAGGTCAATACCTCTAATGAACATAGATACAAAAATTCTCAATGTATTAACAATCCAAATCCAACAATACATTAAAAAAATCTTTTACCACAATCAAATGGGATTTATTCCAGGAATGCAAGGTGATTCAATATTCACAAAATTTATCAACATGATACATCATATTAACAAGAGAAAGGATAAAAACCACACGATCATTTCAATAGATACAGAAAAAGCATTTGACAAAGTGCTTTTGTCTGTTCATGATAAAAACTCTCAACAAAGTAGGTTTAGAGGCAATATACATCAAGATAATAAAGGCCATGCATGAAAAATCCACAGCTAACATCATCCTTAATGGGGAGAAACTAAGAGTTTTTCCCTAAGGTCAGGAATAAGACAAAGATGTCCACTCTCACCACTGCTATTCAACACAGTACTGAAAGGCCTAGCCATAGCAGTCTAACAACAAAAAGAAATAAAAGGTATCCAAATTGGTAAGGAATAAGTAAAACTGTCACTTATTTGCAGATGACATGACACTATATACAAGAAATCCTAAAGACTCCACCAAAAAACTACTAGAACTGATAAATTAGTTCAGTAAGGTCATCCTATAGACTAATAATGAAGTAGCAGAAAAAGAAATTAAGAAAGCACTCCATTTATAATTACACCAAAAAGAATAAAATACCTAGAAATAAATGTAACCAAGGAGATAAAAGACCTGTGCTCTGAAAGCTATCTAACACTGATGAAAAAAAAGTGAAGATGACCCAAACAAATAAAAAGATACTCCATGCTCATGATTGGAAGAACCAATATTGGAGTGCCTGGCTGGCTTAGTTAGTAGAGCACGCAACTCTTGATCTTAGGGTTGTGAGTTCAAGCCTTACACTGGGTGTAGAGCTGACTTAAAAAAATAAATGTATAAATGAAGAACCAATATTCTTAAAGTGTCTATACTATCCAAAGTAATCTACAGATTTAATGGACTCCTTATCAAAATATCAGCACATTTTTCACAAACTAGAGCAAAAAATCCTAAAATTCATATGGAACCACATAAGACCCTAAATTGCCAAAGCAATCTGGTTAAAGAAGAACAAAGCTGGGCATTTCAAAATCTCAGATTTGAAGATATACCACAAAGACATAGTAATCAAAACAGTATGGTACAGGCACAAAAACAAGATACACAGATCAGTGGGATAGAATAGAGAGCCCAGAAATAAACTCACTTTTATGGTCAAATCTTCATCAAAGAAGACAAAAACATACAATGGAAAGACCTCCTCAATAAATTGTGTTGGGAAAACTGGATACTGTGTGCAAAAGAATGAAACTGGATCACTTTTTTTATACAATATACAAAAATAAACTCAAAATCAATGAAAGACCTAAATGTGAGAAAGGAAACCATAAAATGCCTACAAGAAAATATAGGCAGTAATTTCTTTGACATCAGCCATAGATACAGTTCGTATACTGATAGGTCTCCTCCGACAAAGGAAACAAAAGCAAAATTAAACTACTGGAACTACACTAAAATAAAAAGTTTCTGCAAAACAAAGGAAACCACCACAAAACAAAAAGGTAATTTACTGAATAGGAGAAGATGTTTGCAAATGATATATCTGATAAGAAGTTTAATATCTAAATATATAACTTATACAACTCAACACAAAAACAAAAAAACAAATAATCCAATTAAAATTGGGCAGTGAACCTGAATAGACAATTTCCCGAAGAAGACATACAGATAGCAGACACAAGAAAAGATACTCAACATCACTAATCATCAGTGAAATGCAAACTAAAACCACAATGAGCCATCACTTTACACCTGTCAGAATGACTAAAATCGAAAACAAGGAATAATACATGTTGGTGAGGATGTGGGGGAAAAAGGAACCCTTGTATACTGTTGGTAGGAATGCAGACTGGTGTAGTCACTGTGGAAAACAGTATGGAGGTTTCTCAAAAAATTAAAAACAGAACTACCATACAATGCAGTAATTCCACTATTGGGTATTTACCTAAAGCAAATGAAAACACTAATTTGAAAGCTATATGCACCCCTAGGCTTTATTGCAGCATTATTTACAATAGCCAAATTATGCAAGCAACCCAAATGTCCATCAATTGATGAATGGATAAAGAAGATAGAGTATAGATATATAATGGAATATTAATCAGCCATAAAAAAAAAAAAACCAAACCAAATCTTCCCATTTGCAACAACATGGATCAACCTAGGGGCCACAACATTAAGTGAAATAAGTCAGTCTAAGAAAGATAAACGCTATATGATTTCACTCACGTGGAATTTAAGAAACAACACAAAAGCCAAAAAAGACAAACAGAAAAAAGAGCCTCTTAAATATAGAGAACAAACAGGTGGTTGCCAAGGGGAGGTGGGAAAAGGGATGGGTGAAATAAGAGTACTAGAATTATTGAATCATGAGACTAATATAATACTTCATGTTAACTATACTTGAATAAAAAAGAATTTAAAAAAATAAACATTCATTGTTTCTATCCCATGTAATTTACTTCTGACTCCACCCAGCAGTTCTCCACTCTAGATCCACATAGAATCAACTAGAATGATTTTACAATACTAGCGCGCGGGCCCCAACTGCAAATTAATTGGTCTAGCATGGGCCCGGCACCTATATTTTTTAAAAAGTTCCTCAGATAACTCATATGTGTGGCTAAATTGAGAAAAGCTGCTCTAAAGAGAATTATACCTGATAACCAGAGCTAGAGTTGGGCTTACAGTGAGTGTAAATAACCCCAGGTGTTGGTTACTAGACTACTGTGGTTAGAAAATCAGGCAGACTCTTTAGAGCTTCATCACTCAAGAAACTCCACTTTTGAAGTCTTCGATTATCCTCTTCTCTCCTCCATCTGTAGGTTCCTGGAATACTCTCCCATTTTCTTCTAGCACCTGGCTCAAATTTTCTCTCTAATTCAACTTTTTAAGATCCTATATAACATCCAAAATCACACTGAGACTTCTTCCAGCACCCAGCTTCATGTTCCTCAATGTCCACAAACCCCCAAACATTCCTTTTCATTCCTCTGTTGTGGCTGATTAGCTTGGGCAATCCTTGTACCTAACCACCCGTAAAAACCGCTCAGAACTCCTATAGGAGCTTACAGCTAAGGAACTTTTTTTTAACTTACCATAAAATAAGAGAATAGGAAGTTTATTCTTGGCATCCCAACCTGAAATTTTGGATAAATTTCTCACTGAAACTGAATCCTCAAGTACACTACAGACTAAGTATGTTTGATAAACCAGACTTGAAATCTAATTTTTCCATTATAATTCTTTCTTTAGTAAAAGCATTCTCCCTTCAAAACAACCAAACTGCAAATGAACTTTTAACAAACCACCTCTTCATCTCTTTGAAAATGATCTGCATATTTTATTCTGTTCAGTGTCTGATATGACAGTATCACTTGTATGAACAGGAATGAAGGACAGAGTCAGGGAAACCACAATTAATTTTAGTCTATATATGGAATGTCATGAATTAAAAGTCTCTAGCTAGAAGCATATATCCTGGACATTTCTATTTAAACAACAGCTGCTCCTAGCTTCAGAAGAGGAATATACTCCTGTCACTAATCACTTTTACTCATTTTCTGGAGAAGGAGCCAACCCATCCTCATTTTCAACTAAATGATGTTTTAGTTGTTAGTCTTAATATTCAGTGAAATTACTATGAGAAAACCAACTCCACGCTGATGAGCACCTACCACCTGTTAGCTTAAGATGACTTGGTTTCTTTGTTTCCAGTTCGTTCTCTTTCTTCTCCTTTAATGATTCCACACATCTTCTATTGATGAGTTCCTCTTCTCCCTTCTCCAACATTCTGTACCAGTCAACATGTTCCTATCATTGTTCACCTGATGGGAAAGTCATGTTTCCCCTCCTTTCCATAATGTACTCCAACATTTCATGAAAGCAAACTAAGAAATAACTGGAACACACTGAAAGCTTATAGACATATTAACACCTTCTTACAAAAATCTTTATTCTTTGGCCAGAGGCAGTGATAGAACAGGATGAGAGGTATTAGCGGTTAATATATGTAATTTTTTTTAACCTTTTGTTTTCTCTGGTTACAAATTCAGTAGATGTGCTTATAAATTAAAGTAGGATTTTATAGGAAAGCATTAGGAAAATAATAAAATCACCTATAATCTTACCATTCTAAAGTAACTACCACTGCCATTTTGGTGCGTCTACTTTTGGACTTTTCTCTATGTAGAGAGAGTGTGGTGACCTGCCTCCGTTACTGGACTTTTAGGCTGTGTCTCTTTCTCTCTCTCTCTCTCTCTCTCTTTTGCTACTACAAATAATGCTTCATGAATATTCTTTCACATTAATCCCTGAATATTTTCTTTATAACATTCCCTAAAGTGGAATTATTGGATTAAGCAATTACCAAATTATTTTTCAGGATGATTTCTGGATGATTGCATCACCTTATATTCCTATCAATACTATATTGCATATAGTAATATGCAAGAGCAAATCTCTCCCCCATAGTCTTGAAGCTCTAATATTTTTAGTAAACATTTTTGTAGTTGATATAACTTGTATTGATATAATTAATAATGAAGTTGAATTTTTGCAAATGCTTACTAGCCTTTAATAATTCTATTCTCCTCATCTTTCTTCAGGGTGTTCCTCTGAACAGAAGAAAGTAGAAACAGTAGTATACTGAGAACCTTGATTCCAATGGAAAGATCCAACTGGTAAAAGAGTAAAGATTCCAATGGAAAGAGAAGAACAATGTTGAAGGAATTACACTTTGTTTGATATGTGTGTGTGCATGTGTGTGTGTGTGTGTGTGTGTGTGTGTATGATGATTTGAGCTCATCTCCAAGTTGAGAGGAAGAAATGAGCAGTATCAAAGACCTTTAAAATTCAAAAATTAGGGTAAGTAAATGATGGAATAACATTCTATAGGAGCAGAATTAATGGGATTACTAGAAGAAAGAGGCTGTCTTCCTTCAATCATGTAGGAAAGAAGGTAAGTGTGCTTGTAGTTATATGAGGAAAAAGATGGGAAAACTCAAGCTTCATAGCCTCAGATTTCTCTATGAAAGAAGAGGTAAGATTGTTGCTGAGACAGAAAGGGTAGTAGAAAGGGTGTTTGAGAAAAGTGATAAAGACTCAGAAGGACTGCAGGTGATATGAAATTAAAGAGCATAAATCCCTAGGGGCGACTTTCCCATAATTATATTCTTTCCTTTAGCAGAGCCATGCCACCCGGGTGAAAAAGCTACAACTGAAAACAGATGGTTGAGGATTTTCCGGAAAATGCAACATAAAGAAAACAGATCCAGAACCCAGAGGGTACTGGCAAAAATGACAAAATGATCCATAGAGTCCAAGATGTACGGGGAAAAAGTAAAACAATGAGAGGCATACTAGACTGGGAAGAAAAGGAAGGGGCTAGCACATGGGGCTGAAACTGGCTGCGGGCTGGACTCTCTACATGGTCTTTAAAATCACCCCTCAGGATGACAAGAATTAGAGTGGCAAACTAAAATCATTAGTAAATGAGTTACCAGGAGCTAACAGATCACGGCAATGATGAAAGGCAAAAAGTGGCTGAATAAGACAACAGGCCTCAAAAGAGCAGGTCTTCCTTGAGCAAGGAAAGCTACGATTTGGAAAAAGGAAATGAAAAGTTACCACTGACACTGTCCCTAGATATGAGGAAAAAGTGCAGTGGCAGGGGGCGCCTGGGTGGCTCAGTGGGTTAAAGCCTCTGCCTTCGGCTCAGGTCATGATCCCAGGATCCTGGGATCGAGCCCCGCATCGGGCTCTCTGCTCAGTGGGGAGCCTGCTTCCTCCTCTCTCTCTGCCTGCCTCTCCGCCTTGTGATCTCTCTCTGTCAAATAAATAAATAAAATCTAAAAAAAAAAAAAAAGTGCAGTGGCAGGACAGACCTTGGGACAGAGACAAATCTCAAGGCCAGGAAATGAAGGAAACATTCTGTCAAGAGACTGGAGGATAAAAAAGAACGTGTTTACAACGGAATGAGAGCTCCAAGGAACACAGTAAAAATGGCTGTAAGACTAGTAAGAAGAATCATGAATAAGAAGTTCTAGAGGAACACGGGGGTAAGACAGACGAGCATCTCAGGATGGCTAAGCACAGGTAGAGGGGGAGATTTCTGCAAAGCACGTTTTGCTGAAAACTCAACATCATACCTATCAATTTTCCCATAACAAGAAAAACACTCAAAAAGACATGGTCTCCGATGGGTCATTAACATCACTATTTACTGGGAGGAAGAAATCAACCCTTAAGAGCACATGAATTAATACCCAAGGTAGACGAATGGAAGGCTGTCTGATCGGTGCCAAGGCACTCTGATTTTTTCTGTTCACAATATTCAAACAAAAAGGCTTTTCTTTTCTTTGATAAAAAGTACCTGTGTAAAAGATTACTCAATTCAGCAGAATTATGCAGGTGGATTTACCTACATTAATCATTAATTTCTCAAAATGAATCCTATTTCAAAAGCCATTTTGTGATAACACTGAAACATGGGGCTACCTCATAACACCGTGTGATGTGAGCAATACAAAAGGAAGCTGGTGGAATAGGCAAGTGGGAGCTAAACTCTAGCTCACACTTCCCTCATTTCCAGGCCTTTGTGTTTGCTTTGACCCAGAAAAGTCATTCAGCTGCAGTGTAGGGGCAGGGGGGAAGGGAAGGGAGTTTCACTAATTCTTTGGCTCAAGGACAGCCTCATTTTCTTTTCTTTTTTTTTTTTTCAGCCTCATTTTCTAATGGACACAAAGGCACTGCGTAAAATAGCAGAGGCCCTTCCTCAATATACAAATAATCCAGGAGAAGGTACTGCGGAAGACTTAAGGAATGTTTAAAAAAATAATAATCCATTAACTTATTAAATAATGTTTTTTAAATTAATTTGACAAGAGTAATATTAATATTTTCCCAAAGATATAAAAAATCATATTATTGGTATATTTCCTTAGTCTGAGTCACTAAAATTAATAATTCTGTTTACAACTCAGTCACAATCAAAAATCAAAAATATTTCCATCATATTTTTATAATATTGGGTGTGAAGAAAATTTTCTCAACATAATCCCAAAGGAAATATCATAAAACAGACTGACATATGATCCTAATAAAATTTTTTGAATTTCTCTGAGAAAAAAATTTAAACATTAAGCAATAAATTGGGAAAAATATCCAACACATTATTATTTTTTAGCAGCAGCAGCATCACTGATCTGTACCAAGCACTTTGCTAAGGGCTCCATTACATATCAATTTTTTTAGTCCTCACATTTGATCCTACCTCATATTGAGATAGGTATTATAAGTGTTCTTATTTTACAAATGAAGGCTCAGAGAGATTACAGGACTGCCCCAAAACACAAGGGCTTAAGAGATAAAGCCAGAATCCAAACAAGAGTCTGTCTAAAGTAAGCTCTGTTCTTACTCCTAGCCTTAAAAAATAGTAATATTTTTTGGTGGCTCAGTTGGAAGAGCATATGCAACTTTTGATCTCGGGGTTGTGAGTTCCAGTCCCACACTGGGTGTAGAGATAACTTAAAAATAAAATCTTCAAGAATAATAATAATAAACTAAATAAATAAATAAGCAATTAACAAAAGAATTATACTCAGTAACACAAAGGAAAAATATTTCTAGTCATTAAAAATGCAAATTAAAACAATGAGAAACTACTTTTCACCTATCAGAGCGGCAAAGAAAATAAGAGAATAGTAATACTTGGAGTAGGTTAGTGCGTCCAGAGGAGGGAAAAATACTATATATAGCTGAAGAGAGTATAAATTGGCACAATTTTTCTGGAAGGCTATTTCACAATAAAACTCCAAAGTCTTAAAATGTACAGACTCTCTACTCATTATTTTCATTTATTTTATTTGTATTTATTCAAATTGCCAAATTCTTCCTTTATTTCCCTTTGTTCACTGCCCTTCATTTTCAAACTATATTCTTTGTTGCGTCAAACTAATGAACACTGAATGCTTTTAAAATGAGATACTGATGTTGTACTGTAATCCTGTCATCCATTAGCTCTACAAGAGCATTACCTAAATAAACCCAAAAGTTGAAATAATGAGATAAGACTGAGAAGTATCAGAAAATATAATCTATATGAAAGGTACATATAGCTGTATAACAGACAATTCTATTCTTTCACTTACTACAAAACTGACGTGAAAGATCTTTGCCACATTAATCTTTATGAAGTAGAAAGACAAAGTGAAATCCTCTCATACCTTGAATTGCTCTAACATGTCGTTCATTTAGTTAAGTATCCGAACATGGATAATGACATTTAAAAGGTGGTACCACATGTGCTTTAATTTTATCAAAGATAGTATATATTTTTAAAATTTATCTTTTATATTTTGAATTTTAAAAGTCTTTTTAAAAAGTCAAGAATTGTAAGATATAACGTGAAAAATTTAATCTAAATATTTTTAAAAAATATTTTAGTACAATTAACCAAGAATTGTATTTATCATACTCCTCGATACTGGATATTTGTTGCACAGAAAGGACGCCTATTAAGTATTTGTTGAAGTGCATATTTTTAGCTGCATGATACCCAAAATTTCATTTTTTTTCCCTTCAAGAGGAAATTTTTTAGCAAATGAATTATAAACTAAAATCTACTTGGAAAAAAAGTTTAGCATTTAAAAGAGAAACAAAAAGTCTACCCTTCGTGGAAGCAGATGGAAGCACACCCAAAGATCTTAGAACCATGTAAGTTCTATTTGCCAACTCCCATGCCTCAAGAATAAATGTGCAATGGTGTGTTTTCTGCCTTGAACACTTTTTGATATTAGAAGTGTGAATAAAGGGCGCCTGGGTGGCTCAGTGGGTTAAATAAAGCCTCTGCCTTCGGCTCAGGTCATGATCCCAGGGTCCTGGAATCGAGCCCCGCGTCGGGCTCTCTGCTCCGCAGGGAGCCTGCTTCCTCCTCTCTCTCTCTCTCTGCCTGCCTCTCTGCCTACTTGTGATCTCTCTCTGTCAAATAAATAAATAAAATCTTAAAAAAAAAAGTGTGAATAAATAATCCATATATAAAGCAACTCAAACAGTTTGCTATCTAGAACCTTTTCTGAAAGAATACCTAAAGAAGTACTACAGCAAAATGAAGAATAGATCTAAGAAAGGTCAGGATGCAAGAAATATTGATGAGTAAATAAATATGTAAAATTCAGTAGTTAAATCTAGATAGTAGTTCACAATGTAGCTTTAACACAATAGATTCTTGAGAAATGATTTTTAAGAAAGTAGAGGCATGATGAGAAGTGTCCCCAGAATTCCAGATTGGAGTCAAGCTATGGGCATAGGGATGAGAAACAAAAATGCTAAAGTTCTTATACTGGGAGAAGCAGAAAGAAGTTATACATTTGAGTTAATTCCCAACATGAACAGAGAAATACAGAGTCAAACACTTTCCTTAAAATTAAATTGAAGAGTTAATAAAAATAGTATATTAATTATGACAAGAAGCTTTTTTTAAATGGTAAAAATTTAATCAATCCAACCAAAAGAAAAAAAAAGGAAAGAAAAGGTGAACAAGGACAAGCACAATACAGAGAATACAAGATGGGAAGAACAATACTAAAGTTGTTAGTTTTCAAAATAAATGTTAAGTAAGCAAATGTAAGCAGTAGAAGATTAATTCCTTTGGCATGAGCTTAATAAACATTTATTCAGTCATCACTTGTGACCTAGTTGGGCTTAGTGCTGGGGATCAATACAGTAGAGGAATTAAAACAGGGCTCTATCTCTAGAGAGTTCACAGTATAAAAGGTTAAATGAAGTTATTTTATTCCATTTTATGGGGCTTCAAAATTGAAAATAATTAAAATAAGGCAACATATTCCTTTTCCTAATGGAATTATAAATTCATATACATGACTTTCTAGAAAATTGTGCTCTAAGATATCTAAGAATTAGCTTCAGGATTTTGTCAGAAATCAATGCAAGTCTTCATAAAAATGGTATGCCGGGGTTGGTGGAACTAGGAAGCAATGAAACTGGGGGGGGGGGGGGCGGCGGTGGGGGGAGGTCCAGCAGGGGTGTGAGTCCCTAAAGTAGACAGACACATATCAGAAAAATTTATCCAATTTTTAAAGAGGCTTAATACCCGTTGATATAATTTGTAATGTGTTTTTGCTTTGGTCTTACCCATCTTCCTCCCCCTCTCACCAAACAAAACTCGTATCACTATGCTTTCAAAGACAGATTGTGTTTGTTTAAGATGAATGGTATCTTTAGACAAAACAGACTTTCTTCCATTTGCCATTTCATGTAGTATTTACACATAACCTCAGTGAAGGAGGAAAATGAGGGATTAAAAAGACTTCCTATAGGTAAATACGACAGAGACTGAATACACGTCATTATCTCTGGATAAAAAAAGACAGAACAACTAGAATCCGTGGGCAAAACTCCAACATTAATAGTTTTACTTGCCACCACTTATACACACAGAAAACATTTTTAGTTAAATTTACCAAAATGGCCTATTTCCAAATGATGAAGATCTGCCTAGTTGTAAAGATAAATTTTAAAAATTATATACTGACTAAACTGCTATCCTGCCTAATTGAAAACAATAATCTTAGCCCTTTTATGCTGAACCTAATAAATATTAACATGTCAATGAATGTATTTAAGAATAAATAGCACACAAGTTATATTTCAGTTAAAATTTGTTTTTAATTTATGCTATTTTGGCTAAAAAGCAGGCTCAATTTGATGAAGTAAAACAGAACTTCAAGTGGCTTGTAAATGATATATTTTTCCTGTAATATTTTACTAGTTATAAATTTTAGAGTAGAAACTTAAGATAACGGTCATTAAAAACAGAATGTGAAAATATTTTAATCTTCTTCAGTCATTAATCATGTCATTTTTACCAGATTGCTCAGCTAAGTTATTTGAAACAGATTAAAACATTTTCTAAACCATAGCTTTCCTGTTTCTGATCATCCTATGTAAAATCAACCTATTGACTCTTAGTGAGAAATGCAGGAAACAGAGAAATGTTCATCTTTCTATTACATAGACCCATGACTTGTGTGGTAATATAGTGTATCTATCAAAATTCAGATGAATTGGGAAAAAAGCCTTTTTGAAAATTCATGCCAAAATGGAAAGAGTATTAAATCTAGCAGTAAGAAGAAGAAAGTAGACAAGTAAATTCCTATCAATCATCTTATAAAAGACATGGTATCTTTTAGATTTCTAATGGACAAATTTGGTCTATTTGGAATGAATATAAAAATTACTTTCTTATGAACTGGTTACAAGATAGAAATGAAATTTAACCTAATTACTTTTTAATCTGGAGAATTTCTAAAATACAATTTAAAAAATAATTGCTAAAACATGATACACTTCAGATTTCTACAAAGTAAGTTCGAGTATTTTGAAAAACCATAAAAGGTGTTGTCTTAAAAACAGGTTACAAAAAAGAGATTAGAATTAACCATACATAAGAATATAATTGCCTTTAAACAGTTCCCTCAAATCTAGAGTCATGTTTATTAAGTAATAAAGTTGGTTAAAATTGAGCTGTATCTCTTTTTTTTTCCAGTATTTAATTAATTTATTTATTTTTCAGCATAACAGTATTCATTGTTTTTGCACAACACGCAGTGCTCCATGCAATACGTGCCCTCCCTATTACCCACCACCTGGTTCCCCCAACCTCCCACCCCCGCCCCTTCAAAACCCTCAGGTTTTCAGAGTCCATAGTCTCTTATGGTTTGCCTCCCCTTCCAATTTCCCTCAACTTCCTTCTCCTCTCCATCTCCCAATGTCCTCCATGTCATTTGTAATGCTCCACTAATAAGTAAGTACTGTGAATCCCCACAGCAGATAAATGCTGGAGTCAAATTAATGATACACGTGGTGATAAACAGTACCCTTTACTGAGTGTTTAAGTCTCTTCTGCCAACATTCTTTGCCTCAGACAATATACATAAAAATACCTGTTATCTTTAAACTTCCAATCTCTAATTGTAAAAAATCCTCTGCAAAGATGTACATACACACTTTCCTTCTGTAAGTCCTATTTGTCCATGCAGTATTTGAGAGTTTTCTGTTCATTCAGTATTTGAGAAACTTTTCTTTCTATATAATTACAGCAGCACATGCACCAAGAGATTAGCACTAGCAAAAGTTATTGCCTTAAAATCTCTAATATTTCATATATGAGCTGTAATAATTTTTAGAATTTGCTTCCTAGAGATGAGTGCTTATTTGTCCAATGATATGACAGGTCAGATTCTGTTTTGTAAAAAAAATACCTGATTTATATGTATTACATATAAAATACCCATAAGTCTCATCTGAGCTGTATCTCTTTACATTTAAAATAATCTTAAGAACAATGCATCTTTGTTCATTTATATAATGTTCTATTTTGGGAAAAATAGATTTTATCATTACTTTATTGTCACCCATACTACCAAGAAGTTCACAAATACTAAAATAGTGGGAACCCTAACTAGCTGTTGAATCAACAATTAAATCAATGTATAATTAAATTGACACTGAGATTTGAGATTATTTTCCCCTAGGTATGCGTAGGCACATAGCACAAAATAATCAAAAGCTTCCCCTGGCCTTGTGAACTTACAAAATAAAACAACAGAGAGGCAACTGTCTTTCATGCTAGTTGCCTCAATCATATGTGAATACCTTAACAACAGTACATTTCTATGCTGAGAGTTTTATCTGTTTGATACTAGATTATTCTAAAATAGTTTACAGATAGCTTACTCCAGGCAAAGCTTTACCTTAGTGCACAATCAACAAACATTTGTGGAACTGAACATGGTTATATTAAATTTCCAAACTGATGAAATGGTATTGACTTTGATATTAAAATTTCCTTTTATTCATTGTTCATTCATAAAATGTTATATCATTTTAACAAAACATCATAATGTTTTGTTCATATCTGTCTGATATGACTATATTTACCAATTTATAAAATTATTAGGTTACCAAAAATGCTTACTAGTTCTACACAAAAAAAAAATTTGAAGAAAAAATTGTATTTTATCATAAATGAATTTAATATGAATTTAAATCTAAACTTTGGGGGGAAATTTTTTATTTTTTATACATACTGGGAACTAAAGGCAATTTTAAGTTCTAGTTATGCAGTATTTTTCAACAATCCTGAAATAAAAATGTAAGATCATATAGCTACAAAAATAAATATACTGGTACATTGCTTAGAATTTTAAAAAACCAATGAATTTCCTAATAAATAAGTTGGCAAAAGCCACATATGTAGGCAACATTTTAAGGAATACTGGTAATTAAAAATCAGGTCATGATAAAAACTGTAAGTGTAACTTAAAAGGAAAATATGTAAGAAATTAATATAAAGGAAGCCACAAAATGCAATAAATTTGAATAAATTCCAATTAGGAAAACCCTAAGGTATTACATTTGAATGAGTTTCAATGCCATTTTCATTCATACACTAAAAGTACAGTTTATTGACTATTAGTATATAACAACACAAGGGAAAAACTGAATTAATTTTAATACAGCATAGAAACAAATTTAAATCTAAAATGTTAGAATAACATCCCAAACTCTATTTTTGATTGGCCGGGAAGCCTGAGGTTTACCATTTTTGATAGGAAAACTACTATATTACTTCAGTCTTGGCATTACTGTTTTGTGTTGCTATGTTCTGCCACAAAATATTTTCATTGTTATCAAATTTTCTTGTCCTTTACATCTCTTGCCTTCTATACAATGGCCTTCAATCCACAATGTAAATGATTTGGATGTAAGGTAATGTATAAACACATTTTTTGAAGAAAAAAAACAATTTGGCAAATATTCTATATTATTTTGGAAATGGTAAAATACATTTCTTCTTAAAATTAACATCATTCCTATCAAAAAAAACCTAACATCATTCCATTTTTATTCACTCCTCACTTAACACAATGAACATACCACATGCTACTGTGTGAAAATATAATGTTGACTAAATATGTCTTTAATATGTATCAATTAAATATGTCTTTAATTTCAACAAAAACAAAAAAAGAACAAAAAATAGTAATCTTCTATTCTAGAATAGAATATTCTAGCATATTCTATTCTAGAATATTCTATTCTATTCTAGAATAGAAGATTACTATTTTTTGTTCTTTTTTTGTTTTTCTAAAACATTTCTAAATGTAATTTTCTAAATCTAAATTTCTAAATGTAATTTTCTAATGTAAATTTCTAAATGTAATTTTCTAAATGTAAATTTCTAAATGTAAAGAAAAACATTTCTAAAAAAATATTCTATTCTAGAATATTCTATTCTATTCTAGAATAGAAGATTACTAATTTACCACTTGAATATCATGTAAGGCATCTGTTTCTTAAGTATCTGAATCTCCAGAACATATATAAAAATCACTGAAAGATCTGTGGTCACCAGGCAAAAATTAAATTTTCTTCATCTTTGATTCCTATCCAGGGAACTGATGAAAAATCAAAATAACCTCTTATAAAATGTTCTTTCCTATAGCATAGTTCTATAATGCAAAAGATATAACAAAAAAATCATTGAGGCATAAAAAGAACTAAAATGTCATTGGCATTTTAAACTATTTTTAATAGAACATTTTGATGTAATAAGAAAATAATTGAGTTTGCTTACTGCATTTGTACTTGTTTCCTGAATAAAATATTTTCAGACTGAAGCAGAATGTTAAAAATCTTAAGCCTGCAACAAAGTCATGTACTTAAAACAAAATTTTCTACCCTTTGTGGTTAAATGTATCTTATTTCTGCCCAAGAATGAGCAAGGTATGTCAATTTACATGAATGGACGAATAATCCATGTACTGTCCCCCAAGAAGTTTAACGATCACCATCCATTCATTCCACTTGATGAAGATCTACCAATATGCGGTAAGCAATTTCACTTCCTATAGTAACTACAGTGAACTGTATTATTGAATTCTATTAATTTTCAACTGTATTAAAAATAAGGTGTTGTCCAAAACAAAATGATTATCAATTCCCTAGAGACTGTTAATTCTTCATCAATCATATCTTTACAACAAATCCCACATGAATATCTTTTTCAGCAGGCGATTTAATGCTGTGGGGATAATTTGCATTTAGAAATCAAAACTCTACCTCACCTCCAAAACCCATTTCTCAAGAGACTACTGAATCTACTTTGTGGGGGGGAGAAAATTTCTACAATGATATGTGACTGTCTGGACAAGTATGTCATATATATGAATAAAAATTGTCATGTGTATGAGTAAAAAGGTGTATCACTAAAAATTCATAGATACCCTTTGATCATATAAACTCATATTCTAGGGAGTTTATTGCATGGTTAAGAGTACAGGCTCTGGAATTAGGCTACTTAGGAACAAATCCCGGTTCTGTCACTTACTAGCTATGCAACTTTGGGCAAAATAGCCAACCTCTCTGTGCCTTAGTCTACTCATTTATAAAATGAGAATAGTAATGTATGATTTGTACAAATTAAATGAGTTAGTAAATATAAAGCACTTGGTACAGTGCCTGTCACTAGTAGGCATAAAATCAACATTAACAATTATTACTAATGCTATTATCTACAGTTAGGTCCAAATTCTTTAACATGTGCTCTCTAATAGACTCCTAACTCTACATTACTTCCCAAAAAAGTCCTCCAATTCTGGCAATTTGGTTTACTTACGTTCCTCAAATACTTTTTGCCCCTTTGCTTCTGTGCCTGACTTTAACTGGCCCTTTCTTTAAAATGATCTCCTTTATATCTATCCAACTTCAACCTGTGAAGATCTAAGTTACACCTCCAACAAGGAACCTCCCCTATCACTGTAGCCTAAAGTGATTCCCCTTCTAAATCCCACTAGGACTCCATTACTAGAAACTGTACATACAGATATCTTTGGGTGTATGTGTGTGTGTATATCTCATCTCTATAATTACCTTACAAGATCCATGAGGGAGGAACTGTGTGATATTCATATAGCCTCCACCACACCTCAAACAGAGTAAGTGTTCTACATGTACATGCAATTTCACTGACTGATCATGTGGAATCCAAGCAAAAATGTTTACATACTGGTTCAGTGCATTAACAACAGTATTCTGGGCCTGAGAATTTCAGAACAGAAACAGCTCAGTAAACCCAACTGCATGAACGATAGCCTGACTTTGACCAAAATACGCATCCCAACTCAATACTACTCAGCAATAACTCTTGGTACTTACGTATAACATGATTAAATTTCAAAAAGATTATATAGAGCAAAAAATACCACACACAAGATAATACATACTGTATGGTTTTATTTTATATGAAGTTCAAGACAGACTAATCAATGGTGATTAAAGTCAGAATAACGGTTGCCTCTGAGAACTGGGGATTAACTGAAGGAAAATACAAGAGAATATTTTAAGTAATGGAAATGTTCTATATCTAGATCTATATATTGACTTTCTATATCTTAACTTTAGCATGCTGAAGTGGTATGTTAAACCATTAAAATTTTAATATGTGCTTCAATAGCTAAGAAATAATTGAACTGTAAATTTTAAGATCTCAAGTTTCCACACATGGTTTCCTGCTCCAAGAACTTGGAAACATGGGATGCCTGGGTGGCTCAGTGGGTTAAGCCCCTGCCTTCGACTCAGGTCATGATCTCAGGGTCCTAGGATTGAGCCTCACATCGGGCTATCTGCTAAGCAGGGAGCCTGCTTCCCCCTCTCTTTCTGTCTGCCTCTGCCCACTTGTGATCTCTGTCAAATAAATAAATAAAATCTTAAAAAAAAAAAAAAGAACTTGGAAACAGAGTCTTAGGTAACAGACTTGTAGTATGTTTTCCAAGCCCAGTTGCAAAGGAGTCTTGCGTGAGGTGGTTAGATGTATTGGATAGATGAAGGCAAAGCCAATGGATGTTAAGTCATATAAAGTTTCACTGGCCAGGGCCATTCCCATTTGAGATAGATAATTCACGTTAACATAAACTCATAAAGCTAAATATTCAATTTGTCTATTTCCCTTTTTTCTTATTTTGTGCTTAGCAGAGCAACTTTCTAGTTATGATCTGACTCCCCATGTAGGTCTGCCTTTAGGGTGCTAATATGCTATACTAAGGAAATTTCAGCCCCAATATGAATGATTTATTTTGGCTAATTGATAAACTGAGTTCTTATTGTGATTTTGGAGTCACACAGCTTGACTATTTAAGAGAAAGAAGACACTGACCACACAGATGTAAGTGTATTCTGAGACATGTGAGAATTGTATTTCTCATCATAAATACATTGGCATTCTAGCTTAGTCCATTAGTCTTGTGGGTTTATAATATGAGTCAATCCCTGAAAGATACTAAAACATGCAAGTTCCTGAGGTTGGAAGTTTAAGATCAGATACTGGAACACAGAAAATTCACTGAGGCAAATAATGCTATCTTTTGAGGCTTCTTGGGAAACCATCAGCAACATTTCAATGGCCTACCAAAAGCCATATTGAAGTCATACACTTTATATTTTCAAGACATGTTTATAATCATATAATTATTCTTGATTTGAGAAAAATAAATGTTCTAATTTATAGTGTATAATAGTTGCTAAATATAGGAATTATAGAAAAATTAAAAGCTAATAATAATTTTTTTTAAATCACTCACGGAAAGAACTATCCCATAATCTAATACAATGGAAAGAGTCATTGCAAGTTGGAGATCTGCCATATAATCCCACCTTGGCCATTCACTGTTATATGACCTTAAATAAGTCCCTTAACCTTTTTGTATCTCAACTACTTCCCTGGTAAAAAATAGTCCTGTGTATCTTGCTGAGGTTTGTGACTCTCAAACTAGGTAAGATTTATTAAAAGTACTATTTAAATGGTAAAGCGTTATACAAATATTTTCATTTTACTATATCCATTACTATTATATCCAAAGTTAGGTTATAATAATGTGATTATAAAGAAGGAGTTGGATCCACTTTAGAGATACAATATTTTTTTTGCCAGATTCTTTTTTTTTTAATTTTTATTTTTATTTGTTTATTTACAGCATAACAGTGTTCATTGTTTTGGCATCACACCCAGTGCTCCATGCAGTACGTGCCCTCCCTATTACCCACCACCTGGTTCCTCAACCTCCCACCCCCCCGTCCCTTCCAAACCCTCTGGTTGTTTTTCAGAGTCCATAGTCTCTCATGGTTCATCTCCCCTTCCAGTTTCCCTCAACTCCCTCTCCTCTCCATCTCCCCATGTCCTCCATGTTCTTTGTTATGCTCCACAAATAAGTGAGACCATATGATATTTGACTCTAGAGATACAATATTTCTAACTCTATAAATACTTTTACCAAATAATTGATCTAAGTACATGATGTTCTAATATAGTAGATTTCATTATTGGCTCTATTCTTCTCCCCTTCCTATCTCTACACCCTTTATTAGGTGATGCAACAGTTCTTCCCACTAGAGGGAAGACAGAATACTTAACACACCTGCATGATCAGTGAGAAGAAAGAACCTTTCCTTAGTTTTCAGCTTGGGCGTGTGACTTACTTGGCCAATGGGATGCTAGCAGACCTGATGAAAACATAGGTTTGAAATGTGCTTGCATAGTGAGGTTTGCCCTCTTCTCTTTATCACCAGTGACAAGATCCATGGAGCAGAATTGGACCGAAACTGTGACCAAGCTGTGTCAGCCAACTCCCAACCAATCCATAGACACGTGACCACGAATACATTATTGTTTTAAGTCACTGCTTTTTTAAGGTGTCCTGTTACTAGGTATTATTGTGCCAATTGATAACTGATGGGCTTGGTGACTATACAAAATACATTATATTATATTTCTATGATCCTTCATTTATAGGATCATCTTTGGGTTTGATATTATAGTCCCTAGCCATAAATTTTATTATTATCCAACAATAAGTATCATCTATTTGCAGGAAGTATTCTAGGCACCAGGCTAATCAGGGTATATGACTCTAGCCTCCATAATAAACATGGCAAAATCTCAGTAGCTTATTACAAGGAAAGTTTATTTCCCTCTACATAAAGGCCAATAAAGATGCTCTGGACTGAAGGGCTCTCCTGCGTGGTTCTCTTCCAAGTAAGACTCAGAGATCCAGACTCCTTCCATGTCATGTTCAACATGTACCTCCGACATAATTTCAGAAGAGAGAGGTGGAATACACTGGATATTTAATCCCTTTAACCCAGAAATGACACCTACTCCACTGAAAGAATTGGTCGTTTATCCCCACACGAGTGGAGAGAGGTGGGAAATTGTCATCTCTGGCTGAGTAGCCACTTCCCAGCAACAGCTCTACACTATGAATGGGGAGAGTAAATCTTTGGTAATTAGTTAAGCGCTTTGGTCAAAACTGCAAGAACAGAACAGACAAAGATTCCCAACTTCATGGAATTTTTGCTTATTGACTATTTCATACCAGATACCAAGGTTATAAGGGGGAGTAAGACATGGTTCCTATCTTCAAAACACTCACAGATGGGGAGAGAAATAAAAGATTCACACAAATAATTATAGCAGATCATAAATGCTATAAGAAATCCATTTAAAGACTCAGTGTTTGCACAGAGGAAGGAATGATTAACTGCCGGGGAGGTGTTAGGCTGAACCTTTAAAGATAATGTCTCAGAGCCTCTTTCATAACAAAGCTATGGGATGGTGTTGGGCAAAAAAAGGAAGGGGAAAGCACCGGTATTTATAGGTGGTAAAACAACTTCTTGTTTCATGTACAAATTTGGGATAATGTAAGTTTCCCATTTAGAGGAGCCTTCATTTCCTTGGGCATAGCTTTGAAATAATGTCCTCTACGGGAGGACAAGGGCAATGCATGGCCCAAGCAAGACGGTTGGTGCCAGAAAACAAAGAGGACAGGAAGCTGACAATACAGGAGTGGTGATATCTAAAGACGTAGAATTCAATTTAAAAAAAAAGTATCTTTCCTCTCAAAGTCCTTGTCAGATAAAATAGAAACGAAATAAATAATGATATAAATCATGACTCAGACTGATCTAATAACTATGTACCAAATCTTTTCATTTCAGAGAATATAGTTTTTGAATTGCTCACAGAAGAGTTACAAAAATTAAACATATCTAGGGCGCCTGGGAGGCTCGTGGGTTAAAGCCTCTGCTTTCGGCTCAGGTCATGATCCCAGGGTCCTGGGATCGAGCCCCACATCGGGCTCTCTGCTCAGCAGGGAGCCTGCTTCCCCCTCTCTCTCTGCCTGCTTGTGATCTCTCTCTCTGTCAAGTAAATAAATAAAATCTCAAAAAGAAAATTAAACATATCTTAGGCCAAAAAATACAACTTTATTAAGTACTTCATAATAGACTTACTAAAAAATAGTAAGGTTACATTCTTTGACCACCAAGCAATGTAACTGAAAATTACAAACAAAAGTGGAAAGTAGAACATATGGAAATGTAAAACACTTTCCCACGTAATCATTGTGTCCAAAAGAAAGCCAAAACTGCAACTATTTAAAATACAGTATTAGGGCGCCTGGGTGGCTCAGTGGGTTAAGCCTCTGCCTTCGGCTCAGGTCATGATCTCAGGGTCCTGGGATTAAGCCCGCATCCAGCTCTCTGCTTGGTGGGGAGCCTGCTTCCCCCTCTCTCTCTGCCTGCCTCTTTGCCTACTTGTGATCTCTCTATGTGTGTCAAATAAATAAATAGAATTTTTTAAAAAAATAAATGAAATACAATACAATATTTAAAAAGCTGAAGCTTTTTGAAGGAAGTTCACAGCTTTAAATGTTCTAATTCTAAATAAGAAGAACAGAAAAACAAAATTTCAGTATGTAACGTAATGGTATACATGAAATCTAAGAAAACCAACTGAAAATTATTAGAAATAAACAGAGTCTTCATTTAGATCTATCTGAACCCAAACCTCTGCACTTAGCTGCTATGCCTTGCTGCTTCCTGGTGTTTAGTTTATAAAAGGAGATGAAAGGCTCTGTCCTTTCCACTTGCTTCTACACAATTCGGTAAGATTGTTAGAAAGAAGGCTGCCTGATTTTTCAGGCCAACCCTGATTAGGATCCAGTAAAAGAATAAATTAAAAATTAAATAAAAGTGAAGAAGGGAACAATATTCGTTAACATTTGTCATTGTTCTCTTGTAAGTTAATCTCTTTTAATGATAATCAAATGTGAAATGTCAGTCCTTATTAAAAGCTAGACAAAAACTACACACTAACCAGTAGCATTATTAGGCTGGTCTCTTAAAAGTCAAAGGGGAAACCAAAGTGATATGGTTTGAATAAAGTCAAGAAAGGTAAATTTGTCAAAACCTAAAATATGGGCGCCTGGGTGGCTCAGTGGGTTAAGCCACTGCCTTCGGCTCAGGTCATGATCTCAGGGTCCTGGGATCGAGTCCCACATCGGGCTCTCTGCTCAGCGGAGAGCCTGCTTCCCTTCCTCTCTCTCTGCCTGCCTCTCTTGTGATTTCTCTCTGTCAAATAAATAAACAAAATCTTAAAAAAAAAAAAACAAACAAACAAACAAAAAAAAACCTAAAATATATTAGCTTATGTTTAAACATCACGAGTTCTTCAATTCACCATCTGGATCTAAATTTAACTTTATTAGCCCTTCTCAGCCAAATATGCAAAGAAATCCATGTGAATTTGTATAATGGTCCAACTAGCTGTAAGATTCTAGGAGAGAATGAATTATATCCACCCTGTTCACAGCTATAAATGCAGGGTCTAGGTTTGGCACAAAGTACGCTTGGTAAACATAGGTTGAATGAATGATCAGATGAACAGACAATATTTTTCTCATTTCTACTAATGACTGATGCCCAGAGACAGATTTCAATACTCGTCTAGAGATTTATATTATATTTCCTTGCTTTTTGTTGTTACAAGACCTTCAAAAATAAGAAATTAAAAATGACAAAATCGATCTGAAGCAGCTGAGCAGTATTGTCAACACAATCTTCACATCGGTAAGATCTGAAAATGTTTCCCTTATTAATTTCTTGAGAAAGATTTCCTATGTTAGGCAAACTGTCTCATTTGCTCACAAGCTTTCAAAACTCTAGTTCTACTGTATTCAAATTCCTCATTTCCCTTCAACGTAGTGACCACCATTAACAGTCCACTGTATTTTTCACTGCCCTTATGTTTTTGCCTCAAGCTTTAACTGATTATTTTCTTTGATTTCCTTATCCTGGTGTAGAGTCCTTTTTATACAGATCTTAAAAGCGACACTAGCTGCTTTTTGTTCCTCGGGTTTTTTGTTGTTTTTTTTTTTTCCCCCCTTCAAGATAATTATATTCTGTTGTGCCTTTTATTATCGTGTCTTTTAGGATCTCCTAACCTTGAACACTCTTGGGCTTTATTTAAGAGTGAGCTCCCTCCTCAACTCTCCACACTAAAACATGCTCATTAGGTTTCTTAATCCTCCATAATTTGCTTTCATGAAATCTTATACCTTTGAGTTGCTGTGTTCTATGAGCCCATTTCCTTAGTAGAGCTATTCCAAGCAGCCCAGAATCAACAAGCACTAAACATAAGCTTATTCACTTTCTCAGCCAACATGACTCTACAGAAGAAAGAAAAAAAAAAAACAAACTTTATTTTGAATGTTTATGGACCATGAAACTATACCATTTTAACTTGATATTTCATTTTCTCATCCAAACATCGCCTGAGAAGGTTAAGAGCACAGAATTAGACTCCAGGCAGTCCTTAACATTCAGTTATTAACTTCTAGGCTTCAGGTTCTTCTTGGTCAGAAAACTATTCTATGTTAATAGAACAGAAATAACAGCATCCTGATGTTACGTAGTGACTGATAAATCCCAACTATAGCTTTGCCTTATAACCAGTATTGAGGAGAAGAGGAAAACATCTTTTTTCAGTTATTCTGCAAGAGCTCTGCTTTTCCAAGTGGGTTGTTTTTAAAAGACATGTGCGCGTTCCTGAAACCTGATTGCCCCGTCAACTCTGCTCTTCTCAGCAGCTCACCCCCGCGTTCTCTTCCATTCTACTCATCACGAGCACCTTTGTGAATGGACATGTACAAAAGGGCAGAGAGAGCATATATTTTATTTTTGATTGTAACTTCTTTTGGTTAAATTTAAAAATGAAAAAACCCAAAAACAAAATACAACAACAACAACAAAAAAAAACTTGGTGGTGAATTGAAAGAGTTAATGATGTTTCCAGAGGTGCCCATAAGTTATTCAAGCAAAGTTTACACTTCAGCCCGTGCATGTTAACTGGTGATCCTCCCCATCCAGATGATAGAAAGCAAAGCCAGTAATTTCTTTATTTAATTGGTTTGCATCCACACACTGACCTCCAGGGCTCTGTTTACATAGCCTATCACGCAGTATGCTCCACAGTTCCCTGTCTCTTTCAAAAGCATGTTTCTCCTGAGATTTGATATATAGCTTTCATGTTTAATCACTACATTGAACTCAATGCTCTGCTTCCCCCAGCATCAACTAACTTCCCTTCTTGGGAGGTGGGGAGAAGAGCACAGCTTCTTGCTACTTCTGAACATAAAAGGAACTCTGTCTTACTCTATTAGTAAAGTCACCAACTACACACGATTGCAGGCAAGCAACATTAGTGCATTAACGAGGAAACAATATTAAAATGGGAACCCTAAAACTCCTTGAGAAAGAAGGTAGGTTGATTGCTCTCAATCACCAAAACCAAAAACTTGAGGTGATTGAGTTTACCAATCAACAGAAACAGAGTTTAATCGGTATATACCTCAGGACACAGAGGACACAGCTAGATGGCAGCTACAGTGTTAATCAAATTAACTTTGAGGACAGAACATTCTTGAGGTTCTTGGATCAGAATTAACTCAGTACCACTACCTTCTGGTTGAAGGTTTTGTTAATCTTCACCACAAATAGAACTTTTGATGTCTCTTTAACTAAATGTGGACATGGTAATTCCACGATCCTTTCCATAAGAATCTGTATGTGACTTGAATTTCTGAGACAAATGAAAACCTTGAAAAAATAGTTGATCTCTTTCATTAAGTCAAGGTAATCTATAATCTTCAGGCTTTTAAAGTGACATGAAATGTATGTATTTTACTTTAAAATAGTTCAAGCAAAAAAAGAAAAGTGAAATGAGTATGGCAAATTATTAACAACTGTAAAATCGAGATGATGGATATTTGGATATTCATTATACCACCGTCTTTTTATATATAGTTGAAATATTTCATTATAAGTTTTTTTGAAGCTTTAAAAAAAACACAAGCTGTTTGTGGATTTGCTTTTATAGAAAAGAGTTGATAGAATTTTGATAAAAAAATGAAATCACTCTCTAGGTTTATTGCTTAGGTATATATTCAACAGACATTTTTCACCATGTGCTGACAATGAAAACTTTCCTTCCTTCCTCGTGAAGCTCACTCCACAGTCAGAAACTCATTTACACAAACTGCAAATGTGCAGTAAGTTCTGCATAAGCTAGGTTCCTTATTTGGGAGGGGTGATATATATATATATAAAATGTTACTTTGAAATCCTTTCCTTTATGGCCAGTCATTAACCACACTATTTATTTTTTAAGTGTTTTTTTCCTTTGCAAGATTGACATCTTCCTTCATTTAAAAATCTTATTTTGTCAGGAACACTGTTATAGCTGTATACAACATTAAGCAGAGCTAGTTTACTTTCTGTGTTTGATGAACAATAGAAAATCTGAACCTATTAAAGTCATACATTTAATTGTTCCAATATGCCATCTTATTTCTAACCAAATTTGCATGATATAGCATGCCAAAGAACACAGTTCTAGCTTCCTTTGTCATGATTCCCTCATCTGATACTAAGCTAAAAGAGCTTATAAGAAAACATAATTACCTGTTTCTTAATTTGAAACCATCTGAATTCTTTCCACAACATATTTAAATTCGAAATTAAAAGAATAAATAAACTTTTAATCAGTATTCCCCATAAGATTTTTCAGAGTACAGAACTTCGTAGTTTTCAAAGACATGCAGATGTTGTCCATCACAAACTTTTTTTTTTTTTAATTAGGTCTTGGAGAAAATAAGAATCGTGAACAAAAAAATCTTTGGTCACCAGAGTGAAAGATGCGTGTCTGTACAGATGTTATAACTATCACTACAGGAATTTAGCAGCACACTTTGATTTGGATTTGCAAATTCAACATAAATTTTCTGACTTTGACAATCGCTGCCTAATATTTCAATTCTATACACTATTTCCAGGTTTTACCTTCAAAATGAACTTGTTGGACTTTTTCTTTTTAAGAGCTATGTACCAGATCCTTTACCCTAAAACCAGTTTCTGACCTGATGTTTAGGGAATTATATCAGATCATAATGAAGTAGGATCTTAATAAATATTTGGTAATACTGGTAATGATATAAAAAGATCCAACTTTTATGTAAAAATTTCATATGCCATTAATTTTCTCCATTTATTTTTTATTATACTTAGAGATTTTAATATTTAAGAAATGACAAAGACTTCTCACCCTATGTTGAGTCACCTCTTATGAATCAATAAAAGGTCAAATCATTGATACAATGTCACTATGCCTTTAGTCTCCATTTAGTCTCTATTGTAAAGCAGAAATGTTTATCTTATGCTCTCACTGTCAGATGTGATTCAGAAGCCCAAACACACAGAATGGACAGATTTCTGGAACCATGGTTCTCAAAAGAGGTGAAATTGTTAACTCAAATGTACAGACTTCATATTTAAAGAGTCTCACCAAGTTGGAGACATTCATAAAGGTATACGATAAAAGAAAGATGAAGCTTTTAAAGGAGAAAAGCATGTTAGCACCTTAATATCATGACCAAAAAGAATATATATAGTCCTCAGGTCCTTTGTGAACATAATGAACAAAACCTTTTTTTTAAGTTAAAACAGAATAGAACTCAAACCAGAGTAAGAATGTTACTTTCAAATTCAGTAAATTATATGTTTCTTTGCAAATTATTTTCTCCTGGAACTGAAAATCAATGTTTATTTATCTATTAACAATTCACTAAATGGCATAATTTCTTTGTATGAATATGAGACAATTTTTGTGTTTTAATTATAAACACCGTTTGACACCCTGGAGCACATAAATCTCAGCAAATGACATAAAGACACAGTCCAACCCAAGGATTATATGGCTACATTCAGGCTTAATGAAAAGAACATCTAATGAGGTTGATATGCCATTGTTTCTGAAAACGTAAATTTTTTCCTGATAGATGGAAAATAATGGTTTCAGGTGATCTTAGTTTTCCATTCCCCCCCACAACAAAACAAATTTTTTAAAAACTAACAAATCGTAGACAAATTTCTATTTCTATTGGCTTAAACTCTTTTTAGTTTTCTGGATTAGTGCTCGCTTCAGCAGCACATAAACTATAGTTCGCTAGATTAAATGTATTTATTACCCACATTTGATGACAAGTCACTTGCACATAATCTTCAAATCATTCAGGATGCCTTATCTACTTAGAGAATAATATTCTACTTTGAGCAATAAGTATGTACAACTCTTACTTCTGCTTTTAAAATGAAACTCGGCAGATATAAGGCATTGAAGCCTTATTGCAGAACTATCAAGAATCCCAAAGTGAACATCTCCGGTTAGGATTCCAAGCAGCCGATAGCCCTGGGTGGGGTTCATGTTTTGAGAAGAGGCTGCCTGGTCTGTTTAAAATCAAAAAGGTTCTTGGTCTGATGAGTTATTCCTCAGAGAATAATATAAATAAAATACACTCAGAATAACATTACTAATGTAAACATACCTGAACCGGAGTCGAACTTGCTTTCTGACCTGTAAAGAGAAAGAAATTTTTTACAATAAAAAAAATTGCTTATTAAAGAGCAACTGTTACTTTGTGGGAGGGGAACCAATAGTTAGAGATTTCAGTACATTGCCAACAAGAAAAATCACTTTTAAAATGTAAATACCTCATCTATTTTAACTATTTTAGATGTACACATTATCCTAAGTCCCCTAAACATGCACATTACCTGTAGAGAGAGCAGAGTATGAAAAAGATAGTTAACTTTTTAACTTGTTTTGAGAGGAGGACAAATTAAGGATCAAAAAAAAAAAAAGGCAGATTAACTTGTTTCCGTAATATAATAAAGCAATAAAAAACTCAAATTTAAATTTATCCTCTTTCTTATTATTAAAGATTTTCAATTATTCAACACCAAGTAATTTTTCACTAAGTTCTTCACCCAGTAAATGAACGTAGTCACTCCATACATTTAATAAGAAGGAGGGGGAAAAGAAAATCTGAGCTCTTGTGGGAACATTATGTTTCAGATATAGGTTAATACTGGTTGTAAATTCAGAAGCCTTTGAAGCTCTCAGTCCGGCTGTGGGAAAACTTCTGTTGGGTAATTACTCCCAAGATGCTGCTGATGTGCTGTCAAGCAGAATTAACCCTATGACTAGGCCTATCTACACAGGCTACTATAAGACAGCATTGTCTATACCTAGCTCTCAAACCAATTAGTGGGCATGCTCCAGTCGGATTTATATCACACATTAACAATCAATAGTATATATGTTCACAGCTGCCACAGCAAGATACAAGAACCCACCAGCAGGAGTCCTGTTAAGGGATGTTACATTGACAGAGAAGATTTTTTTTTTTCCTGGGGAAATGTAGTTAACTAAGTGGGAAAGGAGAGTTCTTTGAAATTATGCCAGGGTACCAAAGCACTTTTGGAAGCAGTGGCTTTCTTTACCTAAATGAGTTTCAAGAGAAGTCATCAAAGGGGAGAAGGAGAAAGGAGAAGCGAGAAGCAGCTTCCTTTGTCATAAAAAGCCATTTTTCTCAAGTATTCTCAAGTAAAGTTTCACCTGATACTTAAACTAAGTCAATAACTATAAAAAAAAAGTATTATGATCGCCATGGTTATCAATAACCAGCGCTGTAAGCCAGGTGCACATTTCCCCCAAACCCTGGCTAGTCACAGTCCTCCTCTCAATCCTTCTCTGACCCATCCCTGACCACCATTTCAGCTGTAGACCATTTTTGGTTTTTGTTCTCTCTCCTGCTGTGGAAAGCCCTGCCCTGGGTCCTCTTCCTTGTTTCCAGCATCCCTGAGCCCAGTCTAAAGGACACTTGCCCCACGTCCGGCTGGTTTCCTTGCCTGCCTTCCCCCCTGGTCACAGCACGTGCACAGTGCCTGGTGCTTGAACACAGCAACTGTCTGCTGAGGGGCACGTCTGCCTCCACACACAGCCTTCTCACCTGCATTGCAGGGGTTCTTCCTTCTAAGCTTCCCTCCACTTCTGTGCTAATCATCCGGCCTGACACCAGGCTGTTTGAGTGACTCCTCCATTCTGCTGTCTCTTAGATCCCAGGTTTCTTCTATAGGTTTCTCCTCCCTTCTTCAGAGAAGTGCTTGGGAATGAAATAAAGGTCCTCTTTCAAGTCGGTGCCCTACTTTCCTGCGCTTGCAATCAAGTGTATGAAAGGGAGAAACTACATCCTCTGCCTTATGTCTTCCTTTCCTGACCTCCCACTTTGAGCCACTACCATGTGTCCTTGCTAAAGTTTATCAGTGTCTTCCTATTGCTAAACCCAAAAGGCCTGTTACAGTCCCGACTTTACTAAACCTCTCTCCAACTAACAAGTGACGCTACCTGAAGGTTGTCCTGGGACCTCAAACGGTGTAGGTACTAAGCTCACTTCAATTTCTTTTCCCTCAAATATAATTCCCTGCAATATAGCACTGAAACTGGATATCATGATATTGATCCGGTTTTTTCTTCTGCACCCCCAAAACCATACTGGTCACCAAGACCTGTTGATTCTACTACCTTCCCCTCCTCTCTGTTCTCACCCTTACCATCTTTGGGCCTATCATTGGCTCAGAATCTCATAACTAGGATCGTGCCCTCTCTTCCAGTCTATTATCCCATCAGCTGCCAGAAGTTTCCAAAACACTAATCTGATCCCATTACTACCACCTCCAAAACGAGTGCAGAGCTTTCCAAACGTGGGTCACAAATTGATCCATTGGTGTATTATAAAATTCATTTAGTGGATTACAAGTAGTATTTTTTTTAAAAAACTGAATTAGAGTAGAAAAGAAGAAAAACGCACTTCACATAGTAAGAGTATTAAGAGTATGTGCAATTCTGTGCACTCTTGAGGGACACGTATGTGCATTTGTGAGTGTGCATGATCGCACATGGGTGGGCTATGCAGGACCATCCTGACAAGTGAAAGTGAGCAAAAAGCCTCTGCTCGGGCCTTCCTCTGACTGTGTGCTCCCCTCCACCAGGCAAGGAGTCCCTTCTTGAACCTCTCTTCCCTGAAGCTCCAAGTACCAAGGACCCCAGCACTGTCCAACCAAATGGCCCTTAGCTGGCTTCCTCAGCCTGGGTAGGCCCTTCCAGGCAGGTTGTGTTTCCAGTGTGTGTGCCTCCAGCTTGAGGGGTGGCCAGAAGCTGGAAGGAGGGAGACTGGACCTGAGGGCAGAGGGAAGGGTGAACAAAGAGGACAGGGGAGAATGCTTTCTCTCCTTTCCACATTTCTGGTCAGAGAATTCTTAATTCAAACTCTTCTGTGAGAGTGGGAAGCTGCAGCACCAAGGGGCCAGAGACTGTCCCTCAGACCAGACTGGCACAGTCTACATGGCCTTGGAACTCAGGTGCCCGGCTGCTAGGGATAGGGAAGCGGCAGTGACAGGACAGATGGGTGAGCTGCTCTGTCCCACAAAGGAGAAAACAAAGGAGGTGTTCTCTGACAGATCCATAGCCATTGGAAGAGAAGGCTGAGGGAGACTTCTCTCCTCCACTTGGCCTGGTGGCTGTCACGGCTGCGTTTCCCCAGGATGAACGACAGTCTTTTGGTGGAAGTCTAAATTAACTTTAAATTTGTACTGTTCTCAGTTATTTGGTATTTCACTGTTTTTGTTACAAGGTACATCTGTCAAAAAAGGTTGGTATATCCTTTTGTAATAGCTTATTGCCTTGATTTATAACCTCTTAAATAATTAGCTATCTTGGATCCCCATTTGTCCTCTGACCCAGGCCATGCAAGTGGTAGGACCAGGCCTGGTAATAAATCATCATGTAAAAAGGTACATCTTCCTATGGGTCAAGACAAAAAAGTTTCAAAGCCACTGATTGAGGGATATCAAGTTCACACTCCTCTGCAGTGTGTCTGAGGGGCCCTGATCCCAGGTCTCCCACCCCAACTGTAACCCACATTGTATCCTTCACTCTCACCAAATGCAACTGCTGCTGTATTATTAGCCTGCATCCAGTGCCCTCGGCCTCCCGTGCCCTCCCCCCAGCTCCTTAGTGACAAGCTCTTAGGCAACTGTGAAGACCCACCTCAATCCCGTCAGCACCCTGGCTGGCCCCTTGCCTCCCAGAGCTCCTTGCTTGCCCCTCAGTTACTGCATGGTGTGGGTCTGGCACAGATACCCCCACACTCTGTGTCAGAGGGATGCAGGCTGGGTCTGATCCTTCTTCATATTCCCAGCACTCACTGTGGCATGTGGCATTGAAGAGTTACTAAAAATGTGTAGTAGGAATTAACACACGATCTATATGGTAACAGAAGGTTATAAATAGGTCCAGTGGCCAACACTCAATAAAATGCCTCCTTTGAGATGTGAAAAATCGTATCAAAAAACTCTTATTCCTCGGACCATCTTATCTTCTCTAGAGGTAGCCGGTCAATATGTAAAATGTATGTATAGAGTGCAGAGAAAACATCTTCACAAATGAGTTAATGACATCTGGTATCAGTTGAAAAACAAGAAAGTTTTTAGAATTCTCAGACACACTACTGAACCTTCAAAAAACACACAACTACTCTATTATTAATTAAGACTTAATAGTAGAGTTAATATTATCTTTGGGGATTAAGGAAAGTTGGTCCTGTGGTAGAAGTTAATTCAGATTTCTCAGATTTTACACACACAAGACAAAAAGTAGGTCTCTACTGTGCTATGGACTATGATCATCTCTACTTCTAAATCCTCTTTTAATAAGTAAGTAAAGAATAGACAGGATCAAACAAATGGCAGGGTAAAAAACAATTCACACATAATACAGATTATACTAGAAAGGCAAAAAGGGATGGTCCTTCATTCATTCCACACCACGTGTGATGTGCTTATTTTCAGTAGTATATTAAGTAGTATATTATTATATAGTATATATATATAGTAGTATATAGTAGTATATTAAGCTAGATAGCAGGAATATAAAAATGCATGAACTAAAGTTATGTGGAGTATAAGATACATAAATAGAATTATGTCCACACAGACACCCATTTAACCCCTTGATTCCATACTCACATCTAAGCTTAAAGCTACACAACTAGCTGCTTTGGCAATTGCCAAAAGTTGGAGAATAGAGCACACACTGCTACGGTCTTCCATGTCCTTTCTCCACTTTTTTATTTTAGAAATAGATGCTCTGAGTTTTTGATGGGCACATAAGCTGCCTAAGTAAGACAGCCTTTCCACAATATCTCCTCTCTTGTAGCTAGTTGTAACCATGTGACTAAGTTCTTGACGAAAGGATGCAGGCAGAAGTGATGTGTATGGCATCTGAGTCGTGCCCTTCCACGGAGCTGCATCCCTTTCTTCTTCCCACCGGCTGGAATGTAGATGTGATTCCAGGAGCTGAAGCAGCCTTACCCATGAGAGAGAAGCTGGTATCAGAGTATCAGCCTTTTACCAGCCCTCGTACTGAAGGTACCTACACACTGGTAGCACCATACTAATCCTGTTACCATGTTTAAGCCACTATTATTTTGGGGCACTTGTAGCAATATTACCACACAAAAAAAAGGCTTAAACCTAAACTCCCAGATTTTTCAACCTGAATAGTGTTTATGAATTTGGAGTTGCTAGGAAAATTTAAGTATCATTACTACTTTTTTCAATAATTTAAATATACAATGAATGCATTCTTTAGATAACAAAACTGTAGATTTTTAAAAGAGGGTGGCTTTAGTCTTTCAGTAGAGTTCTACAGTCCTAAAAAAATTTATAAAACTACTGTCTTCTATTTATAGGAAATAACCCAGAGTCCAGGAAAGTTCTGTGTATTGAAGTCAAAAGTTTTTATTTATTTTATCATTTTTAAAAATTGTATTGTCTCTTACGAGGAACCCACAAAGTGTCAGAGAAACGGCTTTTGCTTAATGTTCAAATGAATTAAAATTTTTTTAATGAGAACCGTGTTAAGTATGAGCTACATGAAGCTGAGGAACTCATTGTGCCAAAAGGTTTTAGGTAACATGTGGAAAGGTGAGGGTGCTGTTCTTAGTGTTTTAAACTGATGTCAATCTAAGATTCTAGCTGCAGAAGTTATTAGAAGGAAGAAGAAAGAGTAATAGATGGATTTCTGTCTATAAGGTCATTATATAAGAAAACTCCTCTATACCCAGGATTTTCTAGAACAGTCCAGGTCAAATAACCTGTTCTATTGTCCCCTTAAAGCATAGAAAATTTTCAGAAATTCCAATATTTCAGGAATCTACTTATAAGCTTTAGAATTTCTTTTAATAATAGCGATGAGAATCTGTGCCCCTTCTTCCTGCTACATAAACAGAATATGCTTCCTCTGCTTGGAACGCCCCCTCCCCTGACCTCATTCTAGTATCCCTTAACTCCTTTGCCTACTTAACTTCTAAAACTCTCCCCACAGATTAGTTTTCATCATCACTGCTTTGAAAAGAAGTGGCCAGACGATGTTAAATCTCTTGAGTTTATACCCAAATTGCACCAGTTGTTCCTTCTCTGCGCTCATCAGATTTGAAATCCTACACGGGTTATGTTATTTGACCATACTAAAAGTGTTCGACAACTGCGGCAGACACTGGTTGTTGCCTATCTAACAGCCAGTCTTCTTCTTCCCTGAGACAGAATCCCAGTTTTGGAAGGATGCTCAAGATGTGTTCCCCCTTAGCCCCCCAACAGGAACGAATCATTATTAGGCTCTACCAGCTGTGGCAGTCCCCGCCTCCTTGGTCAGTGGCTGGTTCCCAGATAGGCAGGTAACCCCATTCTGACCAGCGAGAGGTACCGGGAGGTCTGCTGGGATACTTCTTGGAAAGGTTTTTCTCCATGAAAAGGACAGAGGTGATTTAGGGAGAAGGCCCTTTTCCTACTTTCTCCCTCTCCCTGTTTCCTGCTTTGAGGTTATTATTTAAGGCTGTGACACTTAGAACCCTGACGGCAATCTTGTAACATTGAAGGGAAGGCCAGGAGAATCACAGAAATGCCAATACAGAACTCTGATAGTGTTCCAGTTCCAGAAGGGTCTTTCTTTAGAGTTTGTGTTGAGGTAGTCAAGTCTGTTCCTGTTAAACCACTTTTCCTGGGGTATTTCTGTTACTTTCAGCCCAAAATATTCTGATATTGTAACCAAAGTAGAACTAGGTTATGAGATACCTACTTATTGCATTTAAAACTTAGGCCTCTATGTTTTATTTTGATGATAAAGATGCTATAAAGACAAAAGACAGGAAAATGCACAGGAAAAAATAAATTTAAACGTTGAAAGACACATTAGTTACCACAACAAAAACTGAGAAAAAAACGTACAAATAAACGGCATGCTCAATTTTTTTTAACTGACAAAAATGAATCAAACAACCCATAAATTTAGAAATTAAAACAGTCAGCCAAAGAGCAGCAAACTTGAGGCGCCCTACTTGAAGAGGCCCCACAGGAGCCTGTTAATGAGAAACTGAGGTTCAGGGACTGCGAGGCACCCCAGGCACCTCTTCCTTTATTGACAGACTCTTCCCTGGGCACTGTATGGCACCCAGGTACCATGCCGTATAAGCTCCCGCTCCCCCACGGGCACACTTTGCTTCCTCTGGTATTGTGTGGTTTTTCGTGTTTTCCTCGTAACTAGGCCATGGCCCTGTCACTGGGATCACTGCCACCCTGACATGTTGGTCCGAGACTTTATGCAGCAGAGTGGTAGAGTCTATGCAGCATTTAATATTAAGGTGGTAGGGGCGTCTGGGTGGCTCAGTGAGTTAAGCCTCTGCCTTTGGCTCAGGTCATGATCTCAGGGTCCTGGGATCGAGCCCTACATCGGGCTCTCTGCTCGGCGGGGAGCTTGCTTGCCTACCTCTCTCTGCCTGCCTCTCTGCCTACTTATGATCTCTCTCTCTTTCTGCCAAATAAATAAATAAAATCTTTAAAGAAAAATATTGACGCGGTAATCATGGAAAAGCCAGCCGACTGAGACAGACAGACCAGAGCCCAGCTCAGGTCTACCCCATGCTACCCTAGGTGACTTTGGAGAAGGGAATTACTGCTCTAAGACTTGGTGGCGCTCTTTATAGAATGGAAGGAATTTATTTGCCTTTTACAGTTTATGTGTGTCCTACTATGAACTTCCCAGGTCAGGCTTTGGCATGTATTACAAGCTGAGTAAAAGATAGGTTTCTATCTAAGCAAAGATACTAACTAAAATTGACCTATGGCTACAAGTACATCTAGCAGTATTTTGGCCACATATACATACATACATATAAACAGAATGTATTACTGTGCTTGTGATCTTAGTTGGGATACAATTTTAATAGGAGTGCCAAAATGATGTAGCAAAACACAAAAGAGAATAGCAGTAAAAATAACTGAAGAAACTGGAAATATTTGAGAGAGAAGGCTAACGCAAAATAATATAAATGATCTGTTTATACAACTTAGAGAAGAAATCTTATTTGTCCTTAAAACGCAAATGAAACTTTCTCTAAAATAGTTGTATAATTTGGGGCGCCTGGCTGGCTCAATCAGTGAAGTGCCTGCCTTTGGCTCAGGTCCTGATCCCAGGGTCCTGGGATGGAGCTCTCCCATCTTGCTCCCCCCACCCAGGTCAGGCTCCCTGCTCATCAGGGAGCCTGCTTCTCCCTCTCCCTCTGTCCTGATCGCCCCCCCCAAATAAATAAGTAAAATCTTTAAAATATATATATAAACTAAAAAAAATAAAATAGTTGCACAATGCAGTCAACAGCATATAGCATTAAGAATCAAGAGACCCAGAATTAAGTTCAGAAACCAGGACAAGTCATTTAACTTGTGAACCCCATTTTCCTTATTAGGAAAATGAAGAATTTGAAATAAATCAGTGCTTCTCCATACAAACTATTCCATGGAGAGGTAAGCTGTCTAAATTTTTCTGTAGTTCCCCAGAATAAAGAAAAGAACAGGAAAGGAAAGAATAGAGGAAAAGTGAGTGTGAGGGGATAAAAATTTGCATCTGTACAACTCAAACCTACAGACGAGTTAGACTGAAAAAACAGCCAATTCTTAAGGCCATTTTTGGCTCCCAAGTTCCACAACTGTTCCCTAGGCCATATTGATAACTACTGTCTTTAAGTTCCAGTATCATGTCCTATCTGTATAATCTACAGCACTTAATCATGTGTTTCCTTTAAAATAATTGCTTCTTGTGTATATTTATATCTCAAGGGAGAATAAAACCTCTAAACTAAAGAACTTTAGCCATTGAAAATAAACTCAAAGCACTAAAGAAACAGTGTTAAAGGGGATAGAGGACACCTTCTTCCTGTTATGAGCTGAAATGGGTCCTCCCCAAATTCTTATGTTGAAGTTCTAACCCCTAGTACTGTGACTATATTTGAAAATAGGGTTTTTAAAGAGGTAATTATGTTAAAATGAAGTCATTCAAGTGGACCCTAATCCAACGTGACTGGTGTCCTTATGAGAAAAGGAAATCAGGATATAGACAGACCAGAAAGGAAGACCATCTGAGGGCACAGGCAGAAGACAGTCACCCACAAGCTAAGAAGAGAGAGCTCAGAAGGAAGCAAGCCTACTGACTTCTTGGTCTGGGACTTCTAGGCTCCAGAGCTGAGACACAGTAAAGCTCTGGTGTTCAAGCCTCCTGGTCTGTGGCCTTTTGTTATGGAAGCCCTCGTGTTTAAACCACCGCACTTTGTTTCTCCTTCAGCCAGATTTTTAGCAAACTCAAACCTCCAATAAAAGCCAAAAATCCAGAAATTAGCTGGAAATAAAAATGTCTACAGCTCTTATACACTTGCACCCATTTTAGGTACAATATAATTTTGATTTCTCTATTCTCTCTCACTATTTTTAACCAGATTTGGCCAAAGTGCTTTACCTGCATTTTGACCACAGGACAGCTGCTCCTGCAAATTACCAGAGACCACCAGTAGGCACACATGAGACTTGGATCAATGGGCTCTTTGTCTCGTCATACCACTGTGGGAGAATGTTTCCAATGGTTTTGCCTGGTCCTTTAACACCGGTGTGTGTACATACTTGGCATGTGCTCTCTGGGGGATGAGGCAGACTTGGGAGGTGGTAAAATTTATTGCCCTACATCAGTTTTACATATAATATTTGTTTTCTTATTTTCCCTGGAAATTTTCTTTCCTACTCTAGGTTGTAATCAGAAGGAGAACAATAGAAGTTGTGGCTAGCAGGTTAATGCTAGACACAATAAATAGAAGATCCTGAAATTTTAGAGAAACAACAAAAGAAATTCAAACAAGGGAAATCCAGAGTTGGTGAACTGTAGAGGCAAAGACTCTGCACACTTCAAAAGCCTCTGAGGATGTCAATGGGAGATGGAAAGGTAAGAGAATATCATCCTCCACACTTTAAAGAACCGTAACTACCTCATTAGGGCATCATTGCCCAATTGTTTTACAACACAATTTAATAACTGTGTTAAATATAATATTTAATATCAATAATGATAGTTACAAGTCATGAAATCCATCATTTAATTATGCTATATAGTAAGACAGAGAAGTATATTATTTAGACAGGATTTTATTTTTAAAATCAGTAGTTAATAATTTAAGGGTTAAGATACATGTTTTAGTTGTCTAGAGTATATGTTTATCCAAAGCCCTTCATTTCCTAAATATCACTATACACAAACAGAAGAAGCAACACAAAATTAAGAAGAGAAAAGCATGAATTAAGAATAAAGAGACCACAGAGAAAAAATCTAATTGTCAGTGTTAAGTGTGTCTACTCCTGTTTCTAGAAAGCACTAAAACAGTCATTTAGATCTTTAGAAATCAGTTGTGTTTTTGATTTGCAAAGTAAAGATGATAACATCTGCTACTCTATACAGTTCTTTCCCCCCCACCCAAGATTTATTTATTTGGGAGTGGAGGGGAGGGACAGAAGGAGAGAGAATCTCAAGCAGACTCCCCTCTGAGCCAGAGCCCCCCACACACTTGATCTCACAACCCTGAGATCATAACCTGAGCTGAAACCAAGCATCAGACTCTTAATTGACTGAGCTACCCAGGCACCCCCAGATCTCAACTTTAAAAACCATTATAAGGAGTTGTGATTTTTAAAGATAAATCATCAGTTTTTTAAAATTATAATCTGATTTAAATCATTTAAAATTTCACTCTCCTATGTGAAAAATGAACTACAAAGAACGACAACAAAAACAGACAGTCCACCTGGTACCCACATCTTGGTTTTCTTTGTTTGTTAAGATTTTCTTTCTTTCTTTCTTTGAGGCAGGGTTGGGGGGGTGGGGAGGGTGGGAGGGATAGTTAGGAGAAGAGGTTGAGGGACAAGCAGACTCCGTGCTGAGCAGGGAGCCAGATGCAGAGCTCAGTCCCAGGACCCTGAGATCATGACTTGAGCCAAATTCAAAAGTCGGATGCTTAACCAACTGAGCCACCTAGGCACCCCCGGATCTTGGTTTTTAATACCATTCTCTAATAAAAGGATCCAGGGCTTCTTGAGAAATGACTGATTCTAGAACTGGGGCAGGAAATACACAAGATAAACCTAAATTATCAAGTGGTGCTAGAAAGCAAAGAAGGGCTCAAAGACAAAAACCCCACAATGAAGGGGGTATCTCAAAGGGATACAGGAGCCAACTGAAAAAGTTCCCAAAAGCCAAAGTTGGAACATACAAACAACAAAATAAATAGAGTAGTACTGGATTATAACCCAAGGTATAAACTAAATAACCATGAGTCCATATTGATATAAGTAAATGGTTCATTAAATAAATGAGAGAAAAGACATGCATTTCCCTTTGCAGAATTCCAAATAATTTATATAGCTACTCTGCCCCCAAGATAAAGAACATACCTCACCAGTCCTTAAGTGTGGGCAATTCATCGTGACTTCCTTCCAAAGAGCACAGTATGGAAAGGGGAAAACAGAGTAACTTTGCAGTGGAGACACCAAGTAAATACTACCTCAGCCGTGTGACCAAGGTCAATATTAAGAGTGATGTCATGTTGGTAGTATGTATCCTTGATGTGATGTGATTAAAATGGCACTTTATCTCTGTGATCTTCTACCCCAAAACCCATAACTTCTGTCTAACCGTAAGAAAAACATCTGACAAATCTCAATAGAGGGGCATCATAAAAAATACCTGACCAATATTCCTCAAAACTTTCAGGTCTTCAAAAATAAGGAAAGTCTTGAGAAACTGTCAGAGTCAAGAGAAACTAAGGAGACATGATGACTAAGTGTACTGATAAGATCCTGGATCATACAAAGGACATTAGGTAAAAACTCAGGAACTCTGGGGACACCTGGGCAGCTCAGTCAGTTAAGCATCTGACTCTAGATTTCAGCTCAGGTCATGATCCCAGGGTAGTGAAATTAGCCCCATGTGGGGGCTCCGTGCCCAGTGGGCAGTCTGCTTGAGATGATCTCTGCTCCCCTCCCACCCTCACTCAATTGCGTCTGCTTTCTCCCTCTCACACATAAATAAATAATTATCTTTAAAAAAAAAAAAAAACCCTTAAGGAAATCTGAATAAAGTATGGACTTTACTTAATAAAAATATATCAATATTAGTTCATAAACTGTAACAAATATAGAAATGTAAGATAATAATAGGAGAAACAGGGTAAGAGTATATGAGATCTCTCTGCACAATCTCTTCAACTTTTCTGCAAATCTAAAACTGTTCAAAAAATAAAATCTATTAAGAGAAAAAAAAAAGGCCAAAGCAGAAAGATCATCACAGTAGTTCAGGTGAAAGATGATAAAGATAATGGTGAAGCAGGAAATATAATGAGAACTCGGATTCAGAATATATTTTGAAAGTGCCCAGTGCACAGTGTATTGGTAGGTTAGATATGGAGTGTGAGGGAAAGAGAATAATCAAGGACAACTCTTGGAATTTTTGCTCAAGTAACGAGGTAGATAATGAATAGTACCTTTATTTAGTATTTGAGGGAAACAAGAGAAGACTAGGTTGCTTCTGAATCAGTTGCTACCTCTATTTGTTGAAAAAATAAAGAATAAATTCCTGATTTATTCTTGTGACTTGGTAAGATCAATAAAGCTTCAAGCTGTATGGTTCCTCACAGGATCTCAGATTACTGTAATTTTTTTAATCATAAAGATACTGAAAGCCTACTTTCTAATAGAAAAGTATATAACTGCTTGGAAGAGATGGTATAAAATGTTTCTTGACCTAACTCTACAATAAAAATAAGTACTAAATCATTGGTTGCCTGGACCCAAATCAATGATTCTGGAAGACGTATGATTATCTGAACTACACCAAGCTTTCAAAAAGCACAGATTAAAGAGTTTGGAAATCTCTACTTCTAAGTTCTCCATATGATCCAGATGATCCTACAAACCACTGACCTGTTTGGCATTCCTTTAAAGCAAAGAAAATTTCTCCTATTTAAACTAACAAAGCATCTCACATTCCTAATTATTTCAATTTGTTTATAACAGTAGTTTCCAAAGTAACTCTTTGCCCCAACAAGGAAGTTAAAATTATTTCCCATTGCTTCATATAAATATCCACATTCACAAGTTGTCACACATCACCATTAAAAAGTTATCTTTGTGGGAAGCACTGAACTAAGCACCAACCAAGTGAAAAATCTGTCAGAAAAGACCCAGTCCCCGGACAAAAAAATCATACACCTGCCCCTTTCTTGGTGAACTTACTAAAAATATCTGATTTTACAGCTATTGTCTCTGATCACATGAATCAAAGAATAAAACCTTAGATTCCATTAATTACTCAGACTGTGCCAGCAAATCACCTCAGAAGATTCATCACAAAACTGAGTGTCTTATGGAAGTCAGTAAGTTTACACTCCACTGTACCCCCAAATAAAAATAACATGAAAGACCAACGTTCAATACCAAAAAGCCTTCCCTCCAAGCTGGAGACCATGAAAAGAAGTTGACTAGAAGATGTGAGCTTTCATTAAGTCATAGTCCAAAGCATTAATGGAGTGCTCACTATGTGCAAAGCACTTGATTTGAAGGAAGGAGTCTTGTTCAAAGTAGCCGTAATTCAGCCCATAAAGCCCTTTATAGTTTAAGATCAACAGTGTGAACCTCCATCAGAAACAAACGGGTAGCTGGTTCACACTGGAGAGGCAGGTGTAATCTGGTCAGTGCTGCTCAGTTTCTGAAGTTGAGTGGGCCTGTGCAGTTTGTGTAAATTCCACTTCTGGGTGGTCTTCCAGAGCAATCTCCGCGAGGACCACAGAGCTACTGCAGTTAATTTATGCTTATGCAGACTGTGAGTCAGGCAGCCGCCATTAACACTATAGACGTAAGTGAGTACACAGGAGTGAATGTGCAACTCTTCAGCAGCATAAAGCCAACCTTCCTCAGAGCAGAAAAACTGCAACTAGAATGACCACTGAAAAATGAATCAAGGCACAAACGAACAAGTGCAGCTTGTTCCAAGCACGGTGCAAGATAACAGGGTCATAAATAAATAGCAGAAGGATTCATGGCTTATATCCAGCCATTCATGATTATTAAATGATATCACGAATACAATTATCTGCATTGAGCTGAACGAACGCTCCTTTCTTTTGCCTACTTGCTGGTAGTGTGATGCAGTAAGACGTCCAGACGTAGGAGCACCAATGACGGTGACAAGAGGGGCCTGGAGCTGAAATCCTACTCTACCGCAAGCATACTTTAACACTTAGACACAGGCAAGAAAATCTAGGTAATCCAAAAAAAAATGAAGATTAAAACTTCATCTCCCATGGGTGCCTGGGTGGCTCAGTGGGTTAAGCCTCTGCCTTCGGCTCAGGTCATGATCTCAGGGTGCTGGGATCGAGCCCCACATTAGGCTCTCTGCTCAGCAGGGAGCCTGCTTCCTCCTCTCTCTCTGCCTGCCTCTCTGCCTACTTGTGAACTCTCCCTGTCAAATAAGTAAATAAAATCTTAAAAAAACAAAAACAAAAACAAAAAAACTTCATCTCCCAGATGGACAGATATTAATCTAAAAAAAATTCTCTTACCTATCCCAAAAGGAGAAAAATTAATCTTTTTTTTTTTTTTTCCTTTTTTTGAGAGAGTGAGTGAGTGTACCTGGGGCCAGGCAGGGGGAAGGTTGGCACAGAGAGAGAGGGAGAGATAGAATTTTAAACAGGCTTTAGGCCCAGCTTGGAACCCCACGTGGGGGCTCTGTCTCACACCCTGAGATCATGACCTGAGCCGAAATCGAGAGTCAGATGCTTAACTGACTGAGCCAGGGTGCCTGGTGGCTCATTGGGTTAAGCATCTGCCTTTAGCTCAGGCCATCATCCTGGGGTCCTGGGATCAAGTCCTGTATCAGGCTCCTTGCTTAATAGGAGTCTGCTTCTCCCTCTCCCACTGCGTCTCTACATGCCCTTCCCCCACTTGAGAGCACTCTCTCTCTCGCAAAGAAGTAATCTTTTTTTTTTAATATTTTATTTATTTATTTGACAGAGATCACAAGTAGGCAGAGAGGCAGGCAGAGAGAGGAGGAAGCGGGTTCTCCGTGAAGCAGAGAGCCCGATGTGGGGCTCGATCCCAGGACCCTGGGATCATGATCTGAGCCAAAGGCAAGGCTTTAACCCACTGAGCCACCCAGGAGCCCCCTCAAAGAAGTAATCTTAAAAAAATAAAAATAAAAAACCGGACTGAGCCACCCAGGTACCCCTAATCTTCTGTTGTCAAGTTTACTATACCTAGTCTTTAAATCTCTTTCCCTTATCTCTAATACCTTAAATATATCCCTCTTTATACCTTTCTTCAATGGATCAAAAACATAAAATAAAATTTTCCCTTGAGTTTGCTTTCCCTCCAGTAATAAGGGGTTAGCCTCATCATTCCTACCTTAACTAAATGATGTAACTATGATGACTGTGTTTTCTGGAATTATTCCAATCTCAAATATTTTACATTATCTGCAGTTCAGCTTGCAGTATGAAAACATGAGAGGATATCCTAAAATCTGCACACTCTTACTTTCACTACTACTTCTATCAAAATTGTTTTCTCACCATTGCCAACCCCTGTAGCTGGTTCTTATTCTTCCGAGTCTCTGCAGCACTTCCTAGCCTTGCTCATCCCTTCCGTGACTTCTAGACTTTGCTCTACTTGGCAGAGTGGCATTTCTTAATGTGTGTCATCAGTAACATCAGTTGCATAGAATATTCCTAAAGTAAGATTCTGAGCTCAGACATTTCTGAAGATGCTACACAGAACATTCTACTTCCAGAGCTCTGCAATGAACAGTAGGGAATTGCATACTCCTTGATTTTTACAATGAAGCAACCATTCAATTTAACTCCATGTTTCCCAGAAAGCAAGTGATCCTGTGTATTGATAGTGCACAGAACCCTCTTTTTTTCATGGAACACATATTAGCATGTCATGGAACTGGTCTTTCACAGGAGTATCCTTCTTCCTTTTTTTTTTTTTTTTTTTTTTTTTGCAGGAGTAGTATTCTGATCAAACAAATATTCATTGGAACACACTATGAGGAATATCAATGCACCTGAAATTTTAGGTTAAAACCTGAAATCTATCAGACTCCCAAAGTTGAATGTAATCATTTTTTCCCCAAGCCCCATTTAAAACAGCAAATTTATCTTTAGTAATGGTTTTTTTCACCAATCTCACACTCAGACGGTTGAGAAATTTTACCTCTGTTTAGTGTTTGTTATCTGTAATGTTTTTTCCCTCCCTTACATGGCTATTGACATCACCCCAAGGCAAATCTTTCTTAAGGCCCACCTAAATTCATATCACCCCAAGGCAAATCTTTCTTAAGGCCCACCTAAATTCATGGTAACCAAGCATAAGAACTAGGGGAAAGCTTTAAAAAAAAAAAAAAAAAAGATTCTAGGCTCCACCCTAATCTTGATAAATCAGAATCAGAGCAGGGGAGAGGCTTGAGATTTGTGATTCTCATGGACAGCCAGATTTTACAAACTACTAACGTAGACCACACCTTTTCTCCTCCCCCTGAAGTGAGAATTTCAGTTCTCTTCCATCATCTGTTCAAGTGACATGGTTTTGAGATGCCTAACCCTCAGGCGCTCTTTCCTGAATGGGTCCATTTTGTCTACAAGCCTTTTGAAATGGGGCTCTTACACTGAACCACAGAGCACTCCAGGTATAGGTTGGCCGACCTGTGAGATAGTAGGACTAGCGATCATCCATTGCCTCCTGGGTTTATGCTGAACAAGCAAAATCAGTCTCCTCCCTATCCCACCTCCCACAGCAAACCACTACTCACTGGCATTAATACCAGTCTGTGATACCCACTAGACAGTGATCCCCGCAGCAAGCAAACACACTTACGAGAAGTTTAAGCATTACTTATTAACACATCATCTGGTCTCTGCTCCAAGGAAGTGGCAGGCCCTCCCACTCTCTAATGAACTTGGGTTCCGAAAGCTGCAATCTTTGCCAATCCTAAAACTTCTTTAGCATCGGTGCTTCACATTTACAGTGTTTTTTTCCCACTGACAAAACATTTCAACACGATTTACTTAACCCTCTCCAAAGTTCTCCCGACACAGGTATTGTTCCCATCTTGCAAATGAGGAAATTAAGGCTCACAGAGGTTAAGTAGCTTATTTAAAGTCGTACACAGTAAGGCGAGAAAGTCGTGACTTTAACCTCCTGAGTCTCACACCTTAATCATAGCTTGTTCTACTTTAAAACCCAAGTACAGTCACTTGGCCATCAGCAGAAAATTAGCACCAATTAACACCAGAGTGCGATGGCTACCAGATGGTGAATTACTCAGCAAAAAGAATAATCAGCCAGAATCCAGGGCGGTATTATAATGCAGTACAGGAGCTGAGGAGTGGTGCCTCTGGGGACAGCCAGACCTGAACTTTTGTCCTAGCTCCATCCTTAAGGCCAGTGTTATTTTGAATCAGTTGCACACCCTTTGTGAGCTTTGGTTTTCTATTTAAATTAGGAAGAATAAAGGAGATAATTTTCTTTAAAGTGCTTAGCGTAAGGCCTGGTACATGGTAAGCCCTCAATCAATGGTTGTTTGCTTTTTCTTTTTTTAATCTCTCATTCAAACATGACGAACAGTTTAAGAAAGCAAGTCTGTTTAAAATAAACACAAATCTCCTCAAATTGGTGTCCCATCCTTCATCAGTTACCTCCAGGTGTCTGGGAGTAAGACCATGTGAGGACCTATAGGAAGATAGATGGAAGATAGCCACGAGCGGGGAGAAAACCTGAAATGATGTCTGAAGCTGTAGGCCAAGAGAAGGTTAGTATCTAGAAGGTCTGAGCAACGTTTAAGACCCAGGGGCCACCTGTCCTGGGATAGCATCATTATCACTTAGGGATAAAAGAGAAGGAAAAGAGAAGCAGCAGCAGCCACTTAGAAGAAAAGGGCAGTAGGTAAAGTATCCACGTGGGATGTGAGCAAATTATTACATGGACAGGATGGATTTGGGATCTCAAAAATAAATTGGGAATTACATTCTAGTTCATTCTTTCAAATTATCACTGAGAAAAAAAAATAAGATAAATTTGGGGGTAGAAAGATGATGTTTTTATTTTTATCTTTTTTTAAAGAGTTTATTTATTTATTTGACAGAGAGAGATCACAAGTAGGCAGAGAAGCAGGCAGAGGGAGAGGAGGAAGGAGGCTCCCCGCTGAGCAGGGAGCCCGACACGGGGCTCGATCCCAGGACCTGGAATCATACCTGAGCCGAAGGCAGAGGTTTTAACCCTCTGAGCCACCCAGGCGCCCCAAGATGATGTTTTTAAAGTAAGTTTTTAAAATAAATTGTTCAGGTGCGCCTGGCTGGTGTAGTCAGAGGAATGTGGGACTCTTGCTCTCAGAGTCACGAGTTCAAGCCCCACATTGGGTGTGGAGCCTACTTCAAAAAGAAAATTTAATAATAAAAAAAAATGTTTTAAATAAATAAATTGTTCAATGTTTGTAGCACATTGACTAAAGATAAAATGATATTAAATATTTTCTTTTTTTTTCTTATTACCCAAGAAAATGCATGTCCATCTTTAAAACAAATAAAAAGGACAGACAAGAAAACAGATTACCTATAATCCAACTACCCAGAGATAACTGCTGTTAACATTTGGTACATAACCTTCTAAACTGCTTTATATTCATATATTGATAGAGATATGTATTTTACAAATATAGTCATATGTAATTATTGTTCTGTAAAATTTTAAATTTGTTTTAAATTTCTTTCCAGACCAGTAAATATTCTTTTGCAATATTATTTGAAATGTCATATATATTTTCACGAGGTATTTCACTTAGCTGAATATTCAAAGTAATTTTTGCTATCATAAAGAAGAGTGATTAAAGACATTATAGCTTTATCTTAACACATTAACATGATTTTTAGAATAAACTAACAGTGTATTTGCTAGATTAATGGCACGCAGAATTCTAAGACTTTTAACATAACTTATTCAGTGACTGTCCAAAAAGTTACTACCAATTCACACTCCACCCAGCAGGATTTTAAAGTGATGATTTCCCAGATCCCGACCAACACCTTCTAGGGTTCCTGGTCAGTTTGAGTATTACAACTCTCCTATACTCAAATTTGATTCTTAGAAAATTAAACTGAGGTTAATTTATTAGAACAGGATTACATACATTATCCTCTTACATTAATTATTTTTTCATATCTTTGGTTTTATCCCATCCTCATTTCTAGTGATGCAACCTATTTTCTTTTCTTTCTCCCTTTCTTTCTTGGTTAGACTGACAGATATGGTCAACTTTATTGGTCTTTTCAAAGATCAACCCCTTGGTTTTACTTAACAGTTCTACTTTCTTTTATTTTTCAAGTTAATTTATCTGAGTGCTTTTAAGATCTCCTCTTTACCTTTGATTTTCATCAGATTTGCTGTGATGTGCCCATACGTGGTTTCCTTCATATTCAATCTTTCAGATTTATAGCACTTTTTGAATCTGTGACTTTTTTTTTTTTCTCCTCAGTTTGGGAACATTGTTGGCTCTTCTCTCTTCAAATATTGCTTCTCTCCCATTACTTTTTCCTTCCCTTCCTATGGCTATAATATGTTCTTCCTGAAACTGTAGTTCTTGTATTTTCTTCTTAGTAATTTTCATTTTTTTAAGCCCCTAGCTTCAGTCTGAATATTTTCTACTGACCTGTTTTTCTGCTCACTAATCTTGCTTCTTTAATGTCCAATATGCTGTTAAATTCATCTCTTGTGTTTATATGTCAGTTATGGCATTTGCAGCCCTTAAACTATTTTATTCTTTACAATAGATCCAGTTCTCTGGTGAAATGCCCCATGTTGTCATCTATTTTCTTGAATATATTTATCAGAGTTATTTAAAAAGTCTGTGTCTGATGATTTAAATACCCTGATATCTGGGCCACCTGTAGACTTGTATCTTTTGTCAGTTTATTTTCCTTGGTCCTTTACTTTGGTATAGCTGGTAATTTTTGATGAATGCCAGACAGTGTGTATGAAATATCAGACGCTGGATGACATAACCTTCCTTTACAGATGCTCCATCCCATCTTTTTTTTTTTTTTTAAGATTTATTTATTTATTTATTTATTTGACAGATAGAGATTACAAGTAGGCAGAGACACAGGCAGAGAGAGAGAGAGAGGAGGAAGCAAGCTTCCTGTGGAGCAGAGACCCCAATGTGGGGCTCGATCCCAGGACCCTGAGACCATGACCTGAGCCGAAGGCAGAGGCTTTAACCCACTGAGCCACCTATTCCCGCCTGTCCATCCCATCTTCTGATAGGCATTTAGAGTGTGGAGAGGAAAGGGACTGAGCTAATTTGACTCTGGGTTGCAGTTTCTGATAAATTCAGTCTACCCTGGGTTTGCACCGATACATCAGTGTGCTGGAGCTCAAGAGAATGTATTACTAAAATTTCAGGCATGTAAAAGTCAGTTGCTAACTACAGGCATTATTAAAAATAAATTGTATAAACTGACAATTAAAAGATTATATTAAAAAGCAAAGTCCAAAATATATATATATATTATAAAAAGTAAATTCCAAAACTCACTGCTTCTAAATTTTTAAGCCAGATTTCACTGTTGTCTGTATTAATAATATCTGTTGTATATGCATTACAGAAAAACTATATGATAGTGTTACTACACATCTTTTCCCAACTCCACATTCAGTGATGTCACATTTATAGCTTGAAATATGACCCATGGTAGAAGTATTTGCACCATAGAAATCAGCAAACACTACAGATCCGAGCTTGATGGACTGTTTTGTTGGTTGCCAAGATCAGCTGTTCTCAAAGGGAGGTGGTTTTGCTCCCACTGGGTATTTGATAATATCTAGAGAAATTTTTGTCAGCTTGGTGGGGTTGGGTGGGAGGGCCGTGTGCTACTGGCATCTAGTGAGTAGAGGTCCTACATTGTATAAGGCAGCCCCCCACAACAAAGAATTATCCAGGCCAAATGACAACAGTGCTGAGGTTGAGAAATCCTGCTTGCTGGTATCTCCACTTCTGAATGTCTGGCAAATTCCTGGAGGGAAGAAGTGGGTACTTTATCCTAGTTCATTTTACTGTTTTTGTTATGTTTCTAGCATTTGAGTTGAATAGTTCACTGATTTTTAATCTTTCTTACAGTTAATAATAAACATGTTTGACTATGGAGGCACCTGGTTGGCTCAGTCAGTTAAGCATCTGCCTTTGGCTCAGGTCATGATCCCAGGGTCCTGGGATCCATCCTCACATGGGACTCCCTGCTCAGTGAAGAGTCTTGCCTCTCCCTCTATCTCTGCCACTTCCCCACCCCAGCCCTGGCCTGAGCTCTTTCTCTCTTGCTCACTCTCTTTCTCTCTCAAATAAATAAAATCTTAAAAAAAAAAAAAATGTTTGGCTATGAACTTCTCTTTTTTGATATAGCTTTGTATAGCTGACCCCATTTTTGTCACTTTTTGCTCTTTTTAATGTTTCCTTATAAATTATAGTCCCAACAGTCCCATCTCCATGTGTCCCTTAGTTGGGACAGGTATGCCTTTGCAGTTGTAAGGAATGCTATTGTTGAAATAAGCATCCAGAGAAAGTACCATCGAGTAGTCTACAGAAAACATTTCAGAGAGTGTGGCAGAAGATAATCATTAGGGGAGTCTATAACCAAGTGCTTATTTCTACTTCCCCCATTCTAGCATCAATGTGACTCATTTGACTCTACTGTTAACCTTGCTTTATTGGAATTAAACCATTTAGCTAACAAACAGTTGAGTTTCAAGGCTATGCAAAGTCCTATGGCCCTGCACCAGGTAGAGATGGGGGTTACAAAAATCCCAAGGCGTGACCTATTCTCTCAAGCAGTTTATTGACTTGTTAAGGGAAGATGTGCAAGTAACTAATGTATTTAAACTCTCAGTTACTCATCTAAGTCACATTATTTCGGGAATTTAGAATCTAGACTAAATTTGTTTTTAATTATTCAGCAGAAACTGAAAATATTTTGGATACAGATCACTAGGTCAAACTATATTATAAAACATGTGGTAAGTTAGAATCAAAAGCAGACTATGCTGACTTAACTTTGAGAATTTCAGATTTGCACGCTGTTTATACTTTACCATGTAAATTTATTTAAAGCTGCACAGTTTTTACAAACCTTATTTTATATGTGTATCTTTATATCTTTTATAGCATGTTTATATAATTATTTCATTTGCTACAGTAGTGCTATGAGTTAGGAAGGGTTGATGTGATTCTCACCATTTTACAGATGAGAAAAATGAGACGGATCATTTAAGGAACTTGCTTATGGCTACCCAGCAAGTCCACACTGGAGCTTCACAGCACTTTCCACTTGGTACTCTGGAGGGCTTCTGTGCTTTTCTTTGATAATGTGATGCGATGGGTTACTTGTCCATGTGTAAGACACACTGAAGACATGACTCTGGATGAAAATTTATGTGGGTCTCATTGAATCAGCAACCATGTTTTGAAAGAATTACTCATTTTCGGGAAGAGTGCTTTGTGGCTTGCCTCAGAGGGACTTGCTAAACCTTGCACATTATTTTTCATAAGATGTCCTCATGTGACACAAGATGTTCACAGTCTGTGAACTGTAATAACAAATATTCTTTAATATTCTGATTCATATTTATACAAATAAGATAAATTTACATGAACTTAGAACTCTGCCTATTATATTTCCCAGTTGAATCTACCTATCCATTCTAATTCACTGAGAAGGATCTAAGCTATTTCTCTCCACATTTGGAAAATTAACTAAAGAACTAGGATTGTGATTTAGGTAATCAAAGGCAAAATTGCTCTGTCCCCACTTTTCCTCTTGAAAAACACAGATACATACACATACAGCCATACTCACTTTCAGCTATCTGGGATTTTGTGTGTAGGCGTTGCTTCAATTCTTCTTTGTGTCAGAAAAGGCAGCTGTCATACCTTTGCATATTGTTAAACTTTAAATCATGCCTTGCTATCATTTTCTGGCTTCTCAAATGGAGTTGTTCTTTCCTTTATTTCATGCTATGCTTTTATGCTATTTATGCTTTTCTTTCCTTTTTTTTTTTTCCCCCGGTGTTTTAATGAGTCAGGCACTAGCCATGTTTTTTGCTCCCTATCTTTGCCAGTAGCTCCAGGAAATACTCTTCTTTCAATGTAACTGTGGTCTTGCCCTGAGCTTCCAGATGAGATGCAGATAGAAAAGTAACTCCCTCTGTGACAGATACTTTTCCTGTAAATCACTGTATGTAGGGACAAGACAGGAAGGGCCAATCGGATGAGGGAAGTCAATTTTATAACCTCTTCAAAATAATGTATGAGTTATTCAGCTAGAACACCAGATTAAGCCACTACTCAGAAATCTAGTTCCCTTCAGAGTAGTTTCATTGTACTGGAAAGTTTACTTTGTTTAAGGATTTAGAATGAGGTAAAGGGCAATTCAAATCTTCTAAATTCAAGTTAAATGCACTTTGTTAGGGGTTAAAAAACATTTGCTGGAATCATGAGCAATTTCCAGCTAGAGTTCCATAAAAAGAAAAGCTTGATGTGAAGTTTGTATTACTCTTCCTGGTAGAATTCCATAGTGACTAAAATGGCTTATGAATAAATAAAATATGGATAGTGTTTTAAAGGGTTGAGAAAATGGGGTTTGAATAAAGAGTAAGAACGGAACCCCCCCCCCCCGTTTTACATTTCCTCCACTCACGACAACAGCAACCACAACCACAACCACAACACACACAGTTGCATGTAGGGCCCACTCAGAACATATCATCAGAAGGGGAAAAGTTGATGCTGAAAGTCTCCTTTAAGGGTAAGTGGGATAGCATACATGGCATAGCATCGTTGAGTAAATTGTGTGTGGCACTGAACTGGAATTTCTTCAGTGAAAGGGCTTATGTTCTTAAAGAGTTGAAAAACGGCTTAAATTTTCAAGTAGCCTAGAATAAAATTGCACAGGAGGCTCATGTGAAATGTAGCATGTGTGAATAGTTTCGCAGCAGAGTTCCATTTGAAATGTAGCAACACAGCTGGCGCAGTGACTCATCGCACTAATGTCTCCTGTTAACAGGCCGACTTTTATAAAGCCTGTGCTTTCTCCCAGTGTGAGGAGTTGCTTAGGCTGTTGTGATAGTAGGATATGCTCCCAAAACTTGGTCAGGCCACTTGAATTTAACATTTGTTGAATATCAGCCACATACTAGGTCTTTTCCTGCATTTAGTTTCTACACCTGTTTGGTTTTATTTTGCCCTTTTTCATAGGTGATAAGTCTGAGGTCGCATATCTGGATTCAGTTTGATGATAATGCAGCTAAAAAGAAATTTCAAGATAGAAGGGAAAGTTATTTAAAATAGCTCATGTCATTTGGCCTCAGTCTTTCGCAGAAATAGAGAGAGAGAATTCAGCAAAAGTAGTGAAAATTTGGAATACAGTTACTGAAGAAAATGTAATGGGGGGGTCAATAAGTGAAAATAAAATGACCTTCCAGTTTCAATAACTAGAATTGTGCCCATGAATCAAGCCACTGCCCTACCTCTCAGATGCTGAACGGTCTGATGGCTTCCTGGATGCTGTCAGGATTCCAAGGAACTTTCCATAAGAACAACCCCTCTGAAGCTGACTCCTTACTGATGATCTGCCATGATGGAGCTATTTACCTTTGATTCAGCACTCCCTAGATTGGAATGGTCTTTCATTTTCAACTTAACTCCTGCAACAAAGAACAGTTTTTTCAAGGAATTGTGTGTGTGTGTGTGTGTGTGTGTGTTTCAGTTTTGCTGAGGAAAATAATCAGACCAGAGTGACCTAAATAAAATATTAAATAAATTAATCTAACTAAATTAATTAAAATGTTATCTTCCTATAATTCCTTACCTTTCTTCTTGTCTAAAAGTTCAAGTGCTACTGTTCTATATCTATTTGCATACTGATGTGTGATCTTCTCAAAGTACTTAGCCTCTCTCAATTTCTTTCATCTATAAAATGTGTTGTTGTGAAGATTAAAAAATTTAATTTATATAAAGCATTTACAACCATGCCTGGCATATGGTGAGTGCTATGTAAATGTTAACTCTTGTTTTACTATTGTTATTATCATCATCATCATCATTATTCATGACCCTGTGTAAAATGAGCTATTAATTCAGTGAGAGGCCTGATAAATTAATGCATACAGAACAAAAACTATCGCATGTGGTTCTTCCAAGTCTTAAACAAAATTATTAGGAGTTGATTACACATGGATAATGTTGAGGCTTATCAGATAACAAGGGGGGAAAAATCCCACTGAAGCTGTCACCCTTAGTCCCTTTTCTTTTCACCTCCAGAAATCTATCTTGTGGGGCTCCTGGGTGGCTCAGTCCGTGGAGTCTCTGTCTTCAGCCCAGGTTATGATCTCAGGAACCTGGGATGGAGACCCATGTCAGGCTCCCTGCTCAGCAGAGAGTCTGTTTCTCCCTCCACCGCTACCCCTGCTTGTACACTCACTCTCTCTCTCTTTCTGACAAATAAATAAATAAAATCTTTTTTTAAAAAAAAGAAAGAAAGAAATCTATCTTGTGCACTGCTATGGCTTACTTCTCATTTTCGTCAAGCTACTGACTTACCCAAAATTTCTCCATAATCTATCTCACGAAGTTCAGACATGAATCAGATCAACAAATACTTAGCAATTATTTTTTCGGTTTTTTGGGTTTTTTTAGAGAGAGAGCGCACACAAGGGCAGGGGGGAGGGGTAGATGGAGAGGGAGAGAGAATATTAAGCAGGCTCCATGCTCAGCACGGATGTCACAACCCTAAGGTCATGACCTGAGCCAAAATCAAGAGTCGGATGCTTAGTCGACTGAGCCACCCAGGTGCCCCACCACATGAAAGCATTTCTAAAAGGCACATCCAGATAGACCCTTGCATTATTTTTCCATATTTTATAAGTGTTTATTCTGTTTTCTTATCACATGATGCAACAAGAGTGCTTTAAGGGAAAAAATAGTTCATAAATTTATTTTATTTGCTCCACAACACCTGGCAAAGTGTCAGCCAAAGCAAAATATATGTGGTCAAAAATACATTCTGAATCCCTTATTTTGCCAAAGACTTCTCTCGTTTATCTGATGTGCAATAAATTCATTTTATGAAATTTCATAAGTTCAAATAACCAGAGGAGAGAACATTCTTGACTCAGTTAATTTACTAACTGAAACTCAGTAGTACCGAATGAGAAATAAACTAGGTTGGCAGAATTTGTGAATGTGAAGAAAATGTGAACCATGGAATAAATTATACATTTGGTTTATAAGCAGTCTGTGAATAAGGTTCTTGTACTTGGTAAGCAGTAAGAAAGCAGTATATTGTTGAAAGGGAATGTATTCAGGGTAAAGTACCAGTTTGAAAATGAAATGAGAATAATTGAATGGCCTTTTTTGTAAGGAAATATTATGTATAACGCTATCAGTCAAGTGAAAGTAGAGGATTATACACATATGTGAAAACACACACACGCACTGTGAGTATTGGTAACAGAAAGAGCAGTCGGGAAAGCCACCTTTTCATCCTGCTCATGGTTAGGCATTTTCCAATTCAGCACTTGTTTCTTCATTTTCTTTCTTACCTGTTTCCCTCCCACTGTTATCTCTCATATTGTTACTCTATTTAGTCTTTTCCGCCAAATTTGCTTACCTTATTCCTGCTTTCGAACAAAACCCCCTCATACTTTCTCATTCACGCTCACCCACACACCTCAATGGTTCCCTGCACTCTGTGTTCCAAGTGTGAAACCAACCATCTCAAAAAGGAAGCTCATTGTAGTGCCATTCACTATTCTAGAGAATGGCTTTCAAACTTCTGTTCGTAAAACCTACAAGAATTTGGGGGGGGGGGAAATATAAATGTATATACACACATATACATACACACACACACACACACACACACACACACACACACTGGGCTTTTTATCAATTTATTGTCTCTCTCTTCTCTAGCCTTGTCTACTGTTAAAATGGAGCTGGGACCTTTAAAAAAATTTTTTTTCTTTGTCAGCTAGCATGATATTAAACTTGGTCAGCAGAGGGCACAGGAGGAAAACTGCCTGAGAGAACGGTGCTCTCCACCTCCACCCCACCCCACCCCACCCCACCCCGTTTCAGACTGCGGACTCAAGGGGCCCCCGCGGAGCGTGTAGCCTCTCCAGCCGAGGGCTCCCGCAGCGCAGGTCGGTCTGCCCTTCTAGGCGCTCGCTCTGCGGGCAGCATCTTCCGCGCCAGGCTGCGGCAGTATAAACTCATCTGCAGCCCCGGCCTCCGCAGCGCACACATACCTCCCCGGTGACAGGCTCCGACAGCACAGGCAGCCTCTCCCGGGCCAGGTGCTGCCTTCAGTGCCAGGAAGCAGCAGCACCTGGCAGGAAGCAGCTCCACTGGCCATCTCAGGCCGCCACCCCCGCCACCCCCGCCACTCCAGTGCTTTCGTGGCGGAATGCCTGCAGTGAGACACCCCCCTCTAAACGGCTTTCCCCAGCACCGCAGAGGACAGATTTCCAGCAAATTTCAGAAGGCTGATTGCCAGGAAGGTGAACAGTCATGACACCGCAGTATAGCGGGGTACAGACCCGCCCTCTCCAGTAAGACCCAGATCTCAGCCCCTGGGAGGGGAATATCGGGGGAGGGGCACTCGGGGGTAGCTTTTCCCTGGACTCTACCGCAGCCCTAGGGGTCATGATTGTTTCTCATATTTGCTTTTTCTGTATTCTTCAGAATTTCTATTTACTCCCTCCTAGCCAATTCCCTCATTACTATCATCCTCTGTTAAGGGTCGTAATTCTTTAAATTATACTTACTTCCCTGTTCAAATTACTGTGTGGTTTCTGTATCCAGATTGTGTGCTGACTGATACATACTCTCCTACATATTTTGAAATAACAGCTAAAATTTCTTATCAAGATTAAAATAATTGAAAAAATTGAATTTTCTAGTGTCCTGTAAATAGATTACAGGCTTAAAATACTTTTTTTTTTTTTTTTTTTTTTGTCAAAAACTTAGAGCTATATATTTAGGTCATCTAATGAATGGAGAAGTCCACCATACAACTTCATTTGCAAAAGTAGTCCTCTCTGTCAACCAAGTGAAACCAAGTCAAAAAGAAAAAGACTTTCATTTTTCAAATTTAAATAAATATGTGGATAGATCTCCTCATGACAACAGTTTCACTTGAGGAGACCAGTAGAAAATGGATAGACAGACAACAGACAACAGATGGAAAGATGGATAAGCAGAGAGCAGGCAGGCAGACAGAGTCTTACCAGGATGAAACACTAGTTCATATTTTTTTACCAGTTCAATATTTTTCAAGAAATATATATATTATCTTGAAAAAAAAAAGTATATATATATCCTATATATATAGCCTTGCTTTCCTGGGTTTCCCATTCAGAAGTAATGTATTCTTGAACTGTCACTTTGCTTGGAGCCTTAGAGACTTTATCCCAGGACAATAAATCATAGTAAGATTTGGGATGAGTGAAAGGTACGACATCTGTAAAGTATGAGAGGGAATTATGACAGAGGAGATGGGAAGAAAGAAGTGGCTGACCACAGATTCTCTCAGATACATCAGTGTCAGAGAAGCATACATATAGAAGCTGAGGACTAGGAAATTGGTTCCCTCAAAACTGTCCATGCTCTGGGGCCCCTGAAAAGTCTTGGTGGACACCCAAGGTACAGTTTCTCCAGTCTGAAGACAGCAGCCCTACACCAATGAACTTATGCAATCTACAGTAAAGGCTAGAACAATTCCCCCACTAAAACTGACAAGAAACCAAGGAAGGAGAAGCATATAATTTTAAAAATAGGGAGATTGGGGCACCTGGGTGGCTCAGCTGGTCAAGCAACTAACTGCCTTCAGATCAGGTCATGATCTGGAGTCCCGGGATCAAGTCCCACATTGGGCACCCTGCTTGCCGGGGAGTCTGCTTCTGCCTCTGACCTCTCCCCTCTCATGCTGTCTTTCTCTCTCTCTCTCTCAAATAAATAAAATAAAATAAATCTTTTTAAAAAATAAAAATTAAATAATAAAAAATTAAAAATACGGGGAAAAGAGAAAAAAATATTAAACCATATTCCTTAGAAACTTAGAAAATAAAAGCTTTCCCTATAAGAATGCTAAAGGAAATTGACATATCACCTCAAATGTGAAACTCTCTGAATCTCACCAGTACCTGTGTTTAAACAAAGGTCTTGCTTTTCAGTATTTGTGACTCAAGATCTCACATGGGTTCAATCCTTCATTTACAGTGGTTCTGTTTCTTATTTAAAACAATAAGTTTTCCTTAGATCCACTACTTTACTGAATCACATGATGGGGAAAGAGATGGAGATTCTTAAACAAAAGGCAAAGGGGATGTGGCCAATTTTTACCATTTGGGATATTAACAAGTTTAACATGGCTCAGCAACTATCTTAAGTGTTATATCAACTATTATGACACAAGCTAAAGGTGTTGAAATATAAGGATGTGTGTTTTCTGAGAGGAAATGGGTGACAATTTGAAGGGCTGGGTTTTTTTTAACGTGAAGAATAAATACATAAGAATTCAGAACAGATTCTCAACCAACACTAATGTGCAATAAGGTTTATGCAAGTTAAGAAAGATTTTAAACTTCTAAAAAAAATTGCAAGGAAACTACTGTTTCCTGTTATTTCTGGAAAATCTGTAAATGCTAGTGTTTTAAAAGGGAAACATTTATGGAGAGATATTAAGTATGTTTTACATGCTACACATATAGGATTCTTGTTTGTTCATTTCCCCTTAGAAATTTGTAATTCTGCTTTAAATAAGTGACATTAACTCTCACTTAAGCTTTCTGTCTTTTTTTTTTTAATTATTATTTTTTTTTTTTTTGCTTTCTGTCTTTTCATTCCCCTAAATAAGCATCCCCATGGGAAGTACAGGGCTTCTAGGATTTTTCTACACCTAGATAATTAAATTTTGGTAAAGATTTTCCTTTCTTGAATAAGATCCATAACCTACACTGTCTGAATTGACTGTTTTGGCAAAAAAAAAAATCTATATACTGATTGTTTTATAGTAATTTATTGGCATCTTTAAAATAAAGATCATTTGCTTACATATGTACAACTATCGGTTATAATACCCACATTATTTTCAGTACAGGTATTGCGCTTTGTTACAGAAATATGAATAATCAACTTGGTGGATATTATTCACTCGAAGGATGCATGAGAAGAACTTTTACTGTGGCCCAATAAATGAATTTGGGGCTATCACTTGGTAGAAGAAAAATCAATAAATATATAAATATTTCTATGCCCACCAAAATCTCTTTCATAGCTCTTCTAAGCACCATGGTTAATTGCTAGGAGCAAGTTAACGTTGGAGATTTTAAAGATCCAAATAGTGCAAAGGCAGCCAGTCTACCAACTGGTAATTGATCATGAAAGTCAACAATTACTTTTGTTTTATATAGAGAAAATAGAAATAATAGAAATAAGAAAATTTAGTAGCATAAAGATTCTAATGTGAATAAGCAATAACTAGTTTGTTGTCGTCTATGATATTTCCCATATCCATAGGTTTTTCACACACTTACTTGAACAAAGGAGTTCCACAAACAACACATTTATATATTCCAGGATCTTTGTGATGTGTATATTCTCCTTCAAAGGCACTGATAAACAATAAACAGAGCATTAAAAAAATTAAACAAAGTTAGTATTATTTCTTATAGAATGTATTTACTTAAAATATATTTCTCTAATAAATCTTTCAAGGGCTTTTTGTCCGAAAATGAGAACAGACCAAACATATGGAAATCTGAAAATTACTAATATATTCTATATAATAAAATGTGCATATAACTACTCTAAACTAGAGCAGGTTAAAAAAAAAGGATCAAGCCATCTAGTTATGTAATGCTTAGAAAAAAATTTTGTTATTAAAAAAAAACCTTATAATTCAGATTCACAGGAAAAAAAATTACTACATAAGATTTCTGCCTACTCTACAGTGTCCAAGAGTGTATACCCAAAAATTCAGACGGGTCCAAGACTTCAAGTGGAAAGAGTCTTATTTTTTGGTTCGAAAAGGAATATTGCAGCTTTAAGGGAATATTTTTCTAAGTTAACAATCTTAAAGGCTAGGAGGTCATTCAGCTAATACAAATCAGCTGTGCTAGCCCAACAAAAAGTCTATGTGCTCTGCAGCTTGTTTTTATTATCCTTTCACCCTCTTTATGAGGTCCAATTTTTTTATAAACAGAATTTTTAAGAATGACCTAATCTCTAGTTGTTTGTGTGCATTAAATCATTTTGCTAGTCATGTACACAGCGGGACGGGCAGAGGTCCTCCTGGGCTGAGGCTGAAGCCCACCACTGGCTCACTGTGTGGTGAGAGTAGACTCTGTCAGAGCTTCGACGTTGGGTAAATTCCGTAAACAGTATATACTATGACAGGAAGAGAATGTTGCCTATTAACAAGGCCCCCGTGTGTGGCAGAGGGCTCTTTCAGTTCATGAATGAAAACAAGAAGTTACATCATTAATAAATTTGGATCAGAGGTAAGTCACAGCCCTATGCCAGCCTCCATGGTATAAATTAAACAACAAAATGGTTGGACCTTGGCAGGTTACCTTTGAGCTGGAATCAGCTGAGAGAGACTTTATTCACTAAAAACGTCTTGGAAGTGAACAAACTCTTTTTTCGGGACTCGGGGCGAACTTCCAAGGACCAAAGCCATGTGAGGGCAGTTATTGAAAATTTTTGACATTCCAACCACAAATGAGCCAATAAATACTTTCTCCACATGTGCTTCAAAAAGAAATTGGAGTGGGGTAGAAAGGAACTAAATTATGCTACCTTCTTTTTGCAGCCAAAATGTCTATACTTACAATGGCCACCTTCAAAATTTCAGCATCCTGGCACAGTGCCATGTCCCTCATGGTTTTGCTTACTGTGATGTCTTCCCAAAAAATGTACCTAAATCGCTATTACTTCCACACATTTTGTAGTAAACTAAAAACAGGCCCTTAATAAAAGCCTTGTGACTTTACATAAGATAGAGTGTTCATTAAATGGGGGAAAGAATAAATAAAACTTAGTCTTAACCTAAACAATACCATTTTCAACCTTTTCAAGGATACTAATTTGTAGATTTTAGCAAATAAGTGTAGAATTCTTTAAATTAAATGGCAAGGAAAAGGATTCAGAGCCATGGAGGTGTGGGGGGGGGGCTGGGAGGGAGGTGAAGAAAACTAGTTCTTAATGACTTTTTCTTACAGCTCATCTTACCTTTCAGTCCCTTTCTCCTGAGTGACATGGTACTGCAGGGGTGTTAGCCGCTTCCTCAGTTCCTGCTGGGAAAAGACCACCTTACAGTTCTTTTTATCCCTACATGACCCTGGAAAGAGAGAGGATATGGGAGAAGGAGTCTTTTTAGTTTGAATCCTAAATACTTGCTTTGGCTGGGCGCCACCGCCCAACTTCTGCAGTCACTTGTCAACCACTAGACTGGTCCCTAACGCACCAGACAAAATTATCTGAACTGCAGCTGACTATTTCTCTCGGGTGGAAGAGAATCTTTCTCAGGATTCAGGGGCTCCCACTGGAGCATTGACAAGGTGCTCTAACCAAAGATGCCAACGTGGGATGGGAACAACTCACTGAATGTTCCCAAAGGTGGTAGCATATCCTTTGTCTCCTAATACCAGGAAATCTTTTTTTTTTTAAAGAAATTCAAAAAGCATCACCCTGCTTATGAGCATTTATACTGTATGTATATAAGATGATGGGCATATTAAACTGAAGAGTAACTCCCCACTCAACAATTCTGCAACTTAGTGGAATAGCTTGAAACCATTATTCAATTTCCATTCTAGGCCATTTAAATGGCATCCTATTTTTTTTTAAAACCCTAAAGATGCATTTTTCCATAACTTAGGAATTTGTTGTTCTCTGTGATTCTGTCAGACATTTCACTAGGTTCTGTAGAGTCCTTGAAAACAAGTGTCTTTAAAGACTGTATCTTACAATGTTAGAGAGGCAGCAAGAAAGCTTTAATAGACTCCAGAAGAAGGCTTTAACACTAATGTAGATTCAATAAGTTCCGAAGAAAAGGTGAGAAAAATAGGGAGGGGGGAGACAAAGAGAAGAAGTAAAGTGAATGTGATTTTACTTAGAGACCTACAGTCTTCTTTTTGCAAAGTACATCTAGGAAGTCTTCACTGATTAAGTGTATTTGAATGGGGAAATAATTGTAATGTGATTGTAATAACAATGGCAGCTTTTATTTCAGCCTATACAGACTGCAGTAAAATGTTCAGACAACACCTATTTATATGTAGTATTTTATTTTACCTACACAAATGATTGAAAAGAAATATAACTCCACGACAGGGCAACCCTTACTCACTGCAATAAAATTGCCCCCTTTGTTTTTAGGCCATCCATCATAGTGGGAAAGAGGCTTGCAGTGGGCCCTATGTGCAAAATCTCTTACCACGTTTTGAACTTTCTAAAAGAAAGCTTGCTTCATTACCTGAATACTGAACTCCCCTGAAATGAAAAGAACTCTGATTAAAATAGAAATGCTCGATACATCTTTTACTGGTAAGTCACCTGATGTCATAGTATATGAGGTCACTGAAATGAAACCAGGAGAAAATTGACTAACCGGTTCCCCTGATTGTGGGATTGAAGAAGCATATCAGCTTCCATAATCAGGGCCACCAAGATAGAGCGGCTGATGCTTGACAAGAAAGTACAGAGGCGGGAAGATAACTAACCAGAGCCAAACAAAGCCGCACCTTGGCCTAGGCCTGTGGGTTGTCAAACAGCGCCTCTCCTGACCTTCCACGGAGCAGGCTGGCCTTGCTCTGGCCTGGGAAGATCAACAGGGACAGCTGGCATATGGCTGATGGCATGCCGGTCTCTCATCTCGGTGGAACCCATATTACACTAGGCTTTATCCAAACACCTACTACTTACACTTTCAATCTTTTCTGGGGAGCAGATGAGAAATGTTTGTCCTGTCCGAGCCCGCCTCTCCAGAGCCTGAATGCAGAACTCCTTTGTTACCTCTTAGTTAACTGTCATAACCGAGTTTCTGTTCCGTTCACTCTAGACTCTCAGATGTGATCTTTTTGTTTTTATTTCTCTATTAGTTGGAAGGGTTGTATCTCTGTTGATTTTGTCCAAAAAGATTCATTAATCGCAAACTTAACGTGACAAAATCTCTGGGTTGAAAGTACTCTTTCCCATGGCATCTATACAATTAGAATTAAACGATTCTGCCCAAAATATTTTTGTTAATATATGTTCATTCATACAAAAAGACCAATTGTGTTCCCAAAATTGAGAGAACTAAGCTACCCATCTGTATGTCATTTAGCACAAGAGAAGCAACTGCAGGTTTAAATTACACGGTATTGGGTTGCAATTTCCTAACATTGGATGCTTTTCTGCTTTTTTACCTTGAGTCATTTACTAAGGAGTGTTCATAAAAAGTAGCTTAAAGCACAGATGCTTGCAAATCGTTTAGGCAAAGATGTCTCTCTCTTTTTCATTCTCCCTCTCTCAAAAATCTCTTCTGAAGAAAGAGAATAAAAATGCTGGTCAGTTTTGACGAACCACGTAAAGTATTTGTACAGAGAAAAGATAAAATTGAAAACATCTGATTGAAGTAAATACGACAAACATAAAAGCTTTCCTAGTGAATGAAGGGTATTGAGGACACTTTATTTCATAGATTAGAAATTACTTTTGATCTAAACATTCTTAAAAACAGATTGTTTTTCCACCACGAACCATCTCATTAACTGTGCCACAGAGACCTCGTTTTCATGGCAAGCTTTGAAAGAGGGCTGTGCTCTTTTGTCAGACTCCGTCTTATCTGGGAGGGGGATAAAGATTTCAGTCCAGCTTTCTTTGTTTGTCTTTCAAGAACCACTAAAGCAGTATTCACACAAATTTTGTAGGAATGTGCCCCATGTCACAGCCTACAAATTATTTGGTTTTGGTGTACTTAAAGGTCATCTTCCAAATTAGCAAAATTTTCCTATATCCTGGCTTTTCAACCTTAAATATAAATATTGTTTCCTAACTGTAAGTGAGGTGTTTTTTTTTTTTTTTCTTTAAGAGACACTAGTGCTTATTTGAAGTTGTCGAACTTTGTACGTTTTTATTCTTTGGTCATACCATGTTCTCAAAATAATTAGGCTTTTAAAGTGTATCTAATAGCAAAAGGAAGTATATGCAGACTAGAAACAGTTATTGTGATTTTATATTAAACAACCCAATGAGCAGTTAGTCAGATTTTAATAAATTTCTTGCCACATAATAATATGCTTCCTGGACAATTGAAAGCTATACTATTACATTAGTTCTTCTAGCGTCATAACCCAAAACTGACATATATAAACACAGAAAGGCTTCCCTTTTGTCTCTGATTTCCTTTCTCCCTCTCAGACTCACTTTTCTAAAGTTATATGGTGCCACTGTTAATTTTGAAGAAATCATTTCATTTTGAAATCCTAGAATAATTCATTGGATGGTTTCCCTTCACTATCTTCACTTAGGAACTGTAATTTTCTTATTACACAGGGTAATTTAACATTAGTATTATATGACATCTGCTCAATGACCTCTAAATTGGCTTAGAAGTATGTTAGGGAAAGACTTTTCCCTGTATTTAAATGTTTACTAGAATGCTTCGAAGGCACTTGAGTGTGTGTATGCATACATGCAACACAGAACATGTTTGGGGGAGTGACACTGCCTCCTCGGTATCTCACCGTAACACCCAGTCCCTACAGAGTAACTTCGGTATAGATAAGCTCCATCTTGAACCCCAGCCAAGAGTATTTATTGACTGAAATATGCCTGAAGTCTCCTTTTATATTGGTGCTTGTTCCATTGAGGCTTGCTGCCTCAAAGCCCGTATTATCTTGAAGCTCCAATGGCAAGCTCTTGCTCTAAGTAGAAACAGACTCACAGCAAAAGTTCATGTTCTGGTTCTGCCTGCTTCCCAGTCATGTGACCTCAGGCAAGTCAGTCTCTCTGACCATGTGCTGACACCTTCACAGGTCTGCTCTAAGGACCACAGCAACGATCTAAGTGATCTCAGCAAACACTGTCTGAATAAATGCAGTACCACATTATCATGCTGAAGCCGCTAAATTCTGAAGTTTAAAATGTATTTTCAAAGGTAGCCAGATTAAGTATTTCAGTGTGCTGCAGTATTTTATTGGTAACCATTTTTCTATAATAATTCCCGTAGGACAGTATTTTTCTCACAAATTATCTTTTTAATGATTAAAATAAGAATTAAAAGAAAACTAAAATTTGAGTATTTATTATGTGTGAGTATTTCCAGGCATTTTTACATAACCATGATTAATCCTCGCAATAATTCTAGAAGGTAGACATCATGCCCATTCTACAGATACAGAAACTGAGGCTCAGAGAGGTTGTAAAATAACTAAGGACAAACAGTAAATAGATATATCAACTCAAACTCAGGGCTATCTGACCCTAAAGCCCATAGTCATTATATAGTCTGTGAGGACAAATTATGCTACTGTTTTCTTATTTCTTCTTAAATTATGGCATAACTTTTAGCTCAAGAACTATTGCTAACAACTTAAGGTAATAAAGGAGAAGAGTAATAATCACCACAGTACATTCAGAAAAATAAATACATTTGCCTGCCGGCCAATGTCTGTTTTCCTGTGTTCATTCCCTCAGCAGAGAGTCAATGACAAGGTTCAAATGGGATTCTCACAAAGTCTATAAAATGTTGAAAGGCTTTTTAACTTCCTGTTAAGAAGTAAATCAGATCTGTTACCTAAGTCTTAGAACACTTTTAAGTCATAAATCTTACATTTCATTGTGAAAATTCAAAACAAAACAAGACCTAAAGACCCCATAACTTTAGTTTTGGATCTAGGATCAGAAAAAAATGAAACTATTAAATATTTTCCCAAGATAATAAAAAAATAAAAGATGACAAGACCATCTTGTTTTGCTTTGAGTTTAGTGGGTTTAAAGAGTAAAATTCATGTTGAAATAGCTTGCTACTATATTTCAAAGTGGTATGCTTGAATTCTCATTACCACTTTGAATTTTCAGTTGGTTATTAGTCCATCACAGTGGAAAGCTGAACAAGCTGAACACTATCCAGATATGACAATGTTAGAAATTTCTAAATAAGTGGACATTTATAAAAGCCAAATCTAGTCCATTTTTAGAATAGCATGTGAAATGTATTCCATGAACCATTGTTTTCATATATGTTTGTTTGTTTGCATTCCAGTAATTCAATAAAGACTTGAAAAAAAAAAATGCCAAGCATGAGGAAGAAAAGCTTTCATGCCTGTAGAAGCATATGCAATTCTGATTCTTCTCTCAAAGTAGATCTATATAGGAAAAACATTCCCGAGATTAACATGCAATCTAAGATGTCATGACACTTTGCCTCAATACTGTGGCTTCCATGAAACTAGAGTTGCAGGGCCTACTTACAGTACCACTGATCCAGCACTTTTTTCTTACTGTTTTCTAAAGGCAACAAAAGTGTTGAATGTTTACAGAGTGCCAGGTACTGTGCTAAATAAAATATATTCATTTATTCCTCCTGTAATCATTGAGCACCTATTATATGCTGGCATTACTCTAAGTACTAAGGCTATACCAGTGAACAAAATAAAGATTCTGCTTTCATGGAGCCCCCGCAAAAGCAGCAGGTGTGGGGGAAGACAGAAAAAAACACAATGAAAATAAGTAAGCAAATTAGATAGCCTCTTAGAAGGTGATAAGTACACAGGAAGGAAAAGGGCAAAACTGAGCAGAGCATAGAAGATTAGAAATGGAAGAAATTACAGGCTGTAACCTTAAATATGGTCAAGGTAGGGCTCACTGAGAAGGTGACATTGGACAAAGCCCTGAAGGAAGAGAGGAAGTTGGCTATATGGATATCCATGAGGTGCTTTCTAAATACACAGAGGACATGGCCAATACAAGAGATGATTACGCTAATTCATGCTCCAGTGGTAGAGACAGAGACAGGGAACTGCAACACACGTGCCAAATCCTGAATGTGAATGAGGCAGAAAGCAACAATTTAAACATGCAAAGAGTAAGTTTTTAAATCAGGAAATTTACAATTACATATCTTTGTACAGACATTGTCTGGCATTACTTTTTAATCCCAAGAGAAATGTTAGGGAATATCCTTTTAGCAAAGTGTTGTCCTAGAAATAGCTCTCTGAGAACATCTGACTGGCTGAACTTTGAATCCAGAACTAGTGTGCAGTCTCTGCTAACTTGCTCTGTGTAATTAATGTCATCCCTTTCAGACTACAGGTTATCATTCCCAACCTGGAGTCATGTGTGAGAGGACACTCAATAGGTGTTTTTCAGTGATAAATTTTTGATAGACCCAGAGAGCAAAATCCTTTAGCCAAAGGATGCTTTTACCTTTCTGGAACAATCCGGTCCCTCCTCCCTGCCGAATGCTTGTGCAGGTGATGTCAGGGAATATTCATAACTAAAGAAAGTTTAAAATTTGTACCTCAACCTGGTTTCCATGTTTAAAAACATTTCTAATTTTTACACTTAGGTTCAGTTTCATTTCATTCATCCTCCAAGTTCTAAATATAACACAAAGAAAATAAAACTTCAGGTCTTGAGAGTCAGAAAGCAAGACCACTGTTTCTTCCAAAAGATTTTTTTTTCTATATGTGAGAAAAATCATATCCTTGTCATAGTAATTATCACATTTCATGCCTTCTCACTGTTTTTCTCTTCACATAAGATAGTTCTACAGATCGGTTTCAGTTACATTCTGTTGATGCATGCACAGAGTTCTAATTAACATCAATGGACATTAGAAGCATGCCAAGGCAACATACCATTTTAAATGTTTTGAATTAAACAAGACCATATGTTTTAGTGGAGCATAGCTGAATGATAAAATTGGTCTCTGGTTTCCATACTGAAGGTCTGAATAGATAAATTGAGAGAATACTTTTAAGGAAATTTTCCTTCCAGGTCTACATACTTATTTATTCAGATAAATTCCAAATAAATTCATATTTATTCAGAAAAATTCGTCCCTACTCTGATAACTCCTTTCTTCTGTATACCCTTAGTTCTAGTGCATTTACTCTACAAGGTACTATTTACATGGGCTAAAATAGCATTTATTCAACTACTCTCAAATGTCTTCAGTTGTTTCCACTTTATTTTCCCAGATTATAAATTCTTTGACAATACAAACTGTTGAACCTCATATTAATTCATACATTCTACAACTACTTATTAAACATCTACAGTGAATCAAGAACTATGATGAACTCTGGAAAGTTAAAAACAAGTAAGTCAAGGTTCCGATCTTAGGAGAGCACACATTCTAGCAGGAAAGATATAGGAAAAGCCACCAATACAATGAGCAGTTGCATGGTAAAAGTATACACAAAATTTTGTGTATAGAACGTTAACAAAGATGACATTAATATTCTCAAACTTTGCCCATCTAAATTGACGAGGTCCGATTGTAACTGAGATATGGAAAACTCATATAATTTGTAGAAACAGCATCTATAGGCTCAGAGGGCTAGAGAAGATTCAAATAGGGCAGAGAACTCCATCTAGACAAGCTGAGATGTAGTGTGATCAAATGTGTTCAGTGTCAAGGTGGTATCTGGGTCTGATGAAGGGAATCCAAAGGGTTTTTCACATAAGAGATACCAGCTAACTTACCAAAGTAAAAACAGACAGGATAAAGTGTGGATTTAGATTTGGAAGAGGAGAAATTGTGGAGCTGAGAAACAAGGCAGTTTTGGGGTGCCTGGGTGGCTTAGTGGGTTGAGCCTCTGCCTTCAGCTCAGGTCATGATCCCAGGGTCCTGGGATTGAGCCCCGCATTAGGCTTTCTGCTCAGCAGGGAGCCTGCTTCTCCCCCCCAACCCCCGCCTGCCTCTCTGCCTATTTGTGATCTCTCTGTCAAATAAATAAATAAAATATTTTTTAAAAAAAAGAAAGAAAGAAGGCAGTTTTAATATTAAGGGGAATGTGTGCAAGCTTTTTCTCACTGGAAGTCAATGGGAGTACATTTATTTCCCACAACATCCAAAGCCTATTAATATGGTTTAAAATTCTAGCTTTTAATAGTAAGCTCTCATAAGTAGGGAGGCATGAGTTTCTTGATAGGAAACGTGGAGACGCTTTCCACTATGTGCATCCCGGTGAAACATTCACCTGAATGACTCTGTAAGACAGAAACCACATTTTGTATTTCTATCTATTACTTGTGTGTCACAAGTAAATTTTTAATTGCTGAAGTCATACGTAGCAACAATTTTATCAAGGTTCTTTAAGTATCTAAAAGAACTAGAGTACTTTATCAACTCTTCAGAATGTAATGCAAATACCAAGAGCAATGATTTTTACATTAATGTGGACCATAAAGCCTAAGTTTTGGGAAATATTTAAAACATCTCTTGATGCAAAAAGCATTTTCTTGCTTGCAAAGCATATGAGTAAAAAAAGAATTTTTAAAGGCACCGTCATCACCAAGTGACAATGGTGGAAGAGAAAGTCATTTAACTTCAAGTCTATCTGATTGCATGTGAAATGTCTGACAAAGTTGGAGTTCCCTGTTTTTAATTTTTTTTTCTAGTATGGGTCTTCACTAGAACATCATGGCCCATACAGGGAAAGAAAAAAAAATTAAAAACAGACAGCCTCATTTCCATTCTACATTTCACATGCAATCAAAAAGACTTGCAAAAAATAGCTCTCCCATCCTGCCTTGCCCCTTTGAGAACACAGACTGAAGGGAAGATGAGGGGTAACTATCCACAAAAAGGAAGGATAGGATCTACCACTTAGGGATGCAGAATTCTGTTTAAATGTAACATTAAGAATACTTCATTAGAAAGAAAATAAAATTTATATTGTCTGAGAGCTTGGCTTTATAAACTTCCAAAATTACATTATCTCCCAAATCAAATTTAAAATCTAAATTAATTCTATAACAATGAACAGAAAACAAGTCTGCAATTGTTACTCAATGAATAGCTAAATTTGAGTCCGTATGTTCCAGAAAAATCTGAAAGATTCTAGAGTGAAAAAAACTAAAAATTTTTATATTTTTCTTTATCACCGAGACAACTAAAGAAAAGGCATAGGACTTCTCCTGAATTATTCAGTATCTCCTTGAAAGACAGAGTACATACATATCTTGGTTACCTTTGCACTCCCCGCACTTAGCAATGTGCCCGGGCAAGAGTAAGTACTAAGTAAGTATATGCTGCATTTAAATATTTATTCAACTCCCCATTTTAATTATTTGTATTTAAATTTTCTTCCAAAAAGATGTCTTCTAAATGAGGACTTTGGCTATGTTTCTTGGAATTTAATTTAAAAACTGCAACAACAGGGGTGCCTGGCAGGCTCAGTCAGTGGAGCATGTGTCTCTTGATCTTGGGGTTGTAAGTTCAAGCCCCACATTGGGTGTAGAGATTACTTAAAAAAATAAAATCTTAAAAAAAATTGCAGCATTAAAATTTAAATCAGTGCAATTAAAAAAAGAATAATTGATGATAGATTAATTTTTTTTCTTTTATTACTATTCTGAATCCTTTCTTGAGTTCCACATTCAAATCTTCTGTTACAGGCTAATAATCCATTAAATCTTTGGATTTAAGACAAAGAGATTATCTAATCCAGCACTTCCCAAAATGTAATCTGTAACACACAGACTCAAAAAAAAAAAAAAAATGCTAATAGGTTGTTCTTACAAGGAGGTGGGGGGGTTGGGTAGAGGGTTGGTGAGAATAAATTTCCACAGTCAAACTATATTGGAAAAATCAAGGTTACATGGGTTTTTAAATGAAGATCTTTTCAAAGATTTTTCTTAATACTGATGTACATTATTAAATATGTGGCATTTCAACACACCATTACTTTACACTCTACTACGAAAGTAAAAAAGAGTTGCCAATAACATAATATTTTCTCACATGATTGGTTAAACTGCATCCTCATTATCAAGATGATAAACTGTAAAAACAGAAGTTATAAAATATGATAGCATGCAGTTTCTCAATCTGACAATAGGATCACTTTTACAGGGTATTAATTAGTGTTCCTCAAGTTATAATATGGGAAATGAGGAACTTCTAGTCCAAAGCTCTCATGAGGAAACCAGGTCCTAACAAAGTTACTTGACATGGTCACACACCTGGTTAATGAGAGCCAGGCTCTCTTGTTTGCAGCGTTCCTACTTTAATTTATTCATTCATTACATTTCTTTCTTGAGCTCCTGCTTTGTTGTGCTTTAACATGCCCATCTTTTACTAACCCCTGTGCTCAGTCCATTCCCACCCCCATGTCGCCATCCCCACCCCTACGACTTCCTGCTAATTACATCTACACATTCCTTCAATATCTGTCATTGCTTCAGATCCTATTCCAAGAAGCCAGTCAGCCATTCTGTTCAGAAAGAAGCAGAGTGCTTCTCATTTCTCTTACTCCCTCCATAGGAGGGAAAGCAAAGGAGGAAGTGTTTATATAGAATCATAAAACCATCAAGTATATAACTTCCTTCATCCTATAGATAACAAAACCTGGACCCACAGTGGCCATCTTTCTCACCAGGATATACATTTCTTAAAAACAGAGGTCACATTATTTACAATGTGGCATTATTTTGATACATAACAGGATGCTACTTAATTCATTCCACAAATATTTATCAAACACCTATTAAGTGACAAGATACAATTCTAGCAGCAGAGTTATAGTAGTGAACTAAAGAGGCAAAAAAAATTTCTGCCTTTCCGGAGCTTACTCTGAAGGAACCAAGGATTTTCCTACCTTAGAAGTAGATTTTGGCCAATCAAACCCTTTCCCAGACATATTTAATGTCCCACCCCTCCTTTTTTAATTTTTCCAGCTTATTTCCCCGTAGAGCCAGGGATTAAGGTGGCACAGAATACATTTCCAGGAAATGTGAGATAATGTTAATACCTGAGGGTCATATCTAATCGTGAAAGATTTGAAAAGATTGTTAAGTCATTCTCGGTTTACAGATGAAGAACAGGAATAAAAGACATAAAGCAGATTAATGGGGTCAGAAAGCAAGTTAAACAAGCTAGTAAATACAGACTAAGCTTCCAATCTATTTCTTCATCAATACCAGTAATAGGACAGCAAGATCTGAAACTTACAATGTTATCTAAAATTTGAACAAGAACTATTAAAATAATAATCAAAATGGAATATAGTATGAACAGCTGTCTCATTCCGTGAGTCAAAATGCACTTCTACAACAGAACAAAATCTTAAAAACTAAGCTATAGAATTTTGGATTTTCTTTGCTTACTTAAAATTAAAATAATCTAATGATTTAAATTAACACTCCATTCTTTGCTTGCAATTATGGCTGGATATAATAAATATATCTAGTTTTGAAGGAAATGGTTATCATAGTAGTTGGATAAATTTAAATTCTATAAATGTATAGCTCTTACAAATCACCTAAATAACATCTTTGTCCTTCCTTGGTATATTTTTTATAACATACATTTTTAAGTGGCTAATACAAGTATACTAGATGTAAAAAAAAGAAAAGAAAAAATAGGGAATTGAAATAAACGAATAGAAATTTTAAATTTTTAAATAAATGGTTGATTTTTAAATGCAAATGCACAGAAATTAGAAATAATTTGCCACTGCATCTCAGTAAAACCTTTTTTAAAGTATTTTAAATTAAAATGTATCTAGCAGCGTAACAGTATTCATTCTTTTTGCACAAAAAAAAAAAAACACAAACATAAAAACAAAAAATAAAAATAAAAACTCCACAAAGGAATTGCTAATTCCAAAAAAAAAAAAAAAAAAAAAAAAAAAGAGGTTATTCTTATTTACTAAATATATAGATTGCTTTTTGTTACCTTTGGTCAGGCCACACAGCGTACCTAATAAAAGTTCTTTGAAATGTGAAAAAAAAAAAAAATGTATCTAGCAAAAGCAGTGATGAGAAATTTAACCTCTAAACAAAATATATCGGATGAATCTACAAATTGGAAAAGACTGACAATGACAATTCATCCAGTGTCTAGCCTCAATATTAGTGAGTCCTTGTAAACTGCCAAATAGGCCTCATTTCTTCACTAAACATGTTTGTTGTTGAGAGCGAAAGGTGGTCCTGGCTTGTTTGCATAAACCCTTCTATATGATCTGATAGGTAACATTCCTGTGAGCATGTTTAGTTAGATAAACATCTAATAACTCTACTTATAAGATTCCCCAAGAGTCCATATTGTCTAAATAATCTAACCCTGCAGAATTATCATTTGTTTTCAGAACTCATCAACATGTTTTATATTCTTTACAGTCACTGTTAGTCAACCAGGGAGTTACTCAAACTAAAATTTTTTTATCTTTTGTTCATGCCCATTTTTATCTCCCTTGCTACTAGATATCGCTACATCTTTTATAATCATTAATGTATATATGAAGAATTTATTCCATATTTAATAAAAAATTAACAAAATCCACATTTAACAAACCATATGCCCAACATCTTATCCATACAGATGTATTGTGCTATAGTAATTTAGCTTTGTGCACAAATAGTTTTTAAAACTCATATTGTAATTAGATGTCATACAGCAAGTTTTCAACATTAACATTAAAACTTTATTATATCATAGATCTACTAAAACATTTTGTTTTAGAAAAAATATAGTTGCATCAGAGTACTCATTAATCAACATTTTAAATATAATTTCTCTTAATTTCCAAAAATATTTTAATTCATGTTTAACAATCAACACGTTAAACTAATAACATTTTCAAGATTCTATAAAAATTCAAAACATAGCAAAACAAAATGTGAAATTTCCTTTCATTCTTGGGTGGTCTGCTGAAGAAAATTTAGTTGCATATAATGCTATAAATTACTGTTAAATCAGCTATTTGGATTTAAGATAAGTTAATTTATGAAAACTTGTTTTAGTTTATAGAAAGTCTATACATGAAAGACAATTTCGATGAGATGTCCAAGCCTAAGGGACTTGGAATCCTATTGAAAATGGAAAAAGGTTTTGCACTCTACAAATATTGTTTGAACATAATATAAGCAGAAAAACTTGTGGTTTGTAAATCCATATGTTCTTAACTGGATATTCTTTACATACTTTTGTTTACGTTTTCACAATGCACCTATGTGCTAATGATATCAGTACACTTGCATGCTGTGAAAGAATGTAAATCTAGTGCCATCTACCGGAAAAAGTGGGTACAATTCAATTAGTCACATGATTTTGTGAATTATGTGAGTTGAAATTTGTAGGCCTATTTTTTAAATATTATCTGTTTCTTTTTTTAAAATCTCCCCAAAGCATTTTTAATATAATCAAGGAAGCTAGGTAAGATGAGCATGTAAGACAATGGTGTAACTGAACAATGGCGAGCATTAATCTAAACATGCAGGAGAGAATTCTATTGGTGGTATCAATAAAGAAATCAGATATACTATGTTCTAGTCAGTTTTTATGTTAGTATCATGCGTATTGTTTAGAACACAGGCTCTGAACCTGTGGTCAAAGAGCCCTCCCTTAAGGGTTTCGGAATATAATTTAACAGGAAAAAAATGAAATTATATGAAAAATTGTGTGTAGGTTCACAGATGTACTTTCTGGGGGAGGAGAATCATAACATTTATCAAAGAATCATGGAGATGATTCATCTTTTCATAACCCTAAAAGGTTAAAAAATAAAACTGGCATAGAAAGCCAATCTATGTAATAGATGAACAGCAAGCACACTGATGACCTCAATTCTTTTTTTTTTTTTAAGTATATAAGCATACCATCAGATGCCATTAATGAACTGTGCCAGCTTCAACTTGGGTAATAGTTATTCTTACCTATGCATGTTGCTTTGGAGCATGTCTGTTGGAGCTCCTCTTTACAAATGGAAAATTTAAAGCATAAAAAATGACATGAACTTGCTCCAGAGAAAAGTGATCAAAAGAGCTGGAATTCTTAATTCTCATAATAAGCATAATATGTACCTATTCCCTTTCTCAAACAGTTTATCTACCACTAAAACTCAAACTGAGAGAAAAGTTAAATCAAGTCTGGCCAAGTCTGGATAATACACAATGAATTCGCGTTACCACTTTTTTGCTCTTTGTTTAGCTACAATGTGTTTTATACCTACCATATCAACTATATTGTATTAAATGCAACAAAATGAAAAAAGAGAAATCGTTTTTCATAATATATTCAAAAGGCAGCGAAACTATGAAGTTTGTTTTAATCTTCCCATGTAAAAGAGTCTCAAATAAATGTGTACTATTGGGGTGCCTGGGTGGCTCAATGGGTTAAAGCCTCTGCCTTCAGCTCAGGTCATGATCCCAGGGTCCTGGGATCGAGCCCCATATCGGGCTCTCTGCTCTGCCCAGGGTCCTGGGATGGAGCCCCATATCGGGCTCTCTGCTCTGCAGGGAGCCTGCTTCCTCCTCTCTCTCTGCCTGCCTCTCTGCCTAGTTGTGATTTCTCTCTGTTAAATAAATAAAATATTTTTAAAAAGATTAAAAAAAATGTGTACTATCTGTTACAGCTATCACTTCACCTACATGTAAACTTTCCAAAGGTTTATTCATTCACTTAACAAATATTTATCAAGTGCCAGGCATTGTGCTAAGCTCTAGAGAGTTCTAGTTATACAGATGATATTCTATGACTTGCAAACACCATTTGCAAAATATATCTCTTTAAAACTTCTCATTTCTACATTAGGATATTATGATATCTTTAAAAACTACATCACAGCCATGTGCCTCTTCAATTCATGGTGACTGTTAAATACGCCAATGAAGTAAAGTAACAACCACATGTTATGTGTACGATATTAGAGAAAAGTACAATTTATCACTGTAATTAGTACTATTTAGACAAACACTCTCACTTGGCTGAAAGCTACCAGGCTATCTAGCCTAAGCTACAATTAGACTTAATTTTTATCAAGCACTGAAACTATGTAGAAAATTGTTCTTCCTAATCCCTCCTCAGATAATGCTTCAGTCTTGATATAGTGGTAAGTAATTCTAATGTTCAAATGTGGAAAAGATTTCTGTCCTCCCACCATAACGTAGGAGATTTTTTAAAATAAATTCCCAGCCATTAATTAGTACTGAGCTTCTAGATTTGATTAAGCTAGAGCCAAAAGTAAAAACAACAGTTAATAAAATCACAGAACTGAATAGATGATTTAATTTGAATTCTTTGTTTTAAAGATAAAGATACTGAGATCAGAAGAAGTTTACATGTCCATGGTACACAAGGTAGTGATAGGGCTGTGGTTAGTTTTCTGACTCCTATCCCAGTGCTCTTTTGATACAAAATGAAACTGTTATAGGAAATTAAGAAAAAAATCTGAGAGAGAAAGAAATTACCTTTAATTACAAACATGAGTGAACCATAACTCAGATACACTTAATAAGCTCTAAATTAAAATTAAGCTTTATTAAAAAATAAGAAGCAAAGTAAGTCAAAGCTGAAAAATGATAGGTCACCCTTTCAGGATATGGCCTCCATTCAGGTTAATCCAGTTATAATCAATTTTAAGAGTCCATCCCAATTATTTTTTGGTTCTGGAATTATTTTGTATTGAATAATATCTGAAATTAGCAGGGTATTGGCTAAGGGAGCAGAAATCTTTTTGATTTACAGAGATTTTTGTTGTAATGGGTTTTGACCAAGGAACAATAAATTAAAGCAAGACTCCAGACTTCCACCTTAATTTCCTATACCTCCAATTTTGACCTCTTCCCTCCCTACTTAGACAAAGTAATAGGAACTAGCATTCCCACTTCAACTTCACTTTTATTTTTCAAAATATAGTTTGTTTCATTCCTGTTGGACTTAATTTCTTCAACATTCCTGTATTTCTAAGAATACAATTTTGTTAGAGAAACGGATGGTAATGATTTTACTAATATTCAAATCGTAAAGTATGTAAATGCTAGAAAGACTTACTTTCAAAATGCTTTAAAAAGTGGTGCTTGAATGACTAAGGCATTATGGAATACTATTCTAGCCAATACATCTATCAAATTAAAATGGATCTGCAAGCCAGAAAGACACTTTGGCTTCCATCAGTACTGGAGAGTAAGAATAAAAGAAACATGTATATTTATGGGACTTGAATTCTGGTTAGGCAAGATGTATAAGTAAAAGAAAGAGATAAAAACAACAGATTGAAATGATTATTTCTCAATCAGAAAGTGCATTTATGGTTCTTAATAAAGTGAAAATAGTTAAATGAAAGGACATATTTATATGTACTTAAAGTCTATTGTACTACAAAAATACAAAGAGGATAGATATGTAGAAGAAAGAAAAGAAAGAAAGAAAAAGAAATCTATAGTGAACTCAGTGATAGTTACATATGGTGACTTGCTATATCCTTGCTAGGGTTCCATTCACTTTTCACATCCTAATCTATTTCACCCTCCACAGCTACCTTTCAGGTGAGTACTATTATTAACTCCCATCTTACAAACAAGGAAGCCAATGTACACAGCTAGTTAAGTAGCAAAACCAGACTTCAAATTCTGTCAAATCCCAGAATTTGTGTGTTTAAGCACTATGTGGTAATGGTTACTGCTTAGGAATTATCAGCTTTGTTGAATGTACCTTTGAATCATTTTGATATCAAAATTTAAAGATACTTATACCTCAATTAAACAATTTCATTATGAAATCCTTCAATTTCATGATTCTAGTATCTCGAGGAATATACCATTAATTAACTTATTTATTGATAAGTTGTCACCACAAATATTTAGGCTCCTCTGTGTATAGAACACTCATGTTACAGAACACTACTGGTGTTCTTACACTTTGGGGATTTTTTCAGTGGAAAACATGGCAATTATGTATAAACTAAATAACTTTCATATTCCCACTGTCATATATAGTACATACTTAGGAAATAGTTCCACATGACACAGGGACTACATTGATCGATGTTCTCCCTCAAGCTCATATACAATTCAGCAGGTAAACCTTATCAGTTCGACAACCTAAAAATCTCTCAAATCCACCTCCCCTCTTTTTGTTTTGTTTGGATTTGTTTTTTTTGTTTTGGTTTGGTTTGGTTTGGTTTTTTGTTTTCTGAGAGAGAGAGAGCAGGGGAGAGCCACAGGGAGAGGGAAAGAGAGAATCCCAAGTGGACTCCACACCCAGCATGGAGCCCAACAAGGGGCTCAATCTCAAGACCCTGAGATCATGACCTGATCTAAAATCAAGGGTTGGGTGCTTAACTCATTGAGCAACCCAGGGGCCCCCATCTTCCTTCTTTCCAAACCAACTGTTATGACCACTGCTAAGACTCAGCATTTCATGAGTCCCTCCCACCTCAAACCCCTTCAGTGTTCTCTGCTGGGGCATTGCAAGGGCATGGCTAGCTCAGGGAGGCAAAAGAACTATAAGAGTCATGAATTAAGCTTCATGAGCCTCTCAAGTCATCATAAATAGACATAAAATCTATTTTTAAACAAACAGACATTTACTACTCAAATACAGCTTCAAGAAAAAGGCCTTAGCTACCATTCAAATCAAGTTGCCATCCTAGTTGTCTCATAGAAACATCTGGAACCAAACATTGACCTTCCACCATACTAAATCAAGAATCCCTATAAAATGCAAATCAAGTCATGTTATTTCCCCTTCATCCCTTCCCCAAGACTTAAATTCCTTAAAGCATCATATGAGGCATTTCATGACTTGGCTACTTTCCTTCTTCGCCTTTTGCACTTGCCGTCATCCACCCAAGCTATCCCAAGAAATAACCTGCATCTCACAGAACATACCTTGCTCTTTCAGGCCTTTACATTTTGCCCATGCTACTCCATATCCTAGAACTGTCCTATCCATTTTTTGGCTAACTGATGTTCATAGACTGAGATTCCACTTAAAAATTACATCCTCTGTGAAGTCCTCCTTTAAACCTCAAAGACCTTCCTCCTTTACAAAAATTTTGCCCCTAACCCAAGAGCTTCTGTGGGTTCTTTCTCTGAGTTCCCCTAACATCCCAGGCATAAATATCTTTTATTTAGTCCTATCACCATAAGGTTCAAAGGTCCTCACACAATGCCATTTCCATCTTGAGCTAGTGAAAGAAATCGGCTTGATCTTGTTTATCATTGTATCCTTGCTGCTTCCACAATGCCTGGCACACATAGTTAATATTCAATGAGTATTTAATGAGTTGGAATTAAATTCTCTATACAAGACAGTAATAGAGCTATGTACATTAATATAAAATATAAATAATATTGAAAATAATGTTCACAGAAAATATCTGGCCATTGTGATTTTCATAATAAAATTAAAATATTAAATATATGCTATAGGCACACACTGAAATTTTGGACTTTCATGCCCCACTTGTGTACATGCTTAGAATCACATTTTTAAAAACTATAGTGGTTCTAAATTAAGAACCAGTTGACACAAGCTGATTTTGTTGTTATTTCATCATTGTTAAGGAGAACATCATTTCTTTTTAACTAAAATAAATAAGTAACTTTATTATACTAAAGTTGTTCATTTGCATTTTTCCTTTCCCAAAGTAATGGCCACATGTGGAATGAAAAGCATTTTCATTCTCCTTGAACAAGACGAATATCCTGTTTGTGTGATTTGGGGCAGTTTCTTATGAAGACTGCCAGCCTCTTATGAATGTTATGATTTTCAGATGTGTAGTGTGCATTAAAGAACAAGAAGATATCATGAAATACTAGTGACAATTATAGACTGAGCAAAAAAACTGGACAATGTTTCCAAGGGTTATAAGGATTGTGGAAATGAATGTTACTCAAAGTAGAGTGGTGATTTATAACCAATTTCCGTCTTCAAATTAGGGCCCAAGTGAAAGAAAATGGAATTTAGCAAAGCATTCTGGTGTATCATTTCCTGCAGCAGAAACACCCACCCAGACTAGTGCCCTCACTAGGTACAGGACAAGAAGCAGCAACCTGAGGGAAGCCCACAGGCTCGCAGGGCTACTGGCTGGCTCTTTGTCACCAAATGCAGCAGGTTGAATGCAGACATCACTGTGATATCTTCACCAACAGAACGAGAGGCAAAGAACAGGGGCAAGAGCTGAGTAGGAGAGAAAAGAAAACAAAAACCAATTAAAACATCACAAATATTAAACACATTCATTGCGCAATTGATGGTTACGGTTTTATCTGGAACTGAACCCATACACACGGTGGTAATAAATTTCAAATGCCTATTTTTCAGATGATGAGCTTACTTTCAACCCAGACTTATTTATATCTTATGAATAAAATACACACAATATAAAAGTGTAATCTGTGAACACATTTTGCAAGAGGTCAGAAAAGAGACGAAATTTGAAACATTTGAAAAGAATTAGCATTTATGGAGTGAGTTCGTACCATGTGACAGGAACTGTCTGGGGCCCAATATACACATTGTATCATTTAATTCTTACAATAAACCTGGGAGGTACGTTTATCCCCCAATAATATGTGAGGAAATCGAGGCTCAAAGGTCCAAGGGCACAAAGCAAATAACCGGTGGAAAAAGGATTAGAAAACCCTGTTATATCTCACTGCAAAGCTCTGTTCTTTCCTTACACCATGCTGCCTCCTTCCAGCAATTATTTGTAAATCTCCCTCCCTGGAGAAGATCGTAAAATATTGGAAGATTAAGAGATGGCTTTGTTAGAGTTTCTTTTTTCTTTTCTTTCTTTTTTAATAGAGAACCAAATAACCTATAGACAACTGGAGACTTCACTTTGGAAAGTGTTAAGTTTGAGCAAAGCATAGCAAATATGAATTTTCATTTGATTTTATCATTTATAATTTCAAGGTCAATTCTGTGAATAATATTTACAACCTAACCTTTAAAAAGGTAAAAATATTTGTAAAGGTTTTGGAAATGAATCTATGTGGAAGAATCTCAAAATTGTATGAGTGTTAAACTTCAGAGAAAAGCTCAGTCAGGATTTTCTTCAAGTTTTGTACAACCTTTCAATTGCTAAAGATTAACTTCAAATGAAAATGGAAAAAAACTAGACTAGTACTAACTTTTAATAACTTATTTTAAATTGGCATTATAAATGACTGTAACCACTACATGTCCAAAAATGGATGTAAAATGAATGTCTTATCCATTTCCTGGCCCTCATCCCCCCAGAATAAAAGTCTGTTCCTGGTCTCCTCTGACATCCTTGAAGAACAACACATAATAAACAGTAATATATTTTACCAAATCATTCTGGAGTATATCTGACAGAAATCTGCTTGTATTAACATACCTGAACTCTGACTTCTCCAAACTAAACTCACTACAAAATTAAAACATTTTTGTGTTACTAACTGGAGACAAAAGGGAGGAAGAGGGAAGGTAAGTATCACAATGCACAGCTGAAAAGAACCATTAAACATAAATAAACATGTCATTTTCACGAGTGACTGCAGAGCAGGGAAAAGAGCATTCCTTTGGAGCAGACTACTGACTAATAAAAGATCAAAGGTCTATACCTCACAACACTGTAAATAAAAATGCATTTTTTTCCTTGTGACCTTCTCTGAGAGGAATAAAGTGTGCACGATAAATGTAATTACTTAGCAAAGCTGCAGCCTCATTGTGCTCCCACAGCTAACCATAAAACGTCTTCCTATTCTGTTTCATCAACTGCTGTACCAGGCGGCCTGCGCGCCTACCGATGGCCTCAGCCATCTGGCTTGTGTCAAAGCCAGCGCACAGGAAGAGAGGGAGTGATGTCACTCTGCAGGTCAGGCAAAGAACAAAGATGCATTCTACAATTAAAAGCTGAGGGCTTCGAATACCAGGGGCCCTCGGCCCTCCAGCGTGATGAGACTGCATGATTTAACGTCCAGGCTCTTGAATTTATTGCTACCCAAATAGCCAGGGCTCCACCTAGTGGCGAATCAGTTTTGCCCGGTTTTCTTTAAAAGAGAACCCATAAACTGTTACCTTAGTTGGCGCCAAGAAAGTGCAGCAACTAAAATGATCGGTAACTTTTAGAGCAGTCTAGTCTTATTACACTGAAGAATGCAAAAAGCATGTTCATTACAACGTTCTCTATTTTAAAATCCTACAAAGCACACATTTCACAGGGTAGGGTACCATATTTTTTAAAAAATGCCTTAATCCTCATGATAGCAGAAAAAACAGCTAATTTTGCAAAATGCATGTAAAGTGACATTACTTACACACTATTCTGAAAATATGTCATCATTAAAATGTAAAGTGAAAAACCATTCTAAAAAATGGACACATGCATCTGAACACCTTGGTGAAATCTTATACATCAATGGAACAAAAGAATCATAGTTATTAATATGGTTCTAACATGTGATGCCAAGAGCAACCCTCTCTAGAACAGAAAAAAAAATCTTTATGCTGAAATGATTTAACACAATTAATTTTTAATGTTTTCCATATATGTTTGCAGTAAATGAAATTAAACATGTTGACACAGTGATCTAAAATACAGAACACATTTGGACAAAAGATGGGCCATTGCAGTGGATGTGTGTGAGCTCTGGGGTCAGACGCCCTGGGTTGGAATGCTGGCCCTCCCCTAACTAGCTGTGTTACCTTGGACAAACTGCTTACCCCCTCAGTGCCTCAGTTCCCTCAACTTCAAAATAAACGAATTGGTAAAAAGCACTTGGAACAACTCCTTGCACATAGTATACGTTCAGCAAATGTTAGCTATTATTAGCTATTGACATGTACAAATATTTGCTATATTTTAAAATTATGAAATTAGATATTTCTAACAGTTGGTTTACACCCAATCCTGCTTAGAGTCTCCAAAGACAGAATCTTTTTGAAGCCACAAAGCTTGCTACTCTTTGATGCATTTCCACAGTAAATTATCACTCTAACAAAAATGGTAAGATAAAGTTTTCCTAAGGATAATCGTCGATGAAACCCTTAGCATGTGGCAGGCACTATACTAAGCACTTCAGTTTATTAGCTCTTTTAAGCCCGGGGGTCTTATGAAATGCATACATCATTTTCCATTTTTAGATGCAGAGACTGAGGCATAGGAAGGTCAAGTAACTTGACTAAAATCCTACAGCCACTGAGACACAGAGCTCTTACTTAACTGGACTGAATGCTTTAACAGGTTTGAACACAGGCCATGGAGCTCCAGGACCAGAGCTCTTGACCATGACACAACTGGCAATGAAAAGCCTGAGGCTAGACCAACTCACTCTAAATCCTCTGACTCTATGGGTCCCTACTAGATAATGTGACTAACAATAAACATTTCATAAGGATTCAATTAATTCAAGAAGAATATTTGAAGATTCTCTCTCATAACACTGAGTGAAACAAGTAAGGCATTAAGGAAGAACACAGTCTGAGACATTCTCAGATTTCTGCATTTGCTCTCTCTGTTCCACCAGATGCAACTTTCCCTTTTTTCTTTCACTTTCAAAATTTTTCTCTCAACTTCTTGGACACACCTTTAGGACATCTCCAAAACATGCCTAGAATTGACTTCCCTTCACTATACCAAAGCTTCAATATGTTGATAATATAGTACTTTTGAGGCCAAAAAAGCCAGTAGCTATATACACCCGCCATGCCCCCCCCCCAAAAACCTGAAGTTTTAGTTTGGCAGTTTTCTTCCTTTTATACTCCCTGAGCCATGGGGTGAGGACCCCAGCCAGAAACAATCCAGTCCAAAAAGAGGCAAGAGAAGCACATGCATCTGAGGGCTGGTAATCTTTGAGGAAGGAATTAGCATTAAACACCCTGTGGAAATTAGCACTGAGTGAGGACCACTCAGAAAATCTCTAATTCTCTGAGTTTGTCCCCAACTTTCTCACTTTTGAATTGTCTTTGGTATTCCACATAGAAGAATAACATTTATAAATGATCAACATGTTATGTTTTTAATGCCAGACACATGTCCTATGCATCTTTCTAATTTCCCAGAATATCCAATACATCATTTTGGAAATAATTTGGTGTTTTAAAAGCCTGGCTGAACAAGACCTAATGAGCAGTAACACACTATGTATTAAGAACAGAATTATACTGGGGCACCTCGGTGACTCAGTAAGTTAGGCATCTGCCTTCCGCTCAGGTCATGATCCAGGGTCCTGGTGGAGCCCCACATCGGGCTCTCTGCTCTGTGGGGATCCTACTTCTCCCTCTCCCACTCTCCCTGATTGTTTCCATCTCTATGTGTCAAATAAATAAATAAAATATTTTTTTTAAAAAAAGAATTAGAATACATAATTGTCTAATTTTCTGATTAAAACTTTTTGATGATTCTCCAATGCATATTTCCAGGTTTCCCAACACCTGTTCTGGGAAACAGGAGATACACTTTCAAACAAGTCTGTAGTCAACGAGTTGTGGAAATGTTACTCAATAAAAAAAATCCAAGAGGTTTTCTAGTAAATACTTGCTTAACTTGTCTCAACTGGTGCCTCTCAAATGATTTTGACCATAGGAAAACCTCCACATCTCTCTTAATTCCGTATCCTTACTCTCCTTGTTACCACTCCTAACCTCTCCCATTCTGGTCCCCACTGAGGGACCAAGCATGTGATTACATCCCTTACAACAATTTTCAGGGTGCTGATTGCTTATGTCTCTGTCTTCCTCTTCTAGATTATACAGTTCCTGAGCAGAGGGATGGTGTCTTTCTCATCTTTGTATTCCAGTACCTGGCACTCAACAGCCATTATGTACTGAGTGAGAGAATGACTACATCTATGACTGATTCTATGGATCACCATTTCCCACCTTTTACTTCTCTGCCATCTCAACTGCTAATGGTGCTTAAAGATGATAATTTGAATTAAAACTAGGTGGTTCTTTCACAGGAATTAGCAATTCCTATAAAGAGGTAGGAATTAGAAAATGCAATCTGACTTGAGATCCAAAGATCATTCAAATGTTCTATTTTGGTTAAGAAAAAAAAAATTCTCCACCTTTTTTCCTCCCAAAACTGCCATCCAAAAAGTTGGCTAAAATTAGTTTGTTGGTTTTTTGGTTTGAGTTTATTTTTATTTCCTTTTACTTTTTTCCTTGCAGTTAAACAATAAACTGCCAAAGAAAGATGGTATAAGCAGGGAATCCAGAGAACTCACAAAGTTGTTCATCAGCTCCAGAAAAAAATGAGATGATTGTCCTAGTGGATTGAAAGTGTCAAACCTAAAGGTCAAATGTCTCTTTCCAATAAATGCCAAAGGAATGTCTACATCAGTGGTTTTCCACAGGCTAGTAAAATATCCCCTGATAACCACTGGGGTCAACAGAGAGCTGACAAATTTGAATTTTGTCGAAGAAGGACAAAATAAAAACAGAAAGTTCCAAACTCTAATCTCACCATAGTATCAGAAAAGAAAGACTGTTAACACCAAGAACTAGGAAAACAATCTTCTGAATAGAATATATTTAGTTTCGTGTGGAAATTATTTTTCATTATTGTTGTCTTTCTCATTTCATTATGAAAAGAAGAAATGGGCCAGCACTTGGGAATTGCTAATCTAATGTCTACTATAAAGTTCAATAAAAATATTGTTCTTATCAGCACAGTGCCTAGTACAGTTTATGTTCAACTAATGTTTGTGGAATGAATTGTGCAATCAGTCATTTACTTCTTTCAACCAACATGCCATTAGCTAGAACTGGGCATCCCTTTTGTTAAGCAAAGATCTGTTTGTATTTGTTGTAAGAAACAGCCAGAATTCTGGTTACTCAGAATTCTAAATCAATCTTCCAAACCGTTTAGAGATCACACTTTTAAGATAAGGAATTTATAAAAGTTACTCAGTTCATGTGCATAAGTTCCTATGGAAAACAATGTGTTAAGAGGAAATGAATATGCAGATATATAAGATATAGGCTGAGCTCTCAAAAAATGTACTAGCCTAGATGGAAACATAACACATGCCCTAAATACCTTAACAGGGGTAGAAATAAAATATATGGAATTGCAGAGAAATAAATATATATTTTTAAAATATTTTATTTATTTATTTGGCAGATGGAGATCACAAGTAGGCAGAGAGGCAGGCAGAGAGAGCGGTGGAAGCAGGCTCCCTGCTGAGCAGAGAGCCTGATGTGGGGCTCGATCCCAGGATCCTGGGATCATGACCTGAGCCAAAGGCAGAGGCTTCAACCCACTGAGCCACCCAGGCGCCCCCAGGGAAAGAAATATTGCTTCCAACTTTGGGGGAGGACGTTGGAGGTATAGTGGTGAGCATAGCTGCCTTCCAACTTTGGGGGAGGGAGTGGCAGGGATATGGGGGTGTTGGGAACCCAAAAAAACTGCTTAAAGAAATTTAAAAAAATATAAAAATAAAATATAAAATATAAAAATAAAATAAAAAATATATACATATATATGTATATATATGTATATATGTATATATATATATACATATATATATATATATAGCTGGGATTAGTCATTTTTTTAGCTTTTGATCTCAGGATCTCTTTACACTCCTAAAAACTATCAAGGACTCAAGAGGTCTTTTGTTTATATGGTTATACCTATCAATATTTACTATATTGAAAATTAAAACTGAGTAATTTTAAAATATATTTGCTTATTCCATTAAAAATAACAATTAAAAATATATTTTAAGTGACATTTTTAGTGAAAAATAACTGCATTATCCAAACCATGAATTTTTATTTTTGCAAGTCTCTTTTATAGCTGGCTTAACAAAAACAACGGAATTCTCATGTCTACTTCTGCATTCAATCTGTTGTGATATGTTCTTTTGGTTTAACTATATATACGAATAAAATCTTGCCTCACTCAGGGAAGTTGTTAGAAAAGGGAGGAATATTTTAGTAAGTTTTTCAGAGAATTGTAGATATTTTTCTTTGATACTACATCAAAACTCAACAAATGATAGTCTGAAACTATTATCAATAAATGTTTCATACAATTACATTAAAACTTAATGCTCTATCTTGCTTTTTGTTTTTGTTTTTAATTTTTTATTAACATATAATGTATTATTAGCCCCAGGGGTACAGGTCTGTGAATTACCAGGTTTACACACTTCACAGCACTTACCATAGCACATACCTTCCCCAATGTCCATAACCCAACCACGCTCTCCCTCTCCTGCCTCCCCGCCAACCCTCAGTTTGTTTTGTGAAATTAAAAGTCTCTTATGGTTTGTCTCCCTCCCAAACCCATCTTGCTTCATTTTTTCCTTCCCTACCCCACAAACCTCCCACTTTGCCTCTCAACTTCCTCATATCAGGGAGATCGTATGATACTTGTCTTTCTCTGACTGACTTATTTCACTCAGCGTAATACCCTCTAGTTCCATCCACGTCGTCGCAAATGCCAAGATTTCATTTCTTTTTCTATCTTGCATTTTGAAAGGATCCTCTGACCGCATGATTTTGTAACATCATGCAATGTTCACTTAAAAAATGTTGGTTTACTGGGTTATGCAGATCTTTCATAAGTTGACACATTTCATTATCAATATCAAAACTCATATTCATTAATATCACCACTGATTTCACCAGAAGAGTCTTTAAGTACTGAGAAGCTGTCAAACAAGCTCACAGAGGTAAAAATAAGTTTTCCAAAATTTTATTTTTACCTTGCAAGCTCGAATTTACCATTGCCAACTAATACTGACAACTGTTTTCTTTAAAGTGAAAGAATCACTTCATTCATTAAGAAAATGCATGCCAAATATCCAAGTCTAAATAACCACAGTTTGTCTGTTGGTCATTCCGTCAAGTAAAATTGTGTTTCAAACAATTGCACAAGCGCTTTGCCTGGAGACAACCACTGTTCTTTGGTATGTAGAAGCCCTTTATAAAAGTGTATTTCCCTTACTTCACACAGAATGTTACAAAGATATGTACTCAAGGTCAAGATTTAATTAAATTAATAAAAATGTTACTACTTCATCAAGGACATTCTTATGTGAAAATTGCTTTTCCCTCCATGTGTATGTTAATAAAGAATAGAATGACTACTAATAAAGTTTGTTGCCACCACCTTGATTCACAGTAAGATACCAGCAGTGTTACCCACTTTTGCTTTTCCAACATTACTGCAAATGTCAACACAATGAAAAAGGAGAAAAATATCTTAGCATGAAAACAGTTTTCACTTTGTGATTCCCTTGAAAGGGTCTCAGAGGCTCCAAGGGTCATCAGCCCACACTTTAAGAACTGCTAGTCTGGGGGCGCCTGGGTGGCTCAGTGGGTTAAGCCGCTGCCTTCGGCTCAGGTCATGATCTCAGGGTCCTGGGATCGAGTCCCGCATCGGGCTCTCTGCTCCGCAGCGAGCCTGCTTCCCCCTCTCTCTCTGCCTGCCTCTCTGTCTACTTGTGATCTCTCTCTGTCAAATAAATAAATAAAATCTTAAAAAAAAAAAAAAAAGAACTGCTAGTCTGGCACACTGTTGGGCAACAGCACAGCAAATAGTCAATAAATATTTGTGGAATATATGAACATGAACAGAGAAATACATGTATAATTCATCCTATAATGTTTAAGAAACAACAAATGGTTAGAAAATAGTATCAGTAGTCTCTTCAGACTTCTTACTACTTCTCGAGGTAATTAGTACATTTTCTATTTCTTCTAATCTGTGGACAAATACAAAATTTAAAACTATTTTATCAAAGGGAAGAGGATAGTCATGACAGATTTCTGAAAGTAATGATCAGGGTACTACAGCCCAATTTTCTCAGCACCAATCTTTGAAATACACAAAAGTCTATGTCCTACTAAGGGAAAAGAAAACAAATTTTGAATTACTGATATCTAGAAAAGGATAGTTAACTCGTGGATAAATTCAACATTTTTCAACCTATATCATATGCATGACATTATTAATTCATGTGATTTCTATTAATAAAAGCCTGTCAAAGAATTAGACCTTTTGGAAAGAATTAGACCTTTTGGAAATGCTTGAGGGTCACAGAATTGTATCATTAAATAGATTTAGAACTGGAAAAAAAATCTTTGAAGAACACCTAGTACATCAATTTTTGAACATGAAGTCATCACCTACCACAAGTAAAATATTATTTATGAGGTGTTTCACATGTAATTTATTAAAAATTAAAACTTTAGATATAAAAGTATAAGGTTAAAATATACTTAGTATATTTTATATACTTTATATATAGATTTATATATATAATATGTATATAAAATATACTAGTATATAAAATATACTAGTATGTTATATATATAATATATATAATATATATATAAAATATATTTTATATATATATAAAATATACTAGTATTTTATATATTTGTATATAAATATATAAAATACTAGTATATTTTATATATATATAAAATATATTTTATATATATATTATATATATTAAGTATATTTTATATATATATTATATATATTATATATATAATATAAATATATACAAATATATACAAAAATATATACAAAATATACTAGTATATTTTATATACAAAGTATAAGATAGTATACAAAATATACTAGTATATTTTATATACAAAGTATAAGATATCAAAATAAGGTTTTTAAGAAAACAACTAGGATGTATTTAGAGTTATCTCTTTAACAATGTCACCCTCGTTTTGTTTTCTGACATGAATTCTTTTTTTTTTCCATTTTATTTATTTTTTCAGCGTAACAGTATTCATTCTTTTTTCACAACACCCAGTGCTCCATGCAAAACGTGCCCTCCCCATTACCCACCACCTGTTCCCCCAACCTCCCAGCCCTGACCCTTCAAAACCCTCAGGTTGTTTTTCAGAGTCCATAGTCTCTTATGGTTCACCTCCCCTTCCAAATTTTTTTTTTTTAATAAACATATAATGTATTTTTATCCCCAGGGGTACAGGTCTGTGAATCGCCAGGTTTACACACTTCACAGCACTCACGATAGCACTTACCCTCCCCAATGTCCATAGCCCCCTCCCCCTCTCCCAATCCCACCTCCCCCCAGCAACCCCCAGTTTGTTTTGTGAGATTAAGAGTCATTTATGGTTTGTCTCCCTCCCAATCCCATCTTGTTTCATTTATTCTTCTCCTATCCCCCTACCCCCCCATGTTGCTTCTCCATGTCCTCATATCAGGGAGATCATATGATAGTTGTCTGACATGAATTCTTGAGTGGGAGAGAGAAGAGTGGAGTTAGAACTCACACCAGGAAAGTGCAGCCTAGACCATCTGTTCCTCAAGTCTATATTCACAATCTGCCGTATGACTGTGAGTATGTTGTTCATGAAATATCACCCATCATGTGTATCTCAGTGGGAAAAAAAGGTGGGAGAAACAATGAACTGATCCAAACCTCTTATTTTGTAAACAGCAAAACAGAGACAAAGAGACTTACCAAAGGTCAGACAGCCAACTGGAGAAAATATTAGGCTAAAATCCCTCTTGTCTACAAACTACAGCATCTATATTTTCTCTATTATTCAATTCACATAAAAAGTAAGAAAAGGAAATAAAGAATTGTACCTAATACTGACAATGCAAAGGTCACACTGTGTCAATTAGGGTATACCAATAGTATAGTTAAAATAGAATTATGGACAAAAGTCCACCTTCTGATGCTAATTGTAACTTTACAAAATGCTATTTTTTTCAGGATTCATGTTTTGAAAAGCACCTAGTTAAATAGAGGGATTTGGGGCACTTGGGTGGCTCAATTGTTAAGCGTCTGCCTTTGGCTCAGGTCAGGATCCTAGGGTCCTTGGATGTAGCCCCGCCTCTGGCTTACTGCTTGGCGGGAAGCCTGTTTCTCCCTCTCCAACTCCCCATGCTTGTGTTCTCTCTCTCACTGTGTGTCTCTCTCTCTGTCAAATAAATAAATAAAATCTTTAAATAAATAAATAAATACAGGGATTTGTTCATTCTCACAGTAATATTTTATGACTTCTATCTCCAATATAAAACACAAATCTTTTTCTTCTAAAATGTACATTGATTTCACAGCTCATAGCCTCTACATTATCTATGTGTTTCATCTAAACAGTCTTTCTTAACATTTAAAAAGTGCCAACAACAAGAAAGCAAAGCCCACATAAATCATTTTTGATTACCAAAAAAAATGCCTTCAGAATTTTTCAGTATGACTGTTTCATTTTGTTGTGTTTACACAGTACAGTTCTGTTTTGCTTTTCTAGTACGTGAGTTCAAATCCAAACTTTCTCACTGATTAGTTAGGTTTCATGTGAAGTTTTGCTCTGAGCTTTGAAAATCTCAGCTGTAAACATGGAATTTATAACAGCTTCTTTGCAAGCCTGCTACTACAGGAGAACATGGCACACAATCACCTCTAAATTAATACTATTATTCCTCTCTTAAGTAACATTCTCTACTGGTTATTTGTTAATACCCACCCATGGAATTTGCAGAACTGAACGTCATTGTTGCCCCATGACATTTTATATAGTTGACCTTCTTTATTGAAAACATTCTTGGGGCGCCTGGGTGGCTCAGTGGGTTAAAGCCTCTGCCTTCGGTTCAGGTCATGATCCCAGGGTCCTGGGGTCGAGCCCCCGCACTGGGCACTCTGCTCAGCAGGGAGCCTGTCTTCCCTCTCTCTGCCTGCCTCTCTGTATACTTGTGATCTGTCTGTCAAATAAATTTTTTACAAATTATATATAAAAAAAGAAAACATTCTCCATTGACTTTATCTATGATACTACACAGCATCATTTTCTTCCTCCCTTTCTGGAAATCACTTCTCTATCTCACATTGTATTTGCTTCTGATTTTCAAACAGATTTTGCTCCAGACGTATCCCTTCAGAGCCCTCTGTATTCCTCATGGTTGAATCTCTTTCTTACAGATCTCACCTACTCTTACAACTTCAACCATGTAAAGCTCTAGCTCCAACCCTGAATCCAGCTCTAATGCTGCATCTTCTAACATCTACTGCATAACAGGAACTTGCATTTGCACACTGTGTTCTAATTTACAGGCACTTTCATAAACATCGTAATAATAGTAGCTTACAAGAAAGAATCTTTAGTGGCACCTTAAAATATTATTCAACTATTTTGCATGCATACATCTTACTTGATATTACCATTAATGATAATCATTTTTGAGCCCCTGTACTAGGTGATTTTGTATGTGGGTATATATCCATCCTCTTATCGACCCTGAGGGAAGCATTCCTACATGTCGTAGATTAGTCCTATTTGCCCAACATTTCTGGCTCTCTTTTTCAGGCAAGTTAGCAATGCACTTCCTGGCCCCTGTGATTGAGTGAGACCACGTGTCATTGGTTCTGGGCAATAAGGTGAACATAAGTGATAATGTGTGTCGCTTCTAAGTCACTGTACTTAATTGTTACTGTGAGACTCTCCAGAACTTTCTTTCTCTCTCCAACAGTGACCAGCAATGTTCTATAATTAGATGTTGGCTGCTCTATTAACCATGATCCTGGAGTAAGAAGACATGGGCAGAGTCCCCCATTTGACAATGAACATGCAATACAAGCAAGAAATAAAACTTCAGTGTTTTAAGCCATTGGGATTTGGGGATTATGTGTTCCAGCTGAATCTCGGGTTCAGAGAACAATTTGTTTGAGGTCATAGGGTCAGTAAATGATGGAGCCAGGATTTGAACTGAAGTCTGTGTTAAATCTCTTCTACCACAGGAAAAATTTCCCAAAGGCAGGGACTTTTGCGTTCCAGACTGCTGTCCTTGTTTGGGAAAATAACAGGGTCTGGAAGGATGAGAAATCCAATGTCAAAGACAATGAGACCATCTTGAAAAGCCCAGAATCTCTCTCATCCCTAAATACCCCAAAGATATTCTTACCTTGGTCAGAAAACATGGCTCTCCTCTCATATTCAGAGTAAGAAAACATGGCTCTCCTCTCATATTCAGATATTAAAGGCTAGGAAAGATCTACTTCACCCTGGATCACCTGGAGATAACAAACGGGCCCCAACTCTTCAAGAATAAAGCTTTCACTCAGCTATAAAACTGAGTAGTTCCTGGTCACAATAAAATGAATACAAAGATTTCATTTCCTGAAATGACTGAAAGCTCCCTGTTCAGTGCTGCTTCTCTTACTGAATAAATAGGTCTGTGCCCAGGTGCAGACCTTAGAAATATAGTCCCCTGACTTTAATCAATCTATGAAAAAATAAGAAGAAAAAAAAATCCATTTGCCATGATGCTGGAAAAATATATATCCTTCCCCGTGGAACAGAGATCACCGGATCTAAGGAGAAGGAACTATAGCAATAGATCACTTTTTTGATCTGAAAGTAAATAATAAGTGAACAACAGGTATGGAATTAACAATATACACTTTTACAGATCACCTATATACAGAGATTTGGATGTGGTTTCAGAAGAGAAGGTAAACACTAGTAACATCACATTTTAAAAGAAAAAAAAAGTTATGTAGCTAACGAAATGTACAGAAGGCCAGAAAAAAAGGTAGAGGAAGGCGTATGAGTACCAGGACCCTCATCTCATAAGGTAGTCAGGAGATACACTGGACTAGAAAATGCTAATTGACCCTTGGATTCATTCTTCCTTCTTTGTGTTAATAAGAGAACCCTCTGAAATTTCAGCTGAATACACAGCTGCATTTCTCAGTCTCCCTTGCTGAGACCAGGATACTCAGTTTGGGCCAATGGAATATAAGCCAAGAAAGATCGAATCTCCTCCTTTAGAGACAAAGTCACTACTTCAGCCACGCCCTTGCTCTGGGGAACGGCAACAACTGTAGCAGCATGCCTGGACCCTGAAATGGAAGCTATTTGAGGGGGAAGGCGGACTCAACAGGTCATGAAGCAAAGCTATTCACCAATCCATCCAACTGTGGTCTATCACCTACAGTGGGCTACTGTGGAGAAAAATAAACTGCTGTTTATTTAAGTCACTCTCCTTGGAATATGTGTCACAACTGCTTGGCAGGTCGCCTATCAAAAGCTGATGAGCAAATATATTATTTATTGTTACAAAAGTGAACAATAGGGAAATTTAAAAGTCAATATAGAACAGTAAACAGTGGTAGACAGACTAGAGAAGAAAGAGCCAAGATATACCCTTACTTTTCATGACTGATATCGTATAAAATAGATGAATCAAGAATATAGTGCTAAAACTATATTGACTAAAATTAGGGAACTACCAGCATGATTTAAAAACATTACTCCAGAAGAGTAAGACAGAGATGGGGAGGGGTGGAGTTGAAGGCGGCTGCTTTTCATCTTAAGTTCCCATGTACCAAGAACTATGTACAGGTTTTTCATAAAAATAAAGCTTATACGTGCAAAAAAGATGGAATGCTTCAACAGACCATTTCATCTAAAGAAAAACTTGCTAATGTAGGCTGACTAAATCCTACGCCTGGGACTATAAACTACAGTATCTATATCTATCACTACAAGACTATTTTTAATGAGTTGAATATAATGCCTAAAAATATGTGTCCTTAAACCATGTTTCAAATGTTCTAAGTTAGAACTTTGCCACCATTCCAGGAAAACAGAAAGTGTTAGCACTGGAAACTGCAAATAAATATTTGCTCTTGTACTAGAATTTTAGCATTCCTCCCTCCAAGTTTACTTTCTATTGCAGGAAGTACAACAATTATGAAATAAAATTCTCATGATGGAATAAGTTATGGTTTGAGTCTGATGGAGTAGATAAAGGAAAATTTTATGAAAATGAAGTCCTATTACACTGAAAGATAAATCTTTAATGGCCTCCATCAACTATCCTTTGGGAGAGAAGCGAAGCCATGAATGTGATCATCTAGCAAAAGAAATAAAATAATTTGCAAAATGTTCTACTTTGTCCCTTAGTGGGTTTTTTTAAATTAATTTTAGGTGATTAAATCTTTTTTTTAAAAGTCTGGGGCGTGCATGGCTGACTCAGTTGGTTAAGAGTTGGACTCTTGACCTCAGCTCAAGTCTCAATCTCACAGAAATGAGTTCAAGCCCTGCTTATTTATTAAATAAATAAAAGGAAGAAGAAGAATTTGGGTATCCCACATGCGTCTCAAACTATTAATTTGTTTATTTGTCTCTTTAACAATTTATAACTGGCAAACTCAATTTGTTTCTTTCTTTACTAATTTGTTATTCTTTCTGTATTCCTGATCCTGTTAAAAACTACTCCCAGCCACTAAACTTCAAAACTGGGAGTCATCCTCAATTATGTTCTACTTTAAGCATTCATATCCAATTGACACTAAGTGCTGCCAAATTTATTTCCAAGATACTGCTCAAATATATCCTTTTCTTTTTATCTTTCATCTAATATACAGTATTGGCCTCTTACTGGTCTTCCTGCCTCTAACCTGACTCGCCTCACATCCACCCTCCCTACTGCTGCAAAAATTTGACTATGTCAATACCCTGCCTCATGTGCTGCCATGATCACTGGCACCTACAGGGGAAAATTCAGCCAATCTCTCCTGGCATTCAAGACAAACCTGGCTTGCTTCTTTTCCTACTTGCGTAACACTTCAGTCATCAACACTCCCTGGTATGCTATATGTTCCATGAACTCTCTTGTTCTTTACTTTGTCTCTAGTATCTCACACAGCGACTAACCCCCAGCAGGCATTCAATAAGTATATTTTGAATATTTTGAATAAATAAATAAATGTTCTGATGATAGCCAACTCTTGATCATTTCCCACATACCTTTTCCACCCTTACCATGCCACCCACATACTCATCATATAAGGAATGAACTCTTCATTTTTAACCTCCAAGACCCAGTTTAGATATCACCTCCTCAGGGAAACTTTCTTTTACAGCTGGTCCCCACACCCATCTCCTCATCCCTTCCATTAGAAAATGAATTATTTGTTCTCCTATACTACTTCCTACTTCAGTGCCTCTATTATTATACCTACTACTGTATGTTAGAGTTTCAGGTTTATGTATGCCTCTCCTATAAACTCCTTGAGAGTAGTCAGTGGTACACAACCATTGTAAAATAAAGGCTCAATAAATGTTTTCATCAAACAGAACTCAAATGTCACTTCCTCTGTTTTCCCCCATCTCTGTGCATAATGTCCTAGCTCCCATAGGCCTAGAGTCCTATGTTGTATCTAGGCAGTGTAGTATATAGGAAAGAGTCAGAACTGGGTTCAAATTCTGACTCCATCACTTAGCTCAGCTGATAAATCTTGAGCAAATTAGTCTCTCTGATCCTGTTTCCTTACCTACATACTCTATCACAACACTAATTTCATTAAGTTTTGGAAGGGTTAAATGAAATAATGTTCTTGAAAGTAATTAGCAGACTGCTCAGTGAATTTTACTCCCATTTCCAAGGAGGAAAAGCAAGAAATATCATGTAGAGATAGAGACAACAAGTGAAAGAGAGCATGTGTATGTATGTGTGCACGTATGTGCATATGTGGCAAGGTTTAATTAGCTTAGTTTTGCACAGGGTTAGAATGATGCAGTTTTCTAACAGACAACTCAGCTATGATTAATTTGAGATTAATTTTTCTATTATAGCAATTATGTTTCAGTGACTGCCAAAAAAATCATTATCTTTGACAAACAAAAATTTCAAGTTTTACAATCAAGTGTTTCAGTTGATCATATAGAGTGATCTAGTTTCATACATGCATAAGGCAAATGTATTAATATAACAGGAACCTGACAACGTAAACTTCTGGTCAATTCTAATTTGAGCATCTCAATAAGAGAAAATATTGAACTAAAACTGACAGTATCACTCACATTCAAAGAATAAAACTGTTTTCAGATTTATAACTAATTTTGCATCATGACTGAGAATTATCTACAGCATCAGAGGTACTGAAACCCAAGTACTAGCCTTGTGACTGATATTAATTTGTCATTTGAATGCCAATAAATTCTGTTGCTCTTAGGTTCTTCTTCTAAACAGAACACTAGCAACTTTTTTACTTCATAATTACACTTTATTTGCATTTCAGTCATTCTACAAGCATTTTGAAGCTTCCTAATTGTGCTTTATTGGATTCTCTTTATTAAATGTTGTTTTGCAAAAAAGGGCTAAATGTTATATAACACTCTGTAATTCCTTCAGATAACAGGAGAGCTCCAGAAATACGCATGCATATATTCTGCATGCAATGGGGAAAAAAGACCTTAAGGATGGACTCTAGCCAAATGATATATGAACCAAAATATCCTTAAGAATTGTAAAGCTGAGGTATAAAAAGTATGGTGGTAATCACGAAATGCAGATGTTATATAATTAAATGAAAAAGATAAAAATAATTCTTTTAAGGGAGAACATATAAAAATAACAATTCCACAATAAGCATGTGGATCTACAGCCCCACTTTAGTTAACAAAGGCACAGCAGGAAAAAAAAAAAAAAGAATCCAAAACTCTTTCTGCAGAGAAGAGTCAAATGCTATTGATCCTTTTTTTTTTAATTTAATAATTAGATTAGTTTAGGCTCAATGATGGTTTTGAACACTTTTTCAAGGTCACAGAACCTAAAATATGTCAACCTGTCAAATCCCTATGAAATATAAAAGCAAATTCAACACAGAAACCACTGCTTCCCCCTCTCTCCACCTGCCTCTCTGCCTACTTGTGATCTCTATCATATAAATAAATAAAATCTTAAAAAAAAAAAAAGAGTTCTTCTAGATAAAAAAAAAAAAAAAAAGAATGAATATAGCCTGCAGGGGTGAGGAAAGCAGAGCAGGCGTGAAGGTATAGATAAGGAGTACAGGAGGGAGATGAGGAGGCTGACAAAGTAAGCAGCAGCAAATCTTGGAAGGTGTTTTAAGAATACGGAACACCGTCCTAAAAAGAAAGGAGTCACTGTAAAATGGATGGTGGTGGCATTAAGACCAGCGGTGAGACTAACGAGGAAGCTATTACATAATTCTAGGCCAAAGCTTGATACAGCACATGAGAATAAGGAAAAAAGTTAGGAGGACTTCAGTTCTGGCTCAAGCAACTGTGCAAATGGTAATACCATTTAGTAAGTTAGGAAACAAGAGGGGAGGCTTAAGTTTGGGCAAAGGAAAAACTCTTTAGTTTTCGACATGTTGAAGGTGCCTAAGACACTGCCATCCAAATGGATATAATACAGAAGCAAGTGATACAGAGGACTGTGGCTTAGGAAACAGATCTGGCTTATGGGTAGATGTATGGGGAGTTAATTTTATACAAATGGAACTGAAGCCGTGGAGTAACTCTGATTGCCTCAGAACATGTGTAAAACGAGAAAAGAAAATGTCAGAGCTCTGCGGAAACTCAACATTTATTGGTAAGATGGAGGAGAAAGAATTAGCAAAGGAGGCCAAGAAGGAGCACTGGCCAAAGAAGGGAGAGGTCAAGGAAAGTGTTATCCCAGAATACTAATGATGATGATAATTAGGACAATGATAAGGGTGTTGCTAGCTAACATTTACTGTGAATGAACTCTGTGGAAACCACTGAACTAATAATCTACATATATTGTCTCATTTAACAATTACAACAACCTATGTGGTAGGAACGATAGTATTGCCATTCTACAAATGAAGAAACTAAGGCACAGATAATTTAATTAATTTGTTTAGGATCACATATATAACAATAACAGTATTACAAATTGGTAGAAAAGACCATTTCTAGAAGTGAATGGTCAATGTATCAAATGCCCTGAAGATAGAGCCAAACTGAGTTCATTGGGCTTAATGATATGAACACCATTAACGGCTCCAATCAAAGCAGTTTCAGTGGAAGAGCATGGATAGTTCTTTTCATTCTCTTAGACCCTACATCCAATCCATCAGTTCTGCCATTAGCACTCTGGTCCAAACCATTATCAACTAAACTAGCCCTTAGTGATTTACTTGCTTCCGTTTGGCCCCTACAAGCCATTTTCCACACAGCAGTCAGACTGATTATTTTAAAATGCAAATCAAATCTTGTCACTGACTGCTTAAAACTCACTAATGGCTTCCATCATGCAGAATAATACCTAAGCTCCTCACTGTGGTCTAAAAGCCCCATATGATCTCACCACCTTCTTTGACCCCAACTCTAACCATCCTCCCTCCTTCTCCTACCACAAAATGGTCTTCTCACTCCTTCTACAATAGGCCATGCCTGTTGCAAACTGAAAATGGAAGTCCCTAGTCTCTCTAGCTCATACTGCATCCCCAGAGATTAGATGAGTTAGTGTTTGACATGTAGCATGGGCTTAACACATATTTTTGGATGGACAGCAAATAAAGACAGCAAGGACATAAACAACGTGTAAAACAATTTGGTCAGAGAGGATGATGACAAGCAGAGTAGGCTTTTGTTTATTTTACAAGATAAGAGAAATTTCAGCATGTTTAAATAAAGGATAGTAAGAGATTATCCAAGACCTTGGAAAAACTTGAAAACATCATAAACTCACAATGTAAGAGAAAAGTAAAATTAGAAAATTAATCCATCTAGGGAAAAAAGTTATACAAGAAACTAAGGCACAGATAATTACAGTCAAAAGGGATTTTACTCTCTATACTGAAGTTTTTTGTTCTGCAATTTGATGGGTTAGGGAAAATCATTAGTTTCCAACCACTCTCAAGAACTTCCCTTTATTTAATTATTTTTCTTCACAATTGTCCTTGGTTACTTTACACTGAAAGGAGACTCTGATTAGCAATTACATATGTCTGGTTAATGAAATAATTATACCAAGCAAATGCAACTTAGTTCGGAAATCCAAGGCTCAGGAAAATTAAGTGGTTCATTTAAAGTCACAGAAATATTTTTTTAAAAAGGATGTCATTGTCTGAAAAATGAAGAAACTGGCCCAAATTAGCACAAGAAACCAATGAAATCAATTCCAAACCACATACCAAAGTAAAAAACTGAAAGATTTTAGAAAAATAATTTTAAAAAGATACTCTTTTTCCTTTTAATGGAGGGGGGAAACAATAATAAATCCCAGAGAATTTTAAACAACCTGCATGAAAAACTCATGGTCTAACCATGAAGTAAATTAAACTATAACATGACCTTAAACAACTGGTGTTGTGCAGGAGAACCAACTCAAGGATTACACTAGGGTCATTCTTTTTTGAAAGTCACAAAACACTTTAATCCTTAAAAGTTAAATGGGAAAAATATAATTAAAAGAAAAGACTACATAGGAGTCACAATACTGCAATGATTAGGAGCATAAACTCTGTAGTCAGAATGCCAAGATTTAAATCACAGTCATTCAAATTACTGAATGCCTTGCACCTCAGGCCCTAATCTCCATATATGAGTTCTTGTGATAATAGCTACCTCCTTGATTAAGTTGTCATGATCATTAAATAATTTAATATATGTAAACAGTAAATACTTAAACTAGCGTCTGGCACAAATGGTAAAAAAAACAAGTAACATCTGTATGTATTTGCTATTATTCTTATTATCATTACTATTATTATTATTATTATTATTCACTATATGGATGATGAAGCCTAGAAGCAATGGGGAAAAAACAGATTTGACTCCATCGGAAAATATAAGCACCCCAACTGTTAAATGTGAAAGGCAGAGAAATAAATAAAAAGTAGAAAAATATATAGAAAATAAAGGAAATGTTAATATTTTAAAAATGATTTACATACACCAATATGGATAACACAAATATAATGAGATGGAGGAAGAAAGCAAGTCACAGAAGTTATGCAGCAGATGACAGCATTAAGATAGAGCTTAAAAAGTAAATAGTAAAAGTAAATAGTAAATTATGTAGAGATAGGTACATCTATGGCAAAACTATAAAAAAAAAAGTAAGAGTGGGGGAAAAAAGAGCAAGAGTGTATTATTTATCACTTGTGCTAAGTGATTACCACAAAATGCAAGACTGGGAACTCTGAGCTGAGGGCAGGTGTAAAGGAAGGTCACACAGGCAACTTGAACATTCCACTTCTAAAGTTGAGTAAGAATACCTAGATTTTTAAAAATCATTCTTTATGTCTTATATATAGGTGTTATATATTCTTTTTGTGCATGTGAAATATTTATTCAAAAGGGGGAAAACTTAAAAATACATTATAAAGGCAAGCCCTGGGTGGCTCAGTGGGTTAAGTTTCTGCCTTTGGCTCAGGTCATGATCTCAGGGTCCTGGGATCGAGCACTACATCCGGCAGGGAGCCCACTTCCCCCTCTCTCTCTGCCTGCCTCTCTGCCTACTATGATCTCTCTCTCTCTGTGTCAAATAAATAAATAAAATCTTAAAAAAAATACATTATAAAGGCAAGAGAAGATTTTTTTCCCCTGGCAAATCAATAAAGTTTGTTTTTTTTTTCTTTTCCTTTACAGCTCAATTGAGAAGATTTTCTTCTTTAATGATAAGAGCAGATTAACCAGTTTTAAGAATTAAAATTATTTCTAGGACGGTCAAAAGCAAATTCTACTAGCAGTGTACCCTGACTAAAAGAGGACTATTCCCATCTGAGATACATCATGAAGCCAAATAAGCAATTCTTAACTATACATTTAGATCAGCCAACATAGTTTCGAGTCCTTAAGGCCATAACTTCGAATGGGCTCATTCATATGATGCTTCTAATACACAGCAATCTATCCTCTAAATAAAAATACTGGATCTTTAGAAGGGTTATATAACTTTGCCCATGGATCAAATTACTGAGCACATTAGGCTACAAAGTTCAAACATCAGATCTTAGTCACAGAATAACATTTATACTTCCACAAAATAGATAACTTGAACCAAACATAACAAGGGAAGACAATTTTGTATAATTTATTAATCATGGCATTTCCATTAAAAATTGTGAAAGCTACTTAGAGACTTTTAGACAACCCAAAGACTACAGACAGCATCTTAAAGTAAAAACAACATCGGGTATCACTCAGTCCACTTGGTTCAATTTGCTGATCTGAAAATTGAGGCAGAGAGAGTGTAAATGCTTCATGGAAGAATAGGACCAGGAAAACCCAGTCTTCTGATCTGCTCTCCAATATTTTCATCACACTACACTGACTCTTTTGCAACATGAACATATACACAAGGATGCAAATATACTAATGAGCCTTCAGTTTTTCAACTGGCTCTGCAGATCCCTTACCTTCAACCATGCCCTTCCTTGCTCTCTACAGTGATCTAACTAGATGGTATCAGGAAGGACTTCAGTGTATGCACCTTTCATTCTCAGTTACTGTGTGACCAGGGCTCCCAGACAACCTGTGGTCCTTCAACTGTCATCCTACATAATGGACTATGAACGAGGAGATATGGCTCTACACCACTAATCTAAGACAAAATATCCGCCTCTAACAGTCACCGTAGATGTCTCCCAACCCCAAACATGCCCAGATTCTCTGATAACCAAATACAACATAAATGAGAGAAATGAAAGGACAAACATAAAACTCAGGACTGTTGATTTATACAAAAACTATCCTGATATTTTTTAAAGACTCTAAATGTAATACAGGCTTATCTTCAGTGTTCTCTTAAACTTAACATATGTGCTGAGGGATTGGTTGGTTTTGTTTTGTTTGCAGGGTTTTTTTTCCTTTAAAGAAAATAAACTGACCTGAGAAACCATAAAGATTCATTGTGTAATTTATTGTAATAGAAGACAGGCCATAACAGAGATTGCTGTAGGTATATACTTGCATGAAAATCACCTACTAAATTTTATCCTAAAAAACAGGAATATGGCCCTAAGAATGATGCTTATATATCTGAAAATATAATCTTTAAAAATATTCATATACTAATCCCTGAGACTGCTTAACAGCCCAGTCTTAGCATAAAGTACATTGCCCGGCATAAAACAGGCAACTGGTGTTCCTAGAGGATGTTGAAAAGAATTTCCTTGTCCTTCCAAAATTTCAACCATGGCTCAGATTTTCAAACAAAATTCCCCTCCATATTCTAAAGTGACAATGAGCCACTGAACCCTGAGACCGGAACCTCCCTGAGAGTATTCACAAAGCAAGAAGTCAAGCTGTCTATAGACTCTATAAGCCATAATTTCCACATATGTATACTTTCTCAATGTGAGAATGCATTCATATTTTTTTTAAAACTCATTTAAAATTTTTATAGTAGGTTTTTGCTATTATGTATTTTCTCAGTCAACAGCTACTAAAAACACAACTACTAGCATATGGGAGGGTTCCTTTCTTTTAATCAAGTCAGAAATTATTCTTAATACTCTATACTGAACATAAATATGCCATTTCAGACAAATCTTATGAAGTGAATACTATTCTTAGAAACAGAATCATGATACCCCTTTGATCAGGAAGCTAGGCCCTGCAAGCACATTTCCTACACCGGCACCATTTCTCTATTTCACCTGCAGTCACCTCCATACTTTACAAACCTCTGCAGTTTATGCAAATAAAGCCCTTCAATGAAGTAAATTCCCTCTGATTTCCTTCAGAAAGACAGGTATCAAAAAATTAGCTTGTGGTATCCTGATAAACAGCACTCAGTTAGGTTAACACAGTCACAAACGCCAGGTAACAACGCTGCTCCAGGCTACCATCGCCCAGAGTCACAGAGCAAGGTATGGTGGCCCAGGTGACTAACTCAGGTGTTGGAGAACCATGTAGGCAACACTTGAAGAGAGAAGAAATAAAAGGCATTTTGTAAGAAAGAGGTAGGAATGTGATTTATTATAAAGTTTTTATTATAGATTAGGAAATTGTCAACAATTGTCTTGTGGATAAGAACTTGACCATGGCAATAAAAAGTACCCATAGAGGACCAGGGGAAAAAAAAAAAAAGCCAAAGAGTACTTCATCTGATGGGAATCATATTGGCTTCACATTCTTGGGGAAGGTAAAGGGAGGAATGAGGAGGAGACAGTAAAATGTGTGTTTGAAGCTAAATGAACCACTTGTAAGAAGCTCAGAGTACGGAGAAAAGCAAGGCACGGTGATGATGAAGACACTGAAAGTGTTAGTCCTTTATCTTAAGAAAGATAAGCCACTGAAGAAGTTAAGATGGGAAGTAGCAGCAACAATTTCTCTGTTTGGTAAGGTCTCTCTGGCTGCAGGATCCTTCGTTCAAGGCTTCCCACGTACTGTTCATGGAGTGAGTACATGGCGTCCCCCAAACAAGGAAAGCTCATGGACAGAATGCCATATACTGACGGGCCATCGTTCAAAGCTAGAAGAAGCTGCATCTTCCCGATGATGATGCTTTTCCTGTGCTTTTGCTCTTCCACCAGTCAACAAATACTTTCTTTTCCCTTTTATTTTTAGTCTTCCTTCCTCATACATGTTTTATCTCCAGCCCCAATCTCTCCAAGTCACAACCTCACATTTCTGACTTGACTACCCATCTATCTCAACATGAATGTTCTACCAGCACCTCAAATGCAAAAGATCTAAAACAAAATTCATTTTTTACTCCCACCCACAAACTTACTGAGTGCACATTCTTGCAATCACCCAAGTTTAACATCTTCCCATCATTTTTAGTCATGCCTCTCTTTCCCCATCTCCAATTAATTGTCTATTTCTATCTGATCTACCTTAGCAACATCTCTCCAATCCCAACACTATCACCTTAGCTCAGGTCTTTACTCCATATGAAAATCTTCTATAACCTTTCTTTATTAATCCAATGGTTTCTTTCCTGATTCAATTCATCCTCTGAATTATTAGATAATATATTTTATAATCCAACTCTGATTTTGAGGACTTAGCTTGCTAACCCAGTCCAAATTTTCTAGGCTAGTATTAAAAGTATTAATATAAAATTCTAGTATTAATATAAAAATATAAATATTTAAAAAGCATTAATATAAAAATCTAGGACAAACCTAATTTTCAATTTTTATACTTTATCTTCCCACTATTCCCCTTCATATAGCTCCCATGTTTTTCTGTACCTGTCCTCTCTATCTAATCTGGTATATATTGGGTGCTTAACACAAGTCGATTTCCTTCCATATCTGTAGCCTTCCCCACCCATCTCAGTTTGTAGGGAATGATCCTATTGTTCTATATATCTGATCATCACACAGGAAATTAGAATATTCATGGAAAAGCCTGTAACATTTAAAAAACAGACAAGGAATGAGAAAGAAGAGCAATATGATTGAGCTCCAATGTCTGAAGAAGGCAGTGACAAGCAGGATGCCATACAAGCTTCAGAACGTTTGAAAAAGCTGGAATCATTATGCTTGGGATGATGGGTTGCTAACAGCTTATCCAAATTCTTCTAGGTGATTCATTGGTCTAATAGAACTTATAGTCTAGTGAAGAAGATGAGTACATATGGACTTGATAAAGCAAGATGGTAAAATAATGCTTCAATCAAGGTACAAAATGTCTTGGAAACAACAAGGAAATGACAAATTCTAAGAGGTGAAGAAAGCTTCGCAAAGAACCGTGAGATCAAGGCCTGAAAGACAGGTCAGAAGAGAAAAACAAGCCAAGCAGCAGAAGCAGTCTTAAAGAGAGGGAGAGATGGAAAATGCTAGACATGGGTGAGGAACAGGAAAATAACTAAGGAACTCCCTAAACTATTACTATTTTGAATGTCTCTAATTATCACTTGAATAGTTTTAATGAATTTACCCTTAAGAGCTATTTGAGCCCAGCATTTTAATTAAGTGAATTCCTGAAAATATGCAGACAATTATCTGCAGGGTCGATCAGCTCTTATGAAACAGGATTTTCACAAGTCAGGTGAATCCCAGACTGTTTTGTGACTCTTAAATGCGGGGCTACCCTCCATTCACTCCCCAAAGCTTCCTCTTGGGCATTTCAGCATTCCTGCTTCAGTATGAATGAACTGCTCTCATATCCTTGAAAGTGGCAAGGTCTTTCCAATACACAAGGCAATCAAGAGAAAATTATACCCTTTAAGGACAAAGAACCCCATAATACAAAATGTAAAAATGCAAAATCAAATCACATAAATGTCTGCAGTACCTACTACAAAGAACTCCAGCATTAGGAGAACCTTAAGGAAAATCTGTATCAAGATCCAAACTGTGTCTATCAGGTTCTTTCTCTCAGGAATTCAGAACCAAGCCTCAATGATTTAGTCTTTCTCTGCAAACTGAGGGACACATAAATACTCAGGAGCTGCTGAGGAGTCCAATTCAACCATGAATACAGGAAAGCAGGGGGAAAAAATGGTCAGCAAAGAAAGAACAATGAAGCAAAGAAAGGTAGAGAGTACAGACAGGGAAAGTTCCACATTTTCCAGTCCCTGGTCCCTAATATGGTCTGTCTGCATTTAGCGTCCATCGGATTCCTTTCTTTCGTTTTCTTAAAACTAGCTCAAGTTCATTTCTACTACTTGCAACAGAAGCTTAAATGAGATAATAACCAAATCCTCCATAAAGTCAATTGGTTGATTTATTACTGGCCTACTTTTTCTATAATTTCTTTTCTCTTTCTTCGAATTTCCTTAAAAGCCATAAAAGATGACTTTGGTATGCTATAGAGAAAATATGTGAACAAGTATCCAGGACCCTGCTGAGCCTTTTAAAAGAAAAACGAATTGTGCCCAGAAAGGAGAAAATATAGGAATATTCAAAGTAAAGCCTTGAGATATCTGTATAGCAATCACAGATGCTAACAACTGGAAAATTAAATAGCAATCTGATTACCCTCCTATCCAAATTAATTTAATTCTGAATAAACAAGATGGGTAAGTCCAAGTATGATCAATAGGGCATTTTGTAGGAATGTAGGGCATTTCATCTGGAATGCCCCCAAATAACTAGCTACAGCCTCCCAACCACAGAAAGGTTTGGGTGCTCTACAGTGGTATTGCTAACCCAGACACAAATTCCAAAACTGAATACCAAACCATCTTAGGGCCTGGGCTTAACTGCCCCAAAGAGCAGTTAGACATTTACCCTATGACATAACAAGCTTATGGATGAGGGGAAGAGAAAGTAGCAGAAGCTTAATATCATGGAACTCTGTCAACGTATGTGCGTCTGTGCGCATGTGCCAGATATCAAGATGTTCCACAAGCTGGATCCACACCAATCAGATCTGACCACAAGTAGACCAGTTTAACATGTATAGCAAGTCAGAGGTGATAATCAGAAGTCTGAATCAATGTAGCGTAGGCAGCTCTGCAGGATTATATAAACAAAAACAATATTACAGTATCCTGGAGTTCGAAGGGACATGGAGACTATGTCCAACTTCATCACTTTACAGAGAAGGAAGCAAACGTCTGAACCAAATCCCCAACCATAATAAAGTGAGATGACAATGAGCCACCAAACGCTGGCAACAGCTGGTAACACAGGCAAGGTAAAATCAAAGAACTGTGACCAGATAATAGACCAAAAAAGCATTATTTCCCAAAGTTCCTCTTTAATGGCTGAAATTTTATTTTTAATTTAAAAAGGATAAATGTATTAGAAAATGTAGGAAAAAATCTATGCAACTACTCTTGGGATCTTTACTACTATTCTTGTTACTTGAGTTTAGCAAAATAGTAGTAAAGATTTCTGACCTAATTGGTTAACATTTTAGTTAGGATAACTAGTGCTCGCTTCGGCAGCACATATACTAGTTAGGATAACTAGAAGAAGCACCTTAAAAAAACTAAATATCGGGGCGCCTGGGTGGCTCAGTGGGTTAAGCCGCTGCCTTCAGCTCAGGTCATGATCTCGGGGTCCTGGGATCGAGTCCCACATCGGGCTCTCTGCTCAGCGGAGAGCCTGCTTCCCTTCCTCTCTCTCTGCCTGCCTCTCTTGTGATTTCTCTCTGTCAAATAAATAAATCTTTAAAAAAAAAAAAAAAAAAAAAAAAAAAAAAAAAAAAAAAAAAAAAACTAAATATCTATGAGTTGATGCAAAACATAAATGATGCTGTATGTTTGCAACCTTGGCAGATAGGCAATTTAGGCACTGTGACAAAATTCTATATGGCAGAGAACTACTTATTTTAATATAAAAAAATTTCAGATGTTCACATAGGGCCCTAATAAAGTCATCAGAAATTAGACTTATATGTCAGCTGGGACCAAAATTAAAAGAATGAATGTTTAAAGGATCCAAATATAAACTTGGTGTTCAAAAATACTGGCAAGGGCCCACAGTACAGGGGATTTTGGTCTTCAAGGGCTGCTTTACCACAAGTATTAGGTAAGTCAACACATCACTGAGGGGGAAAAAAAAACAACAACAAAAAACATATATTCCCTGGCAGTATAATCCACTCTTTATTGTGCAGCACAGTATTTTCTAGAAGACCACTAATAAAATGTGTAGTTAGAACTTCCTGTATTGCCCAAGAAGTATTATTAAAGATATTCCTAAAATATGAATCCATAAAATGTAGGCTTTCTGAGAAACAGTTCTAGTCAAAAGCAACATGAAATTGGTATCATCACTTAAATTAATGCGCTACACATTTAATAAAGTCAAACATTTTAAAAATCTCCCGTTAATCTAAATTGGCAACTTTATAAGTTACATGAATCCTGAAGATTTTTTTAATAGACTGACTATCTTGTAAAATCTGTTTTGCCGCCAGTGCTGCAAACGGAATATGAAGTGACAGACCAGAGAGTTCTGAATATAATCTATGCTTAACAGAGTCAGCTTCCAACTAATTCATAAGTCCTAATTGCGAGCCATATCTTATGTTGACAGTTTAGTCTACTAGTGGCAAAAAAACAAAAACAAACTAAAATTCCCTAATCTCAACTGAGGAATTACGATTTTTCTTCTCCCGTTCCAGCAAAAACTAAGAACTGAGAAGCTCCGATGATTAGACGCTCATCACAAATATCAAAGTTCATGCAGTTTCACGTGCACCTTAAACTCTACATTTGTAATTTCAAATAATTACCTTTTTACAGCCTTGGAAAAAAATCCTCACTGATATTTTCCACATGATTTAAAGAAAACGATCTTTAAAAATCATCCTCGTAAGACTTCAGATCATAGTCCTAAACCAAGGAAGGCAGGAATGGCACCTTTCGTTCACAGAGTTTGACTTTAAATAGTCCAGTGTAAAACTTAAAAAACACACTCGGATGCTTTTTTCCGCTCAAAAACAAAACAAAACTGGTACCTGGAAAACTCGGGGTTTTGTTCGGTTTGGGCCTATTAAATACCAGCGGGGCCCGCAGGGAGAGAGGGAGCCCGAGCCCCCGGCGCGGGCGACGCGGCTGGCAGGCGACCGTGCGCCTCTGGGTGCCCCCAGCTCGCCGCCCCCAGCTCCGCCCGGCGCCCCACGCCCCTCTGCGCGCAGCGGGAGGAGCGGGCCTGACCTGCGCATTCCCACGCACCCCGGCCCGTTATCCGAGCGGGCACTTCAGTGGGAGCCCCTGCGGCTCGTCCCGCGCCTACCCGAAGCCCGCGCGGCCCCCCTCCCCTGTCTCCTGCGGCTGCCCCGCCAAGCCCCTCCCCGGGGGCCCGCGTCAGGCCAGAGCGTCCCTTCGGCTCAGGTTCGCTCCGGGGACGGGATAAGGTGTCAGCGAGGCGGCCAGACGCCTCCCGTAGGCGGGAGTGAAGCCAGCCTGACCTCCTTCCATCCGCACCCCCCCCCCACAGCCCGCGCGGGGCGCTCCCCTTCAGCGCCCCTCCCCGGCTCAGGACAGGGGGCGTCCCGCAGGAGGCTGAAGGGGGAGCAGCCGGCGCTCGGAAGGGATCCGGGGTCTGGGTCACACCTCAACTCGGCAGAGTTGGGGTGGGAGAGGAGAGGCGAGGGAGAGAGGGAGCCCAAACTTACCTGACTGCGCGGCTCCCCGCGCCACGGCCGTGGCCAGGCAGAGGCAGAGGCAGAGCGAGAGGGGGCGCGGGAGGGTCCGCCGCGGGCTCATGGAAGGGCCAGGGAGCCGCCGCCGCCGCCGCCGTCCGAGCCTCCCTCACTCCCTCACTCCCTCCCTCCCAGGCTCCGGGAGACGGACGGGGCGGCGGGAGGCATGACGGGAAATTCCTGGGCACGGGCAGCCGAGTCCAAATATGAGCATGGGAGAAGAGCGAGGGAGGACCGCGGAGCGCGCCCGCCGCGGACGGGGCCGGCTGCCCGGCCCCGGCCGGCTGCCCGGCCCCGGCGGCCGCCAACTCCCTCCTCCTCCAAATCCTCCTCCTCCACAGCCGCCGCGACGCTGCCGGACGCGAGCGCTAGCAAAAGGTGGAATCGCTCCGCCAGGGAGCATCCCTCTCCGGGGTGGAGGCCCAAGAGCAGAGAATAGCATCCCACCCAGATCCCACCTGAGACCCCTGAGCGGGGTAAAGAAGAGAGAAACCACCACGGGGAGACCAGACAGCGAACGGAGGGCGCGAGGGGAGACGCCTAAGGAGCTTGAGGAGACTCCCGCTGTGCCCAGATCACTGGAGAGCTTTGGTCATGAGAGCATAAAAAGATTTGGCAAGTACTTCTGTAAGTGTGGGAGGGCGAGGCTCAGCGGCACTGCCAGTTCTGCATTCAGGTGAGCCATCTGATACACAACAAATAGGCATTATAAGACGCGAAAGCACCCTCCTGCATTCCAAGGGAGCCTTTATATGGAGTGGAGGCAGGCTTCGTGACAACAGTTTTCATAATAGGTAAATGTTGAGACCGGTTGTCCTTTCTACCACCAACCTCTCTTCTTCCCCTTACACTAGTTTTTGTATTTGTTGTAGCTTGTCTAAAAGGCAGTATTGAAATTCAATGTTCAATATTCAGTATTCAGTATTGAATTGAAATTGAATTGAAATTCAATATTCAAATTCAAAAGGTGCTACCTCGGATGGCCAAATTGTCAGTCCCAGATGTTTAATTACAGGCCCAAGCCACTGGTCCCCTGCCTTTTCTTTGGCACTGATAACTCCTCCGGTAATCAAGTCCAAATGACCCTTAGCTTTTCAAGACAACGTAATTATATCTTAATTACTATAATTTATTATTTTTATTCACACTGGCACGACAGGCCCTGCAGATGCAAGGTGTTATATAGGATTACTTAGGAACATTTTAAGATGCTACAAAAATGATTTATTGATGCAAAATTCTTAAGGGGTAAATGCCAAACAGATTTATTAGAGTGTGGATTATTCTAGTGTGAACTAAAGTGCAGTAATTTGTACATCACACTGCTTGTCTGAAAATGCTGATTTGAAAAGCAGAAACTTCAAAACAAATTTAATTCTAGCAAATTATTAAGGCCCATATGCCAAGAACCACTCCACTTGCAACTAGCTCCCCTTAAATCATCTGGTACTGAGAAACGCCACATCCCATGAATTACTCCTGGCAAATGGGCAGATTTCATCCTTAATATACTAGCAGTTATAATGAGGCTAAGGGCAGATGACCTAAGTAAGCTAAGGGTAAATAAACTATAATACAGTAAATAAGGGATTTAAAAGACACATGGTATTATTCAATTTAGGTACCTAGAAGCTGGGCGGTGGGAGGGGAATACTCAGGAAAACAATTGAATATTCACTCCCTTTTCTCTTTTTTGTATATTTAACTGGGTATTACATAAGTGTCTGTTTTTCTTTAAGACTTATTTTTATTTGAGAGAAAGAGCGCACTCAAGTCAGGGGGAGGGACAAAGGGAGAGAAAGAGAAACAACCTCAGGCAGACTCACTGCTGAGCATGAAGTCCAATGCAGGGCTCTATCCCAGGACCCTGAGATCCTGACCTGAGCTGAAACCAAGAGTTGGACGCTCAACTGACTGAGCTACCCAGGGACCCAAGCATCTGTTTTCCTTAATTCCCTTACAACATCTAACGTAGTTCTTTGCCCATAGTCTAACAGGTTGTTTAAAAACAAAAGGAGGGGCGCCTGGGTGGCTCAGTGAGTTGGGCCTCTGCCTTCGGCGCAGGTCATGATGTCGGGGTCCTGGGATCGAGCCCCACATCGGGCTCTGTGCTCGGCAGGTATCCTGCTTCCCCCTCTCTCTCTGCCTGTCTCCCTACCTACTTGTGATCTCTCTCTCTGTCAAATAAATAAATAAAATCTTTTTTTAAAAAAAGGAAATGAACACAGTAATTTTTGGACTGCTATACAGCAGCTCTGAGCTAAGTGCAGAGAAAAGCTTGTTTCAAAGGACTGTAATAACTATAATAATATTTAAAATTGTTATAAGTTGCATATAAGTTGACCTTATATGCAAAAACATAAAATTATAAACAAGGCATTATCCTACAACCTAATTCATATTAATATAAGTGGAGAGTTAAGTGATTATATTAATTCTACTGACTTGACAGCAAAACCAGCTGCTGATTTTGCTGTCAAAACCAGCAGCTGGTTTTGCTTTTGTTTTTGATTTTTAAGATTCTATCTATTTATTTGAGAGGGGCAGGTGGGGAACGAGCAGAGGGAGAGGAACAAGTGGACTCTGCACTGAGCATGGAGCCCAAGGGCATTCCCCAAGAGCCTGAGATGACAACCACAGCCGAAACCAAGAGTGGGCCCTTCAACCAACCCAACCACCCAGGTGCCCCATCCCTCAACTGTCTTCAAGGCTCCAATATGTATTTTAAAGAGAGGAGCAAAGAGTTGAAGTTACTTGAGTGTGTAACAAGTGCCAGACACTGTGCTAGATGTTTTACCCAGGGTACTTCATTTAATCCTTACAAATATCTCTGAGCTTATTATCCTTTATCCTTATTTTACAACTAAGAGGACCGTGGCATAGATAAATTATGGTACCAGGAAGGGGTGAAGGAGTATTTGAATTCAAAGCTCATTCCAAAATTTTATATACTCTTTTTGCTGTATGAATTTGTCCCATTTTCCGAACTGTAGTCACTGGGCTCTTGTGGTTTTAAGTAACTGGTGTGCACTCAAGTTACCTCAGGTAATAGGGGTAAAGAATACGTGTGGAAATAAGACCAGAGACTTAACCGGCTTGTCGGGTCATCCTTTGTGAGCCTGGGATGTGGAGGCTTTGCCTTTGATAAGCACCAGGAACAGGAAAGGTACTACCCTCTGACCACATTCCTATGAGCTTTGTAATTTAACCACTGATATTTAAATCATATATTTCACATTTTCTCTAACATCTTTTTTTATTATAATCTTAATACCAGTCATGCTAACATATTACCTTAAACATTGTTTGTTTTTAAGACAAAGGACCCAGAAGAGGTAACTGCTTGCCTGCTCCCCATATACCATCCCTTCCCTTAGCCAGTGGTGTGCTGGTAAATTTTTAACAACCAGATCAGGAGGAGGGAGACCTCAATTGTAACAAAAACCAGTTGATGTGGTGTCAATACTCCTACTAGCCTGAGGCAGAGGGGGGCAGAGATGTATGTAACCAGCTGTTGGGCCTGAGAAAGCCAGCCCCAGCATATCACTGCCCCAACTCTTCATAAAACGTCTTCAGAACACAGCCATAATTCAAGTTGCACAACTATAACTGTTTCCTCTTCCTGCCAGTTCTGTGTCTATAGTTCATAATCAAATGCCCCGGAGGGGAGAGTCTGATTCTATCACCATTGTCGTTTTGGGGGAAAGTTCTTACTTGAGGTAATCTCAGAAGCCACTGGGCAGCCTACCGATTGGCTGCCTCTGAGTCAGGTGTCCTCTCCTACTCCAATTGTGACTCAGATGGAAGGCTAACATGCTGCACCACACAGCACCAACGCTGAAGAAACAGACTGCATTGCTACTTCTTAGGGGGTTGTGGTTGGGGCAGCCTTTTTTAAAAGGAGTCTGTAAGCAAGACAGGATTTCAAGCAGTAATCTCTCCAACATACTGTGCTCACTCTTCAATAAGATCCTCTCAGCCACTACACAAAGCTTTGGCCCAGTTTCCACTCCACATACCCCAAGGACCATCTTGGGTGGACGCCAACAACTGCAAACAGGGGAATGGACAGGTTAGGACAAGACAGTACTCAAAATCCCCCAGTCAGAGTGAGAAACCCTAAGTTAGTACTTAAATTCAATGAGTATTTATCAGGCGCCATTTTTTTAAACCAATAATGACTGATCAGAGAGTAAGGGAATTACCTCATAGGAGGATGTAATAGACTCTCCAGGAAAAAGCTTTTCAAACTATACTCAATCCAGACTCCCCAGATTCTGCTTTTCTCTCCTGGGAAATAGAATGGTGTGACCCGCCCATGCTGAAAACACTTTTATACTGGTGGAAGCATGCACCTTGCCTTGGTGTGCTGGGGTGGGAGTAAGGTTGTGGAGAACTATTCTCAACAACATGAGGGACACAGAGTCAATGCTGACTAAGGGAGACACCTGAAATTTTCTCCCGGATTCTGAAAAAGAATTTCCACTTTCATGACACCCTTCCAGTCCCCAGTCATCAGACGTACTGAAAGGACAAGAACTCTATACCGGGTCATGAAGTGGGATCCCTAAACAAAGATGAAGACTGAATTAAAATGAGCATTTTCCAACTTTTCATGGCAAAATAATTTTGCTCCACCTCAAATGGCATTCTTTTATTTTACACAGTTGAAGCCATCCCTTTTGTTGATTAGTTCTGGAGAGATCTGATGTATTTCTATGATTGATGTGCTGCCTGTTTCTACCAGCTTTGGATATACAGATATGCTACAACAAGCAATAGATATTTAATAAGATTTTCAGTATTTTAGAGACTTAAATAATCCTCCCTAGACCAGCAAAGCTGCTTGACTCTTAGCAAGACTGTGTCACATAAAGCAGCACATGCACCATCAACTACATACACAAAATGAAAGAGAAGGGGAAGGGGTAGGATGGAACGTTTTGAGGCACCTTGGTGGTTCAGACAGTTAAGCATCTGACTCTTGGTTTCAGCTCAGGTCATGATCTCACAGGTCGTGGGATGGAGCCCCATGCCCCCCATCCCTGCTCAGTGTGTGTAGGGGGTCTGCCTGAAGATTCTCTCCCTCTCCTCCTGCCCCCACACATGCACACATCCCCTCTAAAATAAATAAATCTTTAAAAAAATGAACATTTTAAGTTGTAAGGAAAATTCTGATAGTGAACTTGATTCTACTCTTTCACTCCATTTCTCAGTGCTTCTTATATGGAGAACATTTAGTCCCAGTGTGTGCATGCAGTGTTTAAAGGTGTGTATTTTTCACATATTTGTCCCTAACCACAAACTACATCCTTTATGTGTTGTTCAGCCAAAGCAGCTTCACTGTGATCCAGAGGTACAGGAAACCCTGGCTGGGTTGGGCCTTCTGGGAAATACCATGTTGCTCTCCAAAATGGTGCCTCCCTAGAGGATTTTCTGTGGTAGTTTTACTTCTGCCTAAATTTCACCCTGCGAACTGCCGTTAATCTCCAAATCAAATAGTTCCACTCACTGGTCAGAGACCTGGGCTTTGGCCTCAGACAGATCTAAATTCAAAGTTGGCTTCCACCATTAAAGCTCATGGGACAATGGGCAAGTTACTTAACTACTCCAAGCTTTGATATTCTTTCTTCTCTGTAGAATGAAAAAATAAAAATATCTACCACTCATGATGCTTAGCACTTAGTCGCATGATAGCTAATGGTAAGTCCTTAATAAATATCAATATAATACTAATATTATTAACTTTTATCATCACTTACCAACTTTCAATCACCAGAGTCACTCTTTGCCTTTAAGCTTTATCTAATATGACTTCCTGTCTGAAATGAATCATGGTTTCTCGTCATAGCTCAGAGTCCTACATTTGTATTCATAATCACCTCTTAAGGAAATCTGTTGAGATTTAGTTAATTCTTTCAACACATGTTTTCTTCAAAAACTTTTTTATATTTACACCCAGGTTTAGTAATAGTAAATGTTTTCAAATATGTTTTTAAGTCTTCACTTCCTCAAAGGAATCATATTAGAAGGCTACACTTATCATTACTCAAACTACTTTGTGAAAACCACTTTTAGATTTGCCATCAAAATATGTGATGAAATTTTTAAAATATCTTCAACACAGGAAAATCATCTTTGCATTCATTCATTCTACAAATATTTACTTAATGCTTACTATGAGCTGGAGAGACAATAAGGTAAACTGGCAAGATACTTAGTATATTAAAGTGATAACTGCTAACAAGAGAAATAAGGCAGGGAAGGTTGCTAAAAGCGTTGGTAAAGTAACATTAAAGACATACAAAAAAGAAGGAAGCCATGCTGGTGTTTGAGAGAAGAGGAACAGCAAGCAAAGAGGAAACACCCAAAGCAGAGGTAGACCTGCCCTGAAGGAGGACTATCCAGGAGGCTGCCATGGGGAGAAAAGGGGCTGTGGAGGGAGCATCAAAGGTTGTGGCCCAAGAGACAATCATGTAGGGTCTTATGGGTCATTTATAAGGATTTTGGCTTTTTTGGTAGTGAGATGGGAGGCTCTAATAGGCTTTCCACAGAAGCAACATGATCTGATTTATGTCTTCACAGAGAACTTTCTTTGGCTGTTCTTTTAAGGAGTGCAGAGACAGAAGGGGAGACCAATCAGGAGGTTCATGAAGTAATCCAGGTGAGAGGTAACTGTGACTTGGGGTAGGGAAGCAGTGGAGATGGCAAAAAGGGATCAAACTGAAGATGTATTTGGAAAGAAGGACCCCCAAGATTTGCTGACATACCAAATGTAGGGTTTGAAAGAAAGTTAAGAACATCTCTATACTTTTTCTCCTTTTCCTTTTCCACCCTCCCTGAGCATTACAGAATGGCCATTTCATGAGATAGATAGGGATGACGTGAAAGTGGGTGGTGGGATAGTTTATTAGCAGCTCAGTTTTCCACATTAAGTTTGAAATGGCTTTTAGACACATAAGATAATATTTATCTAGACAACTAAATATGAAAGTCACACGTATAGAGGGATGACTGGGTTACAGATAGCATAGAAATATATATAAATCATAAGACATCCATAGGTTGATTTGAAAAAAAAAGGGGGGGGCAGCAAGGGCACTATTGGGAATGCAAACTGGTGCAACCACTGTGTAAAACAGTATGCAGATTCCTCAAAAAATTAAAAACAGAACTATCCTATAACCCAGGAACCACACTACTGGATATTTACCCCCAAAATACAAAAACATTAATTTGAAGGGATACATGCACCCGCTTATTGCAGCATTATTTACAATAGCCAAACTGTAGAAGCAGCCCGGATATCCATTAATGCACAAAGATGACGGTGTGTGCATAGAATAGAATATTATTTGGTTGTCTTGCCGTTTACAATGGCATGAATGGGGCTAGAGTGTATCATGCTAAGTGAAATAGGCCAAAGAAAGGCAAATATGATAAGATTTCACTCATGTGTGGAATTTAAGAAACAAAAAAAATGAGCAAAGGAAAAAAAGACAAATGAAGAAACAAATAACAGAGAACAAACTGATGGTTAACAGAGGGAGGGTGAGATAGGGGACATAAGGGATGGGGATTAAAGAATGCACTTATCATGATGAAAAAAATAAGATAAAATGATTTTTAAAAAGGGAAAAAAAAAAAGACGGTGAGACTAAAGAGGTTGGAGGAAAAGTATGGAAGCCTGAGAGGCAAATGAAGCTCTATTTTTTTTGAGAACACACTTGATTTGTGGAAAAAGACAAAATTTAGAACCAAACAGAATAGATGAATAGCCACACTATTATTCCTTTTATGTTTTCAAATGAGTAAACATAAAATATTAATGATTTTTATTACTATAAGGACTGACAGTGAAACACCTTAATAGTCTCTAAATATTGGAGAACAGCAGCAATGGAATATGGGTATATTCTGGCACGTGACCACATTGCAAAGCCATCCCTATAGGTCAAATGGCCAAACATCCAAGAGTTGTGGTTTGTAACTGACAGCTAAGGGCGGAAGGGCACAAGAACATCTCTTCAGAGATAGAGAAACCTTTCTGAGGTTCAAATATATACAGTTTTCAAGCTATAGCTTAAAGTATTGTACCAAAATTGATTTTATTAAGTTGGTGATCCATATAAGTAGAGAGAGAAATAAACTTGCAGTTGACAGATTTCTATTCATTCTCTGGCTGTGCCAAGTGATAGTTGTGTATGACTTTCTAATTCATATGTCTGGGATTTAGTGACCTTACCTTTGAAATGTAAGCAATAATTTTTAAGAAGCAATCTGCCCTGCCTCTTCTGCAAGATGTTGGTGGGAGTCGAATGATATGAGGGGCTTTCGAACTACTGATGTCTAAAGGAAAAGTCAGGATTGAAGCAAGGTGCATTTTTCTAAATTCACCCACTTTTGTTTCTTTGTATAAGCCACAGTTCTTTACATAGCTTGAAGATGCCTCTTTGAGATTCTGATAAAAGAAAAACGTCCCCAAAGAAAATGCATAACATACACACAAATTTAGTATACAATTGTACACTGAAAATCCCTTTGGAGCATAATTTCTTGTGTGGAAGAGAAACTTAATGAAATTCTTTTTAAAAAACTTAGTGTGTGGTAGGCGGTGGGGGTAAATCAGAAGAGTAGTGTTGGGAAGGCCACCCAGGCAGGTGCAGATACCCAGATTCGAGGTAGGGTCCCTACTCTAAGTAGTGGCAGTATGACAGGAGTTGCCAGATAAAACTCAGGATACGCAGATAAATCTAAATTCTAAACACCAAATAATTTTTATTATGTCCTAAATATTTCATGGAGCATTATTCATAATTTATCTGAAACTCAGTGTAACTGGACATACTATACTTTTATGTGCTAAATCTGGCAACCCTAGAGAAAAACTGGTGAACTTATTCCTCCCTTCAACCTCTTATTTCTCTGAGGCAGATTCTGAAACAAATGTGTGCAACGTGACCACTGAGAAATGGAGAGAAAGTCATTAAGATCTAGTCCAGTTCTTTGGTGGTTCCTGAAGAGACATAAAGACGTCTAATAGTTCTTCACAGACCTATTTATTTTCCCGCCAGGGCATGAACCTTACTAATATTGTGGCTATATCCTATTCTCAATATATGGGTTTTATATGGTCCCGTCTGATCTACATGAAAGCGTGTATAGCTGGGATTGAGTCCCACATCAGGCTCCCAGCTCAGGAGGATCCTGCTTCTCCCTCTGCCTCTGCCCCTCCCTCCTGCTCATGCTTGTGCTCTCTTGCTCTCTCTCTCCTCTCAAAAAATAAAATCTTAAAAAATAAAAAAAAAAAAGAGTTGGAAGACCCATAGTCAGCTTGTCCATCACCCCCTCCTACATACGTGCACACACGTGCACAGACACATGTGAAACTAGGCAGGTAGTTTCTTCTCTACACAGCCCAAATCCGTAGCCTTCCTTGACTACACGGTGTATGGTATCAGCAGAAAGGAAGATGGGCTCAGACAAGAATGTCCCTTTCAGTGAAGGATTAGAGACAGTTGAAAGATTCAAAGAAGGAAATCTTTCTGAGGTGGTAATACAAACCTGAAAGCAGAACAGGCAGGAGCATTCAGGAAGGTGCTTTCTCAGTCTAAAAGCTTCCAGCCCTTAAGGTCTTATCCCCTGGGTGATGCAACTGAAAACCCAAAGTAGTGCTGGAGGGCTCTAACCTGTATCTTCCCTACTTTTGTGATTCTGTCTGAAATTATCTTCTCCAGGTGCTGGTGTCTCATTTGTGGAGGCTAAAAGGTCAAGATAGCAAGGAGAAAGTAGTATGGTTTCAACCCATTCTTCTTGTAAACAGAGGGACAGACTAGGATTCAGAACTGATGATCAACAGTATTTCAAGAACAGACCTTGGGGCTCCTGGGTGGCTCAGTTGGTTAAGCGTCTGCCTTTAACTCAGGTCATGGTCCCCGGCTCCTGGGATCCAGTCCCACATTGTTTTTCCCTCTGCCTGCCTGCCGCTCCCCCTGTTTGTGCTCTCACTCTGTATATATCAAATAAGTAAATAAAATCTTTAAAAAATTTTTTAAAAAGAACAGCCCACAGTACACATGGCTGAGGAGCATTTTGGAGAAGACAGGTGGATGAAAAACTAAGGCCAGTCTTCATGATTGACCTATGGCTTAGTGAAAGCTGCCCTTGGGCAAAAGTGGATATTGAGCTATGGAGCAAGACTTGGATACAGACTGAATTCTCAGCACTAACAGAATACAGGAAAGGAGAGTAGAGTCTTCTTTTGCAACTTCCTATAGTGTAATGAGTGCTTAATAAACACTGTTGACTGAACCTTCAGATGGGGTTGGGAGGTTGGAAAGGGTACTGTTGAAGGGGGAGGGAGGGAGGTGGTAAATTTGTGCATGTTTCAACTCTCATAGGAAAAACAAGTGGACCAAATAAAACTATCATCCATTTATCTTCCCACAGTGGCACAAAATGAAAAAAAGAAAATGTTCCCTCTAAAAAAAAGTTCCTTCTATATTCTGCTCCCAGTAGTAACAATTACAACTAGAACTACATGTAAAATTGGCTTACATTAATGAAAATACGTATTATATAAAAACCAAAGCTCTGAAAACTCAAAATATTCAGGGGAAAGAAACCCCAAAGAGACATTTGCTATAGTGCGTGGAGTAAAAGCAAAACATTTAAATAATAAAAACATCTTCCAAATGAATCAAATGATGCTCAGCTTTAGGTAACTTTAGGTTACTTCACATCAATAAAGAAAAACACATCAGGAAGTATAAACCTCAAGTAAGCAATGATGTTGTAAATATGAATGAAAAAGCTCTGAACTATTTCCAGCTTTGCCTCTAAAATTCCTTTGGTCTGACGGCAGAACATATTATTTCCTGTTCTCATACTCTGTGGGAAATAACACACCCATTTCAATCTTTGTCACTTTTTTCCTGTATCAACATCCACAGGAGGAATGATTTTGGTGCTGCCTACCCGAGGTTGAGAGCTCAGATCCATAAGCCATCTGGCAACGAATCTCAAACTTTTGTCAGAGTTACCTGGAGAGCCTGTTACTATCGTGGGATCTTCTCCAGATACAGTGATTCAGCAGGCTTGGTGAAGGAGTCAGGAATCTGCATTTCTAACAAGTACCCCAGATGATTCTAGAAGAGGTGGTTCACATGTCCTTTTTGAGAAATTCAGGTTTAGAGTAACCAGAGTAATTTTTCATGTCTGCTTTCTAATCAAGGAGAGTAAGTTTCAAACTCTCTTTTCTGTAATGCCCATAACAGGGGTAAACAGGATTATAGGAAAATACATGCGAGCATATATAACAAAGCTTCATGACCTTTACAAAATATGTATGTTTACTCATAATCCAAATAGAAAATTCAAATAACTAGAATTTTCACTTTACCCTACATTAAGTGAGGTTCATTATGAAATGAGGCACTGCAAGATTCTGACTTTCCTCCTGAGTCATCAGGGATTAAATTAAGCTCCCCAGAGTTTTAGCACTATGAATATTTTATTGTATTCTTTGAAAATTGGTTATTTAAAATCAGATTATAACCCTTAGGTAACTGAAGTAACTAAATTCATTAAGATCTAGCTTTAAAAATTACTCCAGCCAAACAGGAATTTTTGTATTAATCTAATACTAGAATATGATCTACTGTATTATAAGTACATATTTTTTTTCCTGAACATAATGAAAATAGCATACTTCTCTAAACCTATCAGTTACATGGCAATATTTATCCCACCAATCTCCAAATATCATAAGCTCTGTCTTATAATGAAATAGTATTTTAAGTATATTCAGCTGCCCTTAAGGAAAACCAAGAAAAGCGATTTTGACTTTTTCCATGTTATCAAAGCATAATGGAAAATGAAAATGGTAATTTTGTATATAATTAGACTATTATTGAGATATGACACATTGTAATTTTGAAAGTGTTGTTTTATTTAAATGTGGAACTATGTATAATTTACAATGATGAATAACAGAATGAGTGTACATACAAGGCTTGTGGCTAGCTCTTCAAATGTAAGGAGAGGATTCAACCCACAGGACTGCTCACAGAAGCAGTCTCTCCTGCTCATTCACTGTCTGCCCTTCATTCATCTGTTGCTCCTGGGATCTTCCAAGGATGTACACCAAACTGTTACCATATGTATACTGCATAAAATTAACTTCTAAGACTCCTATAATTAAAAGATTATACCAGCCTTTATGTTTAGTGTCACAGTAAGGAACATTTTAAACAGGACTGACTGTAGACAATCATTGGTGAAATACAACTGATCCATTCCAGTCAGGAGCTGACACAACTCTAGTGACCAGCACTACCATAGTTCTGATGATGATAATTCTAGAACAGTCATAGCTGAGATCTGAATCTCAGTGTTTTCACATTGAGAAAAATAAATTTACATTTAGATTTGCTGCCTTTTTTAAAGCAGAAGCACTGATCATAAAAAGGAATTATTCTGGGACACAATAGTTGGGAAAAACTAACAATAAAATGAATAATTTAGGAGACACGAAAGACTATATCATTTCAAAGTAAGATAAAATGGGAGAATACATTAGTTTTATTTTATTTTTTTAAAGATTTTATTTATTTGACAGACAGAGATCACAAGCAGGCAGAGAGAGAGAGGAGAAAGCAGGCTTCCCGTGGAGTAGAGAGCCCGATGCGGGGCTCGATCCCAGGACCCTGGGATCATGACCTGAGCTGAAGGCAGAGGCTTTAACCCACTGAGCCACCCAGGCGCCCAATACATTAGTTTTAAAAGAACAAAAATTGTTAATAGTGAAGAACAAAAAAGCTTTTTCTTTTATTTATGTTTCAGAAATAAAAGAAGTCAAAACTTAGATTTCAAAACTATACCCGACAGGGACATACCAGAGAACTTAATATTAATATGTTTATTTTAGGTTTTTGGTAAATTTTTTTTATGAGATTTAAGAAGTTCCCTACTAGTTTGCTAAGAATTACTTTTTTTATGAAAAGGGATCGGGGATGTTGAATTTTGTTAGATGGTTTACTGCATCTAAATGAGGTGATCATATTTATTTCATTTATTCTGTTAATGGGACAAATTATATTGATTTTCTAATGTTAAACCAGTCCCGCATTCTTTGGAATACATCCCACATGGTCATGATGTATAATTCTTAGTTGTGTGTTGCAGGATTTGGTTTGCTGGCCACTTTAGTTTGTTTGGGACTTTTGCATCTTTGTTCAATGAGACTGGCCTATAAATTTTCCTTTTCTGTTTTCTGCATGTTAATCAGGAGTGCACCCCATTTTTCTGCTTGCTGGGATAGGGAATATGTCATTTAAAAAGGAAAACACTGAAGAGATTATACATGTTCAAAGGTATGTCTTGTGCATGATCATTGTTAAGAGTGACTACAATGAAGAAAAGCAAAGGGATGTTAAAAAAAAAAATCACATTTTCAAGCAGTTTGTCTCACAGACCTTGATTTAGAAATGGTAACCAGGATATTATATGATGGGAATTTTACATTATTTCATTCCATTCTCTCAACCATACAATTACCATTGTTTTAAAAATGAGGAAACTGAGTCTTAGACTACTTAAATAACTTGCCTAAGGTCATACAACTAGTATGTGTCAATGCTGAAATTTGAGCATGGCTCTCACTCCAGGGACTGTGCTCTTAAACACACTTCCTTTTTTCCTCTCTCAGTGCAGGGATCCAGTGTTTTGGAAGACTTTTCATACACCTGCTAACAGTAAAAACCCACAGATCTGTAGCTAAAATAAATATAGCTCTTTTCCAAAATGTTGAAATTATAAAAACTCTAAAATGCTTGAGCTTCACTGCAAAAGGTTGGTAATGATTCAAAATATACTAACGGAGGAGATCAATTTTAGTATATGTGCTGCCGAAGCGAGCACTAACGGAGGAGATCAAATTAAGAAAATAGACTAGAAATAATTATGGGAATCCTAATTAAGGTAAACATTTAAATATATGTAATAGGGGCAACTGGGTGGCTCAGTGGGTTAAGCCTCTGCCTCAGCTGAGGTCATGATCTCAGGGTCCTGGGACTGAGCCCCAAATCAGGCTCTCTGCTCAGCAGACAGCCTACTTAATAAAAAATATATATATGTAATAAATGTTAATGGAAATTTTGTATAATACATACATAATTCAACAGATTAGACTTCACTGCTAAATTTCAGAGTAGTTCCCACCAACTGCATGTATATAGTATATTCCTTTCACGCCAGACAAAATTTTTAATTTCTAACAACTCTAATATCAAAATTCATTTTAGCATTAATGGGATCTTTAAAAAAAAAATCACTTATGGTTCGCCTCCCCTCCCCAACCATAAGAGACTATGTACTCTGAAAAACAACCTGAGGGTTTTGAAGGGTCAGGGGTGGGAGGTTGGGGGAACAGGTGGTGGGTAATGGGGAGGGCACGTTTTGCATGGAGCACTGGGTGTTGTGCAAAAAGAATGAATACTGTTACACTGAAAAAATCAATAAAATGAAAAAAAAAATCACTGACAAAGTTCCAAAGAAAAATAAATTATGTCTATTTGCATGAAGTCCAATTTCTGCCAGGGGACTTATGTTTGCTTCTACCTGGGTGAACACTATGTTTTCTCTTTGCTTGAAGCTTTCTGGGCCCATGGTGGTTGGTTGTAGGAATTGGAACCATACTCTGAAAGAAGACCAACAGGCTTCTTTGCTGTCCCTTTCCAGAGACAGGTCTAGTTATCATTTATCCTGACTCTGCTTAGTTTTATGCCAGGATCTTCTATCAGAATTCGGATCTTGGGTGTTTTTTTTTTGTTGTTGTTTTCTTCCTTACTGCCAGAGAAAATGATCCCTCTTCCAATTAAGAGGATCTTAGATGGCATACAGTATATTTAAATAATGTACATGCAATTTAAGCAGCACACAGACAATATTTTCCATACCTTATTCTCCAAAGACATTATTTTAATGATTGCCCATGATTCCATCATATGATAATCCATAATCCATTACTTTCACTTTTGTAGAATTGCTTCTCGTTTGTATTACAGTATAGAGCTGTAATGAATATCATTTTCATATCTCTTCATGTCACTTCTTTCAGAATAAACTCCTAAATTAAAACACAAGATCAAAGTGTATAAAGATTAAAACATTTTTTAAATGTATTACCAAACTGACCTATAAAAATGCTCATCACTTTACACAAATACCAGCATTTATGTAAGTGTCCTGTTTCCCCTAAACTAAAATAAAATCTGTCAAATTTCTTATGTAACTTTCTCAGTTGTTAATGTGCGTTTACATCTGCAGCTGAATATTTCATATATTTATCGGTCATTTGCAGCTCTTGTCAATCATCTCCTGATGTCATTTGGCTATTTTCTATTGAGATGTTTGTCTTCTAGGTTAAAATGATTCTTATTTGTAGAATGTTATTGAAAATCATATATACTGTTACTGCTAATATCTTCCCATTTGCTTATTTTTAAATTTGTTCTTAGAACTTTTAGATATACTCATTTTTGTTTAAATACAACTACAGGGAACATTATTTTCTGATTTCTTTCTGTCTGTGCTAACCCCTGTATCAAATGTTTTCCTCTTCGTTATTTTATGACTACTTCTCAACTCTTTATTCCTCCTGGAATTTATCTGGGCATGTGTAACGGACTAGAACAGGCTAAAACTGCAAAAGGCTGATACTAATGTAAATTAGTGATACAGTCCAATATGAAAATAGAACTGGAGTGAATTCAGAGATTCAGGAAAAAGTCTAACCTGCCCCTCATCCATTCTCTGCTACAATCTGCGATTTTCTTCCCTAAACCAAAGGACTCTTTGCTAATGATATTATTCATGTTCCCATTGTTTGCAGCTAATTGCTTAGGACAGTGGTCCCCAACTTGTATTTATGGCACAGAAAGAAAAGGAAAATCATTGTACGGTGCACAGTTAAAAAGCAGAGACTAACAACTGCCAGAGTCAAGGAGGCCCTGAGCTCCACCACTCGAAGGGCACATTAGCACATCTGGACCAATTTGTGGCATACCACTTGAGGAGGTCTGTTTCAGAACAGCTCTGCTATTTATGTTCCTCTGATAAAATGCCCTTCTCCACTGACAACATTGCTAGGGTTCTAGAAAACAGATGCTGGTAATGATGTAGAGAAGCCCAACTATGACTAAACAAAATAAGCATCAGGAAACCATTCTCCTGCTCTTTTGTCCTGGACCTTGGCAAGATAAGGAGCGGATACTAAACTTCAAAAAAACAACCCAACACTTGTTCTGTTATTGGAACATATGCAATCTTTGTGAAAGATATCCTTTCTCAGCCAAGTTAGTCTAAGGAAACTGAGTGACTCTCATGATGTGGAAGTATCTGGTCATTAAGATAATGTCACTTCTAAGTGACTACAAGCCAAGGGTCTGTGCCTCTTCAAAGGAGACAAAGAGTTGCAGGAGCCAAAGGACTGGCATTAGTTACATTATGGCTCTTTTTCTCTTAATTTTTTTTAACTTTTAGAGAATGATCCACTTTCCCTGCTCATATTTAAAGTCACCTTAGGGGCGCCTGGGTGGCTCAGTAGGTTAAGCCTCTGCATTCGGCTCAGGTCATGGTTTCAGGGTCCTGGGATCTAGCCTCACAGGGCTCTCTCCTCAGCAGGGAGCCTGCTTCCCGCCTCTCTCTCTGCCGCTCTGACTATTCGTGACCTTTCTCTCTGTCAAATACATAAGTAAATAGGATCTTTAAATAAATAAATAAATAAAGTCACCTTAAAGGTTAAAAAAAAAAAAAGCCACCTTTATCATACACTGAATTCTTATATACCAAAGTGCCCTCATAATTCAAGTATTTATTGGCCATGTAATCTGTTTTTGGTGTTGAATCATAACATAATAAAATACTCTTAGAAAAAGTCTGGGCCTCCTCTAATATCTTTCTCTGCTTCACAGTATCGTCCATGTTCACGCCTGTGTTTCCCAATGTCTTGCAAGCTGTGCAATGAAAAATCATTACAACTAAAACTAAAACAATTACAATATTGAACTAGCAAATCTCACAAAATATGTAGGGCTTTCATGAGGTTGATAAACGTGATGGAAAACTATTCAAATTGTGAACATAGCTATAGAACGTGTCAGTCCAGTTAGCTAGCTATTAAAGGGCAGAAGCTAAGGCCAAAAGGGCAATGACACACGAAGTTTTATAAAAGAATGATCTAATTAGACAGAAACCCTCACAAAAATGAAGTCTAGGATATTTTTGTAAAATGAATCAATTGAAATCAACTATGAAATGAAAATTATCATTTCATGATTCTAATAAATTTATCAGGAAAAAAGACCAAAAAATTATTTCTATAATTATGTTAACTATATTTCTTATAATTTTAGTAAAAAAATTTCAAGTCAAAGTTCTAGTAAAACTATTTATGAAAATTCAGTCCCTGATTTAAGTGGATTTAATTTAAGTGACCTTCTGGTATTGGTTATACTCAATAACTTGTTTTAATATCTGATAGGGCCAGTCTCTCCTTTTCAATCATATTTAGTTTTAAAAATTTACTCTTATTCATCCATCCAGCTGATATCATAGAAATTCATTTAAAATCCCTAGAAATTAATTTAAATCTATTGAAATCTTTATTGGAATTCATTAAACCTCTTTACCAATTTAGGAAGAATTAGGTAGTCTATTAGAAATATTCATCTGTTGATGCCTGGTGACCTAGTTTTTAGCAGCAGAATATATATTCTTCTCAAATTCACATGGAACATTCTTCAGGATAGACCAAATACTGGGCCATAAAATAAGCTTCAAGAAGTTTAGGGCAGAGGGTGGCACCTGGATGTCTCAGTTGGTTAAGGATCCAACTCTTGATTTTGGCTCAGGTCATGATCTCAGAGTCCTGGGATTGAGCCCCACATTGGGCTCTATACCAAGTGGCGAACCTGCTTGAGGATTCTCTCCCTCTGCTCCTCCCCCTGCTCACACTCACACACTCTAAAATACATAAATCTTTAAAAAAAATTCAAGAGGACTGAAATCAAGTGAAATATGTTATCCAATCACATGGAATGAAATTAGAAATCAGTAACAGAAAGAAATAAGGGACATTCACAAATACATGGAAGTAAAACAATGAACTTGTAAATAACCAAGGGTCAGAAAAGAAACCAAAAGGAAATTGGAATACTTTGAGATGAATGAAAATGAAGACCCAATATACCAAAACTTATGGGATGCAACTAAAGCAGTGCTTAGGAGAAAATTCATGCCTGTAAATGCCCATACTAAAAAACAAAACAAACAAACAACAACAACAAAACTCTCAAATCAATAACCTAAACTTCCACCTAAACTACACTGGAAAAAGAAGAGCAAAATAAACCCAAAACAAGAAGGAAGGAAGTAATAGACCACGGTAGGAATTAATGACATGAAGAATAGGAAAATTAAATAGACAACATCAACAAAACCAAAAGTTGATTCTTTGAAAATATCAACAAAACTGGCAAACTTGTAGCTAGACTGACCAAGAAAAAAGGAGAGAAGACTCAAATGTTTAAAATCAGTAAAGAACAGGTGTTGCTACTAACATTACAGAAATAAAGATGATTATAAGGGAATGCTATGAATTATATATACACTAAGAAATTAAGTAATAAATGAAAGGTGAAAATTCCTGGAAGGACACAAGCTACTAAAACTGACCTCAGAAGAAAAGGAAAATTTGAACAGACCTATAACAAGTGAAAATATTGATTTAGCGATCAAAAAATGACCTATGAGGTCCAGGCCTGATGACATCAATGGTGGATTCTACCAAACATTTAAAATATAATGAAATCTTTCTATCTGCAATGACAGGGATAGAGCCAGAGAGTTAGGTGAAAGAAGTCAGTCAGAGAAAGGCAAATTCTGTATGATTTCACTCCACTGTGGAATTAAGAAACAAAACAAACAAAGAGGGGAAAAGGGAGAGGGGTGCTAAGAAACAGACTCTTAACTATAGTGAACAAACTGATGATTACCAGAGGGGAGGTGGATGGGGGATGGGTTAAATAGATGATGAGGATTAAGGAGGGTGCTTGTTGTGATGAGTACCAGGAGATGTGTGGAACTGTTGAATTATTATACTGTACACCTGAAACTAATATTACAACTGTACGTTAACTAACTGGAATCTAAATGAAAACTTAAAAAAAAATAAAGTATAATTAATTACTGGTTTTCCACTAGTGCTTCCAAAAAAATAGGAAGGACTACTTCCCAACTCATTCTGAAATCAGTAAACTGTGATGCCAAACCAAAGACTTCACAAAAAAAGAAAACTAGAGACCAAATATCTCTTAAGAATACAGACACAAAAATTCTCAAAAAAGTACTAGCAAACCAAGCCAGCAACCTATAAAAAGGATTACATACCATGATCATGATCTAAGACTTGAGTGCAAGGTTGTTTTAGCATTTAGAAGTCAATTCCCATTATCACTAGAATAAAGGACAAAAATCAACATGATCATTGCAATAGACACAGAAAAAGCACTTGACAAAATCCAACAGCCCTTCATGATAAAAACAAACAACAAACAAGATATAGAAGGAAACTTCCCCAATATGATAAAGAATTTTTTTTAAGATTTTATTTATTTATTTGACAGAGAGAGAGTGTGAGAGAGCACAAGCAGAGGGAGAGGCAAAAGGAGAGGAGAAGCAGGCTCCCCGCTGAGCAGGGAGCCCAATGCGGAGCTCTATCCCATCATCCTGGCCCTGGGATCATGACCTAAGCCAAAGGCAGATGCTTAACCGACTGAGCCACCCAGGCACCCCAGGAAAATATTTTGAGATTAATGTAAATGAAAATACAACATACCCACAGCTAACATCACACTTAATAGTGAAAGACTAAATGCTCTTCCGTTAAGATCAGGTACAAGACATCTGCCCTTGCCACTTCTATTCAACACTGTATTAGAGATTCTAGTCAGGGCAACTAGAGAAAAGGGGGGGGCATCTAAGATTTTAAAAAGGGGGGCACTAGGAATAAATTAAACTATATATGCAGATGACATGATCTTATAAATAGGAAATTCTACAGAATTCACTAAAATCTATTAGAACTAACAAAAAAGTTCAATAAGGTGGCAGGACCCAAGAACAATATACAAAAAACAATTGTATTTTATGCACTTGCAATGGACAATCTAAAAGTGAAAAATTTTTAAAGTTCCACAGATAACAGCATTCTCAAGAAAAAATGCCTAGCAGCAAATTTTTTTTTTAAAGATTTTATTTATTTGACAGAGAGAGATCACAAGTAGGCAGAGAGACAGAGAGAGAGGAGGAAGCAGGCTCCCCGCTGAGCAGAGAGCCCAATGCGGGGCTCGATCCCAGGACCCTGGGATCATGACCTGAGCAGAAGGCAGAGGCTTCAACCCACTGAGCCACCCAGGTGCCCCATCCTAGCAGCAAATTTAAAAGAACTATAAAACTTATATTTTGAAAACTATTTTTTTCAAACTATATTTTTGTGGAAAAAATTTAGACAAATAAATGGAAAGACATCCTATTTTCATGTACTGGAACACTTAATATTGTTAAGATGGCAGTACTCCCAGTGATGTACATTAATGTACAGATTCAACATAATCCCCATCAAAATTTCAGCTAGCTTCTTTGCAATAACTGAAGTTGATCCTAAATAATCCACAAGAAGGAAATTCAAGGGACCCAGAATAGCTACAAGTCTTTCTTTATTTTTTAAGATTTCTTTTTTAATTTACTCATTTGACACACAGAGATCACAAGTAGGCAGAGACGCAGGCAGAGAGAGAGAGAGAGAAAGAGGAAAGCAGGCTCCCTGCTGAGCAGAGAGCCCGACGTGGGACTTGATCCCAGGACCCTGAGATCATGACCCGAGCCAAAGGCAGAGGCTTAACCCACTGAGCCACCCAGGTGTCCCCAGAATAGCTACCAGTTTTGAAAAAGGAAAAAGAAAAGTTTTTATTTCAAAACTTGCTACAAAGCTATAGTAATCAAGATAGTGTGGTTATGGCATAAGGATAGACAAATAAATAAATGGAATAGAGCTTAGAGTCCAGAAATAAGCCCTCACTTTTACTGTCAACTGATTTTCAGCAAGAGTGACAAGATAATTCAGTAAGTAAAAGAATAGTCTTTTCAATACATGGTGTTGGGACATGATAAATGGATATCCACATGTAATACAATAAAGCTGGACCCCTATCTCTCATAATATATAGAATTTAACTCAAAACAGACCACAGTCTAAATGTAAGTAAGAGCAGAGCTCCTGGGTGACTCAGTTGCTTAAGCGTCTGCTTCGGGTCAGGTCATGATCCCAGGGTCCTAGGATAGAGTCCTGCATCAGGCTCCCTGCTTCTCCCTCTGCCTGTCTCTCATGAATAAATAAATAAAATCTTTAAAAAAAAAAAAATAAATCTAACCGCAAAAATAATATACTTCTTAGAATAAAACACACAAGGAAGTCAACTTGGGATTAAGCAATCCTTTCTTAGACACCAAAACATGAGCAACAGAAGAAAAAATAAGTTGGATGGCATCACATGGGAAGACCTAAGCCCAGGGAAACAGCATTCTAGTAAGAACAGTATGAAGGCCCTAGGTGGAAAGTGGATAGGGCATAGAAAGTACACCAGAGTGGAAGAAGCATGATAGGAGAAATATTTGGAGAAATGAGCATAGGCCAGTTCATATAGAGCCTTGAAGGCTATTACAAGAAATTTGGACATTCCTCTAAATGCAGTGGTAATCACTGGAGGATTATATTTTAGGGACGGATATGTTCTGTCTGATACATGTTTTTGAAGAGGACTTTGATTCCTGTAGGGAAAAATGAATTACAGCTGGGCAGGGAACAAGGAGACCAGCTTAGGCTTTTGCAGCAATCAAGGCAAGACATAATGATGGTGTCAAGAGAATGGATAGATTGGATATCAGATAGATAGATAGACAGACAGACAGACAGAAAGGGATGTGGAAGAGCTGAAAGGACTTATTAACTGAACGTAGGAACTGAAAAGAGAGTAAGAATAACTTCTAGATTTTTGGCTTCAGCAACTGATATATGTTGTGTAATTTACTGAGAAAAGACTAGAGAAAGAATGGGTTTGGAGGCAAAGCAGCATGAAAATCAGAGCTTTGTTTTGGTATACAAAATTTGAAAATCTTTTAGTCATCCAAATGGAGATCTCAAATAGCAAGGGTAATATACATGTCTGGACCAAGGGTAGGAGCCAAGCTTGAGACAGAAATTTGGGAGTCATTCATCAGGCCTAGGTAAGATCACCCAGAGAAAACATCTAGACAGAGGATAGCAGAGGAGCTCAGACTAAGGCCCAGGGCACTCCAATATTAAAAGTGAGCAAAGGAGGAAGACCTGGCAGAAGAAACTGAAAAGGAGTAACAAATCATGCAGGAGGAAAGATGGGTTTGTGGTGTGTAAAAGAATAACTCAGATATTTAGTTACTTACATGGAAATGTAGTCACATGACGTAGACAATGAAAAACCTATCAAAGAAAAAAGACCAAAAAAAAAAGCAGGGCGCCTGGTTGGCTCAGTCAGTTAAGTGTTTGCCTTCGGCTCAGGTTTTGATCTCAGGGTCCTGGGATGGAGTCCCACATCAGGCTCTCTGCTCAGCGGGGAGTCTGCTTCTCCCTCTGCCTGCCACTCCCCCTGCTTGTGCTTTCTCTGTCAAATAAATAAGTAAAATCTTTAAAAAAAGGGGGGGGGGACCCACCACCACCATGGAAAGAGGTGAGAAAGCCGAGAAAACAAAGTACAATCTAGCAACAGTTAAGCTTTGTTTATATAGCTTTTTGGTAAATTGATTAGATGGCAGCCAGCAAAAAGGCTGAGCAGAATGTCCTTAAGCAGGCTAACTGATCATCAAAGAAAATAGTTTCAGGTTAAGAATTTGCCAAAGCCTTGAGAGTTTAGCCATGGAATATATGCAACAGGCTTTCTTTGTGTATTTTTTAGAGTCTACTACGTTAGGCCAGGTGCAAACCATTCCCTCATCGGAATTTCTCAAGTATCACAGAAAGAAAAAGAGAAAGAAAAAATCTCAAGAATATGGAAGCCAAAAATCGTAATCAGGAGATCCAAATTAATCTTACACAGGGTACCTTTCTACCAATGGTTCTCAAACTTGAATGTGTATCAGGACCACCTGGAGGATTTGTGAAAACAGATTAGTAGGCCCCCAACTCCAAAGTCCCTGATACAGTAAGTCTAGGCCAGGTCCAATAATTTGTTTGGAGTAAAAAGTTACCATTTGATACTGATGCTGCTGACTAGAGAACCACGTTTTGAGTATCACTGACCTAGAGAAACTTGAATGCGTACAGCAGGAAACATGTTCAAGAATGAATGAATATTCATAGCTACCTTCTTTATAACAGTAAAAAACTAAGAACAATCTCAATGTTCATAGATACTTGAATAAATTGTGGTATATTTTATGAAGAATACTATACAGCCATGACAATGAATGGAAGCTACCTGCATCTCTACAGATGAATCTCAATAACAATGCTGAACCAAAAAGGTCACTGAAGTATATATTTGATTCTATTCAGACAGGTCAAAGGCAGTAACAAACAATATAATATTTAGAGACACATACATATGTGGTATAACTGTAATGCAAAATAAACAACTACTAACACACAATTCAGAATAATGGTTATCTGGGAGTAGGGAATGAGAGAGAAACCATCAAGTAAAGGCAGAGAAGTGCTCCAAAGTCAATATTCTGTACCTTAAGATGATGGTACACTTCAAAATGTAAGTAAGATATTTCAATATATTCTTATATGTGTGAGTTATTTCATGACAAAAAAAAAAGCTAAGTAAAAAAAGACGCAATAATCAGCAATGTCTGAGGGTGCTAAGAGCTGAAGAAAGATGAAGCTATAGAAATGACTCTTGAATTTGGCCAAAGGAAGTTTTGTCGTGCTGCAGAGGAGCAATTTCAGAGGAATGATGAGTACAGAAACCAAATTAGAGCAGACTGAAAACACTGTAATACAAGACATAAATTAGAAAAACAGTAAGAGAAGTGCAAATCAAATATTTCAGAAATGCACATGGAAGAAATTACTTTCAGCCAGAAATAATCAACACTTCCTGGAGACGACACATGAGTAATATTTTAGAGGATGGGCAAGACTTGGGCATATAGAAACGGGAAATGGAAGATGTTTCAAGGAACAATATGAATAGTGCCATTAAAAGCATAATTAGGGGCGCCTGGGTGGCTCAGTGGGTTGGAGCCTCTGCCTTTCGCTCAGGTCATGATCCCAGGGTCCTGGGATCGAGCCCTGCATCGGGCTCTCTGCTTGGCAGGGAGCCTGCTTCCTCCTCTCTCTCTCTCTCTCTCTCTCTACCTGCCTTTCTGCCTACTTGTGATCTCTATCTGTCAAATGTATAAATAAAAAAAAAAAATCTTAAAAGCATAATCAAGCAGGAATTAGGTATGTCCGTGAAAGTCAGGCAGTGCAGTTCAGCTGGAGCACAGAGGCAGAATAAGTGGGATACAGCTGGAAAGGTACTGGTCTAGACCTGCACTTTCACCATGGCTGACACTAGCTACACCTGGATTCTGAGCATTTAAAATACGGCTACTATAACTGAAGAATTAAAGTTTTGAAGTGAATTAATGTAAACTTAAAAACTGTTACCTGATTCAGCTATAGGAAAACTTCTATGTATATTTGGAAGAACTTGGATATGTGAATCTAATTTTTCCAAAAGTAGAGGTTATAAAATCGAAATATAGATCAAGTATTTTCAGTGAAAATGTAGCAACTGAATTGAGACGTCCTGTTAATAAGGTGACCAACTATGTAAGTTTTAGCCCTGTTAAGTCCCACAAGCTGTAAGTGTAATATATATTTTAGATTTTAAAGCATATGAAATAACTCATTAATAAAATTTTTAATTACATGCTGAGATATCCTGAATATATAAGGTTAAATAAAATGTATTAATGTTAACTTCACCCGTTTTTTACTTTTTAATGGGACCATCATAAAATTTTAAGTTACACATGTCATTATATTTCTATTGGACAAGCACTGGTCTAAATAAAAGCAGGCCTTGAATACCAACTCAAACTTGGCTATTATTCAGTAGGAAATTAAAAGCCACTAAAATCTTCACATTAGTAGGGGGATTTTTTTGGTTGTTTTTGTGTTTGTTTTTTTGTTTTTGGCAAAAGGAAGTATTGCAACTTTTTGGAAATACAAAAATAATACTGCCCATTAAAAGTTAAAATTTTAAATTAATTCAACAGATCAAAGCAGAAATGAAGTCGCCAAGAAATGGCTCCAGGCCTAGAAGACGTGACTAGTTTATGAAGGCTGTATAATACATAGCTTCAAGCAAGTTTCTAGTCTTGGGTATATGGCAAACCACTTATGAAGAGTTATGTTTAAAACCAACTCTTGTATTTGTTCTTTCTTTTGACAATCATAGGTTTGTAGATCTACTCAACATCTCATTTTCCTACAAACCAGGAAAATTTCTAATCAATATCAGAGAATCATAGATAATGTCGGAATATTATGTAAGTTAACAGTTCTGGTTTTTGGAAAGGAGAATTCTTAAACAGCTCCATCTTGCCCTTCCTCCAACAATGTTCTACATTAGAAAAGTCAGAGGATTATTTTTAATTAACTGCTACAATTCCAAGAAATCTTACCTAGCACCCTGATTGACCTCTTCATCCCCCACTCCAGTAACCCATAATTTAGGGAACATCACCACCATCTAACCAGTTGCCCAAGTCATACAATTTCCACTTCAACTTGACGCCAAGGAACTTTTCAAATTCCACCCTCTAATTTGTTTCAAATTTTCCTGAATACTTCACGCCATCCCCAACCATACAGTTAAGTATGGCAGAATTGGTAGTGAACTATATTTCTGCCTCTGTATGGATTCTCTCATTCGTTTTATGGGTCATCCAATTTACTTTCCTGGTTTTAATGCCCAAATTGTATCTAGCTCAGATCTTTCTCAGATCTCTCTCAACAGAATTAGAAATCCAATCATTTGCTAGGAACATCCACCTGAATATTCCATAAGCATCCCAACCTCAAAATGTCCAAAAATTCAATTATCTTTTCCATCTAAATGTTGCGATTAGAATTTCCACACTAGAAAACTGGACATTAACTTATCTCCCAATAACCAATTAAGTCCCTCCCATTTTATCCTTCTTGTCAAATCCTTTCTCTATTTTTCATCACAACCAATCCTCACTTGAACTCCCTTTAACAACCAATATCCAAACTTCATAATGGGACCTGCAAAGCCATCTGATAACTGCCCACTTTTATATTCAGTAATTGAACCATAAGACACTACTTGTACTCTGTACATGCAGTAGGTTGTATCTCATCTATCTTTTTTCATCTGCTCTCTATGCCTAGATAACCTTCTTTTCAATTTCAGGAGTGCCAGCCTCTAATGTCCACCCATGGAAGAAAAAGTAAATCTAAGTACACAGGTTCTATGGGTTTTAAAATCTAAGAATCAACAAAATGACTCTATCCTGCTGCCCCTAGCAGAGGTTCTCAGGTGTTAAAATCCACCATCAGGAAATATTTCTGGTCATAAAGTTTCTCCAATGAGGCTTAGAGGCAGTAGCTACTCATGCTTACTGGACCAAGAGAATGAGCATCCTGGACATTCAGTTTCTTTAAACCACAAACTTTTGGTTTCTAATTATTTTCAGTTCTTAAGTACCTGTTCCTCAGCATCCTTTTCAAAAGAGCAGCTGCCCAAATTCTGCTTGATTTAGCATCCTCTGTTGAGTCATCTGGAAGAAGTGACTTGCCGAGATAAGTCTAGGAAAAAAGGGCGAAGAAGCCATGTAGATGACCTATAGTAATGTGATATTACTAGGAGCAGTGAGAACTGCCAGGTCAATCTTATTAAAGGAAATATTCTGGGTATATGATACAATAAATCATTTTTCACTCAGAGCTCACAGCTTGTCATCCAAACAGTCAATACTGTACAAGGAAAATGTGATGAAGTCGAATATCAGGCTTCAGCATTCACAAGGTATTTAGGACTCAACAGACCAATGAATATGAATATGGATTTTATAAAAACTCGTGTTCCACACATCAATTTTTATGAGCTCCCCTAAGAGCTCAAAGGAGAGGAAACTTACTATTATATCTATACTAATTAAGACATGTTTAATAAATGTGAAACTGAACTAAAATATGGCTCAACTATTATCTGCCTAATGTCTTCTCCCTCTATTAAGATGCATAAGGTGGGAGGCCTGGATGGCTCAGTTTGTTAAGTGTCTACCTTCAGCTCAGGTCATGATCCCAGGGTCCTGGGTTCAAGTCCCATATCAGGCTCCTTACACTCAGCAGGAGCCTTCCTCTGCCTGCCTCTCTAACAAATAAATAAAATCTTTAAAAAAAAAAAAAAAAAAAAAGCATAAGGTGCCTCTCTATACTCCTAGAATTTCTTCTGCTTTTTTCTCTCACTATATTTTCCACACTATCTTTTAACTTATCTGTTCCATGTTCTTCCTCTAGACTGGGACCATCTTGAGGTTTTGGCCATGTCTTTTACATCCTTGCATCTGTAACATGTAACAGTGCCTAACCTTCGTTAGTGATTTTAAGTAAGAGTCTACCAACTGACTGACTAATCAAATCTTCTTTTTACTTGATTAAACCATGAAAAATTCTAAAGCAATGCTATTCAAAGAGGCTAGCCCATAAACTGTTTATAATGAGATAAGGAGTTTTAAGCAGAATGTATAAAAGAATGGCTTCCTTTTTTGAGAAAGTCTTGCTATGAAAAAAATGTCTAAACAGTGCTGCTTTTGTGATAACAGCTTATTTATAGTCTTGCCTCACTTTGATCCAAACACTTGAGAGTTAGAAAAAGACATTTTCATAAAGAAAAGTAAGATGCTGAGGAATGGATGGATAAAATTAACTTTAGGGTCTTCATCCATCTTTATGAACATATATATATTTACACATCCCCAAGAAAATTTAAAATAAAGGCATCTATTCACTGGTTAAAAAAAATAAAGACACAGGGCACTTAGAAAGTTTTTTTTTAAAAGCCAAGACACATTAAAAAAAAAACCTAATAAATTTTTAATTAGAATTTTTCCTTTTTTTAACAGGACAAGTAACAGATTACATCAAACTTCAGAACTTCTCAAATATCTAGTTATTATACACATTCCCATCTGTCTTGCAGGGAGGGATCTTGGTCGGCTTAACAGTTTCAGGTAAAATAAGCTGCGTAATAGTATATATTACAATAATAAATGTACAATGTTTACATAAAATATGTTTTAGAAGCAAAGAAAAAAAAGATGCATCTGCATCAAAAGGCGACCTTTTAAAATGCCACAACTATTTTTTACATTCACTCTTGCAACAGGTCACAAGATGGGGGTCACTAAGCTCAGATAAATCACTATGATGCACATAAAATACAGAAAGATTGATTATATTATATATTATATATATATTTATATTTTCACACTTTAGCATCTGAAACATCATAAACTGAGAATTTAAAATTTATTCTCTTCAGATAACAAATCATTTTTTATTCTTCATAAACATGGTGCCCACAAAAGCACACAGGTAAGGCACAATAGGGTTTTCTGTTACAGAACAGTGTGCATCATGTTTACTTAACCAGAAAACGTGCATTATCTGTGCAAGTTCATGCTGCAAACCCAACACATATACAATTAAACAAAAAGGAAACTGAGCTTTAAACAAAATCAAAATTGGTACAATTCCAGCTGTTTCACATATTCATTTGGACTGACAAGGATATATCAACAGGTTATTAAAAAAAAAAAAAGCCAATTGTTACATTACAAGTAAACTCTGCTCAGCATCTATTTTAATCTGAAATCATAAACAGTAATAAAGCAACTTTACTGAAACAAGGTAAATACCGAGGCATAAAGCGACGGTCACTCGTGCATTTACTATATTGCAAGCTGTCATGACCCAAAATTTCAAATATAATTTTTCAAATACACATTTTGCTGCAGCAATATGCCCTGCTTTAAACTTGACATACAACAGGGGAGCTGACATTTCATTAAATTATAAATAGATTGGGAAAGTGACTTAATCCCAATAGTACTATGTCATAGTCCTAGTATTTATAATAAATACAGCTTTTCACAAAATACTTTTCCAATATCTGCCAATTGCATCTTTATTGCTCACATAAATTTGAATCCATTACAACTGAGATCAGAACTTTCACACAAAATCATACTCCGACATTTTTATATAAAACTTATAAAAGATATTTTAAACTTGTATCTAATACTTCCAGGTGTTTGGCTGTTTGATCTATGTGATAGTACAGCCATAGGTATATATATGTGTGTATATATACACATATACACATACATATATATACACATACACACATATATACACATACATATATACACATTAGATTATGAATAAAATAGGAAGCTTATTTTACTGCTTTAATGCAGACATCCTCACAAAACAAGACTACTTTCGCCACCATCAGCATTTATACATATATACAAAAGCCAGGTTAAGTACATGTACACCCACCTATGCTTATATGTAACTGCTAAACCCAAATTAGTTTTCCTGTATTCCAGCTGTAACAAATGAATCTCTTACAAGCAATAGAAACCTAAGGTTAAACTGGGAAATTAACAGTTTTACCACATTAGCCTGGTAAGGAACTATGCAGGTGACTGTATACAAAAATTCACAACATTAGTTCACAGGAGATTATGGAAATACAAGAAGCCTCTTCACCATGCTTTTGTGTGGTTATCCAAACACTCTGTGGTGCAAAAACACAATCACCACATCTGAAAATGCTTAATAAAGTCAATGTTCCTCATGCAAAACTTTAAATGCATTGGCTTAACTGAGCTCCAAAAACTGAATGAAACAATTGTTCTGACCACTTAACACTGCTGCCTCACTGCTAAGTCCCTTTGGAACCTTAAGATTTCTGGAACATTCAAACAGAGCTGTATTCAATAAAAATATTACATACAAAAAGCATTTAAAAGGAAGACAGGAAGCCAAACAGGAATTTTCCTATTGTAAATACCAGTCCTAGGAGTGGAAGAAAGTCTTTTCAGGAACCTCCTTGAGAATTGGCTAGGCCAGTCCGAAGACGCAGATGAGACATAGAGTTCATATGTTTATTTGATGGCTTCAAGGGAGTATTGCAAGTAAGAGCTTGGGGAAAGCGATGGTGATATCTATCTAGTCGTAAATATTTTACTGTAACCAATTTCCCTGTTGTAAGATAAAAATAATATTTTAGATCTGTAAAAATGTGCTTAATATTTATAGAAAACAAACTGTGGTAAAAGATGTATGAACACAATATGCAAATAAAGTAATCTTAAATAATTACTCTAAAAATGCTGACCTAATTTTCTTTTAATTTAAAATCTGGTATAGTTTAACAGTAAGCCATAATTTATCTTTTCAAAATGTTCATAATACTCAAACTTCTTACCATCAAACCAAGAGCCATGCAATGCCTTAAAAGCTTTTCCAGCATATTCTGGAGACAGACATTTAACATATACACAACCCTGTGATATTAAAAAAAAGAAAGAAAGAAAGAAAAAAAAGAGAAAGTTTTAGTTTAATAGCAACAAATCCAAAATGCAGAATTCAACAGTAAAAGTTACTTTACCTCACGTGAATTTTTGTCTACTGCAATATGAACAATGCCATCATTATCACTGCATTTTTCTAAAATTGCTTCTTGAATTGCCAAATGCCACTGATCCCCTATTTCCCTAAAAAATTAATGAAAACAAAAATCAACAACCATACTCCTAACTCAATAAAGTCTTGTCTCTTATAACATATATATCCTACCAGAATGGGGATAGTTTCAAGATCACATATTGTTAAAACTAGTAAGTAGTTAAGTAAATGCTTGTTATTACCAATAGATAGATTTTTTTAAAAATTAGTATTCATAGTCCCAGACCTTCTCTCACTTTCCAATGTAACAAAGCAAAACTGAGGCAGTGAAGGATTGGCCCATCACAGTAGAATAACTGTGCTGTCATTTTTATGTCTGAAATCTTATGTACCTACTGTCATTTCTTTTCTTCCTAGCAAGTGTTAATACTTTAATGAGTTGCAGTGAACTCGTAAAAGCTGAGTATTGTTGGGGCACCTGGGTGGCTAAGTCAGTTAAGCAAGCGTCTGCCTTCAGCTCAGGTCATGATTTCAGGGTCCTGGGATCCAGCCCCCGCATCAGGATCCTTGCTCAGAAGGGAACCTGCTTCTCCCTCTCCCTCACTTCCTGCATATGTGTGCATGGGCCCCTGCCCCACTCTTTTTCCCAAATAGTCTTTTTTTTTAAGTTGAGTATTTTTTTTTTTTTAATTTGAGAAAAAGAGTGAGAGAGAGCACGCATGAGCAGAAGGAGAGGGAGAAGCAGACTCCCCACTGAGCAGGAAGCCCGATTCGGGGCTCGATCCCAGCACTCTGGGATCATGATCTGAGCCCAAAACAGACACTTAACTGACTAAGCCACCCAGCCGCCCCACATATTACTTCCTTTTTTTTAATATTTTCAAATTCCTAAACTTTAGGAAAATTCCTAGTAAATGGTGTATTCTGAGCTTCTCTTCTTCAAAATAATGGAAGAATAATACAGGACAAACATTCTGCACCAAGAGTCACTTACTATTATGAGAGCCTTAAGATTTCCTACTATAACAGTACTTACTTGTCTTACTTGTGAGATATAGATGGTGGGACAAAGGAAAAGCGGCTACACTTGAAATCATAAATCTTCATCTCAGGTAACAAAATACTAACCCGGCACTAATTTCCTAATCCCTGAGGTATGAGAGGGGCTGTTACTACAGTGCTTCCCCACATTTCCAATTTTGTTGTCACTTATTTGGAATCTCATATCAATTATTTCTTGAAATAAATGAGTTATCAGATGAGACTTATGGGTATTTTATATGTAATACATATAAATCAGGTATTTTTTTTACAAAACAGAATCTGACCTGTCATATCATTGGACAAATAAGCACTCATCTCTAGGAAGCAAATTCTAAAAATTATTACAGCTCATATATGAAATATTAGAGATTTTAAGGCAATAACTTTTGCCAGTGCTAACCTCTTGGTGCATGTGCTGCTGTAATTATATAGAAAGAAAAGTTTCTCAAATACTGAATGAACAGAAAACTCTCAAATACTACATGGACAAATAGGACTTACAGAAGGAAAGTGTGTATGTACATCTTTGCAGAGAATTTTTTACAATTAGAGATTGGAAGTTTAAAGATAACAGGTATTTTTATGTATATTGTCTGAGGCAAAGAATGTTGGCGGAAGAGACTTAAACACTCAATAAAGGGTACTGTTTATCACCACGTGTATCATTAATTTGACTCCAGCATTTATCTGCTGTGGGGATTCACAGTACCTACAAAGATTTGTATAAGTTTAACAAATTATTCTACAACTGGGTCTTTTGGCCAAATCTTTGCCTGAAATTTAACAAAAGACGAAGAAAAAGAAAACACAACATTTCTGTAGAGATTCAAAAGTAAAAGAGACTGTTCAATTACAGACATAGCATTATAAGAATATTCCAAATATTCCAGATAAAAATTACATATACCTCTGATCGTAATACTTACATAACTGGGTCAAACATATTTCGAATCTTTAGACATGGTGTCAAGCTATTTGGCGGTGAATTTCTTCTATCTAAATGAAATGCTACAAAAGACAAATTAGTTTTACTATTTGTCACTGTTCTATTTTGTTGAAAGGTATTCAGTCATTCATTCTTTTTTTTTTTTTTAAAGATTTTATTTATTTATTTGACAGAGAGAGATCACAAGTAGGCAGAGAGGCAGGCAGAGAGAGAGAGAGAGAGAGAGGGAAGCAGGCTCCCTGCTGAGCAGAGAGCCCGATGCGGGACTCGATCCCAGGACCCTGAGATCATGACCTGAGCCGAAGGCAGCGGCTTTAACCCACTGAGCCACCCAGGCGCCCCAGTCATTCATTCTTTGCAAAATATTCACTGCATGCTTTTACTGGGAGCCAGACCCCTGGAAGTTAAGGTACATCAGAGATACAATCATTGCTCTCACAGAGTCTGCAGTTTAGTGGGTGAGAGAGTTGAGAAACCATGTCAGAAACAAAACAAAACAAAAAAACAACAACAAAAAAGCCAACCCTGTAATTATGGAAAATCTTAAGAAAGAATAATACAGGAAGCTGTGAAAGTAACTTAAGGTAGTCTGGAAATATCAGATAATACTTCACTGAGGAAGTGAAATTTATTCTGGAACCTAAAAAATAAAGAATAAATAAAAGTAGGCAGAGTAAAAAGATCTATAAAGGACATTTCAAGCAAATATGTTAGCTTACATACAGCCCCTGAGACAAGAAGGAGCTCACTGTAATCAAGTAAACTAAAGTGCGGTCAACTAAAGTCAACTAAGATAGCCACTGTGGCTAAAGTGAGAACAGAAAGATAAACCTTAAGAGAGAGAAGTCAGATTACTGAGGACCATGCAGATTACATTAAAGTGTTCAGACATTACCATAAGAGCAACAGAAAGCCACTCCAAGCTTTCTTTTTTTTTAATATTTTATTTATTTATTTGACAGGGAGAGATCATAAGTAGATAGAGAGGCAGGCAGAGAGAGAGAGAGGGAAGCAGGCTCCCTGCTGAGCAGAGAGCCAGATGCAGGACTCGATCCCAGGACCCTGAGATCATGACCTGAGCCGAAGGCAGCGGCTTAACCCACTGAGCCACCCAGGCGCCCCACTCCAAGCTTTCTTAAGGAGAGTAATAATTTGATGAGATCTGTCTTTTAAAAGTATAATTTTAAAAAAAAATTTTTTAAAAAGACTGTTAAATAAAGAACTGATTAAACAGAAACAAAAGTGAATGCAAGGAGACCAGCTAGAAGGTTACTATAGTTGTCTGAGAGAGAGATGATACTAATGTGCATAACATGGGCCAGAAATGCTGATGGAGGGAAGTGGATATAATTGAGGACATATGGAGTAGATCTGATATGGCTTGTTTAAAGAGTATACATGGGAGGTAAGGAAAAAATTAAGGATAACTCTCAGGTTTATAGTGGAACTAACTGAGAAAGGGTATCATTAATTAGACAGGAATGGCAGGGGAGGTCCATTTGGTGAGAGAGGATACTAAATTCATGCACATGCTGAATCTGTGGTGCCCATATCTTAGCAGACAATTGTACAGGTGAGTATAAAAATCTGAAAACCAGAAGACTTAATTCAAGATAGCACTTTGGGAGTTATCAACATATCTATGGTAAATGAAGTCACAGCATGACATCATCTATAAGTGGAAGGAAGACAGGCAAAATGAGAAAAGAGGGTGGCCTTGAGAAGCTCCCAACACTTAGAGGTCCGGGAAAAGAAGACAGTCCAGAAAAGAAGATTGGAGAAATGGTCAAGGTAACAGGAAAACAAGAAGAAAGTAGCATCCCCAAAGCCACAAGAATCAAGTTTTAAAGCAGGCGCAACTGTTAACACTGCTACGTAAAATGAGGACAGAAAGGGAACAAGGGAACATGTCCACTTGGCTTAGCAATATGGATGTCTGAGAGCTATTTCCTCAGAATGTGGAGGGTGCAAAATAGATTGGAGTCAGCTGAAGAATAAAATGGGAGGTAAAAGTAAAAACAATGAGTAAACTGTTTAATGCTATTTGGCTATAAATAGGTAGAGAGAGACAGAGTGATAGCTAAAGAACAATGCACACTCCAACAGTGTGTGTGTGTGTGTGTGTGTTTTTAAGGTTTTATTTATTTGAGAGAGAGCACAAGCAGGGGTAGCGGGAGAGGGAGAAGCAGGCTCCCCATTGAGCAGGGAGCCCAATGCGCGGCTCCATCCCAGGACCCCGGGATCATGACCTGGGCCGAAGGCAGACACTTAACTGACTGAGCCACCCAGGTGCCCCTCTAACAACGTGTGTTCTTAAAGATGAGAAAGACTGTACGGCATGTTTAAGTGCTAATGAAAAGATCCAGTATAGGCAGGGATTTAGTACACAGTAAGAGAAGAGACTTGAGAAGAGCCGATAGGATCCAGAGGACTTCAATACCATTCCCTATGGAGGACAGGGCTCAGGTCTTCGTTAAGTGAGAAAACCCCTCAAATGCAATAGGAGGTGAGGGTGAGTGTGGATTCTGGCCGTGGATTTACTTGGTGGTGGAAATCTGAGGCAGGTAAATCTGATTGCTTCTATTCAAGTCATCAACTGAGAATTAGGAGACAGAGGGCAAAGGTCTGAAAGGATGGAAAGAAATCTATTACTGAGTAGGAAACTGAAGGACTGGTAAAATATGAAAAGAACATGAAAGTCAGGTAGTACTGAGGGCCTAACTGAGGCTGATTACTTATGATGTACCAGTCTGCAGAACTATATGATTTTCTACTGTTACGCTCAGCTCCTTGCACATCAACAAAATCCTTTCATCCATGGTTGGATATGCCAGGCTAAGATGAAGGACAGGTAATGCCTTAAGGGTAGCAGCAAGAAAAGGACTGGAGAGAGGGATGGGTCATGGAAACTAAGATGGACAGGAAAAAAAATAAAGATAGGAGGAAGACTGAAAAAGTGGAAAAAGTAGGTACATCGAAGAATTGAAAAGTCTGGGAATTCCTAAAAAAATTTAAAAATATATATATATATGTATATATATATATAAAGCAGGAAAGTCTGAAAGATGAGTTAATGGCTCAGAGTATACTAATGGATTAAACAGGTGACAGGGATTAAGGTGGGTACTTGTGATGAGCACCAGGTATTGTATACAAGTGATGAATCATTACTACACCTAAAAGTAATATTATACCGTATGTTAACTAACTGGAATTTAAATAAAGACTTGAAAGAGGAAGAAATAAAAAAGACTTGAATGTATCAATTAAAGATTTCAGAAGTATCTAGTGAAAAAAAAATGTCTGGGGTGTGAGTGTCCTAACAGTGCCTGATATGGGGTGGGGCGATGGTCACTAGACATGAAAAATCTTTGCCAAACCCTAGATCAAGTCTGTGAACCTTATGGGGGGACGCCGGGGTGGCTCAGTGAGTTAAAGCCTCTGCCTTCGGATCAAGTCATAATCTCAGGGTGCTGGGATGGAGCCCCACATCAGGCTCTCTATTCAGCAGGGATCCTGCTCCCCCACCCCCCGCCTGCCTCTCTGACTACTTGTGATCTCTCTCTCTGTCAAATAAATAAATAAAATCTTTAAAAAAATTTTTAATAAAAAAAAAGAAGAAGTCTGTGAACCTCTAGTACCACCCAGACATCCCTGGCAGTGTACAGCTCATGTTCTTGGATAACCTTTTAGTTGAAGGCAATCTGAGTTCCTTAAAATTCCAATACTGGCCTGGGCCAGCAGGGAATGAACCAGAGAAAATGGAAGCACTAATACCATCTTATCCTAGCCTAGACCCAAGGACCTAGGAGAAGTTATTCCTGGCCAATTCTAATCACAACGTAGTTGTGAAGATCAAACCAATTTTTAGGATATATACTTTGTCTTCCCAACTAAATTGTAATCACCTCCTGGTACAAGCAAAGAGGCAGTGATTTCAAATACCTCAGGAAGTATGTTTAGATCCTTCAAATGAATGCTGTTTATTCTGAAGACTACATGTGTCAGAAACATAAAAAACTCTCCCTAGCAGGTATGGTTTGATTTTTAACTGGTGCTTTAAAATGCCATTAGAGATACTAAAGCTATGCAAGAATGCAATTTATACTTAACTACCATTTAGAAAATGAACTTAAAATTCACTACGGTTGATTATTTAACAATTATTTGGAAAAAATACTATTAAATGACAACAGCTTGTAGTGGGAGTGAATTCAAAAGACTACTATAATTATCAATCCTCCAGCCATGTATCTTTTAATTAAAGCACTATTTATAAGAGGATAAACATTAAGCCTCTTAATAAGTTAAACTATCTTTTCCCATAAACCGCCCCACCCCCCCACTATAGTCCCATTTACAGCACAACATTTGTGTCCAGATACATTTAAACGAAAGAAAAACCAATTTATGTATTAATATTTTTTACAAGCAAAGTCAATCAATTATATTTAGATAGACTATACATTTAATTGCATAAAATGTAAGTAACAGATTAGAGCTATATGTTCTTACATGAGGCAATTTAGATAATTATCATCAAGAAAAATTCCACCAACTTCTCTTTATTCAGCTCCTGTAACAAATTCTTTTATGATCAAATTCTTAGGAGAACTCAAATCCCTTTTGCTAGGAGTCTACAGACTTTTACCATTCTAATGCTCCAAAAACTTGAATTGGTGTACTTCAAGCAAATGGCTGCTAGGTTCTACCTCTGGATTTTTGGCCTTCAGGATAACATAATCTCAGCCACTATATTATTTTTCAATTTACTAAAAACAGGTATCTTCTTTTACCCTCAATTCCTTTCTAGATTCAGTAACTAATTCACTGCAACATTTTTAAAATCAAAGACTGTCAAGAAAAGGGAGATTGATTTTAAAACTCTTCACATTGCGCATTTGGAAGTATTCAAATTAAGATAGCTCAGTACTTGGCATAGTTTGGTAGTTTGTAAACATTTACTATACTGGAACTTTGATGAAACGAAGCAGCAGGACATTTTAGAGCTATCAATTTATGTTGAGTTTTACAACTATTATAATTGACCTTTTATCAGACCTTGTCTTATATCATACTTACATAGTCTTTTCCTATCTAGCGAAAATGATAAAACGAAAATAATAATCTGAGGTTTTAAATTCTAGATACAGAACATCCAATTTCACACACTTAAGAGTCTGTCATTCCCCCCTACTAATTTACACTTGATCTTACTCAGCCAAAAGGCCAAGAAGCAATCCCCCCTACTAATTTGTAAGAACAACTTAGATTACCTAGGTCAAGAAGTTGTCTTTAGATTCATCTTGAAACCTCACATTTTAAAAATAAGACAACTACAATGATTAAAAAAAATTTATATGAACAAAATAATGACCTTTTCTAGAACTTCACAAGCATATATGAGCACTAACTGCTAGCTATATGAAGAAATTAGGCTGAGAATACACAACCATTACAATCAGGCAACTAAGGTAATCAGATCTGATTGGCTTTGCATTCTTCTTTTTTTGTTTCAAAGGACCCTTCTGCAGACACCTTTTAAAACAAGAAGTTTAATGTTTAGTGTCACCCTTGGCATCATCAAAGCATCATTTTTATGCCATGATTACTGAAGACTATTATTATTCAAGCTCTTTGAAAGTAAAAATCAGAGAAGAAAGGGAATGAGCGGATTTTACTTTTTTGCAATTTCAAAACAATTTACTTAATTTTCTCATAAATACTGTGCTTAGCAAACATTGAGAAATATGCTTTTATCCAACAAGATTTAAAGAAACTCAACTGACTACTAGTTCTGAAATGCACATTAAACTAACTGCAAGATTTAATTTTGCGACTAACCGTCTAAGAGATTCAAGTGAGGTAACAGTTACTACTAGTAGAGGTTTGGGAACCTAAAGCAACCAATCACCAAGCCCTCCTATATACTTACATAAACCTGTTTTGCAACCATCCAAGCACTGAGAAAAATATGGACAGACAGCCACTTAAGCTACTTGGAACAAGGGATACGCAGGTGGATGGTCTTAATGAAAAAGAGGCAGGCAAGCAAAAATTGGAAAAAAGAGCAGTTAAAAAGTTATGTTCTACTTTTATATGTTTTATATATATGTAAAATATAAATTATGTCTTATCTGCATAAAAATTAGGGGAAAAGAATACAGCTAGATCTACAATACTAAGTTGCTTTAAGTGAAAAAGGAAAAAAAAGTAATGTGTATATAGTGTTCTGTTATGGTGAAGACAAACCATTATGTTCATATTTGCAAGGAGAAAAGTGGAAGGATATGTAGGAAACAAACATTAATTCCTTCTTTGATATGGAACTGCAAAGGGAGCTTTGTCTTCATATCTTTCAACAGTACTATTTTATATTAAACATGTAAGACTTTCACAGTTGAAAAAAATTAGAAAAACACTATGTTTATTTTTGTTGTTTAAAAATACATACCTTGACCTTGCCACACTTTAGAAGGTATTACTAATATTTTGTCACAGGAGGCAGAAGGCTGGATCCACCGCCAAACTAGAAAATCCGTACCACCTATTCTTCGTGTCTCTGTGCGAACTCTAGACTCATTAGCAGCGAGGAAGTCAACAGCTCTATCCCAGACTTTCTTCATTTTTTTCCTAGCATGTGACAAAATGACAAGTTTACTATCATCTTGGCTTGTCATCTTTTTCAAGTATTAGTAAGTGAACGCAATGGCTATTATTAATCTGGTTTTCCTTGGCACTGCCTATGAGGTTTTTTCCAAAGAAGATTTAGATGCCTAAAGCTCACTTCAGATTTACTGAATTTCATTCTCCAAAGGTGGGGCACAAGCATCAGCAATCTTCCCCCCCAAACTCCACCACTGATTCTGGGGTGTTGCTATGGTGAAGAATGATGTGGTAGGATATGGAATCATCTTTCATTTTCAAGAAGTTATTTATTAGTCCTTTTAATTAAAAAGCTTCATTAACAAAATATTTATGGCATTATTTGTAAAACATCACTGGCTATTGTCTGTCTCTGTTTCTTTATTAAGATGAAATTAAAGGAAATAAGGTGAACACTGGTAAGAATAAAAAATGTATAAAAGTGATCATGATTTAGGAATCCAGTTGTTTATTATGCCACTCAAAATCAGGAGGAGAACAGAGGGAATTTAGAAAGAAAGGAGAGTTTAAAGTACAAAAGTAAAGCCTGTGCAATAAAGCAGGTCTACTTGAGAAGGGCCACAACTCTCAATATAATCTTTATAACTTCAGAAGATGCCAAATTCTGATCTACTTCAACTCACGATACTCTGAACGTACTTGTCATGAGGTTGTATTAAGGAATCTTGTACATGTGGAATAGGCATGTAAGGTTGTAAGTCTTTATTTTCCTGGCAAGCTTCATTATGACTTCGTAAAACATCTGAAAATATAACACATTTACAAATGAATCAATAACTGGACATCATACTGTAATTTATCACATAACTACTATTCAAGAAATAGTTTAGATTTTTATAAATACTTATACCTATAATCTTCACCACCATATCATACATCTGCCTTGTTTCCTCTTCTTCTTTTGTCCAGCGGTATTTCATATAACGCAGAACAACACAAACCATCACTACACCTGCAATATTTATACATTTTGAGTTTTAAAAATTGTGCTCAGTGACATTCAGTAATATTCATTGCAATCTAAAGTTACTGTTACACTTGTTAAATCTGATATTAACAAAACAAAGCAAAAAAGGAGAACTCTTATGACAGTTTCCACAGTGATTATTTTAACTGCCGTAAGGGATAATGGAATAAGACTTCAAAACAGTGGGCTGAATTACCTACAGAATTACAACTACATTTAGTATTTAATGGCTTTAGTATTAAACATTAAGTATTTTAAATTTAGTATTAAATATTTAGTATTAAACATTTTCCAGAGTATTAAACATTTTCCAGAGTTTTACTTAATCCCTCTAGAAAAACCATTTCTTCATGATGTTGACAACTGAACATTTAAATTCTATTATTTTTTAAAAACAATATAATTATGTTTCACAAACATTTTGCTTTGCCACATTAAACCATAAGAAAAGTGAGTTTCCTAAGACTATAAATATACTACACTTTAGGAAAATTATTTTTAAAGGACTGGACCAAAGAAAAAAAATGGTTATCTCCTAAATTCCTAAAGTCAAAAGTCACATAAAATCCAGGAATCCAAATGAAAATTTTAATGCAGGTAAATGGTATTTTTTAAATTAAAAATAATTTTAATGAACTCAATTTATATCTTATCATTAAAACAATAAGCTTAATTTTTCTATGTTCTTGTTCTATTTCCAAAGGCATCAATATGACAAAGTTTTATTCCACCTCCCTTTATACTACTGTTTTCTAAGCCCTTAGATTAATAATGACATTATAAAATAAAAAAAGACAACTTCAATATTATTCTACCTTATGGAAGATTTCTGGATGTGATTTATAATGGCAGTTATCACAGAAGTAAATTCTCAACCCTAGTATTTGGTAAAAAACAGATATGAAAATTCTAGACTATCATGTGTCTTCTTTCTCATTCCAACAACTTACCCAAGCATAACAACAATAACCTGTGGGTGACAGTAATAAAAGCACGTCGAAAACGACACCAGAAAGACATCTGTGGTCTTGTGGACTGTAAAAACTGCACATGGGTTATATTTGTCAGTTGTTCCTCAGGGCCATAACCAACACACCTAGTTAAAAAATAATTAAGGAGACCTTAGAGTCAAAACCACTTCTTATATTATAAAATGGTCAAAGTGGAAATTAAATCCTTTACCTTATTCCAACATCTTTTCCATTTTCTAAAATCCACTTCAAGGAAATATTAAATATATCTTCATATTCAGGGCCTAAATCCTAATAAGAAAAATGGAGAAAAGAACTAACTATTCTTAATTCACATTCATTTGACTCTATCTGTAAGTTATACTATAAATACCATACTTCTATTTTTATATAACTCTTGAAACTATTACATAACAAAAACTATTATTCATTATAGAAAAACAAAAGGAGAAAAAAGTCACAATTTCCCCATCTTTCTAAGATTAGCACAGTTACTATTTTGTTATGTTTTCTTTTTGGTTCTTTTACTTTTACAGATTTGGAGGATTTTTTAAAATATAATTTGTCTTTCAAGTATCACTGTGATAAAAGTGAATTAGCTCTTTTTTTCTTTTTATGGAACACTATTTTTAAATGAACAAATGGCAAACTATTCAGACTTGGCTGTTTCACTGACATTTTCTCAACAAGTGAATGAAGCAAGCATGTCACCTCAAGAAAAACAGCTGACTTTGTTACCAATCATAACATGCAAGCTTTCAAGTGAAAAGTAAAATTTGGAAAAAATTGCATCCATTACTATGACTTGACAACTTCACAATACTTGAAAACCTTTGCAATGAGACTGGTGTGATACTAAAGAATTAAAGACATCAATCTTGAAATGTGTCAACATTGGGAAGATCTGCATATATAGCAAACCAGTATTTTCCAAATGAACATGCATGAGTTATAAAATCTTGCATAGGTAAAAGACCTATTCTACAGGTAAAACAAACAAAGGACTTTAGAGACAGAATGTACAAAAATCACTGATATGGTTTCAAATTGTACACTGCAACCAATATTGAAGAAACTACCTCTCAGAGTTCTGGTACAGTATCGATGAAGAATACGTACAATTATCTGAAGATTATTAAAATACTTTATTCTGTTTTGACGACATATCTGTATAAGGCTAGATTTTCTTGATGTACTTCAACCAAAACATCACAACAGACTGAATACAGAAGTAGATATGAAAATCCAGTTGTTTCTTATTAACCTACATATTAAAGATTTAAAAAGATATGCACAAATGCAAAACAATGCCATTTCTCACTAAATGTTTTTATTTTGGAAAAGTTATTTTTCAAAAAATACATTGTTTATGTTAACATGTAATAAGTTCAGTATTCTTACTTTAAACAAATAAGGAAATTTAAAATTTGATTCAATTTCTAGTAAGGTAAATATATATCTAAATTTATCTATCTATCTCCCACAAAGTCCATTCACAGTCCTTGGGACTGCTAAAGGGTCTTGAAACCATAAAGTTTAAGAACTACTGTACATATGTAGATGATATATTTTTTAATCAAAATACTAAAAATAAAAGTGGCATCCCATTTTATATATTTGTTTATTCCACTTGTTTCTATCACAAAGTAAAGTACTGCGTCAATGTCAATAAACATGGAACAACCTACTTTTTTCCAGGAAACTGTGTTTCTAGTGTACGGCTGGTTATTTTATACTTTAATCAATCCCTTATTAATGAATGTTTAGAGTATTACCAATTATTTCAATATATCAAATATTCAAAAATTCAATAAATTCAAAATTCAAAAATCCAATAATAATTCAATAAATCAAATAATACTGTAATAAATACCCTTAAAAATCTTTCCAGTCAACAAATACTTATTGAGGGTCCAATATGTGCCAGGTACTGTTATAGGACCCAGAGAGGTAGCACTAACCAAAGTAGTCAAAATTCCGTGTGTTCACAGAGCTTATCTTCTATTCAGTATTATACCTTTAATGTACTTTTTTAAGTGCAAAGAATGAATTTCTAAAAGTAGCAGTTAAGACATCATTTTTTTTTTTTTATAAATATTCATGGTCGTGATTATTTATTTGTCTCCCTAAATCAGGTTAAGTGGAGGACATATGTGATCTCATAATCCTCACAATGATCTTACCTAGGAGGTGATGGCTCCCATTTAACAGATGTAAAAACTGAGCCTCTGAGATATTAAACAACATCATTTTTAAAAACTCCTTTAAGGGGAGTCCGGGTGGCTCAGTCAATTAGGCGTCCAAATCTTGATTTCAGCTCGGGTCATGATCTCAGGGTTGTGAGATCAAGCCCCATTTTGGGCTCTGCACTGGGAGTGGAGCCTGATTAAGATTCTCTCTCCCTCTGCCCCTCCCCTCTCTCTCTCTTAAAAAACAAAAACAAAAACAAAAAAGCCCCAGTCCTTTATCGAACTGGCAAGTTGGTTTTTACTACATCAAATTTGAAAATGTAAAGTTTTACGAAGCAAAACTACTCTTGCTAGGCATCATTATTTATGTGTAACTACCAACCAGGATGTTTAGATGGTAAAGAGAACTACAGGTGACCTGTTATCTTAAAAAGAGAAAAAAAAAAAAGTGTGGTCTTTCATCATTATTTATAAATATCAAAAAAACTCATCGCCAATAATAAGGATTTAATAATTGACAAACGGTTTATACATGAGATTACTTCAAGGAAATACTATGCATTTAGAAATGATGATGAGAGGGACGCCTGCTTTTGGCTCAGGTCATGATCCCAGGGGCCTGGGATCCAGTCCATCAGTTCCTTATTGAGCAAGGAGCCTGCTTCTCCCTCCGCCTGCCACTCCCCCAGCTTGCACTCTCTGTCTCTCTCTGACAAATAAAATCTTTAACCGAAAAAGAAATAAAGAAAGAAAGAAAGAAAGAAATGATGAGAGCTAAACAGCTATATGTTTAGAAAAGTAAAACAGGGCGCCTGGGTAGCTCTGTTGATTAAGTGACTGCCTTCAGCTCAGGTCATGATTCTGGAATCGAGTCCTGCATCAGGCTCCCTGCTCGGCAGGGAGTATGCTTCTTCCTCTGACCCTCCCCCCTTCTCATGTTCTCTCTCTTTCATTCTCTCTCAAATAAATAAATAAAATCTTTTTAAAAAGTAAAACAATATGCCATTTATATGTAACTATAAAAATCTGTACTTACAAATAGTAACTAAAAATTTTTTTTAAGATTTTATTTATTTGAGAGAGAGTGAGCAAGAGAAAGAGCATAGAGGGAGAGGGAGAAGAAGACTCCCTCCACTGAGCAGGGAACCCAACTCAGGGCTCGACTCCCGGACCCGAGATCATGACCTGAGCTCAAGGCAGATGCTTAAATGACTGAGCCACCTAGGCACTTCGTGACTAAAAAAAATTAAGTGATTTTTTGTTTAAGCTTTAACATTGCTTTCAAATGTTATGCAATAAAATTATACAAAAATAATTTCAGGCAATTATGGTTTTGTTATAAAAATGCTACCAGAATTCACTTTGTGCATAACAAAAACAGAACACATATTCATCTGCTCTAAAATTTATTTGCTTCCAAAGTCAAGAGAATTTACTTCTGGTTACGTTGCAAGGATTAGGATTAGATAAAGCACAAGCGATAGAGGGCTTTGAAAATCCACAAAGCAAGATTAATATGGGTTATCCATGGAGCTGGAAACACTGCACTCATTCTTCTTCGTAATGTATATGGTTTTTTTTTAAGTTTTTATTTTAATTCCAGTTAGTTAGCATATAGTGTAATACTAGTTTCAGGTGTACAGTATAGTGATTCAACTATTATTCCCTACATCACCCAGTGCTCATCACAACAAGTGATCCCCATCACCTATTTCACCCACTCCCCCTCCTACGTCCCCTCTGGTAACCTTCAGTTTGTTCTCTGTAGATAAGAATCCATTTTTTTGGTTTGCCTCTATTTCCCCCTGTTCGCTTGTTTTGTTTCTTAATTCCACATGAATGAACTCATGTGGTATTTGTCTTATCTTGTTTAGCACTATACTCTATAGATCCATCGTGTTGTTGCAAATGGCAAGATTTCATTCTTTTTTAATGCTGAGTAATATTCCATTATATGCATCTATGTTATGTTATCTATTATATATATGCCATATCTTCTTTATCCATTCATCAACTGATGGACACTTGGGCTGCTTCTGAATCCTGGCTATTATAAATAATGTTGCTCTAAACATAGGGGTGTTTGTACCCCCCCTATGAATTAGTGTGTCTATATTCTCCGGGTACTCAGTAGTGAGATAGCTGGATTATAGGGTAGTTCTATTTTTAACTTTTCTGAGGAAACTCCACACTATTCTCCACACTGTCTGTACTAGTTTGCATTCCACCTACAGTGTGCAAGGGTTCCGTTTTCTCCACATCCTCACCAACATTTGTTGTTTCTTGTGTTTTTGATTTTAGCCATTCTGACAGGTGTGAGGTGATATCTCATTGCAGTTTTGTATTTCCCTGATCATGAGTGATGTTAAACATTATTTCATGTGTCTGTTCGCCATCTGGATGTCTTCTTTGGAGAAATGTCTGTTCATGTCTTCTGCCCATTTATTAATTGGATTATTTGGTTTTGGAGTTTTGAGTCTCTTAAGTTCTTTAAATACTTTGGATACTAACTCTGTATCAGTTATGTCATTTGCGAACATCTTCTCCCATTCTGTAGGCTGCCTTTAGTTTCACTGATTGTTTCCTTCACTGTACAGAAGTTTTTTTTTTAATGTAGTCCCAATAGTTTATGCTATGCTCACTATAAGTGCAGCTAGCATCTGTCACCATACAATACCACTGCAATACCACTGACTTTATTCCCTAGGCTGTACTCGTCCTTATGACTTACTCATTTCATAACTGTTCTCTATATTTATGGGTCTGTTTCTGCATGTTTGTTCACTGGTTTGTTTTTTAGATCCCACATATAAGTGAAATCGTAAGACATGGATATTTTTTAAAAATCAATGAAACAGGGCACCTGGGTGGCTCAGTGGGTTAAGCTGCTGCCTTCGGCTCAAGTCATGATCTGATGGTCCTGGGATCAAGTCCCACATTGGGCTCTCTGCTCAGCAGGGAGCCTGCTTCACCCTCTCTCTCTCTGCCTGCCTCTCTGCCTACTTGTGATCTGTCGAATAAATAAATAAAATCTTTTTTTAAAAAATCAATGAAACATACATGTTGTATTTACCTGTGTTTACATATATGCTCTTCAGCTTCTATTACAACAATATGCAAGATATAATGACATTTTTGTGTTATTACACAGAACTCTGAAGGCTAGACTATACATTTAAGTTTCAAATAATGTAAAAACAAATTTCCAAATTTATTAGTTGTATATTTTAAATACAAAAATTTTAGAAGGCTGAAGGTATTATTACTGCCTTCATTAGTTATCCTTAAGAATGTACATAATAGTTCATACTAAAAAGGACACCTACTCTAATAAGATAAGTATGTGGAGAACACCAAGCTTAAAAATTTTAGTTATAAAATAGTAAGGGTAAGAAAAGAATATCTGTTGTTATTTTCTCATTTTGTTTTCCTTCCCCACATTAATACCAGCTAATATCCACTTACTATCTGGAATACAATAGAACCATGGAACATCAATACACAAAATACAAAAAAACAACTGTTAATTTATTTACAACCTCATTAAAAAATTTATAGAGTACTAAGGTCTGAGACAGACCATTACTTCCACAAATGTTCTACATAGTATACAGAGTTCTACAGTATTATAAAACAGAATTTTTGAAGAAGTAAAAGCAGAATTTTTTTTCTGGCTATGCTAATTAAATAGCTCATGCTAACATTACAGCATGCACAGGAGCTTCCTGATTCTAAGAGTGGAAAGTATTTTATTATTCATTTTTTTTTTGTAGCTACCTCAAAAGCTGTAAGGTAGGGGCAGGCCAACCTTTTCTGTAAAGGATCAAAGAGTAAAATACTTTAGGCTCTGTACCTATATACATTTCAGGTCTCTGCCATGTATATTCTAAGCAAACTTTAAAAGTGTTGTGAAACCACAGCTAGAAGGCCATGCAAAAATGGGCCCAAGGGCTGTAGTTTGCCAACTTCTTAGTAAGGCATACTTGTATCATACAATGCCCATTTTCTAATCACTGATGATGATGACATGAATTTTTAAAGCAAGTCTATTATAATTATTACACTTACTTATAGGCAATAACCCAGTCAACGTACTGCTGACTGCTTCATTTAAATCTTTCTAAATTCAAAGCATATTTCCCCAAATCTTTCACAAATCTATTTTAATATACTATGTATGAACACGCACACACTGAAGATTCCCAGTTCCAAATTTACCTTATTTGTAAAATAATTGGCAAAAAATGTATTTTTATTAAAACTCACATCAGGTGCTTTGAACTTAGATTACAGTTTCACAGCATAAAAATAATACTGTTTCATGTAAAAGACTCAGCTCATTAAATAAAGCTACAAAGCCTTAGTAAGAAGGGAAAGAAATGCTGATACAGGGAGAAGTCAAGTAAAGATTAAAAACCTATTGGACCACTCACAGAATGGATAATATATATAGTAATAACAGCTCTGTGGCTTTCCAGTACGGGAATATTCTGTTTAACTGTGATATGACATATGCTATATATGTTACCTTTGAAATTAATTAAAATAAGACACACGAAAATCAATACAATAATATGATTTAATTCTTGATGATTCAGTGATAACATGGTCCTTAAATAAGTAGGCCTGGGATCAGATCATGACTGCACTACTGCCTAACTATTATGTATAACCTCAAGTGGAGCGAAAAAGTACGTCATCTATACAGATATTATCTACTTTGATCACTTCTTCAGATCTTAAGCTTTATTCAGGGTCAGTCTCTTGCTCACTCAAAAGATGGAGTTGGTGGTTATGAACCAGTCCTTCCATCTAAGAGGCAGAAGAAAAAGCACTTTAATTCTATTCCCAGCCTCACTACTTTCTAGCTAGATGATGTGATCATTAAATCCCTCTGAGCTTAAGTTTCTTTTTAAGGTGAGTTTTGTACCACCTACCTTGCTGGGTCATTGTGACGTCAGAGATACTAAGAAAATCCTAAGATAAATTGTACTCGATAAATTATTATTTTTTTAAAGATTTAATTTATTTGAGAAAGAGAGAGTGGAGGGAGAGAAGCAGAGGCAGAGGGAGAGGACAAGCTGACTCTGCGCTGAGCACAGAGCTGGACTTCAGGCTTGATCTCACAATCCTGCGATCAAGACCTGAGCTGAAACCAAGAATTGTCTGTTCAACAGACTAAGCCACCCAGAGGCCCCAATAAATAATAATTATTAAGAAATTTATCCATCAAAAAAAAAAAAAGAAATTTATCCATCATTCCATTTCTCAGAACATTTATTTTCCCACAAAGACACAATTTTATTAACAGTGATTAGCATGCCAAGCTGGGCCATAAAAGTCTATCCAGCTCCCATAATTTGGCACATTTGCAGCTATCTTCTTTCTTAGTGTTTTCTTCACAAACCGTAAACGTATTCATTGTGTTGAAGTTTAAAAAGGTTTTGAAAGTGAACCACCATTCATTACATCATTTAGTTGGAAAGTTACCATACAAAGCTTCCACTGTTTAACTTAAAAACAAGACTATGTCTTTTCATGAAAATTTAATGCTATGTATTTCCTAAACGTTCCACCAGAGGGACCTCTTAACTTCTCAAAAATCAAAACAAACTTTCATTATCAAAAATGCTGAGTGAAAAAAATGAAAAAAGTTCAAGAAAAACACTGGAGGTTCAGAAAAAGAGTGTTTAATTTATTTAAATTAATTTTTATGTTTACTTAAATATCCTTTGAAAGAGAAAGTAGGAGAAATAAAATAAGAATGGAATATGAAGCATCAAATTCAAGAAAATAAAAAAAAAATTTATTGAGGTTTACTTATTCATTCATTTTACTCCACCAAACATTTATCATATTGTGCTTAAAATGCACTTTCAGTTGGGGAAAAATTAGCTTACACTCCTAGGAGTTCTGTGCTCCCTTTGGCCAAATTACTCCTGAATGCAAGAACTTAATTGTGTTGCTGGAGAGACCACAGTACAAATACATGAAATGTAGGATAGATCTCTCTCCAGAAGCGGGGAGACTACAATGTATGTATTATCATCATGGTTTTTGACATCAGCTTTGTAGTGAGGTTCTTCCATATTTATGCTAGAACTTGGATAAAATAAAATAAAAACACCAATTTTGTCTAGACTGGGCTAACATGGTCATTCCAAATCAGAAAGTAATTTGGCAACATACATCCAAAGAATTACAAAAGCTCATGCTCCTTAACAAGTAGTTTCCTTTCTAGAACTATTTTCCTAAGGAAACAATCAGAATATCAAATACAATATGCAAAGATTAGAGTGCTTTCATAATACTGACATACCACAAACCAATACAATGCAATACAATCAGTATTTTTTATAAAATTATATTATATATATTTATTATATTTACCCAGTGATAAAAAGAAGTTCAAAAACCTGAACAATAACATGACAAAATGCTTATGATAATTTTAAGGAAATAATATATAAACATTTGTAATAAGAAATATTTAGAATTTATAGTGATACTAATTGTAGGGATGAAAACGTAAGAAAAGACTAGAGAAAAAATGAACCAAAAATGAGTGGTTAACTTCAGGTGGTGAATTTGAAATGCTTTTTTCCTTTTGTTCCCATTAGTTAAATCATGAGCATGTTAATGTTACATTGAGAAAAATAAACACTATTAAAAATAGTATTTAAAAGTTTTATCTAGACCTTAAAATTTTATTTATAGGGTAAAATTCCTGTTTATTGGTTGTAACAAGCCATACCAGGTTTCACTGCATTTGAAAATACAAAGTAACTTCACTTAACTAATTAAGACTGAAATGAATCCAAAATCCTTTGTAAAAACTTACATTAGAAATTCTACTGAATTTAAGAAAAAAAAGTAAAACTCCATCTAAAACATAAAATAATTCCAAGGAAAAAAAATGAAAACCTTTTAAGACTAGAGTTCATTAATCTCAATTTTTTTAACTCAATACAGACAGTTTCCAACTCATCTCATGCATGGATATCCTCCTCTGCTGGCAATTTTTAGCAGGAATAATCTCTCATACCCCACTGCTGCCTGACATAGATTCTGACTTGTCCCAACCCTGCCTCTGTGTCCCTTCTTTTTACCTTTTCTTATTGCTCACCCAAAGTTTCAATCAAATGGGGGAGGAGGTGGTGGTACTTAATCATCCTTCCACGGGAAACCTTGCCTCTTCCTCAGCTCTAGCCCAACTATGAATCAGTCCCTATCCCACTCCAAGCTCTATCCCTTGCCTTTAATCCTTTAAATAGAGTATTCAGGAGCTCTTAAGAGTCTCAGGTTCTTCCGAAATGTAAATTAATCCTGTTCCAGGAATTTATGACCAACCGTTAACACATATCTGTGCAATTACCTCTCTAAGATATTTAACTGATTAAAAAAAGAGAGAGAGGAGAAAGCAAGAAGGAAGCACTGCTTCGGATCGGTTTTTCCTACTGCTAGAAGTACAAACGCTTTTAACTACTCATAAGGAACTACTTACTTGCTTTGGATTCCCACATGCTATGCCCTCCTTGAGGAATATTTTATTCTACATCCTTTGTAGACTACTTAATCCAATCCCTTCTTTGCTCCCACCCCCACAACCCACTTGGCAATTCTTCCATCCCTAAAACAAAGCCCCATAATCGGAACTCTACCTAATTTAAGATCTTTTTATATTCTGATTCTTTAGCTATCCAATCTATTAGCTATTACACTCTGCACAAATTTGTTATCAGTGTTCTCATCTAGGTCAAAACTGAAAATTCGAAGAAGAGAACAAGATAGGTTGAGAAGACAAATCCTGTAGCATGTTATTAGAAACCTCTTTCCAGGGGCGCCTGGGTGGCTCAGTGGGTTAAAGCCGCTGCCTTCGGCTCAGGTCATGATCCCAAGGTTCTGGGATCGAGCCCCGCATCGGGCTCTCTGCTCTGCGACAGCCTGCCTCCTCCTCTCTCTCTCTGCCTGCCTCTCTGCCTACTTGTGATCTCTGTCTGTCAAATAAATAAATAAAATCTTTAAAAAAAAAAAAAAAAGAAACCTCTTTCCAGAATGACCCAGATTTAATTAATTAATGAGCACAGAAAAAGAACCAAAATTTATGGGGAAGCTACTATAACCATCAGACACTGAGCAGTTCAGTTTCCCAACCACTCCAACAAGAATTAATAACAGTCCCACTTTCATGCTAAGAAGAAGGTACAGAGAGTGAAAGAACTTTATCAAGACACACAGCTTTTAAGTGTGTCTTTTTAAGACACACTTTTTAAGTGCTGACATGTGAATCCACATCTAATCTCCAACATATTATACTGTCTTAACTTAGTATTTTGGATATCTACATTAAGTAGATTTAGCTAATCTGAATTAAGTTAAAAACAGTCCACATTTCTCTTTTTTAACAAGTACTTCATGGGAAACTCATCACAACTTTGCTGAAAGCCTTCGAACTATACCATATTCTAGATTTAAAAAAAAAAGAAAGAAAGAGAGAGGGAGGCAGTGACATCAGCAAGACAGAATAGATAGCCCCAGACCATCCTTTTCCCATGGAGACACAAACTCAACAACACACAGACCAATTCACTTTGTAAGAAATCCAGAAACCAGTTAAAACGTTCCTGCAACCCAAGCAAGTGTGAAAATAGCAGCATGGAAGCCAGGAGGAAAAATGGTAGCCCTTGTTCACCAGAGCTCCGTCCAGTGGCACAACGTGGTGCACTGGAAGAAAATACCCAACTCTGGGCTTATCCTTGAAGAGGGGAAGAAAAGACTGAAACAGAAGTCTAATGTTCAGATTTTCTGAGGGGCTAACAGAAGGACTGGTTTCTGTCTTGCCTGAATCTAAGAACTGACAGGTAAGTGGACCAACTTGGAGGTAGCTGAGAACAAAGGCAATGGTTTGAACTAGTACCTACTCACTTGCCATTGCCCTTCTCCACAGCTCTAAGAAGAATGAGTACAAGAAAACCCCAAACTCTGGCTTCTCCCTAAGGAAAGATAGTGTTGAAGTATGTGTCCAGTGTCCCAAGTTCTCAGGGAGCCACCAAAGGGACTGGTTTCTGTATCACCTGTTTCAGAGCACTGAGGAGACCTGACATAGTCTAAAGGCCTGGGGTTTGCTGAGAACAGAAAAGAGCAGGACAGTTTGCGGCTGCTCCAGAGGACCCACAGTACAGCAGACAGACACCAGAGGGAGCAAGAGATTACAGGCTCCAGAAAAAAAAACAAACCTGCAAACCCTTTTTAGTTGGGAATTTGTACCCACAAAACTAGAGAAGATGGATGCATGCAGAGAAAAGGTTTGAGAGGACCTCAGAATCTCTATCTGAACTCATCGGTGAAGGTCTTCCCCTGCACAAGGGCAGTCACTAAAGGCTGGGAGATATGGCTGTGTCTTCCAATGTGCAGGTCTTGACAAAGTAATAAGGCACATGAAGGAAACAATACAACTGGGCCCAACTAAAGGAACAAAATAAGTCTCCAAAAACTGACCCTAAAGGAACTAAGACATAAGAACTACCTGACAAAAATTTCAAAACAACTGTCATAAAGATGTTCAATAAGCCCAGGAAAACAGCACATGAATGAAATGAGAATATCAATAAAGAGAGAAAAACTAAAAACAACTAAACAAATTCTAGAGCTGAAGAATAACTAAATTGAAAAATTCAATACGTGGGTTCATGGCAGACTTAGTCAAGCAGTAGAAAGAATCAAGGTACTCAAAGAGAAGTCATTTGAAATTATCCAGTCAGAGGAACAAAAAAAGAAAAAACAATGAAGAGTATAGGAAGCTTAAGGGTCTTATGGGACACATCACCACTCAGACCAATATATGTATTATGAAAGTTCCAAAAGGAAGAGAGAGAGAACAGAAAAAGGCAGAAAACTTCCCAATCCTGGGGAAAGAAATGGACATTCAGATTCAAGAAGCCCAAGACCTTTTTTTTTTTTAAGATTTTATTTATTTAACAGAGAGAGAGATCACAAGTAGGCAGAGAGGCAGGCAGAAAGAGAGAGGGAAGCAGGCTCCCCGCTGAGCAGAAAGCTGGACGCGGGGCTCCATCCCAGGACCCTGGGATCATGACCTGAGCCAAAGGCAGAGCCTTAACCCACTGAGCCACCCAGGTGCCCCAAAAAGCCCAAGAATTTTTTTATGGGATATAGCAAAAGTAGTATTAAGAGAGAAGTTCATAGTGATAAACAGCTTCATTAAGAAAAAAAAAAAAGATCTCAAGTAAACAACCTCAAGGAACTAGAAAAAGAATAAACTAAGTCCAAAGTTAGCAGAAGGAAATATTAGAGTAAAAATAAATAAAAGAGAGAATAGAAAAAAATAAGAGTGGGTTTTTTGAGATCAGCAAAACAGCCTGGAAAGAAAAAGAAAGAAAATTCAAAATCAGAAAGAAAAGAGAAGATATTGAGTCTATGTCACAGAAATACAAAGGATTGTAAGAGACTACTTATTAAGTACTTATTAAGTATTTAGATATTAAGAACAATCAATTGCCAACAAAATGAATAACCTAGAGAAAAAAAAAGATAAATTCCTGGAAACATATAACCTACCAAGACTGAATCACAAAGACAGAAATTCTCAACAGACCTATAACTGGTTAGGAGATTCAATCAGTAATCAAAAACCTTTCAAACAAGAAGAACCCAGGACTCAATGGCTTCACTGGAGAATTTTACCAAACATCATTAATCCTTTTCAGTTTCTTCCAAAAAATTAAGAGAAGGAAACATTTTCACACTCACTTTATGAGATCAATATTATTCCGATGCCCAAGCCAAACAAAAACACCGTAAGAAATGAAATACAAATCAATGTCCTTAATGAATCAGATGCTAAAAATCCTCAACAAAATGCTAGCAAACTGAATTCAACAGCACATTAAGAGGATCATATACCATGATCAAGTAGGATTTACTCCTGGAATTCAAGGATGGTCCAACATACAAAAAACCAGTAGAAGGACACACATTAACTGAATGAGGATGAAAATCACATGCTCCTCTCAACAGATGCAGAAAAAGCATTTGACAAAATCAATACCTCTTCATGATTAAAAATACTCAACGAAGTAGGAATAGAAGCAAATTACCTCAATATAATAAAGACCAGATATGAAAAGCTCACAGCTAATATCATTTCAACAGTGAAAAACTGAAAGTTTTTTCCTTGAAGAATAGGAACAAGGCCAGGATAAGGAAATCCACTGTTGTCATTTCTATTCAATACATAATAATGGAAATCCCAGCTAGAGCAATTAGGTAAGATAAGGAAATAAAAGGTAACCAAATCGGAAAGAAAACAGAAAAATTATCTGTTTACAGATTACATCTTATATACCACAGATTACACATACACACAGAGACACATACTATCGCTCACATACTCTCACACACAGAATAAGCAAACTTAGAATAAGCAAACTGAACAAAGTTTGCTGGATAAACAAATAAGCATACAAAAACAGTTGCACATTTATACACTAAAAATGAAAAAACAGGAACAGAAATTAAGAAAATCCTATTTATAACAGCATCAAAAGAATATTTATGAATGAATTTACTAAAGAGGTAAAGACTTGTACACAGAAAACCACAACACACTAAAAGAAATTCAAGACACAAATAAATGGCAATACATCCCATGCTTATGGATTTAAAGACTTAATATTGTTAAAAAGTCCATGCTACCCAAAGTGTTCTACAGATTCAATGCAATCCTCATCAAAATTCCAGAAACAGAAAAATCAATCCTAAAATTTATATGGAGCCACAAAGGATTAGCCAAATAGCCAAAACAATTTCGGGCAAGAACAAAGATGGAGGCCTCACATTTCCTGACTTCAAAGCATTTTACAAAGCTATAGTAATCAGAACACTATGGTACTTCCATAGATAGACACAGTATAGTTGATTGATCTTCAACAAGGATGCTAAGAACACACAATGGGAAAAGGACTCTCTCTTTGAAAAATGGTGTTGAGACAACCGGATTTCCTAATGCAAATGAATGAAACTGGACCCTTATCTTACACTATACACAAAAATCAACTCAACCAATTAAAGACTTAAACGGAAGACATGAAAAGATAAAATTCCTAGAAGAAAAGCTTTATAACATTGGTCTTGGCAATGATTTTTGGGTTAGGACACAAAGCACAGGCAATAACAACAAAACAACAGACAAGTGAAACGACATCAAACTAAACAGCTTCTGCAAACAAAGAATCAACAGAGTGAAATGGCAACCCAGGGAATGAAAGAAAATATTTGCAAGCCATATCCAAAATAAAGAAAGGACTTCTACAACTCAATAACAAAATCAAATAACCTGATTAAAAAAAATATATATATATATAAAAGTATCTGAATAAACATTTCCCCAAAGACAAACAAATGTCTGATAGGCATAAGAAAAGGTGCTCAACATCACTAATCATCAGGGAAGTGCAAACCAAACTGCAGTGACATATTCCTTATACTGGTGAGGATGGCCATTATTAAAAAACAAAACAAAAAAAACAGGTGTTTTTGAGGACATGGAGAAAAAGGGACCCTTGGAAAATGTCAGTGGGAATATAAAACAGTATAATCACTACGAAAACCAGCATGGAAGTTCCTCAATCATATGTAAATTCCACTTCTAGGTATTTACCCAAAAGAACTGAAAACAGGATCTAAAGGATACCTGCACTCCACGTTCACTGCAGCATTATTCACGATCATCAAGAAGTGAAAACAACAGAAACCTCTATCTACAGATCAATGGATAAAGATAATGTGGGGGTGTGGGGAGGGGTGTGTGTGTGCATGTACACTCATGTGTGTGCAATATTATTCAGCCTTAAAAAAAAAATCCTGCCCATCTTAACACTCATCCACCTTAAAGCTCTGTACCCTTCCTTTTATATAGTAATTCCTAAAAGATTACATACAGTAATTTAGAAAATTTATCTGTGAATTCTCTTAGTACCCTGAGATGACATTAATCTGGAGCAGAAGATTTAAAATAAATGACAATGGGTAGATGCTTACTTCCTTTCTTACATGCTACTTACCTATCTCAATTTCAAACAAACAGTTGTTTGTACCTGTTTGTACACTTTCCAAATTAATTTTATGGGAGAATGTTCTAAAACAAACTAAAACAAAACACGTTGAGTAATTCTGCTTTCTGTATCTGTTCACATTACACCAAACAACACGCCCAAGTTTGTAACAGTACAATTAAAGAAATCAAATGCATGGTACTTTTGTACAAGTTGTAATAATTTATATAAACTTAAAGAATATAGCTATTAAAATTCTAATTGTACTGCTTACTTTTAAATATGCAGCTGCCTCTTGGACAGAAAGTGTTCTCTGACTAGAACTGCCACATTCATGATCTCCTGGAAAGATTAGCATATTATTAATTTTGAATCAGTACCATGTTAAAGAGAAGAAAACAAACATGATTAATCAAATATTTTCAAATTACACAATTAAAGGTCATATTATCATCAATAAAGAAAGAAGATAAATACTATTTAATTTCCTATAAAAAAATCCAGTAGGTAATATAAACAAACATTTATCTTTACATAAACCACAATCTTTAAATGCATTTCTAACCAGTCCAGATAGGAACACATCTTCTTCTATTTCTAACTAAATCACTGGCCAGAATAAGAACCACGTCACACTGATGCCTTTCCACAGATCTTGGCACACAGAAGGTTCCCCAAAGATTCACTGTTTACCAAGAGGGGAAATTCATTTTGGTAACTTACACATCTATTATGAAAGCTAATAGTTCAAGGATTCAAATAAGTTTGAATTAAAATGTACATTCTATGTATAAAGACAGTGCTATGCCTATCTTTAGCAAGGTATGTGCGTGCCTTAAAAATTATTATAACACAGATCAACAGGGAAATAAGATACAAACTTCTACCTATGATCTGATTTCTACAAAGAAATGCAGTACATACAAAACCACATTTTTCCTTTCTCACAACTATGTATAAAAGACTACAAAGCCTTTTCTTTCAGGTTGATCTGTGGTTATTAGAAATCAATTTCCTTATACTGAACTTCAATTATAAGTTCTTTCTGTCCTGTTTCTCTTCAAATGGTTTTTTAAAAAAAATTTTTTAACTTGAAAGTACAGTAGTTCAAGTAAACTCCTTGATAAATTTTCCTATTATAAAAGTAGCAATATTCCTATTATCAGCCTTGTGCAAGCAGTTAGATTTTAATGGTCATAATCATAAAAAAGGAAGAAATACCTATTAAATAAACAAGTAAAAGTCTTCAAACTTTATGACGCATCCTCCAAGATTCAGTTTCCACAGATCTACTGCAGAGGTCAGCAAACCACGGCCCATGGCCAAGTCTGCCCTACCACTGATTTTTTATAAATGAAGTTTTATTGGAACACAGCCATACTCATTCATTTGCCTATTATCTATGGCTGCTTTCATGCTATCATGGCAGAATTCAGTAACTCTTACAGAAATAACTCTAGCACAGAAAGCCCAAAAAAACTACCTGGCCCCTTCACAGAAAAAAGTTTGCTGACCCCGCTTTAAAGGAAGAAATGTATGTATCTTTAAAAGTACCCCAGAGTATGCCCATCCAGTACACTGAATAAAACAATGCCATAGAGACAACTGTAGAAGCCTGTGGTAGCCAACATCTGGTATTCCCAGCCAGAGTATATACTTAACCTATTTCTGCATACCACAGCACACCAAATAAATGTCATGAGCTTGCAGTATATGAATACGATAGTAAGTCAGTTAATTGTAAAGAAGGCTTTTAGTGATATACAAAGAATTATGAGCATAAAAAAACTGACCAAAGTTAAGGATCCACGTCCCCCTCAAAAAAAAACAAAAAACAAAAAACAAACCAAAGGCTGATATGAGGATGGGGAACTAAAAGGATCTCAAATGCCTCCATTCCACCAAAAAACTTGCATATCTATCTTCTACCAGTGATCTGATTTCTACAAAAGGATCTACATACGAAAGTTTAGAAAACCACATTTTTTTCTGTAGCTTCTTTAACAAGAAGATAATCCAAATCTCTTCTTTTAGATTATATGTGAAATAAGAATACTAAAAAAAAGCTAAGGTAATAAGCAGGTAAGCTGCTACTACAGCTTACAGATGTTAAAAGACTTATTAAGAGCAGAATATGAAGAAAATGCAAAGAATCCATAGAAAAAATCCTAGAATATATTTATTTTATCCCAGGAAATGATACCTAATCAACCAGCAAAGGAAAATCTGCACTTTTATATTTAACCCAGGGTTTCAGTTAATTTACTGCTTACCCAATTTAACTGATATGTAAGCTTTCAAAATTTATTATTACTATTAATGCAATAAAGAAATTTGATTGACTTTAGAATTATCTAATATATATTTCATCTAATACATATGGGCAGGCAGGAAAAAAGGCCTTAATTAAATATATCTATAAAATAAAAACTATTCTGTATAGGTAACAAAAACATCTAAAGAGAAAATCCACAAAGATAACACAAGACTTGGGAAAACTATTTTCTACTGATATAACATGCTACATATACAAATTAATTTTCAAAACACTTTGACATTATGAATGTTAAAACGATTACCTGCAAGCTGTGCCAATCGATCATGAAGCTTGTATAAAGTGTTCATCAGAAGATTTTTCTTACTTTCCTAAAAGTAAAAGGAATTATAAAATATCTAATTCAAAAACATGTACCAAATTATTTTATTAAAAAAACAGTAAATAATTTAAAATCATAAAAGCTCATAATCCAAAGACAAATTCACATTTCAAGAATGGCTACCATATTTAAAAAAAAAAAAAAAAACAGGGCGCCTGGGTGGCTCAGTGGGTTGAAGCCTCTGCCTTCTGCTCAGGTCATGATCCCAGGGTCCTGGGATCGAGCCCCTCATCGGGCTCTCTGCTCCACAGGGAGCCTGCTTCCTCCTCTCTCTCTGCCTGCCTCTCTGCCTACTTGCGATCTCTGTCTGTCAAATAAATAAATAAAATCTTTAAAAAAAAAAAAAGGAGTATAAAAAAAACAAAAAACATTAGAATCTAAGTCATTACTCTAAACATTTTATTTTCTTGAGGACTGACTGAGAAATTGGCACTAAGGTTAGTGCTAAAAAAAGGTCTTATGTACAACAAACTCCCCCAAACACCAAAGCAAAGCTCCCAATCCTCTTTTATATGATACACACTTATATATATTGTTCTTATGAGATTTCAAGCCTGCCCTTCATGTTTTGTCTTAATCTGATTCAGCCACACAGTAAGGGAATCAGTATTGATACTTTGATCATCAACCTCTCTTAGCCCCCCCAAAAGAGGTCCTGTATAAATTTATGAACCATTAAAGCAAGATAAACATTTAATGAGTATCTAGTAATAGGAGTTAAGAACTATTCTCAGCAAAGCAAGAGGCCCAGTAAACAAGACGGTTCCTGCTCTCAAGGGCAAAAACATACTTAGGTGCTCAAGCCGCAAACAAAGCATAATATAAATACAGAATAGAAAGGGAAGGGAAGATCCATTTATGGAAGAAAGAATATTTGAGTTGGGCTTCACAGGAAGAACAGAATTGACTAGCGTTCTAGGCAGAAGAAACAGCAAGATGAGCAAAGGCATAAAGGGACTGGTTATGTTTCTTACATAACCAGTCGCCTACTTTGATTCAGCACACTACTGGAAAATAGTTTGGGATCAACTGCTACGAACAAGACAAAGAGTTTGACTTCATTCTAAAAACTCTGGAGGAGGAAAATAAAACAGACTTGTGCATCAGGAATAGTACTTTAGCTTTTTTTCTCCCTCAACTCTCTCAAGCAGATTCTGAATTAAGCCAAACCTTATCTTCTTGTAAGTTTAAAAATCCCAACTGTTAAGCATCAGACATCAAAAAGTAACTGCTTAGGCTGAAAGTCAGGATTCTGAAAGCTATGCATTTGTGATATATGAAACCACAAATCATTTTTAATAAAGATGTTCAATATAATAAGATGAGAAAGAGTTCTAATGATAGTACAGCTTGTGGACTTGATACATAAAACCAAGGTAAATCTGATTAAGTTTTGGAATTAAAGTAGCTAAGAGTTTTGAAGTTTATTTCCTCCCTTATCTGGAAAAGGAACCAATTTCCTTTTCTTTCATATGTCCTGATCACACCCATTCTCACTCCTCCCCTTTCAAAAACAAAACTAAATCCAAAAATTTGACACCTGTGCTCTGTGATTCCATCTCTAATGAACACCAGAGGCCTGGAAATAAACTTCATCTTTTGGGGGCGCCTGGGTGGCTCAGTGGGTTAAAGCCTCTGCCTTTGGCTCAGGTCATGATCTCAGGGTTCTGGGATCCACCCGCGTCGAGCTCTCTGCTCAGCAGGGAGCCTGCTTCCCTTCCTCTCTCTCTGCCTGCTTCTCTGCCTACTTGTGATCTCTGTCTGTCAAATAAATAAATAAAATCTTTAAAAAAAAAAAAAACTTCATCTTTTGATTCACAGATATTAACACTGACTAGATAAGTAGAAAAAATTACAAAATCTAATCAAATGTAATTGAATCCCATAAGACAATAAACATATTGTTAAATTCTCACATAGAGAATTTAAGCACCCACAAAGCTGAACTATAATTTTTTCCAAAATTATTTTCCAATGACAAGTTATTCAAAATGACCATCTTTATATTACAAGGGTCTCAAGGGCATGATCAACTAAATTATGATCTAAATAGTTTTTATGTAGTATGTTATTAATGTGATAAATTTTGAGGAAGAAAAAGAAAAGCTTTGGTTCAGTTACCTTTAGCACCAATATGTTAAACTAGAAATAAATCTAAAAAACATGTAAGTTAAATTTTAAAGTTACATCCTTATAGAAAACTTATATTGGCTTATAGTTTCATTACAGTCATCTTCTATTCTGACTGCTTTTCCAATTGTCTCCTAACATTCAGCTTAAAAGGTATCTCATGCTGGCCTTCCTAATCACCCTGAAAACCAGTTTAAAGATCTACAAATAAATCCATACTTAAAGTAAGCTTTCAAGTAACCCTTCATTAAACAAAAATGATTTTATACTGTAATTTGAAATAGCTACCTTTCAACCGTGTATTTTGGTAAGGTCCCATTCTCTGAAGCAAAGTTCTCGTTCTTGGGTGGATAAAAATCAAACTATAGGGCAATTTTCCCAAATTCTCTCATATTTGTCACCTTTAAATAGTTCCTCCTATTCTCAGCCAATTTTCTCAAGGAAATTTTCAACTGTTTGTTAAGTCTCTCATTAAATGATAATAATGGATTTTCAACACTTAGCATGGTGCCTGGCACAGAATAAGCACTCAATATAAGTGAAGCATCGTTATCTACATTACAATTATTACTGTTATTTAGAGGTTCGGACCTTCAGTTTCTCCCAGGGGGAAAATTATATAAAAGAAAATAAGGTCTTGTATTTCCAATGTGCAAAAATGAGTATATTGTATAGATTTAAATGATGATGCCAACTGCAACATTATACTTACTATCAAAGTGAGAAAATCAACCTTTTTTAAAACAAGTATCAATCACAATAGAATACTACTAAACATAAACATAGTCAATACAAAATCCCACTCTAACAATCTAAAGTAATATTCTATGGATTTGATTACACATTATTACATATCCTTTAAGCACAACAAATAATGTTTTATATACAGGTCTATATTACTGTCAATTCCTATAGTAAATTAATAACTAATTGTGCACTATAATATAAGCTCAAATACCTTAACTTTTGAAGTGCCTTTAATGATGGTAAGTGAAAAATATTTTCAGGTGAGTAAAACTTAGGTTAAAATTAGTAATACAGATCCTTTAAATTAAAAGAAAAGGAATCATAAATAGGTAGCCTAAGAAACATGCCTTCCTGATGGCTGAATAGGCATGCCTATGAACAAAAGATCCAGAGAGACAAGGTGGGGGCAAAGATGACAAAAATTGTCAAGAATATCCAGCAACTTAAACAGGCATACCTCTAAAGGTTAAGACCTGATCCCCAGATAACATACCAATACCATTTCACTTGGCAGTTGACTTTTACCTTAAGGTGATAAATAATTCAGCTCTTAGGAGAAAATGTGTTTCAGATTTACTTATATTACCATTGAAGAATACTCAAAATAAGAAAATTGTTTCAGTTTAAAAGAACTCTTAAATTAGCATTTTTTAGTTGACAATCATCCTAATACTTTTATCATATAAAACATGAGATAAAATATCAGTATTATGATTTTCTACTTACTTGTATTTTTCCAAATGTTCCATCAAAGGGGTTTTTTACTATCAAGGAAAGAAAAAAAGAGAACTATTAGCATCATTTGAGAATGAGAATGAAAATCCCCCTAAACAAGCCCTCTGAAATGCCAGCATGTACTCTGCTAAAACTGAATGTAACACGCAAACAAAATCTAAACAAACTGATGATAACAAAAGTCAGGAAAGTAATTTTTGAGACTTACTGTATTCACCATTCTTACTCTGAACCTGTGGTTTTCTCTATAATAACTGAGAGCAGTGCTCTGGTGTGTATGAACATCTGGGTTCAAGTCCCAGGTCCATCACTTACTAGTAAGCAACGTGACCATGAACTCAAATCTACTACTTAGCTACCCTAAGTTGTAGTTCCTTCTCCTATAAAGAAAGGATGTAGCGATGATACCTACCTTATAGAGCTGTTGTAAAGATTAAATGAGATAAACCATATAAAATGCTTGCCTTAGTGTCAAGCACTTAATACATGTTACCTATTACCGTTACTGACTACATTGCTTCTACCAAACTTGTTTTCTCAAAATACAGACTGAAAGCAGTTACTACTTAAGGAAATCTACAAGATGCTTTTTAAAACTAAATTCTTTCAAAATTCTTCTAATGATTTAAAAAAACTTCCTACTCATTGCTAACATCTGGAAAATTGGCAAGAAATAAGAAACAAATACAGATCAAAGTAGCTAAGAACTGTCTTGGGATTAAATAACTTTGTATTGCCACTATATATTATAAAAAGGATATAACATGTTCCATCTAACTTCCCTATACCCAGCTCCTCTAAAAAAGATACAAACAAAGGGCGCCTGGGTAGCTCTGTGGGTTAAAGCCTCTGCCTTCTGCTCAGGTCATGATCCCAGGGTCCTGGGATCAAGCCCCGCATCGGGCTCTCTGCTCTGTGGAGAGCCTGCTTCCTCCTCTCTCTCTGCCTGCCTCCCTGCCTACTTGCGATCTCTCTGTCAAATAAATAAATAAAATCTTAAAAAAAAAAAAAAAGATACAAACAAGTTTACAACTAAGTGTGTAGTATCTCTCATGGTTATTATTTAGAATCTCATCCTTAAATCAAATATTTGAAAATTACATGCAAAAATATTCAGAGCTTTCAGATTCCTGGATATCTATAATCCAGGTCACAACTAAGACTAACTGAGCCTACAAAGTAGTTCACACTGACCAGGTTTCTTTTCTGAGGTTCTTTTCTATTTTTATTGAGAAAACAGGAAGTCCCATAGGAACCAGGAACTGCCTGATTCTAAGAAAGTTTCATTTGTGAAACCAGTTTAACAAGGTACAAAAAAAAGCAAGGAAAAATGTATACTGAGATCATCTAAAGGGATTTTGCTAATGGATTTTTAGACATTTTTCTAGAGTAACAGGGTTTTAATACTGGAAAAGAAAAATTTTTGAATGATATAAGATCAAAAGTATTCAGTAGGGGACTAGGAAGAAGAAAAAATATAGCTTAAGGATTAAATAAAATGTTATGAATCACAATAGGCTTGTACTAAAAAGATACTTTAATAACATTAATTTTTATTAATGTAAAATTGAATTTAAAATAAAGCTATATTAAGTACAATATATTACAGAAAATGGCTTGATAATCTATTTAAAATAAACTGGTCGTACAATACCAGAACAACAAGGATTTTATTTGCCCTTTATAAGAGTAACTCTAAAAAAATATTAAAACATGCAATTCTAAAAAACAGGTTTTAATGTTTATGAAGAAAAGCCATGATAGCCTTATTTCTTTGACCGTATACAAAATAATTTTTTGTCAAGAATATTAAATGGAGAATAAACTCTTCAAGTATCTCTATGAAAGTATTACCATAGATTGTAGACGTTCTCCCACTAGACTGTCCCACTGTGAATTTCTCACTACAGGGACCATGTGTCATGCATATTTGTGTGCTGGGAGCCAAGCACAGTACTATACAAACAATTAGTGCTCAAAAAGTTCTGGCTGTGCTATCCAGGTTAAATCCACACTTCTTTATTCTACCCTGTGTATTAATACTGCAGAAGGCTGCGAAGGGTAAGCTCCAAGCAACTTGGGGCCGGAGGTGGGGGTGGATAGGATAACAAAGAAAGCTATAGAGAAGAACAGTTATTCTGCTGAAAGAACTGCTCTGTCCTTTATATCCTGCTAGATGTCTGCCTCTTGTCTAACAGGATGAGATACCTGATAGATACCTGTATCTTAATATATTTTCCATCCTACACACCTTATGTCAAAAATTTTTCCCCCAATTTCCTATGACAACCACCAGCATTTCACAGCATAACCAAGTGGCTATAAAAATCAAGAAAAATAAAAGGGCACTCATTAAAAAGGACATAATGAAACATGTACGATGAATAGAAAATTAAAAGGACTTTATCACGAATTACAAAATATTTGAATACATCAAAGTGTACAGTGTAGATTCATGGCAATACTGGGCAAATAACTAATTTCATTGTGGGGAATGTACTTAAGCACTTGTCTTCGAAGTCTTTTGTTCATAGTATTACAGTTTTTTCCTTGATTAGTTTCCTCATTCAGCACTGCACTTTTTCTTTTTACACTAAAATATCTTCCTTAAGAGAGATAACAGTTCATAAATACTAGGATGTATATTTGTAAATAAGCTTCATATTATGTTGTGACAGATTTTTACGGTGTTGTTTGTTCTTGGCATACTGTGACATATCTGCTGATAGACATTCCAAAGTTTATGGGAAATATGGGTTCAAAACTCTACACTACTGTATAGACCATGATGAGGACTAATAAGATTTAGAAAACATAAAAATGGGACTACTGGGTCAATGGAGAAATCAAACTAAACTGTCAAACCAAACTGTCAACCAGTTATTTATCTTTTATGGCAAAATTACCGTGTAATCAAAATGCTTGCTGTGAAGATGCTTACAGCAAAACTACCTAGAACCACAACTGTCACCTATTAAATGAACAGACATACTAAGTTAACAAGTAGCCTTGAGATTAAGTTTCATAAAGAAAACCCCATCTAAAAATAGCAAGTCTAAAAAAACAAAAGCCCTCATTTATAAAAGCAGCATCTTTTTCCCAAAATTTTTTCTTATTTTTAAGTAATCTCTACACCCAGCATGGGGCTTTAAACTCACGACCCTGAGATCAAGAGTCTTGTGCTCAACCGAGCCAGCCATGCATCCTTAAAAACAGCATCTTTATACATCTAACTTTTCTTCCCCCAAATCACTTCAGTATTTCTAACACCACGTCAGTAACTTTTATTTCATCCAAATTGCCTATAATATTTAACGGAAACTACCCCTAGTGAAAATATCCCCCCCTCAGCCGGCCCCCACCACCAATTTGGCATTTATAGAGAAGAAACCATATTCCAAAAGCATCCCACAGCAAAAAAAGTGCCACCTCATTTACAAGCTTCTCTTCTAGGCATGGACCTAAGAATAAATTATAGTTCTTATCCCTTACGTTAAAGCAATGATAATACCACACTGATACTACAAACTTTCCTCTTCTGTCCCCTAATCAGCACAACCTTGAAGCCACTGCAGCCTTAGTACTGCTCCTACACCGCCAACAGCTTCTCTTAACTGTTTCTTTTTTTCCTCAAATCCTTCTGGTTTCACCATTTCTCCTTCAATTTTCTTGTTCAGATTATTTCACACCTCAAATATGCCAAACTTTTCTTTGTAAATGTCCTTAATGTTTTGACTTCTCTTCCCTTTAAGCTACCCTAATGACTATAAAAATCAAGTTCCTAAAAATGTTTCCTTAATTATACTACTACATCCCTCAAAATTGTCAAATGATTTCCCCATCAGATTTTGTTTCAAGGAAGTAATTCTAACTTTGTGATACTCTTCTATGTACTCAGACACACTGCTGACTTTCCTTCTCCAAACCTCTCTTTCACATCAATTTCAAAAATGTTAATAGTTTTACTGATCCTTTAACTTTTTTCATTCTCTTACACTGAGATCAAATTCATTAACCATTACGAATGCCCAGATAAAAAGGAAAAAATGAAGTGTATCAACCTACAAATGTATTCACAAATATATGTTTAATGTTGATCAAATAAATTGCTATTTTCCTGAGAAAGACTCCATTTTGGTCACTCAATGGCAGTAAAAGGAAGAAAAGCCTGCATGTGCCCAAAGTTCACAATTCAAAAAGAAAAAGGTTTTCATTTAATAATTATTTATTGAGTACTTTGTGCTAGGCATTGGAAATGTGACAATAAATTTTAAAAATCCCTACCCTCAAGGAGCTTATGTTAGAAGAGACAATGTACAAATAATACATTTTAAAAATATACGGAAGGCAAATGGTTCTAAACACTTTGGAGGCAAAACAGCAGGAAAGGTGCTTGATGTGAGGGAGGAAAGCAGTATTAAATAAGATGGTCAAAGAAGGCCTTACTAAGAAGACTGCATTTGAAGAGAAACGTGAAGGAACATAGGTAACAAGCCATGTGGATACCTGAAAGAAGACGTTTACAGACGGAAAGAACAAGTATACAGGCTTTGAAGTGGTAGCATGCTTGCCGTATTATTTCTAGAAATGTAACAGAGTGGAGAGGGCAAACAGCAAGAAATGCAGTCAAACCAGTAAGATTATTTACAGGAGTCAGTAGGTACAGATAATGTAAGGGACCTTGGTGACTCACATATATTACTCTGAGCAGGAAACCTCACAGAATTCATCTTATTCAGCTTATGCTTTAAAAAAAAAGCCCATGTAATAAGGGTTGGGACTAGTCTCTAAAGTTAAGTTTAAGAATCCTAAGCATTTAGACAATAAATGATCTGCTGTTCAGTACTCGGGAAAACTGAGGAAACAGAACACGCAGGGTGTCTTCCTTTCTCCAGAAAACTGACTCCCAACTTCAGTCAGCCTCAACATTCTTCTGTTCTGAATACCTCAAACTATCACCAATTATCAATCAGTATACAAAATATTCTGCCAGGAGGAACAAAACATTTTTCTAAAGACATACAAATAACCAGCAAGTACATGATGCTCAACATCACTAATCATCAGGGAAATGCAAATTAAAATCACATGAGGTATCACCTCACACCTGTTAGAACGGCTACCTTCAAAAAGATGAGGTAACAAGTATCGGTGAAGATGTGGAGAAAAGGGAATTTTGTGCACTGCTGGTGGGATGTAAATTGATGCAGCCACTTTGGAAAACAGGATGAAGGTTCCCCCCAAAATTAAAAATAGAACCAACATATAATCCAGCTAATCCCACTTCTGGACATATATAAACAAAGGAAATGAAAACAGGATCTTGAGGAGATCTCTGCCCGCCCATGTTCACTACAGCATTCTTCACAACAGCCAAGATATGGAAACAACCTAACTGTCCATCAACAGATGAATGGATAAAGATGCAGTACATGTGTGCACGCACGCATGTGTGTGCGTGCACGTGTGTATACTCTCGCACAACAGAATATTCCTTGGTCACCAGAAAGAAGGAAATCCTGCCACTTGTGACATGGATGGATCTTCACAGCATTACGCTAAGTGAAATCAAGTCTGACAGAGAAAGACAAATACTGTATGATATCATTTATATGTGGGATCCAAAAAAGTCAAACCCAGAAAAGAGTAGAGTGGTGATTAGCAGGGGCTGGGTAGTTTGACAAACTGGGAACTACTGAGGATATACATTGCCAGGTATGAAAGCAACACGTTCTGGGGATCTAATGCATAGCTTGGTGACTATAGCTAATAATACAGCAAGTTGCTAAGAGAATAGATCTTAAATGTTCTCAAAACATTTAACAAAACACACACACACACACACACACACACACACACGAAAGTGGTAACTATGTGACAGGATGGAGGTGTTAGCTAATGCTATGGTAGCAATCATTTTTGCAATACATAAATATATCAAATCAACACACTGTATACCTTAAACATACACACTGTTATATGCCAATTATATTTCAGTAAAGCCGAAAAAAAGTTCTGCCAGGAAGACACCAAGCCTTCAATCCTTCTGGTCTTCTTAAAGCCTGTTTTTCCTTCTCCTTCATTCATCGTCAAGGTCCTGCGTGCAGCTCTCCTAGAGTCGTGAAGGATGCCTAACTACTGCAGCTCACTGTGACTTTCCCCTTCTCAGAACCCCAATGCATTTACTGTCAGTATCTCTGCTAACTTTTATTATAATTTAACTATTTGCTGTTTGTTTCCTCCCACAAGACTACGAAATCTCTACCTATCTCAATGCTTCGCAGACATCTGATGCTAAATATATTCTGAATGAACAGCAGCTTGAAGGCACACTGCAGTCTCTTAGAATAACAGCTGCACCAGTGCCAGAGGGTACCATAATCCTGATTACTCTACAACCTTTTCCTTTGAATAAGAAGGAAATTGTATTTATTAACCTTTTGATAGATTCCAGGAATAATGATGCCATGTACTCAGGAGGTAACTTCCACCACTATTTTTTTTTTAAGATTTTATTTATTTATTTGACAGAGAGAGACCACAAGCAGGCAGAGAGACAGGCAGAGAGAGGAGGAAGCAGGCTCCCCGCAGAGCAGAAAGCCCAATGCGGGGCTCAATCCCAGGACCCTGAGAGCATGACCTGAGCTGAAGGCAGAGGCTTTAACCCACTGAGCCACCCAGGTGCCCCCTTCCACCACTATTTTAAAGCAGGTATTACCTCCACTTTTATGGACAGAAAAATAGAGGCATGATAAGGTTAGGTTGCTTCCTGGCAGGAAACACAGTTTTAAAACCTGGGATCCAAACCTACATCTGACTCCAAAGCCTACATTCTTTTCATTATATTAAAAACTACACAAAAGAAAATATTTGTTCTATTTAGTTTAAGGAAAGCATTCTCCTCTAGAACTTTCTCTAGATATGGAATTATTAAACTTCAATTTCCTTATGAGGTAATGCATGAAAAATGTCCAAAATGAGGATGAGGAGAAGACACTGCTGTTGGAGAATACACTGCTATCTCTTAGAAATGCAAAATTCTTCAAGACCAAGCTCTCTAACTGTAGTCCAGGCAAAGATTTTCCATGATCTATCAAAGTATAAAGTGACCCACGACCAGCAGGGACAGCATTAGTCACTCTCCTCTCCGCTGCCAAGGCACTTTGTTCATAAGACTATTATAAAACTTATCAGAAGGCATCAGTTTAAAAAAAAAAAGTCCTAATTTTCTGACTTAGAACTACACCTAAACAACAATTTGGCTTCCTCTTTCAACAAGATATTCACAGACATACATCAAGTGCCTATTATGTGCCAGACAGCGATTAGTTTCAGGCGATTAAAAATAAAAATATGTAAGCCCTGTCCTCTGGGCTGGAGAGCAGTAGCTGTAGACATGCACTTTCAAAGTCAGTCTCTCATAATTTTAAAACTCTATGACCTTAAGGCTGGTTTTAGTCTTTGGAAACTTCAAGTCATCTAGGCACTTGATAGGCATGAATAGGCACTATTCATTAGGTAGTGAAATTCAACTACCTAAATGACCAATTATCTCTGAGTTGCACCTTTTGTAAACAGACATTCAAGTTCTCAAATCCCATCTTCTAGCTTTAGTGGCTTAAACAGAGCATAATTATATGAGAAGAAATGGGGAGTAGGGGACAAATGTTTCCAACAGCTGCAGAACACTGCACCTGTGTGTGCAGCAAAACCTTCTGCATTTCACCATCAGCCAGACAGATCTAAAAATGGACAGGGTGAACATGGCAGCACATTCTTTTGCAACATAGCCCATTGCCCATCTGTTCTCTGAAAGTTCTCCAATTGTTTCATAGCTCTATTAAATATACAGTCATTCTAAAATACAGGAACAGTTCATATCAAGTATACTTAATAAATTACTCTAAATATCGATATTATATCAGCAAGCAAAACAAGTTTTGACAAAAACTGGCTACTATGAAACTTGCCTCAAGTAAAGTCTTGTACCACCACCCTTGCTCTCCTCATAAATAACCTTTCCATTTTTACCCACCTATCTATCTGGATTTACAGACCTAGATGGGGATAACAAGTGAAGGAAGGAAGGAGAGCAAAACCTCAAAAGCTTCTCCACTTCTCAGATCCTATAGGAATCTCAACTTTTCACTTGCCCTGTTTTAAGAAAGGCAACAATGTGTGCTGCTTCCAAAAAAGCTATCGTTAACCAATAACAGAACATACATCATGATTTTATAAAATCAAAGGGGCTTTAAATGTGGATTTGATAGTACTAAGAATAAAATAAAAACTGAAATAATGTGTCCAAGAAAATAAAAGACCAAAACCTATAATTAAGTTGACAATAGCCTTATTATTTGTTTGGTTCTTATTCTACATCTCTGTATTATGAAGAACAATTATGGTCTCTTTCAACCTTGTCATCACTTGAAAATCTCACATTTGCTCACCTCGAAAATGAAGACTCCATGGGGCAGATAACAAACTGTAATTGAGATTTCTGTCTTTATCCAAGCACCAATTTCATATTATAATTGTATCCCAAGTTTGGGATTTCTATAACAAAAGCCATAAGAAAGACTTCTAACTATAGACTGTTCAACAAGTATTTATAGAGCATATTCTATAGACCATGCTATAAGAACACAGTGCTTAAGGACTAGTGGGGATAAACGAGTAGCTATGATATATAACATAATCAATACCACCTTAGAGTTTAGTATCAAGCACTTCAGGAATTCAGAAAGGGATATGGAACTTCTGCTTAAAATACTTTCAAGCCTTAAAAACAAATCAAGAGTAATAAAATGGAATGAACTACTGGAAAATGCAACAATGATGAACCACAAAAATATGCTGAGTGAAAAAAGCCTCACAAAAGAGTATTCTACAAATCACTTACATGAAGTTTTAGAACCAAAACTAATCTATGGCGAAAAAATCAGAACAGTGATAAGAGTATTGATATGGCATGAGGAAACTTTTGGAGGTGAAGGTTATATCTGCAGGGATTTAAGTTGCACAGCTGGATGCATCTGTCAAAACTCATTGACAGTAAAGATTGGTACATTTGACTGCAAATAAATTTTACAAAAAAAAAAAAAACAACTCTCACTCTAGTTAACAATATATATGACATATGTAAAGGTTAAGTATCCTAACGCTTTCAATTTAATCTGAAGTACATTTTTTAAAAAGACAGAATGATGGATGGACAGAGTGATAGGTAAGATATATAATAAAGCAAATACAAAAAAATTAACTGTAGAGTTTAGGTGTGGGTATATGAGTGCTCACAGCACAATTCTCTCAATTTCTTATTTCAAATTTTTCATTATAAAATGCTGGAGGAGAGAAAGTATTAAAACAATATTTGTTGATGCTGCAAACATCCTAACAGAGAACTGGTAAAAGATCACTTCAGTACCTAGAATACATTCGGTAAAAACCCTAACTTTAAATAATGTATAAGAAAAAACATTTTCGGGGCACCTGGGTGGCTCAGTGGGTTAAAGCCTCTGCCTTCGGCTCAGGTCATGATCTCAGGGTCCTGGGATCAAGCCCCGAATCGGGCTCTCTGCTCGGTGGGGAGCCTGCTTCCTCCTCTCTCTCTCTGCCTGCCTCTCTGCCTAGTTGTGATTTCTATCAAATAAATAAAATATTTAAAAAAAAAAAAAGAAAGAAAAAACATTTTCTTCCTTTCAATCCAATCTAAATTCTTAACAAATCAAAAACTTGAAAATTTCCTCTTCCTTTGCAAGAAATTTAAAAAGTTACTGTAACATAAAGGTTTTTTGTTGTTTTTTTTTTTGGTTTTGCTTTGTTTCAGAGAGACCTGGCTGATATAGTCTTATTTTTCAAAAATTCATATAATTCACATTTACAAATAAGATTTTAAGTTATCTTTTTTTACTAAAATGATGTCAGAAACTTGGCATACAGAAAAATAGCCATAGGAGCTGGTGTCTAGTAAAAATAAATGCTTCATAAATATTTAAAATTATTTTCTAATATGCTTCACTATTGGGTCAGAGGTAATTCACTGACAAGTGATTTTAAGACTGACACATTATTTACCTAAAATAAATTTATTACCAAATTTGAAAGCTAGATGACTAGCAAATCAAGAAAATATCAAAATACTTCACATTTAAGAGACTTCAATGCTAGTCTGCCCCTTCACAAAATGAACTCTGGTATCTTAATGGAGAATCTGTAACTCGAGATTTGAAAGAATTACCAATTACTGAATCTAATAATAATAAATAAAATTAAAATTCCCATTAAAAAAATGTTTAATCCAAGAGATGACTTTTACAGTTCAAGAAAATTCCAAAACTTACTCTAAGACAAAAGAGAAAGTTAATAATCAATCTTTCCCCACCCCAACACACACACACCCCCCCCAAGTCTTTTTGGCTCAAAACTTCAGAGGGAAACAATTAGGCTGCTGTCTCCATCTAACTTTGTCTGCTAAAGACACTCCTGTAGTTTACCAATGTTGGGAGGAAAGTACCGTAATACATTCAAATAACACAAAGCAATATATCTACTTAAGTTACAGGAGCTTCATCCTACTACACTGCACAAGGTCCAAAAGTCTGAGTGATCTGTTTTTTTAGTACTTTCACAGATCTCTTCTTTAAAACCATTTTTGCACATATGCCAATTAAAGAATTATGCTACTGCATGGTGACAAGTGAATAGAAAAATAAAAGCATGTCAACCCACAAAGGTTAGATACAAACCTATAAATAATACCAAGCATCTGTGTAACAGATAACTTGGCACCCAAACGATTTTATGCTAATGCAATACTGTGATTTATTAAACATGGTGACAGCTCACTGTATTAAGAGATTTTAAACATTAACTGTTACACACTAGAGACTGTCTCTGACACTTCCTCAAGATTTACACTGCCAAGAATAAAGTGGAATTGTATTATAACAAGGTCTGTTCTGAAAGAATATTGCTAAATGAGAATCTGGAGAATCTGGAGATCTGTGATACACTGTACAACCTACCTCCAGTGCAATGCAATAAAGCAAGAGGCATTTCTCATACAATTAAACACAAGAGGTCTTCTCTTCTACGGAGTAACACTCTCAGTCACAATGCACTGTGTTTAACATTGTAAATGACCAGAGATAGTTAATTTTGTACCACACGACAACAGGCAGATTAAAAAAAAAAAACAAAAAAAAAAAAAACTGGAGAAAAGCTACACTGCAATGATAAGGTAAATGTACTAAATATATATATATATATATATATATATATATATATATATATATATATATATATATGAGTTTTCAGTCCATTCCAAGAGGGGACAAGAAGTATAGCTCTGTTAAAAGGGAAAAGATCATTTTATGTATAAACAAAGCAAAAAAAGACTGAAGTTGATACAAACAAACATATAAACTGAATTTGGAGCTTAAAAGGAAATCCCCATCATTGGCTTTATAACCAATGTGCTTAAAAATCTCATCTTGACTTCTAGCTTTGGAAAAAAACAACAGAAATGAAAAGTCACTGGGGAAATAGAGTATTTAAGTATGTCATCATTAGGTCAAAACCAAAACCACCGCATGAAAGAAAATGTAAGCAATTACGACATGTGGTAAACTAGGCTAAATATGACTTTTTGTGTTGTTGGTTATAACATACAGAACGTTAAAAATAAAACTCATGCTTCCACATGAACACAGTGGACAGAAGTACAACATACACTGGACAGAAGTACAACATACCACATTTTCACCTAATATCTAACTTCTTAAATGAATAAAAAGTATCTCTTCACACTGAAAGGCAGTGGGGTCAAATGAGAAAAAAAAAAAAATCACTGGAGCAGGGAACATTTAGCTAGTCCCAACATTTATGACTTGTGATCTTGAGCATTCTAGTAACCTAATGTAAAACGGGATGTTTTGTGAATAAGCATACAGATACTGAGGGAGTAGGAAGGAGATTAATAAATCTTAGCTTTTTCTTTTTTTCAATCCTAACATAAAATAAAAAATAAACAGTATTCAGTTTACAAAATATCACAGTATGCCACTGCTCCATTCCTCTTTTGTTTCTGCCCTGGAACTAGTTGGAAAAAAGGACAGAATTCTTATAAAATCTGTGAGTTACAAAGAGATGAAATGGAAGACCCCTGAAGGCAAATCTCCTGCCAAAAATTTTTATAATGCCTGAATTTTTTTCTAATTGCCAAAATTTGCACTTATCAGGTATAGAATCTGAGTTAATGAAATCTTATATTTAAAGCACCATCACCTTGAGAAGATTAGACTTTTTACCAGTTAAGTTAGCCAGTCAGTCAGTAATTTGAACATTACAACTGATCCCCTGACATTTATTATGAATGACTTAAAACAAATTCTAAAATATAACCAGTGTATTTTCCTGAGAGCATGCTTTAAAAGCAATGGTTCTCCTTTTCTGAAGAAAAAGGACTTCTTCATTTTTATCAAGACATTCAGATTCCCACAATAGTATTTTTAATATTCACTTACGAAGAAAAAAAAAAATGACAAATGCTACCATGAATAATTTTTTGTATTCTAACCACAGCAATATTGATATACAGCTGCAAACAATACACAATATGAGAAAACCAAATCATTTGTCAGGTCTTCAAACACTTTGTAAGAGGTACAGCTCCCAAATGTTCTCAGCCCATAAGTTAAGAACTACTGACATAAATTCTAAATGAGAAATGTAGGCAACCCAACTACTATACATATAAAGATGAAGGATGATTTAGAGAGGTGGAGCCAAGCTCTGATTCCATACCACCTCAATCCTCACTAAAGATAATCACATTATCAAATTTTATCAAAAAATCAAGATTTTTATTATCAGAATTCTACAATATTGCAAATTTAATCAGATAGCTTTCCCTAACATTTGACTAAAGTAGCTGAATTAAGGGAATAAAAGAAGTTGAAATTTGATAAAGGAGAGGGTATACAAAAGGGGAATGCAGTAGAATACAATGATTAGAGGATGAGCTTTCAAAACATACTGGTAGGGTTCAACCAACAACATAATTCAATTAACTCCTCTCTCTGACCTGTAACCTTGGACAAAGTGATTAACCTAATCCTCCATTAGAGTCCTCACTCATAAAACATTAAAAATGCTTAAGAAGACTAAATGTTTGCATTTGCCAAGCACCCAGTAAATGGACTTACTCTTTTATGCAGAGTGAAATAAGTCACAAAAGACAAACACTGTATGATCTCACTTATATGTGGAATCTAAAAAAAACCAAACTCATAGGTATAGAGAACATACTGGTGGTTGCCAGAGACAGGGATGGGGTGGAGGGTGCCTGAGTGACTCAACTGGTTAACCATCCCACTCTTGATTTCAGCTCAGGTCATGATCTCAGCTCAAGGTTGTGAGATCAGAGCGCTGGTTGTGGAGCCAGCTTGCTTAAGATTCTTTCCCCCTCTTCCTCTGCCCCTCCCCCTCCCTCTCTTATAAAGAAAAAATAAGTAAAGGTGGTCAAAAGGTATGAACTTCCAGTTGTAAGAAGCGTAAGTCCTGGGGATGTAATGTACAGCATGGTGACTATGGTTAATTTCACTGTACTGTATATTTGAAAACTGTCAAAATAGTAGATCCTAAAGCTTCTAAAGAAGAAAAACTATACGAGGTGATGAATGTTAACTAAATTTACCATGGTAACCATTTTGTGATATATACATATCAAATCATTATGTTATACAACTAAAACTAATACATAATGTTATGTTTATATGTCGATTATCTCTCAATTTTAAAAAAAAAAAAAGGAAGATTTGAAGTATTGAGCACTTGGATGTTTGGCCAAGACTATAGCAAAACAAGAGCAAGCTAGGCCAGTATAAGAATAAGAATTAGAAGATGAAAAAGTATGAGAAATGGTGGAGAGGATGCAGCAAAAGGAGAACCCTCCTACACTGTTGGTGGGAATGCAAGCTGGTACAGACACTCTGGAAAACAGTATGGACTTTCCTCAAGAAGGTAAAAGGAGAGTTACCCTACAATCCAGCAATTGCACTACTAAGTATTTACCCCCCCAAAAATATGTAGTGATCTGAAGGGGTACCCACACCCCAATGTTTATAACAGCAACGTCCACAACAGCCAAACTAGGGAAAGAGCCCAGATGTCCATGGACAGACAAATGGATAAAGATGTGGTATATATATACGATGGAATTTTATGCAGCCATCAAAACCCCAAAATCTTGCCATTTGCAACAACGTGGAGAGAACCAGAGGCTATTATGCTACGGGAAATAAGCCAACCAGAGAAAGACAATTATATGATTTCACTCATACATGGAATTTAAGAAGCAAAACAGAGAATCATAGGGGAAGGGAGGGAAAAATAAAACAAGACAAAATCAGAGAGGGAGACAAACCATAGGAGACTCTTAATCATAGGAAACAAATTAAGGGGGTTGCAAATTAAGGGTTGAAGGAGAAGAGGGAGGGGGGAAGGGAGGTGGGATAACTGGGTGATGGACATTCAGAAGGGTACATGATGTAATGTCTTATGTATTACATAAGACTGATGAATCACTGAACTCTACCTCTGAAACTAATAATATGCTACATGTTAACTGAATTCAAATTTTTTTAAAAAATGAAAAAGTATAAGAAAAAATAAAAAGTCAAAAAATAAATTGCTTCCTCACCCAACTCCCACAGAAGATGAGCCACAGCGCTGAGGACCCAAAAGTTAAACCGATACTGTATCAGTGCTAAAAAAAAGACACAAATTTTAAATAGGCTTCTATGGGCTAGCTTAAAAAACAGTATGTAAACATTTCCAAGTTCAAACAACTATTTTACACATGATCTGGAAGACAACCCATTCAAAATTAAGGACTGCCCATTTTTTCCTTTTGGAAGTAAACAGCTTGACTTTGTGAGCAAACACTCTCTAGTAATCAGAATGTAGTTCAAAGAATTTATTCAGATTCATTAAGGAGAGATTGTTAAGTGTAAATCTACCATAAAATAGCACCTTGTAAAAGAACTGAGATAGTTTTTACAATTCAAAGAGCATGATGAATAAGAGCATCGCAAAATCTTTCTCAAAAGGCAAGATATACTGAAATCCTTAAAATTTTTCGTATTGCCAACAAAAGCTTTATTAGTCATTCTGTTTTCATTTTTCTAAATAGGAGCTAACTTTCCCCTTATCTCCTGGGACAGTCATGCGACAGAACCAAAAGGCCCTCCCTCCCTCCTACATGTCTAGTCTGAAGAGCTGTACAAAGCAGTTTACAACAGGAAATGGTGAGAAGAATATAAAGGAATATCCCAATAAGAAATGAGTGAGAATTTAGGGGACATCACTTCTGCTTTAAGCTAAGAAGTCTTTTATGCCACTTTATACCTTTATACCATCAAGCATGGCCATTTATCCAGGGCAGGTAGGTGAGAGATTTAGTTCTGCCACTGCTCTGTTATTTCTAATTCACTGTAGTGACTTACGATTTAAATACCCCATATTTGTACTATATTTCTATTAGACAGCTCTGGTCTAAGCAAATCACATCTTTGATACAGTTTCAAATGGGAAATGGGATGAAAATTTCATTATGTACTTCATGTCAATCATATAGGAGACTGAGATCCTAATGCACTTTAAATTCCTTATAACTTAAGTAGCATGATTTTAACATCCTGCTTATCAAATTCATTTTATTATTTTATGCCCCCCAATCTCTTGATTATCGCCTTTCAGTCTATTGCCTATTCACAGGGACACACCTTATCTTCCCACTTCTGCAGTAATAGTGTTCACGGCATCTTACAAACTCACTGAAAAACAACATGTGAAAGGCCATCCTTCTCTATCAGCTGCACACATTGTCTGTTCTTGGATAATGTTAACAGAAGCTGACTCTAAAGACCTATCCACATTCCCAAGAAACTTCTTCGGTCTCAAATTCACTACTATATTTTGGATTAAAGCAACATATTTCATCTCTGACTCTCCTATCGGCAAATCAACTTTCTAGTGGTCAACAAGAGTAAAATCTAATTTCAAATTGTGCTTCATTGCCTACTAAATTAACATAACTGCAAAAATAAGAACATTCCTTTTCAGCACCCAGAAATAAAGCACTAATTAGGTAATATAAAAAGATGACTCCTTTTATCTCCTCGAACAGCTTGAGAGTAAGCTTCAAAGATACTGACGAGGATTACAAATTTAATGGACTCTTCTATTACTTATTAACATCACTGACAGGACATGTCATATACAGTGCTAACCACGTGTTGTTTAAGTAGACTACTGTAGCTGGGAAATTCCTTTTTTTTTTTTAAAAGATTTTATTTATTTACTTGACAGAAAGAGATCACAAGTAGGCAGAGAGGCAGGCAGAGAGAGAGAGGGAAGCAGGCCCCCTGCTGAGCAGAGAGCCCCATGCGGGACTCTATCCCAGGACCCTGAGATCATGACCCGAGCCGAAGGCAGCGGCTCAACCCACTGAGCCACCCAGGCGCCCCTGTAGCTGGGAAATTCTAACTTAATGTATTAAAAATACAGCTATGTATCACTTCAAATTTCTCCAAAGCATTTCCATAGACATTATCACCTCAGTTTCCTACAAAGGTCATTGGTTAGAAGTTGATTTTATTATCCCCTAATTTGACGGATGCAAAAGCCAAGGCTCAGAGGGAAGTTCCATGTGACTTAACTGCCCAAATAAAGTGAGTAGGTGAAAAAAGATGCATAAAAAAAATCTACTGCTGCCTAGTCGTTAAGATTGTGGACCTTGAAGTCAGATCATGGGTTCACATGGCTAGCTCCAAAACTTAGTAGCTGTGGGATACTGGACAAGTCACCTGTAACCACATTCCACCTACATTTCAGTTTTCTCAGATACTATTAATAGCTTCCCTCATAAAAACTAAGATAAAATGCCCATACACAGAAAGTTCTCAATAAATGCTTTTATCATTTAAGGCTTTAGAATTTGAAAGATGGAACATTTGGAGATGACATGTTTTAAAAACAAGACTTTTTGTCCTAAGCATAAGAATACTTCTAGAACATCTTGTACTATAATCATAAACACTTCATACTGATAACATTTTCATTTTTGGCAAATTCATTCTTCATGTCTCGTCCTTTTTTACTTTTTAAAATATTTCTAAAAACCTGCAAGAAATGGAACTATTTCGTTTGTATAGCGTACACAGTGTGTTTACACACTGTGGTAAACTTTATTATAGGGCATATTCAAATTTGCAGAAGTTAATTTTTCACGTTATGTTTCCTAAGTCACAATATGGTAACCAAATCTCAATTCTGGGGGATATCTAGTGCATAAATATTTTGGAGAAAGAAGAGGATGCCACCACGATGTGGGAGAAAGGGAGACACTTTATGTATCTGGGCGAAGAGTTTCACTCCTATAGTTCTAGAAAGTATATACTCAACTTCTGATATTATGTGGCACACAGTAGGTGCTCAATCAGTAATTTATAAGTGGATGAATGGATGAATGAAGAGGATAAACTTAATTGTGCTTCAAGTAACTAAATCAAATAAGAAAGTGTCTGTGATACCATGGGGGAGGTACCCTTATAAACCTACAAAGTCATTAATTAGATTGACGAAGGGTCTAAACCATAGCTCAGGGACTAGCAGAAACCATTATTCTAAGATTCACCCTCCTTCTAATTAATTTCAATGACCCTCTCTATATGGAGGTTTAAAAAAGTGTATCTAGGTGAATTCCTACAGAGCTTCCTTTTTAAGTGCAAAGTGCTTTCAGGAATTAGAGACAATCAGCAAATTCCTTTTGTATATATACATATAAAAGGAGTCCCTAACTGCAAAACATTATTAATGTTCTGCTATGTGTTAAAATGCTCAATGCTCCTAAAGCATTTTTTTCCTATTCATGTCACATTCAAGGCAGGAACCAATTGTTGGTGCATACTCATCACTCAGTTCAGGACAGCTGAACTAAACTCTTGTATAATTTTGCACCCAAGTCTTGTTTCTAAATGTTAGCTTGCCCCTTGATATCATTTTAAGCAAAAAGCTGTGGCCATTGAACAATAAATCTGCTACCCAGATAAAAAAAAAGAAAACATAGTGTAATTTTAAATCTATACCTTTAGAACTAAAGAAAAAATTAAGACATCGTAAAAGTAATACATTATGGCTTCCACATAATGGATCTGTTATCTTATTTTCAGACATTAGTATCTGTTAATATAAATTTTTTTATTCCCTTTAAAAAGTTAATTTCTTTAGAAATGAATTTTCAAAGGAACGACATCAAACATGTAAAATTTAACTACACCAAACAAGTATTAAAACCTAAACACTTTCTTCGTGGTCAACTACTTAAAAAATAATTTTGATAGTGTTGTTACTAAAAGATTATTAATTAAATCAAGATTTTTTAAAAAATGAGACTCAGGTTAAAGCATACATTATTAAAACAGCATAGTCAAGGTTATTCAACTGCACTGCTACTGGTTCAATTTAAAATCTTTTAAAAATAAATTCTGAATATGGAAGTCAAAATCTAAAGTTATCAAATAATTGTCATTAACAATTTCCACAATTAATATGAGGCTGCATTCCTAAATTAAATGGTAGCTATTTTTAGTGCAAAGTAAATGTGAGATTAAAATAAAGATTATTATAATTTTCATAAAGAAATCACTATTACTTGTTTACCACACTTATAGAAGGAGATTTCCAATACTTGAAGGTATACTTCATTTTTAAACTACTTAAAAACTAGATTAAATCTCTCTCTGCGTTGATGTTATAAATCTCTTTGCAGTAAGGTTCCTTTTACTTATGTAAAATATTTTTCAGAGGTAAAGTTAACATAAAATAATTAATGAGGAATAAGAGGCTAGTTTTAAAACTTACAACTCTACTGAGGAATCATGAAAATATCTGATTTCTAAAAGTATCCCTGAAATTACAGAACGGATCATTTCCACTGAAAGAAATATAAGCATAGAAAAAACACGTACGAATTTTTTTTTAAAGGAGAAAAAAATGGCAGAACAAACATACAAAAGATCTTTACATCTTAAAAATGCAACAATGGAAAAACATAAGTTTTAAAGTGGTAATGTAAAATCAGAAGAGTACTTTACCCACCAATTTTAGACAGCAAATCTTTCCTTTTTTTTTTTTTTTGGTCTTTCTCGGACTTTTTTAAATTTATTTTTTATTAACATATAATATATTGTTTCGGGGTACCGGTCTGTGATTCATCAGTCTCACATAATTCACACGCTCACAACACATACCCTCCCCAATGTCCATCACCCAGTCCTACCCATTCCTTCCCACCCCCTCCACTTCAGCAACCCTCAGTTTGTTTCATGACAGTAAGAGTGTCTTACGGCTTCTCTTCCAAAAATTAGAAATAGTGTCACGCTTTATAGTTTTACATATTATTTAGTATAGTTTGCATTATATTACAGCAGATTGGCCCACTCATGTATCAGTGAATTAATGAATCTAAAACCTTAAGTAAGGATAGTCTCACATGATTCCTAATTGTCGCCTGAGCACAAATTTGTACCTCACTGTCCTAAAGTTGTTAGATTTCATAGATTATTCCTGGCATTTCTAGGATTTCATGCATTAATCTGTTTCAGCCACCCATTTATCTTTCACAATTTTCTGGATAACAATTATGGTAGAGAACATATACACTGTCCTCATTTACTTACACATGTTAAAAGGCAATCTAGCAGAGTGCTTAAGACACACTACCTGAACCCAAACACTGCCTCTGTGCTTACTAGCCACATGACGCTGCCAAGTTCAACTTTCTTCATGTACAAAATGCCTCAAAAAGGCTGAGTAACAGTTAAAATTGTCCAGTTCAGTGGCACATAATGCTACCTAGGGTTAGCTGCTGTTACTCTTATTACTTTGTGTCATGTACTGAGCCAAGTACTTCACATGCATCATTCCATTTAATTCTCACTTAATTCTATTTTACAGATGAGGATACTGAAGTTCACAGTGGTTCAGCAACTTGACTTTAATACAAAAACAAGGGCCAATATTCAAACCCAGGTCTGCCTCCTCAATCCAAGCCCCGATATCTATGCCAATTTTCCTCAAACTAGGCTCCCTAGATATAACATGGGGAATTCACGCGTTTTCGCTCTGGTGACTTTTATTTTAAATTATACTAGAGATAATTTTCAAATGAAAGACACTTCCACAGAGTGTATTTTATTTAAATCATCAAACTGGGATATACAAACTTCTGGTGTTCCCAGGAATACTCTTCCAGTCCTAGAATATTTTTTTTCCTTACAAAATAGTCAACTTCGAAAAACTTTAAATATAATGTTCAGCTTTCATTCCTCAAGAATGAGGGAAACAACTATTTTCGAAATCCTTACGCCTACTTCATTATACACACCAAGTTTTAGACTAGCCACTTGTTCTAGTCTAATTACTTAGAAAGAATATACTTTTTTTAAAAAAGCAACTATAGGGATGCCTGAGTGGCTCATTTGGTTAAGCGTCTGCCTTCGGTCATGATCCCAGACTCCTGGGATCGAGCCTCGCAGCAGGCTCCCTGCTCAGTGGGAAGTCTGCCTCTCCCCCAGCTCATGCTCTCTCTCACTCTGTTCCTCTCTCTCAAATAAATAAAGTCTTAAAAAAAAAAAAATCAACTTGATTAACTAGCCCTCTGCTTAAAAACCTCCATGGATTCCCACTGTTCAACCTACAGAATCAAGTCCAAATTTGGAAACAGAGCTTCTGATCATCTTAGGCTGATCCAGTTCACACTGAACTCGCCCCTTTTACAAAAGGGTGGCACTTATCACCTAATACCTGATATACTTCTTAACCATTTTTGTGACTATTATTAGTGGAGTGGAGGCTTCTGCAAGAATGAGATTTCTTTTGCATCCTTCCCAGTACTGAGTATTATTAGGTACTGAGTAGGTAATCAATTACTGAGTTGATGATGAGTTAATCAGTGCATGTAAAGTGGGTATCTGATATGTGATCATTTTCAACAAATATTTATGAAGGATTGAACTTGTGCCAAGGATACTAATGTGACTTGGGTCTACTGAGCAATTCCCCTACGCCAGGCTAACAACATGAAAAATTTTACAAACATTACCTCACATAATGCTGAAAGCCACCCTGAGGCAGGTATTATCATCCTCGTTTTTTTTTAATATGAGGGAACTGAGTATCTTCTAGTAAAGTCATGGAACAGGTGTAAGAGAGAAACGAGATTCAAACTCAGATGAATGTAAAGCCTGGGCCCTTTACCAGTGTATTCAATTCCTCTTGTGGAACTATTTCCTCAAGGAACTGTAATCGAACTGGCACCATGGACGGATCCCATTATAATACTTTATAATAAATGCTGTGAAGGATGTAGAAGATCCTGAGCAGAGTTTGAGTATACCCAAAGTCCTGGGTAAAGAGGATGCAGAGTCAGAGAAAATATCCAGAGGTGGATACACTTTTAAGAATGAATAGCAGTTCAGAGAGGCAACCTTCCCAAAGAAAGAAATAATATGCAAAGGCATAAAGGCATGAAATTTTATGACATATTCAGTGAATACCAAGAAGTAACCAGAAAACTCCAATTTATCCAGAAAGTAAGTGGTAAGACAAACCTAGGAAATGAAGCTAGAAAAAGCAGGCATAGTCAGAACATAAACAGTTTAGCCAAAGAATTTAGATTTTATCCAATGAGTAAGAGAAAGCCATTGAGTAATTTTAAGCAAGAGAGTGTATTATTACATTTATGTTTTAGAAATATTGCTCTGGCACTGAAAATGGATTGAAGAGCTACAGCCTAGAAGCAGGGATACCTGACAGAAGACTACTAAAGCAGATCAGGCAAAAGACTAACTGAGTGACACTGATGGAAAGAAAAAGATTCAAAAGACCTATGGAGATAGAGCTACAGGACTTAGTAACCAACTGGATTGAGGTTTTAAGTTTGGTAGGAGCATGAAGGGATAGAAGGGCTCTAGGTAAATTCAAAGTTCCTAGCTTGAGTCCTGGGTAGATGGCAGTGCTATTAACTAAAACAGGGAACAGAGCTGGGGAAACAAGGCGAAAGGAAAGCCAACAAGTACAGAGGATGGGTACTTCTGGAACACGCAGAAGAAACTGTCCAATAAACAAATAGCTAAGTCTAGTACTCAGAAGAGAACATTTAAGGCAAAAATATAAAATCAGGAGGTATTAGCCAGAAACTATACAAAAGGATAGAACCAAAGACAAGAAGAGTCCTAGAGACCACCAATATTTAAAACACAGACAGACATGAGTAAAAGAAAACTGGGAGAGAGTAGTGATACAGAAGTCTGGAGAGAGTTGCAGGAAGAAGAGAGTTATCACTGAATTGAATCGATCAAAGAGGCGAAGCTAACTTTAATGCCTCTCTTACATTTGGCAATTGAGTAACTTGTGTCTTGAAGAAGAGGTTACAGAGGAATGGATGGTAAAGCTAAACTAAATGGTTGAGTGAATGGCAGAGGCAGAAAGAGATATCAATCTTGGCTGAGAGGACAGTAACAGCTGGAAGAGAACACAGCGTTGAAGAACATTTTCAGGGTGGCAGAGATTTTTATCTATACATTTTTATAGAATGTTCTTATCCTTTCTAGGGACCAGGGGAGAGTAAGATTTTTAACTTATGCCTTGTACTTAAACTTGGTGTATAGAAAATTACTCATCATACAAGGTTAAGTGAAAAAACGAGTCGCAGGATAGGTATAGTATGACATCACTTTAAAATAAAATTCTGACTCCTTTCTGTGGCTCTCAAGGCCTATAGGTCCTTTATGACCTGGCCCCCCTGCCACTTCTGACTTCTTCATATGCCATTCTCCCTCATTCACTATACCCCAGCCACACCGGCCACTCTATTCTGATGCTCCAACTTGCCAAGCTGGTTCTTGCCCAGAGAGTTTTGCACTGGCTGTTACTTCTGCCTGGAGTGCTTTTCTCCCTGTCAATGGCTAGTTCCTTCAAGACATTCAGGTTTCAGTCCAAACTTCACCTCCTTGGAGAGGCCTGCTCACCTGTAATATTCCATATTCTTCTATCCCAGGTAAAGTTACTATCATTAATTGTGTTAGCAACTACCACTCTCTCAAATCCTTATTTGTTTACTTGTCCATCTCCCCCTCCCTCTCCCCATCCCCCGAACGCTTAAAATGGTGCTTGGCACAGAGTAGGTACTCTATTGTATATATTTACATGGAAAGCATTAAAAAAGTTTTGAGAGGTATTATCTGAACTTATTTATACCAGGGGTGAATGGGAGACTAGAAGGTAGAGGTATGCAATACCTATTCATTTTCTGCTTCATAGATCTCTACCCAAATTTTCTACAAAAAGCATGCCTTTCCTAATTGGAAAACAATTTTTATTTAATGACCACATGAACCCAAGACAGTCAATCTATTCTGCATCTCCATTTTCTCTTGTTGAGTTGTCATGACCCAGTCTCACTGCAGGCTGATCCTTGAGTCGTTTTGGTAGGACAGTAAAAGTTAGACTCTTAAACCTTGGAGCTAGAGAGAACTTAGGGAGCATCTACTCCAACCCCCTAGTTATACAGATTAGGAAGTAGAGATTCATAGAAATTTAACTAATAAAAGCAATTTAACTAATAAAACTAGGGTATTGATAAAAAACTTTCAAAGACCAAAGATTAACAAGTATTTAAAAGGTCAATCTATTATGTGTTACACATAACTTAAATGACAACTAATAAAAGCTTACTAAAGCTTACTCTCATAAATAACCTACAATCTTCTGGTAAAATTATTACTCAAAGCAAAACTATTTCTTTAAACACACTATTTGACCAATGAACCCTATGGTTAAGCTCTGGTTAACCATTATACTATGACAAAGGATTCAGAATACATAAATATAGGGAGTGAAAGTTATTCACCGTTAGGTGTGCAGACTAACTGAATTAGTAGGCACGTCTTTCCAACAGAGTATTCAGTAAATCAAATATACAATACAGTTAAGGATTCATTACACTTTGATTCAAATTCCTGTATCAATGTCTACATTGTATTTTTAATGGAATTTAATAAAAATTAAATGCTGAATAAGAAATCCACTACTAAATATTTACAGAAATGACTTAACTATTTCTCTTAACATATATACCATAGTTTACCAGGAATACAACAAATTTTATCTAAACTTTGAATAATACCACTTTATGGTTATTTAATAAACTGTCTCAAGTGATCCTTACAATATCCCCACAGACAGCAGAAATTATTACTCCTATTTAATATAGAAGAATGAGCTTTCAGAGGTTAAGGAACTAAGTCATTTGGCCAAGTCCTTTGACTCAGATCCTCTACCTTTTAGCCACTGTTGTTTCCATCACCCAAACTACTTTACTTTTACCATGTATTAAAAAATACAAAAAACAAAAAACAAAAAAAAATACAAAAAACACAATTTCTTTCCTGCCACATTGGTGAAGGTGAAGGGGGTACTAAAACCCTAGCAGTCCTATCCCTTTCTATTCCAACCAAAATTTTTGTACTTAAGAAAACAAAACTCACTCCTCTTAACAGTGAGTTGAAAGACGTGACAATCACCTTAATCAAGAATTGTGCTCATCAGTAGTAATAATGTCATTAATTTATGTGAAGTTTACTAGTTTAACTTCTAGTGTGACCTTATTTCTTGTTCTCCCAAATTATCTGAGACAGAACACAATGTATCACTCTTGCTCCCAGGGAGCAAGTTAAAGTGAGTGCTGGGTTTCAGGCCTTTTCTTACTCCTCTAATTAAGCAATAGAGTAACAATCTATTCTTTGATGATCTTAGAAATGGCTATACCCAAGTCAAAGGTTACACCATTCTGATTCCTACTCTTTATGTAAATCTGCTAACTGCACATTCACTATTTTGAAACAAAACAAACAAAAGTAAGGCTGATTTTATAAACACAAATCATAATAAAATGACTTCATGCTGGGTGAAAGGGTAGGACGTTTCAGGGGGAGTGGAGAGAGGGCCCTAACACTGAGAAATTATATCTTCAGCAGTCCATCACACACTACATCTACTTTCTCTCTTTCAATCTGTGTCGGCATCGTTCTAATAGATATCAGCATCATTTCACTGATAAGGAAAGGGAGGCTCAACCTCCCTTTATAGTCTCAACCTATAGGAACACTCTTGCTCGACTCAAGGCCTTTCTTGTAATTTCTGCCCAGAATGCTCTCCTGTCTCCCTATAATGCTGTCTCCTCCTGCTTCAGATCTTACCTCAAAGAGTAGCTACTCTCACTATCTCTCAAGCAGCATATACCAACTATTCCATCCTTATTTCCGTCACAGAACACAAATGATCTGTACTTATCCTCGTGTTGTAGGACAGAAATACTCTGATTTAACATTGCTGTATCCTACTTCTATCCTACAGCACAGATGATGATGCCAGCTTAATGAATGAATGAACACACCGCACCTGCCCACAGTGTTTTAGAGCAAGTAAATGCCAGGGCCTAAAAACCGGTATCAGATAAATGGTAAACTCCTGCCCTGCCCTGCCCTGCGCTGACCTACCACTACTTTTCAGGGGTATGAGGCAAGATGCTTTGGCCTGGGCAATACTTTTTTTTTTTTAATATTTTATTTGAGAAAGAGAAAGAGCGAGCACAAGCAGGGGGAGACGGAGAAGAAGGGAAAGGCATACTCCCTGCTGAGCTAGGAACCCAAAGAGTCCAGGGCTTGAGCCCAGGACCCCGAGATCAGGACCCATCAGGACCCGAGCCAAAGGCAGACACCGAACCATGTCAGCCACCCAGGCGCCCCCTGGGCAATCAATTTTGAGCTGTGTCTTCCTACCTTCTATATTCGTTTAAAGAAAATATAGAAACTATAGAAAATATACAACTATAGAACTTAATATTCCAAAATATTTAACTGCAATCAAGAGCTCTTACATTGCCTTTTAGAATCACAACTCAATTTGAAAAAAACATCTATGATGTCCCATAACAATCAAAATACTCCAATATTGTTAAGTAACTGCCATCTGCACACAGTTATTTAAGACTAAAAGGAAAATTTAAGTCACACACATAAATGCATTTTACTAACAGACTTGTAATATTTTGCTCTTTTATATGATGTTTTGAATTCCCCAATGGATCATACAGAAAAATTTTAAAACCAGGCATGGGATTATCGCTCTGATAATGGTACTAATGTTCTTTCTTAAAGACGACACAAATGCACCCGATCTGCTGCCGTGTCGCTATTAAAACATGTTTTTGCAGACAGAGTCACCTGGCGTAAAATGCCCAGTGTGGTTACAACAGACCCCTAGCAATACCCCCTTTGTTTCCTTACCCCACAGGGTTCAATACTTACTGCTGAGCCCTCCATCCTCGGATACTCCTGTCCCTCTCATTCCTAGGTAAGTCAGTCCCAATATTAGGAAAAATAAGCAGGCAGCAGTTAAGAGAAACATCGACAAGTAGTGGGCACTGAAACCCCCTGCAGGGGACACCTCCTCCCGCTTAAATTGCTGGAGAAGTTCCTCCTCGGGTTCGGAAAGCTTCGGTGTGTTGTACGTGTTTTTCAGATAGGTATGATTGGCGCCCGTATGATTGGAGTGATTGATCCTGAGTGAACTAGAGGCAGCCACCGACGCACCGGGAGGGAGGCTGTTGGAAAAAATCCTGGGGGAGTCCGCACCGAAGGCCCCACCGCCGATATGATTATTGGTTTTAAGAAGGGAGCCTGTGGACGAATCCAAGGTTGAGTCCATGTCAATCAGAGGCGGGGGCAGGAGAGGGGCCAGTTTCTTAGCGTTGACACGGTACCTAGGAATGGGGCTGGAGTCCAGAGGATCACACCCTCCTCCCTGCTCCGCCGCCCCCGCCGCCGCCGCCGCCTCTTCGAGGTCTCGGCTCCTGTCTAGACTCCCCGCAGCCGCCGCCCTGTCATTCATCTGGATTCCTCCCCCTCCCTGAACTGAGGTCTCCAGCCGGCCGCCGGCAGATTTAGCAGTCAGGGAAGAGAGAGGCTTACTGTGGCTCCGCCTGGGCCGATGCCGGGAAAGGGAGTCGTCCTTTAATACCTGTCTGCTGGAGGCCACGTCGTCCTCCTCCTCCTCCTCCGAGTCCGAATAGTTCTCTCGGCAGCTGTAGGAGAGAAGCCGGCTGCCGTTCACGGTCCGGCTCGCCCACAGCGGCTCCTCGACCTCCGGGTCCCTGTCCTCTCCGTCTTCCCCCTCCTCCTCCTCGTCCTCCGCGGCTCCATCTCTCGCCGACGGGGTCTGCAGCTCGGGAGCCGCCGGCCGCCTGGCCCCCCACCACGAGTGGGGCTTCCTGCGCTCGGCCGAGTTGCTGTTAGTCACCTCGCTGGCGGCCAGGGGCGCCGACAGCGGTTTGAGCCCACGGTACTGGAGCGAAGCCCGGTCTTTCCTCCCGCCGCCGCCGCCGGCCTGGTCCCGGGGACTGGCCTCCACGTCCGACTCGTCCGAGCTGAAGCCCAGCAGCACTTTGCTGCCAGCCGTGGGGGCGGCCGAGGTGCCCCCGGGCCCTCCCAAGGAGCTCTCCGGGCCCGAGGCCGAGATTCGGCCCAGGCCCCCAGGAGTCCGCAAGTAGGAAACGTCGCCCGAGACTGGCCGGACCCCCAGTCCCGGGGCGGCCGCCGCCGGTCCCGCCGCCGCAACTGCGGCGGCTGCCGTGTTATTGTTATTACTGTTCCGCGTCTTGTTGCCGCGGCCCCCAGACCGGTGCTGCTGCTGCTCTTCCTCTCGAAGCTTCTTCAGCTTCTTGAGGTAGACCGGGCGGGTGCTCTCCGTCACTGGGCCAGGAGACAGGCCGTAACGGCGGAGCTGAGAGAAAAGCTCCTCATCCGAGAGCTGCTGAGGCGCCGAAGCCGCTGCAGCCGCCATTTTCTCTCCAGGGTGTTTTACAAGCTCCGCGCTACCGGAAGTGACGCGCCGCCCTAGACCCTGAACTAGACCGGGCTGCGTCGCCCTCCCAGCGCCACGGGCGCCTTGGCCAATGGGAGGCGCGGGAGGAGCTCACCTGAGCGGGAAAAGGCCACCTGAGCAGCGCGGCTCCCCAGGCGGAGAGTTTTTTTACTCTCTCACCTTAGGAGCGTCACCGCACTCTCTCCCTCTTTTCGGTGGCCTTCTCCCGCTGTTCTCTGTCTTGCTCTTCCAAGTGCCTTTCCCTGGAGCTGCCTCTTCCTAAACCACACTTTGACCTCTTCCCAGGTTCCTGCCACCAGACAGTAATAATTGAAAGGAAATCTGCCTTGAAGTTCAAGGCATTAGTTTTCTTGCCATCCAGTTCCCGCTGCCGCGGGGACCCTAAAAAGATTAAAAGAAATCCTCGCGGCCAGACTAGGTTCGCAATTTCCTTGAGTCCTGATTTCTTTTCGCTTCGTCTTTCCTCTGGACTTACAAAAGGAAAAAAATTAAAAAGCGAGTTTCTCTCGTTGCTCTTTTTGGGGAGCCTTTCCTCTATTACAAAGAAAGGAGAGAGTAAACCAGTCCCAGCACAGTTTTCTTCCAGAGTAATGGATATTCGTTCTTTAGTTGGTTCTATCATTTTTTCCCCTTTTAAAATCTCGTAACCTTGATAGATGGTCATTTTTGTAACTGAAAGCATTTATCATTTGCGTCACTGTGTGACTGAAAAAAGACAATACTCCATCTCATTTCCCTCTTAGTACTTTTCCAACCTGTAGTTATTAATTGTTAATAATTTTTTTATTTTTATTAGTTATTTAATTATTCCTTATCTTATTTGAACTGTAAGCTCCATGAGCAGAGAAACCTTGCTTCTAATATTAGCAACTTTATTCCTATGGTGCTTCATATGTTCGATAAACATTTGTTAAACTAGTTAATGAATTGCAAAGCTAGGATAGTATGAGATTGTTGTTTTGATATGGGAATAGTGGCAAATGAGGAGAAGAAATCTGAACAGAAAATCGAAAACCAGAAACATTAAGATCTGGGCACACCACCTCATTTACCCAGTAGGTAGTGAATACCAGAGAGGTGAAGTTTGCCCAATTTGATCATGATCACTTCTCTTTTCCTCAAAATCTGCCAGAGCTGACATTTCTAGAGTACTTAATCCCTAGCACTTAACCTGGTAGCGCCTAGCACACTACAGTAATTTTTATCGAATGAGTTATTTACCTTATTGCATTGTACACATCTGAATGGAAAGATATGTTAGTCAAAAGCACAGATACAAACTTTTCAACATTTTTATTCCAACAGCAGAATAGCACTCAGTAACCTGAATTTTTTACCTCTCTTAGCAAATCTTACTATCTCCTCAAAAAAACGTTTATATGGAGGGGCACTTCCTTGTCCTTCATAAGGAGACTTTAAAATTTAGAAATATAAATGATTGTTAAGCACTTATAAAAGTGTTAGCCACAATAAATTTTATCCACTGTGATAATAATGACCCAAACTTTATTGCCATCATTGTCTGGGTGAGAAGTCAACGGATTACAAATGTTCCAGACCTGGGTCTCAGTGTAGCAGAGCGGTTAATCGGTGAGCTTTGGAGGTAAACAAAGCTGGATATGGACCCAGCTCTGTCTCTTACTTTGATACTTAGTTCAATATTTGTTCCATACTCTACTGGCTCTTCAGGTAGGAATCATAGGAGCCTGTTGGTTTGGCCTCTGATCTTCATAAACCTTTAAATATCTTCCTATAAGGATTGTCAGAATATTTATATTTCTACCTGTGACTTTTGGGCAAGTTATTTAAGTTTTCTGAGCCTTAGTATCTGTATAAACAAAAGAGGGATGATAAACATTCCTCAGAAGGCTGTTTTAAGGATTGAATGAGAATATGTCTGCATAATGCTTAGCACCACACCTAAGCATACCATGTGTACTGAGTAAATGTTACCCAGTAATATAAAGCCAAGAATTGTGCACGTTTGGTAGTGTGGCTCCTGAGAACATCATATAACTAATTAAAGAAAATGCCACTGCACAGACAAACAGAAAAAGATGAAACCTTGCCCAATGCATCTAATAATCACGTTTAATAGTTAGTGAAGATTAAGGGCTTTGGTAACCATAGTTTTTGGTCATTTCATCCCCTGGAGGCAGCAATGAGGCTTGGAATGAATTAGGAACCAAACATTGCAAGTCTAAGTTTTATGACTTAGGGCAAATCTTAGGCTCTCAGAACCTCAGTTTACTCTTTTCTAAAATGTTGATAGTACTGTCTGCCCTCATTGGCCCACAATTAACATTCAACAAGTATTGGTTGAGAATGAGGAATGAATACTCTGTGTGAAGTCTGTTGTTTACACGTTAGCTATTACAAGTCAGATAGTCATAGCAATGAAAACTACGTCTCATATCAACTTCACATATACATGGTTTCATGTAGTCTACCAGAAATCTGTCCTCCCTGGAGATACTGAGGACACAAATTTTTTTTTTTGCATGAAACTATTTGAGGTAATGATTACCCTTTGTTTGGGTATCTGAGCAGAGAGTCCATACTTTCTCAAGACAACCTTTACTACCTCAGCGTTGTCACTACTCACAATTCTCTTCATCTACCAGGGGTTCTTCCTCCTGCTTCCAGGTTGGCTAACTTCGAAGGCACAAAACTGTAAATTGGTAAAGTGCATGCACATACTTTACAGGGAATGCAACCTGAAACTAACTCTTGCTCCATAACTTCTAAAAATCTAACTAAGGGAAATATTTATGATGGATTGCAGAAGGATAGGCAGGTCCATTTCTTCTTCTAGATGTTTTTTATTTTATCTCTGCCTTATGCCATCTTAATTTTATCTCTGCCACTCATCAGAGACCATTGTAGCGAGAGCTGGATTACTAACACTTATACGCCCCCTCGTTTCCAGTAATAATGCCTCTTACCATGTTGCCTTTCATAGTCGTGACATCAACTGATCTTGAAGACCCTCTAAAGAAAGTGAAAGCTGACCCTATATTCAAATAAAGATATTGCTGAGGGTTTGTTTCCTTAAAGAATGTCCTTTGTGGTCTTAGTATTAGAAATAGTTACACTTTTTTCATTTATTCTTGCTCTGGCAACTCATTTATTTTTGCTTTGGCTTTGTTTTCTTTTTTACTGAGGTAAAATTCACATAAAATTAACCATTTAAAAGTGTATAATTAAGGATACCTGACTGGCGCGGTCTGTAGAGCATACAGCTCTTAATCTCAGAGTTGTAAATTCTAGTCCCATGGTGGGTGCAGAGGTTACTTCAAAATAAAATCTTTTAAAAAAATAAATAGGGGCACTTAGGTGGCTCAGCTGGTTAAGCATCTGCCTTTGCCTCAGGTCTAGGATCAAGCCCCTCATCAGGCTCCCTGCTCCGTGTGGAGTCTACTTCTCCCTCTCCCTCTGCTCCTCACCCCTACTCTCTCTCTCTCTCTCTCTCTCTCTCTCTCAAATAAGTAAATAAAAAATCTCTAAAAAAAAACCTTAAAAACTAAAAATAAATAAAAACTAAAAGTACATAATTAGTGGCGCTTAGTACATTTACAATGTGTTACAAATGTCTAAAACTTTTCCATCACTCCCAAAGAAAACCTTTTACCCATCAAGCAGGCATTTCCTATTTCTCCCTCTCTCCAGACCTAACAACCACTAATCTACTTTCTGTCTCTATGGATTTAACTATTCTGGATGTTTCATATAAACAGAATCATAGGGCATGTGACCTTTTGTGTCTAATCCCTTGCACTTAGCATAATGTTTTCAAGGTTCATCCAGGAAGTACCATGGATCAGTACCTCATTTCTTTTTATGGCTGAATAATGTTTCATTGCATGGATATACCACATTTTATTTATCTATCCATCCGTTGATAGACATTTTGGTTGTTTCCACCTTTTGGTTTTTGTGAACAATTCTGCTGTGAGCACTGGTATACAGGTATCTGTTTGAATACTTGTTTTCAATTATTTTGGGTACATACCTAAGAATTTCAGATCAGATGTTTAATTCAATGTTAATTTTCTGAGGAGCCACAAAACTACTAATCTGTGTTTCACCTCGTGGATGAACACTGTTGTTTTTGTGACTAGCCGTGTTTTTCTCTTTGGGACAATAGCAAGGAAGTTTAGACTCAGGTCTGTGGCCCAGTCATAGCAATTGTTTGGGACTCCATTGCCTCTATTTTACAAAGTAATTCTGTTGCTGACTGCATTTACATTTCCTAACTTTATACTTATATGCCTCATTTTTTAATGATTTTAATTTTATCTTCCTAATGTGATATTCATTAACTGCCTTTTAATTATTTGGGGAATACCATAAACTCCTCTGACAGTTCAGGGGGTAGGTTTTATTGGTTTTCATCTTTTACAGATAAGGAAATTCATGCTAGAAAAGTTACTTGATTCCAGTCTCAAAGAGTCAGATGGAAAATTGAAACTAGTAACTTCAGAATCCAAACTCCATGTTCTTTTCAATACAACAAGCCACCTCTTGAAGACCTTTTTAAAATCATACAGTAATATATATATAAATAAACTTCATTGCCTCTTTTCTTACTCTAAAGAGGAAGTCTGTAATGGGGTGAGGAAGAGGACAAAAGCTTTTATAATTAACCTATTTCTTAGCTTTGTTGCCACATGCAGCAACTAGAAAGAAAACTCAGAAATAAAAAACTGATTATATCACTTAGCTTTTTAGCAGATCAAAGAAGTAACACAATATTATAGTGATGTTATCACTTATTCTCTTAAAGTGCCTCAAGGATGTGTTCACAAGTTTTGATCTACAAAGTTCCTGATGTTTATTTTTCTTTTTAATTGCTCAACTTTTATTCAACACTAACACTGCTTTTAAGGAAGACGCCAGAATAAACAGGCTGAAAATACAACACGGTATTGAGAAATGTTGGACAAAGTCCTTATCCTATATTACTGTGAGAATTAGCCAAGAAAATTATGTAGCAAGAGCATCTATTTTATTTTTCTGTATATAACTCAAACAGGTGAAGAATAGGCATATGATCTGAGTCAACAACATATGTGTGATGGGTAATTACATTCTACCCTATGCAAGAAGATGAATTTCTAAGTCCTGTACTAGAGGTCATGGAGAGCATTTCACATTAACACATGATGGACAAGCATCTCACAGTTAGGAGATTTGAGTTTTATTCCCAGTTCTGCAATTCATCAACTGTAGTAAGAGTTTACATTTTTATATTGCCTCATAGTCCACAGAAATTTTTCATGATCTCATTTGATCTTTACACCAGCCATAATAAGCAAGCATTATTATCTTGGTTCTGTGAATGAGAAAACTAAGGCTCAAGAAAGTCTGATCATTTTTTCTTCTTGAAAGCTAATAAGGGCTGAAATCCAAAATCACTCCTAGGTTGTCCGGCCCTAAGTTCACTGTTCTTCCAAGCCCCACCATGGTGGGGCTGTGGACCGTTGTTCTATTTTCAGTTGTTTCATGCTAGAGGATAAATCTAATCCCTGTTGTTCCATTTTGAGGAAAAGAAGAAATCCCGTACATGAGGATGTAATATACTAAACTCTCTACTGCACAGAATGAGTCATTTAACCTTTTCTCTTCTAGTGTCTTCCTCTCTAAAATGAGGAAATAAGAATGCTTGACCATTAAGATCTCTTACAAACCTGAAACTTCCTAAAAGCATTTTCTTATAGTATGTATTTTTGTACCTTTTATTATAGTTATTTATATACTTGCCTTATTTCTCCCTCTATGTTCTTGGAGATAAGGATCTGTGTCTGATTGAAATGTACACACTCCCAACTCCTAGCTTATTGCTGAATGTGTCAAATGAAGAATCAAGTAATGCCATATGTCACAAGAAGGCATTAGGAAGATTTCAGGGTAATACACAAAGAAGAAGTACATTAGGGATAGGACTCCTGTAGGATTACTTAGAATAAGAGAGAAACAGCATGAAGTTTAAGGAATTACCTGCAAAGAGGCTCATGGGCCAGGCTTCTAGATATTTGGTTTCCTTAAGCAGCAAAAGGCACTTTAATACCAATTTTTTTCCTGTCCCACATCATAGGAGCAATGGATCTGAACAAAGAGAACCAAGAGATCTGAACATATCCAGTTTATGGTTACCCATTCTTTTAAAAAACAACTCTTTCTTCAATGCTGTTTTATTTGTTAAAAGATAACTTTGTATGAAACAGGAATAGAGAATCATCAGGTTTGTTCAACAGACTTTGGTTCATGTATCCTTTGATGTTTCTTATCTGTTCTTTCCAGAAGGTTAAGCATGGACAGAGGGGAGAGCAGGGGGAGAGTGCTACTATAGTGTTTGTTGTTGGGATAGAAAGGTTCCTCTTCCATCACTCATGGCCAAGACTCACTCGTGACCTCTGCTGCTTGCCTCCAATTGAGAACGTTTTATGTCCATCCACACAAGAGGAACGTTTCTGAGTGGTGTGTGTTCTTTCATTGTTCTTCTGGCCCCTGAAGCATAGGTACCCAACGAGCAGCAATGTCATTGGGTTCCCTCCCTGCTACAAAGCCTGAAACTTCTCTCCAAACAAAGCTGGGGCCATCTTAGGCTCATGTCATTTGTTCCCCTTTTCTCAGTGATCTCTGTCCTTCATTGCCTGATGTCTGGTAGCTTGGGACTGTTGTTTCTATTTTCAGTTGTTTCATGCTAGAGGATAAATCTAATCCCTGTTGTTCCATTTTGAGGAAAAGAAGAAATCCCGTACATGAGGGTGTAATATACTAAACTCTCTACATTTTTCCCATCTTTGAAACTTCCAAAATAAAAATTTTTCTTTTTTTTAAAAAGTGAAGACCTGATGTTTGGTAGCACAGACGGTTTTTGAAGGATAGCAGTATTGTGTAATGGGAGTTTTATTCAGTTGAATTATCCATAAGATGCAAAGAGTCTCTCTTTTGGGACCCTAAGCATTTTTTCTCTAAAATCTACATTACTGATTTTTTTACTTCAGCATACAAAAAGTTAGAGTAATATGAATATCTCTGCCCACACTACGCCTTTGGGTATCTGCCATTTTATCCTCTAAATTTGGTATTTCTTATTCTTGGACATCATCTCTTTCCTTTCTCTCTCTCTTTGCCTCCTCCCACCATATATATGTGTGTGTGTATGTACATATATATATACATATTGTATATGTGTGTATGTACATGTGTATATGTGTGTATGTGTGTACATATACATGTACACACATATATATGTGTATCTCACACAATTTATATAAAATGTGTATATCTGAGCATTTTATATTTAATGCCATTTATATATGTGTATGTCTATGTATATATATATATATTCTTCTGCAATTTAAATTTTTGCCCACTTTATTTGTGAGATTCAGACACATGTAATTAGTTCAATCATTTTCACTGTATCAAATCAATTAATGGTGTGTTTTTTACCTGCTCATGTATCTTTTGTCAGTCTCCGATTAAAACTACAGGGCTTGTTTATTCATTTGTTCAACAAATATTTATTGAGTGTTTATTGTGGGCCAAACATTGTTCTAGGTGATGGGGATACTACAATTAACAAAAGTGACATCATAGACCTTAAATTTCAGTTTAAAAGACTGACATTAAACAAATAACATGTGATATGTCAGGTGGTGATAGGTGCTAAGAAGAAAAACAAAGCAAGGTAAAATGGGATAGAGAGTAAAGATGACAGGTGGGTGGTACTATTTTATAGGGGTGGTTAGTGATAAAGTGACTCAAGGAGGCATCTGAAAGGAATGGCAAGGGCAAAAACCTGGAGTGGGAATGTGCAAGGTTGGATCATGTTTGGAAAAGAAAGGAGGCCAAAATTAGCTGGTGTAAGGCGGGCAGATGAGGTGTGAGCGGTAGGACATGAAATCAGATCAGTGGGGAGGAGGAGTGCAGATCTTGTAGGGCCTTTTAGGCCATGGTAAGGCTTTTGGATTTCACTCTAAGTGAGATGAGAAGCCATTGTAGGGTTCTGGGGAAAGGAACAACATGATCTAATTTACTTTTAAAAAAATTATTTAAATTCAGTGTAGTTTACATATGCTGTATTACTAGTTTCAGGGGTAGAATTTAGTGATTCATCAGTTGCATACAACACCCAGTGCTCATTACATCAAGTGCCCTCTGATCTAATTTACTTTTAAGACCACTTATACAGAATGGCTTTTAGAAGGAGAGTGGGGAAAGGGAAGAGACAAATTAGGAGGCTATTACAAAATCCAAGTGAAAAAGATTATGGTTTGCAACTGAGTGGTAGTGGGAATAAGTGCGAAGCACTTGGATTCTGAATATATTTAAAAGATAGCACTAATGCGGTGCCTGGGTAGCTCAGTCAGTTGAGTCTCCGACTCTTTATTTCAACTCAGGTCATGATGTCAGGGTCATGAGATCGAGCCCTGTGTCAGGTTCCTTGATGAGTGTGGAGCCTACTTGGGATTCTCTCCCTCCCTCTCTCCTTTTGTCCCCCTCCCTGCTCACACATGGTCTCCCTCTCTGTAAAATTAATGAATGTATCTTTAAAAGGTACTGTTAAGGAGAATTTTCTTACAAATTGGATGTTGGATATGAGAGAAAGAAGTCAGGAATGACTCCAAGATTTGGGATTTGACTATCCAGAAGAAAGAAGTTGGTATTTACTGAGCAGTAGAAGTCTGGGAATACAGTAAGTTTTGGGATACAGTCAAGAGATTCATTTGGTTTTGCTATGTTTGGGACTTCCAAGTAAACGAGTCTTGTAAGCAGATGTACACACAAGTCTGGAGTTCAAGGGGGAAAGAAAGCTCTGAGCTAAATTTATAAACATGAATGTCAGCAGCAGATAGGCGAAATTTGAAGCCACAGCAATTAGCAGGATAGAAAAGAGAAAAAATATAAGAACTGAGCCCGAAGTACTCAAATTTAAGGAAAGAGAAGATAAAGAGGAACCGGCAAAGATGACTGAAAACAGGCTGGTGGTGAAAAACAGGAGAACAGAAAGAGTGGTGTCTTGGAAGCTACTAAGCCAAATTTCAGAAGATTCTCCTCATAGATTCTCCCTATAGATTAAGTACTCTTCCCATGAAGGCCTAAGGCCGATTATTCCCATGAATTTAAGGAATTCAAATATATATCTATAAATTAAAAATAGTAATCTTTAAAGTTCAATTACAGTAGCAGGACCATGGATAATATAATATTAGTTTTATTGTAATTATTTTAAATGTTTAATCATGTTTTCTATAAAATAAGCTTCATGAAAAGAATTGGAAGTAATGTCTCCACTTGTCACTCTCTTGTATGCTCATATTAACTTAGCTTCTCTTCTCAGCAGTTTGATATTTTTGCACAGGAGTGGTGCATGTTTTCTAAATAACTGATTGCTAATGTCTGCATCTTTTAAACTTCATATGAAAAGATTAACTGTTTTTATTTAAACAAGATGCATTATTGTTATTAAAGTCCTCAGCACCCACGGGTTTTGGGTGGGGTCTCTTTTATGAAACTCACATTCAGTAGAGGGAAAATTCTTTCTAGTTTTGCTCAAGTGGTTCTTTAATTACTTGAAATAAACCTTGTTGGTTTCAGCTTGGTGTTCCAGGACTCCTCTGAAAGCCTTTAGCTCTTACAGGCACTACATCTCTGCCTCTATTTGAAATGCAGCATATGTATCTTAGTTATTATAGAAACCACTAGACATGTACCTTGACAAAGACAAATGTACAAATAAGACTTGGGTTATTCTTCAGGGTGGACCAGCATGATAGGTTTTTAAAAATTCAAAAAGCTGAGAGAGATCTTAGAAAGTACGTGGGCAAATGTTATTGTTTTTTGTGGGGTTTGTTTGTTTGTTTGTAGGAAAATAAAACCTATCAAGTTATATTATTTTTCTGATACCCAAACTAGTTAGTGGGGAAATTCGGGTGAGAACCAATGTATCTTAACTTCAGACCAGCTCTCCATGTTACAGAGCTATATTTTGAAGGGAAAAAAGTAGCAAAAGAAGAGAAGCTTATCTGATTCTAACTTGATTTAGGGTCTCTAGGCATTTTTCTTGTTTTGTATCAGTACTCCCTTCATACTCCCATGATCCCATTGACCTTTGAAATAATCCTATTAAATAGCAGATGCTATTATCATCATTCTCATTTTACATAGGTGATGAAATTAAGTTTCATTCACACCTCTAAGATCACAGAGGTAGCAGACAAGACAGTACCCAGATCTTCCAAAGTCTGTGTAACTCTTCTTTCTACGATTAGTCATGTCAGGAGAAATATTTAAATGATCTAGCAAAATAATCTTAGAAAAGGAAAAAAACCCACTTTTGTATTGTACACCAGTTGGAAGACAAGGGGGACAAGCTGATGATGGGAAATGTAATGGCTGAAAAAAATAGTAACATCTAACAGTGTTGCCATAGTAGCAAAACTGAGCAATTAGAGGCATTGATGTAAATTTCTGTGAACAAAAAAGAATCAAATTCTATGAAAGAAGATAATTTTGGGCAGTCCTTACATAGCTTCAAAATACCAACTGCACAAGTGCAAGGATGAGTAGATTTGAATTAACATCAGTTTCTGGGTGAAGACGTGGGAATTTTCATTCACTGCAAACAGAATGTGATCCAATGTTATAACATGGCTGCCAAAAAAGTTAATGCAATTCTAAGCCACAGGGATAGAAGAATGTATGGAGTAAACTTCGCTGGTTAAGCAAAGTGGAATCTCTATGTTCGCATCTTGGTGCCACATTTTTTTAATATTTTATTTATTTATTTGACAGCGAGAGAGGTCACAAGTAGGCAGAGAGGCAGGCAGAGAGAGGGAGAAACAGGCTCCTCACTGAGCAGAGAGCCCGATGTGGGGCTCGATCCCAGGACCCTGAGATCATAACCTGAGCCAAAGGCAGAGGCTTAAACCACTGAGCCACCCAGGTGCCCCATCCTGGTGCCACATTTTAAGAAGGACAACAAAACCTAAAGTTCACGTAGGAGGATGATGACTACAATGGAAGTCTGGAAGCCATTTTCTCAGAGGATCTTCTGAGGAACTAGGGTATTTGAAAGTAAGAAGAACTAAAAAAAAAAAGTAAGAAGAACTAAATTTCTTTAAGTTTACTCATTAACTTAGCAAAAAGTTATCAAGTGCTTATTATATGACAGAATGCATACAGCCTTTTAGGTGACCGTGAAGACTTTGACCAGTGCCTGAGTGGGCTGTGGAGGAGTGACTGTGTCTCACATACTTTTGTTGCAACGTCCTACAAGTTATGCTGAGACTAGGGTATTGGGTGTGGAGCAAGGGTGGAGGCCTGGAGTCAAATCAGGTTCTTGTAATAATTCAGCAAGAGCTGACATTGTTTAGACCAGGGTGGGAACAGTGGAGGGAAAGAGAAGTGATTGGATTTGGGAAATGTTTTGATTTTGGAGTATATTTCATATAAATGAAAAAAAATTTTTAATTGGTCAAACTTAACTTAAATCTCAGTGTCTCTGGAGGTTAGCACCAGGACCCATGGATGGTATTGGGAAGGGAATAGTGAAGGCGGAGGGAATTTCCCTTTGGTAAAGAGAGGAGGTAGATGGGGGTTAGGCAGAAATGGAACAGGCCTCTCTCCCTACAATGTCATAACATTTTGGCTCATAGCGTAGTATCATGGGGGGGGGAGTTTATAACTGTCAGAAATATAGTAGAATTTCCATAAGTTCATGAAATCAGCAATATAAATTATAAAGCATAAAACTGCCATTATATTTGTTCTACAATAGTGTAAAAACACATATTTTTATAAAAATATGAAAGGAGAACAGAGAAAAACTATGATCTACCACTTTCTTGAGGCCTCAGAGTTACTCCTTGCACATTATCTGTATGACCAAGACCACCTCACATTCTGATTCACCAGCAATCCTTTTTTGTACTCAATAAGTACAAAACAGAAAGTAACTAATAGGAAAACGAACAGCATGGCTAAATATGGGCAAATATTTCTATCTTACAATGGTCTTATGGGACAGTAATTGAAATTGGACACATAGGACATGAAAATCATACCTATGCCATTTAGAGAAGAAGAATTAGTGTGTGGGCTGAAAGTAAGTCTAACATAAAAGCAAAGGAGAATTCTAGTTATTAAAAGTATCACAATAATGGGATGATTTTTTAAAAGAGTGTTCTTTAGTAATTGATAGAAATAATTTGGTATTGTAATGTAATCATGAGTTTATGATGCAGCCAGTAATTGTTAGTTAAACCTCATCACTGTTGTTATACATTTGTATATAATCAGTATTATGTTGTTGATCTAAGAGTTTACTGAGTGTTTATTTACCAACTGTCTTCCAGGTGCCAGGCAATGTACCACGGATAAAATCCTGAACAAGACAGACACTGTTCCCTGTCCTCAAGTAATGGATAGTCTGGCTTCGTGATTCTCAAACATAATGTATTTGAGAATCACCTAGAGAATTTGTGAGAAATGTGAACGGACAGCTTTTCCACTCCTGCCCCTGCCCACATGCCAATTCAGTAGATCTAGAGTGAATCTCAGGACTCTCTCCATTTTAAGCTTTTAGGAGATTCTAATGCAGGTGGTCCGTGGACATCACTTGGGGAAAGCCTGGAATGTCACAGAGAGCAACTGAAGAGAGGTAATGGGTCTCTATCAGCCTCTCAGGGGCAACAACTAGTGACTACAGTTAGGATAACAACTTACGAACAAACAGGTGTTCTTTGGTGAGAAGGATTATTCTTAGTGAGTAGGAAATCTTGGATGATTCTTTTTTTATTAAAAAAATATTTGTTTACTTATTTGAAAGAGAGAAAAAGTGTGCACAAGTTGGGTGGGGGCAGCCCCAAGGGGCGAGAGAGAATCCCCAAACAGACTCCATGCTGAGCATGGAGCCCGGTGTGGGGTTCAGTTCCAGGATCCTGAGATCATGACCTGAGCCAAAATCAAGAGTTAGCTGCTTAACTGACTGAGCCACCCAGGTATCCCAGAAATCTTGGGTGAGTCTTAAAAGAAAATAACTTACGGGGCACCTGGGTGCCTCAGTGGGTCAAGGTCCTGAGATCAAGCCCCGCATCGGGCTCTCTGTTCAGCAGGGAGCCTGCTTCCCCCTCTCTCTCTGCCTACTTGTGACTCTCTCTCAAATAAATAAATAAAATCTTTAAAAAGAAGAAGAAGAAGAAGAAGAAGAAGAAGAAGAAGAAGAAGAAGAAGAAGAAGAAGAAGAAGAAAATAACTTCAATTCCCAGGGTACAATTTTTCAAAATGTCTGGACTTGTGAGGATTCACCCACCAAGAGCATACCAGACCAATCAGTCATTTTGCCAGATACTCCCAACTGCACCTTCTACCTTGACCTGCTGCACCCAGAGGGATATACAATTAACCTGCCCCAACTTGTCCCCAACTGATTTGATTAAGGATGAATACTACTCCCAAACCAGCCAATCTACTGGCAGGTTGGGGAACAAATATTTCTCTTTTGACAATTAGAACTAAAAGACATAGAGTTGTAGTTACTTGATTGTAGGTTAAGCTAAAAGGTCATGATTGGTTGATGGTTACACAGAAACCCAGCAAGAATAAGAGACCAAAACATATGTCCAGAAAGCAGCAGTGAACCCACTACTATAAAGGAGAACACTTGGCTGCTGAGATTGAAAGAATAATTGTTCTTTCAATTATTATTCACAGTTCTTGAATTCCCCATTTCTTAGCTCCATTTCTGCAGCTCCAGTTCTAATTGCTGTCCTTAGTACCTTGAGCCTTCTTTATGTTCTTTCAATGAAATTCTCGGTTTTTGAGTTGACTGAAGTGGGTCCTGTCCTTGCAAACAAATTGCTCCTAAGTAAGATAAGCAAACACTAGACACTTCAGGGGAAAAAGCTCACCCATTCATATATAGGATTTTTGGTTGGAGATTTGAATTGCAAAATCAGAAAGAAACTTTAAGATAACTAAACCAGTAGAAGGCTACTGAGGCCCCTAGACTTGAAATTAGAGGACCAGATTCTGAAATGAACAATAACAAAAGTAAAAGAAGTAGATCTGCTGGAGGTGATTGTGCTGAGTGAAATAAGTCAAGCAGAGAGAGTCAAGTATCATATGGTTTCACTTATTTGTGGAGCATAACAAATGACATGGAGGACATGGGGAGATGGAGAGGAGAAGGGAGTTGAGGGAAATTGGAAGGGGAGGTGAACCATGAGAGACTATGGACTCTGAAAAACAACCTGAGGGTTTTGAACGGACGGGGGGTGGGAGGTTGGGGAACCAGATGATGGGTAATAGGGAGGGTACGTATTGCATGGAGCACTGGGTGTTGTGCAAAAACAATGAATACTGTTATGCTGAAAAAATAGATAAATTATAAAAGCAAAGAAAAAAAAAGAAGTAGATTTGCAAGCGGAAAGTATAGCCGCTGTCTCATGACTTCATTGTGCAAATGACACACTACCTCTGTGCTTTATGACCTTTACCCACTCCTTTTATTTATGCCCCATTTCCTCAAGACGAAATAACTGAAGGGGTGCCTGGATGACTCAGTGGGTTAAGCCTCTGTCTTCAGCTCAGGTCATGATCTCAGGATCCTGGGATCAAGCCCCCCATTGGGCTTTCTGCTCAGCAGGGAGCCTACTTCCTCCTCTCTCTCTGCCTGACTCTCTGCCTACTTGTGATCTCTCTGTGAGGCAAATAAATAAATAAATAATCTTAAAAAAAAAAAAGACTAAATAACTGAAGAGAAAGCGTACACCTGGCCCAACCTAGGACACATAGCTGTGTCTGTGCTTATGAGGGCAAGGAAAGGAGGGATTTTCCCTTTGTTTCCAGAGTGGGAGGCAGGCATACAGATCTTCTTTGAAAACCATATACCATGGATGAAATATAATTTTCTGAAAGCAAATCGGGGCCTTTCCTGAGTGGGAGTGGATACCAGAGATACTTTAAAAATGAGATAAGTAGAAAGAGACCATATGCTTACGCTCAGACAGAAAAAACTACAGAGAGATGACTTGGTATTCAACAACAAAAATAACATTCTGATAGTTAGAGAAATTGAATAGCCAGGTTTGTGAAATAATGAACTCTGTCACTCGAACTGTTCAAGAGTTGGATAACCATTAATCAGTAACGTTGAGGGAATTCCTAAATTGATTGCCAAATGCTGACTTGACAACTTGCCTGAGTACTCACAGATCTTAATAGTCAATGAAGAGACACATTTAAAATGATGCTTCTATTTTCTATCTCAAGGTAATGAGCACCACATATCTACTAAATGCTTTATGAAGTAGCTCTGCCTTTTATTCACCTTGAAATTGCTCCTTTGAGCTTTAAACTATCCTGCTCATTCCCCTGTCCCTTCCTCTTTCTAGCTGTCATTGCTGACACAGCTTCATCTTGGGCTGAAGGTACAATCTCGCCCTGCACATTGAGATCAAGCTTGTCTGTAGGCATAAGGAACAAGAGGAGTCGGAGAGGCCCATGATAGAGTTTACCAGCTCAATACATGCCCTGTCAGAGCACAGCCTGTCCTGATATTGGTTTCCTGGTTCCCTGATAATAAAGCTAGCACATTATTTGCTTGGGATGGAGAAGGGGTCTGACATGCCTGTCTCCCCAAGGACTCAATTTCTTGTCCCTGAACTGCCTGTTGCAAAGACTAGTTGCTCAAGCCTTTGTTGAATATGTGTCCAGACCATGTGTACCAGGTGGGGTTCTGTGCTGGAAAGAGATGCCACATGAAGTATTTTAAGCAGAAAGTGATATAATAAAGAAAATTAGACTGTTACAAAATCATTGGAAGGGCTGAAAGACTGGGTTATAAGCTGAGATCCTGGAATGACTCCCTGAACTCCGTGAAATTGACCTCCCAGGGGAGTTACCTCTTGTCCAATAAGAGGAAGGTGAGGAATCTGGAGTTTGCTACTAGAACTGTTAAGGTTAAAACCCAAGTCGATTAAACAAAGACAAAACATTGTAGCCACAATCGAGAGGTCTGGAAGCTGATGGAACTGCCATAAAAGTGGAGTCTGAATATTACAGAAAACCCCACAGTTTCATGACTGTGTTTGCCATCAGGAAACAGACAAAAGCAGCCCTAAGAGGACTTTCATTTCATGACTTCAACAGATATGAAGATTTCTGAGATAGGACACTGCACAGTTTTTAAGACTCAAAGGGTTTTAGAGTCAAGTATCTTCTAGTTCTGCCACTGATAATATTTAAGCCTTTAGCCTAATTATTTTATTACTCTTCATCCACGTTTCCTCTCCAGTGAGGCTTTTGTAAGGAAGAAACGAAAATTTTTATATGAAGTATTTAGCACCCTGCATATTGCGCAGTATATACCCACGAAATGATACCCATTACTACAAACAAAAGTGGCTGTCACATTTGTGAGATTTTGTAAAATTTTACTAGATTCTAGCCCAATTCTGCAACATTCAAGCATCCCAGGTAGGTAATGGATAGTGAACCGATGGTGAGCCTTGCATTTTCTTTTCTTTTCTTTTTTATGTTAAGATGTATTTATTTATTTGAGAGAGAGAGAGAAAAACAAGAGTGAGTGGGGGAAGGAGCAGAGGGAGAGAACCCTTGAGCAGACTCTCTGCTGAGCATGGGGCCCCACATGGGGCTCTGTCCCATGACCCCTAAGATCATGACCTGAGCCAAAACCAACAGTCAGAAGCTTACCCAAATGAGCCACCCAGGTCCCCAAGGCTTACATTTTCCTAAGCTGAGCTCCTGAAGTTCTGATCATTAAAAAAAAAAATTGGTATATTAGATGTTATTGAAACTAAAAACTTACGTTCTTTGAAAATCACCTTTAACAAAAATGAAAAGGCAACCCACAGGCTAGGAGAAATTATTCATAATACATATATCTGATAAAGAGCTTGAATCTCACTCATAATTCGATAAGAAAACAAACCGCCAAATTTTAAAATGTGCAAAGTATTTGAACAGATACTTCTCAAATGACTCTTCAAATGACTAATAAAAAACAATAGTATGTTCAACTCACTAGTTATTTGAGCAATGCAGATTAAAATACAATGAAATACCACTGTGCACTTACTAGAAGGACTAAAATTGGAAAGGGTTCCCATAACCATGGAAAGGGTTCCCATAACCAAGTGTTGGCAAGGATGTTGAGCAGCAGTATGTTCATACATTGCTTGTGGGAATGTAGAATGGTACTCCTACCTTGGATAACAATTTGGCAGTTTCTTACAATGTTAGGCATACCCTTACCATATAACCAAACAATTCCACTCCTAGACATTTGCCCAAGGGAAAAGAAACATATCCACAGGGAGACTTAAATATGAATGTTGATCTCTTTATTCCTAACAGGCAAAAATTGGAAACAGAATCTATCAATGGGTAACTAGCTAAACAAGTTTTAGTGGAACTACTAAAATTAGAATCATACTGGAACTAAATAATAATAAGAAATGAATTACTAGTACACGTCAATCTGGAGACATTTTAAAACCTTTTTTTTGATGTGAAAATCTAATTGATTTTATTAAGTGATTCATGAATAGAGCAGCTTCTCACCTGGTGAGTAGAGGGGAACTCCCCCTGCCTTTTTAGTTAAAAAGTTAGACACAAAAAAGTGCAAACTGTATGATTCCATTTATTTAAAATGTGAAAAATGTGAAAAATTAATACGTAGTGACAAAAAGCAGAATAATGCGTATCTTTTGGTAGGGGGTAAACAGAGGATGATAGTAAAGGGACATGAGTGAATTTGGGGAAATGATGAAAAATTATTTTTATTTTGATTGGGGTAGTAGTTATACAGGCACACTTTTGTCAAAACTCACCTAATAGTACACTTAAAAGGGAGTATTTTATTATTTATAAATTATATATCAATAAATTTGATTTAAAGTCTAAAAAGCCAGGGCGCCTGGATGGCTCAGTAGTTAAGCGTCTGTCTTTGGTTCAGGTCATGATCCCAGGGTCCTGGGATTGAGCCCCACATCAGGTTCCCTGCTTGGGGGGAAGCCTGCTTCTCCCTCTCTTGCTGAATCTCTCTCTGTCAAATAAATAAAAAAAAAAAAATCTTAGGAAAAAAAGTCTAAAAAGCCTGAGCACCTGGGTGGTGCAATCAGTTGTACCATCGACTTCAATTTTGGCTCAAGACCTGATCTCAGGGTGGTGGGATCAAATCCTCTGTATGGCTCTGCACTCAGCTGGGAATCTGCTTGAGATTCTCTCACCTTCTCGGTCTGTCCCTCCTGCTTGTGTTCACTCTCTCTTTCTAAAATAAATAAATCTTTAAAAAATAAAAATTAAAAAATGGTAAAAAGCCAAACTATATAGTATATGGACCTCTGATCATAAAACTAATTCCCAATTTATACTCCTCTCTAGGAGCATATACCCATATCTTTTTTTTCTACACTGATAAAAACACTGACTATGATAAATCCTATTAAATTTTGTTCCATTTGTTGCATGAAAAGAGGTAGCTAATTGACTTGCACTGCTCAGCTATCAGTGACTTGTCTAAAACATTAGCTTTTAAAGAGACAAATAAGAGACTGGGAAGGAAAAATGGGAGAAGTAAAACAAAAATACATTTTCACAGGAGGAAAAAGAGTAACCTTTCTAGGTCCTCTAGGCTCTCTCCCTCCCACCCCCAACCCCAGTCTCCATCCTTTGACGGTCTCATTCCTTTCCCTGATTCAAAACTTTAGGAGCTATTTTTGGTTTGTCCTTATCCTGACCATCATAATTATTCACAGTTCAGTTAATTCCTTTATAATAGTTCCCAACATCAGCATCATTTCCCTCCCCTCTATTACTTCTGCCACTTTGCTTCATTTGACTGCTTCCTAATCTATTCTAAGTACACCAGCTAAGTCTGTAGGTCTAGGTTCTCCTTCCCAGCCAACCCCCTCTCTGCTGCTCTGCTGTATGGTTAATTTTCCTGAAGCACATCTTTATGATGGTGCTCCCAAGATCAAAAAGGAATAATAGGAAACAAGAACAATTAAAACATGGTAATGAGGGGCGCCTGGGTGGCTCAGTGGGTTAAAGTCCCTGCCTTCAGCTCGGGTCATGATCCCAGGGTCCTGGGATCGAGCCCCACATAGGGCTCTCTGTTTTGCGGGAAGCCTGCTTTCTCCTCTCTCTCTGCCTGCTTGTGATCTCTGTCTGTCAAATAAATAAAATCTTTAAAAAAAAACATGTTGATGAGCTGCTTACTCCATACACCCCAATACCAGCCTTCAAAGTCCTCCAGAATTAGGCTGCAATCTGCATTCCCAGACTTAGAACCCATTATTTTCTTGCATCTACTCAGGCTCTACAGTGTAGTGGTAGAAAGCTGTCATTACTATCTCTGTGAACAAAAGCAACATAGAGAGCCAACTCTTTCTAAAGTTGTGTCAATCATGAACTGTGTATAAAGGCAGCCTCTGGCACTTGATCAAATATTCAGAAGGATCTCTATTCATATGTCACATCTGTTTCTGTGGCCAGGTTTTCTTACCAAGTACATGTTTCCTTCAGTTTTGCCCTCATAACAATGCCATGTGCCTTCTCTTGTGCCATTCAGAGACATGTTCAGCTAGTTCATTCTCCAAGCAAAGCTTCATATATAGAAAATAACATTTTTGTGTTTGAACAAAGTTTTAAGTGACATAGGATGTTTAGAAACCTTGATCATGGGGTGCCTGGGTGGCTCAGTCGGTTGAGCTGCTGACTCTTGGTTTGGCTCAGGTCATGATCTCAGGGTCCTGGGATTGAGCCCCACCTCAGGCTTCCTGATGAGCTCGGAGTCTGTTGAGGATTTGCCCTCTGCCCATCCCCCGCCACATAGGCGCTCTTTCTCTCTCAAATAAAAAAACAAATCTAAGGAAGGAACGAAACCTTAATCATCCTTTCAGAATGATTTTTTCTTTGTCTTAAGTGATACAATCTTTAAATTCAACAAATACTTATTGAGCACTGACTTTGTGAAATATGCTGTACTATAAGGGCCTTCGGAAAATTAAAAGCTGAGTAGGGCAAAAACAATTTAAACATCTTACAATCTGGTAAAATGGAAAGATAATAAATTCTGAAAATCTTTAAAGTAAAAAAATTTTCATTACTAACAGAGGCTACAGAATGCTATGATGGCTTATAAATAGGACAAATCCTATCTGGTACATGAACCAAGGCTTTATGACTAGGGTGGTTTTGAATAGGTAGGATTTTGACAGAGATAGCTCAAGAAAGCTTTCTAGGCAGAAGGACTATCAAAGATAAAATCAAAACTAAGTTCAGAGAAGGTTTGGGGTTTTCAGGGAGGAACCCATGTGCCATATTCACTGACCCTCAGTGTCCATAAAGGTAGTAGTTGCTGTTGTAGGTAAGATCTGTTTCAGTCACAGACTGGGGACTTTAGGCTTAAATTCAAAACAAGGAGCTTGTTAGGTAGTATATAAGAAATATATGATTGGGGAGGGGAAGCGAACCATAAGAGACTATGGACTCTGAAAAACAACCTGAGGGTTTTGAAGGGTCAGGGGTGGGAGGTTGGGGCAACCTGAGGGTTTTGAAGGGTCAGGGGTGGGAGGTTGGGGGAACAGGTGGTGGGTAATGGAGAGGGCACGTTTTGCATGGAGCACTGGGTGTTGTGCAAAAAGAATGAATACTGTTACGCTGAAAAAAATAAAATGAGAAAAAAAAAAGAGAAAAAAAAATAAATAAATAACAACAACAACAACAACAACAAAAAAAGAAATATATGATTGACACAATCTTTGAGGGGATTGAATAGTAAGGATAGCAGAAGGGAGGAGAAATCAGAAAATAAGGAAGAAAACTAGGTTCTAACTCAATGCTGGTTGGAAAGTAAAATATTGGGAGAGGGGGTCATTAAGAGGAAGGTAAATAGAATTTTTTAAAGTGCTTCCAGGACTTTGCAAGATATTAAAGGAGGATGAGGAAGAAAACTACCATTGACCATGCAACCACATGATACAGGCACTGAGCTCAACTATCATGCTGGGGGATGTGGGCAATCTAAGAGGAACAGCGAAGAGGTCTCCAAGATCTCCAAATCAGAGAACAGGGAGAATACCTGTTCCATTATCAGAAATTGGGAAATTAAAGGATAGTTTAATTTGGATGTATTGAGATGGGTGTCTTGGTGGAATATTTAGGTAGTGATCTGTAATAAAAACTGAAAATAAAATAAGCCAGGGGTGGTGGCGAGGTAGGTGGCATAGGTTAGGAAATCATCCAGGTAGTAGTAATAATGAAAGCTGAGCATAAGATCATCAAAAGAGAACTTACAGAAAATGGCAATAATCTTGATAATCCTTATCATCATTGTGAACACTACTAAATGATTAACATATGCCAAGTGTCATGTCAAACACTTTCCATGCATTACCTCATTTAATTATCACAATAAAGGAATCTGTGAAAGTTACCCTTATGATGAATGATACACAGTATAAACAATTAATTTTCTAGAAATAGAATTCCAGCTGATTTCAAGATGTCAGTTAGTGAAGAGAGGGCCATGGAAAGGAATTTTAGAAAAGAGCACCAAAGTTCAATGTCTTCTTCAGAGAATACTGATTAACTCTAGTTGTTGATTAGTAAAACAAAAATTCAACATGTATTAAAATGTTTCAAAGGAGCATATATATACAGCGGAATATTACTCAACCATAAGGAAAATGAAATCTTGCCATTTGCCACAACAGCGATGGACCTAGAGGTTATATAGTGCTATGTGAAATAAGTCAGGAAAAGACAAATACCATATGCATTTACTCATATGTGACATTTAAGAAACAAAACAAATGAAAGAACAACAACAAATGAGATCAACAACAACAAACCAGAGTTAAATATAAAGAACAAACAAGTGGTTGCCAGAGCAGAGGTGGTGGGGGAGGAATGGGTAAACTAGATAAAGGGGATGAAGAGGTATGAACTTCCAGTTACAAAATAAACAAAAGTACTGTATAGGGAATATAGTCACTAAGACTATAAAAACATTGGTGACAGATGGTGACCACACTTACCGTAGTGAGCACTGAGTAATGTATGAAATTGTTGAATCATCATGTTGTACACCTGAAACTAACATAACACTACGTTAATTATACTTCAATAGAAAAAAAAAGTTTCAAAGGGATATAGTACGCTCTTTAGTCACTGGAAGGAAAAAATGGAATGTAAAGGACAAGTGATTATGCAAGTATAACAGTTATGAATCTTTATAATCTAACAACATAACTTCAAAGTATAGGGTTTTAAACTTTAGGAATAGATACTTACAAATCCACAGTCATGGTGAAAGCTATTAGCAAACCCTCTTATGTATTTTTAAAGATTTTATTTATTTATTTGAAAGAGGGAGAGAATGAGTCAGGGGAAGAGCAGAGGAAGAGAGAGAAGCAAAATCCTCGCTCTACAGAGAACTCCACATGGGGCCTGATCCCAGGACTCTGGGATCATGACTGGAGCCAAAGGTAGACGCTTAACTGACTAAGCCACCAAGACGTCCAGCAAACCCTCTTACAAACAGACCTATCACTAAACAAAAATAAACAAGGATTTAAATATCATGATTTGAAAGCAATTCTACCTACACGCATACTGAATTTATGGTGAGTGTTCTTTTCAAATGACAAGGCGGTATTATCAAATAAATGGATTTGGGATCAGAGAACAAAGATGATTTCAATGAAATCCAAACAACAGAACTCACAAAATCACACTTTCTAATCATGTTGTAATAAAAATAGAGTTATAACATAAAAGATAGGCAAACATTTTAAAAAATAATTCTTGATTAAAGATGAAATTAAAACTGAAATTAGAGGCAAAAAGTCACAAACTGGTCTACCAATTCAACTCAATCACTATCAAAATCCCAGAGAGCTTTTTTGGGGGGGATTAATAAATGGCCATTAAAATTTCCATGGAAAATCAAGGGACTTGAAATAGCCAAAACAATATTTAAAAAGCATTAACAAAGCCGAGGACTCACATTTCCCAATTGCAAAACTTACTACAAAGCGACAGTAATTAAGACCGCAAGGATACATGTAAAAACGAATGGAATAGAATTGAGTGTCCAGAAATAAACCTTAAACATCGATGGCCAGATGATTTCAACGAGGGTGTCCAAACCATTTAATGGGGAAAGAATAATCTTCAGCAAATGGTGCTGCACAACTAAATATTCACATGCAGGAGAGTGAGGTTGGATCTCAATTTCATAACATACCCAAAAATTTAACTTGAAGTGGACCAAAGACTTAAATGTAAGTGCTAAAACTAAAAGTCTCTTTCTAAAATCAAGGGTGTAAATTGTCATCACCTTGGATTAAGCAATGAGTTCCTTGAGAAGAAGACATCAAAAGCACAGACAACAGAGAAAAATATAAAGACTGGGCTTAATCAAACTTAAACCCTTTGTGCTTCAAAGGATACTGTCAAGAAAGTAGAAAGACACTTCAAGGAATGGTAGAAAATATTTACAGATTATATTTCTGATAAGGGGCAAGTACCATGTAAACACATATACTTTGCTGGTGGAAATGTAAAATGGCAAGTCACTTTGGAAAACATTTTGGTAGTTCTTTGAAAAGATGAACATAGGATACCAGTGCAATCAACCAAAATCCTAACATTTCTTTATAGAACAAAGGTAATTTTAAATATTCCTTTAATTACTGATAAAGGCTGGATTGGAGGAAGACACAGAATTAGGCATCCTTACCACCCATCAGAGGCACATCTGAATAACCAGCTCTGTCCTCAAAATGGATCTAATGCTATGAAACACCTGTGGCATGATGGAGCCAACCTAAATGTGTGTTTCCTGTAAAGAGATGGTCCCAAGAGGAAAAAAAGGACAACTGAACTATGGATACCTATTTCCTACCTTAAACACTGAACAGAGAATTCACTCTTTTCCTTGAGGAAGCTGATGAAAAGAGCTTTGCAAAGGGGGAGATTTAGGAAAAATATTTCTCATGAAAATCACACGAGTGTGGAAGAAACATTTCCCAATTCACAACTGGATCAAAGAATATATAAAGATTTTGTAGGTTACTCACTGACAAATTACTTTCCAATAGGATTTTCACCAAATAACTTGCAGTAACTACCAAAGAGGTGTGAGAGTGGCCTGGTTTATATTACCTTTGACTGGTGGGCCAGCCACTGCAAGTAGCCTATGCTATTCCCATTATCCCCTTTTTGTAGTAGAATTATGATTTGGGGTGGCGATGGGCCCTGCATATAAATCCTCAGCCTCCCTTGCAATAGAGATGGCCTTGATACATTACCTACCAATACAGCTTGAAACAGAAGTCTGCCAGTGATTCCTAAGGAGTTTTGCTTTCTTAATTTAATGCCATACATTCTCTCCCTTCTTCTTCCTGCCTGGAATGCAGAACTGATGACTGAAGCTGAAGCATCCATCTTGCAACGAAAATGAGAGCCACATGCCAGGAATGATGAAACAGAAATATAAAAGTTCCTCGAAGACATTTTTGAGCTGCTATATCCACTCTACTTTGTCTTTCCTGTAGATTGTGCTATTAATCCACTCAAAAGAATGACAGTGGTTTATGATTTCAGCTTTGAATTGTATTTGTCTGAAATATCTGTCTGGGTTAGTATTTGCAAATCATTTAGTTCCACCCTTTTATTTCAGAAACCATTCTTTTAAATGACTGTATTCCATTTTCCATTCCAATCTGAGTATTTTTATTTGACTTTTTACTAAGAGAAATAAGCTCATTTACATTTATAATCAAAATTTTTGTGTTTGTGCATTTGGTTGCATGATGAAGAAATTCATCGTCAATTAGCTTAGGCAAAATAGAAATCCATTGGCTCCTGCAACCAGAAAGGAAAAGAAAGCAGCTAAACAGAGACCCAGTGAGCCAGAACCTTGATACTACTAAGAGTCTCTTGCTCTGCCTCACTTCCTTGCTTCTCTCTACTTTTGTCATACCTGCCCCTCCACACATCTTCCCAGCTTTATCTCCTAAGAGAGAAGAAAAGAAACCCTTTCCCGCAGATTCTGTTGAATAAACCCTGGAGGAGGAGTACGATGTTCACAGTATGTGCCAGCCCACGTGCTGAATCAGCGTACAGGGCTGGGTGGTCCAGGGCTGACCCAACTTAGGTCAGGTGTTCACTTCCAGCTAATCCAGTTCAGGTAAGTAAGATCATGCAAAACGTTGTTCTCTCCCTGTGGAGTCTATGGTTAGAGTAGGGCTGGGGACATGGGATGCTTTTCTCAGAAAAATGCAGGGGGTACTGGGCAGACAAAGAGGCAAATGGCCATTTTAATTTTTACAAAAATAAAATGACTTGTTTTATGATTCCTGGGTTTGAATCCCTTTCCTCTTTTTAGATAATGGACTATTAGTTTGTGCTTATTCTCTGCAATAATTAAGAAGAAAAGCATCCTGCTTCAATTAAACCATGTTTAGATTTTTACCATCTCATTATTAAGATCGGGAGCAACGTAAGGACATTACTTCCCTTTCCGAAGGATTTAAAACCCAGGGCTTTGGTTTCCTTTGGTGAACCTTCTCCTTTCTTGTGTATGTGTTTTTTCCTTTTTCATTTAGACAATAGTCACAGGCTATATCATTGTCTTTGTGTTGAATAGTATAAATCATCTGTTTCAAGTAACTTTATTTCAAATATATACACTGTTTGTATAAATTCAATTTAGTTCTGTATATTTAACTTATCTTACTGATCTCTCCAATCCAGTTTCAGCCACCACTCATCTTTTATTGAATCTAAATGCTGATTAAGGGATGTCTGGGTGGTTCAGTCGGTTAAGCATCTGCCTTCAGTTCAGGTCCTGATCCCAGGGTCCTGGAATTGAGCCCCACATCAGGCTTCCTGCTCAGCGGGGAACATGCTTCTCCCTCTGTCCTACCACTCTCCATGCTTGTACTCTCTCTCTCAAATAAATAAATAAATAAATAAATACAATCTTTTAAAAATGTTGATTAATAAGTTAGGGTTCTGAAGCAGGCCTTTAGGAACACTTATTTAGGAAGACAGTCTGGTTTCTGAATCCTGGGATACCTAAGGATGCCATTCTGTGGCTTCCCATCTGAGCCTATGAAGCCCAGATGAGTGGAACGTCAATGCCCTTGGTTAGTAAGTCTTGGTCTTGTGGCAACAAATAATGAGCAAGAACAAGGCTCTTGTATTTCAATCCTCCTTCACAGATAGGTGGGCAGGATTTAGTCTATTTCTTAACAGAATCTGACTTTATCTTTCATTTTATGGTACGTTCATTGAAGATTTTTCTTGTTTAACATATTTTTATGGTTAATTAGGGAGGAATTTGAAAGCGATTTTTCATAATGTCTTTTATGCCTATTTTAGACAGACATTGAGATTAGTTCTGTGATTCCATAGCTGGATTTGGCAGCTTCCGAGTCAGAGCAGAGAAAATGGACCTTAGGGATTTTCTAAGCTCAAAGTCTGGCAGGCAGACTATGGCACAAGTTCATATGCTGATGAAAGAGTCCAGTCCAGTGTCCAGACAAGAGCACTACTGGCAAGGCCAGTGGAGTTGAACTGGGTAGGACGGTAAATGAAGTTGAAGCCAGTGGATATTCTGAAAGAAAAGGCAAAAGGTAAAAACGGAATTTATTATTTGGACAAATAGTAGGTCCTGCAGGATCAAAGGAATGGGATCATTAGAACTTCAGGATGCTGTGGTCAGATAGGGGAACCTCAGAATGGGGAATTTCATTGTATCTTAGCTGCTCATCGCTCAATTCAACGTCTCAGTTTTATCCTACATTCAAATTTTACTTGAAGGTCTCAGTCATGATCAGTTTGGTGTCATTAGTCCATAATTGATTTGTCTTTCCTTCTATTGCAAATTTTGAAAAATCATTTTATCTCTGGCTCCTATAAATGTTCTACTGTGTACTTTCCATAAGCTTCCTAAGCAACCCTCTCAGTCCTCATTTTGGAAACCTACTCTGTTTAAGAATCTGTAATAACATGCTCACTAAGAATAATGCCACCTCTGTTTTAACCATCAACTCTGATTTTTGAAGTTTCATTCTCAATGTAACCAATATGCTCAAACGTCCATAATTTTGTAGCTATAGTAAGAAGGATATAGATGTGTATGTCCTTTCTGAAGTGGAGAAGAGGTCAAAGGACAGACTAACTCCAGGTTGGTAAACACACACTTGCTATGCATGCCACAGAGCATTCAGACTCTAATAGAAAAGCTTTTCATGATTCCCTGATTCCAAAATTGAGCTTTATAATTTATGTTCTACTACATACCCTGCAAAAGATTTCATGGGCTGTTAAATTGCAACTATGACAAAGCCCAGACTCTGGTGTCTTAATTCCAAGGTGTGTTCTTTCAAACCATGGAACATTGCCTCTTTTTTTGTGTCCTAAGTACTCTCCTAGACTGTAACTTCCTTGAGGGCAGGCACTCAGTAAATATTTGTGGATTAAATTTGTCTGAGTCCATGTGTTTAAAGTCCATGTGTTTAAAAAGAAGTTGTGACATGGAGAATTCATTCCATTGCTGGAATATAATTCCTATTTCTATTTAAGCATATTTTTATTTCATTAATTAAATATAATAGAATCTAAATTAATTATATATAATATAAATGTTTGTATGTATTTTATATTAAATGTGATATTAATGCCAAGGCCAACTGGAAATAGAAGACGAAAACTTTAAAATGGAATAATACCTTTGTTTAAAACTGCCACTCATTATCCATTCATCTGTTGATGGACATCTAGGTTCTTTCCATAGTCTGGCTATTGTAGACATTGCTGCTATAAACATTCGGGTACACATGCCCATTCGGATCACTGCGTTTGTATCTTTAGGGTAAATACCCAGTAGTGCAATTGCTGGGTCATAGGGTAGTTCTATTTTCAACATTTGGAGGAACCTCCATGCTGTTTTCCAGAGTGGTTGCACCAGCTTGCATTCCCACCAACAGTGGAGGAGGGTTCCCCTTTCTCTGCATCCTCGCCAGCATCTGTCATTTCCTGACTTGTTAATTTTAGCCATTCTGACTGGTGTGAGGTGATATCTCATTGTGGTTTTGATTTGTATTTCCCTGATGCCGAGTGATGTGGAGCACTTTTTCATGTGTCTGTTGGCCAGCTGGATGTCTTCTTTGCAGAAATGTCTGTTCATGTCCTCTGCCCATTTCTTGATTGGATTGTTTGTTCTTTGGGTGTTGAGTTTGCTAAGTTCCTTATAGATTTTGGACACTAGCCCTTTATCTGATATGTCGTTTGCAAATATCTTCTCCCATTCTGTCAGTTGTCTTTTGGTTTTGTTAACTGTTTCCTTTGCTGTGCAAAAGCTTTTGATCTTGATGAAATCCCAATAGTTCATTTTTGCCCTTGCTTCCCTTGCCTTTGGCGATGTCAACAGATGAATGGATAAAGAAGACGTGGTATATATACACAATGGAATACTATGCAGCCATCAAAAGAAATGAAATCTTGCCATTTGCGACAACGTGGATGGAACTAGAGGGTATCATGCTTAGTGAAATAAGCCAATCGGAGAAAGACAACTATCATATGATCTCCCTGATATGAGGATGTGGAGATGCAACATGGGGGGTTAGGGGGATAGGAGAAGAATAAATGAAACAAGATGGGATTGGGAGGGAGACAAACCATAAGTGACTCTTAATCTCACAAAACAAACTGGGGGTTGCTGGGGGGAGGTGGGGTTGGGAGAGGGGGAGGGGGGTGGTTATGGACATTGGGGAGGGTATGTGCTATGGTGAGTGCTGTGAAGTGTGTAAACCTGGCGATTCACAGACCTGTACCCCTGGGGATAAAAATACATTATATGTTTATAAAAATATAAGAAACAAATAAAAAATTAAAATGTTTTTTTAAAAAAGCTACTATGAAATATAAGTTGATATATTGAACATGCAGTTGAAATGAGAAAAAGGGAACCATGAGAGACTATGGACTCTGAAAAACAATCTGAGGGTTTTGAAGGGCCTGGGGGTGGGGGGTTGGGGGAGCCAGGTGGTGGGTATTATGGAGGGCACGTATGGCATGGAGCACTGGGTGTGGTGCATAAACAATGAATTCTGTTACACTGGAAAGAAATTAATAAAAAAATTTAAAAAAACAGCCACTCATACGAATATACAGGCAAATCAAATCCTCCTCCAATAAACTATGTTATGTAGTCATTGTCAGATAAACTACTCTTTTTCCCCCAATTTCACCCCAATTTGAGTCTTATACAAGAACATTTATGTATATTTACAAAATTGGGAATATCCTCCACGTATGGTTTTATACCTTGTTCTTAACTTAAATACTTAAATACTTAAATGTTAAATACTTAAACATTGTGCCATGAACATTCCTGGTTAGTCAATATAATTAGCCATTCATAACCGATTAACATTCCATCTTTCCCCTGTTGTTGAGCACGCATCTTGTTTCTAATGTTGTTGCTATTGTAAATTATGCAAGAACATTCTTGCACCTGAGTCTGTGTCTGCATCTTTGATAATTTCCCTAGGGATAGATCCTTACATAAGTCAGGATTATAGCAGGAAACTGATAGTATATTCAAAATGTTGGAGGCAAGATGGCAGAGGAGTAGCAGACTGAGATGACACCAGGTCACAGGATTTCAGCTAGATAGTTATCGAACCATTCTGAACACCTACAAACTCAACAGGAGATTGAAGAGAAGAAGAGCAGCAATTCTAGGAACAGAAAATCAACCACTTTCTGGAAGGTCAGATGTGTGGAGAAGTGAATTAGAAGTGATGGGAAGATAGACCACGGCGGGAGGGGCATGCTCCCAGCAAGAGGTGGAGCAACAGAGCACAAAACTGAACTTGTAAAAGTCTGTTCCACTGAGGGACATCGCTCCAGAGGCTAAGTGAGGGTGGAGCCCTGACAGGTAGAGTGTGGTCGCAGGTCCCGTGGGGTCACAGAAGGATCAGGGGTATCTGAGTGTAACAGAGCTCAGCGGTATCAGAGTGGGGAAGCCAGCTACAGAGACAGAGCTAAGGAGTGAGCTCTCAGCTCGGGGTTACCTTAAACCATGATCCGCGGCACAGTCAGGCCACTGCCCCACAAGTGGCAGATCAGGGAGACTCACCTTACTCCTCTGGAGGACGTGCTGCAGGAATCTGCTGGGTTTGGAGACTCCAAAAGTGGTCATGCCCAGAGACAGAAACACTCAGTCATAGGCTGGGTGAGCAGGGAGCTTGGCTAGAGACAGGGAGATGGGAGGGATTGACTGCTTTTCTCCAAGGGCGCTCTGAGGGGTGGGGCCCTGAGCTCTCGGCTCCTCAGGGCCAGAGATTCGGAGGCCGCCATTTTTATTCCCGACCTCTGGAACTCTACAGAAAGCTTTCAGGGAAAAAAAGCTCCTGAGAGTGAACTCGAACAGATTATTTAGCCTGGCACCTGGCAAGGGCAGTGCAAGTCCGCCTCAGGCAAGGCATTTGAGAATCACTACAACAGGCCCCTCACCCAGAAGAGCAGCAATACTAAGCTCACTGATCAAGGAGAAGAGTGGAATTTCAGAGGAGGGGAAAGCAAAGCATGGAATTCATGGCTTTTCTCCCCATGATTCCTTAGTCTTGCAAAGTTAATTACATCTTTTAATTTTATTTTTTTTCTTATTCTATTTTTTTTAACTTTTTCTCTTTCCTCTGTAATGTTTTTTAACCAGTTTATCTTAACAATAACTTTCTTAAAAAAAGTCTTTTTAAACCTTCATTATTATAGTCATATTTTATCCTTCATTGTATCTAACTTTATTTTTTGTATACATATAGGGGTTTTTTCTTCTAAAAAATTTTTGGATACAATTTCCTCCAATAGATCAAAATATACCCTAAGTCTAGCACAGGGTTTTTTTCTAGTCTCCAGCCTGAGCACATTCTTTCCACATTTTTTTTTCTTTCTTTTTCCGACCAACTTATATTATCAATTCCTTTTTTAGAATTTTTTAAAAAATTTTCATCTTTACAGTCATATTCCATCCCTCCATCATGTTAACCCTTATTTTTGTATATATATTAGTTTTTTGTCCTTTAAAATTTTGGGAGGTAATTTCTTCTAAGAGACCAAAATACACCCAAAATCAAGTGGGTGGCTCTGTTCTATTTACAGTCCAATATATATATTTCTTTTTGCTCCCTTTCTTCTCTCCCCAATTTGGGGTCTCTTCTGACTTGGTTAGTGTACATTTTTCTGGAATCTTTGTCATCCTTTTAATATTTTATTCTCTCGTTCATATATTCTTATCTGGATAAAATGACAAGGTGGAAAAACTCACCACAAAAAAAAAAAAAAAAGAAAAAGAAAAAGAAGCAGTACCAAAAGCTAGGCACCTAATCAATATGGACATTGGTAATATGTCAGATCTAGAGTTCAGAATGATGATTCTCAAGGTGCTAGCTGGACTCGAAAAAGGTATGGAAGATATTAGAGAAACCCTGTCTGGAGAAATAAAATCCCTTTCTGGAGAAATAAAAGAACTAAAATCTAACCAAGCTGAAATCAAAAAAGCTATGAATCAGGTGCAATAAAAAATGGAAGCTCTTACTGCTAGGATAAATGAGGCAGAAGGGAGAATTAGTGATATAGAAGACCAAATGATGTAGAATAAAGAAGCTGAGCCAAAGAGAGAAGAACAACTACTGGACCATGAGGGGAGAATTCGAGAGATACCATAAGATAAAAGAATATTAGAATAACTGGGATTCCAGAAGAAGAAGAAAGAGAGAGGGGGGCAGGAGGTATATTGGAGCAACTTATAGTCAAGAATTTCCCTTATATGGCAAAGGAAACAAGCATCAAAATCCAGGAGACACAGAGAACCCTGCTCAAAATCAACAAGAATAGGTCCACACCCTGTCATCTAATAGTAAAACTTATGTCTTAGTGACAATGAGAAAATCCTGAAAGCAGCTCAAGACAAGAAGTCTGCAACATACAATGGTATAAATATTAGATTGGCAGCAGATTTATACACAGAGACCTGGCAGGTCAGAAAGGACTGGTGTGATATATTCAGAGCACTAAATGAGAAAAACATGAAGTCAAGAATACTGTATCCAGCTAGGCTATCATTGAAAATAGAAGGAGAGATAAAAAGCTTCCAGGACAAAGAAAAACTAAAAGAATTTGTAAACACCAAACCAGCTCTACAGGAAATATTGAAAGGGGTCCTCTAAGCAAAGAGAGAGCCTAAAAGTAGTAGACCAGAAAGGAACAGAGACAATATACAGTAACAGTCACATTACAAGCAACACAATGGCACTAAATTCATATCTTTCAATAGTTACCCTAAATGTAAATGGGCTAAGTGCCCCAATCAAAAGACACAGGTGATCAGATGGATAAAAAAGCAAAACCCATCAAAATGCTGTCTACAAGGAGCTCATTTTAGACTCAAAGAATCTCCAGATTTAAAGTGAGGGGGTGGAAAACAATTTACCATGCTAATGGACATCAAAAGAGAGCTGGGGTGGCAATCCTCTGTCAAAAAAAATAGATTTTAAGCTAAAGACCATAATAAGAGATGAGGAAGGATAAACTATCATACTTAAAGGGTCTGTCCAACAAGAAGATCTAACAATTTTAAATATCTATGCCCCTAACATGGGAGCAGCCAACTATATAAACCAATTAATAACAAAATCAAAGAAATACATCAACAATAATACAATAATAGTAGGGGACTTTAACACCCCCCTCACTGAAATGGACAGATCATCAAGCAAAAGATCGACAAGGGTAAAGACCCTAAGTGACACACTGGACAGGATGGACATCACAGATATATTCAGAACATCCCATCCCAAAGCAATAGAATTCACATTCTTCTCTACTGCACATAGAACATTCTCTAGAATAGATCACATCCTGGGTCACAAATTAGGTCTCAACTGATACAAAAAGATTGGGATCATTCCCTGTATATTTTCAGACCACAATGCTCTGAAGCTAGGACTCAATCCCAAGAGGAAAGTTGGAAAGAACTCAAATACATGGAGGCTAAAGAGCATCCTACTAAAAACTGAATGGGTCAACCAGGAAATTAAAGAAGAATTGAAAAAATTCATGGAAACCAATGAAAATGAAAACAACAGTTCAAAATATGTGGGACACAGGAAAGGTGGTCCTGAGAGGAAAGTATATAGTGATACAAGCCTTTCTCAAGAAACAAGAAAGTTCTTAAGTACGTAACCAAACCTTGCACGTAAAGGAACTGGAGAAAGAACAGCAAAGAAAGCCTAAACACAGCAGGAGAAGAGAAATAATAAGGATCAGAGCAGAAATCAATGAAATAGAAACCAAAAGAACAGTAGAACAAATCAATGAAACTAGGAGCTTGTTCTTTAAAAGAATCAGTAAGATTGATAAACCCCTGGCCAGACTGATCAAAAAGAAAAGAAAAAGGACCCAGATAAATAAAATCATGAATGAAAGAGGAGAAATCACAACCAACACCAAAGAAATATAAACAATTATAAGAAAATACTATGAGCAACTATACACCAGCAAAATTGACAATCTGGAAGAAACGGGATGCATTACTAGAGACATATAAACTACCAAAACTGAATCAGGAAGAAATAGAAAACCTGAACAAGACCCATAACCAGTAAGGAGCTCTAAGCGGTCATCAAAAATCTCCCAAAAAACAAGAACCCAAGGCCAGGAACAGTCCCAGGAAAATTCTACCAAACATTTAAAGAAGAATTAATACCTACTCTCCTGAAACTGCTCCAAAAAATAGAAATGGAAGGAAAACCAAACTCTTTTTATGAGGCCAGTATTACCTTGATCCCAAAACCAGACAAAGTCCCCATCAAAAAAGAGAATTACAGCCCAATATCCTTGATAAACACAGATGCAAAAATTTTCACCAAAATACTGGACAATAGGATCCAACAGTACATTAAAAGGATCATTCACCACAACCAAGTGTGATTTATTCCTGGGCTGCAAGTTTGGGTCAACATACACAAATCAATCAATGTGATACATTAATAAAAGAAAGAACAAGAATGATATGACACTCTCCACAGATGTTGAAAAAGCATTTGACAAAGTACAGCATCCTTTCTTGATCAAACCTCTTTATAGTGTAGGGATAGAGGGAACATACCTCAATTTCATGAAAACCATCTATGAAAAACCCATAGCAAATATCATTCTCAATGGGGAAAAAAATGAGAGCTTTTCCACTAAGGTCAGGAACACGGCAGGGATGTCCATTATCACCACTGCTGTTCAACATAGTACTAGAAGTCCTAGCCTTAGCAGTCAGACAACAAAAAGAAATTAAAGGCATCCGAATCAGCAAAGAAGAAGTCAACTCTCACTCTTTGCAGATGATATGATACTTCATGTGGAAAACCCAAAAGTATCCACTCCAAAACTGCTAGACTCACAGGAATTCAGTTAAGCGTCAGGATATAAAATCAATGTACAGAAATCAGTTGCATTACTATACACCAACAACAAGATAGAATAAAGAGAAATTAAGGAGTCAATCCCATTTACAATTGCAACCAAAATCATAAGACACCTAGGAATAAATCTAACCAAAGAGGCAAAGAATCTGTACTCAGAAAGCCACGAAGTACTCATGAAACAAATTGAAGACACAAAGAAATGAAAAAACTTTCTATGCTCATGGATTGAAGAAAAAATATTGTGAAAATGTCTATGCTACCTAAAGCAATCTACATGTTTCGTGCAATTCCTATCAAAATCCCATCCATTTTTTTTCAAAGAAATGGAACAAATAATCCTAAAATTTATATGGAACCAGAAGAGACCCTAAATAGCCAAAGGAACATTGAAAAAGAAAGCCAAAGCTGGTGGCCTCACAATTCTAGGCTTCAAGCTCTATTACAAAGCTGTCATCATCAAGACAGTATGGTACTGGCACAAAAACAGACACATAGATCAATGGAACAGAATAGAGAGCCCAGAAATAGATCCTCAACTCTGTGGTCAACTAATCTTCAACAAAGCAGGAAAGAATGTCCAATGGAAGAAAGACAGTCTCTTCAAAAAATGTTGTGGGGAAAACTGGACAGTCACCTGCAGAAAAATGAAACTGGACCATTTCCTTACACCACACACAAAAATAGACTCCAAATGGATGAAGGACCTCAGTGTGAGAAAGGAATCCATCAAAATCCTTGAGGAGAACACAGGCAGCAACCTTTTTGACCTCAGCCACAGCAACTTCTTCCTAGGAGAATCACCAAAGGCAAGGGAAGCAAGGGCAAAAATGAACTATTGGGACTTCATCAAGATCAAAAGCTTTTGCACAGCAAAGAAAACAGTCAACAAAACCAAAAGACAACTGACAGAAAGGGAAAATATATTTGCAAATAATATATCAGATAAAGGGCTAGTATCCAAAATCTATAAAGAACTTATCAAGCTCAACACCCAAACAACAAATAATCCAATCAAGAAATGGGCAGAGGACATGAACAGTCATTTCTGCAAAGACAGCATCCAAATGGCCAACAGACACATGAAAAAGTGCTCCACATCACTCGGCATCAGGGAAATACAAATCAAAACCACAATGAGATACTACCTCACACCAGTCAGAATGGCTCAAATTAACAAGTCAGGAAATGACAGATGTTGGCAAGGATGCAGAGAAAGGGAATCATCCCACACTGTTGGTGGGAATGTAAGCTGGTGCAGCCACTCTGGAAAACAGCATGGAGGTTCCTCAAAAAGTTGAAAATAGAGCTACCCTACAACCCAGCAATCGCACTACTGGGTATTTACCCTAAAGATACAAATGTAGTCATCTGAAGGGGCACAAGCACCTGAATGTTTATAGCAGCAATGTCCACAATAGCCAAACTATGGAAAGAACCTAGATGTCCATCAACAGATGAATGGATAAAGAAGATGTGGACATCTTGCCATTTCCAATGATGTGGATAGAACTAGAGGCTATTATGTTGAGCGAAATAAGTCACTCGGAGAAAGACAAATATCATATGATCTCCTTGATATGAGGAAATTGAGAGGCAGAGTGGGGGGTTTGGGGGGTAGGGAAGGAAAAAAATAATACAAGATGGGATTGGGAGGGAGACAACCCATAAGAGACTCTCAACCTCACAAAACAAACTGAGAGTTGCTGGGGGGAGGGGGTTATGGAGAGGGTGGTTGGTTTATGGACATTGGAGAGGGTATGCGTTATGGTGCCTGCTATGAAGTGTGTAAGCCTGATGATTCACAGACCTGTACCCCTGGGGAAAATAATACATTATATTTTAATAAAATTATTAATAAAAAAAGACACTTTAATGAAGTGACTGTTTACAAGAGGTGTGGACAAGGTCAAGGAAACCACAAGGAATGGTGAAGTACTCAGGATTGGCAAACAAGCCCTTACCATGCCTTGATTTGAGGGGGAGGGCTGGGCCCCAGTGTCACCAGAAAAGAGAAAACCTCTGCTGGGGAATCAGGTCTGTCCCACACAGGGTTGTGGCCTTAAAGCAGTGCCCTCTCAAAGTGTGGTCCTTGGACCAGCAGGATCCACAACACCTGGAAATCTATGAGAAATTCAACTTCTCAGACCCTACCTCATCCTACTGAATCAGACACGAACAAGGCCCCCAGGTAATTCTGATGCACTTAAATTTGAGTACCACCAGTTTGGAGGCACAAAGCCACTCATAAAACCATAGCTGAAGGGAGAGAGTGTGGGGTGGAGAGTAACTGGTTCCAAATCTCCCTTCGTCTGCCCTCTCTTCTTCAGTGCCTTTCTTGACTAAACCCAACTAAAAGCAAGAGAGCAAGGAAGCCAGGGACCTAATCCATAGAGGGCATAGTGTAGGAGAGAGAGAGGTCTAGTAAGGATTTGGAGAAGTAGAAGAATAACCACCCCAAGCCCTAAATGTAGAACAACTAGATAAAAAATGAAAACATTTTCATACCTATCATGTATATGAGTAAATTGTTCTTTTTATAAAGAACCTGTGGATAAATACTGTTACCAGCAGACTGACAATCTGGTAGAATTCTTGTTCACTTTAAAATGAGTTAAAAAAAATTCTGTCCCAGTTTTATAAATTAAAAATGGCATCTCGGCTTTGTTTTAATTTGCATTTCCTCATTTAAAATGAGTTTTTTTTAAACATATGTTTATTGTCATTTGCATTCTTCCTGGGTATTATCTATTTATGTCCTTTTTCACTTTTCCATCAGGTTGCTACTTTTTTCCCCCCTAATTTGGAAGAACTTTTTTTCAATGCTAAAATGACTTCCTCTCTCTCTCTGTCATATTTGTCACAGGTATTTTCCTCAGTTTGTCCTCCATCTTTTATTTTGGATATGTGGACATTTTACAACGTTAAATTTATTAATCTTGTTCTTTGTGATATATTCTTTTGCTTCATCAGTGTTGTCCTCTTTAAAAACCATTTCTTTGGATGTGAGGATGATTAGTAACTTGGCTTCTGTATCAGTTTCCTATCACTGCTATAACAAATTGTGTGATCATACTGGGCCCACCTGGATACTCTGGGGTAATCTCACCATCTCAAGGTCCTTAACTTAACATATCTACAAAGTCCCTTTCTGCCATATAAGGTAATATATTCATAGGTTCTGGGGAGTAGAACATGGACATCTTTGGGGGTCATTACTCTGTCAACCACAATGCCTACCACACTATCCTAGCCTCCTGTCCAGTACCGTCTAATGTAGAAACCCACCAGGTACATTGTCCTTACTCTCCTTCAAGAGATATTTTCCAGGCATGGTATCCTTTGAGGTTGACAACACCTTTTGTTCAAGGACCATTTTATTATTCTCTTTCTTTTATGTTTAAAGATTTTATTTATTTATTTAGGGAGAGCCCGAGCGGGGGAGGGGGCGGTGGTGTGAGGGCAGAGGGAAAGAATCTCAATCAAAAATAAAATCGGGGGGAGCAAGATGGCAGAGACGTAGGAGACCTAAATTTTGTCTCGATAATAATCAAACTATTCTGAGCACCTACAAACTCAAAAGGACATCAAAGAGAAGAATAACAGCAATTCTAGGAACAGAAAAGAGACCACTTACTGGAAGGTAGGACATGCAGAGAAGTGAAACCAAGACGATATATGGGAAGACAGACAGTGGGGAGAGGGAGCCTCCATCAGGCAGCTCTGGGGAAGTGATAGAGCAGTGAAGCACAAAATCAGAACTTTTAGAAGTCTGCTGCACTGAGGGCCCTGGCTCCAGTGGCTAAGTGGGAGATTGGTTGGGGGAGGGGGGGTTGAGGGATGCAATCCTCATGGGGACAGCATGGTCTCAGATTCCTTGGGGTAACAGAAAGACTGGGGGTGTCTGAGTGTGACAAAGCTGCCAGATATTGGAACAGGGAAGCCAGCTACAGAGACAAAGCCAAGCAGAGGGCTCTCAGCTCAGGGTTACTTTAAAATATGATTCCCAGCACAGTTGGGGCACTGCTCTTTGATCAGGGATCCAGAGAGACCCCCTTCTTCCTCCTCTGGGAGGAGCAGAGCAGGAGTGCATGGCAGGAATCAGCTGGGTTTGGAGACTCCAAATGGGACTATGTGCCAGAGATACAAATGCTCAGTCACAAGTCGGTGAGCTTGGAGTGCAGCCAGAGACCAGGGAGACAGGAGGGATTGACTGCTTTTCTCTGAGGGCACATTGAGGAGTGAGGCCCTTAGCTCTTGGCTCCTACAGGGCCAGAGATTTCATTCCTAGACTCCAAAGCTGTATGGAAGGCCTGCAGGAACAAAAGCTCCCAAGAGCAAACCTGAGCAGATTACTTAGCCTGGCCCCTGGCAAGGCTGGTGCAATTCCTCCTCAGGCAAAGACATTTGGAATCACTGCCACAGGCCCCTCCCCCAGAAGATCAGCAAGAACACCCAGCCAAGACCAAGTTCACCAAGCAATGAGAACTGTGGAACTCCAGAGCTAGGGGAATGCAGCACATAGAATTCATGGCTTTTTTTCTCCTTGATTGTTTAGTCTTTCAAAGTTAAATTTTTAAATTTTCTTTCTTTTTTTCCTTTTCCTCTTTTTAAAAGAATTTTCCTCTTTCCTAGTTTAACCAATATTTTATAATACCTTTCAAAAAAAATCTTTTTTAATTTTCATTTTTACAGTCATATTCTATCCCTTCATTGTATTTAACCCTATTTTTGTATATATATATAAGTTATTCTTTCTTTAAAACTTTGGGATATAGTTTCTTCTAACGGACCAATATATACCCTAAATCTAGTTTTCTGCCTGATCACATTCTCTCCCTTTTTAAAAATTTTTTCTTTCCTTTTTCAACCAACTGCTTATCAATTCCTTTTTTAAAAATATTTTTAAAATTTTCATCTTTATAGTCATATTCCATCCCTTAATTGTATTTACCCTTATTTTTGTATATATTAATGTTTTTCTTTCTTTAAAATTTTGGGAGGCAGTTTCTTCTAACAGACCAAAATACACCCAAAATCCAGTGTGTGGATCTGTTCTATTCACCAGCCTGATCATATTCTTTTTTTTCCCCCCCTTCTTTCCCTACTCCCACCCCCACCCCCATTGTGGGTCTCTTCCAATTCATTTAGTGTATATTTTTCTGGGGTTGTTATCCGTTTAGCATTTTGTTTTCTCATTCATCTATTCTTGTCTGGACAAAATGACAAAGCAGAAAAACTCACCTTAAAAAAAAGAACAAGATGCAGTACCAACTGCAGGGACCTAATCCATACGGACAATAGTAAGATGTCAGAACTAGAGTTCAGAATTATGATTATAAAGATACTAGCTGGGCTTGAAAAAACATAGAAGATACTAGAGAATCCCTTTCTGAAGAAATAAAAGAACTAAAATCTAACCAAGTTGAAATAAAAAAGGCTATTAATGAGGGGCAATAAAAAATGGAGGCTCCTACTGCTAGGATAAATGAGGCAGAAGAGAGAATTAGTATATAGAATACAAAAGGATGGAGAATAAATAAAGAAACTGAGAAAAAGAAAGATAAACAACTACTGGATCACGAGGGGAGAATTTGAAAGGTAAGTGATACCATAAGATGAAACAATATTGAATAAGTGAGATCCCAGAAGAAGAAGGAAGAGAGAGGAGAGAAGAAGGTATATTAGAGCAAAGAACTTCCTTAATTTGGGGAAGGAAACAGGCATCAAAATCCAGGAGGTACAGAGAACCTTACCCCCCCAAATCAATAAAAATATGTTAACACCTTGTCATCTAATAATAAAACTTTTAAGTGTCAGAGACAAAGAGAAAATCCTGAAAGCGCTTGGGGCAAGAGTTCTGCAAACTCCAATAGTAGAAATATTAGACTGGCAGCAGACTTATCCACAGAGACCTGGCAGGCCAGAAAGGACTGGCATGATATATTCAGAGCACTAGGCAAGAAAAATATGCAGCCAAGAATACTATATCCAGCTAGGCTATCACTGAAAATAGAAGGAGAGAAAAAAAGCTTCCAGGGCAAACAAAAACTAAAGAATATGCAAACAACAAACCAGCCCTACAGGAAATATTGAAAGGGGTCCTCTAAGGAAAGAGAGAACCTAAAAGTAGTAGACCAGAAAGGAACAGAGACAATGTACAGTAACAGTCACCTTACAGGCAGCACAATGGCACTAAATTCATATCTTTCAATAGTTACCCTGAATGTAAATGGCTAAATGGCCCCAATCAAAAGACACAGGGCATCAGAATGGATTTAAAAAAAAAAAAAAAAAAGACCCATAAAATGGTGGTTGCAAGAGACTCGTTTTAGGCCCAAAGACACCTCCAGATTTAAAGTGAGGGGGTGGAAAACCATGCTAATGGACATCAAAAGAAAGCTGGGGTGGTAATCCTTATATCAGACAAATTAGATTTTTAACCAAAGACTATAATAAGAGATGAGGAAGGACACTATATCATACTTAAAGGGTCTGTCCAACAAGATCTAACAATTTTAAATATCTATACCCCTAACATGGGAGCAGCCAAGTATATAAACCATATATAAAATATATGTTTAATATATATAAAGTATATATTATATATATAAACCATATATAAAATTAATGACAAAATAAAAAAACCACATTGACAACAATACAATAATAGTAGGGGATTTTAACACCTCCCTCAATGAACTGGACAGATCATCTAAGCAAAATATCAACTAGGAAAGAAAGGACCAGATGGACATCATAAATATATTCAGAACATTCTATCCCAAAGCAACAGAATACACATTCTTCTCTAGTGCACATGGAACATTCTCCAGAATAGATCACATCCTGGGTCACAAATCAGGTCTCAACCAGTACCAAAAGATTGAGATCATTCTCTGCATATTTCCAGACCACAATGCTTTGAAGCTTGAACTCAATCACAAGGGGGAAGTCATAAAAAACTCAAATACATGGAGGCTAAAGAGCATCCTACTAAAAACTGAATGGGTCCACCAGGAGATTAAAGAAGAATTGAAAAAATTCATGGAAACCAATGAAAATGAAAACACAACTACTCAAAATCTTTGGGATGTAGCAAAGGCGGTCCTAAAAGGGAAGTATATAGCAACACAAGCCTTTCTTAAGAAATGAAAAAGGTCTCAAATACAAAACCATACCCCACACCTAAAGGAACTGGAGAAAGAACAGTAAGTAAAGCTTAAAATGAGCAGGAGAAGAGATAATAAAGACCAGAGCAGAAATCAATGAAATAGAGACCAGAAGAATAGTAGTTCAGCAAAACTAGTAGCTGGTTCTTTGAAAGAATTAATACAATTCATAAACCCCTGGCCAGACTTATGAAAAAGAAAAGAAAAAGGACCCAAATTAATAAAATCATGAATGAAAGAGGAGAGAATACAATCAACATGAAGGAAATACATTTATAAGAACATACTATGAGCAACTATATGCCAGCAAATTTAACAATCTGGAAGAAATGGATGCATTCCCAGAAACGTAAGATTTCAAAACTGAACCAGAAAGAAATAGAAAACCTCACAGACCAATAACCAGTAAGGAAATTGAAGCACTAATCAAAAGTCTCCAAACAAACAAGAGCCTAGGGCCAGATGGAATTCCCAGGGGAATTCAACCAAACATTTAAAGAAGAATTAATACCTATTCTCCTGAAACTGTCCCAAAAAATAGAAATGGAAGGAAAACCAAACTCATTTTATGAGGCCAGCATTACCTTGATCCCAATACCAAAGACCCCATCAAAAAAGAGAATTATAAACCCATATCCCTGATGAAGAGGGATGCAAAAATTCTCACCAACATATTAGCCAGTAGGATCCAATGGTATATTAAAAGGATTATTCACCACGACCAAGTAGGATTTATCCCTGAGATGCAAGTTTGGTTCAACATCTACAAATCAAACAATTAATGTGATACAATACATTAATAAAAGAGAGAACAAGAATTATATGATACTCTCAATAGATGCAGAAAAAGCATTTGACAAAGTCCCACATCCTTTCTTGATCAAAACTCCCTACAGTGTAGGGATAGAGGGTACGTACCTCAATATCATAAAAACCATCTATGAGGGGGAGGTGGGGTTGGGAGAGGGGGAGGGGGTTATGGACATTGGGGAGGGTATGTGCTATCATGAGTGCTGTGAAGTGTGTAAACCTGGCGATTCACAGACCTGTACCCCTGGGGATAAAAATACATTATATGTTTATTAAAAAAAAATTGGAAGGGGAGGCAAACCATAAGAGACTATGGACTCTGAAAAACAACCTGAAGGTTTGAAGGGTCGGGGGTGGGAGGTTGGGGGAACAGGTGGTGGGTAATAGGGAGGGCACGTATTGCATGGAGCACTGGGTGTTGTGCAAAAACAATGAATACTGTTACGCTGAAAAAAATAAATAAATTTAAATAAATTGACTGACTGACTAGTCAGCAATAAAAAAAAAAAACCATCTATGAAAAACCAACAATAAATACCATTCTCAATGAGGGAAAACTGAGAGCTTTCCCCCTAAGGTCAGGAACACAGCAAGGCTGTCCACTATCAGCACTGGTATTCAACATAATACTAGAAGTCCTAGCCTCAGCAATCAGAAAACAAAAAGAAATAAAAGATATATGAATCAGCAAAGAAGTCAAACTCTCACTCTTTGCAGATGATATAGTACTTTATGTGGAAAACCCAAAAGACTCCACCCCAAAATAGCTAGAACTCATACAGGAATTCAATAAAGTGTCAGGATATCAAATCAATGCACAGAAATCAGTTGCATTTCTCTACACCAACAACAAGACAGAATAAAGAGAAATTAAGGAGTCAATCCCATTTACAATTGCACCAAAACCATAAGATACCTAGGAATAAACCTAACCAAAGAGGCAAAGAATCTATACTCAGAAAATTATAAAGTACTCATGAAAGAAATTGAGGAAGACACAAAGAAATGGAAAAATGTTCCATGCTTGTGGGTTGGATGAACAAATATTGTGAAAATATCTATGCTATCTAGGGCAATCTACACATTTAATTTAATCCCTATCAAAACACCATAAACTCTCTTCAAAGAAATGGAACAAATAATCTTAAAATTTATATGGAACCAAAAGAGACCCCGACTAGCCAGAGGAATGTTGAAAAAGAAAAACAAACCTGGTGGCCTCACAATTCTGGACTTCAAGCTCTATTATAAAACTGGAAGCATCAAGACACTATTGTACTGGCACAAAACAGGCACATAGATCAATGGAAGAGAATAGAGAGCCCAGAAATGGACTCTCAACTCTATGGTCAACTAATATTCAACCAAGCAGGAAAGAATGTCCAATGGAAAAAAGTCTCTTCAAAAAAATGCTGTGGGAAAAATTGGAGAGCCACATGCAGAAGAATGAAACTGGACCATTTCTTTATACCATGCACCAAAATAGGCTCAAAATGAATGAAAGACCTAAACGTGAAACAATCCATCAAAATCCTTAAGGAGAACACAGGCAGCAACCTCTTTGACCTCAGCTGCAGCAACTTCTTCCTAGGAACATCACCAAAGGCAAGGGAAGCAAGTGTAAAAATGAACTATTGGGACTTCATCAAGATAAAAAGCTTTTGCACAGCAAAGGAAATAGTCAACAAAACCAAAAGACAACTGACAGAATGGGAGAAAATATTCACAAACGACATATCAGATAAAGGGCTAGTATCCAAAATCTATAAAGAACTTATCAAACTAGGGGCGCCTGGGTGGCTCAGTGGTTTAAGCTGCTGCCTTCAGCTCAGGTCATGATCTCGGGGTCCTGGGATCGAGTCCCGCGTCGGGCTCTCTGCTTGGCGGGGAGCCTGCTTCCTCCTCTCTCTCTCTCTCTGCCTGCCTCTCTCCCTACTTGTGATCTCTATCTGTCAAATAAATAAATAAAATCTTTAAAAAAAAAAAAAAAGAACTTATCAAACTCAACACCCAAAGAACAAATGAAACAAGAAATGGGCAGAAGACATGAACAGATAGTTCTGCAAAGAAAACATCCAAATGACCAACAGACATGTGAAAAAGTTCTCAACATCACTCGGCATCAGGGAAATACAAGTCAAAACCACAGTGAGATACCACCTCACACCAGTTAGAATGGGTAAAATTAATAAGTCAGTAAGTGAAAGGATGTTGGTGAGGATACACTGTTGGTGCAATGCAAGCTGGTGCAGCTACCCTGGAAAACAGTATGGAGTTTCCTCAAAAAGCTAAAAATAGTGGTACCCTATGACCCAGTAATTGCACTACTGGGTATTGACCCCAAAGATAAAAATGTAGTGATCTGAAGGGGCACGTGCACTCCAATGTTTATAACAGCAATGTCCACAATAGCCAAACTATGAAAAGAGTCTAGATGTCCATCAACAGATGAATGGATAAATAAGAAGTGGTATATATATACAATGGAATCCTATGCAGCCATCAAAACCCCTGAACTCTTGCCATTTACAATGACATGGATGGAACTAGAAGGTATTATGCTAAGTGAAATAAGTCAATCAGAGAAAGACAAATATCATATGATCTCACTGATATGAGGAATTTGAGAAGCAAGACAGAGAATCATAGGGGAAGGGATGGAAAAATGAAATAAGATGAAACCAGAGAGGGAGATAAACCAAGAGTCTCTTAATCTTAGGAAACAAACTGCTGCGTTGCAGGAGAGGGGTCAGAGGGATGGGGTGCCTGGGTGATGGACATTGGGGAGGGTATGTGCTATGGTGAGTGCTGTGAATTGTGTAAGACTAATGAATCACAGACATGTACCCCTGAAATACATACTACATTATATGTTAATACATATTACATATATTAACATATAATAATACATTATATATTAATTAATTAAAATCAGAAGTTCATGTGTTTGTCCTTTTTCTTACCATGTAAGCTAACTGTATTGTATATGTATTTATATATTTATATTTATATACATACAATACATTCTAAAAAAAGAATATGGTATAGTAAGTGAGACATGGGTTCAAGTCTTGGCTCGACCACTTATTTGTTCCATGACCTTATATGAGTAATCTAATTTTGAAGATCTTTCTATATCTGCATAAGAGGTTTCTATATCTGCAAAATATGAATGAGAGTACACATCTCACCAGGACATTGTAAGGTTTAAATGGGACGACATATGTAAGGCACTTAGAATAGCTCGTCATACAGTCAATCTTAAAATGTATGAGCAAAGTCAGAATATAGAGTAGGGATGGTTTCCTTATATTGTAGAGTGATTAAAAGTAAATACTTTAGAGCCAGGCTACTTGGTTTGCAATTATTAGCTGTGTGACCTTGACTATAAAGGAGAGATAATAATAATTATTATTATTATTGGGGTCATCACAAAGATTTTATGAGTTATAGGCTCTAACATATATAAAATGCATAGAAGAGTGCCTGTCCCTTGTAAATGCCATAGAGTTGTTGCCTGTAATTACATATCTCCCTAAACTTACAGTTCCCCAAAATAGAATGTTGGTTAGATTAGTTATATTAAGTAATCATATACACTAAACTTACAAGTTTCTCAACATGAGGTATTTAATTTCTATAACAGAAAGACCAGAGTCCTGCACAGATCTGCATATATAAGCAAGGCTGAACAAGGCACCACTCCTGTGAGCTCGTGAAGAGTCTTCCTCTGTGAAATGTCAACACCAATCTCGGCCTAACCCAGGATTCTTATATCATCAACACATTAAGAAATACAGGTATCGCAGACGATCTATGCTTGAATTCTATGACTCGATATTTTGTCTGGGGCAAATTATCACTGAACCTCTTTTTTTCACTTCACTGTAAAAAAAAACAAAAAACATTTTTTTTTAATGGAGAATCATGATTTCTATAGCTGGCACCATGGTTGTTCCTACAGTGGAATGAGCTTTTTTGTCTAGGAAATTATCTTAATGAGTTGGAAGTCAAATAGGAACTAAGAGCACTTATTGAAAGGGGAAATTTTAGCAAAGCTGTGCTTGGAGAAATAAATAAAAACTAGGGATAAGAAAGAATATGGGAAAGAGAAGAGAGGAAAAAGGAATAAGAGAACATGGCAGGAGCCTGGGGCCTATGGAGAAAACTAGCCAGTGGGAAATATAGGGAGAACAGAGAGCTTTTAGGGAAAGGGGTATCCAATATTTAAGTCTACCTTTGCATTTCTGTGATGTAAATCTCCTTTCCTTCCCCAAGACTTCACTGAAGTCTGATATGTCTGTACTTATGTGTAATTGTATAAGTGGGGAACAAAGACCCAGCAATGGGAAGTGTAGCCCACCTCACATTCACTTCTTTCTGACACGCATGCAGAGGTAAGAGCATCATATGAAGACAATAGATTTGGAATTTCGAGTGGCAACAAAGAGCAAAATGCAAGGTAGTCCAGAGAAAGATCTCTTCTATATAAGACGGGTGGCCTCAAAAGTGGGAAGTTGAGGGGAAAATTACCAGTATCTATTTTCTTATATTATGGTAAAGATTAACTGTGAAATATCTCACATGTAAGGTTTCCTCTATACCGTTTTGTTGTTGTTTGTTGTTGTTGTTGTTGTCATTTGTTTGCTGTAAATTGATTCATCAAATATGCATAAAGTGCTGGATAAGGGAACACTTGGGTGGCTCAGTCTTTAAGTGTCTGCCTTGGGTTCAGGTCATGATCTCAGGGTCCTGGAATTGAGCCCTGCATCAAGCTCTTTGCTTAGCGGCAAGCCTGCTTCTCCCTCTGCCTGTCACTCCCCCTGCTTGTGCTCGCTCTCTCTCTCTCTCTCTCTGTGTCAAATAAATAAATAAAATCTTTTTTTAAAAAAGTGCTGGAAAAATGCCAGGCATGTTCTAGATCTGGGGATAGAGCAGTGAGCAGAAGAGACAAAATTCCTGTTCCTAGAACTTAGTTTTGGGGACTGCGGAGATGGGGAGATAGGAGGGTATTAAGTGCACAAGTAAAGATCTGTTAGATGGAGATAAATGCTCCTGATCAAAACAAAGCAGGCAAGGGAAATAAGGAGATAAGGACTATAAGAGCAAGGTTGGAGGAAGCGATGGTTCTCAATAAGGCGGACAGGGAGCCCTCAGTGCACAGATGATTTGGAACAAAGACCTGAACGAGGTGAGAGAGCATGACTTGTGGCTGTCAGGAAGAATAACAGTTCAGGAAGTGAGAGTAGTACACACTCAGGCCTTGAGCGGGGAGTGTGACTGATGGCTGGGAAGATCAGAGAGAAGGCAGTGTGGCTGTCGTGAAGTGAGCTGGGGAGAAAGTGGGAGAAGACGCCAGAGAGGTAGGGGCGCTTGTGTTGAGGAAAGTCTGAGGGTAGATAGAGGCAGATGTTCTGAACCGTGATTGCACAATACAATCACCTGGAAAACCCCAATCTACTCAAAGCAACCGAACCTAATGTAACTGAGATAGGCCCTTAGCATGAGTAGGTTTTTAAAAAGCCCCCTGTGATTCTAATATGCAACTGGGCTTGAGAACCATGAACGGGAACCGTGAAAGCTACTGAAACCTTTTTCCTGAGAGGGAAGGGAGGTTCCTGCAGAGTTTTGAAGAAAGGAATAAATTATATACTCTGATTGAGACTATAAGAGGATCCCTCCTTGAAAATCTATGCCATCCAGCTATATTCAATGTATCTTTTAAACCACTTTAAAATCTCTTTTGGGGCACCTGGCTGGCTCAGTCAGTAAAGCACACAACTCTTGATTTCAGGGACGTGTGAACCCCATGTTGGGTGTAGATATTACTTAAAAATGAAATCTTAAAAAAATTAATTAATAAAATAAAATCTCTCTTGGCACCATGACAAATTTATACAGTCATAAATTTTACTTATAAAATAAAACAAACAAAGCTATCTTAGTGTTCATGAAAGTAGCTGGCTTTTATAATAGTTGCCAAATAAACATTAGTATCTTACCACGTGTAAGGTTTTGTGTGGTTTCATAAAAATATAGGATATTAACATTATAACCAAAAAAATGGTGTATGTTTAAGGTGGTATGGTTGGAAAAATTCCATTTAATATTATCTTTTAGTTTCCAATGGAAATTTATTGAATGTTATCTAGTGAATTAGAGAAGAATATGCATAGACATGTTTTTCTGACTTCTAAAGATGAGAATAATGGCTTAATGTTAATATGAATTGTCTACAAAACCTTGTCTGAGATAGGAAATAAAACCTATCTATGATAAACTGTATGAAAGTCTTAAATGAGTGGTAAATAACAGAGATGACGTAAGTTAAATGACATTATCTTTTCTATACTGGGATCATGCCATTTATAGTCATTCTTTGTGAAACGTTTTATTATCATGTAAAATAAATGACATTTCAATCCAACAGTTTTCAGATTGCTTCCCTTTTTGAAAAAAAAGAAGAAAGAAAAGAAAAGAAAAATATCTTGTTCATAATGAAAACATTCTTTTCTGTTCTGGAGTATTTGGAAAAACTAGCTATAAACTTGAAGGGCAGTACAATGTTTCAAATATACAGTAACTCTGGGAACCCTATAAAACTGAAATCCACCCACAGCTTTCCAGAACCTAATATCCACTTTCATCAGGGGAATTATTAACCTTTCATAATACTGCTAGGTATGATTATTCCAAAAATGTAGTGTTATGATCATTATAAGAGAAATTAGAATAATAGAAAAAGAAAAAGAAGATCTGTTTAGCATGAGGCATATAATGCAAATTCACAGCAAAAGCTATTTTTGTTTCAAAATGGGTAACTGAAATAAATGATGGGTATATTTAATCTACATGGAAAAAAAGTTTGTTTTAACATATTTCTCCTTTTTCAACTTTTAATGTTTTGTTATAAAAAATGTCAAGTATATTCTAAGTAGAGATAATAGTATAATGAACTGCCATGTATCTACCACCCAGTTTCAACAGTTATCTCTCCTAATATTTTTTGTCCTGAAGTCAATTTTCTCTGATATTAATAAAGCCTCTCCATCTTTCTTATGAACAGTGTTTCCTTGGTATGTATTTTTATCCATCTTTTTACTTTTAACCTACCTGAGTCTTCATATTTAAACTTTTGTGTGTGTGTGGGGGGGGTTGGTGGCTTTCCTGAGTCTTCCTTCTTTAAATTCAATCTGACAATCTCTAATTTTTTTTAAGATTTTATTTATTTATTTGACAGAGAGACAGCGAGAGAGGGAACACAAGCAGGGGGAGTGGGAAGGGAGACACAGGCTTCCCAATGAGCAGAGAGCCAGATGTGGGGCGTAATCCCAGGACTCTGGGATCATGAACTGAGCCAAAGGCAGGTGCCCAACGACTGAACCACCCAGACACCCCCAATCTCTGCTATTTAAATACGATATTTAGACACTAATGTAATTAAAGATATGGTTAGCTTTAAGTCTACCATTTTGCTATTTATTTTCTTTGTTACATCTGTTCCAGATTCTTTTTCTCCTCTTTTAGATTACTTTTTATCTCCATTATTAGTTTAATAAGTATACCTCTTTATGTTGTGTTTTAGTGTTTTTTTTCTAGGATTTATAATATCCTTCTTCAACTTATCACAGTCTACTTTCAAATAGCGTTTTACCAATTTACATATAATGAAGAACGTTTCATACATACTTTTGTTTCCTCCCTCTCATTCCTTGTGCTATTGCTGTGATATGTTTTACTTTTACATATTATAAACTTCACCGTGCATTGTTATTTTGGCTTTAAAGAGTCAAAGGAGATTTTAAAAAGAGATAAGATTATTTTATATTTATCCATATATTTAGTGCTTCTGATTTTCATCTGGTATAATCTTCTTCTCATATTTTTTATAATGCACGTCTTCTAGTGACAAATTTTTCAGATTTTGTTTAAAAAGTTTTCATTTCAAGTTATTGAAAGATGTTTTCAATCAATACAGAATTCTATATTGTAATTTTTTTTCTTTCAGCACTGTAAAATCCATTTTTTCTAGCTTGAATTGCTCCTAAAGAAAAAGTCTTAAGCTTATTCCTCTGTAAATAATGTATTCTTTACTCTCTGCCTGCTTTAAGGATTTTTCTCTTTATCACCTGTTTTCAGCAATTTGATTGAGATGGTGCTTTGGTGTAGTTTTCTTTGTGTTTATCTTGCCTGGGGCTTGTTGAGGCTCTTGGATCTATGAGTTTATAGTTTTCATCTAATTTGGAAATATTTCAAACATTCTTTTTTCAAATATTGTTTTCTCCTCCTCTTTCTCCCTCTGTTTGGAACTCCAGTTACATATATGTAAGTCTGCTTAATACTGTTCCACAAATCAATGAGGCTATATTTTTTCAGATTTTTTTTTCTTCTCAGTGTTTCACTTAGTTTCTAATTCTGTCTTCAAGTTTACTGATCTTTTCTTCTATAATAAAGTATCTGCTCATAAGTCCATTCAGTTAATTTTTTATTTCAAATATCATATTCTTTATGTGTGCAAGTGTGCAAGTTCCAATTGTATCCTTTTTATAACTCCCATCTATCTCTTCATTATATTCATGTTTTTCTTTGAATGTTTGAGCATATTTAAAATAGGTGCATGAAAGTTTTTTATCCATGAATTCCATCAATTCTGTCATTTCTTGATCTTTTTCTATTGACTCATTTGCCTTATAGTTTGTGTATTACCTTTTCTTCCTTCTTCACATGCCTAGTAATTTTTTATTAGATGCTGGGCATTATAAATTCTAGGTTTTGAATGCCAGATTTTTAAATTTTTCTTTGAAGAGTGTTAGATATTGTTTTGAAGGGAGTTAACTTACTTATAGATTAGCTTTAGCCTTTTGAATTCTGTTTTTTATCTTTATTAGGGTGAATCTAATGTACTCTTTAGAGCTAGTTTAACACAATCATTAAAGGAATATCCTTCTCTACCAAGTGCTTCAGGTGTTAAGTGAGGTCTCTTCATTTTTGTGGTTGGAACTCAAATATCTTCTTACTCTGGGTAAGCTCTGGAAAATTTTCAGCTTATAGCTGAACTCCCTTATAATCAGCCTTATAAAATAATTGTCCCCCATGAAGTTTCAGTTTCATATTCACAACAGATTCCAGGGACTCCTATGAAGACACATACATAATTGAACATTGAAACTGGGTGTGAATTCAAATGATTTAAAAAATTTTAAAAAATGTATTTTATTGGCTGTAAGATGAACCATGGAGATGAACACAAAATGAATGTATTGATGCCCACACTGCACATTCTAACATCTGTGGCCCATGGTTAACCTTCAGGTAGTACTTCTAATATATATATATATATATATATTTTTTTTTTTTCTCTCTCTTCTAAGCCCTTTGCTTCACAAATTCCATCTGCTTCAGTGCCCCCAATATCTGCTTTTTCAGAGACTTTCTAGCTTTACTTGGATTTCCTCTCCCTGCTCCATAGTCATGAAAGTGCCTTCATAAAAAAAACCAGAATGATCATTGAGCTTCAGTTAAATTTAACTTTAACTTTAAATTTAAACTTAGCCTTAATTTGTTTCCTTTTTTAAGGTTTTTGTACTTGCACTTCCTGTTGTTCAATATCTTAAAACAGATATTTTCTTAATTTTGTCCAGTTTTCTACTTGTATGCACTGGGAGGATCAATCCAGTATGAGTTACACCATTGTAGCTTGCAGAGGAATTTTCTGTTTCAATAACTATCTACTCACAGCCACTCTTATTTCATCTATACTTCTACCTCCTCTTCCATCCCTCCTAGATATGTTCTAGAAACTACCAACTTTAAACTGATGGTGGAGGACAATAGCCAAACTATGAAAAGAGCCTAGACATCCATCAACAGAAGAATGGATAAAGAAGATGTGATATACATATATATATATATATTTCAGCCATCTTTTAAAAAAAAACAAAAAACAAAACCCTGAAATCTTGCCATTTGCAATGATGTGGATAAAACTAGAGGGTATTATGCTAAGCAAAATAAGTCAATCAGAGAAAGACAATTATCATATGATCTCACTGATATGAGGAATTTGAGAAGAAAGACAGAGGATCATACGGGAAGGGAGGGAAAAAAGAAACAACACAAAACTAGAGAGGGAGACAGACCATAAGAGACTCTCAATCTCAGGAAACTGAGGGTTGCTAGAGTGGAGGGGGGTCGGAGGGATGGGGTTGCTGGGTGATGGACATTGGGGAGGGTATGTGATATGATGAGTGCTGTGAATTGTGTAAGACTGATGAATCACAGACCTGTACCCTGAAACAAATAATACAGTATATGTTAATAAATAAATAAATAAACTGATGGTGGGGGAGGATAATTGCAAATCTAATCATGAGTGAATGAGATGGTAGTATCACTTGAAGGTTGATTACATGTCGCAGATGTTAGCATGTACAGTGTGGGCATCAATAACTTTGTCTTGCCTTCAAATCCATGGTTCAGTTTACACTCGATAAAGTACATTTCTAAAATTTTTGAATCATGTGAATTCATAGTCAATTCCAATGTTATCATGAAGTAAATTTATTAAGTGACAATTATTTGGTGGTTCTTCTTTAAAGCAATCATACTGAATTTGAATGACAGATTCTTAGCAAAGGCATCAATTAATGATTAAATGTTATTATATTCTTGTTACTGATTCACGTAGCTTAATTGGTTGAATAGATGGTAGGCAAGAAAATTTTTGAAGAGCTAATAATGCATCATTTTGACACCTATTATTTGGATATAATCCAAATTAAGACATTTATTAGGTAATGTTCCTCCCTTAACCATTTTAATCACCTCCAGTAAGTGAGCTAAACATTTCTACATGTTAAAATTTCCCCAAGCAGTTTCAGAAGACTGCAGAATAAATACTATAAACGGCAAAAAACCTTTAACACCCTAGCCAAAACACTGACCTATTGTAAACACCGTATAAAAAACACAAGAGATCTGTATTTTCTGTCAACAGGAGTGACATTACAGTACACTTTTCTTCTAGGAATGTAAGTGGTGATGTTATTAAGAAAATAATTTATTTTATTTTTGCTTTCTTAGTAAAGTCAGGTGGTAGTATAATGTGAATACTTGTATTTTATTTTACTTTAGAGGTATAATTCCAGCTATTCCGGCATTCACAGTATTCTTCCTTTTTAACATAAACTAGTGAGGTGATGTGGTGTAATAAATGGTCACCAGAATAAAGTCACTAGGGTTTTGATTTTGTTTTTGTTTTCAAAGATTTTATTTACTTGACAGAGATCACAAGTAGGCAGAGAGACAGGCAGAGAGAGAGAGAGAGGAAGGAAGCAGGCTTCCTGCTGAGCAGAGAGCCCGATATGGGGCTCGATCCCAGGACCCTGGGATCATGACCTGAGCTGAAGGCAGAGACTTTAACCCACTGAGCCACCCAGGCACCCCTAAATTGGCTAGGTTTTAATCTTAACTGCCAATAACTTGCAGGCTTTGGTTGAGATGCAATTTGTGCATTGCCATGAATACTATAAAAAAGAATTTTTTTTCTCTCCACATATCTGAGAATGAGAATGTGAATGAACAGTTCACTCATAAGAGGTAGGAACTGTACTATGGAGGCATGAATGTCATCAGGGATTTCTATGGCTTATTTCAGTCATTGTCAACACTGGAAATCAATGTTACCATTTTGATTGTTTTATTTTCTGTGTTTTATTTGTGTTTTCTTCTTCCCCCTCCCCATTTTTAAACATTTTACAATTTACATACAGCAAAACTCACTTCTGGGGGCGTACACTTCTATACATTTTCACAAACACAAACAGCCATGTAATCATTACCACAGTCAAGATTCAGAATAGTTGGGATGCCTGGGTGGCTCAGTCAGTTAAGCCTCTGACTCTTAATTTCAGCTCTGGTCATGATCTCAGCATCCTCAGGTTGAGCCTTGCCCTGGGCTCCACATTGGACATGAACCCTGCTTGAAATTCTCTCTCTCCATCTCTCTCTGCACCTAACCTGCACCAAGGGCTCTAGGAATGTGAGTGGTTCTCTCTCTTGCTCGCTCGCTCTCTCTCTCAAAAGAAAAAAAAGATTCTGAACAGTTACCATTGCCCCTCAAAAAAAATTCCTTCATGTAGCCCCTTTGTCATTAAGCCTTCCTGGGAAACCTTAGAGTCTGGCAACCGTTGATGGGTTCCCTGTTTATAGGGATCTTCTAGAACGTCACATAAACAAGATCACACCTTAGATAGTCTTTATAGACTGACCCAGAGCTGCTTTTTTATAATAGATATTCTGTTACTTCCCCCTTATTATCCTCAAATAGAACACAAAATAATATTATCTACTCTGACACATATAATTCCAAATAATAAATATAATGTTCTAACATATATGAACAAAGCAAAAAATCAATTCTAACATAACATGTATTTAAAATGGAAATGGCTGAGCACAACTATTCTAGACCTAGTGAAGTAATTGGATGCTTGCATCTACTTTATGAAAGATTTTGGTTTTATGGGAGGTAAGAAAATCAGAAGCTATTATGTATACAAAGTACAGGAGAATGAAAAAAGCAGAGGTGTGATGTGATTTTTCCAAGATGTGAATAATTCTTGATAAAGATCCAAACAAAACAAAGCACAATCTTACTTTTCACAGACTCTTACTGTTCCTAGTGGTTGCATTTTTGGAAAATTCATTGTGTATTTAAAACTGTGTCTTTATATGTAGGGGTGTCTGGGGGGCTCAGTTAGTTAAGTGTCTGACTCTTCATATCAACTCAGGTCTCAATGTCAAGTTGTGAGGTCAAGTCCTATGTGGAGCCTTCTTCAAAACAAAACAAAACTGTATGTTTATATGTAAAGTAGAACTAGATTCCTAGCTTCAGATAATTATAAAGGTTTTCATGATATTATATTCATACTTACAAGGTTTTCATCTACATGAATCTCCAGTGGGGTAATTCAAAGATGTGTAGACTGTGGCACAATTCATATGTGCCCTTGTCTCTGCATAACAGGAAATGCACTGTCCCTGGCCTAAACCCAGTAGGAGCTCAAAGTACCCAACAGTCATTGTAACAACCAGAAACACCCCCACAAATTTCTAAAATGCATCCTACTGGGTAGCAGTTGAGATTCACTGCCCAAGATAAAGTATCTCCATACCATCCAGTACTTTCAACATTGACATCAACATTCACCAACCCATTGATTGCCAATAGAGTTTTTCAGGTAGCTTCATGCTAGGAAAGGGACATCTTAGACCGTTAACTTTTGTATTCTAAACTCCAGAAATATATTCCACATACTAGAGGGTAATAAATTAGCATTTTGATTAATCCCAGTTCTGAGTGTCTTTAGCTTTGAGCAGGCTCTGAGATCCTGGTCAACTCAAAAGTGACAAAATTGAGATTTGTCTACCCAAAAATAACTTTCAGTTTTGTAATAACTATGCCCGATTTTTATCCCCTCAATAGGGCTTACATTCACAATTAGCTAATCTCCTTTGAAATTTTAAATGTGTCTTTTTAAAAATCCACAAGTGTGGGCACTTAGGCGGTTCAGTTGGTTAAGTATCTGCCTTTGGTTCATGTCATGACCCCAGGGTTCTGGGATCGAGCTTGGCATTGGGCTCCCTGCTCAGCAGGGGAGTCTGCTTTTCCCTCTCCCCCAGCTCTCCTTTTGCCCCTCCCCCTACTAATGCTTTTTCTCTTGCTTACTTTCTCTCCTAAATAAATAAAATCTTAAAAAAAAAAAAAATTCACAAGTATTTTTCAAGGTTAGTACAAATGCTATTTGGTATTTTACCTGAAGGAAACCAGTCACACAATCTGGCATTGTTTGATTTTGATTATTCCCATGAGTGGAAAGAAAATGTACCATGCTCAGGTTGTCCAGGGGAAAGATACCTCAGGAACCTTGACATAACTATTTAAAATACTTTTTTAAAAAAATACTTTTTAAAATCAAAATTATATATCTTTTCTTTTATACCTTTCAAATATCTTGCCTATAAAAAGGTATTCCCCATTCTAAGCTTATAAACACATTCATCTATGTGTTCTACTAGATCTTTCATGATTTTGTTTATATGGTATAACATTTTTAATTAATAGTTTATTAAAACATAACATACATTAAAAAGTGCACAATCATAAGTGTGTAACTTAATGAGTTTTCACCAAATAAACATTCCCATGTATCTAACATCTGGATCAAGAAACAAAAATATAATCAGCATCTCAAAACCCCTTTTATATCCCCTTCCCATCATTACCACCTTCCAAAGGTAATCCTTTCACTATCTTGACTTCTAATATCATGCATTAGTTTTTCCTATTTTTGAATTTTTAGTAGGTGGCATCATCCAGTATATACCCTTTTGGATTATTTAGCACAAGATGATGATGTCTGCAAGATTCATCCATGCTGTGTGTAATTGTATTTGCATATTCTCACTGCTGTGTAGTATTTCATGTACAAATAATAATAATTTATTAACTCATTCCACTGCCAATTGGTATTTGAGTTATTTTCATTTGGGGACCAAGATAAATAGTGCTGTTACAGTCTTTGGACACATATATACCCATATATACCCCCTCCTTTATTTTATTTTTTTTTTTCTTTTTGGCTAGGCTTATCTCTAGGAGTGGTATTGCTAAGTTGAGCTTTTGTAGTATTTTCAAATGGTTTTCCAAAATGATTGTATCATCCCAGCAGCCTGGGATCAATCCCCGCATCAGCCCCCTGCTCAGCGGAAAGCCTGCTCCTCTTTCTCCCACTCCCCCTGCTTGAATTCCCTCTTTCACTGTGTCTCTCTCTGTCAAATAAATAAAAATCCTAAAAAAAAAAAAAAAAGACATTCAAAATGATTGTATCAATTTATACTTTTCCCAGCACTGTGTTTACATCCTCATCAACTTTACATAATCTTTCTTTTTTCATTTTAAGCATTCTGAGGGGTGTGAATTGGTTTCCCACTGTGGTTTTAATTCACATTTCTCTGATGGCTAGTGATGTTGGGCTGTTTTTCATATGTTAATTGGGCATGTAAGTATGTGCTTTGTGAAGTGCCTGTTCCCATCTTTTGCCCATTTTCTACTGGATTGTTTCTCCTTTTTCTTATGGATTTGTAGACATTCTTTATATATTCTGCATAGAATGCTATACATCCAAGTATCTTCTCCACTCTGTGGCTTGTCTTTTCACTCTCCATGTTATCTTTTGATAAATGAAATTCTTAATTTTAATATGATTCAATTTATCAATTTTTTCTCTTATTGTTGGTGCCTTCTGTATCCTGGTGAAGCACCAATTATTTTTATTTCTTTAAAAAAATTTAAAGCAGATTTAATGAAATTTAGTTAACATAATAAACTGCACATATTTAAAGTGTATGATTTGGTTAAACTTTTGGAGTGACGGATAATGTATGTTATCTTGATTGTGATGCCAGTTTCATGATCGAACATCTAAGTCACAATATCAATTTTAATGCTTCAATAATATTTCATGCTATGAAAGTGTTCTAATTTGTTTCTCATTCCTCTAATATTGTGCAATAAAATTGTTTTCCTCTTTTCCCCGATCACAAACAAAATAATAGCTGTTAAATGTCACAGAGATGAAAGAGCCTGTATGAACAGGAAATAATGGATATGGTTTGTGGAAGACAAGATATGCTGGGTTGCTTAGCAATGCCATTATGTGAGGGAAGAAGAGCAAGAGTGTTGCATGGAACTATGAGGAATGCTCAGGCTGTGCTATGCCTCAGTAATGAGCTGTCATGTGTTGTGATGTACAGTTTTGAAGTGATAAAGTATGCAAACAGCATAGCAAGAAGTGTTGGCCCAGGGTGGTGACAGCTGCCTACTTTAGGAGAAACTGACTGAAGCAGGGAAGAAAAGACCTTTCTCCCATCTTAAAAATGCTTTTAATCACAAGAGCATTTGCTCATTTTTTTTTTTAAATCAGGAAATGTGTGCATCAAGTGAAAAATCATGCCCCAGACCCAGTTCCAATCCCTATCAACAAGCCCTGGGAGTATTTTAGTATGTAACCTTTTAGACGTTTTCTGTGCATCATATTAAAGACATACAAAGATATACATATATACATATAAACCTTTTTTTAAAAACAGAACTGCTAATAAAAATAATGCTTGGTCACTTGTTCTATTCACTTACTATCTGTGGTTCCCTTTCCATATCAGGGTGCTACAGGTGTGCCTGCTCCCCTCCTTCTCCAAACACAGCTCAGGATGCAGCTGATATGCCCCAGTCTCAGTGCCAACACCTGGAGCTCTGGTTGAGGCAACGGGGCAGAGTGGGCAGCAGAAAGTCCAATTGCCTGGCAAGTGGGTGGCTGGGTACTGACAAGATCCTTCTCTATAGCAGGCTTTGCCCCTGTTCCCACACAATAGCACTTCGAGGATGAGTGCTGATTTCAGCCCCCTCAGGCACCTTCCCCCTCCGTCCCATGGCCTCTCCTCTAGTCCAAGAGTAGCAAACTCAGAACCCTACAGAAGCCCAGCAAGTCAAGTAAATGAGTGAAGCAGGCTCAACAGAAGAGTGTTAGAACTGTCAGAAGCGGAGGCCCATTTGAATGGCAGCCACGACTCACACCACCACTCACACACGTCCCGTTATAAGGGAGGAATATTCCCAGATCTCTAAATTTTCCTTGAAGAAGTCATGAGAAGCCTGGAAAAGTCTGGAGAAGCTAGAAATCCAAATTTTATGAGAAATCTTCTGATTTTCAATGTCAGCTAGCCAAATCTTTTGGAGTGAACTTAGGTCTTTACCTTTTCTTTTCAAAATAAATTTTATTTTTTAGAATAGTTTTAGATTTACAGAAAAATGGCAAAGATAGTTTAGAGAGCTCTTGTCTACCCTAATACCCACGTTCCCCTAATACTAGTACAGTAGCTTGTTACAATTAAGGAGCCAATATTGATACATTAATATTAATTTATTCAGATTTGTTTAATTTTATCTGATATCTTTTTTCTGTTCCAGGATCCCATCTGGGATTCCACATTATATTTAGTTTTCATGAGTCCTTAATCTCCTTTTAACTGGAGCAGTTTCACAGATTTTCCTTGTTTTTGATGACCGACAGTTTCAAGGATTATCGTTCAGGTATTTTTCAAAATATCCTTCAGCTTGGTTTTTCTGACATTTTTCTTACTATTAAACAGAAGTTATGGGTTTTCAGGAGAAGGCCACAGAGATAAAGTGTCATTCTCAAAACATACCAAGGGTACACATATTATCAATATGACCTATCCTGGTTGATGTTGACCTCGATCACCTAGATGAGGTAATGTGAGGTCTCTCAACTGTAAATTCTATCCACTGGGCCAGCCAATAAATGGTAGAATTTTCATACTGAATGAGGTTGATTTGTAATACCACCTGGCACATTATTTCCAAATTTTTACCATTTGCAAATAAATATTCTTACCTTTAATACAGAAACTGGAAACATGACCACATTCTAAATGAAAAAGCCATTTTGCTCCTTAACAACAGAAAGTCAAGCCTGATTTAGGTCTTAGGTAGCCGTTCCCCCTTCCCCAAAAGATACACCCTGTTACTCCTGGAAATAGCTGACTGGCGTATACCATATGTTCTTTCCTTCCCTTTAAAATCCAAGGAGTTCAAGTTCAAGATTTTTAAAAATAGTATGCTCTTCTAACTATAATTAATCTAACTTTTTGTAAGTGTCCACTGCTAAGGAGAAGTGAATACAGGGGACCTTAGCCAGAGAAAGTTGAATGAGGAGAGAATTTAGCCCCTCTTTTTCTCTACTGAAAAGTGCATTTTATGAGTATTTCCTACTTAGTATTTGATTATAACAGCCTGTAGAGGGCGTCCTTGCACCAAGAGCCATAGGGGTTTGAGAACGGCTAAGAGAAAAAACTTTCGATTAAGACCACACTTTCGGGAATCAAAGTAAATGTCTATTGTGTTTTGAAATTATCTTTAATTGTGAGACAATTGGCATTGAAATGTTAAAGGACTCTAAAGGTTGCCTAATGTATGTGAATACACTATATAAAGGAATAGTTACTGAAATGAATTCAAAATTAATAAAATGTTTGAAAAGAGGTAAGTATATTTATTTTAAAGAAAGAATCTCTGTGAGGCTTGGGACCTAATTATGATTTACTTATAAGTACGAAGTGTAGTGACTAAAAGAATGGACTCTTAAATCAGGGTGCTTGGGTTTGAACCCTGATTCTGTCCCCTTACCAGCTGGGTAACACAAGCAACTTGCTGGGCTTTTGGGAACCGTGCTTCCCAACAGTAAAATGGAAATAATAACAGTATCTCTTTAAAAGAGTTGAGTACTTTAAAGTACTTATAAAGTTTGACGCTGCAAGTTCAAATCAGTCATAATTAGACATCTTGTCTAATTACTTGTAAAGATCAACAGTTGTAAAGTTGAAAATACTTCATAATTGGAAATACATATTCTGTTCTTTTTAGTAACTGCTCGTGACCTAACAGTTATTTAACTTAATGCATGCACAAATTCGGCTTTTCTTCTGTTGTCTCTGTTTGTTTTCCCCTCTTGAGGTGTCCACCACTCTACAAAGGACTGAGTGAAACACCACACGCTGGACACTTGATCCTTGGACATTTGTCGCAGCATCTGGGTGCTAAAGAACAAAGAGAAGCAAACAACCTTTTTCTGAGTCTGAAATCTTTCTAAGTATTGCTTTTGTTTTTGTTTTTTAACCTTTTGCTTCCATTTTCTTTGCATAGCCAAGAGATTAAGGAGGGGGCAAGTTAAGTTCCTTTTGCTGAGGTCGGGTGGCTCTCTTAGACTACAGCCCACTGCCAGCCAACTACTCTTCCCATAGACAAGGCCAGAACCCTGGTCCTGCCCCCAAGCGCCTGTGATTTCAGTACCACCACGCGTGCCTCCAAGTTTCTGGAAACCTCAGCAAATATTAAAGTGTCCTACCCCCGACAGCGTCAGGTACGCCTGTCATCCAGCGTCCAGGGGAACGCTTCCTGGCGCCGCGGGTGAGCAGGGAGAAGAGCCTCCCCGAGCTGTGAAAGCACCCTCTTCGCTGTCTGTGCGGAATGGAAGCCCTGCGCGCCGAGCCAAGCCCAGCGCCTGCCGTCAAGGGCACCCCAGGACGGCAGGTCGGGTTTTACACGGATGGGAATGCGCCAAGTATCAGCGTTGAGCTGTTCAGAGAGAAACGAGAGGCACGGAAAGGGAGAAGTGAAGGAATACGCGCCTTGCCTCGGCACCGGCATGGGGATGGAAGTCGTTGTCTTCGTCGTCATCAGCATTATCATCACTGTCCTCAGCTTTCATTCAAGCCGCGCGGGTCAGTTCTCCGGGTTCCCCCCAGACCACGCCTCGCCAAGTAGGAGGCAGAGGCGAGGGACGTCCCAGGGGCCCCTTCCCACGTCCAGCTTGGCAACCGCCTACACCACACGCCCCCTCCGCGCGCGCTCGCACCCGCGCCCAGCGGCGTGGACGCGGCCTCCGAGGGTCCCGCGTCGCTTGCGCGCGCGCGCGCGCGCGACCCCGCTAGCGCCCCCCAGCGGCGTCCGACTGAGCCGCGCCTCTCCTCGCTCGCACCTCACTCGCGCCCTCCCTTCCCGCTCTTCCCTCTGCGGCTGTATTTAACCCTGGGGCTGTTGGCGTCGCTGTGCGTGCTGGCATCTCCTGCTTTGCCAGTCTTGCGTCTCCGCAGTCCCCGCTCCCTCCCGCGCTCCCTCCCGCGCCCCCTCAGCCTCCCCGCCGGCGCCCGCTCTTCCCACCCTCCTCCCTTACAGGCTTTCGCGGGCTCTCTCGCACCGGAGTCAGGGGGCTACACGCCCGGCCGTCTAAGCCGGCGCAGCTTCGGCTGAGGGAGGACTTCTCGGCCGCAGGCTGGGTGGGTGAGGCAGAAGGAGGTTGAGCGGCGAGAGCCACCGGGAGGGAGGTCCGGAGGAGCATGGCCCCGAGAAGCGTCTTGCCCGCCGCCGCGCTCCGGCTGTGGAGCATCCTCCCGTGCCTGCTGGTGCTGCGGGCGGAGGTCGGGCAGCCGCGGGAGGAGAGCCTGTACCTGTGGATCGATGCTCGCCAGGCGAGAGTACTCATAGGTAAGGCTCCCGCGCCTGCTGCCTTCCCTACCTGCGTCTCCGCTCTCTCCAGCGCTTCCGTTAAAGGGGAGATGCATGCATTTAAGTGTGTTTTTAAAACTTAATTTCCAAAGAAGGTTGCTCCCCTCCACTTTTTAATCAGCTCTTTTCCACCTGAAAGCGTATGAACTTCTGTCTCCAGAGACCTAAGCTGATGTAGTTGTTCTGATCATGCTGTTGCTAGTTTCTACAGCCCTGTGTTTTGGGGTGGAACCCGCGTTTAGTAGCACCCGGTGATTGTATGTCCACTCCGTTTCCTGAAACCATGTGTCTGTTGGCACTGTTCTTATCACATACCGAAGAAAATTAGTGGGTACCTAGACAGGTGCTTTGTGTATAGACGTGGCCCATACCAATTCTTTAGTGCTCTTCTTGCGTGCGTTTTCTGGTTTGGATTCTTTTAAGTCTGCCCAGTTTGATGGTTTTGTTTTGTTTTGCTTTGTTTTAAACCAGGATTTGAAGAAGATATCTTGATTGTTTCCGAAGGGAAAATGGCCCCTTTTACACATGATTTCAGAAAAGCACAACAGAGAATGCCCGCTATTCCTGTCAATATCCATTCCATGAATTTTACCTGGCAAGCTGCGGGGCAGGTAAGTACTAATAACCAGGAAGGGTGCAGAAAATTACCTTTTAATATCTCCACTGCCTGATGGCAGATAGAAATAATACTGTGTAGTGTGTAGGCTGATACATTTTTACAACCATTAAAAGTGATTTCTCATGTGATCTCCAAAGCAAATAAAGAATTAACTCCTGCTTATTTAAACGTGTCACATAAAGATTCCCAAAGGAAAAAGGTAAGCAGGGTTCCTAAGCTTGCTATTTTGATACGACTCCATATCTCCAGTCTGCTAGACACAAATACCAAGGTCACTTCTTTCTATGATCATTGACATTAAAATTTAACATAATATCTATGCTAGAATAAAATATGTAAAACATATGAAAAAAACAAAAAACACATAATATCTAAAAGACTCTTTGCCAATCACTTTTGACATTATTTGTACTTTACGACAAATTTTAAACTCTGTGAATATTTTCGACGTTGTGATTTGAAAAAAATTTTTGAATGTTATTCACTGGAACAATGTAAATGCTACATATTTCTGGTTGAAGTTCACAGCCTCAAAAAGTGTCTGTAAGAACATTTGTAAAATATTGCAGGCTACTGATTTTTTAAGTACCATTTAAAATACTTTTGTAAAAAAAAAATAAAATAAAATACTTTTGTATGCAAAAAGAAAACTGCAATATATTTTTATGAAGAAATATTTCTTTTATTTCTTAATACATTACCATCCTTTGTATGTTACCTTTTGTACAGTCCCAGTAATGCAAAAATAACCTCTAATTTTGGAAAGAAAAGAAGAATAAATATTATGTGAGTTTAATTTCTTTTGTGCAGTTGGAGAATTTACTCTAGGGAACAAATAGTAAGTAATAACTTCTTTTGCTCGTGAGTTGGTAAAATGTGTCCACTATGGAAATCATTGTAATTATAATTAAAATCACATCTTGGGGACTTTTTAATTCTAAATTTACTTAAATGGCTATTTTCATGACGAATGTGATCCAGAAAACACTTTATAAAAAGTGATTATTTTGAATTGAAAAGCCACTTCGGGTCCCTCTAATTATCTGTTATATTTTGGGTGTGACCATGACCATTTTAAATGTGTTTTTCCCCTCAGGTCTGTTCTCTCATTTTTTTTTTCTAAAATAAATGAAATCTAGACCCATCAACGTTTCCATGTTGTAAAAAAAGAAATAGATGTTTTGGATCCACTGAGGTTCATAACAGAAAAGTCATTTATTCTAATACCCCCATTTGGTTGATAAGTTCACTGAGGCTTCTATTGCTCTAAATATTATTCCTTTTCTTCCTATAATTGCCTCTTCATACTTTATGGACAATTGATTTTGGAATAGTGCGAAATCGGTAATAAAACATGAACAGCCTTTTCCATCTCCTTTCTTTTCACCTGAATCTATCTGTGTTTAATCACTTGGCAGATGAAATCAATATTAATTCTGTAGTTTTGAAAAGTATATTTTCTTTACCTACACTTTTATGAATTTATGAGAACCATTAGACGATAGCTTAACTTACACCCTTTCCTGACTGAAAAGTTTTGGTAATTGTAGGAGAAACAGAAAATGTCAACAGTTCTTATTTATTTATTTCTCATATGCATTTGTCTTCTGGAGAATGGAATTTGAAGCAAAGCCTTAAATACCATGTCATCTCCCCTGTGGCTTTATAGCATGGTACATGTTTGCAAGCACTGAAATATTGTTGAGTATAAAATGAATCACGAATCGATCTCAGGAATTTAGGATTCCTTTATAAAGGAATTAGAGAAGATATTGGAACTGGCTTGGAGATGAAGCTTCTAGCATCTTTTTCTCTCTTGTTGAGGTGTTGATTGCCTCTGTGGATTATCTCAATACACAGGGCAATGTTAACACCTCAGTTATCTTGCTTTTTCCATTCAGTCTGCTCTGGTTAGGTTACCACAGGTAACCACATGAACTCTGGGGTCTGTTTTAATTAGCTGGGAGGGTAAGTGAGGCAGACAGGATCTACACAATATTGCCAAATAGCAGGACATTTAAAAGTATTATTTAAATTTTACTTATTTTACCCAATAAAGTTATGTGACTCCAGCAGCATAATTTTTGAAACGCACGGAAATTTTGAAGATGAGAAAAATAATCACTTCAATGCCAATTAAGTATTTTGAAAGGCATCTCTGGCTAAAGCCAAACCACATCAAAACAACTACATGGAAAATGAAAAGTTCATTCCATTATCTAGTTATTTCATCCAAATAATATCAAACATTTAGGATTTCAACACAAGCAGAAGCACACAGCTGATTAACAAAACTTTAAACTTAATATAAAAGAGTTTTGGTAGCACGTGGAGAAAGTTAAACTGACATTAGGATTGAAGACCTAGAGGCATTAGGTGTTATCTCTTTCCAATAAATTATTAGTCCATTAACCCAACGTATTCTTGGGGCCATTTGAAAGAACTTTTATGTTCTACTTCAAACAAATGCAAATAAAAATTACAGTGCAATTCATTTCCCCACATCAAGTTGGTCAGGTTTTTAACAGTGTTTTGAGTGTTTTGAGTATGTATGTTTTTGAAAATGGGGCCTGCTTATTATATGTGGCTGATGCCCCTGTTAGGCTTTTTGCAAGGCTATTTGATTCTGATAACAAAAAGCTTGCTAGACATCTTTTGGCTGGGAAATTTTTCTTCCAGAGATTCATCCTAAGGAAATCATTATGGATATTAATAAAAATTTATGTGCAAGACTCTTCCTCATATTGTGCTATTTATAAAAGTAAAAACAGGTAGAATTTAGAAGTCCAGTGACAGTGGCAGGAGAATACAATGAAGCATTAAGAAGAGTATTCTAGACATCAAAAAAAAAAAAAAGAATATTCTAGACATCTACTCAATACCATTGAAACATATTCATGACAGATTAGGCCTATCAGAGTATATTCTGCTTGATTCCATTACAAAATACATAGGCAAACATAGGAATAAACAGCTGATGTATTAGAGGTTTTTAAATGATAGGGAACTAGGAAGGGTTATGAACACATTAGTGTTCCTTACATATTGGTAAATATTGCACTTGATACCCTGTATCTTCAGCCTGTAACCGCTGATTCTCCAAGGTGTCAATATTAGCTACATCTGTGTAAATAACATTTTTATTTTTTCCACAATGAGTAGTGTGTATTGATTTATAATTTCAAAAACTATTTTACATTAAATATGTGCAAAAAGCTATGCTTTAGAGTTTAAACTTGCATGATGTTCCACATTATAAATAGTTTCTTGTATTTATTATCTGGTATCATTTTTATACCATACATTACTCAACCAAATGGTAAAACAAATGGTTTTCATGACTGGATCATAACTATGGAGCCCAAATAATTCACTAATGCTTATCTGATTCTCACCAATTTCTTTCAAGGTCCCTAAAAATCTGCCTAGGAAGGCTTTCCTATCTGAAACTAGATGACCTGACCTCTTCCACTGAAATCCTCATTTTCCATGGAAAACTCTGTCTCTACTTTATCTCCCATTTAAAATACTCATTTTCTAACATGCCCTTTCTCAAGGCCTTTAGACCAGAGAAGAATTTCTATTAAAGAGGTTTAGGCTTAAAAGATTTTTAGTAATTAAGGGAAAATACCCTTTATTGCTGTATATAACTTTTAATAGTTGATATTTTTCAATGAGGCATTCCTTATTCTAATTTTTCTCTAAACTTGGGACAGATAGGGGCCATGAGTGACCATTTTGGTTTTCTAAATGATGCACTAATTAAACATTTTATTTGGAAAATAATCCTTTCTAAAACTAATGGCTTTCAAATAAAACTTTAATGAGAAGTTTTGTTAGACAAATCTGAATTCTAATATTAGGACACCGCTGCTGATTTCCATATGAACCAATTTGGTTCAAGGCCAAAATTTTTTGTTCCTATAGATCATATGTATGTATATTTTTATTTATAAAGATCATATAGACTTGATTTGTGACCAAATGCCTGGATTTCTTAGATGGTTGGCAAGGGTTGGGGTGAAATTGGTGTGTATGGAATAGAAATTCTCTGGGTGAAGAGAGCCAGCCAGTATTAACTTCCAGCCTACCACATGGGTTACCAAGAAAGCTCTAACCATCTGTAACAACAGGTCCAGATCTTCAAGTAAGCTTGTTATCATGTATGATGGTCACAATTCTTATAACCACTAGAAGTCAGTGATAGAGCCTCATTTTTCTCAATTGCAGGATGTTTAAAAACAAAACTGTAGAGTGTTATTGTGGATACAGGAAGGGAAGAGGAGAATTTTGTCTGCTGTCCTGGGAAGTAGGGGGTCACATGTATATCTTAGAAGAATTGATTATTGAGTTAAACTGTAGAAATGTGTTATGTATCACCATAGAAAACAAAATACTGCATGTGCTGAAGATACAGCACAGTGAGTGCAATATTTATCAATATATAAGGAGTAGAAATGTGTTCATAACCCTTTGTAGCTCCCTATCAATTAAAAAACTTCTCAAATTATATCAAACTGCCAGAAGCAAGAACAATAATAACACAAGATCAAGTATAAGAAAGCTCAAGAACTTTACCTGGATAGTGGTGTCTTTGTGAATGACTCCAGCCAGCAGCATCCAAATTTAGCTTTAAACTGAGGAAGGTACTGTTGGCAAAAGAACAGTCAAAAACAAATCATTTTCCTGAGAATTGACTCATATTTTTGCGATTTTTTTAAAAAAGTGGAATCCTTCTCCTGACATCTTTCCATAATGTGAACTAGATAATCTTATTCTGTCATTTAAATGCCCCTAAAGCTCCAGATAGCTTGTTTTTGCAATATAGTGTTTGATACAATGTCACACTGGTCCCATTAAACTAGTCATAGTTTGTGGTCTCAAATTTCCCATTGGACTGGTTGAGGAAAGGAGACTTGTATGAACATGTTTCTTTCCTTCTTTTTTCCCCTTGACAAAAATGAAAGAAAGGCAATGAGAAGTGAATTTTAACTTAAATACTTCCTCTCCCTCTTCAAAGGACTGCCAAATACCTTAACTATCCTCTTCTAATTCCATAAGTTATGGTAACACTGATTATTAGTATGTAAGTCCCTTAATGTGTACTGTCCACATTTTTTTTTCCCTAATGGAGTTACGATCGTTTTGATAGTTAAAATCCAAGTGGTTGTATACTTTCCTGCTCCTGAGGTTTCCCATCATACCTTTGCAGTGTTTTGTTTTGTTTTTTTGTCACCCAGTGGAGGAAATGCCTCGGTTTTTGACCCCTGGTCCATAGTTTCAAAGTGGGAATGTGAATATGTTTACATACTGTGGGCATGATTTTTTTCAGAAGGTACTCATATCAAAAACACAGCTTTAAACTTTTAATGTTTAGATTCTGCTAGGCTGTGGTATTTTGCATTGTGGTGCTGTGGACATGCCACTAGGGATCAAAGAGTAATTCTGCAGAAAGCCCATTTCATTTAGCAAAGCAGGCATGTGCCAGCCATCTGTTGTATGTGCTGATAGAAAACAGCAGTAAGTTTCTCAAACTTTTGCCAGAAAAAAAAAAAAAGCCTTTATTGCTTAGAGGAGATGAGTTACAAGGTACCTTGTAAGCCACATCTGGTTCTATAGCGATTTACATGGTACAAATGTAAATTTCGCTAGGTCTTCCTTACACGGTGGTATAAAGGTGTGTAAACAAGCCCTTCACCACTATCCTCTACGTTTATTCTTGACTTTAGAATCCTTGCAGAAATAAAAATCTTTTAAATTGTCATGGTGAAGTAGAAAGGAATGATATGCAGTAAAGCATTTTGCTTTGGATTAAACTCGTTTCCCTTCAATGTCCCTGATGTGTTGTGAAAGGAAAAGTTTGGGGATTAAGAGTTTTAGTGAAAATGTTCTTCATCCTGTAGCTGGATCTCTGGAGGAGACATTGGCAAATCAGCACTTCTTTTGCTGCAATAAGTTAACCAACTTGTCCCATTTGCCAGCCTGGGAGTAACTTGGTTACGTTGCTGTGAACCCTTCCTGGATGGGAGTCGTTCTCCCCTGCAGGGCTTCTCTGCCTCAAGCACTCCGTCAATCAACAAACATAGCCGCTGACAGGCAAAGAAGAATAAGCAAGGTCCCGGCCCTCAGGAAGCTGATAGTCTAGGAAGCAAATATCATCATGCTCATCCAAATGAGGTTAGAAAGTATAGGATTGGTTGAGAACACAAAGAAGGTCACTCTTTTCCCTGCCTGGATGAACGAGGGACAGGAGCTCTTCACTGAGCTTTCAGAGCAGGTGATTTCTGAATGAATTTCTGAAGGATGAGGAAGCTTTCATCAGACCAGCAGGGGAGGAAAAACACCTTCCAAGTGAAGAGTTCAGGATTTCAAGTGCATGGAGGTCTTAAAGGAGAAGGCATGTTCTAAGTGATCATGAGGGGTCTCGGATCCCCTCTGAGAGGTAATGGAAATTCAGTGAAGGGGACATCAAGGTCAAATAATGGAGAATGATTATGGGGGAGGAGAAGAAAGTAGAAACAATTCAGGGAGATTTCTTTCTTCTCTGTTGTGAAAACAATAGGGAACATTTTGCAGGTTTGTCCCAGGGATATACTAAGTAAATCTTTGGTATATGTGTTGGGTGGACAGTGGCTTTTCTACAATCGTCAGTTAGCTCTTTTTTCTTATTAAACTTTTGGAAAATTTTGTGATGATTAGTCTCAGCTCCAGGTTAAATTACTTTTGGCAAATAAAGCACAGAACTATAAAAAAATGGCATTTTGCAAGTGCATAGAACTTTTTAGAAAATCACTTTAATTTTCTAATAGAACTAGAACTTTGAATTTAATGTAAAAAGAAGCTTAAAGGACAATAATATGTTGATTTGTGAAAGAAGTGATTTAGCATCTATATTCTACTCCCATACCTTTCTAAGTATCAAGAGAAGTATAATAACGGTATACAAATTATATCTGGCAGGCGATGCTTCCGTTTAAATGACGAGAAGTGGACACTGGACATAGATTTATTTAAAATAAGCTTGCTTCTTCAAGTATTTGACTTTCTTTTAAAACTTATAGTTAAAACTCTAAAGTCAGGGGCTCCCAGGTGGCTCAGTCTGTTAGGCATCCACTCTTGATTTCATCTCAAGTCATGATCTCAGGGTTGCAGAATCTGTGTGTGACTCCATGCTAAGTGGAAAGTCTGCTTGTGAGCCTCTCTCTGCCTTTACTCTCCCCTCCAGCAAATGCATGCATACGCACGCATACACACACACACACACACACACACACACACACACACGCATGCACACACTTTCTCTCAAATAAAATAAATCTTTTTTAAAAACCTTCTAAAGGGGCGCCTGGGTGGCTCAGTGGATTAGGCCGCTGCCTTCCGCTCAGGTCATGATCTCAGGGTCCTGGGATCGAGCCCCGCGTCGGGCTCTCTGCTCCGCGGGGAGCCTGCTTCCTCCTCTCTCTCTACCTGCCTCTCTGCCTACTTGTGATCTCTCTCTCTGTCAAATAAATAAATAAAATCTTTAAAAAAAATAAATAAATAAAAAAAATAAAAACCTTCTAAAGTCATAGGACAATTTCTGCTCTCTTTTTTCTCAAACATGTGGATTTTGTCTTCTTTTTGAATTTTATAGATGAACGTGATTAAAGAATCTTGAAAATTGTCAGCATCCTTTGCAATGCATTTACCCGAGTCAGTCTCATAGAACAGCTACATCTGTGTGAGCCTGAGACAAGACAGATTCAGGATTGACTTCTTAGCTGATAATCTGAGGAAGGGCATGAACAGAATTCTTGCTCCGAGGCTCTCAGACAGAGCACAGCTCACATCCTGGGGAGGCAAAACATGATTAAGGACCAATTCTTTGCCCTTGAGAAAACTAGAAGATAACTGGAGAGTCAGATATATACAAACAGATCATCCTAGTAATTGCTGGGAAGTGGTACTGTAGCAAAACAAGGACATTCCCAGGATATAGTCAGAGCACAGAGGAGAAGTAACTCCAGAGCTGAGTCTAACTATTGAGTTAGCCAAAAAAAACTGTGGAAGAGGGGATGGTTTTTAGGGAAAGGAAACAGCTTAAGGCAATATAGAGACCAGAAAGACATTATCTGGGAACCAATACTTTGGTGTGACTGGTGTGTATGTGCAAGTAGGAAGTAAAGAGGTGGGCAGGGGCTAAGTCCTAGAGGACTTTGTCCAGCATGGTAATGCATCTGGGATTTACTCTACGGACAATGTGGAGTCAGTTCATGAAAAAGTATTAAGCGGAAGACAGTAGTATCAGATTACGTATTTAGATCCTCGTGTCAGGAGATAGAAGATAACTTTGAGGGTGCGTGACTGCAAGGAGAGAAATCAAAGATAACAGGATACAAGATCAGGAATGAAGGAAAGGGGAAATAGATTGGGGCAATATTTAGGAGATAAAAATCCAAAAATCTTGGTGCTAGGAATAAAGAGCATCACATTTCCTCCACTATCTGCTTCATTAACTTGGCAGTAACCCTGTTAGCCTTTGCCCCCATCCCTAACTCGTCCTTCCTGCCCCACGGCCTTTGCACATGAAGTTGTCTCTGCCTAGAATTTACTCCTGCTAGATTTCTATGTGGCTTGCTCACTCATTTCCCCCATGTGCAATAAAATTTCATCTCCTCTAACATACTTTCCCCTGTCTCTCCTCTGTAAAATAACCACCACCACCCTCATTGTTCTTGAGTCTACTTCTCTGCTGTATATTTTTATGGTCCTTAGAATAACGATTGAACCTAATTATATTTGATTATAATTGTTCAACCCTCCCATTCAATGTAAGCTCATGAGAACAAAGACTTTGTCTTATTCACCATGTAATTACTCCAGGTCCTAGAACAGTTCCTGACACATGATAAGCAGTTGATAACTATTTGTTGAATGAATTAATACATAAGGTAGATCCCATTATTATTCCCATTCAATAGATAAAGCAACTGAGACAGAGAGGAGCAAGAGAAACATAGGTAGTAATTGGCAGAGCTGGAGTTCAAACCTAGACTGCTGGGATTCAGAGCCCTTGCTCTGATAAGTGCTAAACAGAGGTATGAACAGAATGGGAACACAGAAGGAGGCAACAGCTAACTTGGCTGAGGAAGGAGGGGAAGACTTTGCCAGAGAAGATACAACAATTGAACTGGGACTTGAAGCTGTGTAATCAGCTGAGACAGGAGTCAGGTGTAGGGAGAAAGGCAAAGGAGTTGTGAAAGTGCATTCTGGGAGAGGCTAACAGTGCCCTAGACAGGCGCTGGATGTATGCAATGGAAAATACTGGGGGCCGGGGTTGGGGACGCCATGTGTGTGTTTGTGAGGAGAAGAGGCTGGATCTTTGGGAAGAGCCAGAGGGAGAAATAGTAGAACCGATGGAAAAGTCAGTTAACCCAGTTCTTTTATCTATAAGAGAAGCAGTTTGGATTACCTCTAAGTGCCTTCCAAATTCTAAAATATTATGATTCTATCTCTTAAGTAAAATATCTTCAGTCATTTAACATTAATGGTAATACCTTCATTCAAATTGTGGTAGCTGTCTCTGTTTTTTTTTTTTTTTTTAGAACAGATTTAGAAAGATCCTTCCTCCAAATTTGTGTTATTTATCATCAAATTTAAAGAGGTTCATCTCAGAATACTCTTTTATTTATTCAACATTGATGATAATTGTCAATACTTGTGTAACACATACTCTTGGCCCATCACTTTGCCAATAGTCTCTCATCAGACCTTCACAGAAGGCATGAGTTAAGCACTAGTATGACCCCCAATTTATAAAATGAGGAAACTAGGGCACAAGGAAGTCAAATTATTTGCCTAAGACCATGCAGTATATATGTCTTTAAACTTCAGAGATCTTCCTGTGACAAACTTCTGGAATGTTTTTTCACTCAGAAAACAACAATTCAAAGAACATTTATCAAAGCTTACTATGTATTAGGTTCTGAGAATACAAATTCTAATTGATCTAACTGCTTTCTAGGAATCTGCCAGCTGGTGGTGAAGACTGTGGCATAGAAGGCAATAATTGTGTTGAGTTCTCAGGGCCTACATGTGTGGTTGGATGGGATTTTTTTTGTTGCATACGGTAACCTGACCAAAGTGGCAAGTTCAGCCTGCCTGAGCTGAAATCCAGCTCACTTCACTTGTCAAGTCTGATAGTGTGCCACAGAGCTACCTTTGTCCAGAGGGGACACATTTCTACCTAAGTTGCACAGAACCTTCATATGGGTTAGGTGACCCTCATTAAATGCCCCAAGAGAAATGCCGTGGGAGCATAAAGCCAGAGGGTTTTACCATTGATCAGGTAAATTTACAATTACTTATATGCCAAAGAAGATATCACAGACGTGGTAACATCTAACCTGGGTCATGAAAAATGTTCAGTAGGCAGAGAGTGACCTAGGCGGGGGGGCTGGATGAGGCGTTCTATGTATACTGAATGACCCAGAGGAAAGTACACAAGATTACAAATCAGTGTGTATTTGGAGAAGGATTATTAGTGCCCCAAAACTTGGGAAGATTATGATTTCTGTATGCCATAGCTAACTTGTCTTACAGAAAATAGGGAGCATAATAATGTAGATGGTAATGTCATGTCTGCATGAAAGCAGACTTTGGTGGAAAGATAATTTTGGTAGCAGAGGAACGGTAGATGCTGGGGTTCCTGGCTGAGGACTAGGACCCAATTAGGAAGTTATTTAAGACATTCCCAGGTGACAAGAGCGTGAAAGAAGGTGGGCAGTGAGGAGAGGGGGGAAGGAGCAGATTCCAGAGATATCTGTCAGTATAATTGACACGAGGGTGTTTTGGAAATGAGGGACTAGAGGATGACTCCTGAGCTGGATGGACAGATGCTTGGATAGTTATGTTTTAACTGAGAAAGTAATTACAGGAGAAAGAGCAGAACAGTTTGAGGTACAAAAGCAGTGCGGCCCACTCGGAAATTCTTGAATATGAATTTTCTGCTGAACATTCAGATGGCAGAGTCTGGTATGAATTTGAAAACTTGAGTCTAGAGCGAAGATATGAGATGTAGAATAGAAAGACTGATTTTGGAGATCTGGGGGACTTCTTCTGGACCTCCCTTCCTTCCTTCCTTATTTTGACTTCAACTCAGTAAATAGCTGAGGACCTACCTAATGCCAAAACTCGTACTGAGTGTTAAAATATATATATCTATATATCTATCTATATATATATATATATATGTAAATTGTATATGACGATTACCCTCAAAGAGATCAAGCTTGGCCTCAGCCTAGTGTCACAACAGAGATGAACAAAACAACAACAGTGCAATATTAAATGTGTTATAATTATAAAATGAAAAATTTGCATAACTCTGATGGGAGAGATATGAATTAACCTACATAGGGTTCCTGGTGTTCTTCAGGGTATAGCCTGAAACCTGTAAAACTAATATATGCCCACTTGCAATATATGTTTACCTTCATGGCTTTCATGTACTCGAGATAGTTTGACCTCATGTGTTCTGCCTCCTACTTGCCGTTATTATTACTATTGTTTTGGAAATGAACATGACAAATGTCACTATACCACTAGGTGACAGAGAACGTCATCCCTCCAGAATTAAGCATCTAGAACTACTCTTGAGGAAATGGTCTGTGTGGGCTGAAGATAGTCCTGAATAAACCCATGCCATAGGGTTTGTTCGTATGTTTTGTTTACAAGGGCTGTTCAGTATTAGTCATGGATGCACCCCCCAGGGGGGTGATTCACATCTGAAGTCAAGTCCACACAGATTATCTCCTACTTAAGGCAATACCCAGATGGATCCCAAAAAACTTGTAAAATTACTCTGATATCTACCTTTTGAGGACTTAGTGAAGCTATTTGATTCCTGTCATTTTTAACTTCAACCAATATTCCTGTTTTCAGTTGGAACTTAAGACTTTGAAATTATATTTATATTGCTGTCACTTCCAGCAGTAGCCAGCAGGTGGCAATGTAAAAGTTATTTCTATGTGGAATTTTACCCCTCAACAGTTCTTAAGCCTGTGGGGGGTGCTCTCTGTCTAACAGAGACCAATTTGTGGAATACTATGATCTGACATAATTCATTTCAATGGACCATTTATATATTGAGTTAGTTAGGAAAAGAACTGTTTCAAATTCCATGTCACTGAAAGCATTAAGACTCAGCATAGATTTGAGAACTCATCCTAAATAACTTCAAATGTGAATGATTTCATTTTACATATATTTTCTATTTCCTCCTTTTAAACAATTGCTCAGTTTTAGGCTGGAGTCAAGCTTTGACTATCTCTCCATATTCATACAGTGTTTTCTTTGCCTTCCCTGGCTGTATCTTTAGGTGTCAGCAGAATAACAGTGTTAGAAGAGATCCCAGAGCTCCTCTACCCCATCAAGCCCAACTTTTTCTGAAGCATCCCTGAATCATGGTCTCTCAGCCCCTAGTTGAACATGCTTGATGGCATGGAACTTACTAGGGCAAATGTTCCTGAATACTTTTGTTTTATCAATGAAAATTTTCTTCATAATGATTTACAACCTACCTTCCCACTGTGACTTGAATATCCTAAAACTCTAAGTCTGTGAGCTCCCATTTGGGGTGTTCTGCCTTGCATAATACCCCTAAGTTTGTTGACTTGTCCTCTCCATTGCGAATGTAGGGTCTCTGGTTCATTTACCCCTGCTTCTTCCTTAGTGAAGACCAGCTATTTCAATGAGTTCTTAGAAGGAATCTGCACATTCCATCTGAGAGGGAGATATCTTGATCTCTGCTGCTACAGTGTGGCTCAGGTGAGACCCACCTGTCAGGTCTAGATTCAGCCTTTCCATGTTCCCTGAGCTATAAAGACTCAAGGGGCCACAGAGGACTGTAATCTCCATAAGCCTCACATTCTCAGAGTAACTTGGTGTCCTGTGCCAAAACAGGGAAACTATCCCCTTCCTCAATTTGACATTGAACATTGCCACCTGGCACTGAAAAGAGCATGAATTAAGGCCCTTGACCTCCACTTGACACCAACATTAATTTCCTGCAGCCCATGTCCCCTCCACACCCCAATTTCCTCAGCTTCTCCCCATGAGCAGTTTTGCATTTCTCCAACCTTGATTCCTAAATATGTAGCAAAAGTATGAAAGTATCACAGATGGCATTTACTGGTACTCTACTCTTTATATTCTGATGAGAAGAGAGTTCATTGCTAGAATAAGAGATTACTTCTAGAATTGTGAAATCATCTTTTGGTTTATAAAACTTGTGTGATAAACTAGAGAAGAAGAAAAGGGAAGAGGGGAAGAGGGGAAGAGAAAAAGGAAAATAACTAACACTTATTATGGTATTCTATGTGCCAGCCATTGTGCTAATTATCACTTTTCCTCACTATCTAGTTTAACTCAACAACCTACAAGATAAGCGCTACAAATATTCCCATTTTACAGAAATGGCAGCTGGGTCACAAAAAGGTAATGTAACTTGCCTAAGGTCACACGACTAGTGGGTAGTGGGGCCAGGATTTAAACTCAGGTAATCTGACTCCAGAATCCATGAGGAAACTGAGCAACTGGAGCTCTTTAAAACAGAGATTTTTCCCGAATCAGATCTTTATTCTTTAGACAGTCTATTGCACACACACCATGTGCTGTGGAACATGAATTAGATAAGGACGCTGACTGCTAAGAGCTGACACTTTTAAAGGAGGCTGAAATAGCATGGCTTTTGTAAATATTAAGTGGACTCACTTGAAATTCTCATTTGTATAGGTTAAAATGGTTAAATATCATGTAATTTAACCTAATAACAAGAACTGTCATTGATGAGCTATTTACCATGAGCCAGCAGCTATTCTAAGTAATTTATATGGATTACCTCATTTCATTCTTGGACCAAGTCTGTGACCTGAAGATACTATTTTTATCTCCATTGAAACACATGAGAAGGGGCGCCTGGGTGGCTCAGTTAAGTGTCTGCCTTTGGCTCAGGTCATGGTCCCAGGGTCTTGGGGTCGAGCCCCGCACTGGGATCCCTTGTCAGCAAGAAGCCTGCTTCTCCCTTTCCCATTCTCCCTGCTTGTGTTCCCTCTCTCACTGTCTCTTTCTCTCTCTGTCAAATAAATAAATAAATAAAATCTTCAAAAAATAAAAAATAAAACATATGAGAAGGCTGAGGTGCTGAGAAATTAAGTAACTTTTCCAGGATCATACCTTAGTCATCTGTAGAGCCTGGGTGTGAACCTTGGCTGTTGGATGCCAAAGTAGGGATATGAAGATATATATTGTTTCACCTCTGTGTCACACAAGAGTAGGCTGATCTGTTGATCCAAATCAATTTTTAATGAAGCGGCTTCATTTAGAGAGTTCTACCTTACAAGGCAGATACCAGATTAACTAAGTCAAGATCTCACTTAGAAGCTAAATGGAAGGAATACAAAGTCCATTTGACTCCAGACTGGCTGATTGGTTCCCAAAGTTTGATCATTAAAATGTATCTGATTTCTTGGGTATCAGCAGGCTTGAATTTGGAGAGTTATCATTGCCTGTCCTATGTTGTCTAGGGCTTAAGGGAACATTTACTCAGTGAGGGAGACTATGCATATTGGTACAGCTCTCTTGAATTAAGGTAAGAGATTTCTATCATTCTGCTAATAACAGTGACACCTTTCTGTACTGCACTTAATAGTTTGAAACATGCTTTCATTTGTCTCATTAAGTTCATCAGTCCTCCTAATAACTGAAAAGCCATGCATTGCTGACTGTGTAATTAAATATGAGGAATAACTGTGATAATTTGCAATGAATGGCCTTTAGCCCAAAGTAAAATAACTCAAATCTGATCTTTAATAGCTGTGCATTCTTCTATAATGCATGAAAGGATTTGCATTTGTGATTTTATAAAAATACTTTTGCTTTTTGATAAAAATAAATAAGGGCCCATTTGATAAATACTATTTAAATTATATGGAACCATTCTCAGTGGAGAATACAAGTGGATCACCATTCCATGACATGGTAAGTGTAGAAATAATTACCCTTCGTCTGTTTTCATACTTGGTATTTCAGATATTTGTTGCCATCAATTCCTTGAGAAATTCTGCATAGCCAAGATTTTACTAGAATGGTATTTACATAATTGTAAAAAATTTCCCCCTTAATATAAAACCCTTCAAATTAAGGGTGGTGATTGAATCTGCCCTTTTGAGTGGGACGTGGGGCCAGCACTCAGCGAGTGAGACAAGCAAAACACTCCGGTCGCCTGTGTGAACCTAGGAGTGAGCGCCTCCATAAATTTACACTCTGTGTACCTTGATCACCTCTCCCTAGTCCAGACCCTGACCACACCAGAGAACAGGATATATGATGGTTAATGTTACATGTCCACTGACTGGGCCACCAGGTGCCCAGACATTTGGTCAGATATTATTCTAGATACATCTGTGGGGTGTTTTTTGGACGAGATTAACATTTGAATTGGTAAAGTGAAGGCATGTGGCGCACCCCAGTGTGGATGGGCCTCCTCTGATCAGGTGAAGGCCTGAATGGAACCATAAGGCTGACCCTACCATGAGCAAGAGTGAACTCCTTCTGCCTGAATGCCTGCAAGCTAAACACTGGCTCTCCTGGGGTCTTGAGCCTGCCTGCTTTCAGACTGGAACTTATACCACTACCTCTTCTCAGTCTCTAGCTTGCCAGCTGCAGATCTCAGGCTCCCCAGCATAATCACATGAACCAGTTCCTTATTATGTATCTATCTACCTCCTTTATCTCTCTCTATCTATCTGTCCATTTATTATTAGTCTGTCTCTCTACATCTATCCTATTGATTCTTTCTGGAGAGCTCTAATACACTGTTTTCTCTGTCTTAGCTGCCTAACAGGAGGAGAAGTGACTATCAAAGACAAGCGAACAGCAACACGGGCCAAATCTTGATCAACTTAAATGCTTGGGGCCTTGGTTTCTTCAAGTGCTAAAAGGAAATCATTAATTTACTTCTTACACTGGCAGCAAAATGCAGTGGCATAATATGTACAAAGTACTTGACACATAGTCGGCACTAAAAAAGTGGGGTCTTTTCTTCCCTTTGTATTAATGAGCTGTTAGTGCTAAGTAGGAGCCATGAAGCTAAAGAAAGGTAATCGGCCAGATCCCAGGCTAGGGAGTGTGCTGGCCAGGTGCCCAAATTCCACCGTTAAGTGATGGCGTCCCAGTCTCTGAACTCAGAGCATCACACTGAGCTGGCCTCAGGAGACCTGGCTCCTTGCTTGGCTCCCACACCATCTATGTAGGACCTCAGAAAAGTGGTTCATTTTCTTTCTCATCTGTAAAATAAAGGGTTCCTTTCAGTTCTAAAATGTCTGTGATTTATTAGTCATCATCATTCCAGCCTTGTTCTTGATTCTGTGTTTGAATTCAAATCACAGAAGGAAAATAACTTAGACAGTACCATTAATTGTAACAAAAAATAAAACAAACATTGAGCAAAATTAACTTTTCAGAATACTTTTTGCCTGAATAATGCCAGTCAAATCTACCAAAATCTACTTTAGGCAAATTTTATCAGGTTTCCTATTAGCTTGATTTCAATTTGACTAATAAACTGATTTTAGGATTTAGCTCTGAGGCAGGTAGACCAGACAGCTGTATTAATATGACTGATACATATTACTCATATTCACCTTTTAAGATCTTTTTACTAATGATTATTACTAGTAGTATTTACCTTTTAAGACCTTCTTCAAATAGTAGTTCTTTTCTAGATATTCATAATGTTTATTCTTTGCTTGGCTCTTTACAAAGAACTGAGGAGCTGAGTCGGAGATTTTGTCTTGCTGTTACAAATTGAGGGTTTTACATTGCAAACTGTCTTTGTAATAATTATAACTTGCAAAACCCATTACTCACTCAGTTACATAAACTGGACTTCATTAGAGTTTGCAGTACTTAATTTCCTGGGTATAACTATTTCTTTTTATGAATCCTCACAGAGTTTTATTTTAAGTTCATTACTTTTTTCCATCATAAACTAGTATACCCTCTAAAAGTCTTTGGAAAATACAGAAACAGAGAAGGAAGAGTGGGAGAGGGGAAGTCATGTACAGTTAACTCACATAAGAAAACGCTAACATTTTGGTGTTTTTCCATCTAGGGTTTTTCCATTCAAGCAACAATTTGTGCCCTTTTTTGTTTGTTGTTTGCTTAAGGATAGTGGGGCATTTTCCCATGTTATTCCATATTCTGTAAACATGATTTTTTTTTTTTACCGGCTACACAATATTCTGTGGATTATTTAAACATTCTCCTACTTAGACTGTCTCTAGATAATTGTTCACTGTTATAAATAACACGGTGAAGAGCAACCCAACGCATAAAACTTTTTCCATATTAGGATTACTTCCTTAAGAGTGAGTTCCACAAGTGGAATTTCTGAGTCAAAGCACCTCATCATTGTACCACACTTGGCATAACCATTAGTGCTGAATGGCTTGTAATGGTTAGTACATACTTTCAACAGAATTATGCAAGGATATCCTTTTTAGTATTCTTCTGTGGCTTATTTCTAAACCTCTAAATGAAGCTTTCCAAATGGTACTGGTGGCTGTTGATTTGTGCCTGCATTTTTCAAGTTGTGACGAGTTTATCTCAGTAGAAATTTCATACTGCAGGGGGCAGTGAGGGATCAGTAAGGGGCTCTCCTCCTTTTCCAGAGAGAGAGATGTTAAGGTTGGTCAAGGTAAAAAACTACAAAGGGTGATTTTTAATTGTGAACACAGAACTCTTCGGGTATATATTAATTTCAAATTATAATTACAAATACAAAACTAGTGGGTGATTCCCAAAGATTAAAATGTCACTCCTTTTTAACATAGCAAGGACCCATTTCCTATCAGTTTTAAGTGAATATGAATACATATATGAGTTTTTCTGAATGTTTCATGTACATATATAGATACATATTTATTCAGAAGTGTTTTGAAATAATAATGATTGGAACATTTATTTCTGCACATATCTCTTTAAACAAATTTCTTACATATGAAGAAATTTATTCTCCTAGCACTCCACCATATAATTTTCTCAATTTTCAAAGGGATAGAATAGGAAAGGATTAGCAAGTAGATCAACTTTAAAACCTAAAGAGTTATTGTCATCAGCGGCTAGTACATAGCACCTTCTAAGAGAAAGAATAACATGTTTACCACAGTTCTCAAAGTAAGGGGACTCTGGGGCGCCTGGGTGGCTCAGTGGGTTAAAGCCTCTGCCTTTGGCTTGGGTCATGATCCCAGGGTCCTGGGATTGAGTCTCTGCTCAGCAGGGAGCCTGCTTCCTCCTCTCTCTCTGCCTGCCTCTCTGCCTGCTTGGGATCTCTGTCTGTCAAATAAATAAAATCTTTAAAAAAAAAAAAAAAAAAAAGCAAGGGGACTCTGAGCAAATAAATATGCCTAAGGTGTTCCATAAAAGAGAAGACAAATTAAGTTGCTGGTCAGAGCTCCCAGAGCTGTATATCCAAGTGGAAAAAGGAGCAAGAGTTGATATAGAGGATTCTTTAAAGAAAAGTACTCAGACATCAAAAGAGCTGGTTTCATCTGAACCAGAAGTCTTGACATGAGTAAATATTCTGCATTTTAGACTTTGAAGTGTCTGTTAGCTTGTTCCAAATTTACTCTCTATGGAATAAAGTGGTTCAAGGGGGAAAAAATCTGGTAGGTAGACACAAATTATTGTTTATAAACTGCTGGCTTCTGTGCTGCAGAGATCTTCTGTAGCCACTTCAAAGACTAGAGTCCTCGTGTACTTCTTTGAGCAAAATCTGCCACGAGCCCATGGCACACAAAAGGGAAATGGACAGGTCTGATGGAGGGAAAGCATTCTTTCTCTAAGCTGCCTCATGTATTGGTCATCAAAATAGTACTTCTGCATTTTGAAAACATCAGAAATTGATAAAGGCTAAAGTGTGCCTCCAAGGATATCTGAGCAGCAAATTTCCAGGTTTGCACGTTTCTGGGAAGATGACTCATCAGGTGCTAGGTCATAAGATCACAGAACTAATATCCCGAGACTTTAACATTAAGAGCTGACTTTTTTAAAAGATTTATTTATTTATTTTAGAAAGAGAAAGAGAGATGGGTGAGAGACTGAGGAAGAGAGAGAGAGAGACAATCTGAAACGGACACACCTCCCCCCATTTAGTGCAGAGCCTGACATGGGGTTTGATTCTCCATGACCGGAAATCACCACCTGAGCCAAAACCAAAGGTCAGATGCTTAACCCACTGCACCATTCAGATGCCCCAAGAGCTAACTCTTTTTTTTTTTTAAGATTTTATTTATTTATTTGACAGAGAGAGAGATCACAAGTAGGCAGAGAGGCAGGCAGAGAGAGAGGAGGAAGCAGGCTCCCGGCGGAGCAGAGAGCCCGATGCGGGGCTCGATCCCAGGACCCTGAGATCATGACCTGAGCCGAAGGCAGCAGCTTAATCCACTGAGCCACCCAGGCGCCCCCAAGAGCTAACTCTTTATTGAGCCCAGTTCTCTATCCAGTTATGTTTGCAGAATGAACTCTGTTCATCGCCAGTGCTCAGGAGGCACTCTGGAAGGATTTGTGCAAAACCCTGGAGAAGACTTGCCAAGTGCTGCCTCCGCTCAGAATCACAGACTCTTAGAAGGGAAGGGAATCTTAAAGGTTCCTTCAACCTCCATAGTTTTCAGATTAGAAAACCAAGGACCAGAGGTGGTAACGGACTTTCCGAGGACCAGAGTTAGCAGCAGAGCTGGCAAAACAATGTGTACCTTCTGACAGCCAGAGCAGAGCTTTCCACTTTGTTTCAGTCTTCAACTTAATCCCGTGAGAAGGTAACATCACCACATCACAATGCAACAGTCCCACAAAATGTGTAAGGAAAGAATTGCTCATAGCTTTTCTCCTGGAATAAAGAATAAGGAAGTCTGTTGATCTGTTTTTAGGTTGGACAGTCCAGTAAACACACACACACACAAGCACACGCCCATTATGTGAAATATTGAGGCAGAGCTGGATGAGCTGATCACTGCTCTGCAATGCTGAGGCGGGATGAGGCAATAGGGATAGGACACTGAGCTGTTCTGCCCATGACATATTCCACCAAGCACCAGTGCCCGGGATGTGTAGGTATTTAACAATAGTAGTGCCCCAGAACTCAGGCTAATATCACTGTTGGGTTCTTTTTCTCTTTAACTGTAACATTAGTGTAACGGAGACAGTGGTAGGGAAGTCTCATGGAAAGCATGCCGAGCCAGTCCTGATGGACGGTCCTTGGAAATATAATTTAACCTCCCTGGCCTTCAGTTTCCCCAAATGATCTCCTAGACTTTCTCCAACTCTAAAGTGTCAATTTCCCCATTAGAGGGACTTTGTGAAAAGACTGACATGTTCACAAACCTCTCTGAGGTCCCTTATTATGGAAATTCCAACAGTATCAAAAGATACATATACACAAATTTTTTGATGAGATTTGCAAAGTGTTTATTGTCGGATAATGTATATCTTTTTAAAGAGCATTGTTTTTACAGGACTCTGAAAATTTGACCTAACCCTGTGCTAACCTGTTTCTAAAAACCTGGGCTTGTAGATTGGCTTTTGTCTTCCATCCACTGCCTATGGAGGAAAAACAACATGATGTTAGCCCAAAGGGTGCTGACCTTTTTGTTCCGTTGTCCTTCTCTGAATTCATTGGCTCTTTCTTGGAGATGAGTTCTTTCCCCTTTTCCAATCCTATCATAACTACCCCTCTCCCTCTTCTTTCTTCTTCCATTTAATAAACATGATTTTTCTCCATGGTACTAGAACTTCTGTTATCTCAATTTCCTCTAAGATCGCCCAAAGAAATATGGCACAACTGAAGAAAATTGGAGGAAATTGGGGAAAAGCACTAAAGATGGAAAGAAAAAAATGTCAAGATGATACTTTAAAAAAGGCTGGTGGAAAGAGTACTATGGAAATATTTATTTTCTGAGAGGAAGATAATTTAAAATAAGTGCAAGGAAGGATTTGATTTTTTGGAACAAAGAATTTTGGAACAAAGAAATTTTGGAACAATCAGGAAGAGTGTACAGAGTACGTGAACAAATGATAAAACTCAGCAAGGGAAAAAGTAGAAAAGAAGTAGACAATGTCCCAGCCCAGAGCAGGAGGAGTGAGGAGTGAAAGCTGCCAGGGAAGCTGCTTGTGAATACAAGAGTCTCTTAAGGTCAACAGATTAACAGAGCAGGAAGAGATCTCAGGCCCTCACAGAATATATATGGGTTAGATCTCTAACTACCTTCTGTAAGAACTCTACCATCATCTTTAGTTATCCAGGGCTTCATCATTTTGAGGCCCACACTTTTTCTCCATCCAGAATCTTCCTTGCTACAATGAAATCTAGTAGTTTCTTTTTGTTATACTTTTTAGGGCTTGAGAACAAGAACCAAAAATTCATTTACATTAAAGTAGGGGTGGTTTTCCAGAATGATATGTAAATAACAACAACAACAACAAACAGGAAGAACTGTAGACAACACTGAACTTGGAAAAGTAATCAATCTGAATACTTAATTTTTACATTTTTTTTCCTTTTTATTGTGTTATGTTAGTCACCGTACAGGACACCATTAGTTTTTTTTTTTAATTTCTTATTTTTTCTATAAACATATAATGTATTTTTATCCCCAGGGGTACAGGTCTGTGAATCACCAGGTTTACACACTTCACAGCACTCACCATAGCACATACCCTCCCCAATGTCCATAACCCCCCTCCCCCTCTCCCAACCCCACCTCCCCCCAGCAACCCCAAGTTTCTTTTGTGAGATTAAGAGTCACTTATAGTTTGTCTCCTTCCCAATCCCATCTTGTTTCATTTATTCTTCTCCTATCCCCCTAACCCCCATGTTGCATCTCCACATCCTCATATCAGGGAGATCATATGATATTTGTCTTTCTCCGATTGACTTATTTCACTAAGCATGATATCCTCTTGTTCCATCCATGTTGTCCCAAATGGCAAGATTTCATTTCTTTTGATGGCTGCATGGTATTCCCTTGTGTATATATACCACATCTTCTTTATCCATTCATCTGTTGTTGGACATCTAGGTTCTTTCCATAGTTTGGCTATTGTAGACATTGCTGCTATAAACATTCGGGTGCACATGCCCCTTCAGATCACTACATTTGTATCTTTAGGGTAAATACCCAGTAGTGCAATGGCTGGGTCATAGGGTAGTTCTATTTTCAACACTTTAAGGAACCTCCATGCTGTTTTCCAGAGTGGTTGCACCAGCTTGCATTCCCACCAACAGTGTAGGAGAGTTCCCCTTTCTCTGCATCCTCGCCAGCATCTGTCATTTCCTGACTTGTTAATTTTAGCCATTCTGACTGGTGTGAGGTGGTATCTCATTGTGCTTTTGATTTGTATTTCCCTGATGCCGAGTGATGTGGAGCACTTTTTCATGTGTCTGTTGGCCATCTGGATGTCTTCTTTGCAGAAATGTCTGTTCATGTCCTCTGCCCATTTCTTGATTGGATTGTTTGTTCTTTGGGTGTTGAGTTTGCTAAGTTCCTTATAGATTTTGGATACTAGTCCTTTATCTGATATGTCGTTTACAAATATCTTCTCCCATTCTGTCAGTTGTCTTTTGGTTTTGTTAACTGTTTCCTTTGTTGTGCAAAAGCTTTTGATCTTAATGAAATCCCAATAGTTCATTTTTGCCCTTGCTTCCCTTGCCTTTGGTGATTCTCCTAGGAAGAAGTTGCTGCGGCTGAGGTCGAAGAGGTTGCTGCCTGTGTTCTCCTCAAGGATTTTGATGGATTCCTTTCTCACATTGAGGTCCTTCATCCATTTTGAGTCTGTTTTCGTGTGTGGTGTAAGGAAGTGGTCCAATTTCATTTTTCTGCATGTGGCTGTCCAATTTTCCCAGCACCATTTATTGAAGAGGCTGTCTTTTTTCCGTTGGACATTCTGTCCTGCTTTGTTGAAGATTAGTTGACCATAGAGTTGAGGGTCTATTTCTGGGCTCTCTATTCTGTTCCTTCGATCTATGTGTCTGTTTTTGTGCCAGTACCATGCTGTCTTGATGATGACAGCTTTGTAATAGAGCTTGAAGTCCGGAATTGTGATGCCACCAACGTTGGCTTTCTTTTTCAATATTCCTTTGGCTATTCTAGGTCTTTTCTGGTTCCATATAAATTTTAGGATTATTTGTTCCATTTCTTTGAAAAAAACGGATGGGACTTTGGTAGGGATTGCATTAAATGTGTAGATTGCTTTAGGTAGCATAGACATTTTCACAATATTTATTCTTCCAATCCAAGAGCATGGAACATTTTTCCATTTCTTTGTGTCTTCCTCAATTTCTTTCATGAGTACTTTATAGTTTTCTGCATATAGATTCTTAGCCTCTTTGGTTAGGTTTATTCCTAGGTATCTTATAGTTTTGGGTGCAATTGTAAATGGAATTGACTCCTTAATTTCTCTTTCTTCTGTCTTGTTGTTGGTGTACAGAAATGCAACTGATTTCTGTGCATTGATTTTATATCCTGACACTTTACTGAATTCCTGTACAAGTTGTAGCAGTTTTGGAGTGGAATCTTTTGGGTTTTCCACATATAGTATCATATCATCTGCAAAGAGTGATAGTTTGACTTCTTCTTTGCCGATTTGGATGCCTTTAATTTCCTTTTGTTGTCTGATTGCTGAGGCTAGGACTTCTAGTACTATGTTGAATAGCAGTGGTGATAATAGACATCCCTGACGTGTTCCTGACCTTAACTGAAAAGCTTTCAGTTTTTCTCCATTGTGAATGATATTTGCAGTGGGTTTTTCATAGATGGCTTTGATAATACTGAGGTAAGGACATCATTAGTTTTTGATGTAGTGTTCCATGATTCATTATTTTCGTATCACACCCAGTGCTCTATGCAATCTGTGCCATTCTTAATACCCATCACCAGGCTCACCAATCCCCCCACACCCCTTCCCTTCTAAAACCCTCAGTTTGTTTCCTGGAGTCCACAGTCTTTCATGGTTTTTCTCCCACTCCGATTTCTCGATTTCTCCAATTTCATTTTTCCCTTCTCCTAATGTCCTCCATGCTATTCCTTATGTTCCACAAATAAGTGACACCATATGATAATTGACTTTCTCTGTTTGACTTATTTCACTCAGCATAATCTCCTCCAGTACTATCCTTGTTGAAGCAAAAGTTGGGTATTCATCCTTTCTCATGGCTGAATAATATTCCATTGTGTATATGGACAGTATCATCTTTATCCATTCATCTGTTGAAGGGCATCTTGTCTCTTTCCACAGTTTAGCTATTGTGGACATTGCTACTGTGAACATTGGGTTGCATATGGCCCTTCTTTTAACTACATCTCTATCTTTGAGATGAATAACCAGTAGTGAAATTGCTGGCTCATAAGGTAGCTCTATTTTTAATTTTTTGAGGAACCTCCACACTGTTTTACAAAGTGGCTGCATCAATTTGCATTCCCACCAACAGTGTAAGTGTTTTGAAACACTTTGAAAGGGTTTCCCTTTCTCCACAACTTCTCCAACATTTGCTGTTTCTTGCCTTGTTGATTTTTGCCATTCTAACTGATGTAAGGTGGTATCTCAATGTGCTTTTTTTTTTTTTAAAGATTTTATTTATTTATTTGACAGAGAGAACGAGAGATCACAAGTAGGCAGAGAAGCAGGCAGAGAGAGAGGAGGAAGCAGGCTCCCTGCAGAGCAGAGAGCCCAATGCGGGGCTCAATCCCAGGACCCTGAGATCATGACCTGAGCCGAAGGCAGCGGCCTAATCCACTGAGCCACCCAGGCGCCCCTCAATGTGCTTTTGATTTGAATTTCCCTGATGGCTAATGAGGATGAACACTTTTTCATGTGTCTGTTAGCCATTTGTATGTCTTTGGAGAAGTGTCTGCTCATGTCTTCTGCCCATTTTTTTGACTTGATTATATTTTTTGGATATTGAGTTTGAGAAGTTCTTTATAGATCTTGGAATACTTAATTTTCACAACACTCCTTCATAAGACTTTTTAAACGGTTTCAATAAACTTTTTAAAAATTTTATTTAAATTTAATTAATTAACATATATAATGCATTATTATTTCAGAGGTAGAGGTCAGTGATTCTTCAGTTGTATATAACACCCAGTGCTAATTACATCCATGCCCTCCTTAATGCCCATCACCCAGTGACCCCATCCCCCAACCAGCCTCCCCTCCAGCAACCCTCAGTTGGTTTCCTACAGTTAAGAGTCTCTTATGGTTCAATAAACTTCTGATGTTTTTCTAAATCCTTCTGATTCATCCATATTATTTAAAATAGATACTAGTTTTTTTAATTCCCGATTCTTTTTTTAAATTGAAGTATAATTAACATACAATGTTATTTTCATTTTGAATGTATGACAAAGTGATAAGACAATTCTCTACATTACTCAGCGCTCACCACAGTAAGTAGAGTCACCATCTGTCACCACACAACATCATTATAATCTCACTGACCATATTCCCTCTACTGTGCTTTTCGTCTTCATGACTTACTTATTTTATAACTGGAGGTTTGTGCTTCTTAATCCCCTTCACCTGTTTCACCTGTGAAACCACCCCCATCCTGTTCAGCAGCCACCAGTTTGTTCTGTAAATAGATACTAGCACTATAGCTAATGCCTGACATGAAGGAAGAATTTTACACACAGTAAGTTTCATAATCAAGTTGACCTTTTCCATATGGCAGAAAATTGCTAACTCATCTTCAGTTTGTGGTAAACTATGATTTTCCAGATCTGGTTTCCCTAGTCTCAGTTGTTCCATTATGCCTCAGTGGTTGGCCTTTTGTCCCTGCAAATTTAATTCTGGTTTTAGTGTTGTCATATTTTAATTAAGAATACTTAGATTCTTCTGTCTTCCAGAGTAATAAGGCCCACTTAATTTAAGTAACTCTACAACTTTGTGAGCACCTACACATTTTGTTTATAAAAGTCATGATGATGAATATTGGATAGATTGGTTTCCAAGACCAATTTGAATGAAACACCACCCAATATGCACACCCAATATGTGCCAGGCTGATGTAGGTTATGTTTTTGGTGTAACACAAGCCCTTAAACTCTTAAATCGATTGTTTAGCTATCCCATAGAAAAGTAAAGCCAGGATTTCCCAATTGTGGGAAGCAATCAATAGTGATTTTGACATAGAGGTAGACTCTCTGTTGCTTCCTGTCCTCTCTTTTGAGGAAGAACATAAATTTAGCTAGGCATTGTTGATTTCTTATGACTATGTTGGTATCTAGGTTATTCTTCTAGTTGTGAGAACCATGAAAACAAATACTGATGCTGAAAGGTCAATCATTTCCAGAGCCATCCTTTTCTCTTTCGTGGAGGTGGAAAAAACAGAAAAAATGAATACAGGAAACTTATTTCTCATATATTTTAGTTTCCACAAATTCACACAAATTATGATTTAGGTCATATTGGCCTTGCTGATTTGTGTACATCTGGTTTTCCCATTGATCTATTTCTTTTCCTCTTTATGTAGCCTGCTGTCTTTTGTCACAACTGGACAGAAAGTGGAAAAAAATCAGCTGAGTGATATTTTCTTAAAAAACTGTCAAACCAAAGATGTTAAAAGCTTGATCCTTCTCCCCTTTGGTGTACTGGTCTTCTTTGATCATCTGTATGTGTATACGTGCGTGTGTGTGCATGTATGCACACGTGCAAGACTTTGAAAATACTTGTATAAAATAAAGTTGGGCAATTGAAAATGGATTGGCAGGGGCACTGGGTTAAGTCTCTGCGTTTGGCTTGGGTCATGATCTCAGGGTCCTGGGATCGAGCCCTGCATTGGACTCTCTGCTCAGCGGGGAGCCTGCTTCCCCCCCTTCTCTGCCTACTTTCGATCTCTCTCTGTGTCAAATAAATAAATAAAATCGTTTTTAAAATAGAAAAAAATGGATTGGCAAATAGTTACAGTTTCTGCATTTAGGAATTACAAATAATCAAGTAGAGTAGAAAGCCAAATATCATTTTTAATGAATGTGTTGTGAGTCAGTAATTCAAATTTTAATTCGAAAGCTGGTAACATATTTACAGGTAGAGAAGTATACATAGTGACAGTAGAGGCACAAAGATTACTTTAATGGTGCTATGTTGGACTGAGGAATCTAAAAGTGTATAAATCTGCTGGAAATTAGCTTTGGCAACAGGCAGTATAACATTAGTTTCAGGTAAGCAACATAGTGATTCGACAAGTGTGTATGTTACACTGTGTTCCCCAGAAGTGTAGCTACTATCTGTCACCATAGAACACCATTAAAATGCCATAGATTATGTTCCTTTATGCTGTACCCTTTATTCCTGTGACTTATCCATTCCATTACTGGAAGCCTATATTTCCCAGTTACCTTGGCCCATTTTGCCCACCCCGCCCGACCCTGCTCCGCTTCAGCAATTTTCAAATATGTTCCAAAAGAAAAACTAGTTCATGGTAATAGGTAATAAAACCGAATAAGGTAACACTCAGAGGGCTAATAGTAGTTGGGAAGGAAAGGGCTAAGATACAAAAATAACCCTTTTGATGCCTCTTCCCCCACCTGTAATTATTGGTTTGGGCTTTATATACTCATCTCTCTTTAAAGATCTGATGTTTGGTCTGAAAGGATAGGATTCATCTTTCCTTGGATGTGTTTCACTCTGTCACTAAATGTTGCTTCAACTCAAACCTCTTCTTTGTCCCCTTCAATCTATCAGAAAACTCTGTTGGGGTTTTTGTTGTTGTTGTTGTTGTTTTTTAACTACTGTGATCATGGGTTGGGTTAGGTACTTTTCTTCCCAAATCCCTTCTTGCATGTTTAGTGCCCTTCCTCCCAAAGTGAAGCCAGTTAAGCTACACTAAACACTTACATTTTAAATTTAGTAATGTGTAATATAGCTTAATGAGAGAGAGAAATAAATATTAGTCTTAAATAATGTAGATAACAGCCTAATGGCTTCCTAGCCAGGTCCTAGTTATTTGGGAACATTACGTGAGAACTTGTCTTTGCTAAGTGAACACATTTTCTACTTATATTTTTAACCATCATTTGCTGGAGGTCTTTTTCCCCCTGAAATATTTTTTAAAGCACACAAGCTGTGCAATTAAGTAAAAAGTTACTGGCTTTGATTAAATTGCTTTGCACAAATGAGTGTCTATTGGATTTGGGAGAAATATTTATTTATCCTTTTAAGCTTTCCAAAAATCCTGCCTGTTACGTACCCACAACCGAGCTCGGGGGCTTGAAGAGTTCAAGGCTGACAGTAGCCGTGAAAAGTTTCATAGCCTTTTAAGAAAGTTCAACAGCTATGTTTGGGGAAGAAATATATGTGTTATGCAAGACTGCTAGCTAATGCAGAGTTTGTAACATATGGAATTCATAAAGGTCCAATTACAGGACCATCACTGTTTGCCATGGTTTTAACTTATGTAAGTTATTGATTATACTTTCATGAGATCATAATCAAAAGGTTATTCTTTGGTAATGGTGTGTTAGAAGAACTTTATCCTGAACTTCAAAGCCATCCTCTGAGCCCCAAGAACAAAGGCTGAGAAGTTTGAACCGGGGCCAGAATCAGTCTGTATGAGTTAACGATGTCCCAGACCATCCAGGAGCCAAATCAACCCATCCACGTGCATGAACTTTCTTTCATCACATCAGATCAACAGTCATCACTAAAAGATGACAGTTGATTCAGCTTTAATGTTTCTTTTTTTTGTTTTCTTTAGTGAATCAGCTTGACAAACTACGGTGTCTGCCTCATACCCGTTTATTTTAACTGCGAAGTACTGTCATTCACTGTGCTCTTGGGAGAGAATCATGGTCATCAACTAGGTTTACATCCAGGAAGGGGAATTGAAAGTACTGAAGAATTTATAGGAAATAATTCTTAAATATGAGAAAGCTAATATGTAACATAATAATTAAAAAGAAATAAAGGATGGTTCATTTTTGTGCTAATATTCTGGCATGTTTTAAATGGGCAAAATAGAAAGACCATGAGATTACAAATGGAAATATGCTGCCAGCTCTTTGGCTCCTAAGATCCTTATGTAAGGACCCAAAGGGTTATTACAGCAAATAAGCAAGACGCTGCCCTGTGTCATGACATAGGGCCAACTTTCCTGTTTCTCACATCAGCCCCTGCAAACCCGTGGGGTAGGTTACTTTCTCCCTGGGCCTTTGGATGACTCCTCTGACAGATCCTGGACTTTCTCTCATTAGCCAAAGATAATAAAATGTCCTCTGATTACTTTTGTGCTAAGATTATTCTCATTTCAGTAATTAAAATATCCGCTCTTCTGTAGTAGTTAAAATTTCAATCCACATTCACAGTTAAAACTCCTCCCCTCTCTTAGCAGCATCCTGGAAGGTTTGGTGGTTGACTCTTTTCATAGACCCCTCCAGCTCCTCTAAGGCTGGATGGCTGGGCTGCAGGTGGGGGGCAGGGAAACCAGAGACAAGAGGTAAGAGGGCGTTGGTGTCACCTACAGTGTTCCCTCTGGCACCAGAGGATGTTTAGAGCTGATCTTGTCATTATGAGCACTTTCCTGCATTCCTCCACTGGACGCACCTGACCCTTTTACCTGTGACAGGGTGATATTGAATGCTGGTCACCACAGTGCCCTGCCCGCTCTGGTCCTGCCACCACTGTTCTCCTAGCTCTTTACCAAATGTGCCAGGTGCCTTCCCACCTGAGAGACTTGGCACCACCGTTCTTTCTGCTGGTGTGCTCTTCCTTCACACATTTGTTCGATTATCTACAAGTTTTCTAACACTCATATTTACTTACTTGTATTGACATAAAAACTTTTCTGATAAAGACAACAATGGAGAGTAGGTGTTTTTTTTTTTTTTTAAAGTACTGGTTTAAGTCAGTAGGCTTTATTACCTGTATTGTCTAGTACAGTGTTAGGCCAGGTGGGGATTGCAGAAGAAGTCTTAGTCCCTGGTTTTGAGAAACTCTGATAATAATACTATTTGTCTGAACTTATGAAAGGAAATAAAATTTAAAAAATAAAAAATAAATAGCATAATAATAAAATTAAAATGATTAAAAAATAAATTCAGTGTTTAATCTCATACAACCAATTTCTTATATTAACATGTGAATAGAAAAAATCATGTGATCAGTAAAATTGTGACTAAATTAACTGTGCTAAAAAAAAAAAAGGCAGGGGGACTCAGTCAGTTAAGTGTCTAACTCCTGGTTTCAGCTCAGGTCAAGAGCTCAGGGTCCTGAGATTGAGCCCCACTTTGGACTCCACACTGAGCGTGGAGATTGCTTGAGATTTTCTCTCTTTCCCTCTCTCTCTGCTCCTCTCCCAGCCCATGCCCCCCACCCTGGCACACATACACACCTACTCTGTAAACAACAACCACAAAAATTATACTGTGCTTATGTTTCCAAAAACATGTTTGATTCTCCTAGATCTTGCCTTTTATGCTACAGATCAATTTCAGTCAACAGCTCTGATCATGGCAAGGTTTTGAAGTCAATTAACTCTAATTAATTCATAAAAAAACTTTTCCAAATTAAAACATAAACAAGGATAAGGAAAGAATACCACTAGTTTAGCTGACCTTTCTTTATTCATTCCTTCTTTGACACATCCAATAAATAGTTACTGAGCACTTTTTTTTTTTAAGATTTTATTTGACAGAGAGACACAGCTAGAGAGGGAACACAAGCAGGGGGAGTTGGAGAGGGAGAAACAGGCTTTCTGCTGAGGAGGGAGCCCAATGTGGGGCTCAATACCAGGACCCTGAGATCACAACCTGAGTCGAAGGCAGAGGCTTAACCCACTGAGCCACGCAGATGCCCCTTGAGCACTTTTAATGTGCAGACACTATTCTAGGTACTGGAGCCCAGCAAAGAACACGGAGTGATGGTCCTTGTGGAGTTTACTTTCCCTGTGGTGCAGAAGAGGAGACACAGAAGTTCTTAAATGTTTAAATGAACATATGTCAAGAGGTAGTAAGTGCTAGTGGAAAAATAAAGCAGCAAATAAAATATACATGGTGAGGGGTGCTGTTTCAGAGAAGATGGCCAGGAGAGGCTGCTTGGAGGAGATGCCATTGTACTAGAGAGGAATAAAATCAATAAGGGGGCAAGCTGTGTGGCTATCTTGGGGAAAAACACCCCAACAGAAGGCATAGTTCATGAGAGGTCCCTCCAATGGGAGTGTACCTAGCATGTTAGGGAAGCAGCAAGGAAGTGGGTGTGGTAGGACCAGAGTGAGTAGGGAGCTGCTGTTAATGAGCCTCCAGCCCAAGGAGGAAGCATTACCCTATCGCTTGTGATGCGTTATTCTCCATGAATCAAACCTCATTCATTCAACACAGATGCCAATATGAGGCTTTTTTTTCTTTTTAAAAAAGCCTTTTCTTATGGAAAATTTCAAACATGTACAAATATTGACAGAACAGAAAAATAAACATCCATTTATCCATCACCTAGATCCAAGAATCATTAATTCATGGCCAGCCATGTCTCATCTACACTCCCTACCCATGGCTTCCTCCCATACTATTTTGAAATAATCTCAGGTAACATGTCATTTCATCTACAGATATTTTAGTATGTATCTATGAAAGATTTTAAAAACTTTTTTTAAAAAAAAAACTCAAAACCATTAAAAATAGTTCTCTAACATAATCGAATGTCTAGTTACTGTTTAAATTTCCAACTATGGCTCATAAAGGTCAACAATTTTTAAGGTTTGTTAATTTGAGGGAGAATCCAAGGTAAGTGCACACATTGTGGCGGGTTGATTAACCTTAGTTCTCTTTTAACCTCTAGATTTCTCTTCCATCTCTCTCTTTTTTTTCCTTCCTTCAGATTTTTGTTGAGGAGACTGGGTGTTTGGCCAATAGTTTCCCATAGCCTGGATTTCACTGATTATATGTTTGCGGTATAGTCTTACTCATCCTTCTATCCTCTAAATTCCCTATAAAATAATAGTTCAATAAGACATTTCTAATTTGTTTTAAAGCTAAACAAATAAGACAATTTCAGTAAGATGTGATTTACCCCCCCCCCTTTTTAAGGGTATGACTAATTTGACTCAGAACTTGTATTTATTTTTTATAAACAGCTTTTGTGCCACAAAAACTGTCAGTCACTGGGGATTCAAATAAGAATAGGCAAAGTTCCTTCCATAGAGGAGAGTTTAATGGGGAAGACAAATAAATAGACTGTTACTGGAAGTACAATAATACAGATATGGGGGAAAGTACAAGAAAGAAGGATCTGGGCTGGGAAAGTTTTATGAAAGAGATGACACTTCACGTGTGCCAGACAGTTAAGTCAAAGTTTCCTTAGTGGACAAGAGCAGGGAGTAGAGTTCAATCCAGGCATAGAGTCAGGAGCAGGGTTCATGAGAAAGCGTGGCAGTTCAGTGGACTCAAAGCTTGCTAGACCTGGAGCGAAGACTCGAGGGAAGACATGAGAAGAGGCCCGTGGGCACAGCCAGCTGTAAAGCTGTATCTAAACTCTTCCCTGTGATTAGATACAGTTAAGAGTTTTAAGTGGGAGCAGTGGTATAGTCTAGGTGGCATTTCGGAAGAAAACTGAATGATATTCAGCCTTGAAGGTATAAATCTGGACAGCAGGAGTTACTAGGGAGACAGGTTGGGGACAATTACAGGAGTATGTGTGAGAAATGTCTGAATTTTGGTAGTAACAGTGGGAAGGAAAAGAAAGGGAACAGATTTGAGAAATCAGTGAGAGTTTGTGGAGGTGGCTGGTGAGAGAAAAGTTGGGGGTCTAGAAGGACTGCCAAGTTTATATCTTGAGTAATCAGGATCATAGTGCTATGTAAAGAAATCTAAGTGAATAGGTTTATCAGGAAGGTAATGAGTTTGGTCTAAACATATTAAGTCCAAGGAGAGATGTCTGGTAGACAGCTGCCAATATGAATCTAAAGCTCAGAAAAAACGTGAAAACTGGAGATAAAAATTTGGAGGTCTTTGAAATGTTGGTATAAATTGAAGTCACAGAAATGGATAAAATCCGTCAAGAAGACAGCAGAAGCAAGAAGAGGAGAGCAGCAGTTATTTCCTGGAAACATCAGTATTTTTTTCTTTTTTTTTTAATTTTTTATTTGTTTATTTTCAGCGTAACAGTGTTCATTGTTTTTGCACCACACCCAGTGCTCCATGCAGTATGTGCCCTCCCTATTACCCACCACCTGGTTCCTCAACCTCCCACCACCCCCCCCCCCCGCCCCTTCAAAACCCTCTGGTTGTTTTTCAGAGTCCATAGTCTCTCATGGTTCATCTCCCCTTCCAGTTTCCCTCAACTCCCTCTCCTCTCCATCTCCCCATGTCCACCGTGTTCTTTGTTATGCTCCACAAATAAGTGAGACCATATGATACTTGACTCTCTCTGCTTGACTTATTTTGCTCAGCATAATCTCTTCCAGTCCCGTCCATGTTGCTACAAAAGTGGGTATTCATCCTTTCTGATGGAGGCATAATACTCCATTGTGTATATGGACCACATCTTCCTTATCCATTCGTCCGTTGAAGGGCATCTTGGTTCTTTCCACAGTTTGGCGACCGTGGCCATTGCTGCAATAAACATTGGGATACAGGTGGCTCTTCTTTTCACTACATCTGTATCTTTGGGGTAAATACCCAGCAGTGCAATTGCAGGGTCATTGGGAAGCTCTATTCTTAATTTCTTGAGGAATCTCCACACTGTTCTCCAAAGTGGCTGCACTAACTTGCATTCTCACCAACAGTGTAAGAGGGTTCCCCTTTCTCCACAACCTCTCCAACACACGTTGTTTCCTGTCTTGCTAATTTTGGCCATTCTAACTGGTGTCAGGTGGTATCTCAATGTAGTTTTAATTTGAATCTCCCTGATGGCTAGTGATGATGAACATTTTTTCATGTGTCTGATAGCCATTTGTATGTCTTCATTGGAGAAGTGTCTGTTCATATCTTCTGCCCATTTTTTGATATGATTATCTGTTTTGTGTATGCTGAGTTTGAGGAGTTCTTTATAGATCCTGGATATCAAACTTTTGTCTGTACTGTCATTTGCAAATATCTTCTCCCATTCTGTGGGTATTTGCCTCTTTGTTTTTTTGACTGTTTCCTTTGCTGTGCAGAAGCTTTTGATCTTGATGAAGTCCCAAAAGTTCATTTTCGCTTTTGTTTCCTTTGCCTTTGGAGACATATCTTGAAAGAAGTTGCTGTGGCTGATATCGAAGAGGTTACTGCTTATGTTCTCTTCCAGTATTCTGATGGAAACATCAGTATTTAAGGCAGTGGCTCTTACCATTATTTTTTGAGTCATGGGCTCTTTTAAGAACGTGATGAAATCTAGGATCTGCTCTCCCTAGAAAAATAGTCCCATATATATGGACACAAAAGTTATGGATTCTTTAAGGGTGCATGGGCCCACATTCAGAACTCTTTTTAAGGTGCCATCAGAGAAAGAGAAGCATGAGAAGGTCATTAGGGAAAAACTGAGGAAAGAAGGAGAAGAGGAACTCACAAAGACTGTTGCTATAGACAGGGCAAAAAAATTTTTTTTATTATAATAAAAAATTTTGGAGAATATGGGTGGATGGAAAGTGCTCACTGGATTTTACAATTTGGAGGCTATTTGTGACCTTTTATGAAGATTTTATAGTGATAAGGACAGGGGTGCCTGCATGGCACAGTCAGTCGAAAGTCTGCCTTCGGTTCACGTCGTGATCCCCGGGTTCTGGGACCGAGCCCCACGTCGGGCTCCTTACTCAACAGGGAGTTTTCTTCTCCCTCTCCCTCTGCCCTTCCCTCCATCATGCTTTCGCTCTCTCTCTTTCTCAAATAAATAAATAAAATCTTTTAAAAAATGATGAAGGCAAAAGCCTTACTATAGTGAGCAGAAGACTGATGAGCAAGAACACTGAACCCATGAGTATAGACCTTCTGGAAGCACTGTAATGACAGGTAAGAAGAAAGGTAGCCGGGTAGAGACAGGGTTTGGTTTTTAACCTTTTAATCATATTAATATACATGAGGGAGATGACATTACTGTTAGAGCCAAAATCTCAGAGGATATGGGAAGGAAGCAGATTGAATGTGAATGTGGGCTATTTGTACGTGGATGGAGGGAAAGTTCAAAGAAATTCATACATAGCAATCTCTGTTTTGTTTGTGAATAGGGTATTGTCATCAGTCGAGTGACGATATCAGGGCTAGAGCAGAGGACTTTGGGGAGACTATGGAATTGTTGTGTTTAGGAGAAGGGAGAGAGTAGGGATGTTTAAAAGAATTGCTCAGGGAGGTGTCTGGGTGGATCAGTCAGTTAAGCACCCAACTCTTGATTTCAGCTCATGTCATGATCTCAGGGTTGTGAGACTGTGCTTGAGATTCTCTCTCTCTCTCTCTCTTTGTTCCTCCCCCAACACTTCTCCCTCTCAAACAAACAAATAAATAAAATCAAAAAGAAAAGAGAATTGCTCAGGGGTATTAGAGGGCAATTCAAGTTGGGCAGTAGATTTAGCCAGTCCTCAGATTTTGGATTTTCAGCTTCAGTGTTCTTCAGGGAAATTGCTTCAGTTCTGCCTCAGTTTCTTGTTTTCTTAAGAAGGATGAATAATGCATGTATGAATAACAGCTTTAAAATAGCAAATACCTAGAGGAATTTAGAAGAGTAAAAGGGCTGATGACACTGTATGTTCTAGGCAATCACTTTTTCTGAGGAAAAACAAATTTATACTGATGAATGCTACTTGAATCTTCTGCTAGTAACACTAGTTCTCTAAATTTTTAGACTTTGAAAATCTGTAACTATGAAATTATGGACTTTTCTGTTTGACTCTTAGATAGGAAAAGAACAACTGGTCATTGGATGATATCTTGTAACATAATATTTTGATATATGAAATTGTGATTATATGAACAAATAAGTCAAATTAAGACATATTTCATATTTACCAAATAGTTTAATGTATTTTTTCAAAACACAAAGTCAAGAAAGAAAGCGGTTTTTTTCCTGTTTTTTATCAAGAAGTAAGTTAATACTGTTCATGTGGATTCAATAAAAATATATTAAAGAATTTTAGAAAACTACCTGAAGCTAAGCCTAAGAAAAACATGACCTAATGTTAAATATTTTGAAAGCCATCACTGAGAATCTACTGATAATTCTGTTAGTTAAAAATTTTCAAACATTTTTTTTAAATCAACAGAAAGGAGATAACTATACATTATAAAGACCTCTGAAAGAAATGGGACATTAGTCTTGCCTCTTTGGAGCTACTTGTATGTGCTACGCAGATTTATTTGGGCATTTTATGAAGGTCATTCTGTCCTAAAAAAATGTGATGTGCTGAAATATACCACCATGTGAACTGCATGAAAGGGAGATGAAGGGAATGAGATACTGATGAGGAATAAATGCACTACAGGAGGTGTAAGGGTAATTGCTCAGTTGTGAAATGATTATCCAAGGCAGAGCTCTTAGCCCATTCTCTTCTCCCCCGCCCCATGTACAGGAATACCCAATGACTGCTGCTAAAGCTTTAAGAAAAGTTAGCCCGGTGATGGGTATTGAGGAGGGCACATATTGCATGGAGCACCGGGTGTTATACGCAAACAATGAATCTCGGAACACTACATCAAAAACAAATGATGTAGTACTGTACGATGAATAATATAATTTAAAAAGAAAAGAAATATTCAAATATAAGTCTTGAGATAAGAAGGAAAAAGAAAACAGAAAAAGCATTACTTTTCCTTTTTCGAGAGCTGAAATCTCCTCTCATGGCCTCTAGAACACCTGCATTCATACCACTGCCTTCTTAGCCCTTCTGCGTTCTCCAATTAATACCGTCCTACTCTCTAAGAGAAAGGTGTGGCTGTGCTCCCAAGGTTTCTTTTCCCACACCCCTCGTTTGGACTTTTCCCGGTGCACGGAGTACTAGCTATGCCCGTTAGAACAAAGTTTTCTTTCCTCAAAACTTTTCCTTACAATTCCTCCATATTGCCCAATACTGTCTTTCTTCTGCCCAATTTTGGGGTTGCCATTGACCCATAATTTTGCAAATGCTTGGATTAGGGCAGGCTTACTGTACGGAGGAGGCCCTTGCCCCAGAAGCCTCAAGGAATAAAGAAGAATGAAGCTTTCAAAAGCCTCTCCCTTGCCTATCTTGCCCTTCCCATGGAAAATTTTGGCAGTCCGGTGAAAGCAGTATGCTGAAAGGGGGCTCTATCTTTAAAACCTACTTTGTCTCCATTCTGATACCCTTTTCCCCTATCTTTAAAACAAATAAAAAAGAAAAATCTCTTTTCCATTCCTCAATGCTTGGCTTTTCTACTTCCTTGTTACTCGCTTTCAAAAAAATAAAAACCCCTGGCTTTTGGTTTTATCTAACACAAAACAGCAATATAGTGCTCTATTACATTGCTTTTCTATCTTTAGGAATCTTAAAAGAAAATGACTAGCCAGTGATTTGTCAGATAGCCAGGTCTGTTTCTGGTTTGCATGAGCAATGGTGATTCCAAACCGTAGGAGGAAAAAGATGGAAAATGTCTTAGATATTTTAGATTCATGTGAAGCCAAACTGTGTGATCTCCTGCCAGTTTTAGTTTACAAAACTTTCATGGTCCCGGATGTGTTTACTTGGACTTGAAGTTTTAATATTACCACTATATTCCAATAGCTTTACTCCCTCAACCCAGCCCACTAACTGTGGTCAATGGCAGTGTGGATAAACCCTGGAACAGAAGGATGAGGCTGATCGAGATTCTCTCTTAAGTAGTGTTCTCTCTTTAAGTAGTGTTCATTTCATTATCCATTAAGCCAAGACCAGTTTCACAATTAAATAACTACTCTTCATGAAAAGGAGCTTTTTTCTGTTTCTGAAACAAGTTCTCCTTAGAGCCAGTTTCAAAAGAAGCCGTGAAAGAAGTCTTTGTTGATAATTCACCTTTCCCAGTGACACTGTAATTTCATATTGTAATTTGCAGAAGACAAGATTTATATAAATTTACATATAGTTTTACAAAATTTATAAACTTGAGATTATAGAAATTATATATAATTTAAATTATATATATGTAACTTAGAGAAGGAATCAAGTTTCTTCTGGAACTATGAACCAGAAGAGCATTAGACAACATCATGTTTCAGAACTGGACCTTATCTACATTATCTGCTTATATTTATTATGGGAGCCTCATTGCCAAGGTTTTGTCCCTAAATAAGCATAAAACAGTAACAAACTACACAAAGATCGACTGGGTATCAAATGTCAATGTTTGTTTCCTTGTTCTTTTTTCAAAAATATTCTCTATGCTCTATACATGCTATGGTGACTGGCCACCCAGCAAAGTAAAAGAGAATCTTTTGACCCATAAAAGTAATTAAGCAATTGCCAAAACAGATAAGCTAATGCCCAGTCAGTAAAACCAGAGGCTAGTGCCATTTCATCATAACAATGTGAATGGAATATTCTGGGATGCACTGGGCTTACACCTCTGGATACTTCTCAATAGGTCATTCATTCATTCAGCAAATATTTATTAAATACCTGGCTGTACCCAATGCTGAGTGAATCTCCAGTAGAGTAGTTGTGGGAGGGCGGGGATAAACATAATCCCATCTTTAACCACAGACATTCCAATCTGTACATGACAATACATGATCTACACATGGGAAAAGTTTAATAATAATATGGGACAGTATTTGTCTAAGGGCCACACTGGTTTGAGACCTGTTGCCAGCCAGTGTAGGTGAAAACACTGGGATATAGGTACAGTTATGGTGTGCTCAGAGCAGGCCAGGTGAGCTCCAGAAGAGGATCCCTGTTGGGTAGCAGTCTGAAATAAAGGCAATTTGGAACCAGACTGTGAAGGACACTTATCAGGCTAAGGGCCTGATAGAGAAAGGGGTGACAGGAAAGCATTGTGATATGGCAAAACTGATGTTTCCACTAGATATATTGGCTCACCTATGGCAGAGATTTTAAAGAGGAAGGCTACAAAGATATTTCAGAAAATGTTACAATAATACCAGTATGAGGAAATAAGGGCTGGCTTAGGGTGGAAGCAGTGGGAATGAAAGGCAGGGACAGAATCAAAAGATTATACAAGGAGAAGGGAGAAAATTCTTGGTGTCTATCCAGCTATCAGAAGACAAAGTAGAGGCAGTAAACAACAAGTACTTTTGTTATTGGAAAAATGATAATACTGTTGACAGATAACAAAGACATCAAGTGCGGCATCTGGTTTGGAAAGGTAATGAAGGAAGCTCTGTGCACATGAGCTTGGCCATGAAGCAGTGGGAATGGTTCTCATTGAGTGAGCATCATCGACCCAAAAGGAAACAATTTCATCTGTGCAAGTGCCTGAGTTTTATAATAGAATACAGAGGGAAGAGCTGAGGCCTGAGTCTTAGCGATTTTTAACAATCATGAACTGAGAGGAAGAGGGTTAACAAGGAAGTGTAGGAAAATCAAAACATGGGGGAACAATCAGCAGAGTGTCCCAGCATCCAAGGATAATGAGTTGTGAGTTTGAAGGATGAAATTTTGCAGGGAGGTGACAAGATGAATGCCCAGGAAGAATGTGAGATCTGGCAATTTTTGGTCTAGACACTCAGGCGTCAGATTATTTTAAGCATTGGGTGTGCTGATTCATTTTGTTTGGGACTTTAGCATTGAACTCTATTCCTTTCTTGCTTCAGTGGATTTCTTTCTGCCTTTCACATACAGTGTAGGAGCTATTTCAGATACCACTAATAATGCTCGTACTGAATGCCCGGCTAATCTGAACACAACATGCATGCTATAATACCAGGTTCTTGTGAGAACTTAGATGAAGAGTGACCGGAGTTTAGTAAACACTCAACAAAAATTCTTCGTAAATTTTCCAGCTTTATGGCATCTGTATGCTTTGTATCTTTGAATCGCCTGAAATTTTCTTCAGAACCCATCTGATACCTTTATTGTTCCAGTTCTCTTCATGAACACTTAGGTCAGCATCATGATACATGAAGTTAAAAGAGGTTTGAGAGCTGTGGTTTTATGAAGAACCTTTGATTCTTAACTCAGAGGCTCTTGTAATTATCATGCTAATATATTAGATTAAGTATACACCACAAACCCAGAACTTCAAAGATAGAAAAGAAATACTGGATCCTTCTGTTCCTCCCCATGGTTAATGCAGTTCTCTGCTTCCTTTCTCTGGGTCTACCCAAGAAAGAGTGCCAGAGTGAAGGCCTTCTGGGTTGTCCCATTTTGCTGTTTAAATGATGTCTTCATCTTTTCTGGAAAGAACAACTCTAACATTCAGCCAAGTTGCTTGGAAGCAAGTTAAATGGCCTCCAGCACTCATTCCTCTCTTGATAATATTTGGGTGTCTTTTATACTTCTCCATGAAAAGAAAATTTACTGCATGGCAAACCAGGCCAGCAAGGTTTTTCAACAACTTAATTTAGAAGTGAATTATTCTCCTGAATAGACCCATTCTTTGTTTGAATACAAGGCAATCTTTTCATGTGCTTCTCAAATAAGCACACTACTTACCTCTACCTGAGTTCCCACTAGTGTCATTTAATAAAACTAAATGTCCCTAATAGAGGTTTCATACTCTCCAATATGCCACCTCCCTATTACAGTTCATGCTCTGAGTTCCTTTTATCTAAGTAATAAATCTACGATCTGTGAAGTTTGTTCCCAAACTTTAAAGCAAGCTTGTTGTTCTCTTTGGCATAGAATTTAGGTTTTATTTGCCCCCACATAAGTATTTCCAGTGGAGAGGTTTGAGACTAAGACTGTTTATGATTTTACAAATAAACTAAAAACAGAAAGTCCTGTCTAGAACTTAAACTCTGACATTATAAATCTATCATTTATTTCATCAGCCATTTTTCTTTGACTTTGAGGGACTTATTTAAGCCATTGAAGTTAATACTTAGGTTAAATGAAGAACATAGTTCATCTCTACTACATGGTGATCTGATTTGTAGAAATATTTATATGGCATGGGTGGTTTTGGTAGATCTGTTGATAACGACAAAATGAAACAATGAAAGAGGTCAGTGTCAAGATCAGAGATAAAGGGTTGGCCAATTTCTTTTTGTTTTTTTAATTAACATATAATGTATTATTTGTTTCAGGTATACAGGTCTCTGGTTGATTGGTGTTACATAATTCACAGTGCTCATCACGGCACATACCCTCCCCAATGGGGAGCAACCCCATCAGTGTTGCTCAGTATCTAAGTAGTTTTCAAATTGGAATTTTTAAGAAGGCAATGAGAACAGTAGATGGACAAACCCCCTTAAAATGTATATACCAAGTATAAAGGAAAGAATGAAATAATTTCAGAAATTACAACATCATTATCATCTTCAAAAAGAAGAGCAAAAAGGTTTTCTCTGGAAACTGTCTGTTGCTGATAAAATCCAAGCAAGAAACTATTTTGACCAGTTCCTGTCCTAGAATACAGTCTTAGAATTGCAACTGATATTTACTGATTCTCAGAGAAATCAAATCCATACCTCTACTATGAAATTTGTTATTGATGAGAATATTGGCTGTCTGGACAAATCCATTAAACCTAGCTGCATCATGCTAAGCAGTCATGCCAATGCTAATTACAAACTCCAACATCAAATATAATGGATTCTAACCTTGCCAGCCTACTTCATGTGGCCATAGTCAAAAGCAACAACAGGAGACCCAAAGGCTCTATGGCGTTGTTTCTGGACCCTCAGTGAAATTCTTTCAGTTCCACATTCTTGGAACATCATCAAAAGTTCTTGAGAGACACATTCAGAAGCTACTTTATTAGTACATGTTATTTTCTTAAAGCACACTTTCAAGGAGGGGCACATGAATGGCTCAGTTGGTTGAATGACCGACTGTTGATTTTGGTTCAGGTCATGATTGCAGGGTCTTGGATCAAGCCCCATGTCAGGCTTTGTGAACACCACAGAGTTTTTTCGAATTCTCTCTTTCCTTTTGCCCCTCTCTGCCACTCACAGTGTCTCTCTAAATAAATAAAATCTTCAAAAAAAAAAAAAAGCACACTTTCAAGAAGACAAAGAGATTTTAATTGTTATGTGAGCAGAGTCTCACCAAATAGAGGTCCAAGAAGAATATTTCATCTATGTCCAGATCAGAGAATTATACAAATAGAGCCAGTGATTATCATCAGCCACACAGAACTGAAGCAAGATATATAATTAATATTAATGTCTGTTTTTAAATAAATGCATTTATTTCACTATAAAAGACATGGAAAAATCAGTTAGCATCAACCCTACACAATCATTATTTTAATATGGGTGGTAACACACAAGTATTTTTTATTACTGCCCTTTTACGTATATCATCCATATAAATTTCACTTATAATGTGACAAATTTCGAAGATGTAATCATGGAACAGCAAATGACAACTTATGGTATTTGAAGCAATCTAGCCACTGAAATGTAGTTTCGGCACACTTGTGCTATATCCACTCAGCTCTTTTCCATCGTTATATGTACCGCTAATACAAGTGTCCAAAATAAGTCTTGGGAGGGGGTATGCATTACACAGGTGTTTGTTGCATTATTGTTTGCTAGTTATTACTGTACTTAGTAATACAAGTTACCCAAAGTTATTAATTTATGGGCATACAACACTAAAGCCTTTCATAATGCCAACTAAAATATGTTTTAGAACAAAATGTTAAGTGATAAACCTGATCTAGTGAGGCACAGAGGTAAGTGAAGCTGGTGGAGGTCATTTAAAACACCTGGATTCATGGAACACTAAGAAGGAGCCCACTTTTAATAGTTGTTGACTTTATTGCAGGGTCAGAAATAATATTCTCTTTTTCAAAGGAATCCATTCCAAATTGAAATACTGTTCCTGATGACACTCCTTTCTTTCATCAAACGTCTTGTAATTCTCTGCCTTCCCTCAAACAGGGTAGGAAATGACAGTCTTAAAACTCTTTATCCTCAGGGCCTTTCTAATGATGAATTTAGTAAAATTAACTGCTGACATTTTGTTGCTCATCTAAAGGCCCTACGTGGTGGTCATCTGGAACACTGCCACAGCCCAAAGAGCCAGTGTCCCCACCGCAGCTGAGATCACCCCTTTGCATTATCATCCTCATATGGAGTCCTTAGTACCTAATACATTGACACTATGATGTAAGACCAAAAAATGGTGTGAATGTCTACCAGGTATCTCTTAATATCCTCCATACTGGGAAATAAATTTGATACTGACTATAGGAAAGTTCATATTCTTTTTTAAAATGTCACTTTAGCCCGTGTTTATGTAATTCATAATTGAGTTAATTAACCCATCCAAATTCTGCATATCTCTACAAATAACTGCAGAGCCACTCAGCTCACCTCTCATTTTGGCATCTGCACTATTTATTGATTGCTCTTTATTCCCAAGAAAGAACATGTTTCCATCACAAATCCTTTGAATAACCCAGTTGAGAATCACTTAAGCATCAAAGCTCCCCAGGGAGATTATATACTTCACCATTTTCAGTATTTCGTGGCTATTCAAGTAACAGGTACCATTTTCTCTACTTAGACTTAAACATGTAGACATGTTTACAATGTAAAATTTTACAACATGTTATACTGCAATGGTGGTTTTTACACTTTTAAGCTTTTCTCTCCATAATTAAATTGAGACCTTAAATGTAAACGTGCCAAAGGGAAGGATACTGAAAAATAAATATTCACAACAAAATCATTACATTTTTGGACTTTCATATCTTCTTTTGCCAATAGCTTACTGCTTTCATTATCCCTTATGTATTACAGCTTTCCAAATTCTGATCAAAAGACTCATCTCAAATTTGAAAAGAATTAAAGAATGACCCAAGAAGCTGAGATGGATTTTCTAAGGACTAGCTGCCGATTGTTTTGACACCACTTGTTTCCTTAAGAGCTTTTTTCCTAAATCCTTTTAAAAGACAGCAACTAAATAATATTGTTTAAGCTAAAAAGCTACCTTATGGATATTTTGGATAGATGTCATTAATGTTTTAAAGCATCACTTCTCTCCAGAGTCTAATTCTAGAGTCCTAAAATCCAGAAGGGTGAGTTATGCCTACACAGATTTTCAGAGGTCATGTATTCCAGATTTCCTGTAGTGAAAAATGTCACTCTCCCATCAGAGGAGTGACCAGTTAAGAAATGCCTTCTCACACTCCATGGCCCCCATGGTACTGATTGTCACTGCCTTTTGTTGTAGGCAGAATACTTCTATGAATTCCTGTCCTTACGCTCCCTGGATAAAGGCATCATGGCAGACCCAACCATCAATGTCCCTCTGCTGGGAACAGTGCCCCACAAGGCATCAGGTGGGTGGTCTTTGCCTTGCGGGGGGGTTGGGGGGTGGGTGGAGTCTATACTTGTAATGGTGATGGGAGTAATTTCAAGACCTGGAAGTCACCCATCAGAGGAATCATGGAATGTTTTCCTGAAGAGATCCGATGATTTTAGGGCAGCTTGATTATCATGTCCCTACCTCCTTTGGGCAGAAAGTGAGAATGGGAGTGACAAAATGGCTGTTTCCTAATTTGCTGAAGACTTGACAAAGTCCTGGTTCATAAGCAATTCCAGATTAAAAAAAGAAAGTCACTACATGAGATAGATCCAGCCAATAATTATGAATTAATGTAGTGCACATAAATGTGGCAAAGATGCAAAGCAAGTGATTGGGGGAAAATGGGAAACATTGAGAAAAACTTTCCCCAAATGAGTATTGTATTAAATAAGAATTTGAAGGAGCGAAGAGACAATGGAAAAGTGGGAGAAATGGGTTAACATATCAGAGTTAATCATCCTTCTCTGCTGAGAAAACACAGTATTGGGTATTTGTTTAGAGATGTTCAGCATGTAAAACAGCAGCTCAGGCCTTTTCCAATTTGAGTTCTGGGAGGGAGTCAAGGCCAGAATTACCACCCCATTGTACAAATTAGAAAACTAAGCCTTCTGAGGCTTTACTGGCTTCCCAAAGTTATATATGAGTAATAAGCAGTGAAGCTGAGACCAGGTTTCCTGACTTTCAGAGAAGTACAGAGATCACTAATGTTAACATGGTCAAATACATGTGTGTTTCTTTCTCATCTAGGAATATAAATTTTTCCATAGTTGTGATAATAGAATATATATTTGGTTTTGCACTATAGTTGTTTTGTTGTTTTTTTTTTTTTTTTTGCTTTTAACACTTTAACACAAGCATTTTCCAGTGTCATTTTAGGTTTTTCCAAAAGTTGTTTTTGATGGCCTTATTATCCATTTAACGAACATACCCATAATTAGTTTACTCATTCCTTTATTGTGTGTTACTTGGATTGTTTTCAGGGTTTTCATACTAGGAATATCACAATAAACATCGTTTTTAAAGTAATAGATGGTCAGTGAGTAGGAGGCCCGTTTGTCTTATTCATCACGACTGCCAGCACAGGGCCCAACACAGAACAGGGCTTCATAAAATACTTACTGGATTAATGTTTGTATCAAAGTCTTAGAGCTCATCTCATTATTTTATTAAAGTAGAGTCTTAGAAGTACAATTATTGTGTCAAAGGACATGAACTATGAGCATTTCCAAAAGCTTTTAGAACAAATTGCCAAAATGCCAAATTACTTTCCACAAAGGTTGTGCCCGTTTGTACCCTGGCTAGCAGTGTGGGAGAGGGCCTAGCTCACCATAACATCATCAATGTGGGTTATTAATCATGTGAACTCTTTTGCTGACTTAAAAAGTGGAAAGAGGTTTCTTAGTGTTCTTTTAATTTGATTTTTTTTATTCCAACCAAGGTAGAAGACATTTTCCTGTATCTATTAAATAATGTAAAATGTCGGTTAACCATGCTTATTTTTATATTGAAAATATAAAATAATTTATTGACTTGCAATAAATTATATATTTTATATTATTATATATACTATTCTTTTTATATTACTGTTTATACTTTCTGATATATTTTTCAGTTTTTTTGAAGGCAGGGATATGCAGAGTCTAAGTCCTATGTGATCAAAACTATCTTTCCCTTTGTCATTTTTTTCCTGACTAGTTTTTTAAAAAAATTTTATTTATTTATTTGACAGAGAGAGATCACAAGTAGGCAGAGAGAGGGGGAAGCAGGCTCCCCACTGAGCAGAGAGCCCGACGGGGCAGGTGGGGGGGTCCTCCATCCCACACTGGGATCATAACCTGAGCCAAAGGCAGAGCCTTAACCCACTGAGCTACCCAGGCACTCCATTCCTGACTACTTTTATGCTTATAAATTAATTCTTCTTCAGAGAGCAATCATGTGATAATTGGAACATGCTTCTAGCATTTTATCAAATTTATTTTGACAATAGTATGAGGTAGGGCTCTCATCTGCATTATTTTCCTGAGTATTCAGCTTTTCCAGTGTAAGAGGTTGAATTGATTCAAGATATGCCTTTTATTTCACATTAAGTTCTTCCATACATAGAGTTTTAGAGCTTACTATATGTTCTAATATTGTAATATTTTTAGTTTTATAAAATTTTTAAATAACTGATATCATAACCCTGTCCTTTCTTTAAAAAAAAATTAGTCTTATTCTTCCAGAGGAATGTTAGAATAACTTTGATGTCTAATGAAAATCTCAATAAGCACTCCTATAAATCTATGCAGTAATTAAGAAATCAGATAGTCTTGTAAAGTCCACTTTCAGGTTTTGGTCATCTACTACTGCCTGTGGATCTTTATTTTTACATCCCAGAACAGGAAGAGCTGGGGACTAAATACGCAGGGTTTTTCAGTTTCTTGGCATAGGTACCCGTGTGGGTGTAGACAGCAAGAGTGTGAATTTGGGTTTCTCTTGGTCATCCCTGGGCTGCAGTTACAACTAGCAGCCCTTCCAGAGTATTTGCTTCCCATCCTGATGGGTTTGGGATTCTAGAAAGGTCCTATGAAGGAATGAGGCCTTGGATTCTGGAGATAAACTCCCCTGAGATTTATAGCCCCAAGGTTATGGATACCCCTTCCAGATCCATGGGCATCGCTGTTCTACACAGAGGGCATTGCTACTGCAATCGCATACTGCTACATCACGGAGACAAGAACATTCTTGGAGTGTGACCATTACTCAGTCTCATGCCAGGTCCAGTGTTTTTTTGTAGTCAAAGATAATTTTCTCAATCATATTTTTTGCTCTTTCTTTTCAGAAGTAGTCAGGAGTAAAACCAATACATAATAGATCTCTCAATTTCCATTTTATATTCTTAAGTTTTTCCTTTGCTGTTTTCTGGTTATTTAAGGAAAACAAGCTCATTGTAGCCCATTAAATAATTAAATCAATTATAAAGTTACACCTGCTGAACTTCTAATAAATCTTTGAGTTTCCAATTTAATGCTTGTATCCTAAATCTTCCCGGCCTTATTCACTTTAGTGTCTAGTAAAAAAAGCTTACTGAAATTCTATTTCTTCAGATATTGAAACAATCCAATTTTGAATATATGATGTGCCAATATTTTAACACACCGTACTGAGATAAAACTTCAATGTCGAATCATCTAGAATCTTAATAAATCATAAAATTTAGGGGGAAATGATTGATGTTTTGGACAAGGTAGGAATAAAAAGAGTAAGCCTTCTGGGCTGGGTGACTTGCTCATGTGCTTGTGCACACGCGCACACACACACACACACACACACACACACACACACACACACTGCATATACGACCCCCCCCAACCCCCCTACCCCAGAACATAAGGTTTTGAAGGCAGATGTAGGATTTGTTTGCAGAAATGCAGGTGCAAGAAGTTTATGGGACTTTTAGCTCATTGCAGGGCAGTTATTCATTAGCCTTATTAGCTCAGTCCCCACAGTAGGAGCAGTAAGGGTACCTTGAATTATTAAAAAGAAACCAAAGCAGTGTGTCTTTGGCCCTAAACATCCAGGTAGTATTCATTATTCTACCGGTCTGCTTTTTACCCGCACGCTGCTAAGTCGTTCTTTCATCCCCCCAGACTCCTCGATGCCTAAACATTGCACGAACAAGAAAATTCTTGATCTTTAACAGTTACAAAGGGCCTGCCTTCTGGCATCTGAAGAAAACAAAAACAGGAAATACAAACTGCAGGCTGCTTCAGTAAAACTGGATAACAAAAAAGCAGTTTCCCTCAAGCCAAGGCTTTATACCTCTTTGAACACGGCTTCTGTCATACCATGAACCCAAGACAGCAGGCTTCTTTCTCAGCCCAAGATTTCAGGAATTCCATGTCTAGACATTTTTTCAGTAGGTGCTAATGCTAGAGGGAACCCAGACCTCAGCAGGGAGGATGCTCAGTATTGGCTGAGAGAATGGACGGTCGTGAGCACAGCTTGGGGGCACCGATGAGTATACCTCGGTCGCACAGCGGTTTGTGGTCACGTGGTACGGAGCATGCGCTTTCGCCCTCGTCCTGTCCCTCCTCAAGGCAGTGGCTCGCGTGCCTCAGTGTGGAAGAGGAATACATTGGCTGTTTACTTCTGTATGAGTCAGTTTGTTGCAGTCAGCCGCACCTCCATGTGCACTTGAATGCCACGTGAGTTACGTTCAATCGGCTTCCGTTTTTCTGAGTTGTTTTAATTTACCTCAGCTTCAGTTATACAACCGAGACTGCCCTGGAGTTCACGACATCTGGACTAACTTCGTCTGGCTCTCGGTGAAAGCGGCCCTCTCCTCAGATGCTTATACACAACGTAACTATCACGTGTCTGTTATTCCCTGAAAGTAGGGCGACTGTGCTTTTTCTTCGAGATCTTTTTCTTTGTGTGTGTGTTTTTCGGCATGCACACTGTTCATGTCCGTTTCCCCCCACCCCCGGTCTGTGGGGGAATTTGTCTACTTATGGGGATGTGTGCCGGAGTGTATGAGGGGATGTGGGTGTGTCTCTCACAAGGTTTGTCTCTGTGTCTGTCAATGCCTAGTCTGTGACGGACGATAGGCTAGGTGCTGAAATTACAAAAAAGAACAAGGTATGGTCCTTGCCGTTGAAAATCTCATCCTTAGCGAAGGATACAGAATCATAATGAAATCATTGTAAGAAATCATGTATAGAGGTATTGGTGAAATACATAAGTGAAATGATTTAGGCAGGGGGTGTTAGGGAAGACTACAGAGAAGGTGACAGAAATGTTTCATTTTCGTCTTGAAAGATGAGTAGGAGGACACTGGACAGAAAGGAAGAGAAAGAATATTCCAAGCAGCAGGGTGGGTGTGCGGTCAGGACAGTGCAGCCATATACCACATGCTGAGGAACAGAAAGAAATCTAGTTTGGGTAGAGCACAAGTTGCACAAAAATCAATTACTAACTAAAGTCAGGTGTGTGGGGTTTTTTTTGTTGTTTTGTGTTTTTATTTGAGGGGAGAGGGGTATAGGGAGAGGAAAAGTCAATCTCAAGCAAACTCCCTGCTAAGCAAAGAACCCAGTGTTGGGCCTGATCTCACAACCCCAAGATCATGACCCAAGCTGAAATCAAGAGTCAGGCACTCAACTGACTGAGCCCCCAGGCACTTCAGGTGTTTTGTTTTGTTTTTTTTAAGCAAATTTTTTGGGAACATTTTAAAAGCTCTAATTATAATTTGTATTACTTGATATTATTAATTATAATTATTAATTATATAAATATTATTTATTATAAATAAAATTTATAAGCAGAAAGGAGGACAGGTAGAATTTATACACACAAAAAAATAAAATTTCTATTTCAAGTTTAAAACTGAAAAATAGGCAAATGTAATTAGTGTTATTTACATATCTTTTATTAATTTCTACTTTTATTTTAAAAGTTAATTCATTGAAACTCATAAACTTTGTGCTTCCTAACTTTTAAACTTTATTTCCTAGTTCCTGTCAAATCATTCTGTATTGAGATTCAGACCATAATTATGCTGATGTACTTCTTGTTTCTAAAGAAATAGGTGTGTGTTGGTAAAACTTTTCCACCTGGACTGAGGGACTTTATGATGTTTTCATTTTTAATTGAAGTTGAATTTGTTAAGTTGTGATTATAAATATGTAAGGAAAATGAGCACAGTTTTAAACCTAGATTGTTAGATCTTTAAAAGATGAAGAAGGAAAATATTTCATATTAATATTAATATAAATTGAACATAATTTTAGCTTAGTACAATGACTCTTAGAGATAGCTTACCTATGGTTTACTAAGAAAATAATGATGCTACATCTTTAGTTATCTGCCAAGATTGCCCAAAGTTTTTCATTCAAAAATATAGAAGACTTTTCTTTTGCATTTGACTGAATTAGGCATAACTATGCTATACGAGTGAATGCTTTGATAAATTGTTTTTGTTTTTGTTTTTATTTTGGGGGGGAAGGGAGAGGAGTGGGGCAGAGGGAGAGGGAGGGAGAGAATCTTAAGCAGGCTTTATACTGAGTGCAGAGCCGGACATGGGGCTCGATCCCACAATCCTGAAACCATGACCTAAGCAGAAACCAAGAGTTGGATGCTCAACCGACTATGACACCCAGGCTCTCCATTAAGTGCCTTTTTTTAAAGAATTAAGTGGGCTGCGAAGTGCAGGCTAAGTAAGGTCCAGAAAAATAGATGCACCTGGAAAACAATAGTTTGGCTGATAACATGTGGTGAGAAAATTCCGAAAGTTTTATCTCTAAGAATCCTTTCTGGTTCTCTCATCCTTTTATGCCTCGGGGCAGTTATTGACCTCCTCATCCATGCAAAAGATTCATGAGAAAAACTAACAAAATTTTATAACTGAACCAAGTGAAAATGCATCAAAAGTGAAATTTGTCAACTCTTTTGCTTCTTTTTGAAATGGAAATCCCTACAATGGATTTTTGTGTTTTGTAAATTGGCATTTTTGTGTCTAAGATTTCATTAAAGCAAGGCTTTCAGCAGGGACAATTTTACTTTGAAACTTCAGGCACAATTTTGGTTTTCTCTTTTTATTTCTGTTAAAATGTATTTCCTTTTTACTGTATAATTGATTAGTTGCAATGCTTGGATCGCAATATTCAGGAGAACTGAAAATCCATATTATTTTGAGAATGGCACAGTAATAAACACTGACAGTGTCAAAGCTTTGAGAGGGGTTTTAGTTGTTAAGTGTATTAAAAAGATTATATGATCAGCGTATGTGCAACACCTTATGGAAGAGCAAACCAATTTCCAAATCATTCCTTCTTATGAGCTTAGGGGAAAGGTTTATGGAAACTCTAAAGGAAAAGGATTTTTCTTGGCTTGGTATGACTTCCCCAAGCTTGGCAATAAGAATAACTTGCTATATACAAACAAAATGAAGCAAAATTTCAAATATCTACTCATTAGCAAAATTTCTTCTTATTTATAAGAAAGAACTAGAGCCTATTGGATCAGTTAGATCAGTATTCTCCAGTGGATATGTTATGATAATATGGTGGATTTTAGAAATTTACGTAATCGAGGACTCAGTCGGCTAGGTGTCTTGACTCTTGATCTCAGCTCAGGTCTTGAGTCCACATGAACATGGAGCCTACTTTAAAAAAGAGAAGAAGAAGAAATTTACATAATCTCTCTCTTAGCCAATGACTTGAACCATTTTCCACCCACTGACTTGTGGGCATTCCAGAGTTGGTGGCCTCCTTGCTTTCCCAGTACACCATCATCATTAGTTGTCACTCTTTGCTAAGTCAACATCTACATACCCTGAGTGATCATTACACTCACACACACACACACACAAAAATGGCTTGTTTTTAGGAATCTAAACCATTAGATATAAGCTTATTTTATTATACCAAACTCCCTTCTAGATCCCCAAGATATGAACACTCCTTAATATTAACAAATAGCCTGAGAAAATATTAGCTTCACAAACTCATTCCAACAATTAGAGTCTAGTTGAGTTGTAGAATATTTCCAAAGAAAATATTGTGGCACAAAGAGAATTTGTGTCACACAAAGTAAAAATAAACTAGTGTCTATGGATCTTTATTTAATAGATTCTGGAATACTGTTTTTTAGCTGTTTTTGGATTATATGGAGGCCGGTGAAGGGACCCACAAGGTTTCTTTCCCTAATTAATCAATGTGTGTTGCCTATTTGCTCCTTTAATTTTTAGAGAAAATCTTTTTTTTTTTCAAGATAGTACAAGCCCAGACTAGGAAAAAAATATCCCAGATTCCATATTAGCAGAGCACAAATTAATGAGTCATTCATTCTTTCTCCACCCAGCATGGTATGTAAGTTCTGTGGAAAACGCCCATATGGTCAAAATATAGTCTCTACTCTGGTGGAGATACAAGACTATCAAATAATGCAATGTGACCATTTTTGCTTTGCTTTGTTTCTCTTACCAAGATTTCTATGCAACTGGAATCAACTAGATAAACTCTTTCTCTATACTTGCTTTTTCCTTAGTTGTTCAAGTTGGTTTCCCATGTCTTGGAAAGCAAGATGGAGTGGCAGCATTTGAAGTGAATGTGATTGTAATGAATTCTGAAGGCAACACCATCCTGCAGACGCCTCAAAATGCTATCTTCTTTAAAACATGTCAACAAGGTAATCAGTAATCCCCATCAAGAGAAGGCTCATAAGGCTTTCAGGTGTGATGTGGGTAAAAAGATAGATAATAAACAGACAGATAATTTTTTGGTATAATTATAACCATGCCAATGGGTAGAGGGGCTGGTTACTGCAGAGTCCAGTATGGACTATGAGACCACTCACAATTTTCTCTGCTATGAGACCACTCACAATTTTAACTACAAATACCCTTCAAAAGCCATCTCTTCTACCTCTCTCCTTCCCCTCCTCCAACACAGTCTTTGGGAGTCCCCAACTTCATAGCAAGGTTGCCAGGCATTACTAGCAACTACCACCTGTTAAGGCAATACCACTCAAACCCCCACCACAAACTTGGTGCTGCTGACCTCCCCAGAGAACAGGGTACCACTGTGACACCAACAATGTCTGCCAGGCAAAGGGATCTCACCCTGATGCCCATTTAGGCATGAAGGCCTAGATTTTTTTTTTCCCATCTTGATGCAAGGTTTTCCAGCACAGAATTTAAGCTCTAGAGGCCTTCAGTGCTCTAAAGATGAACCAAAAGGCCATTCCACCCTCTGAAAGTGGATTTTGTGGGTCAGATCATTTATTTCAGTGTGAATTTAAGAAAGTCCAGTAGATTGATAGGTGAGGGTGAAGGTAGAATAAAGCTTGCTTTGCCTTCTTCCATGAGTCCCCTACTGCTGGAAGTAGAAGTGAGAGATGCAAAATCTGACTTTGTTGAGGATTTAGTGAAGCACAAGAGGTATAGAGAGAATATAGGTAGAACTTATCAGTATTCAGTAAATTAGGATAATCGGGGCACTGCGGGTAAGGTTCACCGCTAACCTCTTCATGCTTGCTGTAATTCACCCAACACAATTTCAGAGGTGTCCATATAACTGTGTTTCTCTTTGGTGAAGCTGAATGCCCAGGAGGGTGCCGAAATGGAGGCTTTTGCAACGAAAGACGCATCTGCCAGTGTCCTGATGGATTCTATGGCCCTCACTGTGAGAAAGGTAAAGAATAGAGAGAGCCAGCTACCCTCCCTTGCTTCCTAATGAAACTGATGTCACACAAGAGCCCCACATAAGCTTTTTTAACACAATCTTTGAAATTATTTTGCTGGTCCTACCATAAAATCAGTAAAACCTTAAAGAGCCACAGAAGAGCAGTTAGAAAGTACTTCTAAGAGTGGTTTTCTGTTAAATCCAATATATGGTGACGGGGCAGAGAATGTTAGCACAATGTCTGCATTCTTTACAGCCACGACCCACCCCCATCCCGAATTCACTATTATACACACTATGCCTTGGCATAATCTTATGAAAGTTTTGAAGTTTTTCTCCTCCACTTAAATTGGATTTAAAAAGCTAATTATTATGATTGATTTGACAGTAGCTACTCCAATTCAAAGTAACTTGATTCACAACTAAGTCTACACCTGAGTTATGTAGTTACTATAAGCCCCAAAAAAGTGAAAATTATTTATATTTTAAGTATATCTATCTCAGTGAAATTACTATTATATGAAAGAGTTAAGAGGAAAATGTGGACAAACCACAGGATGCTTAAATACCAACAGCTTATTTGATGAGAGTAAGCAAAACTAAGACATAAGAATTTTTCTCATTTGCCTATATTTTGGAATTAGAAGATGTAGGAAATAGGGCATGGAAAAATATTTAAAATCTTAAGAAACCCACGTCTTAATCAAAGTAATGATTCTAGGCAAATTTTTATCAGCCACTGAAATGGAACAATTCCAAAATTCTCATCTATGAAATTAGTTTAAAAACACCTCATTTACGGCTATCAGACACATGAAAAAATGCTCATCATCACTAGCCATCAGGGAGATTCAAATTAAAACCACATTGAGATATCACCTTTCACCAGTTAGAATGGCCAAAATTAGCAAGACAGGAAACAACGTGTGTTGGAGAGGTTGTGGAGAAAGGGGAACCCTCTTACACTGTTGGTGAGAATGCAAGTTGGTGCAGCTACTTTGGAGAACAGTGTGGAGATTCCTCAAGAAATTAAAAATAGAGCTTCCCTATGACCCTGCAATTGCACTGCTGGGTATTTACCCCAAAGATACAGATGTAGTGAAAAGAAGGGCCATCTGTACCCCAATGTTTATAGCAGCAATGGCCACGGTCGCCAAACTGTGGAAAGAACCAAGATGCCCTTCAACAGACGAATGGATAAGGAAGATGTGGTCCATATACACGATGGAGTATTATGCCTCCATCAGAAAGTATGAATACCCAACTTTTGTAGCAACATGGACGGGACTGGAAGAGATTATGCTGAGCAAAATAAGTCAAGCAGAGAGAGTCAAGTATCATATGGTTTCACTTATTTGTGGCGCATAACAAAAAACATGGAGGACATGGGGAGATGGAGAGGAGAAGGGAGTTGAGAGAAATTGGAAGGGGAGATGAACCATGAGAGACTATGGACTCTGAAAAACAACCTGAGTGTTTTGAAGGGGCAGCGGGTGGGAGGTTGGGGAAGCAGGTGGTGGGTAATAGAAAGGGCACGTATTGCATGGAGCACTGGGTGTGGTGCAAAAACAATGAATACTGTTACACTGTAAATAAACAAATAAAAAAATTTTTAAAAACACCTCATTTACAATTCATAAATAATAAAAGCATAAAAGCAAACCTGTATCTCTAAAACCTTAGAGTCAACCACAAAGATCAAAAAATGTAGAGCTATTGTATTATCGATGTTTCCGAAATGGTCCTTCCCCAAAACCCTACTTGTCCTTAATCAGAGAGCGCTCTCTCTCTCTCTCCCTCAGCTCTTTGCACACCACGGTGTATGAATGGCGGGCTTTGTGTCACTCCTGGGTTCTGCATCTGCCCACCTGGATTCTATGGAGTCAATTGTGATAAAGGTAAAAATTTCTTTCTAAGAACAAGGTTCTTTTTACTTTATAAATGTTTAGTTAAAAGAAGTATATTTGATATACCATCACTCTCCACAATAGCTCTATTAATAGGGTGTAAAAATTCATTGGCTGCTTTAATAACTTCAACCCCAAATTTTGGTGTAGTTCAACACACTAGAAGTTTGCTTGTACTCATAGAATACTCCAGTGCAGGAATCCCTACAGTGGGTGGGGCTGCCCTCCATGCTGTGATTCGCGGACCCTGGCACCTTCCACCTAGAGATCTGGAACTTTCAGGAACCAGTCAGTGAGCAGAGAAGGAGATTGGAGTAGACCCTGATTTAAAAAAAAAAAAAAAAAATCCCAAGAAGTGATTTCCAAAACTTCCACACCTATTCTGTTCCATGGAGAGGAATGTGCCTCATGGTCCTACCTAGGTGACTGTCCCAGCTGCAGACTGGGCAGCTGTCTCCCACTGACAACTTGATGGGAGGGGAGCATGGATTTTTGTGCGCCACTTGGGGTTTGGGTATGTCTTCAGTCTGTTTTATGGGTGAGCTTCTAAGACTGAAATGGAACAACCTGCCCCACCTTTCCCGACTGACCGCCAATTCAATGATCTGCTCCCAGAGGACAGCCGGGAGAGATGGTTTTCCGCCTTCCTGTGACACAGCACTGTCGCCAGGTTTACTCTCAGAAAGTGGGTTCAAACTTGGCTCTAAATATTGAACAGTCCATAGGCTTTACAAGATACCGATTTGTTTTGCCTGATTCACATCTTTTATGGGGGGAAAAAACTTAAATAATATCGCGCAAAGTGTATGTATTTATTGACATTATCCTTGTGTCAAAAACTCTCATTGCGTGAGTAGAGCCTTGTTTTTTAAAATAAAAACATGCTATGAAATAAAAAGATATGTTAGTTTTGAGAAGTGTCTCTTCAGTTATCATGCAGTCAACACCAATTAAGATTGAAATGAATCACTTTTTTAAAAGAAGGAAGAACTCCCGGAAGAATCCCTCAGCACAAGTCAGAAGAATAACTCACAGTGCTGTGAAGTGTGTAAACCTGGCAATTCACAGACCTGTACCCCTGGGGATAAAAATACATTATATGTTTATTAAAAAAAAAAAATTGGAAAGGGAAGCTAACCATAAGAGACTATGGACTCTGAAAAACAACCTGAGGGTTTTGAAGGGTCAGGGGTGGGAGGTTGGGGGAACAGGTGGTGGGTAATAGGGAGGGCACATTTTGCATGGAGCACTGGGTGTTGTGCAAAAACAATGAATACTGTTACGCTGAAAACATAAATAAATTAAAAAAATAATAACTCACAGGGGTCTGCTCTTCCATGGTACTAAAGTACTTCACAACTTTATATGATTTTACACTCAACAGCCTTTTGAGATATGTAAAGTTGTATCTGCTTCATTCTCAGAGAAGCGAAATGAAGTTTATGGAACTCCGGTAGCTTGACCCGAACTCACACCCTCTGGGGTACTGTATTGTCATTCAGGCTACCTGTTGGGGTCCCCATTCTCCTCAAGTGGCTCTGCATCTGGGCTGATGACTTTATCTCCCTGTGGGTCACACTTTTCCCATCTCTAAACTTTTTTTTTTTTAAAGATTTTTATTTATTTGAGAGAGAGAGACAGAGCACGAGTGGAGGGAGAGGGAGAAGCAGACTCCCTGCTGAGCAGGGAGCTCAATGCAGGGCTCCATCCTAGGACCCTGGGATCATGACCTGAGCCACCCAGGTGCCCCTCTGATCTCTAAATTGGGAATTAAGCCACTGCCCCTGGCTCCCCAGCCCCAAGCTGGGGAGATAATCTTTGTGACCATCTCTACCTGTTATTTTTAAGTGACATAAAACTAAAGTATTGGATTTAACTTAAAGTTTGGATTCATAAATGTTAAGCACTAAGGACAAGATAAGAACAGTCAGTGAGTAAAAAAGTTTCTTTTTATTTGTCAAAATTTATTTGTCAAAATTTAGCACTCAACATCTCCACTCTTCCAAAATTGGGCAATTCTTAACGTAGAATTAAGCTCAGATTATCACAAAACTTGTTAGGAAACAGCAAATCCCTCAGAGGTTTGGATGAAGAACTCAGGTATGAAGAGGTTTAAAGAGATTGTTTGTGAGGGCTGCTTACTGAGATGTGACTGTCATTGGTGTTGTCTGTACAATGGAGTGCCAACTGCAATGTTTTTCTAATGCTATGGAGCCACAAACACTGTGTGGTCACTGTTGAAGGAAAATATGTGGATTCCAGTATGTTTTACACTTTGTAATATTTTACATTTCAGATGAAAGCTTTTCCCTACTTCTTAGACTCCAGTAACTTTTTATTATTATTCTTTTGGAAAGTCTATTGAAATTCCACTTGGTCTCATTGGAGATCTGGGAATATTAAAAAATAATGGTTTTTACTACCTCAACAAAAAGATGCATTTCTCATCCAGGAGGGAGTATAGAGCTTCTGAAAAATGGTTTAATTACTGGCACAGAACTAGAGCTGAGCATAACATATTTGAAGCAACATTAAAGATTAACTTTTGGTGGCTCTTGGGACTTCTGTTGCCAGCTTTAGGAAATGAAAAGTTAAGACCTGGCCCGGCATGCCCTCAGCCCCAGTGAAAGTTACCTGGTGCCTCTGTGCATTTTCCTAGTCCAGAATCATTGCACAACAGAAATGTAGAGAAGCTTGTAAAGAATTGTACAAATACTAAAAGCATGGCTACATTCTTTAACTAGCTTTGTCATCATTCTGAGACTTCCAGTTCAGCTCCCAGGTTCATCCCATTCTATTCATTAGAAGGAGTAGTGCCCAGAGGGCTCTGGCCAAGCAGACCCTGATCCTGATGTTTTCTCATCTCTTCTTCATTCCCCAGGAGACACAGGGACAGGTGGGGAGACAGAATCACACTTGCAAAAACAACTGGCCAGCCGTAACAATACTAGGAGCAGTTAGCAAGGAGGAAGCCCAAAGAGCTGGTTCTCCTAAATCCTAAATTCTATACCCAAGTGCTGCTGTTCCCTTCTGCATTGGGAGGCTGGGTTTGCCAAAGCAAGTACAGCATTGCCTTAAGAGGGCAGATCCTTGTGGTTTAAACAAAAAGCTCTATCATTTAAGAAGCACGATACTTGCAGAACATGCAGGTTGGACTGCTTTTCCACAAAGAAAGCATACACATAAATTTTGGATCTCCTCTCTGATTTTCCTACTGGAAGCTTACTTCAGCATTTGTTCATCTGCAGCCAACTTTGGTCCGTTTTATATAGGACAAGAACAAATAGGCCCTATAACTGGAATTGCTGAGAATCCAAGCTCTCATTTTCATCTCCTTTCTAGATGGAGCCAACTCGTCTATTTTTAGATACTTGCTCTACCCTCGTTCCCATTTTTGTCCTCCCTTTATTTTAGGTGTGAGCAGTGAAATTCCAGAAGTCGACACAAAGACAGGGTTTAGGATGAATCACAAACAGTATGATTATTACCTGGAAAATCTAGTTAATTGGACCCCCACAATAATCTGTCCAAGTAGCTGCTGCACACTCCCCTTCCTGTGGGATCTGAGGAGGATTGACAGTCTGTCCTTTCCCGAACACCGGGACTCCTTCCTCCAAATGTCATAAAAGTCTATTTTTTAAAATCCCTATTACATAAGATGAATCTCTGTTCTCGTTCTGGAAAAAAAAAAAAAAATTGCTTTCTCCTTTGCCAGCTCCTAGTATTTATGGCCTTTCTCCCTTTTATCTGTTCTAAAATGAGTCTTCTCCTTTTTACTCTTCTTTTAACGTCAAAAAATATTTTAGGATGTTTATAGTTTTCCTTTTTTAAGGGCATATTTACAAGAAAATAAAAACATAACTTTTTTATACATCTTGCCTTTTTTTTTTCTCTAAAATAGAAGCCCCCAGGGGGAGAATAGTATATAATGTATGTGCTATTCTATTATGTTGTTGCAGTCTGTCAATGGTCAAGCAATTGGTTACAATTTTTGCATTTGCAAAGTGGCTTACTTAACTAAGTAAATGGGCAGGAGGCAGATGTCTCAGAAATAACACCTCACTTTAAGTGAAGTTGGATTTTTTTTTTTTTTTTTGAGGTTTAACCTACTCTCTAATGCAATTACCCATGTTATCCATTCTAATAGCAAACTGCTCAACCACCTGCTTTAACGGAGGGACCTGTTTCTACCCTGGAAAGTGTATTTGCCCTCCAGGACTAGAGGGAGAACAGTGTGAAATAAGTGAGTATTGACTTTCTGCATTCTCTTTGTTTCTGGGGGGTGGAGGGGAGCCTCAGTACTCCACCCAACCCCGTCATTTTTTCAGTGAGGAAACTGAAGCCCAGACACAATGAATAGCCTATCCAAGGTCTCAGGTCAGTGGTTTCTTTTCACTAGATATAGCCATCTTCATTTTTCCTAAAGGTGGGGCAGTGGGCACCAGATGACTCCGAGCCCACACTCTGACTCAGTCATATCTGGGTTTTTATTGTTCGGCATGTTGTGTTTTTTTCTTATTAGTGAGTTTGTCTCCTTCTCATTGTGCAGAGCCCCTTGCTTCAGCCTAGAAATGTAGACCAGAGTTTTGGGACAGGTGGATTTGTTTACCTACCTGCAGGCATAGAATTTCTTCCCTAAATTAGAGCCAGTAACCCATCTAAGAGGAAAGGATAGATTCAAGGAAAAGGGAGGAAAGGTGCACAACAATTTAAAAAAAAAAAAAAAAGAACAAACTAACAGCACACAGTACAAAAATGAACCGCACAAATGTTAAGTAAAGAGAAAAGTGCATACTGCACGATTCCATTTTTATGAAGTTGAAGAATAGGCAAAATTAATGGATGATAGTAGAAACCAGGTTGGTTGTTGGGGGCACAGAGGAACTTTATGGGGTACCAAAAATGCTCTATATCTTGATTGATGAAGTGTCACATGAATGTTTATTTAGATAAAAAAAAAAAAACAGTTGAGCTCTGAACTTCAGATCAATGCAGTTAGGTCTTCATTGTGCCTTCATGATATTTTGGTCATGCTTCCATACAAAGAAGGAAAAACTTAAGGGTGGAATGTGGTAGATAGTCATTGTTTTCAGAATCAGGATATCAAACTGCTTATCCTGGCTTTGCCCCCTACCAGCCATGTAACCCTCCACAGATCGATGAATCTTTCTAATAACTCAGCAATGAGTCAACCGCATCCTAGATTGCTTTATGATCCAGAAAACAGATAACACCAGTGCTCTATTCAGGAAGGTGAAAAAGAACATGAGCATGTCTGCTAAGGGTGCCCTGCCGCTGCCTTTTTGGAAGTTCTGGAATATAGCATTTTCATTTCCAGCCATATTGTATCTGTAAAATACTGCTGTGTTTAATAACACCATAGTTTCTGACGTGGGTTTCAGTGGGCTCAAAATTAAGTAATATTGGTAACTATTTTATCTTTCAACCTCTAATTTATTTGTACTTTAATGAGTAGTAGATGAAGTAACCATTTTTGATAGAGTTCAAGTGAAATACCTCTGAAGTTTCCATAGAACGTGTAATTAATTGTCAGGATATGGTCTATTCTATTAATTACCCTGACCTGATAAAGATATCTTTGAACTAACTCCCCTCAATTTTCTCCCCATACTTACTCTCAGACTTCACTTACTTAGCTAAATCATATTTATGAATCTTTGTTCTTGGGCTCATTTCTCTACATGTAAGTATGTCCTTGGGTTTACAACCTTTCCATTGACAGAGACAATGATTTCTATTCCCTTTTTCCCTTACTACACCAAAAATGTAGGCCTTTGAAGGCTCCTGATTATCCCTATCACAAGTTATTCTCCAATCCCTCTAGGAAGTGTCCTGTTTCTATTATAAGAACCACAGTACCAAAAAAATACGGAAATGGATCTTGAGTTGAAAAGTGCCTCTAGTATAGTAGAGACAAAAAATTGAATTATGAATTCTTATTTTAAAATTGAGATGTAATTGACATATCAAAAAAATTACCATTTTAAAATATACAATTCAGTATATGTTCATGAAGAACAGTACCATTTCTGTCTCATTCCAGAACATGGCATTAGACGTTTCAAAAGATGTCAAAAGACACCCTGCACTCATGAGCAGGCACTCCCCATTCCCCTTTCCCCAAAGTACGAAAAACTATTAGTCTACGTTCTGACTCTTCAGATTTGCCTATTCTGAACATTTCATATAAATAGAATCATATAACATTTTCCCTTTGTGTCTGACTTCTTTCACTTAGCATGATGTTTTTGAGATTTATTCATGTTGTGGCATGTATCATTACTTCTTTTTAATTGCTGAATAATATTCCTTTGTGTGGATATACAAACCATCTTTTGTTTATCCATTCATCAGTTTACAGACATTTGCTTGTTTCCACATTGGGGTGATTGTGAATAAAGCTTCTGTGAACATTCATGTACAAGTTTTTGTGTGGACATATGTTTTCAGTTCTCTTGGGTATATTCCTAGGAGTCGAATTGCTAGGCCACATGTTAACTCCATGTTCATTTTTATGAGGAACTGCCAAACTGTTTTCCAAAGCTGCTGTGCTATTTTACATTCCTACCAGCAATGTATGAAGGTTCCAGTTTCTCCACATCCTTGTCAATACTCGTTATTGTCTATTTTTTCATGAGATAAATATTCTGATGTTACTTATATTTTCATTTTCCCTGGCATCTATTAGGATTGATATCTTCTCAAACTTCAGCTTGACTTAATTTAAGATACTCTTGACAGTTAACAAATAACATCAAGGTTATAAATATCTGGAAGTAGGGAGTATACATTTACCCCATTACTTAAGGTTCATAGCTATACCAAGGATCTTCAGTGAACTTTCAGTTAAAAAGTTTACATGGATTACTTATGCTGTATTGTAAATGAAGTTTTAAAATAATATAATGGGTTCTTATTTTTATAAAAGTCCTCTGTAATGTAGTGAAAAGAAGGGGAACATGCATCCCAGTGTTCATAGCAGCAGTGTCCACAATAGCCAAACTATGGAAGGAGCTGAGATGCCCTTCAACAGATGACTGAGATGTGGTTCATCTATACCATGGAATATTACTCAGTCATCAGAAAGGATGAATACCCCCCATTTGCATTGACATGGATGAAACTAGAGGGGATTATGCTAAGTGAAATAAGTCAAGCAGAGAAAGACAATTAACATGCGGTTTCAGTCATATGTAGGACATAAGAATAGTATGGAGGACCACAGGGGAAGGGAGGGAAAACTGAAGGGGAAGAAATCAGAGAGGGAGACAAACCGTGAGAGACTCTGGAATTCAGGAAACAAACTGAGGGTTACAGAAGGGAGGAGAGTGGGGCGATGGGGTAGCCTGCTGAAGAGTATTAAGGAGGGCTCCTGTTGTGATGAGCACTGGGTGTTATACACAACTGATGAATTGTTGAACACTACCTGAAAAACTAATGATGTACTATATGTTGACTAACTGAACGTAATAAAAAAATAAAATAAAAAATAAAATGAAATCTATGGGACTAAAAAAAATAGTCCTCTGTATAAAATATTCTTTATAAAAAAACTTAGAATACTGAATAAAACAATTAAAAATCACCTATAATCCTAAGACCCAGAGATGATAGTTGTTGGCACTGTTATAAATCATTTTTGTTGGTTTTCTATGTGAAGCAGAGTCACACATTTAAGTTACTCTACAATCCAATGGGCAGAGGAAGTTTAATATCCTTATTTTGTCAATCCCTAACTCATTGTTCTCCCTGGACTCCTCCACTCACTGGTTATAGTAAAATGCTAACATATAAACTTAGTAAAATTTGTTTGTCTTCAGGCAGTGTTTAGTCTGACCTGGGTAAAAATGTGTAATCTTTCAAGTTGGCTCACTTTTCCACTGTCCAATGGATAAAATTTATTGCAAAATATTTCAGGAAAAAGAAGTCAACGTTAAAGACACTTAGAGGATTCTGATTTTTTTTAATTTTATTTAATTTTTTTTATTTGACAGACAGAGATCTCAAGTAGTTGGAGAGGCAGGCAGAGAGAGAGAGAGAGAGGAGGAAGCAGGCTTCCCACTGAGCAGAGAGCCTGATTCGGGGCTTGATCCCAGGGCCCTGGGACCATGACCTGAGCCGAAGGCAGAGGTTTAACCCACTGAGCCACCCAGGTGCCCCGAGGATTCTGATTTTTAAAGCAGCCATACCTTCATGAGGTTTTGGCTCCATAAGATTTGATTTGGAATGGCCTTGGGAGAGTCGCCTGTAGTCACATTTCTGCTGTGTGATAGCCAAGAGAGAACGTTCTTATTCCTGGCTGTGGTGAACCCAAATACTCTCACTTCCCTCTGATAAAGAAAACAAAAGACCCATGGAACCAATGAAAAGGTTCTCTCCACCAGTCATTCTCTGTGCTATCCCTGGCTACCAAGTTCACCTCTCATTGAATGTGGGGAAATTGGTGTCACCAAGTACTTCACAACAAGTACTATCTTTTCTGACATAGGGTTATTGTCCCACATCTTGTTGACTTGAAAAACCCAAGTGCATGGCAGAATGCTGTGATAGGATCCAATTTGGTACATATGGTGAAGTCAGATATTTCACTGATACAAATGGAAATTCAGAGTTAGGCATTCCTTTGCTTTAGGTAAGACTTGGGATCTTGACCAAATAGTAAATGCTATTCTAGTATTGTCTTAGCAAAAAAGACACTTTTGGATATTTTTTTTTTTTTAGATTTTTTTTTTATTTGACAGACTGAGAGAGATCACAAATAGGCAGAGAGGCAGGCAGAGAGAGAGGAAGAAGCAGGCTCCCTGCTGAGCAGAGAGCCCGATGCGGGGCTCGATCCCAGGACCCTGAGATCATGACCTGAGCTGAAGGCAGAGGCTTTAACCCACCGAGCCACCCAGGCGCCCCGACACTTAGTCAATGAAAAGGTGGTATTCTATTATTAAGGTCACTTGATGCCTGTTTCGAGAACATCCCTGCATCAGAAAAACTTAAAGGTATAATGGCATTCCAGGTTTTTGAGAGACTCTAACATCTCAATATTATGTCTCTATTGTCTGCACAATGGCTAAATGTTGCTTTGCTGAATTTATACATGGAGAAGGTCCTTTCGAATAAGTGAAAAGAGAAGTAAAGTGTTTCAACAAAATAATTTGCATATGGAATTTGTTTATCAAACATAGTGCTTGCTCGTAAAACATAGGGTAGCTCACTTCATTTGAAGGCTCATTTGACCATAAAAAGAAGACCTTAGAGAATAAAAGGTGTGTTTTATGATAAAGATTTCATTTCTTCTCCTTATGTATTGAGACCTTTGTAATGAATATTCTGCTGAAATGTAAAAAAAAAAAAAAGAAAAAGGACAACAATAAAAAAACAAAATCCAAATCCCTTCACTCCCAAAACCTAATGGGTATTTGCTCTCTTTGGAATGCCATCATGCTAGTCACGGGATGCAGTCTCAGCTCTGGGTGAACAATCCTTTTTCTTCTACTTCTTCAAACCATCTAGCCTTGGGATGGCAAATTCTAGATTGCAGAGGGAGAATAAATACCTTCTGAAATAAAAGACAATCATTTTATCATTTTTACATCAAGTCCCTACTGCAGCTCTAAAATCCTGTATCCCAAAGAGCTGTGAAAACATTAGCAATTCTCATTGGGCACCTACATAAAAGAAAGAGTGATGTATTTTGAGGATCTAAGACATTCTAGAAAAAAAAGCATAGGTGTGGTATGGGGCTCCTTTGGTGCCCTGCTTCATATCTCCTCTCAGCCTGCCTTTCACTCTAGTCACTGCTGTGCAAACCTGTTTTGCGTGGCATAACCTGATTGTACCCCATCTTAGTTGCTCCATACTTCTGCTTTCTACCCAGAGACTCCTATGAGTCCTACAAAATCAGTCAGCACTCACATAGGGGCATACTGGAAGTGTGAGGAAGTCATTCCATAGGGTGACCCTCAACCAGTGGAAGACATGTGCCAATGAACAAATGCTCCCCTCTCCCTTCTTAAGAGTGACTTGAAGGTGCAGTGTCCACGGCTTCTCAGAAGAACCCCACAGGATAGAGTTTGGTTGCCTATAGTGATGACCAACACACACACACACTTTTGTGTTGACTTTCCCTCCTTCCATTCTTTGCTCTCCCTGTCCCCCCATTCTGGTTTCCTAGGATCACTTTACCAAAGAAACTCTCGGCATGCAAGCCTTGCTCTCTGGAGAATCCTACGCTAGGAAAGATATTGCTGGGCACAGGTTTAGGTCTTCTTTCACAAAGAGTGACATTCAAAGTCAAAACTCAGAGAAAAGATCACTTGGTGGTTTATTCACATCTTAACCTGTACTGTATCTTAAATTACAAGTGTTTGCGAAACAGAATTTTATTCTGCTTACCAAAAAAGTAGAAATACACATAGCATGTGGGCAACACATTTATCGTAACAGATATCCATTAGAAATCACAAGTGAAAATACTAGCCCGTTTGTTCCAAGAATGAAACTCCAATGGTATCAAAGCCAGAGCAGGTCTGAAATAAGTGGGAATCACTGCCATCTAAAAGTACTTATCCTCTCAAAGCCCCGCAATTCCTTTGAAAAATATGAATATCTCTGAATGAAGCACTGAGTTCCTGGCTTATCTGCATCCTTCTCTGTTTCAGGCAAATGCCCACAGCCCTGTCGAAATGGAGGTAAATGCATTGGTAAAAGCAAATGTAAGTGCTCCAAAGGTTACCAAGGAGACCTCTGTTCCAAGCGTAAGTACCCATCTGCAGAATCAACTCGAGCTTGGGGATCTCCTCCTACACAACTTCTGGGCCTCCTGCATGTTGCCTGAGCATCACTATGAACTGTCTTCACGGACATCTATGTTCCCTTTCTCTAGAAGAAAGACATTGTATGAAATCCATGCATGTGAAAACACAGACACATTCACACACAAGCAACTCAGCTTTTTAACTATCTGGGGTTTTCTTAAGGAAAATAAGCTTCCATTCCAGCAGTTTCCGAGTCCTACTCAGCATCTTTTGTGACTCAGAAGCATCAAGCTTAGTTTACCATCTGTCTCAGGCCTTTTTTCAAAAAGTCCCAAACTGACTTAGAGCTGGAGATTGGCTTAGAAAAACAACAACAACAACAACAAAACAACAGGGGTGACGCCCAAACTAATACATTCTAAAGAACTGCCGGAAAGGCAACTAATTCTGTTGAACAGTGAAAGCTCAGGAAACACTTTCTATCTCCTCTGGTTCTAGCTGTCTGTGAGCCTGGCTGCGGTACCCACGGAACCTGTCATGAGCCCAGCAAGTGCCAATGTCAAGAAGGCTGGCACGGAAGACACTGTAATAAAAGTGAGTGGGAGGCGTCTGGAGAGCCCACCTCTAGCCTATCTTGGCTCTCGCAACTGATAGATGACCTGTAACTCAGCCCTGCTTCCCATGTTTGCCTCCTTTCCCCGGGGCTTGCCCCTGGCCCCCTCAACTCTCTAAACCTTTGATCCTAAGTTTTAGAGTCTAAGGGCAATGCAGCTGTGCAAATTATCATCACATCTGTAAAACAGCTCCACTTTTCTAAGTTAAATCAGTAATTCAGGTTGATTTGGTAATACAGTGTGGTAACTATGAAAGAAATAACAAGTATAAGAGTCTAAACCAAATATATAGATCTGTTTGGCTCTGATTTTATCCTTTAAGATCTATCCGTGAGTGTATAAAACATGAAGAATTTTGCTCTTGAAGATTATTAAATATTACTGGTTGTGGTATGTTTCAAATAAGTTCTTTTGAGGCAGAAAAAAAAAAAGAAAAGAAAGAAAAAAGAAGGAAAGAAAGGAAAGGTCTAGGGAGTATGGAGTTGTGTATTTTAAAATTTACTGACTACTCAAAAATGAGCTAGCTGTAGAGATGATAAACCACTGGCCTGTTTTCAACACAAAATGAAACTGGTTCAATTCAACCATTTCATTTTGATTCAGATCTTCTCTGTTCCAAGCAAGAGTCCAGGCACTGGAGACCTGTCAGTGAGACGACAGAAAATGCCCCGCCTGGTGGAGCTAGGATTCCATCTCCTAAGCGTGGGCCCACGGGCCACCTTGCCTTTGAAGGAAGGTAGGCTTCAGTCATCCAACAGCCTTCAAACGCAGAAGTTCAGCTTGCGCCTATCACAGTCAGTTTCCAAAATAATGGAAACAGATTGCACAGATCACCTTCACAACAGATATTTTTCTAGATGCACAGTTTCCAAAGGGTGGTCTGTGCAGCCCAGGAAGTACGGAAGTTATCAGCTAGGTAGCTGGAAAAGACGGATTTGACAATAGTTTTATATTTTTTATTTTATTATATTTATATGTAAGTTTATATATAAATATATATCTCAATATCAAATCTCTAATTTTTGTGTGTATCTTATAATGTTCACATTATATTATTATGAAGTATATCTAATACATTTATATGTAGGTATACGTGCTTTTTTGTTTGTTGGTTTTAAGGCAGGTTGGTGTTTGGTCTGTGCTACACTAAGCCATTGACTTGAGTCTTGTCATGTGCTACATTGACTGGATGGTACATTGAATTGGCTTCAGGTGGGTGTAGCTTAAACAGAAGTTCAGCTCTTCTGGAAAGTAGTTCTTTCCGCAGGTAGTAATGGCTAAATGTATCCCTACAGGGACACACTTGGGGGAAGCTTTTTTTGGACTAAAAGAACTGCAAAAAACTAACCATTTCAAGAGATACTTGGGGAAAGAGTAAACCAAATCTTTTATGCCACCCTTAACTCAGGATGCAAGGAATTTTTGAGACATCCTCGGGCCGAGGGATGGGCCGAGGTCACACTGTACATCCCAGGCGTCAGTTGCAGAGCTCCTCTGGGGCCCACATTTGGGACCTGGTGATCAAGGGTGATGGCAAGAGTGTAGGGGGCACTGTTTCTGCTGATAAACCAGTCACGCCACCAAAAAGAGGGCAAATCGGGCCCTCGAGTAGTATCGATGAGCAATTCGGACAGGACTGCCAGCCCCTGTCCACCCCCACTCCTCGAACTGCTGCTGAGAGTTTTGTCATCAATGTACCTCCCTCAGGTCACGGCGGTGCCTCAAGATGATGCCCCAGCTCCTGATTAAAATGCAAATGTGGTGTCCAGGAGAGGCCACCCAGCCATTTTGTACATGAGCTTAGAGAATCGGGCAGAAAGAAAGAGATTTATTTTGACCAGGGGGAGGTGATGTGGAAGGTAGGAGGCATGGAGTGCTGAGAACAGACTCCCAGCAAGGTGACACTTTGGGAGGTCTCAGGCACCCAGACGTGTTAGTGGGGAGGAGGACATTGGAGACAGACTTCCCGGCTGAGGCTCACCCTCGCCAGCAGGGAGGTTCGGGCTTCATGGGTGGCGGGGAGAACATCAGGGTAGGGATTTACTTCAGCACATTGTTGGCTCATGTTCTGGCTGTTCCTTGAGCTACCAGCCTACATACTGACAATTCAGAGAAACACATTCAGGAACAAAGTATTCTGTTCTCAGTAGTTACTTAATGGCATGCTTGCGTTTAAAAACCACAGGGAACAAATGGAATGCCAAACTCGACTTTAATGCACAGGAAGATGGAGGCAGATTTTTTAAATGTGATTGCCCCCTTGGATCCCTTTTGGGAAATCAGGAGAAAGGAGTCAGTGCCTCAAGCACCTCCAGAAGTTCACAAATAGGAGAAAGGGAGGTCTGAAGCTATGGAACTTAGTATTACTGTTCACTTACAACTAAGCTGGAAATGGATAGATGCCCACCATGACTGAAACCGACAAATCCCCATGGATAAGGAGTCCATTCAAATCATAACCCTCTCTAAAACGCAGCGTGGAGGTCCTTAGTTCTTGCAAAATTCCCATTTTGTGTAAGTGTAGTCGCCACACTTGACTGTGCGATCACTATGAAGAGATGAAGAGTGGGGAGTGTTCCAGATCAGTATAATCGAGGCTGGATTTACAATGCAGTGAAAATGATCAGATCCTCTGCAGGAACATCCCTGCTTTGGGGACCTCAGTGCCAGATCCTTACCAGACCTTGGGTGGAGAAAATCCTTCATTCAACCACATCCATCCAAACTTTGCATCAAGAGTTTCTGCAAGGCCAAAATCTATAGGGAGTCACAGCTTTGATGGAAGCTGATTTGATGGAGTTCCTAAAATAGGTTCCTTTTTTAGCAGAGACCTTGAACCTGTAACATCTCTTCATTCAGGTGGCTTTTTGTGGTGGCTGTGGTCTTCTACTCTGGGTTGAAAAGGGAAAATGGATTTCATTTGAATGGTTAGTAATGAATCTGAAGAGCCTGTTTTTGTAGTTTCTTTTCTTTTAAGCTGTGAATAATTTTACAGGGTACGGAGCCCGCCTCATGCATGCCCTGAGGCCAGCAGGCACCCGACTGGGGCAGCACACGCCTTCACTTAAAAAGGCTGAGGAGCGGCAGGATCCACCTGAATCCAATTACATCTGGTGAACTCCGACATCTGAAACGTTTTAAGTTACACTAAGTTCATAGCCTTTGTTAACCTTTCATGTGTTGAATGTTCAAATAATGTTCATTACAGTTAAGAATACTGGCCTGAATTTTATTAGCTTCATTATAAATCACTGAGCTGATATTTACTCTTCCTTTTAAGTTTTCTAAGTATGTCTGTAGTGGGATGGTATAGATTTCTTGTTTCAGTGCTTTGGGACAGATTAGATGTTATGTCAGTTGATCAGGTTAAAATTGTGTCTTTTCAGTTGTGTAGCTGGCGAATAATTTCCAAAATTACAATGTACTCATGGTGTCGAGGGGCTGGAGAACACTGGAAATGGAACAGAAATGCATAAATCAAGGGTTTGGATGGAGCAGTTAACCATGTTGAAGTTACAACATTTCTAATTTTGCTGTCATGGGTTTAGACATTTGTCACATTTTTAAAGTTCCCCTTGTTCTTAAACTCTCAATACACCATATTTTTACTGAATTTGGACCATACCATGATTCCAGAGAATTCAGTATTGAAAGAAAGAGAAAGAAAGAACATGGTGGCAGTGGCATTTAACAATATAATATATTGTAAACACAATAAAATAGGGAATATAACGTATGGACTTTTGGCATTGGCTTGAAGCCATATAATATATTGTAAACAAAACACAGCTCTTACATAATGAACATTTTATACTGTTTGTATAAAATAAAGGTGCTGCTTTAGTGTTCTGGGGGTTGTATGGAGTGGTCTGTGCATGTGCTATCTTATGGAAATAAAGTCGGTGTCAATGAGTTGCAGTGAGTGGAAATAAAGTTGGTTACAAAGAAAACTCTGCAGAATCATAAAAAACAGAAGAGATTCTATTCTCTGACCCAGTCGGGCTCCCCAGGCCCACCTGTCCCTCCCAGCCCTCTCCCCCAGCTACACTCTGAGCCCTGCCCGAGACCTTCCCATGTTTGTCAGCTCCCATTTAGTTGGCATTGGGTTTTAGACGTTGTCTCTTCACTAGAATGTGTTAAATATCCCTTCAGAGGGAGACTTCCTAAGACTTTCTAAAAGTGTCTGAATGTTGCAAATGACAAGAGCTACCATTTATGAAAAACCTATTGGTTCCCAAGACCATGATAGCGTGTTATCTTAAAATCAGGTGAGGCAGGTATCATTTTGCCCTTTTACAGATAAGAAAACTGAGGTAGGAAGATACATAGCAATTTACTCAAGATCACACTCCGTGGCACGGGTTTGAATTCATGTCACCTGATTCTGGAGAATTCGCACAAGGTGGTTCCCCCTCCTTTTTCTCAGCAAATGCAGTAGAATTCAAAACTCCACAAATCCCAAGCAGGTACTGTCCAGTATATTTTAGCCTCCTCGTCCTGCCAAGGAAATGTGGACTTTATGTTATAGACAATCCAAAGCCTATATGTTCTTCTTTTGCTGGGTAGTGGCCTAATGACTTGTGTGGTCCAGGAATGTGACGTGTCATGGGAAGTGATCAAAGGAGAGGCTGGACGCAGAGTGAACATGTCTTGTCATGGTGCAGGGCCATGGCAGTCTTCCTCCTCTAACTAGCCAGAGCCTAGAGTGCCAGCTTCTGTTCACACAGACTTGGAGGAGCAGACCAAGAGCCAAGGAGCTCACCATGGGAATCCCAGTATGAAAACCAACTGATTTAAGACTTTGAAGTAAAAATCCAGATGCTTGATGAGGGTTTAAGACGGTGACAGAAAGTTAAGTTTGGGGATAGGATACTACTACTCATAGCTGACACTTATACAGTACTTAGTTTATTCCAAGCACTTTACCTCATGGATGAGTAATAAAATGGCGGGGAAGTTAGACTGAAGGCAGTGTGACAAACCGCAATAGTCTACATGGGTCATCTCCAAACCATTCTGACTCCAGACCAATCACACTTCATTAGAAATTTCTGAGCACATACTCCTACATGTGACTATTATTTATTTACATATTTAACTGGTATGCTTTTAAAAAGCCAGATATGTTGAAGAGATAAAAATATAAGTAGAAGCTCTAACATTTTCTCCATTTATCCAGAAGATAGTTTTATGCACACCCGGGAGTACACACCCATAGGAGAGAACTCAGGCTAAGAGGAGCAAGAGGAGGACCTGAAATGGCTTTAGAATCAGAGTCTGCACTCAAGAAGGATTTCAATCGTAAGCAAGGGACTGGGTCACTGGGTGAATGCAGGGTTCTAGAGAGGAATCTGAATAGTGATGTAAGTGACTAAGACGGAAGAAGGATGGGCAGTGGTGAGGGTTTCCAGAGATGCTGAGTTTGGTACTGAAGATGTTGAGCTTAATGTGCCTTTGGGACATCTCGGTGGAAATGCCTGATAGGCAACTAGAAGTACTGTTATTAGGACGTTAGTTTGATAATTTGTTGATTATTAGTTTTACTATAAGTGAAAAGTACTAATTCTATATTGAATTGTTTTTAATATAGATATACATAATGGCTTTATTTGGTGAGGTGCAGTACAATTCACTTGTGTTTTATTGTGTCTTTATTTTGTTTTAAAGATTTTATTGACATATTTGAGAGAGAGAAGGAGAATGCATGAGCGAGGGTTGGGAGGGCAGAGGGAGAGGGAGAAGGAGACTTCCTCCAGAGCAGAGAGCCTGATGCGGGGGCTCCAAGCAGGGCCTGATGCCAGGACCCTGACATTATGAACTGAGCTGAATGCAGACACTTAATGACTGAACCACCCAGGCACCCCTTTATTGTGTCTTTAGATCCTGTATAGTTAATACCATTTGCTGCTTTCCTGTGTCTATGTTTAGTTGTATAACAGGGTATAGCCTTTACTATATTTATTTATTTATATATTTATTTGGCAAATTGGCAAATTCATTTTTTATTTATTTATTTGGCAAATTGATCTCCTTCCCCTGTGTGCATTGTGAATCTTCATCCAAAATATGCCCTTTGGTTACTTTGTCAGGCTATGTAGAATCACAACAAAGACCAATGATATGGGGTATGAAATAATTGCTGTTACTTGTCTGAAGTAACCACAAAAGAGAAGAAAAGAAGGAAGAGAAAGAGGAGGAGGGGGTGCCTGGGCAGCTCAGTTGAGCCTCCAACTCTTGATTTCAGCTCAGGTTATGATCTCAGGGTCATGAGACTGAGCCCTGCATTGGACTCCAGACTGAGCCTGGAGCCTGCTTGGGATTTTCTCTCCTCTCCCTCCGCTCCTCCCCCCACCTCCCCTGAAAGAGGAGGAGAGTATTTATATAAAGTACTTCTAAACAATACTTTAAAAGTTAAAAGACTGAGGAGTTAAGGTGGTCTGAGAAGATGTCTACAGTCTGGCAAGATAAAATTAGTAGGAAAACTTAAGCAAGAGAAAATAAAAGCTAAACAATAAAATGGGCCCAGGGAATGAGGTTAAGATAAAAGGCTACAGGGACTCCTGCACACTTGTAAGAGGTAGGTGAATGACACATTTAGCTCTAAGCCATGCTCCAGCCACCTCAAGGAGGAAATTGGGGCTGGTTATGAGTCTCAAAACCTTAAACACAAAAACTAACTAGTTGCTCAGGAGAAGTTAAACTATATAAGACACTTATATTAGGCTGGATTAAGATAGGAAGGTCTGTAGGAAAGCTGATTTAAAGCCAATAGTCTTTAAAATATCTCTTCCATATGTGGGGCTCCTGGGTGGCTCAGTTGGTTAAGCAGGGCCCTTCAGCTCCGGTCATGATCCCAGGGTCCTGGGATCAAGCCCTGCTCAGTGGGGAACCTGCTTCTCCCTCTTCCACTCCCCTGCTTGTGTTCCTTCTCTCATTGTCTCTCTCTTGGTCAAATAAAAAATAAAAAGAAAAGAAAACATCTTTTAAAAGAAAAACCTCTTCCACATTTATTTACAGAGGAACTGCTTAAAGAGGTTTTAAAAAAAGGGGGGATGCTGACAGGGTTCAGCTTCTCATCCCGTATCCCAGGCAATTTGTCTCTGGTCCTAAAATTCCATGCCCCGCCCAGCAAACAAAACTCTCCAGTCCAATCCAGCCAAGATGCTCAGAGGGAAGTTTACAGAGTGTACTGTTTACTTGATCATGCTCCTTGATATTCTTGGCCCCTCCCCAAGTGGCTTCTCAAAATATTCCCTGCAACCATATACAGTACCCCTCCTAAAAGAAGCTTCGGTAACAAGATTTTTTTTTTTTTCTCATCTTATTCCCTGTCCGGTGACCCTTAGGATACAATTCTAGCTTCCTGGGCTTGGCATCGCCCCCAGATGAGCTAGCCCTTCCACCAACTCTAACCGAAAGTGGGGAGCAATGTCTCCTGTGGGTTCTCGCACAGAGGCCAGAGGGTCACACATGACACGTGACTCAGTCATATAGACAGAGTAGCCACAGGTAGAACTATTTCTTTCCATGCTCTTCAAGAAGACCAAATCATCACAGTAAAGTGCAGTTTCATAACAGCATTTCTACCAAAGTCAGGGAGGAAGAGAGAACACGGTGAGGTGAGCTATTTTTAAATTAGTTAAATGAGAAACATGGCCATTTCAGAAGAATTTCCTGAGGCAATAAAAAGGAAAGAAAAGGAGAGAAAACAAAGGACTATGCAAAAACAGGGGTTTCATCGTCATAATTTTTAGGCAGTTTATCCAAGTGGTGCAAATATAACAGTTTAATAAGCCTATTGAATAAATGTCCTCCAGATGGCTCAACATAAAAAAATAGAAACAATCTACAGGAAACGGACATCATAAAACAAAGTACTCAGGTGTTCAGTAAGACTTTTTAAAAAATTCTAATATAAACTCCAGTGGAAATTGATTTTGCACCAATTTACTGGTTTATTGTTAATAATCTAGAAATTACAAATGAAAAATAATTTTTATTAAGCTTTGGTATTACAAAGCTTTTCCTAGGTAACACAATTCCCTTCCTGATCATGTTTGGCTGCCACAGCTGTTGGAATATCCTGGCATTCCTCCAAAGTCCAGACCAAGAGAAGGCCACTCAGAGATGACAAATAATCCATATGATCCACAGGAGGACCACTGAAAGCTGACTGACAACAGAGTGAATATCAGCTTCCCATTCCAGTGACCACGACACTGAGCATGGTCTTGAGGCTGCGTCTGGGGCTATAGGTGGGAAAGAAAAGAGCAAGAGGAGAGTGGAGAGCCTTTGTCAACAATAATCCAAGCAGAGACTAGCTGTCTCATTGGAGGGGCCCAATGCAAGATGAAAATAAGGGGCCCTTGTTCAAAAAGCGTTAAGAATATCACCATGGTGACGACAGGGCATTAAGCCTGGGGTCTTTCTCCAAGCAAGGGCCCTGTGCAAGAGCACAGTTCATACATCCATGAAGCTGGCCCTGACCAGGTGCAAGTTCTTAGGTCCGTGGACAAGGAATTCTAGGTAAAATGCAAAACATCTTTCTCTCCTAAGGCACTGGCCAGATAAGCTCTTCCGTGCCTGTCCCTCTCTCAACTTCAAAACCCAAACCTTGAGAATGTAAGACTCATTCAGCATCAGACCAGATAAGTCAGTAACCATTTACTGCCTCACTCCTGTATTAATACCGCAAACACAAAAATAGGGAAGAAAATATGGGGCAAACTAAGGGAGAAAAAATGTATTGTTTTATACTTCAGTCCAGTCAAGTTCTTTGAACCTCAGTTCCCAGTTAGGAAAGAATTTGTAGCTTGCAGTTAGAGCCCACAAGGGAAAGATATTTTTTAGAAATTTTGTGAACAATCTCTTTTAACCAAAACGATAATCTTGGGTTTTTCCAACTTATAACTGCTGTTCTTTATTAGAAGACTGAAGGCAGAAATCTGGCTGGAATTGGGATTGAACGCTTTGTTTTAGAAATGAAGTTCATCTCCTCCCAGGGAAGCTTGATTCGGTGAAGAGCCTTCTGACGCTCTCCAGAAACCCCAAAGACAAATATCCCCAAAAGCCCTCACTTCAAGGAAACACCCAAAACTAATTTGTGATGATTTTCTACTTTGTAAAGATGGATATTTGCTCCTCATTAAGCCTAAAACACTCTGGGAAGGGGCAGAAGCAAAGTTCTGGGCCCCCAGTCCATTGGGTGTCATGTTGATTAATGAATTCTCGGCTTGTGTCACAAGAGCTAAACTCCCAAGTAACCTACTGGAGTTTTAAAGCTGCTCTGCTCTTCAGTCATGTGGACATTCTGCCCTGGCTTGTTTATTTGGATTACATACTACCTGGTTTCTAAACTGAACCCAGACTGGGAAGGCAGCAGAGGAATAAAGCGAGATGAGCCTTAAGGCTCCAGTCATCCTGGCTTCACATTTAAGCCAGCCTTGAAACAATAATGTGGACATAGGTAATTCCATAACAACGTGTCTCCGTGTAAGTGGCTACAAATGAGCTAAAGGAAATTGCTAGCAGTTGTGCCTTCAGAAGAAGAAAAAAACAGGACCTTTGAAACAAAGCATCACGTTGAAATTGAAGCAAGTTCTAGCTTCCCTGGCCTCGCCCAGCGTCCACGTCTATGTGTGCATCCCGTGGAAGAGCTTTGCTGAGAGTTGTTACAGAATGGAGATCTCACAGGAGAACCAAGAAGGTGGCTTTCTGGTGATGAAACTTGGCCAAACACAGAAGCAGCATTCCAAAGTTTTTAGGGGAGCTTTCTGGGGAAATTTTGGTTCACAGCATCTCTGTCAGCAGGTTATGAGTTCAAAGGAGAAACTGAGGCCAGGGTTTGCGGAAGATCACAAACCAATTTATTATTGCTAACAATAACCCAGTGTGGGGGTTCCAAAATTGTTCCCAGTTGTCCAAGAGGTCAACGTGACACATGTGAAAACAGGATTCTGAGGCCAGGTAAGTCTCTGAGATGGGGGAGTTCCATGAAATCAGGGAGTTGTCTTTCTAGTATCACTGCTCAGAGCCTTACCACATTAGCTTGCTTCGTGCATTCCCAAGAGCAGACGAATATGTAGCCTTTCCCAAACTTACTTGATCAGAGAGAGCTTTCTTCTCTAAAGCATTTCCCAGGGAATAAAAATTTTACACAGCGCACTTTGTGGTGCACAGTCCCAGAATACAGTGTTGAATCTGAAGTTGAGTGCTTACTATGTTCTTTTTTTTTTTCCTTCAGAATTTTTAATGTTACTCTGTTTGGAGCTAATCCAAGGAAAACTAAAACTTACAACTTACAACGCAAAGAACTCTCAGGTTAACTTGTAAATCAGCTGGTTTTACATAATTTGTTTATTTTTCCCCTATGTATTCCAGAATAAATTGATCTGTTAGATTCCAGCTTCATTCATTTAAAGGAGTATTAGAAAAACATTTCGATTATGGTTAAGTCCTTTAAAACTTCAGATAAAAGTTTATAACTCCGGGGTGCCTGGGTTGCTCAGTGGGTTAAAGCCTCTGCCTTCAGCTCAGGTCATGATCCCAGGGTCCTAGAATCAAGCCCCGCATCGGGCTCTCTGCTCAGCAGGGAGTCTGCCTCCCCCTCTCTCTGTGCCTGCCTCTCTGCCTACTTGTGATTTCTGTCTGTCAAATAAATAAATAAAATCTTTGAAAAAAAATTAAAAAATAAAAATAAATTTAAAAAAAAATTTACAACTTCATGGGATTAGTTTCATCAACAAAGGATAAAGGGATCATTATAATGAATTAATTTTCTAGGTATTTGAGCAACAACCCACACCAGGGGAGCCCATGTGAACTACCTAACTAAAGCACTTCTTCAAGTCACATGCTTTTGGGCTGTGTTTATGGTGATTCATAAATTCTTGATCTCCGTGGCTTCTTAAATATTACTCAACTTTAAATCAGAGGTGGAGATGTCAGGCAGAGAACAAAAGGTCACTGTCTAAAGACTAACAGGGAGCAAGGTGTACCAGGAAGAACAGCAGGCTGGAACGGAGAGACCCAAGCTTCAACTCTGCCACTGGCTGACTGGTGGTTCTTACCCAAGATCCCTAAAATGGTGCGAAAGCTAGATGCTGCCCTCCTCATCCCCCTCTGGGCCTTTCTTTTACTCCTACCACTTGGCTCCCAAGCCCAAACTGCTTTGAATGCATCAGACTTTCTGATAAAAAGATGGAGAAACTATGTCCTCCATTTTGCTACCAATTCAGTGCTGTTCTTGGGTGCCCAGGCTCTTAAATTTGGGTCTCTTCTAACAGTAATTAGTCATCCCTGGGGATAGGAGAGGATCCTGGGTTAGTGCCAGGGCTTTCGTAGGGTAATGAAGAAAAATGCCTAATTTCAGCATGTGTAGAGCTCAGGTAATCAAAATAATAGTGGGAGCAGTAGAAATCGGCTAACACTTATATACTACCTGCTGTGTGCAGGGCTGTGTCCCAAGTTCCTTATATAGATTAATTTAAATAAGCTGTAGTCAGTTTATACCAGCTCATGAGAAGGTGTCTGTTGTTAAATTTTTGGAAATTTATGAGCCAGTTGTTAAACACAGCCATGATGAAATAATTAAATAAATTATTTTTAAAAACAAGGTTAACAAATGTTCAAAATTAATCTCTTCCTGATTATTTCACTACATTTTACTATTATATACATTATTGAGGTTATTTCAAGGCATTGTAACTGTGTTAGAGGAAATATTGTGTCCTGGTACATTACTGTGCGTCTCTTTCCAACCCCATACTCAGTGATGCTACTTTGATGGCTTCAAGTTGTCCCTGGAAGGAGTATTTACAACACAGAGATTAGCAAATGTTACACATCAAGAGAGGTGGTTGTCGGGGCACCTGGGTGGCTCAGTCATTAAGCGTCTGCCTTAGGCTCAGGTCATGATCCCAGAGTCCTGGGATGGAGACCCGCATCGTGCTCCCTACTCACTGAGAAGCCTGCTTCCCCCTCTCCCACTCCCCCTCCCCCACTCCCCCTCCTTGTGTTCCCTCTCTCATTTTATCTATCTCTCTGTGTCAAATAAATAAATAAAATCTTTAAAACAAAGAGAGAACTGTTGTTAAACCTTTACTGTTTAATCCTTACAAAAAGGTTACAAGGTTTGTACAATCATTATTTCCATTATTTGGATAAGGGATCCCATGCACAAAAAGGTTAAGGAACATGCCCAGAGCCACACAACTGGCTAGTGGCCAAGCCAGTACTTGAACACAGGCAACCTGGTTCCAAAATCTACTCTGTGATTATGGGCAGTAACATTGGTTTGGGTACAATAGAAAATAAAATACTTCCAAAAATGGCTGATATGTAATTCCTTCCCAGATGGAAAGAAAAACATGGTCACATAGAGTAAGGGCAGTCAAGCAGAGCTCCTAGAACATCAGTGGTTGAAAATGAATGACTGAATGAGTCCGTGAATGCACTTTATTCATAAAAAGGTTTACTTGGAAGGAACTGGAAACCTCTCTACCTTCTGGATCCAGGCTTACGTTTATGACCTCCCAATATGCCGTGTTTTGGCTTCTACTCTTGCTCCATTTAGCCACCATTTTGAGCAATCATATTAGTTTCCTGTGGCTGCTGTAACAAACTATAATAAATTTCACGGCTTAAAAGAAATTTATTCTCACAGCTCCGGAGGCCAGAAGTCCAAACTAAGTTTCACCGAGTGAAAATGAGGTATAGTCAGGGCCAGACTCCTTCTGGAAGCTCGAGGGAAGAGTTTCCTTTTTTGCCTCTTCCTGCTTTTGGTAGCCATCAGCATTCCTCGGCTTGTGGCCACTTCTCTCTCTTCTATGCATTCACATAGTCTTCTCCTCTGGGTATCTGTGTGCAATCTCCCTCTCTAGTTTTAATGGTACCTGTGACAGCATTTAGGACCTACCTGCCTATTCCAGGATGAGCTCCTCCTCTCAAGAAGAGCTCCTCCTAACATCTTTTGCCATAGAAGGCCATATTCACAGGTTCCAGAGATTATGATATGGATAATATCTTCAGAGCCACCTTTCAGCCCACTACCACCATCATCATTAATGACCACAACCCTATTCTATGCTGAGTTACAAGGGGCTACAAGCAGGATTACTGTCTGCAAAAAGTCTATAGCTTATAGAGAAGAACTCATACAAAGAAGTCAATCGCATGGAATGTAAAATCAGGTACTAATGCGGAAACACTTTGGCAGTTTCTTAAATAGCTAGGTATTCTTACCATAGGATGCAGAAATTCCATTCCTCTGTACATACCCAAGAGAAATTAAAGCCTATGTTCACACAAAGACTTACACATGAATGTTCAGAGCAGCACTATTCTTAATAGCCAAAAGTTGGAAACAGCCCAAAGTCCACCAACAGGTGAATGACAAATACAGGATGGTATATCCAAAGAACGGAAAACTATTCAACCATAAAAAGGAATGAAATATTGTTACACACTACAACACAGATGAAGTTCATGTTAAGTGAAAGAAGCCAGATTCAAAAGATCACATTTTATATGACTCCATTTACACAAAATATCCAGGAAAGCAAAATCTATAGAGATAGAAAGCAGACTAGTAGTTGTCTGAGCCTGGCGGTGGGGTTGGGGGAAGCAAAGATTCCCTGCTGATAAACATGAGGGGTCTCACTGGATAATGCAACTGTTTCAAAGCCAGATTTCAGTAAACTCACTAAAAATCATTGAATTATATGCTTCAAATGGGTGACTTTCAAACTATGCATATTATACTTTAGTAAAATTATTTTTTAAGTAAACAATAGCACAAAACTACACATGCTAGGGTAAAGTGAATGATGGAAAGGTTGAGAATTCTACTGACAGAGAAAATCATCAGACAAAGCATGATCTTGGGCTTGCAGATAAGCAAAATTATGGAGAAGACCTGCCTGGAGTTGCCCTGGGAAGGGTTGGGTTTGGATCTAGCCTCTGATGTCCACAGTGCCATCCTTTTCTCTACCTCTTTCATGGACCTCCTGCTCACCCTCCCTTGGGCTGGTGTCTAAAGGCACAGGGGTCTTGTGGCCCAATGGACTTCCTGAGCCTTTGTTTGACCCAAGATGGGTAGCCTCAAAACATGTCAAACCCCCCCACTCCTACTTGCACACACATACCTCTGAGCTAAGCTTGCTGGGACCTCCTCCCTCAGAAGAAAGATGTTCTGGGAGACAATCTAGCTGGAACCTCCCAAAACAGAATGATGATCCATGTCCCTTTGGATCCATCCCATAATATTTCCTATGGGCTTTCTCTCAAAAAGGTTGACAGGAAGCTCTAGGCTTCTGTTTTTCACCTCTGATGAACCATTCACATTGTTGCAAACACTCCTTAAAAATGGTGATTTTCAGGGCATCTGGGTGGCTCAGTGGGTTAAAGCCTCTGCCTTCGGCTCAGGTCATGATCCCAGGGTCCTGGGATGGAACCCCACATCGAGCTCTCTGCTCAGCAGGGAGCCTGCTTCCCTTCCTCTCTCTCTGCCTGCATCTCTGCCTGCTTGTGATCTCTGTCTGTCAAATAAATAAAAATCTTTTTTTAAAAAATGGTGATTTTCCATATGTTTGGAAATCAACCAGGCGCTCTCACCTAACCTCAGCTTAACTGAGAAATTTTTCTTTCACAAAACTATTGGTGATTAAAATATATATATACATCTGAAAGACCTTAGGATAGACTTCAGAAATTAGATATCTACTGTCAAACTGCAATCTGACAGGATTTTACAGGTTAGTCTTGGGTCTCAAGTCCCGTGTTATAAATGTGTGAAGGCTATCACTTGGGGAAATACAGTTTGTAACATATACTCTGATGATAATCTCTCCAGGACCCCAAAGATGATAGTTAACTACTTCATCAGGTAGATGAGGAGATAGCATGTAGTGTGCAAGGACTCACATACACAAGATAGAACCCAACAAATGATGATCATGGGCATTATCACTCTTTAAATAAAAAGGAAAAAAAAGAGGAAAAGGAAATACCCAATAATCATTTGAACGGTAAATGAAATTTTACTCCAAATGGAATACCATCGTTCAATCAATCCAACAGGGAAAAAATGTGAAGCCACAAAAGCCACAGGAATAACCATCCACTGTTGGTGGGAATATACACTGACACTACCAAATTGGAAAGGGATTTCACATTATCTTGAAAAGTTGAACCTACCCAGCCTAAGACCCAGCAATTCCATACCCTAGGGAGACTTTGTATAATGCTTCAGGAATCATGAGCAAGAATGTTTGTAGCAACAAAAAGAAATTAAAGGCATCCAAATCGGCAGAGAAGAAGTCAAACTATCACTCTTTGCAGATGATATGATACTTTATGTGGAAAATCCAAAAGACTCCTCTCCAGATCTGCTAGAATTTGTACAGGAATTCAGTAAAGCGTCAGGATATCAAATCAATGCACAGAAATCAGTTGCATTTCTCTACACCACCAACAAGACAGAAGAAAGAGAAATTAAGGATTCAATCCCATTTACAATTGCACCCAAAACCAGAAGATATCTAGGAATAAACCTAACCAAAGAGGCAAAGAATCTGTACTCAAAAAACTATAAAGCACTCATGAAAGAAATTGAGGAAGACACAAAGAAATGGAAAAAAGTTTCATGCTCATGGATTGGATGAACAAATATTGTGAAAATGTCTATGCTACCTAAAGCAATCTATGCGTTTAATGCAATTCCTATCAAAATCCTATCCACTTTTTTCAAAGAAAGGAACAAATAATCCTAAAATTTATATGGAACCAGAAAAGACCTCAAATAGCCAGAGGAATACTGAAAAAGAAAGCCAAAGTGGGTGGCATCACAATTCCAGACTTCAAGCTCTATTACAAAGCTGTCATCATCAAGACAGCATGGTACTGGCACAAAAACAGACACATAGATCAGTGGAACAGAATAGAGAGCCCAGAAATAGACCCTCACTCTATGGTCAACTAATTTTCGACAAAGCAGGAAAGAATGTCCAACAGAAAAAAGACTGCCTCTTCAATAAATGGTGCTGGGAAAATTGGACAGCCACATGCAGAAAAATGAAATTGGACCACTTTCTTATACCACACACGAAAATAGACTCCAAATGGATGAAGGGCCTCAGTGTGAGAAAGGAATCCATCAAAATCCTTGAGGAGAACACAAGCAGCAACCTCTTCAACCTCAGCCGCTGCAACTTCTTAGGAACATCGCCAAAGGAAAGGGAAGCAAGGGCAAAAGTGAACTACTGGGACTTCATCAAGATCAAAAGCTTTCGCACAGCAAAGGAACAGTCAACAAAAACAAAAGACAACTGACAGAATGGGAGAAGATATTCACAAACCACATATCAGATAAAGGACTAGTATCCAAAATCTATAAAGAACTTATCAAGCTCAACACCCAAACAACAAATAATCCAATCGAGAAATGGGCAGAGGACATGAACAGACATTTCTGCAAAGAAGACATCCAGATGGTCAACAGACACATGAAAAAGTGCTCCACATCACTCAGCATCAGAGAAATACAAATCAAAACCACAATGAGATACCACCTCACACCAGTCAGAATGGCTAAAATTAACAAGTCAGGAAATGACAGATGCTGGTGAGGATGCGGAGAAAGGGGAACCCTCCTGCACTGTTGGTGGTAATGCAAACTGGTGCAGCCACTCTGGAAAACAGCATGGAGGTTCCTCAAAAAGTTGAAAATAGAGCTACCCTACAACCCAGCAATCGCACTACTGGGTATTTACTCTAAAGATACAAATGTAGTGATCGGAAGGGGCATGTGCACCCGAATGTTTATAGCAGCAATGTCCACAATATTCAAACTATGGAAAGAGCCTAGATGTTCATCAACAGATGAATGGATAAAGAAGATGTGGTATATATACACAATGGAATACTATGCAGTCATCAAAAGAAATGAAATCTTGCCATTTGCAATGATGTGGATGGAATTAGAGGGTATTATGCTGAGCGAAATAAGTCAATCTGAGAAAGACAATTAATCATATGAGCTCCCTGATATGAGGAAGTTGAGAGACAATGTGGGGGGGTTTGGAGGGTAGGAAAGGAATAAGTGAAACAAGATGGGATTGGGAGGGAGACAAACCATAAGAGACTCTTAATCTCACAAAACAAATTGAGGGTTGCTGGGGGGAGGGGGGAAGGGAGAGGATGGTTGGGTTATGGAAATTGGGGAAGGTATGTGCTATAGTGAGTGCTGTGAAGTGTGTAAACCTGGTGATTCACAGACCTGTATCCCTGGGGCTAATAATACATTATAAGTTAATTTAAAAAAATAAAAAATTATAAAAGAATAAAAATAAAAATTTTTTAAAACTTAAGAAAAAAAAAGAATGTTTGTATCAATGTTGCTATAATACCAAAGAGTTAGAAACAGTCCCACTGCCAATTGACAGGACACTGGATAAATAAATGGTATATACACAAAAGGGAATACTATTCAGCAATAAAAATAAATGAACTATAGCTGCAGAAATCAAACACCGGTAAATTTAAAACACAATGTGAAAGTGTAGAAGACGACATACAATGTGACCCCATTTTCAAAAGAGACAAAATTAAATAATATGCCATTTGGGAACACATAAAAAACACTGGTTTCTTTGTGAAGGTGGTGAGCAAGGGGATCTGGGAGGTGCTCATTAGGGTTTCAAAAGAATGCACTATTTCTTAAGCTGGGTGGTAGGTTTAAGACTGTTTATTTTATTTTTTTAAGTATATTATCTTGCTACACACAGATTATTCCTAATAAAAATAAATCCTAATATTCACAACAGAAAAATCAATAAGAAATGTGATCAGGTGATCCCCAAAAGAAGTGATGTCCATGACTAGTAAACCAATTTTTAAATCTTCAAATTTAGTAGTAAATAGTTGTGAATTTTTTTATTGTAAATTTTTTAAATGAGTAGTGTTTTTCATCAATCCGATTGGTGAAGATAATTTTAAATAATATCTGATGCATATGTTAATGCAATGAGATGGACAGCTACACTGTGCTGCTCAAAGTGTAAACCAGAACAACTTTAGGGCACCTGGGTGGCTCAGTCCATTAAACGTCCAATTCTTGGTCTCTCAACTCAGGTCACGATCTCAGGGTCATGAGATAGAGCCACATGTCAGGCTCGTGCTAGCTTAAGCACGAGCTTAAGATTAATTCTTAATTAATTCTGCTTAAGATTCTTTCCGTGTCTGTCCCTTCCCTTGCACTCACTCTCTCTCTCCCTATCTCTCCCTCGAAAAAAAAAAGAACTTCTCTAAGAAGTTACTAAACAATACCTATCAAGAAGACTTACCATTTGTTTCTTTGACTCAGTATCAGAAGATCACAAGAGATTCAGGCAAAGATTTAGATTCAATACAGCATTGTTCACAGTGGCCAAAAAGGCAAGATATTTATCCATCCATCTGACAAACATTTACTGAACACTGACTATGTGCCAAGTATTGTTTGGAGCACTTGCAAAACTTTACTGAAGGAAATTGACAAAAATCTTTACCCTCCTGGAATTAACATTCTAGTGAGAAGAATCGATACTAAACAGCTGTAGTAAAATAGTAGATGAGAGAATAGATGCTTGATGAAAAAGAAGTAGAGCAAAATAAGAGGGATCAAGAGTGGCTGGAAGCAAGATAAAGAGGAACATTTTGCTTCACTAAGAAGATGACATTTGAGCCAAATTTCAAAGGAGGTGAGATATCTAGACAGTGGTCCTTGGCCACTGGAAGCAAAGGGACCAGCAGGTGCAAAGGTGCTGGGACATAAGCCTGTCTGGCAAATAAAGAAATAGTAGGGAGTCTAATGTGTCTGGAGTAGCCTGAGAAGGCAGAGGAGTAGGAGAGGAAGCTGGAGACCAGAGAGAAAAGTGTGTGGGGGCAGTTATGAAGGGCTTCAAAGGACTTGAAAAATTGGGACACTTTGGTGGGTTTGGAGCAGAGAGCCATGCTATAACATATTTTTCAAGGATCCAAGTGTTTAAATAAGGAAAAAACTAAATAAGTTACAATAAATTTTGTGCTTGTTTATAGTAGGAGCTCAGAAGATATTTAAAGGATAAATAAATACAACGAAATATTATACAACCATTAAAACTATAATTTTAAAGAATATTCAGTGACCTCGGGGTGCCTGGGTGGCTCAGTAGGTTAAGCGTCTGCCTTTGGCTCAAGTCATGATCCCAGGGTCCTGGGATTGAGTTCTGCATCAGGCTCCTTGCTCAATGGGAGCATCTGCTTCTCTCCTCCCTCTGCTTCTTACCCAGCTCATGCTCTTTCACTCAGTCACTCTTTCTCTCAAATAAATAAATAAAATCTTAAAAAAAAAATTCAGTGACCTGGGAAAATGCTTATCACAAATATTAAATGAAAAAAAAATTTGATTAAAAAGTTGTATGTATGTTATGGCTCCAATTTTGGAGATAGATAACAGAAACAAAAGGGATAAAAATTATAAGGAAATACCATCAAATATGAAATCATTTTAAGTAATTGGTGAGAGTATAGATGTTTTTATGGCGTTTGTATTTTCATGTATTTCTGAATTTTCTGTACAAAAACGTATTACTCTTACAATCAGAACAAAAAATAAATAAATACCATTTCTGAAAAATCTACCACAACTATATGGTATTCCTTATGACTTCTATGATGAATGTCTGGAAATATGTCCATTGATCAAAATCGTTAGATTAGTTCCGGGCTCATGGGGAAATGGAAGTGTCTGATACTCGTGGGTCGATTTTAGCAGCAGGCAGCCTGTGGTTCATCAGTGTGACTGTCACCAGTAGTTCAATAAATCCACTGGAATCACTACAGAAGAATTTCTAATGGGATCATGGAAACAATTTGGCTGGTAAAAAAACACATGATTAAAAAGTCATTACACTATCTACCAGGCAGGAGAAGAATTGTCTAATTTAACCACGAAAGTCCCTACAAAAGACCAAGATAATTACAGTGTAAATGGATACCCAGAATAAGGGATCATTTGATTTTAATGATACCTTGAAAGAAAATTATTGGTGCAGGGTGAGTTCCCCAAAATCATGTAAAACAGCTCATTAGCACCCTTATTGGACTCAATTGACTGCTCATTTGAATCTGAGGCAGCACCCATCCCCCCCTCCCCACCAACTTCCACCCCCCCCAAGCTCCTTCTTGTTAATTTCATTTTGGAGTCTGGGTCTGCTGTCTTCAAATGCCTGTGTCTCACTTAAGGTATGCTGGAGGACAGGTTTCCCCCGAGATGCATCTCCTTTTAAGTTCCTACAAGGCTCAATTTGTAGCAGGATTTCATCCTTCTGTAGCCAAGAACATGTTGAGCCATCAGAAGAAATGTGGTAATTTGGTCCATGAGGCATATGGAGTGATGAACAAGAAAAGAGTCCTTAAGAGAACTCGAAGTGGGATTCCCACAAAACATTTGCAGGGCTCCCAGAAACAGGCTTTCCCTTCCGAAAAGGAAGAGTCCCTGGCCGCCCTTTCCTGCAGATCTGGAGCATGTCCTTATTATACAAGAGCATCTTCAAATCCAAAGTCTTACTGAGCAAAGGCAGCTGCAGAACTAAGTTGTTGCTCATTAATTAATCAGGTGCTAAGTTCAAAGGTGAGTCAGTTACCTGCATTAACAAGTGAATGGGGGGGTACCTGGGTGACTTAGTCTGTTAAGCTCAGCCTTTTGGCTCAGGTCATTATCCTGGGATCAAGCCTCAGGAGGTGCTCCCTGCTCAGTGGGGGGAGTGTGCTTCTCCCTCTCCCCCTGCTCCTGCTCTGTCTGTCGCTCAAATAAATAATCTTAAGAAGGAAAAAAAAAAAAGAAGTGTTGCAGAAGAAAAGTGGGTCATTTGTTACCCTTCTAAGGGACAGAGGGTGCTATGGGAATACAACAAAGAGACCTGAGTTAGGGAGGGGAGAGGTGGTTATGCTTCCTTGGACAAGAAATGCCTCAAGTTAATTCCAAACAAGTTAGGTGGACAAGATAACAATGAGATTGTTCTTATGGTATCTGCCACAACACACTCTGAAAATCAACCCAGTGTTGTGGGGTTTATTGTCATTGCTATTGTTTTGTTTTTATGAAACCAGCCTTTCCCTCTAGTTACAATCCACGCTCAGCATGAAGTTCTTGTATTTCACTGGTTTGAGATAACAAGTCTTACACTCCCAAGGTTGTGTTAAAAAAAAGAAAACTCAACTGAGTAAATTTGAAGATCGAATTGGCTTTACTCAATGATTCATGAATTGGCAGCATCCCATCTAGCAAGCAGAAAAGAGCTCCCAGGAGCTCTACAAAATGGAAGACTTCTCTAGGCAGAAGGAGGCAAGGCAAGGAAGTTGTTCTAGCAAAGAATGGGTAGCTTTAAGCAGGGCCACTTGTGGAAGAAATGTTGATAAGAGCATTGCAACTGATGTTTTGTGTTAGAATCCCTGATGACGCATCTCAAATAAGAAAAGGGGCCCCAAAACTGGCCCCCAAACTCCTGAGGACTGCCTTCAGGTGGGTAGGATCTTTCTGAGATAGGAAAAAATGAAAGACCTTGGAAAAAGCAGGAGTGCTCTGGGAGTGTGATGGGAAGGCAGTGCCACTGGAAGGCCAGCCAGGCCAACCCCTCTGGGGTTGGATGGAATTTAATGGAATCCCGCCCCTTCCTCACCCCAACCCTCTCCACAGCAACAGTGTAGCCCAGTTCTTGGGTATGACCAGGGTCCCTCTGAAAGAAGGAGGGGTGGCAGCCTGGGTTTTTCAGTGATTCTCCTAACTGAGAACTACAAATTAAAGGCAGAGTCCTTCCCTTACTGAAGCCGTTACCAGCATCTTCGATCCTCCTCAACCAAGATGGATTGGCTAGGGTTACTGGAATCAGTAATAAGACTTAGGGTAAATACTTCCCTGAAAGCTATGATAAAAAGAATCAGCTATGTCTCCTTACTGGTCTGAAAAGATATCTCTTTCTCAGTTAGAAGTCAAAAGATGGAAGTGAACCATCTAAATAGTAGAATATGATAAGTGTTTAAAACAACTATGTCGAATGCATTTTTCTGGGCCAAAAGGTGAGGGAAAGCTCCCCTTCCTTCTCCCCTCCCCCTCCTTTCTCTTTACTTTCTTTCCTGAAGAATTCACTCAAAAGCCATTAGGTGGGCAGACCACATGGGTTTTCCACACTGGTGGTGGGAGAAGGTCAGTAGCTGCAGGGCCAGGAGCAGAGTGTCAGGGTCCAGGTGGGAGGAGAAGGGAGTCCCCCCCACACAAACACACGTGGCCACATGGGGGTGTCAGGTAAGGAGTGTATTCACATGCGGGGGCAGGTCAGCTCCAAGTATCTGAGCTCACAGGAAGTGGGGGGCAGCAGAGATGTAGAGACAAAGCAGATGAGGAGGGTGCCCAATGCAAGGTGTTTGGTGAGGATATCAGAATTCAAGCTGGGTGAGGGGAGACCACACAGTCAAGCGACCCAGCAGAGGGTGCAGAGCCCCGGCCAAGTGTGAGGCCACACAGAGGAGGAGATGAAGGCAGAGAAGAGATATCAGTTATGTTCAGGGAGCAAGATCAAACAAGCAACTATATTAAGGATAATGGGAGCCAAGTCTCTCATCGTCAGAGAAGGAATCTACAAATGCAAACCCCTCGATGCTGGTGTTGGATTACAATCAGAGACATGGAGGTGAACTCACGGTTTTCCATATGAAAGCTAACTGTGGAGATAAAGATTGTGTGTGAGAGTGTGGTGGGCACGTGTGTATGTATGTGTGCTACTCCTTGGAAAAATGGCTCATTCTGCAGCGGGAGCAGGAAAGAACAAGACAAGCCTGGAGCTTCTTACGCCGGGAAACACAGCACTTGAAGAATGATGGAGACATGGGAAAGGACACAGACTCCCAACTTGAAGGGCGTCTGCTGACCAAATTGAGGAACAATTAAATTAGAGCATCTAATGCAGCACTGCCCGCTAAATACTTAGGAAGGAAACCATGAGTCCTTTCAGTCTTCATAAGTGAATAAATTGAAAGTTTGATGATGAGTGGGGTATTCACATAGTTTCAGATAACCTCCCCCAGAAAACCTGTGAGTAACTACACGGTGGGGAGGTCAAGCGCACATCACCTGAATTACGTCACCAAAGTGAACATTACCAGTCATCCGGCACATTAAAGTCCTGTGCATCTGAGAGGATGCCATGAGAGGACACAGCCTTGCTTCTGCGATTTCTCTGCCAAAAAGGAATAACCAAAATCTAATCATGACAAAATAGCCAACAAACCCAAGTTGAGGGACAGTCAACTAAACAACCAACCTATAATCTTTTAAAGTGTGAAAGACATGAAAATCAATGTAAAGACTGAAAATTTGCTGCTGGATAAAGGAAACCAAAGAGGCATGATAACAAAATGGCGTGCATCCTTCTGAACCGGATTTCTTTGCCATGAAGAGTATTTATTGAGGCAGTTGGTGAAACTGTAGTGGAGACTGAAATGGAGACAGTCGTGACATAAGTCTGTTCATTTCCTGGCGGCATGATTGTACGGTGGCCACAGAGGGCAAAGTTCTTATTGGTTGTGTGTAATATGCACTCAAACATTTAGAGAGGAGGGGTATCTGGTTGGAAACTTACTCTCAACCAGTTCAGAAAATATGTTTTTATACCATTGCCGCAAACTTTCTGTAAGTTTGTGATTGCCTTAAAAAATTTTAAGCATTTTTTTAAATATCAGGATCAATATGTCCTGTGATGACAAGGAGATACCTGACAGCAAGGCTCTCCAGCAAATAACAGGGTACCTGGCTCTTCTGCCCACGGTGGGTAAGACAGAAACTTCTGGGGCAGTTCTGCAGGTTCCTCCAAGAGCAGCTGGGTGTAGACCTGTGAAGTCTAGCTTTCCCTCCACCATGGAGCTCTTGTCCCAGATGATTCACATTTGTGATTAGCATGGCTTCTCCAGGCTTAAAAATCCATCCTATGCTGAAGAGAACTTAAAATACAAAAGGCCAGGCACCTGTTTGTTGAGTTCCCTTGCCCAGTAGCACAGAACTGTTGCCATGAGCTGCCATCTGTAAGCTGTGTGCATACAGTGGCTCACTGGTTAGAAGTCAGAACTTCTGAAGGACGGTCAATGGTTGGTGCTGGGACACCAGGAGAAAGCCATTCTTTTTTTTTTTTTTTTTTTCATTGAACAAATATATATCAAGTAGTTCATTTGAGCCAGACATTGTGCTCAAAGAAGGGGACAGAGCTGAGAATAAAAACCCGATCTTTCTCCTCAAGGAGAGTACAACCTAGGGGACTTTCTAAAGACCACATTTTCTAAATTGAACAGTAACATATACACACAAAGCACGCAAATCATAATTGTACTGCTCCGTGAATTTTCATGAACCAAACACATCTGCGTAATGAGCACCCAAATCAAGAAAGAGAGCATTAGCAGCACCTAAAAGCCTTGTTGCTCTTTCCAAACACCACCACTCCTCCTTGACCTCCTGACTTTTAGCAAGCCTAGTTTTCTTGTCAGATCTTCATTTTTAAAGGAGATTTCAAGGAGGACACCGAAGTCCTGGCTCTTCCAGATTGGATTTCTCCTCCTGGGGACCAGGATGATCCAGTGCAGCATTATCTCCTTGCACAGCAACTTGATTTTACTTAGCCATAGTGGTGGGAGTTGCTGATTAATGGTGACAATTTGAGTCTTGCCTGGTATGGACCTGGATGATAGTTTCCATATGAAAGAGGTTGAGCAGAACTGCTGAATTTGGTTGCCAGCAGGGGTTCCCTTTTCTTAGACCAGATGCAACATGGCAGGATATATCAAGCATCCATCTCATGCAACCCTGAATGTATGAGTGGTTTGGATTGGCAAAGTAAGTGGAGCAGTGCAGTGAGTTTTATCCATGGCAATTCGATTCATGGCTTGCGCTATGTATGCTCAGGCGTCCCCAAAAGAACCCAGTTCTTGCTTCTTTAATAGGAGGCCTTAAAGAATACCTCCCTAATTTCCCGTGGTGGTGCTGCCCCCTTGGGGCTGCTCACTTCTATGTCAAAAGATCTCATCTCTTCTCAGGGACTGTTAAATTCAAGAGCTCTTTTATTGGTATGACAGAAAACCCCATAGAGCTCAAGAAGAAGGAGATGTATATTCTCGGCTAAGCCAGTTAAAGTATCTCTAGTTTTTAAAGAAGTCTTGAGCAATTGCAGGGCTGTTGAACCCCTCTCATTCTGAGGGCCTCCCAGAGACAGTGTCCATTCCTCATGGAGGTCCCAGTTTCCTTTCTCACCAATCCCTTCCTCACATCCTTTTCTTTTTCCTCTCACTCTGACCTGTTCTTTCTTTTCACTTTTTTTCTTCCTTTCCTTCCTGTCTTTTCCTCACCCTATTATTGTTTTAAGGCTTCTACTTGGTCTTATCATTTGTAATCATATGAAGAACAGAGAGAAAGAAAGACAACTCTTCCCCCAGAAGATGGGGGATATAGATGGCAATGTTTGTCACATGCACTTAGCAAATAAAAACTAGAGAAACATATTGTCATTGTAGGGAAAGAAAAATTTCTCCTCTACATTTGGGTCCCCAGCTGGCCCTAAGAATTAAACTGACATGAGACAGATTAACAGGAGGAAAAGCATACAAGTTCTGGTTATTTTTTTTATACTTGTACATTGGAGTTCTCACACACAAAAAAATAAGGAGCAAAGAAGCAGCTGGAGTCAAACACTTCCACATGAAGTTGGATAAGGAGTACTAAATTGTGAGCACATGACTAGGCAAAGGGGCTTAGGCTTGGGTAGTTAATCATGGAGAGGCAAGTAGAAAGAAAAGATTAGTTTAATAGGTTTGTGTGCACAAATTTCTTCTGGCCTCGAGTGTCTTTAACTCAAAATAATCGATATGCCACAACGACGTATCTTGGGGTGGTGTCTTCTACACTCTTACTATATAGGAAATATTTTACATGAAGTTTTCCTTCTAAATAGAATTTTGAGAAAGTTTCCAGAAGGGATGGTGAAGAATCCTGTCCACAGGGAGGAGTAAGATAAACTTAAATCTATAGAATATTCAACTTGAGGGTGTTTCCAGAACTTAGAGTGCCCTGAAAAGTCACCCAACCCAAAGTCTTCATTTTACAGATTAGAAGGCAGCCCCAGGGGTTGGGGGGATGGGTGAGCCTGGTGGTAGGTATGAAGGAGGGCCAGGATTGCATGGAGCACGGGTGTTATGCGCAAACAATGAATCATGGAACACTACATCAAAAACTAATGATGTACTGTATGTGACTAATATAACATAATAAAAAAAGAAAAAAAAATAGAAGGCAGTCCCAGAGATGTTGATCTGCTTAAGGTTTCACAGGTAGCCAGTGGCAGGAAAAGAGGAACCCACATGTGAAATGTCCCAGTACAGTGATCTTTCCGTTGAGATTGTTCTTGTAAATTGGTAAAACACACAAACCAACTTCCTCCTACGTGTCCTGCTTAAGTGGCAAGCTCCAAGATAAAAAGTTAAAAATTATAGTATCATTTAACAATAATCAAACTTATTCCAGCCTTCAAAAAGCACCATATAAAGGAATCCTCTTGCTTACTACCTTAAATTATGGGCAGCACATTTAGTGATCTTTCCCTAACTTGTTTAGGAAGTGTTGAAACTTTTCTGAGGAGTCCTATCTTTTAGTCTTCATGTGGTTTGTTTGAAATTCATTACCCTCTTTCATCCCTCGTGATCCTTTTCTCACCCTCCTCTTTCTTTGCTCTTCCACCTCACCCAGCCCAGGTCAAATCTGAAGGATCTGCTAGGGGAATATCACAGTCACCAAGGACTTATCATCATCATCAAGATTGATCCCATATGGTGTCTACAAAGCTGAGGGGCGAGGCCACCGTGCTTGGGAACTCCACAGGGATGATGTGAGAACACAACCCCTTTTGTCTTCATTCCCAACCCCTGAGATGAGCTCAGCCTGCTAGAACCAAGAATTTCTACTCCCCTGGCTTCATTAGAGCTTCCAGCCATGCTTTTTCCATTTCTTCAACGGCGTTTCAAGAGCAATGGGATTCAGAGGTTAGAAAAGCTTTTAAAAATACATTTCATGTGATCTTGTGCCTACAGAATTCATGCTCCAATTTACCTTTGAGCTCTTGCCTATTCTTACTAATTCAATTGTTCCTTTTGTGTCTATAAATTATATTTGGATTTTTTTTTCCTTTCCTCCAGTTTGTTTAGTTTCCAGGATAGAAGAATTCTCATCTCAGGCTCTAATTACAGCCCCAGCACTAATCTATCATTTGTTTCCAAGATGTTTGAAGAGGTGTCTCACTGAGTTCTTCCCCTTTGGGCTGGCTTCTCAGAATGTCAGTGGAGATTTCCAGAAGCTTCTTCCATTAACCATGTATTGATTTGAAATCTAAATGTGTTCCCCCAAGTTATGTGCTACAGTGGAGGCAGGGAGCCACAGAAGTCTAAAAACACACCAACATTATCCTTATAGCATTGGTGCCTGAAGCTTCTTGTCTTCAACTACAAAATGACAACTATTAATAAGATTTTGAATTTATTTCTTTTAAAGAAAGAAGTGACTTATTGTCTGGTTTCTTCTCATGGTCTTTGTCTGGCCAGCTGTGTTTGGAGAAGCCACAAGGAAAGACTTGCTGAAGAAGGAAGATCTGTCCGGTTCGACTAATTGCTTGCCCAGTTACCCAAGCATTACAACTCATTCCAATGGCCACAATATTGAAGAGTCAGCCAGAAATGGACATGAAAGAGAAAGGAAACATAAAGGCAACTCTGCTCTAGTAAACTGCATGGCATTCAAGGAGAGGAAAGACAAACAACTCAAAACACAACCTTAAAATGTGCTCAGCAAGAAACGAACTGCCCACTGGGGACCTCTGGGACTTCCTTCTGATGCACGAAGTTCAGTTATACACTGAGGTACTGAGTTACTAAAGGCCAGACTGTAGTGAAGGAGAGCAGGCTCTCTCACCTTACAGAACGCAGCTTTGAAAAAGATTTATCACGTATCCGATGGACTTGCCACATGTCGAAGGCTAACCTTTATTTTATGAATTCTTTCCCTTTCTTCACCCCCTCCCCCGGCAGAAAAAATCGTAATAGTGGTGATAGGAAAATGTCTGTAATAATTTTAACATATGTGAGATTACCCAAGAGGTGTATCATATGTAGGTGGTTTCAGAATTTCATTAATCCACAATCTAGGAATGTGATATTTTACAGACTGTACTTGTATACAGTACAAAGACAGTAACTTCTTAACCCACACTAAAGGGCAGTCTCTCTTTTTCCAACATGCTCCCGGCATTTCTTCAGCTGAGCTGTTCAAATGCAGAACAGTAACTTGTTGGATGCTCAGCTACCAACTTCCTATGCAGATCCCCTTCAGAAAACAAGTAAATTTTGTTTACATGAAGTTCACGAAAAATAGGCTTAGGAGCCAGACATCATATTAAATTAACTGACTGGGCAGGAATGGCGCTTGTTAATTTCCCTTTATTAGATTTGCTCTACAAACTTCAATTTCAAAGACGTGAAACGTGTGTGTGTGTGGGTGTGCGTGTATGTGTGTAAATATACATATCACCGTATCACTGAGTTGAACCATCTCAGCAAGGGAGGCCATGCAAATCCCTGCAACGAATTTCCTGGGATGACCATTTACAGCTGTCTCCTTTATGTAAATATAAAGTAAGAATGCCCCTCTTTTTAGGAAAAAACATCTGTTGCCCATAAGCCCTTGTGCTTTTGAACTAAGTGCCACTGTTAACCTGCTGTCACCTTTAACCTTCTTCTCTCCTGGAATGTGATTTCTCAGTGTCTTTTTGAATCAGGGCCCAATGTTAAATGAGTAACTTCTCGCTCCAACCTAACTCACTGAGGCTCTGCCGATAGAACAAGCATAAATCTGAATGCCAACTAGAAATATCTCACCATAATTCAGGACAAAGTGCAACCCTTGTCCAGAATTTAGAACTATGTAGAACTACAGAATGGAATTTAGCTCATCACCTCTGTCACTATAGACTCTTACTCAAATAATCCCCAAAAGTTTTCCAAATTTTTAAAAAGTGAATCAGTAGTTACTGAGTGCCTCCAATGCCAGGAAAAAAAAAAGAAGTGTTAAACATTTCTTTGCAAAAGGAGTTAAGAATATAATGGCAAAATGAGCTATATAAATAATTACAGGCAATTGCATGATCCTGCCCCACTTTCATAAGCTTCCCTAATGTAGTAACTATTATTCCTTGCCCTGTCTCAATTGGCTCTAGATCTCCATGCTGTGTGCAGATAAACCCCCACCTTAGGACAGTTGCTCTTTCCTCTGCTTAAAGCCCTCATACCCCAGATGTTCAAAGGGCCAACTCAGACATTCCTTCAAACCTTGGCTCAATACTTCTTTTTGATTGGGGCCAACTCTGACCATTCATTCTATTTAAAATTGCATCCTGCCCTCCAGCCCCACACTCTCCATCCTGTTTGTACTTCTTTCTCTTTTTCAGTAACATTTATGATCTTCTATTATACTATATAATTTACTATGTCTATTAGTTCTCTCCCCCCTCCTCATACTATGTATGGGGAGAATAAAAACTTCATAAAGACAGGAGTCTTTGTTTTGATCACGGACATATCCTGAATATATAGATTAGTACCTGGTGTATTAGAGGTGTCCCATAAATATGCCATGAATGTATAAGTAAATGGCTCAAGGAAGAAGACCATATCAAAAACAATCATAGGGATGCCTGAGTGGCTCAGTGGGTTAGGCCGCTGCCTTCGGCTCAGGTCATGATCCCAGTGTCCTCGCTCGGCAGGGAGCCTGCTTCACCCTCTGCCTCTGCCTGAAACTCTGTCTGCCTGTGCTCTCTCTCTCTAATAAATAAATAAAATCTTTATTTTTTTAAGATTTTATTTTATTTATTTGACAGAGAGAGAGATCACAAGTAGGCAGAGAGGCAGGCAGAGAGAGAGGAGGAAGCAGGCTCCTGCTGAGCAGAGAGCCCGATGTGGGGCTCGATCCCAGGACCCTGAGATCATGACCTGAGCCGAAGGCAGCGGCTTAATCCACTGAGCAACCCAGGTGCCCCTCTGATCAGTCTTTGAAAAGATACTTCCTGTCTCCTCCCACCAATCTTTTTAAACATTGTACTGGAAGTTCTAGCTATTGCAATAAGATCAGAAAAGGATATAAAAGAAATACTGAATGAGAAGAAAGAAATAAAGCTGACTTTGTTCACAGATGATATGATCATCTATGTAGAAATTCTAAAAGAATCAAAAAAAGACACTGAATTAGACCAAAATTGGCTATTTTGAACTATTTTTTTAATGAATTACTTTTATGGATTGATAATTTTAAATGTTTTCCCCCCACCACCAATGGGAATGAGGCCTATCATAAAAGAATAAAGAAAACTACTTTAGTTTTTGGCACATCTGAGTTGTAAGGCATAAACCCAACCATGCTGCATTTGTTTATGTCTCTCATGAACTGTCATGAAGAAAGACCCATATCTATTTTGTTTAAGGCTGTATTCTAGCATAGTGCCTTCAATGTGGTAGATGATAAATACCATTTGTTGACTGGATCAGTGGTTTTCTTAAGAATGAAGCAATAAATTCATTCCGTATGTGTTCTGGGGTCAAACTGCCCGAGTTCAAAGTCCTTGCTTTGCCAGCATTGGTGTAGACAGTGAAATGATCATATCTTCATCCTGTTGTGGCAGAATCATTTACTGAGATTCTAATTTGTATTTTATTGCCATCATATTTTTCCTATCCCATTTGAAGCACATGGACAGATCTTCACGACTCTGAGCCACAAGGGAAGTTTATGTTGAAAAAATAGTTAAAAGGTAAGCCAGCCGACCTGACTAGTGACAAGGATGATCTCCCACCTTGGTGATTTCAAGGAAATGGCAAGTTCTCAGAGAAAGAATGGACTATGTGGCTGAGGAACCACCTGTTTTTCAAGGGACCATGAGGATCTAGATGGTGAAGGTTATCGGTAGCAGTAACAGGCTGAAGATTAGGAGCACATTTTCTATTTTCTAAGAACCACATGAGATTTTTTTACAACCCTGGGTAAGACATGTGGGCCCTCTTTACCCAGCATAAATTTCTTGCTGTCACAGCATGGGTGTGGGGATTACCTCTGAGTTAGATTTGTTTGGACACAAAGAAAACATAGACAAGTGGGGCCTTCTGGGTGGATCAGTCTTTAGGCATCTGCCTTTGGCTCAGGTCATGATCCCAGGATCCTGGGATTGAGCCCTGTGTCAGGCTCGCTGCTTGGTGGGGAGTCTGCTTCTCCCTCTCCCACTCCCCCTGCTTGTGTTCCCTCTCTTGCTGTCTCTCTCTGTCAAATAAATAAATAAAATCTTCAAAAAAGAAAAGAAAAAGAAAACATAGACAAGTGACTTCTTTTCATATTCACACTTATGGAGAAGTATTCACATCATTACAGAATTACTTTTTTTTTTCAAGATTTTATTTATTTATTTGACAGAGACCACAAGTTGACAGAGAGGCAGGCAGAGAGAGGAAGGGAAGCAGGCTCCCTGCTGAGCAGAGAGCCCGATGCGGGACCCTGGGATCATGACCTGAGCCAAAGGCAGAGGCTTTAACCCACTGAGCCACCCAGGTGCCCCTGGTGCCTAATAAATAAAAATAATATAAATAAAATATAAAAATATAAATATAAAAAATATAAAAATATAAAATATAAAATATAAAAATATATATATAAATATAAAATATAAAAAAATATTAAAAAATAAAAATAAATAAAAATAAACACTATTACTTTTAACACTTAAACAATTCTAGAAACACAGTGACCCCAAAATTCCTCCAAGAAACTTTTCCATGAAAAACTCTAAATGTCTGTTTGAAGTTGGATAAAAGGGGCACTGAATTCAACTTAACCTCTTTCTAAAGTCATCACAACATACTCCTGGGAGAAATCTGACCAGAACTCAGTGTTGGGAGTGCTCCTCTAGGCCTCCTGGTCAGTGTCTAGGAGCTTGATGGGCTGTGGTTTGGGTTCCTGGGGTGGAGACTCTGGTTGGTAACATAAATGCTTCTCAAATAGTTCTGTTCTCCAAAGAGCTTGGGAAGACATTTTCCAGTCTTTACAGTTTCTTTAATATTTATTTGTTTTTCAGACTTTAAGCCTAAATGCTATAATGATACCCCCATAAAGCTAAGGTTTAGAGTTTAACTGAAAATTGCATTAAGTTTTTTAAAAGTTATTCTCTACATAGAAATGAATTTTCCCTCTTCCCAGGGCTCAAATGGGCATGAATAATTTCTTTAATTTAATAAGTGCTTTACATTTAGCTTAAGAGGAAACTTCAAAAATATGTTTCTTTCCCCTTCCATTAATAATTACTAGAGTCTGATTGGTCTTTGAAAAGATACTTCCTGTCTCTTCCCACCAATCTTTTCAACATTGTACTGGGAGTTCTAGCTACTGCAATTAGATCAGAAATGGACATGAAAGAAATACTGATTGAGAAGGAAGAAATAAAGCTGCCTTTGTTCACAGATGATATGATCATCTATGTAGAAATTATAAAAGGATCAACAAAAAAACCTACTGGAACTAATAAGCATTATAGCAAGTTTGCAGGAAAAAGGTTAACATACAAAAGACAATTGTTTTCCTATATACCAGCAATGAACAAGTGCAATTGAAATTAAAAACACAATGTCAGTTACATTAGCACACCCCCAAAATGAAATACTTAAGTATAAATCTAACAAAATATGTATGTATCTATATGAGGAAAACTACAAAATCCTGATGAACGAAGTCAGAGAACTAAATAAAGGAAGAGATACTTCATATTCATGGATAGAAAGACTCAATATTGTCAAATGTCAATTCTTCCTAACTTGAGCTATAGATTCAATACAACTTCGATAAAAATTACAGCAAGAGATTTTATGGATATTGACAACTGATTCTAAAGTTTATGTGGAGAGACAAAAGATCCAGAATAGCCAACACAATATTGAAGGAGAACGAAGTTGAAGGACTGACACTGCAAAACATCAAGACTTACTATAAAGCTACAGTAATCAAGACAGTATGGTATTGGTGGGAAAAATAAACATATAGATCAATGTAACACAATAGAAAGCATACAACTAGATGCATATAAATATGGACAAATGCTCTTGGGCAAATGAGCAAAGGCAATACAATGGAGCACTCTTTTAAAAAAAAACAGTCTTTTCAACAATGGCATTGAAACAACTAGGTATGTACATTCAAAAAAAAAAAACAAAAAAAACAAAAAGAATCTAGACATGGATCCTATACCCTTCACAAAAAAATGATCTCAAAATGGATCATAGACCTAAATGTAAGCCATAAAACTCTAGAAGATAACATAGGAGAAAACGTAAATGATCTCAGGTATGTTGCTGACTTTTTAGATACAACACCCAAAGCATAATCTATGAAAGAAATAATTGATAAGCTGGATAAAATTAAAAACTTGTGCCCTGTGAAACATAACGTTAAGATGAGAAAATGAACCATAGAACAAGAGAAAATATTTGCAAAGGACACATCTGATAAAGGACTATTATCCAAAATACACAAAGAACTCTTAAAACTGAACAGTAAGAAAACAAACCAGCCAGTTTAAAAATGGGACAAAACACAGGGGTGGGAGATTGGGGGAACAGGTGGTGGGTAATGGGGAGGGCACGTTTTGCATGGAGCACTGGGTGTTGTGCAAAAACAATGAATACTGTTATGCTGAAAAAATAAATAAAATGGAAAAAAATGGGACAAAACAAACACTTCACTAAAGAAGAAAAACAGATAGCAAACAAGCATCTTCCACATCACATACCATCAAGGAAATGAAAATTAAAACCACAATGAGATACCACTACATATCTATTAGAAAGGACAAAATTATACGCCTGGGTGGCTCAGTCGTTAATCATCTGCCTTCGGCTCAGATCATGATCCCAGGGTCTTGGGATTCAGGCCCACATCGGGCTCCGTGCTCTGTGGGAAGCCTGCTTCTACCTCTCCCACTCCCCCCGCTTGTGTTCCCTCTCTCTGTCAAATAAATAAATAAAATCCTAAAAAAAAAAAAAAAAGATAAGAAAGGGCAAAATCTGGAACACTGACAACACTAAATACTGGCAAGGAAGTGGAGAAACAGGAAATTTCATTCATTGCTAGGAGGAATGCAAAGGGGTACAGCCACTTTGGAAGACAGTTTGTTGGTTTCTTACAAAACTGAACATACTCTTATTACATAAGCCAGTAATTGCACTCTTTGGTATTTAACCGAAGGAGTCCAAGATTTACACCCCATAAAACCTACACACAGATATTTATAGTAGTTTTATTCATAACTGCCAAAATTTAAAAGCAATTAAGATGTCCTTCAGTAGATGAATGGATCAATAAACTGTGGTACACCAGACAATGTAATATTATTCAGCACTAAACAGAAATAAACTATCAAACCATGAAAAGATATGGAAAAAATGTAAAGTGTAGATTACTAAGTGAAAGAAGCCAATCTAAAAAGGTTACATACTGTATGACTCCAACTATATAACATTCTGGAAAGGCAAAACTATAGAGACAGTAAAAAGATCAGTGATTGCTAGGGATTGACAAGGCGAGATTAGAGGGTAGAGATGAATAAACAGAGCACAGAGGATTTCTAGGCAATGAAAATACTTTCTATGATACTAAAATCATGGATATATGTCATTATACACTTGGCCAAACCTATAGAATGTACAACACCAACAACGAACCTTCATGTAAACTCTGGACTTTGGGGGATTATGATGTGTTGAGGTAGGTTCACTGATTGTAACAGATGTACCATTCAAATGGGGGATGTTGTCAATGGGAAAGGCTCTGTATGTGTACAGGCAGGCATACATAGAAAATTTCTGCCTTTTCCCCAATTTTGCTGTGAACCTAAAACTACTCTAGAAAATATAGTTTTGATTAAAAAAAATTGAATGTGACCATCAAAAAATACTTCCTTTTCAAAAATCCCTCCTTACAGAAACCTTTTCTTTACTTTCCTCACTGCATGTGTGTTTGCATATAAAATGCCACCAAACATGAGAACCACTCCTTCACCTATGTAAGTGTCATGAAAGTAATGATTTCCTTTTCAATGCATGTGAACTTTTCTTTCAGAACTTGTCTGGGAACAGGGCTTGAGAGAGTCATCAGAAGACCATCCAAAAGATTAGGGCTCTCAAAAGAAAAAGTGGGGAATGGAAAGGGTAACATGGCATCTACTTCCCATCCAGCTTCTTGGATTGAGTTGGAGACCCTGTGGTTAGGGAGAGAAAAGGGCCAGGAAGTAATGGGACAGTTCAAGAAAAACCTTGTGTGACTGTCCATAGCAGAGTTGTTTGAGGGTTCCTGGAACTGGAAGGTGGCTGAAACTGGGACCTCCTGAGGCCTGAGAGGATTGGAAGCTTGTATTGGAGTCAGCCCCTTGGCAAAAATATTGTCACCTCATGAAAGGGCAAGTGAGCCTAAGGCTTCTCCAGTGACTTTTTGAGCAGCAGATAATCATCCCTTTGGAAATCCCAAAAAGTAAATGGTTTGAGGGAGATGTGAGTGGGAGCTATTGAGCCAGAAGTCATGTGTATTATACATATAATACTCGTATGTGTATGTATAATACACAAGCAGAATTTCATCCAGTGAACTTTAAAGGATGTATTGTAGAAATAATGAGGAGTTATTTTAATGACAAGGAAAGCATTAATAATTCTATTTCAAGGAAGGGGATGAAATCATAGAGGTTTTCCCAACACACAACAAATCTAGAAGAAACTTAGAATCTACCTGAGATCTTGTACCCCTCTATTCCCCATCTGGTGCACTATTCCCCAAATTTGGACACATTTTGTTGGACACATCCCCCCCCCCCGCACAATATCTAAAAGGGTATTTCTCATTACAAACCTCACTGGGAATGCTTAAAAAATAAAATAACTCAAAACATGACAATACATCCAAGGACATTTACTGCAGCTTTTTTTCAAAGACAGAAAACTAGTAAACTTGAATATTCATGGATAGGATGAACTTTCAAAACATTGGATTATACACTTCAATCTGCAGTCATTAATCCGGGGAAAATACAGGAGATATTATACAATCATATATGCCAGTTGCAGAGTAATGAATGTAGTTTCAATAAAAACATAAAACAATGTGGTGCCTGGGTGGCTCAGTGGGTTAAAGCCTCTACTTTCAGCTCGGGTCATGATCCCAGGGTCTTGGGATCGAGCCCCACATTGGGCTCTCTGCCCAGCAGGGAACCTGCTTCCTCCTCTCTCTCTCTGCCTGCCTCTCTGCCTACTTGTGATCTCTGTCAAAAAAATAAACAAAATCTTAAAAAAAAAATAAATAAAACAACAACAAAAAGTACTCAGGTCATGGTCTCAGGGTCATGGGATGGAGTCCTGCATCGGGCTCCATGCTGAGTCTAGTCTGCTTGAGTTTTTCTCTCTCTCTCCCTCTGCTCACTCTAAATCAATCAATCAATAAATAAATTCCTTTTAAAAATTGCAGCCATGTAATTAACTCCTCCAGCACTTAATTGCCATGCAAGGCATCCCAAAAAATTCACATACCACATTAGAATGTTAACTGTAATTCACACTGCAAATGCACTGCAATGCTACTTGCTTAGGATGAGAACTGAACATGATGAAAGCTTTCTGTTAAAAAATGTCCTTTGGAAAGTTGCCATTACTAATGAAAGAGCTTGAAATACAGCAGGAGAAATATGATTAATCAGTCTTGCTGTGTCTGTGCCTTTGCTTCCTGGGTGTGTTGAGATTTGGCGTTTCAATTAAGAACCTGAGGGTTTTGAAGGGTCAGGGGTGGGAGGTTGGGGGAACAGGTGGTGGGTAATGGAGAGGGCACGTTTTGCATGGAGCACTGGGTGTTGTGCAAAAAGAATGAATACTGTTACGCTGAAAAAATAAATAAAATGAGGAAAAAAAAAAAAAGAACAGGGTTTTGTTTTTATCTCCTCTAATAACTTTAATAGGGAACAAGTAAGGGTAGGTCTAGGGCAAGCTGGTATTTTAAGGGAAAAGGAAAAATCAATGTCAAAGCTACGAGTAAAATAAAAATGACTGGCAGCCATGTTTTTGGCAAAAATTCCTCGAGAACTTCCAGAATGTGAGGCACTGGGCTTGAGCTGATAATATAGAGGAATAGTTACAGCCTTCGTCTTCAAAAAGGTCATAACTGAGTGGAAGAAATAGATAAGTCTTTTATTTGTCCTTGCTCAGCTCCCTTTCTCTTCTTATTGGCAACCATTCCAAATTCCCATCAACCCAACCCTCTCAATTCTTTTTCTCCAACCCTACCTTCCTCCCTCTCCACAAATAGCCTTACTTCATACTTAACCAGAGAAAAGGAGTGATCAGAGATATAATTCCCTCAACATCTCACTGCACAATCTATAAGCATCCCCTCCCTTACTCATCTTTATTTCTTTTCATCCACTCTCAAAGATGAAATCTCTCTCCTTGTGGTTAAGGCCAGCTGGCTTCTGGCTCTTGATCCTTCATTGACCTGCCACTCTCCTCTATATTCAACTGGCCCTTCTCTATTAGCTCCTTCTCTTTACCCTATAAGTAGCTTCAAGTTTCTTCCGTCCTAAAATTATCCACCAAAATCAATTTTCTTCTAACTTTTGACTTATTTTTTTTTCTTCCCTCCATATTAGTTAATATAAGATAGGTTTTGTTGCAGTAACAAATAGCCCCCCACATTCAGTGACCTAATATAAAAATACAAAAAGCTAACTTCTTACTAATGCTACACAGGCTTCTTTTGCAGCTGTCCATCCTCACTGGGGGTCACAGATAGATGGAGGCTCTTCCATCTGGAACATTAACAGTCTCTCTAGCAGGTGATTGGAGAATAATGCACCACCTCCTAACTGCTTTCCTTTTATTCATATTTCACTAAGCCAGGGGAAGTCATAGCCCGAACTTAAAGAACAGGAATCTAAATTTCAAAAGTTTAAATGACAGTCACAAGTCCAGTACAGGTCAGAACAATGTCTCAAACCAGATGGCCCAAATGCAATGTGCTTTCTACAATTCACGGTGAAAAAAATTGAATTAACTGTTTGTCTTATTATCTAAATCACAGATTTGAGTATTGAAAATGCTTTAACAGGGGCATCTGGGTGGCTCAGTCAGTTAAGCGGCTGCCTTCTGCTCAGATCATGATCCCAGAGTCTGGGGCTCAAGCCCCACATGAGGCTCCCTGCTCAGTGGGGAGCCTGCTTCTCCCTCTCCCTCTGCCTGCTGCTCCCCTACTTGTGTTCTCTCTCTATCTCTCTGTCAAATAAATAAAAATAAAATCTTTTTAAAAATAAATTAATTAAATAAAATAATTTAACAGTTTTGCTTTAGCCTGAGTGAACCAGGTATGAAAACAGGTGCCAGTTGACAATAGTAGATTTAAAATGTTCTTCTTTATCATGGCTTCACACATGTGCTTCAGTCTTGATCTAAAGAGATAATATGAAAGGAACATGAAGTTTTTCTAATTTTAGGATCTACTTTTGATCTAATCCACCTATTACTACATCTTAGCAGCGCTAAGGACAATAGGAGTGATACTGGAAGTCTACTTAATAAAGTGTTCTTTGCTATAAATGTTTGGAGAAGAAAAGAAGAAAGTGAAAAAATGGAGGAAGGGAAGAAAGAGGGAGGGGGTAGAGAGGGAAAGAAAGTTTTTATCTAAGTCCTTGAGACTAAGAGGACAAATTGTCATCATTTATAAACAACCAAAACCACGTGAATTAAGAAATTCATAAGTATAACAATTAACCTGTACTATCTTATCTTTTAAAGATTAATTTATTTTAGAGAGAGCAGGGGAAGGGGCAGAGGGCAAGAGGAACTCAAGGAGACACCCGGCTGAGCAGGGACACAACCCTGAGATCAAGGGCCTGAGATCAGGGCCTGAGCCAAAACCAAGAGACAGCTGCTTAACAGACTATGCTACCCAGGCACCCCATAACTTACACTATTTTAAAAGAGTTGTAAGATGAAAGAAAAAGTAGCTTATTCATTCAATAGTAAGTAGAGACAGGAATATGTATGTAGTGTTTGGCAACATAGAAATCAATGACGATCTTGATAAGAGTGTCTTTGGCAGAATGGTGGAAAAGGAAGCCAGACTGAAGTAATCTGAAAGAATGTTCAAAAGAAAAGTACAAAGTCTCAACCAAGTCGTGTGTTCAGGAGCAAGAATAGTTTGATGATGTTGGCGATATTGCATTGCGGAGATCGTTATTTGCTTTGTGTTATGTGTGAGTTGTTTGTATATTTTTTTTTCTTGTGTGTGTGTGTCTGTGTGTGTGTGTGTGTATGCCTTAAAGTCACCATCTGGTCTAACAGTGACAGGAAGTTAAGTTCAGGTTTGTCCACTGAACAACTCAGTATAGCCCCTTATGCAATCTGTTTCCTGTCCTATCATCCCTGGAAAATTTCCTAGAGAAAGCCAGCATGGTGGAAATCTGTTTTAGAGCTCAAAAATGGGAACCAATGTGGAATTTGCATAGCAACTATTCTCTGTATCTGTGAACCACTAATAAAAGCTACCTTATCTCTGGGCGTTCAATGTTCTCATCTGGACAAGGCCATCCATACGGGCCCTTTCAGTTCTACCCCTTATTAAATTTACTTGGCTAAAAGTTTCCAGTTGGTTAATGTCACAGAGCTGCATCTTTCATTTCTACTTTTTCTGGGTTTTGTTTGACTTTTCCCCAAATGAAACTAAATACCTGGAAATGAAAGGAGGCTCTTTCTCTTCACTAAGTTACTTTTTCCTTTTGCCTAACTAAGGCCAGTCAGAGCACAATCACTTTCATGTGAACTGGTACTTCTGGCGTGAATATACTAAGAAGAGAAGTCCAAAACATGCCCTTTCTAGAGAAATCCAAAAATAAACTATCAGCCATGATGAAATTAAACAAGATGGATATCACAGATCTTTTTTCTAAGCAATACTGGGTTTCTCTGAACTCTCATTCAGAGTTCTTGATCTATAGAACAAAGCAGAATGAACCAATACAATTCAGGATTCTATATGATGATAATTTGCTTAATCCTGTTGGGAAATGAGAGTAAAGAATTGCCAATTCCCATATGTATTGTTGATACAGTGGGAACCCATTACTAGACAGACTGAGACAAGGATGATTGATTTTAAGAAAAAGTCTCAAACAATTATTTTATATTCTGGCATTATAAATTGAAACAATCTTTCTGGTTAGCAATACATATCAAAAGGCCTTAATATGTTCATATTTTAATCAAATAATTCCATTTTGTAATTTTATCCCAAGGAAATAATCATGGCAGAAACCAAAATTTAGCTTCAAAGATGTTCACTGCAAGAACTATAAATAACTGCAAAAACCATTTTAATAGTAAGCTATGAATCTGCTGATTAAGTAAGTTTTGATGCTATGGAATGCTATTTTAAGCCTTTGGATTTCTCTTCTAAATACTGCCCCCCTCATTACCTCATCTCTTTGTCCTTTTCTCTGCTTTTGGGAAGATTTTCTCAACTTCATCTTCTAACTCTCCCATTAAATTTTTTATTTCTCCTATCAAACATTTTATTTCCATAAGTATACTCTTACTCTCTGTCTCTTCTTTTTTTTTAAGATTTTATTTATTTATTTGACAAAGAGAGAGAGAAAGAGAGCATAAGAAGGCAGAGAGGCAGGCAGAGAGAGAGAGGGGGAACCAGGCTCCCTGCTGAGCAGAGAGTCCAATGCGGGGCTCGATCCCAGGACCCTGAGATCATGACCTGAGCTGAAGGCAGAGGCTTTAACTCACTGAGCCACCCAGGCGCCCCTCTGCCTCTTCTTTTTAAATAGTGTCCTTGTCTTGTATCGTGGTGCAGTATCTTCTTATCTCCCTGAGATATTAATTTTGTTTTCATTTTTAAGTTTCCTTCCGCTCCCTTTATTGTCTCTCTTTTGGCTGTGCTCCTTTTTTCCATTTATTTGTTTTGGTCTCTGGTTTCACACAAAAGACATCCTCACATAATTGATGACCCTTGACTGAAAATTTGTATTTAAACGCTGATTAGAAGCCCTTTGTGTGGCTCAGATCAAGATCACACGGATCGTGAGACCAAGCTTTGCATCCACTCCCTCTCAGCAGAGAGTCTGCTTGAGATTCTCTCCCTCTGCCCCTCCCCCTGCCCCCCATGTGCACGCACATGAACTCTCTCTCTCTCTCTCTCTCTCTAAAATAAATAAATCTTTAAGAAAAAAGGAAGAAGAAGAAGCCCTCTCTGTGTGCAGACAGAGGTTGTCCACTTGTAGATTTTTTTTAAGTGTCATTGGGTATCACCTGGTCGTATGTATAAATTCTTTTCCATGGACAGGTCAGAACTCCCTCCAATATTCTGTTTAGAGTTTTAAGCCTTCCTGTTATCATCCTCAGAACCTACTTGGGGGCTCAGAATTTTACCATTAACCTTGATGACTTTTCATTTTTCCCTACTTTCAGAATGATTCCTCACCACCCCCTGGTGAGGTACCTTGTGTGCCTAAGTCCAAAGATCACTCCAGAAAGTAAATTTCCCACCTCATGCCAAGGGGGGAGAGGAATAGTTATTTGGATGCATGGGGTGGAGAAGATCTAGGGTTCTAAATATTCTTCTTGAAGACTTTGAACCATGCACCTACCTTCAGTGGAACATGACAGCTCTGATTCTACAGGGGAAATTGGCAGGAAGAAATCCCTTTGCTTTTAACTGGCTTCCCCATTGTGGGCTTAGTTTTCAGCTTTTTTCTGGTTTTCTAAGGGAGTTACTGTATTAGTTAGCTATTGCTATGTAACAAACTACCCCCCAAATTCAGTGGCTTAAAGCAATAATATTTATAGTTACTCATGAGTCTTTAAACCAGCTGCATGATTCTTCTTGCAGCTGGGCTTCTTCAGCCCTGTGCAGTCAAATGCAAGCCTGAAAAGGCGGTTTTGTCAATCTTGGCTGAGTTTACTCATAACACTTGCAGTCTTGACTGGGACAACTGCACTGACTCAGTTCTAGCCATATTCTCTCATCCTTCATCAGATCAGCCTGGAATTGTTCATGGCAGAGGCAATGGTTCCTAGATTTAGGACAGAAACACGTAGACCCTTTGATGGCTAGGCTGGGACTAGTAAAATTTTACTGTTTCTTTCTGTTGGTCAAAGCAAATGAAAAGAGGCACCTGGATGGCTCAGTGGGTTAAGCCTCTGCCTTGCGCTCAGGTCATGATCTCAGGGTCCTGGGATGGAGCCCCGCATCGGGTTCTCTGCTCAGCAGGGAGCCTGCTTTCCGCCCCCGCCCCCCGCCTGCTGCTCTTCCTACTTGTGATCCCTCTCTGTCAAATAAATAAAATCTTAAGAAAAAAAAAAGCAAATGAAAAGACCACTTCCCACTCAAGAAACAGGGAATAGACTCTACCTCTTGATGGAATGGGCTGTTAAGTCACATTGCAATGGACATATATAAAGGGAACTAAGAAGGAAAGGGGTTATTTTTGCAAATAATCTATCACAGTTACCTCTGATGGGTCAGTTTTTCTGAACCAAAGATGTTCACCTCTCTTGCCTGTATTTGTTTCTGATCTAATCTCATCTTCATTGTTGTGCCTTGTGCCTCTTTATTTCTTTATTCATTTATCCACTTATACAACCAATATTTAAGGACTCACTAGGATGTCAGGCACTATCCTACATGCTGAGAACATAAACATGAATAAGATACTCAAAATCCCTGCCCTCCCCTTGTGGGGTTTATATTCTAGCAAAAGGAGACAGACAGGAAACAAAATACATAAGTAAATTTTATGGTTTGCCTAAGTATAAATCCTATGGAGAAAAACAGAGCAGAGAAGTGGAATAGGGAGTGCTGGACATGTGCATTCTTAAATTGGATCATAACAGTTATTTTGTGAGACTTGAGGAGGAAATAGAAGGAAATGTGTGTGTTCAGTCTGCTAAGTTTAATCTGCAATTGCCCCCAATGAAATATCATGGATCCATTAAAAATTATGTTACAGGAGACTACTTGACTTCCAGTCAAGATATATTAGAAATCTATGCTTTCGGGCACCTTCTCTACTGTAATAACATAGCAATAATAGATGAAACATAAAAAGAAAAAAACAGGTTGCCTAGTCACATTCAAATAGAAGATCAGGAGATCCTTGTAAACCACAGACAGAACAGAAACACAAACCAGAAAGTAGGGTGAAGTTGTAGATAGTCTGGGACCTAAGCCAGGTTCAACTGCTCAAATCCAGAGACTGGAGTATGTTTTCCTGCCCTTAAAAAAGACTGAAAATGCTTCAGTTAACTACTTCCCGAGGCTGTGCCTTACTTATGCCCCCTTATTTATGATAGTAGGAGAATGTAGATATAGCCCCGAATCCAGAACCAAGTTACCCACATGCTTGGTGATAGGATTCTCTTTTTAGTATCACCACAGGGCTGGAGCCCAAACCCCAACATAAGGCTTGCTTCTTCCTGCACTAAGGATCCCTGAAGTACTGGATGGAGGCAACCACAGAATGACTACTGAGGGCGAAGTGAACCCAGAGAGAGTGAGAGCAAAACCAAGGAATAAAAAGAAAAAGGACACTCCAATTCAACATAAGCCTATATAACAAAATTCCAAAACATACGCAGAAACTAGGAGAAACAGTCAATAAAATCTACAGTTAAGAGATGATTAAAATCAATGCAAGCAACATAAAACTGAACTATATAAAAATAACTTTAATATAGGTACAGAAATTCTCCCTGTACAATGGTTCAACTTACATGATTTTTCAACTTTAAGATGGTGTAAAACATACACACTCCATAGAAATCATACTTCAGACTTTGAAGTGGTATGTCATATGATACTCTTCTGATGCTGGGCAGCAGCCATGAACCACAGCTCCCCAGAAGACATGTGATCACAAGGGTAAACAACTGATATACTCACAACCATCCTGTATTCATACAACCATCTTGCTTTTCACATTCAGTACAGTATTCAATAACGTACATGAGATATTTAACACTTTATTACAAAATAGGCTTTGTGTTTGATGACCTTACCTAACCATAGGCTAATGTAAGTGTTCTAAGCACATTTAAGGTGGGCTAGGCTAAGTTATGATGTTCAATGAGTTAGGTGCATTAAATGCATTTTTTACTTTTGATATTTTCAATTTGCCATGCATTTATCCAGGCATAACCCCATCATGGGTCAAGGAAAATTTCTATGTTTATGGTCCTCAAAAAGGTAAAAGAGGTCATAATAACTATAAAAAGAACAAAAGCACTTGGTTACATCAGTGAACAAAACAGGGGCAGGGGGAACCCCTTCCTTCATGGAGCTTCATTCTAGGAAGGGGAAAACACACATGGCATATCAGGATCCCTCCATGAAATCGATCACACACTCAAAGAGGGTGAATGCACATAGTTCAATAACTCCTTATAGTATATGATAAACCACCCAAGGATAGCAACAGGAGGAAGTCATTACCAGAGGCTTGCAAAGAACAAAGCCCAACATTGCAGAGAGGTGAGAATCCAGAAGTCCCCAAAAACTTAGAAAAGGACTGATTGTTAGAACCATGGCAATAAGCATCCATAAAAACCATTTTAAACCAGTTCAAGTGATTATCAAAAACTCAATTTAGGGTCACCTGGATGGCTCAGTCAGTTAAGTGTCTGTCTTCAGCTCAGGTCATGATCTCCAAGTCCCATGTCAGGCTCCCTGCTCAGCAGAAATTCTGCTTCCCCCTCTCCCTCCACCCCTCCCCATGCTTATGCGGGTGCTCTCTCTCTCTTTCTCAAATAAATAAACAAAATCTTTAAAAACAAACAAACAAAAACTCAGTTTTGTGAACATGCTTTTGCAAGGCAATGACTCTCAGACACCCAGTATGAAAGCCAGCCAAACAGCAACAGACACTCTAGTGAACACACCTCTGAGAATGAACCAATCAACAACAGTCTTGCTGATTAACAATACAATTGAAGACAACCCACTAGGGCCTCTGAAAGTCCACAATCCCTCAACTCCTTGCTTCTCCAAAACCCTATGTAAGATCAGTAGTTTGCTTGGCTTGAGGACATTGTGCTGACCAGTCTAGTCTTCTTTGACAGAGGAATTGGGAAATATGCACCCTAAACTCTCTCTTCCCCATACCCAATCTTTTGATAGTGCCTTGTTGACTAAACTCAGCTAAAAGCCAGAGAGCAAGAAAGATTTGTTGAAACTACCCATAGCTTGCAGCTTCTCAGGGCACAGAGCAAGGTGGATAGGGTGAAGAATGGACCTCAAGGAGAAAAGGAAATCACCAGCATAATAACAAACATAACAGATAAGTAAATCATATAATCAGAAGGAAACAGAACAAGAAAGTGAGGCTGTAAATATTGGGTAAAGGAGGGAGAAAAGATTGAACTTTCAAACAGGGTCTTCAGAGTAGACATCACCAAGAGTCCCATCTGAACAAAGACTTGAGAGAGGTGAGGGAATTAGCCATTCATATTTGGGGGAAGGATAGTCCAGGCAGCAGGAACAGCTTGGGCAAAGGCCATATAGTAAGGGCATGCCTGACAAGCTCAAAAACAGTGTGGCTGGAGTAGCATGAGAGAGAAGGAACAGAGTAAGAAATAACCTAAGAGATGGAATTGGGAACAAAATCACGCAGGTCATCAGAGGTCACTGAAAACATTTGGGCTTTGTATTAGTGGGTAGGGCTGCCATAACGAAGTACCACACACTGGTTGGTTTCAGCAATGGAAGTGTATGTTCTCACAGTTCCAGAGGCTAGAAGTCCAAGATAACCGTGTCAGCAGAGTTGGTTTCTTCTAAAACCCTCTCCTTGGCCTGCAGAGGGCTGCCTTCTCTGTGGGTTTACACAGTCATTGTTCGGCTTAGGCTCGTGTGTTATCTGTGTCCTAATCTCCTCTTCTTACAAGAAACCAATCAAATTAGATTAGGACCCAGCCATATCACCTGATTTTACTTTACCACTTTAAAAGCCCTAAATTCAAAGAGAGAAACATTCTGGGATACTTCAAGGATACTTCTGGGATACTTGAAGATCTGACTTCGATCTAGTCAGATACTTCAAATATGAATTTGGAGGGACATAATTCAACCCATAACAGGTTTTACTCTGAATATGGGGAGCTGCTGGGTAGTTTTGAACAGATGAGTGGAACAATTTGATTTATATTGTAAATGTCCCCTCTGATCACTGTTTGGAGCTTAGGCTGAAGTGGAATGAAGATAAGACTGAGAGCACAGAGGCTGATTAAAAGGATAGTTCAATAATTCAAGTAGAATGTAATGGTGACTTGGTCCAGAGTAATAACAGTAGAGGTGATAAGAAGAGTCAGATTCAGGATACTTTTCTAAGGTAGTAAATGGGATTTCCTGGTGATTGGGATATGGAATTTGAGAGAAAGGGTGGCATCAAGCATGCTGCCAGGACTTTTGGCCCAAGAAGCTGGAAGAATGGAACTGCTACCATTGACATTGGGAAGATACAAAAAGAATGGCCTTGTGGAGGAAGACATAAGAGTTTGTTTAAGAGACATATAAAGTCTGAGATGACTGCTAGACATTCAAGAGGAGATGGCAATATGCTGTTGAATATATAGGTCTGGAGTCCGGGAAGGAGGTCTGGATTGGAGAAATTAATATAAGTCATCAGAACATACGTGATATTTAAAGCCGTGAGACTAGATGAGGTCAACAATGGAGGGACTGCAGAAGAGAGGAGACCAACAGTTTGGCCCTAAATCACGTCAAATCCTCAAGGAAAGGAAGAACATGCAAAGGAAACTGAGAAGCAGCAGCCAGTGAAGTACACAGAAGATGAAGAGAGTACCAGGTCCTTGAAAACCAACGAAGAAAGTTTGTCAAGGGGAAGAAGAAGCTACTGTGTGAAATGCTACTGAAAGTCAATGTTCAGATCATTATTAATATAAGCAAGACCCTTTGATATAGTCCTGTAGCTCTTGCATGTCCTGTTCTATTTATGCACTTTTTTCTCTTTCTGTTCCAGTTTGAGTAATTTCTATCAGCCTATCTTAAAGTTCACTAATTTTTTCCTTAACTGTTTTGAGTTTACGGGCAAGCCCATCAAAGGAGTTCTTCATCTTTGTTACTATTTTCCATGTATGTATTTCCACCAATTCTTTTCCTATTGTTTCCATCTCTAACCTGGATTTAGCCATCTTTTAATGCATGCTGTCCACCTTTTTCATTATAGTTCCTTAACATATTACTCACAGCTATTTCAAATTTCCTGTCTCATAGTCCCAACCTCTGTGCTCTGTGTCATATGTGAATCTGGTTCTGTTAAACACTTTGACTCCTGACTCTGGTGTGTGTGTGTGTGTGTGTGTGTGTGTGTGTGTGTGTGTGTGTGTATGTTGTTTCTTTGCCTTGTTATTTTTTGTTGAAAGCCAGACATCTTCTGTAGGTTAGTAGACTCTAAGGCTACTAGTTGTATTGCCCATATAGAGGTGCACATTTCCTTCTCCCAAGTGTTTAATGTGAGGGAGTTGATCAAGCTAGTCAGGGCTTGAGCTGAATTTGTGATTCCTTGTTGTTATAGTTACCTTCAGTGCACCATGAGCTTTAAATTCCTCTAATATTACCTGGTATTTCAGTGGGTGCTGAATTGTAAAAGGTTTGTTCCTGAATGTGTCTGTTCCACACAGCTTAACATCTTCCCTTTTCACTGCACCTTGGTACTTTACTTGTTAGTTGCACAAGCACGGTCTTATTTAATAGTACAGTTGGTTTTTTTCAACCTGGTTTGGGAGCCAGAGGAAGAATATCACAGTTGTCCTACTCAGTCTTCAGTCTTATGCAGGCACCATTTCCCCTGGATTTCCAGGACAGAGCCATTTCAGTGATCCCATCCCACCCTCAGTTGTGAAGTTGGGACCAGCTCATATTTCTGCTCCTCCCACAAGAACAGACATTCTTTGCAGCCACCTTCCAAAGTTACACTGGGTTTCTTCAATGTCCTAAGAGGACAGTATAGTGACTTAAGACTTTGTTCCACATGAGACACAGGGGAGAAGAACGTTGTGCCTTTCTTACAGGGGTACCTGTTCCCCTCCCCAGTTCTGTACCATGCTGGAGGTTTTCTTGGGATTCTCATCCTACCCTCAATCCTTTTTATGAGCACCATGAGGTCCATGAAGAAGAGCCCTGAAGTTAATTCCTCTTGTCCCTGTGGCCCCTGAGACTATATATTCTGTAACCAGCCCACAATTCAGCCCTTAGCAATTTGTTAAAAATCTTAACCAAATTTTACATACCAGTGGATCTGCCCCTATAAACAAGTGTTTGACTTTCACTGCTTTTGGGAAGCACTGTCTTTCTTTATATTTATGGTTGGTTGATTGTTCTGTGACTTTATTGCTCTGATGGGTTCCAGAAAAGCTGTGAATTTTTATATTGGTATTTTTGTGGTTGTTAGAATGAGAATGATGTTTTTTCCAGCTTCCTACATCCTACACAGAATCCAGAAGTCCTGTGTCATTAGTCTTTAACTATGTGACTTCAGGTAAGTCTTTTATTCTCTCTGGACTCAGTCATAGAAACAGTGTGCTAGAAAATCTCTAACATCCCTTCCAACACTCATATCCATGACTTTTTTTTTTAAAGATTTTATTTATGTATTTGACAGACAGAAATCATAAGTAGGCAGAGAGGCAGGCAGGGGGTGGGTGGGAGGAAGTAAACTCCCTTCTGAGCAGAGAGCCCGATGTGGGTCTCAATCCCAGGACCCTGAGATCATGACCTGAGCTTAAGGCAGAGGCTTAACCCACTGAGCGACCCCAGCACCCCAATTCATGGCTTTAATAAACAAGACAGCTTCTAGAAAAACGACAGTTAAATACTTACCTCACTGTTCCCTATCAGAGCTGCATCAGCTAACTGTATAGAAAGTAATAAAATATAAGACAATTCAAACTCAGATTCTACGTAATAATTTCTATCAGCAGTAGACCTAAAATTATAATATGGCCTGACTTCCTAGATCACCCTCTATTCATTAGCTCCAAGACAGCAAACCAGTTTCAATTCAATGAGTAGCACAGGGATTCTGGAACTCATTTTCCCCTTAGTTAATTGTCATCTCTAATAATTGTTTTCTTTCATGCTGAACTCTGTGGTTCCTTTAACACATTCTTGGATGGTTCCACTAATCTCTCCTGTTCCCTTCTTCCCATGATCTTTGGCAACTCCAAAAAAGCCTAGAAGTTATTCCTGCCAGAAAGTATTTGTGTCTCTCTGATTTTACTGCTTAGATTGTGGAGTACTTTATCTTGAGGGTAACTGTTGGAAAGGCATGAAGGGTAAAAGTCCCACGTACCAAATCCACTAAGTTCACAGCCTGAGTCCAACATCACCAGAGGAAGTCTAAACGGTGGTCTTTTTCTCCTCAGATATTCCAGCTTGAACAAAAAAGAGTTTTTAAATCCACAAACTGGTCAAGCCAGAAAACAGCTTCACGGAGTTCCCAAACCGTTGACTATTGCATGGCAATATACACATGGCATTGATGAATCCTTGGCCTGGCCTGGCCTCCAAGTCTCATACAATTGATTACTGGATTTTACAGACCAGAGTTGGCTACTACATAGAAGCCATCATCTTGGGCTCTGGAGAGCTTTGCCTCATGCCTGTCCAGCTGCTCCTTTTCTATTTATTTTTATGTCTTACTCAAGCCCCTTCTCTTTTGTAATTGATGACTTTCCAGCCTTAATGTTTAGCCAGAGGAATTAACAGATAACCCAAGGCAATGATTTCACTGCTAAGGACTCAAAACACTACCATTACAGAATTTTATGGTTTCTCCTTTCTAGATTCCATTCCAATGGAGTGTGAAATCCAATGGTTGTTACATGGCAGGAAACTGAACTGGGCTCGGGACTCTGGACAGAGTGACAGCTCGTTGGCACTGCTTTGCTACCTAGAGAATAAGGGAGCCACACACTTTCCCTTTAGAGAGGCCTCAGTGAAGACAAGTTTTATAAAATGCCTTGACATTCTATTGGTTTGGCTTTTTCCCTCAAACAGTCCATTATGTGCCGAAACAATGTTTCCTTTCTTTTGATTTATAGAACTTGTTTAAGATTTATAAATTTCTTGGACCAAAATTCTGTGACCTATTTAAGCTTTTTATATCTTTTCTATACTGTCTCCACCCCTTGACTTTCAGTCTTCTCTTCTCCCAAATTTACATCTGACAAGCTAAAGATGGTGGCTCTCCCATGGTAGAAGTCTCTCTACCATAGAAAGTAGACCAGTGAATCACTGAGATACCAATAAACTTTATTTCAACTTAGGATAGACATAGTAAACATTTAGTTCAGTCTGATCTGTAAGTAGACTCCAGAATACACTCTTTCATGTGACACCCCCCTCCCCACGACCCCTAGAACATTCTCTCATGAGTGAATGGGAGAGTGAATGGGAGGAAGAGGATCAGATCTCACACACATTTCCCAACAGAGGTATAGGAAGGGGTACTTCCTGAACACTTAATCCTGAAAGATGCAGAGCAGAGCCTTGCTAGGGTGAGACTAGAAATACAAAGAAGAGAGAAAAGGAGCAGGAAGGAGCAAAAGAAAAGGAAAAAAAATATTTTTGAATACGTCCTATGTGCCTGATAGTGCAATGCACTGACCTTTATCATCAAGAGACAGAGCAAAACTTAGAAGTCAGGCATATTGCTTCAAACCTTGGCTCTGCCTTCCATCAGCTGTGACAACTTGGGCAAGCTACCTAATGAGTTCGTGTCTCAGTTTCCTCACCTTAGAGAGTTGATGTAAGGATTCAATGAAGTAATATCTGTTAAGAGCATAGAACAGTGTCTGGTAGAGTAAACAACAAACATATGCTGGCTATTATTGCCAATCATCACATTTAGTCAAACAATTTATCACAGAATCAAGAGAGAAAGTGTTTCCATCCAGGACATGGGCTACTCATTCACACACTTATTCAATAAATATTTACTGGACACACTTTTTATTACACAGTCTCTCTTCTAAGTATTGGGTTTACAGCAGTGATCAAAACAGATGAAGCCCCTGGTTATAAGAAGTTTTTGATCTCGCGCCCTTGGAAGCTGACTCCTTGGAAGAGAAATGCTTATATATTCCTTTGAAATGAGAGAGTTTTGTGTGAAAGAGAGGGGAAACTGAAGATAGATATGAGAATCAACATAAGATTAAAGCGTTCAGTCATTTATGAAACACAGCAGTTAACACACAGTAGGTTACTTTTTCAATTACAGCCCCTGATTTACAAACTCTTGGTTTACTGAGAAATCTGAAAGGCCAACTTACCTTGTCAAGACTACGGAGTGATTTCTGTCCTGTTGCTCTCTCTAATTCTGCCTTTATTTCTGTCCTTTGAGACCTGATTCTTTTCCTTTCTTATTGATGGTGTGAGTCACCCCATATCCTTTCAGTCTTCCCCCTACCCTTCTAGGTTAACAAGAATTAGTTCTATTACTTATGGTCAAAAATCTCAGCTGATAAATCTTCAACAACTAAAAAAGTGTTGAGGTCTTCCCATGCCTTACAGGAGTGAGGAGGAGACCAGAGATGAAACTAGAGGCAGAAATATGAAATCTTTATAGGTATTAAAATGAATGGTAAGATTTATCTGAAGAAAAACAGAAAACCACTAGATAGTTTTAAACATGAATGAATTAGGATTCTCCAGCAAAACAGAACCAATAGGAGGTAGATAACTGATAGAGAGATAGATAGATAGATAGATAGATGATAGGTAGATAGGTGGATAGATAGATAGGAACTTATTATGAGGAATTGGCTCATGAAATGAAGGAGGCTGAAAAATCCCAAAATCCGGCAATCTGTCCTCTGCAAGCTAGAGACCCAAGAAGTTTGTTTATAACTCCAATCTGAGTCTGAAGGCCTCAGAACCAGGAGTACCAATGGTCTGAGTCCTAGTCCAGGGGCAGGAAAAGACTGATACCCCAGCTCAACACTCAAGCAAAGAGAGCAAATTAATTCTTACTTAGACTTCTATTAAGGCTCTTGTTGGGTTGGATGAGGCCCACCCACATTGGGGAGGGCACGCCCCTTTACTCAGTCTACCAACTCAAATGTTAATCGCATCCAAAACATCCACACAGATACACTCAGAATATAATATTTTACCAAATATCTGGGCACCCTGTGGCCCTGTCAAGTTGATATGTTAAATGAATCATCACAATAAGGGAGACATCAAAGGTGGACTCAGAATTTCTCTTTGGAAGTACTTAGTGATGACAACCTGATTCAAAGAGCTCAATCAGAGAGCAAGCACTCTGCTTATTAAGATGTGTGTGTGTGTGAGAGAGAGAGAGAGAGAGAGAGTTACAGTTCTGGGGATGATACTCAGAAAAAGCTAGAGGTTTCTAGAATATACCCGTGGAGGATATTGTGAACATGCAACTCTTGACTGCCAGCTGTGGGAGGGTAATTGACACCTAGCCCCAAGTGTTGTGTTCTGAATCTATTAATCTATTACCATGTTCAAACTAAGGCCATGCTTCCCATGATCATTCTCCATCAATATTAGAGGATAACAAGGACACTAGTGCAGACCCATTCCTATAAGACATGGGACGTGATAGCAGCTTTGACTCACAGACTCCTCATCACCTGGCAGAAACTTTCTTAGAACTGCAGACTGAGACTCTTTCTAGACAACCTTCCTTACCTTTCCTTCAGAGGGATCAGGCCAGTATGTCTGCCTGAAGGTTCTCCTCATCTCCTTCAGCTCCTTCCCCTTTCCCAGTAAATTTCTTTCATGTCTCACCTATGTCTTGGCATATGCCTCTCAAAGGATGCAAACTAATGCAACTCAGAGACATATCAGATTACCATTTTGGAAAGATCACTGTGGAGGCAATGAGAGAATGGATTGGAGGAGTGTCAGAGGATCTGGGAAGACCAGAGAAGAGGTAATATCAAAAAGCCAGGCAAAAGTTAGTGCTGCTTGTACCAAGGTGATATTAGCCCAGGTTCACATTAAGCAAACAGATACCAGATTTTATGAGGGGTTTCAAGTTTCATAACTGCCTATTTCTGGAGATAGGACTCCTTACATACTACCAGAGTATCTCAAGATCTATATAAAAGAAGGAGAAAGTGTATTTGGAGGGCTTCTGTACCTACAGCTAAACCAGATTAGTGAAAACAGCCACCAGCCCATGCAATCTAGGATGGTTGCCCTCCACTAGTTTTAGAATATTCTACAATTCAGGTCATGTTCAAGTTTCCAGCATTAGAGATTTTTTCAATGATAGGGATAATAGCACTGATATTTGGGCCACTATAACCAGAAACGGGTCAGCATTTCTACTACTAACACTGTATTTCCAGAGCCATAAAATTTACAACTTGCTGAAACACGGCATGCAAAGTTAGCCACAAAAATTTTCTAAATTTCCTGCAAAGACTCCATCACTCCATTCTTAAAAAGCAAGAATCAAACATGTAGGTAAAAGTTAGTTTCAAATTCACTTAATTTAAAATGGTGACTTTTATTATACAATCAAACTTGGTGGGTGAAAACCTTCATGTGAAGAAGCAGGGGTTTTCTAGAGGTATTCAATCAGAGAGTCACTTAAAAATGTGCATTTGGGGCGCCTGGGTGGCTCAGTCGGTTAAGGCATCTGCCTTTGGCTCAGGTCATGATCCCAGAGTCCTGGGATCAAGGCCCACATCAGGCTCCTTGTTCAGCCCGGAGGCTGCTTCTGCCTCTGCCTGCTGTTTGCTCTCCTTGCTTGTGCTCTCTCTTGTACTCTCTCTCTGACAAATAAATAAAATCTTAAAAAAAGTCCTCCTCCTTCCACCCCTCTCCTCGTATTCTCTCTCTCTCTCTCTCTCTGAGGAAAAAAAAAGTTCACTGTCCTGCTGGATGGGAAGCCATCTGACTAAAGGTTTCAGTAGCACCTTGATGACACAACAAGGGAAACCTCTCACACTGAGCATTGGAGCAAGGACCCTGGAGGAAGGTGGAGGGCTGGGGGGAGGTAGAATAGGTGTTGCCATTTCCTCAAGTTCCTTGAGACCACCCACAGGAATGAAGTATGGTGAACAAAGCCCAAGGAATGGAGACTACCTTCAAAAGTGCTTCCTGGGAGATTTAAGGGACAATAAGAAAATAATTTGCTGGTTTCTAAATCAGCTGACACCGCTTTTGATCATTCAGATGGGACAGTACTGCCTGGAAGGGATCAATCTTTTTTTTGTTTGTTTGTTCTAAAGACTAACACAGATACCAATCAAAGGAGGTGTTCTTTCAATAAAGGAAATTCCAGAGAGGATGCCTAGGCTTAATTAAAATATAACCCATTGTTTCAAGGGCTCTTCTTTCCCTTGCAAAAGGAAACACACTCTCTGAAGAGGCATGTGCCGGGACTGGTGAGATAGGATTCTTCAACAAGTAAGGATCTGTCTACATTCGGGACAGCATCTTAGGGAAGCCTTCAAGGGAATCGTGCCTGGAGTCCCGTCTGACTTAACTCATCATCACAATCCTTCATCACAACATAATGAGTGTTATTACTTCCTCATGTGGCCTGTGGGCTTCGTTAATTAAAGAATGGAAAGGTAAGTCGTTCCAACCATTTGCTTTTAATTAATCAAAAGATGTGTTTTCCATCTTCAAGTTGCTGGGCAGCAAGTAAAGTATTTAGTCTGCCTTCCAATACCCAAAAGAGTTCAGTGAAAAAACTCAGCTGCTGGTCTGAGATTATGTAGACGACATAGTACGTGACTGGCTGTCCTTTTCTTTGTAAAAAAAATTTTTTTAAAGATTTTATCCATTTGACAGAGATCACAAGTAGGCAGAGAGGTAGGCAGAGAGAGAGAGGAAGGGAAGCAGGCTCCCCGCTGAGCAGAGAGCCCGATGCGGGGCTCGATCCCAGGACCCTGAGATCATGACCTGAGCCGAAGGCAGAGACCTTAACCCACTGAGCCACCCAGGCACCCCTCTTTGTAAAATTTTAATCAACTGTACTGGCCAAACGACTGCCTATAATATGGTAGTATCTGAAGAAAAATTAAGGGTTGTCCCATATCATCTTCTCAGTATAAATAAAACCTCCCTCAAGGAAAGATCCAAATACCATGTGGGTATTTGTCACAGGACTAGGTACTTGGGAGTCATTTAAGACAAGAAAACAACTGGAACATTCACTGGGTGCCTGTTATGCCAAAAACTTGGGCTCTTCTTGTTAAACTATGCTGCCTTCCTGTTCACTTGATTTACTGAAACTTCTAGCAGTAGGGTCCTTCTTCCTCATTAAAACATCCTCTACACTTTAAATGGAAATATACTACCTGGAAGGAAAGCACGTTGACATTAACGAGCATCACACGTTAGCAAAGGCAGCACTTCGGACAATGAGCAGAGCACTAGTGTATTTCCTTTTGGAAGAAACTTAGGAAAAGCCTGGAACGTGGTGGCAAATAGGTTTTAGCTAGTGTGCCAGCCCTCCACAATTAATGTTGGCTGCTGCCCAGAGCTCTGTTTTGAAAAAGAGTCTGGAGGCAAAGAGTCTAAGCTTTGTAGGAAAAAGAACTGCAATTGCTCAGTGAGGTCTCTTTGGCTGGAGGCTTGATAGTGAAGAGTGAAGAGCTGCAGAGTTCTGCTAAGAAAGCCTAGAAACAAGAAGAGGTATCAAGTGAAAATTGTCCCACCTCTTATTCAAAACCCAAATCTTTTTTTTAAGATTTTATTTATTGATTTGACAAAGAGACAGCACAAGCCAGGGGAGAGGAAGGCAGAGGGAGAGGGAGAAGCAGGCTCCCCACTGAGCAGAGAGCCCAACATGGGGCTCAATCCCAGGACTCTGGGATCATGACCTGAGCCAAAGGCAGATGCTTATGAGCCACCCAAGTGCCCCCCAAAGCCAAATCTTATAAGTTTACCTCTGTAAGAGAATGTCTCAATAGGGAGGAAGGGAACAGAAGACCAGAAAACCTCTACCATTCACTCTTTCCAGATTGACTTCTCCATTAGAGATATCCTCATACCACAGTGGCCAATAAGAAGTCAGATCATGCTCCTGTCCACTTAATACTTTGGCTCCTGTGTAGACATGTGGCCCTTCCCTCCATAGCCCATAGCATGGGCTTATTGTTTGGTTTATTCAAAGAAGTCATCCCTGAGAGTTTCTGGATGCTAATAAGTATTAGAACAGAGACTTCTTAAACCTTCTGATGTCCTGGCAGCTCTTTCTGCCCATGGGTCTTGTCCCGTGCTTTAACTAAACCACCATCTTGCACCAAAGACATCTTGAGAATTCTTTCTTGGCCATCAGCTTCAAACTCTCACATCATCTCATTTGACGCCCAAATGTGAGTCTTTGCATCTGGACTCTGAGCTTTGGTGTAAACTTCGACAATATTGGAAATCTGCTCATTTTACCAAGGTTTTGACTGGAATGTCATATTTGAGAGACATGCATAAACTCAGATATGACAAAACAGCTTTAAGGAACTAAGGTTAACTTTATGAAACCTGGAGTCATAAACCCCTTGGCAATGTTGGCCTGATACCTTGCTTACAGAGTTCCCAGCAGCCTCACCAGCTCCAAGACACCTTCACTGCCATAACTTCCAGCTAACAGATGATCCTTTCTAACAAGGAGGTTCATAGGTTGACAGCATGGGATTTAGCTGCCTTGCCCTTTTGTAACTCCCCTATATATTTCCCAACTGACCAGTATTGACCCATAGGTAGGGACATCTCTACGCCCTTGTTCAGCAGGAAGACGTTACTGAAGATGAGACCTTCCACCTTCAAGATCTAAGGGTCAAAATTGTTCAGTGGGAAAATGAGTGAACAGAAGGCTGGATGAAGACAAAGCAGAAGCTGACACCCTGCACCTGCCCCACACTCCCCCACTCCTGGGTGAGACATGTGTGACATTCTTCCAGGAATCTCCCAGCTATCTTAATGTTAATGCCTTGCTGGAGGGGAAAAACCACCTTGACAATGGCAAAGCCTCAGGTATCTTGTTGGTGCTCTTTAGCATATGAAAGTTTTTTTAAAACCTCCCTTTTTCCTTACCTCCCCCAACCCCATAGAATAGACCACCATTTTGCACCAAGGGGGGGGGGGGGCGGCTAGGGGGCTGGGGGTGTGGGGGGGACCTTTTTATGTCCTGGAAACCTTTGGCACTTTGGTGAAGTCTGTGGAACCGCCCCCCCTCAGAATAACATTTTTTGCTTTGGGTTTTGTTTTGTTTTCTTTTTAATTAATTAACTTTGAGTACAGTTGACACACAATGTTAACATTCGTTTCAGGTGTACAACATAGTGATTCAACATCTGCATATGTTACGCTATGCTCACCACAAGTGCAGCTACCATCTGTAACCACACGATGCTATTACAATACCACTGATTGTATCCCCTGTGCTGCACCTTTTATTCCCATGACTTACTCATTCCATACCTGGAAGCCTGTATCTCCTATACCCCTTCATTCATTTCACCCACCCACTCCCACTCCCACTCCCTTTCCTTCTGGCAACCATCAATTTGTTTGTATTTATAGGTCTGATTCTGCTTTTTATTTATTTGTTTATTCATTTGTTTTGCTTTTTAGATTCCACATATGAGTGAAATCATATGGTATTTGTCTTTCTCAACTGACTTATTTCACTCACCATAATACCCTCTAGGTCCATCCATGCTCAGACTAATGTTTAATGTTTTTAAATGGGTAAAATAAAGGATTAGAAAGGAAACTTGTAATATTTAAACAGAGTCAGCAAAATATGAAAATAAAATATGATCTAGTAAAATATGGGCTTCTGTATTAATATATTAAAAAACAAGACAATGCATTTAAAGTACAAGCAAGTTAACCTTTCTGGGGCACCTGGGTGGCTCAGTGGGTTAAAGTACAGGCAAGTTAAAGTTAAATTTTATTTTTTAATGACATTGCAGTGTGAAGCCTGTAGATCTTAATTTGACTTGGAACATTAAACTTTGATGCGGCCCTTATCTTATCTCCTTCCACATATTCATAAGAAATAAGAAAAAGAAAAAAAAAAAAGAAATAAGAAATAGCAACAAAGATGTCCAGATCAGCAGGATGAGTACACCATCCTCTGTGTTTGGTGCTTGAATGATCACTAGCTGCCCGGTTGTTGGCCAAATATATCAACTGAATGTTCATAGATCCTTGCAATCTACCAATAAATGTAATAACAATCACTATTTCCAAGTAGTGACGAGCATAAAAAAATATTCAGAAATGTCTGAAACTATAAGGGATATCAAAATACCTGTGATTTTTATTGGTGAAAAAGCCATTGACAGAGTCTAAATTTCTGAGGTTTGTTATAGGCCTGACTTTTCATCCTTTCTGCATTAACATTTTTTCTTTGTGACCTTGCAATTACTGTCACAAAATACAGAATTTTTCTCACCCTAGGCTTTGGACTCAGCCATGTGACTTACTTGGACCAAAGCAATATAGGCAGAAGGGTGTGACTGTATGCCAATTCTGAGCCTAAGCCTTAAGAAGTCTCATGTGTTTTCATTGCTCTTAGTGCATTCTCCAAAACCATGGGAAGGCCCAGACTAACTCAGTATCTAAGAAGAATAAAAGACACTTGGCATAGAACTGCCTAGCCAACCTACAAAACTGAAGCAAAAAGCAGTATCAACCCACTGAGCACACTCTAAATTAGACAACCCATTAATACATCAGGAAGATCTAACTAAGATCAGAAGAGCTATTCCAGATGACCTATCAACACATGAAAAATAAGTGTTTGTTGATGTATGCCTTTGAGATGTTTTATGATTGTTGTGAAGCAATAACTGATACTATATTCATAATTTAAGGAAATGGAAAAATTTCAGTTAGATCTTGTGTGATTTAGTTAGAAGTTAATAAACATTAATATGTAGTGTTTTCTTTCTTTTTTTTTTTAAGATTTTACTTATTTATTTATTTGAGAGAGAAAGAGAGAGACAGAGCATGAGTGGAGGGGGAGGGGCAACGGGAGAGGGAGAAACAGATTCCTCACTGAGCAAGGAACACCTAATATGGGACTTGATCCCAGGACCCCAGGATCATGACCTGAGCCAAAGGCAGACACTTAACCAATTGAGCCACCCAGGCATTCCAATGTGTAGTGTTTTCTAACTCAAGTTCACAAACCTTTCTAAAGCAGACAGGGCACCCACAGCACAATTTTCAGGTTCTGCTAAGATAACTGAGATTCCAGAATGGTGCCAAAATAGTAATACTGAAGCCTAAGGAAGATATAAAAATAAGTATAACTTATTATATATATAATTATATAATTTATATTTATATTAATATTTATATATTTATATTATAATTATATAATTTATAAATATGTAATTATATATAAGGATTATATATACAATCCTAAAAAAGATGAAAAATAGTATGACAGCAACAACAAAAAAACTAATTAAAACTACATTGCTAATGTTTTGTAGTAGATTTAAATTTATTTAGAAAAGTTTTAAAATTATTGTTTAAGTTTTTACATTTTTGTTAGACAGGTAAGTTAAACTGAGCATTAAACAGAGTCTAATTTTATGGCTACTTCTGTCTACATTAAAAAGAAAAGCAAACACAAGAACTCTGAGCGTTAAAAATCTATCACTACTTTTCTCTGTGTTTAAGCCCAATTATTCTCAGTCCTCCTCCTTCTGAATACAGATGGGGTAGAGTTGAGGGAGACCCTTTCCCTTCAGTTCAAACATTCACCTCCATCTCTGGTCTAGGAGCAATGAACAGGAGTATTCATCACTGTTAGTTAAATTCTTACCCCCAAAACACAAGGATATCACCTCATTCTCATGTCACCTTGGCTGGCCAGAGGGTGTGCCCAAATTAAATATTATCTTGGGGTGTATCTGTGAGGGTATTTCCAAAAAGTTTAGCATTTGAATCAGTAGACTCAGTAAGACAGATTGCCCTCCACAAGGGTGAGCATTATCCAAACCATGAGGGCCTGAGTAGAACAAACTGTGTGTGGAAGAAGGAGGAATTTACCTCATTTGCCCCTTTTTTCCTGCCTCGCTGATTGAGTTGGGTTATCTCATTACATCTTCTCTATCAGATTAGACTCTACACCATAGATTACCATGTTTTAAGCCTTCAGACTGAATTATACCACTGGCTTTCCTGGGTATCCAGCTCACAGACAACAGCTCATGGGACTTCTTGGCCTCCATAACTGTGTGAGCCAATTTCTCAAAATATATACATATATACATATCCTACTCTTTCTCTAGAGAACCTTGATTAATATACTATGTACAGGGCACCAACAAAAAGGCATAGTCAGCTCTATACTAAGATCAACTAAAATCTTTTCATTTCTATCAGTTTAATTTGATGCAAAGATCAGGCCTCTACAAGAGCATATATGCTGGAACAAAAAGACATGCATGTCCTAAGTGTAATCAGTAATTTTCAGGAATGAGACAGCTTAAATCCAAGTTTAAGGGTAAGTTATCTAACTTTTCTGGATCCCTCTACAAGCACATGCAAATAATATTACCAACAGAAATTTTAACATCTTTGCCCAAACTTCCATTGCTCTTACTCAAATAAGAACTGGGAAAAGACTGAAACATCTATTTAGAAGTATCCATGAACTAGCAAGAAAATAAGTCATAGACCAAAACCAAGTGAAAGTAGGAATACAAAAAAGTTAAGGAGAGCACAATAAACATCTTTTACCTTGAAAACATTTACCAGATCAACTGATCTGAGCATTAGCTGTCAAAAACTCACAGGACTTAGAAGACGGGAATCATGCCCTAGAGCTTTCCCAATGTAGGTCATATAATGGAAGACCTTATTTACAAAGTGAAGATACCCAAGGGCCTGCTTTCTCAGTGTAAGGATAAAATATAAACCCCATTTCAAAGAAGCCCCATTTCAAAGCACTGAAAAGAAAATACATTCCAACTTTGGTGCTAAATAGAGGGATGGGGAGAAGAAAAGAAATTCTCCTTGAGAACTCCTCCCCATAAACCAGACCTTATACATAATTGAGCCTAAATTTATATCAACTGAATGGTCTAAAGAACCTCAAAGTAAGAATTTAGTTGACAGGGGACCAGGCTCGTAGTGCCCTCAAGTATATGGTAGAAACAAATGCAAATTCACATGAAAGAGCCTCAGAGAATTCCAGTCTAGAAAAATGAGAAACTCTCAAGCAAAAAAAAGCAAAACCCAAACAAAACAAAACACACAAAAGGAACTATTAGCAAGAGCCAAAAGAAACCACAAAGAGCAGAATCAGATCCTCAGTGACTGCAGATACTGAATCACAAAAATCACAATATGAAATAAATATGTTTTCTCATTTCATTTAATAGACAAGAGTCTGGATAATGGGGTTAAGAAGTAAGTAGATTTTTAAAAGAATAAAATGGAACTTCTGGAGGTGAAAAATGAGCTAATTGAAATTAGAAAGACAATAAATGGTTTCAACAACATATAAGACATAGCTACAGAAGGAATTAATACATTGGAAAATGCAACTAAGGAGATGATCTAAAATTCAACCTCAGAGAAAAAGAGCTAGAAAAGATGAAAAACAGATTAAAATACATAGATGATAGAATGAGAAACCGATTTTTTACATATTAAAAGAAAGCTCATAGTACTTATTGTTATTCAGATATGTGGAAAGATAAAAAATATCCTGGGTCATTCAAGGTCTAGAAGAATAGTCACACTGTGACTCACATTGAAGGAAGGTTATCAATAAAATACTCAAAAAGAAAAAACATTCAAGAGATGTTGTATTAACATATATGCAGTAAAGTTATTTTAAAGCCTTAGTTTAGGGAAAAAAAGATATTCTACTGAGAAGTTCAAAGGCTACACACTGAATTCCATAAATTTTTAAAGGAATTTAAAATGTGCGATGAAACAACCATCAATACAACCACAAATTTTAATATTCTAGAGACCAACATTAGGCACTAATCAGGTCACTGATTGACTTCAGAATAGGTAAATATTACGAATTTTAACTATGAGATAAATTTATAGTAAGATTAATAAATATCTTACTAGTTTTATTATTTAAAAGTTACTTTGAAGAAAAGAAAAAGAAAAATATATATGCTTAATAACCCCTAATTAAATTTTTAGATAGTATCAAAATGATGACATCAGGGTAGAGAAAGTCAGGAAGAGAGTTTTAAGAGCATAAGCATACATAGACTTTTCATATTGCAAGACTTATAGAAGTCTATTTTCTTAAGTAAAAGGCATTAAAAAGAAACAGAAAAAGTGGAGCAAATGAAAATGACAAGCAAAGCAATGAAGACGGACCCAATATATCAGTAATTGCAGTAAGTGTAAATTGACTAAAATTGCCAGCTCAAAGATTGAAATTGTCAGAATGGAGTATGTGTGTGTATGTGCACACACATGCGTGTGTGTATGTGTGTGTGTGTATACAAGGGAAGCAAGTGCAAAAATGAACTATTGGAACTTCATCAAGATAAAATCTTCTGCACAGCAAAGGAAACAATCAACAAAACTAAAAGGCAACCTTCAGAATGGGAGAAGGTATTTGCAAATGTCATATCTGAAAAAGGGTTAGTATCCAAAACCTAGAAAGCACTTATCAAACTTAATACCCAAAAAACCATAATCCAGTTAAGAAATGGGCAGAAAACATGAACCGACATTTTTCCAAAGAAGACATCCTGATGGCCAAGAGACACATGGAAAAATACTTAACACCACTCATCATTAGGGAAATACAAGTGAAAATTGCAGTGAGATATCACCTCATATTTGTCAGAATGGCTAAAATTAACAACACAGGAAACAGCAGATGTTGGCAGGGATGTGGAGAAAGGGGAATCTTCTTACACTTTTGGTAGGAATGCAAACTGGTGCAGCCACTCTGGAAAACAGTATGGAGATTCCTCAAAAAGTTAAAAACAGAACTACCCTATAGTCCAGCAATGGCATTTCTAATATTTACCTAAAGGATACAAAAATCCTGATTTGAAGAGATACGTGCACGTACTGTGATAATTATAGCAACACTATCAACAATAGCCAAATTATGGAAAGAGCCCAAATGTCTATTGACTGATGAATGGATAAAGAAGATGTGGTATATATACATAAAATGAAAATACTCACCCATAAAAAGAATGAAATCTTACCATCTGCAATGACATGGATGGAGCTAGAGTGTATGATGCTAAGCGGAATAAGTCAGTCCAAGAAAGACAAATAGCATATGACTTCATCCATATGTGGAATTTAAGAAAGAAAAACAGATGAACACGGCGGGAAAAAGAGAGCAAGGCAAACCATAAAACAGACTCTTAACTATAGAGAACAAACTTAGGGTTGCTAGAGGGGAGGTAGGAGGGGGACAAGCTAAACGGGTGATGAGTATTAAGGAGGACACTTGTGATGAGCACAGTGTGTATTTAAGTGATGAATCCTTAAATTCTATTCCTGAAACTAATGTCACACTGTATGTTAACTACCTGGAATTTAATAAAAACAAACAAACAAGTAATAGAATTGTCTACAGTTAAAGAACTCCAACCCCAAAGAGGATTTAATGATGATAATGTTTGTAATCATGCACAAAAGTCCAAACAGGAGGCACATCAGCATGTCTGCTTTGCCCCCAAGTTGCTCCCCTCATGACCACAAGATAGTCCTACACTTTCAGTCCCGTGCAGACATAACCACATCCCACAGCAGAAGAAGCTTCCACTTCCCCTCTGGGACCACTTTAAAAGAATAAAAAATTATTTCCAGAATCTTCCCAGCAGCCTCTCATCAGCTTTCGTTGACTAGAATTTTATCTCTTGTACATGTCTAAACAATCTCTATCAAGAATAATAGGGTGGGGGTGCCTGGGTGGCTCAGTGGGTTAAGCCGCTGCCTTTGGCTCAGGTCATGATCTCGGGGTCCTGGGATCGAGTCCCGCATCGGGCTCTCTGCTCAGCAGGGAGCCTGCTTCCCTCTCTCTCTCTCTCTCTCTCTCTCTCTGCCTGCCTCTCTGTCTATTGTGATCTCTCTCTGTCAAATAAATAAATAAAATCTTTTAAAAAAAAAGAATAATAGGGTGAAAATGACTTATCAGGATTACCCCAGTTGCTGAGAGATAGGGACAAGTGAAGGACCTCCATCATAGGCGAAAGGTAAACAATCAAAGAGAGATTGAAACTCTATTGAAGCAAGAAAGGAGAGAGAAGTAGTTCAACTAACGATGTCTGTTACAAATGGGGTAAGAAGATGAACCATGAGAGAGTATGGACTCTGAAAAACAACCAGAGGGTTATGAAGGGGCGGCAGGGGGGTGGGGGGGGTGGGAGGTTGAGGAACCAGGTGGTGGGTAATAGGGAGGGCACGTACTGCATGGAGCACTGGGTGTGATGCCAAAACAATGAACACTGTTATGCTGTAAATAAACAAATAAAAATAAATATTAAAAAAAAAAAGAATCTTTCCCACAAGACTGGTGCAAGAATAATATCTGAAAGTCCCTAGAAAGTGATCCAAAGAAGGAATCTCATGAGTGTTATTCTTCCTTCCCTTTCCCTCTTCCTTCATTTCCTCCAGTTACGGTCTTGGTTTCTTTTCTCTCCCCCATGTAGTGGTTTAGGGTATTAGAACTAGAGTATGTTAACCAGCAGCCTGGGAAAAGTCCCATGGTGCTCACTTCACCCCTGTGCTGACAAACTGTAGGTTACCCTCAAAAGCCACAAGGCTGATCTCCAGCTGCCTTCTGGGCATTCCGGCTGAGAGAACATTGAAATAGTGTAGAAGATCCAATTAGCAGTAGTGTGGTCCTCAGGAGCATCTACTCACTACTATCCAATTATCATCTTGTACAGTCAATTTATGTGCAGATTTTGGTAACTGCAGATTTTCTGTTTAGTCATCATGATAATTTACACTTAAACATTTTGTAGGTTTGTTGTACAATTCAAGTGACTACACATGCAGTTAGAGTTTCAAATTAGAGCCCTGTAATTCATATGCACACACATAATTTTATGGAGAGAACAGCATAGTTAACACTGTGAATATAATGACTGAAAATAAATGTATGGACTACAGCAAAGTAAAGAATCATTATTTCCTTTTGCCTGATGGGACTTCTGTAGACTGACTTTATAGGTTTGGGAGGTTGGTTTTACCAACATAATAATAATAAATAATAGTTAACCACTTATTGAAAGCTTGCCAGAAGCCAGGCACTCTTCTGTGTGCTTTTTACATTTATTAAATTTAATTTAAATGGATTTATTTCATTGAAGTGAAGACACTGAGACACCAGGATTAAGTAATTTACTCAAGATCTCAAGTATTAAAGCCAGAATTCAAACCCAACCAGTCTTCCTCCCAAACCAGCTCTCTTAATTATGTTCTAATGAAAACCCTATTGCTTAAGAAAGCTTGAGTTACATTTGCTAATACTTGCAACACTGAGTGAACTAAGTGATGGCGATCGACTGATTGCATACCCGACCTCTCTTTCTCTTCTCCACTCAGCACACCTGGAGAATTATTTGGTATCTATTACCTCTATCATAACCTGCTTTCTCCACTCTTCTTTCTCTTTCATTGATTTCAGTTCATTCATCATTTTTTAATTCACACACACACCCCAAGTACTGTCCCACTTTGACTCAATAGCTCCTACTCAAACTTGCTTCCCATCTCTTGTACCACTTGGTCTGACTGTTCTTTCTTAGCATGCAGCCTGGAGAGGATAAAGCCTCAGAGGTGACTGCTGGGTCAGATGTATGAAAGGAGATTCATCTTTCAAGAGATAGCTGCTAAGAAGCCAAGGCACATTCATCCTACCATTCCTAACTGGAAATGAGCCAGATTAATCTTTAATTATCTTAACTTCAGGGAACTGGAAGCATGGTATGAGATGAAGACATACTGGATTCTGTTCCCCTCTCCACCATCACCCCAATGTCTCAGCATTACCTTTGCCATTTTTCCAATCTGGAATGTTTTCCTGCCTCCTCTTCATTCATGCCCTTCATCTACTTCCAATTTGTTTATGTATTTAATTTCTCTGGGAAAATTGAAAAAATGAAACTAAAAATGCATTGCATTAAGGAATAGGGTATAAATAGCATTTTAAGAGTCCCTTCGGAAGCTTATATCACTCGGAGTCACTGACCTATGCAGGTGTAGGTGATCACAACTAACAAAATCGTTAAAATGAGCCACCTTATTAGAGTGCCTGGATGGCTCAGTTGATTAAGCGTCTGCCTTCTGCTCAGGTCATGATCCCAGCAGGGTCTTGGGATTGAGCCCTGCATCAGGCTCCCTGCTCAGTGGGAAGTCTGCTGCTCCCTCTCCTTCTGCCTCTCCCCCAACTCATGTTCTCTCTCTCTCTCAAATAAATAAAATCTTTTTTTAAAAATGTGCCACCTTATCACCCAACCCTACTCCCCCAACACTGTTTTACTTATCTTGCTTCACTTGCCTAACTAAAGCAAGTGAAATTCTAAACAGTTCTGGGTGTAGCCATAAATTTTTTTAAATTAATCATCTTAGGGGCACCTGGGTGGATCAATCAGGTTAAATGTCCAACTCTTGATCTCAGGGTCCTGGGTTTGAGCCCCATGTTGGGCTCCACATTGGGTGTGGAGCCTGCTTTAAAAAAAAAAAACAACAACAACTATAAAAATTAATCATCTTCATACAATGTGGAAGTATGGCCTTTTCTATGCTTAAAGGACACTACTGCACTGTGCATATAGGTGAACAGGTCTGTAGTTGCTGGGTACAACTAAGTTACTCTGCAGAAGGAAGTACAGCTGTAGGGCAGGGCAAGGAGGCTCTAGATTCCAGGGTAAGGGAAACCAGAGCAGAAACACTAGATGATGCCCGAAGGAGAACAGAGAAAAAAAAAAACCCTATTTGACCTCAGCATTGCAGAGACCGTTAAAGAGAAAGGTCTAAAGGGACTTGTTGAAGTAAAATAATATTAAAGTGAAATACTTTGAAGTGAAATAACATTAAACTGCGCAATGTGAATTACACTCATCTCTTACAAAATATTCAGGAAAATTAATATTGCTAGCTTGTGTTCTGATAGTATAAAAAATCCTTTAAGCTGATTGCAAAGAAGTGTCAATACCAGCTTCCAAGGCAAAAAAGTGTGAAAAGAGAGACACAACTCGAGGACAGATGACTTACTGGTTATATGTACAATCATAAAAGCAATAACTTCATTTCTTTGAAGATTAATCTTCCATTCTTTACTTGACATTCATTACCTTCTTTTTTTTCTCTATATCCATGACACCTTTATTCTCTCTTTATTTTGGCAACAATAACACTTAAAGATAATGTATTTACTGTGCCATTCTCCTTCCCACACACATACATATGCATGAACACCCACACTTATATGTGATTCTGAGCTTCTTGAGGGTAAGAAAACTGGCTTATTAATTTTGATGTACTCAGTCCTCTGCTTGCCTAAACAGAGTAGACATTCAATGTATGTTTACTCAAAAATAGGAAAAAACAGAACTTAAATGAAATTTTAATTCTATACAAAGGACTTCCACAACCAGTTGGATTGACCTTGAGCGTGTTTTTGTCGTTCATGTTAAATGTAATTACCTGCATTTGCAGGGTCTTCCCATTTAGCAAGTTGGGGGCAAGAAAAGCATCTTCTGTATTCACAATGCTTTTCTAGCCCACAAACACAGTGGGCTAGAAAAATCTTGTAGACCAATTCTTGTGAAAGTGTCTATAATGTGACTTGAAGTTTTTAGGAAAGACAGTATAGACACTCCAGATATGATTATAATTGTGCTTGACACACCTCCCCACCCAGATTAAGAGATATTACATGTTTTACTAAAGCACTGATGAAACAGATTTCAGAATCCCAGTAGAATTATGTGGGAGTGGTAGGACTCTTAGCTGTCATCCTGTATGTATTCTCCTTTTCCTTCCCGGGCTAGGGCACCCACCATCACCACCACATTTAGCAGAGCTCTTGGTCCCCGGTTAGAGACTACAATCTAAGCATTTCTTGCAGCTAGGTGTGATCATTTGACTATATTATCACTAGCATAGTATGAGCAGAAGAGATGTTTACAACTTCTAGGTCATCGTCTTGAAGGAAAACACTCCCCACTTCCTCTTTCTCCCTTTCTTCTAGCTAGAATGGAATGATGTGGAGCGAAAAAGCAAGATTCTACCATGAGGTCCAGGGAAACATCTCAGAATAGAGACTTTAGCCTGTTTTGTGTCATAGACCTCAGAGGAAGTCTGGTAAACCTATGTAGCCCTTCTAAGAATGTGTTTATAAATGCATAAAATAAAATACACGAAATTAAAAAGGAAAATATACTAAAATATACATTTTGAAAAATTATGTTTACAAGTTTTAATATAATATGTGTTTATTAATCCATCAAATAACAAGCTTTAGAAGCAGGTCTACTGTTAACAGCGGTACAGTATGATATTAGTATAAGATACTTACAACAAATGAATATGATATAAAATTATATGTAATTTCTGGTGGCAAAGTCATAGGTAATGCTGATGTCACTGTTGCTTGTTACCTGCTTACAAAAGTGAAAGAAAAATTCAATCCATGGCCTCCCAGCAATCCATGGACCTAAGGTCAAGACCCTTGCTCTGGGAAATAGTGGAGAGGTAAGATAAAGGATGACCTCATGGAGTAGAGCCACCCACCTCTTGACTGTTACAGGAAAGGAAAATCAACTTCTATCTCATTAAAGCTACTGTATTTTAGAGTCTCTCTGCTACAGTAGCTTGGCCTATACTCTAATATACAGAAATATCATAGTCCATCAGAAAACTGTCCTTTGCTGAGGCCAGGTATCCTGAGGTCTAATACATGCAGTTTTCTGCTGCTGAGAAAGATGAGTAAAGAAGCCAGGGTGGTAGGGAGAAGAGGTATCCTGAGCGCAGGGCCCTCATCCTTTAGTCAGCTATGAATGCTCTGTCACTCAGAAACTCTCACCATGACTTCTCTACAGTTCACATTACCAGGTTCCCAAGACCTCTGAAAAATGCAACCTCAGTCATTTCAGCCCAGAGTAGTTTGGATGCCTCCTGTGTTTGATGTGGCTGGAACTACATCAAACAACAGCAAAAAAGAATGTTTCTGAAGGATTTAGTCTAACTGGTCCTTAGTGTCTCTGAGGAAGGACAGGAAAAAAGAAAAGCTTCCCCCAGCCATTACTGCGATTGCCCACAACCTTTCCATTCGCTGTACAAATTTTAACCTTGGCCTCTAACATGAAACCAAATTAAGGCAAGAAACACTTCATCTGAACAATTCTTTGTCACTCGTCCAGAAAGGGCTTATACAAAACAATTGAAGAAACAACTAAACAAAGCTTTGTTATTAAAAGGTCACCAAAAACCAGGTGATAGAATCCTGAAAAATTTTGGATCACACTGCTTGGCAGACCTTCTTCTCAAGTCCCAGAGGAACAACTGGTTTTGTGTAAAAGGTTAAAAACTACTTAGGTCGGGGGTGCCTGGGTGGCTCAGTGGGTTAAAGCCTCTGCCTTCAGCTCAGGTCATGATCCCAAGGTCCTGGGATCGAGCCCCGCATCAGGCTCTGCTCAGCAGGGAGCCTGCTTCCCTTCCTCTCTCTCTGGCTGCCTCTCTGCCTATCTGTGATCTCTGTCTGTCAAATAAATAAATAAATAATCTGCCTATCAGTGATCCAGACAGGTAACTTGCATCAGGGTGGTAGCAGGGGAGAGAGTGAGGATGAATCATACTGGGACATCTCTTGAAAGGAGAATCAACAGGATTCAGTGGCATATTAGATGTACCATATGAGAGGGGAAGGGTTGCAGGTGACTCCAAAGATTTGGGACCAAGCAAATGGAAAATTCAGTGGCCAGTAACTTAGATAGAGAAGTCCTTGTTGCTGTTATACTTAATGAATATGCTATTCAGTAGTAGAGAAGGAAATAATAATATGAAGGAAAAAATAGTCAATAGACTAATTCTAATTCATACAAAGTATCAGTGACTAAGTTTTTTGTTTGTTTCTTTTTTTATGTGTTTAACTTATTTATTTGAGAGAGGACAAGGTGGGGGTGGACAGAAAGAGAGAAAGAGAGACACACAAACTCCATACTGAGCAGGGAGCATAACGTGAGGCTCGATCCCAGGACCCTGAGATCATGAACTGAGCCAAAGGCAGATGCTTAACCGACTGAGCCACCCAGACACCCCTTTTCTTCTATTTCTTGACAAGTACTTATTATGTGTATGATGTGCTAGGCTTTACATAGGTATGCGGACTCTAAAGATGTAGTGACTTGACCCAAGACATCTAAAGACACAAAATGAAACCTGAACAGGGATTTGTTGGCATCAGAAGAAGACTGCTTTGGGGGAGATTTGCTGTGAGGTAAGGAATCCTGCTCTAATTTTCTAAAACTAATTAAGTAACCACTCTCTTACTAGCTGTGTGGTCTTGAGCACATTCTGGATGATAGTTTTGTAATTAATCTATCAAGGATAATGAATACTCAGTAATTATTAATTTCTTCCCTCCCTAATACTTGTAAATTGCAAATTGCCCCAAGTATAAAATTGAGGGATAATCTTGCCTTGTCTGTCTACGAAGGAAATAATGATGAAAACATTCATTTTGACTTCCTGGATACTCTATGTGGATTTGATACTTTCTGAGAAGTTTCTTCTGAGATGAGGACTCAGTTCCAGTCACTCAACTTGGTCCCCAGCCTGCTTAAGGGTCGTACATCAAGTCCACTGCAAAAGCAAAGGCTCCCAACAGCTGCAGGACCCAAGACTGTGTGCAGCTCCGGCTTTCCACATTCACATACAGAAAGAATATTTGCTGCCAGATCTCCTGTGCCGAGATACAGTGATGAGCTAAAGGCCAGGGGAGGGGGGGTGCTTACTGTGTGGAGCAGCAGGTAGATACTTTTCCTAAGTGCCAAGTTCCCATGAAAGCCTTAACGGAGGTCCAGGGTTTAGTCAGAGTTTCTTCATTCCTCCTTTGCTCCCCAGTCAGGAAAGGCAGCCAGGTCCTTATAAGCCTTAGAGGACCAGTGCCTCCTGCAGCCCACACGACAGCCAGCAGACAGCACCCTCTCCTTCCTGGCACCCTCAGAGATTGGCCTGTAAGCCCCCAGGTGGAAGCTCAGTGGAGAACTTGATGGTCTGTTTAAATAACACACTTCTCCCAAGCCTAAGAACAGTAGTTGCCTCTAGGGAGGGGAACTGCAAGCAGATGGGCAAGTGTGGGATTCTTTCCTCCCTTAACTGTATTGAGCATCTACCTGGTGCCCGGAGCTGTTTTAGGTCTTGGACATGCTGTAGTGAACAACACAAAACCTCTACTCTCATGGAGTTTGTTTTGTACTAGAGGACACAGACATCAGATGACGCATGTCTTTAAATGCTGGAAGGGTTAGGCCGTTATAAACACTAAGTGAGAAATATTTGTCACACAATATCCCTATTGCCCGATCACTTATCTGCCCCTTTCACTAGAATGGGAGTAACTTGAGGGCAGGATTCAAGTTTGTCCCTGGGCCTTTGTCAGGGCCTTTGTACTTACAGACCATCAGCCAGAACACCTTTTCCCAGGCTTCACATAGCCCTCTCCCTCACTTCATCCAAACTGCTGCTAAAATGGAGCTTCTACACATCAGCCTTGTCTGAGCCATATAGCTAAAGGCACCTTCCAGCCCAGCTCCCTAGCCCCTTCCTCAGCCTTATTTGTCTCTATGGCACTTATCACTACACTGCTTTGTAGTATGGATGTATTTGCTTACCGTCTATCCCCGTAGTGGACAGTCTGCTCCCAGAGGGAGGGTACCTTTGCTATATGGTTCCGTGTGTGCCCCAGCACCTAGAGTAATGCCTGACACGAAGTGGAGGGCAGTTTGCTGGCTGGCTGAATGCATGCGTGCTCAGCCTGGCCATGTGCTGACGGAGAACCAAGAAACGTCCTAGGGAGCACAAGCGTACTTGTGCATATGTGTTCCCGAAAAATGAAATGATGACCTGGAGGAACACGGTTGCAGCATATCCCCAGAGTGATCACAGGAAAAAGACAAAAGGCAGCAGGAGGGGTCCGGACTGCAAGGGCAGGAGGTGGAAGAACAGAGCGTGGGGAGGGCACAGCCTTTCTTGCTGGCTCTGCCCCCTGTGCCAGTGCTTAGGAAGTAATGAGGGGCAACGGAGGACACCCAGAGTGAGCAAGGACTATTGAGGGGAGACAAGGTGTTCAACTTGTTTCAGACCTGCAGGCAAGGAAGCAATGGGGCTCACCAGACATCAGTTGCTCTGGATCTTGATTTCCCCTTGTTAAACCTGGTGTTGACTCAGAATCACAATTAGGCTGTTCACGCTCTTTTCCTTTCCTGCTCTTTTTTAAAATCACTCCATCAGCCAGGAACCCCAGTGTTATCATTTTGGTATATTTCCTTCGAGTTTCTGTCTTTAGGCAACTGGGATCACCTTGAATATATAATTTTCAATGCTGCCCTTCTCATTTAATAGTCTCTCACAAGCTTTTCTCACACCGTCATAAATTCTTTGAAATCTTCCTCATACCTTCTGCAGAAGAGTCTGTCCTGTATGGATTCACAGTCTTGTTGGACGATGACTTCCCTTGAGGTTTTGAGTGGTCTTTGGTTTTGCACTGACCAGGTTGAGGGCCTGGGGGGAAGGGCAGACATGGGGGCTGGGCAGAGCCACCCTCCTGCCTGAGAATCCTGCCAACCATGCAAAGGGCCAAGTCAGGAAGGGCACAGGGACGTGGAGAAGCCATCTTGGATCCTACCATGTGGAGCTTCAAGATGCTCTAGTTGGTCTTGATCTATATTTGAAGACTCCAATCAGATCTAGCAGTGAACCAGGTCCCAAGAGTGGTGGAAAAAGTGCCAAAGGCTGACGAAGCAAGATGGTGCAAGGGGGAAGCCACAATATAGTCGTATTTTGATGAATGCCAATAAGAGTTATAAGATTCTAACTTTTCTAGTGGTTTGATGTCCTACGCCAACTTCAACTCTGGAGGCACTGTCTGCATTTAGGAGAACAAATCTGGATTCTGTGTGCCTTTGGAGCCCTGGGTGCCACAAAAGGAGAGTCACCTGCAGCTGTCCTCATGGTGCAATGATGAGCCCGGGTGGCCAAATGGTCTGGTCTAGTCTTCATGGTCTGCTGCTTGATACTAGTAATTTCTCATGCGCCATTTACACTGGTTTGTTGTTGTTTGCTTTGTAGTAAAAGGTTGTATTGGTTAAGCCTGTAGCTGCTTTGTATAGCGAGTAAACTAAAAATGATTTTTATATCTTTAAAAAATTGCAAAAAAGAGATACATAGATATCAAATCATCACGTTGTACTCCTTAAATATTTTATAATTTTATTTTTCAATTATACTTCAATAAAGCTGAAAAAAAAATTTTGGAAAAAAAAAAAAAAGGAAAGACATGAGATAGAACCATAGGTGTCCCACAAAGCCTAAAATATTTACTACCTGGATCCTTACAGAAAAAGTTTCCTGACCCTTCAGTTTGGGAATAAATAAACTGCAAATGTCAGTGTCTTTGCATAAGACGAGTTTTTTCCTTGCTATGTAATAGTCCAATGTTGGTGTCCCTGGTTGACAGGAGGCTTCTGTGCACATGGTGACTCAGGAAGCCAGGCTTCTTCTGGCTCCGCCAGCCCCTGAAACTTTAGTGTACTCTGCATTCAGTGGAATCCTCAAGAAAGGTACCTTGGAAAAAGCACACCTGCTTCTTAAAACTCCAGCCCAGAAGTGATACATACTGGCTCACTTGTGGGTTTTTTTTCGGTTGGGGGGGGAGAGATTAATTTTTTATTGACTTATTTATTTTATTGTAGTTGACATACCATATTACATTCATTTCAGGTGTACGACAGTGATTTGACAACTCTACATTATGCTATGGTTACCACAAATGTAGCTACCATCTGTTACCACACTATGCTATGACTATACCATTGACTATATCACCTATCCTGTATCTTTCATCCCATGACATTCATTCCATGACTGGAATACTGGCTCACTTTTATTTGCAAGAAGTAACATGGTCACACATGGGGGGAAGGGGGTGGGGAAGGTGGCTTCCATCTGGGAGCCACCTCACTGAATACTTTCCCTTCCATGTTGCATATCAGAGAACAGGCCTCCCCTAAAAAAAGGGGCAAACTTGTGTTTGGTAGACAGATAGATTTCCCTGCCAAGATTCAATTACATACATACACTGGCTTTGTTTTTTGAGTAACTATGCATTAATAATTCCAATGGTTATTCTACTTTTTACCTATAAGAAGTCTGACTGCAAAGAGATTTTTAGAAACAAATTACTATTTTAAGACCAGGAAAGGGGCTATAATTTATTGAAATGATGGGGAAATCAGACAAATGTTAACTTGTGTCCATGCTGAAAGGAATCACAGAGCCAGAAGATGCCTCAACAATCTCTCTGATCTTCCCCACTGCTCCAAATAAGGTCCCATCTACAATTCTCCCAACTGAGAGTCTCTTACGCTTTTGAAATTAAGACAGTAGAAAATGAAAAAGAAATCCCCCAAATTATTTGATGCAAGTCTAATATCACTGCAGCTCTACACAATTCTTCTCTTACACAAACCACAATTATCAAAAGTGTTTAGCTACTGCTTAGGTAAAACCCTGGTGCTCTGCTCTCTCGGTACCTTCTAGACTAAACAAGGTATGTTTGTTCCAGAAGCAGATTATAGTTGCAAAGACCCACACTCCCCCACAGCTACACTTCTTAATCCCTTCATCCCTATATTGCAAACCCTCTTTCCCTTTGCGCAATTATGATTTAAACAGCTGCTCATTATATGAGGGGACGGTGACAAGAAAGTTCCTCTCTCTTCTGGAGATGAACTGGGATTGCAGAGCGTGAAAATCTATTCAGGGTGCTCTCAGTGTAAGGAAGTAACTCAGATTTCAGGTAAGTGCAGATGGTACATGTTAGAAATTTCAAGTTGAAAATATCAGGCACATTGCATATGCCCTCAGGTAATTAATTATATTTTATAATAAAGACACAAGAGCAGTAAAACAGCCTGGGAAACCATTCCTACCCTGAGACTGTACAGTGAGAGTCAATTCTCTTGCAGTATGATATGAAACGCTCAGAGGGGTAGCAGTGAAATTAGTAATGAGAGAGGGAGAGGAAAAAATCGGAGTCAGAGGAAGAATAGAAGGAATAGATCAGAGTTCAGTATGTCACAGAAGCTTATGTCTGAGGGTCTGCATTCTAGAACCATTGTTGGGTCTGCTTCTAGACCTGCTTTTATGTTTTCAGAGGGCTGAAGAATGTTCTACAGAGACTGGAAAATATACATGAATAATGGTATTTTGCAAATGCAAGGGTTTTCTTCTTATATTAAGATACAGCTCTTCCTCAACTTAAAATGGGATTTGGTCCCAATAAACTCATCATACGTTGAAAATATCATTAAGTCATTAAGTCAAAAATGCATTTAACACAACAAACCTACAGAACATCACAGCTTAGCCTAGCCTACCTTAAATGTACTCAAAACACTTACATTGGCCTACAAATGGGCAATTTGTGTTAGATCTAACACAAAGCGTATTTTGTAACAAAGTGTTGAATATCTTATGTAATTACTGAATACTGAAAGTGAAAGACAGAATGGCCGTATGGGTATTGGTTGTTTACTCTCATGATCTCTGGCCCCTGGGAGCCACAGCAGGCAGCATTGCCCAGCATCACAAGAAAACTGTCATACCACATCTCACTAGCCCAGGAAAAGATCAAAATTCAAAATTCAAAATACAGTTTCTACTGAATGCTTATGGCTTTTGTACTATCATTAGGTCAAAATATCCTAAGTGGAACCATTGTAAGTTGGGGACCATCTCTATTAATTTGAACCCTGGCATGACATTCCCCTGCTATTACTATTATTGCTGTGATACTATGCATTTTTATTCAGCTAGCATTTTAATACGGTAAAATCTTTAAAAGATAGCGATTTTTAGCGATTTCTAAAATTTTGTAACTGTGAGATCAATACACCATCATGGAAAAAATCAGAACTTCACAATAGGTTATAAAGAGGAAAGCAAAACTCTGCAGACCCATCTACTATCCTGTCACCCCTCATTTCCATTCCCCAGAGAAAATCATTGCTCTCCATTTCCTGGGAAGCCTTCAGAAATGTCATCCGTGTACCGACGTTCATTTTAACCTAACCTCCTTTAGGTAAAACCGTAGTTTGGTCAGTCCTAGTGTGGAGCTTCCCTATGCATTTTGCCAACAGGGCATAATCTGAAGGCACCAGTTCTCCCAGAACAGCATCCCCCACCATATTGGCCTTAGGCAAAATTGTGATGTGAACCAGTTGTCTTGAAATTTTTCATCCCTCTGTCCTCTCCAAATGTCCCGTCACTTCTCAGGACAGCCCGTGACCCTGTGCTGCCCATTACCATGCCTCACTTGGACCTCTCCTGCCCTGATAGTGACCCATACTCAAAAAACCTTACATGTCAAAAAGTTCTTTCAAAGAGGTACACAGATTAATACTGGATTGGGAATGGAATAGTTTTCTTTTATAGGTTACCTCTTCTAAAGTATATCTCCATTTTAGAAAAAAAATGACGTGGGGCACTTGGGTGACTTAGTCATTAAGCATTTGCCTTCACCTCAGGTCATGATCCCAGGATCCTGGAATTGAGCCTCACATCGGGCTCCCTGCTCGGCAGGAAGCCTGCTTCTCCCTCTCCTACTCCCCCTGCTTGTGTTCCCTCTCTCACTGTCTATTTTTGTTAAATAAATAAACAAATAAATCTTTAAAATAAAAAAATGACATAGTTGACTTAGAAGAATAAATCTGTAATAATGGAATTTACTTTTGATAATCAATAAATATTTGTTGCATGGTTTCTATGTGCCAGGCACGGAGCTATGGGGCAGAAACGTTTAGATTGGAAGAAACCAATGTCTGCAATGAATAAGAGTCCTAGGCCTATTCCAGAAAGGCACAGCTTGACTAAAGTGGTTACTGAGGAGCAGGAGAGAGAGGACAATCCAAAATAATAGTAACAGCCTCTCCATGAGTTGAAACTCATGGTTTCTCTTTGTTTTTAGTTCCTATCTTGTGGAAAAATTTTGCTGTTTTTCACTCTGTCACAGAACAGATGGAACCATGATTTATGATTCACAGTTTATGAGACTAATTTAATATTCTACCACACTTCATGCTCTATCACGTTCCCACATTTGCAGTATTTTTTCTCTTGGGACAGTTGTCCCAAAAAGAGTCCTGGGATATTGGGATGGAAGGGGGTGAAGCATTATAAGTAGGGGAACTGGTGACATTGCTGGGAGCATTCATGCCTCCAACAAATATTTACAAATACAACAAATATTGAGTCCCTTAATATGCCAGGTACTGTTCTTGGGACTGAAGATTTTATCAAGTCAGAGAGGCCATTGCTCCTTCACAGAGTGAAATGAACAAATCAATAAGTAAATAAACAACAAGGTCATTTCATAGATGCGCTTTGAAGAAAATAAAATAAGATAATTCTATAAAGAGTGACTGGAGGTGGACAATGTTAAATATGGTGGTCAAGGAGTGCTCCCCTCCCCGCCCCCCACAAAAGGAGATGCCATTGAAGAGAATGTCTAAATGATGAGAAAGAGCTAGTTCCTCAAAAATCACAAGGGAAGTGCATTCCACAAGGAGGGAACAGAAAGTACAAAGGTCATAGGCTGGGGAGAAGTTTGGAGTGTATACAAGACACAGACTCAAGGCCAATGTGGTTAACCCATCTTTAATATCCCTCCTGCCCCTGTTTTTCATCCAGCCATCCTTGCTGATGCCACTGGGGCCATCGGACAGGATGTTGGCTTTATGAAGTATGATGCATCAAATCAAATACTTCCTGGCTCTAATTCAGAAGCTTTAGTGTGGCTCTGGTGAAATTCCGCTTCCTACTTCACGTTACAGTTCACAAGAGGTCAACAAGCAGAGTGATTCCAATAGAACACCAGCCTTGAAGCCTGGCGGGGAAGAAATCCAAACATGAATAGCAAAAGATCTTCAGTGGTTGGTAGTGGTTTTTTTCTACATTTTTTCCTATAATTAAATTTGTGGGGAAAAGTCAACATTGTTTCCCAGGTAAATCTGACGAAATCATCACAGCAAAGGCACAGTTCACTCATGGCAACAAACTCTGTAAACTTTTATTCCCATGTCTGTATGAAGAAATAAACTAGTTGGTCATAGTGAATGATTTGCATTGATAGTCTAAGTCCATCACATCCCAGTGAAATTCTTAAAAAGTCTTTGATAACTGCATCTTCCTCAAAACATATTTGGCAGCAATGCCTGACCTGAAATGATGTGGTTACTTAACCTCTTTATCACGATGAGTGTCAATATTCATACATATTCATTAAATGGCAGCGATATTAGAATACTTAATTAATAGATAATGCCCTAGGACCCACTGGGGGTATAATATAATATATATACCATTTACCTACATAAAGTAAGAAAAATTAGGAATTCTAAAAAGTAGCTGGCACAGGAGCACCTGGGTGACTTAGTTGGTTAAGCATCTGCCTCTTAATTTTGGCTCAGGTCATCTCAGGGTCATGAGATCAAGCCCCACATTGGGCTCCATGCTCAGTGCAGAGTCTGCTTGTCCCTCTCTTTCCCCCGGCTTACAAACTGCTCTCTCTCTTTTGCAATCTCAAATAAATAAAGTCTTTAAAATATATATCTGGCACTAAATTTGCAAGAGCAAACTTGTACTCATGAATCTCAGACTCTCCATAACTTTGATAATAACATAATCTGCTAATGTTTTAAAAAGAAAATGGTCAAAAGGAAAAAATGACTAGCTATGCAGTTCACATGCGTGATAGTGAACTAGGCTTAGCCTCTCGTACTGGTCTATTTACATGCATTGCAATTACCCACTGAATTCTAAGCTGCTCAAGAAAAGATCCCCAGTAAAGGTACAGTATATTTATGACAATGCACTGCGAACTTTTATCCTAGCATCTGTGTGATGTAAAAAACTGTCTGCATCCTCGGTGTGTCCTAGTAACCATGTATCCCTAGCATATAGAATAGTAACTGGCATGTGGTAGACATCAAGTAAATGTTTCTTGAATATTTGCTCCATTCTTTTTTTTATGAGTTTTTTTGTTTGTTTGTTTGTTTGTTTGTTTTTGTTGTTTTTTTTTCCCTTTTTATTTATTTTTTTTTCAGCGTAACAGTATTCATTCTTTTTGCACAACACCCAGTGCTCCATGCAAAACGTGCCCTCCCCATCACCCACCACCTGTTCCCCCAACCTCCCACCCCTGACCCTTCAAAACCCTCAGGTTGTTTTTCAGAGTCCATAGTCTCTTATGGTTCGCCTCCCCTCCCCAATGTCCATAGCCCGCTCCCCCTCTCCCAATCCCACCTCCCCCCAGCAACCCCCAGTTTGTTTTGTGAGATTAAGAGTCATTTATGGTTTGTCTCCCTCCTAATCCAGAGAGAGATGTAGTGAGAGAGGGAACACAAGCAGGGGGAGTGGGAGAGGGAGATGCAGGCTTCCTGCTGAGCAGGGAGCCCGATGTAGGACTCTATCCCAGGATCCTGGGATCACAACCTGAGCCGAAGGCAGACGCTCAACCACTGAGCCACCCAGGCGCCCTATTTGCTCCATTCTTAACACTTGGCCACACCACTTGGCCACACTGCTACCCAGCACACTTGCTATCTTGAAAGAAAACTACACATCAAATCCTAATGCCAATTCTTCTGCATTCCCTGACATGCCAAGGTCAGGTGCCCTTCAAACAGATGTTTGCCATTCCCAAGACTTGCATGACTCTCTGATTGCAAAAAGAAGGAGGTTTTTTGCCAAAACCCAATTTACATTTTTTTTTTTTTGCAAATCTGCTAACTCCCCTCCACACACCCTTTTTTGTTTTACAAAGAAACACTCCATTTAAGAGGGTGGGGGTGGGGGGGGAGTCAAGATGGCAGAGGAATAGCAGGCTGAGATGACATCAGGGCACAGGAACTCAGTTAGATAGTTATCAAAACATTCTGAACACCTACAAATCCAAAAACCAAAGAGAAGAAGAGCAGCAATTCTAGAAACAGAAAATCGACCACTTTCTGAAGGTAGGACGTGCAGAGAAATGAATCCAAACCAACAGGAAGATAGACCATGGGGAGAGGGGCTGGCTCCTGGCAAGCAGTGGAGCAACAGAGCACAAAATCAGAACTTTTAAAAAGTCCCACTGAGAGACATCGCTCCAGAGGATAAGCAGGGGTGGAGACCTCATGGGGACAGTGTGGTATCAGGTCTCGTGGGGTCACAGAAGGATCAGGGGTGTCTGAGTGTAGCAGAGCTCACAAGTGTCAGAGCAGGGACATAGAGCTGGCTATAGAGATGGAGCTGAGGAGTGAGCTCTCAGCTCGGGATTACCTTAAATTGTGATCCATGGCACAATCAGGCATCCGCTCTTTGAGCAGGGACACCACAAGTGGCAGATCTGGGGAGACTTACCTTCCTTCTCTGGAGGGAGGAATCTGCTGGGTTTGGAGACTCCAAATGGGGCTGTGCTCCAGAGTCAGAAATGCTCAGTCACAGGTTAGGTGAGCTCAGAGCTCAGATGGAGACCAGGGAGATGGGAGTGACTGACTGCTTTTCTCCGAGGGCACCCTGAGGAGTGGGGCCCCAAGTTATAGGCTCTTCCGGGCTAGAGATTGGGAGGCCACCATTTTAATTCCCATCCTTCAGAGCTATATGGAAAGCCTTCAGGGAAAAAAAGCTCCCAAGAGGAACTGGAGCAGATTACTTAGCCTGGCCCCTGGCAAGGGCAGTACAATTCTGCCTTGGGCAAAGACACTTGAGAATCACTATAAGACGCCCCTCCCCAAGAAGATCAGCAAGAAATCCAGCCAAGACCAAGTTCACTGATCAAGGAGAACATTGGAATTCCAGAGGAGTGGAAAGCAAACCATGGAATTCAGGGCTTTCTCCCATGATTCTTTAGTCTTGCAAAGTTAATTTTATTTTATTTTATTTTTCTTCTTATTTTAATTTTTTTTAACTTTTACTCTTTCCTCTTTTAACATTTTTTAGTTTATCTTAAAAATGCCTTCTTAAAATATCTTTTTGAACCTTCATTATTATAGTCATATTTTATCCTTCACTGTATCTAACTTTATTTTTTGTATACATATACAGTTTTTTGTCTAAAAATTTTGGGATACAACCTCTTCTAATGAATCAAAATATGCCCTAAATCTAGCAAGAGGCTTTGTTCTAGTCTCCAGCCTGAGAAAATTCTCTCCAATTTCTTTTTCTTTCTTTTCCCAACCAACTTATCTTATCAAATCTTTTTTAGAATTTTTTTTAAATTTTCATCTTTACAGTCATATTCCATCCCTTCATCGTGTTTGCCCTTATTTTTTTTTAAGATTTTATTTATTTATTTGACAGACAGAGATTACAAGTAGACAGAGAGGCAGGCAGAGAGAGAGGAGGAAGCAGGCTCCCTGCTGGGCAGAGAGATCGATGTGGGATTCGATCCCAGAACCCTGGGATCATGACCTGAGCCAAAGGCAGAGGCTTTAACCCACTGAGCCACCAGGTGCCCCAACCCTTATTGTGTGTGTGTGTGTGTGTGTGTGTGTGTGTGTGTGTGTATAGGTATATATATAACTTTTTCTTTCTTTAAATTTTGGGAGTTAGGGGCATCTGGGTGGCTCAGTGGGTTAAAGCCTCTGCCTTCAGGTCAGGTCATGATCCCAGGGTCCTGGGATCAAGCCCTGCATTGGGCTCTCTGCTCAACGAGGAGCCTGCTTCCCTTCCCCTCTCTCGACCTACCTCTTTGCCTACTTGTGATCTCTCTCTGTCAAATAAATAAATAAAATCTTTTTAAAAATAAATAAATTTTGGGAGGTAGTTTCTCCTAAGAGACCAAAATGCACCCAAAATCAAGTGGGTGGCTTTGTTCTATTCACCAGTCTAAAATATATATTTTTAAATTTTTAAAATTTTTTTCTTTTTCTTTCTTTCTTTCTTTCTTTTTTTAGAACTTCCTTTTACCCCCTTTATTCTTCCCATGATTTGGAGTCTCTTCTGATTTGGTTAAAAATACCCTTATAGTATTTTATTCTCTTGTTCATATATTCTTATCTGGATAAAATGGTAGGCAGAACAACTCACCACAAAAAAAAAAAAAAAAAAAGAACAAGAGGCAGTACCAAAGGCTAGGGACCTAATCAATAGTGACATTGGTAACATGTCAGATCAAGAGTTCAGAATGACGATTCTCAGGGTGCTAGCTGGGCTTGAAAAAGGCATGGAATATACTAGAGAAACCCTGTCTAGAGAAACAAAAGCCCTTTCTGGAGATATAAAAGAACTAAAATCTAACTGAGCTGAAATCAAAAAAGCTATTAATGAGGTGCAATAAAAAACAGAGGCTCTTACTGCTAGGATAAATGAGACAGAAGAGAGAATTAGTGATACAGAAGACTAAATGATGGAGAATAAAGAAGCTGAGCAAAAGAGAGACAAAAACTACTGGACCACGAGGGGAGAATTTGAGAGATAAGTGACACCATAAGACAAAACAATATTAGAATAATTAGGATTCCAGAAGAAGAAGAATGAGAGAGGGGGGCAGAAGGTATATTGGAGCTAATTATTGTAGAGTATTTCTCTAATATGGCAAAGGGAACAAACATCAAAATCCAGGAGGTGCAGAGAACTATCCTCAAAATCAATAAGAATAGATCCACACCCTGTCATCTAATAGTAAAACTTACAAGTCTTAGTGCCAAAAGAAAACCTTGAAAGCAGCGTGGGACAAAAAGTCTGTAACATACAATAGTAAAAATATTAGATTGGCAGCAGACTTATCCACAGAGACCTGGCAGGCCAGAAAGAATAGGCATTACATATTCAGAGCACTAAATGAGAAAAACATGAAGCCAAGAATACTGTATCCAGCTAGGCTATCATTGAAAATAGAAAGAGAGATTAAAAGCTTCCAGGACAAACAAAAACTGAAAGAATTTGTAAACACCAAACCAGCTGTATAGGAAATATTGAAAGGGGTCCTCTAAGCAAAGAGACAGCCTAAAAGTGGTAGACCAGAAAGGAACAGAGACAATATACAGTAACTGTCACTCACAGGCAACACAATGGCATTAAATTCATATCTCTCAATAGTTACCCTAAATGTAAATGGGCTAAATGCCCCAATCAAAAGACACAGATGATCAGAATGGATAAAAAAAACAGAACCCATTAACATGCTGTCTACAAGAAACTTAGTTTAGACCCAAAGGCACCTCCGGACTTAAAGTGAGGGGATGGAAAACAATTCACCATGCTAATGGACATCAAAAGAAAGCTGGGGTGGCAATCCTTATATCAGATCAATTAGATTTTAAGCCAAAGATTATAATAAGAGATGAGGAAGGACAATATATCATACCCAAAAGGTCTGTCCAACAAGAAGATCTAACAATTTTAAATATCTATGCCCCTAATATGGGAGAAGCCAACTATATAAGGCAATTGATAACAAAATTAAAGAAATACATTGACAATAATAAAATAATAGTAGGGGAATTTAACACCCCCTCACTGAAATGGACAGATTATCAAGCAAAAGATCAACAAGGAAATAAAGGCCTTAAATGACACACTGGACCAGATGGACATTACAGATATATTCAGAACATTCCATCCCAAAGCAACAGAATACACATTCTTCTCTAGTGCACATGGAACATTCTCTAGAATAGATCACGTCCTGGGTCACAAATCAGGTCTCAACTGTTACCAAAAGACTGGGATCATTCCCTGTATATTTTCAGACCACAGTGCTCTGAAGCTAAAACTCAATCACAAGAGGAAAGATGGAAAGAACTCAAATACATGGAGGCTAAAGAGCATCCTACTAAAGACTGAATGGGTCAACCAGGAAATTAAAGAAGAGTTGAAACAAATGAAAATGAAAACAAAACAGTTCAAAATATGTGGGACACAGGAAAGGTGGTCCTGAGAGGAAAGTATATAGCAATACAAGCCTTTCTCAAGAAACAAGAAAGTTCTCAAGTACGTAACCAAACCCTACACCTACAGGAACTGGAGAAAGAACAGCAAAGAAAGCCTAAACACAGCAAGAGAAGAGAAATAATAAAGATCAGAGCAGAAATCAATGAAATAGAAACCAAAAAAACAATAGAACAAATCAACGAAACTAGGAGCTGGTTCTTTAAAAGAATTATTAAGATTGATAAACCCCTGGCCAGACTTATCAAAAAGAAAAGAAAAAGGACCCAAATTAATAAAATCATGAATGAAAGAGGAGAAATCACAACCAACACCAAAGAAATACAAACAATTATGAGAACATAATATGAGCAACAATATGCCAGCAAGTTTGACAATCTGGAAGAAATGGATACATTCCTAGAGACATATAAACTACCAAAACTGAATCAGGAAGAAATAGAAAACCTGAACAGATAACCAATAAGGAGATTGAAGCAGTCATCAAAAATCTCCCAAAAAACAAGCACCCAAAGCCAGACAGCTGCCCAGGGGAATTCTACCAAACATTTAAAGAAGAATTCATAACTATTCATCTGAAACTGTTCCAAAAAATAGAAATGGAAGGAAAACTTCCAAACTCATTTTATGAGGCCAGCATTATCTTGATCCGAGAACCAAAGACCCCATCGAAAAAGAAAATTACAGACCAATATCCTTGATGAACACAGATGCGAAAATTCTCACCAAAATACTAGCCAATAGGATACAACAGTATATTAAAAGGATTATTCACCACGACCAAGTGAGATTTATTCCTGGGCTGCAAGGTTGGTTCAACATCCACAAATCAATCAATGTGATACAATACATTAATAAAAGAAAGAATAAGAAGCATATGATACTCTCAATAGATGCTGAAAAAGCATTGACAAAGTACAGTATCCTTTCTTGATCAAAACTCTTCTAAGTGTAGGGATAAACGGTACATACCTCAATATCATCAAAGCCATCTATGAGAAACCCACAGCGAATATCATTCTCAATGGAGAAAAACTGAGAGCTTTTCTGCTAAGGCCAGGAACATGGCAGGGATGTCCATTATCACCGCTGCTATTCAACATAGTACTAGAAGTCCTGGCCTCAACAATCAGACAACAAAAAGAAATAAAAGGCATCCAAATCAGCAAAGAAGAAGTCAAACTATCACTCTTTGCAGATGATATGATACTTTATGTGGAAAACCCAAAAGCCTCCACTCCACACCTGCTAGAATTTTCACAGGAATTCAGTGAAGTGTCAGGATATCAAATCAATGCACGGAAATCAGTTGCATCTCTATACACCAACAACAAGACAGAGGAAAGAGAAATTAAGGGGTCAATCCCATTTACAATTGCACCCCAAACCAGAAGATATCTAGGAATAAACCTAACCAAAGAGACAAAGAATCTATACTCAGAAAACTATAAAGTACTCATGAAAGAAATTGAGGAAGACACAAAGAAATGGAAAAACTTTCCATGCTCATGGATTGGAAGAACAAATATTGTGAAAATGTCTATACTACCTAAAGCTATCTACACGTTTCATGCAATCCCTATCAAAATCCCATCCATTTTTTTCAAAGAAATGAACAAATAATCCTAAAATTTATATGGAACCAGAAAAGACCCCGAATAGCCAGAAGAATGTTGAAAAAGAAAGCCAAAGTTGTGGCATCACAATTCCAGACTTCAGGCTCTATTACAAAGCTGTCATCATCAAGACAGTATGGTACTGGCACAAAAACAGACACATAGATCAATGGAACAGAATAGAGAACCCAGAAATAGACTCTCAACTCTATGGTCAACTAATCTTCGACAAAGCAAGGAAGAATGTCCAATGGAAAAAAGACAGTCTCTTCAACACATGGTGTTGGGAAAATGGGACAGCCACACGCAGAAAAATGAAACTGGACCATTTCCTCACACCACACACAAAAATAGATTCCAAATGGATGAAGGACCTCAATGGGAGAAAGGAATCCATCAAAATCCTTGAGAACACAGGCAGCAACCTCTTCGACCTCAGCTGCAGCAACCTCTTCGACCTCAGCCACAGCAACTTCTTCCTAGAAACATCACCAAAGGCAAGGGAAGCAAGAACTTCATCAAGATCAAAAGCTTTTGCACAGCAAAGAAAACAGTCAACAAAACCAAAAGACAACTGACAGAATAGGAGATGATATTTGCAAGTGACATATCAGATAAAGGGCTAGTATCCAAAATATATAAAGAACTTATCAAGCTCAATACCCAAAGAACAAATAATCCAATCAAGAAATGGGCAGACGAAATGAACAGTCATTTCTACAAAGAAGACATCCAGATGGCCAACAGACACATGAAAATGTGCTCCACATCACTCAGCATCAGAGAAATACAAATCAAAATCACAATGAGATACCACCTCACACCAGTCAGAATGGCTAAAATTAATAATCAGGAAATGACAGATGCTGGCGAGGATGAGGAGAAAGGGAACCCTCCTATACTGTTGGTGGGAATGCAAGATGGTGCAACCACTCTGGAAAACAGCATGGAGGTTCCTCAGAAAGTTGAAAATAGAGCTACCCTACAACCCAGAATTGCACTACAGGGTATTTACCCTAAAGATACAAATGTAGTGATCTGAAAGGGCACACGCACCTGAATGTTTATAGCAGCAATGTCCACAATAGCCAAACTATGGAAAGAACCTAGATGTCCCTCAGCAGGTAAATGGATAAAGAAGATGTCTTTTGATGTTACACAGCCATCAAAAGAAATGAAATCTTGCCATTTTCAATGACATGGATGGAACTAGAGGGTATTATGCTGAGCGAAATAAGTCAACCAGAGAAAGACAATTATCATATGATCTCCCTGATATGAATTTGAGAAGCAATGTGGGGGGTTTGGGGAGTAGGTAAGGAAAAAATGAAATAAGATGGGATCGGGAAGGAGACAGACCATAAGAGACTCTTAATCTCACAAAACAAACTGAGGGTTGCTGGGGGATGGGAGTAGGGAGAGGGTAGTTAGGTTATGGACATTGGGGAGGGTATGTGCTATGGTGAGTGTTGTGAAGTGTGTAAACCTGGTGATTCACAGACCTGTACCCTTGGGGCTAATAATACATTATATGTTAATAAAAATTTTTAAAATTTAAAAAATAAAAGAGTCCGTGACTCTAAATCAAAGAAACACTTGGACTCATTAGTAGTCTCTATCAACAACACTAATGAAATTTGCATCAGTTTTCAAACTCTTTCTATATCTTTAGCACTTTTATCACTACATATCAGTCAAGAGCGTCTATTTGATGATCATGTTTGCTCTTCTGGTGACTGAGCCAAATGACGGTCCACAGAACTCACAATCCTGCCAACTGCTGTCTTTGTAGCTATTTTCCCTCCTACCTGGTTCCACAGCAGGCCCAGAAGAGTCCAGCCCTGCCAGCAAAGTCTCCTGGAGGTTGGGGGTGAGCCACAACTCTCACCTACTCCCTTCCAGCTGAGAGACTGGAAGAGCTATCTCTGCCATAGCTCAGTTTGACAAAGATCTTGAGCTCAGCTCCGAAAGCCAGGGGCCAAGGCACCATGTGGGATACAGAGAATAAGAGGAGCACATTTGATAGGTCTTATGATCTGTAAAATAGCACATCTGGGTGTTTATTAAAGCAATACCCAAAAGGGAAAATTATAAGAAAACATGACTCTTACTATGCAGATTCTTACATGAGAAAAGTGACAGAAAGTGGGATTGAGAAATGTTCTCAGGTTCAACAGTAAACATCTGTGGGGTTCCTGGAACCTTCCTTTGTCCTTAGTTTTTAAGTGTAGAAAACACAGAAAAACATTAAGCACACACACATACACACACACACACACACACACACACACACACACAATGTCTGCCTCTCAAATGTAACTAGGGCTAATATCTTTATTTTTCACAGAATGTAATAATTCTGAGTTGCCTAGAAAAATCTGCATGGGCCCCAACCCATCTCCATTTGATTGAAAATACTGCTGACAGGAGTTTCATATACATGTGTAGGTACATGGAGTGGCCAGGAAGGCCACCAAGGAAAGTTCCTACTGTACAAGGACCCCTAGCTCCCAAAGAGCTAAGGAGAAGACACTTGAAAAATGCTTCAGTAAGTGATACTGAACCTGAACTTATTCTGTATTGCCGGTTCTTCCTCTAGGTCTCTAGAAAGCCAGTTATAAAACTGAATTATCAAGGTGATACCTCGGCTCTATTTTTGGTTGAAAGACCTGTCCACTTTGGGAGACACATTGACTTCCATTTTCTTTTGGCAAGCTCTCTCACTCTTGACTAATCATGGTAGGAGGAGCATGGTACTTTCTGGAATCACCCTGCATGGCAGGAACCCCATGGAAGCAGCAGCCTCAGAACAGAGAACGGGATTAGAGCCGGAGCACAGCTGATGGAAGCATTAACGGCATTAGCCATGTGGAGACTGTGGGAGAGAGGGAAACTGGGAGGAAGGAGCATAGCCTTTCCTGGCACAACATGGGTAGGTTGCTATTGTCCAAGATGCAGTGGAGAGCAGGCTGGTGTGGTGGGTGCAGTCACAATTCCTAGTCGCAATCATGAACATCAGTGGCAGGCTGGGTTCCACGTGGGACAGTGGCTATCGTGACCTGTGCAAAAAAATACTTACTTGATGGAAAATTATTCTAAATTACTTTGCTTCTAATAGAATTTATTCCAGATCAGGAAGGCCATGTGCACTAAAGATAAGTACCTATGTTTTCCACATCTTTAATTCCAAGCCTGTTACTTAAATCCTACCGATTCAATTGGGACTTCCATGATCCCTACTGCCTGACCCGTGTGACATTCAGCAGAACTCAGTCAAACCCATACCTGGACGGTTGGAACCAGCTCTGAAATGTGATGGAGTGTTTGTATCCAATAGCAACTAATGGGGGAAATGTTGAGAGTAAGAAAGAGGAGTTCTCCAAACAGGGACCATTATCTTCATGTCCCTTAGATATTGTTATGAAACTAACAAGAACTGAGCCAAAGAAAATAACCCATCACTTTCCCTGGATACTTGTTATATCCACAAATGGGGAATTCTTTAAGCATAGAGAGGGTAGGCGGTATCTGCGTGCATGCGTGCGTGCATGCGTGTGTGTGTGTGCATTGTAGAACCAGGCATGAGATAGGGACAGGGACCACATATGCAGAGCATAAAGCCCAAAGTTTGCCACTGACTCAAGGAGATGAGAAGTAGAAAAGCCAATCCAGTAGTTTGTATCAGAAGTATGGGCAGAAATGGTTAGAGGTCCAGAATATTTCCATCCAGTCTATTCCAAATTTAGTGATAGGAACAAGTATAGGATCTCTCTTCATAAAATAAGATAAAGAAAGCATCCGACCCTGGCAAGCCAGGAGAGATGTACAGAAGACCCTGCTTCACTGTGCTCCACCTTGTGTGAGAAGCTCCTGGAACTGGAAGACTAGACTGGCCAGGGCGTGGATGCTGAGAGGCAGCAGGACAGTGGAAGGCCAGCTGTGTGCAGAAAGGAATGAGCACAAGGAAAAACGACCAGTAAGAAGGACACTGAATGATAGCTGTGATCGCAAACTGCTCCTAGAAATCCCAGGCCTATCTGTAGGTCTGAGGTATCCTGACCGACACATCCCAGATGGGTCTGGTATCTGGGACACAGGTTTCCATAAATCAAAGCATGATGGCTAAAATGTTAAAAAAAAAAAAATCCACCACCGACAATGAACACACAGAGAGAGTACGAGGCCTTATTATTTCTAGAATTTTATCATCACCCAAATGACACCAGTTTGGGCAGTCTTTGACATGCTTGTTTTTTCCAGAGACTTCCCAACAATTTAAGGCAGTTTAATGCAACTATCTGCACTTGACTGTAACTTGCTAACAATACTGAGGTAATCGTGGCCTCAGCTCCAGGAAGGGAAATGATCAGTGTCTGGGAGGGTCACCCACACCACCCGCGTGCCTCCCCCAAAAAGAGACCTGAATAGAAAGGAAGAAAGTTACATCCCCCTCTAACTTAAGAGTTCAGATTTACGATAAAGGCCACACTCTCTTCTGGAATAGAGAATTTCGACATCCTAATCCATCCTGGGGAACAAGCATGTCTTTTTTCTCTTCTATTTGAGAATTAGATGGGCCGAGAGGGTCAAATGCTAAGTGAAATAAGTCAGAAAAATAACTCAGAGAAAGACCAATACCATATGATTTCACTCATATGTGGAATTTAAGAAACAAAACAAACAAAGAAAAAAAGAGACAAGCAAACAAAACAAAACAAAAAACAGACTCTTAAATACAGAGAACAAACTGGTGGTTGCCAGAGGGGAGGAGAGGGGGGAGACGGGTGAAATCAAGGGGATTAAGAGCACACTTTATGATGAGCACTGAGCAATGTATAAAAGTGTTGAATCATTATACTGTACACCTGAAACTAATACAACAATGTTCATTACACTTCAATAGTAATAATAATTATTATTATAAATAATTTCATAAGAAAAAAAGGAATTCAAAAACCAAAGGGCTCTTGGGTCTCGACCAATTCCATTTGGGGTTATAAAGGTACAGGGACCACGTCCTGGCATTCCATCTGCAAAGCCTACCTTCACAATTCCATTCCAACAGACCCGTGTTCTGGAAGAGGGATGGCAAAACCACTCTCCAGAGATTGTACACCAGCTGAGACAAGCATCTGCTTTCACTGCTCCTACTGTCTCGGGAACAGGCTGGATTGGACATCTCAAGAGATGCTTTCTTTGCCTAGAATGCCAGACCAGACCGGATTAAAGCAGGACTTGGCTTTTTGGGTAGACATTTAGCCGATCGTTCATCGCCTTGGTGCCTCAGCCCATACCCAAGACCCAGCTGTAATCAGCATTGACCAATGAGTGCCCTGGGTCTCCGGGCAGAACAGGACCCTGTGAAATAAACCATGCAACACGCTCTCACTGTGGGGGGGAAACGAGCTCCCCAGAAAATTGGTGCAGAAGAACATTCGGGTAGAATTTTTTCTAATCATTCATTCAACAAGTTTTTCTCAGACGCGATGCTGGGCCATAGAGGTAGTGCTGAACTTGACCCACGCCCCCTCCTTCTCCTGCTTTACTATTTAAGCACAGGTTTGAGAATCTAACTGATCTGACTTCAGATCCAAGTGATTATCTTTGCGGAGCCTCTTCAGGTATAAAATGAGGACAATAAAACCATCACACAGGGTTATTGTGAGGGTTAAATGAGAGAATCCACATGAAGTATCTGGCCAGCTAGCTGCCTTGCTCTGAGTCAATGGTAGTTATCATTAAGATTATTCTCACGTGGAGGCCCCAAGCAGCCAGCCAGTTCCTGGTCACAGCAGGAACACTGGGAACTGAACCCCGGACACCAGAATGCCCTGATCTGTGCCTAAAGGGCCTTGCACCAATAACCAGACCCGGCATCTCTATAAACACTGCATCCTGGGTCCAGACATTACGGCCCTAGAGCTCTAGGCTGAAGCTCAGCGCACGAGATACAGAGCCGAGAAGAACCCAGTCACCCGGCTGGCAGAACATTGCCCCAGGCTACAATAAAGCTTCCCAGGGGCCTTTTGTCAATTGTCCCTTGAACAGAACATAAACTCTCCACGGCTGCCCTTCAGTGGACATCCTGTTTACATGGTGAGTGGGAATCTTGGTCGCTTTCCCTCAGTTCTTTTTAAAGGCTGTAATTCTGTTTACCCAAGTCCAGCAGTAGGTGCCAGGAGGGCTGTGAGTCGATTTCCCTGGCTAACGCTGTAGACAGCTGGCGGCACCCCCACTGACCCCCACAGCCCAGGTGGAGATCCAGCCCTGCACACACACCGACACTCTCCCTACAAAGACAGCCATTCTGGCCAAGCTGTTTTCTTTCTGTGCACACTGGGATACACTGGATAATAATGGTCTGGCGAATGCCAAATTCTGTCAGCACTATGCACTTACTTACTGGATAACTGAATTATGAAAGGAAGAGAACAGTAAAAAGCTCTGAGGAAGGCTGCCTGTGTGCCACACAGTGTACTGTGTGCATTTTGCGTACATTGTTTCTGATAATCCTGTGTAATCCAGAGTTATGTATCATTACCAGATTTTACAGATGAAGAAACTAAAAAGCACAGAGAAATTCATTTGCAGGAGGGCACTCTTCTCATAAGTGTCAGAAGCTCCATAGTCTATGTTCTTTCTATTCCAGGAAAAAAACAAATGAATGTTAGAAATCCCTATAGTCTTTTCTGGAAACCCAAATGAGTTGTTCTGACCCAGCAGTTCCTGGGCTTTGTAATCCTTTTCCCACCCGCAGTACCCGGGGTCACACATGGACAAACATTAACAGATGTGTTGTAAGTAAGGCAGATGGCCACTTAGAGCGTGGTAGGGACACTGCTTACAGAACAACCCTCCCCACGTGAATGACAATGAATTCTGAACAAAATAGGAAAAAAAAAAATGACTGCTGTGGATTTCAGAAAGTAAACAGGCAGGAGGCAGGCTGTGGAGGGAGATTGTGAAATTGGCAGAAGTGAGTAGCAGGGGAGTTAGCATCTAGGTTTTTGTGTGGTTTGTTGGGTTCATAAAACAGAACCGAGAGAGGAGGCTGGGAGAAAGGAAGAGAAAGGCTCTCCGAAAGGGAGAACCTGAGCTGTGGTGTGAGTCAAGTTATCGCTCTCCCCAAAGCACATTTGCCCTTAAGAACACCTATGACCCCTCTCAGTTTGGGGGCGCCTTACTTCCCACTGAGAGATAATAATACTCTGTTTCTCCAACTCCTCTTGTGGGGTTTAAGGCAACCCCTGAGATGGCCTCCAGGGATCCCTGATTCCTGGTACCCACTCCTGTGTAATGCCTCGCCCTTGAGTGCAGGCTGGATTCAGTGACTCCCTTCTAGGTAATGAGTAGAGAAGTGATGGGATGTTAATTGCAAGATTAGGTTATGAAAGATCAGATCATGGCTTCTGTCTTGGCATCTCTCTTTCCTATCTTTCTCTCTCTCTCATCCCTCACTCTTGGGGAACACACTACCCTGCCGTGAAAAGCCCTTGGGAGCCCATAGGTCAAAGGACTGATGTCTCTGGCCAGTGAAGGCCTGAAGCCTGCCAACAGCTGTGTGCGTAAGCTTAAAAGTGGATCCTGCCCCAGCTGAGCCTTGAGTTGACTCCAGTCCTGGCCAGTTCCTTGATGGTAGCCTTCCAAGAGGTGGGAAGTCAGAGGCCCCCAAATAAGGCTCACCTTGCAGGTTCTGAACCCATAGAAGCTGTGAGAGAACAAATACTCATTGTTTGAAGCTGCTGGGTTTGGGGTGATTTGTTACCCAGCAAAGGATAACTAGTAAGGATAATGGGGTAAGAAAGGATTTGAAAGAGAATGAGGGGCGGGTGTAGAAGAGCATGGTGAGCAGTTCACCAGGGCAGCATCCTGCCCCCGCGAGCTCCTCCCCACAGACCCCCCGGGGAACTGACGGCAACCTCATGTTACAGCTCTAAGAGTCTAAAAAGAAAATATTAAAAAGCACAGCTCGATTCAGAGGTATTTCCCAAGGGAGGAGCCTTCACAATGTGGTTGCAAGTTAACATAACTCCGGCGGACCTGGCGCAGGATCAGATGAGACTTCGATGGCCCAGGGAGGGAAGGGTGGGTAGCAGCTGGGACGAAGCAAGCCCGCTGTGCTGCGGTCTTCAACCTCAAGGAGTGACCAGGAGTTAATGATACTGAGTGCAGTGTGACCAAGGGCAGGTGAGGAGAACTTGGCTGGATAACACCTGGCACCCACATGTAGGCATGTCTAGTCTAGGGACTAGACTGGCGTCATTGGGACTCAGAGGAGTCCCAGTGGGACTTTCAGTGGGAGACGTTCTCTCTCCCATGGTTGATAATGAGGGGACAACATGCAGTCTGCTGGAGGGTAGGAGGCTGCCAGGGCTCATCCAAATGTCAACCTGGGGTCATAAACAAGAAAAGAAACCAAGGAAGAACACGAACTCTACAGTCTGGGCCAAAGATGGGTTGGAATGGAGTCTATACTTTGTAGGGGTACCAGAAACTCAGCTGTCAACCCAGGCATACCAGATGAGAGCTTCTGGCAACAGGAAGGATCCGAGGCCCCATAGCAGTATGGGGCAGAAGGAGGTTCAGAATGTGCTCCTTGCTGTGGTAGGCTGAATAAAGGCCCCCAAATATGTCTACATCCTAATCCCTGGAACTTGGGAATGTTACATTGTTACACAGCAAAGAGGACATTTCCCCTGAGCTGGGGAGAGTAAGCCCGCAGTAACCAGATGGACCCAGTGTAGTCACAAGTGTCCTTACAGGGGGGAGGCAGGAAGACTCCGAACCAGTGGAGAAGGCAATGTGATGATAGAGCATAGTTTGAAGCGATGCACTTTGAAGACGGAGAAAGGCCACAAACCAAGGAACACAGACAGCCACAAGAAGCTGAAAAAAGGCAAGAAAACCCATTCTCTCCTCAGTTTCCAGAAGAGGCCAGCCCCACCAGCCCCTTAGCTTTAACCCGGGGAACCTGATTTTGGAGCGTTGACCTCCAGAGCTATATAACACAATAGGAAATCTGTGTTGCTTTAAGCCAGTAAATTTGTGGTAACTTGTTGCAGCAGCCAAAGGAAACTAGTGCAGAGACCACCAGAAAATGGTCAGAGGACACCAAGGAGTAGAGAGGATCAATTCCTGGAGCCAAACAGAATGGCAGGAAAGAGCAGTAGCACATCAGCGGAAAGTCATGTTCCAGGGAACCCACATTTGAATTCTCTCCATTGTTGACACTAAAGGCCATCATTGCCTGTGTCCCTATTCATTATCTTGTCAACGTCAAGAGCATTTCCCAGAAAAGCTCTGAAGTTCACCTTTTAGTCAGGCTATGAATGAAAGAGAGAAATGAAACACACCAAATGGAAGGGACATCATTGATGCCAACCGCATCTTAGGGTTAATATTTGTCGCAGAAATTTTACTAGGGAAGATTTCAAATCAAGAGCAACTACTTCCTTCCCTGCTGAATTGCCTTTCTGTGACTTCTAGATCAAACATGCACACGCAAGTATATCGGGTACAGAACATGTGTAGAGAAAGTGGGCTTCCCTGTGGTTCACTTTATGATCCAGATAAACGTACATAGAGTCCTCTGATACAAATTTACAGAAAAAGCCCCAAGCTTCTGTAGGTCAAAAAATATACCAAATTCAAAAGTTAAGCAACAGATTTAAAAGCATCTATTTTCAGCTAATATATCCTATAGGACATATTTATAGCTAATGCATTTGCTAATATATTTGTAATTAATATGTCTTATATAATATGAAAAGTTCTTCCAAATTATTATGAAGAATGAGTAAATCTTATAGATAAGATAATTCTTTAAAAGGAAAACCCCCAGGGATGACTGGATGGCTCAGTTCGTTAAGCATCTGCCTTCAGCTCAGGTCATGATCTCAAGAGTCCTGGGATCGAGCCCCACATCAGGGAGCCTGCTTCTCCCTCCCCTTCTGCCCCTACTCCCACTCCCACTTGAGTTCTCCCTCTCAAATAAAAAAAAATAAAATCTTTACAAAAATAAATAATAATAAAAGTAAAAACCTCAACTGAAAAAGAAAATATGTCATCCTTCTAGATTTCAAGGGATATGGTAAGTTGAAACAGGAAAGTATTTTTTTTAAAGAATTTATTTATTTATTTGACACACAGAGAGAGATCACAAGTAGGCAGAGAGGCAGGCAGAGAGAGGGGGAAGTAGGCTCCCTGCTGAGCAGAGAGCCTGATGCGGGGCTCGATCCAGGACCCTGAGATCATGACCTGAGCTGAAGGCAGAGGCTTAACCCACTGAGCCACCCAGGTGCCCCAGGAAAGTACTTTTTTTAAAGATTTTATTTATTTATTTGACAGAGGGAGAGAGACTGTGAGAGAGGGAACACAAGTAGGAGGAGTGGGAGAGGGAGAAGCAGACTTCTCACTGAGCAGGTAGCCCGACATGGGGCTCGATCCCAGGACCCTGAGATCATGACCTGAGCCGAAGGCAGATGTTTAATGACTGATCCACCCAGGCACCCCAGGAAAGTATTTAAACTTTTTAAACCTCAGGTGCAAGGAATCGGTTGTGACATATGGTCTTATCAGTGTGTGCAAGACCCATCTCTTATCTTACTGCCTTAACATTTCCCTCTGTATTTGCCTGCCCCACACTCATTACCTCCTATTCACATAGACACCCCCTCTAACATGTACAAATGCATGCTCTTGGATAGGTATTAGTTTCCTGTGGCATTTTGTAGCAAATTAGTTCCAACGTAGTAGCTTAAAACAATGGTTGTTTTACTCTGATGTCTGCCTGTCTTCACATGGCCATCTGAACTCAGTTTGTCTCTACTTTGTATCTCTTATTAAGGTCACTTGTCATTGGACTCAGATAACCCAGATAATCCAAGATGAGCTCACCTTAACATCTTCACTTAATTACATCTGCAAAGATCTTTTTCCAAAAAAGAAAAGAAAATCACAAATTTCAGAATGTGGCCATGTCTTTTGGGAGGCCACCATTCAACCCACTACAGTATCCTTAAAAGTTATGTAGAGATTTTGTGTGTGGGTGTGTATTTAATTTTTCATAAGTAGTATCATCCTATACATCTTATTCTATACCCTATAATTTTTGCTTAACACTTTTTGTCTATCCATAATGTTCTTAGCTACCTAGTTCATATCCTGTAGTATACATGCCCATGTTTTCCTTATTCAGTCTCAATTATAGATACCTAGGTTCTTACCCTCTGCCTGTCTGCTACCACAAACAATGCAGCAATGGACATCATTGTTCGTTTCCCCTTATCAATATGTTGCAAGTGATTCTCTGGAACATATTCCTGGGAATGAGTTGGCTGGATCCTCAGATTCCCTAAGTGCTGCCCAATGGTGACTCTTCCAGTTTGCTCCCATGTGCATGAGGGTTCCTTTTTTATCATATTCTTCCCAATATGGGAGCCATTCAATTTTATATTTGCTATTCTCATGTCTGTGAAGTTTGTTTCACTGTTGCCTTAGCTACATTTTCTCCAACAACTAGTGAGATAGAACACGATCAATTTCTTACATTTTCCAGTATCTATGACTTCACCCAGAACAGAGAGGCACCTTAGCACATTGTCACTTCCTTGAAATAATTGGTATTGTTCATTGTTGTTCTGGATTAATATAGATGTGCCTTTCTTGTCTTTACTCTTTGCTCTTTTAGACAGGAATTAACTATTTTTTTAAAGATGTTATTTATTTATTTGACACAAAGGGAGCAAGCATGGGGAGGGGAGAGGGAGAAGCAGACTCCCTGCTGAGCAAGGAGCCCAGTGTGGACTCCATCCCAGGACCTGGGATCATGACCTGAGCTGAAGATAGAAGCTTAATGACTGGGCCATCCAGGTGCCCCTAGACAGGAATTAACTTCTCTCATTTATTTACACACCCTTAGTTCCTAGGTCAGTTATTTGTCCTTGGTTCTTAACCATTCTATTTTGTGGAGAAGGGCAACCAGCAGGAAGCCTGAAAATTCCCAGAGTTCCTTGCCAGCTAAATTCTCATTAGCCAGTGGGAGGTACCCACACCTGGTCAGCAGCAGCTGGAAGAAAGGTCAAAGCCATCCTGTTTCTTTCTGACAGCACCCTGTCTACAGCAGCAGCTCTGTGCAGTGGCAGCCCCATAGTTCCAGCAGATTTGGTAACTCCATGTTCCCTGCAGGACTGGCTCCAAAATGGGAGTACACAAAATGGGAGTACACATAGGGAGTACCTATGGGTACACAGGCTCTAGCCCAGGTGCAGGAGCAGCTCCCTGAGCTCTCAGTAGAATGTCCTTTCCCTTTTGCTCCTCTAGGTCTTCCAATGTCTTTATAATTGCCTCCCTGCTTTAAATCCCCTGTCAGCTTGAACAATCTAAAATGATCTGTTTTGCTGCCTGGGCACTGACCAGTATACTTTCTATATTTTTAGCATTCTCCTGGAATGAGTCTTTGTCCTCCCCCAGCATTTTGAAGCGTGCCTTTGGGAGGTAAACATTCTCAGACTTTGTATATATAAGAATATCTTCATTTCGTCTCTTGCATTTCAGTGATAGTTCATCAGGGTATAAAGTCCCAGGAGCAACGTTCTTGTGCTTTGAATGTATTACTCCACTGTCTTCTTACATCCAGTGTTGCTGTTGAGAAGTGTGATGACAGATTATTCTTGTTCCTTTTGAGGTCATCTGATTTTTCTGTCAAGAATCATCTAGCATTTTTTTTAAAAATCATCTAGAAATTTTTCTTTGTCTTATAAGTTCTTAAATATCTTTATAATATGGCTAGTGTTGATTTTTATCTCTACTATATGACACTCTAAAAGTCTTTTTGATCTAAAACCTTTATTCACATTTTTTATATAAATAGTCATAATTCTTAAAATATTTCTTCACCCACTTTCTCCCATTCTAGGATCCTTATTATATTGGCACATCCATATTCCATATCTGTTAACTCTTCTTTTATCTAGTCCTGCTCTTTATTATCTTTCTGATACCTAAGGACTCAGTCTCCAACCCATTCATTACTCTATCCAAGGTTTCCATTCTGCGATCCCATCCATCTACTAGGATTCTCATTTCATCTCTTGCCTTCCTGTCACCGTCACGAGGTGGGGATCCTGGTGATCGGAGCCGAAATGATGGGGGGACTACTAACTCATGATCAGTAGATGGCTTTATTTCTTACAATCACTTCTTTTATACCTTCCATAAGATTCAATTACAAACAGGATATAGATTTATGTGCAGGGCACGGGCTACATGTGAGATGTGCTTTACGTGCAGGCAATCCAGTGAGACAAGTGAACAACAATGATTATCTCTTAGCTTTAAATGCCAATAGCAAGTTAAGGATTCTCCACACTTATCAGATCTATCTCAAGGAGGACATGAAAACTCCAGGATCCTCCCATGTTTAATCTGGGTGTCGGCTCAGGAAGACTCTTGCCCTCCATCTCCTGGAGTTTTCTCATAGGATTTGACACAACCCCAGTCACATTGGTGAAGATCCAGGATGTGTTCCAACACCTTCCTTTTACCTAATATCTCTGGTTGGATCTCCTTTAGACTGTTCATTTCTGTTTCTATTTCTGATATTTTTTCCTTTGAGGATATATATTATATTTATTTTATATTCTTGTGCTTTCTGAGCCATTGATTCCAACTTTCTTTATTATCGATTGTTTAGTTTGTTGTCTGTCTTTTTATGACAATCCAACTCTTCCAATCTCTCCTTATTTCCCCGCAATGAGTTCAGCAAAACAACTGGCTAGCAATGTGGCACCAGATGGAGGTGCAAACCAAGGTCACCCAGTATATGTTATCATTTCCTGAGAGTTTAGAAAGAGGTATGGAGGAATGAGTCCACCTCTTCTTGGCCATTTCAAAATCCACCAGCACTACCACACACAACTACCCACACTCCCAATCAGGTAGCCCTGTTATCCAAGTACCTCCTTCTCCTTCCATCTGGGGTGCTGAAATGCTTAGGGAGCAGTATCCCTCACTTGGAATAACATAGCCCACTGGGTGGAGACAGAGGGAGCAAGGAAGAGAGAATCTTCAGGAGCTAGACCTTCTACCCACCTTTGGTATTAGTAGCTGGGTTCTAGCTTTCCCACAGCTTCAAGCTAAGGAAAAATGTCACTCTATTCTTGCCTCACACTGTCTTTAGAGAAGGCAGTGACGAGTTCCCTATTTCTCCCCCTTTCAATTTATCCCAAAATGCCACTTTCATTGTTACTTTCACACTTAAACACCTTCAATGGCTCTCCATTAGCCATTGGATTAAAAAAAAAAATTCCAGCATTCAAGGCCTCCTCTAATTTGCTTTTTTCTCAACACTTTCCTCTGGTATCTTCGAACTAACTTTGTTTTATCCTTTCTTTAATCTTATATGGTCATCACAGCATAATTTCTTATGAATAGCACAGACATAAAAACATACCTCTTAATTTGTTGTGCCCCCTGGTAAACCAATGGTAGTAAAGAAGTGACAAAATAATTGTTCTTGGTTTAGAAAAAGAAAAATCCCTCTTGTTGGGTGCAAAGAGAGGACACAATCTACCATCATTAGGACACATATTAAACATTTTCACAATGTTGGAGAAAAGTTTGCAAAAGAGTGAGCCAAACTCACTTACCTGATCTCTCTTCTGATCAAGGTTTCATGTTTTCAAGATGTCTTAGTAGTTTGCTGCTATAGAACAGGCTTATGGAAATTGACCTCATTATGTTGATCTCATTATCAGTATTTTAACAAATAGGAGCTAACCTGTAAGGAAAGCAAAGGCACTGAAAGATGATGTAAACTGTTCAAGTGTTCTGATCTGATAGCTTAGATTATTGGTCCCAGGACCAATGCAGCAGTTTGCAGTTATGATCCCCTCCCCTTAATCATAGAAACTTGTCAGTTCAGTGGGAGGTAAAATGGGTCTTTAAATAAAGACTGCAAGATAAACTCATGCATCACAAACAAAATACATGCATGATTTCAACAGGAGAAGTAATCAAAAATGGCCAGCAGCTGGATGAGATTTCTTTTGATGGCTCCACTTATCTATGGAACCCAGTCATTTCTATGTCAGCTTCCCTAAGTAGGGAACTTAAAAGTTGCCAATAAGGACTCTGACTTTTTAAAGGACTGTTTGTGTCTGCATGACTAATGGTGCCTATGTGTACTTAGGAGGAAATACCAAGCTAACAAGGAAGACCACGAATCCACAAAATTTTAATTCTAGTCTTGGTAGAAGTTAACCTCCACATTCATGTTTTTGTGTTATGAATTTTCATGACGACTTTAAAGCTTGCCATGGTATTTATGGTAATTTCATTACAAACCGCATCTTCATCTTTTAATTTCTTTCCTATTTATAATTATACAGCTGTAATTAAAAGGTATTACCACTACATGCTATCCTAGCTAAAAGCTAGGTTTGCCAGACTTAGAATATTTAAGACATTTCTCTGGCTTCATTTCTTTTCTCCATTTTGGAAGAGGGGTGGGGGAGGGAAGGCAGGCAGCAGAGACTTTGGTCATTATAACCTCAAATCCTTTCATCAACTTCCCTTTGTTCCTTAAAAAAATTAAAAATTTTCCGAACAGCCCCCCCCACCAAATGAAATGTTTTGATGTAATAGTTTCCATTTCGGCTTCTCACCACATCTAAAGTGACACTCATTCAGACTCACTAAGAACATGCAAAGGACTCCAAGGTTTGTTGAGACTTGGATTGAATTCTGTCTTCCAGTGGTGGTGCCAGCAGCCTCTGTCCCCATTGTTCAGAGTCCCAGAGGCTGAACACCATGGCTGAGGTATTGCTAACCTTTCTCGTTTAGCACATAGAAGGTACCTGTGGGGAAAGACTTTTCCTCATTCCAATGAGGTATCACTCACAAGTCCAAGAAAATTATTTACAGGCAAGGAAACTAAGCATCTGAGGTTAAGCCTTGGCTGAAAAAAAAAGAAGGGGGCAAGCTGGGATAATTAACCATACTCTTAATATCTTCAGAGAAAGTTGAAGCCGTGGAACCCAGCAGCGTTGTCCTCAAGGAGTTCACAAACTAGCTGGAAAAGGGATGTACATCTGCTTGTGTTTTGCCAACCTACTAGCCATCTTTCCATGACAGAACTGACACTCTCCCAGCCCACACCACCCAGACAGTGCTGTCTGCGGGGCAAGCCACCTACTTGAGGCCAAACAACTGAACCAGGTCAACAAAATTACATTGGGTAAAAGAGTACTGAAACAATCTGTCACTGTTTTAATCATTACTGCTATAAATGTGGTCTCATATTGACACTGATTATCAGACTCTCCCTTCCCTCAGGAAAAGCTCTTCTTGGGATACTCTGGGATCTTTTCCTCCTTAGTAGAGCTTCACTGAAACCATCCTGATCCACTAGAAGGTTGAATCTCCAAAAATTAAGGGTCAAAGTCTTGATTGCTTCCCTCCTGAAATGATCCTAGGTACTCCTTTGTCCGACCTGTCCTCTTTGTCAAGCCACAAGGAAAGATCCTCTTTCCTGAAGCACTTCTTAGGGGGCGAAGGGTAACAACTGCCTTTGATTTAGAGTGATTCCTCACAAAAGCAACAGAATCTGCTCCAGAATAATGTACTGTCTGCATTTTGATCAGTACCTTACAACTGTAGCTCCATATCGACATCACATGGCTTGTTCCTGGAACCTCCAAATGCCCAGGCCACACTCCACCAATTAAAGCAGAATGTCTGGAGGTGAGACCAGACCTCAGGGTTTGCTCAAGTTCTGAAGATAATCCCAGTGTGCAGCCATATTAGACACAAAGAGGCTATTTGCAACTTCGAAATAGCCAGATTCTCTCTCTTTTCATTTTATTTAAGTGATAGTCCCCACTGTACAATAAGGGTATTCGTATGTTATCATATGCACAGCATATATTTGTCTCAGTTTGCTATTTGTCTTTATGATTTTGCCAGACACACACACACACACACACACACACACACACAGGTATGTATGTACATATACATATGTGTATATGTATTATACATGTGTCTATAATATATATACGTGTGTATATGTCTTATTTTTTTCAATAGTGTCAGGGAGTGGTCAGAATTGCAAGTTGACAAGGCTAATAGAAGCAGGTGTGCTTACTGACCCAGTGACATTATGGCTCTTAGGTAGAGTATAAATTCAGTCACAGAAGTTCTGTATTTGCTTAGTGTTAACTTTGTGCCAGGTACTATACTAGGTTCCAGGGACTCAGTAGTGACTAAGGACACACCCAGTCCCTGTACTGATGGAGACTAGGGGAGGATGGTACGCAGTAATCAATCACATGGATAAAATGTTACCTACAAAAAAAAAATGTTATCTACACACTATGGCCTATGCTCTGGAGGAAAGGAACATGAACCCTAAGAGGATACAACAAGGCACCTAAGATGGGGTCATTCCTGGTCTCTCTGACAATTATTCCAAGGTCATCCCTCACTCACTTCCTCACTGCAAAGGAGTTTAGAGTCTTTTAGTCTTTAGAGAGGATTTTTTTTCTGGAGTAACTCTAGGTTCCAGGATGGACTTCTAGGACACTATGTTTTTAGCACAGTGCTTAACAAGCAAATCGTTTTAGAACATGCCTAATCACCAGCAAGCCTCAGATATGCATTCCACGCTGGTCCCTAAGGAACTCATCTGTGGTTTGGTCAACCACAGAGCCAACCACTTTATAAATGGTCTACAAAGCCAAGGACCAAAGTCCCTTCAGCCTGACAATCTTCTCTTTGTTCCCCAGAATTCCAGGAATTCTCAGAATTCCAGGATTAAAAAAAAAAATCTATATACACTAGAGAGAATCGGTGATGTTTAAAGAAAGTTGTCAAACTTAGGTGCACCGTGAGAGTCAGGTCCTCATTCAGTTTAACATTACTGATCACCACTGTGGACCAGCCATGCTCTATGCGCTGAGAACATCTGCAGATCTAAAGCTGTTCAGGATTTATGTTTCTCGTTCCCATAGGAAAACAGGAAACACATTCTTATTTTTTAATCCCTATTCTCACCCACCCTGGTACCCACAATGTGACTAGCATCCAGTAGGCATTCAGTAATGCATGTTGAATAAATGGGAACCGTTTGGGCACCTGGGTTCCCACACATCCTCTGCTGGGGTTTAGATCAGATGAGGTTGCCATCTGGGTCAGGGCCTTGGGATTCTTTGGTGGTGGTGGTGGTGGTGGTGGTGAGGTGTGCAACCACTCTTTTTCACCCCAGAGGAATTTTTAAGTCTCCAAGCCCACAAAATGTTCACCAGGGAACACTGTAATCTCCTGGTCTAGTCACAGGGCGGGCCTTTAGAACAATTAGGAACAGAACTCAGCGCTCCTAACAGTTCTCAGTAATTTTCAATGGACTCTCTAACTCTGACCCCAAAGAATTCCTTTGAGGAGCTATGGTTTCATAATCTGGCCACCAACCATTATAAATTAGATTGTGTCTTGGTGCACAAATCCAACAAGGAGACAGGAGATGAGGAACGTTGGTAAATATGCCTGAGATGAACACCCAAGTGCTCACAGAAAGAGCTTGTGGAATTTGTATTCGGTGTTGGTGCCAGGAAAGGAAGACCTCACAGACGGACGTACACACACTCCCCCAGGACTGGGTGGTCTCTCGGACCTTGTGGAGACAAGGAAGCCAGGGGATACTGAATTTTAAGGCATAAGAGTCACATGCTGCCCCCAGGTGGCCCACAGGGACTGGACTGTAACGCAACTGTCAGACTGAAAAGTTGTCGTCTATTGACTCAGTTTATCCCCAAAGTACTTGGATTTAAAAAAAAAAATAACTACAGGGTTGAATCAACACTGAGAAAACAACTGTACACACTAGAGGCTGATAGTCTCATCTTGACCATCACAGTTGACTTCTTCGCCAGATCAGGGGAATGCCTGGTTTTCCCATCTACTTACTTTGTTTAGTTTGTACTTTGTCGGACGAACGGTTTTCAAAGTTGCCTTCTTTTCTTTCTCTTTTTAAATCCTTTCCTTTCTAGAATGTGATCAGTTTCATTCTCTTTCCCTTTAAAATTGTTTTGGACTTGTGATGAGCAGTGTTGAATAAAGTATCAAATTACTATATAGTACACATCCTACTGATATTATACGGTATGTCCACTAATAAGGATTTAAAAAAAACTTAAAAAACAACAAACAAATTGCTTTGGACTTCACTTGGATGGGTAGCTAAGAGGAAGGAAGAGAGAAAGAGAACATTAACTCTGAAGACACCCAGTCTCCCTGGGGCCAAGTGGATCCCTACGAGGACAACTCCAAAGATGAAAAGCACCTGCGTTAGACCAAAGGGAAGAATGTACTGACAAGGAGACTTGTGTCCTGGGGTGCACAAGAAGAGATAGCACAAGAGTGGGATGGATTTGGGAGGCCCTTTGTGAAAATTCCATCAGTCCCTCAGAATGTTTTTTCTTAATCTTTTTTTTTAATATTTTATTTATTTGACAGAGAGAAATCACAACTAGGCAGAGAGGCAGGCAGAGAGAGAGGAGGAAGCAGGCTCCCTGCAGAGCAGAAAGGCCCATGTAGGGCTCGATCCCAGGACCCTGGGATCATGACCTGAGCCAAAGGCTTCTGCTTTAACCCACTGAGCCACTCAGGCGCCCCTTAATCTTTTTGAAATCAGAGAACTTCAATGATACTTTCTTTAAAAAAAAAAAAAAATTTTTTTCTCCAGCCCTGTTCTCACCAATACATACAAACCTAATACAAGAATAAACGTATGCACATAGACACACACACACTCAGTAAGTTATCTTGGTAACACAAAGTGTTGTGTTATGCGGCTATCAGCCATCTTTCTATCAGCTAACATGATTCCAAGTATATAACAACAGTCCAATAAGCGTCTGTTGAATTAACTGGAAAAATATTCCACCTATGTTAAAAGTAATCTGAAAAAAATACAAAGCAGAGATCTCTTAATCTGCTCACTTTTCTTAATAAAAAATTCGTTGACATACTATGGTTTTGTGCTTTGCCTCTGAAGGTCTCTCAGGAATTGAAGCCAGGGTACAATCTGACAGATCCTCCAAGCAAATAATTCATGAGAGAGTAATGGCCTCATATATGTGAGTCCAAATTTAGCTATAAATATATACATTGGAAATGCCATTTTCTTCTCTCGTATTCTTGGAGAAATGAGTGTATTTACCTTTCTTATTTACATGGTTCTGAATTTTTCATTTTTCTATTCAGTTCTATTAAAAAGAGAAAAGGCATCTTACTTTACTTGTTTCAGTTAGTATAAAGACCTTGTTTGAGAAATTGTCTGAATGCTCTATGCTGCCAGGCTGGGATAGCGCACAGAGCATGGGACCAGCTTGGTAGCAGTGGTCAAGGGACAGTTTATGGGCACAACAAGCAAGTGCTTGGATGGCCCTGGACGGGATGCCTCTCCTCCCAGGTTCTGTGGATCTGACACTGTGCCACAGAGTGTGTTCATCCTATGCCAGTCTGTGCTGAATGTTACCTTGAATCAAGGCTCCTTCAATTATTTTCAAATATTCTTAGTCTTTTCATATGCCATGCAACTGATGGAAGTTCAATTTAAGAGATACCTTTGCCAACTGATTTCTACAGGAAATTATTTTTCTCTAATAGCCCCCATAAAATGCTGGCTGCCTGCCTTATGTGTTAGCCAGGGAAAGGACTCTCTCTCTGTTGAGTACCCTGGGTCTTGTCTGCTTTGCTTTGCTGCCTATGACCTGGAAGTGGAAGAAAAGAATGAGGGAACTTGGAGAGCAGGAGAGTTTTCTGACTGGACTCTGAGCTAAAGCCGGTGTTTCCTTTTGTGCCTCTCCTGGCCTGTGTCACACCACTGGACATTTTCAGAGTCCAGTAGCTGAAGTATAATCACCATATAACCCATTGTCACCAGCCCAACAGCAAACAAAAGTACAGTGTTGGCATAATGTTAGGAAATCGTGCCATGTCATCACCCCACTGGTCTTGCAAAATGTAGAAATAAAAATTGCTTTAGTGGTTTCTATTACAGTTATCTGTAGCAACTGTATGTTACTATTATGTGATATTCAAAATATTCAACCATAGGTAACTACAAGTGCTGACCATTTAGAACAGACACCTGCAGTAATTAACTGATACATACCGGCTGAGTGTCGCATATGAGAAATTGTTATTTTTTAGAAAAAAATTCACTCTTTTCCCAGATATCTGTGGTACAACTAAAACTTATCCTTGGAATACTTGGTGTTGACAAAAGAGTGAGATTGAGGTTGGAAGCCGTGACCTACAGTGCCTATGATAAAAATAACATAAGGACCACCACCTTTTCAGACCACTATCTGCATGCCCCACTTCATCCCTGACTGCTATTTGCGGACATCTCCGTGGAGAGGTCACCGCTGCCCTCAGGAATGCCAGCTAGCAGGGGTCGGCAATTTGCCATGCATCTTTGGATGACTGCCATTCCGCAGCCCTGCCCAAGCCTGCTGTTTGCAGCCTTGCCACCCTGATAGCCCATCCCTGTGGTCTGCCTTGTTCAGAGCAATTTTCTATTCTGATTTGCTGGAGGTTTTTATGAAAGAACAAGGGATTGCAGGGTAAGTGACTAATTTTTTAAAAAGAAAAAGTTTGAGATCTACCTCTCTAGGGCACAAGATTTAAGTATCAAAGGATTCAGGTAATCTTAGCAGAGTGGAACTGAAACTTTACCTGTGAGTAATCAGACTGAGTCTTTTCAAGGCAGGGATCCCTGATTTGCTTTTTCAAATGATTCTGGTAAACCAAACCAGGAGTGCAAATTATCCAGAGAAGGGAAGATTAATAACAACTGCTTATCATTTTCCAGATCCAAGACCTAAAAAACTATTCAACTGTTTGGGTATCAGTATCCGTTGGTTGTGTATGAATGGTAAAGAGGCAAGCCATGGTCATCATTTAAGGAGGAAGCCCGGTTTTCCCAGCACCATTTATTGAAGAGACTGTCTTTTTTCCACTGAATATTTTTTCCTGTTTTGTCGAAGATTATTTCACCATAGAGTTGAGGGTCCATATCTGGGCTCTCCACTCTGTTCCACTGGTCTATGTGTCTGTTTTTATGCCAGTACCACGCTGTCTGGTGATCACAGCTTTGTAGTAAAGCTTGAAATCGGGTAACGTGATGCCGCCAGTTTTGTTTTTGTTTTTCAACATTTCCTTAGCAATTCGGGGTCTCTTCTGATTCCATACAAATTTTAGGATTATTTGCTCCAGCTCTTTGAAAAATATCGGTGGAATTTTGATCAGAATGGCATTAAAAGTATAGATTGCTCTAGAGAAGATATTTGCAAATGACGGTACAGACAAAAGGTTGATATCCAGGATCTATAAAGAACTTCTCAAACTCAACACACACAAAACAGATAATCATATCAAAAAATGGGCAGGGGGCGCCTGGGTGGCTCAGTGGGTTGGGCCGCTGCCTTCGGCTCGGGTCAGGATCTCAGGGTCCTGGGATCGGGTCCCGCATCGGGCTCTCTGCTCGGCGGGGAGCCTGCTTCCCTCTCTCTCTCTGCCTGCCTCTCTGTCTACTTGTGATCTCTCTCTGTCAAATAAATAAATAAAATCTTAAAAAAAAAAAATGGGCAGAAGATATGAACAGACACTTCTCCAACGAAGACATACAAATGGCTATCAGACACATGAAAAAATGTTCATCATCACTAGCCATCAGGGAGATTCAAATTAAAACCACGTTGAGATACCACCTGACACCAGTTAGAATGGCCAAAATTAGCAAGACAGGAAACAACGTGTGTTGGAGAGGATGTGGAGAAAGGGGAACCCTCTTACACTGTTGGTGGGAATGCAAGTTAGTGCAGCCACTTTGAAGAACAGTGTGGAGATTCCTGAAGAAATTAAGAATAGAGCTTCCCTATGACCCTGCAATTGCACTGCTGGGTATTTACCCCAAAGATACAGATGTAGTGAAAAGAAGGGCCATCTGTACCCCAATGTTTATTGCAGCGGTCACCAAACTGTGGAAAGAACCAAGATGCCCTTCAACAGATGAATGGATAAGGAAGATGTGGTCCATATACACGATGGAGTATTATGCCTCCATCAGAAAGGATGAATACCCAACTTTTGTAGCAACATGGACGGGACTGGAAGAAATTATGCTGAGCGAAATAAGTCAAGCAGAGAGAGCCAAGTATCATATGGTCTCACTTATTTGTGGAGCATAACAACTAACATGGAGGACATGGGGAGATGGAGAGGAGAGGGAGTTGAGGGAAACTGGAAGGGCAGATGAACCATGAGAGACTATGGACTCTGAAAAACAACCAGAGGGTTTTGAAGGGGCGGGGGGGGGGGTTGAGGAACAAGGTGGTGGGTAATAGGGAGGGCACGTACTGCATGGAGCACTGGGTGTGATGCCAAAACAATGAACACTGTTATGCTGTAAATGAACAAATAAAAAAAATAATAATAAATAAAATAAAAAGGAGGAAGCCCGGTACTTATCAAGGCCCAGGGAGATTGCCATTGAATCTGAGCCTTTAATTCATTTGCTAATTCCACAAACATCTGCTGAGCTCCTCTATGCACCATGGTGGGAAGAATAAGACAGTGTCTGGCTTAAAAGATACACAAAAGATCCTACCCCTTTCACTCACATTCTCAGAATAATTGCTCGATTCTTTCAGATATGCTACTTACATAGACAGATGTACCATGTGAGTGAGGAATTAGAGAAAAGGACCTAACCATCCTGGCATCTTCTGCCCATAGAGAATCCTGGAACCACTCTAACACAGACGTCAAGGGACTGGTGGGGAGGAGGCCCTTGTCTGAACACAGCTCTGCCACTTCCTTGCTGTGGGTTTGTAAGCAAGTTACTTACCCTCATTTGTTAAAGAGAAATATTTTCAATGTTTTATGTAATGTAAAAATCGTCTCACACTATGTCACTCACATCATAAATGTTTAGTAATGGTGAAATACTTGGGATATAAAAATAAGTGGTAATGTGAAATCAGTACAGCAGAAACCCAGCTCACGTAGACATAAACCCACAGACACTGCTCGGTATGAGGATCCCACAAAAGGACTGAGGGCAGAAGGTATCCATCGTTGGAGTGGGCCAACCATCTTACTCCCTTTATTTTATTTTGTCCTCACTACAGGCCTGTGCAGGGGATATTGTCACTGTTTTGTAAATGAGGCTGAGCAAAGATGACCTGACCAAGGTCAGTAGTCAATGACCAATGTCAATGACCAAGACAGTATTCTAGCTTTATCTGACTTCAGTGTGAGTGCTTTTTCCTTTAAGCCATTGGCTCTCAAAGTTTGGTCTTGGGGGGTGGGGGGGGTATAAGCATCACCCAGGAACTTGTCAGAAATGCACATTCTCAGCCCCTCCCCACACCCACTGAGTCAGAAAACTCCAGAAGCAGGGCCCAGTCATCTGTGTTTCAACAAGCTCTCCAGGTGGTTCTGAGGTATGCTCAAGTTCAAGAACCCCTGCTCTAAGCCATGCATCTCCTCTTCTGTTAAGATCCTACTCCCTGGGGCGCCTGGGTGGTTCAGTGGGTTAAAGCCTCTGCCTTCAGCTCAGGTCATGATCCCAGAGTCCTGGGATCGAGCCCCACATCGGGCTCTCTGCTCAGCAGAGAGCCTGCTTCCTCCTCCTCCTCTCTCTCTCTCTCTCTCTGCCTACTTGTGATCTCTGTCAAATAAATAAATAAAATCTTTAAAAAAAAAAAAAGATCCTACTCCCTATTCTGTGTTTGACAAAGAGCACGGAGGAAAGCCCTTGGGCTCTGAAATTGAGTTTACGCCAACTCCTCAGCAATGATGACCCATGTAACTCAAGTAACAAGCTACCTGTTGCCCCCTTCCAGCCTTCAGTGCACAAAGGTAAAAAAGTAGAAATTAACGATGGGAACCATTTTTCATATTCTTAAGCCCCTGAGCATCTCTCCTCAGAGGAAACTAATGCTTTCCTTCTCACTGTTGTCAAAACCAGTGGTTTCATTCCCCGCTACACTGCTTGGTCTCAGGGAACATGATACACTTATTATGATCCTATTGCGAGCCAGACACTAAGAGAACAGTAGAGAACAGAACCAGCAAGCCCCCCTCGAGGAGCATACAGTCTGATTTCTCCCAGCATTGAACACTGTTGACCTTTCCTGGAGTCCTTGAACCCCCAAGGCAAATGGAAAAGTTAGGGGCTCACTGCTTCTCTGCCATCTATCCACTGCCAGCACCCATCTGTATTTAGAATGGAAATAACTATAACTCCTAAGCAAAGATGTTACTGGGAGAAACAAGACAATGTACTCAAATCCTCCTGGACCATAAACAAAGGAGCATAGCTAAACAAATGAACAAGGATCAAAGAAAGCCTTTCAAGTCCAGTGAAGCCATTTTCCAAACAACCAGTGTACCAGCAACCCAAGACTTTGAAATTATTCTGGCCCTTAGGCTATGTGCCTCTGGACCTCAGTGTGGGTCTAAAGAATCAGGTCTGCCAAACAAGGACCCATGTCTTCCAGTATTTGAGTCCAATGTTTTCTGAGCTCCATGGGTGATGTGTGATGCTGGAGTCATCAAAAATCACCAGCCACGCTGGCCAAAGAGCAAACACCCTGAATTTGCTCTTTATTGACTATATAAGAACCATATTGTTTCCCACTGAAAATAAGTATTATTTGAGGAATAAAAGAACCCCTAATGTATATTTCACCTGCTGCCAGCTGGGTCTTTGAAAGGCATCGCCTTCCCTGAATGATTCCAGCTGGTGCTCTCTTTTGTGCTGGTTTTTATGGGCTGTAAGGATGGATACATAAGGTGTAGGTCAATTTTTTAGAGAATGTAGAAGTCTTGTCCCCTCAATCCGACACACGCTCCTCTTTTCTTCGCCCCCCCCCCGAAATTAATAGGGGTAAAGTTTGCTGAAGCAGCTAATTATGTGCTTTTCAATCATTTTGTTATACAGACTGACTAGAAAACTAGAAATGACCTCATCTGAAAGAGGAGAACCAATATATGGGGGAAGGAGAGGTGATGTGTTTATAATATTTATGTTTTCATGCCCCTTGTCTAACTCACAGGCAATTTCCAGAATAAAATCCTGACATGTTTTTTCCATCAATTGAAGATCTTGAATCAATATTGCAGGCAGAGATTTTCCTTGCTTAAATTCCCCTCCCACCTCACAGTGTGCCTGCTACAAGTTTGTGCCATAAATCCCAGCATAAAATTCCCTGTTGTTTAACTTGCCCATAAATGTGGAGCATGGAGTCATGTTCTACAATTCCTGACCTGAACATGAGTTTCCTGTGGTCTAGTAGTGCCTTAAGGAGGATCTAATATGTTCACCTGCTTGTTTTCCAGGCAATAAACCCAGAACAGGTGAAACGAGGAGGAAATTTAAATAAGATCAAAAGGTAGGTTCAAAAGAATAGACAAAGCCATCTGGAAAGCCTCAGCACTGCCAATCTCAAATACGAGACCCAGAGGAATTTTAAGTGGAATTTCTAGCTTTTCTTTCTTTCGAACTTCACCTCTTCTTTGGGAGAAAGTTTCTTGTCCCAGAGGTTGGGTCAGAACATGACAAGTGAAAAAACATATTCAGTTCTTCAAAGTCCGCTGCTGACAACCTCTTTCTCCTCTGCATTCCCCTGGTCTCCACTCTCGTTCCTTCAACAAGTGTGCAGCTGTCCCAGAATTATACCTTTTTGCAGAATGAGCTTGGGGGTTTTGGAAGTTATTTGCTGAGACAGGAAGGAAGAGTTTCTGTTTGGATTTCATATTACTCTTTTGTTGAAAAGAATTTGGGCACCCGGGTGGCTCAGTTGTTAAGCGACTGCCTTTGGCTCAGGTCATCATCCTGGGGTGTTGGGATTGAGCCCCATGTCAGGCTCCTTGCTCTGTGGGAAGCCTGCTTCTCCCTCTCTCACTCCCCCTGCTTGAGTTCCCTCTTTCGCTGTGGCTCTGTCAAATAAATAAATAAAATCTTTAAAAAAAAAATTTGTGGAACAAGAAACAGTTGGGCCAAGAGGAGTACAAATTGATATAATCTTCCACACAATCTGGCGATACATAGCAAAATCCTTAAAGTTACAAAGCCTATTTGACCCAATAATTACACTTCTATAAATTTATCTAAGGAAATAATTGTACAAAGACAAGAAGATATACGAATAGGGCTGTTCATTACAGCATAGGAAAATGGAAAATGACCCTAAATGTCCAAGTGAGATTGGTTAAGTAGGTTCTGATACATTAATAATTAGGAATATTATGTAGTCCTTAAAATAATGATGGAAATCAAGGAAGAATGTCTACTTTTTTTTTTAAGATATTTATTTATTTATTTGAGACAGAGTGAGCAAGAGAGAGAGCATGAGCGGGGTGGAGGGGCAGAGGGAGAGGGAGAAGCAGACTCCTCACTGAGCAGGAAGCCCAATTTGGGACTTGATCCCAGGACCCTGATCATGACCAGAGCTGAGGGCAGATGCTTAGCCCACTGAGCCACCCAGGTACCCCTAAGTAAAAAAAAGTAAATCACAAAATAACGTGTATAGTTGTTATCTCCCTAAATTTATACACATACATATGATTCATGACCTCTTTTTCTATGAAATTATTTTTACCAGACCACACATACTGAAGTTCAATAAGTATGTATTAAGAAATTATCATGCTAAAATGCCACTATATTTTCTCCTCCAATTATAGTGAAGTAAAATCAACAAGTATTTCCCTATGAAGATTTGAGCCTTTAAAGCCCCTTCCATGTTGGGCTCATTATGCTCATGCTATTTTAGGTCAACATGACATACATCCCTCTTCCCATTTTGAAGTGTTTTTCATTGAAAAAAACAGGTTTTATTTGTGGGATTTATTAGGAACCCTGACATAAATAAAGACACACACATCAAGGACAGCTATTTCCACATAGTGTCAGAAAATATTTCATTGTAGTGGCTTCTTTTGAATGAGGGCCAAAGCCCGAATTGGAACGGAGTGAAAAGAAAAAAAAAAAATCTTACAAGTAAGTTTCTCTAAAACAGATTTAGTGTGCATTTCTATGAAAGAGCTTTACACACATTTCCATTCTAATTAGAAACATAATTGGTAACATACGTCTTTATGCTAGGAATATTTTGGTAAAGGAAACTCAAGGACTAGCAATTACCTACATCCCTAAGAAGCCTAATTATTCACTTGCAGGAGAAAAACAAAGATTTCAAAACAAACAACAACAAAAGCCATCTGTGATATTAACTTGTGACATCTAATTCTCCTATTGAGGTGACTGACTATAAAGGATGCTAGAAGCTGGAAATTACAGGCGAGACTCTTACAAAGCCCTCAGTCCTGACTGCCCCATAACACCACCAACCTGCCAGGGACTCTGATTTTATATGTCTGCTTGGGGCCTGGACATCAGGAGTTGTTCAAAGCTTCCTGGGGTCTTGAATATGCAACCGTCATTTAGAAGTCCCGCATCTTTATCATTATGCCATTATTATCATTAATCATGATGATGCAGCAACTATTCTGGAAACTGAAACAAATAAAGTATTATGGTTGGAAGGAAATTTCTTAAAAAGATTCTATTTATTTATTTAACAGAGAAAGAGCAGAAGTAGGGGGAGCAGCAGGCAGAGTGAGAGGGAGAAGCAGATGTCCCCCTGAGCAGGGAGCCCGATGCAGGGCTCAATCCCAGGACCCCAGGATCATGACCTGAGCCGAAGGCAGACACTTAATTGACTGAGCCACCTGCCCCTGAAAGGAATTTTTTTTTAAGATTTTATTTATTTATTTGACAGACAGAGATCACAAGTAGCCAGAGAGGCAGGCAGAGAGGGGTTGGGGAGGCAGGCTCCCTGTTGAGCAGAGAGCCCAATGTGGGGCTCAATCCCAGGACCCTGGGATCATGACCTGAGCTGAAGGCAGAGGCTTTAACCCACTGATCCACCCAGGCGCCCCAACCCTGAAAGGAACTTAAAACATCATCTAATCAGACCTTTATTTTACAAAGGGGGACACCGAGGCCAGCAACTTCCTTATAACAGCTTCATTTTTTCTTTCTTATTTTGTTAACACAGAGAGACGGTGAAACCGGACTTTCTTAGGGGATTTCCTTCATCTCTTCTCACATTTACTCAGTTCTCAACCATTTTTTTCCAGATAGGCACAAAGTTCTACAGCCCCCATCTCCCTATTCAGTGAGTGGGATTTTAAGTTTTAATGTGAATTAAGATAAAGACAACCATTTGTTGAATGCTTCTGCTACACCAGGCATTCTCTCATTCTCTCATCTCTATGAGGTAGATATTCTCCCATTCCCATTTTACAGGGAAGGGAGCTGAGGCTCAAAAGAGTTCCAGAACTTGCCCAACACCAAGCAGCGGAAATGGTGGACCTGGAATATACGATTTGAAGCAGGCTCCCCCCAGCTTCAAATCACCAGAAAAGACAATGATAAAGAGGAGCTCTCCCTTAATCCTCCCGGGATCCTGATTTTTATTAACTCTGGGATCAGCTCTCAGCAGAGCCTGTTGACCTATTCCCATTTCCTTATGTGCTGCCAAGATAGCACGAAGGGGAAGAGGGGGAAAACGAAGCTCTGGATATTAGAGGGAAAGGCTTCACTGAACCAATACTGCAAGCAAGTCACCTGGGCCTTTACTTTTGGATAAAAATCCATTGAGAGGCATGGAGCTCACAAGGAAGAGCCCTTGCCACACCCCTGGCAGGCCACCGGTGCACACCCATGGCTGATTTTCTTTGGAATGTGCTTCAGGTCTCACTCCATCCTTTCACACTTGCTCTCCATTCTACCTGGGACTCCCTTCACCTCCTCCTTGACCTGGCTATCTCCTGCTCATCTTTCAAGATTGGATCATCATTCAGTCTACCTGGGGCCATCTGTGAGAAATAAATGTTTGTTTTTTTAAAGATTTTATTTATTTATTAAGAGGGAGAGAAAGAGAAAGAGAGCACACACACAAGTAGGGGGAGAGGCAGAGGGAGAAGCAGACTCCCCCGCTGAGCAGGGAGCCCCACCTGGGCCTCGATCCCAGGACCCTGAGATCACGAAGTGAGCTGAAGTCAGACACTTAACCAAATGAGCCACCCGGGTGCCGCTATGTTTGTTGTTTACAAGCCACCTGGTCGATGACATTTTGTTATGGCAGTTCAGGATAGCTCATTAGGTCTCTACATTGGCCAGGACCAAAGCTCCAGAAATGAAAATTAAATTATTCTGTATCAAGGAAGGATGTAGTTTTGAGGTTTCACAGGAAGGAAGAAGGAATAGGTAAGAGAGAAACAGGTCAATGACATGATGGAAGTCTCCATACTATGCAACATGGTCATTCCTACCCACACTCATAAGCAGGTCTTACTTCCTAAGTCACTGTAACATCAAGATGGCCTTGGCTGCCACCCAGAACACAGCAGTCCAAGTCATTCTCCAAGGGTGGCTGCAAAAGATCCCTGGCTGGGGGATGAGGTGAGGAAGGGCAGAGCAGTCCTACTCTGGAGGATGGCTGCAGGACCAGGGTGGGGTCCAGACCCAGGAAAATGAGAAGAACAGAGGTCGGGCTTATGGAGGAGGGGGTTGGGAGGGCACCTGTGTCAGCAATGGCTGAAGGAATTGGAAAGGCTTGGCCAGAGAAGACCTGTACATGAGAAGAGTATACAGTGTGAGGAGAGACAAAGAACTTCTCCTGTGGTTTAAAAGTTGTCCCATAAGTGCAACATTGAATCTGACGTGTGGCACTACAGGGCAGGACCAAGACAGATGAGTAAAAATTTGGAGGAAGCAACGTAGGACTCATATGAATCAGAAGCTTCTGGCAATGGGGCTTTCAATGGTGACAGTCCTGCCCCCTAGGGAACATTCTGGAAATGTAGAGTGGCTTTTTCAACTTCTATACAGTCACAGCTGAGCATTTGCACACTAAAATACACAGTTTTATTATAAGTTTCCTGTTTTCTCTCCTATGTATTATAGTTAAGGCAAAATATTCATTTTTTTTAAAAAATCATGCTTGTTAGTTATAATATCTGCAAGATTTCATTTTTTAATAGGAAAGAAGTTGATGTCAAATATATGTTATGAAAATGGAGCATTGCGTTTCCTCTTGATGTCAAACACTACTCTGCCAGACCGGTGACAAACCAAAGGAGGCGCCCATATCTGCCCTTACAAGAGTTTTTATGGGTTTTCTTCAATATCCTTCAAGATTTTGAATTAGTTGTTGACATTTCAATATATATATACACCCGGGAGGCCTGTCTGGCTCAGTCAGTAGAACATGTGACTCTTGATCTTGGGGTCATGAATTCAAGCCCCACGTTAGGCAGAAAGCTTACTTAACACACACACACACACACACACACACACACACACACACACACACACACACACACACACACGCCCCAGCACTGAGCTGCATGGTTGCTCAGAAAAGCTCACCCTGAAGATAGTGACATGACCCCCTCTCAAAGGGTGTGTGCCTCCCTCGTCACCACCATGCTCCCCAGCCCCCAGCCCCACCCTGGGTCCTGCTTTACTCACTTCCACCGGCCTTGAGGGATCTGAGTGCGGCTCCTGCTCTCCTTCCCACTCCAGCTCTCAGTAAATCAGAGCCGTCCTCATAGGGGCTGGCATCCCCCACGGCAGCGACCATATATGAGAAGCTGTAGGGGCCAGTCCACAGAGCAGGAGACTGAGCCACCAATAAAGGGTCCTCAGCTTCTCAAGGTTGCAGCTTTTGGGGGGAAATCGCATAAAACCTATTCACTCTCTCACCAGGAGAATGCACAGCCAGACAAACCTATAACTTTAATAGATATGGGACCCTGGTATTTTATCATTCTTCTCAAAATCAAGACTCTAATGATGTCAGTCCAACTGGTTAGACAAACCACACTTCCTCCCAGCTCCATCTTGGGAGATTCTTCCAGGAGAGCCCAGCTAGTTTCGTAATGAACTCCGCACACAGGATAATGACACTCAGTACGCTCTACTCGCGAAGTCAGGCAGCTTCTGCGCTCTGGGTCAGTTACCCAGGCCTTTGAATAGGGCAACAAAGTGACATCTAAAATCTGCTATTCTTGGAAAGTTCCTCTTTCCCAGAGGTCTCCAACCTGACCACAGCCAATAAACAAAAGCAACTGTGAGACCAAATGCCCTCTCTCTCCAGTGACTCCTTGGGCCTATAATTAAATAACAAAGATTTATCAGCTGTGTGAGACAACCGGGCCTAAGGAAATGAAATGTGGCGGTTTTTATTTTCTAGAGAACAAAGGCCTTGAAGCTAGGGTCTGAACATACTCATCTCTCATTTTTATGTTTCTCTTGCAAATGATTCTTTCAATCCCATCTTACGCTGTAGCGCTTTTTGACTTCAGAAGTCGTGCATCAAAAGTATTTTTAAATACACATTCTTATAAAAATTTATCCCCCTCAGGGAAGAGGGGAGGGTTAAAATTACCCAGCATCAAAAAAAAAAAAAAAAGAAAAAGAAAAAATTACCAACAAGCCTTTAATTTGGTACTTGTCCTTCCTATGATTTAAACTCATCAAACCACAGTCGTCTCTGGATAAATTTAGAATCAGACATAACAAAAACAAGATCTATAGAAAACTACTGGGGACAATCTTCAGGGACAATTAAAAAAAATAGTAAATGTATACAGAAACAGTGCTTAAAAACTATGCAATTCTTAATTTAGAATTAAGCAATTCTAATTCTAAGAATTAGGCAATGTTAATGAGCAAAATGGAGAAAGACATAGCATAAAAGTTAAATAATATTATTTCCCTAAAACAAGGTAGTTTTCACAAAGCACCTTTCCTCAAGGAATCACATGACTTCAGAAAGCCCCGCATAGAAAACTGGAAATATTCTCCAAATCCAGTAAAGTTCTGTTGTGCCACTGGAAAAAAAATCCCTGGCAAGACCTGGGACATTATGGGACAGAATTTTGGATCAAACTACTATGGTATTTATCATATCTCTATTTAGAAATGGGATACCCAATTATGCCACTGAATGGCCTGCCTGTTTGTGAATTACTGCAAGGATTTGAAAAAATAGATGAACACTTTTTTAAATTAAAGGTTTTTATATCTGACAGAGAGAGACACAGCAAGAGGGGAACACAGGGAGCAGGACAGGGAGAAGCAGGCTTCCTGCTGAGCAAGGAGCCTGATGCAGGGCTCCATCACAGGATCGTGGGATCATGACCTGAGCTGAAGGCAGACACTCAACAACTGAGCCACCCAGGTTCCCCATAGATGAACACTTTTCCTCCCAATCTCACTCACAGTCTGGTGGGGTGCTCTGTCCACTTGGACTCAGCCCTAAGTCCTTTGGATGCAAACTGTGCTGTTCAGAAATGTCCATGCCCCTTGGCAAGGCACAGCTTTCATGTTAAGCTTAGCACACTAGTGATTTTCGGAGAGTGATAAGAGTGCCCAGAAATGGGTCTCAGTGAGACTTCATACTGTTGACTTAAATCGCCCATGTTTTGTGCTTTTCAAAAGCCTCATTCACCTGTTTCTATACTAAAAGTGGGATGCCATAGCCGTGAAACACGCCTCACCTCCTGGCTAATACTAACCCATGTACACTCTGAATCCCACAGAGATGCTCAGACCGAGCAAATGAAGTGGAAAAGATACAGGGGTGCAGGGAGGGACCAAGACCAGACAACTGTCTCTCTCCCCCCAGTCAGGTTTTGAAAAGAGCAGACAAAAAACAATTTTCACCTCTCTTCTGGAATTAGGAAAGTGAAAACTCTATGGTCTTCTTCTTCTTCTTTTTTTTTTTTTATTTGACAGATGGAAATCACAAGTAGGCAGAGAGGCAGGCAGAGAGAGAGGAGGAAGCAGGCTCCCCACTGAGCAGAGAGCCCGATGCGGGGCTGGATCCCAGGACCCTGGGATCATGACCTGAGCCGAAGGCAGAGGCTTTAACACACTGAGCCACCCCAGGCGCCCCAAAACTCTATGGTCTTCTATAGAAAAGAGTTATGCATGTAGCCACAATCCAGTTCCCATCCAGGTGTACTACCTTCAGGATCCCGTTCTTCTAAATCAGGAGCAGCACCTAAATGTCCACAGGAAAACCTCCCAAGCAGGGGGAAATCAGAAGGCACCCGCCGCCTGAACATTCATCTTCCTGTGTTGGCCTGTCCCTGGGTTAGGACAAGTTGGACAGTGACTCTAGACCCCACATTTAAGGCATGGGTAGGCAGGAAGCATCATTTTCTCTTCTGAACCCCATTAAAGTCCATTTCAAATTTTCAGTCCCGTGTAGGCTTTGAAAAACTCTAACAGAGCAGACTCCTTTCAAGTGAGATTATCTAGGCTGGACCCCATGTCAGTTTTGTTACCTCAGTCCCAGAAGGCTCCTCCAAGATATGACCCTGCTTCAGTCTCCATTCCAGTGGGGGCCTCCTCCAGAGTCCTGGGAACCTGGAAGGACCCTGTGGGAGGCTCTGCCCCTGTTGTAGTAGGTCCTCTGGGTTCTCGGAGGGACAGAAAGTCCAGAAAGGCACAGGATATAGATATTTTGGCTTTAATGTAAAGCAATTTTACCATGTCTTCAGAGATTCGATTTAGATTTGATTTAGAATATATTTCTAATTCTAACATCAAGCAAAGTGATTCAAACCACCCTTTGGATTAGTTACTACTCAGCGTTCTTTTGCTGAGGGAGCCACTCTACCCCTCCGTAGAATCCACTGGTGCCTGCAATCAGTGAATAACTGAATATAAATCCAGGCGTGAGAATGTCAGAGAAAAATCTATTCTGTGCCTTCCTCTTTCTCCCTTAGCTATGGGTTCATGAAAGTTGAGCTCCTCTAACGTAGCAAGCTACCTTTGGTTTTTCTTTTGGAAACCATGCAGATTAAAAATGTTGAGTGCCAATGGAACTTCCTGAGACAGAAACCCAGTGGTGCTGGGAAAGTCGTGAGACTTAATCTCTCTTCATCTTCAAAGTCTGTTGCAAGCCCAAATCATTTGTCCTTGGCTCGCTACTGCAATCGTGTGATTTGGCACAAACCGTAGTCCTTTCATCTCAGATCTCAAAGCACTCTGTAAATGCCAGTTAATCCTTGCAACTGCCCTGAAAGGTGACGGGCTATTGGCTAGCCTACTCAGTAAACAGAGACATTAAATGACTGATCCTAACCACACAGCAAATTGGCAGCAGAAGTTAGTTGAGACTATGGCCCGGAGGTTCTATTCCCAGGCTTGGACATCAAAGGCTAAAAGCTAAACCTCTGTTTAGAGCAGCCACATGATAGCTGGCCCATAGTACATGCTCAGGTAATAATTTTTGAATGAATCAACAAGTTGAACATCCCTATCTCCAGTTGCCTGACAAAGTTCTGCTGATAGTCCCACTCAGGCTCAAATTTCTCCTCCAAACTGGCTTCAACTCTTGGGTTCCACTTATTCATTCTCCAACCGGTACACCCACTCTGGCAGAGACCCAGACAAAGTGAGGCAGATCATAATCAAGAAGACAAATAATGTTAACTAGTAAGGAGGGTGGCATGACAGTCAACAAAAGCCAGTCACTGGAAATCAAACGGCCATCCAGTGGCCACTGCAGCTGCAAGGCAAGAGCTAGATGTCAGGACCCAGGGCACTAAGAATTCTATAATATTCTACAAATTATAGAAAGAAATTCTCATGTGCTTCTATGCCCCTACAACTGACAGCAAATCCTTTAAGTCAAAAAGCGGTCTGATCATTTGCTTTCAGACGTGATGAGAAAGAGGGGAGCTGGTGGTATTGTGTTTTAAGGAGTCTAAGAATGGAGTGGATGATGGCAGTTTCTGTGCCTGGGGGAGGGGACAAGTCTGGCCCCCAGAGGCAGCCTGCACCCGAGTGTTGCCCCAGGGCATAACATTAGACAGATCCCAGTTCGGACAAACACTGGTCACCTCGGTTAGTCACTTACCCTTCTGTGCATTTTTTTTTTTTTTTTAAAGATTCATCTATTTGACAGATAGAGATCACAAGCAGGCAGAGAGGTAGGCAGAGAGAGAGAGAGGAGGAAGCAGGCTCCCCGCTAAGCAGAGAGCCCGATGTGGGGCTCGATCCCAGGACCCTGAGATCATGACCTGAGCTGAAGGCAGAGGCCTTAACCCGCTGAGCCACACAGGCGCCCCCCTTCTGTGCATTTTATGCATATTGAGTACCTATTGCCTGTCACATTTCAGGCTCCTCTGTGCTCTTCATGACCCCAGTAGGACCCAGGCCAGCAAGGACCCATCCCTCTACTCTTTTTCGTACAAGTTATTCTTTTATTAATATTATGAAGTGAGTTTCAATTCAGTAACAACGGAGAAGGGAGCAAATACAGGTAAGTGATTGATAGTTATTAGAGTATACTAATCACTACCAACTGTAGTTTTTCATTTTCACTAACTAATAGATGTTTTTATGGCAGTTTTAGTTTTACAGATAAATTGATCAGAAAGTACAGAGTTTCCACATACTTGCTCCCGTCCCCAGTCCTTCCTGGAAATGTGCCTGCCTGCTTCCATAAAGAAGCTGGTAAGAACACTGAGTACATTAACTTCAGGTTTTTCTGATCCTTCAACCTGTACAAAAACACCTAAAAGAAGAACTCGGGCAACAGAAAATCTACCTCCTGCTTCTCTGCCTCAGACTCTAGAAGCAGCTCTGTCCAGATAAAATTCCATTCACGCTTCCAGGACCTTAGGTGGCATTAGTAGAGGAGCACACGTCAGTATCCCTCTTGGGACTCTTGATTTCATCATGGACCCCTTCCTGCCCTCCCTTGAGTCTGACTGAGTGGGATCAAAGAAGAGGAGAGGAAGGCTGGAGCTCAGAGCTGGCCATCCTGTGAACAGTCACAGCAATACCAAGGGGTCTGGGGTGCTGGGGAGCTCCGTGTGAAGGTGTTTCCATTTTTCTCCATGCATGTAAGACCCCTCCGAGGCCCTTGAGCCTTGGTCTGGAGAGGCAGCTTTGTAAAGAGGAATTCCTTAGTCTCATGTTCTCTATCCTCCTAATGCTTCTCCAGGCCATTATAGTCCTTTCTCTGAACATTCCTAGGCAGGCTTAAATTCAGGCAAACTCATCATTCACAGTAACTACAATTTACCGAAAGGCAGCAAAGATCTTCCTGACCACTGTAGACAGGTGCTCAACTCCTCTTATTCCTGTTGTATCATGGAAATACCAACATAGAGTAGACCCCAAGGCAGAGAGAGAAGAAGAGAAAAAGGTGAATTTAAAGGCAGAAATGATCCTTGAATTAATACCTGTTCCCTGTACGTGAGGTTTCAAAGAACTGCCTTCCTAAGAATACTGCAGTCAGCTCCAAGACCTTTAAGAAAATCAGAAACGACCCCAGTACCCCCGTAATGCATTTGTGGGCCAAATGAAAAGGCTGAGGAGCTTGCTCATGAAGAATGCAAGGCCCCGGATCCTGAACAGGCCAGGCCTGGCTCATATAGTCAGGATGAACTAGACCCTGAACGTCCAGACCCTTCGCAAGGTGACGAGCCACATTTCTTAGACACAGATACCAGTCCCTAGGCATATATTTCAAATCTACTACCTACAGAGTTTAAGTTCACCTTAATCAGCTACAGACTGGAAATGAAAAGGGATTATTTGGTCAGACAGATCCGTTCGTGTTCAAAAGCTGGAGAGGAGAAGTTGGCACAGCCAGTCCCAAGAAACTGAGAGCGACCCCTTCTCCCCAACATTCTCATGCCCTACAAGCAAGCGCTTCAGTGGCCTACATGTGGTGGATAGAAGAGGCGGTCATCTAAATAGAGAAAGAGTTACCTAAGTAGACAGACAATTAGCTCAACAGAGGAGCTAGAGAGCCTCAGGGCAGCAGTTGAAGTAAAAAGGCCCAATCTCAGAGCAACTAATGTTTTCTTCTCTCTGTCTTCTCTGGGCTGAAAGCAGGGCTCCCCCTGCCACCATTCTATCCACTGCTGAATTTAAATTATGACAATAGATATAACTTGTTGGCTGGCAGAAACTGGACTAGGTGGTTTACCTATAGCCTCACAATTACTCCTCTTTTTCTGATGAGAAAACTGAGACTCAACCAGGCTAATCCATCGGCCTCCCTCTACAGTCGGCTGCCACTCTCCAGGCCACGCTTCAGTCAGCCAGGAGTGTGCACTGCCGTGGGCTCTCTCCAAAAGTGAAGAGCTCCTAGGCTCTTAGGACCCCATGGGACAGTAGGTCCACGGAGCTGAGCCTCGTGACTCTGGGGCCTTTCCTGCCCCAGGGGACAGAGGAGAGGGAACTAAGCTGGTGGCATTAAGACTCACATGGGAGTACGCCAGGACAGCCAGTTATAGCAGGTATATTACCACGAGGTATCCCGAGTCCACAGGGCTCCAGCTCCAATCCCAACACTTGATATTTTATACAATTGACATCACCCCTCCCTAAGACAACTCACAAGGACCATCGCCCTAGGACTTTCTCGGAAAGACGTCCTCTGCCGCTGCCATTCCCAGGTGAGTTGCTGGGCCCTGTTGACCCTGTGCTCTTTATACAGAAGTGCTCCTCACCTTGTCTCCCCTGCGGTGGCAATGTGGGGGTCACAGCTTCGTGACCACGGCCAGGTCACCCTGGGAGCATGTCTGCTGCCCCAGTTCATGCCCTGGCTAGAACCTTCCACAGGGACTGCAGATCCACTCCTTTTGCACATATGTTTTGCTATGTGAGTGAGGGGTGTTGGTGTTGGGGATGAGTGTTTGTCGACAGGTGGACAGAACAAGGGATTTCGTATAAATGATTCTCTGAAGTCCACATTTCAGGGGCACCTGGGTGACTCAATTGGGCAAGCGTCTGACTCTTAATTTTGGCTCAGGTCATGATCACAGGGTTGTGAGATCAAGTCTGGCATCGGGCTCCACACTGAGTGTGGAGCCTGCTTAAGATTTTCTCTTGCTCTTTGCTCCTCCCCCAACCCCGTTCATGTTTGCTGTCCCTCTCTCTCTCTCTAAAAAAGAAAAAAATCCCACATTTTTGTGATGGCCTCTAGGCTCCAAGATCACAGTCAGCTAGACTTTGAACACAAATCAGCCTTGTTCACACCCCACACTGAACAACTAGGACCTGATGCTCCCTCCTGTTTCTCCTCTCTTCTGGAATTCCTGTGACTCTCCCACACACATAGGCCCTCCCATCTCCCCCACCCCTACCTGTACAGTGTGCACTGTAGCTCAGTCTCTCAAATTTGAGAAACATAAAGAAAAAAATGGGGGAGGGGCTGGCAGACCCATTCTGCACTTTAAGAGAAGATTTAAAGCTGTCCATTTCTGTGACCCTTAGTTATGAATCTAGATGCAAATATGGGCACTGAAATTAAATGACAGTGCTTGGTTCTAAGGTGATCATGATATGATCCAGAATCAGATTAAATTGTTTTTTTTAAACATTGAAACATTAAATATATTCAATATTAAAATATTGACATAAAAAATAAAAATTTAGGGGCACATGCCTGGCTCAGTCAGAAGAGCACATGACTCTTGATCTCAGGATCATGAGTTCAAGTCCCATATGGGGTGCAGAAATTACTTAAATAATTTAAACTTAAGTAAATAGATAAAAATTTAAGATTTAAAAAAATAAAAATGTAAACTTCTCACTGAACTCATGGATCTCTTGGGAATTCATAGCTGGCAGCTTAAGAAACACCTTATTTCAGGGGCGGCTGGCTCAGTCAGGAGAACGTGCGACTCTCGATCACAAGATCATAAGCTCAAGCCCCAGGTTGGGTGGGGAGATTACTTAAAAATGAAATCTTTGATGAATGGATAAAGAAGTGGTATATACATACAATGGAATACTATGCAGCCATCAAAAGAAATGAAATCTTGCCATTTGCAATGATGGATGGAACTAGAGGGTATCATGCTTAGTGAAATAAGTTAATCAGAGAAAGACAACTATCATATGATCTCCCTGATATGAGGACGTGGAGATGCAACATGGAGGGCTTGAGGGGTAGGAAAAGAATAAATGAAACAAGATGGGATCGGGAGGGAGACAAACCATAAAAAACTCTTAATCTCACAAAACAAACTGAGGGTTGCCTGGGGGAGGGGAGTAGGGAGAGAGTGGTGAGGTTATAGACATTGGGGAGGGTATGTGCTATGAAGGGTATAAACCTGGTGATTTCACAGACCTGTACGGCTGGGGTTAATAATACATTATATGTTTATTTAAAAACTTAAAAATTTTTTACAAATGAAATCTTTGAAAATATATATATCTTTAGAGGAGAAGATCACTTTCTCTCTCTCACAGGTGGGAGAGCAAGCATGAACAGGGTCGGCAGGAGGGCAAAGTGAGAGAAAATCTTAAGTAGGTTCCACACTCGGCGTGGAGCCCGACACCAGGACTTTGAATTAGGAGTGGCTGTGTGTAGGTGCTGGAAGAGGGAGGGGATATCATGACATGTAATGAGTGCTTACACTGTACAAGATGCACTAAGCACGTTGCACATTTTATTTACTGAACCCTCCCCGGCCCTCCTCTGAGCTCGGTACCGTACTTATCTCGGGCACACAGTTAACAAGCACAGACGTCCTGGCCTATAGCTAACGCTACAGAGACAGACTCTCTCTTGTGCATACACACACACACACACACACACACACACACACACACACACACCAATGAGAGATGGCAGCAGCCTCTGCTTTTGTCCTTCCCACTTTCTGTTGTCACTGTGAGTTGCCTCCACGCTGATTCCGGACGCGACACAGAAAGCCTGCTTCGCCGTTGCTCACAGCGCCAATGCCAGCACCGAGCAGATGATAACTGCTTATTAATACTTGTTGGTTTGTCAAGGAGGGACAGAACGCTTTAAACAGTGTATGTGTGTGTGCACGCGTGTGACCGTTCATTTCAATGAAATCCTTACTGTTCTATTCCCCGTTTTATGAGACTTGAGTACTTCCTGGAGCGCATCCAAGCAAATTAACTTTCTATTATTGACAGCAGAACAAGGAGACCAAAATCAGGACCATATCCCCTAAATAGGCCCTCCCAGGCTTTCTCCACCTTCCCTGGAACCTACTGCTGGTGTGCGTGAATTCTTGAGGACACAAAAGTCCCTCCATGTCTGGACGGGGGTGAGATTTTGGACAAAAATTAGGAGGACTAACTGGGGAGAGACATCCTCTGCAGTCTTGGGCAGGTGGGCTCTGTGCCTAACTGGCTCTTTGCTCCATCCTCCTTCACAATTTCGAACAGGCACCCAGGGACACTGGGGATATGTCCATTGTCTCCCAGAACAATAGCGTCAGCAACCCCGCCATCACTCAGACCCATGTGGAGAGACTTGATTGAAGAAGCATGTGTTCAGACATGATTAAACTTGCTAACTTAAAGAGGCATTAAAGGCAGGAAATGAAAAAGAGATGAGCTGTATTACTTTACCTTCGGGACCCCAGATAGTATGTTTATATGGTCACCGTGAGGTAACGACGTGTAAAGACTCCAAGGTTTGGCATGATCTGAACTGCGTGTCTATCTTCTTGCTTTCCGGTCTAGAATCCTCTCTCTGTGGAGCTGAATGTTGTCTGGTGCTAAACATTTCCAGTCAGAGACCTTCTAACCTTTCTCTAGAGACAATCCCGAATAAATCAGTGAGTCCTCTTCTCTTTCATTTCTCCTCCCATTCATTGCTGATGTTTTGGGGAACAGGCTCAATACACCCTTGCTTTAGTGGTTTACACCTTCCAGATATTTGTTGTCTGTTATCCAGTTCCCTGAAGTCACCTCTGGGTCCCCGCTCCGTGTGCTTGGTTTCTTTAATCTCTCCTCATAAATCAGTCCCTCCATTTCCTTCATCATTTTTACTGCTTTTCTCTGAACTCTCTCCAGTTTGCCTACAATATTTCTCGTGCCAGGTGTCTACATATAATTTTGCTGGACTAAAAGCTGAAATTGGTGGGGGGACCTCACCAATTAAGCTCCTGCCCTGCATCTTTACACGGGGTCTTGGGTACAGTTCTAAATACCACTAGCCCTTTTATCCCATTAATGCATGATAGATATCCTCTAGAACAACATGATAAAGTCATAAAGCTGCACATCACAAGACTTACTTAAAGGAGAGGCTATTTTTCTTTGGGGTATTTAGTACACAGCAACTGAGCTGACATGGAGGGACCCAGCTCATACCCCATACACTTTCTATTTAAAAAAAAAAGATTTTATTTATTCATTTGAGAGAAAGAGAGAGAACAAGTGGTAGGATAGAGGGAGAGGGAGAAGAAGGCTCCCCACTAAGCAGGGAGCCCAAAATGGGACTCGATCCAGGGACCCAGAGATCATGACCTGAGTAGAAGACAGATCCTTAACCAACTGAGCCTCCCAGGCACCCTCTGGTATACTTTCTAATGAGTGATGTTAAAGAAAAAGTCCAGGGTATTTTTCACAAGCCATTTGCCACTTATGGAGGAAGGCTATTTTTAAATTGGCCATTTAGGTAAGATACACTTCCCTAGAGAAACTGACAATATGTATGCAAAATCTTTACAAGATACATGCCTTTTGACCAATGGATAACTGATGAGGTTCCTTCTAGGAAGCTATCCTGAAAAAATTAATTGGAAGGAAGACAAAGATGTATGTACAAAGATGTTTGTCCAAGTATTGTCTATAGTAATAGGAAAATGTTGAAAATAACCTAACATTTTCTTAAAGATTTTTATTTATTTATTTGACAGAGAGAAATCACAACTAGGCAGAGAGGCAGGCAGAGAGAGAGAGAGAGGGAAACAGGCTTCCTGCTGAGCAGAGAGCCCGATGCAGGACTCGATCCCAGGACCCTGAGATCATGACCTGAGCCGAAGGCAGTGGCTTAACCCACTGAGCCACCCAGGCGCCCAACCTAACATTTTCTTAAAAGAGTGTTTGGGTAAATATATCTGAAAAGGGGCACAAAGATGTAGGACATTTAGCTCAGTATTATTTATAGTAGTGGGGAAGCTGGAAATAACCTAAAAATCCAATGTAGGATGGTTGGTTAAAAGACAATGGCTCAGGGACACCCGGGTGGCTCAGTTGGTTGAATGTCTGACTCTTGGTTTTGCCTCAGGTCGTGATCTCAGGGTCCTGGGATCGAGCTCTGCGTTGAGCTCTGCACTCGGCACCAAGTCCGCTTGAGATTCTTTCCCCCTCCCTCTCCCTCCTATTCTGCTCCTCCTCCCACTTGCACACCTTCGCTCTCTCTTTCTCTCTCTCAAATAAATGGATAAAATCTTTAAAAAAAAAAAAAAGCTGGTGGTTCAGCTTCATCTGAAGCCTTGTTCACACAGAAAGGTCCGTATGGCACACTGAGGCAACAGAGCTTCTACTAGGAAGCCATAGTGTGGTCCCATTTTTATTTAGAAAAAAATCTCTACCTCTATTTTCATATATACATAGGAAAAGGTTTAGAGATAAAAATCCTGAAATATTCATAGTGGTTCTCTGAATGGTGGGCTTTGAATGTGAATTTCAGTTTTGACATTATTGTCGGATTCCACCCCAATGAGCCTGGTTACTTGTAAAAGACATTTTTTTCAGAACCAGAATCAACTTGGTTGCTGAACACAGACTTTGAAGTCTGATTGTCTAAGGCTCCAAAATCCTGGTTCTACCACTTACTGGCTGTACAATCTTGGGCAAGTTACTTAACCTCTCTCTGCCCTAGTTTCTTCATTTGAAAAGAATATATGGGTAATAATAGTATCCACCTTAAAGGACAGTCATGAAAATTAAACAGCTAAATACATTGAAGTGCTTATAGAACCCGGCCTAGTACCGAAGAAGAGTCATGGCTTATTAAGCTTCAGCCCTGGAGCACCTGGGTGGCTCAGTTGGTTAAGCGTCCTACTCTTGATTTCAGCTCAGGTCATGGTCTCAGTGTCCATGCTCAGCAAGGAGTCTGCTGAGAAGGCATTCTCTCTCTCCCTCTCCCCTCTGCAACCCCTCTAAGATACATAAATAAATCTTTCAGCTTTAGCCTGATTCAACAATAAGTAACATATATCAGACCTGTTCTGTGCCCAGGGCTGAGCTACACACTTTCCATACGTTTCTCTACACTCAGCAGCAAGTAGTTTTAACTCTGTTTTCTCTAACCGATGAGGAAACAGACGGGGATGGATGTGATGTGACGAAGGCCACAGAACTCTCCACATCGGCAAGTTAGTGGGACCTCTTCCAGGCTATCTGGAGTCCAAGCCTGGTTTTTTCCCTCTACCTGCTCAGACCCCCCCAGAAGTGAGGAAGAGAGACAACTCAAAGATAGCTCCACGCTTTGTAGTTAGGGACCTAAGTGGGTGGTGATGCCACTGACCTAAACAAGAAAAATAATGGGAGACTTTATAACGGGAGACTTCCCAGAATTTTAGAGAGAGAAGGACTCTTTCAAGTTAACCTAGTCCAACCCACATTTATGATTTTAAAACATCTAAATCCAGAACTTGATCTGTCTCCTCACAACACGCTGCCTCCAGAGTATCAAATTTACCCCTCAGTTAAAACTAACACTTCCTTCCCAACACTTTGTTGGGCTTGAACTCTCCCTTTAGTATAAATATTGTAGCAGTAACTGATGATCTCTGGAACACACAAGTATTTAATGTTGGTGCTTTTCTTATCACTGAAGTGGTTAGTCGATGTACCGGATCAGCATTTGGTTGATTTCACTAACAACCAATTAAAACTAAAACAGTTAGAAAACCACAGATAACACACAGTTCACTTAAACTCAGGTTCAGTCGGACTCTCAGTAAGGAATTGTCCAAGCTAGACTTAAGCAACAAGCATGTGCCCAGCACGGAGCTTGGCACTGAAATCACTTCCTGCAGTTCCCAACCCCAGCCTCTTCCTCCCTCACATCCTCACACATGTCCAGCCTTCATCATCACCCTCAGTGAGCTGCTGCCTGTTAACTGAGTGTTGATAAGTTCTCTTCAGGGCCATTGTGAAAGACTGAATCACAGTTGATGTTCCCACCCACTTTCCAGATTCTTGGCTCTAAGACAGAGAACAGTGCATTGAATTCCAGATGGCAAGATGCACGCATCATCCAACAGAGGAATGATTTCCTGTTGAGAGATGGTATCTCTCCCTCTGTAGATGACCTGGGAAACCAAGGATATTCCTGTATGTGGGCATTCACTCATACCACATGGGGTTCTTCAGGAGGCTACCAAAAGTTCTTGCCTACTAACACTGTGGTTTATCTGCAGAGCATTTTGTTGACCTGTCTCCAAAATAAAGGTCTTCACCATGATCAAAGGAAACATCTAAATTCTGAAGCCATCCAAGAGGGTAAAAATGGAGAAACCACTAGAACCCAAATTGTTATACTGTCCTCCAAATTAGACATGCAAATTTGGTGAAAACACACACACACACACACACACACACACACACACAGGAACCAAAGAAATAATCAACATATGCTAGAAAAGAATTTTCTAGACTTAAAGGAGGAGCAATGTCTGCAGGTAGAAGGAGCTCAAGAAGTACCAAGAAAATATAACAGTGTGAATGTACTTAACGTCACAGAACTATATACTTTTAAATGGTTAAAATTATAAATTTTGTTATGTGTATTCTACCACAATTAAAAAAGAAGTACCAGAAAAAAAACTGTACATAAAGTTAGGTCCTGATTATGTAGAACCGTTAATATATGTAATTCATCTGAATATACATAGAAAATACACTGGAAAAACATTCTACAATATGAATAGCTCTTATCAGTAGAGGTTGAAATTTCTGGTAGGTTTTTAATGATTTCCACATATTTTCTAAATTTTATACCAATGAATATGAATTTCTTTTATAATTAGAAGGATGCTGTAAAATATATTTCTTAAATATGTCCCTTCATCACCATAGCTTTTAGCAAGACCCCCATAATCATGTTTCATGGAGTATTTCTTTAACTCTTCCCTAGTGAATGAGAGCCTCTCCACTTTCTCCTCCACACAACTACCAGGCAGAGAAAGAGTTCTTCAGAAGTATAGAGCAGAGGACATACACCACATAATATCACATAATACCCCACCCTATTCCTGGTCCTTACTCATCCCAAAGCCTCAGCCCACCCTGAGTCTGTCCTTGTCCTTTAACTCCACCCATCCCTCCTCCTTCTCTTTGGTTGAGCCCTGGGATGATCTGATTTGTTGGTATCAAGAATGAGTTTGAAGGGTGGTTGCAATGAGGGATGTGGGGTAGTGACATCTTTGTAAGTGTCTTTAGGAGGAGATTCAGGTAGGAATCTCCTGCAACTGCAGAAGTTGTGCTATATTTCAGTTTGGGAGAACCTGAGTTTGGGTGATAGAGATGAAAGGGGTCGTACTAAAGCAGTGTTTGCCTACCCGGATATTATCTTTGATTATTTATTCACTTGGGGGCGGTGTGAGTTAGGATGAATGGAAATTTGGAGAGTTCTATTCTCCTCAAGCCACCCCTGATTTACCTTCACTTTTTTTTTTCTGGTTTATTCCCACTTTAGCTTCCTGCTAACTCTTAGGTCTCTCTCATCACTCAGCTCAAGCATCACTTTCTCCAGATTCTGGCCAGACATCCTAATCTGGAGCACATACTCTTCTGGAAGCCCCTAACATTTCAGCTACGCTTTCTTATAAAGCACTTTCTACACTCCTCTCCATCCCTTTCTTGACCACCCCGACGCTAGACTGCAGTCCCACCAGCACGAGGAATCTCTTTCTTTTTTTTTTTTAATATTTTATTTATTTATTTGACAGAGAGAGATCACAAGTAGGCAGAGAGGCAGGCAGAGAGAGAGAGAGAGGGAAGCAGGCTCCCTGCTGAGCAGAGAGCCCTATGCGGGACTCGATCCCAGGACCCTGAGATCATGACCTGAGCCGAAGGCAGCGGCTTAACCCACTGAGCCACCCAGGCGCCCCACGAGGAATCTCTTTCATTCTGTATCCTGAGCACCAAGCACTATGTCTGGCAAATGCCCTGTTCTCAATTATTAGTTTTCAAGAAATAATCAGTGGACAAGAAGAATTAAGGATATGGGTAATTCATCTCAAGAACGTGAGAGGTTTCCAGAAGGATACGTGGCGTACTATTTTACACCTCCATACCAACCCTAATGATTAAGCCAGAAGAAATGGGCTCCTCATATATGAGTTACAGTGAACTGGTATGTGAATCAGCCATTGATGAGTCAAGAAACTGATGAATGCATCTAAAATAAGGCTCAGGACAAACTTTGGAACCAAACGAAACAAAAATGTATGATTATTTGAGTCCCTAGAACTGAAGGCAGATAACGGACAGCAATAATATCATAGTCTTGGAGTCTAAGAAAGACCAGGTGAGGACTCGCCAGGCCCAGTTAGGCCATAGTTATTCTAAGAACAGATTGTGGGAACATTGGATTCCTCTCCATGGGCTTCTAAATAGCCCTGTCTTCCTCGTGTTCCCACTCCAGAACAGCAGCAAAGCCACGGCTATTTTTAGTCACTTGCCAAATGTAATTCAATTTATACAGCTTCCCCAAAGATATAAGTCTTGAACAATGGGCAGGGGTTGCCCAAGCGCAGAAGAGTAGATAGGATGTTTAGAAAGATAAACAGCATGAGCACAGGTATGGAGGTGTGAAACTAAATTCTATGTGTCTGTGTGTGTGTGTCTGTGTGTGTTTGTCTGTGTGTGTGTGTGTGTTACAGGATATCAGGAAGTCTAGTACACACTGCATGGCAGGACGAGGCAGCGTATGCATAGGTAGGAACTAAGTCCAGGATAATGCTGTATGCCACACAAGGGAGCTAAATTCTTATCTTGACTATGATGGGAAGCTATAAAGTTTTCAGGCAGGGGAACAAAAGAATCGGATTAGCATGTAGAAAGACCACCCTGGGAGTAGAAAAGGTAGTGGGGGGGGACACGGAGAAATGGCTGCTGCCATAGTCTAAACACTCATTGCCCCAAAATTTACCTGCATGTTCAAAGCAACATGAAAGAGGAACTTCTAGGGAGAAGTTAGAGATGGGAAGAGATTTTGTAGACAGTAATTGTGAACAATTCATGTAGCCAACTCCAGTCCTTTATTTAAAAGGATATAAAGAGGGGCGCCTGGGTGGCTCAGTGGGTTAAAGCCTCTGCCTTCAGATCAGTCATGATCCCAGGGTCCTGGGATGGAGCCCCACCTCGGGCTTTCTGTTCAGCAGGGAGCCTGCTTCCCCCTCTCTCTCTCTGCCTGCCTCTCTGCCTCATTGTGATCTCTGTCTGTCAAATAAATAAGTAAATAAAATCTTTTTTAAAAAAAAGGATATAAAGAATAGCATGTCTTGGGACAGTCTAGCCCAGCTTGGCCTCAGCCATCAGGCCCGCTTCTGACCCATAAAGCCAACCCCAAAATGACTGACCCTAGACTTTGCCTTAGTCTTGAGCTGTGTTCTGAATCATTATAATCTGAATCTGCCTTGTTCTTGGCTCTGGGGCCCTTGCCTCATTTGCTGATTGTGGTCTTACAGTTAGCACCCAAACCTTATGTCCACTTCTCTGACATTTACCTCTGACTGGTCACAGCCCCCATTTCACTGCTGTCTTTACAGAAAAATCTCTCCAGAGACTTTTCTGCACTCGTTGTCTCCGATACCCTGCCCTCCATTCTATCTCAGACCCACCCACCACACACACTGAACCTACTTTGTCAAGATCACCGAAGACATGCCTGTCCCTAAATACAACGATTAACATTCACTTTTCATCTTACATGACTAATCAGAACCATCTGACACATCTTCTTGATAAACTTTCTTCACTTGACTTCTGGGATCCACAACTTTTGGGTTTGTCCTACTTGCCTGATTATCCCTTTCCTGTCTGCCTTGCTGGTTCCTCTTCTTCAACCCTACTTCTTACGTCTTGCTGGGTGGCCCAGGTGGGGTCCTTGACCTTCTCTTCTCCATCCATACAATGGTTTCTCAGCTTCGGCACTATTACCATTTGGGGCCACGTAATTCTTTGTTTGACAGTAGGGGGCTATCCTACACATTGTAGGCTATCGAGAAGCATCTCTTGCCTCTACTTACTAGATGGTAGTAGCAACACTTCCCCCAACTTGTGACAATAAAAATGTTTCTAGACATTGCCAAAAGTCCCCGGGGTGGAATAGGGAATCACCTCTGGTTGGGAACCACTGTTGTAAGTCTACAGGAAACGCTCCTTTAAATATTTTAGATTTTACTGATCTCTCCTAGGTTTTAGGTTTTAAATACTATCTATATGCCAATGACTCCCAAATGTATATATTCACTCTAGACCTCACTCACGGTCGATTTCCCATTCAAATATTTCACTTCGATGTCTAACAGCTATCCCAACCTCAAAACGCAGTCTTTCCCATCTCCGTTGAAATTAACCCCATCATTCCAGTCACTCAGAGTAAAAGTCTTGGCATCATCCTTGACTTCTCTTTTTCACATCCTGCCAAGAAATCTTATCATCTCTACCATCAAAATATATCCAGAATGTAAGTATTTATACCACCTCTGCATTTCCTACCTGATCCAAGTCACTATGATCTCATACCTGGTTATGTCCTTCTGCCCTATCTATTCTCAGCAAAGCTGTCAGATGAGGCTTTTTGGTTTTTTGTGGGGTTTTGGGGTTTTGTTTTTGTTTCTTGTGATGGGGAGGTATGGAAGGAAAAGGAGAGTGAGAATCATAAGCAGGTGCCACACCCAGCTCGGAGCCCAATGGGGGCTTGACCTCAGGACCCTGAGATCATGACAGCCAAAACCAAGAGACACACACTCCGCCAACTGAGCCATCCAGCCACCCCAGATGAGCATTTTTTTAAATTAACATATAATGTATTATTAGTCCCAGGGGTACAAGTCTGTGAATCGCCAGGTTTACACAATTCACAGCACTCACCATAGCACATACCTTCACCAATGTTCATAACCCCACCCCCCTCTCCGTACCCCCCTCCCCCCCGTCACCCTCAGTTTGTTTTGTGACAGGAAGAGTTTCTTATGGTTTGTCTCCCTCCCGATCCCATCTTGTTTCATTTATTCTTTCCAGATGAGTATTTTTGAATAGAAGTATGATCATTTCATTCCTTGATGAAACCCCTCCAATGTCTTCGCATCTTACTCAGAGAAAAGTCAAAGTCCTTACTAGTCCTTATGTAATCTAACCCCTTGGTACCTTTCTGACTTTATAAAGTGTTCTTTCTGTTATCATCTGAGAAGAGAAAGCTGAGAGGAGCAGATTTGGAAGGTACAACCCGGAACTCATGTTTGGATGTTCTTATATATCCAGTGGAGACATTGTATCAAAACGTGGAGTGTGTGACTCTGGATCCTGGAGTCATGAGTTCGAGCCACATGCTGGGTGTAGAGATAACTTAAATAAATAACTATTAGGGGCGTCTGGGTGGGTGGCTCAGTCTTTTGAGTGTGTGACTCTTGATTTCGGCTCAGGTCATGATCTCAGAGTCTTGAGATTGTGCCCCATGTTGGGCTCCGTGCAGGGTGTGAAGCCTGCTTAAGATTCTCTCTCTCCTTCTCACTCTTTAAGTGTAGAACTCAGAGGGATTTGGGACTGGGGTTATAATTTGGGAGTTGTTGGTATGATGTTGGGAGTTGTTTAAGTACAGAGTATTTAAAGACATGAGTCTGGACCAGGTCATCAAGGGAGTAGATAAAGACAAAGAGAACCAAAGGACTGAGCCTCAGGGGACACTAATATTAAGTTAGTAGAAAGGAAAGGAGGAACCAAGCAGCAAAGGAGATTGAAAAGCATCAATCAGTGAGGTGCAGGGGGAAACAAGAGGGCGACAGGACCCACAGGCTAAGTCTGAAAACCCATCAGTGAACTAAAGTCTGTGAATCAAAGGTTTCTCACTAAACCTAGATTCATCTTAAGGACTTCTCTAGGAAATGTACAATATACTTGCGTAAGAAAATGCAGAGCACAATGTAAATATTTCTTTCATCGTGCTTAATTACCCACTAATCTCTCACATATAGTTCATGTAGTTCAGGGTCTTGTCTCCATTTAATGTCCATCTGTTTTCCTAAAAAACTGCTATCGCAGTTTAATTAAATAAACCGAAAGCTGAAATGTTATATGAATAGGGCCTATGGAGGTAGAAACACCAAATCAACATGTATGACTAATATCTTAAGTGTATTGTGACATTATTTAACTATTAATCTTGTCATTTACCAAAATGACTCCCCAAAAACCAAAACTGGGGAATAGGTTGTTCTTATCACTAACCTTCATCATAATGAAACCCCTTAAACACAAAATGGCTACTATTTAATCATCAATCTGATATTATTCAGACAATATATTAATTAGTTAATTTTGAAGGTTTAGCCAACACTTACTTAGCATTTGGAAACACGTCACTTGGCTATTTCTTCCAGTGCTACAGATGAGTATTGGTTGGGTGAGTACAACATTCGTGAGTTACCATAGCAAGCAAGGCACAAACAAAACCAGAATTGGCACTCGGGTCACCATCTCTGTAAGAAAAAAGATGTCTAATGTATTTCTAGATGGCTTCTTAGAAACATTTCCTCCCCCATGAAACTGAGGATGCCTAATCTCTGCCTCTGATCATCCTTCTAAATCAGAAGCTCAGAGAAGGTGTACTAAAAAAAAATGAATTAGGGGGCATCTGGGTGACTCAGTGGGTTAAAGCCTCTGCCTTTGGCTCAGGTCATGATCCCAGGGTCCTGGGATCAAGCCCTGTATCGGGCTCTCTGCTCAACGGGGAACCTACTTCCACCTCTCTCTCTCTCTGCCTGCCTCTCTGCCTACTTGTGATCTCTGTCAAATAAATAAATAAAATCTTTTTAAAAATGAATTAATTAATTCTTTTTTTAAAAGGCCTTCAAGGTCATATTGCCTCAAAACAGTAATTGAGCTCCTGAAACTAAATATTACCAATGCTTCCCACATATAAGAGGGTATATGCCGCCCTATGATTTACCTCGTATACACTATTGTTCTGTGAACTCCTTGAACATAATTATGAATCTACATGTACTAAATTTTACCCAAAAAATGTTGAATTAAGTAAACATTTCAAAATTTTTAAAACACCCTTTTTATAACACAATGATAAATAGAGCACCAAACCCTAGAGACGTTCCATTCACGTTCCTTGTGGAATCAGATTCCGTACAAATTAGAATCTTTCAAAGCTCCTGGAGAACAATAAGCACATGCAGTCATGTTTTAGCAATCAGGATGGAGAGCCAGAAGAGCCATGCGTTTCGAATCTGTGGATGTTGCAGCCCGGGAGGGTCTGTCTCACTAGATGAAAGAAAAGGTAGAATACTTGCCACTTCTCTTACTTAACTGGCATGTAGGACTGTGAGTTCTCGATACCCACTAATTGAATGTATGGATGCATAAAGATAAAGACCAGGGCTGATGGTGAAGATTTCTGTTTTTAAAAAGTCCAGGATGGAAAAAACTGGCTGGACACAGATCCTGAGAAAAAAAATCTGGGAACTGAATTTCAACTCAAAGTCAAATGAACGAGCATCATTATAGTATATAAAAAGATAAAACAATCTTATTATATAGAAGCTTCCAGATTAAGTGCAGTAATTGTCCCTATCCTTGATGTGAGTTAGACCTCATCTGGAATGTTTTGTTTTGTTCCAGGAAAGATATAATAAGAAGGTCATTAGCAATTCCAATTTTCTCCAGAGGATGTCCCCATATTGCTTAGCACAGGGTCTTGGACCTAAAGCTGCTCAATAATTTAAATACTGAAACACCCTGAACTGATATGGAGGAGTCTGGAAATCATAGGAGAAACAATTCAGGGAAGCTGAAGGGAGGCAGATTTTAGCTTAACACAGAATGCACTCTCTAGCAGAACAGCCAGATCATAAAATGAGATGACCAACGAAGTAGGAATCCTAGTACAGAGAATATTCCATCAGGTGAAAACGCTTATCTACTATGGATGGTACCAAAGAATTGCTTATACTGGGGCACCTGGGTCGCTCAGTCGGTTAAGCATCTGCCTTCCGCTCGGGCCATGATCCCAGAGTCCTGGGATCAAGCCCCACATCAGGCTCCCTACTCAGTGGGAAGCCTGCTTCTCCCTCTCCCACTCCCCCTACTTGTATTTCCTCTCTTGCTGTCTTTCTATGTCAAATAAATAAAATCTTAAGAAAAAAAAAAAAAAGAATTGCTTATACACTAAGTGGGAAATTGAAAGGGATGGCCTCCAAAAGCTCTTTCAGTCTGAGCAACCTGGACAGGTGTCAGGGCCGACAAGGGTATGTCCATAGCTAGCTTAGAACACCATCCATCCTGTGCGGCTCCCCTCCCCAGCAAGCCCCTGCCAGCATCCTAGTCTACAAGGGTGAGGCTGCTGGGCTTGGTGCTGCAACTTTACCATTTGCACAGCCACGGACAGCCGCCTGTGGGGCACCCTGTTGTGACAGGGTGACCTTCTGGACACTGGGTAGCACCCTATGCCCTAAACCAGCCACAGCACTTGCTTCCCCGTACCTTGCTTCCCACTCTACTTATTTCAAAAGGAAGCTGTTTCTGAAGTCATTCTTCAAGACATAGCGATCTTTGGCTGGGAACTTAGGACCTAAGTGCTCCCTATCCAAGAACCCATTCCACATACTTTTAAAAGTTGATGAGATCAGAGTGCTAGGGAGGAGAGATGCAATTTCTTGCTCCCTTCCTCACATAAGCATCCTGAACACATTGGAGTGAAACCGCACGCATATTGTCAGAACCCGGTGGTCTTGTGATGTTTGCATGAAGCAACAGTGGCATCTAGTGGCAATATAAGGTAACCACATGCTGCCTCCGTTCAGGTGAGAAAAACTGATTAAAAACCTAATCTTTCTCCCCAACTTTCCTTTGTTCCTCTTATCCAACCAGACCTGATGACAAGTTGGCTGGGAAACAGGAAAAGTTGGCAAAACAGGGAATTATTAAAATGACACATGCAGAGTTACTAAACACTTATCTCACTATGTATTCATTCAACCATCAATGCACAGCCAAAATTTCTCTCCCAAACGCTGACCCACTAAGTTGGAGTTAGTCTGTGCTGCATAAACCAACCATTATACATCATCTATACAGGAGCCAGATATTATTTATTTAAGTAGGTGAGAACCTTAAGACACCTGTAAAACAAGATTTCCTCCACTGGTTTGTTTTGTGGTTTTTTTTTTTAAAGATTTTATTTTTATTTACTTGACAGACAGAGATCACAAGTAAGCAGAGAATCAGGCAGAGAGAGAGGAAAGCAGGTTCCCCACTGAGCAGAGAGCCTGGTGTGGGACTTGATCCCAGGACCCCGAGATCATGACCTGAGCCGAAGGCAGCGGCCTAACCCACTGAGCCACCCAGGCGCCTCTCCTCCACTGGTTTTTACAGGAGTTTTTTCCTTATAGTTGTCTCTTACTTTTTTTCTCTCTCTCTCTCTTACTGCTTTTTTAAAAAACCATGATCCTTCGGCTCCAAGTCTAACTTGAAAGGGAAAAGACAGCAGTGTGGGTTTCAGTATTGGGGGATCTAGTTTCCCCACGTGTTATCTAGCACGCCTTGGGAGGCCAGCAGCTGTTCTAGGCCATCCCTGATGTAGAGACAGGATCTTGTAAGCATCCCATCACCCTTCTCCAGCTGCCTCCCCTGTCTGCCTCTCATTGTATCAAAATTTCTACTGGGAGGAGGGGGCTTCACGAGGCCGGTGGAGGCACGGGCTTCTAGAAGCACTGTCGATAGGTGGTTTAGGGTGTGAGAGCTGGAGCCACACTCCTTAGCTTTAATTCTAGCGTCTGCCACTTTGATCTCGGCCAACTCTATGGTCTTAAGAAAGTTCCTTATCCTGTCTAAAGCCAGGTTCCTTATCTGGAACATAAGAAAGAACACTGGCCCCTACTCTTGGGGTGGATATGAGAATTACATGAGGTAATCCATGTATGGACCTTGGCACAGGGCCTCACAAACAGGAAGCATTTAACCAATAATTAATTATTGGTATTTTGTGTTTATCCCATAGAACAGCAATTCTCAAACTTTTTCGTCTTAGGACATCTTTACATAAATTCTTCAAAATTAAAAGGACCCTAAGTTCTTAAGTTTATATATGTTATATCTTTTGACATTTACGGTTTTATAAACCAGATCAAAATATTTGAATTCTTCCTTAAAATGACACTCAATCCAAAAAAAAGACAATAAATCCATGAATGTGGCTAACTTTTTGCAAAAAAAAATAACTACATTCTCCCTAACAAGAGTACTTGGTGAGAGAAAGGCATTGTTTTACACTTTTGCAAATCTCTTTCCTGTCAGGTTATTAAGATGGTTGGTTTCCCCTCTCCTCCTCCATTCAATCTCTTCTAACCTCACGCATCACGTAGTCTCTGAAAAACTCCTTGTACACTTATGAGAAAAGGAGAGTGGAAAAGGCAAATAACAACTCGGCGTGATTATGAAAAGAGTCTTGGCTTCCTAGGCTCCACAAAAGGACCTCAGGAACACACTGGGGTGCCCAGACCACACATGGCAGTTGGCAGCTGTAGCCCAGAGCACTGCCCAGGGTTCCTGGTGTTGGTACCAACAGAGCAGATCAGACCAGCAGACCCCAAGTCAGCCTGCTGGCAAAACTGGGAGGACTAACACGTCAATGAAACTGGACATAAACACACAGCTGCTGGTGAAGGGTCAGGCAAACCCCTTACCCCGAGCCTACCACACACCCTCTGACTCAGAAACTCAGACTCGGTCCACAAGGAAGGTCAGAGCCCTGCTGCTCTACTGTGTGGACCAAGCTTGGTTGTGAATAATAATATCCTTCCTGGAATCTGTCCATTTTTCTGGTTGATGGGATACAATTGTTTTCTGTTACTGTTTTTCTTGTTTTCGTTTTTGTTGTTATTGTTGTTATGGAAAAGAGCCAATTCCAGGAAACTAAAACATTCGCCTAATGTAATTCCTTTCTCAGAAATTTTTTTTGCGGGACAGGGGGGTGCTGGATGACTCAGTTGGTTAAGCGTTGGATTCTTAGTTCCTGCTCATGTCATGATTTCAGGGTCGTGAGATCAAGCCTCATGTGGGTTCTGTGCTTAGCCTGGAGTCTGCTTGACATTCTCGCCCTCTTCCTCCCTCTCTGCCCCTCACCTTGTTCTAAGTTAAAAAATAGAATCTTTTAAAAAAAATTGTTTAATTCCAGTGAGTGAACATCTAGTGTAATAATAGTTTCCGGAGCAGAATTTAACGATCCGTCACTTACGTGTAACACCCAAGGCTCATTCCAACAAGCGTCCTCCTTAATCCACTCCCCCATTTAACACATCCCCCCACTGCCTCTCCTCCAGCACCCATCCGTTTGTTCTCTACATTTAAGAGTCTCTTATGGTTTGCGTCCCTGTTCTGTTTTGTTGTTTTTTTAATTCTGGAAATCCAATAGTTGTGTGTGACTTAATCATTGTTATTTCTACCTCACTATAGGTTAGATTGATTGGTGGTGGTGGTTTTGGCAAGCTTTTACACAAATATTGCTGGGTAAGACCCCCCCTTTTTTTAAGATACTATTTGAGAGAGAGTAAAAGAGATAGAGAGAGATCACAAGCAAAGAGAGCAGCTTCCCTTCTGAGCAAGGAGCCCAATATGGGACTCGATCGCAGGGTCCTGAACTGACCCAAACTGAAGGCAGACGCTTAACCCACTGAGCCACCCAGGTCCCCCTGAATGAGACCCTCTTAATAGTGTTTTATTTATTCTTTATCAACCTTTTGAGCTACTTAAGTCTCTTCTATGAAGGGACACTACAGTCACTATGTCCCTCTATGACACTCAAAACCACATACAAGGCAAACTTAGGCAGTGGTTCATTCTCTGCAACCGGTGGAGATGGAGAGGCTCCAGAGATCATCTCAAAGACCGTTTTCAAAAGGAACGTAGTAGCATCAGGGCTCCTTGGAGCTGCTGGCTTTGGGGGCAGAGCTTACATCTTTTCTCTCCGCAAGGCTCTACAACACAGGACATCCCTCCCTCATCACACTAGCTCTAGAAACTTGAAAAGTTACTGTGTCAGTCAAAACTCTAGGCTGCTGGCACCAGAACCCCAACGGAAGCCACTGTAGTAGAGCAGGCGTTGGAGGGAAATGCTTGTTTCTTGGAAACACCTTGAGATGATTGCACTCAAACCAGGAGCCACACAGATATAAACAGTATGACACATAGATTGTGGGCTAGGACTATTATAACATAGGAACCCTTTCTTATTCGTTTAAACAGAATGCTGGGTGAAAGTCTTCCTACTCTTAGGTGAAGTATAATCTCCAGGCCTACCTCCATCCCTGTCTCTCTCCATGAGCTATATTGTGCCTGTCCTGTTTCTATCCTTCCCTACGTCTCTACGTACACACCTGTATCCCAGTAACTGTGTGCTTGCTCCTCCCTCTGCCTAGAACATCTCTCCCCAAACACCTGCAGGAGGACCTGTGGTTCAGTAGTGGTCCCTGACTCCCCTCTCTGGTCACTTTCCTGTACCCCTCCCCCACCCCTGGCAGCTCCTACATAGGTACATTCCATGCATGCAGGGAAAAAAGGGAGACACACACTCTTTACCAGAACATTGTTTTATGGCATGTAATAACTCTGAACTACAGTCGTCCTCTGTGACAGAGAAGAGGCCAGATAAGTAGTTTGCAAACTCTACTCCCCATGACCCCAAGGCCTGCACAGAGCAGCTTGGGGGTGGCCTCAGGCAACAAGAGGGGAATAAGCTGGGGAGATTTGGCTCCTCTGCCCCAGGCTCAATTATAGCAGCTCTAGTACTGCTTGGATTTGGTTTGAAGACAGGGTTCTACTGCGGATCTGAAAGTCCAGAAATAAACCCTAAACCACACAGGTATCAAGTACAGGGTAAATAAAAAAAGAGAAGAAGGATTATTTAATAAATGGTGTTCGGACCACTGGGTAACAATTTGGGAAAATGATAAGATGGAACCTTAGTGCTACGTCTTAAACAAAAGTAAATTCCAGATGGATCAAAGACTTAAGCATGGAAAATGAAACCCATCAAAAGAAAAAAAGAGAATTTTCAAATAATTACAAAGATGTGGGGAAGGCCTTTCTAAATATCATATGCGACCTAGAAGCCGTAAAAGACCGAATTTGAATAAATGTTTTTAAATCTATATGCAGGTCAATAAATTAGCATAAAGTCAGAAGAGAACCAGAAAAAATGTATTGCAAAGACATTTTTCTTAATGCATAGAGAACTTGTATCAATAAGAAAAAAAGACCAGATAGGAGCTAAGGCTATTAACAAAGGACATACAAATGATTTTTAAATATACGTTAACCTCATGCATATTTTTAAATGGACATTAATACCTGTCAAATCAGAAAAGATAAAAAAAAAAGTTTGATAAGACATTGAGTCATGTGAAGAATTTACAGAACACCTGGGGAGAGTAATTTAGCAAAATCTATCAAAATCTAACATTTAGGGATGCCTGGGTGGCTCAGTCTGTTAAGCATCTGCCTTTGGCTCAGGTCATAATCCCAGGGTCCTGGGATCGAGCCTCACATGGGACTCCCTGCTCAGGGGGAGCCTACTTCTCCCTCTCCCTCTGCACTCCTCCTGCTTGTGCTCTCTGTCAAATAAAATCTGTTTTAAAAATCTAAAATATACAGGGGCGCCTGGGTGGCTCAGTGGGTTAAAGCCTCTGCTTTTCGCTCAGGTCATGATCCCAGGGTCCTGGGATCGAGCCCCTCATCGAGCTCTCTGCTTGGCAAGGAGCCTGCTTCCCCCTCTCTCTCTGCCTGCCTCTCTGCCTACTTGTGATCTCTGTCTGTCAAATAAATAAAAATTTTTTTTTTTTAAATCTAAAATATACATTGTTGACAAGTAATCCCATATATAAGAATTTATCCTGTATCTAAACTTGCTCATTTGTAATATAACAACATATATACAAGGACATGCAGATTCCATACACATGCAACAGGAAGCCAAAAAATTCTCCGGCAATGGACAAGACAATGAATTCACTGTGCACAGACCTAGAGTGGGAATGGATGCAGCAATAAAAGGAATGACGTCAGTCAGTCTACCCGCACTGTTAGGAAAGTCTCCCTGATACATTTAGTGAAAAAAAGAGTCAGAATGTTATTATGTTACTATTTATGAAAACGTGTGTGTGTGTGTGCACGCACGTGCGTGTGCACGAACATGTTTGAATATCCACAAAATAACTCTGGGAGGATGTGAATGAAAGTACTAATAGTGCTTTCCTGTAGGTGGAGAAACTGGATGGCTCAAGGATGAGGTACAGCAAGAGACCTAGTTTTTACTACACACTTTTTTGTACATTTTGAATTTTCACCATGTGCAAACACTACCTGTTAAGAGTAAACATGCAATCATTTTGTAATTCTGTTGCTTAAAAAACATTGAAAACTACTAAACTACATGATCTTTCCACCTAACATTTAATGATTTCATTATTCCAAAACATTTTTAATAATTCCATACTCATGCGATTTGTTTCCCTCTTGAAAAATGCACGAGAAATTCTAACCCATAGCTCAGCATGCAAAGTAGATTTTCAAGCTTTTCACTATTTGTTAGGTTCTGCTGCACAGACATTTGTGGAACTTATCATGGAACAGTTCTCTATAATCTGATTTTTCCCGGACCTCAGCACATTTTTGGTCCAGGTGGGGTCCCTATAAGGACTCAAATCACTCTTCTCATAGATATGTTTTGAAACGATGTCTATGAAGTCTTCCCATCCCCTTAACACCAGGCAAGGCTTTCTTGAAATCATCAGGGGGTGCCTCTTATGTGTTCCCAAAAAGGTGTGGTCCCGGCATGTGCCCCCATGGCTCTGCCGAACACTACAGGTGCCCACCCACATCCAGCCCTGCAGCTTCCCAGCAGACCCCACCTGAGACATGCTGGAACCTTCTCTGTGAGAGAGGTGAATGGCCACCTGAGGAAGGCAGAGGGAACCTCCGTGACAGGAGTTCCACAAGAATGCAGCTTGGGCTCCCAAATTTTGTGGAACTTCATGAAAATACCTCTTTTATGTTTCGCTTTCCATCACTCTGCTCTCCACAGGACTCAGCCATGAATGCAGATGGGGCTGGAATGGTAGGCAAAATCAGCCAAAGACAATTTCATACTCAGAATCTCCTGTCACAGGCATCTCCTTCTGTGACAAAGAGATACAAGACCAAAGACTCAAGAGCTTGAGGCAAGAACCCTCTTCATAAAATTGTAAGAATCATGCTCCCTGACTCTTCACCTCTTTACACTATTATTGTTTTTAAAATGGTATTTATTTATTTGACACACAGAAAGAGCGCACGCGCACACAAGCAGGGGGAGCAGCAGAGGGAGATGGAGTCCAACTTGGGGCTCGATCCCAGGACCCTGGGATCATGCCCTGAGCTGAAGGCAGACACTTAACCCACTGAGCCACCCGGATGCCCCTCTTTACACTGTTTTTATGCTAGGGAGGACAAAGCCAAAAATAACAGAGAACAGCTGAGGAGAGGCTGGAAGCACTATAAAGTAATAAATAGTTATCATTTTTCACTGATGATACAATGACTGGTTTGCCTTTATTATCTGTAATCATCATAACATCCCTCTTCCAAGTAAGAGATGTTTAATACAAACAGAAAACAGAAAACCTGACCAAACTGGGCTAAAAGCAACGCTGGAATATTTGCTGATGTAACAAAATGCCACAGAGAGACATTTAGTTTCAGGTATGGCCTGATCCAGGGGTCACTTGATAGAAAAATGGCCTGGTTTCTGTTTCTCACCTCTGCTTGCTCAGTGCTGAGTCTTCTCCAGCAGGCTCTGCCCTTGTGATTACAGGACTGTTCCCAGCAGCAACTCATGAGCTTTTCCCCTCAAGGTACAAATCCATTAGAAATGAGCAAGTCAGCTTCCCCAAGACTCCAAACCAAGAGCTCAACAACTGAGTTTCTTCACCCACGTGCTTGTCCATAGGTCAGACACCACAGCCGGGAAGAAGGAGAATACTGAGCGGCTTAGCTCAGGCCCTGTGCTCCAGGGGCACCAACCTCACCAGAAGTCCTCAGACAGAAGTGGAGGAAGGCCAGCTCACCAAGTGAAATCAGGGCATTGCTGCCAAAGAAAGGTAGTTAACTGTAGGCAGCAGAAATAGCAGAGACCACAACAAAACTTGTGAGGTTGAAATGATTATTCTCACCATACAGATGGGGAAATCAAAAAGCCCAGCTGTTAGGTGATTGGCACAAAAATCACAGAATTTTGTGTGTGTATGCACAGATTGGATTTGACCTCAATGCTGTGTGAGCTAAGACTGAAAGGATGAGTGGGTGTCCCAGGCGAACTGAAGCAAGGAGGGTGCTCTGGGCAGAGGTTTGTGGATACACAGTTATGAGGATGTTGGGAGGACAAGGACCTTTCAGGGAATTCCAAGTTGTTTGCATAGTTGTCAGCACAGCAAAGAAGAGAGCACAATCTGGTGTCAGAGGGATCAGGACTCTGTTATTTACCAGTAGGTGACCACGGGCAAGGACCAAACTGCTCAGCTCACATCATCATCTGTAATTCAGGGACAATATGCTTCCTGGGGTTCTTGGAAGGAATAAGCAAGATAACATAATAATATGGAGCACCTAGCACATAGAAACTCAACAAATGGTAGATATTATTGCACTGATGATGGGTTGTAGAAGGTGACAAACGAGAAAGATGGTAAGAAAATAGGCTCAAAAAATAACCATAGGCCAGATCACGCTAAGATGAGGATTTTAGATTTTATCCTCTAGAAAATGGGGAACAATGGAAGGATTCTGACCAGAGGGATGGCCAGATAAGTTTTTCATTTTATAAGTGATTTTTTAAAAGATTTTATTTATTCCACAGACAGAGATCACAAGTAGGCAGAGAGGCACACAGAGAGAGAGGGGAAGCAGGCTCCCCGCTGAGCAGAGAGCCCGATGTGGGGCTAGATCCCAGGATCCTGGGATCACGACCTGAGCCGAAGACAGAGGATTTAACCCACCGAGCCACCCAGGCTCCCCGAGTTTTTCATTTTAGAAGAATCACCCTAGCAGCAACATATAATCACTGCAGTGGGGGAGTGGGGTAAGTTCTAGTGAAGAGACTATCAGAGTAGGTTAGATTGACCGGTGGTGGCCAAATCTAGCTCAGTGTCAAAATTACTTGGATTTTTGTTTGTTTTAATACAGATTTCTGGATTCCTCAGGGGTGGGGAAACATCTGGGTTGAGGTATCAGTTAGTTTCTACCCAGCCCTGTTGGTCCCTTAGAGGGAATTGATTCACCACCTTCCAAGAATCAGCACTGCCAAAAGGAAAACTTGGATCATAGCAGGAATGCAAATATTGAGTAACACTCAACTCTCTGGTTTTCTTAACTCCAAGATTCTTGAGGCCCCTTGGGTGCAGAGTGGGGCAATCAGATAAGGATTGGCGGTGCCAGAAAGGGTGAAGAGGATGGGATGGAGCACAGGTCATCAGTGGGTCTCACCAGAGCTGAGCTCCAGGAAGGATGTAGACTCAGGTTCGGGAGATGGCCAGCTGGGAACCTCTTGAGAGTTGATCCCACCCAACAGTCTCCCAGTCCCCACTCAGTCCCCATTTGATTGAGCACCACTGCCTGGTCCTCTCTGCCTGCTTTTCACCACCATCCAGTAAGGGCTTCCAATCCACAGCTGTATCCCACTGGCTGACTGTATCCAGACTTCGCTGACTTTAAACTTCTTCATGTGGGTAATAGATAACAGTCATTTCAATGGGCCACTCATGGGCCACTGCATTTCCATCTTATGGATGAGCCATAATTCACCCAACCAACCATTTCCCCCATTCTCAAATGTTTACATCCTTTCCAAATTTCTACTAGTAAATTTACTGCAATGAAAATTTGCACATAAACTTTTACTGCCATCACTTCCAGCTCTAAAATATCTAATACTCTTTGATGAAACCTGGTAATGGTTATTTTCTCAAGTTCAAGTTCAAATCTCAAACACCACTTTCTTCTCTGAGGAGACAACTGGACATCATTTGAGAAAGTTCAATACAGTTAACCATTGAGGAATGGGAGAGCTAGGGGCACAGTCAAAAATCCACATGTAACTTCTGACTCCCCCAAAACTTAGCTACTATTAGCCCACTGTTGACCAGCAGCTTTACCAATAACATAAAATCAATTAACACACATTTTGTGTGTTATATGCATTATATACTGTATTCTTTCAATGAAGTAAACTAGAGAAAAGAAAATGGTAGGAAAATCGTTAAGAAAAAATATATTTATGGTACTGTATTTATCAAGTAAGTCTACATGTAAGTGGACCTGAGGAGCTCAAACTCCTGTGGTTCAAGGTCAACTGTACCTACTGAAGACTTTGTGAAAAACTCTTAGCGAGCAAAGAATAAACGGTAATTTCTTTAATCTGATAAAAGATACCTACCAGAAATCTCAGCAAATATCTTACTTAATGGTTCCCTTAAAAGTCAGGAATGAGATATGAATACCCATTATCACTGCTTCTATCAATAGTGGATGTCCTAGAAAAAAAGATAAAAGAGAGACTGCTGCCTCATCCAAGGGTGGAGAGAAGCAGGCATTCTCATTCAAAGCTTATATGAGAAGGTCAGCCTTTAAGGGTAGCTATTTGACAATACAGGCCTTAGAAACGTTCATACTTTCTGACCCAGCACCACCACCTCAGTGCACAGACCCGGAGGAAACACTTAAGGTTGGTCACAAAGAGATCACAATGTGGGGCTCAATCCCAGGATCCATGTCTATAAGGTGTGCGCTGGCTCAAAGAACCACCTGTGAATGGGAACGACCCGTCTGACAAGGTACTGGTTATGTGGATTCTGGCATGAACACGGGATAATCTACTAGTCACTGAAAATGCACTGTGTAAGCGCATTTATTAGAAAGACAGCTTAATCTACCTTTTTGTGTGTGTCTGTACACACACACACAGACAAACAAGAACATACTGGAAAAGCCCATACCAGATTACTGATGATTCCTTATGCTCTGTTTTGCAAATTTTCTTAGAATACATACTACTTTTCTAATTAGGAAAAATACTGTATTTTAAATACTGCCTCAAATGATTGCTGTAAACAGCAAAAAAAAAGGGGGGGGCTCAGAAAGAGTAAAGGGAGACTTCGTGAGGGAGTCAGGCTGCAGCTACACACTTGATCACAACTCTCCGTTCATCTAGAATCCATAAGACCAGGAAGCTAAATTGCATTCTTATTGTTTTATTAAAACAAGGGAAAATGACAAATCTAAAGGTTAATTTTATACACGCATGAACATTCACACACACATTCTTAAATAAACTCACCATTTACTCATAGGAACCCGCTATTCTGCCAAGTTCTCCAAAGGTCACAGGCCACCTTGTAACCCAGTGATCAGACTGGAGGAGATGGAGCTTACGGGGCGGGTTCCCTGGATGGTGTGACCATGGAGGGGAAAAGGCTGGAGAGGAAGGAGAATGTCAAGGGCATGACAGTATTCTACGCATGCGCTCTGAGAGAAAACAGCACAAAGCTACAACAATGAGAATCTTTATGCACATATCTCTGTAATCAGTACAATTCTTCAGAACAACAGAGACCCAAAAAAGGAATACAATGTTTCAAACACTGACAGCCCAGAGGTCAACATTACAAACTAGGATTAAATCATCTGGAGGCTTTTGTAAGAGGACTGAGGTGCAGAAGCATTGGAAGGAGTTGACTCCCCGCACAAGTGTTGACAGGGGACAGACGTAGTTAGAAATAAAGAAACCGCTATCCAGTAAGTACTTCTGGTGCTTGCATACAGCATCTAGTCCACAGGGACGTAACAGGTCCAGTTTGGTCTTTGCACCTGCTGTGTGGGAGAGGTGACAGCACCTGTCTTCATTTTCAGAAACAGGCACGGCTCCAAAATTGCCCGATTCACATCATGAGTACGTGGTACAAGGAATGCATGTTATCGGTACAGAGAGCGCTTCGAAAGAAATCCTCCAGTTTTTAAAATCCTGACAAGGTCATTTTTACCTCAAAGGGCTATTACACTTTCATGTCTTTGTTCCTTCATTTGGGGTCAATACTTACTCCCAAGCCCGTACCGGCTCATCCAACCCTTTCTTAGAAAGACCAGCGCCAGGAATGGGCAGGGCACACGCTGGTAACGCCAAGATGCTTTACAGGCAGCAAGAGCGGCAGCCTAAGGATGGTAAGCAGCCTTCTCCCCAGACCCCAGCCCCAAACCCAGACCCTCAGGGAGCTGCGAGCTGCCTCGAGAGAAGAAGGAACAATTCTCTATTGGAGTCAGACATCCCTCAAAGGGATGACTCTGTTCTGACTCATGCAGGTCGGGGGAGGAGATAAGAACCTGAGGTGGAATGTTCTTGTCTATAAAGTTTTAGCAGATGGAGGAAAATCATGTCATTTGCTTAACTTTAGAAAATGCAGTGGGTCTCGTCCCCCAAGGGTGGAATGCAAAGTAAGCCCAACATTCCACCTCCGCTCTTCCCAAGACAGAGGTGGTGGGCAACGCTGCTTTTTAAGAAGCCGCATGCTAACTTCAGATGGCACGGAATTCAAGACCAGAACCACAATGACTTATTCGTCACATTTTCTATCTTTAGCTCCTCTGGGGGTAAAAATACCACAGAAGGAATAAAATGGCTTTTCTCGCTGTATGTCCTTCTTGTGTTTTGCTGTTCCAAAGAGCCCACACAACCACATTCTCTATTACAAAAATTAATACCTCTCCTAGTAAAAGCCCTCTCTAAAATTACAGCTTTGGTTTCAGAATTGGCAACCCAATTAGCTCAAATTAACATCGACTGCATCAACGATATGCCAGCCAGCATGGCCAAGGTCTTTCAAAGATGAGGGTAATGATGCCACGTCTATTCTTCTAATGATAGTAAGAGAAGGAGACCAAGGAGTGAGCCTTTGTTCAGAGGAATGACAGCTGCATGAAGCATTTTTAAAATGAACGACTTTGGGGGGTTAGAAGGTTAGTGCTGGTTTTGTGAAATGCCATCACAGGGCTCTGAAGCATCTGGAGGGAGGTCTTCTGAGTCAGGAGGGAGCAGAATGAATGGCTTCCTGGTGGTGGTTTTCAGAACCTACGTACCAAGGCATCTGTGTACCAGGAGCATTAAATCCGCCTCCGGAGACGTGAGGGAGTCACACCGAATACCAGGAGATTTCACCTCGCGCATCTGAACTGCTCCTTTACCTCTGCTGTGGCTCAGGGTTCCCCTCTGCATAGTGGAAAAACAGGTGTCTCTGCCTGCAGGGACTGGGGGCCAGGTGGGGAAGAGAAAGCTAGAAAGCACGAGCGCCTTCTCCAAAGAAAGGCAGGGTTCAAGTAGCAAAGAACTCAACAAAGCGCTTCTATCAAAAACGCACAAGATTCAAGTAACAGAACCGCAGGGCCCCGCTGCGACCCGCGAGGAGAGCTGGTAGGTGAGTGACAAGGGGGCGGAAGACACAGGACAAGCTCCGCAGAGCCCGTCATGTCCTCCCCCCACTGAGGACCGGAACTCTTCATCAGAGGAGAGAAAGCTTCGTGGAGTCAGCCCACTGTTCGGGCCGACGTCTGGATGCCCATCCCATGTGTGTTCTCTGTGTAAGATCTTCAAGTTGTTGGACCAACCTAAATTTCAGCAGACACAGGTTTTCTTCATTGTGCAGGTAGAAAGAGAAAGAATGGCTATCTACATTTTTCTCCTGCACTTTAGCATAAGAATTAAAAAAAAAAAAAAAATCTTGAGCCTGGCTGAAAGAAACTACTGAAGAAAACCTCTCTCTCTCTCTCTCTCTCTCTCTCTCTCTCACACACACACACACACACACATTCCCTCGGTGGGAGTGGAAGAGGGAAATTGAGAAATTTTTTGCAACGAAGAAACTTGCTTCCTTTTTACAGTTTCTATTCTAGCAAGTTAGCATGTGCGTGCTCCAGGGTCGGAAACACCCGGGGAACCAGAAGATTTGAGGGGAGGGTGGTCACAGGGACCCCTGAAGGTCTTCAGAACAGGAAGAAGGAAGAGGGGTTAACAGTCCAGATTCACAGTCTTGTCTAAACAAGTCACAATGAAAAATTGGGAAAACGTCACACTTTAAAACTACAATATTTATTCTGCCACAAGAATTCACTGGATCCGTGATCGGTAGGTGGGGAAGACGTACCCTTTCTAGCTCCCATTCTCAAAGTTCTAGTTCCCAGTTTCATGGCCTGGTGTTCATCTCTGAACCTATCCACTCATTTTCACTGGGCAGTCAAAACGCTTTTGAAGCCATTCAGCTGGAATCCTTAGGCCACCAGGAGAAGGTGAACGGAGATTCAGCTACCGAGGGCCATCATCGTTTCTTTGTACCACTATTTCCACCCCCCGATTTGCTGAAGCTCCTGCTCATGTGAGGAAAGTGCACGGTGGGGGTTCTTTCAGTAGGACCATACAATCCCAAATTCCTGGCGGTGGCTGACTTCCGCAGTGGTTTGACGCTGGGGAAAGGGCTAAAGATGGGTGTTTTCGGGTGGCTGCCCTGGGGAGGCTTGCTGGGGGCTCTGTTTTCACCAGGGGCCTCAGGCGGCTCTGGGAAGGGTGGTGGGCAGGGCTGGTGTGCCATGGGCTCCGGGCCCGCAGCTGCATCCCTCTGGCTCAGTTCCAGGACTTCTAACTTCACCTGGACCTCAGATACGTCGGCATCGGCCTCCCCGAACGCGGGCTCTGGGGACCGCCCTTCGATCGTCCGCCCTGTGCTGCTTCCAGAGCAGCTGCCCTCCCTTCTGGCGGCTGCCCCACTGGAGGAGGCCTCTGCTGCCCCCAGGCTGTTCGTCTTGCACCCCTCATTCTGCTCCTCGATCAGCCCGATGGTGTCCCCGCAGCCCAGCTGACTCCTGGTCCTCGTCATGGTCTTTTTGTGGACTCGGATGTGAGTCCGCCATGGGGAATTGAGCTTTGTCTTCAGGTCTTCGTAGGGGACAGGAGACATCTTGCCTCCCATGTGACCGGGGATGTGGATGACGGCGTTCTTGGCAGGTCTGTTTGACATTTTCATCTTCTTTCCTAAAAGAAGGTGGTTGATAACTGGAGAGTTGTTTACCTGAGATGGGAGAATGCTGGTCACTGGCCCTTTGTCTGAAAGAAATGGCGAAAGGTTGGATGAAACATACCACAGAGAAACCAGCCATCACAGTCCGAGAATCACAGACAGCTTGTTCCCCAATCTTGCCCATGTATTTCCCAGAGTTGGGCAGAGCCATGTGACTGAAGGTAACAAAAACCGAATTCAACCCTAAAGCCCCGGCGTACCTATTCCCTCCTCTTCAGAGAGGAGGAGGCAGGAGACTGAGTGTACACTAGAAGCAGACTCATTGGCCACTTGTTGCTAATTCATGGGCAGATGCCCTGTTTCTTCCCAAGAGTTCTTGTCTCCAAGAAACAACCTCAGAGGTCTTGTATCTAGAAAACCTTAGAAGACTTTTTAAAAATAAGTCAAACACTATGACCATTTGGATGATCAGCTGTTAGCTTCCGAGAGGTAGGAAAAGAACACACATCATGTATTATGAAGTGAGAGACAGCAGGATGAGAGAAGTGATTAAGAAGGTGGTAAAAACACAGTGAAGTCACTGCTCCCCGATGCCTGGTCCTAAATACAAAAATCCATCCATGTGTCCTCAATGGACTTTGAAAGCAAAGTGAAGACTGGAGAGCACCAAAAGCTGTGTTCTCCTGGAGGGCACTGTCAATAGTATTATTGTCCTCCTCCTGTGGCTAAGACCAAGTCTCTCTTTCAGATGATGCTCAAACACACATGGCTCCAGGGAGAAGGCCCCACCATCTTCATGTGAACAACCTTTGTCCTGATGTCCATGTCATCTGCTGAACTCACTTCAATGCTTCTCGACTATTGTCATCTACCTCAGGTCACACTCCAGTCCTTACTGAAAATGCTGACAACTGTCTCCTCTTCACTTCATATCCTATTACCCACCCTCGGTCGCTTGACTGTTTCTCAGACTGACCCATCCGCACACTTCCTTCTACCACCCCAATTCCATCCCAAACCTCATCACTCAGATCTACCTTCCCTGAAAAATATTTAACTCTCCTATTCTTCTCTTTGACTCTTCTAGCTCTCTCTCAATATAGCCATCAACGGTACTGGGCCAAAGAGACTTTGGTTCTTTGATCTTTCAACTTCCCATAACCCCTCGTCTGTCTCTGGGTCACTCATACCCCTACCAGGCTAGATGCGTGTCTGATCACTGGGACTGGTGCCTCACCAATAACCAGACATTCCCAACATCCCCATGCCTTTATGCCTGGCAAAATCCTAACCCTGGAGCCACAAATCACATTATCTTTTCCAAAAGTGGCGTGGGAGGTGGGATCACACAGACATGTGGACTGAAAGCCCTTCAGATTCATTAACTTCCTATTTTATTTGGTCCTCAAAGACACTGAACAATCCTTTTCTTTCCTTCTTCCATTCCATCCCATGACCTTTATCCAAATCTTCCTTACTTTCTCTATTCTCCCACCTTAGTCCCCCAACTTACTCCCAAGCAAATGACTTTTCCTCCAACTGCTCCACAAAACCAGAAACTATCAGATCCAAAAGGCCCTAACTTCCTGTCCTCCCTAACCTGGGAGGTTGGTACCTCAACCACCATGCTCACCAACTTCCTTAACATCTCAGTAGCTGAGGTCAGGTGCAGCCTCTCCTGCCCACACTGCTGATCCCTTCTTATGCCATCGCCTCTAAAAGCTTGCTACTCAAAGCGGGATCCCCACCCAGCAGTACTGGCATCACCCAGGAGCTTACTGGAAATGCATAATCTCAACCCCACCCCAAACCTGCTGAAACAGATTCTTCATTTTAACAGATCCCCAAGTGATTTATATGCACCCTGAAGTTTCAGTAGCAATGCTCTAGAATATTGCCTTTGAGCAACAATCTCTCCCTAAAAAGAACCATGTAAACTGTGATCTAGAGAAGTCAGCCAACTTTTCCTGAAAAGGACCTGATTCTAGGTAATTTTAGACACTGTAGTGTATAAGCAGTCGTAGACAATATGTAAATAAATGGGTATGACTGTGTTCTAATAAAACTTTACTTACAGAAACAGGCAGCTAGCAGGATTTGGCCTGCGGAGCATAGTTTACTGACCCCTGACTAGAGCACAAGGCACTGGGCTGACCTAATAACCACTGGGAATACCAACTGTTCACCACCCCACCCAGAGATGTATACGGTGCAGTTGAAAAAGGACGATACAAGGAATCAGAACACAGGGGCCTAGCCCTGGCCTGACCACCCACCACAGCTACATAACTCTGCGAAGCCTTCCTGAGACACCAGTCCCTCATCTTTTAAAAGGACATAAGAATATCCATCTTTACCTTCCTCACAGATCTGCTTCAAGGACAAAAATGAGGATACGCATGAGCCAATACTTTGAAAATTAAAGTGCTATCTTTGTTTCCTTTGCACCTTCTTTCTTAAGGATTCAGGCTGAAGTAAGACTCTGGGAAGCGGCCCACTCCTCCCGCACAAGAGTAAGGTAAGTTCAGTTTTTGTGCAAGATCAGTCACACGCTCGCACAAGCCTCTTAGAAACATGGCAACTTCCTATTTTGATTAATACTGGGCAGGCATCATAATCATTAGGATTTCACTTGGAGCAAGACAAACTACTTCCCAAATCAGCATGTATTAAATAATAAAGCAGACTGTTCCCTGGGATTTTTAGAATTAAAAAAAAAAAAGGCAGTTTGACAGTCCTTGGAAAAGAGCATTTCCAACTGTATTCCAATTACGTTCTTCTCAGCAGACCCTCAAGACCCCGCTAACCCATGAGTGAGGCACAGGGATGGGGTTTTTTTTTTCCCTTTTTGTCTGACCATGACTATCGGTTATATTACTACCTACATGACTGGTGGGTAGCTTCATGTACTAGCCCACAGAAGAAGAGGTTCCAGAGGCAAGAGCTCCAAAATGTCTCAAGTCCAAGGACTGCTTGGCATCTGCAACATTTTCATCATTCGGCTACCCCTCTCCACAAGCACACAGAGGAAAGATGTGTTTACTACCATCAGCTGCCTGGTTCTTGGGAACTAAAAGGAACCCGCGGCCTTTTTCTTCTGCAGAGCCTGATAAAATAAAACATGAGATGCCAGATGTGCTGTCCGCTCGAGCCAGCCGTTGTCTGTGGTTACTGAGCCACAGTGAGCCGCCATGAGGAGGCCGTCCTCGGAGCACTCGTTCTTTCTTTCACAAGGTGACACAGACCTGAAATCGATTCTGAGAACCACATTACCTGCCCGGATGTACACCTGGTGGGCCTGCTGCTGCTGCTTCTTCTTAATCCGAGAATACTGCTGCTTCAGCGCGTTGATGTCCGTGGTCATGCGCTCCATCATCATGCTGTTGAAGGCCGCGTGGTACTCACTCCGACAGGAATTGATCGCGCCCGGACTCAGCTCCGCGATGTTGTTAGACCGCAGACTCTGCTCTTCATTCGGTTCTGCACTCCAGGGGAGAGGGATGAGGACACGGTGTCACGGGGGAGAAAGGGGTTCATGAGCACAGGGGACACTATGCCCCAGGGTTCGAACCATCAATCCATCAATCAATCAACCAATTTGCTACAATTTGTCTGATACGTGTTTTCCTTTGGCCCTGAAAATAGGTCTGCATTTTCTTATTAGCCTAACTGTGGATCCGAAACAAGCTGGGTGGGTTCACTGTTGGATTTTTATTACCACTTTGTTCGTTATGTAGACCTAAGATCAACTGTTTCCGCGTAAAAGTCACTGCCATTTCCACAATTCCCTCAGGGAAAGGGAACTCCAGGTGTCTAAAGTCGGTTTAGAGATTTGCATGTAATTGTATGAGGACTTACAAGGAATTGATTATAGAGTTTAGTCAGTCATTAGAAGTGAGTTTTTCTTAAGTTAAAAATAGCAACATGTTCTATAAAATCATTAGAACTTCAGATCGCTGCATCTCTAGCAACGAATTTTTTTTTCATGTAAAAAACATTTCCTGCTGTCTACTCTGTGTGTTTTGCCTGATGTGGTTTCTCCTCCTATGACACCTACAACTAGTAGATTCATCTGAGATTACATCTAAGAAGCAGAAATAAGCTCGGTGTGAGGGTGTACACACATATTGCACAAGCTTTTCTAGCACAATATAGAAAAGTGGCCTGGGAACCAGCTTTTAAAAAATGATTAATGGCGGGGGGCACCTGGGTGGCTCAGTGGGTTAAGCTGCTGCCTTTGGCCCACGTCATGATCTCAGGGTCCTGGGATCGAGCCCCGCATCAGGCTCTCTGCTCAGCAGGAAACCTGCTTCCCTCTCTCTGCCTGCCTCTCTGCCTACTTGTGATCTCTCTCTGCCAAATAAATAAATAAAATCTTTAAAAAAAAAAAAAGATTAATGGGGCATTTCAATTATGTTAACATCTACTAAAAGTGTTATCCAGATAAAGCCTAAATATCAGATAAGCTTACTTACTTTTTCACAGAAAACACTTTTTAAGGAGAAAAAAATTAAAACAGCCCTGCTAATCTGAACTTACTTAAAACTGACAAGAAAGGCTAATGATAAAACTTAAGAGAAATTGATCCTATCATCCTGAAGCACATAGCAGCTACCCAGACAGAAAAACAGAAGGGAAAAAGGTCGGGGGGGGGGGGGGGCGGTGCGGCATACAGCCAGACTACAGAAACACAGATGCAAAAATTTTGGAGTTAAAATACATATTGATTTCATGGCTACACACCAAAAGCTGAAATTCGGGTCGCAGAGAGAAGGGGTGGAGGACATGACAAAACCAATAGGACTCTTGCTGAGTTTAGGTGTTTTAAAAGCCATTTAAAGAGATAAGAGGAGAGGACATAGCAAAGACATACACGCAAAGTCACATGAACCAAAACTATAAAGCAGGCGAAAACTCAAAACAAGCTAAGGCTTGAGGACCAGACGACCATGAAACAACCACAGGCAGAAGAAGCTAGTACAAAGCTAGCAGAAGGCAAAGAAAATGCAGAGGGCCTGCTAACTCTTGTCTCTGTCCTCTTTCACAAGAACAGTCTTCAAACTAGAAGACGTAGAACAAATGTCCTGAAGGAGGAACTGCCACCCAAGATAGGAAAGAACATGGCGGGAGGACGGCCAACTGCTTCCTAAGAGTTCATTCCATCGATGGTGTCCAGACCACAGGCAGTCCATTCTCCGCAAGAAAAAAACAAATGTAGCACAGCATCCAACTCAAAGAGGGACACCATCAAACCGCAGGGCATTAAAAGGTGAATATACAGAATATTAAAAGTTCTAGAAGTCGTATCTTTTGAAAAACTCTGAACTTGGATGATAGGGAAGGATTTGGGGGAGACGATGGGATGGCTGTTCTCAAAGATCTGATGAAATGTCCAACAGAAGAGGAAGTAGACTTGTTCTGTTTTGTTCAAAAGAACTATTAAAAGAACTGGTAGGTGGAGATTATCTCTTCACGACTAGAAGTCATGGACTAAGCAGAGGATCCAGCAGAATGTCTTATGAGATAATGAGTTTCTAATCACTCAGATTCAAGTAGAGGCTATCCTAATGTTTCAGAGGACATTTCTATAGTGGAAAAGAAGCCAGCCTGTATCAATTGAACTCAGACAGCATGTGGTACTAAACATCTGTTCTGTGCCAGGTTCTGAGCTAGGGAGCTAAGCATACCAAGTGGAATCAGATAAAGTGGGGGCAAAACCCCTCAGAAAGAAAAAGAAATATGTATGATGCATGCAACACCTCACAGAGAGATCCTACTAAGTGATAAAGTAGGGGTGCCTGGGTGGCTTAGACGGTTAAGGGACCAACTCTTAGATTTGGCTCCAGTGGTCATCTCAGGGTCATGAGATCGAGCCCTGCCTTGGGCTCCACGATCAGCACGGAGTCTGCTTGAGGATTCTGCCCCTCCCCCATGTGTGCACGCTTTCTCTCTCTCTCTCTCAAAAATAAATAAATCTTGGGGCGCCTGGGTGGCTCAGTGGGTTAAGCCTCTCGGGGTCATGATCTCAGGGTCCTGGGCCCCGCATCGGCCTCTCTGCTCAGCAGGGAGCTTGCTTCCCCCTCTCTCTCTCTGCCTGCCTCTCTGCCCACTTGTGATCTGTCAAATAAATAAAATCTTTAAAAAAAAAAATCTTAAAATAAATAAATCTTAAATAAAAGATAAAGTAACACAGAAGACACTTTCAATAAAGATGGGTAATCAGGCCAGGAAACTGCAGGCATTTATCCGACACAATAATAATACGTTTGCTACGGTGAATCAATACACAGAGATCACCTACACAGAAAGCCGCCTCTTTACCTTTGATCTGCTTTTGGTACTTCTGCAGTTCAGGCACCAGGAGCCCACTGAACGGCCCGAGACACCCCACTGCAGTAGCGATAGCATCTTCATCGTCTGGGTCGTTCTCCTCATCACTGTCTCTGACCTTCCCATGCCGTCTTAGAAAACAAAGAAGAAGAAGAAAAATACTGAAGGAAAATAGTGGTATTTTAAAAATAAATAAATAATACAGTCACATGGCTGAAATGACATACACATGAGTTTTATATAGAAGTGGACACATAACTTATCTATAAAAAGTCTCCCTCCCCTCCCTGTCCAGCTTCAGCCCCTGCCCCACCTAATTCCCAAAGGTGACCCTTGTTACTAATTTCTGATGTGTCCTTCAGTTTTGCATACATAAGCCAATATAACTATACAGTCTTACTGTTCTCCTTCTGAATAAATATCAGCATACTATCTACACTGTTGTGCACCTCACAGCTATTTACCTAAAAATCTCTCCGATTTACACGTAGAGCTTCCTCACCCTGTCTTTATCGCTGCATTAGATTGAATGCATGTGGCTCATGTTAGGGGACCAGGCTACACACCTGAGTGGTCTCCACTCACATACTGTCATTAAGCAATGCCGCTATAAATAACCCGATACATACTGGGTTTGGGCAGGTGTAAAAATATATTCGTGGCGTAAGTCATAAAGGTAGACTTGCTGGGTCAAAGGAAATATGCACTAGTAATCTAGGGAAATACTGCCAAATTGCCTGCCACAAATCTTGTAATAATTAACCTCCAGCCAGCAATGTGCAAGAGTGTTTGCCTATAGCCTCATCAACAGAGTGCACATCAACCTTTTGAATTTTTATCAATCTGACAGATAAAAACAGAGTCTCAATCTAGCTTTAAGCTATATTTCTCTTAATACCAGTGATGTCATTCCTTATGTAAACTACCTATGCCCATTCTCTCACCATTTTTCAATTGGGTGTTCATTTTCTTATTGATTTCTAGGAGCTTTATATATGCAAGATATCAGTTACAAATATTTTTTTCACAAACATTTTTTTGTGCCTGTTTGTGGAGGTTTGTTTGGTTTGGTTCTGTTTTCTATCATGCAGGAAATTATTTTTTAAAGTACTTAACTTTTTCCCTGGTGTTTTTAATTCCATGATTAAGGCCTTACCTTTCCAAAGAACTAAAGATATTTTCCCACATTTTCTTCTGCTAATTTTATTATTTCATTTTTTCCATTTAAATAAAAGTTTCACTATTGATTTGATATGCTAAGTTTTCAAACACTAAATTCCTATACATATATTTGTCAATGTCAGTCTTTATATTTCAAAATAGTTCATCTGTCTCTTCATGTACCTGTTCTACCCTACTTTAATTATTAAAATGTTTAATATTTGATACTGTTAAATAAGTTTCTAAATACTCCTTTAGTTTATGCTTCAATCTTCTTTGGAAAGTACAGTTTTAAAAATCTCTCTCTTGAATGTCAATCAAAACCTTTGGGAAAGAGACATTCAGATTTTAAGCACCAAAATACTTTGGAAAAAAATATATATATATATATCTGGGGATGAACAAATACAAAGTTACAATAACACATTAAAGTACTAAGCCTCCCATCATGAAACAAGAAGTGGGGGATAAAAAGACCTTACCCAGAAACAGAGGTGGGTTTAACTGTGGCTGGGAATGGTGTAATGTTGTAGGTGTACTTTTCCCTCAACTCCGCCAACTGTGGGAAAGGGAATGGGGCCATAGAATAAACAGTCTGGAAAACAAAAGCAAAAATGCCAAGTCTGAAACGGTGGCCTCAAACAACTCTTATCAATCCTGGGAAGACATTAGAGTTTTATGATTTGGATGTGAAGAGGTCGATTCTGCGCCTTACCCAGCAGGTGGAGAGATTCTATTCAATACCTGTTTTAGAGAAAGACAACAGTACTGATAAACGCAGGGGTGAGTTCTCAAATCAATCCGGCTGTGACTGGGCATTCCAAGTGGTGAACATGGGTGGCAGATCGGGGCAATCTGACTTCCTCCAGGCCCAATGACAAGTGGGTTAATTCAGAAATTCACAGCTCCCTATTATTTTTTTTAATTTATTTTTTATTTTTTTTAATAAACATATGATGTATTTATATCCCCAGGGGTACAGGTCTGTGAATCGCCAGGTTTACACACTTCACAGCACTCACCATAGCACATACCCCCCACAACGTCCATAACCCCACTCCTCCTCCTGACCCCCCTACCCCCAGCAACCCTCAGTTTGTTTTGTGAGATTAAGAGTCACTTATGGTTTGTCTCCCTCCCAATCCCATCTTGTTTCATTTATTCTTCTCCTACGCCCCTAACCCGAGGGCCCGAAATCACAACTCCTAGATCAAGACCCGAGCTGAGTTCAAGAGTCAGATGCTTAACCAACTGAGCCACCCAGGAGTTCCCTATTACTTCTTTAATAAAGTACCCATCGATGATTTTCATACTAGTGCTTATTTTTCAAAGCTTTGTTTGATGATTTTATAGACATTTAATGTCAACCTTCTGGACAAAATTAAATCTAGTGGATGATTTCGTGATCAGCTGCCCACTTTCTCCAAAGATGCCACCTTTTCAAATGCCCGTGAATGAGTTCTAGGTGAAAATTGTTAGCTGTTATTTTTAAAGGAAAAAAAGAAAAAGAAAAAGTGACAGGGTGTAAAGCATAGGCTGCCAAAAATCTATAAATAAAAATGGGAAAAGCACCTGTGCTTCCTCCAGGATTCCAAAATTATATATCACTCTATCAGCAAGAGGAAAGTAGTCCTGTTTGCTCTCTTAATTGTATTAAAATTGAATTGCTCCAAACATATTACTTCAATCCTTCAAGTACGTATTCACCAGAAAATGTGTATTAATCACAGTTTCATTTCTCCCAGGAAGCCATGAACTGAAAACTAACAATGTTATATGTCAACCATACCTCGATAATTTAAAAAAAAAAAAACCCATACCATTTGGATTCAACTTTAAAAGATGACGTTGTTAATGCTAGGAATTTCAAAATTCCTTATAAATGAAGTAAGATGTCTCACTGAAGACAATTAATAGGGCAACCAGCTAAAGATTCACTTGTGTTTTATTTTTGCCAGTCTTTATAAAAAGTTATCAAAATAGTCCCTTGTCCAGCCTCATGAAGGAAGCTTGATAAGTCAGGAATGGGAAGAACATCTTGCCTCTACTTCATCCCATCCTACCCCAGGGTAATTGGCCCGAGCTCCTAGAGATCTCCTTCATGCTTCCACTCAGACACCTGAGCAAAAAGAAAACTGGCCCCATGGGTGTTTTCATTCTCTATTTTTGATCTTTCTTTCTCTATCCTTTACTTTCAGTTAGTCCTACATAGAAGAAATCAGTGCTCCTGAGACAAACGTGTTTATATTACTTCTTCTCATATGTTCAACTCACGTATTTGAAGGTCTCACATCTGAAGGCAAGTTTATGCCAAGAATGCACACGACACATCACCACAGCCCTCAGAGTACCCGAGAAGCTCTAGGTTCCCAACTTCGTAAATCAGAGGTTTTCAACAGATTCCAAGGAAGGTATATTACGAGTTGCCTTACAGCCAAATATGGTAGGCTAATAGGATCTTAGGACTAGAAAGCAATGTAGACATAATTTCGCTAAACCTCCTTCTGCAAAAGAGATTCCCTCTAGAACATCTCCTATAACAGATGGTCACAAAGGCACTGCTTACACACTCCCAGTTACGGGCACACATTGTTTTGCAGAGCAGACGGTTACAATTTTTGACAGCCCTCACTAATCAGACATGATCCTTCTTTTGGACACGCATCCATTCTTTGTCATTTCCACACCATCACTGATGGGAAAAACTGAACAGTATGGGAGCAATTGGGTGGCTCAGCTTGTTGAGTATCTGACTCTTGGTTTCAGCTCAGGTCATGAAATCGGTGTCTTAGGATCAAGCCCCATGGTGGACTCTGTGCTCACAGGGAATTTGCTTGGGATTTTCTCTCACCTTTTCTTTCTGCCCCTCCCCACCTTTCTCCCATGTGCGTGTTCTCTCTTTCTCTCTCCCTCAAATAAATAAATAAGTCTTTTAAAAAAGGTGTGAACAGTCCAAGGGCAGATCCCACGTGATGGCACCGCAGCGCCCCCCCCCACAGGTAACAATCGTTACTGACGAGCACTTCCACATAGGTTTTCCCAAGCACCTACAGACCCTTCTAACAAAAGCACCTAATTTCTTCTCTCTGTTGCCCTCAAGGAAGTAATGAGAGACTTCGTCAAACGTCTTACTGGAATCCATATACACAATTTCACCGGCATCCTCCCAATCTCTTTTCCAGATGCTATCCATTTTTTTTTAAAACCAGCCATTGCTAATAAAATTAAAAATTAAAAAAGAGCGATGTGATTTACAGAAGGGAAAAAACCAGCAGATTATTCTGTGTGTGGCACTGAGAACTGAAAGAACGGAGGAAGACCACCAGGGAGAATCTTTCCACGTTTTCAGCTTGAAAATAAAGACCTTATACACAGTCCACATTTTTCATCTGGAGCCATTTCAGGTTTGCTGGCAGATTTATGGCCCACCATAATTGGATCCCAGCCACTGAATTAGTTTTTTTTTTTTTTTAAAGAGTGAATACAGGAAAAAGGGTGCCTTGAAATGACATTCACCATTTCTCTCCGTAACACCCTATGATGCCAAAGAAAACCAACAAGTCAATTTATGATCCAAACTACGGACGTGCGCTTAAACAGACATTTATATTTAGATACTGCAGAGAAAAAAAATTTCTATGTCTTTTTTCATGACTGGCATGCTTTGCAAAAAAGCCTAAAAACATAAGTTGTACAAAATTAAGCTCAGTTCATCTCCACCCAGATGTTTTCCTCAGCAGAAGAAAAGCCACTAAAATGGCTTCTAATCAATCAAACCACAGCCTGCATTTTTCCCTCGAGGAGTCTCTTAAAGCAGGGGAATGAGGTGGTTCTCTCTTCTCCTAATTCCCAAGATTGGACATTTCTGTAGGACAAAGAGGGTGTATGTCCACATAGCTCTCCTTTGTTCTGGCAATGTTTAAGGGAAATACAATGTGGCTTTATTTTTCTAAAGGGGAGTCTCGCTTTGAGAAAGACATGGTTTGACTAAGGCAGAGCCGTGTGCTGGGCGGTAGGGGAAAAGTACCAGGCCAGGAGTGGAGGACTTGGCGCCCGGTCCTGGGTCTGTCGCTAGAGAGCTGAGGGAACTGGCCACACGCTCACTCTCTGTCAAGTGAGAGGATTAGGGTAGTTGATCTTTAAGCTTCTTTTGTTTTTCTTTGAAGATTTTATTTATTTATTTGAGAGCAAGTGAGAGAAAGAGCGCAGGAGCAGAGAGGGCTGGATGGGAACAGAGCTCTGACCAGTGCAGAAGGTTCTGGCCATGAAGTAGTGGGAACACTTTGCATAGGTAAGGCCTGGGCAGCCAGAATGGGCCTCCGACACAACCTGTCTCCAAACAAACCCATCTTCCTCCCCTCATACACTTATGCTCGCCTCCCTAAGCCAGAGACTTGTCGGTTGCCTTTGTTTCCCCATTTCCTCTTCCCTCACCGCCTATCCATCTTCTATGGCCAAGTCCTATCAATTTCGCCTTTTTTTTTTTAAAGATTTTATTTATTTATTTGACAGACAGAGATCACAGGTAAGCAGAGAGGCAGGCAGAGAGAGAGGAAGGAAAGCAGGCTCCCCACGGAGCAGAGAGCCCGATGTGGGGCTCGATCCCAGGACCCTGGGATCATGACCTGAGCCGAAGGCAGAGGCTTTAACCCACTGAGCCACCCAGGCGCCCCTCAATTTCGCCTTCTAAGTATCGTCTCTGTTCCATCCTTGTTTCTACCCATCGCTGCCTCTCATAAGCTCCTGCTGTCAGACTTGACCCCTGAAGTCCACCCTTCACAACGCTGCCCCTGCCCATATCTGGCAGAAGTCACAACTCAGATCATTTTCCTTCTCTCCTTAGGACCTTTCAGGTCTTCTTTTTCCCTTTCCAAAGGCTCCACAGAAACCCTGGAATTCCAGCAAGCACAATTTCACAACCACTGGCCTAAAAAGTCAAGTCCAATCCTTACCTGGGCTGTGGTCTTCCATACCCACCCCAACTGCCAAACTCCTCATCATTTCCTTCACACACCACCAAGTTTTCCAGTGGCTATGACTTTGTGCATGCCACTTCCTCAACCATGAGTCCCCTTTCTGCTCTGCTCTGTACCACGGTGCTCAAACACACACACACACACACACACACACACACACACAATCTCACATGTGCAGACACCCAGGCGGCAGAGTGGACAATCACTCTGGCAGCAAAATGCCAACTGTATTAGAGTTGAGGGAATCTAGAAGGAGGGCCACCATCTGTGAGTGTTGTTTAATCCAGCAAACATTTATCGAAAAAGAGAAGGCAGGAAACTAATCACAGACTTAACAGGTGTTTGCTAAATGAAGTAATAAATTTATTGAGCTGCTCTAGTAAAAGGCAAAGTGCTAAGTGTTTATGAGCAAAGCACAATCCCTATCCTCAAGGAGCTTAAAAATATCACCTAGGAAAGAAGATGGTCCTCAGTCAAGGTCGAATGTGATGAATGCTCATGAGAGAGGTACAAAGAAAATGCCGCGGTGGTTCAGAGAAATGGGAGATGCTTTTCTTTTTGGGGTGGGGGAGATGATTTTCATTGAGACGATCAGAGAATGTCCCACAAAGGAAATGTATCTGAACTTTTCAGGAGGAGGCAGGCCTTGAACATGTGTAGGTAGAAGGGAAAGACTGAGCAGCGGGGGCAAAGGGACAGAGGAGGCATATTCCCAGGGATTTCAGGGAGCACGGAAGACAGCTTGACTTGACTAGAGTAAGTCAAGCGTACAAAACGGAACAGCTGTGGCTGAAAAGATGAGTTAATGCCGGTCAAGAGTACTGACGCTAAAGCTGAGAAGTCCTGCTTCATTTTATAGGCAGGACACGGAAGTAGCCACTGAAGTTTCACGAGTGAGGGAGAAGGGATGGTCGCCCAACGTCCTGCCTTGGGCATATGATTCTGGCAGTTCTGTGGGACATGGAGGATCTCATACATGGAAAATGCCAAGCGTGGACCTCACACACAGAGCCATGTTCAATAAAGGTACTTCCCTCTGAGAGAGAACGAGCGATGATGCAGCCATGGCCCCGGGATATGTGGGGAGACTCAGGACCAGAGCATCGAGGTCAGCCTCAGACAGAACCCTTCCTCCTCTGAGACAGGAATAAAGGAAGAAGAGATGAGAATGCAAAGGAAAGTTGAAATAAAAACTATAAATGTTCAGGGAAGTTCTGTCGGTGGTCACCATTCTCAATGAGTCAGGCAGCTGTCTGCTAAACATCAGGGATTCTGAGAAGGAGCTGGAGATGCCAGGAAATGAACAAAGGAAGAGAAACTCCTTACTTCTCCAGCCCTAAGTCAGGGTCTGAGTCTTCGGTTTCCAATCTGTTGACGGGGCGCAGCACCCAAACATGACCTCATGCATGGAACCCAGCATACGAGTACAAACTGAAACCCAGAAAAAGGAGAGAGAAATCACAGAGAAAGAAGGAAATATGGCCCAAGGACAACCCTGGATAAGACCCACGGTTGGTGGGTGGGCAGAAGGAACAACCAGAAAGAGAAGCAGCAGTCAGAAGTGTCAGAGGAAAATAAGGGTAAAATCATATTATAGAACCTAATGCAAGAGAGAATATTAACAATGTTGCTGTTATTTCTATACTACCAATTTTAATGCCTTTATGAATATGATATTGAGATATAATAATGCGCCAGAAAATAACAAAACCCTTCAAGTCTTTCATATTGAAACTTATGATTAATACATAGATCTCAGAGTCCTGGGATTGAGCCCTGCACCGGGCTTCCTGCTCCCTCTCCCTCTGCACTGCAACCCCTGCCCCCACACTGTGCTCTCTCTCAACCTCTCAAATAAACAAAATCTTAAAAAAAAAAATACACAATGACATGAGTAGAAAATATGGATAAAACAAATAAACTAATATGCTGATTAGAATAATCTCCTTTTTATCCAATAATCTCCTTTTTATCTTCAACAATTTCTTCCCCAAAATCATTATGTTGCTCCACAAGTCTCCTTTTAAAAGGTTAAAAATCAGATTCAGGGGTGCCCGAGTAGCTCAGTCTGTTGAGTATCCTACTCTTGATTTCAGCCCAGGTCATGAGAGGTCATGATCTCAGGGTCCTGGGATCGAGCCCCACGGCAGGCTCTCTGCCCAGTGGGGAGTCTATTTGAGGATGCCCTGCCTCTGCCCCTCCCCCTACTCACACACTCTCTTTCTCTCAAAGATAAGTAAATCTTTTTTTTTTTTTTAAGATTTTATTTATTTATTTGACAGAGAGAGAGATCACAAGTAGGCAGAGAGGTAGGCAGAGAGAGAGAAGGAAGCAGGTTCCCTGCTGAGCAGAAAGCCCTATGTGGGGCTCAATCCCAGGACCCTGAAATCATGACCTGAGCCGAAGGCAGAGGCTTAACCCACTGAGCCACCCAGGCACCCCTCAAAGATAAATCAATCTAAAAAAATAAGATTTGAGAGTTTTGGGTTTTTTTTTTTTTTTTTTTTGGAGGCTGGACTCTTAAGCTACACAGCTTGAATGGAAGCATAACAAATACCCATTATTCATTTCTTCCTTCCCCTTTGACAGATTTTGATCAAATTATATATCGACTCTTGGTCAAGTGAAAAACAGTCTGAGGGCTGGCCAAACATATTTCCCTGGGTTCCCTGAGGTGGGGCCATGCTGCCCACTCACCTGCATGAGTTCATGGCTTTCCAGAAGGTCATTCTCTAGCATCTCCTGGGTAAGGCGCCCCATGGTGCTGTAGAATTCATCTGCTGTCTCACAGCATTCTATCTGCCTGGATAAAGAAAGGAGAGCAGAAGAAAATGTTTAGGCCCCCCTGTTGTTGTTTATCAGGTATATGCTGCAGGTGCAAAACAAGGTATTGCCTCTTGCCATCAAAGTGAGCAATCAACAAAAATCACAATCCTAGGCACTTGCCCATGGCTTGCACACAGTTTTCATGTCCCAGCTTGCAATTCTCTGCTATTTCCAAATTAACCCATTTTTGCTAAATTTTTTTTTTTTTTTATAAATCACAACCCTGGTACACAGTCTGCAAAAAAAAACACCAAAGGTGGCTTAGAGGTACTTGTTACAGGATGAGCTCCTATCTTTCATTTCTGCTCGCCAGCCTCACAGCCCCACCCGCGGCATCTTGCTTATTTTCATGTGACACGTTCTACACAACACACCCACCATCAGTCAGAACTAATAACCACAAAATTGGGTCCCAGAGAACAATTACCCCCCTGTAGGGAATCTGGGGCCACGATGGTGCTATCACTGATAGACTGAAACCAAACCGCAGTAGAAGTGAAAGATGAAAAATACAAGAACAAGAACTTCTAACTTTTCTGCACATTTCACCATCCCCAGGACGCTTTCACAGACAGAAATTTTTCGGTTCTTCTCCGGGTGCTGTAGCCAGCTGGCCACTACACCGTGCTTCTTGCATTTTGGTTCTACATGTAAATAAAGAAATCTGTCACCTGGCAACCTTTAAGGCAGTTTAGACTTTCATCCTTCTGGGGGGTAGGGGGAGAAAAAAGCAAGAGTCTCAAGCAAAGAGCACCGTGAGCAGCTCTTCCTGCCCGCGGTTCCTGTGGCTGTGCTTTACTGAAACCACCTTTTTGGCATGGATAAATAAATAAGCAAATAAATAAATATCAAAAAATAAAGCAAAAATACCGTGCATGTGTTTTATCTATTACCACATTCTCTGTAGAGTAGGATAATTGTATTTCCCCCACCTCCCCAACCATAGGACATACACTTTGACATACACTAATGTCGGGGAATTTCCACGGGGCCATCCAAAAGAAACCATGATGATGGAAAAACTGCAGGTGCTCGAGTGCACTCTTCTGTCCCCTTGCCATTAAGTGAAATAGCCTGTTGAAGTGTTATTGCAAAACTCCAGAGTAGCGTGTGGGCATAATTGAAAAAGTGGTTAAGTATACCCTGGAGGGTGAGGAAAGGAAATAATGCTTCAGAAGAGTTCTGAAAAATATACTCCAGGCTGACAAGGAAGAAAAGGCTTTCCAAAGACGTGGATGCAGAAGACGGCAGGCCCATTCCAGGCTGTGGAAGGAGCTCCATGCGACCAAAGGTGCCCAGGTGGCCTGCATGGCCAGAGGGTGACAGAGCGAGGGTACAGAGCTGCAGACAGCAGATGGCAATGGCGTCATGTGCCTGCAGAGGTTCTTCGGGGCAAGAGTCACTGAAAGGCACTTCCCAGGGAGTGAGGGAACAGATGTGCCCTCGGCAAGGTTGGCTGGAGGTCGCATGGCAAGTGTAAGGTATGATGGGAAGACCAGGAAGGAAACATGGCACTAGGCCAGGATGACATATGAGGGAGCAAGGCAGTGCTGGGGGTCAGAGGAGAAAGGATACTTGAGAGACACCAGGGAAGGTGTGCTGAGGGTCCACAACTTACGGATTCCCAAAGCACCCCGTGATGTGAGTGAAAAGAAGAAACGCCAAGTCGCAGGAGGAAGGGGAATGGAGAGGTTCCATGGAGCTGTTGTTCATGATTTTTCCAGCAGAAAGTCTGTGGGGAGGAATGCAAGCACTGGAGTCCGAAAGATCCAGGATTAAGTCCCAGCTCTGCAGCTGATGAGCTATGGGACCATGAGCTAGTTAATTCACCCTCTGGGGTAGCTTTCCCTCTTGGAAAGGCAGGAGAAGAATCCTACCTACTTCCTGGGGTTATGCAGAGAACTGAATGAGACCAGGCATTTAAGCTGCCCGATGTCATGATAGCACTGTAGGCTCTTGGTGACATGCTGCCCTTCCTTTCGTTTAAAAAGTGGCATGCTCAAAAAAAAGGAGAAGCGCAGTGAGCAAAGACACTGAAACATCTGAAGTCCCACCAGTGTCATTCCTCTATCCCCTGAACTTCATAAACAATACCGGTTTATTGTCAGTAGACTCACGTTAGTAAAAGTGCAGATTCTAGGGGCACGCAGCTGGCTCAGTCAGGGGTAGAACATGTGACTCTGGATCTCAGGGTTGTGGGATCAAGCCCCACATTAGCTGTAGAGATTATGCAAAAATAAAATCTTAAAAAAAAAAAAAAAGTGCAGATCCTGGGGCCAGGACATCTGGGTTCAAAATCAGGCCCTACCACTTACTGAGTGACCTTGGGCAATTCACTTAACTTCTCTGTGGCTCAGTTCCCACATCTGTGAGATGGGGGTGAGAACAATACCTACCCCATAAAATGATGGTAAAATCATTTTATGATGAGTACTAAACGAGCTAGTTTCACCCCTACAGTGCTTCGAGCAATGCTGATCCACATCATGACTTCCCTGGGAGGACCAGACAAATTCTGATCCACGGGTAATGGATAGGGAAGAGTAAAACCAGAATCCCTTCTTTTCCTCCTGCCCCACAACTGAGAACGAGCACAAAGGTGACTGTAACGGACTCAGCCTTAGTAAAGTGCTATACTGTTTTAATTCCATAAACTAGTTACCTGGTAACTGGACTATCCCACCCACAGACACTGTCAAAGTTCAAGGAGCTTCGGGCATAGAGTAGGTTGGAAATGTAGGACTGCAGAAAGATCTAGATATCGGGGGATAATGAAAAGATAAGTAAACAGCACTCCAAATCCCCAGCAGACTCATTTATTTGCCCAGCTGAGAAGCAGTATACCAAAAATCAAAAGCAAAGGAGATGGCTATGTGCTGTTTCCAAATAGTTCTACACAATAATGATCTTTCTAAATCCCTGAATTGATAGTTGGTGGATCTTTCTTGCAAAAAATGGGAAATACTGCAAGTCTCCCAGGAAACAACTTAACATAAATAAAAGACTGGTTAAAAGGTTTTTGAAACAAAATACTGGCAGTGATTTATTAGTTTTCTGACATGTTGTCTATGAGTACTCAAGTCATTTAAAACTCTAGGAAACAAACATTAAAAACTTCTTTGCATCTTAACTATAACAATTTCATCCTAATGTCCCTTCCATTACCCAAAAGGTAGAATTTTCACATAATAGTCATAATATATTAGAGATGGGTGAAAATACCCTCCTTTTCACAGTCCCGCTACTGGTAACAAATATAAGTAACATCTATGTGGTACTATGTTTGGTAGTAACAGATTTCATCACAGAATTAATTCCTGATGAAAAACAAGAGGTTCAATGTGTTCTACTATTTTTTTTTTTTTTTTAAGTAGGATCCACACCCAAAGTAGGGCTTGAACTCACGGCCCTGCGATCAAGAGTCCCGTGCTCTACTGACTGAGCCAGCCAGGTGCCCTCTGTGTGTTCTACTCTTGACTATGTACTAAGCACCAGAGAGGCCCTATACATATTATCTCATTTAATTTTATTATGGCCCTGAAGGGCAGAACTAAATAAATACTAAGGACTTAAAAATCATCCAAATCATGAATGTTAACAACAAACCCAGCTCCTCCTCTCCCAATCTTCCTCTTCCATCTCAGTTCCTCTCCCTCCCTCTCTTCCCAACTAGAGTCTAGGGAGAGGGTGCAGAGTAAACCAGCCAGGACACTAGCACTGAAGTGGAGATCTACAGACGTGGAAAAGCCTGCCCTCCCTTCCCCAACATAGATTCTATTTGCCCCCAATACTCAAGAATCAGCCAACTAAGATTTCAGAAGGCTAAAGCAATTCAACGAAGTTCCCAACTTTCTCTTTTGCTCCTACTTAAATATAGATGCTTTTCAAATTAGAGCACAAAATTGCTTAAAGCCCCCCACACCACAGAACAAAACAGAATGGGGAAATCACTTACTCTCCCAATTTTGCCCAGATGGCCAACGACACTCTCAGGATGATTTCTGAACCTTCAAAGAAGACTGAATCCCAGATCTTTAAGACCGTATGGTTAGGGAGGCATGTAGCAAAGAGAGTCAGAAACCACTGCATCGTGAAGACATTCGTGAGTGGGGGCTCATAGCCACCTGAAATAAAACAAACATTCTGTGTTTCTTCAGAATTGATGCAAGATATAAAATTAGCCTTGTTCAATCATCCACATCCACCAAATATGTTACATTTCCTGACTGATTTCTTTAGATCTCTACATATTGGTTCTTTCCTCCCTTGTCTCCTTTTTTTTGGAAGAACACAGGTGTGTTTGACAAAAAAATCTCAATAAGGGATTTTCACAAATTTTTAATGATATTTCAAAAATCTTTTTTTTAAGGATTTTATTTATTTAGTTATATGACAGAGAGAGAAAGAGAGCACAAGCAAGGGCAATGGTAGGCAGAGGGAAAGAGGGAAGCAGGCTCACCACTAAGCAGGGAGCCCAACGAAGGGCTCAATCTCAGGACCCTGGGATCATGACCTGAGCCAAAAGCAGATGCTTAACTGACTGAGCTACCCAGGTCCCCCGATATTTCAGAAATCTTAACCTAAAATTTAATTTGGCTCTACCTATTTTGGGGTGTTGAAAATTAAGGAGAATCCTCTCCTCACTAAAAACAGGATAAAAAGAAAGTATTTTAGCCTCTTAAAAGTAGAATCCAATTTTCGAAACCTCATAAAACCCACTTTTATTCAAGTGCTGCTGATAAAAACATGGCTCTTTATGAAATTACTTGTCTACTTCTTAAATTATGCACAGCTCTCAGACCACAGTGGAATTAAACTGGAAATCAAAACAGAAAGAGAGCTGGAAAAGCTCAGAGTATTTGCAGATTAAACAACATGAAATTTTAAAATATTGTGAATTAAACAATCCACGCAGCTCACACTGAAGTTTCTGAACTCACCAAAAACACAGAGCTCCCTCCTACTTCCTGTGATGGCATTTAGTATGTATTTTATGAAATGTAAAAACGTAGGTATTTAAATTGATTCTCCCTCCAAATTAGTCAGACTACACATTTACCCAAGGATAAGCCAAACAAGATCTGTTCTCCTGCACTCATTTTCTCTCTTCTTCTGCAAAAACAAAAGAGCATCATGGTTCAGAAAATTAAGAATCTGAGGGCAGCGCTTATGGGCAAGTTCAGGACCTTTGGAGGCAAAGGTGGAAGCCAGGAAAGCATGTCTGACATTGGACACGCTACACTCTATCGGACGTATTAGGACACCCCCAGAGGTGTGCAAGGGCACTGCACAGCCAAATTAAAGATTATTCAGGTGGCTGAGAAGGAAATGCTAAGAGACAGCCAGGCATCACTAAAATGTCCAGTGTCCTGTAATCACAGATTAGGTCCTCACATCTTTTCATATTTTCCCAGACTTCAATGCATGGGTGCGGAACTGGCAACCACTTCCAGGAAACACAACAAACTTCATTATTCTTCCTGGGACCCCTGCACAGAGCCAGGCAAGTGGAGGCAGCAGGTACGACCACAGCCTCGAGCTCGGGCTCCTCAGCAAGCGGGGTAATGCCCACCAGACAGTGGCAACTCGGAGCCTCTTGCTTGCTGAGCAGAGGCTCCACCCATCCCTCGACCCAGGGCCTCCCCCACTGCAGGGCTCCGAAGCTTATCTGGAGGTCTGGGAAGCCCTTCTCCAGAAAGAGCGGACCCATTCATCTGTAGTAAACCTAAATACCCCTACCACGGATAGATAAAAGGAGCACTGATCTGAACCCAAAAGACTGTTGGTTTATCTCCTAAAACTAAAGGGGGATGTATATTTGACTCTCCACAGGCTCCATGGTTCTGGCAAAAGCACAGTCTGTGTGAAATCGTACAGTCGCTCAGCTTTAAAGGACTCCTGTGGGTTGGTACGAGCTGAGAGCAGCTGAACTAGATGGTAAGACAGACTCTCCATCTAGGGAGCAATGTATCCTGTTAGGTGTCCATCCAGGACTGGTAAAGTACTCGGTTCTTGACAGGCTTCCTAACCAGAACCAGTCGGAGGTTCAACACAGGGCCCTATGATTTTTTTTCAGTTGTGTTTTTGTTCTCTAACCATCTATTTCATTGCACCAAACGCTCATGAACAGAAACACCTGAAGACAAGTATTTCTGTGCAAGGTCTAGGCTCAGGGGGGACAGTGGAACCGGGGAAGTGAAATATTTCCAGGGCTGTAACAGCGCCGAGTCATCACTACCTCCACTTTCCTTGTTCGCGGTTCTCTGAAGAGTGTCCAGGTGCTGAGATAACTCAGGGAGCTTCAGACTCAAGAGATCCCTGAAGACAGCCATGTCCACGGACAGAGCCCGGAGGTTATTGACAAAATAGCTTTCAGGAAGTACCTTATCAATAAGGTAAATCATAATCTGAAGAAAAAGATAAAGAATAAGATCACTTCGTAAACACTGAGATCCCAGCATGTCCCAAATAAAAGGAATGTATTTTAAAAATGCAGTTAGCCAAAGCACACCATCATTCCAACGTGTCAATACTGAATGTTCTGGACTTCCATGGCTCATCTCCATGCTGGGTGAGGAGCAAGAAGCGTAATTATTAAAGGAACTCAGACCCACAGTCCACTGCTGTCTGAAGTTTCTAGATGGGCCACGAGACCTGAGTTCAGCTCCTAAGGAGCTATGCTGGTACAAGGCTCAGCCTCACTCAGTGATGGAGCATGAGCTCCATCAGCAGTGAGCAGCAATCCCATACTGGCTCCCTGGTGGCAGCAGTTTCACAACCTTCATATGAGAACGAAGAGCTGAACCATCATAAACCTCACCCCACCCCGTCCCAAACGAAAACAAGTCTAGAGATGCACTTAGCATCAACCCCGTTATTGAAACTGAGAGTGGCTTTCCGTCCACTTTCCTCTCCCAGGACAAGGCAACAAGGGTTTTGTTTGAACATGTGGTACTTTCAAAATCTGGATTTCTTTCATAAGATTATCTCATAAGTTCTTCAAATTACTATTTTTATTCTTACTTTTCTATTTGTGTAACCTTTGCTAAGATGTCAAGGACTACTAGAATGACCCAGCAAAACACACGAGTTCTGTGTGTCAATCTCTGGTCCTTACTCTGTCAGCTCGTATCTTCTGCTGTCCTCCTCCTCCCTAGGAGACCATGCACTCCCCAGAGCACAGGAAAAACAAAATTAAGAATAAAATCATAGCTGGCCCTATATCATGATCTCACATTTTTAATTTTCAGTCTAAAACAAAACTCTATTTCCCAAGAAAATTATCTTCCAGACCTGACAAGAGCCCATCTTTCCCTCATCCAATTTCTACTTTTACAATTTCTACATTTTAGGGTCTACAATTTTTACTTTTTAGGGTCATTGATTTGACTAAGCCAATAAGGGCTGGGCCCTTCTCTTGAGAGAGTCCCTCTGAGACCTTTATTACGGGGGAGCTGAGCAACAAAAGGAGAACAGTAGATTCAATCCGTGTGGAGGAAGGAGGTCCTGGAAGGACTGGGGCCAGCTGATGAGGGGGTTCAGATGTCCGGCAGAGAAGACTGCCCTCTCTGAGTAAGGAGAATAGGGATGGACAGGCTCCAAAGGCAATATTTAAAAGTAATGGTCTATAATGGCACTTTTATCTAAGGATAAATACTGAGGGAGATACTTCAGCTTTTCTGAAGAAATGATGATCTCTCAAAATTACATGAAACAAGAAAAACAAAAATTTTCAGTTATCATAGTAATTCCTGTGACACACTGAAATTCTCTGTCCAAAGGTATCTCAAAGTCTCACGTAGGGCATCAGAGACAGCCGTGTGTTGTGCTAGGTAGGTCACTCCACCCACTGATACATTTTGAAGACCACACATTAGATCTTCTTTTTTTTTTAAGATTTTATTTATTTATTTGACAGACAGAGATCACAAGTAGGCAGAGAGGCAGGCAGAGAGAGAGGAAGGGAAGCAAACTCCCTGCTGAGCAGAGAACCCAATGTGGGGCTCGATCCCAGGACCCTGGGATCAAGACCTGAGCCGAAGGCAGAGGCTTTAACCCACTGAGCCACCCAGGCATCCCCACGCATTAGATCTTAAAAAAATTTCAGATAAATAATGGCAATAGAGCAAAAATAGTGTCTCCAATAAATGGTGCTGGACCAATTGGACGTCCACATGCCAAAAACTAAATCTAGACACAAACCTTACACCTTTCACCAAAAAATGACTCAAGAGAGAATGCAGACCTAAATGTAAAATGCAAAACTATAAATCTCTTAGAAGATAACATAGCCTAGATGACCTTGGGTATGGTTATGACTTTTTAGATGCAAGAGCAAGGACACGATCCATGAAAGAAACCATTGGTAAGCTAGATTACTTCAAAATTTAAAACTTCAGTTTTGTGAAAGACAATGTCAAGAGAATGAAAGGACATGCCATAGACTGGGAGAAAATATCTGTCAAAGATGTATCTGATACAAGACTATTATCCAAAATATACAAAGAATTCTTTTTTTTTTTTAAGATTTTATTTATTTATTTGACAGAGAGAGATCACAAGTAGGCAGAGAGGCAGGCAGAGAGAGCGAGAGAGAGGAGGAAGCAGGCTCCCCGCCAAGCAGAGAGCCCGATGCGGAACTCGATCCCAGGACCCCGGGATCATGACCTGAGCGGAAGGCAGAGGCTTAAACCACTGAGCCACCCAGGCGCCCCTCATATATCATCAGGGAAATTCAAATTAAAACAGGATTCCACGGCACACAACTATCAGAATAGCCAAAATCCAGAGGCGCCTGGGTGGCTCAATGGGTTATGCCTCTGCCTTTGGCTCAGGTCATGATCCCAGAGTCCTGGGATCAAGCCCCGCATCAGACTATCTGCTCGGCAGGGAGCCTGCTTCCTCCTCTCTCTCTGCCTGCCTCTCTGCCTACTTATGATCTCTCTCTCTGTCAAATAAATAAGTAAAATCTTAAAAAAAAAAAAAGAAAGAAAGAAAGAAAGAAAAAGAATGGCCAAAATCTGGAATGCACACAACACCCAATGTTGACAAGAATGTGGAGCAACGGGAACTCTCACACGTTGCTGGTGGGAATGCAAAATTCTATAGCCACTTGGGAAGACGGTTTGGTGGTTTATCACAAAACTAAATATACTCTCACCATATAATCCAGCGATCACACTCATTGTTATTTAGCCAAAGGAGCTGAAAACTCATGTCCACACAAAAACTTGTGCACAGATGTTTATAGCAGCTTTACTCAAATTTGCTGAAACTTGGAAGCAACAGAGACGTCCTTCAGTAGGTGAACAGATAAACCGTGCATACCCAGACAGTGGAGTATTATTCAGCACTAAAAATAAATGAGCCACCAAGCCATGAAAAGACATGAAGGAACCTTACATGCTTATTACAAAGTGAAAGAAGCCAATCTTAAAAGGATATATACTGTATGATTCCAACTATATGACATCAGGATAGAGCAAGAGATCATAAAAAGATCAGAGGTTGCCTGGGGAGTCGGGGGTAGGGGGGTAAGGCAGGGGGATAACCAGGCAGTGCACAGAGGATTGTTAGGGCAGTAAACAAAATTTGGATGAATATTATAACGATAAAGATACGTCATTAAACATCTGTCTGACCCACAGAATGTACAACACCAAGGGTGAATTCTAATGTAAACTATACAGTTTAGGTGACCATGACCTGTACCAGGCAATACAACCCGTGGATTGTAATCCATGTTACAATCACAGATTGTAACAAATGTACATTTGGTGGGGCATGTTGATAGTGGGGAAGCTGTACATGTGTGGGAGCAGGAGGCATATGGAAAATCTCTACACCTTCCTCTCAATTTTGCTGTGAACCTGAACCTGCTCTAAAAAAATTACATATTTTTTTAAAACTAAATAATGAAGGAGCCTAAACATTTTAACAAATAGTTAAAAACAGTTACTCAGAAAAAACGTTAAGTGCTGAAAAGCACGCAAAATGGTTTAACTACTTCTCAAATAAACTATTTATTTGCTTAATAATTAAAACTTGCAGGGGCCAAAGGAGCGGCTAAGAAACACTGACCCCAATATTTTCCCTTGCATCTGAAGCGATTCTTCATGAATCCAATCTTCCTCTGCACATTCAATGTCTAACCACAAGATTCTGAAATGATGATGATGTCATTTCATCTCACAGAGTTCGTTTTCTTAGAGGCAGAAATATAAATATTCAGTTCCTCAGCTTTATCTCATCCATCTTTTTTATGTGAATTTTTAGTCTGTCAAGGAGTTTCTTTCATGATTTGAATGGCAAGTATGTCCCCACCCCCAGACCTCTCCACCTCACTCCTAACCTGAACTGCTTATTCCAACTTTTCAACAGTCCTTTTTATAGTCACAGAAATTACGTCTGAAAAGAACAAAATCAACTGAAGCTGACAGACTGAGCAAAACAAAGGCTTAATAAAAAATGTTTTAAACTCGTGTATTTGATCTGTCATTGGCTCCTCTCTCCCCCATGACGAAGAAGGAGATTCAGAGCTGTTTCCTGAAGTACAGGAAAGGAAAAAATGAAAGGGTGAATACAGATTTAGACCAGGTCAGGCTGGGTTTATAATTAATTCCACCATGATGCATATAAAACCTGGAGGAACATTTGTTTATTTTTCCATATGACATTAGTCAGTGCCCGGGAATATCACTAAGGTATTTATCGCAGTCAAACACAAGGCTGGGGCCGGAGGAGGCTCCTGAAAACAAAGACTAAGTATCCATCACAAAGCATTACAACGCATAGCAGTTTGAGGGTTCAATTATGAATTAGCAATCCCATACTGCCCCAGGCTAATAAGGAAGCAGCCATCCTGTGCATGTGAAATGCTTCATTTCTCATAAAGATTATTTCTGGTGACTCACGGACTCACATTCCAGTTTATTAGCTTAAATTGTTTGTAACCCGTCTCAAAGTGTTTCCAAAATGTTTTACTAATAAAGGTTTCAGGCATCGAAGATGAAGAGATAATAAAATATAATTCACTTCCATAACCTTGTTCCATGCAAATACCTTCCATCATATACACGTACTCTCAGCTTACCTCCTCCATACCACTCCCCATCTATGAGATAGAAAAGCAATAAAAAGATCCAACCAGAATTAAACATAACTTGTGGAGCAGGCAGCTTCTAACATGACCACCCTATGACCTCCACCTCTTGATAGTCACATTCTTATATGAGCCCTTCCCCTTGAGTAAGAGATGGACCCAATGACTGGCTTCTAATGAATAGAGTATGGCAAAAATGATGGAATGCAGCTTCTGGTATTAGGGTATAAATCTGCAGTTTAATCTCTCCTGCCTTGCCCATTCTCTTTTACTCTCCTACTCACGCTGAGGGATGCCAGCCACCTTGCTGTAAGATGGAGACATGGCAAAGAACTAAAAAAAGGTCTCCAGCCAATAGCCAACCAGGAACCTAGGCCCTGGGCCAGCCACCTGTGAGGAATTAAATCTTGCCAACAACCATATGAACTTGGAAGTGAATGCTGGGCCTTCAGATGAGGCTGCAGACCCAGCCAACAGTTTGGATGACACAACAATATGACTTAGAGCCAGCTACAGTGCACCCAGATTCCTAACTCAAAGAAACTGTGAGGTAAATCATGTTTGCTATTTTAGGCAGCTAATTTGTTACAAATCACAAAAAATTAATACAATTCATATTCCACTTGCTTTAAAAATGTGATGTTTTATCTATGGGACCAAAAACAATCATTCTCCTCACATCTGGCAGATATGTGAGTCTGTCACGTGACCTGGCTTTAACATGGGGGAAGTGGTGATTATGGGTCATTACAAGGTATAGCAAATGGCCATCAGGGAAGAGGAATGACAGTTCCAGTATTTCACTCTCAGAAGAATTTCAACTGCCCTCTTCAGAGCCCCATACTCACCTTCAGTGCATCCCCTTCGTTGCCTTCCACTACTTCCAGAATTAGAGCAGCCAGGATGTTAAATCCTTGGCAGTACCCAACGTTCTTGTTCCATCGGGCATAGGCCAACAGGACCCGTTTTAACACAACCCTGTCCTGCTCAGCCTCCTGGCCACAGTAGGAACTGCAGCCTGTGCGGTGAAGATCCTGAAGAAGGCAAACAATATTTTTTTAAAATGTCTCCTTATAGTCTCTCCAAAAAATGCCTTTAAGTTTGCCTCAGCATTAAATAGAATTAGATTATCAGCACGGATTTTAGCTTTTAAAAATGTTTATGTACCCTATACACATGGTCCAAAACAATTTTTAAAATTTTCTTTTTCCTAATGTTTTCTAATATGCTAAGATACATTTTTTTCCCCAGTTTTATTGAGATGTAGTTGACTTAGAACACTGTCAAGAGCAATTTCAGTCAGGCAAATTTTCTAACCTTCTTCAGAATTTTCTGTCAAAATTTAAAGTATTTTCAGAATTAATACAAAAGTGACTCAATTAACAGAAATTACATTATATTTCTATATAAACTGAAAGTTTCTTTTAATACTATGTCTCAGATAAAATAAGAGTCATTTCAATATATGCATGATTGATGCTAGTCTTATTCCTTTCTCTGAAATGAGATGTAATATTCAACTATCAAAACTCCAAATATTAAGGAGCAATATCAAAATAGCAAAAAATGCAATACTGTAGAGAGACAGGAAAATCATTCTGTCCAAGAGAGAAAAATCTACCCAAATTATTTTATAAATTTGTATAAAAAATAAACATCTGTCGTGCTTTAGTATTTAATGAAGGCAATATATATAATTTAATAACTAAGCAGAAACTATGATTTTCAGGAGCTAATGTCATTTTACTGACACAGCATTCACTTCAATGAGAAAAATTAAAGATCCTCTAAATAACATGATTGTTATAAAATGTATACTGCCTTAACTCACAATTTAAACAGAAAGAAAACATTTCAAACATGGAATACTTCATCTCTGAGAAACATTCTGAAATTCCAAATAAACAGCTAAAAAATATGGACAGTGCCCAGGCTTTAGAAACATACAAAATAGAATTTCATCATTCTTTTTAACATTTGCCTGAAATGGACTGAGTTAGATTATGAAACAGCTCCTTTCATAGTTAAGACTTCTTCATGAAAAAAGTATCTTCAAATCTGTCAAAACCTTAGCCAAATTCTGGTGGCCAAAATTAATGAGAGACAATTTCCCATTTAAAACTCCAGCTTAGGGGGTGCCTGGGTGGCTCAGCTGTTAAGTGTCTGCCTTCGGCTCAGGTCATGATCCCAGGGTCCTGGAATCAGAATCGAGTCCCTCAAGCCCCCCAAACCCCTCCCATCCCCACTTCCTAACCCCCCACCCCATCCAGGCTCCCTGATCTGCTCCCTGCCTGCTTCTCACTCTCCCACTCCCCCTGCTTATGTTCCCTCTCTTGCTGTCTATATGTCAAATAAATAAAATCTTTGCAAAAAATAAAAAATAAAACCCGAGCTTAGCATTATACTGTAATGAACTCATATAAAACCAAAAGCCGTGTGTTAGAGGCTTATGTAAGAGAACAAGAGTGGGATCAAATTGAATTAGCAACCTTGGCTTTTGGCAACAGACCCTAATCAATTGTAATAATCCCAGTAGGCAAACCACAGCTGTTTCCACAGCTGGCTTGAACCCTTGACCATCTGGTTTTAAGTAGACCCATCAGTCAATCTGACTGTCTTCATAAATTGGCAGTTAAGAAATTATCAAAGATCCTAATAAGAACCCACTCTAACATGAAATATACTTGACTTTAAATTTCACAACCTGTAACTTTCATGTAAAAATCCAGCCAACAGCACTGACCCATGCTAAAGAAAGAAGAAGAAACTTCAATCTCCTATCAAGTGAGCAAGTAAATAGAATATGAATAGGAACATTTTCTTCTTACTGCCAAGATGCAAATTTATGAAAACAAGACAGAGTCAAAGTTCCCATTAAAAGGTGAATAAGAAGGCAGAAAATATATGGACAGTCAGACCATTAGGTTTGATCCTCTGTCCAGGGAACGTCTAGCTCTTAGAAACCTCCTTCCACATCAAGACAATAGGTCAAACTCAGGGGCCTTACCTTGACTATCTGAATTCCCATTGAGTCATCATCAGGATTACTCCTTTCATTGAAAGTGAAACGCATGGTTTTGTCCCAATCAATAGATATACTGTGCAAATACTGATCTGCCAAGGTCAACCAAACCTAAAATATTAAGAGATAAAGAAGATTCCTAAAGTAAAATATATAATTTCACCTTTATTTAAAAAATAGTTATTGAAAAAAAAATAGTTATTGCAGCTAGCAAGAAAATGGGAACAGATCCACATGTAGAAATCAACTTTTCATTGAAATGTTTGCTATACTGAATTGCACCAATTAGGGTCTTTCATTTATTCTTTCCATTAATATTTGTTGAGCTTCTATTATGCACTAAGCAATGATTCAGCCATTAAGGAGGGATACTGTTAAGGAAACAAAAAATTTTTTCAACTCTTATCTCAGTTCACTGAATTAGCTATACAATCTTCTGAGCTTGTTACACTTAGCTTGGAATCACTCTCTGTACTTGGACATTCATGGAGAATGGGTCTTTTTTCACCATGGAGCAGCCTCTGCCTTTAAATCATCCCTCAATCTCTCTTGGCATAGAATCGATAATCAATAAATACTTACTAGATGAATAAATAATGAAGAGAGACGGCTTTCAAATTACTAAATCTAGAATGTTCTTTTGGACATTTCAGACATTTTAAAGAGGAACAGAGTGCTGATCCTTTTGTATTTCACCCCTCTGAATCCTCCTTACCTTTCTCCTCCATTCCTTCGGTATACCTGTTGACAGCCTGGCAACTGCCTTCAGAGCATCATACCACTAGGAACACAGAAAAAATATTGGCAAAGTGATAATATTGATCTGGATAAGCACTTTTCAACCTTTTTCCTATTTTGACATCCAGAAAGTATGAGAAAATTTGTACAGCACACTGAGGTAAACAGAGCTTCTTTGAGCCAGGCTCCAAGGCCTGCCCACCCACCACCTGAAGTCCTCTTAAGACACCTGAGACCCACACACAATGGCTGGGAAGCTCTAGTTCAGAAACAAAAACATGTCTTATGGATTCAAAGTAATAGATATTCCGTTTTTTAAATTTTTCTTCACACCTGCACCATTAATAGCAAGTACAAAATTTTTTGTTGCAGGTATAAACACAGGCCATTTACACAGCTCATAAGTTAATTTATCTATAATTTTAAAAACAGACCTGCCTTATGTATATTAAAGTATATGTTAGTTTTCATACTGCAAGAATATACTCTATATGCCTTGTAATTCCCCCAAATAAGAGTATTTTCAATAACCAGAAACAGTTACCTGCTGAAAACCATTTTGACCTAAAGATGGCTCAAGAGTGAACTTCAACTTTGTATCGACTCCTAAAAGAAAAATACATTAACTGTTATTTTGGAAGAAAATACCAAGTTAGATCAAAAATAAAAGTAAAAATTAACCTGATTCTACTGAATCATCATAAATTTTTAGAACATATATTTTTTGCTAAATTTTAGTCAATATTATTAAAATAGAAGGTAACAATATTGATTTTTAAAATAGAAAAATATCCTGTGGCCACTAGAATGAAGCTTATCACATAGAACGGTGGCTTCCACAGCTGTCTGTAGTGAAAAAAAAAAAAAATGACACCACAGACTTGAAGGGAGAGGGAGAGAATCTTATGCAGGCTCCATGCCCACAGCAGAGCCCAGGCGGGGCTGGATCTCAGGACGGTGAGATCATGACTTGGGCCGAAACCAAGAGTCGGTGTCTTAACCTACTGGGCCACCCAGGAGTCCCTCAATTCTTTATCTTTAAAATGAGGGTAATAATATCAATCTCAGTAGACTGAGTGTTGTGATGATTAACTATAAATCACCTAGCACAGTATAATTTATATTTAAGAAATTTAGGAAGATAATTCTCTATTTACAGAATTTGTTTTCTAAGACATGCATGAACTAAGTCTATGTAGGAAACCTCAGTGAAATATTAAAAGTTATGAAAATAATGTCACTGCCTTCTCACTTGTGGAATAATCCACGTTAACAATCTTATTTAGAGATTTTCATGTATCTTAAAATTCTGTCATGATACACTTGCTCATTGAAGATAAAACAGTTGGTATGTTTAATCATAGACTACAAGCTAAAAATATAACTGAGCTCTAATTCCAAGTTGTCTACAACTTTAAATAAAACTTCTTTGATTCCAGTCCCAAATCTAAGGAAGAGGAGAAAATAAATAGGAGAATATATCAAGACAATATGCTTATAAAATACAAAGACTATATGCAATATTCATACTGGGCTCTTATTCAGAATCCCATGTTAGATGTATGTGCTGTTGTTCCTGAAGGAAATTACATGACAATTTTTATTCCCATGTTTATTTTATTAAAAATAATATCATCAGGGATGCCTGGTGGCTCAGTCTTTAAATGTTTGCCTTCAGCTCAGGTCATGAACCTTAAGGTCCTGGGATCGAGCCCAGTGTCGGGCTCCCTGCTCAATGAGGAGTCTGCTTCTTCCTCTCCCTCTGCCTCTCCCCGGCTGCTGGTGCTTGCGCATGCACTCCCTCTCTCTGTTGGTGCTTATACTCTCTCTCTCTCTCTCATTTGCTCTCAAATAAATAAAACAAAATCTTTAAAAAATAGTAATAAAATCAAATCTGAAAATGTTATTTTTTTCTACTTTCAAAATCAGTTAAGTCATATTTCAAGTCATTTTTTAAAGATTATTACTTAAAAGTTCAAGGATCAAGATATATCAAACATTATTAACAGCATTTCAGTTTTAAAATTTATGATTCTCATTTATGACAATGTTTGCTTCTAAGATGTTGACTGCAGATTAGGCATACTGAAAACCTCCTGACACCTTCCACTGCTTTGGAGTTCATATATAGATAGAAACTACCTTCAGAATTTAGAATTACAATAATAAAGTAGACTTGTGGACTCAAGAAATATACGATTTGCCCAAGCCCATGACAGTGTGCAGATTCCCTTCTTGGAAGTCCTAGAAGAGTACTGTGAATACAAGACTTGGGTCCTAGATTTCTAAAGTCAAGCTGTTACAGGATCCCAGGCATCCAGTCAATGCCCTGATAGGTCTTTTCAAAGCTTCAGGACCACAAGCATATTCTGCCTGAAAAGATTTCTTTCCCCAAGGGAATATCCCCTCAAATTCTAATCTCTCTGAGATGATATAAATGAAGTCCTGTTTCCGTGCAGAGCAATGACACAATGGCCACATGATTGCCTCCAGCTGGGGCGAATGATTTAAGGCAGGATAAGAAACACACTTCGTTGTAAGGTCGCTGTCCAGATGCGGAGTGCTGAACGGAGGAGCATGTCGTCATGACTTTTGCTTTATTGTAACAAAGGCAAGAAAATTCCGTCCGCGCAGAGTTATTTCAACCGACGTAAAATCTCTGGATTCCCTGACCGTATGACTAAATTTGCTCTCTTTGCTTTTTCAGAGCACCTGCTGGGCATCAGGTGCTGAAAACCGGCTGGGGTTAGTCTAAACCACAACTATTTTCTCACGATCTAAAATGAGTCACAGGATTTAACTGGAATTGATCATTCACCACCTGCATGCGATAGCTGAAATCAGGTCATTTTCCCTCTTTTCTTCTAACTCAGTAAGGGAGAGGAGAAGGTTTATGTTTCATCTGATAGTCACAGCTGTTCCGGATTCAGAAATACAAAACACTTTTAACGTGGGAAGAAGCTTTTTTTAAGGGCAAAGGAAGATGGTGAATAAATACTACAGTCTCTGCAATTAGACACTTCCTTGGGGAGAAAAACAAAGAAACCACAAGGTTCGTAAAGGCAGTCAAGCGTTCCACCCTTTGGGGTTCCGCGCCTCGTCATATTCTCTCCCAGCAGCCTCAGGATAGCAGGTCTCCGATGGAGCTGGGAGGCAGGAGCTCGGGGAGGACAAAGTCGTATGGAACCCCGCTGGGGCGACGCTGGGGACAAGCGAGCAGCTCTAAGCACCGATGAGTGCAGCCGGCTCCCGCTGCGCCCACCCCTTGCCAGAAAGCTCTCTGCCCCAGGCGCCCGCGCCAGGGCCGGGCCCATAAAACCCCAGGGAGGGATACTGGGTGGTGGAGCAGACGCGGAGTTATGCAGCCTAGAGAAGCAGGGATGTGTAAACACAAGCTAGCAGCATAAAGGGCCTAGCCTAGCAAGCAAGGCGAGCTCCCGGACTTTGGCTCTAAGAAAGAATCTCTACTTGCAAGAGTGTTTCCTACCCGTTCCCCACACGGACACACAAATTAAAGGCTCCAGGCGAGCTGACCCTGGCACTCACGCCGCACAGATCCTCAGGAAAATGCCCCCAATTTTTCCTTCGGAGCCGCTGCCTTCCTGTCCGTCCCCAACTATCAAACCTGTGCCTTTCTCCACCTCACGCACCTCTTTCAAGATCTGGCTTCCTGTGAGCCGAGAGCACAATTGGTTGCGCGGCCTCTGGTGGCCCGGGTAGCCGCGGGCACTTCCCCACCACGCGCACAGGGCCGAGCGCGCGGTCTCCCGAAGCTCCCGGCACAAACAGGGCTAGACCGCGCACAGGCCGCGGGGTCGGGACCCGCCGGCGGCATCGGGTCCTCCCAGCCTTGGGAGGCCGCTACCCGCGCCCAGGCCTTCGCCCGCGCTCTTCCCTCCCAGACCGACCCAGCCCCGCCTGCGCCAAGCCGCGGTACCCTGCACCCCTCGGCCAGCAAGCGCTCCCCGGCCTAAGCGGAGTCCAGCTGAGGCAGAGGCACCAGTTCCGGGGCGCCACGCTACTTTCCAGTGCCCCATCTGCAGCCCTGGGTCCTCACCCGGCTCCAGGGTGCAGAGCAGCCGGGGCGCGGTCCGAGAAATGCAGCTGCGCTTTTTGAGTACATTGCTCAGGATGGTGCCCACGCCGCCGCCGCCGCCGCCGCCGCCGCCGCCGCCACCCTGCCGCTTCAGGCATCTCCCTCCGCGCCTCAGGGAGCCGGTAAGCTTGTCCTGCCGCATTCGCGAGCGCTTCGGGCTCCGGCGCGGCCGTCGTCCGCCTGGGTCCCCGCTACCCCGCCGGCCGTAGCGGCTTCGCGCGCAGGACTTGGCGAGTCCGCTTAGCCGAGGGGCCCTCCGGAGCAGCGAGAGTGCAGCCGGCGCTCGGCTGTCGAAGGAACCTGCGGGGTACCGCAGGAGCCGAAGAGCGCGGAGCGGTCGGCAGGCATCTGCAGTGCGGAGCCTGCCGGTTGAGGCAGGAGACGGCCTGGGGCGGAGAAGAGGGCGGGAGCGAGCGAGCGCGCGGGGGAGACGAAGGCGGCGCTCCCGCCCCCAATCCTGGCATCACTGTGCGCAGGCGGGGCGGCCCTAGCTCCCCAGCGCCCGCCGGGCTCCTGGCATCTGTGTCCGGGAGCCGGGAGCCGCAGAGCTGCGGAGCCTGGAAACCCCGGAGCCCGGGAACCTGGGAACTGGAGAGCTGCCGGGTGAACAACTGCGCCCAGGGACCCGAAGCAGCGGGAGATTGCTGTGCTCTTCCCAAGATCTGGGAGGAGCTGGAGGGAGGCACCAAAAAGGGCAAGTCTCAGGTGCAGAATATCAGAGAGATGCAAGCGCCCACCTAACCAAACAGGGTCAGAAGAGACAGCGGCCCGAAGGATGAATGTGGCAGCGTGGCAGAGAAGCTGGCAGATGGTGAAGCACAAGCTTCATCCCAAATTGTGTTAAACTCTTTCCTAGCAGCTTAGACAGGCATGGGAAGCACGTAAAAAATAACAACAATGGTTCTTTCTCTTGGAGAATAGCCTTTAAGAAAAAAGTGTTCACATTAAAAGCAGTGTTTTTTTTTTAAGTGCTTCCTCCTCTCTCCAGCTGGAGATTAAGTAGTTTAGAACTATTAACTATGATTACTGTTTAAAAAAAAAAGTCATTCTTAAACCATGACGTTAACCAATCGAATATTAATCATAAAAATGAAGGAGGAATAAGGAAGGAGAGGATGTGGAAGGAAATAGAGACATTTGTATTTGCTAATATTTAGACAAGGAATACTACATGGATAAACCAAAACTAAAAAGTATTTATATGGGAGGGAACAGTGTGGAATAAAGAGGAATGGAAAACTGAGAGGTCTTCTGGATGGTCTTTACATAGTTTTGATTCTGGAATAACATATTAATAAAAAGAAAAATGAAAATGAATGGAAACAAATGAACCTAACTGAATATCCTGTTGATGGCACAAGAATACAGGAAAAAAATTAGTAAGTTGCTTTAGAATACAGTATTATGACTGTACATCAACGGTGGTATATATTCCAACAGCAAACTGAGCTGCAAAGAAATCTTAAATGTCAACAAGTAGCATTATTGTTATTTGATACTGATTTCTTTTAATTCTTAAAGTACGCTATGGGATAAAGCAAATAATTGTTACTGTCAAAAGGAACCAAGATCTTTTCAGTGTGACAGGAAATACAAGTATACAAAGAAATTAAGGGTTTTTAAATCCTGCAATATTATATTAAAATTGGAAATACTAGTATGAACTCCTTTTTTTAATGTCTCGAGACATTTGTCAAATGTCTTTAATTTTCCTTTTTTTTTTTAAAGATTTTATTTATTTGAGAGGAGAGAGAGAGGGAGAGAGAGAGTGAGCCTAAGTGGGGGTAGAGGCAGAGGAGAGGGAGAAGAAGACTCTCCACTGAGCAGGGAGCCCTACGACAAGGGGTGGAAGGAGGCTCCATTCCAGAACCTGGGATCATGACCTGAGCGGAATGCAGCTGCTTAATGGACTTAGCCACCCAGGTGCCCCTCTTTTTTTTCCCCCCAAAAATACATATACAGTTGATCCTTGAACAAGGAACAAAGGAGAGTTGGGGAGGGGGTCAACCTTCCTCCCTCCCCTCCCACAGTGGAAAATTTGCAAATAAATTTTGACCCAATAGCCTACTATTCACCAGAACCCTTACCAATAACATAAACAGTCAATTAACTCGTATTTGGATGGGGCACCTGGCTGGCTCAGTTGGTAGAGCATGCAACCCTTGGTCTCGGGGTCCTGAGTTCCATGTTGAATATAGAGCTTACTTTAAAAAAAATTAATTCCTGAAGTGCCTGGGTGGCTCAGTCAGTTGAGCGGGGACCCTTGATTTTGGCTCAGGTGATGATCTCAAGGTCCTGGGATCTGCCGGGCAGTGTTGGGGGTCTGTGCTGAGTCCAGAGTCTGCTTCATATTCTCCCTCCTTCTCCCTCTCCCTCCACCTCTGTCCCTCCCCCAGCCCACAAGCTCTGTAAAATAAATAAATAAATAAAATCTTTTTAAAAAATTAATTCCTATGCAAACTTTTAGGGCACCTGTCTGGCTCAGTCAGTAAAGCATGTGACTCTTGATCTCTGGGTTGTGAGTTCGAGCCCCACATTGGGTGTAGACAGTTACTTTAAAAAAATAAAAAAAAACACTTTGGTGTGTTTTATGTATTAAATATGTATTCTTACAATAAAGCTAGAGAAAAATCTTGATCATACAGAAAATGTATTTATAGTACTTCTTGAAAAAAATCCACTTATAAATGAACACAGTTCAAACCCATGTCGTTCAAGGGTCAACTGTATATCCCCTGAGTACAGTTAGAACTAATGAACACCTACAGCACCCAGGTTGCGGTCTCTAAAAACTATTCCCCACTAAAAAGAATCAGGGCTTCTTTGAAGTCTGACTGATTCTAGGGCTGAGCCTGAAAAAAGTACAAGATGAGCCTAAACCATTTTTGATGAGCTAAGGAAGTAAGGAAGTGCACCAAGACTAATGGGGTCATGTCAAAAGGACATAAGAGCCACATGAATAGGCTACTATTAGCCAAAGATGGGCAATTTTGAGCCTCAAAAACAATGGCTGCTATTGATTGAAAAGTACTGAATATTTTTTAAATGCATTCCTAGTGAGACTCTATAAGACCTCGAAAAGAGTCTTAATGACTCAGGCAGACTTATGTGGTAAGCAGTACATTCTAGGCTTTGTGAAGTAGCCCCAGAATTTGAGGACAATGTCAGAAGTGACACAACTCTAAGCATGAAATGAACATTTTGTATGTAAAAATCTGTTAAAATGAGATTGTTAACCTGCAAAAGTAAACACGGCTCAGACAGGGTTTGAGCTACTCAGTTACACCTGCCCCACCAGAGGAAAAGTCCTTTGAAAAGGCAATACTCCGCCTCATCACTTGAAAAGATGAAGTCATTGTTTAACCTGGTCATGATTAACTGTTTGGCTTAGATTTCCCAACATTTTACACCAAGCTCGGGTACAAAAATCTATCCTTCATCAGCCTGATGATTTCATAGTTTCAGTCCATGTTCATTCCTTTAGCTTTCTCTTAATTTTAATAAAATTAAATTGATGTCCGTTGACTATTCCAGTCTATTTCAGCTGTGCTGAGAAAAGTAAGAGAAAGAGAATGATGTTTGGCTTTGGCCAATTTTTTAGAGGGCACCCCAGGCCCCTGGGGGTGAAGATGGTGATTAACAGCCAGAATCAGAGGAAGGGAACTAGAAGAAGAGGGAAAATCCAAGAAAACAAGCTGGTGTCTGCATGCACCGTCTCGTCTTCCAGAGTTCTCATCTGCTCAAACCTTAGAGGGTTTTGTGTTCTCTTTTAACAAGGGAAGCTATTCACACTCCGATTCCAGCACTGGGCCAGCAGGAAAGGCAGTCTCAGCAGCCAAGAGGAGGAGCAATGGGCGCCGCTCTACAACATTGCCTCTGGAGTGGAAAGGACATCCAGCTCCCACAGCTGGCTGACATACACCGCTCAGACCATCCCCCTTCCTTTGGCTCAGACTCCATGCTCACCAAGCAAACACCAAATGTCATCTGACTTCTCCTAGATTTTGCTGCAAAGAAGAGAATGTACAGACCTATTAACAGCACTGTCCGTACCCTTGAATCTGCTCATCTCTCAGGGAGCGAGGAAATCAAATTTCTGGACTGCCAAAGCTGAATCTGGACCCCAGACTGCCAAGCCACCTAGACGTGTCATGGCTGACAAAAGCCCTCTCCTTGAAACTCTTCCTCGGTTACAATAGTTTTTTTGCCATTGGTTACAGGGGCTTGTTGATAAAAATTCTGCTTTTACCTCAGATTCATCACAAGGAAAAACTGACTCTTTAAAAAGAAAGTCTCGGGCGGGGGAGGGCGCCTGGGTGGCTCAGTGGGTTAAGGCTCTGCCTTCGGCTCGGGTCATGGTCCCGGGGTCCTGGGATCGAGCCCCACATCAAGCCCCGCATCGGGCTCTCTGCTCAGCAGGGAGCCTGCTTTCTCCTCTCTCTCTCTCTCTCTCTCTCTCTGCCTCTCTTCCTGCTTGTGATCTCTGTCAAATAAATAAGTAAAATCTTAAAAAAAAAAAAAAAAAAAGAAAGAAAGAAAGTCTCTGGGGTGCCTGGGTGGCTCAGTCAGTTAAACATCTGACACTTGACCTCAGCTTAGGTCTTGATCTCAGAGTTCTGAGCTCAAGCCCTGCACTGGGCTCCACGCTAGGTGCAGAGCCTACTTAAAAAAAAGTTTCCGGGGCACCTGGGTGGCTCAGTGGGTTAAAGTCTCTGCCTTCAGTTCAGGTCAGGATCCCAGAGTCCTGGGATCAAGCCCCGCATCGGGCTTTCTGCTCAGCAGGGAGCCTGCTTCTCCCTCTCTCTCTCTGCCTGCCTCTCTGCCTACTGTGATCTCTGTCAAATAAATGGATAAAATCTCTTAAAAAAAAAAAAAGTTTCCTTGAAAAATTCCCATTACCATTCTAAACTACACAGAAATGGAAAACAAAAAAAAATTGAAAGTTTCTCTTATACCAGTAAGTAGTGAGGGAATTAAGAAATATTATTTTGTTTACATTGGAGAGGAAAGCCAAGATTGCCAACTTTTATAGCAAACAGATAATTAAGCACTAAAATACAATGGTCTAAAAGCAGTCATGGCTCAAGCCTAGTATTAGGCTTATTGTATGACTCATAGTTTCTTATTCATGTCTGGAATATTGTTTTCTAGTAGCAAAAGATGTCACCTGAAGTCAGTTTGCAGCGGAAACAATGCCAGCATGGACTTTGCTTAAAGCTCTCGGGTGGTGACATTTCCAGCCAAGGCCAACCTCACATCCCTCTTTACTAATTGAGTGATCTTTACTAATCAAATAACAGTGAATTCACACTTGGGCAAATTGTATCTTGGCCCAGTCCAGAGCACTTACCATTGAAGCTGAATTACAATGGAAGGCTCAGTGAACACTTTACAAGGATTTTCCTTGGATTGCTGAAGGAATACCCTGCCTGTCCCAGACAGTCCAGTCCCCGTGGGCCATCCCCAGAGAGGGAAATTCCCAGGCGGACCCAAGAAGTAGGGACCTTTGGACTACCCCGGCACCTTCAGGCCTATGAGCTAGGAGTGAGGCTTCCTTGAGAGTAAACTCTCCCTTTAATGGGAGAAAGGGGAAGAAGTCAAAAGGAACGGAAAGCCCAACTTAAGGAAGAAAAGCTCTGTCCCAAGGGGCTTCCAGATGGAAATCAGGTCTGGGACTCTTGGATTTCCTAAGGCTGCTATTTTTATTTCACAGTAAAATCTTAAAATAAAAAGGGCCTACGTGCTTATCTTCAGGGACTGCACAGAACGAGTGGTGACAAGTACCAAGAGAAAAGGCCCTGGAAGCCTGCTTTGAGGAGAGAGAAAAACGGCAGGGAACTGGCTTGCTCTGGGGAGATGGGCCCGGAGCTCACCCTCCCGGCGGCAGAGTCCCCTGGCAGTTGTTCGTGACTGCCGAGACTTCTTCTGACCCTCAGAGACCTGCGCAAAGAGCAGCTCTAGGGTGTCCCCCAGTGGGTAGAGAGTGGGCACGACGTCTTTGCACTCCTGCTCATAAAAAGGGTAGGAGGCTGGTGGCATAAAGCCACCAGTCTCCTCTCTGCTTTCCCCACAGCTTTGGAAGGTCTGTGAGCAACTTCGGAATAGCAGAAATAACATCTCCCCTAAAGGAAAGGTAACTGTGGCCAGAACTGTACAAAGGTGACCCTCTCCTCAGACCTCCCTAAAAGGAAGGCCGTAATAAGTAGTTCCCTCATCCTTATCCAGGATGAAGCCCACACACTATGAACTCGTGGTGACGAGCTTCATAACCATTTTCCCCTCATGGAAGAGGCAGAGGAAGAAGCAGGAAGAAACTGAGGGGGAAGAAAAACCTTACAGTTAGCTGACCCATCACCTTACATACATGGGAACATTTCCTTTTCTTTTTGTATGATTTTCTCCCCTCAGTCATAAAAACTGATTTCTCTATTTAAATACAAGCATCCTTGGGGCACCTGGGTGGCTCAGTAATTAAGCATCTACCTTCGGCTCAGGTCATGATCCCAGGGTCCTGGGATGGAGCCCCACATCAATCAGGCTCCTTGCTCCACGGGAGGCCTGCTTCTCCCTCTCCCACTCCCCCTGCTTGTGTTCTCTCTCTCGCTCTGTCTCTCTGTCAAATAAATACATAAAATCTTTTTTATAAATAAATAAATACAAGCATCCTTGAAGATCATCAGGTGTGACTTTTGTATTTGGTTTACTTCAGAGAAAGGATTCTATCAAGCATGAAACAGAGAAGCTTTTAAATTCCAATACCAAATCAACTCAGCACCTCCTTCTGTCTCGTGAGAGTCCCTGTTAATGCTTTCCCAGGGCCATTCCCTTTAATCAGATATTTTCAAGAACAAAATCACTCCTCACATTCCCCCCAAACACACTGAAATATTCTGGATGAAGTATTTTAAGAATAATCTGTTTTATCTATAGACCAGAAATTTTTAGATTACAAACTGATATAATAATTTAATTCACAAGGTGAGTGGAAGCCCATTTCAGGGTACCATACTGGAAGTGTACTTAAAATCCTGCAGCCACATAGGTCCATGTAACCGCAGATACACAGCTAACCCAAAATTTTAGAAACCATCATATTATTCCTCTTGGTCTGTTATTTTCTGTGAAGTATTTTCTTGCCTCAAAATAACTAAAACTGATGTAATACTACTTCAGGTAGGTTTATGTGGCCCATATAAAAACATCTTTCTATTTCTTTTGTTTATTTAGTCATTCATGAAATAAACATTTATTTGTCAATTGCTATTGGAAAGGCGTTATGCTATGGTCTGTGGGAAATAAAAGTAGGAACTTAGTACATTTTCTACCCACAAGAAACTTAGAGTTTACTGAAGGAGAGACAAAGTGGATATTGATAGGACAGTGTGACAGGTTTCAAATACTACTAAGAGAGAGAGCTCCTGGGTGGCTCAGGCGGTTAAGCGTCTGACTCTTGATGTCAGCTCAGGTCATGATCTCACAGTCTTGAGATTGAGCCCGAGTTGGGTTCCTCGCTAGGCGTGGAGTCTGCTTGGGATTCTCTCTCTCCCTCTCCCTCTGCCCCTCCCCTGCACTTGCTTGCTCTCTCCCTCTCTCTATCTCACAAAATAAAAAATAAAATAAAATACCCTGTGAGTATTTAAAATACTATGTGAGTACTCGGAGGGGTAGCATTACCTTTCCCTCCTCCTAAGGATTATATATTCCAATGTTTTCCTAGGCTTTGTTTCATCGAGCTATAATATTTCAAGTGAAAATAAGCCAAGGACAAAGCTCATCTCTGCTCTTAACAGTTATGGTATTTGGCTCTCTGCTTCCACATCAAGAGCAGAACTGAAGACTTGCACCATTGCTTTAGAAGATGAAATCATGGTTCAAGCTAGTCATGATTAACATTTTGTGCCAAACCATTCTAAGAGTCCTCTGATCCAGTCCAGGGATATGAAAGGAGAGGGTTTCTGATACCTATAGTTGTAAGTTAGTATGGCTTAGAAATATATGTTCAGAGAGAGGAGAAGGGACATGCCTTGGGAAAGAAATTGCTTAATTTTGATGGTGAGGAGAGAGGAGTATGGGAAGGAGAGACCAGAATGGACATTAATGTTGGCCCAGCTGGCCTGGGAGGCTCAGATGACTCAGAGAGAAGATGCAGAATGTGCGGACAAATGACGAAATGTGTGAAAGCAGTCTCCGCACCTCCTACAGCCCTCCAAGAGGCAGTGTGGTGGGTCACAAAAGCACCACCGCTGAAGGCAGGCAGACAAGGTTAGAATTCTAATGCCCACACTCACTGGCTCCATGTCCCTGGGCGAGATCATTAATTCCTGGGTTTCTGTTTCCTCACCTTTAGAATCAATGATACCAATTTGCGTCCTTGTGAAAATGCAATGGCGTGACAAGTCAAGAGTCTAGCACACAGTGGTGCAGAGCCGGCATTCGATACATTTACTTTTGGTGTCCTTTTTTTCTCAGTACTTGTTGTTAGTGTTGTTACAGGATAAAGGTTAGAACGGCTAGAGGGTGGTCCACCCAGATGTCTGCCCAGCAGGGGACCCAGGACCGGATCTACAGAAGAGTCTGACTGGCCAGAGCACCTCACTCAGGTCCTCCCCAGACACTCCTCTTTTGCCTTCTTATCCTACTGCCCTCACTCACCTGCTAAGAATACTGAGATCAGCCTCATGTGTGCTCCAAAGGACCAAATCAGAGTCACAGGGAGGCAGAGAGCAAAATTAAAGAACACTCTAACTGTACTAAAACATTGAGCCTCGGGAGGTCTTAACTGTCCTGTCCTTTACCGCTCCCAGGCTGCACACCCAGCACTCAGGAGTACCCTGGAAGGACATGGAAAATGAGGTAAGGTTCAACAATCAATACCGGTGCAATAGCTTCAACTTAACTGAAATTCAGATGCTATTACGCTGTAAGAAGTCCTCGATCCAATATGATTACCAACTGTGATGCATAGAGAATACAATCTGGGTTGTTATATTTTCAGGTAAACTGACATTTAAGAAAAAAAAAAGGTCCTTTTGGATTCAGTCCTCATTAAGAATACCTTTTTTTTTTTTTTTTAATTTTACAAAGAGAGAGAGCAAAAGCAGGGAGAGCAATAGGAGAGGGAGAGGGAGAAGGAGGCTCCTCACTGAGCAGAGAACCTGATGCCGGGATCATGACCTGAGCTGAAGGCAGACACTTAACCAACTGAGCCACCCCGTTGCCTCAAGAATACCTGAAAATGTATTATTATATTTTCTTGACTTAAAAAGAATGTTCTGAGCAAACTGAATTTTTATGTATTTATTAAGAATCTTACATTATAAAAAAAAAAAAAGGGGGCGCCTGCGTGGCTCAGTGGGTTAAGCCTCTGCCTTCGGCTCAGGTCATGGTCTCAGGGTCCTGGGATCGAGCCCCGCATTGGGCTCTCCGCTCAGCGGGGAGCCTGCTTCCTCCTCTCTCTCTGCCTGCTGTTCTGCCTCCTTGTGATCTCTCTCTCTCTCTGTCAAATAAATAAAAATTTAAAAAAAAAAGAATCTTACATTATCTGTAGATCATTATTTTTATCATATAAGAGTCCAAGACAGGTATTAGAAAGGAATTCCAAATCCTGTTAGGAAGTACATTAAAAGGAAATTGATTATCCCCTGAATTACATGGGTAACAGATACTTGGGAGTAAGAGGAATTTTATGGTATATCAAACAACCCAGTCCTCAGTGCAGCCTATCCGGTGATTTACATTCACTTTTAGCTCTACCTTTATAAAAGATTTAGGAATCCGGCAGTGCATCCTTGGGAAGGTCATATATGTGTTCTAGCTTTTGAAAGTAAACCTAAAGTTTTGGTAATAGAGACAAACTCTTAAAGAAGCAGACAGCTCTTAATAAATACACTTTCTCTGTGCTCCTTCTGCTCTTGAAGTAATACAAATGTGGCCTATTATACTCTTGTACTTGATACAGCAGCGCTGACACCTTTAATTACCATTGTCTTTAGTCCCAGCTTACACAGAGTCACTTGGCAATATGTCATTCTGGCCTAATGCCAGAATCAATCAGATATGCCAGATCCTAGTGAGGGAATAGATTGTCCTAGAAAAAGGAAAGTTTCCTCTGGTTTCTCTAAATTTTAAATCTTCCTGATCCCTGAAAACTAAGTACCACCATGTATTTTAGAAAAAGTCTAAGTAATTTTCTAGCACAGGGCCTGATACAACATAGGCACTCAGTAAACATGGTGGGTTTTTTTAATTGCCACTATGACACACAAAGGATATCAGACCACGGTCCTGGATTAAACCTTTAAAAATGGTACCTGCATGAGGATCTGAATGGACATTTTTCCAAAAAAGACATCCAGATGGCCAACGGACACATGAAAAGATGTTCAACATCACATCATCAAGGAAATGCAAATCAAAACCACAATGAGATACCACCTCACACCTGGCAGAATGGTTAAAATCAAACAGACAAGAAATAATGAGTGTTGGCGAGGATGTGGAGAAAAAGGAACCCTCATGCCCTGTTGGTGGGAATGTAAATTGATACTGCCACTGTGGAAAAGAGTATGGAGGCTCCTTTAAAAATCAAAAATAGGGGCGCCTGGGTGGCTCAGTGGATTAAGCCGCTGCCTTCGGCTCAGGTCATGATCTCAGGGTTCTGGGATCGAGCCCCGCATCGGGCTCTCTGCTCTGCAGGGAGCCTGCTTCCTCCTCTCTCTCTGCTTGCCTCTCTGCCTACTTGTGATCTCTCTCTCTGTCAAATAAATAAATAAAATCTTTTAAAAAAAGAATCAAAAATAGAAAATCCATACAATCCAGTAATTCCACTACTGGGTATTTACTCAAAGAAAACAAAAACACTAATTCAAAAAGTTATAGGCACCTTTATGTTTATTGCGCCATTACTTACAATAGCCAAGATATGGAAGCCATCTAAGTGCCCACTGATATTCAAATGAATAAGGAAGATGTGGTATAAATATACACTGGTCCATTACACAGCATAAGAAAAGATGCAATCTTGCCATCTGTGACAACATGGATGGACCCAGAGGGTGTGATGCTAAATGATATAAGTCAGGCAGAGAAAGACAAATACTATATGATTTCACTCATTTGTAGAATCTAAAAAACAAAATGCATGAACAAACAAACAAAAAGCAAAATCAGAACTATAGAGAATGGATGGCTGCCAGAAGGAAGGGAGTGGGGGGAAATGGCAAAATGGATGAAGGAGAGGCGCCTGGGTGGCTCAGTGGGTTAAAGCCTCTGCCTTCAGCTCAGGACATGATCCCGGGGTCCTGGGATCGAGCCCCACTCCTCGCTGTCTGCTCAGTGGGGAGACTGCATCTCCCCCCCACTCTCTGCCTGCCTCTCTGCCTACTTGTGATCTCTCTATCAAGGAAAAAAAAATCTTAAAAAAAAATGTATGAAGGTGAGTGAAGGATGCCGTTTCCAGTTATAGAGTGAATAAGTCATGGGAATGAAAGGTTCAGCACAGGGCATATCGTCAACGATACTGTAATAGCATTATATGGTGACAAATGGTAGCTATATTCGTGGTGAGCACAGCATAATAGACAAGAAGCTGAATCACCGTGTTGTACACCTGGAACTGATGTGACATCATGCACCAACCATACTCAAATAAAAATTTTAAACGATAAAATAAAAAAATAAAAATGTTACCTGCATACTGTGGCAATGACTTCACAATATATACATATAGCAAATCATTATGTTGTACACCTAAAACTAATATAGTGTTATAGGTAGATTATTTCTCAATAAAAATAAGTAATTTTTTAGAAATGGCACCTGCTTTAACACCTATATTCCATATGACACACTTCTCCCAACCCCACAGCTGATTCATCTATGTGTTTGAATTATTTATAGGAAGATCTTTTCCTCTCGATAGATCATTAACTCCTTTAGTGTAGGGATGAAGTCTTACTCATTGTTGTATCTCTCCCCTCCCCAGCCTGCAGCAAGCCTGGGACTCTGTACACATTTGGTACTCAGTACATGAATGTTAAAAATAAACATCATAAATTCGTCATGCCAAAAAGAGCCATACCTTCCCACTCATTGAAAAAGAGCTTTTTATTCAACTACAAGAGAAAAAAGCAGCAGATGTGTTTATAAACAGTTATTTTGACTGACATTTGTACAATGTACCAAAAAATCTAAAAACACTATTCTTAGTCTCCCTGACAAGTTTCCAAAATATGTGACGCTCAAATGTCACATACTTGCTCTACATATCAGGTGAAAGATGCTCTTGAAATGCTAGATATAGGGGTGCCTAGGTAGCTCAGTCAGTTGAGCATCTGCCTTCCGCATAGGTCACAATCTCAGGATCCTGGAATCAAGCCCCACGTCAGGCCTCTGCTCAGCAGGGGGTCTGCTTCTCCCTTTCCCAATGCCCCTGCCCCCTCGCTCCTTCTTTCTCAAATAAATAAATACAATCTCTAAAAAAAAAAAATAAAAGTGAGAAAAGCAATGCTCTAAGAATAAGGGGGGAAAAAACTTAAAAAAAAAGAAAAAGAAAAAGAAATGCTAGATATAATGGCAGTCAGTGCAATATAGTAGCTAAAAATCACAGACTCTAGAACCAGCTGCCTGGATCTGAAACCTGGCTCTACCACTCCGTAGCTACGTAGTTGGAGTAAACTCATTGTCTCAATTTTCTCATCCACAGATGGAACCATTAAAGTACCTACTTTATAGGAGTTATTCTAATGATCCAATGATACAGGTAAAGCACTTACTACACTGTCTGGTCCACAGTAAGCTCTATATGAATATGATCAATTATATTGGGTTTTTTAAAAGATTTTACTTATTTATTTGAAAGAGAGAGACAACTTGAGAGAGAGACCACGAGAAGGAACACAAACAGGGGGAGTGAGAGAGGGAGAAGCAGGCTTCTGGCTGACCAGGCAGCCCAGTGTGAGGCTAGATCCCAGGACCCTGGGACCATGACCTGAGCCGAAGGCAGACAATTAACAACTGAGCCACTCAGGCTCCCCCTATTATATATTTAATATATAGGACAATGGGGGTACCTGGGTGGCTCAGTCGGTTGAACATGAGACTCTTGATTTCAGTTCAGGTCATTATCACAGGGTGGTAAGATAGAGCTCTGCAATGGGCTCCCCACTCAGAGTGGAGCCTGCCTCTCTCTCCTTCTCCCTTTCCCTCTGTTCCTCCCTCTGTTTGCAGGAAGTGTGCACTCACACGCACGCTCTCTCTCTCCCTCTCTCTAAAATAAATAAATAAATAAATAAACAAACAAACAAATAAATAAATACATCTTAGAGAGATATATAGTACAAAAGGCACTTTGACTATCTTTTTTTTAAGATTTTATATTTCTCTATTTGAGAGAGAACAGAGGGAGGAACAGAGGCAGAGGGACAAGCAGACTCTGCGCTCAGCCTGAAGCCCAAGGCAGGGCTTGATCCCACAACCTGAGCCAAAATCAAGAGTCAGCCACTCAAATGACAGCCACGCAGGTGCCCCGAGATTCTCTTTTAAAGGATAGACATTTTAAAATAATTCATCAATATTGCTATCGATTACAAACAATGCAACCGGCACACTCCAGCATCTTTGCTCTTTTATTATGTCACTACCCATTTTGGAATACAGATTTTAGTGCAAAACTAGTCTAGGAAGCCCGTAAAAAAAAGACATCATTTAAATTGACAAGTTGCCCACATTTTTCATCATCCTGATTTTTTTTTTAACATGTTGAGGAGAATTCACTTCAATGCAGACAAGCTAATCCTTCCCTGCTCTTCGTGAATTAATAAAGTCCTAGCATTAATTACCCAACAGCCACTTGCTCTGCAAGATTGCTACAAGCAGGAAATCAATCATTCACAGCATAATTTAAGTAAGCAATTTTCTTCTCAATCTTTCCATTCCACCAATATTATAACTTTTTAAATAATGTATGCAAGTCTCCAAAAATTGGTTGAATCATTTCACTTTAAAGGGTTTCCCAAATGTAGCCCATCATTTATTAGAATGTTCTGGACTTTCAATAAATTTTGATTTGCAATATAAATAAGTTTGATGGTGTATTCCACATTCTTACATGTATTAACACTAATTCCTTGAGTTGAGCGTAGCAAAGACATCCCAGAAGGAGAACTAGCTAGTCCAAAAAAAAAAATCATTTTTACAAGTCTGTCAGTTTCCCAGGACTATATTTTCTAAGGGAGATACACAAAGAAAGAAGCAAGGATAAAAGGAGATGAACAACTAATAACAACAACCATCACATACCAATTGTCTACTTTGAGTCTCCACTAAGCTAGGTGCTTTAATGATCTCCTTTTAACCCAGAAAGGCAGGTATTATCTTCCAAGAAATGGGAGTAAAAGGAAGTACTTGCATACATTACCAGGATAATTTTTTGCTAAGCATTGGAAACAAATGCCTAAAAGAAAAATATAATCTAATACCATTAATTCTGGGTAGTGAGAATATAGGAGCTTCCTGTGTTTTTCCTTGTACTTTCCTGACTTTTTTTATTCCCTAAGAAGGAACCAAGGAAGGAAAGAAAGAAGGAACAAACAAACCAAGAGATGAAATAATTTTTCAAAAGTCACAGAAATAGTAAGTGTTGGGGCTAGGATTTGAACCCAGGTCTGTCTCACTCCAAAGCTACACTCTATCCGCTATGCCAATAAAATAGAACCAGACTTTTTTTTAAAGATTTTATTTATTTGACACAGAGAGATATTACAAGTAGGCAGAGAGGCAGGCAGAGGGAGAGGGGGAAGCAGGCTCCCTGCTGAGCAGAGAGGCTGATGCGGAGCTTGATCCCAGGACCCTGAGATCATGACCTGAGCCGAAGGCAGAGGCTTAACCCACTGAGCCACCCAAGCGCCCCAGAACCAGATATTTTTTATCTGAGCAGGATCAAAAACATTTTGGAAGTTCCGAAAGACTTGTTCACAGCCCCATTTATGTTACCCAAAAGTGAATAAAGTACCCATCATTTCCTCAAACTCTCCCTGTTCTCTTTACCTACTAAAACAAAGTGTGGTTGGCAGTAACAAAGGAGCTGCTTCAGCAAGGTCAGCTTAGCCTGACCATGAACAACAACAACAAGAATCCCATGATGCCAGAGCAAACGAGGGAAGTTCTTAGGCTAGGATTACAGAAAATCAGCTGTATGTTCTATGACAACATGATGGGGCGTGCAGGTTAATTAGTGCCCTCAGAGAGGGAGGCTGGTTGGAAACCCCATGGGGCATGTCTTTCTGCATCAGCTCACCCCAGAACTCATCCAAGGAAAATCTGGGTCACCTCGAAGTTCCCCCAAGAAACCACAGAAATGATTTATCTTTAAAAAGAATTTGCCAAATGTGAAACAGGAAACAGGAAGCTGGTTTAATTAGCTGAGAAAGCAACAACCCAAGACCCTCTCCATAGAGCCAGTGCTAAATGACGCGGACTCAGGGTATAATCAGTCTTGAATGATGCTCGTGCCGTTGCTGCATTCCCTCATGTGCAAGGAGCAGCTGTTGTAATTACTACATCTCGGAGTCAGGATAACATTTGAGATGATTCAAACCAAATTGCCCAGACTTTTAAAAACGTGTTTGAAAACTCTTGCACAATATCACACACGGTAGCAAAATCTCATGGATGCTGAAGATTGGATGCAGTGAGTCAAGACTTCAGATGCTCCCTTGCCATATGTCCAACATTTGCATTAGAAAATTTGATGTACAATTTGACTCAAGATGAACTTTAGTCAAAGAGAAGGGTTTAGGGTGCTTTCTACCATCCTACCTAACCTCATAGAGGCAGCAAATTCCTCTATGACTGACTCTTCCAGGAGGAGAAGTTAGATTAGGCCAGTGATGTGAGTCTACCTTCCACCCCCTAAGTCTTCTGGCTTCCTAACAGTAAGGACAGTTGAGCACTAAAATAGATTACGGGGGAGGCGGGGGGCCTGGGTGGCTCAGGTGAAGCGCCTGCCTTCGGCTCAGGTCATGATTCTAGGGTCCTGGGATGGGGCCCTGTATCCAGAGTCCAGCTTCTTCCTCTTCCTCTGTCCCTCCCCTTCCACTTGTGCTCTGTCTCTCAATCTCTCTCAAATAAATAAATGAAATCTTTAAAATAAAATAAAATAAATTACTAGGGCCTAACAGAAATGACTGTCAAAGAACAGAACTTAAGAACAAGATCGTTTCAGACTCAATTCAGTTCAGACACATTTCTCGTGTCCTTCCATGCATGGGGTAGCTTTCTTCCGTGTTACGCTGGAACCTTCAGCTCACAACCAGCCTCATGCCAGGGGTACTTTGGGGAATGATAGAGGAGGAACAGGTTGAGAGTGAAGCGGAGGAGTGAGGAGGAAAGGTGTACCGCGGGGCCGGAGAGCACATAGCAGTGGAGAAGTCAGATGGCTGCATCAGAATAGATCCGAAACACTGCTGCCCCTGTCCAGATCCCCTAACAAGGGCTGCAGGGAGCAGGGACTATATTTTGCTATTGGTTGTCCCTAGTATAGGAGGTCATTTTTCATTTCTCCCAGGCTTTGCAGTCGCGAGAGACGTGGGGAGAGGGAGGGGCAGGAACGTAGGGTAAAGAAGAGGGGCTTCGTGCAGAGCAGAGCATGGGTGAACTACTGCCAGAGAATCCTCCTTTCTCTGATGGGAGCAGCTGGGAAACGCAGAAGGGAAAGCTGTGGAGGGAAGAAGAAAGTACAGGAGGAAGAGGGAGGGGAAGACCTTCCATCATGAGATCCCATACCCCACGAGGTATAGTAGCAAGTGTTCAGACTAGACCTGCAGCATGACTGACCTGAAACCACAAACAAGTGGGCGGGTATGAATCACAGGAGCGGACGGAAGCCATAGAGGCAATTTCAAGTGAAAAAAACAACAGTCCCAAGATCAAAGCTGGGGAGACTGGAACAGGACAGAAAGCAGATGGATGGAAAAAATGGCTCAGGATGAAGGCTATAAAGAATTCAGAGTAGGGGCGTCTGGGTGACTCAGTCAATTAAGTGTCAGACTCTTGACTTCAGCTCTGGCCATGGTCTTGGGGTGGTGAGATTGAGCCCAGTTGGGCTCCACACTCAAGAGTAGAGTCTGCTTGGGACTCCGTCTCCCACCGCCTCTCCCCCTGTGCTCGCTCACACACTCTCTCTCTAAAATAAATAAATAAAATCTTCTTTTTTAAGCTAAAAAAGAATTCAGGGTATGAAAGTGTGTTCATTCATGCTGTATGAATGGCACAAGGACAGGCTCGCCGTGTTTATAAAGTCAGAGCTACTCTGTGGCAGCATTATTCCCAAGAGCCAAGGGGTGGGAACACCCCAAGTGTCTGTCACCAGATGAATGAATATACAACATATAGCATATACATACAGTGGAACATTATTCAGCTTTCGAAAGGAAGGCAATTCTGCCCTATGCTACAACATGGTTGAACCTTAACAATGTTATGTTAAGTGAAACAAGTAGGCTAACGAAAAGATAAATACTGAATGCTGGTTGACAGGGGCTGGGGAGAGGGAGAAATAGGAAGTTCTTATTTAGTGGGCATGGTTTTGCAGGATCAAAACAGATCTGGAGGCAGGTGATGGTGATGGTTATATAATATAAAGGTATTTAATGTCACTTAACTGTACCCTTTAAAATCATTAAGATGGTAAAGCTTCTTTACCATCTTACCAAAATGTTATGTGCATTTTATCATAATAAAAAAAATGAGAGGGCCCCTGGGTAGCTCAGATGGTTAAGTGTCTGCCCTCGCCTCAGGTCATGATCCCAGGGTCCTGGGATGGAGCCCCATGTCAGGCTCCTTGCTCAGCAGGAAGCCTGCTTCTCCATCTCCCTCTGCCTGCTGCTCCCCCTGCTTGTGCACTCGCTCTCTCTCTCTCCCTCTGTCAAATAAATAGATAAAATCTTTAAAAACAAAATGAGAGATGCCCTTAAAGGAAAAAAGCCAGAGAGTTGCAGATTGGCACTTGGTATCAAGCAATTTTGAATATGTGTCCCTTATAGTAAGGTATTCCAAGGTATGGTTCATCTTTGGCAAACGTTTTCCAGCACCTACACTATAAAAGCAGTGTTCTAGACACTGGAAACATCAAATCCAGTGTGAGATACAGACCAGGAAACAAAGTACAGCAATTCCATGTGGCCAGGGTGACCCTGAAAAGAGTGAGCATCTAATTCAGACTATGTGGACAAACGTACTTTGCAGGACAGCTGATGGCTCAGCTGGACCCTAAAAACAAAAATTACCATATAGGGGCACCTGGGTGGCTCAGTTAAGTGTCTCCGTTCAGCTTGGGTCATGATCCCAGGGTCCTGGGATCGAGCCCTGCATCTGGCTCCTTGCTCAGTGAGGAGTCTGCTTCTCCCTCTCTCTGCTATTCCCCCTGCTTATGCTCTCTCTCTGTCAAGTGAATAGATAAAATCAGGAAGGAAGGAGGGAAGGAGAAGGAAGGAAAGAAGAGGAAATTACCATGTAGAGGTGGTGGAGAAAACAGTAGCAGGCAGGGGAGGTTGCAGTGGTGGAGAGAATAGGGTGAGTTTCAGCACCGCATTGTAACTCATGCTGCCTGGAGCACAGAATGGGAAGTGATGTGAGGGAGAGGGAGTAGAGAGTCAAACAGCATCCACACATCAACAATGAAAATTAGTTTTCTGGATGGTAATAAACCCGTCGAAGGAAAGATGCTTTAGCTTCTGATCCATGTGTAATTTTGTGGCGAAAGAAATGCCCTGAATGGCATTTTAGGACAAGCACAGGACAGGAGGTGGGAGGAAATACAGCACCAGCTACCCATGTGGCCACAGGCATTTGTGTGTGCGTACACACTAAAATACACACAACATAAATTTCCCATATTAAGCATTGTAAGTCTACAGTTCTGTAGTGTTAAGTACATCCACACTGTTGCACAGCCATCTCCAAAACATCATCTTCCCAAACTAAAACTCTGTACCCATTAAACAATAACTTCTTATTCCTCCCTCTTCCCCACCCTGGCAACCACCATTCTACCTTATGTCTATAATTCTGACGACTCTAGGTTCCTCATGTAAGTGGAATCATAGAGGATTAATGTGATTGCATTACTTCATTTTGCACAACGTCCTCAAAGTTCGTTCCCGTGTGGCCTGTGTCAGGAAGGCTGGATTATGTCTCACTGTACTGCGGCACGTTCTGTTTATCGGTTCTTCCACTGATGGCCACGTGACTTGCTTCCCCCTTTTGGCTATCATGAATAACATTGCTATGAACATGGGTTGACACGTGACCTTGCTTTCAATTCTCTGGGGCATGTACCCAGAAATAAAAATGCTGGCTCATATGATAATTCTAGTTTTAATTTTTTAAGGAACTATCATACTGTTTTCCAAAGTAGCAACACTATTATACTTTCCCACTAACAATGTACAAGGGTTTCCATTTTTTCCACATTCTTGTCAACATTGTTATTTTCTGTTGTTGTTGCTGTTGTTGTTTTTAATACGGACCTTCCTAATAGGTGTAAGGTGGTTGTAAAGATCTTGTTTAGTCCCTCTGGGCCTGCAACTTCATCATCTGTAAAATGAGTACATTGCATTAAATGATGCCCAAGGATCTCCAGTTTCATCAGTCTATGAAGTTAGGTTGACTTCCTGGGAAAACTCAGGTCATTTAATCACTCGGAGGCTCACATTCCCTAACTATATTCACAGCAGTGACACACACTCTGGATGTGGTTTCAAGTAAAACACAGACTGAAACTCAAGTGCAGGGCAACTTTAAGAAAGCCAGGCCCTAGCCCTCCACAGAGAGGGCACAGATAGCACCGGGTACTAAAGCTGATGGGTCCAACACAGCTGGAGCAAACTTTACAGTTCACCCCCCAACACGGGTGGGGTTGCTTGTTAGCAATGACCATAACAGAGATGCCTTCTACTCACTGTTCAACGTTCACTTACAGATAGAACTTAGGGGCGCCTGGGTGGCTCAGTGGCTGCCTTTGGCTGAGGTCATGATCTCACGGTCCTGGGATTGAGTCCCACATCCGGCTCCCTGCTCAGCTGGGAGTCTGCTTCTCCTTCCCCCTGCTTGTGCTCTGTCTCTCCCTCTCTCGCACTCTCTCTAATAAATAAATAAAATCTTAAAAAAAAAAAAAAAGAACTTAGAGATAAAATTGCAACTAAATAAAAAAAAAGGTCATGCTGGGATGGCAGAGAGAAGAAGTCACTACCCTCAAGAGATCTGTTATGTTTTCTGGTGTGGCATGAATCCTCCCAACTCCCCACTCCCAAATACAGCAAGTTAAACTTCAAAAGAGGAAACACAGTTTCTCAGTGAGACACCTTGGAGAAGAGCCACCAGTAAGGCCCCGGGAAGAACACTGAGCTTACAAACAGGCAAGCAGGATGATCTGATGAAAAAAACAGGAACACCAAAAACAGAATCCAGGCCTCCAGAACTCAGTCCAATACGGTGCACAATAAATTTAGCTCCTCCTCTAAGAGGGAGGATTATTATTATCACATCTTTCCAAGAACAAAAGCAACAAAATCTATGAATGTGGATGTGTACAGACTGTTTAGCTCCATCAAACTTTTCTGTAGGACAGTTGAAGTATTGAGGACCTTGGTGCGGGAATCAAACACGAGAACCCTCTTTAATGTTCTTTTTTAAAAGTTTTTTTTTTTTAATTTTATTTATTTGAAAGAGAGAGAGGGAGCAAGAGCAAGGAGGAGAAGTAGCGGCAGAGGGAGAAGCAGGCTTTCTGCCGAGCAAGGAGCTCCCTGTGGGACTCCATCCCAGGACCCTGGGATCACAACCTCAGTTGAAGGCAGGCTCTTAACTGACTGAGCCACCCAGGTGCCCTTTTAATGTTCTATTAAGAGTCATCATCTAACACCTGAAAACCATAAGGTTCAAAGATTGAGCACCTTATACTTTCTGTGACTGATCTTGGGAGAGTTAGGGCAGAAAAACTCAGAGAAGGCCATCAACACGGGCTGGAAGAGATAGGCCCAAGAGTCACACTGTGTGGAGAAAACAGAGAAATGACTTTTGTGCCTTTTTTTCCATTCGTTTTTAATTATATTACATACTGATTCTAGAAACTGTGTGGTCTGACAAATCAGAAGACTGCTGGATTTGAGAAAGACTGAGCAGGAAGGAGACGGGCCAGAAGGTGGGGCAGAGCCCCAGATCAGGGAAAGGAGCAAGCCTGCCCTCTACTGGCCAGTCTGCAGAATGGCAGCAGTGTGGATGCAGACAGGCAAAGAACCAAACCGCCCATCTACAAGTTTCCCACCTATCAGAAAACTTATGGGAGGGATCACAGGCCAGAGGGCAAACTCCCTCGTTGCCTTAGTGGATCCCCTTTTTGCAAATGGTGTTGAGAAGGCGATGCTGGATGAAACCAGAAAAGAGCTCTGTCTGGGGTGCCTGGGTGGCTAGTGAGTTGAGCAGCTGACTCTTAGTTTCCGCCAGGTCATGATCGCAGGCTGATAGCATCGAGCCCCACATCTGGCCCCACACTCAGCATAGAGTCTTCTTAAGATCTTCTCTCCTTTTGCCCCTTCCACTGCTCACATTCTCTCTCTCTCAAATAAGATAAATAACTAAAATCTTAAAAAAAAAAAAAACTCCATCTAAAAGGCTAGGCACGGGTTGTGATATGCATTCATTAGAAACTATTCTTTCCCAACATAAGATATCAGAATATATTTCTGGGGTGCCTGCGTGACTCAGTCCGTTAAGCGGCTTCCTTCAGCTCCGCATCAGGCTCCCTGCTCCTCTGGGAATCTGCTTCTCCTTTTCCCTCTGCCCCTTTCCCCCACTCATGCACTCGCTCGCTCGCTCTCTCTCTCTCTCATGCTCTCTCTCAAATAAATAAAATCTTTAAAATATATATATACATATGCATATTTCTATAGAGTCTGTTGCTAACACCTACCTGTTCGTGCAATTCCCAGGAAAAAAAAATGATGTTACATTACCCTTCAATGATGCATAATCTATCAAACATAAAAATCATGACAAAAACACAAAGAAGCAGGCGGGGTGGGGGCGTGGTCCAACATCCTGGGGAGGGAGGTAGAGTCAGATGCCTATTTAGAGTCAGGTAAGTAAACTTTTACAATGCGGTTAAGGAGATAAGACAATGCAGCTGAACTATCTGTATTTGCTATTATCCTGCTGCCTGATGTATAAATTTTCGAACAACTTTTCAGACCTTCTTTCCAACTAGACTGATATAACCTAATTTTTCTCTAGTCACTCCTTCGTCACATAGAGCTAAGACTGCATTAATATCATCAATTAATAAATACAAACTTGCCAAATAGCCAAACTTCCAAATAGTTTTCAGTGTCGCTAGGAAGGCAGTTCACACACACTAGTGTCCTGTGTTCAATTATAGGGACACTGATTAATTCTGAGGAAACTTCTAGCTCCAAAATTCTAAGATTTTATAATTTTACAAAATTTCTGCACATTTACTAACTAAAAAGTTCCAATCTCAGCAATCCTAATACCACTCCTTCTTAATGGGTCCCTTTCCGGTTTACCAAAGTGATGATTCCAAACAGCACTGTTGTTCACAAGCTCTGAGCCTGCTCTGCCTGTCTCTCTCAATTCCATCACCAAGTCACCTCCCAGGTGCACAGCAACCTTGATCCGATCTCTTATTTATCCACCCCACCCCACTCCCCATCCATCCATCCAACAGATCTTCAGTGAGCTCCACTGTAATGCCAAGCACTGTAACAGATGCTGAGGATAAAAAGGTGAATGATACAGCCTCTCTACCCCAGGAGAGAGGGGTCTAATGGCGGGCGAAGGAAATAAAGAAACAAATTACCACCATAAATTTATATAACTATGCATATATGTTATTTGTTACTGGTGCTTTGGTAGAACTAAGGAGAGGGAATAGCAGGGTTAACAGGAGGCAAGGGTTAATCAAAAATAACCAAAGAGGACACAGGAAAGGCTCCATACACGGAAGTCAGGACAAGCCTAGTTCTCAACCCATCTCATCCCATCACCAAACGCTTTGGAAGGAACATAACACCCCTGTGGTATAACCCAAGTGTAATGTGGCTTCTGTTTCCACCATTCGACTGAAACAAAGTCCTCTCCAACATTTAAAAAGGCAAAATCCAATGCCCTTTTCCATCATTGTCCTATTTGACTTCTCTATAGTAATTATATGTACAGCCACAGGTGCCTTACAATAGCTCTTGAAAACTGTTCTCTAGAAGCTAAAATTCCTTGAAACTGTCTCTGTCCTCCAACAGCTTCCTCCTCCCAGCTCTCGTCTCTGGGCTCTTCCATGACCCGGGTTCTGTGATCTGGCCATTCTACACTCCTCCCTAGCTGCCGCACATGGTGCCCCTCAGGGGTCTCAGCTGTAAGCACTTACCGAAGCCCCCCACACCTTACCCAAATTCTCGAGTCCCCAGGGTCCTCCTCTTGCCACACCATCCTCCCAGTCTGAAACATCTCACTGCCTTTTCTCCATTCCCAGGGCTCCTTCTCCCTGGGCCCACCAATTCTTCTGCCCTATTGCGCCAGCCTCCTCCTGATACACCTCATGTCCACTGACCCTCTCCAGCCTGTCCTCCTTATTCATGCCAGAGTCACCCTTGAAAGAGAAATCCAGCCACATCACTCTATAGGACACCATGTCAACTCCAACCTCAAGCTCTGCTACTTGCCTCCAGCCCTCAATTTTGTATCCAGCAACCTTTGAGTACTAAATGTCTCCCAAACACCTGATGCTCTCCCGGCCTCTGGCCCATTATCTCTGCCTGAAATGTCTCCCCATGAGGCACGTATGTCCCCAAGGCACATGCCTATCATTCTTCTGATCCTAGTTCTTGGAGATGTTTCAAGGTGATTCTCATCTTTGCTCCTACTGCAGACAGGCAGTTGCCTACTTTCAGATATAACATGCATCCCCAAAACATGTCTACATATCTTCTTACCAACTAAAACACATAAAAGAGGAGCAATCCCGTTGAACGTTTTTGGAGAAGAGTGAGCTCTTCTTTCCCAGAAAACTAAAAAAATGTAAAAAACTTTATGATGATTATTTGCTATCTCCTCCTCCAATAGCCCCACCCCATCGGGGTTCTTTTTAAGATTTTTTACTTATTTGAGAGAGTGAGAGAGAACACACACACGAGTGGGGGGAGGGGCAGAGGGAGAAGCAGGGAGGTCAATGCGGGCTGGATCCTGGGACGCCAGGATCACCACCTGGGTGAAAGGTGACTGAGCCACCCAGGCACTCCCCGCACCCCATCATTTTTTCTACATATGAGGAGCTTTAGAAACCTTCACAGTTGCCTTAAAAAGGTGAATATCCAAATGCTGATGGAAAAGGCAGCCTCTAAACCTTCCTACAATAATGGGCATAATAGTAAAGAATATAGCCAACACTATTCCAACCATTTTACATACTACAACTCACTTAATTCTCATAACAACGCTCTGAAGTAGGTATTATCATTCCCTGTTTACTGATGAGAAGACTCATCAGTAAAATGAAGCACGAGGGTGTTAAGAAACTTGCAGGAGACTGCATATCTAGTAAATTGCAGAAATGGGATTCAAGCCCAGACCACAGAGAAGCTCCCCCTTATCTGTGGCTTGGCTTTCCATCACCCACAGTCAACCATGGTCCAGAAGCAAATGATGTTCCTGATGTATCATATCCCTACTTCATCTCATCATACAGGTATTGTATCATTTCATAGCATCACAGGAAGAGTGTGTACAGCACAATCTGATATTTTGAGAGAGAGAGAGGCCACATTCACATAGCCTTTATTATAGTTTAATATTATAACTGTTCTATTTTATTATTGTCATCGTTAATCTCCTACTGTGCCTAATTTATAAATTAAGTTTTATCCTAAGTATGGATATACAGGAAAAAATACAGCATATAGAGTTTTCAGCACTACCCGAGGTTTCAGACATCCACTGGGGTTCTTGGAACCTACTGCTTATGGATAAAGGAGGTCTACTGTACAGAGAACATAAATTTAATACTCCTCTTAAAAAAAGCTTAGAAGAGAGTGAGACCTCCCCCTGCTGGCTGGATATATATTTTTCTTTTGTCATAACTGAAAGCAAGGATACCAACCAGGAAACTCCTGAGTCACCAACCAGCTCAGTGAGTTTTAGCAAAGCTCTCAACTCCCCCACACCTCACCCAGCTCAGCCATAAGGTTGGGAGTAATCAGGAGTAGAAATCAGGTTTAAGTTCTCCTCTGGCGCTAAATGTTGCGACTTTGAGATTCAGATTTTTTTTCTAAAAGCCATTTCCCTTTGTAAAGGCTCAAAGAAACATCTGCTGGTTTTTTTCCCCCCAAAGCCACAAGAATCTCTCAGAAGTCAGAGGTTCAAAAGCTGTTACTATTTCAAATATTATACAAACGTGAACTATGTGTAAGAATAACCAGATTAGGAGCGGCTGGGTGGCTCAGTCGTTAAGCGTCTGCCTTCGGCTCAGGTCATAATCCCAGAGTCCTGGGATCGAGCCCCACATGGGGTTCCCTGCTTCTCCCTCTCCTACTCCCCCTACTTGTGTTCACTCTCTCACTATCTCTCTCTGTCAAATAAATACAATCTTTAAAAAAAAAAAAAAGAATAAGCAAATTAGGACAAAACAGAAAAAAAGGATCCTTAGCTGCAAGACACTAAAGAATTTAAAGAAAATGAGAGGAAACTGTGGCTAAAAATATCATAAGCAATTATAATCTCATTTCTTTCATCTAGTCAAATCCTTACTAAGTTACTTCAGGGCAGACCAAACTGCTAATTATATATCAAAATATACCTAGATCTGTTATCAATATTAACAGGATGATGCCAAAATTCACAATTCTGCCACAAAGTTCCAAATATAAGTAAGGCAAATTTACCTTAATTTAAATGCTAACTTCCTTATATGTCAAATATATCTCACTAAAACTGGGGAGAAAATGCTGATTGCTTTTCACCTATCAAAACAAATGAGTCCATTAAAAAGGAATGTGCACGGGTACCTGGGTGGCTCAGTGGGTTGAGCCTCTGCCTTTGGCTCAGGTCGTGATCTCAGGGTCCTGGGATCGAGTCCCAAGTCGGGCTCTCTGCTTGGCAGGGAGCCTGCTTCCTCCTCTCTCTCTGCCTGCCTCTCTGCCTACTTGTGATCTCTCTCTCTCTGTCAAATAAATAAATAAAATCTTAAAAAAAAAAAGGAAGAAGAGTGGTGCCTGGGTGGCTCAGTGGGTTAAAAAAAAAGGAAGAAGGAATGTGCACATCTGGGTTAAGGAGAAAGACTGAAAAAAATTGCCTGTAATTTTGGCCCCCGCTGAAACCACACTAAAAACACAGTACAGGGATTTTTATCATAACCTACAAGGACCAGGGGGGAAAAGAAACAGACAACATCAGAATTTTGAAGCTGAAAAAGCATATGGACAAGTAGAAATTGACTTAGCAGATCCTACGAAGCCAAATCCCAAATAGACAGGTCAAAGCTTTGTTACCCCACATAGTCCACAGAACACTCAGAGGCAGGCAGCCAGGTCTGAGGAGACGTGGAGGAGGCTGTTGAGAAACACTTGCGACCCTAGGTGCTCCCCTCTACTTCATGAGGCTGGGAAATTACTCCTCTCCCATCCCTACAAAAGTGTGAAGGTTTCATTTCTAAAGAGGGATAAAACGGAGTTGCTGGAGATCCAGCTGAGGGTGAGAACCTTTCCTAAAACAAACGGATTCGGCGATCACCTGCATGCTGACTGCTGAATGCCAAGACCCCCACTCTTATTCCCACCGACAGCTGCCATCCAAGCAGGAGGTCAGCACTCTACCCTGAGGAATCTGAGCAGTCCCGAAAGAAAGACCTGAAGAATCTTACCTGGGGGCCCATCCAGGTGACTCTTCAGTGAAGCTCAAAATCAGTAAGCCTTACTGGACAGCTCAGAGTCCAAGTCATTGCTCTAGACTCCCACACTCAATTATAAGCAGACAGCCAAGGACTTCCAGACATCTGAGAAAGGACTCTAAATATCAGAACACTTCTGGAAATTTCTTTCCTCCCTGTGTAATCTCTTTCTTCCAAATGGTTGTTTTCTGTTTGTTTTAGTCTCTATCATTAATATGTTTGAGGCGATAAGAAAATATATGAATGTGTGAAACAAGAGTAGGATACTATATATATAAAACTACATTCAAATAAGAACTGCAAAAAAGAGGTCTCAATAACAGGACTGGAAAATAAAGTTGACCAAGAAAGTAAATCAAAAACTAAAAACCAAAAACAAAAACAAAAGGGTGCCTGGATGGCACAGTTGCTTAAGCGTCAGACTCTTGGTTTCCACTCAGGTCATGACCTCATGGTGGTGAGATGGAGTCCCAGGTCAGGCTCCACACTCAGCATGGAGTCTGCTTGAGATTTTCTCTTCCTTTCTCTATGCTCCTCCTGCTCGTGTGCACTTATGCTCGCTCTCTCTCTAAAAATAAATAACTCTTCCAACACAACAACAACAACAAAAAACACCAAAAACAGAAAGATGGAATAGAAGAAAATAAAGTCCAGAAATTCCAACAGCCAAAAAACAGAATTCCAGAAAGAGAGAAAAGAAAAGGAGGGAGGAAAAGCATCAAAGAAATCATTCACATGAATTTTCCAGGACAGAAGGATGTAAGTTGCCTGACTAAAAGAGTCTATGTACATCCAGCACAATGGGTGAAAACAGATCCACACCAAACAACACAATCAGGAACATGATGATTTCAGGACACTAAGAACAAAGTGAAGATTCCACAAGCTTTCAAGGAGGAAACAAAAAACAATCCAGGACAAAGGATGAGGATCAGAAAGGCTCAAACGTCTCCAGAGCAAGAATGGAAGCAAGCAGTCGACAGAGTAAGTAGAGAGTTGTCAAAGTGAGGATCTAATAAAGACATTCTCATTCCTGCACAATTTCCAAAAGTCAACCTCATGGGCACTCTTGCTCAAGGGAATACAGGCACTGATCTAAAAAGAATAATCGAGAAAGAAGAAAACATGGGACATAGGGAACAAAAGATCCAACCCAGGAGAGAGGCAAAGAGAGGGAAGGGAAATCCCAAGGTAAGAGCTGTGCACCAGACTGAGCACAACCAGTCCTGAGGGTAGCAGTGTGGCGAAAGTGACGGTTGTGCTGATGGTAGTCAACACAGGGTCCTTCCTACTCCTGGACCATCTTTCTAACTCGAGGACAGAAGGCCTAGGAGAGCAGGTCCACATTCTGATCTGTACTTGTTCATCTCCCAATGTGCTGACAAAGTGCTCGCTCTCCCCTCCCCTCTGTGTCCACAAAAGTGTTCTGCTTTGACCTACTTCTGTGAACAAGAGCAAGGCCACGGTCAGATTTGAATCAAAAATAAAAAGCAGGCCACTCTCCCACTTAGATGATCACTCAGCAAAAGATGCCACAGGGCTCATTTATAACCTTGATCCCTGGATTCCCCAGAAGGGGGTCCCGTACATTCTCAGGGGAACCCAAGACCAGGCTGTGATCCAGAAACTGGTTTATCTTTGGGGAGTTTTTATCTAACAGAGGCAACATGAACTACCCTTTCCCACACAACTAGAGTTGGGCTTGCTACTCCATTTCTCAAAATTATACATTGTTTAGGAAAGTATACAGGAGGTGGAAAATTATGAAAAAAATATCAGGGAATCATTAACATAGATGTGAGGAAGAGAGGAAATTTCAACCAGGGAAGAGCACTCAGGAGCTTCTAATATGCTGGTAATTATTACTCAGTCTTGGTAGGTATATATCTACTTACATAGAACTTTATTTTTTTAAATTTATTTCCAACACATATATGTATTAGAATGCTCTTCCTATAAAGATATGTTCTATAATAAAAGGTATTTTAATAGCTGGTGAATTCCTGTTTAAATCAGTGAAATTGTTTTAATATCTTGAAACACCAAAGGAACCCCAAAAATAGTCTTTAAAATTTTCTGCCTGTAAATGTGAAAAATTACGTGAAATGTGCACATTCTATATAATGTACCGAAGCTGATACAAGAAGAAATAGAAAATATAAATAAGCCTATATTATTTTTTTTAGGTTGAATTCATAATTTTAAATCTTCCTACAGGGGTGCCTGGGTGGCTGAGTGGGTTAAGCCTCTGCCTTCAGTTCAGGTCATGATCTCAGGGTCCTGGGATCAAGTCCCGAATCGGGCTCTCTGCTCAGTGGAGAGCCTGCTTTCCCCTCTCTCTATGCCTGCCTCTCTGTCTACTTGTGATTTCTCTCTCTGTGTTTCAAATAAATAAAGTTTTTAAAAACAAACAAAAAATAATAAAATAAAATAAAACAAAATCTTCCTACAAAGATAGCTTCAGGACCAAATATTTTACTAGCAAAATTTTTATAAAGATTTTATTTATTTATTTAAGAGAGAGTAGGGGGAGGGGCAGAGGGAGAGAAAGAAGCAGGCTCCCTGCAGAGCTCAATCCCAGGACCCGGAGATCAGGACCTGAGCCAAAGGCAGATGCTTAACCAACTGAGCCACCCAGGTGCTCTTTACCAGCAAATTCTATCAAACATGAAAGAAATAATTCCAGTCTTATACAGTCCAAAGAATGGAAAGAGTGAGCACACTCTGAAACTTCTTTTATGAGGCTCCAATGCTGACAAGAGCATTATAAGAAAGGAAAATTACAGGCTATAACTCATCAACATAGCCATAATAATCATCAACAAAATATTAGCAAACCAAATCCAGCAACATATATATAGAGAGAGAGAGATAGAAATAGAGGTAGAGGTAGAGATAGTATACGCATATGTATATACATATACTGTATATGCATATATATGTATATGTGTGTATGTGTATATATATATACTCATATATATGTGTGTATACATATCTCATAACCAAATTAGGATATTTCCAGGAAGGCAAAGTTGTCTTAACAGTCAACATATTAACTCAAAACAATAAAGTATATGATTAAGTTCAATTTCTTAGCAAATTGGACAAGACAATTTTCTTAATCGGATAAAGAATTTCTACAGAAAACTTTGAATAAGCATTGTACTCATCAGGGAAATGGTAGCGCAAAAAAAAAACTTTCCCTCTGAGATTGTACCTGAGATAAAAATTTCACCCCATTATCTCTACTTGTACTCAACATTATCCTGGAGTCCTAACCAGTACAAGGTTGACCTTGTCCTAAATAGACAAGAACAAGCAATGAAAAAATGGTAATGAAAACTGACATAAAACAGTATTCACAGATGATAAAGATTACATTCTTTGAAAAATACAAAAGAATTTACTGAGGCACCTGACTGGCTCAATGGAGCATGTGACTCTTGGTCTCAGGGATGTAAGTTTGAGCCCCACATTGGGTGTGGAGATTACTCAAAAGAAAACAAAATCTTTGGGGGCCCTGGGTGGCTGGGTCAGTTAAGCATCTGACTCTTGATTTCAGCTTAGGTCATGATCTCAGGGTTGTAAGATCGAGCCCCATGTCAGACCACAGCAGGCATGGAGCCTGCTTAAGATTCTGTCTCTCCATCCACATAGCCAACAGACACATGAAAAAGTGCTCCATATCACTCGGCATCAGGGAAATACAAATCAAAACCACAATGAGATACCACCTCACACCAGTCAGAATGGCTAAAATTAACAAGTTAGGAAATGACATATATTGGCGAGAATGCAGAGAAAGGCGAACCCTACATTATTGGTGGGAATGCAAGCTGGTACAACCACTCTGGAAAACAGTATGGAGGTTCCTCAAAAAATTGAAAATAGAGCTGCCCTGTGACCCAGCAATTGCACTACTGGGTATTTACCCCAAAGACACAAATGTAGTGATCCAAAGGGGCACATGCACCTGAATGCTTATAGCAGCAATGTCCACAATAGCCAAACTATGGAAAGAGCCTAAATGTCCATCAACAGATGAATGGATAAAGAAGATACACACACACACACACACACACACACACACACACACACACACACACACACACAGGAATACTAGGCAGCCATCAAAAATGAAATCTTGCCATTTGCAACTAAGTGGATGTTATGCTGAGCAAAATAACCATATGCTCTGTCTGATGTGAGGAATTTGAGAGGCAGGACAGGGGTTGTGCGGGGTAGGGAAGGAAAAAATGAAACAAGATGGAATTGGGAGGGAGACAAACCATAAGAGACTCTTAGTCTCACAAAACAAACTGAGGGTTGCTGGAGAGGAGGGGGCTGGAAAGATAGGGTAGCTGGGTTATGGACATTGGGGAGGGTATGTGCTATGGTGAGTGCTATGAAATGTGTAAGCCTGATGATTCCCAGACCTGTACCCCTGGGGCAAATAATACATTATAGGTTAATAAAAATAAAAAATAAATATAAACAAAGCTGTTTGAAAAATGCCATCTTGGAATAAATGTATATTCAAGGATACTAAAAAAATAAAAATAAAAACAAAAATAAAAGATTCTGTTTCTCTCTCCCTCTGCCCCTCCCCCCTCTTAAAAAGATTTTCAAAAAATAATAAAATAAAAATTCAAAAAATATAAAATACAAAAGAACTTATAAATAATTAGCATCAACACAAAAAAAGTAAGAGTATTGGATATAAGGTCAATATGCAGAGAACAACCATATTTCTATCAGAAACAAATAAAAAAAGATTTCTTTAAAACATACCAATTTAAAACAGCAGCAAGAAACCTCAACTACCTAAGAATAAATCTAGTAAAAGGTATGTGAGACCTCTATATAGAAAACTGTAAAACATGCCAAAAACCATAAGATACCTAAGAATAAACCCTAAGCAAAGAGGTAAAAGATCTTGGAGTACCTGGCTGGCTCAGTAGGTTGAGCATCTGACTCTTGGTTTCCAGCTCAGGTCATGATCTCAGGGCCCTGGGATCAAGCCCATGCTCGGTTCCACACTCAGCAGGAAGCCTGCTTGAGATTCTCTCCCTCACCCCCTGCTCCTCCACTGGCTTGCACTTCCTCTCTCTCTCTCTCTCTCTCTCTCTCCAAAATAAATAACATCATATCCAGAACACTTTAAAAACTTCTGTAGCTCTATAAGAAAAAGTTGACAATCCTTTTCTTTGGAGACACATAGCCAATATATATATGAAGAGATGCTGAACCACATAAGTAATCAGCAAAATGAAACTAAAAAATCACACAGCCACTAAACACTCACTAGAATAGTTAAAAGTTAAAAGACTGGCAACACCAGTACCAATTGTTAGCCACTCCAAATCTGTCTTTACCATTTTTTTTTTTATTTCCTATAGCACTTATCACTTTACCACCTTCTTACAACACATAAATCGTTATTGATTTTTAGTGAGCAGGTGACCCAACTAGGTCAAGGAAAGTGAATTACGGAACTTTCTGGAACTATGGAAAAAGAGATCTGTTCTTTGAGGTAAGGTTGCTTAATAGAAGCTGCTCTATTGGCCATTTTGGTGTTATCCAGTGTACAGGAAAGCACAGCTAAGAGATTAAATCAGTCTTAAAAAAAAAAAAACATTTGAGGGGCACCTGGGTGGCTCAGTGGGTTAAGCCTTGGCCTTCGGCTCAGGTCATGCTGGGATCGAGACTTGCATCGGCCTCTCTGCTCAGCCTAGAGCCTGCTTCCCCTTCTCTCTCTGCCTGCCTCTCTGCCTACTTGTGATCTGTCAAATAAATAAATAAAATTAAAAAAAAAACTATTTGAGCAGCTGTATCTGATTTAGTTACCCCCCCGAAGCCACAACCCTGGAATTTTAATTATGTAAGCCAATCAATTTCCTTTTTCCTTAAATCAGTTGTGTTTCTGTACTCATGACTGAAAGAGGATTCTTCACTATTATAATGTTATAACAACAAAAAAAAAGATTGAAAATCAGTGCATTAATCACTGAAAATTGTATTTACGGATAATTTATGTCAATGGCAAAAAAATAAAAAGGATACAAAAATGTTATTTAATATACTGGCTTTGGAAAAACTTTGTATAAAAAATGACTTGAGAGATCACCTCACACCAGTCAGAATGGCTAAAATTAACAAGTCAGGAAATGACAGATGCTGGCGAGGATGCGGAGAAAGGGAAACCCTCCTACACTGTTGGTGGGAATGCAAGCTGGTGCAACCACTCTGGACAATAGCATGGAGGTTCCTCAAAATGTTGAAAATAGAACTTCCCTATGACCCAGCAATTGCACTACTGGGTACTGGGTACCTAGATGTCCAACAACAGATGAATGGATAAAGAAGATGTGGTATATATACACAATGGAATACTATGCAGCCATCAAAAGAAATGAAATCTTGCCATTTGCAACAACGTGGATGGAACTAGAGGGTATCATGCTTAGTGAAATAAGTCAATCGGAAAAAGACAACTATCATATGATCTCCCTGATATGAGGACATGGAGATGCAACATGGGGGTTTAGGGGGGGTAGGAGAAGAATAAATGAAACAAGATGGGATTGGGAGGGAGACAAACCATAAGTGACTCTAAATCTCACAAAACAAACTGAGGGCTGCTGGGCGGATGGAGGGGTTGGGAGAGGGGGGTGGGGTTATGGACACTGGGGAGGGTATGTGCTATGAAGAGTGCTGTGAAGTGTGTAAACCTGGCGGTTCACAGACCTGTATCCCTGGGGATAAAAATATATTATATGTTTATAAAAAATAAGAAATAAATAAAAAATTTTTTTAAAAAATGACTTGAGGGTACCTGGATTGCTCAGGCAGTTAAAGCATTCAACTCTTGATTTTGGCTCAGGTCACAATCTCACGGTCCTGGGATCAAGCCCCACATCAGCGGAAAGTCTGCTCATCTCCCTCTCCCTCTAACCATCCCTCCCACTCAAGCTTCCTCTCTTTCTCTTTCTCTCTCAAAATAAAATAAATAAATCTTTAAAAAACACCTGAATAAATATTTGGAACTATGAAAAGACTGTCTTTAGAAAATGATTTTCCTCTTCTTTGTAATTTTGTATTTTCCAAAGTTTCCATAGTGTATTATATTTTTAACACTTTATATTGAGATATAGTTCAAACACCATAAAATTCACCCTTTTAAACTGTATAATTCAGCGATTTCTCGTATAGTCACAAATTGTGTAACCATCACCATCACCTATTTACAGAACATTTTCATCATCCCAGTAAAAATCCCATCGCATCAGCAGCCCCCTGAGAACCAGGAATTGACTTTCTATTTCTATGAATTTACCTCTCCTGGATATTCCAAATAGAAGCATACAATACATGGACTTCTGTGTCTTGCTTCTTTCAGTTAGTAAAACGTATTCAAGGGTCATCCACCTAATAACATGAATCAGGGGGTGCCTGGGTGGCTCAGTGGGTTAAAGCCTTTGCCTTCGGCTCAGATCATGATCCCAGGGTCCTGGGATCGAGCCCCGCATGGGGTTCTCTGCTCAGCAGGGAGCCTGGTTCCCCCTCTCTCTCTCTGCCTGCCTCTCTGCCTACTTGAAATCTCTCTCTGTCAAATAAATAAATAAAATCTTTAAAAAAAAATAAATAACATGAATCAGTACTTCATTCCTGTTTATGACAAGACTATTCCATTATATGGATATACCACTCTCGTTAACCCATTCATGTACTGATAGGCATGTGAGTTGTTCTCACTTTGGGGCTATTATGAATAATGCCGCTATAAACATTCATGTACAACTTTTCAAGCAGACATATATCTTCAGTTATCTAGGAGTGAGATGGCTGGTTGAGTGCATTCACTTTTTTTTTACTTTTACTTTTACTTTACTTTTATACTTGTTTTAAAAACACAGAGAATTGGGGCACCTGAGTGGCTCAGTGGGTTAAAGCCTCTGTCTTCGGCTTGGGTCATGATCTCAGGGTCCCGGGATCGAGCCCCACATCAGGCTCTCTGCTCAGCGGGGAACATGCTTCTCCCTCTCTCTCTCTCTGTCTGCCTCTGCCTACTTGTGATCTCTGTCTGTCAAATAAATAAATAAAATCTTTTAAAAAACAACAACAACAACAACACAGAGAATTGTTTCTTTGCGGAAAATGTTGAATGTCAGTGCCACCAAACTCAGCCACACAAATTCCTTCTTCTGCCACAGAGAACAAGGTACTGTGTTAGAGAAGACATAGGAAAAGAACAAAGACCACTAACTCTTTGACAAGTATCAGTGACCACCAGGCATTTATGAAGGAGAGCAAGCCTTAATCACATTCTTATCAAGATGTTGGAGTAGATACATCAAATGGGGCTGCAAGCTGTTTAAAATTCCTGTACTTATTGACAAGGTTAAAATAAAGACAATACTTCCATGAATGTTCACATTTTTTCCACCGTTTTCTCTTATCACAGTTTTCCAATGACAGCTAGATTTTATCACTTGACTTATACCACCATTTCACAAACTCAACCAGCATAAATAACTTAAATATTTACTACACTGATGCAGAAAATTGTAAAATTAGGAAATGCTTATAATTAAGAGGACCTTCCTTCTGCCTTCAGAGGAAAAATAGTTAAATCATAAGGAAAGCAAATCACTTAAAAATCTTAACATCAGAATCAAATTCCTGGCCAAATATTTATCTTATTCTTCTCACTGTCTTGAAGTCATGAAGTAGATTTTCCCGCACACACATCCCTGTACTTAATGAATAGTGACAGCTGCTTCTATTCTTATCATTAATGTTATTATTAATATTAAATTGGTTATACCATGGTTATCCTTAGATAAACGGTTAAATATAGGGGAAAATTTGCATTTCTACAAGGCATACAGTGATCCTGCTCTTCTTATTCCCACCCCTGTTTTGAAATAAAGAGATTCTGGGGTGCTTGGGTGGCTCAGTTGGTTAAGCGACTGCCTTTGGCGCAGGTCATGATGCTGGAGTCCTGGGATCAGGTCCGGCATCACGCTCCCTGCTTGGCAGGGAGTCTGCTTCTCCCACTGACCTCTCTCCTCTCATGCTCTCTCTCTCTCTCATTCTCTCTCTCTCTCAAATAAATAAATAAAATCTTAAAAAAAAAAAGAAAAGGAAGAAAGGGATTCTACCATAAACCTTGGTGTAGGAAACCAAAATATCCAGGCAGTTATATCATACGTGTTCAAAATAAAAATGATCTAGTCATTTTGGTTCATTATCCACACTTACTTAGGAAATCATTATATCCCCTTTGGAGTATCAAGAGGAAATGACCCATTTTAATGTCAAAGATTAAAATAGTTTTATATTACAACATGTTATAGAAGGGGGAGCATCACTTATGGAAAGCATTATAAGCACTGGATCCATATAGAGAGGGGGGAAAGGGGGGTTATCTGGACTTTTGTATGTGAAATACCAAGAAGTCAACATGCATGTTGTATTTAAACGCATCACTGCCCATCACTACTAAAATGAAAGCTCAGTTATTCAGTGTAAAATAGTGAAATCTAAATTCTTTGGAATTCTAAGCAAATGTATCTACGGGAATCAGACACCGAGTCCCAAAACATCTAACCTCTGGAGAAATAACCATTCAGTCAAATTTTGAGTAATGTCTACATCATAATATAATGTCTGATGAGAATGATCATTCTGGTCCATTGTCCTTTCTTAATTCGACCAAAAAAATTCTGTTCCATTTAGTTAAGTCTTATTGCCAAGGTGATAATTGAATTCCCGAGGTTAAGAGGCATTAATCCCATTTTCTCTGAAATACAAAACTATGGCTGGATTTAATGAGACAAACTCCAAAATACATAGGAAGGCTGCATTCACAAATTTGCAAATTGAATTAGGTGCTTGTGAACACATTTTTCTGAAAAGACACAAATGCCAGTCCTTTTATCAGTCAAGTAAATTTAAACCCTAAACCATTATCAGCCCCTGGTTGTTATCAACCCCTGATCCCATGCCAGCCAGCCATTCCTCTCCATCTCCTTACACTGGTCCCATGCGCCCTTAGACTCTCCCATACACCCAAACTCCATGCATTTACCACTTTGTGCTTTTAACTTCTGGTACAAACGATAATAATGGGTAGATGAAAACACAGTTGAAATAAAGAAAAATCAAGGTATTTCAAAATAAAAGGGCAAAATAATAGCATTTTTACTCGACACTTGGGAATCAGAATCCATGGGAAAATATCCAATGCCTACAACGCACGCTAACTTTTTGTAGATAGACATATATAAATACATGCAGATGTGTATGTATATCTCCATCTGTATTCTCCTTCTCTAGCTATGTCAGACAAGTGCCTGGCTCTAGAGAAAACCTTATTCAAAACCAGTCTATTCAATGACCTTCTCCTCAGCCCCCTTCTCTATGGACCATTATCTCATTATGACAATTAAGCGACATCCTGTTTGATATACATTAGATTGAAACCTTGTTTAGTAAATAGGAAGAATAATAATTTGGGGATAACAAACAGAGATATAATAAAACAGGAGGAAAAAATGTGGTCTTTACTTTTAATAATAAACAGAAGAATGGCATTTAAGCCATTAATTTTATTATCTGAAACTAATCAAACCCTGAAAATTGCTTTATGAAAATAAACACATCTTAATTTGGAATTTTTAAAAAACTGTAAAAGGTATCACTTTATATCTAAAATGTGACAGGGTAAAGGAACAAAGTAAGGCAACTAACTATCACGTGCACTTGAAAAGCTGTCACAGGCATTTTTATCAAAACATCATTGGTGTCTCTATTTGCCGTACCTGAACACACTGTTCTGCCATGCTGCATGTTAATAAAGAATAAAAAAAACAAAAATGAGGACATGTTAGCAGAATAAAACTAAAACTACTGCATGGAGAATTTAAAAAATTAATTCATAAGCTTTTATATCTAGTATTAAACATGGATCAGTGATTTAACATTTTTAACTCAATTAACAAACCACGTAGTTCTTAGCTATGAATAGATGACCCATAAGACGGATTTGATTTGTTAAAATATTTTGTCCTTTTAAGATTTCAAAGCAAGTTGTAAGATCCTGTTACAAAAGTGTCCTTCTCTTAAGTCAATTTTTAATGTACTTATTAGAGTGACAAAGTGTAAGAGAACAAAGATATGTCTTTTAGATTGTGTCTATTTGATGCAATTCTAAAAATAAATATTTCAGTCATTATTCAGCATCAGGTAAAAACTATTGTCAAAATGAAGTACTACTTCAAACCCAAAATAGTAAAACTAAGTTTGTAACATCAGACATGTACTATACATTGCAACTGAAAAACTAGGAAACTGAACTGTTCATAGTTCTTAGTTGCGATGCCATAGGCTTCCATTTAAAGCTTTGCAATACAGCCAAAAACACGACCACTGCTCAACTCCACTAACATTCCCAACACATGTGGCAAAAGGGCTGACCCGCACTCCCACACTTACTTCGTTTCTGGGACACAGCCTGCAAGCATGCAGTCACAATGTCGCAGTTTCTCTGCACTTTGTGCAGAAGTCTGTCTTTTTGCTTCAGCTGCCGAAGTAACTTTGCCGACTGAATGCCAATTCTGTACTTTAGCTCTCGAAGGATTGTCTTCAGTTCATTAGTGTCTATCAGTAAAGAAAAAGAAAGAGAAAAAGGAAAAGAAAATAAATACCCAGAGAGGGACACAAATTCCAATGTAATGCTAGTCATAGGATAAACACCTAGAACACTCATTTAAACCAGGTAATTCTGGGTTCTCATTGAGGATTACATGTATATATTCAGCTGAGATATTCTTTTTATTTGTTTTTTTCAGATTTTATTTGAGAGAGAGAGAAAGCAGGAGTAGCAGTGGGGCGGGGCGGGGGAGGAGGGGCAGAGGGCGAGGAAGAAGCAGACTTCCCCCACTCTCTTAGGAGGGAGCTCAATGAGGGGCTCAATCCCACCACCCTGAGATCACAGCCTGAGCCAAAAGCATACAATTAACCCACTGAGCTACGCAGGTGCACCCAGCTGAGATATTCTGATCAAATAAGTCACTCACTCATTTCCTGCTCTGTCACTGAAACAAATACTGTAAGGTAAATTTTATCCCTGAGGCTACTTGCAACATGTAAGCAAAGACTCTTGTCATATTTAGCTCTGGTTTACCTTTCCTTGCCTGAACATTGGCATGTATATTTTGTATCATTAAAGTTTAGCTCAGATGGTACGCTTATAAGAATCCTTTTCGGGGGTGCCTGGGTGGCTCAGTGGGTTAAAGCCTCTGTTTTCCGCTCAGGTCATGGTCCCAGGGTCCTGGGATCAAGCCCTGCATCAGGCCCTCTGCTCAGCAGGGAGCCTGCTTCCGCCTCTCTCTCTGCCTGCCTCTCTGCTCACTTGTGATCTCTGTCTATCAAATAAATAAATAAAATCTTAAAAAAAAAAAAAAGGAATCCTTTTGGGTCTGTCACATCAATGATTAACCTAATAGCTGATAACAAATAATTTTAAAAGTACTCACATGATTGTACATGATCAGTTAAAAAAGTAAATAATAGAACCACATTTTTTTAATGTAGATGAATATAGCAATATTGGTTTTGTTTTAAATATACAATCTTCCAATAGCATGACTATTAGGTACAATATATTAGAAACTCAGCAATTTTTCAAATATGAGAGAAAATACATTTCCTTTCCATAGATAAAGTAAGGATAATTCCACATTCATAAAATTAATATTAACAAAAGCTGTCTCTCCACAAGTGAAAAAAGATTTGGGGATCAGAACTATTGACAATCTTTATATGAATAATCATTACCAGTGGGAAGTTCTGTTTGTCACACTTTTTCTTTTAAAGAACTTCTTATTTATTTGATAGAGAGACAGACAAAGAGAGCACAAGTGGGGGTAGGGGCAGAGGGAGAAGCAGGATCCCTGCTCAGCAGGGAGCCTGACACAGGGCTAGATCCCAGGACCCTGGGATCAGGACCTGAGCCAAAGGCAGATGCTTAATTGACTGAGCCACCCAGACGCCGCTGTTTGTCACTTGATATTATCATTAGTCACTACAGTGTGACTGCCAGTCAGGCAAGAAGCTTCCACTCAGCTTGGCATTAGCTAGGCTCTCATTGAGATTTGGATCCATTCATTTTTAAAGGGATTTGGAGAAACTAGTGAGGACCAGAAGAGAACAAAGGAAGTGTTCAAAAGTAAAAATAAATTAAATTTTAGAGGTCAAAGAAAATGAACTTTGGGGGTCTGCATAACAGAAGTACAAGGGTGTCCTTTAACAGCAGTCCTATTTGACTACAACATGGAAAATGCATTTGACCTTAAAAAGAACTCCCTTTGGATCAAGCAACTACCTTTTTGATCTTAAGCAAGGTAGTACTCGAGTCTCACATTCTGCTTAGCATACAAGATTATTCTGAGAGACTAATGTGAATAGTCTTTATAAATATCAATATAAATAACACTAAAATAAGAATAAGGGAAGAGAACAAAGGCTGGTTATTTCTCTTACCTTGAGTTTAACATGGTGGTATCTAGTGGGAAGTAAGAGCATATTTAGGTTAAATATTATTTGTGCTCTAAGGACAATTAAAATGGAAACAAGCTACAAGAGACCAGAGGGCTCTTAGGTCAAGTTCCTAGATTCTTTCCATAGAACAAAGAGTCTATCAATGTTTAAAATTTTTCCTTCCAGAAAGAAAAAGGGTAGGAATATCATCATCTTGAATTTACATTATAGATTTCTTCCAACAAACGATCATTTTTAGTGACTCTTAAGGTACCTACAGCTCTGTGACTCTCTGAATTACATGTATTGTCCAAAGTAGGAAAAAATCCCCAGAGTTGAGTTTAGAAATGTCTTCTACAGCAATATCTGCTAATACATAAGCATCCTGAAGACAGAAGGAAGCTCTCCTTTATCTTTGTATGTTCTACCACATCAGACACTTTTGCTGTTAAATGAGTGTTAAATAAATGAGTAAAAGTAAGACCACCAACTAACAAGCAATGGACGACCTCCTCTCTAAGACATTCTGGTATATACGATAATAATAAAAATAGTATCTAACATTTGTTGAGTATTTTACACACATTAACTTATGTAATTATCACCACAGCCTTCTCTCAGGTTAGGTGTTATTATTATCCCCACCTGTAAGTGAGGAAAATGAGACACAGAAAAGTTAAAAATTTTGTCCAAGGTCACACAGCTAGTAATGAACAGTGGCAGGATATCAATTCCAGCATTCTGACCTCAAAGTTCACCACCTTTATAAAAATGCTGAGAAGAGAGCCAAGATTTCCTGAGAAATCATCACACCTCACATAAATGAAGGGCCCACACATGTTAAATATCTTTAGATCAGTGCTACAGCAAAATTCCTAACAGAAGAGTGAATTAACACACCGGTTATTTATTTGCATTATATGAAATTCTTACTGAGCACTGTGTTAGCAGGGACACTTTTCGACCCTGAAAATATATCAAGTAATCTAATAAACTATAAAATTATTTATATAGGCAGCTGTTTTCACGTCTCTTTATTCTTAGTATTCTAATGATGTTCATCAATAAATGGGTGTCTGTGTGTAAGACTATTAGAATATGGCACTTTTGTTCATCCTAATAGGGTTGATTTAAAGGAAAGAAAAGGTTAGCCGGCAACTAACCAGGCAAGAAGACTGGAGACTTGGGGAAAAAAACAGACTCCTAGAGGTCTTATGAATTAATAGAGTGGTCACTGGTTTGAAATCCACGTGCAAAGCTGTACTGTTACCTCTTCTTCATAATTTAGTTTGCCAAATTTCCTCTTCCAAAAGGAAATTACCAATCCCCAGAATTTGCTCAGTAATGAAAAGCAAACAGCCTTGTAAAAACAGAAAGCCAAATCATAATTCTTCAAAATTGACTTTGTTGGATTCTAAAAGAACTACTGCCCTGCGGAACTCTTGGCATAAACAGACACTCAGAACAGCCAAATAACTGTATCAAATAAAATGGCACTATTCCAGGCAAAGTCCCAGGCAGAGGGAGGAAGGTGGAAGCCATTTGTAACAATCAGATGGGAAAGAAAAAAAAAAAAAGCTAGGAAGCCAAGAGAAAGTTGAAAGCTGTTTACATAGATTTGAGAAAGCAGACAGATTTATTCCTTTTCTGCTGTGTGTTTCCCCCACCCCCAACTACAATCAGGAGACAGGAGGCCATTCTACAGTATCCTCTCCTTCCTCCCTCTTCTGGTAATTTAGCACAAGGACATTAATTCAAGAAATGTTATGGTGACTTTGCATCTGTTTTCCACATCCCACTTCATTCTATAAATTGAAGTCTTGATATACCTATAAAAAAGACAATGTAATAACTGTGTTAGTGCCTGAAACGCAAACTATTAAGAACAGAAATCTCAATCAGGCCGTGAGCCTCAGAGTCTGATAACAAAAGAAATACCAAATTAGCCTCTACCCACCAAAAGGAAGGCCATTTTCAGGTCGACCTTTCCAACCGAAGGTACCAGCAGTCGAATCTTGTGATAGTGCCGACACAGTGGGGCCCTCCAGTAATCCTCCACTGAAGGGGGGGAAATCCGCCTAGTGAGCTTCCTGAAAGGCTGGCAGAAATGGAATTCGCCCGCTCTGCTTAGAAACTGCATTATCGAGTTATTCCGCCTCACTAGTGAAACACTATCCTAGTGCTGTAGCCAGGGGAGGGCGGATTAGGGAAAGGGGGGGAAAAAATCAGCCGCAGGAGTCTCCTCTCTTCTCCCGGCGCCCTCTAGGTAACTTCTGGTACACGTATCAGAAACTCCAGACCTGTCCTAACAGCTGGACTGCCTCTCCCTTTGGGCCTCCACGAACACATGACCCGGCGCTAAGGTTCCACTGGACAACTCGAGAGGGAATGGGGGTCGAGGGGCAGTAAGAACCAAGTTTGGTCTTGAGCTGGTGACACTGCGGGCACTAGAGGCAGGTCAGAGGAGACGCCCCAAACCTACTGAGCGCCCGGCGGCTCAGCCAGGTGCGCCCAGGTGAGCGCTGGGGCGCGGGCGGGCGCAGCGGGCGGGGCTTCGGGCAGCCCCCGAAGCCCCCCGCCCCGGCGCTCACCTTTCTGCCGCAGGTACTGCCTCTGGTGCCGCTGGCTCGGCCGCTCCTGCAGCTCCTGCAGCTCCTGCAGCACGCGCGAGTCGCCGGCGCTGCCGCGGCCGCCCAGGAACACGTCGGAGCCGGAAGCCTCCGTCGAGCTGTCCAGGCTGTCGCGGCGCCGCTGGCGACCCCTGGGCCCGCGGCCCGCGCCCACCGCCTCCTCCTCCTCCGCGCAGCTGTACAGCTCGGTGAGCAGCCCGCTCACCAGGGACGCCATGCGGCTGGTCCGGCCGTCCCGCGGCTCGCCGGACTCCGGGTCCTCCTCCGCCCCCCAGGAGTCCCGGGAGCCCCGAGGCCGCTCCGCCGACGGCGCCCCTCGCAGGCACGGGGCTCCGGGCACTCGGGGAACCGCTTCCTCCGCCGCGTCCTCCGGCCCTGTCCCCGGCTCCGGGCGCCCCATCCGGCCCCCGCCTGCGGGAAGGACCTCCATGACCCGCGGCGTGCGATAGCCCAGCTCCTGCCGCTCCTACCGCCCTGCGGCGCCGGCCAGTTCCGGGAGGAGGCGCGGCCTCTTAGGCGCCTGGGGTGCCCTCGGCCGGGTGCCGCGCCAGCGGGCCCCAAATCCCCGAGACGCCTGACCTCCCGGCTTCGGGGACCCGAGCGGCGGCCCCGCAGCTCCCGGCCTGGAGGAGCGGAGGGGCGGGGTGGGGGTGCGGCCACGCCTCCGGACTCCCTAAGGACACCTGCGGCAGGTGAGGCCCCACTTCGCCTGGGAGCGCTATCCGATCCGCGTTAAGGAGGAGGATGTGGCCAGAACACTCCACGATGAAGCCTTTAGCTGGAGGGGGTAGAGCGTTCTGGCTGCCGCCGCCTTCACTTTTAAGCACTTGATTTAAGTCGAAAAGAGGGCAACTCTTGCATCCGATTCAGCCACCAGCTAGAAATCAGGCCCAGGCTCTCTGCTCAGTGGGGAGCCTGCTTCTCTGCCTACTTGTGATCTCTGTCTGTCAAATAAGTAAATAAAATCTTTTTTAAAAAAGAAAGAAAGAAAGAAAGAAAGAAAGAAAGAAAGAAAGAAAGAAAGAGAAAGAAAGAAATCAGGCCCAGAGAGTTCTAAATCCCACTCACACGACGAGGCCAGGAGCTCCCTTCTTGGCATAGCTCCAACACAATACCCAGCCCTTCCCACCTCCCCATCTGGGCGCCTTCAAGGCGCTCTTAGTTTCTGACAATAACCTTTTGGAAGAGTTGGCGTATACTTGAGATTTAATAACGCTGTGAATGAACTTTTATCCTTCAGTGACAAGTGAAGTGCTAGATTAAGATCAACTAATTCCCAAGCATGGGACCTAACAGAATGAGGGTTTTAATAAATGTCCATGAGGGGCGCCTGGGTGGCTCAGCGGGTTAAAGCCTCTGCCTTCAGCTCAGGTCATGATCCCGGGGTCCTGGGATCGAGCCCCGCATCGGGCTCTCTGCTTGGCTGGGAGCCTGCTTCCTCCTCTCTCTCTGCCTGCCTCTCTGCCTACTTGTAATCTCTATCTGTCAAATAAATAAATCTTTAAAAAAATAATAATAATAATAAATGTCCATGAGATGACCAAACCAATAAATTGACATGGCTGATTCTGACAGTAAAATCAAAAAGTTTTTGTGATATCCTGAGAGATGTATCTTTATATTAGATCTCAACTCTGAGATGCCCCTCCACTGTATTTTTGTGAATAACAATTTTCAGTTTTGAGCGCTTTTTGTGTGCCAGAAACTGTTCTTCATTCTTTGCACAATTTATCCTAGTTCTCATGTTAACCCTGTAAAGTGGGTAAATAGTATTTTTTTCATTGAGGTATAATTGACATAACATTAAGTTAGTTTCAGGGGCGCCTGGGTGGCTCAGTCAGTTAAGGGTCTGCCTTCAGCTCAGGTCATGATCCCAGGGTCCTGTTATGGCATGCGGCTCCTTCCTCAGTGGGGAGCCTGCTTCTCCCTCTGCCTGCCACTCCCCCTGCTTGTGCTCACTCTCCCCCTCTCTAACAAATAAATTATCTTTACAAAAAAAAAAAAGTTAATTTCAGGACACCTGGATGGCTTAGTCTGTTGGGTGTCTGCCTTCAGCTCAGGTCAGGATGCCAGGACCCTGGAATCGACTCAAGCTGGGTTCTCCTATTTGGTGGGAAGCCTGCCTCTCCCTCTGCCTCTCCCCCTCCCCCTCCATCCCAACCCCGTTCATGCTCTCTCTCTCTCTTACTCTTTCACTTGCTCTCAAATAAAAACTTTTTTTAAAAGTTTATTTCAGGTGTACAACATAGCACTTCAGTATTTCAGTATATTTCCAAATGATCACCAGGACAAGCCTAGTTAACATCCCTCACCATACATAGTTACAAAGGTAAGTGCTATTTTATTCTCACTTTTCAGATGAAGGAGCTGAGGCACAGAGAGGCTGAATTACTGCCCATCACAAAGAATAAAGTGAACTTCTCTTAAAGCTTTAAGTGTCTGGTTTTCATTATGGATAAATACATATTCCTTACAGACGAATATGTATTTGTCTATCTCCTAGCACTATTAAATATTTGCCATATTACTAAAAAGAGCCACAATGCCCCTAGTGAACAACTGTGATGCTTTATGTCTGTTCAGCACACTTTTTACATTTCAAGGCACATTCATAATAGAGCCTGACCCTACAGGTAAAAACCTGATGTCTCTTGGCACTACCACCACAAAACTTGTAAACAGAGTGAGAACAATAGGAACCTTTTTGAAATTGGAGTTAATATAAGAAAAGCAAACTGTTAGTAACTTTTTCCTTAGGCATCCAGAATTTGAAATTATTCTAGAAATATTATTTTATGGTTTTATAACTATATTAACTACTACTACATTCATTTAATTTAAAATGTATGAAATTATGAAATAGAAAAAATGAAATTATTTTGTTTTGTCTTTTGAACTTTTTTTTTTAAATTACTGTTTCCAGCATTGACTAGAGTCCTGGGAGCCTTCTTTCACAAGCCAAACTTTGCAACAAGCAGGACTTGCATAAAGGGAAACACTGAAATTGGATTGCTTCTTATCTGACTTCCCAGCCGTTTCTCTAACTCCATGCAGTAAGAGATGTGATTACTAGTTTTCAGCACCTCATGCTGGGTATCTCTGTTGGGACATATGCGTGAAGAAATTAAAAGTGAACTGAAGGGGATGTTGAAAGAGACCAGTAAACACAATAGGTCATTGACAATCAGCATTTCTAAATTAACTAGAACTTCAAAAATTATTTCTCATTTCCCGTCAGTATCAAATCACATAAGAAGAAATTAGCAAAATAAAAGATAACAAGGAAAGCAGATTCAAGATCCTTGAACATGTTGGAATGATCATCCCCCCAGTATGCACATGACCTTACCTCACCAGGGTCAAGTCTCTGCTTAAACGTCATCTTCTTAGTGGGTCTAACCACCTTATTTGAAACTGTGGCCTCCCTTATTCCCCCTCATTGTTTTCTTTTTTCCGTAATATACTCCACCCTCTGATATACTGTATCATCTACTCATTTACTATCTACCTTCTGCCAGTAAAATGTAAGCTCGGTAAGGCAGGAATTTTTGTCTATTTTGTTCACTGATGTGAGCCCATCAAACTAGACAAAAGACCAACCAACTACCTGCTTTCCTATGAAAAGAGAGTCTCATTAAAAAGAATCTTAGAAGTACTGTTAGCAAAGAGCAGCCCATTTTTGGACCTTACATAACAGCTGCTTGGTGACTGGAGGGCCCAAGGTGAGTTCCCTGAACCACTGAAGTCAATTAATTGGGTATAAGAGAGAACTACTGGTCTCACAGAATATGATTTCAAACTGATCATGACTAAAGATAATAGTTAAAATTAAATTTACTATGGCCAATTATGCTACTGATAATAATCAGTATTCCAACTTGTTTAGAACCTTAGTTTTAATATTTAAATAATTATACTCATTATTTTACACTAAAACCTACAGGATACAATTTATGTGACTCTAGTGCAGAAACTACAGGCTATGAACATTTAAATTATTTCCAAACAGGTATCAGGGTCTTGTCAATAACCTTCTGATACCCATCATTTAAAACTAACAAGAGACGCCTGGGTGGCTCAGTCCGTTAAGCAGCTGCCTTAAGCTCAGGTCATGATCCCAGCGTTCTGGGATTGAATTCCACATTGGGCTCCTTGCTCAGCAGGGAGCCTGCTTCTCCCTCTCCCTGCTTGTGCTCTCTCTCTCCCTCTCCCCCTGACAAATAAACACATAAAATCTTTAAAAATAAATAAATAAAACTACCTAACCAAAAAATAAAGCTTGCTAAAAACAAAAACAAAAAAACAAAAACTACCTTGGATGCCTGAGTGACTCAGTCTGTTAAGCATCTGCCTTCTGCTCAGGTCATGATCCTGGAGTCCTGGGATCAAGTCCCGCATTGGGCTTCCCCACTCAGCAGGGAGTCTGCTCCTCCCTCTGATCCTGCCCCCTCTTGTGCAGGATCTTTCTCTCTCTCCCTCTCTCAAATAAATAAAATCTTTAAAAAAAAAAAAACTACCTTAACAAGACTCTCAACATTTTTGATAATTTGATAATTTTTTTCAGCATGTTCAGACATGCACATAAATACTGAACGGCTATAATGAAAGCTTTGATTATGCTTGGAATGGCTGATTTCTAAAATCTAGAATTTAACCTTTCATTCTAATACTTCAGGAATTACTCATTCCCAAGCATAAGAGAAACTCAAAAGGTCATTGCTAGGTCTCAGCTTCTGCTCATGGAAGCTCATTTCTTCTCTTTATTTTTGCTGATTGGGATTTATTTATATGCTTGGACTGCAATACAATCTGTTCTCAGTTTAATAACTATACATGAAGAAGACTCGTATTTTTCAATCCAAAAAGTTGGGATGCCAGGTAAACATAGGATTTTAGTACTTCTAAAAACCATCAAGCCTTAAACAGACCTTAGGAAATACATAGTAATACGTAGTAAAGCAAAGGCTTTACTATTACGTATTACGTAGTAATACGTAAAGCAAAGGCTATTAATGATGAATGACATTTAAACCATAAAATTTAAGTGCTTAGAGGAACTTTGGAGATCTGACTATGCTTAATTAATTACTGTGACACTAGATTTCAAAGTGACAGAATATCACCCTTCCTTTGTAATAGTAAAAAATTGTGATTGCTCAGTCATATCAACTGGGAGCCAAACTTCTGATATTCCACTTGTACACATGACATTCTCTGAGAGTGAGGTTCCTACCACACCAGCATCCAGGCAGAGTGGCAGACCTAAACCGACTAAGTTATTTTGTCTAATCTGTTTAGTGCCTCTTCCACGGTGAATGCTTTCTGGTGAGCATAAATATGTCACACCACGTCTTCACACTTTGTGCCAGTTCCTGTATGTCCATCCTTTTGCCTCTACCTCAGACCTCCATATCTCAGAGCTTCCAGTCATTTTCCTTCCACTCCCACGGCAGGGCCAGCCAAGGCCATTCACCACTACCAATGAACGCATATATACGCCAACCTCAGACCACTTACCACAAACTGGATGGTCAGGTGCACCAACCAAAGCCTTGCCCATTAGGATGGATTTCCCTCACCGCTGTCATTTAAGGCCAGCCCTGAGTGAAGCTGTAATGCAACCCACCATCCGTTTCTACCCTGCGCCAATATACTACGCTGTTCTACCCATAAACCAAGCTTGGGCCTTCTCCTCCTCCTTTGGGTACCCAGTAACCATGATTAGCGATATGGGAGTCTGGGCTGCCTTTTCACACACTTACCTATGCCCTCTGATCTTATTTGTGCTTGGTGCCAAATGTAACAGTTCATCACATGTAAAATTACTGCTGACCCTGATGAACTCTGACGGTAGGTCCAAGAGGACCCAGCTCATGATGCGTGGTCACTTGGTGTCTCATGGCCAGGAGTTCCATCTCTATCAGGGCTTGGTATACTAGAAGCTGTTTTTCAAAAGATGTGTAATTCCTCAGGGCACCTGGGTGGCTCAGTGGATTAAGCCGCTGCCTTCCGCTCGGGTCGTGATCTTGGGGTCTTGGGATCAAGCCCCGCATCGGGCTCTCTGCTCCACAGGGAGCCTGCTTCCTCCTCTCTCTCTGCCTGCCTCTCTGCCTACTTGTGATTTCTCTCTCTCTGTCAAATAAATAAATAAAATCTTTTAAAAAAAAAAAGATGTGTAATTCCTGCTGTAGATAACATGGCCCTGCTCCCAAACCCTAGGGGCTGGCACTGTAATTTTCCCACGGGGGCTTGTTCCACATCGCATCTTTCCTTATCAGTGACACCTGGAATATCATTGGGTCTGCCAGAGTATATGGTCCAAGCAAGAGGGTTACCTGTGTCACAGATGGGACCTGGCACCTGGATGGACCTCAAGATGTGGACTCTGCAGTTGTACAGAGCCTCACTCTCAGAAGGTCCCCACGCTTGGCGTATGCTTTGTGGTGACCAACTTGAAATTATTAACAATTTTATCTCTGAACTTGTGTTTTGAAAATAAAGTCTAATGGGACATGTGCATGAGCAGAAAAGATAAACCAGGACAAGGAGTAGAGTAAGCAGGAGTCATGCTCCAAGCACTTGTCACATGCTTATGCCGCAGGGCAGTCAGGGAGTCTCAGCTCCCCACCGTGGCCCAGGAAAGACCAAAGCCCAGACTGGTGGCAGCAATAGCAGAAAGAACACTGGAGAAGCAGCAGTGGTGGCAACAGCAATAGGAAGAGAAAGGGACTCTACACTCTCCCCCCAGTGCTGGGACCTGTTGTGGGGGGTCCCCATCTGCTCCCCAAATCCTAGCTTTGTGATATTTGCACAAATCTTTGAAAGCTACAGTGGGAACTGCTGGCTTTCAGGCAATACTCTTTGTCAGTAAATTATTACAAAATAAAAGCACACACATGAACACTGAAATAAAGGAAATCAAAGAATTATTTGAATTATTAGAATTTAGAGTTTAGAATTCTCCAAGGAGTTTAGAAAACTTCTGCAACATGGCAGATCAAATATCCACAAGCTTATAAATAGAAAATAACACCATTTTCATGTGAAACTCCAGATGAACCAATTATTAATGATGAAAACAACTAAATTAATTTTTCCATGTAACTGAAGATGCAGTGATAGAATGAATAGACAGCCACCTTCAATTACTGTATCAAAGTTTGAAGCCACTTGACGTTTCTTGGGCACCCTCCACAGGAAATACCAAAGAAACATCACAATGTAACTATTATACCAGTGATAACATTACAATTGTAAAATTACAGTAACTTAGATTTACATTTAAAATTGAATTCATATCTAAATAAAACTGATCCATAGGAAGATTTACATGTATTTAATTTAATTTTTTTAAAGATCTTACTTTTCTATTTGAGAGAGAGTGAGAGGGATCACAGAGGGAGAAGGAGAAGCAGACTCACTGCTGAGCAGGGAGCCCAAGGCAGGGCTCAATCCCAGGACCCTGACATGACCTGAGCTGAGATCAAGAGCCGGACGCTTAACAGACTGAGCCACTCAGGCCCCCCAAGATTTACAAATTTTTAGAAAAATTATTCCACAGGAATGATCAGTTCCACAAATCCTAAAATTTCTATTTGGAAATAATCTATCAAAAATTTATCCCTTTGGGGGGGCACCGGGGTAGCTCAGTTATTAGGTGTCTGCCTTCAGCTCGGTTCGTGATTCTGGGGTTCTGGGATGGAGCCCACATTGGGCTCCTGGCTCAGCGGGAAGCCTCCTTCTCCCTCTCTCTTGTATTCCCTCTTGTGCTGTCTCTCTATGTTAAAAAAAAAAAATTTTTTTAGGGGCGCCTGGGTGGCTCAGTGGGTTAAAGCCTCTGCCTTCAGCTCAGGTCATGATCCCAGCATCCTGGGATTGAGCCCCACATCGGGCTTTCTGCTTCCAGGAGCCTGCTTCCTCCTCTCTCTCTGCCTGCCTCTCTGCCTACTTGTGATCTCTGTCTGTCAAAAGAATAAATAAAATCTTTAAAAAAAATTTTTTTTAATTCCACTTAATTAACATATTGTGTAATATTAGTTTCAAAATAAAATCTTTTTTTAAAAATTTATCCTTTTGTTATACAGCCTATAAAATACTCTTACTACCTCCAGTAATAGTTACATCGGAAGAAAGATCCTCCTTAAAATTAAAAATGATTGGGGCGCCTGGGTGGCTCAGTGGTTTAAGCTGCTGCCTTCGGCTCAGGTCATGATCTCAGGGTCCTGGGATCGAGTCCCACATCGGGCTCTCTGCTCAGCAGGGAGCCTGCTTCCCTCTCTCTCTCTCTCTCTCTGCCTGCCTCTCTATCTACTTGTGATCTCTCTCTGTCAAATAAATAAATAAAATCTTTTAAAAAAATTAAAAATGATTAATAAACTTAGATTCTCCACTGTGGGAGTCAGATGTCATCGAAGGCCTGGAGCCCCTTTCTCCCCTCCCAGAAGTCATCTGAGTGACTTCAAGGACACAGTATGGGGGTGTAAGCTGTTTTTTAAATGACCAATGTAGTTCAAAAGTTAAAAACCTTCTTACAAGCTTGAGGTAAAGGTGATTGGGACTTTAAGAATAGGATTCTGGGGGCGCCTGGGTGGCTCAGTGGTTTAAGCTGCTGCCTTCAGCTCAGGTCATGATCTCGGGGTCCTGGGATCGAGTCCCGCGTCGGGCTCTCTGCTTGGCGGGGAGCCTGCTTCCTCCTCTCTCTCTCTCTCTCTCTCTCTCTCTGCCTGCCTCTCTCCCTACTTGTGATCTCTATCTGTCAAATAAATAAATAAAATCTTTAAAAAAAAAAAAAAAGAAAGAATAGGATTCTGTTTGGGCTGCTGGAAGCCTGGGGTATCTCATCTTACCATTCTTGGGTAGATTGGGTTTCCATGGTGTCTCAGAGGAGCACTGGTCTATGAATGTTAGTGCATCCCACAAGGCAGATTAAATTCCAGACCCCTCAAATGTTGTGAGTGCTGCTGTGGTCATTACCAAGATCAGAAACCAGGTATCCCATTCTTGACCGAGTACAAATGTTGGGTAGTCTCACTGTAATGGACAGCCTATGCCCAAGTTCTCAGGGAGAGAGAGCCAGCCTCTTGCCAGCACTCATTGGAGAGTGGGTTCCTGGCTACCTTTTTGGCCTCTCTCCACAAGCCTGTGGAAGGGCTTCAGGCCCTGGGCCCTGGGACCCTGGCCGAGGCCCCTGACCGGAAGTACCTGAGCTGCCTAGTCACCCGCTTCCTCTTATGGGACTCAGGATGGGAGAGTGTAACTATGCCCATTTCAGACTTTCCTCTTCACCATCTTTACCCCGAGAATAAACACCTGAGGACAAAGCATAAGAAAAATTATATATATCCTTACTATTAATTATATCAAGTGAAGCTGCCAAAAGTATACATCTTGATAGCCTAAGAAATGAATCTGCAGGAAAGCCAGCCAGAAAAAAAACATATTAGCAGTCAAGATATTACATTAATAAAGTATCAATGTTAATTGGATATATAATTACCAAAAATGTGAATTGTAGTTTGCAAGATTATCGTGCTACTCATGTATCACTATAATCCCCATTGCATTTTGTTAGTAATACAATATTTTTAAAAGGATTTATACTTTAGCACCTTTAGTGGCACTTTTCCCCCACATTTTTATTTCACACTGGGCCCCACAGATTACAAAGCTGGCCCTGTCTGCTCTAGCATGCTTTCCTGCTCCAGGCCCCAGTCAAAGCTGGCAGTCTTCCTAAGTCGAGTAAGTTACATACAGAATCCAAAGGGTCAAACGAGCACTGTGCTTCCTTCTTTGTAGTAAGAAAAGCAAGATGCAGCAATTTGTTTTTACTCTGGAGGCTCACTGTGGCATACCCCATGGGCCCCTGCCATCCTTTACTGAAGTGCAAGTCCCTGAATTTTCTTAGGGCCTATATCCCACTCTCCAGAGCACATGTCATATCAAAAGATTGCAGTAGGTTAGCTGCCCCTCGTTCATCCTGCCTGATCAATATGTCATCAATGCAATGGATGGATGGATATGCTATTCGGCAGGAAGCCCAGACAGTCTAAATCTGTTTAGACTATGACATATACATATATCTGAGGTGTTTTAAAATCCCTGACCTGTTAGTTCCTTTATCTGTGTCATTTATTATGTTTCCATTGACTGATTTTTCCCTGGTTACCGATTACATTTTCCTATTTGATTTCCTGTGTAATCCTGTGAATTTCATATTGTTGAACATCCAGATTTTGTAGTGTGGGTCCTTGTTCTCAGCAGCAAGTTAAAGTTCTTGCAGATCAGCTTGATATTTTGAGACTTGTATTTAAACTTTGTCATTGTAGGGGCGCCTGGGTGGCTCAGTCGGTTGTGTCTGACTCTTAATTTCGGTTCATATCAAGCCCCTCATTAGGCTCTGTGCTCAGTGGGGCGTCTGCTTGAGATTTTCTCTCTGCCCCTCTGTCCCCCCACCCCACACTCTCTCTCAAATAATAAATAAATAAATCTTTAAAAAATAAATAAACTTTGTCATTACAGGTATACAATACTATTCACTCATGATAATTTAGCCCTACTATTAAGGTATGACCTTCTTGGGTTCTCTATTAAATACCTCTGATGATCAAAGAAGACTCTCTTCTGGCTGGTTGGATCTCAAATATATCCTCTGAGAATTCTTACATCTCCTTGGTTATTCATTGCTTTACGTTATGTATGATGGCTTCACCCTATACATGGACATCTTAGTGTTCCACCAAATCTCAAAAGGATTTTCTGCAGATTTATGGAGCTTTTCCTCCTCTTCGGAACTTTGCCTCACCACTGCCAGCTACCTCAGCCTCCCCCAGATTTAATCTCTCTCCCCTAAACTCATCTTTGTTCTGCATAGGATCCTCTTCCTGGCTCCCTGGTTCAGAATGTGGGCACATTCTGAACCAGGGAGCCAGGAAGAGGATCCTATGCAGAACAAAGATGAGTCTGTCAGTGGTGAGGCAAAGTTCCGAAGAGAGAGAGATCACAAGTAGGCAGAGAGGCAGGCAGAGAGAGAGAGAGGGGAAAGCAGGCTCCCCGCCGAACAGAGAGCCCAATGCGGGGCTCGATCCCAGGACCCTGGGATCATGACCTGAGCCGAAGGCAGAGGAATTAACCCACTGAGCCACCCAGGCGCCCCCCAAACATAACATTTTAACTGTCATTTAGAAATACACTTTGGAACATTCCAACTGACAAACTGTAGACTCCTGATGTGGACATATATGGCAGGCACCTTCTTATGTTGTCTTTAAATTTATTTTATTAAAGCATTGAGATGGGGCGCTTCAGTGGCTCAGTGGGTTAAGCCTCTGCCTTCAGCTCAGGTCATGATCTTAGGGTCCTGAGATAGAGCCCCGCATCGCATCGGGCTCTCTGCTCAGCAGGCAGCCTGCTTCCCCCTCTCTCTTTCTGCCTCTCTGCCTACTTGTGTTCTCTCTCTGTGTCAAATAAATAAAAGAATCTTTGAAAAAAAAAAGGCATCGAGATAAAATTGAGGTAAAAAATTCATGAATATGAAATCAAAGCGATAAAGGTGAGAAAATCAAAAGACATTGTCCTGACATTGAAAAGTAAATAGTAATCACTATTTTCAGATGATAATGAAAACAGTAATTGTAGAAGAGATAAATTGAAAATGAAAGTAATAAATAGGCTCTTGAATTGTTTGATAATCAATTTGTGAAGAAAGTGAATCATATAAACTCATAAAAAATATTAAATTTCTTTCTGATTTGACCTCAAGTTGACATCAGTGCAGAGGATATAAACTCATAATACATGATTACAGTAAGTGTGTGTGTGTGTGTGTGTGTGTAACCAATAATGAACTGAGAATGAAAAACAATTTCTTAACTATCAGTAATAAAAAATGAATTGATCAACTATGCTAAAGAAAAAACTAAATGATCTTCTATTCTCTAGAATAGAGAATAGAATATATCTAGAATATATCTCTAGAATATATTACAAACCCACTTTCGTATGAAGAGACGATTGAAGTGTACATAGCCGTAAAATGCCGGCGGGGCGGTGGGAGGAGCATGGAGAAGTGTGTCTGTAGTTCATTAATAAAAAATACTATATTTTAAAATTTTGCATTTCTAATTTGTAATATTTTTCAACTTTTAAAAATCTGTAATATGGTTATTACTTTCCTTATACTAAATATTCACTTTTGCACCTAATTTTGTATTTATATTGTCACTCTTTTTCTTTTTTTTTTTTTAAGACAGAGAGACAGGCAGAGAAAGAGGTAGGGAAGCAGGCTTCTTGCTGAGCAGAGAGCCTGATACGGGATTCGATCCCAGAACCCTGGGATCATGACCTGAGCCAAAGGCAGAGGCTTTAACCCACTGAGCACCCAGGCGCCCCGTCAATCTTTTTCTTAAGGAGCCACCCTTGCCAAATTGCATACATATAAGCTTCACACCCCACAAAATCTGGATTTGTTCTCTTATCATCTGTTCTTGTCCTCTTCTAATCTGTACACCATACCACAGCATAAAGGACCTTATACAAATTCATGTATGATTTTTTCTCCCCTATTCTTTTTTTTTAAAGATTTTTTTTTATTTATTTATTTGACAGCGAGAGAGAGAGAGATCACAAGTAGGCAGAGAGGCAGGCAGAGAGAGAGAGAGAGAGGGAAGCAGGCTCCCTGCCGAGCAGAGAGCCCGATGCGGGACTCGATCCCAGGACCCTGAGATCATGACCTGAGCCGAAGGCAGCGGCTTAACCCACTGAGCCACCCAGGCGCCCCTCTCCCCTATTCTTAAAGTGATTTCCCATTAGCCTTATGACGAAGACCAAAATCCTTAACATATAAATTGGGCCCTGTCTACCTCTCTATCTCCTTCTCTCCCTCTGCTCCAACTACACCGGCATCTTTTAGTTCTTTGCACTACCTCAACATCCTCACACATGCTGTACCCTGTGCCTAGGAGACATTCTACCACCCCACTATCCCATTAACAAATTATCTCCGATTTAAACACCTCACAGCCACCGATAATTTATTTCCTCAGCGAATCCATAAATTGCCCCATGCCTGGGTGGCGCAGGTCATGATCTCAAGGTCCTGGGGTAGAGCCCTGCATTGGTCTCTCTGCTCAGCAGGGAGCCTGCTTCCCCCTCTCTCTGCCTGCCTCTCTGCCTACTTATGACCTCTATCAAGTAGTCTTTTTTAAAAAATTAGGTTAGACCCCCACTTCCTTAAAATGTTCATTTCTCTCTTTACTTTTCCTTCATAGCATGTCTCCTTATTTGTAATTATACACTTCTGTGATTATTAGATAGTATATCTTTCTGCAACTAGACTGCAAGTTCCATGAAAAAGGAAGGGTCTCCTCAGCATTAGTCTAGCATCTGGAATAAAGCTAGCTCTTATTTATACAATCTCTGCCATCAGATAGTTCATAAAGTACCCCTGAACCCAAGACCAGTGATATAATCTTACAATTTGGGGCATCAATGCAGGTTCTTCTTTGTGCCAGAAGTCTCCTGGAAGTCTTGGTTTCCTAAGGGATTATTACACCAGTTTGCAAAATGAGCATAGTTTGAGGCTGTAACCCAGTACCTTGACCATCCCGGAACAACTCTGACCAGATTCCCAGAATATTTTTTCTTACAGTAAACCTTTACTTCATTTTGTGAAGATTCTCTTGCCTTCTGTAAACCTATTTTTTTTCAAAAAGTTAACACTTCCTTTTGCATAAGACTTACAGTTGTATATATGACACTTCAAAGTACTCCCACAATTATTTTTAACACATTATAGTGCTTTCGTGAGTTTTAAAACACTTTTCATGCCAGATGGTCTCGCTTAGAGAAAATACACTTTGTTAGGAGCCAGGAGATATAGGCTGTTGCTCTAAGTTGGGAATAAAGCTTGACCCTTCACCTTGCCAGGGATAATTCTGTTTTCATAGACTTTAGCAGACGGCTGAGGTAGAGCTGTACCTGTATTTCTGTATCACAGAAATATTTGGAGCCTTAGTACATGGAATTTTTCCCCCTAAAGATTACTTAATGTGGTTGGGTAACTATGTTTCAGGGGTTTTGTTTTGTTCAATGTGCATATCCTCCAACATCTTGTAAGAGGGCTTTCGAAAATTCACCAAGTAGTATTAGGCTGTCAGGATATCCCTAAATCGTTTGTTTGAAAACACGTTATCAGCTGAGGCTTGGAGTCAAGAAAGCTGAGCCGGAGTCCAGCTTCGAGTGGAACAGGTGAGCTGTAGAGAAAATGAGAAATGATTAAACATAAGGGCTCTCGTAAGTGGCTGTTGACTCGAGAATAAAATACGATAGAGAACAGACTTCGCCCACCAGCTGCTCTTACTATCGGGTAAGCACTCTCCTCCCTTCTTTTAAGCGCTGTGAGCTGACTCCCTCGTTCACTTCATCTTCCCTTCTTTCCATTTGAACCCTCGCACCAAATGTTCACATACACATCGAGAATCCAACCCGAGCCTGAGAACCCCCAACCCGACCGGTTCTTCGCCCCTTGAGCCCACTTCCGGTTTCCGGCCCACGGATCCGCCCTGCCTCCCTTTTGGTTCGCAGTCCCGCCCCGTCGGTCCTCACGTGACCGCAAGGCGTGCTCCGCCCTCTGTCCCCGGTTCACGTGATCGTGCTGGGGGAGAAAACGCCTGACCCCAGCCCCCCGGCCTTTCCCGGCAACGCTTTTCCTCCTGCCGTTCGTCGCCTTTTGGTCTTCAGACACTTGCGCGTCCCTCCACTCGGTCCCGGGGCCACCCCCGGAACCCTGTTTGCCATGTGGCTCCTGCCTCTGGCCCCAAGTGGGCCGCGGCGGAACAGCCCCCGTCACCTGCCTTCCTGCAGCCCGGCGCTGCTGCTGCTGCTGGGCAGCTGCCTGGGGGTCTCTGGGGTGGCGACGGGCTCTCGGAGGCCCAATGTGGTGCTGCTCCTCACCGACGACCAGGACGAAGTGCTCGGCGGCATGGTAACTCTTCTGTTTCTGCCCCGCCCCTCGGTCTCCCCGGCCGACCCCCAGGTTTCTTGTCCTCTTTCCCCATCCCCACTCCCAGTTCCCTCAGCTGGGTGCCTTGACCCTGGATAGTTTTGCTTTTGCCACGTCTGACCCCATACTCAAGTTTGAGGGGCCGCAGGACTCTGTTTCCTTTCTCTCCCGCATCTCTTTTGAGTAGGCACACATGCACGCACCACCCAGAGGTTCGAGCCTGGACCTTAGTGCTGCGGAGTTCGCGTTTATAGCTCAAAATAAACAGGTGGACGCCAGTTAGAGGTGGGCTGAACCAAGGAGGAGCAGGTGCTGGCTAAGAGCACGCAAGCCTTGTTTTTCTTTTGGCTTAGAGGATCTGAGGACAAGTCCAGCTCTCTCTTTAAAGGACCTAGGCCACCTCTGTGTTTGTCTCCATGTACAATGTCTGTGCCCGATATTCAGTAAGTGCTGAGATGAACTAATCTGGTAGATAGGTTGTCGAACTCTTGGGGCTGCGCTTTGCCTCACAAGAATCGAGAGAATTCAATTAGCTTAATTGAACACCTGGCTGATAATTCGCTACTATTGTCCATGTTCCATTTTAAATGTGTTTTGTCATGAGACTTCATTCTTTCTCAGAGTGAATTTTGCTTCTTTATCTTAGAGTTCTGGAATTTATGACCTTCAGGAGCATTACCCAATCCCCTCCTCATGGAGGCCCCAGAAAGTGGCTTTCCCAAGGCAGTTATGTAGTTGAAACAGGTCAAAATTCTGATGAATGCTCTGATCCTGGTTATGGCATTTCTCTTATCTTTAAGAAAATATATATGTCCTTTATTTCTTCCTTTCGGTTCTCTTTTTGTTTTCAGCTAAGTGCTGAGACTATGAAAACACTTCATGCAAGAGGTTCCTAACTTAAATTGTCTGGGAACACCCTACCTCAGTGTCCTTCAAACTGCCGATTTCAACCCATAAGTGCGTTGTGAAATAGTTTAGTGAGTAGCTACCAGATTTTTACTTTCCTGTGGAATAAAGTAGAATAGAAAATGTTGGTGTGATACATATGAGTATATATGATAAAGGTACGCATATCCTTATATGTATTTCTGGATTATGAATGAAGATGTATTTCTTACTCAGGACTGTGTTCACAGTGCTGAGAAACTTTTCTAGTTTATGTTTAAGGTGCTTGCATTTACACTTTGTGCCACATATGCCTCATTGCCTTTTAGTTTCTACTCCACCACATTGACATTGAAGAGTCTCTACTTAATTGCCTTCCTGGAATTTACTTTGTTTTTTCCATTCCCACCACTCCACTGACTCTCCTCACAAAATTCCTTTAAAAAAAACTTTGTGTGTGTGTGTCCTTGAAAAGTGCTTTGTCTAGAAAAGGCAAGCTATCTCTATCAAGAATTAGTAATAGCTTAGTGACTAAAACAATTAAAAGGTCAAGCTTTTGCATCTCTGGTGAAAACAAAAGTTTATCACTGAAATATAAGGTGTTCAGAATTGAGTTTCTTAATTTTTACAGAACACAGATGTGGTCTGTATAGCTTTGAGGTATCTTCTCCTTAACATGTTGTATTTGCTTCTTTAAACCAGTATCAGATTCTTTTTTATAGGTGTTTATACTAAAGAGCCAAAATTAAGTGGGGAACAAGTCAAATTTAATGCTCTCAACTCTCTGGGGTATTCTGGCTTCTCTTGTATCCTTTTCCAGGGTATTCTACCACTAGTTGTCAAGCAGGACTTGAAGGGGAATCACTAAGACAGTAACAGCATTTGAAAACCTGCTTGGAGCCGTGAGAGTGTGAAGTATTTTATACTTGTGTTTCAGTCATAAAAGTCCTCTGCTGTACATATTGTCCTTCCCTTAAATAAGAGGAAACTAATACTTAGAGGGTGTTAAGTAACTTGGCTGAAGTTCATGTAGCTAATAAGGAACAAAGCCAGGTGTCTTATGATCTTGAAGCCCCATTTTTCTCATATTCTAGAATACTGACTTAACAGATGTCATTCCACATACCCACATCAGCTACTCACTTATACTTCAGATCGGAGATTCTTAAGATGTTATTTAGGAACACCAGGGGGATCGTGGAAGTCCTTAATTTATATGTAATACTCTGTATTTTATCTTCAGTTTTGTGGAGAATGAGGTCTCTGGCTCAAAAAGAATTATGAATTGCTGCCATCGTTGGCAAAATAAACCGTAGTCCAATCCACCAGGCCAGCTCAGGTAGAAGGATTCTAGTGCTTCATGTAGTGTGTTATGTAGAATCTTTCAGTCATCTTTGAAATCGTCTTTTATGATCATCTTGAACATTTCCTTGTATTTGTTGCAGGTATCACCTGTGGGACTCTGGTTTTTTGCTTAGGGAATAGTTCCTATTTTTTTATTTTACTTGAATGTTCTGGTGGGATGGATACACTGTTCTTCACTGGTCGCTCTTTCTAAAATCATTCACCCTGGAAAAGGTGACATTTGGTCAAAATTTCAAGGAAGTGAGGGAAGGCGCCATGATGAAATGTAGGGGACGAACACGTCATGTCTTTGCTGAAAACAATTATTAGAAATGTTAAAATTTTATTTCAGAGCAACTGTACATGGAGCCAAAAAAGTAAATGACTCCTTAGGATTTTTATGGAAGGGATTTGCTTTGGACGAGTAAAGTGACACATTTACCCATATCCAGGTATCAGATGGACTGTTCCTTAAGCAGTGTTGTACAGTCTTGACCTGACCAACCTTGTAACTCTCTTTGCTGATATCTTAAGGATCCATTTTAGCATTCAGATTAGCATAGACACAGACATTTTCAGTACAGTGTGGTTCTTGTTCAGGATTTGTTTGATTTAGCAGACATTATGGTTATCACTGTACTGGTGTTAGCAGCATAAAAATTAGTCATTAATACAAATTCTTATTGACACTAAAATCTCTGTGCATCATCTGCTGGCTCCTGTCTAACACTTTGACCTTTTCTTACCCCACAGTCTCCTTTACTTGCTGTGCTACTTCCACCTCATGTGCCTTTTTTCTGTTCCTCACATGTGCGTCTTCTCCGGCAGCCCTTGTCTTTGCTATTCACTCAGCCTGGAAGCACCTTTTCCTGGATCTTAGAATGGCTGGCCTCCTCATCATGTGACTCTGAGTACCCAAGTTACTTTCTGAAAAAGGCCTCTCCTGACCACCCAACCAAAGTCGTTTCCCCCCTCTCCTCCCACCAGTTAAAGGACATCATCCTAGTTTATTCTGTTCATAGCACTTTTCACTGCCTGAAGTGATTGTTTACCTGTTAGTTAAGTCCCCAAGAATACAGAGGTCATGAGATCAAGGACCTTCTGTCTTTTGTTCGTCCTGGCCTCGATCAGTACCTGACACACGTTAAGTATTTAACAAATGGGTTATAATCACATACTATAGTCTTACTATAAATCATATATTCTGGGGCGCATGGGTGGCTCAGTCATTAAGGGTCTGCCTTCAGCTCAGGTCATGGTCCCAGGATCCTGGGATCGAGTCCCACATCGGGCTCCCTGCTCAGCAGGAAGCCTGTTTCTCCCTCTCCCACTCCCCCTGCTTGTGTTCCTTCTCTCACTGTGTCTCTCTCTCTGTCAAATACATAAAATCTTTAAAAAAATAAAAAATAATCAGATATTCTTAGGTAGTGTTGCATATTTATCCAACAGTTTGAGGATTAAGTCCCATATAGTCAACTCACATGGTCCTTTTCCCCATTTATACTTTGTATTCTCATTTCCCCTCCCTCTGTTGTCATAACTCAGATTTCTTGTCAAACCAGTGTTTAATTCAGCCCAATATTCTTTACCTGAAAGTAGCACCCAGTGATGTTTTCTGGAGGATCTCAGTTGGCAACATTGCTTCTGAAGGTTAACGAAGACATAGATCTGTAGCATCTCCTTGGAAACCTATTATGGAGCTACTCATGCAGTTATGAAAGGTCTTCTTAAATAAGTTAGAATTCTCATCCTTTTGAGCTTATGGGTTCTTTAGGTTTTTTTACTATCTATATAAAACAGTGGGAGAGAGTCGTTTATACAGTATTATAAACAAGACCCTTGTTAACATAATCACATATTTAGGTGATCTTTAAGGAATTACTGCACAATAAGGTATACTTAAAACTATACTGAATATGGTCTCAGATTTCAAAGGTACTTCAAAATCATCATGAACTGATTCATAAAATACAACTAAAATTAGAGTCTCTCCAGTGGTCCTTTGTTGTTGTCTGGAATCTAATAAAGATTGTTAGTGTTCCTTTTATTTGTATTTGAATGACCTTCTTCATACTTTTATCCTCACTCTAGGATTTGAGATCATTGTCTATACTACTTGCCACCTGGTTCAGGTCCTTACCTGAAGTCATGATTGGCTTAGTGCATGGGGTTTTGAGCTTGTGATTGAAAAGGATGCATTTGGACTCCATCACTGGTGATATTTGAGTCCTTTTCTGGGCTTCGGGACCTTATCTGGCTCTTGGAATCTAAAAACCTCCCTGTTTTAAAGAGTGGAAGTCTCCTTTCATCTCTTAGCCCACATCCTGCTCCTAAAGATGAATTAATGGAGATCTGCCCTGTCTATCTTGTGAGAGGGCTGGTGACAAAAGAGAGCACCAAAATTTCATTACATTGAAATCAGCATTGCTAGAATAATGCTATCAGCTGTGAACTTTCCCTTCCTGCAGGCATTGTGACCCCACTGCTCTTTTGCATGGGACATAACTGACTGTAACCAAACCTGTTTGGTTCATCTCCTGAAACAGAACTCTTCTGGCGGTTTCTTAGTGTAAAATGGAGCTTATCATTGCCAGTAAGATGCAAAAAACATGAGTTTTGGTCTATGTGGGTTTTTTTATTGGAGGAAATGGCTTAACAGATGATTATTTACTTCGCAGACACCACTAAAGAAAACCAAGGCTCTCATTGGAGAAATGGGGATGACTTTCTCCAGTGCTGTAAGTTTTAAAGCTAACTTAATTTTGTGAGACTTGCTGTTGATGTTCTAAGAAGAAGCATGCTCTTTTGGGGAGCCCTAGTTAAATGCCTGATCTAAAGGAAGGACTTTATTTAATGTGATTTAAATGCTTTTAATTGAAATATTACTTTTTACAATTTGAATCTTAATTGTAGGTATTTTCTAAGCCAGTTTGATTTATAGCTTAGAACTAGAGAATATTTTTTTAAAGCTTTGCTGTTTGAGGTTTGAAAATGGATTGTAAGAATCAAGTAACATTTATGCTATGTAAATTGCTTTGTGGTCAACACTTGCTGGCCACTTTACAAACCCCTATTAACCCTGACAGTCAGCCTGAGAAAGATAATAGCAACCAAACAAAACCAGTATCTTGTGTGTGTGTGTACATACACATATATGTGCATGTCTGAAGTATAAATAGCTATGTCTGTGTAAACATAGATGCAGGAGTGCCTGGGTGGCTCAGTGAATTAAGCATCTGACTGTCCGTCTCAGCTCAGGTCTCGATCTCAGGGTTATGAGTTCAGGCCTGTGTGGAGCCCAAATGAGGGAAGGAAGGAGATGCAAAGAGTTGCAAAGATCCATAATAAAATACTAACAAATCAAATTCAGGAACCATGCACATAACCAAGTAAGTAGTAGCCTAGCTTATCAGGAAATCCATTAAACAGCAACATAGTGTTGTGCTTAAGAGCACAGATTCTGGAGCTGGATCACCTAGTTTTGAATGCTCTCTCTGCCTCTTTTCTAACTGTTTGACGTTGGGCAAGTTATTAACCTCTCCAGTTTCCCATTTGTAACTGGGTGTCCTAAAATCTGTCTCAGGGTTTTGTGATATTAAATGAATATATACATGTAAAGCAAGCACTTGAATATCAGCACCTGATTGCAGTAAATACTGCGTAATAGTGGTTGTTATATTGTCCACCAACAAGATCAGTAGTTGAAAGACAAAAAAAGTAATGTTCATCTTATTAGATGCTTGAAAGTCCTTTGAAATTTTAGCATCCTTTCCTGGTAATTTATTGAACTGTTAGAAGAATGCATCCTTATTATGATGAGTATTTCAAACAAATAGCACACCTTATAATTAAGGTGAAAGACTCAGGCCAATGCTGTTAGAGATGAGACAAGGGCCTAATACTTGTCACTTAATGCTGTTCTGAATTGTCGTGATTGGCACGAGTCCTACAGAATCAACTGGGATATTGGAAAAAGACATATTATTTCCACTTCTTTGTATTTTCTACCCCAAAAAATGTAGAATTGTTCGAAAACTTTAAATTAGTAGCGTTTAGTAAAATAGAAATGAAAAAATAAAAATAATCTCCTCCTATATAACCAGTTAGAGAAGTACTGGGGAGGAGAGAGAAGAGAGCCCATTCATACAGCCGGAAAATGCAGACTCTAGGTATAGCTGCTGGTCAGTAATGGTTAAGACCTATGTTTATAAATAAGGTTACAGAACTTCATTTGTAATGTAATAAAACTGCTTAATAAAAATACTTAATATGTAGGCACAGCCATCATTTTCAGCAGGAAGACCCAACATTAGTTTATTCTAATCAAAATCCCAACAAGATTTTTTTCAGGCTGAATAAAGTGATTCTAAATTCATCTGGAATGATAAATAGGTTAGAACAATCAACGTAATTTCTTAAAGGAGGACATTGCCCTTCCAGATAACAAAATGTAATATGAAGATACAGTAAACAGTTTGATATCAACCAAAAAATAGGTCAGCAGACAAAAAAGCGAAAGGATTAAAAGTCTTGCCAATGTAAAAATTACAGAAGTCAAATAATCTGACAAAATTGAAAAAGCAAAAGTAAAAAATGGCAAATAATTGTAACATGACGGAATCCTTCCTTAACTCAGATTTTATGTAACAAGAAGCTGATGCCCCAGGGAAAAAATGTACCAAAAAAAATGTACAAAGCACATGAACAAGTCATTCACGTAAACACAGTTGGTCAGTATGCATGTGGAGAATGTTCATCCTCACCAGTATTTAAAAATGCCAAATCTAATTTGAAAGCCCAAAGAAATGCCAAGTATTTAATAAGGGATAATACATAATTTTGGCAAGGGTGTACTTGAATGAGCATTCCTTCCCTGTTGGTGCGAGTATAAACTAGTATTATTCTCTGTAAAGTGATTTGGTGATGTGTACTAAGATACAAATAATAGGTAAAATGGGCTAAGTTTATTAATGATAGTAGCTAATAGAAAAATATCATTAGAGTAGAAAAAATAATCTCTGTCTAGTGTATTAAGTGATACAGGAAATATATAAAGCTACAAATTATCCTGAAAATGAACCGGTACCTCTCAGCTACATTAAATTCAAGTAGTAGTCTTTATTTTTGGTTAAGATCTAGCTCCTAGGGGTGCCTGGGTGGCCTAGTTGGTTAAGCATTCAACTTTTGATCTCTGCCCAGGTCTTGATCTCAGGGTCCTGAGTTCAACCTTCACTTTGGGCTCCAAGCTGGGCATGAAGCCTACTACTTAAAAAAAAAAAAAAAAAAAAAAAAAAAACCCTGCTCCTACCATGTAAATATTTCTTTGGCAGATGAGATTGGAATAACTTATTCTGCAGAAAGAAACCAGCTGAAAAAGAAATCTGTTCTCTTGGTTTGTTTACGGTCTCCACTATGTGACTTAAAGCAGCTCTGAAGTGTGTCATGTGTTACCAAAAAAAAAAAAAAACCCAAAAAACTATTTCATGGGAAACTAGAAATTCAAAGTTAGAGTATTAAGCAGCTTTCTTTACTCTCTTTAGAAATGAGGAGAAATCCATCTTTCTTGTGTAACTGGGTTTTTTGCTTCTGTTTGCTTTGTAGTACGTGCCAAGTGCTCTTTGCTGCCCGAGCAGAGCCAGTATCTTGACAGGAAAGTACCCACATAATCATCACGTTGTTAACAACACTTTGGAGGGAAACTGCAGTAGTAAGTCTTGGCAGAAGATCCAAGAACCAAATACTTTCCCAGCAATTCTCAGATCGATGTGTGGTTATCAAACTTTTTTCGCAGGGAAATACTTAAATGAGGTAGGTTGAATGATCTCATTATTCCTTTTTTTTTTTAAACTTTAGAAATGTAAATTAATGTAATTCATGTTTTTAAAATTATTATCCATTTGAGTCATGTTAAAATGTTTTTGGTATAGTTTTCTCCTAATCTGCACATTAAACAAGAATTTACTTACATGAACATATTTACATGATTTAAGTACTATAGTTCTTCTTCCTTTAGATAGCCTCATAGCATTTTTTTTTAATTGTCCTGTGACTGCTGCTGTCTGATGCATCTTCCCCTTTTTCTTCAAGGATTTTGCTTGTCATGTTCGTCTCATGGTATCTTTGTCTCCATTTCCCCTTTATCAGGAAGAGAATGAAGAATTTTTTCCTTCTACCACCTTTCCTTTTTGTTCCCATTTTCGAAAATGTGGAGTGATCACTGATAGAGGGAAAACCCTGAGCCTGGGATATTCAGGCCACTACAGCATTTGGCTTAGTGGTGGGTGTGCTGGCCTCTTGTGCACCTGGATGAAGGGATACCCATTATAGCTGGCCAAGTCCAGATTTCATAGCCCCCAGGTTCACCACATTGGCCTTAGCTATTACTCAGAGTTCAAACTTAGAGGAAATAGTTTATTTGAGAGTGTCTGGGTTCTCTCTCATAGTAAAACGGGATGCAGAACAAAGAAAAGATGTACATTTTCTTACATACTAATTTATCCATGGTTGCTAAAGATACTAATATTTAATCTGAATTTTCTGTTCATTCTTTCCCTCCCCACAACAATTGGGAGAATTTTCAACCTTGTGAGTTGGAAGGTTAAGTCAGTTTGAAAAGAATCATGAGAAATAAGTATAGATACTAGGTTATTGAGATAAGACGTGGGTCATAAAGAGAATTTATACTACTTTGCGTATCAGAGATCACTTAAATGTGTATACAAAATTAGGGACACCTGGGTGACTCAGTCAGTTAAGCATCTACCTTCAGCTCCGGTCATGATCCCAGGGTCCTGGGATTGAGTCTGGCATCGGGCCCCCTGCTTAGGGGGAAGCCTACTTCTTCTCCCTGTCCCTCTGCCTGCTGCTCTTTCTGTTTGTATACTTTCTGTCAAATAAATAAATAATATCTTTTTAAAAAATTCTGTATACAAAATTAGGAGAAATTCATTAAAATACAAAGATTTCTCATAAATTAAATTCTTTCTTAAATGGGCAATAATAAACCTTGTTGAGATAAATGGGATGAATCTCTGGTCACTTAATTCATTTCATCAAATAAATTGAGCTCCAAAAGTAGGTTTCATCATCAGGACAAGTGAAGTTATAAGCTGAGAGCTCATAGTCTGATTATTTTGGTTGTTCTTAACCACAAGTTCAGTTCGAGTGTTCAGTCTTTGCCTTCAGTAACTCCGGAAATGAGATTTGTGGCCTAAGCTATAGGGACTTTTTCTAGAAAGGGCCAGAAGTTAAATATTTGAGCTTTTCTTTTGTGATGACAGTACTCCCCCGACCCACTGCCTTATCCACGGGGAAGCTTCCCCAGACCCCCAGTAGATGTCTGAAACCACGGATAGTACTGAACTCTGTATATACTGTTTCTATCTGTGTATATGCACCCATGATAAAGTTTAACTTAGAAATTAGGCACGGTAAGAGATTAACAACAACTAATAACAATATAGAATAATTGCAACCATAGAGTTCAATAAAAATTATGTGAGTCTTGTGTCTCTCAAAGTGTCTTGTTGCACTGTACTCACCCTTCCTGTGATGATGTGAGATGATAAAATACCTACGTGATAAGAAGAAGAGTGGAGAATGACAGGCATTGTGACCTTCTGTCAAGAGGCTCATTTGCTATTGGACTTCGGTTGACCACTGGTTAACTGAAACCATGGGAAATGAAACTGCAAATAAGGGGGACTCCTGTATTTGACTCTACCGTTGTAGCATGAAAGCAGATAGACATAAACCAAAATGAGTGCACCTGCGTTCCAAAAAAACTTCATCACTGAAATTTCAATTCCCTGTAACTGTCACGTGTCACAAAACACTCCTCTATTGATTGCTACTTGTATTTTTTAATGGAAAAAAATTCTTAGCTTACTGATCATATAAAACAGTTGGCTGGCTAGATTTGGCCTACGGCCATAGCTTACAAACTCCTTCAGTAGTTCCTAGGTTTTAGTGTTCTTTACTTTTTGACTGGGTTCATGTGTTTGGGAAAATTGAATATCTGGTTTCAGGCACTGATCTGAAAGGATTCTAAAAGCTTCCTCTTTCTTATTGATCTGGTCATAGCTAAGCATTTCTGATGTCCTGCTTGTCTTGCTTTTCAGTATGGAGCCCCAGATGCAGGTGGACTAGAACACGTTCCTCTTGGCTGGAGTTATTGGTATGCCTTGGTGAGTGATTATTGAAGCCGGTGACAGTTACACACATAGCCCTACAGGTGTAGAATATGTTTACTCTCTCATTTAGCTCTGATTTTGACTTAAGTTGCTCTGCGTTTATGATTAGCTATTTTCTCCTCTTAGAGTCTGTTGATTTATGAGTCACTCCTCTGGGGGATGTTTTTCCTGCATCACACCAGGTTTAGTTACATATTTTGCTGTTTTATCTGATCTACTTGTGGCTTTTAAAACTACGACAGATTATTGAAACTGTGCTAATAGTTAATAAAACTCTAGTCAAAAAATCCAGTTCAGTACTAAATGAGTAATTACCTTTTTTTAAAAATGCCTTTTTTTTTTCTTTAAAGATTTATTTGACTGGGGCTGGGGAAGTAGGGAGCAGAAGGAGAGAGTCTCAGCCAGATGCAGAACTCAGTTTCACAACCCTGAGATCACAACCTGAGCCGAAACTGAGAGTCTGACGGTTAACCAACCATGCTACCCAGGCGATCCAAAATGTCTTATCCCTATTACAACAGAGTATAGTCCAGCATGATTTCTGACTTTCTAGTGTGCTGACCGCTTAACAAATTTTACTTTCCTGTCTAATAGGAAAAGAATTCTAAATACTATAACTATACGCTGTCTATCAATGGGAAGGCACGGAAGCATGGTGAAAACTACAGCGTGGACTACCTGACAGATGTTCTGGTGAGTTATCAAGGCTCTGTCCTTGCAGGTTTGGCTCACGATTGAAACCTCTGCCTAGAATACCTTTGGACTTGGTCATGTTGAGTAATGTGAATGAATAATAACTTCATTTAACTGCCAAAAAGTATTTCCAGCTGATTAAAGACTCCTGAGGGACTTTTTCTTTGTATATAAGCCAGGCTCAGAGTTAATGTTCTTGAAATTCCAGCAACAAATCCCTTTCCAAAGGCTAATCTCTTAAGACTATAGAGATTACTTTGAAGAGGTTTTACTTTAGAGGTTCTTACTCTTGACCCCAGATTCACTCACAAGCTAGGAAATGGCAGCTTCGCCATGGGGGTGGGGATCTAGGAACTGGGAGTTCTTAAGGCTATGTGGATTTTTATATAAAATTCCTGAAACTGGGTGAATTTAGGACTTCCCTTTCCTGTCTAAGGTGTTTCTAATGACAGGCCCTTCACAGAGAATTCATTCACCAAATAGTTCAGCACCCAGCATAGCAGGTGTTAAGTAAATGAAGCAGAGTCACTCTTGGTGATCAGGTAGACAAATACCTGATAAGGTATGGGAGTTACTTAGATGATGCTTAAAGAAGTGAGAGTGAGTTGTGCAGATTAGTGGGAAGGGTGCACAGACAGAGGGAACAAGGGGTCTGGGGGGACTGAGGCAGAAGTGTGCTTGGCATGTTGTAACCACAGGCTTCTGACAGGCCTAGAGTAACCAGGTGGGTGGAAATTGATGCAGTCAGTATCCTTTGAGTTTAGTGATGGGAATAAATGACGCTATAAATCAACTAGAACAATTAAACACATAACGTGTGGGATGCTTTCATTTTCATAATGTAGCTCCAGATAAGCAAATGAAAAACGTAAGTCAATATAAGTTAAAATGCTGGTGCGATGTGTTTGGATTTAATGTTACTCATTTAGCTTAGCTGCTTGAGCTGGCATAACTTACGATATCTACGCTCCGTATATTTTTCTAAGATTAAGGTAACTTAATCCACCTGTCCTTCTGTGAATTAGATTGACTCTCTTTTTATATACTTTAAGGCAACAGAGGCATACTTTAGGCCGTATTAGTGCAAAATAATCCTTAAAAAGCCAGATTACTATTTTTACCCTAATGGGAGGCACAACAACTTTTAGATCATGTGAAATCACTGAGATCTTATTTGCTTTCTTAGGATGGTATGCTTTTCCACTTTTTTAAATACGTATTGCCTAAAACCCTAATATTTGTTTCAGCAACACACTTGTAATAACTGTGGCATAGATTGTGTTAATATTAAGATTGTTAAAATTCTTAAGATTGATTAAAATATAACTCTTTACCCCCTGTATACATGCATCTCTCAAGTCCTGAACTGTTGGGTAGGGTAGAAGATGACAGATCTTTGTATATCTCAGGCTAATATCTCTTTGGGCTTCCTGGACTACAAGTCCAACTCTGAGCCGTTCTTCATGATGATCTCCACACCTGCACCTCATTCTCCTTGGACAGCTGCACCTCAGTACCAGAAGACTTTCCAGAACGTCTTTGCACCAAGGAATAAGAACTTCAACATCCATGGAACGGTAGCTTCCCCTAACTTTGAATTAAACCACACTTGATATAAGTAACTGTATATTACCTTGTTAGGGAGCTTTTTGAGCCATGTAGTTGGTTTTCCTTCGAGATGTTTTAAAGGTAATTGTGTCTGTCTTGAGCATAATAGCGTAAAGTTGCTTCAGAAGGAGAGAGAATCTTCTTGCCACGCGTCCAGTTAGCAGCTGGAGAATCTATAGGAAATGTTAAAGAAGTGCTATCTTTCCTGACTACAGGCTCTCCTAATCTCTGTGCCAGCTCTCCTCCCATGTGGCAGTGGCTCAGACACGTCCCGTGGGGCTGAGCTAGGCCTGCAACGCCCTCCTGTGGGTGGCCCTCACCTTTCCTGAGGCACAAGAAAGAGGAGGTGACTTAGTGCAATATGACTGGAAAGGGAAGTTGAATGGAGAAGTGAGCCAGAGCAGGGAATGTAATTAAGGGCACAGCCTAAATCTTTGCCTCATATGCCTGTTACTTACACTTGGCACAGAGGGTAGGTGGTTCACTGGTTCAAGGGCAGAAGTTCTATACTGCCTTGTGCCTTTTGCCCAGAAATCTTAATTGCTGGGGAGGTGTAGTAGACAGAATGAGTCTTGGATTAGGCTCAGCACTACCATTTCCGAGCCAAGTGACCCAGCTGGGAGCAAGATGCTTAACTTCTGTTTCTCTGTCTAAAGTGGGAGAAATAAAGTGGGAGGTCCTGATTCCTCATGCAGCTGCAAATATGGACTGAAGAACATAGAAATACGCAGCGTGTTGCCTGGCAAGTAGGCAAGTGCTTAGGTAGGATTTTTAAAGCTGAAAGAACTGAGTTTTGAACTAGAGGGCCATTATCCATGTTCTAAAAGAAGTTAATAAAAGTTCTCATGAGCAAGTAAGTTTAGAAATTTTAACTAAGTCACTCTGTTGCAGAATTTCTCAGTTACTCCTGTTCCAACATGAATTTCCAGCAGGAGGATATGCTGTATAACACCTCTCAAACATATTAACTAAGAACACTTTAAGGCTGATAGTTTGGGAGGTGGTAACTTAGGGCTTTATAAGTAGAGAGTAGAGGGCTTTATAAGTACATACATAATGATGTATGGGAGTGGTTTTGTTTTTTAGAACTGTGAGTGCTTTTTTAAATGAGAAGAACTCTCTAGATTTGAGCTTGAGGTTTTAGGAAACTGCTATGATGAGATTTTCCCAAGGTTCTAGGATAATCAGTATCTTGGGTAGGAAAATAGAGGGTGATAGAGTAATGGCTAAATTTTTAGGGCAAAAATTATTGGAAGGTAAAGTTAATATTTACCATTTTATAGTTTGGTTAGTAGACCCAAAGCAAAGACTTAATGTTACAGATTTAGTCTCCTTTTAGCTAGTAGTTTCCCAATATCTTTCACTAAATATCTTTAAATGCTGATTAGTGCTGCTAACAAGGAGCCCAGGCCTCCTTTCATTAGGAAGCACTGGGAAGATAAAGAATGAGTGATAATCTATAGAAAGTGTTTTTAGGAGCACATGGGGCAGGGAAGAGGAAGTATGAAGTTCCCTAAATGCTCCAATAAGTTCTTTTTTGCTGAAGTATAAAATGTTCCTTTTCATTATGCACTCTAGCAGTTTATTTGATTGTATGACTTCGTGCTAACTTTTTTTTTTTCTTTTAAATCTTAGAACAAGCACTGGTTAATTAGGCAAGCCAAGACCCCAATGACAACTTTTTTTTTTTTTCTTTTAAATCTTAGAACAAGCACTGGTTAATTAGGCAAGCCAAGACCCCAATGACTAATTCTTCAATACAATTTTTAGACAGTGCATTTCGGAAAAGGTAAGCGCTGCTACTCTCGCAATCTGGGTGGTCTTTGAGGACCTTCCAAATCAGTCCATGAACCAGGGGACTGCACAATGTGGTTGTCTTTGACACAAAATCAACAGGTAGCAAGTTGATGGGAGAGACTGTTTGGGGGTCTGCTGCCCCAGAAGGTGTAGGAGATGGTCTTTGGACCTGAGGAATTAATAGAGCAATTCATTTTCATGACTTGTTAAAACAGAATTGCAAACTGGAGCCATTTGGTTAAAAAAAAAATTTTTTTTTCTGTGTCTGAAGAAAAGGTCACTTTGTGAGACATCAGGCCTAGTATTTGCATAAGACCCAAAGACTTAAACTAGAGCAGAATATTTGCTGTTGCTATTTGGAATTTCAAGGAATTTCTTTAAGTCAGTTCTTAAAAATTCATTACATTTTCTTAAGATGTATTTAGATTATACCAGAGGCTAGCAAACTTTTTCTGTAAAGGGCCAGAGAGTAAATAATCATAGCCTGTCAGGCCAGACAGTGTTTGTCACAGTTACCCAGCTTTGCCTTTGGAGTAGAACTAGGCATTATGTGAATGAATGAGCACGACTCTATTCCAGTAAAACTATATAAAAACGGTGAATTGTTTAATGGGTACAGAGCATCAGACTTGCAAGAAGAAAAGGTTCTGGAGATCTGCCTCACTGTGTGAATATACTTCATACTATCGTTAGTACCCTTAAAATTTATTAAGTTGGCAAATTCTATGTTGTGTGGTTTTTTACCACAATTTAAAAAACGAAAACAGTGGGCAAACTGGCCCATCACTATAGCTTGCTGACCCCTAGTTTAGACCCCTAAATGTTGTTGTGGCGTAGGTCTATCTGAATTAATCTGTGCTAATCAGTACTGAATTGACAGCTTTCCCTACCATTTTCTGCTGTCTTCAGCAGTGTTAATAAAACTAACTGCTTTTAAAAGCCTCATTTATTTCTTTGGAAACAGTTAAATTTGGAATGAACTCATTATGTTCTGGGATTTTCTAATCCTTTTTTTTTTTTTTCCCCCAGTGAGGGGTCTGAGGAAAGGAGGTTTGGGGACTTTGGGTGGTTTTGTTTTGGACTTTGCTCCTGCTTTTTTGGCAAGATAGCATTCCTTCAGCCATTGTTCTGAAATCCTATTGTCACCCTCTGTGTACATGCAGGTGGCAGACTTTATTGTCAGTCGATGACCTTGTGGAGAAACTGGTCAAGAGACTGGAGTTCAATGGGGAACTAAACAACACTTACATCTTTTATACCTCAGACAACGGCTACCACACAGGTAAGGGGCAGACTGGCGTATTCCTGTGGCCTTGATTAGGTGCCTTTCCTTTTTCACCCAGTCAGTAGCACTAGTAGGGAGCTCTAGGCCTGTTGTAGCAGTGGGCAGGCCAGAGGGGGAGGCTGCTGCCCATAGAACTCCTCTAGTTAGAGGGTCAGCTCATTCAAACATGGGGAAACCAAGTGTCATTATTTGCTATTTCATGTGCCAAATTACATGATGTTCTAGGAGTTGGGAGCAGAGAGTGACCTTGCTAGATTAGAGATAGGCTTTAGGAAAAAAGGAAGAAACTGAACTAGATTTTTTTTTTTTTTAAGATTTTATTTATTAGAGCGCACTCATGAGCACACACAAGCAGGGGGAGCAGTAGAAGAAGAGCATGGCTCTATACCAGCACCCTGAGATTATGACCTGAGCCGAAGGCAAACGCTTAACTGACTGAGCCACCCATGCCCCCTGAAACTGAACTAGATTTAAAGGGCAAGTAGACTAGGGGTAAGAGATTTTACACAGAAAGACCAAGAGAAGGTTGTCTTGGGGGAAAACCCCTTTCTTGTGAAATTGTGAGATGTTTTATTGATTTTTTGTGTGTGTGTATGTGTATTGTTTTATGTTTTGTCTTTAAAACTCTGTATGAGTCAGCCCCATATCCTTAACTTTCCTTTTTTCCACTTGGATATTCTTAAAAATGAATGTCTTCTTTCCCAGCATATCCGTTTCATAAACTTGGAAAACTGCTAACCTGGGGCTTGCTTGCATGAGAGCAGATTGATAAGGCAGTTAATGTTTCGTTGTAAATATTTTTAAGCACTCAAAGTAAAGACTAATAAAATAACTTCCATTCCCAGCTTCCCTTTTCAGCTATATGTGGCCAGTCTTTTGAATTCTTCCTATCTTCCCCATGTTTGTCTTTATTTTGTTTAGAAGGTTTTGAAGAAACTTCAGACTGTGATTCTGTACATGAACACTACATTGTGCCTCTGACTAGTCTGTTACATATCAGGATCTAGACAAAGTCCGCATGCTACCTGTATTTTTTCATGTGCCCTGAGACTGTTATTGCCACTGATTTATTGGGAAAAGGGTTTTGGGGGGTTTTTTGTTCAGAATATCTCACATTCTAGATCTGGCTAATTGCATTCTCATGATGCCTTAACTTGTGTTTCTTTAGTCAGCATTTTCTATACATGGGTAGTTAGATCTAGAGGCTTAATGTATTGCCATTTTCAGGGGCACCTGGGTGGCTCAGAAGCCTCTGCCTTCGGCTCAGGTCATGATCCCAGGGTCCTGGGATCGAGCCCCACATCGGGCTCTCTGCTCAGCAGGGAGCCTGCTTCCTCCTCTCTCTCTCTGCCTGCCTACTTGTGATTTCTGTCAAATAAATAAATAAATCTTTTTTTTTAAAAATTGCCATTTTCAGAAAGAATGTTTCCTTGGTGATACTGATACATACTTCCTGTTACATCAGTTCATGATGGTGTCTGGTTGGCCCACTTTAGCGATGCTGCTATTAATTGATGGCTCATGTGGTGTCAACCTGAGCCTGCCCTATGAACCTTTCGTGGCTGAAGGTTCCATTGATGATTCTTGCTTTAGTCTACTATTCTCTCAAAGATGGCAAAATGTTGACTTCATAACTCTGTCCTTTTGCATTTATTTATTTATTTATTTATTTATTTTTTTTTTTTTTTTATATTTTATTTATTTGACAGAGAGAGAGAAGTCACAGGTAGTCAGAGAGGCAGGCAGAGAGAGAGGGAGAAACAGGCTCCTCACTGAACCGAGAGCCCGATGCGGGGCTCGATCCCAGGACCCTGAGATCATGACCTGAGCCGAAGGCAGAGGCTTAAACCACTGAGCCACCCAGGCGCCCCATGTCCTTTTGCATTTATTAGTTGGAATTCCTTAGAGAAGAACTCAACTGTTTGGTTATCTTGAAATGCAGTTTATTCAGGAAAGGTCAGATAAATGCTTTGGCTCTTTATTGACAGTTTTTAGAGTAACCTCATTCAATTGTGGTCAGGTTGAGTATCATACATAAATTATGTATTTGAGTTTCAGTACTTTCCAGTCATTGTTTTTGCTGAATTCGTCTTATCTTAGACCAAGGAGTCCTCCTAGGCATTTGTTTAAAGAAGATGAACTCATTTCCTGCCTTGTAGTAATAAGAGACCTAAGCAATTGTAAACTTTCCATTAAAGCCCCATAAATAGAACAGAGTTGTTTGCATTCTTACTGTCCATTGATTGAATATGTGTGTGATACTTCTTTCCTAGCTCCTTCTTTACCCTCTGTATTTTGTTTTCAGGACAGTTTTCTTTGCCGATAGACAAAAGACAGCTGTATGAGTTTGATATCAAAGTTCCACTGCTGGTTCGGGGACCTGGGATCAAACCAAATCAGACAAGCAAGGTAGGTGCCTGAGAAGCTGATGCTGTTTACAGGTAGCACTTGCCTGAGAAAAGAAGGCTGTCCTCTGAAGAGGAGGCTGATTAGACTTCTGCAAGGTGAATTGTGTTCGGCTTAAGATCTTGTGAGTGTATTTATAAGTCTTGGAGACGGTGATTCCCTTATTTATTTATTTATTATTTATTTAACTCCTGGCCACCTTCTTTTAGTTGTATTCTCCCCCCATCCTCATATATATATATCTATATATATCTATATACAGATATATATAGATATATATAGATATATATATCTCACTAGGAGTAGCTTTGATTTGTCCTTCGAGACTGTAAATCTTTACTTTGTTCTGGAGCAGTGACTTTCTACCACTGTCCTCAACATCGTGTTCTGAAATTGTGAAAGGTTCAACATCCAGAATGGTTCTAGTGGACTCACTTGGACTAGAATAGGGACCCAGCCTCTGCTTTTTTTGTTAAGCCCACAGGTAATACAAAGAAGCAGCCCAGTTGGGGGCCCGCTACCCTGTAGATCAGAGCTCAGGCAGATCCCCCTGGGGACCTTGTTAAAATGCAGATTCTGATTCTGCATATCTGACCTCCCCGCTGATAGCTGCTGCCAGTCTGACCTCACTGAATATAAGGCTATAGAAAGCATGTCTTCTAAGGATTTTTTTTTCCCTGTCTCTGTGGAACTGCTTGTCCCACATGCATTTCTGTTTTACTGATTCTCCTAGAACTGTCATAATGTACCACTTTCTTTTGTTGCCATTTCCATTTGGTTTCAGTGTCTTTTTCCAAACTTAGTACCAAATACTGAAGCACGTTTTTTCTAGAGATTCTAGACACTCTGATCCAAAACACTTTGGTCTGATGCTTGGAAGATAAGAATTGATAAGATCTACTAGTTATGTCTTCTCTTCTCTAATAACACAATTTCAGTCCCAGCTCTGTAAGACAAAAGAAAATGAACAAATACATCACTTAAGCTAGAACTGGAAAATTGGCCAGACTTTCTGGGTATACTAGGTACTTTAGTCTAATTTTGGAGGTTAATGCTTAAGTGTAATTCCCTTATTTCTTTTTGTAATGCTCATGATGGAAATCTGTTGAAATTCTTCAGAAAGGTAAAATGGCCTTCATAATTTCTTTTGAGTTTTTTTTTTCTTAACACCTACATTCCTAAAGCCAGTCATTTCCCACTACAAATCCAGTATCATGTGAATGGGTCTCCTTTCAAAGGAGATAGACGAGTTTAGAGGACCATTAAGTCTGGGGTTTTTTTTAGCCATTTATTTATTTATTAGAATTTTAAAAATTTAAATTCAGCTAATTAACATATAATGTATTGTTTGTTTCATGGGTACAGGTTTGTGATTCATCACTCTTTTTTAAAAATTAATATATACAATGTATTATTTGCCCCAAGGGTACAGGTCTCTTTGTGATTCATCACTCTTATGTAAAACCCAGTGCTTATTACATCATGTGCCCTTCTTAATGTCTATCACCCAGTTAACCCATTCCCCCACCCAGCTCCCCTCCAGCAACCCTCAGTTTTTGTTTCCTGAGATTAAGAGTCTCTTATGGTTTGTTTCCCTCTCTGGTTTTGTCCTGTTGCATTTTTTCTGTCTTCCCCTATGATCCTCTGTCTTGTTTCTTAAATACCACATGTCAGTGAGATCATATGATAAATTTCTTTCTCTGATTGACTTATTTCGCTTAGTCTTAAAAGTGTTTTCTTGATCTTGGTGTTGGAGTGGACTCAAAACATGTTGACAGCTGTGTGCATTTCCAAGGAGCAGGGCTGCTAGGGCCATTTCTAACCAGTGTGGGGAAGGAAGTGGAATGAGAACGGAATGGAATGTGTCAGCCAGCTGCCATTCAACCAAACCGTTCCCTTTATCTTCAAGTTAACAGTGGCATCTAAATATTAAAATTAGAAAAGTTCACCTTCTCCAAGCAATTTGAATGAAACCTGGCTCCTAGGAAACCATTTCAACAATAGTATCTATCACTTAATTGAATGCTTAGTGTGTGACAGGTGCTATTCTAAGTGTATTAGCTATAGGAACGCACTTAGAGATACTGTTACACCCATTTCACAGGTAAGGAAACCAAGGTGTAGAAGTTAAATGGCATGCCCAAGATTAAATATCAGAGTCTGCTATCAAATATTGGAGTCTGGCTCCAGAGTCTATACCTAACCATTACAGTATAGCTCAGAAAATATTATCTTATGCCAGCAGGCTTGCCTACACAGCCCTGAGCAGTCAGGGAAGATTAGTTTTTAACTCCCAGTGTCCGGAGAGCCAGATGCTTCCACTACAGTTGTCAGTGAAAGCCTCTGAGGCACTTGAGCAGAGACCTGGGTGATGGAAAGGGTTTAGTCCTGCAGAGATCTGTGGGAGGGCATTCTGAGAAGTACAATAAATGGGAAGGCACACATCGAAGAATGAGCTGGGCTTGCTCAGGGGACAGAATGGCAGCTGTACCGAACTACTGTCACTTCTAAGTGAAGTGGTTCTCTCTCATCTCTCTCACCTCCTTTGTCTGCTGATTGCACCTTCTGTTTGGAATGCCCCGCGAATGCCCCTTCCGCTTCACTCATTGTCCTTGAGAACTTTGGTTTGGGGTTCCTGCCTGGAGAGTCAATACACCCCCGACCCCCACTTGGGGTAGGTGCCCTTGCCCTGTCCTGGCTGCCCTCACACTTAACACACCCTGCTGAGTTTGTGATTTTTTACTTGGGGGAGTTCCTAGAAGAAAGGCACTGTCTAAGCTTAGAATAAGCTTAGAATACCCCGCCCTTAACACACATTGGGGGACATCCATGTTGCTTGAATAGTTATTACCAAAGTCACATAGTAAGTGGCAGAACCGGGACTGAACATTAACTGTGTCTCTTCTCAAAATCCGTGGGGGGGTGGGGGAGGGCTGCTGTGCTGACAGATGTAGTTTGAGAAGTATGAAATGCTCAGCCTCCACCTAGCACAGAGTGTCAGAGATGGTGGGTCATTTATCCTGTGTTGGCAGGGTAGTTGTCTCGGTGCCATTCGTCCTGCCTGAGAGGCGCAGGGTCATGAGTTGGGCATATTAAGCTGAGCTGTCAAAAGCTGATGGTCAAAACAGGGTACGTTTGACCAGTGGGCTTAGCTTTGTGTTAGTCATTGGGAGAGCAGAACAGAAGTGGTCTGCGTGGATGCCGAAGACTGGCTTACTGAGGTTTTCTCTCCTGGCTGGAAGTGATTCTGGCTTCAGATTTGGTGGTAGAAATTCATCAAAAGGGTTTAAGAAAGGAAAAGGTTGGGGTGCCTGGGTGGCTCAGTGGGTTAAAGCCTCTGCCTTCAGCTCAGGTCATGATCCCAGGGTCCTGGGATTGAGCCCTGCATCAGGCTCTCTGCTTAGCGGGGAGCCTGCTTCTCCCACTCTCTCTGCCTGCCTCTCTGCCTACTTGTGGTCTCTCTCTCTAACTCTCTCTGTCAAATAAATAAAATCTTTAAAAAAAAAAAAAAAAGGAAAAGGTTAGTAGGAGAAAAAAATGACACAGCATGATCCAGGGGAAATAGAACTGAACTGGGGGGTCAAGAAGACAACATATTGGCTTGAAGACTGGCCAGGTAAGCCTTGTTTCCCTGTGTGAAATTGGGAGAATGGTAAGTGGAAAATTCACAAGTGTAACTCAGTGACGCCCTGGCTTCTTCATTGTAGGGAAACTGGGCTTGAGGGGTAAATGCAGAGTAGCCCAAGATGTGGGGAGTCCTCTCCTTTCTTCTGCAGTTCAGTGCTTTTTGCTACATGGATTTGGGGTGCTGTCTGGTGTGCTTGCAGTCTTTCTTTTGATAACTCTATATGAATTCTGTAATATCAGGGCTTAAATGTCCATTTGGAAACCCAGTGTATCCTCCGTAGAGCAGTCTTATTTTTTCTGCGTAATTCTGTATAGCACTGTCAGTCTTCTAGAGCTAATGAAAATAAGCAGCTCCAAAGCATGATATCCTTTGATTTCATGCCCCAGAATTTTTAAAGGGTTTTTAATTGATCAGAATATCTATATACATAAATCCTAGGAACATTCCCAAGCTGTGAGGCTGCGATTATGAAATAATTTACTTTTGGTCTTGTCAGTGCTTTTTAATTCCAATCCATAAATGAATCTTTAAGGTTATTCTTAGTGATAAAAGCAGTACCATTTTAAGAACTTGAATTGCTAGTGTTTCTAGAAGTCATTATAATCATGGGCCTGTAGTATCCATTCTGATTCTTGTTTGTAAAAACCAGAGACAGAAGTCTCTGTTGGATTCTTCACTCATGCTCAGTATCCTCTAGAAGTCTCCCTCTTGTAGTTTGCTGGTTTTGAGATTCTTTCCCTATTAGTCAAACCAAAGCCTAAAAGGGAAGGGAATTTGTTACTTTTTAGGGAAAATGTGATTATTGCAGATAGCTGGGAACAGAGTCCTGGGATGATGTCTGTGGTACTTGGGACAAATCTTAGTGACTCTTGATTTGTACTGAAACTTCCAGAACTTTCTCCCCAAAGGAGACTGCCATTTGAGAGAGCCTCCCATCATATAATTGATGGCTCTTTAGGCGTTTCCTGATGAAAGAGGCAGTCACCATTTTAAATCTCTGTAGGTTTTACAATTTTGGTGTTTACTTCTTTTTTTTTCTTCTTATAAAACTGCCTTGGACATGTTAGTATAATACCTGTGGCTTCACAGGCTTCACATGAAGCTTCACTTCATTCATGTTCTAGACATAACTGAAGGTCTTTGAGTCACACGTCAGGGTCTTGTTGCTTTGATCCAAATCTTGAGGTTATATCTCTGCTTGTCTCTTCTCTCCTGCCATGATCTCTTCTGTATTCATGCCCACTCTTGTTGACTGTATTCAGAGCAGCTTGGTCTTCCTGGGAGACTTGGAATTAGGGAAGATATCTCTTACCCTGGGTCTTGGATAATCCCTAGGGACATTTTTGTGAGTTTTTTCCTGAGTAACTTTTATACTTAGTGATAGAAGCAGTACTATTTTAGGATTTGAATTGCTAGTGTTTCTAGAAGTCATTATGCTCATGGGCCCATAGTATCCATTCTAATTCTTGAATCTAGAATTAGAATCTAATTTCCTAACTTTTATCACTTAAGTATAGAAGTAAAGAAAGGATTGCCTTTCCCGTGAGTGGCTTACCACTGAATGGTGATTTCTGGAAGCTTAGTGTTAAACTAATTGATTCAGAGCCAAGATAAGTATATTGCTCTGCCCTGTATGAACCCTCATAGCTGCCAGGAAACCTGGCCCCTGATGAACAGCGCCCTGAAGACGTTTTCTTGCCTTTTTTGTCTGTACTTTTGGTTTTGCTTTTAAATGAAAAGTTCCTGAGTTAGGTTTCACTTTTTTAATCCCCCCGACCTTGGCCTTTCCTATGATGCTCTGCATTGTCTCAACAATCCTGAAGACTTTTATTTCCTTTCAGTACCTGGTAGTTCAAGTTACGAGCTTTTGATTTTGTTTCAGTTACTTCTCTTTCACTTCCTCATCTGTAAAGCAGGGGAAATACTGCATCCTGGGGTGGCTGCGAGGATTAACAGAGGATAAACCATAAGGACTGGCACAGAATAGGTGCCCGGTAAACTTTGGCTCCCCTGGTATCCCTGGTGGGTTGTCTTCACCACTCTGAGTTTTCCCTAGCCTGTGATTTAAGTGACTTTAGGCCTGCATGTCCACCACAGTGGCCACCAGCCACTGTGCCTGGTGAGCCAAAACGTATGTGATAGTCCAAACTGAGATGTGTTACAAGTACAGCATTCCAGATTTCAAAGACTCAGCTCAAAAAAAAGGATAAAATCTTATTAAATGTCTTAGATCGCTTACTTTGAAATAGTACTATTTTTGACATATCAATTTAAATAAAATATATACAATGAATTTCTTCCCCTTTTCTTTTTAATTTGATTTATATGTGATTTATAAGATTTCTATTTAATGTAATTAGTAGGTAATCTTAAATTACATATGCGGTCCCATTATATTTCTGTGGGAGTATGCTGGTTTAGGTCCTAAAGAGGATTTGTATACAGAAGTAAAATAGTCTAATAAACCAAAGGAATAAGGCAAGGTATAAATGCAGGACAGTGACTTTAATGTCTAAAATGTTTATTTAGCACATCTTAGTTTTGTGCTCTTTAAGGAAACTTCTGTCAGTACACTGTTGGAATGAGTTTTCTGCAGTCTCCAAAGCCTATTACAAACATCTTTTTTTAAACCCCTCCCCTCTACCTTCCTATTGCAAACATTTTTTAGTAGTGTTATCACTTTGAGAAACTGCAAAAAGGGCTAATATCATCCTTGATAAGAAGCATTCAACCTGGGGTGCCTGGGTGGCTCAGTTGTCAAGCATCTGCCTTTGGTTCAGGTCATGATCCCAGGGTGCTGGGATCAAGCCCCTCATCCGGCTCCCTGCTCAGCAGGAAGCCTGCTTCTCCCTCTCCCATTCCCCCTGCTTGTGTTCCCTCCCTTGCTGTGTCTCTGTCAAAGAAATAAATAAAATCTTTAAAAAAAAAAAAAAAGGAAAGGATAAAAAGAAGCATTCACCCTTTGAGGATTTCAAAAATGTCAGGAGTCTGTTTGAAGTCAAATTTAGTGAACTGTAGAAATACATGTTGTAAACACTTTGTATAAAATAGCGCAACATTTCTCATGATTCATCAGACTTTGGGCAGTCCCAAAGAAGTTACGAAAAATGTTTTTTGCTCAATAGAGTTGTGGGTTGAATAGATACATAACTTCCCATGAACATGTATTACAAGTCTTAGAAACCTTTATGTTTCATTTTTTGAATTATTATATGAATCAGTGAGTAAGACCTCAGTAAGTCTGGGCTGTACAAAAGATAATAACAAATGCTGTTTGTCTCATGGGTGGGGCGGGGGAAGAGCTGTATGATAGAAAAGGAAAACCAGACCAACTGTGTTCTAGATTACTTGTTTTTCTTCCCTCATTCTCATAGATGCTCGTTGCCAACATTGACTTGGGTCCTACTATTTTGGATATTGCTGGATATAACCCGAATAAGACACAGATGGATGGGATGTCTTTATTGCCCATTTTGGTGAGTATGAAGCCCTCAATCGGGCCTGAGCCAAGACTCTGAAATAAATTCCAGGTTGTTCAGATTTAGAATTAAAAATTTAAATCTTAAATCAAACTGTGAAATTTGGAGAATGGAGAATAGAATTTTTCTCTTCTCTCTGGTGGGAAAGAGCTTCTAAAAGACCAGTTGGACCATTTATAAACAGATCTGTATCCTCCCTTCTTCCCCTCTCCCCCTTCCAAAAACCCATCATAAACAAAGTGAGGACAGATGAGAAATTGGGAAAATATTTGCACCATATGTGAAAAAGGGTTCGTGGTCCCAATAGATGAGTTCTTCACCACAGTACATGGATTTTTAGAAAGATTAATATCCCAGTAGAAAAATGGGTAAAAGAAAGAACTAATCAACTCATGGAGGAATTAGAAATGTCTACAGTAAGTGCAAAAAAGATAGCTCCGGTGCTGATCAAAGAAATGCTTAACTATAGGAGGTCTTTTTTTGCCTACAGAACTGGCAAAGATTAAAAAGATTTATACCTGAGTATTTGCAGAAGTCTGAGAAAATGAAAACTACTTAGACTGGGTTCATAACATGTAGTCAGTATGAGCTGTCAGGAGGCTAATTTGACAAGACCTTTCGCTTCAGAATACATACCTTAAGGGACACATTGCTAGCTCAGTCAGTAGAGAATGTGACTCGATTCTGAGGTTGTGAGTTCAAGCTCACTGGGGGTAGCTTGCTTAAAAATAACATCTTAGGGGCACTTGGGTGTTTCATTTCGTTAAGCAGCCAGCTCTTGATTTCGGCTCAGGTTATGATCTCAGGGTCCTGGAATTGAGCCCAACGTTGGCCTCCCTGCTCAGTGGGGAGTTTGCTTCAGGATTCACTCTCTCCCTCTGCCCCGCACTCTGCTCTTTCTCTAAAATAAATCTTTTCAAAAAATAAAATTTTTAAAAAAATAGAATACACAGAAAGTATTTGTGTGTATGGTACTGCGCAGCTAAGGATCTGTGGAACGATCAATATTAAATCAGAAGAATCAGTGTTAAAATATGTTAGTCATTTATGGTAACTCAGGTGACTATTAATCATTGATTTGTCTGAGTCTGTTACAGTTTATTACTAGGTAATATGTGCTTCATTCAAGAGAATAGATGTCACTCACATAAGTTATGAAACCTGAGAAATACCCAGGAACTCATCATCCCATTTAAGAACTCACATATTCCCACTACTGGTGCATCTACCTATATGCCCCTCCCCCATCCTACCTATCTGTCCCTTATCTGCCCCTTAGGAGTGATCATATTCCTGAATTTCATGGTTATCATTCTCTGGATTTTATTTTTTTAGTAATCATCATGTACATATCCTTAAACAAGATACCTTAGTTTTGATACTTTTTTGGCACTAAAAACAAACAAACAAAAAAAAAAAACAAAAACTGAATGTTATCTGGGATTTTTATCAATTCAGCATTGTTTCCAAACTGATACACGTTGTTCACCTATGCCTAATACTCCATTGTATGAACACATCAAAACTTTGTTATATGTTTTTTTTAATTAGTCAATAGATTGTTCTCTTGTGCTAGTTTTGTTTTAGGAACAATGATGTTGGGTGCCTGGGTGGTTCAGTCTTTAAGCGTTTGCTTATTATAGATCCCAGGTTCTAGGATCGAGTCCCACATGAGGCTGCCTGCTCAGCAGGAGTCTGCTTCTCCCTCCCCGCCACCCCCCTTGTTGCGCCCTCTCTGCTCTCTCAAATTTTAAAAATCTTAAAAAAACAAAAAATAGTGCTGTTAGTTGATATTTATACTGGTCTTCCAGTGAACATGTGCATATACCAATACGGAACTGCACATTGTTCATTTCTATAAATATTGCCAAGTTATTTTTATAAAATGTCATCATCTTACATTCCCACCAGCAATGTATGAGAATTCCCTTTGTTCTATAAGAAACTGTCAGACAACTTAATTTTTGCCAATCTGGTGGATAGAAAAGACCAAAATTGTATTTGGTCCTGCATTGCATTTCCTTGTTTATTAGTGGAATGAATCATTTTTAATAGTTTTAATTCCCTTAATTCATACAATTCACTAATTTAAAGTTGATAGTAAGTTCAGTAGTTTCTGGTGTATGCAGAGTTGTGCCTCCATACCGTGATCTAAATTTAGAACCTTTTCATCACCCCAAAAAGAAACCCCAGATCCATTAGCAGTCTCTCCCCCATTGCTCCCTCTCTCAGCATCAGGCAAGCACTGATCTACTTTCTAGTGCTATAGATTTGTCTGTTGTGGACATTTTGTATAAATAGAGTCATGTATATGTGGGCTCTTGTGACTGGCTTCTTACACTGAGTATGAAGTTTTCAGAAATCATCCTCTTTGTAACAGGTATCAGTATTTCATACCTTTTCATTACCAAATAATATTCCACTGTATGGATATTCCACATTTGTTTATCCATTCCTCAGTTGATAGGTTGTTTTCCCTTTTGGCTATTACGAATAATGCAGCTGTGGACATCTTGTGTACAAGTGTTTGTGTGGACGAATGTTTTCAGTTCTCTTGGGTACATACCTGTTTTCCTAGGAATAGAATTGCTGGGTTGTGTGGTGACTTATGTTTAATCTCTAGAGGAACTAGGAGACTGTTTCTAAAGCAACTGTATCATTTTATATATTCCCATCAGCAGTGTACGAGGGTTCAAAGTTTTCCATATCCTTGCCAGCACTTGCTGTTAACGGTCTTTTTATTACATTGTAGTGGTATGAAGTGGTATCGTACTGTGGTTTTGATATATGCATTCCCCTAATGATTGATGATGTTGAACATCTTGTGTGTTTATTGGACATTTGTGTATCTTCTTTGGAGATGTGTCTGTTTAGATCCTTTGCCCATTTTTAAATTTGGTTTTTGGGGTTTTTTTTTAAGATTTTATTTATTTGAGGGGCACCTGGGTAACTCAGTTAAGCATCTGCCTTTGGCTCAGGTCATGATCCTGGGGTCCTAAAATCGAGCCCATCAGGCCCCCTGCTCAGCGGGGAATCTGTTTCTCTCTCTCCCGCATCCCTTCTCTCTCTCTCTCTCTCTGTCTCAATCTCATGAGTGCTCTATGTCTCTTTAATACATAAAGAAAATCTTTTTTCTTTTCTTTTTTTTTTTTTTTTAAAAACACAAGCACTCTGTAACTTTCGTTGGGACAGGACCCTCCCCACTTTCAAAACCGCATGTACCGTACTGTGCGGCGGCCATGTAAATAAAATCTTTAAAAAAGAGATTTTGAGAAAGCACGTACCTTGGGGAGAGAGAGCCAGCACACGTGCTCATGGATGGGGCGGGGCAGGGAGGGAGCAGACTTGATCCCAGGACCACAAGATAATGACCTAAACTGAAGACAGACAGACTGAGCCACCCAGGTGTCCCTTAATTGAGTTTTTGATGAGTAAATCAGTTTTTCATGCCTTTTGTGTTGCTTCCCTTGTGAAATACCTTTTTGCCCATCATGTTCTCCCTGTTTGTGACTTGTCTTTCCTCTGCATTAAGATATGAGAACACAGGAGTTAAATGTATAAATCATCTCTTTTATGGTTAGTATTCTTTGTGTCTTGCTTATAAAATTGCTTGGAACCTTGGATCAAAAAACAGTTCTCCTGGGTTTTCTTAGAATAGTTTTGTACTTATGCCTCTTACATAAAAGTCCTTGATATATGTAGAATTGATTTTCTGGTATGGTATGAGTCAGGGATCAAATTTCATTTTTTTTTCTCTGTATATACTCAGTTGTCTTTTCTGTTCCACAAATCTCTCTATCCTTGTAACAGTATCATTTTGTTTTGTTATAAAGCTGTGTAATTAAATCTTTGTAAAGGCAGACCTCTCTGCCCTTGTGGGGACCATAGCTACCACTCTTTATGTAAACTTTAGAACAGCTTTGAAGATAAACTGAAAATTCATGTTGGACTTTTGGTTGGAATTGCATTGAATCTATAGATCCAGTAAGAGGAAATTTTACATCGTTTAATGTTCTCGCACAAACTTTATACTATGTGCCTTGTTTATTTCTCGTTAGGAAAAAAATCTTCAGTGTGGGGGTGAAATTACTTGCAGCATACACAGTTGATCCTTTAACAACATGGGTGTGAATTGTGTGGGTCCACTTACACACAGATTTTTTTTTTTATAAACATTGGAAAATTTTTTGGAGATTTGCAACAATTTTTAAAAACTAGCAGATGAACCATGTAGCCTATAAATATTGAAGAAAATAAGAAAAAAACTAGGTAAAATATATGTAGATACTATTTTATTACTTACGATCATAAAATGTATACAAATCTGTTATAAAAAGTTGAAGTTCATCAAAAGTTACTCAGAATATACATGGCACCATTTAGTCGAGAGAAATACAACGATGTAGTATTAAATTATAACTGCATAAAATAGTCGACTGTGGTCCATACTGTATTCCCGAATCATTTCCTAGCCACCTCTAGTTGCTGTTACAGTGAGCTTAAGTGTTGTATCTGCTTAAGATGCGGTGTGATGCTGTCTCTCCAGTAAATTGGTATCATCGTAAAAAGTGATCTCGTCCAGTTCTCGTGTATTTTTCACTGTGTTTCATGCAGTACCATGAGCCTTGAATAACACCATGGGACCCATGCAAAGTGCCACTAGGGATACTAGAAATGCTCCTGAGAAGCCGAGATACGACATTATAAGAAAAAGGAATTGCTTGATATGTACTGTAGATTGAGGTCTGCAGCTTTGGTTGCCCACCATTTCAAGACAAATTTATCCAGCATAAAAGCCACTGTGGGAAAAAAAAGAAAAGGAAATTCATGAAGCCATCACGGCAGGTATGCCAACAGGCGTGAAAATCTTAAACTTTTTGCAAAATGCTTTTTTATCTTGTCTTGAAAATGTAGCTTTGTGTAGGTGCAGGATTGCTCTAAGAAAGGCATACCTATAGAACTAATATGATTAAGTAAAAGCAAAGTCATTATATGACAACTGAAAGCAAAAGGAAGATGAAGGATATAAAGCTGGAGAATTTAATGCCAACAAAGGATGGTTTGGTGGTTTTAGAAAGATTTAGCTTAAAAAATGTCAGTGTAACAGAAGAAGTAGCTTCTGTTGACCAAGAGGCAACAGACCAGTTCCCAGATGCCATTAAGAAAATCACTGAGGGGCGCCTGGGTGACTTAGTCGGTTAAGCGTCTGCCTTCAGCTCAGGTCATGATCTCAGGTTCCTGGGATCAACCCCCACATCAGGGTCCCTGCTCAGTGGGGAGTCTGCTCCTCCCTTTCCCTCTGTCCTTCCCCATCCACACCCCCCCCACCCCCTGCTCGTGTTCTCTCTCTCAAATAAATAAGATCTTAATCATTGAGAATATCTATTTGAACAGGTTTTTAGTACAGATAGAAATTCTCTATTATGGAGAAAAATGCCACAAAAGACATTTATTAGTAAGAAGAGAAGCAAACACCAAGATTAAGGCAGGAAGCTGTAGGCTAAGCCCTATCGTTTTGTGCAAATGCAGTTGGAGGAGGACTTCTGAGCCTTGAAGGGAAAGGATAAATACCAGCTACCCAGCCTTTTGGTTGTATAAGAAGACCTGGACAGTGAGGACCCTTTTTCTGGATTGGTTCCATCAATGTTTTGTTCCTGAAGTCAGGAGAAAGTACCTTGCCAATAAGGGACTGCGTTTTAAAGTTCTTTTGATATTGGACAATGAGGATGGCCACCCAGAACCCCAGGAGTTAAACACTGAAGGTATCAAAGTGGTCTCCTTGCCCCCAAACACAATGTCCCTAATTTATTTTCTAGATGAGGGGTCATAAAGATCTTTAAGGCTCATTACACACAGTTACTCTCTGGAAAGGATTGTCAACTATGGAGGAGAACCCCGATAGAGTATCATGAAAGTCTGGAAAGATTATACCATTGAAGAAGTTGTTACAGAGAAAGACTTCATGGCCAAAATAGTAAATTCCTGCTGCGGAAAACTCTGTCCAGATGTGCCTAACTTCACAAGATTTACAATAGAGGAAATTGTGAAAGAGATTATAGATGTGGCAGAAAGTTGGAAGGGGTGTTGAAGGGTTTCAAGATCTTGGAGAATTGACATCAGACAATCTGGCAGAAGCATTTTGATTATTCAAGACTTCTTTTGACTTTAATGACATGGACCCTTCTATGATACAAGCAATGAAGCTAAATCACACAGTGGAAGAAGGATTGGTACCATATGGAAACATTTTTAGGGAAATGAAAAGACAAAAATTGTGTATTTTGTAAAGTTACACTGAATGTGCCTCCCTCCCCTTCCGCCTCTGAAATCACTGAAACAGCAAGACCAGCCCCTCCTCTACCTCCTCCTCAGCCTATTCAGCAAGAAGATGACCAAGATGAAGACGTTTATGATGGTCCACTGAATAGTGAACAGTCACCACGCCGTACAGTTAATCAATTTACATTGTGTAGGTTTGTGTCTTTGTGCAAAAATCTAGTAACTGTGCAGCAAGAACTGTAAGAGCAGCAGCATCGCCTAAGTATTCACCATTTAGAACACTATGTATGAAACTTGTATGGAAGCGGGTAGTCTGTCCTTACATAGGCTTAAGGTGAGTGGTATTTAGAATAAAAATAATGTGGTAGTTCGTTTACTGTTTTTGCTTTCAAAGAATTACGTTACCGAAAAAAAAAAAAGAATTACGTAACCATGCACTATGGCTCCCTCCCTCATAACTGGAGAAACAGGAGTATCAGCCTGTCATTACCAGTAAGTTTTTTTAATGTAACAGTGTTTCCAGTGCTGTGTTATGAATATGCCATACCACTGTCTGCCATAGATTTTTTTTTTTGCCCCGGAAATTTTACAACGACGCATTCATTGAGCTCGGCTGCCGTAGCTGTGTCAGCTACCCTGCGTCACCAACTGCTTTGTTACCGGTGTGTGATTCATTATACCTGTAAACAAACATGAATTACTTTTTCATGTTTTTTTTATTTTTGATGTCTAGTATTAGTAATACGTATAAGGTGTACAGTGTGCATATCATGTAAGGTGTTATTAATGTAGGAAGGACAGATCATCTTGTAAACAGATGACAAACTTACGTGTGAGAAGTACAGTGCTGTACATATATTTTCTCTCCCGCACGATTTTTTTGGGTATTTTCTTTTCTCTAGCTTACTTTGTAGGGATACGGTACATACTACTTACGCAGAACGGATGTGTTAGTCAGCCATGTTGTCAGTAAGGCTTTCAGTCAGCGGGAAGCTGGCAGTAATTAAGCTTTTGGAGAGTCAAAAGTTCAACTTGGATTTTCAGCCAGTTAGGGTGTCAGTGCCCTTAACCTCTGTGTTGTTCAAGGGTCAGTGATACTTAATTTCTCTCCACTGTTGTGGAAGTGACACTAGGGCTCGGCTCTTTTCCTTCTTCCTGTTTTGTTTTGGAAGGTACTCGAGTGAAATGACTTGTGTGTCGTGCTTGCAGAGAGTTACAGCTGTAGCTCTGCCCTGACTGATGAGCTGCTAGCCACGTGTCGCTAGTTATGTAAACTGGAATAAAATGGAAAAGTCAGTTCCTCCGTGTCACTAGCGACCTATCCAGTGCTCAGATGCTGTTGTCTTTTTATTTTATTTGAGAGAGAGAAAAGCGCACACAAGTGGGGTAAAGAGGAGAGGGAGAGGAGACTCCCCGATGAGCAGGGAGCCCGATGAGGGGCTTGATTCCGAGATTCTGGGATCAGCCAAAGGCAGACGCTGAACCGCCTGAGCCACCCAGGTGCCCCCAGAGCCATTGTATTGGATAGCACACATACAGAACATTTCTGTCAGAAAGTTCTGGATAGTGCTGCTAGAGATCAGAGGCTGGCAAACCCCTGTGGACCAAATTTAGCCCACCCGCTTTTCTGTAAAGTGTTCTATTTGAATACAGTCACACTCTTCCATGTATATATTGTCAGGCCTACTTTCCTGGCACAAAAGCAAAGTTGAGTAGTTGTGGCAGAGACTACATAACCACAGACCCTAAATATTTACTGTCTGGCTTTTGACGGTGTTTAATGAGCCTTCCTGAACATGTTGATTGACATGGGATGTAACCTGGCCCTCAGGATTTTTAAAGCTCCCGTAGTGATTTTATTATGTAGCAAAGCTTGGGACCACTGATCTAGACAGATAAGCTGTTCCCCTGAATCCCTGCTTCCGTGGCTCAGAGCTGGCAGAGTGGGTACTCCTGTGACTTAAATTTCTGAGCCCTTGACCTGCAAGGGATCGTTCAGGATTCATTATAGATTAGTTGGTTAGGAAATCCATCCTGTCTCCGCATCCCCCTTTCTGGTGGCTGTGGCGTTCCAAGGCATTGCACAGGCTGTCCCTGATTCCCACTGTGTGCATCCGGTTATGTGGGTCCACTTACGTCCTTAGTGCAGAGTTCTCAGATGAGCTAGCATCCATGAGGGGTTTAGAACGACCCTATTTCAAGTTAGGAGGTTCCCCACCCTTTGTAATAAGTACTCCCATGATGGTAATGCCGCTGGAGGAGCAGCTCGAGCACCACTGTTTCAGAGGTGCTTCTCGCATTTTACTGTGCATGTGAATCACCAGTGGATCTTATTAAAATGCAGCTACTGGCTCATTAAGGGTGGGGTAGAGACTGCATTTCTAACAAGCTCCCAGGTATTGCTGGTAGACTACTGTGAAAAACCCAACTGAGGGGGCACCTGTGTGGCTCAGTGGGTTAAGCCTCTGCCTTCGGCTCAGGTCCCGATCTCAGCATCCTGGGATCGAGCCCCGCATGGCGCTCTCTGCTCATCAGGGAGCCTGCTTCCCCCTCTCTCTCTCTGCCTGCTGCTCTGCCTACTTGTGATCTCTCTCTCTGTCAAATAAATAAATAAAATCTTTAAAAAAAATTCCAACTGAGTAAAAGATCAAATTGGCTTCATTCAGTGATTATTTGGGCAGCATCTCATCTGGTAATAGAAAAGAGCTCCACCAAACCCCAAAATGAAAGGTTTTAAAGGCAGAAAGGGGGGCACCTGGGTGGCTCAGTTGGTTAAGCGACTACCTTCGGCTCAGGTTATGATCCCAGAGTCCCAGCATCAGTCCTGCATCAGGCTCCCAGCTCCACGGGGAGTCTGCTTCTCCCTCTTGCCTTCTCCCCTCTTACGTTCTCTCTCACTTTCTCTCTCAAATTAAAAAAAAAATCTTAAAGGCAGAAAGGGGGCAGAAAAAAAATTATTAGCAAAGAATGCATTTTTTCAAGCAAGATTGCCCTCCTAAATGGAATGGAAGGGCCCAACGGGCAGATTACCTCACTAGTACTGACCAGATAATCCAGATTGACTGATTAAAGTTATGGGAGGCAGCTTTTGTCCGTCCTTTCTTGGTGTTCATAGATTGTGACATCTTTTGCTTAATTTCTGTGATATTCACAAGTCACGACTTCAGGTTCAAAATCTTTTAAGTCTGTCACTCCTTTTCTGACATTCCAGTCTTGAGGGAGGTCACTGGCTTGATGGTTAGTGGCTGTGAACACACACGTAAAAGCAGGAAGTTTATTATTGTGAACAGGATAATCCCTGTGTTTGTAGTCCCCAAGACCTAGATCAATCAAAATCAGTCACAGAAAGACCCCGCTGAAGGAGTCACCTTTCTGAGCCAAGAGGGTTGTTCAGTGCTCTTACACAAGCAGCAGCGGTTGATGTTGGCCATAGCTCAGACACCTCCATGCTCAGTCAAAATATAATCGGGGGCTGTTCTGTTAACAAGAACAACTTCAATGAGAGAGTCTAAGGATCTTTGTTGGAAAGTTCTTATCTTAGCAGGGGCTGCTGCAGTATTTTTGAGTTAAGGTTTCTAATCATACTCTAATTTGTGTTTCCTGAGAACCAGAGAAGTATGCCCCCGCAAAAGGAGGTTATTCCTGAATCATGAGTGTCTCCTAATAATTTCTTTGTGACTTGATATATAAATCCAAGAGAGTCAACCAGTTGAGGTATCATTGTTCATTGTGGAAAGTTAGGGGCACAGCTAGATAACCTAAGGCATTGCCCAGCCGTTGCCAGCTAGCTAGGTATTCACAGGCCCAAGGGGAGTGGTAACCACGGACAAAGACAAACCCCATCAGGGTGCAGACCATCTCCATTAAAGTAGTCATATTAATTGATTCATTCACAGAGTTTGCTGCATTTACGCATTCAAGCCAGAGGTCAGTTAGGTTTTCATCACAGATGGGAAGAAATCTCCTAACTTGAAATAGGGTCGTTCTAAATGACTTACAAAGATGTGTGCTACTGGTGAGATCTTTGAGTGAAAAGGGACAGGTCTGACCTACACAATCATGAGAGCTTGCGGGTGCAGGTGTACCAAGATTTAAATAGATACTTGAGTCTGATTAGGCACCTAGCAGTTATAAATGGAGAAAGGTAAAAGGCACAGGATGTTCTATCCCTAAGAGTAGAACTTTGTATACAAGATTTTTTAAGGAGGAGGGGGTAGTAACATTGTAGTAATTGGGAAGAGAAGAGAAATTGGTCACAGGGAAGACCAGGGGATCTCTAGCCTTTTGGATAGATCAGACTCTTTGATGACAAATCCAGCAGTCTGAAAGGTTACCTTCCTTAGCACTGGCTGGGAGATAACAGATCGAGGGTGTTACCTTTCCAGGCCAAGACCAGAGTGAAGGAAAGAAGAAGGGAAAAAGTTTTCATGTTAGTTAAAGTATGAAGTCTTGAACCAGGGGGAAGGAGTCTACTTTGAAGTCACCTGCTTCTTGGCCTCATCCCTTTGATTTGGAGATTTCTGATGTCTGGACGGGACCAGATGTCAGGTGGAGCCTTCTTTAACTGTAAGGTGTTTACCCAGGGCTCAGTGCCTTCTAGTTTTGCAGCGGAATCAGTAGTCAGGAGCCACTTGGTAAGGTCTTTCCAATAGGTTCGAAGGCTACTTTCTTTCTTTCTTTCTTTTTTTTTTAAACAGTTTTGTTTTTTTTTTAAGATTTTATTTATTCTTTTGACAGATGGAGATCACAAGTAGGCAGAGAGGCAGGCAGACAGAGAGGAGGAAGCAGGCTCCTGGCCAAGCAGAGAGCCTGATGTGGGGCTTGATCCCAGGACACTGGGATCATGACCTGAGCTGAAGGCAGAGGCTTTAACCCACTGAGCCACCCAGGCACCCCTGAAGGCTACTTTCTTATGATGTTTCCAGAATACTCAATCACCAGGCTCTAGACTAACAGGATCCTTTGAATTGGGAACCAGGAAAGCTTCACTAACCTATTGATGATAGGCTTTAGCATAAAACATTAAAGACTTACAGTAGCTAGTCAGACCAAGTTGAAACAACAAGGGACCAGCAGAAAGCTGTGTACCAATAGACCTTGGTCTACCAGTGACTGTCTCATGTGGAGTGTGTTTGTTTCCCTGAGAGGGCTACCATGAATAGTCAGCAAGGCCAGAGGCAACATTAATTAACACCTTAGGTCAAAGGAGTACAGCTGTTTCAGCAAGTTTAGAATTTGAGGATCCTATTAGTTCTCTCAGCCTTGTCTGATAGGATCAAGGGTGATAGGCTCAGTGATGATTTCAAGGGGTTTGCAAGGCTTTCATTAAGGCTTGTGTGATTTGCCAAGGGAGGTGAATGCTTCAATCACTGGAAATTATAGAAGGTATACCATAAGTGGAAAATATGTTTTCTGTCTCTTTGCTACTGTAAGGCCATCAGCCTTGCAGCAGGGAAGGGCTTCAGCCTATTTGGAAGGCATGTATTCAAGAACATATGGGTAACCCCTACCGCTGCAGTTGTTCAGAGGGGCCAGGAGGAGGAGGTTTGAGACCTCCGGGAACAAATTTCATTTTCCCAAGATTGCAGACCTGACAGGTCAGACATTTAGATACAAATGAGGCGGCAGGAGCAGAAAGAGCTCCCAGGAGGTTAGTCTACTTGCAGAAGTGTTGGGTCAATTCCGAATTGAGATTTTAAGCTGTGTTTGGAGTTTACAGAGAAATGTCTTTTCCTAAAGTTAAATTCACTGAGGCTTCTCCTATACCTGCAGACTTATGGCGGCTGGAATAGGCTGTAGCAGCGGAATCAAAGTTGTATGCTATAACAGGCAGTGACAGGCCTGTGTTCATTGCCGTATTCTCGCAGGAGCATCTCCACAGCTTGGTTATCTCTTTTGTGCACAGATGAGGTGAAAGTGTTGTGTTTGGTAACTCTAGGGCACGTGAATCTTCTAGTGCTTATTTTTGTCTTAAAAAGGACTGCTCCTGTTTATCTTCCCATGCAAGGAGTTCAGGGACTGAAATTCTAGTAAATTCATAGTGGGGAAGCCAACAGAGAAAAATTAGAAACCCATTGTGTGTAACAGCCAGCTAGGTTAGAAATCCACAAAGCTGTGCTCAGCTTAATCCTTTCTCAAAATAACGGAATTCCTTTAGTGCTTAATTATGACCTGGGTAATCAACAGTGTCTAGATATAATTTTTTTTCCTCAGAGACTTTATGTCCCTTTTCAGTGAACTACTGCAACAAGTAAATCCTTTTGTGGACACCTCTTTGGTAACTGAGCATAGAAAGAGTCGGTCTACATATCACAGGATGGATTTCCCAGGGAACTGGAGGATAATGGAATCTTGGTTGAGTACATGGGGATGATAAGGGACCTTGATGAATCCTTGAGGCCTGACTGTCCAGATATATTATTGATTGTCCCAAGTAAAAGAAATTGATATTGACTGTAGAAGTTCATAGAGACGCTGGAAAAGGCCAAACAAGTCTACAACAGAAAACCATTTGAGTTTGTTAGAACTTGTGACAAAAGGGTGCCTGGGTTCGGAACAGTGGAGAATAACTTGTTAATAGCTCTCGGGTCGTGGACAGGTTGCTTTCCCATCACATTACGTTTCCAAACTGGCAAATTCTGCATGTTGGAAGGGCTGGAACAGGAAATGATTAACCCCTGGGTAAGGCCTTGTATGGCCTCATGCCTTAATAGATATTAGGGCAATACAGAAGTAGGTTTAGTTCTATCTGTCAGAATTTCTATAGGCTGTGTACTTGTTATTCCCCCAATATCAGAATTGGAAGTGGCCCACAGATTTTTCAGGCATCTCAGTTAAATTAGGGAATTTCTGTTGGAATTATTTCTCATCTCTATCAAAGACCAATCATAAAGAATATAAGATCAGGGGTGCCTGGGTGGCTCAGTTGGCTAAGCATCTTACTTCAGCTCGAGTCATGATTTTGGGGTCCTGGGATTGAGCCCCTTATTGGGCTCTCTGCTAGGTGTGGCAGGGAACCTGTTTCCCTTCTCTCTCCACCTGCTTCTCTGCCTATTTGTGATCTCTTTCTCTCTGTGTGTGTCAAATAAATAAAATCTTTAAAACAAAATGTAAGTTCAGGTTGGTCAAGAAATTCTAAGGTGAAGTCAGAAGCAAAATATATTAGCCATTTTAATTAATTAATTTTTTAGAAAGATTTTATTTATTTCTTTGATAGAGATCACAAGTAGGCAGAGAGGCAGGCAGAGAGAGAGAGGAGGAAGCAGGCTCCCTGCGGAGCAGACAGCCTGATGTGGGGCTCGATCCCAGGACCCCAGGAGCATGACCCGAGCTGAAGGCAGAGGCTTTAACCCACTGAGCCACCCAGGTGCCCCAGCCATTTTAATTTAGAAGGGAGATCTCTACCTAATAAATTGGAGCTGTATCGCAGAGCAAAAAAGGCGGCTTTAGTAAAACACCCCATAGTCATTTGTACTGGTCGAGCTAGAAATTCTGTCTGAGCTTTATTAGATTCCCCTGGTATACAAACCTTCTTTCCACTCTGAAGGATCTGTTGTCCTGTGAGAGTGGGGTTTATTATTTTTTTTAAAGATTTTATGTATTTCAGAGCATGCATGCAAGCAAGGGGAGGGGCAGAAGGAGAAAGAGAATCTGAAGCAACTTTGTGCTAGCACAGTTTGATGGGGGGCTCAGTCCCATGACCCTGAGATCATAACCTGAGCCAAAATCAAGAGTCGGGCATGCTTAACCAACTAAGCCACCCAGGTGCCCAAGAGTGCAGTTTAAAGTAGAAAGTGTAGCCCTGGTATCTACCAGAATTTAGCAAAATACTTGATTAATTTTACTTTCTTGGATGTTTAGGGTACTGCTGATAGCAGTTTTACTGGAAGGTGCCTTGGAGCCCTGTTTTGGGGATGGCCCATATGGGAGCTCTTCCTTGGGGGCATCAAGGAATTTGTGTAGGACCTTTGAGGACAGTTTCTCTGAAGTGCCCCAGTTCATTACAAATGAGAAAATGGACCCTGGGCCAGCCATTTGATGACGGACTTCAAGGAGGGTATGATGTGGGAGACCCGGTAAGGCCATTAGTGTGGGAGACCTTTGTTTATGATTTTGGTTCAAGTCCTCTCAGAGTATTTGCCTGTGGTCACAAGTTCAGTCGAGCCAGTGGCCTCTCATCCTATCTTCTGCCTTTTTATTAACCTAATCTCAGGAAATAATCCATTTGCAAATAGGGCAGCTTGAACAGGTCGTATGGAATCTGGAGTGCCATAGGAAGAACACTTCTAAACAGCCTTGAGATTCTGCCACAGATTCGTCTTTTATTTCCATGTTTGGATAATAGAGCAACCTGTGCAGGCAGGGAAGACTCAGAATGGCTTTTTAAAATATCAGTTAATTTATTTCCAGATTTTCATGGTCTATAAGAGGACTATGTTGGTGATTGAGGATCTTGACTCTCATCCTTGGGATTATGCCATTCTGCTCCCCAAATCCATTTTTGGCCTTCACGAGGTTCTCCCAACATGTGTACAAGCTGGTGAAGATCTGGCAGCCTGGGGTCATAGGCACTCATAAGGATTCAAAACTTCAGAAAACTCGAGGCTCTTCTGTAGGTTTAGGAAATTCTTTAGCTATGGCCCTTAGTTTGGTCTTTGACCAAGGAGTGAAAGAGATCTGAGAAGGATCACTTGGCAACATCATGTGATTTTATTATTAAAGGTAGCAGTTTAATAGTCTCTTCAGAGTGGAAAGGCAATTTTGACAGAATGAGTAAAACACGGGGCACCTGGGTGGCTCAGTTGGTTAAGAGTCTGCCTTCAGCTCAGGTCATGATCCAGGGCCCTGGGATCAAGCCCCACCAGGGAGTCTGCTTCTCCCTGTTCGGCTCCCCTGCTTGTGTTCTCTCTGTGTCAAATAAAGCCCTTTAAAAAAAAATTAATAAAACATGAGTACTCACATAGAGGAGCAAGGAGTCAAGTCAGCCCTATCGTCTATTATTTTAGGTGCCTCTGTGTCTTTAATTTCTCCTTGGTCCTTTTGAAATGAATCTTCTAGTGAGGCTATTTTGGAATATTGAAAGCCTTTTGGAAACCTCTGCATACCAATTAAAATAGGTATCCCATTCTTTCCATTTTAATTCAGGAACCCTTTCTTTCAAATATGTTTCTTTTTTTTAATTGAAGTGTGGTTGATGTACAATATTAGTTTCATGCATACAACATAGTGTTCAACATTTATATACAATACTAAGTGATCACCACAGTTCATCTGGCTACCCTCCATCACCGTCCAAAGTTACTGCATTATTAACTGTATTCCCTGTGTTGCATATTGCATCTGTGTGGCATCTGTGTGTCTTATTTATTAAATAACGGGTAGTTTGTACCTTTTTCTCGCCTTCCCCTATTTTGCCCACCCCCTCATGACCCTCCCCTCTGACAACCACCAGATTGTTCTCTGTATCTATGAGTCTGTTTCTGTTTTGTTCATTTGGTTTTTTTAGATTCTACATGTAAGTGAAATCATGGTATTTGTCCTTCGCTGATTTATTTCATTTAGCATAATACCCTCTAAGTCCATCCATGTTGTCTCAAATGGCAAGATTTCATTCTTTTTGATGGCTGAGTAGTAGTCCATTATATATATACACCACAGTTTCTTTATCCATTTATCAATGAACACTTAGGTTGCTTTCATATCTTGGTGTTTGTAAATACTGCAGTGCGCATAGGAGCGCATACATCTTTCCAAATGGTCTTTTCATTTTCTTCACATAAATACCCTGTATGGGATTACTGGATCGTAGGGTAGTTCTGTCTTTAACTTTTGAGGAACCTCCATACTGTGGCTGCACCATTTTGCATTCCCACCAAAAGTGCACGGAAATTCCGCTTTCTATACATCCTCACCGACACTTGTTATTTCTTGTCTTTTGAACATTAGCCATTCTGATAAGTGTGTGGTGATCTTATTGTGGTTTTCACTTAGATTTCCTGATGATGAGTGATGTGAGCATCTTTCATGTGCCTTGGCCATCTATATGTCATCTTTGCAGAAATGTCTGTTTAGGTCCTTACCCACTTTTTAATTGGACTTTTTTTTTTTTTTTTTTTTGAGAGACACACAGAGAGGGAACACCAGCAGGGAGAGTGGGAGAGAAACAGGCTTCCCGCCTAGCAGGGAGCCTGATGAGGGGCTCAATCCCAGGACCCTGGGATCATGACCTGAGCCGAAGGCAGGCGCTTAATGACTGAGCCACCCAGGCGCCCCTTTAATTGGACTTTTTAAAATACTGAGTTGTCCTCTCGGGGCTCAGACCTAGTTTGAGGCGACATGGCTAAACGCACCAAGAAGGTCGGAATCGTGGGCAAATACGGGACCCGTTATGGTGCCTCCCTCAGGAAGATGGTGAAGAAGATTGAGATAAGCCAGCACGCCAAGTACACTTGCTCCTTCTGTGGCAAAACCAAGATGAAAAGACGAGCTGTGGGGATCTGGCATTGTGGCTCCTGCATGAAAACCGTCGCTGGTGGCGCCTGGACCTATAACACCACTTCTGCCGTCACAGTAAAGTCTGCCATCAGAAGACTGAAGGAGTTGAAAGACCAGTAGAAGCACCACCGTTTGAAACATTGCTAGCCTATAATAAATGGGTTAATTTATGTAACAAAAAAAAAAAAAAAAAAAAAAAAAAAAAAAAAAAAAAATACTGAGTTGTGTGAGGTCTATTTTGGACATTGACCCTTTATCAGTTATATCATTTGCAAACATCTCTCATTTAGTAGGTTGCCTTTTTATTTTGTTGCTTCCTTCACTGTGCAAAAGCTTTTTAGTTTCACGTGGTCCACTTGTTTATTTTTGCTTTGTTGCCCTTGCCTGAGGAGACAGGCCCAAAAAAAATATTCCTGTTTTCTTGTAAGAGTTATGCTTCTGGTTTAAGTCTTTGATCAGTTTTGAGCTTATTTTTTTGTATGGTATAAAAAAAGTACTCCAGTTTCATTCTTTGGCATGTAGCCATCTACTTCTCCTAGACCATTTATTAAAGAGACTATCTTGGAGCACCTGGGTGGCATTGTCGGTTGAGTGTTTGACTCTTGGTTTTGGCTCGGGTGGTGGTCTCAGGATTGTGGGATTAGGCCCCACGTCAGGCTCTGAGCTCAGTGTGGCATCTGCTTGAGAATTTTCTCTTTCCCTCTCCCTCTGTCCCTCCCCAGCTCTCTCTTTCTAAAATAAGTCTTTAAAAAAGACCATCTTTTCCCAATTGTATGTTCTTGCCTCCTTTGTCAAATATTAATTGACCGTATAAGCATGGGTTTGTTTCTGGGCTCTATTGGTGTGTCTGCTTTTGTGCCAGTAGGGACTGCATTGAATCGTGGATTCCTTTGAGTAGTATGGACATTTAACAATATTAAGTCTTCTGGTTTTGTGAGTGTGGTGTATCTTTCCATTTATTTGTGTCATCTTTGATTTCTTTCATCATTGTCTTAACGGTTTTCAGAGTACAGGTCTTTTGCCTGCTTGGTTAAATCATTCCTAAGTACTCTTTCTGCTGCAATTGTACTTGGGATTGCTTTCTTTCTCTTTCTCATGGTAGATTATTAGTATATTGAAAGACAACCAGTTAATGTATATTAATTTTGTATCTGGCAACTTTATTGAATTCATTTATCGTAATAGTTTCTTGGTGGAATCTTTATAGAGTTTTCTATATACAGTATCTTGTTGCCTGCAAATAGTGTTTTCTTTTCTAATTTGGACACCTTTTATTTCTTGTGCTTGTCTGATGTGACTAGGACTTCCAATCCTATGTTGAATAAAAGTGGCAAAAGTAGGCATCCTAGTCTTGTTCCTGGTCTTAGGAGAAAAGCTTTCAGCTTATCACCATTGACTATGATGTTAGCTGTGGTTTTGTCATATGTGGCCTTTATTATGTTGAAGAATGTTCCCTAAATACCCACTTTGTTTTTATTATAAATGAATGTTGAATCTCATCAAATGCTTTCTCCACATCTACTGAGCTGACCATCTGATTTTTTTTTTTTTTTAAGATTTTATTTAGGGAGAGAGGATAAGTAGTGGTGGGGAGGGGCAGAGGGAAGGGGAGACCAGACTCCCTGCTGAGCAAGGAGCCCCATGCAGGACTTGATCCTAGGACCCCAAGATCAGGACCTGAGCCAGAGGCGGACACTTAACCAACTGAGCCACCCAGGTGCACCTGATTTATCTATTAATGTGGTATATCATATTAATTGACTTGTATCCTTGCATCCATGGAATAAATCTTACTTGATCATGGCATATGATCTTTTTTAATGTATTGCCTAGTTCAGTGTACTGATATTTTGTTGAGGATTCTTGCATCTGGGTTCATTAAGAATATTGGCCTATAATTTGTGTGTGTGGTATCTTTGTCTGGTTTTGGTATCCAGGTAGTGCCAGCCTTATAGAATGAGAAATCTAGAAGCATTCCTTCCTCTTTGATTTTTGGAATAGTTTGAGAGGGTTACATAGTAATTCTTCTTTGTTAGAATTCATCTGGTCTTGCACTTTTGTTTGGTGGGAGTTTTTTGATTACTGATTCAGTTTCGTTACTAGTAATAGATCTGTTTAGATTTCCTGCTTCTTGATTCAGTCTTGGAAAATTGTATGTTCGTAGGGATTTATCCGTTTCTTATAAGTTGTCCCTTTCCGTGTAACTTCTCTTTCACTTCTGATTTTATCTGGTCCCTGTTTTTTTCTTGATAAGTCGGACTAAACATTTATCAATTTTATCTTTCCAAAAGAACCAGGTTTTCTTTAAAGATATTATTTATTTACTTGATAGAGAGCAAGCAAGAACAAGTAGGCAGAGCAGCAAGCAGAGGGAGAGGGGAAGCAGACTCCCTGCTCAGCAGGGAGCCCAACTAGGGGATTCAATCCCAAGACCCTGAGATCATGACCTGAGCCAAAGGCAGACACTTAACCAATTGAGCCATGAGGTGCCCCCAAGAACCAGCTTTTAGTTTCGCTGATCTTTTCTATTGTTTTTTAGTCTGTTTCATTTATTTGTGCTCTGATCTTTTAATTTCATTTAGTCTACTAACTTTGGGCTTTGTTCGTTTTTTAGTTTCTTTATAAAGGTGTAAGGTTAATTGAGATTTTTCTAGATTCTTGAGGTGGGCCTCTTATCACTATAAACTTCCCTCTTTTTTTCTTTTTTAAAGATTTTATTTGAGGGGCACCTGGGTGGCTCAGTGGGTTAAGCCTCTCTGCCTTTGGCTCAGGTCATGATCTCAGGGTCCTGGGATCGAGCCCCTCATCGGGCTCTCTGCTCAGCAGGGAGCCTGCTTCCTCCTCTCTCTCTCTCTGTCTGCCTCTCTGCCTACTTGTGATCTCTGTCTGTCAAATAAATAAAATCTTTAAAAAAAAAAAAAAGATTTTATTTGAGAGAGCAAGCAGTGGGTGGGGGAAGTTGACTCCCTGCTGAACAAGGAGCCTGATGCAGGGCTCCATCCCATGACCTGGGGACCATGACCTGAGCCAAAGGCAGACACGTAACTGACTGAACCACCTAGGTGCCCCTGAACTTCCCTTAAAATTGTTTTTGCTGTGTCTTCTATGTTTTGAACTGTTGTGCTTCCATTTGCATTTGTCTCGGGGTATTTTTTTTCTCTTTTTTCTTTGTGGACCCGTTGGTTGTTTAACAGCATGTTGCTCTTAGCCTGTATGTGTGTTACTTCCAGTTTTCGTTTTGTTTAGTTTTTTCTTTTCTTTTTCTTTTTTTTTTTTTTTTTTTTTTGGTTTTTGCCTTGGCTCTTTTCTTTGGAACATACTGTCTCATTTTTCCTCTCAGTTTAAATATATTTGTTTCTACATATTAAGTAGACAGTTACATCTCCTGGTATTAAAGAAGTGGCTTTATGCCAAAGGCATCGTAGGGGACCCAGTACTGCCAACTCCCCAGGTCACCCAAGCCATGTGTCCCGGGGATGTCCATGTGGGGTGTGCACACCCTCCTGTCCTGGCTGGGTTGTGGTTGGTGTGGACTCCCCGGCATGCAGGGCAGTTCTGTAGTGCGGTGGCTGCAGTAGCTGTGGGCAGGGTAGCCTTCCGGTGCTGCAGCTGTTGCAGGCACGCTCATGTGCAGAGCTGCTCCCCCCGCCCCCCGCCGCAGGTGCATTCATGGCTGGGGAGGGGAGGTTTGGGGGGGTGGGGGGGGTTGTGCAGTGCCAGGCAAAGCCTCCCACTGTGTGTGGCACAGCAAGAGGTCACTTGGGAAGGTTCTGGTGCTGCCTGAGCTGTTTGCCAGGTGTGCCAGGGTCAAGTGTGTTTCCTAACTGAGGGATTTGCTCTACTTATCCCCATTAAGGCCCATTTTAACTCTGGACTGTTTTTAGTACGATTTTGCCACTTTTGTAGATACTTCTAACTTCAGGAACCATGGTTTTTAGATACAAAGTATACAAGTGTGCCAGTGCACTAGACTTTTAATTAGCTAAGACTTTGGATCTCCCAGAGCCAATCTAAATATTTAAAAGGGATGTGCCACTGGGTTGGGGGTTGGTGTTTTACAGTGTACCTTTGTTGCATAGAAATTTTCTTGAAGTTGGTGGGTGACCAAATGTCCATGTAACCAATCCCATGACCAGTTTCCTATCATAGGAGTCGTCTTAGGGATGACAGGCACTATAAGATACTCATGTCCACCAATTTTTGTGGCTTTTTGGCTTCCAAAATACTCATTAGCAATAGCTTTTATGTACACAGAAGATGACAAATAAATATGTGTCTTTCTCTGCTCGGCGGGAAGCCTGCTTCCTCCTTTCTCTCTGCCTGCCTCTCTGCCTAGTTGTGATTTCTCTCTGTCAAATGAATAAAATATTAAAAAAAAAATATATATATATATATGCCTTAACATACTAGTAGTAACTAAGAAAGGTTTACTGGGGACTGGCCAAGAGAAGACCACGTGTACCACCAGCAATTCCCAGCATGGACTAAACCAGCAAATTCCAGCAAATAGGGACTGTGGACTGGAAAGAGGTTCCAAATAACTGGGAAATGCAAATTGAACCAAGGGCTAAAGAACTGGGTTCTGAATGGAACATTCTGCCCCCTGAAGGTGACTAAGCCCTGGACTGGAAAGCCAATTAGACTAGGATCACAACTTGGAACCTCAGAAATGGTGAAAGGACCATGAACTCAAAAATGGGTTTGTGAGGGGGAAGGGGGCACCTTGGTTGAGCATCTGATTCTTGATCTCAGCTTGGGTCTTCCTTTTTTTTTTTTTTTTTTAAGATTTTATTTATTTATTTGACAGACAGAAATCACAAGTAGGCAGAGAGGCAGGCAGAGAGAGGGGGGAAAACAGGCTCCCTGCCTAGCAGAGAGCCTGATACAGGGCTCGATCCCAGGACCCTGGGATCATGACCTGAACCAAAGGCAGAGGCTTTAACCCACTGAGCCACCCAGGCGCCCCTCAGCTTGGGTCTTGATCTAGGGTTATGAGTTCAAGCCTCAAGTCCATGCCCAGCATGGAGCCTACTTAAAAAAAAAAAAAAAAGGGGGGGGGCGCCTGGGTGGCTCAGTGGTTTAGGCCACTGCCTTCAGCTCAGGTCATGATCTCAGGGTCCTGGGATCGAGTCCCGCATCGGGCTCTCTGCTCGGCAGGGAGCCTGCTTCCCTCTCACTCTCTCTGCTTGCCTCTCTGCCTACTTGTGATCTCTCTCTGTCAAATAAAATCTTAAAAAAAAAAAAAAAGGTTTGCAAGTATCATTCCCAGGGTTCTCATTGTCCCAGAGTGCTGTCAGAGGTTTGATTCAGCTCCTGGCACTGCCATCCGATCTGTTAAAAATCTATTCTGTGATTCATGAATCAGACAGCAACTCATCTACGATAGAAGGTAGCCTCTGTAGAGCTGTAGAAAAGGGAAAGTTTAAGGTGGAAAGGGAGTGGATATGGAAATTATTAACAAAGAATGCGTTTTTTCAGCTAAGGTCACCCTCCCGAGGGGAACAGGAAGGTCTGTGGGGCAGAGTACCTCATTAGTGCTAACCAGGTAATTCCAAGTTGACTGGTGAAGTTACGTTCCTGGAGGATTCCAACTGCAACTAGCTTAGGTGTTAAGTCTTGGTTTGTTGATGTGGCGTTTAGTACAAGTGACTCCATTTTGGGCCTGCTTGTCTCCTTTTTAACACCACAAACCAGACTGATTAGTAAGCCTGTAGACCATTTTAGGAGCGCATTCTAACCTGATCTCCCTATTCTCCATCTCTTGACTCTATCTCTAGATTCTGCTACTAGGATGATTTTTCTAAAGCACAGCCTTGATTGTATTCTGTCTAGTTACCACCCTTTCTCTCCATTCCTTGTCCAAAAGCTGGATTTCGGGAAACCGTGCTCATATTGTCGTTTTGATCCAAAACTTCCTTTCACTACTTTAACCTTCTTCCTCTCACCATTTGTGTTCCTGTCTTAAACTCTCCCATTTCAAATAATGTTGCTTCTTTCCATTCACTCCACTAATGTGTAGTGAAGAATAAGTGAGTTCCTATATGTATGGTGTCTTCATTCCAACCAAGAACAGGTTCTGTTATAGTCCTTAGCACACTAGCCGTTTTTAACATTTAATTTTTAGCCTTGTGTGTATTTGGCTATAAATTTCTTCATCAGATAGGTTTAGAAAAATCTTTTTAATGTTTTATTTATTTTACAGGGAACATGTGTTGGGGGGGGGGCAGAGCAAAGGAGAGAAACCCAAGTGGACTCCACGCTGAACACGAACCCCATACAGGGCTTGATCCCACAACCCCACAATCAGACCTGAGTTGGACACTTAGCCAATTGCCCCAGCCAGGTGCCCCTAGAAGAATTCTTAGAGTTTATAGTTTCCATTCCCCACCTGCTTCACAGAGGTATTAATGCTCAAAGCATTTTCTGTCATCTGTAAGTGCTCTGAAATACCAAACATGATGGAAGCCTTCATCTGCATCAGGTTTTCCCATTCTCTGCAGCTACTGAATGAATAGTCCAATTCTTTTTGACCCGCTGCTCCCCTTTAGGAGAATAGAACTCTGTGATCCTAATCACAGTCTGTACTCCTCACAGAAACGACTTTCGCTCTTCCTTCCAGAAAGGTGCCAGCAATCTGACTTGGCGATCAGATGTCTTGGTGGAATATCAAGGAGAAGGCCGTAATGTCACCGACCCAACCTGTCCTTTGCTGAGTCCTGGAGTATCTGTGAGTAGTAGCTTGAGTTGGCTTAGACAGTTTTCTTACCAGTAGCACAGCAAGGCATTGGCTTAGATGTGTCAAGTATTAAAACCCTGAGTTTTAATCTGAGTCTTGGTCCTCTTTCACTTGACTTTGTCACTTGACCAGAAATTAGTAGATCAGACAAATTTAGTAACCCTGAAAATGGTGTTTCTGACCTATTGTCAGAATGTGCACCTTGAATTCTTCAGTTTTCCTAACCAGCACATGTATCTCCCCATATTCTTTTTCATTCCCCTTCTTGTTTTCCTCCCCTTCCCAATAGTGGACCATCGTTTATGGGGGAGGTTGGCAGCAGCCCTTGGAAGAGAGACGGGGTCACCACAGTTATATGTAACTGCCATCACAAGTGTCTTGCTTGGTGGCATCCAGGCTGGTCATGAAGGTGGTGGGAGCAATGTTGGCCTCACTTTGGATGATGCAAAATAGGAAAGTCTAACTCCAGAGAGAAGCCCAATACCAAAGTGTAAGGAAGTCGGTAAGGACGACATGAAGACATAAGTTAACCTGCAGCTGATTCCATAAAGCTCACTTGAGCCTTTTTCTCCAGCCTGTTAAGATGACAGTTCCTAATAGACCATAGACGTGACTCCTAGGAGATTGATTTCATCTCCTTAGCATCTATCCCACCCATTTTCTGTTGCTCACTACAACACATTCTTGTCATGAGATTAGCAGACAGTGATGGCAAGAGTCTGTAAGCAGAACTACCACAAACATCCTTAATCAAGTGAGCCACAAGTAAGGAACAAAGCCCCACATCTACCTTTGATTTACTTCTCTGTGGAAAGTTCCCTAATTTCTATCCAGTGGTAGGTCTGGCTTGAGCCAACTTGGTTGCTCTGTAGGCAGGTGGTATTTGTTACTACAGAACTCCCCTGATCTAACTTTCTGAATATCCCTACAGCAATGTTTCCCAGACTGTGTCTGTGAAGATGCTTACAATAACACGTACGCCTGTGTGAGGACCCTGTCGGCGCAGTGGAATTTACAGTATTGTGAGTTCGATGACCAGGAGGTAAGAAGGCCCTCTGTCTCCCCCACCCCCTTGCATCCTAGTGTCGATGCTCTGCTGGCTGATGGAGGTAGCAGAAGAATAACAATTCCAAGACTGTTTCCTAAGGAAGATAGGTTTCTTATCTGTACTTCTACTGAGGCTTCCTTCAGTTCAGAAAATAGAGGGATGCCTGGGAGGCTCGGTCAGTTGAGTGTCTGACTCTTGTTTTGGCCCAGGTTGTGATCTCAGGGTCCTGAGACTGGGCCCCACACTCAGCACAGAGTCTGCTTGGAACTTTCTCTCCCTCATCCTCTGCCCTCCCCCAACTCACGTGTGCTTGCTCTCTCTCTAATCTTAAAAAAAAAAAAAAACAGAATTCCACAAAGCCATACTGCATTTCTCTAACTGTGCCCTTTCTGGATGGGATCTCTGCACTCCTAGCACCACTCACACACACTTTAAAGGCACTGTCCACTTGTTCAGATTGCTGCGTGCCTGCTCTGTTTGCTTCCCTGCTAGTTTGGGGCCACAGTAAGACACCTCAACTTCTGTGGAGGTAAAAGGAGTTGGGACATTTGCCAGAAGGCTAACATCCAGCTTGTTCAGAAACTTTGGTCCTCACAACAGCCCAGCCCAGAGCTGCTCAAATAGATGAGCAGTGGGCAATCAAAAGCAAAACCAGAGGCGCCATCCTTGTGAGAAGGTGGCTTTTAGCACCCAGAGACCAGTATGGACTGTTTGAGATCTCCTGCCCTGCAGTCCTTCGTGCTTTCACACTGTTTATCAGCACGTGCCCATCTGGCATCCCACATCTTGCCCTGTGGAGCCGACCTCACTGTGTTTCTTGTAAATGGACTTGCTCACCACTCGTTCGTGGGTCAGAAGCACTTTGGACAGCAGGCAGAAGAGCATCGTTCAGAATCGGTTCTTGTTCCTCCTTCCCCGTAATGTTTAACTGTCATTTTCCTAGCCTGTCCCTTGGAGAATAAAGTACAGAGTTGGGGGGAGGGGAGATAATAGTGATATTAGATCTGTCCAGTGTCAGGAATAATGGGATTGTGTTCTTTCCCAATTGGTGTCGGACATCCAAAACTGCTTTTTAAAAACATGAAACTATAGCATCTGTACAACTCAGGTTAGAGTACTTTCATATTTATTCTCATTTGAGTCTTAACAATTCTGACACAAAAATAAACCTTCAAATGTCAAATCTCACTTCTGTAACAATATTAGCACTGAGTCTACTTTCTGAGACCTTGCTATTTGAGGGTCCTGCATTCTGTTCTCTGCTTTCATTATGAAAGATAGTAAATTTGTCCTCCTGTCTCTGCTGGAGACACAGGGTGTGCTGGAGGCCTGTTTCCAGCATGTGGGCCTTGAACCTGAAGTTCCTTAACGTGAGAACATGCTCTGTGGTCTTGCGTTTACCCTCGGGCTCTCTGAGAACGTGAAGACCAGATGGTGTTCTCCTGGGCACTGCATTGTCCACCTCGTCCCTTCCTGTTTAGAAATCACACACACGGGGAGTACTTCAACTATAATGCTTGCTCTTAACCTTCCCCCATCATTTCATTCTTGTAGGTATTTGTAGAAGTGTATAACCTGACTTCAGATCCAGACCAAATCACGAACATTGCTAAAAGTATAGACCCAGAGCTTTTAGGAAAAATGAACTACCGGCTAATGATGTTACAGTCCTGTTCTGGACCAACCTGTCGCACTCCAGGAGTGTTTGACCCTGGGTAAGTTTTCACTGTCTTCGATGGCTTTGACAAGTTGTCTATAGCAATCATGCCATTCTTGAAGCCAGAGGCAGCCTGAGGGGTCCTTTTGGCTCTGAGCTGTTTCTCTCATTATTCTCCTTTGTAGTAGGAATACTGCATCTTCGTGCATTCACCTCCTGTGCTGAGAAAATAAGCTCATTGAAACTCCTGCTCTCCGGAGCCAGTTGCTACTTTAGCTGGAGGCCTAGCCCTGCTCCCTGTCACATAGGACTCTCCTCCCTCCCCTTCCTCGTGAGATTCTTGTCATGGTACCAACTTGATTGCACTGGTGACAGGTGGGGTTTCTTTAAGCCGACCTAGCACTTCCAAGATGATAAGCCTTCATTTCACTTCTCAGAAACCCCAACTGGAGAAACTTAAATGCTTACCAGCTAAACACTCAGAATGAATTAGAAGGTATAGACTCCGAAATGTTGAAATGCATAAGAACACGTAGTATATGGAGGGAGAAAAGATTTTTATCACCTACTAAGCCAGCCCTCATCCTCCCACTCATCCCTCTGAAATAACTTTTCTCCAGTGGCACTGGGTCTCAGCACACCAGGAATTTGAGCTGCCTATAGCAAGAAACTTGGCATTTTATGCTTGAAGACTATGAACTCTAAAGTTGAATTTTCACCAGAAAAGGATTTAGTTATTTTGATTGATGTCCTGAGCTGATGGAAAATAGTAACTTAAGTAGTAATTCAGTTATTTAGCTTTGTGTGAACTGTCTTCAGTGATATATAAGCATATATTACTAAGTTATATATTGTAATATACAACTTAGTAATATATGTGATGAGCAGAGAAACTGGATTATAGATGGTTTATTAAAGAACTGTAGGGGGCACCTGGGTGGCACTGTTCAGCATCCAACTCTTAATTTCAGCTTAGGTCATGATGTCGGGCTCTGAACTCAGCTAACAAGAATCTGCTTAAGATTCTCTCCCCTCCGTTTCTCCCTGCTCCTGTTCTCTAAAAAGAATTTTTAAAAAAACCCAAAAACCCCACTTTTCCTAAATGCTGCATATAGAGCCAGAGAGAGACATGGAGGCCAGCAAACAAACTAGGTAACAATATAAAAAGACAGTATTTATCGTAATTTTATATCACTTAAGCCTTTTTTTATATGGGTAACCCTGTTAATGCGGTCATCAGTCAAGCATTCTGACTGCCCAGCTTGGAGCTTTTCTCCAAGTGAGTGAAATGCAGCCTCTCACTTAGGCCCATTCCTTGAGGTAGGAAATTCATTCTCTAAAGTACAAGACACAAGACTTCTGGTTAACACATGATGATTCTGTGGTTTCCAGCAGCTGCTTTGCTCAGAATGATTTATCAAATAAAATTAGATGTCTAGAGCAGTTTCTGGATGACTCTTGGAACTTAAATCCATCCTCTAATTAAATCTCAAGTGGAGACTGAGCATCAGGCCTGAAGTGTTAGGACTGAAGATAGAACGTCCAAGCAGCCGTGCTGAGCCCTCGGGTAAATTTGCCCAAGCGTCGCCATTAGAGCTGATAGAGCAAGACCTCCTGACTCCCATGCAAGCTTTGTTTGCTGTAACTATAATTTAATTGTCTTGCTCACGTTCCATGAAGCTTATAACCGAGACTGTAGATGCCGGCTTTCCTCATGTTAGCCTCAGCTATCTCACCCACCTGGTTGCTTTTAAATTCCTTAGCAGAAGTTTATTCTTTCCACCATACACCTAGGCCTGTGGAATCCTCTGAAAATGGAGGTCAGCAGACTAGATCCTATAGGCCCAGTCCAGCCACCACCCTTTGAAAATAGCCACATTCATTCATTTACATACAGCAACAAAGTTGAGTCGTTGGGACAGAGAGTGTATGGCTCACCCTTGTTCTCAAATAATGCTGGTTAAGTTTATCCCAAAAAATTGCAGGTAAAAGTAAAATACAGTGTTATGTCTAGACTACACATGTAAATTGTCTTTCCAGCTAATCTACTTTAATTTTACCAGCGAAGGAAAAGAGTAAAAACTGAATGGTAGATATTTCACAGGAATTGAACTGCCTTACTATTTTAGTGGTAGCCATAGGTTAATGACCTACCTCAGTTCATAATGAGCCAGATGGAAACTACTTGTGCTCTTACCTGTCATTCTGTCTGAACAGTGAATGGAAGGGCTTTGAAGCAGCTGCTAGGGCTCCAGCAAGGGCTAGACTGCCATTAGGCTGCTTTAAACCCTCAGGATGCCTCCAAACCGCCCCTAAAAAGAGGAAAAAACAAACAAACAAAAAACCCCACCTCAAATCCTGCTGCCTCCTAATGCCTCTCAAGAATAACCTTGTTTTTCTCCTCTGCTTTTCACTACATTGTTTTGTGTTTGCTTCCTTGTGCTGGAAATGCTCTTAATTATCCAGTGCTTCTGTTTTGTACTACAGATTTTGCTACTGGATTCCTTTCTAGTGATTTAATGGTTCCTTTGATCTTCCTTCCTGCCATCCTTTCCACTGAGCATTCTGACTGAAGTACTCAGTGGCTAACTTGGGTTAACGTGACATCCTTTTTCTCCCCCTCCCCAGATACAGGTTTGACCCTCGTCTCATGTTCAGCAATCATGGCAGTGTCAGGACTCGGAGGTTTTCAAAACCCCCCCTGAAGCAACCTCTGCACTGGGTCCCCGCACGCCTCTGTCTGAAGAAGTGATTGTAGTAGGTATCTGTAGCTAGTCCGCAAGACCGCGCCTGGAAGACTTTCTGGACTGGCTCTAGGTCCCGTCTGAGAAGGCAACCCAGTCAGCTGACCACCTCGTGCAATGTGTTAAACTGTGAACTCTGCCCCTCCATCAGGGATGGCTGGCCCTGATCCCTCATTCAGCTAATCACAAATGCTCCCTTTCCTGGGGTTCCAGTTCCTGATGATTCCCCATGTGGTCCGAGTCTGAATTTGTTAAGTCCATTCAGATAAACGGCGGTACTTTTGGGGGGGGGGGGTGTATTTTACAGCTCAACCACTTCACTTTCACAAATACCAACATCACACGCCTTGAGTAACCATCAGAGCAAGAAGTACCACCGCTGTCAGATTAGTGGAAATACATTGTTTATAATATCCACATCACAATGTGATAAGGTCACAAATTCCAAACCTGTCAACCAAGCACTGTTTTCTGTTGTTGGGTTTTTCTTGTTTTCGTTTCTTTTGCATTCTGGGCTGGTGCTACACTGAAAGAGAACAGTAAGTTTTCGGTATAGACTAATTCCAGGTAGTTCTAAAAGGTGACAGCCATCTCCTTCCGGGGGGCTGCTCACTACATGCTAACCACAAGAGGAAACGTCTCTTGATTATTACCCCTCTGAGATCTGAACAACAAAGTAGCTTAGGGATCTCAGCAGAGAGAAAGAACTTCTAAGGGCTGGTGAAGGTTGCACTTTGAGGGCCTCTGTGGCCGGACTCCCGACTTGACGGGTGGAAGGGCTGCAGCTGGGACGGCGTAAGTGCCTGTGTGGCAGGAGCCTGGGTTCGGTTTTGACTCCGCATCTTGTGGACACACTGTTCCTCCAGCACAGGTGACGTGGAGTTCCAGCTTGCTTCACCCTACTCTCTTCCCTTGGAGAGAAATTCTGCCTGAGGCTTTGGAGTCTCGCATAATTTGGGCCTCATTCACTGTTCCCCTGTCAAAACCAGACCTTGGGGAGGTTTCCTGACTGTACAGAACACCTACATTAGTAGGTTTCTGGGCTCCAAGACCAATCTGGTTTCTATTGGTTTCTTCACAAGAAAGCTAATCTGTGGTTGGAACAGCAGTGGGGAGGAGGAAGAGAGCTGTGGTTTATAACCTGTTCAACTCAGGCAATAGTGATTTTAGCTTTATTTAAGGTCTTAGGTCGAGCTTTAAGCACTTTGTAAGACATGGCTGTAAGCAACATCTCTATCAACTCCAGATCTGGAGCCATGTGGGGTTAATAGCCTTTGGGTTGTTCTTTACCTCATGCAATCCCAGTAACTGTGGTGGTATTTAGAGGTGAAATTGACAAGTAAAATGAACACCTCTGCTGTGAATGTTTTAGGGGAAGAAATTCTAAATATTTTGTGATTAAAAGCAAACTACGATGTTAAATATGGGTATCAGCTTTATTCTACACTTTGATTCTTAACATTAATCAGTCAACTTCTACCTTACTGAAAGTTGACCATAGTTATTCCCGAATAAAAAGAAACCAACTCTTACCAGGTCTTATATTGTGATGTCCTATTATTCAGTTTTCTGATGGTTCCTGAGAGCAGGTGAAGTCATAAGAGTGACCCAAGTCCACTGCCCACAGGAACCTTGCCACACTGCTCTGAAGGCTCAGCGGACTGTGTTTGGGTGGTGGGGATGGGATGCCCGCTCTGTGTACCCCCTGTATTTGGTACATTTCCTACTAACTTGGGAATGGCCTATAATTTGACTTTTTCTTAGACTGGCTTCATTCTGGATCTGTACTAAAATCATCTCTCAAGTTCATAGCCTAGCAGACTACAAAATGCACTGAACTTTACAGAATGTATGTACAAGGAACACATTGCAAGAGGCTTGGCTTCTTTCTCTTCTAACTGTATGAATTTGGATTTTGATTATTTTCTCTTTTATGAAGGCTAGGTCTGGACTGGTTGGTGCCCTTCAGAGGAGAAAATTGTATAACCATTAGGAGTGACCCAAGGCCACTGGAATGAACAGAGATTTTTGCCTTATTAAGATTTCCTATTAAAAGATTCCCCTCCAATATCCAGTGGAGAACCCCTTTTGAGCATCTTTGAATTTGACCAACAGTACTGTTGTAAAATACGTTTTAATTCACAATACTAAGGGTTTGTACAAAATACTGACCATAGCCTTGGAAGTTATACCTTGATCTGTGAGAAACGTTCTTAAATTTATTTTTGGTGTCTAAGGATTAGTGCTTTAACAAAAGAAGATAGACTGTTCCAGGGTCCTTATTAAGATAAAGCAAAGGATATTTCCACCATTGATCCACCAATGAATTAGATGGAGTATTTGGGTTCTTTACTTTGACCACTTAGGTCCCATGACCTCTGTGAATTCCTGTGTTTGTGTCATCTGTTCCTAAAAGTCACTCTGCCCTGGCTTTGTGTCATCTCAGTCACCTGACTTAGAAAGTGCCCTTCAAAAGACCCTGTTCACTGCTGCACTTTTCAACAAATTAAAATATATTTCTGTTCTAGTGGGAATGTGTCCTTTGTTTTAGTCCACAAGTAGTCATTCTGACAAGATGCCGGTTAATCTTTTTGTCACTCAGAACAGGCCTTTCCTCCTTGGGTGCTCTGGTCTCTACCTGGAAAGCTCTTCTGTACGTGCTCTCTTGCTGACAATAGCCCTGAATGAGCACCATGGAGAAAAACGATAAATCTTTATGCATTTACCACTTTGCAGGAAAAAAGTCTTAACCTGGCAGACTTTAAATTAGGTACAAATAAGCTTTACTTCCAAGGTGCTTTCCCTTGATGTCCATTCATGTGATATAGTGCCCTACACAAAGGACTTTAGATGGGGGTTGAATGACTTGTTCTTCAAGGGATGTCTCTATGACAATTACTTACCTCCGCTGTTGGAACACAGTACTTAGTATGAGTAGTTATGTTTGGTAAATTTTACTTACCGAACAGGCCAGGATTTGCCAATCTCTGACCTAAGAGGTTGCCTCGTATCTTACAAATTATGAAAATCAAGTAGAAAAACAAGACGTTCGAGGACAACCATAAAGTTGCCAGATCACGGTCAATTTGAGGGGCGCCTTGGTGGCTCAGTGGGTTAAGCCTCTGCCTTCAGCTCAGGTCAGGCTCTCTGCTCAGCAGGGAGCCTGCTTCCCCCGCTCTCTGCATGCCTCTCTGCCTACTTGTGATCTCTCTCTGTCAAATAAATAATCTTAATTAATTAATTGAGGGGCACTTGGTTCTTGATCTTGGGGTCATGAGTTCAAGCCTCACATTGGGTAGAGAGATTACTTAAAATCTTTTTTAAAAATGTCCAAACAGAAGTGTATTTCTTTATATTTCCGTAATGCTTAGGTAAATTCCAAAAAAGTAACTTGAGTGTATCACAAGGTGAATCCAACAGAAAACATTTCTTCGTATAGACTCTACCAGATCAATCTTTTAAGAGTTTTCATTTAAGTAATCTCTCCACCCAACGCGGGACTTGAACTTAAAACCCCAAGATCTGGAGTTGGATGCTATCTACCCACTGAGGTAGCCCAGTGCTCCATCCATTTTTCTGCCTTATCCCACCATTTCCCACTGAGACTGTACACTGCCCTGTAGAGCCAAATCCCCTATAGAACTTGGTCTTTGTTTCATCTTTCTCTACCAGCAAGGGGCTTGAAAGGCTGGCTGGTCATGTGCTTACCCTGAAGTGTGTTGTGGGAAGAGCCGACAACCAGAGAACCCCAAGTCCCCAAGCTGGAAGCCCTGTGCTGAGACCTCCGTGGATGGCCTAGGAATTCCCACAGAAGACAAGATTTAGATGTGGGACATGGGAGCCTGTTCCTGGACTGTCATAGAGGAGATGGTAAACTATTCTAATACTGGGTCTTTTCAGAGGAAACTTCCATGACCACCTTGTGCCCAGGAGAACTGAGATCCATAAATAACTCCCTTAACCTAGGGAGCCTGGGTGGCTCAAGTCAGTTAAGCTTTCAGCTCAGGTCATGGTCTCAGGGTCATGAGATCGAGCCCTGCATCAGGCTCCACACTACACAGGGAGTCTGCGTGAGATCCATTCCCTCTGTCTGCACCCGTCCCCCCTTGCTCATGGATGCACACACACTCTGTCCCCGCCTCTAAAATAATCTTAAGTATAGTCTCTTAATCTGCAGGTCTGACTGATGCTGATAGCATGGAGAGATTCAGAGGATGCTTGTAATTAGTATTTATTGTGATAGAAGACCTCTGCAGAATAGGTTTTTTTCCTTCAGCTGAATTTATCCAAGCTCACAAAGCCCATCTTTCTGTTAAACTGTTGTCGCTGATCTAAGAAGGATTTTTCCCTCCTCCATTATCCATACACATGCCTCACCGGGCAGTGAGCTTAGTTAGGAAATGGAATTACTCTATTTCTGACATCTAGGACAGTATATAGATTGAAAGAGAAAAACTTCCAAACAAGAATACTCTTATCTAGCAAAGTTACTCAGATTTGAAGGACAAAGAGTTGCCCAGACAAGCAAAAGCTAAAGGAGTTCACCACCACTAAACTGTCCTTACAAAAAATGTGAAAGGGACTTTTTTAAGCCAAAAAGGGTGCTAATTAGCCACAAGATACTTGAAAAATATAAATCTAGCCAGGAAAGGCATATATATACTAAGATCATGGATTAATCTCAAAGGTAGTACAAGATCAAAAGACAGAAGTATAATAATTAAGGGCTACACAAGATAAAAGTTGTAAAATGTGACAACATTAAGGGGGGGATAGTAAAAATGTGTTCAAACTTAAGTTATCCATTTAGACTGGTAGAAATAAAAGTTATCTCTAAGCCGCATAGTAACCACCATACAAAAGCCAGTAGTAGATACGGAAAAGTCCCCAAACTACAAAGGAAGAAACCAAGAAACAGGAGCTATAAAATAGCAGAAAATAATTAACAAATGGCAGTAAAAATAATAAATTTAAAATGTCAAAATGGCAGTAAGTACATACGTATCAATGCTTCAATGTAAACAAGCTGGAACACCTGGGTGGGTGGCTCAGTCGGTTGAACGTCCAACTCGATCTCAGCTCAGGTCTTGATCACAGGGTCGTTGAGTTCAGCCCCATGTTGAACCCCCACATCCAGCGTGGAACCCACTTTCAAAAAAGTAAGACCTAAATTCTCCAATCACAAAAAACACGAGAGCCATACACATGCTGCTGACAAGGGACTTACTTCAGCTGTAAGGATACACACAACTGAAGTGGATAAAAAATTTCAATATTCCATGGAAAGGAGCCAAAAGAAATCAGGGCAGCAGCTATATATAGACAAAACGGACTTTAAAACAAAGGCTAGGGGCTCCTGGGTGGCTCAGTGGTTTAGGCCACTGCCTTTGGCTCAGGTCATGATCTCGGGGTCCTGGGATCGAGTCCCGCATCGGGCTCTCTGCTTGGCAGGGAGCCTGCTTCCCTCTCACTCTCTCTGCTTGCCTCTCTGCCTACTTGTGATCTCTCTCTGTCAAATAAATAAATAAAATAAAATCTTTAAAACAAAGGCTAATAAAGCAGGACAGGGGCACCTGGGTGGCTCAGCGGGTTAAAGCCTCTGCCTTCAGCTCAGGTCATGATCCCAGGGTTCTGGGATCGAGCCCTGCATCAGGCTCTCTGCTCGGCAGGGAGCCTGCTTCCCCCTCTCTCTCTGCCTGCCTCTCTACCTACTTGTGATCTCTCTGTCAAGTAAATAAATCTAAACAAACAAAAGCAGGACATTACATAATGGTAAAAGGGTCAATCCAACAAGAGGATACGTTTCTAAACATTCCTGTAGTATCTATGCACCCAACATAGGAGCATCTCAATATATAAAGCAAATACTAACGGACTGCAAGAAAAGGGGGTGGGTGGGAGGACTTGTCCCTAGTACCTGGATTCACAGGGAAACTAGTTTCAGACTAAGAAGGGGGGGTGTCCCTACCATGCTGTGGTTTCTTATCTCACTCCAGAGCATGGCTGTTGGGGAAAAGAAGTCAAAAACAGCTCCTCTCTTCAGACCTCATGTATTTCCAGAACAGCTGTGGTAACCCAGCTGCCAAGATACTGGGATCCGTGTGACTTCTGAAGCTAGATCACAAAGACCTGACCGTTTCTCCTTTCTCGGATGACTCCAGAGGAAACCTGCTGCCATGTTACAAAGACACACCAGCAGTCCTATGGTTGGGTCTGGGTGAGGATCTGAGCCTTCCTTCAAACGACCAGTCCCACCTTGCCAACCAGCCAGGGGAGCAAGCCCTCTCAGAAGCAGATCCTCCAGCCCAGCCCAGTCAAGGCTTAGGGTGCTAACCAGGGCTGCCGCCCCGAACCACCATCTTCCAAAGAGCCACACAAGCCAGAACCATCCAGCTAAGCTGCTTTCCCATCTCCGAACCCACAGAAACCATGCAATAGAATCTATATTTAAGCTGATTTGGAAATAATATGCAGCAATACAGGACTGGTACAATGACAAAACTTGTTTACCAAGAAGGAAACAGGCAAGCCTTTTGCCAAAACCTATTCAATTGTAGGTACCCAAGACAGGACAAAGCTGTCTAGTGGTAGAGGCTCACCTTATCTCCAAGGTGGGAAAGAGTTTTACATGTACTACGTACATGAAGAATATAAATAAACGCGCTCCCAGCTACGGTTCCAAAATGAAGTAGAAGCTTCTTTGGAATGGCTGCTTAGATGTTCTCAGCACATGTTGGAAAATACTTCCACGGACTCTGGGCTGGCAGGCTCCGGTCACAAATCCAGTCTTCTCTCCAGCACGTCTCTGTACCTCCCAGAAGCCGCGCCAGGGAGAGAGTGCTCGTGGGGGGCGACCAGCTCTTTCAGAGGCTACAGCACGTGGACACTTGGACTTGATTTGGGAAGCCAGGCCCCCTGTTGTCCAAAACACGATCATCCCTCATGACTCCTTTGCATCGTCCCAGTAGTAGCCGAGTAGCTCAGAAACCCCAGTGCAGTCTGTCCTGCTTAAGTCTGAGAAATGGCTCCTCAGTATACGTGGCTTCCCTAGGACCCCCATCTGCCAGCACCTCACAGATCAGGTGAGCAGCAACGTCATCAGGCCTGAGATCAACATGACACCTGGGATTCTCTTCGCCAACATTGTCATCTATCAGGGGAGCCTTCGACTTTGGCTCGGCCTTTACAGTTGCTCCCATGGAAAATGAAGCCTGGGGTACCAAGTCTGGTCCTCAGCACAGCACAGGTCATCCGGCCCTGTGTGGTGCCACGGAAGGCCCTAGCGACTGCCCGGGTTCACGGTCAGCCTGCAGAGGAGCCCTGGCCTGTCTCAAAAGCTGCCCAACCAGCTGATTCCAGATGGACTATGAAATGCTGAGCACTGCAGATGTTAAGCCCGGTCCCCAGGGAGAGTCCTGTCTTGGGGGGGGGGGGGGGGCGGTGCTCTCACATGCACGACCACACCAACTAGAAACAAGGGGGTTTGTTTCCCAGGCTGCGCCTACGGGTGGCCCTCTGGTCTGGGTCTCTTGCCTCACCGGGGCGGGACAGCACAGGGATCCCCAGGCCCAGCAACTCTGAGCACAGTGGCTGTGACTTGTCAGGAAGACAGGCTACACTCCGGCACCATATTTACAGGCAGTGCGAGGATGGCACTGAGTGCTGATTACTTTGTTCCTACCAATCGCCCTGGAATCTTGAGTGTTCCCAGTTTTGCTTTAACTGTTGCCCTTCCTAAGCCAGAGTTTGAAGAACAAACAAAAAATGCTTTTGCTTGGGAAAATGTCCCTTTTGGAAGCTGCGTCCTAGGTGATGCTTCTAGATGAATTTTAGTGTCAACAGGATAGGTGAGCATCTTAGCCCAGTGGTAAAGCAGCCAGTAATTAACTCCACATTAGGAACAAGAACCTGGAAAACAGGGGTACCTGGGTGGCTCAGTCGGTTAAAGCCTCTGCCTTCCGCTCAGGTCATGATCCCAGGGTCCTGGGATCAAGCCCTGCATCGGGCTCCCTCCTCAGCGGGAAGGCTGCTTCTCCCTCTCCCTCTCCCACTCCCCCTGCTTGTGTTCCCTCTCTGTCAAATAAATAAAATCTATTTTTTAAAAAAAATACAGGCATCATAGAACCCAATGGTAAATCATATTGACTCATTTTTTCTTTTTAGAACTTGTTTTATTTTTTAAGTAAGCTCTACACCCAACATGGGGCTTGAACTCACAAGCCAAGATCAAGCGTCACATGTTAGAGCCAGGTAGGTGCCCCAGATTGACTCACTTTTTAAATATAATTAAAATTAATTCCAAGCTGTTGACTGGGAAAGGGAAAAAGGGAGGGAGGGAGGAGGAAAGAAGGGGGAAGAAAGGGAGAGAAAGGGATTGTGGTGGGAGTAGGGAGTGAGGGAGGGAACCTTAATCATAGTTCTTATTTTCATAAGCCTAAACTCTACTGTCCTTCCAGTAATATGAAGGTAAATTTAAGCGGTGTTAGAATACCATTGCTTGTACTCACGAAACGTACGTACAGAGATCACTGCTGGGAACCGCGATGCTGGACGCAGTAGCAGCTTTGGCACTTGGCAGGAATGTGCGGAGCTCACTTTTTTTTTTTTAAGATTTTATTTATTTACTTGACAGAGAGAGATCAGAAGTAGGCAGAAAGAGAGGAAGAAGCTGGCTCCCTGTGGAGCAGAGAGCCCGATGTGGGGCTTGATCCCAGGACCCTGGGATCATGACCCGAGCTAAAGGCAAGGCTTTAACCCACTGAGCCACCCAGGCACACCTGGAGCTCACTTTTTTGGGGGGCACACAGTAATTTTGGGCCTAAACACCTCCCGAGAGTATCTGTACAATCCGCAGCGACGTCAACCTCTCTTACTCCTGATATTCCTAACCTGCACCTTTGCGTTCTTTCCCAGCAGCCCAGTCAGAGGATTACTAATTCTGCTCAGCTTCTCGAAGAACCAGTTTTTGGTGGCATTGGTTCTGTTTCTGTTTTCCACTTCATTAATTACCACTCTTCAGTACTTCCTTTCTCCTGCTTACCTTGGGAAAGCTTCCACCCTAAGAACTCGAAGAAGAAAAGCAGAGATTTGACACCCTTCGTCTTTCCTAACAGAGACTTCATGTTATAAATTCCCCTTTTTCCGTCCTTGATCCCACTGTGGAAATGGGCCTGTTAGCACAACGGGCGCGTAGACAGAGGACTCTACACTGAGGGGAAGAGGGGACCGTGAGCATGTGACAGCTGAAGTAGCGGGTAGGTTCTGAACTCACTCTCCCCCTCATGGAGGCCAGAGCTTCTCCCTCGCTCCCCTCGGCCCCGTTCTCTTGCTTTCTCTGCGCGCTCTCCCCCCCCACTGACACAAGGCCCCCGGAGATCTGGAGTACCACTTCTGACTATGACACTGAGTGTGACTATGTCACAGTACGTCACTGCTGACTTCCTGTGCTGCTGATTTCAAAACCTTGAGTCTAACCGACTAACAGCCTGTATCAGTCGAAGATCCAAGCAGCCGTGGCCAGAGGCACAGGGTGCTACTTTATGTAAAACCCCTTTCCAGGGCTAAGGGCCGCAGGTCAGGGAGTCCCTCTGCAGACTTGCCATTACTTAGTTTAAAATGACCTTGTTTGGGGCACCTGGGTGGCTCAGTGGGTTAAAGCCTCTGCCTTCAGCTCGGGTCATGATCCCAGGGTCCTGGGATCGAGCCGCACATCGGAGAGCCTGCTTCCCAACCCTCCCCCCGCCCCCCGCCTGCCTCTCTGCCTAATTGTGGTCTCTGTCAAATAAATAAATAAAATCTTTAAAAAAAAAAAATGACCTTGTTTAAGCAGATACCTTGTGGTTTCACATATGGGTGGGATCTAAAAAAACAAAATAAATGAGCAGAAACCGATCCATAAATAGAGCAGATGGTTTCCAGAGGGGAGGAAGATGGGGTGTTGGGCAAAATGGGAGAAGGGGAGTGGGAGACATGGGTTTCCAGTTGTGCCATGAATACATCCGGGGAGAACAGAGACAGCGCAGGAATATCGTTACTGGCATTTTCGTAGCGTTCTGTGGTGACAGGGTCGCCTCGCCTGTGGGGAGCACAGCCACTGTACAAAGATGTTGAATCACTACGTTGTGCACCTGAAACTACAGTAAGACTGTGTCAACTACAGTAAAAAAATGGTGCATTTTTAAAAGCATAAGAGGGATGTCTGTGCCCACGGATGTCTCCTTTCAGCCCCCAAAACCCTCTGAAGATCTGCAGTTAGTATTTGAACACGTATGGGGCGCTGGGTAAAATGGCAGATTCGCCAAACCCCGTCCTAGACATACGGATTCACCTTTAGGGTGGGATGCAGAAAAATCTGCCTTTTTAAAATTGCCACCTCTGGGGGTCAGAGAAACGGGAGCCCTCCTGCACTGTCGTTGGGAATGCAAGCAGGTGCAGCCATTCTGGAAAACAGTGTGGAGGCTCCTCAAAAAGCTGAAAGAAAAGCTACCCTAGGACCTAGCAGTTGCGCTACTGAAGATTTACCCCAAAGACACAAATGTAGTGATCCGAAGGGGCATGCGCTCCCCAATGTTTATAGCAGCAAAGTCCACAGTAGCCAACTGCGGAAAGAGCCCAGATGTCCATCGAAGATGAATGGATAAAGAGGATGTGGTTTAAATATACAATGAAATACTACTCAGCCATCAAAAAAAAAAAAAAAAAAAAAGAAATCTTGCCATTTGCCATGTGGATGAACTAGAAGGTATTATGCTAAGTGAAATCAGGCAATCAGAGACAACTGTAGGATCTCACTCATATGTGGAATTTAAGAAACAAAACAGAGAATCATGGGGGAAGGGAGGGAAAAAATAAAACAAGATGAAATCAGAGAGGGAGACAAACCATAAGACTCTTAACTATAGGAAACAAACTGAGGGTTGCTGGAGGGGAGGGAGGTGGGGGGATGGGGATTAAGGAGGGCATGTGATGTAATGACGCTGGGTATTATCTAAGACTGAAAATCACTGACCTCTACCTCTGAAACTAATAATATATGTGAATTAATTGAATTTAAACTAAAAAATAAAAATTTAAAAAATAAAAATAGGGCACCGGGCACTAGGTGGCTCAGTTGGTTGAATGACTGCCTTTGGCTTGGGTCGTAATCCTGGAGTCCTGGGATCAGTGCCGCATCAGGCTCCCTGCTCAGTGGGGAGTCTGCTTCTCCCACTATCCTTTCTCCTCATGCGCTCTTTCTCTCTCTCTCTCTCCAATAAATAAATAAAATCTTTAAAAAATATATATAGGGCACCTAGGCAGCTCAGTTGGTTAAGCGTCTGCCGTCAGCTCTGGTGCTGACCTCAGGGTCCTGGGATCGAGCCCATATCTGGCTCCCTGCTCTGCAGGAAGCCTGCTTTTCCCTCTCCTACTCCCCCTGCTTGTGCTCCCTCTCTTGCAGTGTCTTTCTCTATCAAATAAATAAAAATCTTTTTAAAAATAGTAATAAAATTGGGGCACCTGGGTGGCTCAGTGGATTAAGCCTCTGTCTTCAGCTCAGGTCATAATCTCGGGGTCCTGGGATCCAGCCCCGCACTGGGCTCTCTGCTCAGCAGGGACCCTGCTTCGCCCTCTCTCTGCCTGCCTCTCTGCCTACTTGTGATCTCTGTCAAATAAATAAAATCTTGTAAAAAATAAAAAATAATAAAACGAGCACCTCTGATATCTGATAGGCCTGTCGCAGTCCGTGAATCGCATGGGAATGTCATTTTGCCTTGAAAGCTCTTCCAACAGATCCTAAACTGCCCCCTCCCGAGCACCAGCTTCCTAACAAGTAACTTTCTGCGAGACCCACTGTGCCTCTGGCTCCCTTTCCTTAGGTACAAAAGAACAAAGCTGTACAAAGCAAGCTGGGGCGGTGGACACAGGGTGACACAGGGAACAGAAACTTTGTTCCTGGCCTCACCCACACCCCTACACCCTCACCGGTTGTCTTCCTTGGGACACATTCCCCTCCCCAATGCTCATAAACTGCCAATTAGAAAGTTTATCCAGAAGAAAGGCAATGGAACTCGGACTTTCCTGAAGTCCCCAATTACTGTGGCTGCCCATGTGTTCTCTCACAAGGATCTTTTCTTGATAAGGCATTACAAGTATGCCTGACTACCTAAAAGTCAGAGTCAACATGCTCCTTCAGAGATTACACATGCAAGGAAAAGTCATTTGAAATCGAAAAGACTCTGAAGACCCCATTTACAGCTCAGTATAAAACACTGGAGTTTAAGCTGTTGCTTTCCAACCAGCAATATAGCAACATTTCAAGGATTCTAGTGTGCTGCTCCAGAATTCCTGTAATTTAAACAAATCTTATCACACTTGACAATCTGAAAGCCTCGGGGTACCTGGATGGCTCGGTAGGTTAAGCTTCCAATCCTTGATTTCAGCTCAGGTCACTGGTCTCAGGTCCGTGTAAGACAGAGCCTTACGTCATGCCCCTGGTGACACTCTGCACTGGGGGGGGTGGGGGGGGTGTCCGCTTGAGACTCTCCCCCTCCCTCTGTCCCATCCCCACCCTCTCAGAGAGAGAGAGAAAACCGGAAAGCCCTTGCGAGCGAAGCCCCCGGCACCCCACTTCAGAGAAAGGAACTGCACAGGATCTCATTAATCCCTCTTGCCAACAAAGCGTGGCAAAAACAAGGGAAGGCTGCCAGAACCCCCAATCCGTGCCACTGAAGAGCCAGCTGCCTTAAAGGTGAGGCTCATTTAGAAAGGTTGAAAGGAACTATTCCACTTAAAGTAACTCCCTTCCAAAAACAAAGCCAAAACCCCAGTTTCCTTGGAAGGATACCAAGAGCCCTGGGTGTTGTGCTGTTTGTGTGTAAACATGTAAGAACGTCAGTATTCCCATTTGCAAGAGGGGAAGGAGAGGGGCACTTCGGCGGCTCAGCTGCTGCCAAGTCCTGCCTCAGCCAAACGTGAGTCACTGCTGTCTCTGGAAACTATTATTTAAGATCAAAAGGGTCTGTTCTCTTCCCTGCCATTGTTACCTTGCAGGATTAGAGGGAAAGGTCTTCCAGAAAAACAAAATGAAACCAAAAAGGTCCAACAACCCCCGCCCCCAAAAAAACCCAAAACACAACCATGCAGATGACATGGCCCTGGAAAGTTATTTATTGCTGCCACTCCTGTCCCCCTCCTTTCCTCCCCTAGTTCTTGTGCAAAGCTGCCCTTCTGCACACCCGGTTAACTGCGGTTGTGCACACGAGACAAGGGGACACTTTCAAGGCTTTCCATATTTGGTTTCCCGTGTTTCTCTGCAGAGGCCCATCCTTGGTGGGGGAGGAAAGCTCTAGCCTTTGCGAACGGAACTCTGCACTCCCCCTAAAGCGGCTCTTCGGGTGGTGCTGGGAACCATGGTACTAACCGCAGCGGGAACACCCGGAGGCTTGCTTTCTGACAAACCGCCCAGTGCGGGCAACATGTTGGGCTTCCCGCTGGCAGGTGCACCGGAAAACTGGATGGAGCTTCCGGGGGAGCGGAGCAGCAGGGCTCCTCGCCCCGGCTCGGCTGCTCTCTCAGCATGGCGGTGGGCAAGCTGCTGGACCTCGGTGTGCCGCCTCATCTGTGAGATGGGGATGTTGACCATACCTACCTCACAGGGGAGAAAAGGCATTAATACGTACTAAGGTTTGGAGAGTAAGTCCTGGCACACTGTGAACACTTCGTGTGAATTTGCCAATACAGAGACATCCCCCCGCCCCCCTTTTTTTTTAAGATTTTACTTATTAGAGAGAGAAAGTGTGAGAGAGAGCACACAAGCAGTGGGAGGGGCAGAAGAAGAGGGAGAAGCAGACTCCCTGCTGAGCAGGGAGCCCGGCACAGGACTAGATCCCAGGACCCTGATATCATGACCTGAACCCAAGGCAGATGCTTAACCTACTGAGGCACCCACATGCCCCCCCCCCCCCGTTCTTTCAAACACGAAATGCAAGATACCATTCTTGAGGATTCTGCAAAATAAGAAAATCTAAACACGTTATCATGTGCTGATAAATTCTGACAAAAAGCTTAGGGCAGGAAGCGAACTCCCTTTAAGGGATAAAAATTCAAACAAACAAAAAAACCCCTCCCCGTGCACCTTGGGTAGTAACCCAGGCTGAACTAACAAACCAGATTCCTTTGGATATTTCATCAGAGAGCTCTATACAAAGCAATCATTTTCTATCATAATATTTTCACTTCTCAAACAGCTATGGTATTTTTCTGGAAATGTTCCCCCTCACCAACAGGTGCAGCCCTGGTCCGGTTTCACCATCACCTCTAGGGGGCAGTGCAGCAGTAAAAACGCTTGCCTCGAGCAGGCACAGGAGAAGAGCACACAGAGCCTTGACCCACTCACAGATACTGATCCCCCCCCCCCCCAAATACTCCCCATCCCACCATCCTGGACAGTCATGCTGACCAAAAAATACAAACACTTTAAATGTTGAAAGTGGTCTGTTTCAAGGACAAGAGAACTAAAGGCAGGTAGGGAAGGTGAAAGGAGAGGATTTCTAAAGAAGTAATGAGACCCTCCTGTTTTTGGAAGGGGCCACAGGGCATCCACTTTATATTAATTTTTTGTTCACATGCTTTATACACTTTTGAACGTATGTATATTCCACAATCAGAACAATTGTTTTAGGAATGTGTTGTATGGGTAGACACTCAGTGAGGGTTTCCTTCCCCAGAGAGTTAAGACAAAGGCAAAGCAACACTTGAGAGAACAAATGTGCCCCACTCAAACCTACTAAGTCCCTGCGTTCCCGCACGTGTCCTCGTGGGTCTGCAAAAGCAGCTTGTCTGGCTCCTGTGACCTCCTTTTACCAGGCATATTAGTATCACAAATAAAAACACATGAACACCAGCTAACAACTTCGACTTTTAATAATGGAAACAATTTGCCATTCCAGAAACAACCACAGGGAAGAAAAATCTTCCCTATAAAAATAAACACATCAAAATTATAAATATTATAATTTTTTTACTTCTGTGATTTAAAATGCTCCCCTGCAATACTACCCCCTTCATTTTTAACAACATTCTGGTACCATCACATGTTGAAGAGAAAACAGTATTACAGCAAAGCTTAGTTTAACACAAGAATTTGTACAGTGATTTTTAAAAATCTCTGGCCGTAGTGGCCTTTTCTTTTATGCATGAAAAATGCTGCTGCAGGAACCAGTGTTTGGGAGAGAACGTCAGTGTTCCAAGAACTATGTACTGACAGAATTTCAATACAGCAAGTTTTCCAAATTGCAACTTGTAGTGCACACCACAACCAGCAAGGTTCTGGATACAAGAGAGGAGGATGCCTGTTTTAGACAATCTACTTCAAGTAAAAAAAAAAAAAAAAAAAAAAAAGGAAAAAAAATTCACAGATAACCATCAGCTACTACTTTATGTTCTAACAGTGTCTTAATCTGAGAAACAAATGCTTCACAAAATACAAGCTTACTGGGTGGGCAATTCAAAGACCAGGTGGTTGATAACAGTATACTCAAACCCAAGCCACAGTCTGAACAATAAAACCAGTATAAAAAATCATGAAGGCATTCCCTGAACAATAAAGGTAAAGCGTTGGATGACAATGTCATTGAAACCTCATCGATGCGCTACAAAGAAGTCACATGCAAAATTAAACAAGATGTGCCCCATACATATTTTATAGCTAGTTCTACTTTTATTTCCCCCCCAACTCTCCTTAAAAAGCTTAGGAAGATAGGATTGTCTCAGTAACGTGTGTGCACAGCAGACCACCGCGGACACCTGCCTCCAACAAGACAGGTGCTCTCTGCAAAGTCGGAAGTGCCACCAAGAAGGGAACTTTTTAAAAGGCACAGTTTACGTAAGAGGCAAAGAAATGAAGCACCTTGGAATTTCAAAAAGAATCCATTAGGTGTCACCAAAGTGTTGACAATTCCTTGGGAATTTATAAACAAAATGTATCTAGACTTAAAAAAAAAAAAAAAAAAAAACAGATTATAAGGCCCCTTTAGAACACAGCACAGCTTTCTTGTTGTTTTCAGATTGCTGCAAAAAATGAGGTTATTTAACCTGCTTTAAGGAAGGCTTCTATTGTGCACGCCTTTCTTTGGTTGGTAGAACACGCACTTTCGTTAAAGCATTTCCAGAAAGAACCCCTCTTGTGTGGTCAGCTGGTGCATGGCAGGGCGGCAGAGGGGGAGTCCTCCCTTTCCCGCCACCCTCCTCCTCAGTCAAGTACTCCTTCTGGAAGGAGGATCTGATGGCACTGGGTCTATAACCCACATCCCTAATCTACCTTACAGAAGAACAGACTGGTTTGTGAGAGAAGGTGGGGAGAAGAGGGAAGAGTAGAGGAGGAAGAGGGGAAAGGGGAGGAAAAAGGGAAACTAGGGAAAGAAGGGAGTGATTGTCACAAAAGTATGCAGTGAGCTCTCTACTTCACAAATCTCGCAGCTAACCGGAAACTGCCACCCCCTACCCAGACTCCGTTTCCATTCAGGGAACAGCTGGGGTGGGAGACCGGGACCATATGGTAACAGGATGGTAACAGGAGCTGGCCCTCGGTCATGGCCCCACCACCCGCAGAAGCGCCCCACCCCCGCCCCCTCCAAGAAGAGAGCACCGGACCGGTACCCAGAGAGGGGGACCCACCACAGGACCCCGCTGTCTGGGCCTGCGAGGTCCACCTGGCTGGATGTTCATTCTCTGGGCAGCTAGCTGCACACTTCCCAGCTCCTCCCTCTGCTCTAGCTCCTACTTGCTTTGGCTCTGTTCCCTCGACTTACTCACCAGCACATCAAGCATTACCACAATGGGCTTAACATCTCAAAACCCAAGGCTTTCCCGTCTATAACCAAACACACCTTTCTCCCTGACCACCCGCCCCTCACCCAAACCACATTCCCGCAGAGCTCCCCACTTCCACTGGCGCCTTCTTCCAAACTTGCTCTACACCTTCTCAGTCCAACTCCTAACCAACCCTTCAATGCCTCCGAGTTCCTGGGTTCCGGGGCCTCTGAATTCCCATGGATTGCTTCCTCTGACATTTCAAGACCAAAAACAAAAACGGACAGGTAGTTTCAACACAGGACAGTATTCAGATAGATTCCTTATTAAGCTTTTTTAAAAAATCATCTGCACATCCTTCAGCTTAACTTCACCATCACATAATCAACTAAAACAAAGTAAGGAAGAAAGATAAACCAAACAAAACCCAGAGTCGTGCTTCCAAGCCGTCTAGATGGCCCCAGAGGAGACCGCAGATTCACAGCTTGCCGAGAGGTGAGCCCGCGGGGCGTCGGACGGGCGGCAGCAGCCCCGCCGGGAGAGGCCCCAAGGCGGCGGGGACTAGAGCCAGGGGTCCGAGGGGGCAGGCTCCGGCGTCACGCGGCGCGAGGACGGCCCCCCAGCGAGATAGACCCCGGCTGGGGCTGCGCACGCAGGTCCCGCGCCTCTCGGCCGGGGGCGGCAGGGGAGGGCGCGCTTAGCCGGGTGTCCGCACCTCGCTGAGGGCAGCCTCCAGCTGCTGGCGGTAGGCCGCATAGCGCCGCTTCAGGCTCTGCAGCTGCTCGTCCTCCTCCTTGTCCAAAATCCGCAAGAAATTCTGTAGCTCTGGAAGGCTGAAGGCTTCCCACTGTGCAAGGACACAAGAAGGAAAAACCCAGGTGCTGAAGTCAGATCGTGGGCCGGCACAGGTGGGGTTGGTGGGGGGAGGCGCGCACCAGCCTCCCTCCCCCAGCACCTGGGCCCTCGAGGACACCCAGGCCCACTCGCAACTCCTACCCCACAGCTGCCTCCACAGCTCTCCACAGCGGATCTCACTGGGGCCAAAGCACTCAGGGCCCCAAGCGCACCAGGCATTTTCCCTGCTGACCTGGCCCCTCTCTGACCCCACCAGCATCAGAAACCACTCTCCTCAGCCTCTCCCTGCAGTCACCGCCATCAGTGCCACATTCTTCCACTTCCCACAATCTTACCAGCTCCTACACAGCTCTCCAACTGGCCTGCTCTTCTCTACTATCTCTGCTGCCCACCTCTGCATTCACCATCCTCTTCTCCAGCCCAGGGACAAACTCGCCCATAACCTCCTTACACCACTCTTCTGTTCCCCCATCTGTTCCTAGGAGCCAGGATTTGAATATGAATTCTCTTATTCTCTGAATATGAATACTCTTCATAAAATGCAAATCTAGGCATGTCCCTCCCCTGCTGGAATCCTTCGGTGGCTTCCTCTGGTCATTCCTACTAAGTCTGAAAGACCCAGACCCCTCTAGCTCCCCTCTCTCTCTCACATTATCCCACTCATTACATTACCCTCAGTATCTTCACTCACTTCCTCCACTCTGCCTGGCAAACTCCTACTTAACCTTCAAGTCTCAGCTTAAATGCCACTTCCTCAAAGAAGTCTTCCATGATTTCCTTCCTCTGTTCCTTCTGACCCAGAAAAAACACCTATGAGAAGCTCTCACTGAGCAATGGTAGCCCTGATCACAAAAGGTTTAAAAATTGTGGGGATCATTTGCTAAGCATCTCCCTCACCTACCCTTTACCGACACTGCAGCTGTTGTGCTTCTCACTATCTGGGCTTTGCCGCTTGCCCTGGAGACTCTGAGTTGCTTCCCCAACAGCACCTGGCACCTAGCAGGCACTTTAAGAAAAAATTTTTAATTCATCAGTAAAGGTCAACAAAGATACTTGGCATCACCAGGGAGGGGTTTTGTAAATTTGTTTTCCAAACAAAACACCTTCCAAAAGGGGGCCCTGGGCCCTAGGCTGAGAATCATGGCCTTAGGCAGAACAATTTTTCCCCTAAAGGTTTATTTATTTATTAATTAGAGAGAACACGTGAGCACGTGCCACAAGCAGGGGACAGGGCAGAGACAGAGAATCCCAAGCAGACTCCTGCTGAGTGCTGAGCACTGAGCCCATCCAACGCCCCCAGGCTCAATCTCACAACCAGGAAACCATGACGGGAGCCAAAATTGAGAGTCGGAAGCTCAAGGGACTAAGTCACCCAGGGGCCCCAGGAACAGTATCTGACAGGGAACTCCCAGGGGTGTGGGGAGGGAAAGGACCAAAGATAACCTAATACCAGTAGAACAGACGGGACAAATGGAATAAAACCACCAAGTAGGCATAATGGCAGAAGGCTTTCTGGAGAATTCTGACCTGGTTATTAAAGAAAGTAAGAAACATGGAGTAGGAGAACAAAACTTTCTACATTAGAACATTCCGTTAATTGAAACAGCACTATCTTCCTAAAACTCCCCAGATCAAGCTCCAACTTAGATACATATTACAAGGCATGTTTATGTGTATTTTTAATTTGTAACTCAAAACCACCTTTAAAAGTCTTTAGTCCCACTTCACAGATTTCAAAACCGAGGGCTGAAAGACTGGAAGATTCACCCAAGGTCATACTCCTGAATTCACAAGAGGACGGTAGGAGGTGGAGTCCTGGCTTCCTAACTTTTAACCTGGAAACTATTCTCACTGCACCACACAATGTTCTACACGGACAATTCATGCCATTTCTTGTTCAGGCACAAGATGGAGACCCAGGGCTTGCCCCAAGACCCAGGGATTTACTCAAGTGTCCTTTTAAAGTTGGCAGCTGGACCATATAAAGTGCTTTTTTCAACTGAACTGGCCTAAATTCAATCCTCCCTGGAGGGAAAATGGCAAATGATGCATATATAAACATAATTTCTAAATCACTGTGGCAAGAAGAAAAAAAAAGATTCTAGAAAGTTTTATGTCTCTCGTGGTAGAGAAACTCCTGCATTTCCTTCTTTTTTTTAAAATTCCATTTCCTTTTATTTCTCTTTAAACGAATGAGCCTGGAGATGTTTGTAGCAAACATATGGAGAGTATCAACTTTCACAGTTTAGCTGCATTAGGGTAATTTGGAGGCAGAAGGAGTGAAATGGGGTCTTCGGGTGGGAAAAAGATTTCTTACTTGCTCTTTTCCCACCTCTGAAAATTATAAACCAAGAGAATAGATATTGTTTAAAAAAAAAAAAATTCTATTGCAGGCTAACCTTGGGTTCATTTCTGACAATTCAAAAACACACAGCAAGCTGTCCTCCAGACTCCTCTCCCCCTCCCAAGAGACATAGACAGGCAGCTAGACAGATGCCCACCTGGGTGCATTCTCTCTCCTCCTGCCCAACCCCCCAACCCCCCCCACAACCCAGAGGAAAGAGTCACTAGACTCAAGCAGTAAACCAGGGCCAGCTGCCCTCTACAGTGTAAAGCAAGAATGAACAATCACTTACCTCTCCAATTTCATGTTCACGAAGAACAAAACTCAGCGTGTCTGTTCTGGGCCCAGCCACCAAACGCAGGTAGAGCGGATGCTCCCGGTCCGAAAGCTTACATGCGTAGACTGAGTAAGCAAACAGGCAGTCCGTTACACAGGATCTCGTCTTTCCCCAGACCATCTGCCTGGCTTTCCAGCCCCTCCTCCGGATCAAGGCTGCACAGCCCGTGACCCAGCCACCCTGTCACCGTCCTCCCTCTCCTATCGCTGTGAACAGCCGGCAGTGGAATGGAATCTACACTAGTTCCGTTCTAGCTGCACAATACGCACTGTGCCTCGATTACAAAGGAAATAATCCTCAAGAATGAATTTTTTTTTTAAGATTTTATTTATTTATTTGACAGAGATCACAAGTAGGCAGAGAGGCAGGCAGAGAAAGAGGAGGAAGCAGGCTCCCCGCTGAGCAGAGAGCCCAATGTGGGGCTCGATCCCAGGACCCTGGGATCAAGACCTGAGCCAAAGGCAGAGGCTTTAACCCACTGAGCCACCCAGGCGCCCCAAGAATGAATTTTAATGGGTATTAGTTAGTCCAAGGATGGGCCTGTAATTCACTCTGCTCCCCCTTTTATAAAGCAAGATGATACACTTACAAAAGCATCTGCAGCCCCTTGAAGACACAGTAAAAACATACCATCCGAAAGAAAACAAAATCAGAGTGAATCTCTTTATACATTAATTTAGAATTATGAGCAGACGCAAACAAACCAAGCAGTCACAACACGGGCTCTGCTGGCTGCAGGCACAGCTGTGTGTCTCTCGCATCACATGGGGACACACACGGAGACACACACACACACAGGGTACTAGCACTCCTGCAGTGCTGAAAGATTCTGCCAGCCATGAGGATAATATTTTAATAGGATGCTATTACTGTCCGCCCGTGTGGCTCAAGTCCAGTGGGCAGGCAACGAAGCTTGCCGGATACACCATCTGAGCTCCTCTATGGTATCCTGGCACTTCTGGATATGGCCCCATCACAGGTACTGATTTCCCTGGAGATGTAAACGCCCATGCTTCGAGTCTGGTGCCTCCTGAGGGTAGGAATCTTGGCCTAGGTCCTCTTTGTATTCTGCAGGGCCCAGCCCATGGTTTGGGGTCAAAAGAGAAGTATGCACACTCAGCAACTAGCTGCATTTCCTCCCCCAACAACTGAAGGATATGTCAAGCACATCAAGTTAGTCTATTTTCCTCCATTGCTGCTGGAGGCTCTACCCCAAAAAAACAGAGGTTAAGTAGCTGGACTGCCCACACATCTTGCGCATTTCCAAACAAGCACTTGTGACTCCCAGTATCATGGTTATCCACCGCTGGTGATCAGTTTCTGCTGGAGCATGGGACTACCACGTTCAGTTTCACACAGTTCCTTACTATCCTCTTTCTACTCGCTGCATGTGGGCATGGAGTTCAGACAGGCAGACCCCAGAGGAGAATGTTATTCATCCACTGTATGTGCCTCTGGGGGGCTGGGTGCCACACTGCCCCCAGGTCACGGCTAGCGAGGCAAGCTCAGGAAACAGAAGAACCCGGCTGGTGCCACGCTCATCAGAAGTCTGCAATGTGCAGTAACACACGCGCCTGCCCATCCTCCAAGTCTCCAAGGACGCAAGTCTCCCAGACCACCCCTGTTCAGACGCACATCAAACGTGGAATGTGCTAATGAAATCTTCAATCACAAAAGCATTCTTTTTCGTCCTGAAGAGCATTAAAATTAAGGCTTACAAAAAAACTCGAAGCCATCCCCTGGTGCACACATCACAAAATCCTCCACAAATGCCCATCACATGTGGATGCCTTGGACCTCCTCAGACCCACAAGTGTCCAACTCAGGAATACGGAAAGCCAGGAAACGGGAAAAGGGTTAAGCCAGGATCACCACGGCTTCCAGAACCTGTCCCTGGGCTCTGACATACACACACCCAGCAGCGTTCCTGCTGCTCAAGACGACAAAGACGTAAAAGCAAACACCATTTTCATCTGAGGCCTGGCAACATACCTTGGTCTTCCCTATGACAACGTTTATAAAGTGCAAACTTGGCAGGGCTCTCAGTCACGAGAAACTTCTTGAGCAGGGCCTCGATCACTTCCCCAACGGTGTTCATGCTGCTGATGTGAAGCGTGTTCATACAGCCATTGCTACCGGGAGCAAGTTTTCCAGAAGTCTGAGGGGGTCTGCAGAGCTCCATCTGGACTTTAATGAAGCCAGTGTAAATCCCATTTGAATTCTGAAGCAGGAAGAAACGCACACTGTTAGATGAAAGGCGAGATACTCTTTGTCTGGGTCTGTGCTTTTACTGCTCTGCGGCACAGCTTCACTAAAGATCGCCCCGAAGGGAAGGAGCTCAGAGGGAGGTTAACACCACCCTGGCAAAGTGCTTCCAGAGATGGGGTCTGTAGGGCAGATGTGGCAATAGAAGCCTCCCCGTGCTGTGGGGACAGCGGTCCGAGATGGACGCCTCTGAAGCCACATGTGGAAGGTCAGAGCCCACTGGAGAGGTTACAGTCCACCGCAGCAGAGATCAGCCAAATCCCAAAAAACACAGGTGCCTGACAGACGGGTCGGGGCCAACTGCTGGAAGGAAACTTCTGCAGCTGGTGACCAGCTATTACACAGAAAAGGAAGGTCGTGGGGTGCCTGGCTGGCTCAGTCCATTAACTGTCTGCCTTTGGCTCAGATTGTGATCTCAGGCACCTGGGATGGAGTCCCTGCATGGGCTCCCCTCCCCGATGCATGCACATGTATGCTCCCTCTCAAATAAATAAAATCAAGGAAGGAAGGAAAGAAAGAGGGAGGGAGGGAAGGAGGGAGGTTCTCTGTGTCACTTGGAAACATCCAAACCGAGGGAACAGAACCCAAACCAGCTACCTCATTCCTAGTGCCTATCACCCCGTGTCCTAGATGATCAATTTTGCCAAAATGTTTGGACACAGCATACCCCACACCGCGCAAGGCGTGGGGCGCGTGACAATGCATCTTGGTGGCCTCGAGCAGCTACAATGCAAACTACAGATATTATAAGCACTTGTCTTTTTTGTCTTAACGTGGTATTTATATCTCCTTCTATATACTATTTTTTACCCATTTTATTGAGATATGCTTTTCATGAAAAAGAAAAAAAAAAACCCTGCACGTATTTAAAATACACAACTTGCTGAGTTCAGCACTTATCTTTGCTGATGGTAGACTTGTCTGCTCTTCACTTTTTCTTTTTACATCCAGGAAAAAAACGTATTTTAGTGTTTTATTAAAACAAAGCCTCAGGTGTTACACAGAAATGAGACAGTTGGAGCGCCTGGGTGGCTCAGTCATTAAGCATCTGCCTTCAGCTCAGGTCATGATACCAGGGTCCTGGGATCAAGCCCCTCATCCGGCTCCCTGCTCAGCGAGAAGCCTGCTTTCTCCCTCTCCCACTCACCCTGCTTGTGTTCCGTCTCTTGCTGTGTCTCCACCAAATAAATAAAAATCTTCAAAAAATTTTTTAAAAAATAAATGAGACAGTTAAAACATTTTTAAAAACCCTCCTTTTGGGTCCACTATTTGTCTTCCTTTCCACAAGATCAATTTACCATACTAATTCGACTGTTCATTCTTGTAGAAAAGTATTACACAACACTTTAAGTTTCTATTTTTGCAAGGTCATCTCCATGGGGGAGGGAAGAAGAACCGAAGGCAAGTGCATCCTTTGATGAAAAGCGCATTTGAAAACAGACAAGCATCACTGTTGGGAGTAATGAAGAATAAAGTCGCGAGCACGTGTCCCGCTTCCCCCTCTTCAAGGCATCCCACTGGGGACGAATCCTTTATCACAAGGGTTTACGTGTAGCGCTCCTCCCCAAAGGTCACAGACTTCAGCAGGGCCTGCTCTAAGCCAGTCACTCTGTCCTTGGCTGAACTGTCAGTTCACAGCCAACAGCCCAAGAGGCAGAAGTCCAAGGGCCCTGGAAATGGACACCACGGGATGGCAGGTGCCTCAAAGAAAGTCACCAAATGTGAGGACAAGCAGAGACGCCAGTCCCGTCTGAAGCACATGAATACTCTGGCTTTGCTCTGGCTCTTCTCCCCCAGTCACTATGCCCCATGCCTTCTCCCGCCTCCACCAGCTCCCCACTGAGTTCAGTGTTTGGTTCCGCAGAGCAGGAGCCCCAAACAACGTGCAGGAGGCTGAATACTACATCCGGAGGAATCCTGGCTCAATTCTATTCTAACCCACAGGCATGGAAATCCTTTTCCCAACACTTCCCAACTTACTTGCACAAGAGAAAAGGGACGTAAGCCTTATCAGAATTTGAGGTACCACCTGTATGTTAAAGAGCAATCCTCAATGCTAAAAATCTTTCGGAGGGTCACAAAACTTTTGTTTTTTAAGATTTTATTTATTTATTTGACAGAGAGAGAGAGAGAGATCACAAGTAGGCAGAGAGGCAGGCAGAGAGAGGGGGAAGCAGGCTCCCCGCTGACCAGACGGCCTGATGCAGGACTCCATCCCAGGATCCTGGGATCATGACCCAAGCCGAAGGCAGAGGCTCCACCCACTGAGCCACCCAGGCACCCCGGGTCACGAAACTTTAAAGTATTAACTGATGGGTGCGATAAAGCTACTTCAAAATATAACTCTAATGTGAAAGCTGCAGAAGTACGCCACTTCATCGTCTGGCGTACCCTGACCATTTAACGTCTGCAAATGCTACTGAGAGACTTTAAAACACATGGATGGTAAGACCAACAGTTGGTATCTGTCTTTTGACAGGTGTCGGTGCTTACCAAGGTCATCTTCAACTTGTCTGTGACAGCCAGGTTGTATTTATGGACTTTCTCTTTGATTTCCTCTTTGCTGAGGTAATTGTGGGTTTCCTTCTCTTTCTCCACATCCTAGAAGGAAAACAAAACACAGAAGAAAAATGCAGATAAGCCAGGATTTTTTTCACATTCCACACAAGAACTCTGGAGCACTTCACCTTGAAATATACACACCCTCTCACTGGGTCATCCACCAAACATGGCTTTCATTCCTTCAGACCAAGTCTTCTTGAGGGCTATATGGAATAAAACTAATAAAACTAATCTATCAGCAGCTAAAAGGAACACTTAATATTATTTTGTAAAGCTGTCCTTTTTAAATTTCCCTTCTGCACAAACACCATTCTCTAAGAGTATATGCAAGACTGGTCATTTCCATTTTAAACAGTATCCACAGACACACACCAAAAGCTTCCCTTTAACACGTTCTATGAACCTTACGGTTTTTTTTTTTTTTAAAGATTTTATTTACTTATTTGACAGACAGAGATCACAAGTAGGCAGAGAAGCAGGCAGAGAGAGAGAAGGAAACAGGCTCCCTGCAGAGCAGACAGCCCGATGCAGGGCTTGATCCCAGGACACTGGGATCATGACCTGAGCCAAAGGCAGAGGCTTTAACCCACTGAGCCACCAGGTGTCCCAACCTTATGGTCTTTATAGCTTCACCATATTTATAAGCAAAAGTACAGTAGTTAATGATGTTAGCTGGCACTCACCAATGACCCAATCAGACACAACTACCAGAGGGTAACTTACCTTCCGAACAAATCCTCATGTCAAGATACAAGTAGCCAGATCTCCCACTCTCACCGCTCCCAACCCCTCCAGTCTCACCCCAGCTCTGACCTTCCACACTGTGGATGCGACGACATAGTTGAACCCTCTTACCAGTGAAGGATTCCCCAATGGTTTATTGTCTAAAGAGCTCAACCAGCGCAGGATGGTATACAACATCCTTCTATAATATGCAGTCACGGGGGGGCGCCTGGGTGGCTCAGTGGGTTAAAGCCTCTGCCTTCGGGGGCGCCTGGGTGGCTCAGTGGGTTAAGCCGCTGCCTTCGGCTCAGGTCATGGTCTAAGAGTCCTGGGATCGAGCCCCACATCGGGCTCTCTGCTCAGCAGGGAGCCTGCTTCCCCCTCTCTCTCTCTCTGCCTGCCTCTCTGCCTACTTGTGATCTCTGTCAAATAAATAAGTAAAATCTTAAAAAACTATGCAGTCACAGGCGCCCAAACCTCAGTGTACGGGGACCCCGTGAAGCCAACTATCCAAGACGCCTGCCTTGTGCTGCATTTCACTCTCCCAACAACCTAACCAAGTAGACATTATTCCAGTTTCCAAAGGAGATCAAGTTCTAAGTAAATTCACCTGCCAGCAGACACTCAGCTGTTCCGTGGCCGCGAGACTCCCTCCCAAAGCCTACCAACCCTCAGTAACTCTAGTCCCTGAGACCTCTTGGGGCAGGGTTGTGTGACATGCTCATCTGGGGACGACCCAACTAGTTAACAGACCAAACTCAATTTTAATCGGGTCCTCTGTGTTGTTTCCACTAACACGAACAGGTCCCCACTGTCCCTGCCTGAGTCAAAGGCTACATGATCACATTCAACCCTGAGTAGCAACTCAAAGGATGAAGGGTCCTGATTTATTCCTCCACTACAGAATTTCTGAAAAGGTGTCTACCTTTTTACCGGAGGCTGCCTAAGCCGGTCTCTGCTGCCATCTTCTCATGGGGAGCTAGTACTACGAAGCCACAGAAGTGGCAACCAAAGATCTGGCAGGAACACTTTAATAAAGAACATAAAAGGGCTCCAGGAGCGCCTGGGTGGCTCCGTCAGTCAGGTGTCCAACTCCTGATTTCACCTCCAGTCAGGATCTCGGGGCTGTGAACGGAGCTTCTCACTTAGAGCAAGTCCGCGTGTCCCTCTCCCTCTGCCCCTCCCCCTGCATGTGTGTGCACATGTGCTCGCGTGCACTCGCTCGCTCTCTCTCTCTCAAATAATAACTCTGCAAAACAACACAGAACAAGACAAAAAACCAACATAAAATGGCTCTTGATCCATTCAGGAGTCAAGTCTTTTTTACTTCAAAGCCTGAACATAGGGGTACGCGGACTATAAAGTAGGTCAGTAACTTCCCAAGTGGAGCAGCGTCCTGGTGAAGTCGGATGGGTCCGTGCTGGTACTGCTGGAGAAACAGAGCATCCTCGTTCCCCAGGAGGAGGGGGCCTCAAAGTCCCTTGGGGAGCATTCTGTCTGCCAACGTAATACCCCAAAGCAATCCTATTTTTGGTGTCACTGGTTAGGAAAGGGGAAGGGGAAAAAAGCTGTAGATTAAAGTAACTTTTCAGAAGCTTCAGTGACTATTTCTAAGGAAAATCAAAACATACATTGCACCTCTCTGATTGCCCGGCTCTTTCCCATCCACAATTCACTGGCCACAGGCCACAGCTGAAAAAGATAACGAGGCTTTGTTCAGCTCTCCCCAGCAAATACTAAGAAGTGGCCAGTAAGAGGTCTCCACTTCGCAAATGTGAGATGTGGCACCAGCAGGGCATGAGGGCGCCGTGACAAAGAAGCCCAAATCCAGCAAGGCCAGGGCTCTGACCCAGAGTCTGTCGCCCACTAATCCCGTGCCCTCAGCTCAATGACCCAAGTCCACTTCCTAGCAAATAAAAGGGACCAGTGTGAATCATCTTGATCTCAAAAGTGCTTCCAGGCCTAACATGGCAATTTTGCAAAGATCTGCGGTTGCTCTCAACAGTGTGACCTATGGAGCAAGATGGTTCCACTTAGGAATCAAGGCAACCAAAGGCCCACCATTAAAAATGTACCCGGGGCGTCTGGGTGGCTCAGTCGGTTAAGCCGCTGTCTCTGGCTCAGGTCATGATCCCAAGGTCCTGGGGTCGAGTCCCACATTAGGCTCCCTGCTTGGCAGGAAACCTGCTTTTCCCTTTCCCACTCCCCCTGCTTGAAGTCTCTCTGTCACGGTCTCTTTGTCAAATAAGTACCTTTAAAAAAAGGGGGGGGGGGGCGCCTGGGTGGCTCAGTGGGTTAAAGCCTCTGCCTTCCGCTCAGGTCATGATCTCAGGGTCCTGGGATCGAGCCCCGCATCGGGCTCTCTGCTCTGCGGGGAGCCTGCTTCCTCCTCTCTCTCTGCCTACTTGTGATCTCTCTGTCAAATAAATAAATAAAATCTTTAAAAAAAAAAAAAGTTTAAAGTACCCCCCCCCACCATGGGGGGGTGGGGCGCCTGGGTGGCTCAGTCGTTAGGCGTCTGTCTGCCTTTGGCTCAGGTCATCATCCCAGGGTCTTGGGATGGAGTCCCACATCCGGCTCTCTGCTCAGCCGGAAGCCTGCTTCTTCCTCTCTCACCCCCCCTGCTTGTGTTCCTTCTCTCTCTGTCAAATAAATAAATAAAATCTTGGGGGGGAGTATCCCCCAAAGGAAAGAGGGGCGCGTGGGTGGCTCAGTCAGTTAAGCATCCGACTACTGATTATGGCTCAGGTCAGGATCTCAGGGTCATGAGCTTAAGTCCCATGTCACTTAGCATGGAGCCTGCCTGCAATACTCTCTCCCTCTGCTCCTCCCCCGCACCCTACTCTCTCTCTAAAATAAACCAGTTAATTTTTTTAAATGAACAAAATAGCTAATGGTACCAATACTGCAGCATCTGCCCACCATAGGGGCTTACTGCCTAGGTTAAGAGATAGGAGAAGCCAAAGAATGAAAAGGAGAAGAGACAAAGAAAATGATTAAGAGCAAAGAGGCAGGGTCAAGTCAATTTAGTGAGTTCCTTTTTTTCTTTGTTAAGATTTTTAAGCAATTTCTGCACCTAGCCGGGGGCTCCAACTCACAGCCCCGGGATCAAGAGCCGACCGCTCTACCAACTGAGCCAGCCGGGTGCCCCTAGGGAGTTCTTCACTGCAGATGCTTAGCTAAGCACCCATCACCCCTAGGCCTCCTCACGTCAGCATTCCCAGAAGCCTGAGGAAGTCAAAGGAGCTAGCTGGTCTGGAAAGAGAAACGTCCCCTGGATCACTCACACAGGCATAACCAAGACATGCTTGTGTGACAACCATCCTTCCTTCTCAGAGATTAAAACCCAAGGAAACCATAAGGAGCAGTTAACAGAAAGGACGGGGCCCCAAGGACCTCCAAGATCCTTTCAAGGCGGAACACCCTGTTATTAAAGGATCAACTGGAACATAGATCCCACAGAAGCAGCTAATACCTAAAAGGCTGGCACCCTGATTTTTTTTTTTTTAATATTGAGATACAACTGACATATAACACTCTTTGTTTTCAGTGCACTGCAAAGGCATCTGACATACATCTATACTGCGAAACAACCACCACAAGTTAACAAGGCTCATCAATCACCTCACATAATTATAATTTTTTGGGCGGGTGAGGAAACTTTTAAGATCTCCTCTCTTATGTGAAGTCGACGGACCTAGCACTTGCGCACCTCATGGCCACGGACCAAGGGCTGCTCTCTGAGCAAGTATTTCCTGAGCGTCTGCTGTGTGCCAGGCTCTCACACAAGCACGGGGACAGTGGGCGCCACACCTCCAGCGTCGCCGGGCATACCTTCCCGCACAGGCTGGGCAGGAGTGAGCAGGTGGGGAGGGAAAAGGCCTCTGAAATGACAACTACGCAGCGTCTGGGTGGAAGAGTCTGGAAGCTGGGAGAAAGGCAGAGAAGTCACAAGCTCGGCCCGAGTGGAGAACACTGGTTTCTTTTAGTGTTGTAACGGGAGGAAGTCTCTAGAGCTGGAAAACTTCCAAATTTTCACCCCTTTACAAGAGAGCCCCCGTCCCGCCTTTCCTCTCCCATAGAGAAGGATCCTCCTGCCCTTCCTCTGAATGCAATGCCTTTGGGAAGACGGCCTTACACGTAAGGAGGAGGAAAAAAAACATGCCACCCACAAGGGACAGAGTAGGTAAAAGGGCACTAAAGGTGAACGTAAGAAGGAGGGGTTTTTCAAAACCTGTGTGGCAAGCGCAGGAGAGAGAAAACAGTACAAACATTCACCCTGACCTGCGCTGGCAAGGACAGGAAATGCATGGGGTACCTGTGTCTGGATGTATCCTTATTGCAGGTGTCTGAATGTATCCTTATTGTTCCTGGGCTCAAAGGCTGCCGGGCCACGCCCAGGTGTGTCTGCGGGGGCGGTCACAGGTCCTCTCTTTTATAAGCCACTTTCCATTCACAGTCTCCCAACCCTCCAGAATCTCCATTCTTCCATGAAAATGATGAACCACTAGCCTCTCCTCTAGTGTTTTCATCCAGCAAGCCGGTGTTTGCCTGGTTCCTGGGTGGGGTCACAGAGCTATGCTTCACCATGAACTTCTCCCCCACTGGCCCTGCCCTGCCTAACAGCTGGTGCCCTCCCCGGGTGGGCCAACCCATGTTAAATCCAGACCGCCCTTTAAAACTCTGGGCCAAGGGTCTGAGAACTTCTTTGCCCTTCTTGCTAACTTATCTATTAACGGGAAATTTTATCTCAACTTAACATTTTAAGTTAAAAATGATCACATTTTAAGTTAAACAACAACAAAATAAAGCACCCAGAAGGACCTGCTCGCAGGTGCAAGTGAGAGGAGGGATCCCCCTTCACAGCCCAGGGACCAGATTGGCCGCCGCTGCAGGCACACTCGAGGCTCGCTAGTCTGAATCACAGCTCTGCCAAAGGCAAGCTACTTAACCTTCCGGATCTGTTTTCTCATCTCTGTAAAAAGCGTAAACCGATATGTACTTTATAGAGCTGCTGCGAAAATATAATACAACTCGTTATTCAACAATTCTATGCAGTACCTGCTGGCGCCCGGCTCGGTCCCAAGCACTTCAAGCTGGACAGTCTTCTCCACCTTCTCATGGAGGATGGCCTTGTCAAGCCTGTCCTACTCCCGCCCCACTGCCTTGCGTGTTTTCTTTAAAAAAACGAAAGTAGAGACCCTTTTAAAAACACAACTAGGGGACGTCTGGGTGGCTCAGTCAGTTAAGCGGCTGCCTTTGGCTCAGGTCATGATCCCAGGGTCTTGCGATGGAGTAGCATGTATCAGGGCTCCTTGCTCGGCAGGGAGCCTGCTTCTCCCTCTGCCTCTGCTTGCCGCTCTGCCTGCCTGTACTCCTGCTCGCTCACGTTCTCTCTGACAAATAAATTTTTAAAATCTTAAAGAAAAAAAAAGTGGTCATTAAAAAACACACACACACACAACTGGCACAGATTCTGAGTGGGGGACAACAGAGGCACAGCACCTGATGACACTCAGTAAACCGAGTCATTACCTCTCTGCCATGGGCCACCGCCCCCACATGGAGCCGCTCCAACTCCTGGCCAGGGGTGGGGGCCAGCCTGTATCTATCGGTGGAAGAGGGAAATTTACGGGGCCAAAAGATGCTTCTTCCTTGAAGTGAGGCAAGAATTCCAACTTTGAATCGCATTGTGCAGTTGTGGCAACAGGCAGTCACGTAACAATGTCCCCAACAGACGGGAGGCCCAGGGAGTGACCCAGAGGACACGAGCCTGTCCTGGGTACAGAACAAAACATCAGGTACTGCCCTGTCTCAGAGCCTGGGGCCCTGCTGCAAACGGAATGGAGGCAGGGCCAGCTCCAGTGGTAACGAGCCTTGATAACGACTTCTTCAAATGTCCTCCTTCTGGGCTCTGTTCCAACAAAGACAGCAAATAAAGTGTTGTGGACCTCACCAGAACAGAAAAATCTCTGAGAGAGCTTTCCCCAACCGTCAGGGAAAGACCTACCAGCAGAGCAAAGCAGGTTTGCGTGTAAGAAAGTCCTCTCTAGCAGCTAGGGAGCAAGCAGTTTGGGGGGCTCAAAAGAAACTCTCGACAAGTCAAGTTAGATGCTCCTGAACCTCACTTTAGCAAGAAAAAAAACTCTGCTGAAATGTCTTGTAAGTGTACACAGTGGAAACCCCGTGATGAATGCAGGAAAGGCTCTTATGCACAACTAAGGCCCCGGAGAGGGTCTTTCGGGCTGGGACTCTGCACTCAGTCGGTGCCTGTCAGGCGTTTTCACTCCTCGTCCCACAACCTCGGAGATCCAAAAGTAGGTAGAGATGCTGAGGGAGCCCAGAAAGTTCTCAAAAGAGGACCAGCCTGCTGATCTGCACCAGCGCCATCCAACAGCATTTTCTACCATGAGGGAAGCGTTCCAGACAGCACCGTGCTGTCCGGAAGAAGACTCACCGGCCCCATGTGGGCATGGGAGCACTTACACACGAAACTGAATTTTCGTTTTTATTTAATTGTAAATAGGGGCGCCTGGGTGGCTCAGTGGGTTAAAGGCAGAGCCTACCGCTCAGGTCACGATCCCAGGGTCCTGGGATCGAGGCCCGTGCATCGGGCTCTCTGGCGCATCGGGCTCTCTGCTCAGCAGGGAGCCTGCTTTCCCCCTCTCTGTCTCTGCCTGCCTCTTTGCCCACTTGTGATCTCTGTCAAATAAATAAATAAATAAATCTTTTAAATGTAAATGGTTTTGTGTGGCTCATGGGGCTCAACCGGACAACGGGAATCTAGGCTGTAGCGCGCACAGGTGTGAATGAACAAGGAGCTGGGGAAAGCTGCGCAAGAGCAACGTAAAATAACATGCTGAAGTCAAATGGATTTCCATTCCTGAAGGCACTTGTTTCTGGGGTGCCTCGTGCTGCTGTTCCTGACCTTAAAAGTCCAGGGTGCTGCTCGCTGCCGTGTTCTCACGGCATCAGCGCCGACGATCGGCTGGGTGCCACGTCTAGAGACTCACGCTTATCTTGGGGACCAGCCATGGCATGCTGATTCATCCCGGCCAGTCCAGGGCTTCCCCCACCAAATGGGAAGATGTTTATAAACAGTGGGACACAGACAGAGCTGGGGGGCTACTTCCCTCCCAGTGGGGGTTCAGGTCACTCGTTGTGCCCACCTTCAGCTTGCGCGCTCCTATGCTACCTACCGTAAAAGATGTTTGCTGTTCACGTTTCCAACACCAAAGAAAAAGGAAAAGAAAGACTGTCATGGCCCTCTACCCCTCCTTGTAGGGAGAGAGGCATCAGTGTGATCTCAAGGTAGGAGAAGCAGCCAGCGAAGGGGAAGGGCAAAGCGCCCAGCAAATCCACAGCGCCCCAGGGAACGCTGCTCCTCCAGGATGCTCACCTCCTCTCCCTCTCCCACCCTCCTTGGTGAGTCCCAAAGCACTTTAAAATGCTACAGGATCTGAGAAGAGCCGCAGGTTGAAAGAAAACAAACTCATATCCGCACACAGCAGGGAACTAAGAAAACAGACCTGTAATAGTGTTTTAAGTGTGAAATTCATTAATTAGGAGCAGATCGGTAAATTACATAAGAACAGATATTTCTTTTATTAATTATTCACTTAGTAAGTGGATCCTGTATTCATTCAGGGATATTAGCAGACCCACACCACATCTGTCGAACCTGACAATTTTAAACCACCTCTTTGTCTCCAGGCTTCTTGTTAAACAACAAAGAGAACAGCAGAAGGGAGTCTAGGTGGGTGTTTTAGATGACTTTTTTTTTAATGGACTTCAAAAATAGAACCAGGCTGTAACCTTATAAGGATGGAGCCCTGCACTAGGCCTCTCTCACACGCACTTGGGAGAGGTCAATGGGAGCGACTACTGCCTTTATATTCTCCCAGCCTCACCCTTGCCTCTCAGCCACACTTAACTCTCCCCCAAGAGCTCATGTGCACACACCACCCTGCCCCTCATCATGTGCCCCTCCTCCTTGAGGCCCACCCCACCCAGAAAGCCATCCTCCCCACAAGAGCTCTCACTTCCCTGCCTCAGCAGGCCCTAGGCCACCCCTCATCCTTGCAGATCCAGCAGCCGCAGGACCTCTTCCGTTGGCTGCTTCCTGTGTTTACTCCTGCCTCCCAATAACCTGACAGCATGTTTAAACCGTCCTCTCGGGAACACGGTGCTGGGACCAGCTCAATGCCGGAAGGCGGCCGTCGCACATTCCTTTTCAACGGACTGATTCTATCTGGTCACAGAGCCCACATCTCCAAGATTGCATTTGCAATCCATCCCCGCTTTTGTACCGCTTATCAATCTGTGTGGGGTTTTTCGGTTTGCTTCTCAAAACTAAATGCATCTGCAAGGGCACACAAAAGGCCTTTGTAACAGCAGAAACAAAGTTTTATACGCTTCTGTTCTCCATCTGCACCATCAAAGGAGCGAGGCCTTCAAAGCTTGCCCCTTAACTCCCCTCACACACGCGGGGCAGTGAGAGCAGGCACGGGCCCAGGGTGTTAATAAGATTAATTGCAGTTGTGATCCACATGAAGAGAGTTTCATCTGGGCCTTCCATGACCTCACTTTTTAAAGCCCCTGGTTACCAGTCCACAATACCCTATATGGCTGTGCTTTCAAAGCCGGGTCGCGTGCCAATCGTCCAACAGCCACTCATTTGTTTGGGGCCAGAAAACAAACTTGGAGGGGGACCAGTCTTCTCGGAGTGCCCCCGCTGGAGAGCCCGGCCTCAAGGCATACCAGATTACACTCAGACTCACAAATCCCTGTTCAACATGTTTTCAAAGGGAATCAATTAAGATGTTGTTCATTTCTGAAAGGGGATACATTTTCACAACTGGTTTAACTTTCTCAAATTCTAGGTGAGCTGGGTAACAAAGAAAGGAAAGATTATTAGAGGCCTCAGAGACAAGCACACCCAAATCCGGCTAATCAGCTTTCATAACTGGAAAAAGAATGTGGCCACAGCCCACCTCTCTGAGGTTTCCGTCAGAATGGGAGAGGCAGCGGGTTCTTGGGTTTGCAGAGGAAGACCCGTCCTCAAGGACAGCTCTGATTATTAAGAGCGCATTGGACTACTATGGTCCCTGTCCTCTTCAGCAGTGAGTTGTCTAATATTCTTTTTTAAGTTTATTTAAGTAATCTCTACACCTAACGTGGGGCTCGAACTCACGACCCCCACATCAAGAGCCACATGCTCTTCCGACTAAGCCAGCCAGGCACCGCAGTATACTGGTATTCTATCTACGCCACTGCCCTCATCAAGTGCCCGCAACAGGAACCCACGGAGGATTAGGAAAATTAACTGGAAAAAAGAAGCCATCACGGAGAAGCCAGGACGGAAGTGAGAAAGACACCACACTGGTAAGTGGTGACACAGTGCCCACCCTAGATCTAGATTAGAACAGCTCACTGCTGAAGACTCTGAGGGTCCTCCAGCAGCCAGCCACTGCCTTTGGCTAAGAGCCATTAAAACCGTGGCTCCTGAGCCACAGCCCTTGTTCTTCAGGTTAGCACAGGGGTGCCAGAGGCTCTTACAAAGGTCAGAGTTTGCAGATCAGGTCTGGGGCCTCCCCATCCTTGGATTGGTTATGGAACCTTTGAACCTTGCCTGTAAGGGGAGGGAGGTTCCAGAGAAAGGAAATGAGCAAGGCTCATTTGGAGGTGAGCCAGACAGGAAGCATGAGGGAATGCGGCAACAACCAGGAGGAGGCAGGTGGAGCCCATCTGGGAAGCTGAGCAGGCTCTGGGCTGCTCTAGCTCCGACAAGAGCAGGAATCTGAAAATCAAGGGCAGAGGTCTTGCAAGTAGGAGTCATAACCTAATTTGACCAGAAAAACAGAGTATCTCAAGAAAATTAGAAATGTCTATGGGCCAGCACGCCAAGAAAAATTATCAGAAACAAACTTATCCAAAAGATACTTGGTATTCTTCCTTGCCATTATAAGAGGAAGTCAAAGTTAACACCACATAAAAAAAAGATGTGAAAGCTATTTAAGTTCTATGTTTTCAGACAACAGAGTTAAAACGTGTGGATGATAGTAATTTGCTGACGGCAATGTCCAGGAAGTCGCATTTAACTCCTTAAGGCCTGGATTTCTAAATCCTCAATTCTTAATCATTGCAGCCTTACTAATGTACTAGTCCAAACACACATGTAACATTCACTCTCATACCATCTGACATACAGAGGTGGCACCCTGAGAGGAAGGGAAAGATCGTCAGTCCTTTCAGGCCAGATTTCCAGACCAAGAAAGATATTAACTAGACAAACTTGAAATTCTGAAGCGGGCCCCAGGGTTAAAACTGTTTTCTATTGCCTTGTTCCCATTCGTTCACTCCACCCTCTCTCCTGAAGTATCTTCCCTACACTCCACTCAAGGCTGCTCTTTTGAGTAAGTCTGTTCATAGCCCTTAAAAAAGGCCTGACTGGCTCAGTGGGTTAAAGCCTCTGCCTTCGGCTCAGGTCATGATCCCAGGGTCCTGGAGTCACATCCTGCACTGGGCTCTCTGCTCAGCAGGGAGACTGCTTCCTCTCTGCCTCTCTGCCTGCTTGTGATCTGTCTAATAAAAATAAAATCTTAAAAAAAAAAAGGCCTGGGGCGCCTGGGTGGCTCAGTGGATTAAGCCGCTGCCTTTAGCTCAGGTCATGATCTCAGGGTCCTGGAATCGAGCCCCGCATCGGGCTCTCTGCTCTGCAGGGAGCCTGCTTCCTCCTCTCTCTGCCTACCTCTCTGCCTACATGTGATCTCTCTGTCAAATAAATAAAATAAAAAAATTAAAAAAAAAAAAAAAAAGGCCTGACTGAAGGACCACGTGTAGAAGGCCTCATTCTTCCACACTACAGGCAACCCACGATGAAGGACAAAGAAAGACTCCCCACTGCTGCCCTCCACTCTCAGTAGACACTTCCAGATCTAGCTTCCCCTCAGCAGCCCCCTCCCCTTTTTTTTTTTTTAAACAAATGCAGCCCCAGGTGCTGGTTTTATCTGAGGATTCACCTTTCATCTTCCTACCAAGATGGTGAAAGTACTCTGAAGTGAAAGATGTTAGAGCAATTCAAATAGGTATCAGGTGCATTGTGACCTTGAAGGGCTTCACATAAGCATAAACATAAAGATAACTTTTCTCTACAGAAATCCTCTCCTGCCCTCCTGTTCAGTCATAGATGGGGTGAGAAACACAAAAGTCCTAGGAAGCGTGTCAGGGAGATACAAGGCTGGTCACAGCACACCCAAACTGACCCAAAGGCCAGAAGAAGAGAGACCAGGGAGACAGAAGCCCCTGCAAGAAGAGTGCACCAGGGTCTCGCCCACCCTCACCCAGGCCAATCCCAGCCCAGACCGACCGCCTTGAGGGTTCGACCGCCTTGAGGGTTCTGACGACAATCCCCGGAACAAAGAGTTGAACTTTCCCTGCACTTAGAAAGAGAAAAATAAAGGTCTTCTCAATATACCTCCCCCATTCCGCTTCCCTTTCCTTTCTGGCCACTCTTCCAAAACCAGAGAGCAGAATTAGCCAACCCAAATCCCTGGGAGTTACTGAGGGAGGGAGGAAGGTGACAGTAGCTGCCCTTAGTGAATCTTATCACCGAAGTCAGACACTAAGCCACCGTCTTCACAACCTGATTCTGAATTCTTGTAACAACCCTGTAGTTGGGTACACTATTAGCCCTATTTTGCAAATAGCAACGTGGGGGCTTACAAGGGTACGCAGTTCATCAGCACAGAAGCTACGCAGGGTTCATACCGGATCCATCCCATTCAAAGCCCATTAAGCCAAAAAAGCAAGAGGAGGAAAAACCAACCATGGACTGAGACAGTGAAAGCAAGATGAAAACAGATTTACGCACTCCTGGCTTCCGGAGGCTTCGCTGTTTTCAAATACTGTGTTCGACCTAAATTTTGGAGCATGAGGCACTAATACAACTAACAATTTATTAGAGAATTCGTAATCTGGGAGCACCTGGGTGGCTCAGTCCATTAAGCATCTGATCTCAGGGTCATGAGTTCAAGCCCCTGCACTGGAAAGAGTGAGAGACTTAGTAATCTGGCCAGGACCACAGGTAATTTGTTTAAAAATTAGAAACTGTATTCCCAGCATTAAGGAAATAGCTCAGTAATATTTTCAAATCTCGAAGGGACTCTACAGGGGCTGTTAACATGAACACTACAGAAGAGTTTTTCATGGGAAAAGGAAAAAAAAAAAAAAAATCAGAGGAGAAACTGCACATCCAGTATGACAAACTATGTGCCTAGTTGGGACAACAAGCCCAAAATGGAGTCACCTGTGCTAAACCCAAGTCCCCAGACTAAGATTTAAGACCTAATTTACAGTCTCAGCCTCCCCCAGGAGTGGAACCTCAAACAGGTCAATCTGGAAATCACCCGGTCGGCACTAGTGAGGTCATCGGCCTGCTGGATCTCTGCTCTGCCTGAAGGAAGGTGACCTTGCTACCACCTGCTCTTTGCTTTTTAAACTTCTCCGTCATTGTCCCATCCGTCCTGCATGGGCCCTGCTCCCTGAAAATCTTTCATTTTGTGTAATTCTTCAGAGTTCTTTACTATCTGCCAGACGAGATGCTGCCCAATTCATGAATCACTGACTAAAGCCAGTAAGATCTTACAAAGTTTACTCAGTTGGGTTTATCTTTTAACGTGCCTAAAGACTAGAAAGAAATATTCCAAAATGTTACCAGTGCTTATGCCAGACTGGTGAGACTGGAGATGGTTTTCCTTTCTGCACAAAACTTGCAAAAACTTCTCCGGAAGTCTGTTATGAATGGTAAGCAGAGAAAGAAAAGACTTTCACATATGAAAAAATTTAAAATCACCCTAAAAAAGGAAAACACAAAGCAACTCAGCACTTTGTCAGCATAAAGGGCCACACTCTGATATGCTGCCCGCACCCCAGGCAGGGGACAAGCCGCCTCCATGGAGACAACTACAGCTCCCACTGTCCCCAAAGCCGACAGCCGGCTGCCCTCACAGAGACCGAGGCAGGAAGCGGCTAGGGAGAACCAACCAGAGTTCCAGGTAAAAATAGGCCCTTGTGGTCTGGGAAATAAAAGAGCCTCTCGAACCACGTAAAAACAAAAACAAAAACTGCTATTGCCAAAGACTGTCAAAAAAGGAAAGACAGTTTTTACCATCACCCTCTCACACCAACCAATTTATAAATTAAAATCTACCCTCCCCAAAAACTGCCCTGGAAATTGAGCTGCCAGTAAGGAGGTGGGGGGAGACACGTGGGGGGTGTTTACAGCATTTTAAAGTGTCTTTGTTGTGGAGGAGTGTTTGTGTTGCTGTATAACCCTGAGGGTTTGCACACCCTCCAGCTCTGTTTCCCTCCAGGCTCCGCAGGAAGTCCAAGGCCAGGAGGAAGTGCCCTCCCGCCCCACCTTTCCTCAGTGCTGGGACTCAGCAACCCCCCTCACCGCTCCCCCCTGCCAGGCGGCCAGGTCAGACCAGACTGAGGGGGGGGGGGGTGCCTCTGGCTGCCTGTGACAGCTGGGAACACATGAAAAAGCAAAAGGCAGAACTGAAATGAAAGAAGAGAAACAGAACGTTGTTTCAGGAACGTCTGAGCATTAGGGTCTGAGGCAAACGTGTGTGGATCCGAGCTGTGCCGACCCAGCTGAGTCTCGCTAGCCCGAAGATCTGGACAGGAAGCAAGAAGCAGCCGCTAAGAGGAGGTCCGCACACAGCGCTGAACACAGGATGTGCACCCGCTTAGCGCTGCAGAGGCGACCTGGGGGGCCTGGGGAGGTTTCACCCAGGACATCACAAGAAACATGGAGACTGGGCTCCATCCCATTTTACACTTTCTGGACCAGGTCCCTTGCACAAATATGTGATTTTTTCCCACCTTCACCCTTTCCCCTAGGCCCCAATCACACCCCGCCCCCGCAGGAACTTTTTCATAGTCCTCTAACTTGTATAGCAAAATCTTTTCTAAAAGATTTTATTTATTTGACAGAGAGAGATCACAAGTAGGCAGGCAGGCAGAGAGGGGGGAAGCAGGCTCCCTGCTGAGCAGAGAGCCCGATGATGATGCAGGGCTCAATCCCAGGACCCTGGGATCATGACCTGAGTGGAAGGCAGAGGCTTAACCCACTGAGCCACCCAGGTGCCCCTAAACAAAATCTTTAAACAGCCACTTAAAGAACGTCCTAGAAAAGAAGTAAGAATATCTGGAATAGAACGGCATCTGTTCCCCAAGGTTAAACAGGCCACAGTGCTCAACTCCTGGCTACAAAATCAATTCCAGGTGCAACGCAAATCCTGTCTACAGGGTGTAGGACATGTAAAATTCTTTCAATATAGCACTTTACTTTGTTAGGAACAAGAGTTTTCCTCCCAAAATATCAAAATTAAAATACTCCATTTCCAAGTCCCAATCTGCTGAGAAACACCTCCCAATCAGCAAGTTTCCCGAGGCTCTAAGCCAGGAGTAAAAAGAAAGAATGTACAGGCTGGTAAAACCTTACAGGCAAGCTGGGGTAAGCTCTGCACCGCTCAGGAGGCGGCAACGGGAGAACAAGCCCAGGTTATTAAACACAGGTTCAATCGACTGTAACCCGCCCCCCAAAGTCCCTGAGACAGAAGACTAATCCCATAGTGCAGATGGTAAACCAGTGGAAAGGTGACAGAGGCAGCATGTGAGGGGGGCCTGGCCAGCTCCAAAACCATGCCCTTTCTATGCACCAATGGTCTCTAGAGCTCAGGGGAAAAATCTGTTGCCAGCTATAGCTCTGTGACTTTAGGAAAGGACATCACCTCTACAGGTGTCATTTCCTTACCTCTTAATAGAAAAAGGCCTCCACTCTCCATCCATGAGCCTACCTCCTGGACGAGGAAGGAGCACAGGATCAGTGGGTGTGGAAGGAAAAAGTGGGTGTGCACGAGAGTCATCACATGAGGGTCCACACTCTGCTCTGAGCCTGTAGCGGGGCTATCCCCAGACCAGCACTGGAGCTCAGCCTCGGGGAGACCACCAGTCCACGCGGTAGGCCACATTCTCCATTATCAGCTTCGTCTACTGTCAGCAATAAAGCTAACGCTCATCTCCCTCTTCCTTACTCTGGTCTTCCTTCTCAACAAACTGATCCAGAACTCAGGCAGATATATGGGATGACAGGTGGTCCTTCTTGAACATCCCAACAGCTGTAAAATGGGAACATTTCTAAGACGGAAAATCTCTGAGTCTAAAAGAGAAGTTAAGACCCCTTTCTTTCAAGGGATTTGGAAGAGAAACACGCACTCCAAATTACTGAAAAACATTTTCAGAAACTGACAAACGCAAGCTAACTAAGTATACCTAACTTCCACAAAACCAATGTTGTTTCCCGCCTGAGGCAGGTAAACCACATTTTCCAAAAGCACACAGTGTTCTAGAAACAGAAACCTCAGAAGTGCCCCGTGCCATCTAGGGCTCAAGCAGAGGAAAGGTAGGTATGGAGGTGTTCTCATCAGCCTGGCCGCTCTCTACCACCACACCCTGACCTGGTCATCATTTCCCAGTCACTCCCAACTCAACTAATTTCTCTCCTGCTTTCTCTCCAACTCCCACTTCCTTAATTTTCCTGTGAAGAGATGGGTGTCTGGGAACACCACCACCTGATAGTATCTCCCTCTCTTTCTGCTCAGTAAACGGACCAGCTCTGACATTTGACAAATATTTGTTAAGTGCTTAAACATTCAGCAAAGTTGTGTGAGGCACTGGATAGAACAGGGAGCAGAGCACAGATTAGGCCCTTCAGGACAGGCAGGGCTGGGACAGGGAGAGCGGTGTTATCAGGATGACAGGCGACGGAAGAAAAGAGCACAGGGGTGCCTGGGTGACTCAGGTCAGTTGAGCGTTTGCCTTTGGCTCAGGTCATGATCTCAGGGTCCTGATCATCAGGGCTCCCTGCTCATTCTCCCTCTGCCTTCCACCGCTCACCCACCACCCCCCAAGGCCTGTGCAAGCATGCGTTCATGCTCTGTCAAATAAAATCTTTTTAAAAAGAAAGAAAAGGAGAGCACAGGACAGAAACAGCTTGGGAAGGCTTCCTGGAAGAGGTGAGACTTAACCTGGAACTAGCCTCAGATATCTGTCAATTCTTCTGTCAAAGACAGAGTCATTCCTAGTTTGCTTCCCCATCAAACATGCTACCCAGAGCTCATAAAACTAGAGAGAGGAGCGGCCAAAGCACCTAATGGAAGGATTTAGGAAACCAGACTACAGAGCTCAAATCAGCTAATTTTAGACAAAGAGAAAATACTTTCTGTGCTGGTAACGGGTATTTTTAGAAGGCAGTTTCAGTTAACCATTCTGAATGTCTCAGTAGAAAGCGGGGGGGACAAAATTTCAAATTTATATATGAAGTAAATGGTTTATTTCCTTTGTGCCTCATCTCTCTCACCCTAAACAGAAAATAAACAATCAGCATTCTGTAACTATTTTCACTCTCTGCCTGAACACTGTATTTGCTTAGCACTTAGGGAAGAAAGCAGACTATAGTTCTCACTGTACTGCTCGAGAAAACACTGAACATAAAACACATGGGCAATAGGCAATAAATGTGCACAAAATGATAAGCTTTCCCTCCTTCCTATACCACCCAAGAACGGCTTAAACAACATTTCATAACCTGAGAGTAACGCCAAACCTATCCACCAGCCTCTTAAAACCTCTACCAGCCCAGCCTGAGTGTAAACCAAATTCCAAAGTTTAGGGTGGGAAGTTCCAGAAAGCCCAGCTTTACTATGCACAGTGGCACCTGCTTATTTTCTGCAAAAACACATCAGTCTTGGAGATCTGGACTGGACCACCCAATGCCCTGCCACTCCTTTTTCAGATCTGTTAGGAACTCAGCCTGATTTCCTGAAAATACTCATGAGAAACCAGACAGACTGCCCCTCATTCTTGGATTCCTGCCAGTCAGTAAGTCTGCAAGGAAAACACAACAGCTCACTCTGAAATGGTCGCTGCTAATAGTTTCAAATGGATGTGCTAGTCACATTCTTCCCCATTTCTTCAGCAGAGTAACGCGTGCCCAGCCCTGTGCAAGGTGCTTTGGAATCTTCCCAGAGACACACCCTTGAGGACCTCAGTGAAGGGGAAACAGCAGGCAGGAACAGCACAGCCTGGTTTCCTGGGAATGGCTTCCCACTCAGCAAATACTGTGTGTGCTGCCATGGGTCAGGCCCTAGAGGTCCTCAAGGCACTTAATTCCACCCCTCTGTAGGGGGTGGGCTTCATTTATTTTTGCAGAACCATTTCTAAACTGCTGACATGAGGACACGCTACTCTTTATATCCTTAAGCATGAATCTCTGAATAAGGACATTCTCCCACATAATCAAAACACTTTTATCACACCGAAGAAAATCAGTAAGGCCCTCTCAATATCCATTTCAAATTAAGAGCCCCCCATCTGTTCCAGAAATGCCTTTTATAGCTCTTCTTGATCCAATCAAGGTGCTCATACGGGTGTGTTAGGTCTCTCATCTTAAATTAAAAACCCTGTTAAATCAACTTCTCTCTGTACTCACTGAAAGGTCAGCACTGAAAGATGAATTAAGCCCAAACATAAGAAGAAAAAAATGTTGCATTCTAGAACTTAGAATTTTCGTTTCCAAGTAATTAGGCTATCAGGCGTACCGAAAGTTCTAAATTACTATGTGGCAGGACGGCCAATTCCTGGTCCACAAGTTCCCAGCTGCCCAGAGAACCCCAGCATCAGGTCCCCTGAAGGAGAACATGCTATACATCATGACCGTCTGGGGCCCAAACTGTCTGCTGTACTGTTCCAGCCTACTTCCTTCCCTGCAAAACAGATTTCCGGCTGGTCTCTCACCTGTGGAAACCAGTCAGAAGTCACAACCAGCGGTAAGCCAGTTATTTCTCAGCTGGACAGATCCACCAAGAAGAAAGCAAAAGCAGACAGTTCCTGGCAATTGTCAGGAAGGCTATGCAACTACACCCAACCTTTGGGATGCCATCCAACGGGCCTTGAAAAGCCGGACGCTGTATGCATGAGGCGTCGTTAGGGGTCCTAGTCCCAGGCAGAGCTCAGACCTGGTTGCCGTCCCATCAAACACTGGACTGCTTCCGTAAGAAAGTTCTTACTGCCAACTGTTATCAGCAACCTCCCATGACTTTTTAAAACACATGTCCCCTTGACCAACAAAAAGTGATCTCTTAACATTTTTCTTTCAGGACTTTCTGAGTCTCTTAATCTGCTTCTTGTCAGCAAAAAAAGATTATCATAGAAAAACCTGCCCTCAGGGGGTCCCTGTTCAGAGTAACCGTGGTAACACACACAAACCACTTCACAGTGTGAGGCTGCCTACTGTCATCATCATCACCACCACTCTACTTCCGATCTCTCTCTGTCAAATAAATAAAATCTTCAAAAAAAAAAAAAGGATCACTATTCCTGAGACAAGTCAAATCAATCAGATTTCATTCTACCATCTACCCTGTGTTAGACACATATATATTTATCCATTTAATCATCGCAACCACCTTTTGAGACAATAATTACTTCGTATGTGGGAAAACGGACTAAGATCAGTCTCAAATTTTATACAATGGTTGAGAAAGAGGCTGACATCTTAACCCAGAGCCACACTAAACTGCCCACTGTATGTCACTGCTTTCCTGAATTTAGAGGATAATATAGCTCACGAAATACAGTAACTAACAAAGAACCCAGTATCTTTTAATTCTAAGCTTTTTTTTTTTTTAGCAGAGGAGGGATAGTTCTAATATTTTCAATAGACTTTTTTTTTTTAAAGACTATTTATTTGACAGAGAGATCACAAGTAGGCGGAGAGGCAGGCAGACAGAGAGGGAGGTAAGCAGGCTCCCTGTTAAGCGCGGAGCCTGAAGCGGGGCTCGATCCCAGGACCCCAAGATCATGACCTGAGCTGAAGGCAGGTCTTCAGGGTTAAACTAAAGGCAGTTTAACCCACTAAGCCACCCAGGCGCCCCTAGACATTTTTTTTTTTTTTTTTTTAAACTACTGAAACTGACTTACTGGCATAGTCAGTTAAGAATCTAACTCTTGGGTGCCTGGGTGGCTCAGTGGATTAGGCCGCTGCCTTCGGCTCGGGTCATGATCTCAGGGTCCTGGGATCGAGGCCCGCGTCGGGCTCTCTGCTCCGCAGGGAGCCTGCTTCCTCCTCTCTCTCTGCCTGCCTCTCTGCCTACTTGTGATCTCTCTCTCTCTGTCAAATAAATAAAATAAAATCTTTAAAAAAAAAAAAAAAAAAAAAAGAATCTAACTCTTGGGGGGCGCCTGGGTGGCTCAGTGGGTTAAAGCCTCTGCCTTCGGCTCAGGTCATGATCTCAGGGTCCTGGGATCGAGCCCCACATCGGGCACTCTGCTTAGCGGGGAGCCTGCTTCCTCCTCTATCTCTCTGCCTGCCTCTCTGCCTACTTGTGATCTCTGTCTGTCAAATAAATAAATAAAATCTTTAAAAAAAAAAAAAAAGAATCTAACTCTTGGTTTCAGCTCAGGTCCTGGTCTCAGGAACCTGGGATAGTGCCCCAGGTGGGGCTCCCTGCTCAGCAGGGAGTCTGCTTGAGATCCTTTCTCCCTCTCCCTCTCCCTCTTAAATCTTTAAAAAAAACAAAAACAAAAAACCACTGACTTAGTGACCACTATTAAACTGGGGCAGACATAATGTATAGAGATCTGAAATAATTAACAGTAGCCCTAAATAAATTTTTTTAAGTATAAATTTTTCATAACAGTAACAGAATCCATATTGCTTAAACTAAAAAGGCACCGTTGAGAAATAATGAGAAACTGAAGAAACTGAAGATTACATAGAATAAGCTCACATCCCTGGATGGATTTTATTTTCCTAATCTCATATACAGCCAGTCAGTAAGATAGGACTCAAGCTTAGGAAAAGTGCTGTTTCTGTTTTTTCCATCAAGGAGCATGCACCACACCTTTACTGATTTCTTATCCTCTTCTCTTTATCCAAGTACATTCATTCTTAGAAACCTGATGAGGCTTTGAGAATGTGTTTCTTCCTTCTGCCTGATTCAACAGATAGCAACACAAGATGGTCTTTGTTCCATACATCAACCACGGTTCCTGCCTTAAAAATCTGTTCCTTCAGATGGCTGCAGGGGTTCAAGAGGGGGGAAAAAAGAGATGAGAGATCTGAAGAAAGAAGTGTCCAGTGTGGGAAAACGGGGGGGGGGAGGGTCCCACATTATGTCTGTGCTCCAAATCTGACACGTTATTACCGCTTCCTAACACTGGGCAATTTTTCCAAGAAAGCAGCCCCTCTGGTTTCTATTTAAAACTTCTGAGTTTTGTAACAGAAGACACAGAAGAGCTAAACAGCATTAGCATACACGGGCTAAAATTTACTGAATGCCTGACACTACTGTAAGCACGTTCCATGATATACCCAGAGACTGCACGCACGCGCACACACCCCACTCCAACCCTTCGTTACCGGAGCCTGCATTCCCAGCCAGGCAGGACGAGAACCCACCTCCTCCCAGAAACATGCCAGGGACAGCAAAGAGTTCCACTTCCACAAAAAGGCAAGTTTTGGCCTCCAATGAGAACATAAAGACCCAATACACGTGGAAACAATATGCAGCTACATTACAGGTTAAATAACACTTATTTCCTCTCCTGCAACACACACACACCTTCCATGCTTCTTTACTCTTTTCTCCTTAGAACCTACCACTACTTAATATATCACATAAACTAGCATTTATCTAGTTTATTACTGCCTTCCCCACAAAAATCGGACAGGGGTATTTTTTTTTCCCCTTGTTTTGGTGTCCGGTACCTAGAGTGAAGCCTGGCCTACTGTGGTGCTCAATAAAGATTTCGGAATGAAAGAAACAGGTTTTGCTGGGCATAATATCAATGGAGAGAGCACTTTCTGAAAGCCTGCCATGCATCTAGTAAATCATATAATTTTACCCAAAAACCTTATTTCCCTTGCACATGAGAAACCAAGTTGAACTTGTCTGTCATGGCTACAATTCCAGAGTAGTGGGGCCAGCATCTGAACCCAGTGCCTCCCACAGGTGGCTCTTCCCCTGTACAGAAAGCCTTCTGATTGCCAAGCCCCAGACTTAGAGAAATAAACCCTAAGAACAAACGTTCCCAAGTACAAGGTTGTTGCTGTATATTCTGCTGACTTTTTATTTTTCTAAGGTTTTTAAGTAATCTCTACACTCAAGATGTAGAGATTACGTGGGGCTCAAACTCACAACCCTGAGACGAAGACAACCATGCTCTAGCAACTGAGCCAGCCATGTGCCCTTACTGGCTTTAATGTTTAACAAATGCAAAGTAAAGCTGCTTGTGCGCCCATGAAAACGAGACAGGAAGTTGATGGGGGAGGCTAGGTGACTGCCTCCCATAATCCTCCACATGCAAGAGACCAGAGAGAGGAGGCAGGAAAAGACACTGGGGTCTCTGACAAGTCGTCCACAAATGTGTCACACACAGCAGAAAGGATGGCTCATCTGGACAAAAGCAAACCAGCAGAGACAAAGCTTTCTCAAAGCACAACCAAAAATTATCCTGAAAACAGACTGCCTGAAAGGAAGAGATTTTTCAGAAACTTCTCCAGTTTTTTCTAACTTCCAAGTATTGTGCATTGAGTATGTATTATCTTAGTCACTGGGGGAAATTTATTTTAAAAAGAAATTTCCCTGCATTTAAAAGATAAAACAAATGACAGTATCACCACCTATTTAAAATCAGAAAAGATTTGTGAACTACTCCGTTAAGGTCAAGAAATCAGATTAATGACCTAGTGGTAACCTTACTTAATGAAATACAAAGTTGGATTTGTCCCTAATAGCACCTGGCCAGGTTTAGACAACAGTTTTCTTGTAATACAAGCCAACATAAACGTCTCAGTATTCATACCCTTAAACACAATGATCATTCTTTCATAATTTGCTTTTAAATGCCTATTACAGGGGTGCCTGGGTGGCTCAGTCAATTAAGCATCTGCCTCTACCTTTGGCTTGGGTCCTAATCCTGCATCCCTCATTAGGCTCCCGCTTCTCCCTCTCCCACTCCCCCTGCTTGTGTTCCCTCTCTCACTGTCTCTCCATCAAGAGATAAATTTTAAAAACCTTTAAAATAAATAAAGAAGCTGTTACAACAGCTTCTTAATGTAACTGGTAAATGATAATGGAATTAGCAAGTAGAAATATCACTTTTGGTGTAATTATTTTCTACTGTCCCTTTTCGGGGGTGGGGAACAGGATTTGTTTCCAGAAACACTGTTAATAACTTTTTTTTTTTTTAAGGATTTATTTATTTGACAAAGAGAGAGACAGCGAGAGAGGGAACACCAGCAGGGAGAGAGGGAGGGAGAAGCAGGCTTCCCGCCAAGTAGGAAGCCCAGCACCCTGGGATCATGAACTAAGCCGAAGGCAGACACTTAACAACTAAGCCACCCAGGTGCCCCCACTGTTAATAACTCTTAATCTTTAGCATTTTTCTATATTTTCTTTCAAAATTTGCTAGATTTAAAAAAAAAATTGCTGTATTTCAAATAGGTGCAACAGTGTGCTCCCCCCCATGCAGAAAAGTGACAGGGAAACAGACTGATTTACTATAAAATTCACAAATAAATCAAAATAAAGTACTCCACAAAAACTGATCCCCCCCTTATCCTAAAGTGAACTTTAAGTGGGATTCAAGCATAAGAGCTAAGGACCCCAGTTTTTCTAACCTTGTCCACTTTGACTACTTCATGACTAAGAGAGTGGCCCCAGTTGGGGGTTTAATTTAGGAGGAACTAATCTTATCAGGAAATTATTTAGTATTTCAAACTGTTCCAAAAATATCACATCCTTGCCTCACTTCACCTCGCCCCCACCCTCCCTCACCTCCTCCTCCCCCATAGAGAATCTCTTTAACAGATGAACACAGTCTCTGAGAATGAGCTCTCCCTAAAAACACTAACAGCGTCTAAAATGCGTTCTGAAACTAGACTGTCCAAGCTCATGGTCACTGACCCACTGGACTTCCCATGCTTCCCTTCCGTAACTGGTTCTTATTGATTTTCAATCACTTCTATGCGGCTGTGCTACTGATGGAACGTTTCCATCCTCCCAAAATTTTATGTTGAAGTGCTAATCCCCAGGGAGATGGTATTTGCTTCGGGGCCTGTAGAAGGTGATCAGGTCCTGAAGGATTACCACCCTCAATAAAGGAACTCCAGGGGTGCCTGGGTTGCTCAACCCTTAAGCTCAGGCTCAGGTCAGAGCCCCTCACTGGGCTCCCACTCCCCCTGCTTGTGTTCCCTCTCCTGCTGTGTTGTCTGTCAAATAAATAAATAAAATCTTAATTATAAAAAAAAAAAAGGAAAAAGAACCCCAGAGAGCTCCTTCACCCCCACGTACCACGTGAGGACACAGCAAAAGGCTGCTGTGAACCAGGAATCAGGCCCCCAGACACCCGATCTGTCAGGCCCCTGGTTTTGGACTTGCAAGACTAGAACTGTGAGAAATTCATTCCGTGGTTGCTACGCCACGTGGTCCATGGTGTTTTGTTACAGGACACTCTGTAGACACATTTTCTCTCCTGTTTGTGTTCTGGTATCCTCCATTGACCAGACCGTCAGTTCCTGAAGGAACTTGCTAGCTGTGAGTTTGCCTTCTGTTGCCTCAGGAGACAGGGGCCACCAGATAGTCGGCCTCACCCTCATCCTGGTGGCTCCTCACACGAATCCTCACACGAAGTTTCTAGCTCCTCCAGCACCATGAGGATATCTTCCTATTTCCATGAAGAATTTTCACGGTATAAACAACTCTTACTCTATAGACACTGCCTTTTTAAATAAAGAGTGCATCTGTGAGTATCAAATTTCAGCCACATACTGATTTTACTACTTTAAATGAGGTTTCCAGACATTTCACTGTCACCCCGCCCCCAACACTACCTAAATAGTGCCACCCACACTTACTACCCCAGATGGCCACTATGCAACGTGACACTTCTTTAGAAGCAAATCCATCTCTCCCAACCTCCCTCAGGATTATCAACACCTCGGGGCACACTTTCATCTTTCTCCAGTGCAGAGTTCAATTTCTGGGACACAGGAGATGATGCTCCATGATTGACAGGTGGAAGGATCAGAAAGAAGGTACAGCAGGTGGCGACCTCACTGAGCATCTGGTTTGTTCCTCACACACACTCAGGACGGTAGCAGAAACTAGGCCATTGAAACCGGTGCCCAGTCTGGTAAAGAAGCCAGACCTGTGTCCCAGCCGCTTTACTTCTCAAGTGATTTTATTTAAATTTTTTTTGAAGATTTTATTTATTTATTTATTTGACAGAGAGAGAGAAGATAAGCAGACAGAGCAGCAGGCAGAGGGAGAAGCAGGCTCCCCACTGAGCACAGAGCCTGATGTGGCGCTCAATCCCAGGATCCTGGGATCATGATCTGAGCCAAAGGCAGATGCTTAACTGACTGAGCCACCCAGGCACCTCCTATTTTTCTTTTTTTAAGTAGGCTCTATGCCCAGTGTGAAGCCCAACACCGGGCTTGAACTCAGAACCCTGGGATCAAAACCTGAGGTGAGATCAAAAACATAGAGGCTCAACCAACTGCGCCACCCAAGTGCCCCTCCAGTGATTCCACTCTTAACTGAGTTCTTCTTTGTGTGTGTTTAAATATATTTAACATAGAATTTAACAGTTTACCCATTTTTAAAATTTTTTTAAAGATTTATTTAATAGAGAGAGAGGCTGAGTGGGAGAGGCAGACAGAGGAGAGGAGAGAATGTCAAGCAGACTCCACGTGGAATGTGGAGACCGATGTAGGCTCAGTCTCACAACCCTGAGATCACAACCTAAGCCAAAACCAAGAGTTGGATGTTGAACCAGCTGTGTGTCACCCCCATGCCCCTGTTAAGTAAGTTCTATACCCAAAATGGAGCTTGAACTCATGACCCCAAGATCTAATGACTGAGCCAGCCAAGCTCCCTACACGTTAACGACTTTTAGGTACAGCTCAGCAGCATTAAGTACACTGCACACAGTTGTGCAACCACTCCGAACATCAATATCCACAATGTTTGCATCTTCCCTAATTGAAATCTGTACCTGTTCAAAATAGCTCCCCCATCTGCCTCTCCCTCAGCTTCTGACAACCACACCATCCTACTTAATGAATCAGACTACTCGAGGCAGCTCACGTAAGCAGAATCCTACATTTGCCTTTTTGTGACTGAGCTTACGGACTTTAAGGTTCATCCACACTGTAGCGTGTATCACAATTTCACTTGAGACAACTACTTTGTTGACAGCCTAGAATGGTCCAAAAATTAAAGGACCAATATCAGGAAATCCCAGATTTCCCATCAGGCATGTCTGCACGATTGTCTGATCACTTTCTGCCTGAATGAGCCTTCAGCCTGATTTTTCTTATCTCTGGTCTTACAGACTCAGGCTTGTGTAAACAACTTTCACTGCACAAATTCAGGGCCCACTCAGCATTCCCCCAACACCAGAAGATAAGAGTGTTTAATGTTTTTTATCTTTCGTTTCAACTGCTTTGGGAGATCTGGAGAGTGGAAAAGGGAAAGCAGGAAATCACAAGCAATTCTGTAATCTTCTTTGCACTAAAAATTTATTAATAAGATTTTTTTTAAACAGTGACTTAGACATAACTCAGACACCCTAAAATTCACCCATGTGAGGCATACAACTCAGTGGTTTCAGTATACTCAAAATGTATACAGACATTCCCAAGATCTAAGTTCACAATAAATATTCCCAGACCCAGAAAGAAACCCTGTCCCCGTTAAGTACTTGGACCCTACTCCTTCCCATTAAGCCACTTCCAAGTTTGTATCTAATTAATAGTCTTACATTCCAGGAGCACCTGCCTGGCTCCATCGGTGGAGCATGTGACTCTTGGTCTGAGGGTTGTGGGTTCAAACCCCACACTGGGTGAGGAGATTACTTTGAAATAAAACCTTGGGGAGCCCGGGTAGAGCAGCTAGCTGGGCATCCGACTCAGTTTGGGCTCAGGTTGTAATCTCAGGGTCTTGGGACTGAGCCCCACATCAGGCTCCTCACTCAAAAGAGTCTGCTTGAGATTCCATCTCCCTTTCCCCTCTGCTTCTCCCCCAGTTCACGTGCACTCTCTAAATAAAATAATTTTAAAATATGTAATAGTCAGACCAGTGGCCAGAGTATTGTGCCAAGGTAGAAATAACTTCTCCCAGTGCTACTAGGTTGATTTCAGGGGGAGTTAGAATGGAGAAGACGGAGGGAGAAGTGGCAAATCTGACATTAGAGCAGTAATACCCTTTTCCAAAATGAATTTGCTCTTGATCCAGAGGAGCTCCACTAACAACTGCCCTCTACCAACCTGGTGATCCTTGAGGGTAGCCCGGAGATGGAATCCACCACCATCATCCTCAGACACCGTTCCATAGATATGCCAATCGGTTACTGAAGACGTTATTTAGAGAATTACATTAAGAATTATATACCAAACCATCAGTTTTCCAAGGACTAAGCCATTAGGTAGTAAGTATGCGATTACTGTGGTAAACCAGACAAAATCCCATCGCATAGTTAAAGGAACTCTCCTAAAGTTTAGAGGGAGCAAAAGACAACCCTAAGTCAATGAAAGGAAGTCCCCAAGTCTGAGGGCTGTGCAAGCACTGGCTGGGCAAGTAAATTAATCTGTTTCTCCTGCAAAACAAATATAATTCCTGTAAAGTCATGGTCTTAGAGTGGGTTTTTACAAAATGCGTGGGGGGGGGCCCGCGGGTAACATCTGGGTGTCTCAATCAGTTAAGCGTCGCCTTTGGCTCAGGTCATGATCCCAGGGTCCTGGGATGAGTCCTACATGGGGCTCCATGCTCAGCAGGGTGCTTCTCCCTCTGCTGTTCTGCCTGCAGCTCTCTGTGCTTATGCTCTTTCTCTGACAAATAAATATTTAAAAAAAAAAAAAGAGAGAGAGACCTGCCATGAAGCCAGCCCCATGCTATACAGCATATACCGAAAGACATAGAAAGTTTAAAAACAGCACCTCTAAAGAAGTCACTGACCTGGATCTACAAAGCAAAACAAAAATACATCATCTATTCACAAAATTACGTTATTCAAGAAACCTTGGGATTACAGTGTTCATTCATCAGCACCCCAGCTCTTTCATCTGTAGCTATGATACCACCCCTCTTCGGCCCATGCAAGAAGGCAACTGCTGATACACTGCAAAGCACCATCATCTAGTATCTAACCATCAACTAGTCCGTTGTAAATTTCAAGCTGCTGCCTTAGCACTTCCAGTAATTCAGAAAGAATGTTTGGAGACACCTGGCTAGTTCAGTCAGTGGCACATGAGAAAGACCTTTGGTCTCATGGTTTTAAGTTCAAGCCCCATATTCGGTGTAGAGATTACTTAAAATCAAAATCTTACTTATACAAAACAATCATCAAGTCTACAATCAAAGATTAAATGACACCTTAAAAATAACTTAATATTTTATCTCAAAGTACCAAGGTCATTATTATGTTTATTGCCTGTCCATATATCCTCAGACTTAAATTAGGTAAGCTGCCAGTGTTCCTGACATTCATTCAGCACTTTAAATAAAGGAGAGGGGATGTCAGGGACTGGGGTGGTTCAGTCCGATAAGCATCTGCCTCTTGATTTCCGCTCAGGTCATGGTCTTGGGATCCAGTCCCAAGTCAAGAAGCTCTGGGCTCAGTGCAAAGTCTGCTTGTCCCTCTCTCTCCCTTATCCTACCTACCTTCTCAATCTCTCTCAAATGAAATCTTTTTAAAAATCTTTTCAGGGGTGCCTGGGTGGCTCAGTGGGTTAAGCCTCTGCCTTCGGCTCAGGTCATGATCTCAGGGTCCTGGGATCAAGCCCCAACATCGGGCTCTCTGCTTAGCAGGGAACCTGCTTCCCCCTCTCTCTGCCTGCCTCTCTGCTTACTTGTGATCTCTGTCAAATAAATAAAATCTTTAAAAAAAAATTAAAAAATAAAAATAAAAATCTTTTCAAGTTAAAAAAAAAAAGAGGAGGCACCATAGAGATGCATAGCCTGCTAAAGAGATTGCTTTTTCCAGTATTAGATTTACATGTGTCAAACACAGTAACGTATCCTTACTACGTTAGCACTGTACACAGTTATATGGCAGTTTCAACACCAACTTCAAAACTATTTATATCAAAGGTAACAAAGCACATATAACAAATTTCTCTTGGAAACTACTTTATAAGCATTTAAGAGATCAGTGTTAGTAGCAGTAGAGGCAAAAGGCAAAATTCCAGGGGCGCCTGGGTTAAGTCAAATCAGTCAGTTAAACATCTGCCTTTGGCCAAGGTCATGATCCCGGGGTTCTAGAATCAAGTCCCATATCAGGCTCCTTGCTCTGTGGGGCCTGCTTCTCCCTCTACCTTCTCTGTTTGCCACTTAACCCTGTCTGCGCTTTCTCTGACAAATAAAATCTTTTAAGGGGTGCCTGGGTGGCTCAGTGGGTTAAAGCCTCTGCCTTCAGCTCAGGTCGTGATCCCAGGATCGAGCCCCCGCATCAGGCTCTCTGCTCAGCAGGGAGTTTACTTCCTCCTCTCTCTCTGCCTGCTTCTCTGCCTACTTGTGATCTCCGTCTGTCAAATAAGTAAATAAAATCTTAAAAAAACAGTAAAATAAAATAAAATAGAATCTCTTAAAAAAAGGTGGGGGCTGGGGCACCTAAGTGGCTCAGTGGATTAAAGCCTCTGCCTTCGGCTCAGGTCATGATCCCAGGGTCCTGGGATCGAGCCCCGCATTGGGCTCTCTGCTCGGCAGGGAGCCTGGCCTACTTGTGATCCCTGTCTGTCAAATAAATAAATAAAAGCTTTAAAAAAAAAAAAAAAGGCTTTAAAAAAAAAAAAAAAGGTAGGGCGGGGGTGGGGGGGATGTGCCTGGGTGGCTCAGTTGGTTAAGCAACTGCCTTCAGCTCAGGTCATGATCCTGGAGCCGCAGGATGGAGTCCCACATTGGGCTCCCAGCTCCACCGGGAGTCTGCTTCTCTCTCTGACCTTCCCTCTCATGCTCTCTTTCTCTCTCTCTAATAAATAAAATCTTTAAAAATAACTAACTAAATAAATATGTAAATATATAAATAGGGGTGCCTGGGTGGCTCAGTCATTAGGCATCTGCCTTTGGCTCAGGTTATGATCCCAGGGTCCTCGGATCGAGCCCCATAGAGGGCTCCCTGCTTGGTGAGAGCCCTGCTTTTCCCTTTCCCACTCCCCTTACTTGTACTCCCTCTCTTGCTGTCTTTGTCAAATAAATTAAATCTGTTAAAAATAATAATAAAAAAAAGTAAAAAATAAGAAGAAAATAAATTGTTCCTCTTCACACTACTGCTCCTCAAATAAGACATTCCCCCAAATTAGACATTTTTACCGGCATTAAATAGAGATCATTTATTCCTCTCTCCTTATGTAGGTAAGATACTTCTGCATTTTTGAGATGGAGTAGAGGGATCACAAGTATAGACCTTGTGTATATCTGTAATTCATCTTGGATTCATCCTCTTCGTTGAGCCTATCAATTTTTTAATTTGAAAGACAAAGAGTGAGAGAGAGCATGAGAGGGGGTAGATTCAGAGGGAGAAGCAGACTCTGCCAAGCAGGGAGCCCAATGGGGGAGTCAATCCCAGGACTGTGAGATCATGACCTCAGCCAAAAGCAGTCACCCCTCAACTGAGCCACCCAGGTGCTGAGCCTATGGATCCTAACTTTTATTTGACCCACCCTCTCGCCTGTCATTCTGCCAGTGTGATAAGCAAATCTGATCCTCTCCCAGCAGAAGAGAAAGCAGAGCCGCAGAGCCCACTGAGGCAGCCTTGCCTAGATGTCCCTACCTCATGACTCCCCTAAGGTGTTCAGTTCTAATCTGACACATAAGACCAAATTCAAGTATTTTTTTTAAAGATTTTATTTATTTGAGAGAGCAAGCAAGAGAATGAGAGAACAAAAGCAGGGAGGCTGGCAGGCAGAGGCAGAGAGAGAAGCAGGCTCCTCGATGAGCAGAGAGCCCGATGTGCGGCTCAATCCCAGAACCCTGGGATCATGACCTGAGCCGAAGGCAGATGCTTAACTGAGTCACCCAGGTGCTCAAATATTTAATCAATACTTGACTCATGAATTGTCCTCAGTTGCCAAAATAAAACTGCCTTTGCACTCTAGTAAATGTTTACTAGTAAATGAATTTTAAGGGGTCTTGCCTTTTCCTGTAACTTAAAGAAGCAGTTTTACTAGACTTACACCAAAATGACTGGCCATTTTGTTCTGGATGTTTCTTATTGATTCTTACACATATTTACTTACAGTAATCACTCATTGGAAAGTCCCTGCCCTTGACTATTTACTTTAGTCACAGTGTCCCATAAACCGTAGCATTAGGTAGGGCATGTGAGGTTTTATGGCTGAATTTTTGCCTCCCCCCCCTTTTTTTTAAGATTTTTTTAATTTACTTATTTGACAGAGAGTACAAGCAGGGGAGCTACAGAAAGGGAGAGGGAGAAGCAGGCTCCCCACTGAGGAGGGAGCCAGACACAGGACTCGATCCCAGGACCATGACCTGAGCCAAAGGTAGATGTTTGACTGACTGCCCCACCCAGGTGTCCCAAGAGGAACATTTTAAAGAGGATCAAAACAAAGGCTCTGAAAGCTACACAGGAGTAGTAAGCATTGCAGAGGCTGAGTATGGGGAAAGGAAACTGGGCAGTTGTGAAAACCGTCCTTATAACCAGACGACTGAGTAACCCATGCAGGGTAGACTAGGTTTGTGCTCCTTGCAAGGCCCACCCTGTGACAGCTATACACACCGATAGTTTGGCTTATTTCACCAAAAACCTTTTCTGATCTTTAAAATGGTCCCAAAATGACTGCCTAGAAAGCTGGCAAGCTCCCTGTTCTGGCAGTGTCTAAACAGGGACACCATGGCCACTTTGGAAACAAGACCTTTGGGACCCACTGAACACTGCTCTCTTGCCCATCCATATAGCAAGATTGCGGTCTTCTGACTCTCCTGCCGGTGGGATGTGAGTGTGTCCTAAAGGGGAGCCCAAGACCTACTTTCCTCACTGACTGCCACAAGCAGCACGAGGAGGGCACGGACATCAGAATAAACTGGAATGTTTTCAAAAATCCCAGTAGCTGCTGTGACCCCAGAAGCACCAATCAAAGCTCCTAGGTAGGCTCACCCAGTATATTTCCAAGAGTCTTTTGAGCAATTCTAACACCCACCCTTGGTGGACCACTCCACTCTCGAGCTCTAGCCAGGAGCCTAGGTCCACTCCCACACCTATAACCCATTTTGTGCTCATGTTCTCCAGCCCAGATCTTCCTCCTGACCTTGAGCTCTGCGGAGCCCACATCCCTGCAGTGCCATACCACTGCCCAATGAATCTTTCCAAAGTGGTAAATACCTCAAAGGTCTGACATTCAAGGAAGCACCTCCTTGACCTGGGCCAAGCCTGGGGGCCAAGTTTAGGCCTGCCAGCCATCCATCCTACGCACGCATCAAACACAAATACACGCTGGGAGCACCCACTTCATCCCCTATCCAACCTCTTATAGCGCCCACGTGTCTGAGGTCCAGACACTTTTTGAAGTACGGGTCTCATTCCTTGTTCTACACAAAGCCTGGTACCAGCGTATCACCAAGACTTTTCTGCTGCACTTTCTAGGTCATGGACAGCCATATGCATTTAACTTGGGTACCTCATACAGCACTCTTGAAAACTGGACTTATTTCCCACTTACACTGTTTTATACTCCTAAAGGGACCAAAAAAACAAAACCAATGAATCAAACCAATATGGGCTTCAGTATATTTCTGATGGTGATATATCACATGTGGGTGAATCACATGACATTGCTTTGGGCAAAAGATACCAGGGGCAGAAAGAGCACATACTGGATACCTCATTTATATGAAGTTTGAGATGAAGCAAAGTTAATCGATAGTAACAGAAATCAGAATAGTGATTCTAGCCAAAAGGTGAAAAGATTACGGATTAGGAAAGGACACAAAAGTGCTCACTTCAGCAGCACACAGGCTTTAATCAATCAATCAACAAAAAGAATGGACACAAAAGAACCTTCTGGGGTGCCAAAAATGTACTCTATTTTAAGCTGGAGGAGGGCAGCTGCGGGGGAGGGAAAGAAAGTGAAGGAAAGAAAACCTTATTAAACTAAGATTTAGACATTTTACTTATTCTAGCTATACCTCAATTTTCAAAATGCAATTATCTACATAAAGAAAGACAAAGGTTCTGTGTCTGAAGATAAAATATGCTCCATACTTAACCTCAAGGACAAAATATTTTTTCCTTTTTTGTTGAGATAGAAGGAAAGCTAGTAATACAGTTTCACTTAATAAAACATATTCCTAACACAAACCTAAAGCACACAAAAACTTCCAAAATGAAAATTTTTTTTAAAGAAAAGGTAACTTCAGGGGCGCCAGAGTGGCTCAGCGGGTTAAGCCTCTGCCTTCGCCTTGGGTCATGGTCTCAGGGTCCTGGGATGGAGCCCCACTTCCGGCTCCCTGCTTCCCTCCCTCTGCCTGCCTCTCTGCCTGCTTGGGATCTCCATCTGTCAAATAAAATCCTTTTTTAAAAAAATTTTTTTAAAAGGGTAACTTCATCTGTAATGTACTGTCCTATAAATGAAAGTGAAGAAGAAGGCCTATCTCACAGGGTTGCTGTGATGTAATAAAAGCACTTAATACAATACTTATTCAATACGGCACAGACTCAATCACTTTATGGATCTGCCATAATTCTCTGTCCACTTCCTTCAATCTCTCTGAGCCCAACCCTCAAAGATTCTCAGGTCAGCAGGCATTTGATATTGGTAGAATAAACCTGGAAGCTCCCTCAAAGCATGCAAACCATCAACAATTCCCATCTGATTCCATATAAAAAACCCCACACTCTCTAGGCTATGCTTCCCATACTAGGACCCATACAAACCTCTGGGCAGGCCCAGGTGCACCGAAGGTTGTTGGGATCCATATGGCATATATGCCTGAGATGGGCACACTTAAAACTAAGAAAAGAGATCTATACCTAAGCAGACATTAAGACTATGTTTGCTGGGGTGCCTGGGTAGCTCAGTCAGTTAAGTGTCTGCCTTCGGCTAGGGTCTGGGTTTGAGCCCCACATTGGGCTCCCTGCTCAGTGGGGAGCCTGCTTCTCCCTCTCCCTCTGCTGTTCTCCCTCCCTCTCTCTGATAAATAATCTTAAAAAAAAAAAAAAAAAGACGACGACAACCAGGTTTGCTAAGAGAACACACAACGCTGCTGAGAAGTCTTGGGCTCCCAGCAGCCAGCACTGCAAGTGTGGTTCGCTGGCCCTCACTCTTCCTGACCCACTCATGGACCTTCACTACAGGAACAGTTTTAATACCACAGGCCACGGGAATTTAGAATATTCCTGGCTTTCTACCTTAGAAACCTCTAATCAAGGTACACCTGGCTTTTTATGCAATTTTAATTGATAATGGCTTAGGCCATTTCCTTGAATTATCAACACCACTCTGTCTGGCTTACTAACCCTCCAAAGAAAAATATTTTCAGTTTAATGTTGACATGCAAAAAATCCAAAGAACAGGAAACTACAGTTAAGAAAAACAAAATACCACAATAAGGTTAACAAACTATATGCAATTTTAAGGCTACCCTTAGGAAGTGGCCATTGTAAGAGTATTTTGGACACAACTGTGTACATGCCATAATCAATCTTTATGTAAATAATTAGTCAAGCAAAGGGAACAAATGAAACTCTAAGATAAAGTGAAAAATCAAATTGTCCTTTTTAGGATTAACAGACCAGGAACCTCTGGGTGTTTCTACCACAGACACCAGAATAAAATCATATGCAAATTTTTTTCTATTACAAAAGAAAAACAAGACAATTACCAGAGGGAAAAAAACACACAAGTCAAATGAGATTATCCGGGGCACCTGGGTGGCTCAGTCCTTAAGTGTCTGCCTTCAGCTGGGGTCATGCTCCCAGAGTCCTGGGATGGAGACCCACATGAGGGAGCCTGCTTCTCTCTCTGCCTACCATTCCCCCGGCTTGTTGCTCCCTCTCTCTGTCAGATAAATAGATAAAATCTTAAAAAAAAAAAAAAAGAGAGAGAGATTATCCTATCGCCCGGAGAGGTAAATCCTTTGGGAGTTTTTTTCTATTCTTTTATTTAAACTATACATGCCATTTTTAAAAATTTTTCTGAGTATCTGTGTATTAAATACTGTAACAACAGCTAATGTTTGTTGGTCCAAGGGTACAAAGTTTCAGTTCTGCAGGATGAGTTAAGTCTAGAGAGCAAATGGGCAGGCAGGCAGGATAACTATAGTTAATATTGTACTAAACACAGGAAATATGCTACAACAGATTTCAGGTCCTAATCATTACTAAAAAAAAATGGTCATAAGAGGAAATGACATGTTTATTAGCTTGACTGTAATAATCAGCCCACTGTGGATATCAAAAGTCATGCTGTAGATCTCACATACACAAAAAAGTTTTTTTAATATTTATCTGTCAGACAGAGAGAGAGCGCACAAGCAGGGGGGCGGCAGACTCCCTTCTGAGCAAGGAGCCCGACGCAGGACTTGATCCCAGGACCCTGAGATCACAACCTGAGCCAAAGGCAGATGCCCTTAACCAACTGAGCCACCCAGGTGTCCCCATAAAATTTTTACTTAAATAAAAATATATATGATAGACAGTGTTTGAGTGTTACTATGGACCAGGCCCAGGCTAAGCTTTTTACATGCATTAACTTCACTGACATTCAGAATGACCTAAAGAAAGCTGTGATTACAATGAACAATTCCATTAAGAAAGTGGGTGGCTCAGTCGGTTAAGCGAGTAACTCTTGGGTTTCAGCTCAGGTCATTATCTTAGGATGGGGAGATCAAGTCCCACTTCCGCTCGGTGTGGAATCCGCTTGGGATTCTCCCTCTCTCCCTCTCCCTTTGCTCCTCCCCACCACCATTTGCACTCTCCGAAATAAAATCTTTTTTTTTTTTTAAGTGTTGAAAGGGTAAAATTTATGTTAAGTATATTTTACCACAATTTTAAAAAGAGAAAAACAAACTCGCCCAAGGTCACACAGCTCCAAGTAGCAGCAGCAGAAGCAGAATTCAGAGTCTGGATCCAGAACCTGTACCACTGTTCTCTACAAATACTTTTTTTTTTTTTTTTTAACAAGGTTATGTTTTTCTAAGTTTTGTTTATTTAATTATCTAAGTAATCTCTATACTCCACGTGGGGCTCAAACCCACACCCTCAAGATCATGCTCCTCCAACTGAGCTTGCCAGGTGCCCCTCTACAAACATTTTTAGATAGTTCAATGTCTATACATACGTGACAGATTTAATGTTGGACCTTTAAATTGTTTCTAAATTTCCCACTATTAAAAATAATGCCTTGGAGCAACTGGCTGGCTCAGTCAGTAGAGTGAATAACTCAATCTCACTGTGTGAATTCGAGCCCCACATTGGGTATAGTGATTACTTAAAAAAATGTTTAAATCTTTTTTTTTCCCCCATGATTATTGGGATTATTTTCCCATGATTATTGGGTGGCTTAGTGGGTTAACCCTCTGCCTTTGGCTCAAGTCATGATCTGGGATCATCCCATGCCTGGGATCCAGCCCACATCAAGCTCTCTGCTCAGCGGGGAGCCTGCTTCCCTCTCTCTCTCTGCCTGCTGCTCTGCCGGCTTGTGATCTCTGTCCAATGAGTAAATAAAATCTTTTTTAAAAAATTATCTATTTGTCAGAGAGAGAGAGAGAACATACAAGCAGAGGGAGTGGCAGGCAGAGGGAGTGGCAGGCAGAGGGAGAACCAGGGTCCCCACTGAGCAAGGAACCCTATGTGGGACTCGATCCCATGACCCAGAATTCATGACCAAGCTGAAGGCACTCAACTGACTGACCTACACCAGGCATCCCCAAAACACTTTTAAATCTTAAAAAAAAAAGAGAATGCTTTAATGAAACTCTTGTAACAAACCTTTTCATATATCCTTGGATTTAGAGGGGTTTGTTGTCTTTTTCTTTTTTAATTTAAGGACAAATTTTTAGAAGTAGAATTGCTAATTCTGAGAAGAAAACAACTTTAAATAAAGTAGGTGAGGGGTGCCTGACAGGCGCAGTCAGTAGAACATGGGACTCTTGATCTCAGGGTCATCAGTTCAAGCCTCACGCTGAGCGTGAGGCCTATTTTAAATAAAAATGTATTACATATATATGTATGTGTGTGTGTGTGTGTGTGTGTGTAAATAAATAAAAACGGGTGAGCTATCACCCAGAGTTTATTTTGATCAGCTTATAAGAAAGCCTAATACAGTAGAAAAGAATTTGCAACAAATAACTGTGATCGGATAGCTCTGAGTACCTGAATTAAGAGTCACTGAGCACTTCAGGGAATCAAAAAGGCCACACAGAACTAAGGAAATGCCGCTGTTCAAGAACAGATGACCTGCCCACTGAATGTCCCTAGCAGTCAAGTCACTTGTCAAACCCAGTCTTGACAACTGTATACTCATGAGACCCCATATCCACAGGATTTCCCATTTGCTCTCTATTTCAAGGAGAACCTGCTTTAAAGTTCTTAGTCTAAACCAGCAGGAAGGGCACCTGGGTGGCTCAGTCGGTTAGGCGTCCGCCTTTAGCTCAGGTCCTGATCTCAGGGTCCTGGGATATAATCCGATCGCTGCTCAGTGGGGAGCCTGCTTCTCACTCTCCCTCTGCAGCTCCTCCTGCTTGTGCTCCCTTGCTCCACCCCTTATCAAATAAATATGTGAAATTTTTAAAAATAAGTAAAAATTTTTGGGGCGCCTGGGTGGCTCAGTGGGTTAAGCCGCTACCTTCAGCTCAGGTCATGATCTCAGGGTCCTGGGATCTAGTCCCGCATCGGGCTCTCTGCTCAGGAGGGAGCCTGCTTCCCCCTCTCTCTCTCTGCCTGCTTGTGATCTCTCTGTCAAATAAATAAATAAATAAAATCTTTAAAAAAAAAAAAAAATTTTTTAAAAATAAACTAGCAGGTAAGTGGAGAATATGTGAGAGGCCCACAAAACCTCTGATGAAATCAGTAGTGATCAACATTAAATCTGCATAAATGCAAAGCTTGCCCCTCGCCGCCTCCTAGGATGCCAAGATCTTTCATGCTTTATTCTTGCAAGAAGTCCCTATCAATAATGACACGACACATGGCAGAACTTGTAGCCAAGGTCCATGAGAAGTGGCTCTCTTACTGATTCCTGCCAGAACGAAATAAATGTTTGGAGATTAACTAAGCCATAATAGCAAATGGTTTTTGGATCTTACTGAAAAGACAGCTACACAGAAGTTCTTTAAAAAGTCACTGGGGAAGGTGTCCTTGGGTGGCTCAGTCGCTTCGCGAGATCAAGCCCCACGTCTGGCTCCTGCTTGGGAATCCCCGCTTGGAATTCTTTCTCCAGCTCCCTCTAACCCTCCCCACCAAATTGTATTTAAAACAAAACAAAAAAAGCAGTGGGGGAAATATGAAGGAACTGATTAGGATCAGCTAAAGCCAGTCCAACGAGTCTCTTGGAAACCACAAACTAAACCTAGGCAACCTGAAGAAGACTAAGGTAAGAAAACAGAACCCTCTTTCACCCCAAGGGAGCATGCCAGGTTACTTCAGAAAGATCCCATCAGGATTTATGCCATTCTTTTTTTATTTGGTTTTTTTTTTTAAGATTTTATTTATTTGTCAGAGAGAGAGAGAGAGCGCGCGCACGCAAGCACGTGAGTGCACAAACAGGCAGAGCAGCAGGCAGAGGCAGAGAGAGAAGCAGCCTTCCTGTCAAGCAAGGAGCCTGAATTCGGGACTCGATCCCAGGACCCTGGGATCACCACCTGAGCCAAAGGCAGTCACTTAACCGACTGAGCCACCCAGGCATCCCGAGGATTTAAGCCATTCTACATTCATTCCATTCTGCTTGATCACGGACATAGAGTGAGGGCTGAGAAGAGATTTTCAGTATAGCGCTGGGCCAAAATTACAAACACTGCGGCACATACTTGAAAGCAGCTCAGAGAGCAGAAGTTAAGGTACTCAAGCCCTATGCTCTCATGACAAGAAAAAAAAATCTGTAACAAGGTACGGTGACTTAATGATCATTTTGGAACACATACAGATATTGAACCATTAAGTTGTACACCTGAAACTAATATATGTCAATTACACCTCAATAAAAATGTTAATACCCACCCCCAAGCCACACTCCGTGTTAACTTCAGGAGAGCACAGATAAACAAAGAAATACAGTTTTGTTATTTCTTTTTTTACAGCCTTTCATTGTGATCCTAGGTGAAGATATAAAACCATATAAAATTCATTTAAATGGAACTTTACACAAATCACTAAAATTACAAACTATTAATAACACACAGTAAATATTACCTGTTGTGTATTCCAAATTTTCCCCAAACCACACATTTCCATAGGTCCATTATGGTTTCAAGAAAATACTAACACAGAAGTTAAAAATAATTAAATCCTCAAGCTGCCCAATTCAAAGATGGAACTGAAGTACCTGTTCAATCAACATGAAGATACACATTCCCTTCTCCACAACTAAGCAAGTCCACTCCTGGGATTATAACCTACCCAGAGTCTCACACTCGCTCGCAAAAGGAGACAGGTAAAGAACTGTATCACAATGTCATTTGTAACAGAGAAATATGGAAGGAAATATTAAATGTCCATCAGCAGAAAAATGGACACACTAGAGTGTTCAGCACTTAAAGAATGAACTGGAGTAGCAAGAATCTCAAAAACAAAGTTGAACCAAAGTGAGCTACAGAAGAAAACATGGAATGACACCACATTCACAAGTTTGGTTTTTTTTTTAAGATTTTGTTTTTAATTAAAAAAGATTAATCTTTTTTTGGAAGAGTTTATTTATTTATTTTACAGATCACGAGTAGACAGAGCAGCAGATAGAGCGAGAAGGGGAAGCAGGCTCCCGCTGAGCAGAGAGCCCAACTCAGGGCTCAATCCCGGGACCCTGGGATCATGACCTAAGACGAAGGCAGAGGCTTAACCCACTAAGCCACCTAGGTGTCCCATCACATCCACAAGTATAAAAAAAAACAAAACAAAACAAAACACGTGAAGTAACACTAACTATTGCTAATTAATATTTACAGAGACACCAGTAATAAAAGTATTAAATACATGGATAGCAATGATTAAAAAAAAGAACTGGAGAGATAAGAACCGGAGAGAAAATGGGGCCAGGAAGACCCAGGGCCTTCAAAGACACCTGCAAAGTGTTATCTTTACAGCTGGATGGTCAGGGTCCTTGGGGTGGTTCAGTAGGTTTAAGTGTGCAACTCTTGGTTTCAGCTCAGATCATGGCCTTGGTGTGGTGAAACTGACCCAACACCGGCTGGGCACATAGTCCAGAGTCTGCTGGGGATTTTCTCCCCACCTCCCCTCACCCCTATACATGCACAGATATGGGGGTGCCCACTCTCTCTCAAAATATTTTTTTTTAAGATTTTATTTATTTATTTGACAGAGAGAGACACAGCAAGAGAGGAAACATGAGCAGGAGGAGTGGCAGAGGGAGAGAGGCAGGCTTCAGGCTCAGCAGAGATCCCAGGACCCCGGACCATGACCTGAGCCAAAGGCAGACGCTTAGTGACTGATCCACCCAGGTGCCCCTCTCAAAATCTTTTTAATTTTTTACGATTTTATTTATTTATTTGACAGACATCACAAGCAGGCAGAGAAGCAGGCAGAGGGAGAGGAGGAAGCAGGCTCCCTGCGGAGCAGAGAGCCCGATGAGGGGCTGGATCCCAGGACCCTGGGATCATGACCTGAGCGAAAGGCAGAGGCTTTAACCCACTGAGCCACCCAGGCGCCCTCAAAATCTTAAGAAGAAAGCTGGGTGGTCAGCTATAAAGGTAATCACACTACTTTTACATAACTACCGCATTGTGAACTATCCCATACGTGTCAGGCTCAGCACTGGGGCTAGTGCTTGGGATTCTCTCTTCCTCTCCCTCGGCCCTTTCCCCCCCTCCCCGTTCACAGGTGTATGCTCCCTCCTTCTCTCAATAAATAAATAAAAATCTTGGGAAAAGTAAATGTTTGTTGATACCATAAAAGCAGCACTCTTCTACACCATTACATCCAAATGATGTGCAGGCAGTTCAGAAGAAGCATGGGCTTAGGGAAAACCTGAGCCACCTACAGCTCCAAATTCTAGAGCACCCACCACACTGCTGCAACTTCCAAAGAATCTAAAGCCTTTACTTCCCCTCAAAAAAGGGGGGGGGGGCTGGGTGGCTCAGTGGGTTAAGGCCTCTGCCTTCGGCTCGGGTCATGGTCCCAGGGTCCTGGGATCGAGCCCCATATCGGGCTCTCTGCTTGGCAGGGAGCCTGCTTCCCCCTCTCTCTGCCTGCCTCTCTGCCAAATTAATAAATAAAATCTTTAAAAAAAAAAAAAAGTGGGGGGGGTTCCTGGCTGGCTCAGCTGGAAGAGCTCTTGATTTCCAGATAATGACTCTGAGCCCCATGCTGGGTATACAGATTACTTAAATAAAAATAAAACTTAAAAGAAAAAAAACATAATAAGGACTGCCCGGGTGACTCTACTGATTAAGCGGCTGCCTTCAGCTCAGATCATGATCCCGGGGTCCTGGGATCCAAGTCCTACATCAGGTTCCCCGCTCAGTGGGGAGCCTGCTGCTCCCCCTACTTGTGCACGTGCGCTCTCTTTGGCAAATAAATTTAAAGAAAGAAAAAAAGAAAAGAAAAAAAAAAAAAAAGGATTTCAACCTAACAGTTAAAAAAAAAAAAAAACTAGAAAGATAAAAACATTTCTGTTGAGGGGTGCCTGGGTGGCTCTGTCACTGGGCGTCTGCCTTCTGCTCAGGTCCTGATCCGGTCCTGGGATGAAGCCCCACATAGGGCACCCTGCTCAGCAGGAAGCCTGCTTCTCCCTCTCCTCCCCCCACCATCCCACCCCCGCTTGGGTTCCCTCTCTCGCTGTCCCTGTCAAATACATAAAATCTTTTAAAAACATTTCCTTCAATTTATTTCCTAACATCCTTCTGTCATTAAATTTTGAGCTATTGGAGGGCACACATCCACATTCTGATCAAAGACTTTATTCTAAGAAAGTTAATAATATGCTGAAATGGTCTGAGAAGTTTATTTTTTTTTTTTAAGATTTTATTTATTTGACAGAGAGAAATCACAACTAGGCAGAGAGGCAGGCAGAGAGAGAGGAGGAAGTAGGCTCCCTGCTGAGCAGAGAGCCCGATGCGGGACTCGATCCCAGGACCCTGAGATCATGACCTGAGCCTAAGGCAGCGGGTTAACCCACTGAGCCACCCAGACGCCCCAGAAGTTTACTTTTTATAGTCCATATCCACATGAAGATTTATTTTTCTCTTGTTCCTTCAAATAAATTTTACCACTTCCAATTCAAGGATGATGATCTCATGCCTCCAAATATGCCTCTAGCAGAGAGAGACCTCTTTCCCGAGCTTCAGACCCCTCATTCTAGTCGCCGACTGGACGCTACACAAATGTTCAGAAAACGTGCCTTAAAATCCAACGGTGCCACCTCGCCAGACTGGCTTATCTTCCTGCTGGTTCCACAGGGGCAGGACGGTCTTCAGCCACCCCAAACACATACCTGTCTCCTCCCCTCACCCCACTTGGCCCAACAGGTGCCAATCTATCCAGTCACCTTCAGGAATCCTCACCTCTCCCACTACGGCTGCCCCATTTCAAGCCCTAGGATCCTCCCCCAGGTTGCCGCAACAGCCTCCAAACAATACCCCCGTCTCTGCGTTAAACTGCTCCCCGCTGCAAAATCAGAGGTCTAACCTGTGACTTCTCCTTACAGGGCTCCCCCTTACCCAGAAAATGAAATCCAACAACCCCGTTCAGCCTGGCAAGCAAGGCCCTAATAGGGCCCGCTTCCTCTCCCAGCCTTTCACCACACCCATAGGTGTGTCCTTCCCCATCCGCTCCACCCACAGCGACACCTGGTCCTCCAGCCCCACCTCCCTCCTGCTAGTTTATTTATTTTTCTGTCTCTGGGCCCCTGGCTTTCTCGCCACACAGCCGCACCCCTGCCTGGCCGATCAGTCCCCATTTGCCATGACTCAAAGTCCTACTCACCATCACCTATACCAGGAGCATGTTTTCCAGACTTAACCCCTCCCCTCTTCTCCGAGAGGAGCCATCTTCTTTCTAAGTAAACAGTCCTCCCCCACTTCAGGTCCGAACACCATTCCTTCGGCGGCCAAGACAGCCATCTCCTTCAAGGAACCTTTGTCCCCCACCTGTATCCTCCAATACCCATGGGCTTTCTTTCCGCTCAAGTGTCTCATCTAAAAATGATGACAACATGCCAACGACTCCCTCTACCCCACGGCCTCATTTTAGGGCATGGTGCTTTCCTTCCCAGCCATGCCCTGGAAGAGCAGTCTCCTTCACAACTATTCATTCTTCCCCTCTCTGCAGTCAGACTGCCTCTCCAGTCACTGAAGAGACGCTCCTCAAGGTCTCCAGAGTCTCCTCCTGGGTCAACTTCAGTCCCTGGGTCCCTGGCTTTTCTGTATGCTCCACTTGTCCTACTGACCAAGCCCCCTGTTCCTGAGGTGGGCTCCTCCTGGACTCTTAGGACTCCACTCCCCTGGCTTTCTTCCCACCTCTCCAGCCACTCACTTTACTTATCGCTAGGGACACACCCTTACCGTTTTAAATTCCAGCGTGCCCTCCTTGCCTGGGTCCTCCTCCTCCCAGGCTTCAACAAATCCCAAAGCTCTTTCCCCAGCTCAGGTCTACCTCCTCTATCTTATGGAAAAGCCTGGGAAATACTGATGCCCTACAGACAGCTCAAAAAACTACATCCAGATTCATTCATTCCTTTTTTATTGACAGCCTGCAGCCAATAGGTTGTCTGAACTTACCCTACCTCCCAAATCTGATTTTTCTTCTACATTCCCTTTCTTGGTGAGTGACATCACCTCCTGAGTCACCCAAGCCAAGAAAGCCAAGAAAGCCACAACTCACCCCTGTCCTCGCTTACCACATCCTGAGTTACCAGATCCCCCCAATTGACCAGTATCTGTAACCTGGCCCCACTTCCACATCACCCCCATTCTCGCTGCCTTCATTCCACCTCAATCACCACCAGCCACTGAACCCTGGCTACAACTCACTCCTCCGAGTCCTAACAGCCACAAAGAACAGGTCAGTATTTTGAAGAAGCTTTTCAACTTTATGGGTCTACCTTTTTTGATGACATCAATTATACAGCTGGGGGAATCTATTTATAGTTCAGCCCACATTCTCCCTTCTGATCACAAAAACTGTTAAAATCAATCAGTGCTTAAATAAACGTAATGCCTACATGTAAAATGAGATACTTCAAATAATATTTAATAACGAACATTAACGGTCTGGAGTCTTGGTACTCCACTTGCCACAAAATGCCAATGCAACATTTTAGTTCACACAAACCATTCTGACACAATACTCCTTTTCTGCAGCCAACATTTCAAATTAAAATGAACACAAAACGTGAGCAGCCTCAAAATCTGCCATCCGTACTGTCACACCACATTTTCCAAATCTAAAATGCACCACATAATTTCAGGGACACTAGGATGTACTTAATGGAAATAACAGGAGTCACTAGAAAAGTAATTTTTGTGTGATTTCCATAACTAAAAACAAAACTTCCTATAATTCTGCACTTAAGGATGTTCCTTCTAGCTAAAAGAAAACCTCAGACTCTTCACATTAAAAGGAACCATTCCACCCAGCCATACCTTTAGAGTTAGTTATGTCTTTCTAAATTTTCAGTAATCTCTCAAATGTTTAGAAGTCCAATTTTAAGGAAGTATCTTTCCCTACAGGGTCTTGCTGAAGTATCTCCTGAAATCTGTATGAAATTAGAAACAGATAAAAGTTCTAAGTAAACTGCTCAGACTAAAAATAATTCTTCTTAGGAAACACAATGTGTCAATAATGAATCAAGTTAATCATCACACTCACAAATCATTTGATATGGCCTCTATAAAGCAAAGACCCCTGGCCCTCAGGAGGTTTCATTCTTGTCAGAAAGGCAATGCTTAAAATAGCTGTAGCAATCAGAGGACCAGACATTGTAAGAAATGAGCCTTGAGCTGGACATACATGAATCAGCGAAATGGAGAGGCTGAGTAAAAAAAAAAAAAAAAAAAAAGAAATTTATCTAGAACATTTACCGGGCAACAGTAAATGCAGACCAACTGGAATAAAAGACTGGAAACAAGAGACAAAATTTCATCTTCCAAAGGAAATGAATACACTTCCTCACTCCCAAATGGACATGTGCACCTGCCCACAAGCACTCATCCTTCAGGAAGCACAATGACTAAACTACCCCCACTGCCTTAGCATTCTCCATGAGCAAAGGACTCTCATACATTCATCCTGCCCTGTTTTCAAGGAATGTGGCGCCGCTGGTGAGCTCGTTCTTCAAACAGTTCTTGACACTGTGTTTGTAACTCCTGCAGTATAGAAGCTCAGAACAACTAAGTGATCCCTTTGGCTTGTGCAAAACCCATCTATGCTAGCAATATACTGGGATGAATTCAGTAAACCACCAGGATCCCCTGATTTCTTTCCCAAGACTTCCCTCTTTAGGAAAAGAAGTAATTCTACAGGGTGCCTGGGTGGTTCAGTAGATTAAGCATCTGCCTCTGCCTCAGATGATGATCCCAGGGTCCTGGGGATAGAGCCCTGCTGTGTCCCCTGCTCAGTGGGGAGCCTGCTTCTCCCTCTGCCTGCTGTTCCCTCTGCTTGTGTGTGTTCTGACAAATGAATAAATCCTAAACATACATACATACATACATAAATAAAACAGTTACTATAGAAGGGTTAAGGAAGATAAAGTGTGTGTAAAGTGTTCCTAGGTGGGGCATCTGGGTGGCTCAGCGGGTTAAGCCTCTGCCTTCGCCTCAGGTCATGATCTCAGGGTCCTGGTATCGAGCCCCACATTGGGCTCTCTGCTTGGCCGGGAGCCTGCTTCCCCTTCTCTCTCTGCCGCCTCTCTGCCTACTTGTGATCTCTCTGTGTTAAATAAACAAAATCTTAAAAAAGAAAAAAAAAAGTATTCCTAGTTTATAAAATGTTACATAATTGCAAATATGACTGCATCACCAGTGTGTTTAGAGACGCCTACAAAACTGTTTTCTTAATATAGATTATCTAAAAAATTGATTTTGATTTTTCAACCTATGGTAGCATAGGAGGGGACACTTGATAGTTACTGAAAAATGAATTTATTTCCCCCATCTCACTCATGTATTTATCTGCAAGGTAGTGATTTGTTTTGGGTTTGTTTTTTGCTTTAGATTTTATTGGAGACAGTGCGGAAAAAACACAAGCAGGGGAGTGGCAGGCAGATGGTGCAGCAGGTTCCCTGCTAAGCAAGGAGCCCAACGCAGGACTCAATCCCAGGACCCTGTGATCACAACCTGAGCCGAAGGCAACTGCTTAATGGACTGAGCCACCCAGCCACCCCATAACAACTGTTTTAAAGATTAACAAGTTGAGGGCTCCTGAGTGGCTCAGTAAGTTAAGCATCTGCCTTGATCATGATCTCAGGGTCCGGAATCCAGTCTGAGCTCCTTGCTCAGAGGAGAGTCTGCCTTTCTTTCTCCCTCTGCCCCTTTCCTCTCCCCCTTCTCCTGCTCCCTCGCTCGCTCTCCTCTCAAATAAATAAAAATTTTTATAAAGGGGGGGTGCTGGGTGGCTCAGTTAAGTGCTCCCAGGATCACACCCCACGTTGGACTTCCTGCTCAGCAGGGAGTCTGCCTCCCCTCAGCTCATGTTTTCTTTCTCTCTCAAATAAATAAATAAATGAAATCTTTAAAAGAAAAATTAACAAGCTAATACTCAAGAAGTTAAGGAACCTATTCAAAACTCCCAGAGCTGGTAAATGACAGATTCAAACCCAAGATGATTTCCCAATTCTACATCCCTGATTCTTCCAGCAAATCACACTGGGTAAAATCTCCTAACAAATTGTTTTTAATACTAATAAACTAATGCTAATACTACTAGAAATAACAGTTAACCTTTACTGAGCATGTACTCACATGCTAGTGGGTTAAAGCCTCTGCCTTCGGCTCAGGTCATGATCCCAGGGTCCTGGGATCGAGCCCCGCATGGGGCTCTCTGCTCAGCGGGGAGCCTGCTTCCTCCTCTCTCTCTGCCTGCCTCTCTGCCTACTTGTGATCTCTGTCTGTTAAATAAAATAAAATCTTTAAAAAAAAAAAAAAATATTCACAGCGGCATTAAGAATCTAAAGCCAGGGGGCGCCTGGGTGGCTCAGTGGGTTAAAGCTTCTGCCTTCAGCTCAGATCATGATCCCAGGGTCCTGGGATCGAGGCCCACATCGGGCTCTCTGCTCAGCAGGGAGCCTGCTTCCTCCTCTCTGCCTACTTGTGATCTCTGTCAAATAAATAAGCAAAATTAAAAAAAAAAAAAAAAGAATCTAAAGCCAGTTTTAGACCACCAATTTATTGTAAGAAACACAACCAAAGGAAGGGGAGATTGGGTACAGAGAGGGAATAGCAAACCCCAAGAGGCTCACGTGGTCCAAAGGAAGAGGCTTCCCACCAGATTCCAACACTCATGCCAGTTTTACAGAGCATAAATGAACTGGGAGGAGTGCACCAAGCAGATCACGTGACTCACTGGGCAGCTTTAAAGCCTGTGTTCTGACGCGCTGGGGCCTTGTTTCTGAACAGTGGCTGGGTCCAGCTGACACACTGTGGGTGGGAAACCAGGGGGCTGGGAACGAGATGGGATTCTGGAGATGGGATTCGAATGACAGCCGCAGCACCCCCTTTGCAGTGACTTACACAGTTAAATACATTACCTCATTCTATCTGATCTCCTGAAAACCAGAAACAAAACGGTGACTAAGTCCCTAAACAATGAGCACAAGGTGATTTACACCTTCTGGAGGAAAAAGGAAAGCCTCCAGGAAGAATCCAAATTTGTCAGCAGGTCAAGCCCTGCAGCCTTGAAGAAAACTCTGCAGCCAGAGGCAGGTAAGGGAGAACAGAGGAAGTTGAAAGAAAAAGAAAAAACCCTTTGGTTTGTTAACTTATACATAAACTCTTAAAATGAGCCCATTTTCACAGGCCTGATCATTCTCTTTCCACCCGAGTGGCTTGCTTTAAGGGAAAAAAGAAGTTGGTGAAGACTTTGCTAGGTGGCTTCAGGCTTGGTCAGGAGACAACCACGCCTTTACCAGAAAACAAAGGAACTACAGTGAGACTGAAAGTGGCTTAACAAAGAAAAGCCTCCAAGAATGACTGAATCTTCTTGATCAAGGACAACGAGGATTCCCAGTTCCTTTTGGTCAATAAAACCAGAGAGACACACCTAATTTCTTGCCACCTTTCATTCTTGGCTTCGAATCTCCCTTCCATGGTCAGTTCTCTGCTCAGCCCAAAACTCAGATGAAGTGCATGACCCTACACAGAAGAACCTTTCAAGGATAAATAGCTGGTTCTTTAAAATTGCTAATACTCATTACAGCTTCTTATGTGCCAGGCATCCTGCTACTTTACAGACTGAAGCTTAAAGAGGTGCAAGGACTTGCCCAAGACACTGACTGGCGAGCATGGATTTAAAACCCAGGCTGCCTTTCACAGCTGCTTGTCATCCATCAAGAACACACGCCCTTTTAGTCCATTACAAAATCCAGCATCCTTTTTTTTTTTTTTAATCTTTTTTTAAATCTTTTTTTTTATTTAAAGATTTTTTTTATTTATTTATTTGACAGGCAGAGATCACAAGTAGGCAGAGAAGCAGGCAGATCCTCAAACGATCAAGATCCAGGATGCCTGGGTGCTCAGTTGGTTAAGCGACTGCCTTCAGCTCAGGTCATGATCCTTGTGTCCCCGAGTCCCACAATGGGCTGCCGGCTCAGCAGGGAGTCTGCTTCTCCCTCTGACCCTCTCCCTCTCCCCCTTCTCACACACTCTCTCTCTCTCTCTCCTCTCTCAAGTAAATAAATAAAATATTAAAAAAAAAAAAAAAGAAAAAAGACGGGGCACCTGGGTGGCTCAATGGGTTAAAGCCTCTGCCTTCGGCTCAGGTCGTGATCCCAGAGTCCTGGGATCAAGCCCCGCATCCGGCTCTCTGCTCCGCAGGGAGCCTGCTTCCTCCTCTCTCTCTGCCTGCCTCTCTGCCTACTTGTGAGCTGTCAAATAAATAAAATCTTAAAAAAAAAAAAAAAGATAAAGATCCACTGTTAATTAACATGCACAGAACAAGATAGGACTGGGGAGGGAGACAAACCATGAGACTCTTAATCTCAGGAAACAAACTGAGGGTTGCTGGGGGGTGGGGGGAGAAGGGGTAGAATGGCTGGGTGATGGATATTGGGAGGGTATGTGCTATGGTGAGTGCTGTAAATTGTGTAAGACTAATGATTCACAGACCTGTACCCTTGAAGCAAATAATACAGTATATGCTAAAAGAAAGAAAGAAGGAAAGAAAGAGAAAGAAGAGATAGACAGATGCACAGAACTACTTCCATCAAAAGTTGATTCTCAGGGCGCCTGGGTGGCTTAGAGGGTTAAAACCTCTGCCTTGGGCTCAGGTCATGATCCCAGAGCCTGGGATCAAGCCCCGAACCCAGCTCTCTGCCCAGCGGGGGGCCTGCTTCCCCCTCCCTCTCTGCCTGCCTCTCTGCCTATTTGTGATCTCTATCAAATAAATAATGATTCTCTGATACTGGTACTATGTTTGCCTTTTTGAGAGGTACTACCTTCCCCTAGAGGACCTAACTCTGATCCTTTACACCAAATGGCAGGAATAATTGGGCTTTGGGTACAGTCCACAGGCCACATTTCCTCTAACAGAGCCTCACAGGACAGCCAAGAATCACACCCCAGCTCAGCACAGCAGCCACAGCCTAACCAACCACACTCCTTCCAACCGTCCGCACCACGTGGCCAGCTCCAGTCATCAGAGAAAGCAATTTTCAAACTTCAGAGAGATCTGAAAGGGCAGTAACTTCCCCCCAAAGGAAAACTGGCAAGAAAAAGCGATCCACAAGCCTGTTTAAACAAACAGAAACATGCCTTAAATGGACACAAGTAATATTATTGTTTCTTTAAACCACCTACATAATATTTACATTTTCCCATAGCTGGGAAATGACAGACTCCAGTCAAGTATCCCTGAATTCACCTCTGCGATACCATTAAAACCTGAAATCTACAGAAAGTCTACAGCAGTAAAACTTCTGTTGGTTTAATTTCTCATCTCCAAGTTCCACTGAAATTAGAGTCCAAGTAAATCAACTGCATTTTAAGTCCCCTGGAATGCTCCCTAAACTGTAAAACACTGTGGAATGCTAAACTTCTTTTTTAGTATTGGTATTTTTTTTCCTATATAATGCATACAGCTGTTTTTTCTATTTTCATGCAAATCTTTCAGGTTTTGGTTTGCTGTTTGAGAACTGTGATCAGATACACATAAATTTCTATGACTTCTCTGGCAAAGTACCGAAAAGGATTCCTCAAAACAAGTAAACTTGAGTTTACTCAGAATAGGAGGATGAAGGAGGGTTCGTGATCTATCTAAAGTCAGAATTTCTTACATCTCTCTAAAAGATTCACTTAATTAAAATATTCTGAAGAAAAAATTAAATGAAGGCAAACTAGTAGGAGTTAATCAGATTATAAGAGATTAAGCAAAAATTTTTGACACGGGAAAGACTTAAAAAGTATCGATGCCAAATTCCATCTAATTGCAATGTTTCAACAAAAGACAAGAAGCTTGCAAGTAAACAGTATAAAAATCCTTTTTGGTAGGTGGGGTTTTTAGTAGTTTGTCCTACAATCCTTTCTTCAATACCTGGTCTATTTATATAGTTCTTCTGAATTCTACCAGGGTGGTTGGAACAGTGGCACTAAATTTACTGAAATTCTAAATAAATAATTTATTTATTGAAATTCAAAGATAAACAGGCACTTTCGGTCACTTTTTTTTTAACATGGTTAAAGACATATCACCCAGCTCCCACACTCTGTAATTCCAGTGTATTCATAGGACACTGACGCTTTCTTAGTAATGCCTTTCCTGTGTCATAATTATAGAAGTTAAGTGGTTTTGTGTTTAGTTTTGTTTCAATGATGTCAGCCCGAGACACATGCTAAAGTATTTCAAAATGCCAGAATATGTAATGTCCCTTTGGAACAAACACAGTAAGTCAAAAATAACCTGAAGTTTAGCTGACCACAAAAAAAGGGGAACCATCTACCCAGCTAAACATGCACAGGACTCAAGAACAGGCTCTCTGGAGATTTCCTGCCTACCTCGCAAATGGTCAAAGGCCACGAACAATGCTCATACCAAGAGGAAGATCCACTTAGAAGTGCAGAAAAATATTAAATTTACTGCTTAAAGGAATGCAATTAACTAACAACGAGGTGCCTTTACAAAGCTTTTCCTCTGTTTTTTAAGTAAACTCTAGGCCCAAAGTGAAGCTTCTTGAACTTACAAACCCGAGATCAAGAGTGGCATGTTCTACTGACTGAGGCTGCCAGGGGCCCCAGTTTTCTCTCTGTTTTAATGACTACACCCAAATGGAGCTAAGGGCACAATGAAACTGGTTAAAAATGCAGCCTTCAATTAGTGCAAGAGAACAGGTATAAAAATGGCCATACCATCATTGCTTAAGTAGAATTCCATTCTGTACATCTATCCTGAGGTTAATCCATATTAGGAAAGGTCTCTCCCGCGAAACATTCACTACACTGTTACACATAGCAGAAAAAAAAAAAAAAAATCGGGAACATCTCAGTGTTCCAAAATTTAGAAAATAATGCCTATTCAATAAAATCCAAGGCAGACATGAAACGATAGCTGTGCTAGCTGTAATCAATCATTCAGCAAGAGCTCATTAATCCTAAGTCTAAATAGCAAGATTCAAATTTATGAGGACAGGAATTCCTTTAAAAAATTAAAAATATAACTACTGTATGATTCAGCAATGCCATCTGCGGGTATAGATGTACTGGAAAGAATTGAAAGCAGGGTCTCTAAGAGCTATCGGTACACCCATGTTCACTGCACCATCATTCACAATAGCCAGGAGATGGAAGCACCTAATTAGCCACCGGCTGACAAATGGATAAGCGTAATGTGGTATATACAGCGGAATATTCCATTCAAGGAAGGACATTTTAGGGGTGCCTGGGTGGCTCAGTGGGTTAAAGCCTCTGCCTTCGGCTCAGGTCATGATCCCGGGGTCCTGGGATCGAGCCCCACATCGGGCTCTCTGCTCAGTGGGGAGCCTGCTTCCTCCTCTCTCTCTGCCTGTCTCTCCGCCTACTTGTGATCTCTGTCTGTAAAAAAAAAAAAAGGGAAGGACATTCTAACAAATGGAACAGCACGGATGAACCTTAATTAAGGACATCGTGCTAAGTGAAATAAGCCAGTCACAAAAAGACAAAAACTAATAGTGTATGATTTCACTTATATGAGCTATCTAGACTAGTCAAATGCACAGAAACAGAAAATAGAAGGCCGACTGCCAAGAGTATGGGGGGGGTGGGGTGCAGTTTAACCGAGACAGAATTTCAGTTTCCAAGATGAAAAAGTTCTGGCAATTGGAGACACTAAAATGAAAAGATACTTTAATACCACTGAACACTTCAAAATGGTTAACATGAACTGTCTAGATGGCAAATTTCAGGTTAGGTGTATTTTACCGCAACTTTAACAGGATTTTCAAAATCAGTATGATTATAAAGTATGTAAAAGCACAAATGAGGGGCACCTGGCTGGCTCAGTCCATAGCATGCAACTCCTTATCTTGGGGTCAGGAGTTCTAGCCCCACACTTGGGGCAGAAATTACTTTTTAAAAAAAGGAAGGACAAATGAAAACACTAGGAAACAATTCTAAAAAATTTAATGCAATATTCCGTGGGAATGAATTCAGAAAACTACCTTACTATCTTTACACACACACTGTCTAGACCTCATTAATTTCATGAAAAATTTTGTGCTGATTGCATTCTAAAACCTTTTAAATCCTTATCTTCTCAATCTATTCTTCTGGATTCCAATTCCCAAATTCATCCTTCTTCCTCCTCCAATTATCTCACTTTGTTTAGCATCTGGGGGGGGGGACTGAGTGCTGCAGTATATAATTAGTAAATTATTCTTAACTGACTGGATCATGTAGCAGCAGTTAGCAATTACATTCTATAAAATGTGTATTACTCTTGCTGTGTTAGTACTCTATGAATTAATGAACCCCATTCTCTGTAAACTTAAGGCAGGGTTGCAGTTTGAAGTGACTTTAGGACAGTTTTATCTATCAGCTCATAGGTCAGATAAAAGGGAAGTTCCCCACACACGGGTTTCATAACCTCAAAATGCTAGTATGCATGACCCAAGAGAGGCTGAAAAACCATTCCCAACAGTAAAGGGCGAGTTCCTCTTTATGAAGAAAAATCTTCCCAGGGTGCCTGGCTGGCAACCGGTCTGTCCCTCTGCAGCCACCAGAGGATGGAGATCGAAGCCCCTAGCAAACAGCACTGTCCAGCAGAAAACAGAATGTGAACTGCATATGTAATTTTAAATTTTCCTGTAGCCATGCTAAAAAATAAACAGGTAAAAATTAATTTTATTCAGCTCAGCTTATCCCAAATATTGTTTCAACATATAAGCAATATTAAACAAGCACTCTGGTATATTTTAAAAATTTTTTAAAGATTTTTATTTATTTATTTGACAGACAGAGATCACAAGTAGGCAGAGAGGCAGGCAGAGAGATTAAGAGGGAAGCAGGCTCCCCGCCAAGCAGAGAGCCCAATGCGGGACTCGATCCCAGAACCCTGAGATCATGACCTGAGATGAAGGCAGCGGCTTAAACCACTGAGCCACCCAGGCGACCCCACTCTGGTATATTTTATATTTTCTTTCCTTTGACCTGGAAATCCAGTGTGTATTTCATACTTACAGCACCTCTCAATTCAGGCCAGCCACATTTCAAGTGCCCAACAACCACATGTGGCCAGGAACTCCCATACTGGACAGTCCAGCTTTAGAATGATGGGCTCTTCTAGGGGTGCCTGAGTGGCACAGTTGGTTAAGCATTCGACTTGGTTTCAGTTCAGGTCATGGTATCATGAGTCGTGAGATCCAAGTGGCATCCTCAGCAGGACTCTGCTTGAAGATTCTCTCCCTCTGCCCCTCCCCCCACTTGCATGTGGGCTCTCTCATGCACTCTAAAATAAATCTAGAATGGATGGTCTCTTCCATTCACAACATTTTTACATGCATATCACATTTAAATCATTGATTATGGGCTTGGACATCCTACTGCATCTCTGGCCCTATCCATTAAAAAAGAAAAAATTAAACAAAAATCACTTTACTAGCCACAGATACCCAAACCAGTGTTAACTATTAAGAAAATCTTGGGGGGTACCTGAGTGGCTCAGTCAGTTAAGCAGCTGCCTTTGGCTCAAGTCAGGATCCCAGGGTCCTAGGATGGAGCCCTATATCGGGCTCCCTGCGCAGCAGAGCGCCTGCCTTTCCCTCTTCCTCTGCCTGCAGCTCTGCCTGCTTGTGCTCTCTATCTCTGTCAAATAAATAAATAAATAAAATATTTAAAAAAAAAAAAAAAAAGGAAAGGAAAGAAAAACCTGGAAAATTAACTTCATTCAAAAGAGTGGTTAAGAAAAAAAAAAAAAAAAAGAGTGGTTAAGGAGGGGCACCTGGGTGGCTCAGTGGATTAAGCCGCTGCCTTGGGCTCGGGTCATGATCTCAGGGTCCTGGGATCCAGCCCCGCGTCGGGCTCTCTGCTCCGCGAGGAGCCTGCTTCCTCCTCTCTCTCTGCCTGCCTCTCTGCCTACTTGTGATCTCTCTTTCTGTCAAATAAATAAAATAAAATCTTAAAAAAAAAAAAAAAAAAAAAGAGTGGTTAAGGTCTGATTAGTGGTATTAACATTAACTCTGTTTAATGCATTTCATATCCTTGAGGATGATGAGGTTTCTATGGAACACAATCATCTATAGTTTCTGGACAAATGTCAACAGGAAAATGTGACTTGTTTTACAGGGATACACCTCAGTAAACTTTCCATCCAAACAGATGTATAGCTTTACCACACTCTATCTACACAATAGACATGGTTCCCTGGAAAACCATCAACACGTAGGAGTTTCCTTTGTACTAAAGGAGCAAGCTCTTTAAAGAAAAATTAGAGAGCTGTCTAGTTGGTAAGCTTTTAAAAAATATTACTAAATGGGGGCACCTGGATGGCCCAGTCGGTGGAGCATGCGACTCCTGATCTCAGGATTTTGAGTTCAAGCCCCAAGTTGGGTGTAGAGATTAAACATAAAATCTTTAGGGGCACCTGGGTGGTTCAGTGGGTTAAGCCTTGGCCTTCAGCTTGGATCATGATCTCAGGGTCCTGGGATCGAGCCCCCCCATCAGGCTCCCTGCTCAACAGGGAGCCTGCTTCCCACTCTCTCTCTGCCTGCCTGACTACTTGCCTACTTGTGATCTCTGCCAATCTGCCAAATACATAAATAAAATCTTTAAAATAAATAAAAATAAAATCTTTTAAAAAATAAAACTAAAACAAAACAAAGTAGGCACCCCTCCCCCTCTTAATGCCCTTTGCTCTCCAGGAACCTGGGCGGCACAGAAAGTGTCTGTCTCTGGTTTAGGTCAAGATCTCAGAGTTTTGGGATCAAGCCCCTCACTGGGCCCCTCCTCAGGCTCCCTGCTCAACAGGGAGTCTCCTCCCTCTGCCTCTACCCTTCCCCCCCCACACGCATGGGCACTCTCACACACTCTAATACATAAAAACAAAAAGCTTTACAAAAACGCTCTGCTCTTTCCTTCACAGCAAAAATAAACTGTTTATAAAATAAATTCAATAAATTACTGAATAAATGAATGATAGGCTTTCTTGAAATAAGGGGGAAATATATGAAGTGAATAATATATAAAGTAGTAATAACACCTATTACCAGTATCATCTATTTTTAAATGACACTAATGTGTAAGATACCATGGAGGCTTATGGTCTAGTTGGGAGAGGGGGGAAATTTGTGTTCATTTGTATATAAAGAAAAACTCACAGTACCCAGTACCGCAACTTCCATCCAAAATTAGTAAACTTTCATTCCTTCGCACACCAAGCATGGAGCATTTACTTTATGTGCTCCCTGAACACGGGAGTCTCTGCCCTCGTTAAACTAAATATAACAACATATTATAATCTTTGCTATGAAAGGAAAGAGCAGAGGGCTTTAAGAGGGGAGGGGTACCTACTTCAGGCTGGTGGTTCAGAAAGATCTCTCTGAGGGGACAGATAGATTAACATGGGAAGGAGAATGGATGGCAGCAATCCCAAGGGCAAGGTTCTGCAATGGGGAACCGCGTGGATCTTGAAAAAAAGTGAGTCTGGTATGACTACAGTCCTCATCGCACGTGGTTATTTTGTAAGTTGTATCAGCGAGTGAACAAGAAGCAGGGCCTTGTCACACTGCTAATGCTTGCTTACAACTAAACTTCTTGGGGTGCCTAGGTGGCTCAGTCCGTTAAGCGTTTGCCTTCAGGTCCTGTCCAGCATGCGGCTCCCTGCTCAGCAGGAAGCCTGCTTCGCCCTCTTCCGCTCCCCTGCTTGGGTTGCCTCTCTCACTGTCTCTCCTTCAGTCAAATGAATAAATAAAACCTTAAAAAAAAAGAACTAAACCTCTTCCTAGGCACTGTACGGAGCTCTTCAATGAGACAAGGATACAAGCAGGCCGGGGCGCCTGGGTAGCTCATAAAGCCTCTGCCTTCGGCTCAGGTCATAGTCCCAGGGTCCTGTACGGCTCTCTGCTCAGCAGGGAGCCTGCTTCCTCCTCTCTCTCTGCCTGCTTCTCTGCCTACTTGTGATCTCTGTCTGTCAAACAAATAAATAAAATCTTTTAAAAAACAAGAAAAGAAAAGACAAGACTCTGCCTTTGGCTCAGGTCATGATCTCAGGGTCCTGGGATCAAGCCCGGCATTGGGCTCTCTGCTCAGTCGGGAGCCTGCATCTCCTCTCTCTCTCTGCCTGCCTCTCTGCCTATTTGTGATCTCTGTCAAATAAGTAAATTAAACAACAACAACAAACTTAAAGGATACAAACAGGCCAATTTAGCCAAAATGCATTATACAACAGCAGCTCCTTCGCACGCATCTATCCCGTTATCTTGTTCTGTCATTTCACCATTGCCTCTAAAGAGCAACCCCCTTCCCAGATAATGGCGTTGAGCCAAATCAGAAGTGGAAAGCCAAGCCTCAAACCAGGACAGGACATCAAAAGACAGTTATGTGGGCAACTGGGCGGGGAGGGGGGGGAAGGGGGACACGATGACGACAAGAACTGAGGCTCAGGGCTAAGAGCTGCGGACCAAGCATTTAGTCTGCCTCATTTTTTTTCTCCCAGAAAATGAATGTTTACAGTATGACATGCACTGACTGCCAAAGGAAGTCTAAAAAGAATAAGCACATTATTGGATATTTTTAGCTTCTCTTTTCATAAATGTTTTGTGTCACTGCTTTCCAAATAACTCCAAATCTTACAAGTTAGCCAGAAGAAGAAACAGGGTAGAGATGTATTGTTCATAAAAGAGGTGACTAATTTTCTCTTGAAGTTGAGTTAAAAGAATGTGTCTTTGTGAGTTCTGCCCACACAAACACAAAATTCCAATGGATTAATAGGTACTGTGTAAAAACAGAATTTATCAGACATGAAGACAACATGTGCAAATCACCACACACCAGGCCAAAGGACTGGTAGGAATGTTTGCATTCAACAACATAGGGATCAAAACTGAGTGCAAGAGCTAGTACAATCAAAATACCTTTGAGGTTTTTAAATCACTATTCTTTTACCCCAGTGATTTATCACCAAAGCTTCTAATGGACACACTGAATAGAACAGTGCAACTCCTTACTGTTGATTCTAGCAGCAAGACACAGAACCAAATAGCCAGTCAGAAAAATATTTAAATTATAGTAAGGAAAGGGGCACCTGGGTGGCTCCATGCGTTAAAGCCTCTGCCTTCAGCTCAGGTCATGGTCCTGGGGTCCTGGGATGGAGCCCCACATCAGGCTCTCTGCTCAGCGGGGAGCCTGCTTCCTTCTCTCTCTGCCTGCCTCTCTGCCTACTTGTGATCTGTCTGTCAAATAAGATGTTTAAAAAAAAAAAAAAAATTATAGTAAGGAAAGTACCCATAGGGTGAACTTGAGACCTGTTCCGTGGAGTCATACAGGCCTTGCCTTATTAAACAAGTCTTCAGTATAACTCTTTCAGAAGTGTGAGTGGTCCAGAAACAATTTTAAGACTTCTTGGACTATTCGGGGCACCTGGGTAGCTCAGTCAGTTAAGCATCTCTTTCAGTTGGAGTCATGATCCCAGGACCCTGGGATCAAGCCTGGCATTGGGCTCTGGGAATCTGCTTCTCCCTCTGCCCCTACCAGTCCCCGCAACTCATACTCTCTCTCTCACTTGCTCCCTCACTCAAGTGAATAAATAAAATCTTAAAAAAAAAAAAAAAAAAAAAAATTCTTGACTATTCTACTGCTAAAGCAAAAAGAGTGTCTCCTTTCCTTATTCCTATTAACTAGCCAAGGCTCAGAAAGAAAAGGGATTACCTTAGCTATGGAGTAAGATATGTTCCAACAGATCAAAACAGTAAGTTTAATTCACTCCTACTATTGGAAGTCTGAATGTGTAGAAAAGGAGAATTATAAATTACAGAACCGTCCATTCTCCGCTCTACATGACAAAAACCAACAGTGGATCCACAAGCAGGAGTTAAGAACACTGTAACGAACAGATGTGCAGAATAGGGGGTCAACCTTTTAAGAAAATCCTGAATTACAGATGTCCATATTTGCAAAGAGAAAATCAGATTTTTGAAATGGGGGGGGGGGCACCTGGGTGGCTCTGCTGATAAAGCATCTGACTCCTGATTTCAGGTCAGGTCATCTCAGAGTTGTGAGATCAAGTGCCCTCCCCTCTGAGGGTAAAGTCTGCTTAAGGTCCTTTTTTTCTTTTTTTTAATTTTTATTTATTTTTTTAATTTCTTTTCAGTGTTGCAGAATTTATTGTTTATGCACCACACCCAGTGCTCCATGTACTATGTGCCCTCCTTAATACCCACCACTAGGCTCACCCAACCTCCCACCACCCCCCACCGCCCCTGAAAAACCCTCAGATTGTTTTTCAGAGCCCAGTCTCTCATGGTTCATCTCCCCCTCCAATTTCTCCCAACTCCCTTCTCCTCTCCATCTCCCCATTTCCTCCGTGTTATTTTCTGCTTAAGATTCTCTCTCCCCCTCTACCCTCCCCCTTCCTGGGACACACAGGTGCATGTGCTCTCTTTCTCTCTCAAAAAAAAAAAATTAAAGATAACAAATACAGAAATAATTTTGGGGGGTGGGGCTGAAAATTAACCAAAAGGAAAGTATGTGGGCCCTTCAGTGACACACTTAACAAGGCCTTACCTTTCCTTAAGTTTTTTCCAGAGGGCTCTAGAGAGACTCATTATCATTAGATAGCATACATTTGAAAAACCTGCAATGAGCCAATTATTACCAAACCAGGAAAGCATTCATTCATACAACTAACATTCACTCAGCAATCACCTTGTGTCCAGTACCAATGGACGCCCCAGGGATACAGCAATAAACAGGTCACCAAACTGCCACCAAAAATGGCCACCTTTCACTCCTGTTTCTACTCTCCAGACAGGTTTGTAAGCCTTTTTCTTTTTTTTTTTTTAAAGAGGGTACCAACATAAGGAAGAAAACGGTAACATTTTCTTTATATCCATAAGATTTTTTTGTTGTTGTTGTTGGAGACAGAAGTTGGGCTATGTTCCTTGTCTGGCAAGAGAAGAAAAGAAATTCTTCATCCCACTCCCCACTTTTTCTCCATCCTGCATTTACCATAAACATCTTGCTCTCTCTGGATATTTTCAGTAGTCCTACAAACTGAATTTTCCTGGCTTTTTCACCAGGTGGTTCAGCACCAAAAAAAAATTTTAAATTACTATTATCAGTAATAGATCCTTATGGCAACATCTCTTTCCACCTTTCTAGAGAAAGGATAAATTTCACTTTTATGCTTTGTTAGAAATGCCTATCTTATTCTTAAAATCACCAGCATAATAAAACGAAAAAGACAGGGCTGGCTGGCTCTTGATCTCAGGGTCATGACTTCAAGTCCCACCGGGGGTATGTCCCACTATAAAATATAATATATAGAAATATAAAATAATAATATAATATAAAGAAAATAAATAAAATGAAAAAGGCTTACCTATTATCCAATGTAAGGTTAAAGAAATGTTCTATGCTTAGAATGCCTTGCTTTATATTTGTAAGTTTTACTTTTTTTTTTTTTTTAAAGATTTTATTTATTTGACAGAGAGAGATCACAAGTAGATAGAGAGGCAGGCAGAGAGAGAGGGAAGCAGGCCCCTGCTGAGCAGAGAGCCCAATGCGGGGCTCGATCCCAGGACCCCGAGATCATGACCTGAGCCGAAGGCAGCGGCTTAACCCACTGAGCCACCCAGGCGCCCCGTAAGTTTTACTTCTTTAACTCACAAATCTCATCAGGAATTTAACACACTCATTCCATCAATTTAACCAAAATGCTCACAAAAATTCAGTTTCAGGGGCACCTGGGTGGCTCCGTGAGTTAAGCCTTTGCCTTTGGCTCAGGTCATAATCTCAGGGTCCTGGGATCCAGCCCTGCATCCGGCTCTCTGCTTAGCAGGGAGCTTGTTTCCCCCCGCCCCGCACCCCCCACCTGACTACTTGTGATCTGTCACATAAATAAGTAAAATCTTAAAAAAAAAAATTCAGTTTCAAACGCTGTGGCCAACCGGCATATAAGTCCCGTAACTCAGCACCTTGCGTGTATTATGTTAGGAGGGGGAATGCACAGGCAATAATGCTTCAGAATATACAGAACCAGTCCTTCAAGTGAAGAACTAGGTCTTACTGTCTTGACTTTCACCTCAATACTGCAAAATACATATTCATGTTAAGCTAATTCTAAAAGCGAAATAAGTTACATTATACAATATATATGCTAGATTAATCAACAGAAACACTGTATATCTCAACCCCCCCCCCCCCGCCGGGGTGGGGGGGGAGGTTTTATTTTTAAAGCACTAACACATTCTCCCGAAATTCTAACCTGGATATTCTGGCCCTCGTGAAGGACTAACACACACCTGGACAATCTGAGAACCAGCAAGTTCTCTGGAGAAGAGCCACCTCTGGAATCAGCTTGAAACGAATGCAACCTGTCATGTTCTAGTCAAACGGTGACAGCAACAGAAGTGGCAGGAGAAAACAAAGTAGAGAAAGACAGGAGAGGCCAAAAGAAGAACCAAGTGAGAGAAGCACAAGGAAAAGCAACTCTTCCCTAACGGACAGAGAGGAAGAGTATGTCTGCCTTCCAAACCTCAGAGCAAACTCATGCCCTTCAAATACACTCTACTGGGGCACCTGGGTGGCTCAGTGGGTTAAGCCTCTGCCTCCCCTCAGGTCATGATCTCAGGGTCCTGGGATCACGCCCTGCATTGGGCTCTCTGCTCAGCAGGGAGCCTGCTTCCCCCCTCTCCGCCTGCCTCTCTGCCTACTTGTGATCTCTGTCAAATAAATAAAAATATTTTAAAAAATAAAATACACTCTACCGAAAATAGAGGATCAGTTGCTACCAACTGAATGTTTGTAGACCCCCACTCCAAAACTCGTATGAGGAAGCCCTAAATGCCCAAGGATTTGGAGGTGGGTCCTGTGGGAGGTAAGGAATGAGGCCATGAGGGCGGCCCCCATGATGGGATCAGCGTCCTTATAAGTGGAAGAAAGCTAGCCCTTTCTCCATGGGCGGTCACTGCAAGGAGTCAGCAGTCTCCAAGCCAAGGGGTGCTTGCCAAAACCGAAGCCACCAGCCAGGCACCGAGATCCACCTCCAGCCTCCAGAACTAAGAGAAATATTTGTGTTTAAGTCATTTGTCTATGGTATTTGCTACAGCAGCCTGAGCTAAGCCATCGCTCAAAGTGACTAGTAAATAGAGCAGCCCTAAGCCTTAGAAACAATAAAGAGGGCAGACTGCCGCCCGAACTTCACTCGGAATTACCTGCTACCGAATAAGGGCGCTTGACTTTTCACTCTCGCCCTTCACTGTCCCCCGTTCCCCCGTTCCGGTTTGGGAGTTAAGAGGTTGAAAAGATTAGAACTTCCGAATCATAAAAAGAAATGTGACCTCAGAAAGTGGTTAAATAAACTTAAAAGGTCTAGCGAGGAAACCCTGACACAGTCCTCACCCCTCCCAGAACTCATCATCCGGCCCTGAACGATTTTCCTTGCCTCCAGCCTCAGGACGAAGTCTAATAGCAATGGTTCAGGGAGCGCCTGTTGTTGAAGAGCAACAAATTTGTTCCATTACAGCCTCGCACTAATCTGATGCGAGCACGGCCGGGCTGGCAGAGCTTCCTGGTGCGGCTCCCAGGGCCAAGAGGCCGCGGGTTCACGCGCGGGGCTGAGAAGTCCACCCCAAGTGGCCCGTTTCGGGAAAGCCTTCCAGGAAAACACGGTCGGTCCGGGTCGGCCAAACCTGCCCAAGTTCCCTTCTCATCTTTTCCCAAGTCCTAACTTCCCACGGCATGCTTCCTCCAAAAAAGGAAGAAACCGGCCTAAGGCTCAGCTCTCGGCCGGCTGGTATTTACCTAGCACCGGAACTTGTTTGCAAAACACTGAAGGCACTCATAAACTTGACTCCGCAGGAAACGCACCACCTTGACTCCCGCACCCGAGATCTGCCGAACGCCTGGTGTCGCCCCCGCCCCCGCCCCCACCCCCAGCGTGCTGGACCCGGAAGGTAGCGGAGTCCAGGTCACCAAAAACACCTCGTGGTCCCCAAGCCACTCGGGAGTTCCCTGCCCGTGGACCGACTCCCAGTGGAGGCCGGGAACAGGACCCCGACCACCGACAGCCGGGGAGCAGAGGAAACGCCGGGAGTGGCCCGGGACTCCTCCACGCTCTCAGGACTGCTCACCCGCAGCCCGAAGCCGGGCGGCAGAGGCCATCCGGCGCCGAAGGCAGGAACAGGCCCTCGACCTCCCGCCCTTCCAGCTCCTTCCCTCGCCCTGGCCGCCCCCCGCGCACGCCCGCACGCCCACGTGCACGACCTCCAGGCACGACCCCGGGATCCCAAAAGCCAGAAGCCTCTTCTCAGCCACCCCCCTCCTCTTTTCTCGCGGGCATGCCCGGCGCGCCCCACAGATATACGTGGATTCGGGGATCCCGGGGGCTATGGGCGCCTGCTGCAGCGCCCTGCCGCGCCTGCCACTCACTTGCTGGCCGGCGCGGGGCTTGCCCTGGGGCGCTCTCCTGAAAAAGGAGGTCCTGGCGGTGAAGAAGAAGTCCTCGGCGTCCTCCTCCAGGCTGCTGTAGCCGCTGCTCATGCTGCTGGTCCCGTCGCGCGTGGGCCGCCTCCCCCCCAGGCGCAGGCGGCCAGGCAGGGGGTGCCGCGCCCGCCCGCCCCGCGAGGTTCCCGGCGCGCGGCCCCGAGCCGCCGGCGGGCCGTCCTGCTGCAGCTGCGGCCGCCGCTCACTCCCGCCCTCCCGGCCCCTCCTGCCGCCTCCCCACCGGCCTCCGGGCGCGGCTTTAGCCTCCTAGCGCCTCGCGACCCCCGCCTCCCGGGGCCCCGCCCTGCCCCGCGTGCCCCTCCCCGGGAGGCGCGGGGCTGGGCCCACGCGGTCCGGGCACTCCCCGCGCGGCCGCAGGTGGGGGTGGTGCGGCCGGCCCTCCCTGGCGCCTGCTCCTTCTCAGCAGAGTCTGCTGCCCAGAACGCCCACTTCGACGACTGGGTCGGGCCGGGCTGTGCCCCGGGGCGCTCCCCCAGCCTCCCGGAAACTGCCAGGTCCTCTGTGATCCGACTACCCGCCCCCCGCTCCGCTAGCTCGGGTTTTGGGGAGGACCCGAGCAGTACAGGGAACTTTCGTCGCTGCCCCCGCCCTGCTTGCGCCTCCCGGGAGTCCAACGGGCAGCAGTGGAGATCGCCCCGCCGAGGAGCCCCCAGCCCGTCGGGCCTCTGGCGGCCGTTTCCCCTCGTCCTGAACCCCAGCATCTCGCCCCTCCAGAAGGGCTAAAAGTTAGGGGAGAGGAGCGGGGAGGTAACAACTGGGTAGACTATTCAAATGAAAACATCCTTTCTGGTAATTCAGTTGAGCTGCGGTCTTCCCTCTCCCATTCTCTAGCGAAGGTTCTTCCTCAGATAAGGACGGCCAAGGTCGTTAAGATTTAGAGGCCCCTTGGTGAAGGCGGTGAGGGTTGAAATCGTTCTATGGTTCAAGAACTTATTAATTAAATGTGCGTTTTCCATGTCCCCTCCCACAGTCCACAGGCATGGTTTCTCTGTCGGGGTGATGGGTTCAGGGAATTCACCCTCCTACCAAAAAAAAAAAAAAAAATTCCATATTTTCTGAAATCCTTCTGGTTAATCCTTTTTTAGAATGCAAATTGTTTTGCAAGTCGCCTGTGGGTACCAGTCATTTACACCTTGGTGTTATAGAATTGATTTAAATCATACTAGTTTCCTTGCAGAGATCCTGACCGAAAGGAGGTTGTTTCAAAGGTTCACCGCCACTGCTGACGTGAGCAGGCTTTAGAAGAGGTTTCATTTAAAGGAGGAAGACAAGGGTTAGAAAAGAGAATTTTACCCACGAAAAAAAATTTTTTTTCACCCATTATCGCTGAACTTTCTATGCAAGAAAGAGAGATAATGCATATTTCCTTTAAACCTCAAAACAACTCGGGGCACCTGGGTGGCTCAGTGGGTTGAGCCTCTGCCTTCCGCTCAGGTCATGATCTCAGGGTCCTGGGATCTGCCCGCATCGGGCTCTCTGCTCAGCGGGGAACCTGCTTCTTCCCCTCTCTCTGCCTGCCTCTCTGCCTACTTGTGCTCTCTCTCTGTCAAATAAATAAATAAAATCTTTTAAAAAAAAATAAACCTCAAAACAACTCTAAAGTGGTTAGTACTGATGTATGCTCATTTTACACCCAGAACAGCTGAGGTTGAAAGAGGAAAGTACTGTAGGTGGTAGGGCTGGTCCGTTCTGATTTGCTTTCTGTTTGTCTGAAGGTCTGCAGAGAGCCTTAGAGGTCCTCTGCTTGGTCCCCAGTCAGCTGTGCCTGTTTGTGCGCTAGTGTAGGGGGAGAGCTGGCTTTGAGCCAACCCTCCCCCAGGCAGAAGGAAGGCTTGCAAACCTGCTCCACCTTCAGGCTTACCCCACCAGCTTGCAAAGCTGTGCACTACCCCCAGTGATTCACCACTGCAAGAGGCAGGCCTCAGAGTTATGCCCATTTTACAGATGCTGCAATATTAAGGCCTTCTCCCCAGCCACACAGCTACTGAATAATTAGAAACCGGGAATTCTAATTCCATAGTGTTTTACCCAGTCTAAACTGATCGCTGCTGCGGGGCACGTAACCCAACTTAAGAGAATAAGACAATTTACTTACTTTATGATAGACTTGTCATTTGGTTTCTGTTATTACATTAACCTAATCCTTACTAAATAGCTCCAATTTAAGGATAATGTATAGAAAAAAGAGTAATATATAGGTTAAAGAATTTAAGTAATTGGTTTTATTGTGGATGGGAAAAGGGAAGTAACCCAACCTGAGCTCAAGTTTCTCAATACCTGCAAGAAAAATATTAAAATGAAAAATATCTTAAGGTTTTTTATGGGGCGCCTGGATGGCTCAGTTGGTTAAGAGTTGGTGGTCACCACAGGTGGCGATCCCAGGGTCCTGGGATAAGCCCTACACCAGGCTCCCTGCTTAGCAGGGAGTCTGCTTCTCCCTCTACTCCTCCCCACCGCTTGAGCTCTCTCTTGCTCTCAAATAAATAAAAACTTTTAAAGAGTTTTATAAGAGCCCCTTATAGGGGCGCCTGGGTGGCTCAGTCATTAGGCATCTGCCTTCAGCTCAAGTAGTGATCCAGCAGTCCTGGGATTGGGCCCCCGCATCGGGCTTCCTGCTCAGCGGGAAGTCTGCTTCTCCCTCTCCCACTCTACCTGCTTGTGTACCCTCTCTCACTGTGTCTCTGTCAAATAAATAAAATCTTTTTAAAAAAATCTTTATAAATAAATAGTGGTTTTTTTATGATCCAACATTTTTTATGATCCACCATACCATAAAAAGGATTTTATTCGTGATATTATTTTTAAGGTCCAAAGGACTAGATGTTTATATCTGTAAGAACACCATCAGAATCAGTTTTAATAAAAAGGCATAACTGAAAAAAAATAAAAATAAAAAGGCATAAGTGAATGATGAAGTAGAAGTGCTTTTAAGCAACAAAAAGTAAAGAAGGAAGGAAGGAAGAATTGGCATTTTGTTTCCTAAAAGCAGCATAATAACCCTATTTCTAAATTTTTCTGATGGTATTCTTTTTTTTTTTAGCTTTTATACTTCCTTTTTTTTTTTCTTCCCAAAGATTTTATTTACCTCTTTGACAGAGAGAGACACAGTGAGAGAGGGAACACAAGCAGGGGAAGTGAATGAGGGAGAAGCAGACTTCCTGCTGAGCTGGACACCCATTGCGGGATTTGATCCCAGGACCTTGGGATCATGACCTGAGCTGAAGGCGGACACTTAACAACTGAGCCACCCAGGCGCCCCTAACTAAATATATTTAAAGGTAAAATTTTTCTTTTGTAAACTTGTCCTAATAAAGCACAAAATCACAAAGGAAAAGATTTGTAGATCTGCATAAATTTTAAATATTTTTAACATACATAATGGTAAAAACAGGGAAAAAAACTAAGGGAAATATTTGCCATACAACTGCTATCTTTACAACATAAATAATTCGTACAAATCAATAAAAACTTTGAACAATAGAAAAATAAGCAAACGGCATGACAATCAGTTTATAAAAGGAAAAATACAAATAACTTATCAGTCTTTTGTACATTAAAATTTTCACTCAGTAGGGGCTCCTGGGTTGCTCAGTCCATTAAGCCTCTACCTTTGGCTCAGATCATGATCCCAGGGTCTTGGGGTCTTGAAATCAAGCCCCCTCATCAGCCTTCCTGCTCAGTGGGGAATCTGTTTCTTGCTCTCCCTCTGGCATTCCCTCCCCCTGCCCCCCTCTCCCCCTCCTGTGCTCTCTCACACCCGTTTCTCAATTTTATTTATTTATTTGAGAGAGAGCAATCATGAGAAGGGAAGAAGGGCTGAGGGAGAAACACTCCCTACAGAGCAGGGAGCTCGATGCAGGACTCTATCCTATGACCCTAGGACCATAACCTGAGCCAAAGGCAGATGCTTAACCAACTGAGCCACCCAAGTGCCCATATAAATAAATAAAACTTAAAAATAATAAATTGTTCACTTAGACAACAAATATTTAAAGAGCACATACTATCTGGCCAAACACTGACTTCAATACAAAGGCTATATCGCCGGACAAAACAGACAAAAATGTTTGTCCTAGTAGAGCATATGTTTTAGTGTAGTTTAGAGGGAGAAAGGCAAAACAAAGAGGAGAGTTTTACAGTGTATTAGAAGGTAATGAATACTCAACATAAATCATGAACAAAGATAAATAATTTTTTTTAAGATTTTATTTATTTATTTGATAGAGATTGCAACTAGTCAGAGAGGCAGGCAGGGAGAGAGAGGAGGAAGCAGGCCCCCCGCTGAGCAGAGAGCCCGATGCAGGGCTCGACCCCAGGACCCTGGGATCATGACCTGAGCTGAAGGCAGAGGCTTTAACCCACTGAGGCACCCAGGCGCCCCTAAAGAATGTTTTTTGTTTTAACATTTTATTTATTTGAGAGAGAGAGAGTGAGAGAAAGAGTGCAAGAAGGGGAGGGTCAGAGGGAGACGCAGACTCCCTGCTGAGCAGAGAGCCTGATGCAGGACTCCAGGATCATGACCTGAGCGGAAGGCAGTCGCTTAACCAACTGAGCCACCCAGGCACCCGAAAGATAAAGAATGTTTTGTATAGACTTGTTATTTAAGCTCTCACTGAGAAAGTCACTTTCAGCTAAGACATGTAGGAAATAAGGGAACTGACTGCGTAGATATCCTTGGGGAAAGGCAAAGAGAACAGCAAGTGCAAAGTTCCTGAGGTAGGAATGCGCTGGTATATTTGAATAAGAGCAAAGAAGCCAGTGTGTCTCAGTAGGCAACTGGAAGAGAAAATTGTAGGAATTTCAGTACGAAGGGTAACAGGGAGAAAGCTTAGAGTTCCTATAATGCCATAAGAGTATTTATAGGGGCTTTGATTTTATTTTTTTACTCTGAGATGAATGATGACTGGAGATTTTAAGCAAATGAATGGCATGATTTGACTTACTTTTTTAAAGGACTCCCTTGGTTGCTGGGTGGAGAATAGAGTTAAGACTTATGAAAACTCAAGCAAATTAAAACAAGGTACATTTTCTACACATGAAATTATCAATATCTCACAAGGTGCCTGGGTGGCTCGGTTAAGCATCTTACTTTGGCTCAGGTCATGATCCCAGGGTCCTGGGATCTAGCCCGCGTCAGGCTCCACTCAGTAGAGAGTCTGCTTCTCTATCTCCCTCTGCCACTCCTCCTGCTTGTGCTCTCTCTCTCTCTCAAATATATAAAATCTTAAAAAAAAAAAAAAAAAGAAAGAAAAAGAAAAAGAAATTGTCAAGGTCAGGGAGAGAGGGTTGGTATTTTTCTATTCTTATTTTAAAAAAGCTCTATGTCGGGGGCGCCTGGGTGGCTCATTGGTTTAAGCCTCTGCCTTCAGCTCAGGTCATGATCTCAGGGTCCTGGGATCGAGCCCCGCATCGGGCTCTCTGCTCAGTGGGGAGCCTGTTTCTCTCTCTCTGCCTGCCTCTCTGCCTGCTTGTGACCTCTCTCTCTGTCAAATAAATAAATAAAATATTAAAAAAAAAAAAAAAAAAGCTCTATGTCGGGGAGCCTGGGTGGCTCAGTGGTTTAAGCCTCTGCCTTCAGCTCAGGTCATGATCTCAGGGTCCTGGGATCGAGCCCCGCATCGGGCTCTCTGCTCAGTGGGGAGCCTTCTTCCTCCTCTCTCTCTGCCTACTTGTGATCTCTCTCTCTGTCAAATAGATAAATAAATTCTTAAAAAAAAAAAAAAAAAAAGCTCTATGCCCCATGTGGTGCTTGAACTCATTCATGACTCAGGACCCTGAGATCAACAATCTCTTGTTCTACCCACTGAACCAGCAGGTGCCCCTGAAATTGGCAAGTTTTTTTTTTTTTTAAGATTTTATTTATTTATTTGAGAGAATGGGAGAGAGCGAGCGAGCAGGAGCAGGAGGAGGGGCAGAGAGAGAGGGGAAGCAGACTCCCTGCTGAGCAGGGAGCCTGACACTAGTCTCCATCCCAGAACCCTGAATTCATTTTTTTTTTTAAGATTTTATTCAGTTATTTGACAGACAGAAATCACAAGTAGGCAGAGAGGCAGGCAGAGAGAGAGAGGGAAGCAGGCTCCCTGCTGAGCAGAGAGCCTAATGCAGAGCTTGATGCCAGGACCCTGAGATTATGACCCAAGCCAAAGGCAGAGGCTTAACCCACTGAGCCACCCAGGCGCCCCAGGACCCTGAATTCATGATCTGAGCCAAAGTCAGATGTTTAACCCATTGAGCCATCCAGGCACCCCAGCAAGTATCCTTTTTTTTTTTTTTTTTGGCAGAGAGAGACACCAAGAGAGATGAACACAAGCAGGTGGAGTGGGAGAGGGAGAGTAGACTTCCCACTGAGCAGGGAGCCCCATGCGGGCCTCAGTCCCAGGACCCTGGGATCATGACCTGAGCTGCAGGCTGATGCTTAACAACTGAGCCACGCAGGCACCCCCCTGCAAGTATTTTTTTAAGGCTTGTCATGAAACAACATAGAATTGCATTTGTATAACTATAACTGTAGGCAATATTCTTTTTTCTTTTTTAAAGATTTTATTTATTTATTTGACAGAGATGACAAGTAGGCAGAGAGGCAGGCAGAGAGAGAGAGAGAGAGAGGAGGAAGCAGGCTCTCTGCCAAGCAGAGAGCCCTATGCAGGGCTCTATCCCAGGACTCCTGGATCATGACCTGAGCCGAAGGCAGAGGCTTTAACCCACTGAGCCACCCAGGTGCCCCTGTAGGTAATATTCTTAACATGTGGTAAGAACTAAGACAATTTATCAGGGAGATTTATCATAAAGATCTCACTGACCAGTAACTTACTTTGATGCCTATATCATATAGAAAAATGTGGACTTCGAAGTCAGGCCAACCTGAGTGTGTTACTTAACTCTTCTTTGACCTTTAACAATTTAATAATCTTATGTGTGCCTCAGGTTCATCAGGAATAAAATAGGAATAACCATGTTCCATTTTAGGGCTCCTGGGTAGTTCAGTAAGCGTCTGCCTTTGGCTCAGGTCATGACTCTGCAGTCCTGGGATCAAGTCCCACAAGGGGCTCCCTGCTCAGTAGGGAGTCGGCTTCTACCTCTCTCTCTCTCTACCATGCTCATTCTCCCTCTCTCACCTGCTCTCTCTCTCTCAAGTAAATAAATAAAATCTTAAAACAAACACAACAACAGAAAAAATGTTCTGTTTTATTCTCTTAACTTTCTGTAAGGACCAAGCAAGAGAATCCCTGTAAACAGCCCCTTGGCATAGAATAGGGCCACGAAAATATTAGTCTTTTTTACCCCAAATATTTGACCCTGTTGCATATTCAACACCCATCACCCACTTCCTTGTTAATCAAACAAGGACTCTAGTTCAGAAATCCTCCCCTCTCAAGGAAGGAGGGCCAATCCCAGGTCAGAAGTAAAGACTGATTTCACTCAGTTGGCAGTGGTCCCATGACACCTGCTGGGGATTGCTTTAGGAGTGAGCAGGTCTCAACAGCTGTTAAGACATTGAGACCTGGGGTGCCTGGGTGGCTCAGTGGGTTAAAGCCTCTGCCTTCCAGGACCCTGGGATGGAGCCCCACCTCCGGCTCTCTGCTCAGCAGGGAGCCTGCTTCCCTTCTTCTCCCTCTGCCTGCCTCTCTTCCTACTTGTGATCTCTCTCTGTCAAATAAATAAATAAAATCTTAAAAAAAAAAAAAAAAAAAAAAAAAAGACACTGAGACCTGACAGAAAGTTGGCTGCATAGCTTTTGGAAAAAGTTTCCTCACCTTGAAAAGAGACTCAAGGGGCACCTGGGTGCCTCAGTGGGTTAAGCCTCTGCCTTCAGCTCAGGTCATGGTCTCAGGGTCCTGGGATGGAGCCCCCAATCCGGCTCTCTGCTCAGAGGGGAGCCTGATCCCGCCCCCCGGCCCTGCCCCTGGGCCTGCTTCTTTGCCTACTTGTGATTTCTCTCTCTGTCAAATAAATAAATAAAATCTTTAAAAAGAATGGACTTAAAGAAGAAAATAAATGTGCCAAAATTTTTCTCAAAATTTCTGTGATAAAGATGATAGGAGTTAGTTACTTCAGGGCCCGTACTTAGAAAATATGCACTGGGCAGTTAGTATCTCCTACGCTTTGTCAGAAACAGTGCCTGTGGCATCAACAACCACTCTGGTTACTTCCATTTTGTTCATGACAGCAACAGAAATAACGACTGTAGTATCTAGAAGACAGTGTGCTTCCCGGTTAAAGATGGGGGCTTAGACACTGCTGGGGATGCCTTGCTGGGTCAGAGGGCAGAGCATGTGACTCCTGATCTTGGAGTCCTGAGTTCAACAACCGTATTTAGCACAGAGCTTACATTTTTTTTTTTTAGAGATTTTATTTATTTATTTGACAGACAGAGATCACAAGTAGGCAGAGAGGCAGAGAGGCAGGCAGAGAGAGAGGAGGAAGCAGGCTCCCCGCTGAGCAGAGAGCCTGATGTGGGGCTGGATTCCAGGACCCTGAGATCATGACCTGGGCCTAAGGCAGAGGCTTTAACCCACTGAACCACCCAGGCGCCCCTTTTTTTTTTTTTTTTTAAGATTTTATTTTTCATTGAGAGAGATACAGAGACAGAGAGCACAAGCAGGGGGAGAGGCAGAGGGAGAGGGAGAAGCAAACTTCCCGCTGTGCTGGGAGTCTAACATGGGGCTCAATCCCAGGACCTGGATGGAGATCATGACCCAAGCTGAAGGCAGAGGCCCAACCATCTAAGCCACCCAGGAGCCCTTAGAGCTTACATTAAAAAGAAAATCAGACCACTATGTTGAAATGTAGGCAAACACAGTGTGACCCATAGCAACTTGTCTAACCTGGTTAAGGCTCAGTTCCACATCTGGAAAGTGGGGGTAACCACACGTTTGGTGTCTGTGTCCAAGTAGATCTCATCTTAGGCTTCTGCATCCCCTCATTACTCTGACAAGAACTGGCCAAGGAAAAGCACCTATCTGATGAAAAAGTCCTTCATCATTCTGATACTTAATCATGTTACCTAATAGCTTAGACCCTCAAAGCCCTTGACCTTAACATTCTCATTAAGTAATAATTGCCTGTCTCCATTCAAAGATGAAAAAACAAAAGACAGAGATGGGAGGACTACACCCCAAATTTGGGAGAGGAAAGGGAAGATGAATGGGGAGCAATTTCTAACTAGAGCTGTGGCATCTTATTTTGTTAAAAAGAAAAAGGATGAAAACAAATATGGCAAAATGTTAATGTGTATTTTATGTGGGTATTGGAAACATTTTTTTGTTGCAGTATTGTCCATATTTTTTATATGCTTCAAATACTTCTCAATTTTATAATAATAAAACCAAAGGACAGAGAAAAAAACTGCAATTTTCCAAATAATTACATTCTTTAAAAATTAATTACATTTTGGGACGCTGGGTGGCTCAATGGGTTAAGTGAATGACTCTTTTTTTTTTTTTAAGATTTTTCTTTATTTTTTTGACAGAGATCACAAGTAGGCAGAGAGGCAGGCAAAGAGAGAGGAAGGGAAGCAGGCTCCCCGCCAAGCAGAGAGTCCGATGCGGGGCTCGATCCCAGGACCCTGGGATCATGACCTGATCTGAAGACAGAGGCTTTAACCCATTGAGCCACCCAGGTGCCCCTAAGTGACTGACTCTTGAAGTTGGCTCAGGTCATGATCTCAGGGTCCTGTGATCTGCGCCCCACATCAGGCCATGCACTCAGCATAGAGTCAGCTTGGGTTCTCTCCCTCACCTTCTGCCTCTGCCCCCAAAGAAAACACTAAGAGCGAATCATTTTGGCAAACATACAGGACTTTCAAAGGGCACTTGAAACTGAAACTTAATTTGGTGGGTTGTTCCTCAAATAGTTGGGAATTTTACTGAGTAAACATACTTTGTTTGCCTTTAAAGTACTAGTTTATTCATACGCAATGAAAGAAATCCTCTAGGACAAAAACTGAAGCAACTGGGTGTTGTGGTTTTTAATTTCTAAGACCTTATTCCTAAAGAAGATCCCTCAATAAGGAAAAAAGTGATAATAAAATTCATTGACCATTTACTGAATTCCTATGTGCTAGATCCTGAGGGCTCGGTCTGAGTTCACGCACTGACTTCTCACAACAGCTTTCGTTCTCCCCTCATGAAAGAGAAGCTGGCAGTACCCGTTACAGCTACCACATGGTGAAGCTGCCATAGGTCCTAAATTCCCTGCCTAACCATAGCCGACACTGCCTTCTGTGCTCAACCAGTCTAGAAGGGAAGTAGAGTCAGACCGTCTCAGAGAACAATCAGGTTCTGTCAGTCAGAAAGAATTTGCAGTGAATTAATTTTAATAGAGTATATTGTTGTGAGAGAAATGTGCTATTTGAAGTTCGAAACGAGAGAGGATTTAGCTCTCTGTGCCTTATTTTAGATACAAGGAGGAAGAACCTTCATTCATTTTGCCATGCGGTAAGTCACCATTATTTTTTTTTAAGATTTTTTTAAAAAAAGATTTTATTTACTTATTTGACAGAGAGAGACACAGAGAGAGAGGGAACACAAACAGGGGGAGTGGCAGGCAGAGGGAGAAGCAGGCTTCCCACCTGAGCAGGGAAGCTGATGTGGTGCTCCATCCCAGGACGGTGGGATCGTGACCTTAGCCAAATGCAGCTGCTTAACCGACTGACCTACCCAGGCACCCAGATTTTCTTTCTCTCTCTCTTTTTAAAAATATTTTATTTGACAGAGATCACAAGTAGGCAGAGAGGCAGGCAGAAAGAGAGGAGGAAGCAGGCTCCCCACGGAGCAGAGAGCCCGATGCGGGGCTCCATCCCAGGACCCTGAGATCACGACCTGAGCCAAAGGCAGAGGCTTTAACCCACTGAGCCACCCGGCACCCTCAAATAAATAAAAGCTTAATAAACAAATAAATAAATAATAAAGATTTTATTTATTCATCTGTGAGAGAGACAGCACAAGCAGGAGAAGAGGGAGAGGGAGAGGGAGAAGCAGGCTCCCCACTGAACTGGGAGCCTGACATGGGGCTCCATCCCAGGACCTGGAGATCATGACCTGAGCCAAACGCAGGCACTTAACTGACTGAGCCACGCACTTGCCCCTTTTTGCCAGTTTTCCTTGAGATTTCATTAATCTCCGGAGGCTGGGAGGTGGAGGAAGGAATGAAGAAATAAAAAGTGTTCTGTGGCTAAATATGGACAATTTATCAAATACAAGACAGAAATCTGACGACTCCTTTTTAATAAGGAGTACCTATACCCAGAGCCCAAGTTATCTGACTTTGAAATCTGTGTCTCATAAGACTGCGGCTTTAGATATACAGAAATGCTTTTTTGTGCAGGAAAGACATTCCAGGGAGATAATGATCCTTCTTAATAAATACAAATAGAAACCTAAAGGTGGCCTCAGAGTTTCTACAGAGGATGCCTGAGGGGCAGTTGAACTAGGCTCTAAGAATTGTCCACAAGGAAGAGGAGAACAATTGCTGATGGAGAGATATTTCTGGAGGAGCACTAAGGCTCCCCTGCTCTCTTCTGGTGCTCAGCAACCTCCATTTTCTTCATTACATTAAGTATTTCATTCAGGGGTGCCTGGGTGGCTCAGTTGGTTATAGCATCTGCCTTCGGCTCAGGTCACCACCCTGGAGTCCTGGGACAGAGTCCCACATCAGGCTCCCTGCTCAGTGGGAAGTCTGCTTCTCCCTCTGCCCCTCACCCTGCTCGTGCACTCGCTCTCTCTCTCTCTCTCAAATGAATAAAATCTTTTTTAAAAGGGGGGGGGTGGTGCTTGGGTGGCTCAGTGGGTTAAGCCTGTGCCTTTGGCTCAGGTCATAATCTCAGGGTCCTGGGATGGAGCCCCACATCGGGCTCTCTGCTCAGTGGGGAGCCTGCTTCCCGCCCCCCTCTCTGCCTCTCTGCCTCGTTGTGATCTCTGTCAAATAATAAATAAAATCTTAAATAAATAAATAAATAGTATTTATCCACAGACCTCACTATGTGCATAGCACCACAGAAGCTGGTAAGGTACAAAGCTAAGTGTCAGGTAGATTTGCTGCCCTCCAAACCCTTGTCATTTCCATCACATCCAACGGAACAAGTACATAAACATGACACACTACACTCAGGCAATCAATAAATTTATGAAGAATGCATCAAAATGCAAACCAAAGACGAGGAAGTGGGAAGAGATTTGGTGAGTCCTAAAGGAGGTAGGTAGAGAGGAGGAGAACACGAAGTTGAGATGAGAGGAAAGGTCTCCTGTAAAAACTCAGTGGGCACAGCCTGTTCTCAGGCTGAATCAAACACCTGAGGTTGAGGTAAGTTGACCAGAGAGGTGAGGGCCAAGGTGTTGAAAGAGAAGCTGAGGAGTTAAAGACTTTACCTGCAAAGAATTGGGGAACTACCAGTGAGGTGACGTGAAGAGTGTTGGGGGTGGGGGGTGCTGTGTTGTAACCCCAACCCGGGAGGAGCAGACAAACAAGCTTGCCCACCTCTTGAGAAACTTCCTGTGGTTTTCTGAGGGACTCGCTGCACAGACGTTGAGCACTGGCTGAGCATTGGGAAACACAACTCCAAATCCTTGAACTTTGCTATTACTGACTGTTGTTGTTGAAAACAACAAAGCAAAATTCAATCTTCCACTAAACTCAAAGCATTCAAGGGATATGGGCAGTGGAGAAACCAAGAAACTTTTTCCTCCACCCTCTGAGGTGCATTATCTGGGGCCCCCCAGTTTAAATTGACAAAAGATAGGTTAACAGGAGAGAAGGGCCCACTGCATACGCACACAGAAGCTTCTCAGAAGAAGAGCGAGAACCCCGGAGCCTGATAGACCTAGCACTTCCGTATCTTTAAATCAGGGTGGAGATGCAGGGTGTGGGCTGTAGGGAGGTGACTAGGAAACATCTGGTAAATCAGGGTTGTTTACAAGGTTTGTTAAGCAGACTCCAGTCATCCCAGGTGATAAAAGCCGTTTTAGGAGCCATTCTCTTTCTAGAAAGGGAGAGGAAGACAACTTTACAAATGAAAAATGGCCTTTATAAATGTAAATATCCTTTACAAAAGGGAAATTTATACACTGGTTTTAGAGTTGCCCACCCCACCCCCACAGTTGGCCGGTGATCAGTCGCCTTCAGCTCAAACAATTCTTGTGCCAAAGGGGCATATTCTGGAGTGGCTATCCAGATCCCCTTCAGTACCATGCTGGAGGTACCATCAGCTTACTACTTGCCCCATAATTCCACAAATATAAAAGAGCAATCCTATTCACCTTTGCTATAGAAACTTGTAACTTTTGGGGGCTCCTGGGTGGCTCAGTTGCTTAGTGTCTACCTTTTTGGCTCAGGTTGTAATCCCGGGGGGGGGGTGCTGGGGCTCCCCTAACAGCAGGGGAGTTGGCTTCTCCCTCTTCCTCTGCCCCTGCTGCTGTGCAAGCTCTATTATTCTATCTCCCTCAAATAAATAAATGAAGTAAAATTTTTTTTGAAAAAGAGAAGAAACCTGTAACTTTGAAGTAGTAGTTCCTTTAACAGAAAAAAATGCATTTTGTTAGTTATATGTGTCTTCACCTCCCCAAGTAGAATATATATTTAGGTTTTATAATGTTTGTTCAAAACCCAGGGGAATTATGAAATATTTGTTGGAAGAAACTGTTTACATTAAGTCATGCTTATAGTAGCTAAGAAAAAGTACAAAATCATGACAAAACAGAATACGATAGGCGGAGTCAAAGCAAAGGACAGGAACAGTTCTAAATCTTGACTGAGATTGTGGTGGATTACACAATGGTTATTCATTTATTAGAACTCGCTGGACTATGCTCTAAAAAGGATGAGTTCTACTGTGTATAAATTATGCTCTCATTTTTCTTTTAAAGATTTTTTATTTATTTATTTGACAGAGAGAGATCACAAGTAGGCAGAGAGGCAGGCAGAGAGAGAGGAGGAAGCAGGCTCCCCACGGAGCAGAGAGCCTGATGCGGGGCTCGATCCCAGGACCCTGAGATCATGACCTGAGCCGAAGGCAGCGGCTTAATCCACTGAGCCACCCAGGCGCCCCTATGCTCTCATTTTTCTTTAAAGATTTTATTTATTTATTGGACAGAGAAAGAACGATCACATGTAGGCAGAGAGGCAGGCAGGGGGCGGGAAGCAGGCTCCCCGCTGAGCAGAGAGCCCATGCAGGATGCAGGGCTTGATCCCAGGACCCTGAGATCATGACCTGAGCCTAAGGCAGAGGCTTAACCCACTGAGCAACCCAGGAGCCCCTGCTCTAATTTTTAAAAGAGGGGAAATGTAATTAACGAACCAAGAAAAGATCTTTGCGAATTTTGTCACAGACAGCAAATAACCATAATCCATAGTCGCTTAACTTTAAAACATCAAGAAGAACAGTAACTCAATTGAAAAATGGGCAAAAAATAAGGTCATAGAGTTCACAGAAAAATGAGGAAAAGAGCCCTAACACAACAACAACAACAACAAGAATTTCAGTCACACTCATAATAAAACTGGAAGTTAAAACTACTGTAAGGAGGGCGCCTGGGTGGCTCAGTGGGTTAAGCCTCTGCCTTCAACTTAGGTCATGATCTCAGAGTCCTGGGATGGAGCCCCACATCAGGCTCTCTGCTCAGTAGGGATCCTGCTTCCACCTTTCTCTCTGCCTGCTTCTCTCCCTACTTGTGATCTCTGTCAAATAAATAAATAAAATATTTTTAAAAAATAAAACTACTGTAAGGAGCTCGTGGGTGGCTCATGTGGAGAGCCTCCTGCCATTGGCTCAGGTCATGATTCCAGGGTCCTGGAATCAAGTCCCACATTGGCCTCCCTGCTCAGCAGGAAGCTTGCTTCTCCCTCTGCCTGCCGCCCCCACCCCCCACTTGTGTTCCCTCTCTCTGTGTGTCTCTCTGTGTTAAATAAACAAATTAAAAATCCTATTAAAAAAAAAAGAAAGAATGAAATATATTTTGAAGTATGTATGGATAAAATGACCTGATGTCTGGGAATTGCTTGAGCAAGAGGAAGAAAAAGAATGGATAAAATGAGGATGGCAAAATCTTGACAACTGTTGACTATTAGTGATGGGGACATGGGGATTCATTATATAATTCATTCTCAGGTTATGTTTCAAAATAAAAAATTTTTTAAAGAAGCATAAGATCTCTATTTTTAGTAATCCTTTTTAGTAATCCTACTGAAATACAGTTATCAATCCCTTACACTATTTAAAACCAAATTCAGTTGGGATCTGAGCTCCTAAGAAGAAACCTCTCAACATCCTTTCATCTTCAAAGCTATTTAAAAATCTCAAAGATAAAGCTTTGCTATGTCATTGAGTGGTATTTCAGTTAATTGCCCATTTCTAAATAACAGGAGGATAATAATAATAGCGTGGTGTATCTGGGGCCATGCTTTTTCAAATGCTTAGGACACTTTCTCATATAGTTATCTCAGCTTCACCTAAAGGCTCTGTAATTACTGACACTTCACAGATGGGAAACTGAGTCTGGGAGACATGAAGTGATGTGTCTATGATCACAGTTGAACCGAAACTGGGACTCAGGTTTCCTATCAGCCAGCTTAACTATTGTATACAGACTACAGAGGAAATTAACATCAAGAGATGAGATTAGAATTCATAATATTTTAGCGTTACTACTGTGGTTAAATAGTATACATATTCGATCAACTTTTTTTAAAAAGATTTTATTTATTTATTTGACAGAGAAAGAGAAATCACAAGTAGGCAGAGAGGCAGGCAAGGAGAGGGAGAAGCAGGCTCCCTGCTGAGCAGAGACCCCCCCCCCCCCCACGCAGGGCTCAATCCTAGGACCCTGAGATCATGACCTGAGGCACCCCTCAACCTTTTTTATTTAAAGATTTTATTTTGGGGGGACGCCTGGGTGGCTCAGTGGTTTAAGCCTCTGCTTTGGCTCAGGTCATGATCCCAGGGTTCTAGGACCAAGTCCCACATGGGGCTCCCTGCTGAGCGGAGAGCCTGCTTCCCCCTCTCTCTGTCTCTGACTGCCTCTCTGGCTACTTGTGATCTCTGTCTGTCAAATAAATAAATAAAATCTTAAAAAAAAAAAGTACTATGCATTTAGGCACTCTGTGTGTGTGTGTGTGTGTGTGTGTGTGTGTGTGTGTGTGTGTGTGTCCCTCTGTCTCCCTTTTCATTACTAGGAAATCAGGGGTGTCCCTTCTACTTTATTTGAAAGTCAGGCTTATGGGTTATGTCTACAAAATAATCACGATGGGAAAGAGTGATTTTTTAAAAGATTTTATTTATTTATTTGGCAGAGAGAGAGAGAGAGATCCCAAGTAGGCAGAGAGGCTGGCAGAGAGAGAGGAGAAGCACATTCCCCACTGAGCAGAGAGCCGGGTGCAAGGCTTGATCCCAGGACCTTAAGATCATGACCTGAGCTGAAGGCAGAGGCTTAACCCGCTGAGCCACCCAGGTGGCACAGGACAGAGTGATTATTGAGAGTGTTTTGCTGTCTTGACCTAATTCCTTCCGACAGAGAAGAATTGAGCTAATAAATTCATGTTCATCAAGTAGTCACAGAATGCATTGTTACAGGGCAAGCCCTGAATAGTTTTTCTTTATGGGAAAAAAAAGTTAATTTAAAACAGTATCCATAAATGTTTTAAAAGTATGCTCATGTTTGCTGGAGCAATACTGGTATGTGGGAAGGCCCTAACTATAGGACTACTATCTTTAGACTTTAATTATGGAGTGTCATTTTTAACTATTTGATTACTCTGACACTTTAATGTGAAAAAGAGAATTAACTTTCAACCTAAATTCCCATGTTGCCCTTGTTCTTTGATTTATGGGGCACATTTGGTATTATTTGAATACTTTGTTTTATTATATTTCAAAAGACACTCTAATGGTTTCTCATTTTTTTCCTTCAGGTTTTCTTATAATTTGGGTTGAAGCAGCTTTTTGCAGATTGAAAACTAAAAAGAAGACGTAAAAAATACAGGGAAAAAAAGATATACATTTTGACTCCATTAAATATATTTAACCAGGGCACCTGGGGGGCTCAGTGGGTTGGGCCTCTGCCTTCCGCTCAGGTCATTATCCCAGGGTCCTGGGATCGAGCCCCACGTCGGGCTCTCTGCTCAGCAGGGAGCCTGCTTCCCTCTCTCTCTGCCTGCCTCTCTGTGTACTTGTGATCTCTGTCAAATAAATAAATAAAATCTTTTAAAAATACATATATATATAAATTTAACCACATTGCAAGTTACATTAAAATAGGCTTTGGCGGGGTGCACCTGGGTGGTTCAGTGGGTTGAACCTCTGTCTTTGGCTCAGGTAATGGTCTGAGGGTCCTGGGATCGAGTTCCGCATGGCGGGGGGAAAATCTTTGCTTAGCAGGGAGCCTGCTTCCCCCTCTCTCTGCCTACTTGTGATCTCTCTCTCTGTCAAATAAATAAATAAAATTTTTAAAGAAAAATAGGTTTTGGGAGGCACCTTGGTGACTCAGTCAGTTGAGTGTTAAACTCTTGGTTTCAGCTCAAGTCATGATCTCAGGGGCCTGGTATCAAGCCCTGTGCTGGGCTCCAGTGGGCTCAGTGTGGATTCTGTTTCTCTCTCTCTGTCTCCCTATACACCACCCCCCACCCTACCCCCTGTCACAGGCATGTGGGAGCACACACTCTCTCTGTCTCTAAAAAAAAAAATAAATCTTGGGGCACCTGAGTGGCTCAGTGTGGGTTAAGCGTCAGCCTTCAGCTCTGGTCCTAATCTCAGGGTCCTGGGATAGAGCCCCGTGTAGGGCTCCCTGCTCATCCAGGGGCCTGCTTCTCCTTCTCCCTCTGCAGCTCCCCCTGCTTGTATTCTCTCTTTCCGTGTCAAGTAAGTAAATAAAATCTTAAATAAATAGATAAACAAATCTTTATTTTTTTAAAGGATTTTATTTATTCATATGACAGAGAGAGAGAGCAAGAGCGAACAAGCAGGGGGAGCAGCAGACAGAGGAAGAAGCAGGGTCCCCGCTGAGCAGGGAGCCTGATTTGGGGCTCAATCCCGGGTCCCTGGGATCATGACCTGAACTGAAGGCAGCCACTTAGCCAACTGAGCCACCCAGGTTCCCCAACAAATTTTTAAAAAAATAAAATAAAATAGGGTTTTAATGTTTCTATTATGTAGACATTAAAATCATCTTATTTTGGGGTGCTTGGGTGGCTCAGTGAGTTAAGCCTTTGCCTTCGGCTCAGGTCATGATCTCAGGGTCCTGGGATCAGGCCCCAACATTGGCCTCTCTGCTCAGCAGGGAGCCTGCTTCCCCCTCTCTCTCTGCTTGCCTCTCTGCCTACTTGTGATCTCCCTCTGTCAAATAAATAAAATCTTTTAAAAAATCACCTTATTTGAAATTATGGAAAAATATTCATGAATTAATATCAAGTAAAAAATGTAGGATGCAAAACAAAATATTCAGCAGGACCCCAATTGTCTAAAAATAATTTATGCTTAGAAAGAAAGGCTAGGGGGCACCTGGGTGGCTCAGCGGGTTAAAGCCTCTGCCTTCAGCTCAGGGTCCTGGGATCCAGCCCCACATCGAGCTCTCTGCTCAGCGGGGAGCCTGCTTCCCCCTCTCTCTCTGCCTGCCTCTCTGCCTACTTGTGATCTCTGTCTGTCAAATAAATAAATAAAATTAAAAAAAAAAAGGCTAGAAGGTAAGATATTCATAAATGTCACCTTATCCTGTTGGAATTATAGGTCATTTTTATTTTCTTTTGCATGTTTTTCTACATTTAATTGATTTTCTTCGTATATATATTTATTTATTTATTTTCAGAGAGAGAGCGAGAGAGAGCACGTACGAGCCAAGGGATCTGGAGTGGGGGGGTGGAAGAAGGCAGAGAGAGAATCTTACATAGGCTCCATGCCCAGCTTGGACCATGAGGCAGGACTCCATCTCATGGCCCTAAGAGCATGACCTGAGCCAAAATCAAGAGTTGGACTCTTAACCAATTAAGCCACCCAGGTGTCCCTTAACAGTTATTTATGTAGGGGTGCCTGGGTTGTTCAGATGGTTAAACATCTGCCTTCAGGGGTGCCTGGGTGGCTCAGTGGGTTAAAGCCTCTGCCTTTGGCTCAGGTCATGATCCCAGGGTCCTGGGATTGAGCCCCGCATTGGGCTCTCTGCTCAGCGGAGAGCCTGCTTCCTCCTCTCTCTGTCTTTGCCTGTCTCTCTGCCTACTTGTGATCTCTGTCTGTCAAATAAATAAATAAATAAAATATTTGAAAAAACAAAACACATCTGCCTTCAGCTCAGGTTGTGATCTCAGGGTCCTGGGATTGAGCCCCACCGTCAAGGTCCCAGCTCAGCAGGCAATCTGCTTCTTCTTCTCCCTCTGTTTCTCCCCCTACTTATGCTCTCTCTTTCTCAAATGAATAAATAAAATCTTTTCAAAAATAGTTATTTATTTAAGTCATTCTCTATAGCCAATGTGTGGCTCAAACTCATGACCCCAAGATCAAGAGTCTTGCTTTCTATTGACTGAGCCATTCAGGCGTCCTGTACCAGATTTTAATCTAAAATAATAAAAGTTTTTAAAAAGATTTTATTTATTTATTTGACAGAGAGAGAAAGCACATGCAGGGGGAGCAGTAGGCATAGGGAGAGGGAGAAACAGACTCCCACTGGGCAGGGAGTCTAAGGGGGCGCTCGATCCCAGGACTCTGAGATCACAACCTGCACTAAATCAGACGCTTAACCAACTGAACCACCTAGGCACCCCTAAAATAATAAAAAAATATTTAAAGTTTTTTTTTGTTTATTTATTCTAAAGATTTTATTTATTTATTTGTCCGGGGTGGGGGTAAGCACAAAGCAAGGTGATGTGGGACTTTATCCCAGGACCCTGGCATCATGACCCCAGCTGAAGGCAGGTACCTAACCAACTGAGCCACCCAGGCTCCCACTCTAATGGAGATTTTTTAAAAAATATTTATTTATTTATTTATTTGACAGACAAAGATCACAAGTAGGCAGAGAGAGGGGAGGGGGAAGCAGGCTTTCTGTGGAGCAGAGAGCCGGATTCGTGGCTCCATCTAGGACCCTGGGATCATGATCTGAGCTGAAGGCAGAGGCTTTAACCCGCTGAGCCACCTAGGTGCCCCCATAATGGAGATTTTTTATAATAATTATATAGAGCTCCCGGGGTGCCTGGGTGGCTCAGTGGGTTAAAGACTCTGCCTTTGGCTCTGGTCATGATCCCAGGGTCCTGGGATGGAGCCCCACATTGGCCTCTCTGCTCAGCGGGAGCCTGCTTCCTCCTCTCTCTGCCTGTCTCTCTGCCTACTTGTGATCTCTGTCTGTCAAATAAATAAATAAAATCTTAAAAAAATATATATATACAGAGCTCCCAGCAACTCTGTGGCAAGCAGAAATGGACTACTAAGTTGTGCAATTGACTTAACTGCTCAACAACTCACTCTTCCAATCTTCAATCCATCATAGCAAACAAAGCCCGAATGCAAAGAAAGATTGCCTTGTGACATTTTCCTTCTCTTCTCTCTCTATATTCTCAGTAGCCATGTGAGCAAAACTTGGAATAACTAGCTCTTTCCTGATGTACTCCTTTAACAAATGGATTTTGATAAATATAGAAATCTAAAGATGCAGCCAGGGGGTGGTGGTCATTTAGTTAACACCATGAAACAACCAAACACTATAATCTCTGCTTGGTGGAGAGACCATTGTCTATGCTGAAGTATTTTTAACCGGGACAAAAATAGAACTGTTACAGTTTCCATATTCTTCAAACAGTTACATGTTTGTAAGTGGCTGGAATGATAAAAACCAACCAGGACCTTACATCTTAGTATAGAGGCCACAACTGTGGAAGCTCAGCCGCCCTCCTCGCAAATACCAACAGAATACCTCTCTGCACTAGAAGCATTTGTCCCTTACCGCCCCCCCACACCCTGCAAGGGAAGGCGGGGTGGGGGGGTGAGGGGGGGTGGGGGGTGGGGGGGTGAGGGGGGGTGGGGTGGTAGTGACTGTGATACCACCAGGCTTCAGATACATTAATCCTATGGGTAGTGACCCACTAACAAAACCTAGTCCTTTCACTTTTATTTATTTATTTTAGATATCTTATTTATTTATTTATCAGAGAGAGAATGTGCACACACAAGCAGGGAGAGGGAGAAACAGGCTCCTTGCTGAGCAGGGAGCCCCATGTGAGGCTGGATCCCAGGACTCTGGGATCACCCCCTGAGCGGAAGGCAGACACTTAACCAATTGAGCCACTCAGGCATCCCAAAACCCTTAATGGAACATTAACTTTATTCCCCCCCCCCCTTTTTTTTTTGCTTTGTTTTCCTTACTTAGACATTTTTAGTAGAAGGCAACAAGACCTTTGCGGGTATGACCAGCAGGCAGGAGAAGCCAAAAGGGAAATGTGGGAAACAGGGAGAGGTTTGAGCTCTCCCGGACAAACCACCTCATAATTTTGCCTGACTTTGGCTCCATAAACAAAAGGCCCCTCTTCCCCTCTGGGCAAAAGAGTCAGGCAATCAGAATAATTAAATGTACAATGTTTGTTAGATGTCAAGTACCTGCATTTCAGCTGAGAAAAGAGGAGCTATAACGTGGAAATTTCTCTGCTTAGACCTGCCTTGCAGAAATCAAGCGGGCACCACAGTCTGCCGTGTTTCCTCCTGAGTTTTGCTGCAAACCCTAAGTTATAATCAGAGGAAGGAAACGCCCGAGAGATCTGAAGGTTTCAATCGTGGCTGAGTGCACATGGCTTGGATCACCACACAGCAATGCAGCTCAAGCTCAAGGTCAGTGTCTCCCTCTGTAATCAGCACCTCCATATATGATTTCAGTCGGACCCCGCCATTTCTGTGCAAGAACTGTGCCGCTCCATGTAAGCCAAGTTAAAGCCTGGACAGAGATTAAAATGTAAAGTCATCAGAAACTGACTGCGCCCATAAATCCACCATATTCTTTACGCAAGATAACACCTTGTCAGGGAGCTTCAAACCAACACAGGAAGGAGACAGCATGGAGAGACAAGAAGTAAAGAAAAAGGCGGCAGCAGGAGCCCCGGTTTCTTCCAGCCTAGTCCGGTCAGGGCTGATGGGATGGAAGACCTGGAGGGCGGGGCATGGAGACCCGCCACGTGTGCCTGGAGCCTGCAGAAATCGTGTCCAAGACTGAAACACAAGTCTGACTTTCCCTACCGGACAGGGAACATTTGAACTTTCATCCCATTCACAGAGAGCAAAAAAAACACCGATCCTTTTTAATTTCAGAAAAGGTCCAAACAAATCATCTGAATTAGCTGTGCCAGAGGGTAGAGACTGCTTTGTTCCAACCTGGGGACAAAGACCCACTACTTGGAGGCTGTGTGTGTTCCCCAAGCACCTCCCATTGCCTGGGGGAGAGATTAGGGTGGAGGTGGGGTGAGATGTGGTGAGATAGATCTCCCCAGGCGCAGGACTGTGCGACATTGCGCAAGAGAGCGGAGGGTGGAAGGCTCCTTTCGACACCGGTGCTCAGAGACCCAAGCTTTCGGCCCCTGTGTACCAGCACTGAGCAGACACTTTAGACCGACTAGTGCCTCTGGGAAGCTCCTTCTCTATTTGTTCAGCCTCCCCATGCGAGAGTTGAAAAAATAAATGCTGGTCCCGATCTTAGGAAAATGACCAGCAGGGGACAGTCAGAACTCTGGCTCACCCCTCAGTAGCTATCTTGTAGGGTGAAGCCCACAGCACAGCCAGGAGTCGTGAAACACCCCAGGCCTGCTCCCCCTTGGAGAAGCAATTTAAGTGGTACTGACTGCTTCACAGTTGTGAAGGTGGGAGGCGGAAGGGAGGTTGTTTCAGAATTCAGAGATCCATACCTTCTTTCCTGTCATTTTAAGATGTACCCCTCTGGCTCCTCCCAAAATACAAGTACCACCCCACCCCCACCCCACCCCAGCAGGGAGTCTCAGCGGGTAATGATTGTCATTGGTAGGACTGTTTCCAACCTGAATGTCCTGGAGACACAAAAAGATTCCCTTACTCAAAGTGCCTTTCAAGTTCTAAAAATTATGTTCGGGCGCCTGGGTGGCGCAATCAGTTAAGCATTTGCCTTCAGCTCAAGTTATGATCCCAGGGTCCTAGGATCTAGCCCCGAGTTGGGTTCAGCGGGGAGCCTGCTTCTCCCTCTCTCTCCACCCCTCCCCCTGCTTGTGTGCTCTAGCTCACTTTCTCTCTCAAATAAATAAAAATCTTTAAAAAACAACAACAACAAAAATAAAAGTACCTTTTAAAAAGATTTTATTTATTTATTTGACAGACAGAGATCACAAGTAGGCAGACAGAGAGAGGGGGAAACTGGTTCCCTGCTGAGCAGAGAGCCCAATGTGGGGCTTGATCCCAGGACCCTGAGATCATGACCTGAGCTGAAGGCAGAGACTTAACCCACTGAACCACCCAGGCGCCCCTAAAAAGTACCTTCTACCAGTAAAATAGTGAAGCCTTTCAAAATGAAAACAGGCATAATGATTTGTTTAGAAATCACCTAAGGAAAGATCAGTCTAGGTAACTTTTTTTTTCTCACTAGGATGAGCAGGCTGGTGAGGAGCAGAGGAGGGAAACAGGATGAATTCCAAAGAGCAGAGTGACCTGGCAAGGTAAGGATTCACAGTTTTACTTAGACTCTACTGTATTGGCTGGAGCCTTTGCCCTAGCTCATTGTTCTGTCTTTTTTTGTTTGTTTGCTTTTTGTTTAAGATTTTATTTTAGGGGCGCCTGGGTGGCTCAGTGGGTTAAAACCTCTGCCTTCGGCTCAGGTCATGATCCCAGGGTCCTGAGATCTGCTCAGCAGGGAGCCTGCTTCCTCCTCTCTCTCTCTGCCTGCCTCTCTGCCTACTTGTAATTTCTGTCTGTCAAATAAATAAATAAAATCTTTAAAAAAATTTTTTATTTTATTTATTTGACAGAGAAAGACACAACGAAAGACGAAACACAAGCAGGGGGAGGGGGAGAGGGAGAAGCAGGCATCCCACTGAGCAGGGAGCCCGATGCGCGGCTGGATCCTAGGATGCTGGGATCATGACCTGAGCGGAAGGCAGATGTTTAACAACTAAGACACCCAGGCACCCTGCATTGTTCTGTCTTTTACAAAAATGTCTTCTTTTCTTCCTTTCTTTCTTTTTTAAAATTATTTTTATTTTGTTTATTAACATATAATGTATTATTAGCCCCCGGGGTACAGATCTGTGAATCGCCAGGTTTACACACTTCACAGCACTCTCCATAGCACATACCCTCCCCAATGCCCATAACCCCACCCCCCTCTTCCTACCCTCCTCCCTCTGCAACCCTCAGTTTGTTTTGTGAGATTAAGAGTCTCTTATGGTTTGTTTCCCTCCTGATCCCATCTTGTTTAATTTATTCTTTTCCTACACTCAAACCCCCAACGTTGCATCTCCCCTTCCTCATATCAGGGAGATCATATTATAGTTGTCTTTCTCCAATTGACTTATTTTGCTCAGCATAATACCCTCTAGTTCTAATCAAGTCATAGCAAATGGCAAGATTTCATTTCTTTTGATGGCTGCATAGTATTCTATTGTATGTATATATATCTCATCTTCTTTATCCATTCATCTGTTGATGGACATCTAGGTTCTTCCCACAGTTTGGCTATTGTGGACATTACTGCTATAAACATTCGGGTGCACGTGCCCCTTTGGATCACTACATTTGTATCTTTTTTTAAAAATTTTATTTATTTATTTGACAGATAAGAGATCACAAGTAGGCAGAGAAGCAGGCAGAGAGAGGAAGGGAAGCAGGCTCCTGGCCAAGCAGAGACCCGGATGCGGGGCTCAATCCCAGAACCCTGGGATCATGACCTGAGCGGAAGGCAGAGGCTTTAACCCACTGAGCCACCCAGGCGCCCTACATTTGTATCTTTAAGGTAAATACCCAATAGTGCGATTGCTGGGTGGTAGGGTAGCTCTATTTCCAACTTTTTGAGAAAATTCCATGCTGTTTTCCAGAGTGGTTGCATCAGCTTGCATTCCCACCAACAGTGTAGGAGGGTTCCCCTTTTTCCGCATCCTTGCCAGCATTTGTCATTTCCTGACTTGTTAATTTTAGCCATTCTGACTGGTGTGAGGTGGTATCTCATTGTGGTTTTGATTTGTATTTCCCTGATGCTGAGTGATGTGGAGCACTTTTTCATGTGTCGGTTGGCCATCTGGATGTCTTCTTTGCAGAAATGTCTGTTCATGTCCTCTGCCCATTTCTTGATTGGATTATTTGTTCTTTGGGTGTTGAGTTTGATAAGCTCTTTATAGATTTTGGATATTAGCCCTTTATCTGATATGTCGTTTGCAAATATCTTCTCCCCTTCTGTCAGTTGTCTTTTGGTTTTGTTAACTGTTTCCTTTGCTGTGCAAAAGCTTTTGATCTTGATGAAGTCCCAATAGTTCACTTTTGCCCTTGCTTCCCTTGCCTTTGGTGATGTTCCTAGGAAGAAGTTGCTGTGGCTGAGGTTGAAGAGGTTGCTGCCTGTGTTCTCCTCAAGGATTTTGATGGATTCCTTTCTCACACTGAGGTCCTTCATCCATTTGGAGTCTATTTTTGTGTGTGGTGTAAGGAAATGGTCCAGTTTCGTTTTTCTGCATGTGGCTGTGCAATTTTCCCAAAAAATTTGTTGAAGAGACTGTCTTTTTTCCATTGGACATTCTTTCCTGCTTTGTTGAAGATTAGTTGACCATAGAGTTAAGGATCTATTTCTGGGCTCTCTGTTCTGTTCCGTTGATCTATGTGTCTGTTTTTGTGCCAGTACCATACTGTCTTCCTGATGACAGCTTTGTAATAGAGCTTGAAGTCCGGAATTGTGATGCCACCAACTTTGGCTTTCTTTTTCAGTATTCCTCTGGCTGTACGAGGTCTTTTCTGGTTCCATATAAATTTTAGGATTATTTGTTCCATTTCTTTAGAAAAAAATGGATGGGACTTTGATAGGGATTGCATTAAATGTGTAGGTTGCTTTAGGTAGCATGGACATTTTCACAATTTTGTCCTTCCAATCCATGAGCATGGAGCATTTTTTCCATTTCTTTGTGTCTTCCTCAATTTCTTTCATGAGTACTTTATAGTTTTCTGAGTATAGATTCTTTGCCTCTTTGGGTAGGTTTATTCCTAGGTATCTGATGGTTTGGGGTACAATTGTAAATAGGATTGACTCCTTAATTTCTCTTTCTTCTGTCTTGTTGCCGAATCTGCTGGAACTTGTACAGGAATTCAGTAAAGTGCCAGGATACAAAAGTGTCTTCTTGGGGCACCTTGGTGGTGGTGCAGTCAGTTAAGCATCAGACTATTGCTTTCGGCTCAGGTCATGATCTCAGAGTGCTGATTTAGGGCTGAGTTGGGCTCTGAGCTCCGTGCAGTCTGCTTAAGGCTCTTTCTCCCTCACCCCTTACCCCTCCCTGCCCCTGCCCCCATATATTCTCTCTTTCTCAAATAAATAAATAAAATCTTTAAGAAAATGCGGGGGCACTTAGGTGGCTCAGTCAGTTAAGTGGCTGCCTTCAGCTCAGGTCATGATCTTAGGGTCCTGGGATGGAATCCCACCTAGGGCAGGCACCCTGCTCAGTAGGGAGTCGGCTTCTCCCTCTCCCTCTGCCCCTCCCTGTCCACTGTGCGATCTCTCTCTCTCTCTCTCTCAAATGAATAACTAAAATCTATTAAAAAGGAGAAGAAATGTCTTCTTGAACTCTTTTGAAAGGTTTTCAGTTATAAAAAGACTATGCATCCTTCTTTAGGCTTTGGCATTGAGACCTTCTTCAGATATAACATTTAAGATGTGCCTTTAAAACTAATCATTATGGGACACCTGGGTGGCTTAGTCATTAAGCATCTGCCCTGGGCTCAGGTCATGATCCCAGAGTCCTGGGATCAAGCCTTACATCGGGCTCTCTGCTTGGTGGGAAGCCCACTCCTCCCTCTTCCACTCCTCCTGCTTGTGTTCTCTCTCTGGATGTGTCTCTCTCTGTCAAACAAACAAACATAAAATCTTTTAAAAAATCAATCAAACAATAAAACTAATTTTTACAAAATCTGCATCCTCTTCATCACTAGGTATAACTACTTTTTTTTTTCTTTAGGCATGACTACTTTCAAGTCATATAATAATTTGTTCCAAAAGAGCAGTTACTTGCAAGAGTTGCAACTAAAAAACCATCCTGTGGTTTCAGGTGCTTGGTTAGGTCTCTTGTGAGCTATGTATGCAGTCCTAATAAATTCTTCCCCATAAAATCCTTGCCAACATTCAGAATGATCCAGAGCCCCACTGGGTGTCTACGGAGACAGCCATTTGTTGGGGGGCTCAGGATAGTCCCAATTACTACTGGCAAGTTATACAGAAAGTTTAAGAACTGGATGAGTGCTTAAGCAGTATTTATCAAGCTATATTTTTTAAAGTAATCTCTACACCCAGTGTGGGGCTCCCACTCAAAACCCCTTGATCAAAAGTTGCACATTCCAGCCATGTGCCTCCAAGATTTTTTTTTTTTAAAGATTTTATTTTTTATTTATTTGACAGAGAGAGAGATCACAAGTAGGCAGAGAGGCAGGCAGAGAGAGAGGAGGAAGCAGGCTCCCTGTGGAGCAGAGAGCCCGACGCGGGGCTCGATCTCAGGACCCTGAGATCATGACCTGAGCCGAAGGCAGCGGCTTAATCCACTGAGCCACCCAGGCGCCCCCAAGATTTTTTTAAAATTACAAATAATATTAATTTTTTAAAAGATTTTATTTATTTATTTATTTGACAGACAGAGATCACAAGCAGGCAGAGAGGCAGGCAGAGAGAGAGATCACAAGTAGGCAGAGAGAGAGGGAAGCAGGCTCCCTGCCAAGCAGAGAGCCAGATGCGGGGCTCGATCACAGGACCCTGAGATCATGACCTGAGCCGAAGGCAGCGGCTTAATCCACTGAGCCACCCAGGCGCCCCACATATGTATTTTTTTTAATTTTTTTTATTTTTTTGATAGAGAGAGATCACAAATAGGCAGAGAGGCAGGCAGAGAGAGAGAGGAAGAAGCAGGCTCCCTGCTGAGCAGAGAGCCTGATGTGGGGCTCGAAGGCAGAGGCTTAACCCACTGAGCCACCCAGGTGCCCCACACATATTTTTGACTTATGAACTTAGTTCATAACTTGTTTGACTTATTAACTCAGTTCATAAGTTTTACACATATGTGTGTGTATATATGTATAGATGTGTGTGTGTGTGTGTGTGTGTGTGTATAGTTATGGGTTGAATTGTGTCCCTCCACCCCAAAATATGTTGAAGTCCTAACACTTCGTACCTGTGGATGTAACTATTTGGAAATACGGTTTTTGCAGATGTAATCAAATTAAGATGAGGTCATTGAGGTGGGCCCTAATCAAGTTTGACTGGTATTCTTCCGGTGGGGGGACATTTGGACAGAGACACACACCCAGAGGGGAGGCTATATGATGACTGGCAGAGACTGGGGAGTTGCAGCTGCAAGCAAAGACGGGCAAGGATGGCTGGCTGCCCTCAGAAGCAGAAAGAGAAAAGGTGAGATTCTACCCAGAGGTTCGGAGGGAGCACAGCCATAGTGATATCTTGATTGTGGACTGCTAGTTTCTGGAGCTGTGAAAAAATAAAGCTCTGTTACTTTATTTTTCTTTAAGATTTTAATTTTTCATTTGACAGAGAGGAGGAGAGAGTGTGAGAGAACACAAGCTTGGGGAGTAGCAGGCAGAGGAAGAGGGAGAGGGAGAAGCAGACTCCCCACTGAGCAGGGAGCCCTAGGAGGAGCTCAGTCCCAGGACCCTTAGATCATGACCTGGGCCAGAGGCACACTGAGTCACCCAGGCACCCCTCCATTGCTTTATTTTTTTATTTTATTTTTAAAAGATTTTATTTATTTACTTGACAGAGAGAGAGAGAGAACAGGAGGGAGAGTGAGCAATGGGGAGGAGCAGAGGGAGAGGGAGAAGCACGGTCCACGATGAGCAGGGAGTCCAATGTGGGCCTTGATCCCAGTGTCCTGAGATCATGACCTGAGCTAAAGGCAGATGCCTAACCAACTGAGCCACACTCCTCTGTTGCTTTAAACCAACAGTCTGGATACTTTTTTTTTTTTTAAAGATTTTATTTATTTATTTGACAGAGATCACAAGTAGGCAGAGAGGCAGGCAGAGAGAGAGACAGGAGGAAGCAGGCTCCCCGCTGAGCAGAGAGCCCAATGTGGGGCTGGATCCCAGGACCCTGGGATCATGATCCGAGCCGAAGGCAGAGGCTTTAACCCACTGAGCCACCCAAGCGCCCCAGTCTGGGTACTTTTTTTGTGGGAGTCCTATGACACTAATATGATAATTAAAACAAAAGTTACTTTTTTTAAACAAAAGTTTTGCTAAATGATACTTTTACATATACACATATATTGAGTTTTACTCTATTCTTTTAATTTTTTGTGAATGCTTATCATAACTAGTCCATTGATTTTACAACCTCTAAGAGGTTGGGATCAACAGTATGAAAAATATCAGACTACAAATGTTCTTTAAGTTCCATCCATCCTTCCTTCTCTCCCTTCCTTCCTTTCTTCCTTTTTAATATTTTATTTATTTGAGAGAGAGAGAGCAAGAGCACGTGTGCACATGAGTGGAGGGAGGAGCAGAAGGAGAAGCAGACTTCCTGCTAAGCAGGGAGCCCAATGAGCGGCTCAGTCAGGACCCTGAGATCATGACCTGAGCAGAAGGCAGATGCCTAACACGCTGAGCCACCCAGGCGCCCCACTTTCTTTCTTTTTTTAAAGATTTATTTCTTTATTTGAGAGAGCGTGGCGGGAGGGGCAGAGTGAGAGAATCTCATGTGGACTTCCCACTGAGTGGGGAGTTAAGGTTCTTTCTAAACTTGAGAGTCTGTGACTTTAGGAGACATAAATGGGGTGTAGCTCAGGAGAACCAGAACACAAAAAGACCTAGTTGTGTATCGTATTCTCCTTTTAGCTGATCTTTAACCTATAATCCCTTCTAGATTCTGGAAAGAAGACAAGTATTTTAATAATTGGCAACACAGGGGTGCCTGGGTAGCTCAGTGGGTTAAGCGGTGGGCTCTTGGTTTTGGCTCAGGTCGTGATCACAGAGTCCTGGGATTGAACCCCACGTGGGGCTCTGTGCTCAGCGACGGGTCTTCTTGAGGATTCTCCCTCTCCCTCTGCCCTTCCACTTCCTGCACACACTCTCCTTCTCTCTCAAATAAATAAATCTTTACAATGCAAAGTTATAGCATTAAAGATTGTTTATTGGGGTGCCTGGGTGGCTCAGTGGGTTAAGCCGCTGCCTTCGGCTCAGGTCATGATCCCAGAGTCCTGGGATTGAGCCCCGCGTCACATCGGCTCTCTGCTCAGCAAGGGAGCCTGCTTCCCCCTCTCTCTCTGCCTGCCTCTCTGCCTACTTGTGATCTCTGTCAAATAAATAAATAAAATCTTAAAAAAAAGAAAAGATTGTTTATTAATGACTCCTTGCTCATAGTTCCTTTTCCCCCAAATAACAAATATTAAAACACTTAATTGTAAACTAAATGTGATGACTTTATCCCACCATTCTAGATTAACTGACAGTTTCAGAGATGTTGGACAAAGGGTATGAACTTGCAGCCAGAAGGTAAGTTCTCAGGATAAAGCACAGCACTGTGTGGAGTGTCCGGCTGGCTAAGTCAGTGGAACGCACCACTCTTGATCTGGGGCTGTGGGTTCAAGCCTTGGTGTTAGGTGTAGAAATTACTTAAAAAAAAAAAAAAATCTTAAAAATACTACTACTACTAATAATACAAATAAATGAATAAAATGCCTCTGAAACTGAGTCTGGATAAAAAAAAGTACTGACTTTCCAGTCTGGCTATTTGGCTAACAGATTTGATTAGTCTCCTATCAAAAAGGCATCATGGGGCACCTGACTGACTTAGTAGGAAAAGCCCGCCACTCTTGATCCTGGAGTTGGAAATTCAAGCCCCACGTTGGATGTAGAGATTATTAACAAAAAAACGAATAAACGTTTTTAATTTTTCCACTTCTTTTTTTTTTTTTTTTTTTTTTTTTGACAGACAGAGATGACGAGCAGGCAGAGAGGCAGATAGAGAGAGGGGAGGGGAAGCAGGCTCCCCGCTGAGCATGGAGCCAGATGTGGGGCTCGATCCCAGGATCCCGGGATCATGACCCGAGCCGAAGGCAGAGGCTTTAACCCACTGAGCCACCCAGGTGCCCCATGAATAAACTTTTTTTAAAAAGGTATCATTCTGTAGATCAGAACTTATGTACAGGTTAATTGATGGGTTGCAAGCTAGCTGAGGAAGACAGTTATGCTAATGCATGGGCAGCAGTATATGAGAGTGATAAAGAACTTGTACTTTTCTTTTTAAGTTTGTTTATTTATTTGTGTATGTATGTATGTAATCTCTACACCCAGCATGAAGCCTGAACTCATGACCCCAAGATCAAGAGTTGCATACTCTACCAACTGAGCCAGCCAGGCACCCCATAATTTACTTAATTCTTTTTTTTTTTTTTAAGGTTTTATTTACTTGGAGAGAGAGTATGTGTGAGTGTGAGAGAGAGAGCATGAGAGGGGAGAGGGTCAGAGGGAGAAGCAGACTCCCTGCTGAGCAGGAAGCCTGATGTGGGACTTGATCCCAGGACTCCAGGATCATGACCTGAGCTGAAGGCAGTTGCTTAACCAACTGAGCCACCCAGGTGCCCAGCTTATTTCTTAAAATGATGCTAATAGGGGCTCCTGGCTGGCTCACTTGGTTGAGCATGGGACTCTTGATCTCAGGGTCGTGATTCAGGCCCCACATTGGCTGTAGAGCTTACTTAAAAAATAAAATAAAATGATACTAATAATCCTCACCTCCCTAAAATTTTGGGACTAAATAAATTCATTACATATTAATTAATACATAGTAATGATAAATAATACATAATTATCTTGCACAGAATGAAGGTACATAAAACACTGTCACATTGTAAACCGTTAATAAATATTAGATATATTTTTTAAATTTTTATTTGTTTTTTTAAATTTCTTTTCAGTGTTCCAGAATTCATTGTTTATGCACCACACCCAGTGCTCCATGTAATGCATGCCCTCCTTAATACCCACCACCAGGCTCACCCAACCTTCCACCCCCCTCCCCTCCAAAACCCTCAGTTTGTTTCTCAGAGTCCACAGTCTCTCGTGGTTCGTCTCCCCCTCCAATTTCCCCCAACTCACTTCTCCTCATTCTGTTTTCTTTTCTTTTTTTTTTTTTTTAAATTAACATATAATGTATTATTAGCTCCAGGGGTACAGGTCTGTGAATTGTCAGGCTTACACACAAATATTAGATATTTTTATCATTGTAAGATTGTAAGCTCCTTGAAGGCAGAAACCCTAATTTAAACATCTTTGTGTATACTTCATAAGTCCAAATACTGTCCCTTGCTTATGGAGGCCACGCAATAAAGTTGGTTGAAGGAATTCACTTCTAACAACCCGCCAGTGCTCCTACCATTTCTTCCTCCTTTATAAACATTTGTCAAAGACTATAATCTGAAATACCAGAGTGAGCTTCATGGGCACTAAATGCATCTCACTGTTTACATGACAGCAGCAGGTGGAAAGGCTCTCAGCTTCAGACATGGGAGAAGCTTCAAGGACGTGCGTGAAGTCTATCATTGTGCTGTCAGAATTCCCAACAGCACAGCCCAGATGAGGTGGGCTAGTCTTTTTTAAAGAACTTCATCAGAATTCAGCTTAAACCATGGTACTTTTGGGAGGCCTGGATGGCTCAGTGGGTTAAGTGCCTGCCCCCCTGCTGGGATCATGGTCCCAGGGTCCTGGGATCAAGTCACATGTTAGGCTCCTTGCTCTGCAGGGAGCCTGCTTCTCCCCCTGCTTGTGCTCTCTCTCTCTCTGACAAATAAATAAGTAAAATCTTCAAAACTATGGTACTTCCTAGGGAAAATGGGATATTTTCCAAGGGTAGGAAGGCTTTCCTTTCTTTTTTAGTTCGTCATTCATAGAAGGTCATGCAACGGTTTTAGGGATCATTTTGAGAAAAGAGAAAATGATCACGACTCTTTGTTTTTGCAAAACATCTCTCCATCCTTGGTCAGAGGCACTCTTGGTTTGCATATTTGCCAGTATACCATGCATGTCTCTGTGCATCCTGCCTCCTTTACTTTGCATAATAGCAGTGATCTTTTTCCTGTTTCCACATTTCATCAAAAAGGTCGTTTTTTAAAAAAATATTTTATTTATTTATTTGACAGAGAGAGAGGTCACAAGTAGGCAGAGAGGCAGGCAGAGAGAGAGGGAGAAACAGGCTCCCCACTGAGCAGAGAGCCCAATGCGGGGCTCGATCCCAGGACCCTGAGATCATAACCTGAGCCGAAGGCAGAGACTTAAACCATTGAGCCACCCAGGCACCCCAAAAAGGTCGTTTTTAAAAAAGATATATTTATTCACTTGAGACAGAGAGAGCATGTACATGTGCAAGTTAGGGGGGCACCCAGGAGAGGGAGAAAGAGAATCCCCAAGCAGACTCCCCACTGAGCGCAGAACCGGACATGAGGCTCAATCCCAGGACCCTGAGATGACAACCTGGGCCCAAATCAAAAGTCGGGTGCTGAACTGACTGAGCCATCCAGGTGCCTCAGAAAGATTTTTTTTTAAATTAAAAAAAAATTTTTTTAAAGTAGGCTTTATGCCCAATGTGGGGTTTGAATTCACTACCCCCAAGATCAAGAGTCACATGCCGTACTGACTTAGCCAACCAGGTGCCCCTATTTTTTGTGTTTTAAATTGGTTTTCAGAGGCTAAGTATACATTCACAACAGCATATATCCAATTAACTCCTTTCTGAGCCGAAGCAAGCTTATGAACATTTAAGATATTAGACTAACTTGTAAATAAAGAAAAGCCGTCCCGGTCACCAATTATTTTCATTTACCTGTTTCTCACAACCAAAGCAATTAAGTAAGTATTTTCACTAACTGAACACACTACTTCCCCCAGAAGATTGAATTTCCCCCTTAAAGAAATGAAAGGTGACAGAGCAGACAGAAGGGGGTGGTGATTAATGTTTTTTCTGTCCCCATTTTTCATCAGTATGTCGTGGCCTTTGTGGTTTTCTCCCCAAAGCCACTGCACCTTTCTTTACTATGTAACAGCCTTTCAGCTTTGGTGGGATGTGCTTCAGCTCCAAAAGTTTTTCCCAATAAGTGTAAAGGGATTGTTTTCAAACAAAGCAGAATGGGCTCCCCACCACTCCAAACTGGGAAATGGTATGTGTGTGGGTGAAGTGTATAGTAGCATTTAGTGTTTGGGGAGCCAGGGGTGCTGTGGGACAGTCTTACACTGTGAAGATCTATCTTCCCAAAATGCCAACAATACCCCAGTTGAGAAATACTTGGGTACAGTCAGTCAACAGGTCTCGTCACCCTTGCCACAGTGATTGGTTGAGGTGTCCAGTCTTCAGCCAATCAGAACTTGGCATTAGCCTGCGCTCAGCCCAGCAACTCACTAGTGAAGATTTATGATTACAGTGTAATTTACATGCGTAAAAGCACATAATTCTTAGGAGTACAGATCAATGAATCATCACAAAATAAATACACCCACGCAACCACCACTTAGATTAGAAAATACAACGCTGACAGCACCAAGCTTCTTAGGTTCCCTCCCAATCAAGAGCCCTTTCCCCTTCTTCAAAGGGAACCACTTTATGGACTTTTGACAACACGGATTCATTTTACCCGACTTTAAATTTATATTTCATATTACATATTATACATTATATATATCACATATATACACCATTTATATTAAATTGAAAAAATATATAAAATATAAAATAAAAAATATATGGTTGTATAATATTCCATTGTATGACTATGACAATTTGTTTGATTACTGATGGACATTAGGATTGTTGCAAATTTAGGCTATTATAAACAATGTTATCAACATCTTGTACATGAGTTTTAGTGAACACATGTTTATTCATTTAGGATATACGTAGGAGTGGAGATAACGGGTTATAGTACATATATATGTTCACCTTTAGTAGATACTACTAAACAGTTTTCAAAGTAGTTGTGGTAATTTACACTCCCACCAGCAACTTATGGGAGTTCTTGTTGTTCCATAGTCTTATCATCATTTGATATTTTCAGTCTGTGTAATTTTAGTCATTCTTGGGAGTGTGTACTTATATCTCTTTATTTATTTATTTTTAAAGTAAACTCTCTGCTCATCGTGGGGGCTTGAACTCACAAGACCAAAATCAAGAGTCAGATATTCCACCCACTGAGCCAGCCAGGTGCCCCTATTTATTTTAAGATTTTATTTATTTGAGAGAGAGAGAGAGAGAGAGAGAGTATGCACGTACAGCAGCAGAAAAGAGGAGCAGGAGGAGAGAGAGAGAGGGAGAAGCAGACTCCTGCTCATCAGGGAACCTGATGTGGGACTTCATCCAAGGACTCTGGCATCATGACCTGAGCTGAAGACAGATCTTAACTGAGCCACCCAGGTGCTCCCTTCTTTATAGTTTCAATTAGCAATTTCTTGATCTGCATTTCTTGACTCATACTATTCAGCACACTTTTTTTTTTAAAAGATTTTATTTATCGGAGAGAGAGAGAGTGAGCACACAAGTTGGGGGGGTAGAGGGAGGAGAAGCAGACTCCCTGCTGAGCAGGGAGCCAGATATAGGGCTGGGTCCCAGGACCCTGGGATCACAACTGAGCCAAAGGCAGAAGCTTAATCCCTTGAGCCACCCAGGTGCCTGTGTTCAGCACATTTTAATGTATTTATTGGGTATTCTTTTTTTGATGCAAATATATCTATTTATCTCTTTTCCCCATTTTTCTAGTTTTTTTTTTTCCCCTTGTGAATTTATAGGGCTTCATAATATGTTCTGGATAGATCTTTGTTAGTTACATATATTTTTCCCACTCAGAGACTTGCCTTTTCTTTTTTTTCTTCTTTTTTGCCTTTTCACTTTTGAGATTTTATTTTTAATTAATTAATTAATTAATTTGACAGAGAGAGAGAGATAGCTGGAGTATGCAGCTGAGTGGGGGCAGGGCCAAGTTGGGAGGGGCAGAGTGAGAGGGAGAGACAGAATTTTAAGCAACCTTCATGCCCAGGGTGGAGCTCAGTCTCACAACCCTGAGATCATGACCTGAGTCAAAATCAAGAGTTGGAAGCTTGGAATGCGTGGGTGGCTCAGTTGTTCAAGCATCCCACTCTTGACTTCAGTGCAGGTCATTATCTCTGGGTTGTGATTGCCTGGCGTGGAATCCAGTCCTGAATTAAGCTCCATGCTCCCCATGGAGTCTGCTTCGGATTCTCTCCCCGCTGCGCGCTCTCTCTTTCTCTCAAATAAATAAATAAATAAATAAAATGTTAAAAAAAAAAAAAGTCAGATATTTAACCAACTGAGGCACCCACACACCCCTCTTAAAATTTTATTTTATTTTATTTATTTTTTTAAAGATTTTATTTATTTATTTGACATAGAGATCACAAGTAGGGAGAGAGGCAGGCAGAGAGAGAGGGGGACGCAGGCTCCCCGCTGAGCAGAGAGCCCGATGTGGGGCTCGATCCCATGACCCTGGGATCATGACCTGAGCCCAAGGCAGAGGCTTTAACCCACTGAGCCACCCAGGCGCCCCTAAAATTTTATTTTTAAGTAATTGCTATCCTGGGGTGCCTGGGTAGCTCAGTCCTTAAGCGTCTCCCTTCAGCTCAAGTCATGATCCCAGCATCCTGGGACCAAGCCCTGCTTGGGTTCCCCACTGGGCAAGGAGTCTGTGTAAGGGCCTATTTAGTCAGAGCGATTCCATCCGGTTAAATAGTAATTTTATTGTTTATGCAGTAAAATTTAACTGACCCTGCCCCCCCCCCCCCCCCCCCCCCCCCCCCCCGGGAACTTACTTAAAAGCAAGATGGGGAAACCAGTTCCAGGTAACAAAGCCCAAATACAAGGGCGGGTCAGGCCAGGTAGAGACATCCAATCAGTGGGGCATGCATATTGTTTCCCTAGCTACCAAGGAGTGTAGGTCCCCCTTTTTGGGAGCCAATTCTGACCAAGGTGATAGGCTAGTTCAAATGTCTACTAGGGTAAATTGTAATTCAATTGGTCAATCGTGTGTGACCTAGCATGACTGTGCAACTTTCTCTGTGTGTTGCAATCTCATTGGCCACCTGTGTGTAGCCAAGCCCAACCACATGGCCTTTGCTCTATAAAAGCTAGTCTGTAAGGCTGAGAGGGGTCGTCTCTTTGTAAGAGATGGCCCGGGCTGGTCTGTTTGATTCTTGATGCTTGGTGGGAAATAAAGCTTTGCTTGACCTTTGCTTTGTATCAGTCTCATTCCTTTGATCGTGGACCCATTATTGGGGGACCTTTCGGTCTGCTGCTTCCTCTCCCACTCCTGGTTCTTGTGTTCCCTCTCTAGCTGTCTCTGTCTCTGTCTCTCTTGCTGTCTAATAAATAAATAAATAATCTTAAAAAGAAAAAAGTAATCTCTATACCCAGCATGGGGCTCCAGTCAAGAGTTGCAAGCTCCACTGACTGAGCCAGCCAGGTACCCTGGTTTATAATTACTTATATTGATTCAATATTATTATATAATAATTATACTGGTTTGACTTTCTTTTAAAGATTTTATTTATTTATTTGACAGACAGAGATCACAAGTAGGCAGAGAGGCAGGCAGAGAGAGAGGAAGGGAAGCAGGCTCCCTGCTGAGCAGAGAGCCCAATGCGTGGCTGGATCCCAAGACCCCAGGATCACGACCTGAGCCGAAGGCAGAGGCTTTAACCCACTGAGCCACCCAGGTGCCCCCTGGTTTGACTTTTTTGAGAAAATTAAATCTTCCCATATTAGTTTTTCAAGATTTACTTAGTTATTCTTGACCGTTTTGCACTTCCAAACATATTTTGAAATCAATATGTAAATTTTCACAAAAGACTTTTTGGGAATTTTATTGGACTTGCACTAGGGAAATCAATTTGGGAATAACTGACATATTTAATATATAGATTCTTGGGGTGCCTGGGTGGCTCAGTTGGTTAAGTGTCTGCCTTCAGCTCGGGTCTTGATCCCGGGTCCTGGGATCAAGCCCCACATTGGGCTCCCTGCTCGGCGGGAGGCCTGCTTATTCCTCTCCCTCTGCCTGCTTCTCACTCTGCCTGTGCTCTCTATCAAATAAATAAATAAAATCGTAAAAAAAAACAAAACAAAAATAAAATATAGGGTCTTCTAATCCATGAACATGATATAACCCTCTTTTTGTGTTTGTTTTAAAATATAGCTTCATTAGTTTCTCTCAATAGTTTTCCATTCAGAGATGTTAGAAATCTTTTGTTTTACTCCTAGGTATTTGATTATTTTTCATACCATTGCAAATGTTACGTTTTTTAAAAAAATTTTATTATTTAATAAGCACTGGAGTCAGTGGGCTAGCTTGGGTTGATCCTTCTCATAGTAAATGGTAGAACAAAAGGGCAAACTGCAGTAGGCAATCCCACCTCAGAACTTTGCTAGAAGCACATTTGCTAATATCTCAAATACTTTTGCCAAATATGACTCAGTTGAGTCAACAGTAACTTTGCCCAGGATGGGAGGATCCTATAAAGTCAGGTGGCAAAGGGTGTGGTACAGGAGGAGTGAGAAAGTGAGGCTATTAATGCAATTATCACAGGTCTTTATCAGAATAAGAGCAATCCCAGGAGCACCAGGCCAGCCCAGTCTGGTGAGGGTCGGACTCTTGGCTTCAGTGTGGGTCTTGATCTCAGAGTCCTGAGTTTGGCTTGCATTGGGCTCCATAAAAAGAAAAAGAAAAAGAAGGAGAAAGAGAAAAGAAGGAGGAGAAGGAGGGGGGAGGGGCAGGAGAAGGAGAAGGAGAAAAAGAACAATATTTTCCATTTCTAGTTTGTTAAGTTTTTTGTTTTGTTTCATTTTTAAATATTTTGTCTATTTATTTGACAGAGAGAGCGAGAGCGCAAGCAGGGGGAGCAGCAGGCCAAGGGAGAGGGAGAAGCAGGCTCCTTGCTGAGCAGGGAGCCCAACTTGGGGCTCAATACCAGGGTCCTGGGATCATGACCTGACCTGAAGGCATATGCTTAATCAACTGAGCCACCCAGGCACCCCGTTAAGTTGTGTTTTTTTTTTTAATCATCAATGAATATCACATTTTTAAAAATTTTATTTATTTGACAGAGATCACAAGTAGGCAGAGAGGCCGGCAGAGAGAGAGAGAGAGAAGCAGGCTCCCTGCTGAGCAGAGAGCCCAATGTGGGACTTGATCCCAGGACCCTGAGATCATGACCTGAGCCGAAGGCAGAGGCTTAACCCACTGAGCCACCCAGGTGCCCTGAATATCACATTTTATCAAATACTTTATTTGTTGAAGTGATCATATTTTTCTTCTTTGTACCATTTATATGACAGATTATACCGATGGACTTTAGGTTATTAAATTAACCTTGTTGTGGCAGGCAGTCTCTGGGATGACCTGTCATCTCCACCTCCTTGTATTCAAGTTCTTGTTTAATACCCTCTTACTAGATATGGGCTGGACATAGTGACTAGAATAGAAAATGAACAGAAAATATCAATAATTAAGTGATGGGAAGTAATTTCTGTAATTACATTACCAAGACTTTCCCTCTGATCTCTGTCTCTCTGCCTCTTTTTCTGCCTCTCTGTCTCTCTCAGCCCTTGCTCTAGGGAAAGCAAGCTGCCATGCTGTGACTACCACTATAAAGATGCCCATTTAGCCAGGAATTGTCTCTGGCCATCCGTGAGTGAGGACCTGAGTACTGACCACAGTCACATAAGTAAGCCTGGAAGTGGATCCTTCCCTAGTCAAGCCTTGAGGATTAAATGGGCTTATAAATGGAGGTAAAACATGTAGAACAATCTTGGCAACTAGTAAAAGCTTAATACAATCTACCAGTATTATTTCTGAGCTCATCTTTCTGTATCTTTTAAATGGGGGCAATAAGATCTACTTCATGGGACTGTTGTAAGTATTAAATGAAGTAATGTCTTGGTAAGCACTTAGGGAATATTCATTACTGTTATCCTAACAGTTTAACTGCTGTTTTGGTTTTTTTTTTTTTTTTAAGATTTTATTTTTAAGTCCTCTCCCCACCCAATCTGGGGCTCCAACCCATAACCCTGAGATCAACAGTCACATGTTTTACCAACTGAGCCCAGCCAGGTGCTCCTAACTGCTGTTTTTTTTTTTTTTTTTAATAGGAACTGAATTTTATTCACCTTTGGATCCCCTAATACAACAGAATAGATGGGTAACTAATACTTTCAAATTAATTGACAAATTTCATGTGTCTTCATATACATAAAACAAAAAACAAAAACAAAAACCAAGCTTCATAGACTTAGATAAATCATTTAAATTTTGTGTTTTCGTCTATTAAGTGATGACACTAGACTTATTCTCTGTGATCTTCAAGCTTCATTCATTCATTCATTCTTTCATTCACTTGTGCATTTGTTGGATAAATATTTATAGGATCCCAAATGTATGTCATTCTCTGTGCTTGGTGTTGAAAATCAGTTATGACCAAAACAAATGTGGCCTGTCCTCTCATAAAGTTTACAGTCTAATGGGAGGAAGATGTAAAATAAAGAATCGCACATAAATCTACAATTAAAAACTGTAATATGATCCATGAAAGGGAGGCACAAGAAACATTAGAGCGGGAACTGGGCCCAATCTGGGGTAACAGGAAGTTTTTTTTTTTTTTTTAAGATTTTATTTATTTATTTGACAGACAGAGATCACAAGTAGGCAGAGAGGCAGGCAGAGAGAGAAGGGGAAGCAGGCTCCCTGCTGAGCAGAGAGCCTGATGCAGGGCTTGATCCCAGGACCCTGGGATCATGACCTGAGCCAAACGCAGAGGCTTTAACCCACTGAGCCACCGAGGCGCCCCTAACAGGAAGTTTATAAATGTCATAATCTATGAATTCTAAGTGTGGTCAAAGGACTGTTGCCCTCCAGCTATCTGAAAGAATAAAGTGAAGGATTCTAGCACCAGCAGAATCTCAGAAATGACTCTGCTTGGCCCCACTGTGCTCACCAATATGGCTCTACCTGTGTTTGCACCCATTTACGGCTGGGCACGGCCAAGCACTTGGGAACCCTCGGAAAAGAGAACATAGACCATTTGAACAAAATTCACTTACGTTTTAATGTCTGCATGGGAACCACACAAAGAAAGCGTTATAAATCTCTGGAAGTGACTGGTGTGATGCTGTTAATGCCAGATCAGAGGAGGCTGCCAAGAGCTTGGCTTTTTTTCCCCCTCGTGGCAGCCAAAAAGCACAGGTGTCTTAAGAAAGTGCTGAATGATCAGGAAGCTTTTTCATGCAGAAGCCTCAGCCTGGCCCATGGATCTCCAGAAAGAACTCGCTGCCGCCACTCCATTGCCAGGTAATAGCAAGGCTTCCCAGCGGCGGGTCCAGGATTGAGGGGGGCTGTTCTCACCTCCTGATGCTGGGTGGGTCCACAGTCCTCTGAAGCCCTTGTGCTGAACACCTGACCTCTTCTCTTCTCTGTCCAGGGCTCTCAGGGGCCTGCATCCCCAACCGGCCATTAGAAAGCACAGAGCAGGACAAACTCGGGAGACCCATTGCCATTCATAAGGATATTTCCAGGGTGCCTCCTCCACCAGCAAGTTCACATCTCAAAACCTGACTCTCAAGCACTGCCTGGTTCCTACCCACCCCACTTCTCCACTCCTACAGAACTTTCCTGTTATGGATCATTCCTGTCACTGGAATTAAAAATTCTCTTGACAGGTAGGTAAGACTTTGTTGCCCCAGAGCATGTTCTGTGGGTTCTGCTTTACCTCCACAGAGCACCACTGGGGTCAGCCTTTCTGGAGTCAGAGTGTCCCCTGAGGTATAAATATTTACATGTTTCAGGAAAATGCTTTCAGATGAAGTCACTGCCAATTCCTTGAAGCCATCCTGACTGGCTTCCAAGGAGCCAGGAAGCAGACAGAGTTAAAAGGACATAACCTTGAGCTAGTTTCTAGACACTTCTTTTCACCCGGAATCTGGCTTGCCAGATGATGGGAGACAACCTAAAGCTCCTCGTCCCTCAGAACAGTACCCCCTTAAGATGGCAGAATCCTTACTGTTTCAGTGCTCACAGAACCCTGTGAGAAAGGCCATGACTGACATTAATACAAAAGCAGCTTAGATTGTTGTGAGGGTTGTTCATATAAGTGAGGGGGTGTTGGCGGGGGTGGGGTGGGGTGGGGGGCAATGCATGCAGCTAAATAGCTCTTTAGACAATTTTTCCCTTTGTTCCTGGCTGCCGGCTAGAAGTATGTTTTAATTTTCTAGTCAGCAAGTTAAGGCAGACACACACACATGGTGGCTGACAGAAAAAGAGGCCAGTATGAAAAGATATTAAAATTCAAAACACACTTCAGAGTCTGCCTTCTTCTCCAATTGCATGGTCACAGGAGAATTCATAAATCAGAAATGAGGTCAAGTGATGGTGTTGAGTTCAGTTTGTTTGTCCCTTGATACTAGGATGGTGCCCAGATGAGGAATATCAAGGAGAAAAGGCCAAGCTGAAACATCTGTTCTCCTCACCCATCAGCCACAAAACATCAGTTTCTGGGAAGACACCAAAATAAGCCCTACAAGAGGAAAAATGCATATAATCAGTGCCTGCCCACTTTTTAATTAAGTCAGTCATTTACAAAGATACATCCTCTGTGAGGAGATCAAGTTTCAAAGAAAACACTATGTCCAGAAATCTATTTTCCAAAGTTTGTGCAACTTGTAGGGCAAAGTCTGAGAGAGCCAAGATCAAATCTGAGCCAGCCACGGCCAAAGTTAGAGTGAGCCACAGACATTCACAAACTTAAGGATGAGAAGGAAGTCAAATGCATTAAAGTCAGGTCCTATGATTTTTTTTTGAGTTGGTTTTTTTGAAAAGCCCTAGGAATACATTTCCCCCATAGGAACAATGTTGTTGAGATAGTTGTGTTCTCAGGTCAGTGCACAGAATTCTATTTGACACAGTGTAATTCAAGTCATGTCCACCTCCAACCACCTTAAGATCCCCAAGGCTATGCCTTTCAGCCCCCAGGATGACACTGATGATGTGAAGGAGGTGGGTACTGGTTATAACTCAGGGCAACGTTGGGAGGAAAACTTAGCAGTCAAATGGAAGGGCCCAGCACTGCAGGTGTGGAAGTTGTGCACTGCACAAAGCACCTGACCGGGGTCCAGATGGAGGCTGAAATCTAGCCTTCTTCACCAAGGCTGCAGATGTCAGAGAATTTTCTAATTTGTGCTAAAAATTATGCCCCAGTGGAACTCTGGAGGCTTTAATAGTAATGATGAAAGATGATGGTTTTTCTATAAGGGGGTATCCAGAGTGGTGAGTAGGGATGCCTGGCTGGCTCAGTCATGGAGCATGCAACTCTTGGTCTCTGGGTTATGAGTTCAAGCCCCACGTTGTGTATAGAGATTATGCTAAAAAATGAAAATCTTAAAAAAATAAAAGTGGGGAGTAATTGTGGTTGTTAGTGAGGGAGAACCAAGAGAGAAGCTGCCATCCACATACACGTTGCTATTTCTGGGTCATCGAACTCTGGAGTGGGTATAAAACATGTCCTAACCAAAACCTCCTCTGGAAGCAAAACTTAAACCTCACCAACTGGCCTCATGTTCCTCTTTGAGACTCCCTAATTGATTGGCTACTTCCTGCTAGTTAACTTTTGGTAAAGGCTCATTACACCTTAAGGCTTGTGTTAGGTAGTGAATGAAAACAAGACACCTTTGGGAATTTTCTCTAGCGTGGGAACCCCACACAGATGAAGAAGTGCCCGTCTATAGCTCCTGCACTGGTGGAGTCAGGAAGCTGTTCTGGAAACAGAGAAGTGGGGAAGAAAGATGGCCACCATGTGCTATGTTGGGAGGTGCGAGGAAAAGTAGCTGTCAAAAATGTCTCTCGGGGGCCTGGCTGACTCAGTTGCTAGAGCATGTGACTCTTGATCTCAGGGTTATGGGTTCCAAGCCCCATGTTAGGCAAAGAGCTTATATTTAGCAAGAAAAAAAGAAAAGGAAAGGGGGCATCTGGATGGCTCAGTTGGTTGACCTTTGGGACTCTTAATTTCATCTCAGATCATGATCTCAGGGTTGTGGGGCTCCACATTTGGCCCCAAGTCTGCTTGTCCCTCTCCCTCTGCTCCTCCCCCCCTAGTTGTATGCACGCTCTCTCTCTTAAATGAATCAGTAAAATCTTAAAAAATAAATAAATAAAAACAAAAGAAAAGAAAATTGTCTTTGACCTAAGCTGAACGGGGATGTGATCCTTACCAAGGCTTAGGGCCCTGTAATATAATACAAGGAAGAAAAACAAGCAAAGGGTAAAAATGGCAAATTTTATGTTTTATGTATTTTAACACACACGTTTTAAAAAACAAACAAGCAAAGACCCACAGAGACACACCCCAGGATATGAAGGGAAAGGCATGGGAGTTTATCCAAAGAACTCTCTCCATGCCCCTGGAGTGAGAGAAGCCGCAGCACCATCACCCTGCCTGGTGGGAGACGCCGCTCCCCGCACCTCCGCGGTCCCCCACCCCTGCCCGGCTGCAGCCCCGGGAAGCAGGTACACGCTGAAGGGGAGGCCGGGAGGCCCTGCTGGGCAAGCGTCCTGAGGGGCAGCTCCCGCGTGTGGAACCACCTCTGACCAGCCAGCAGCTGCATCAGTGAGACTCTGCGACACTTTCAGGGAAGGGTTTAGTTGCAGTCCAGAAGTGTGTTATTCAGGGTATGTTAATTGTAGGAATCCCCAAATCCTACTCCAAGGACTGTAGTGAATCAGGGCCCGGCTCCTCCCACCCATGGCTCCCCCGTCCCTCAGCTGCCCAAAGCTGTCTCCATCCAGCCAGTGGATGAGAAGAGAGGGCCACCGCGACAGGTGGGAGGTCTGGGGGCCACACCTGAGAGAGGCCCACTTCCGCTCACGTTTCATTGGCAGGAACTCAGTCACGTGGCCACCCTTACTGCAAGGGAAGCTGGGAAATGTATGCCCAGAAGAAGTGGAGACTATAGATCTATGCATACTGCCAGTCACCCTCTGTCTGCAGAAAGGAGGTTCTAGGTTTCTAGGTCAGAGCGTGTGTGTGTGTGTGTGTGTGTGTATGTATGTGTGTGTGTGTGTGTGTGTGTACACATGGGGGCGGAATTCCTTCCATTTCTTTGTACTTTGTACTTGCTCAAGCCAGAGGTTTGCTCCCGCAGCTGTGACGGGTAACTTCAGGATCAAGAACCAGGCTGTGACTCTCACTCCTCGGGTTCAGGTAGAGTGTCACCCAGGTTCCTCCCCCTGGGATTCGCCGTGGTCACCCACGCCTCTGTCTTTTGGAACGGGCTTCTTCAAACCAGGCCTCCTTTGAAATCGATCTGCCACAACAGTTGCAAACCCCAGCTGCTTCTCTCCTCCTCGGCCCAGTAGCAAGAGAATCAATTATCCCTGCCCTCAGCGAATTGCGGCATCTGCTGATCCGCAGGAGGATAGGATTCAAGATGTCAGCCCTAGCCCATAAAGCTGTTCTTAATCTGGACCTAATCACGGGAACAACTGCTTTTTGCCTTTGGTCCCCACCTGGCAACAACACAAATACCACCTCCAACTTTCAAGAGTCTGCAATCCCTACCCCTCAGGGGAGATCCAGGGACAAACATGCACCATAACCTCCATTTTACAGATGCAATGTGTACAGAATGGTTAGAAAAGTGAATGTTCTCTTTGCAGGAAACCTGCCCACCATCTTTACACCTAAGTCTCACTATGGGCTTTTGACAGTATTAGCATGTGGTCTATTGGTCTCTGCCTCGGAAAATTCTTGAGTGGGTACATGTGGAAACTTCAACTCATATTGTTTTAGAGTTCTCAAAACAATGACTGAGCCATTGGGACCTAGGGATCCATCTTATTTCAAGACCTCTTCCGGACTTCTGGATCTGGTTAGTATACTTGTTGAGTTGCCCACTAGGTGCACGGCCCTGCTGGACACTGGATTTTGAAGTCAATGGCTTTACTGCCAGTGAATTCTGCTTTGGAATGTGTTTTTCAAATGCTTTGCAACAGTGCCATGCAAATGGATTAAATGATAGAATAAAAAATGTAAAACAAGATAGTTCACATTCCTTGGGAGAAGAAAGCAGAAATGTCTAGGATGGTGAGCATTCTTAGAAAAGCTTCCCTCCCCTTTTATTCTGGATAGAGTTCCATCAGTAAGACTCTTGAGTCCTTTGGGGACTGGTGATCAGTACAAAACGATGTCATCCCCCCACCCCAGCACCCTCCTGACCCATCCCCCAAACTGAAGAAATTTTTGTCTGCTCATGGACCAGCCTTTTGTTTCTTGTTCACATGATCATTGTAGTTTACCTTATTTTATTACCTATGAATACTGAATTTAGTTTTGAGGTTGTTAAAAATTTATGTGAAAGTGTTGAGACTCAACACTAATTGTTTTTCAAAGAACATGACTGCTTCTCTACTAGGGATGTCAGCTTGTATAGATGTGATAGGGGAGGGAGGCATTTACTGAATTTAGAAGTTAACAAAAAATTATCAGCCCCCAATCCAATAAAATTAGGATAGTAGACATCAGAGGGCGGGGGCTCCTCACACGTTTGTTTATAAAAGATTCTCTTTTGAAATTACACATATCCCATTGTCAAATAGCAAACATTGTCTATCAGTTGAGAGTTGAAGTCAACAGTGACAACTGACAGTGTTTGAGACAATAACCCCAGCGTTGGGATGTTGGATATTGAAAGCCAAGATCATCTAAGTCAATGACCAAAATCTACAGCAACACTGGATGTGCACAGACTGTGTACATGGAAGCCACCATTCACTCACTCAATACGGATTTGTGAGACCCCAGCCTGCACCAGGCTGGGACAGACAGGCATTCGGGATGCAGCCAGGAACTAAACAGACACAACCCCTTCTCTGATGAACCTGACATTCTAGGGGCACCTGGCTGCCTCACTGGGTAGAGCATATGACTCTTGATCTCGGGGTTGTTGGTTCAAGCCTCACATTGGGTGTAAAGATTACTCAAAAATAAAATCTTTAAAAAAGAGCGAGAGAAACTGACATTCTAGATGGGGGAGATAAGAGATAAATTAGAGTCAGCGGATGGTAAGTGGCATGAAAAAGATAAAACAGGGTAATAGAGGATAATGGTGTGATGGGCACCACTTTTGTTTGGATGGCCAGGGAAGGCCTCATTGAGAAGGTGACGTTTGAACTGAAACCTGAATCCAGGAACCAGTTGAGAGAAGTCCTGAGGAGAAAATTCCAAGCAGTGTGAAAAACAAAGGAGCTCAGGACAGAGTTTGGCATATTTAAGGGAGAGAACAAGAGTCAGCAGAGCTGTTATACAGTGATTGAATAGGGCAGTGGTAGAAGCCAAGATCAGCAAGGTAGGCAGGGCCTAGGTCATAAAGGGCTTTGTAAGGCATGGTAAGGAATGCAGATTTTACTTTTTTTTTTTTTTTTTTTAGGATTTTACTTATTTATTTGAGGGAGAGAGGGGGAACATGAGTTGGGGGAGGGGCAGTGGGAGAAGGAGAAGCAGACACTGGCTGAGTAGGGAGCCTGACACAGGGCTCATCCCAGGACCCCAAGATCATGACCTAAGCCAAAGTCATGGCCCCGAATGCATATTTTACTTTAAGGGCACTAGGGGTTTAAACGAGTGTGTGATGTAATCTGATTGACATTTTACAAATATACTCTGGCTGCTGCTGCATGTAAGAGAAGCAGGAAAAATGGTAGGAGGTCGCCCTAGTGGTACAAGTGAGAGCCAATGGTGGCTTGGACCCACGTGGCAGCAGCGGACATGGAGAAAAATGGACAGACATTGTTCGTGTTTTGGAGATAGAGCCAACTGAATCTGCTCATTAGATGTGGGGAGAAAGGGCAAGAAGAATGAGGAAGGTTCCCATGTTTTTAGTTTGGACAGGTGTTCAACTTAAGAGCGATGTCATTTATTTAGAAGGGAAAGATGGGGGCAAAGGTGGGGAAGGCAGTATGGGAAAAAGAGGAGGGGGGAAGGGGGAGATAACGCCAAGCTGAACTACCACAAAATTGCCTAGAATGGTCCTCCTCTCCAAGATGTCTGAGGAGATTTTTTTTTTTTAAGATTTTATTTATTTATTTGGCAGAGAGAGAGAGATCACAAGTAGGCGGAGAGGCAGTCCTAGAGAGGGGGAAGCAGGCTCCCTGCTGAGCAGAGACCCTGATGCTGGCCTCCAACCCAGGATCCTGAGACCATGACCTGAGCCTATGGCAGAGGCTCAACCCATTGAGCCACCCAGGCACCGCCCCCGCCCCCCCCCCCCCCACCCCCGGGGAATCTATAAACAAGATAAATGCTGCCAACATGCAGACCACTCCCCAAAGCAGGATGGGGAGGTTCCGTGGGGTATTTTTCGTTATATGGTGTTCTCAGTGTTAACACAAGTACATCATACAGGGCTCATAGCTGCATAATCATTCTGACTCTAGTATCAGTGAGCCGTTCGGTACTACCTGGGACTCCCTGCCTCCACGGAGCTCCTAGAAAGGGAAGGCACAGTTTGCCTGTCCCCACACAGCGGGTCAGGACCCCTGGCACCCAATCCTGTGGCTAGGAATATGAAATGTGTTACCTTGGGAAAGTTTATTTAAAATTTCTGAGTCTCTCTTTCTTCATCTTTTTAAAATGAGGAGATTCAATGACATCATCTCTGAGGTTCATTCCAGCCTTGTTAGTCCATGACTCACAAGACATACAAACAATAGTGATATAAGCAGCCTTCAGGGGACCTGGCAGAAGGCTGTGACCGCCAGGAAAACACGCCAGTGAGATCTCCTGCTGAGGGCGCATGCGTGACCGAGGGCCAGGGCTGCGGGCATCCCGGATCCACCCCACACTGGGCTGGGAACCACTCTTCCTACAGGCTGCTCCCAGCCAACCACTGAGCAAGGAAGGGACTAATACAAGCCCCTTCTTGCCAGACTTGACGACTCCTTTAACGAACAACTTTGTTGTTTGTTTCCATCCTTTAATTTTTTAAAAAACCATTTTATTGAGGTATGACTGGCATATTAAAAAAACCAAACTGTACCTGTTTAATGCATACAACCTGATGAGTTTGCAGATAACCATATACCCCTCATCACAATTTAGGTCATAAATGTGTCCACCACCTCCAGAAGTTTCCTCCTGCCCTTTTTATCATGATTATCTTGTGATAGGAACACTTAACATAAGATCTACCTTCTTAGCAAATTTTAAAGATTTTATTTATTTGAGAGAGAGGGAGAGGATGAGCAGGGGGAGAAACAAAAGGAGAGGCAGAGGGAGAAACAGATTCCCCGCTGAGCAAGGAGCCCCATGCAGGACTCGATTCCAGGACCCTGGGATCATGACCCGAGCTGGAAGCAGATGCTTAAACAGCTGAGCTACCCAGGCACCCTCTCTTAGCAAATTTTAAAGTATAAAATACTTTATACAGCCAGGTGCCCAGTACCTATTTATTCATTTTGCCGAACTGAAACTTTATACCCTTGGGCTAATACCTCCCCATATCCCCAGCCTCCCAGCCACCATTTTACTCTCTGCTTCCATGAGTTGGACTATTTTTATTCCTCATACAAGTGGGTGTCTGCTGTGTTTGTCCTTCTGTGTCTAGCTTATTTCACTTAGCGTAATGCCATCTGGGGTCATCCATGTTGTTGCAAATGGCAAGATTTGTTTTTAGTCCATTTTTTATTTTTATTTTTATTTTATTTTTTTAAAGATTTTATTTATTTATTTGTCAGAGAGAGAGACAGAGAGAGAAAGATCAAAGTAGGTAGAGGCAGAGGGAGAAGCAGGCTCCCCGCCGAGCAAGGAGCCTGATATGGGACTGGATCCCAGGACGCTAGGATCATGACCTGAGCGGAAGGCAGTCGCCCAACCAACTGAGCCACCCAGGCGTCCCTTTAGTCCATTTTTTAATTGACTCAAGGACTCTCAACTCAGATTTCTCAGAACTCTGTTGTAGTCTCAGGCACTTCCTACCCAATCTCACTCCTTCCCCTTCCCCTTCCTCTCCCGGTGTCTTGTCAGGTCTGCATTGCTACTGGAAGTCTCTCCCCACTTCCCCTGGCTCACTCCCCTTCACAGATGGTCCCACAGTAATTTTTTTAAAGGTTAAATTTAGGGGTTCCTGGGTGGCTCAATCAGTTAAGCATCTGCCTTCAGCTCAGGTCATGACCCCCAGGTCCCAGGGATGGAGCCCCTGTTCAGTGAGGAACCCACTCCTCTCTCTCCCTCTGTTGCTCCCCCTGCTTGCGCTCTCGGTCATGCTTTCCCTCTCAAATAAATAAAAAAGATCTTTAAGAAAAATTAAAGAAAGAAAGAACTTTAATCAATTTTTTAGAGACAGAAAGAATGCTCAAGAGCTAATGGAGTGCTCTTCAGCATGCTCAAGAGCTAGTGGTGGGGTGGGCAGGGGAGCAGGAGGGCAGAGGGGGAGGGAGAGAGAGAGAGAGAATCCTAAGCAGGCTCCCTGCCCAGTGTGGAGCCTGACTCAGGGCTCAATCTCACGACTCTGAGATCATAATCTGAGCCAAAATCAACAGCTAGATGCTTAACCAACTGAGCCACCTAAGTGCCCCTAAAGATTTTATTTTTAAGTTATCACTATAGCCAACATGGGTCTCAAACTTACAACCCTGAGATCAGTTCTCCACCAGCTGAGCCAGCCAGGCACTCCTCATAGTAAATGTCTTGCTTGTCTCATCCCATCTTAGTTTCTATTTTTTTTTTTTGAAGATCCAAACGAACAAAGAAGTGTATCATGAAGTCTCATTCATCTACTTTATGACAGAGATTTTTTTTTTTAAAGATTTTATGTATTTATTTGAGAGAGACAGCGCAAGCAGGAGCAGGGGGAGGAGTAAAAGGGGAGGGAGAGGTATAAGCAGACTCCCCTCCAAGGGGGAGCCCAATGCAGGGCTTGATCCCAAGAAACTGAGTTCATGACCTGAGCCAAAGTCAGACACCCAACTGGTGGAGCCACCCAGGTGCCCCTACGATGGAGATTAAAAAAAAAAAAATGAAAAAAAAAAAGTTTTTAAGTAATATCCACACCCAACTAGGGTCAAAATTAACAGGCACGCCATCAAAAGTCACATGCTCCCCACTGAGCCAGCCAAGTGTCCCTATGATGGAGACTTTTGATGGTAAACAAAGGTACAATCCCATTAAAAATTCTTTTTTAAAGCAAATTTAAACAGCCCGCCCCCCCATGAGGGGCTTGAACTCATGCCTCCAAGGTCAAGGGTTGCATGCTCCACTGACTGAGCCAGCCAGGTGCCCCACCAGTGATCCTCTCAAAAGAAAATTTTGAACATGTCACTCTCTATCCAAAACCATGTGGTGGTTCTCCATTTCACTCAGAATAAAAGCCAAAATCTGTCTAGCAGATTTATTCTTAGAATAATAGCCTAAATCACCCCACCATTCCCCCCTACTCTTTTCCCCTTCTTTTTCTCCCCTCCACTCCCTCTCCTCCAGCCACACTGGCTTCCAACAGGCCAGCCACACTCCCGCCCCAGCCCAGCGGTTCTCCAGCTGTTCCCTCTGTGTGCAGTCCCAGTTAGCCACGGGGCTCAGCCTCACCTTCCGGTCTTTCTCAGATGTCACCTTTGCAACGCAACCCATCCAGCCCACGCCGAAAACCACCACCCCTGGGCACTCCAGATTCTCTTACCCTTTTTCTACTACTTTTCTTCCAAAGCACTTATCAGCACCTATTGAACTCTGTAATGTAATATTTTATTTCCTGTTTATGGTCTGTGTTTCTGCCCCCCAGAATATAAGCTCCCCAAAGGCAGGGATTTTTGTCTATTCTGATCACAAGGTTGGCATTCAATAAATATTTCTAGAAAGAAGTGCCTGAAGATAAGAAGCAGGGTGCCGGGATAGAGAGTGACCTAGTGGCTATTTTAGATTAGATTACTTGCTAGGTCATGAACTCCTTGAGGACAGGGCTGTGCAGAAATCCCCAGCGTCCTACACAGAATGGAGAAGGAATAAATACTTGTTGAATCTGATCAGCTGAACTGAGCCAGAAGCCAGACCAGGATCTCCTTAAGGTGGTCCTACAGGAACTGCCAGTTTGTTGACAGCTCTTTTTTTTTTTTTTTAAGATTTTATTTATTTATTTGACAGAGAGAGAGATCACAAGTAGGCAGAGAGGCAGGCAGAGAGAGAGGAGGAAGCAGGCTCCCCGCAGAGCAGAGAGCCCGATGTGGGGCTCGATCCCAAGACCCTGAGATCATGACCCAAGCCAAAGGCAGCGGCTTAATCCACTGAGCCACCCAGGCACCCCTTGTTGACAGCTCTTAAACTCACTTGGTCATGACACCTCCTGGAAACTCCTCATTCCTGTTTTTATCTTTACTCAAATTCTGCACCCCAGAAAGGCTTTCTAGCAGATTCCTCTGCATTCTGAGAGCAGTGACTCTGAGAGCAGTGACTGCATATGTACCTCTACCTATCGATATTTTTTTAAAGATGGTATTTTAAAGGAATCTCTACACCCAGAATGGGGCTCAAACTTACAACCCTGAGATCAAGAGTCTCATGCTCTACCAACAGAGCCGGCCGTGCGCCCCTACCTGTTTTCCTTTTTTAAAGTTTATTTATCCATCTCTTTATTTGACAGAGAGAGAGACGGCAAGAGAGGAACACAAGCAGGAAGAGTGTGAGAGGGAGAAGCAGACTCCCAAACGAGCAGGAAGACCAATGCCAGGCTGGATCCCAGGATCTGGGATCATGACTTGAGCCTAAGGCAGATGCTTAACGACTGAGCCACCCAGGTGCCCTGCCCCTGTTTTCCTTATATTTTAAGAGAACAATGACCCAGAGAAGGGGGAGATGGTCAGGAGTGTGAACAAGTAGAAGTTCTGTTTTGTTCCTTGGATCAGGCATTGGGCCATTGGGCTACAACTGTAGGGAGACATAGGTTGTGGCCAGCATTTAGAAGTCTATAGCCCTAACTACACTGGAGACTCCTTAAATTAATAAGCTACCCTTTAGGGGAAATGTTGAAGTAGAGACTAGATGGTCATCTGCTTCAGGTTGTAAGTCTGACTGGGAAGGAGGTCAGGCTGACTGACACCTAAGGTCCTCTCTCTGAGATGTGGTGCTTCCGTGGGCTTGATTGAGCATCAGATGTTTCTTTCTCTCTCTCTCTCTCTCTCTTTTTTTTTTTCTGGTAAGCTTGAACTACTGAGACTCTGAGACCAAGAGTCGCATGCTCTACTGAGCACCTCAAGCTGGGCACCTCAAGCATCAAATGTTTCTTAACCCCAAATAGCATATTTCTACTCGTGAAGGACACAGGGTCCTGAAGCATATACTTTACTATAATTCTTAGTAAAAATTCCAAATTTCTTAGCCGTACTTCACGAGCAGCCCAATTTCCACAAATGCTGTTGAGTGCCAGGGGCCACGTGACCCCCACCTCGGGGGCCCCCCTCATTGTGCAGCAGTCCCGCACCCCAGAAGCCCTTAGACACACAGCCGTTTCCTTCCTATTTATTGCTCAGTTTAACTCCACAAAATCACTTGACCTCTTCTCTTTAGTGACTGAACCTAGTGTCATTATTGTGCCAGCCTTTTAAGTGTATATTAATAAAGTCCCTGGGAAGAAAAAGCTAACAACTTGCAGATCTCTAAAGCTGGTACTAAGAACATAAAGCACCATGTAACATATATATATTTTTTATAGGTTTTATTTTGGAAGAGAGAGAGCCCATGCATGAGTGAGCACAAGCAGGGAGGGGTAAGGGCAGAGGGAGAGGGAGAAGCAGACTCCCCACTGAGTAGGGAGCCTGCCCAATGTGTTCTGATCCCAGGACCCTGAGATCATGATCTGAGTGGAAGGCAGAGGCTTAACCCACTGAGCCACCCAGGCACCCAACACTGTGTAATATCTAAGAGAGCATGTAGAAAGACCAGCAGGATAGTGGTAGAAAGAAAATATTCAAATCACAGGACTTCCCCCCCGCTTTTTTTTTCCTTAAGATTTATTTCTTTTAGAGAGCTAGCCAGGCTGGGGTGGGGACAGGAGGGAGGGAGAGAGGGGGAGAGAGAGGGATGGAGAGAGAGACAGAGAGAGAGGGAATGAATGAATGAATGAATGAATCTCTGGGAAACTCCCCACTTAGTGCAAAGTCCAACGCAGGGCTTAGTTCCAGGACCCTGGGATCACGATCAGAGGCACGACAAACGTTTAACAACTGAGCTACTCAGGTGCCCCTAAATCACAGGGCTTTAGAAGTAGAATCCAAGTTGCTCATCTTGGAAAAAAGGACAATGAAGCCCAGGGCTCCAATTTCTTGCCTTAGTTCTTGACCTTCCCACCACACTTTATTTCTCCTTCTCCCTCCCCCTTCCAGCCATGACCCCAGTCCACAAAATTATATTCTCCTATATATTTATATTGCATATAAATATAAGTATATAAATTATATAAATATATAATTATATAAAATATAAATACATCTAGTTATATGAATACATTATACTAATAATATGGTATATATATTCATATCTAAATATAGTATAAATATATATATTTTATTTTCCCATATTTTAAAAAAATAATCAAAGCCTAAAGAAAATGCTAATTGTTCAGAGTCACATTATAATATTTAAGTGAGATTAACTTTAAGGATCCCCTAAATCTGGGGTCAGGGTGGGATTGTGTTATTGGAACCTCAGATAATAAACACCAGGTCTTTTCTGAAGGCTGTTGGAAGACCTCTGGCTCTTCTGTAAAGTGGGCTTACCGTGCTGCATGCCTTTTGTAATCTATCTGAAAATAATGTATCTCAATCTTGCCTACCAAAAAACTGAAAACAATTTTGAAAATATCTTGTAGTTAAAATGCTACCTGTTGAGCTTTGGCAGGTTGCTTGGCCTCTTGGAAACTCAGACTTCTCTTCCGTTAAGCACCAGCACTCAACACATCTGCTCTACGCCAGGTTCTCTGCTAAATGCTTACTTTATAGGTTGTTGGGAGAAGTAAGGAAAATGGTAGTATTAGCGAACCTTAATTGAATAGTTTTCTGCCAGCCCCTGGACTAAGGACTTTCCTATGTGCTGAACAAATCTCCACAAAAATATGAAGAATGAGATAGTACAAATGTGATGCATGAGGTTAAATGACTTAACTAAGGCCACCCAGCTAGTGGCGGGGTTAAGCGTGGATCTGGGCCTCGGTCACAGCGCTTGGGTAGTCTGAGCACATACTGTGAAGTGCCGTAGGAGGAAGGAGAGCCGCCATCTTTGAGGGCTATGGAAGGTCCTAGCATTGTCTCCAGTCTGCCCTCCGCCCCTCAGAATTTGAATAAGGGTGAAACCAAGATCAAACAGTAATTTCTGGCAAGGTTGAGGGGGAAAGGAGTCATAGAAGCAGGAGGCTGAGAAATGTGTGGGACCAGGCATGGGGACAGCGAGTTGCCCTATTGCTTTAGCAGCTGGCAGGCAGGGCTGGGGAGTTGGCTGGTGCTAGGGAATGAGCTTCAGCTTTATTTAATTTTATTTAAGATTTTATTTATTTATTTGACACACACAGAGAGAGATCACAAGTAGGCAGAAAGGCTGAGGGGGGGGGGGGGGAAGCAGGCTCCCCGCCGAACAGAGAGCCCAATGTGGGTATCGATCCCAGGATCCTGAGAACATGACCTGTGCGGAAGGCAGAGGCTTAACCCACTGAGCTACCCAGGCACCCCAAGCTTTTTTCTTTTTTTTAAACAAGGATTTACCTCCTTTGCCTTGTCAGTAGGAACAGAAAAAAAGAGGAAGGGAAGGAAAGAATGCCTAATAGAGGGTTGAGCCTGTTATTTTTCTCATTTGTGAAACCATTTGTCCTCTGTCTGCTTCAATCTCCTCGTCTGTAAAAGTAAAAATAGTATTTTGCTGCTAGAATTGGGGCCAGCATGAAAGAAATAACAGTTGGCAAGCACACGGAAGTTTAGTTAATGTTAAAAATACAAATAATAATGATATGCTATGTTTGCACCCTAGTTCTGCCCATAAATGCGCAATAAATACTAGCAATGACTACGTATTTACGGTGTTCCCCAGGAAGCCGGCAGACGTCCGGTAACCGGTGCTACAGCACCCTCTGGCGGCGCAGCTGCCACCAACAGCGCCGACTCCGCCGACCTGCCCCTCCGCAGGGCGGGAAGAGAAGCCTCCGCCCCGCTGTTAACCACAGGTCTGCGCCCGCCCGGGAAGGGCAGGGCGGAGGCCACGCGACAGGTGCCCCCGTCACAAAATGGTACCATTGACCGAGGATCATGAAGAAGGATCCCCTATTTGAGCCCCATGAAACCAGCTGCGGGTAGTCGGCCATTTCTGACCCATGAAATGGCAAGTTCATAGGGTGGAAGCTAGTAATTGCTGCTGTATGGGGAGCAAGTCAAAACGTGAGGATGTAAAATGCTGAACCCTGGAAACCAAACAGACAACGACTTAAGGATGACTTTGTGGTCTGTGGGATCTCGAGGTGAAAGAGGAACAGACAGCTTTTCACATTTTGTCAAACCCCTCAGGGATTTTGATACCTGAGGCTGTTTTTGTAATCACCTACATCTCTTTCAACACCCTTCATCCTTACGGTTTCCGCCTTGCCTCAATCAGAAACACAAGTGATGGTGGGCTTCTGTACCTTCCTTTTCTTTTTCCCCCTTTTTAAAGATTTTTATTTATCTATGTGTCAGAGAGAGCAAGAGAGCAAGCACAAGCAAGGAGAACAGCAGGCAGAGGCAGAAGCAGACCCACCGCTGAGCAAGGATGTGAACTTGATCCCAGGAGCCTGGGATCATGGCCTGAGCCAAAGGCAGACGCTTAACCGACTGAGTCACCCAGGCACCCCTGTACCTTCCTTTTCTACTAGCTCATGCAGATCCACCATTTCCTTCCCTACTTTGGAAGAAGATCTGCCCTCAGAAAATCAAGAGGACAACTAATTGTGAACCCTATATCCTTTGCATAAAGGACCTTTCTCCTTTCTGAGAAAGACCAGACTGAATTACAAAATTACCAATTTTTCTGGGTCCCAGCTTTACTAATAATCACAATTTTGAAAAATTAGAATAAACCCAACCTCATCCCTCAAATCTTAAGGGAATAAGCCGTTAAACAAATTTTGTTTTTCCCTCCCTCATCCCCACCTCATTTCCCCTATCTCATCCCCCAAATCTTAAGGGAATAAGCCTCGAAACATTTTTTTTTTTTGACATTTTATTTACTTATTTGTGAGAGACAGAAAGAGCAGGATTTCCGGGTTGGGGGAGGGAGAGAAGAGACAGAGGGGGAAGCAGACTCCCCACTGAGTAGGGAGCCTGACTCTGGCTTGATCACGAGGCTCCATCTCACAACCCTGAGATCATGCCCTGAGCTGAAATCAAGAGTTAGACGCTTAACTGACTGAGCCACCCAGGCGTCCCTAAAAAAAATTTTTTTTTAATGGAATACATTATGCAGGAGACTGCAGGTGAATTTATACAGAGATAAGTCGGCTTGGGAATGGCTGGTAAGAGTGCAAACTGACACAAACTTTCTGTTAAAGAATTTGGCAATTTGTAGCAAGAGCCATAAAGCCATTGACCAAATAATTCTCCTTAGATAATCTGTATTAAGGAAATAAATGGAAACACGTAAAAAGATTTGCATACAAATATGTTATGGCAGCTTTTTTTAAAAAAATAGTAAGATACAATATGAAAAGAAACAGTTATTAAATCAAGTATAAAACATTAATAAGATGAAATATTATATTTTTGAAATCATGTTTTCAAAGAACACAGAGTGGAAAAATGGTCACATTAAAATGAAGAGCAAAGCTATATGATATCTATTGATCAAATGCTTCCAATTTTATAAGAAATACATATAGGCAATAGACACTTTAAAAACAGGAAAGAAAGATACTGAAATACTGAGTGATCATTTTTTGGTACATCGGCTCCACACCCAACATGGGGATTGAATTCATAACCCTGAGATCAAGAGTTGCACAGGCAGGCAGCCCACTTTCTTTCTTTTCACTTTCTTACATTCTCCAAAATTTCTATAATTATCATGTATTATTTTCATAATCGCTAAACTATATGGAATATAAAAACAATTTGATTTGCAAGTCAATCAAATCTTCATAGTATTTAATATAGAAACCAAACAGGTTACATCAAAATCTAAAGATAAATAACTAAATATGTTTTAAAATATGGCTTATAGTTGAGGGTGCCTGGGTGGCTCAGTTGGTTAAACATCTGCCTTCGGCTAAGGTTATGATCCCAGGGTCCTGGGATCGAGTCCAGCATCAGGCTCTCTGCTCAGCAGGGAGCCTGCTTCTCCTCTGCTTTTTCACCCTGCTCATGGTTTCTCATTCTCTCTCAAATAAATAAAATATTTATATATATGTATATGTATATGTATATATATATATATATATATGGTTTATAGTTGAAAAGTGCTTTCCAACCATCTTTCAAAGTCCTCACCATAACAGAAAGCATCAGGAAAACAAGAGGGAGAGAATTTATTTCTAGGTTCTTTGGCCAAATTCTATGGTTTCCAGGAGATTCTGCTTGAATTGTTCTTTTCAAGGGCCTTCTACTAATTGAAACCATTCTGCAATTTCTTCTACTATCAGTGGCCAAGGCCAATAGCATTGGGGATTATAATTAAACTGAGAGATCTGGTAACACAACCAGCTGATACACACTTTCAAAAGGTTAATTTCCTGAGGTTAGAGATATTGCCAACACTCAGAATCCTGTTAATGACTTTGGAACAATTACACATCATTTTGCACATTTAAAGCCATAAGAGAAAATCAGAGTATTGAATTCCAATTTATAGGAGTAGATTGATTAGGTAGAATGTTAAAACAATGTTTTATAACACCACATTTTGGGTGTGCCTTATGAGAAGAAATATTCAGTTGTCATAAGCTTCTCATCACTGCAGCACAGGTCCATGTCACTATCCTGGAGAGGTACATACAGTGAATGATCTACTAGAGTGGCATTCCCAGTTGGAGGTTATTCTTACTCTAACACGGAGGAATTTTATACTCAGCCAGCTGGGAAGACTGTTTTCATAATGTTCAGTGTGAATCCATCTTGCAAACCAAATCTGGGACTCCCCAAAATGTCAACTTCTAAATCTTACATTCTACAATTTTGAAATTACAGAACTAAAATAAGTATCAAATTATCATTTTCTAAAACGTTTAGGGAACTCAGTATTACTTTTTAAAAAAAAATCTATACAAGAAAAAATGATCTATGCAAGAAAAGAATGTAAATGATTCAAGCACTTGTAGCTCAGGTAGCTTCTGAGAAACTTCTTAAAGCATTTGTTTAAACCTTGCACTTGAACTCTACAGCTTCCCCCCCCCCCAAGTCCAACAAGAATATATTTGTTCTCCCTAGAGCTTCTCATAATACGTCTATTATCCTCTCTGCTCGCTCCAAAGACATCCTATTAAGTTACAAACTGCATCCCTAATCCAAGCTTTTCTTCCTGAGATGAAGGCATGTTCTGAAGTTAGTTCTAAGGCTGACACAACTTTGCAGGGATTCCAATAGGCTCCAGTTGTAAAATTCACATCAGTCATTACTTAAAATGAAGCTGTCAGTTTGCCAGAAAAGCTAGTCTCCGTGCCCTTTACAGAATCCCCATTTGTGTCCTGTGCTCCTGCCAAGTGTCATTAAGTCAGATGGGAACTCCACAGATGTGAGCCACACACGCTGAACAAACTCTGCACAACAGCAGAGTTATCTGAACATGAGTTAACTTTGTTATGGGAAAAACCACGGATCGGGTCTTTTTTTTTTTTTTTAAAGATTTTATTTATTTATTTGACAGATCACAAGCAGGCAGAGGCAGGCAGAGAGAGAGGAGAAAGAAGGCTCCCTGCTGAGCAGAGAGCCTGACGCGGGGCTCAATCCCAGGACCCCGAGATCATGACCTAAGCCGAAGGCAGAGGCTTAACCCACTGAGCCACCCAGGTGCCCCCAGATCGGGTCTTTTGTACAGAGCACGGGTCAGGGAGTAATGAGGAATCAGCCTGGGCGGGTGTGTGTGTGTGTGTGTGTGTGTGCAAATTGAATATATAGTGTTATTCACATACGAAAAGAAAGCAAATCGTTGCCTACTTTCAGGAATCCTATTCAGATACAGCAGTGAGCTCCCAGAAACTGACGAGAGAATCAGAGATCATCTAATGCAAGTGTCAACTCAACCTTCTGACAATAAACAAACAAATGAACAAACAGACCAAACAATCTTGATGGGTCAGGAGAGAAGATGCTAGAAATAGTCGAGTTTCCGGAGGAGCTGGCAATAGAGCCACTTGCACCCCCTTCCTTTGGAAAATCTCGGCAAGGCAGGGGAGGACAGTGGGGTGGAGGGACTGGCAGGGACCAGGCAGGGGATCTACGGGAGTGGATCCATACCTCCTAGCTAGTGAGCCTTGCTTTGACGGACCCATGACCATGGGTGGGTTCCCCAGCAGGGCGCTCCTGAGAGGTTCTTCATCACATACAGACACAACCGACACACGTTCGCAACAAGACCCCACTCAGAGCCATGACGAGCCCCAGCTCTCATCCCAGATCGGTGGGATGAACCATCAAACCATTCTATCAGGTTATTTCTAAAATCACAACCCACAGTCGAGCTTCTGATTGGGCAGGCCCTGAGGCCAGGAGAAACGGCAGATACTGGACATGGGCTATGTGGAGCCTGTGGAGACAATCGGGTAAGCCACAGAGGTAAAAAGACCATTGTCTGGCATGTGCGAGATGGTACTCCCGAACCCAGAATGTCAGCCAACAGCGCCTACCTGAGTATGCTTTTCGCTTGAGTGTCTTACTTCACACACTGGCACGCGGCTTGGTAATTTCCCATTTGGGGGATAATCCAGATGAACCAGGTCTCGGCAGTAAGAATGACATATGTATTTACCCTCTGAAAGAGAGAACACATGAGGTTCCTGCTTAGATGCATGTGGCAGAGGGAAATGAAGCCCCCAAAACCAAAAGCCAGTGTCTGACCTGGAGCAATGAACATGTGTTTGTGAGAGGCCTGTTTGTTCACAACAGCATGCAGAGCCCTTTAAACCTGGACTAACTGGCCTTCACTGAAATCTAAATGTAATATATCGGTGAATATATTTCACAAAGACAGGGGATTAGGCTACTCTGTTTTTCTTTTTTCAATTCTTCAACTGAGATAAAGTTCACATAATGTAAAATTCACCATGTTAAAGAGTAGAGTTGTGCAACCATGATCTAGTTCCAGAACATTCCATTCACCCCAAGAACAAAACCCTTACCTGTTACCTGTTAGCAGTCACAGACTATTTCCTTATTCCTCTAGTCCCTCGCAACCACGAATCTACTTTCTGTGGATTTGCCTTTTTTGGATGTTTCCCATGAATGGAACCATATAATCTGAGGCCTTTTGTGTCTGGCTTTTTTCACCCAGCAGGTGGTGGTATGTGTCAGAATTTCATTCTTATTTTTGTTTTTGTTTTTTTTAAAGATTTTATTATTTATTTGACAGAGATCGAAAGTAGGTGGGGGGGGGAGCAGGCTCCCTGCTGAGCAGAGAGCCCGATGTGGGACTCCATCCCAGGACCCTGAGATCATGACCTGAGCCGAAGGCAGCGGCTTAAACCACTGAGCCACCCAGGCGCCCCAGAATTTCATTCTTTTTTATTGTTGAATAATGTTTCTTTCTTTTTTTTTTTAAAGATTTTATTTATTTATTTGATAGACAGGGATCACAAGTAGGCAGAGAGGCAGGCAGAGAGAGAGAGAGGGAAGCAGGCTCCCTGCTGACGTGGGGCTCGATCCCAGGATCCTTCCTGGGACCACGACCTGAGCCAAAGGCAGAGGCTTCAACCCAATGAGCCACCCAGGTACCCCCTCTTTCTTTTTCTTTCTTTCTTCTTTCTTTTTTTTAAATAATGTTTCATTGCCTGGAAGGACCACATTTTGTTTATCTGCTTATCGGTTAATAGACAATGGGTGGTTTCCCTTCCTAGGAATGGAATTGCTGGGTCATATGGTAACTCTGTTTAATTTTTTGAGGAATTGCCAACAGTTTTCCAATGTAAATGTCTTTAAAAGAGCTCTTTCAGCCATTTTACAACACATAGATAAGAAATTCTACAATTCTCTTCACCAGCAATTAGAATTCTCACAATACTAGTCTAGTAATGAATCCTTTACATTATGAAGTCCTTAAGGGACCTTATTATGAAATAACTTCACCCATTAAAGTAGTAGTATCCGGGTAAGAAAGACCCTGCAGGAAAATGTAGAGTGGGGATCCATTTCATAGTTTTTCATTCTAGCCAAGGATAAAGCAGTCTGTATCATCAAAATGTTTTGTGTGCTGATCCCCTGATCAAACCTATGGGAGGGTAACAGGGACCTGGCTTACAAAATAGCATCCAGAAGTGACCTAGAAACCAGAACCTCTAGAGCCAAACTCCACTAATTTGCAGAGACGTACTCCTCATGCAGGTAGACACTCCCTGGTGGTCTAGTGGTTAGGATTTGGCGCTCTCTCCTCATGCAGGTATACATTCTTTTTTTTTTTTTTTTAAGATTTTATTTATTTATTTGACAGAGAGAGATCACAAGTAGACAGAGAGGCAGGCAGAGAGAGAGAGAGGGAAGCAGGCTCCCCACTGAGCAGAGAGCCTGATGCGGGACTCGATCCCAGGACCCTGAGATCATGACCTGAGCCGAAGGCAGCAGCTTAACCCACTGAGCCACCCAGGTGCCCCTGCAGGTATACATTCTTAAACACATACCAAAAATGCTAGTGCCTACTTCATCCCAGGGCTTATTAGACCGTTACCGGCAGGCTCAGCCTCCGCCCTCGGCGGGAGGAATGGGTACAAGAAGCAACCCTCATGATACAGTGTGGCAAATGCGCTAACATTGTGCTGGGGACACAAAACCAGCATCTGCCCGCTTGATGAACCCGAGCTTTCCCATGCATTCCCAGGCGCGCCCCTCTACCTGAACACCCCGCCCCCCAACCATTCTCCCTCCAGCTCTGCAAGACTGAACGCATTTTTCCATCGCTCCTCAAGAAAGATTTGGGAGCTGCGGACTCAAGCTTAAAAGTCCTTGAGCCGTTTCAGGAAGAATCTGAACTGCAAAACACATGTCTTTGATATTTATAACTGGTCACAATAATGCTGGAGTTACTCTTCCATCTGTTCTGGAAAATTTAACTTACTGAGCTGTCCTGTAATAGAAAGACGCACATGGCTCTGGTGTCTCCATCCTTCACCGGACTTGTGTGAAATTCAAAAAGCACATTTGCCTCCAAGAAATAAAGCTGGTTTGGGAAGAGGCTGATAAATGAACTCAGATGATGAGGAACTGAAACAGCAGAGTCCCCTGAAGCATTTATGCCATTCCCGAAGGCCGCCTGGGTCTTTCTAGCACATCAAAGGCAGAGACAATTGAACCCACGTGGAGGCTCCTCGTCCTCCCAGCAGCCCAGGTACCGTCGGACTCAGAAACAAAGGTAACCTACCGGGTGTGTGGGTTTTCTTCACCTGCAAGTTGATTTTGCCAGAGAGCTTGTAAATGGCAGTTCCCATCTGTGAGCCTCGGGCTGGCCGTGCAGCATGAGAGACAGACAGACAAGACAGACAGCTGAGGACAACAGGCCGAGCAGGCCACCCCAGGCTGACCTGTGTGACTCAGAGCCCACCAGGAGGCCGGGCCTCCCTCCACTCCCCGGCTTCATGTATTTTCCAACTGTCCACCAGCATGCCCGACAGCTCACTCACTGGGGGCTGTCAGACGCTCCCAACCATAGCTGTGAATCACGTGAGAGAGGTCAAGGGAGGGTCTCCAGACCTCAGCCCTGATTGGAGATGCCAGTAATGTGGTTATTAATGCCTCTGGACCCAGTGGAGGGGAGCTGGGAGATCTTGAGCAAGTTCTTGAACCTCTTTGTGCCTTCATTTCTTTTAAAGTGAAGAAAACCATTGTCCCCCACTCACTGAATTCTGACAAGTGCCAGAAGTGCTTCCGGTGATGGTGTCATCAGAGTAAACGCTCCATGGGGTTAGCCGCTGATACCGTCTTGTTGGAAGAAACCTCCTACTTCTCTGGTTAGGAGAGTTTGCATTTGGGGGTGCCTGGCTGTCTCAGTCAAAAAAGCATGTGACTCTTGGCTTGGGACCGTGAGTTTGAGCCCTGATTTGGGTATAGAGATTACTAAAAAAATGAATAAATCAACTTAAAAGAAGAAAATTTGCTTTTAGGGGCAGGGTTACTGACTACCTGGAGTAGTGGTTCCTAGTACTTCCAAGAAACCCCACTTCATATGATAGACCACAATTCTCAGTATTTTGGGGGAGGTTCCACTGTAATAATGGCCTCATGGATGAGAGGAAGCAGCTTGCTCATTTGCATTTTCAATCGGGTCCATAAACAGGACTCTTTTCTATTTTCCCTAACAGTCTGTAATCCAGCCTGAGAGGATGAAGTGCTGCCTGGTGTCATCCTTGCCTCTTGTGAGAACTCTTTTCTTTTCTTTTTTCTTTTTAAGATTTTATTTTATGTATTTATTTGACACAGAGAGACACAGTGAGAGAGGGAACACAAGCAGGGGGAGTGGGAGACGGAGAAGCAGGCTTCTTGCTGAGCAGGGAGGCCTATGTGGAGCTAGATCCCAGGACCTCGGGGTCATGACCTGAGCCAAAGGCAGATGCTTAAAGACTGAGCCACCCAGGTGCCCCTTGAGAACTCTTTCTAAGCATTCTGTCCTCAGTGGCCACTTGCTGGTAGTCAGAAATCCCACACCTATTCTGTTCCTGACAGCCCCTTGCCTTTTGTTGACTTTAGGGTGATTTTTTTCCTTGGGTGAACTCTCAAGACAGCCATGTGAGGAGCGCCGTGCGGCATCACCTCCCTGGTGTCCTGAGAAGAGAAGGGATCTCACCAAAATCGGGTCTCATGGAGGGGAGGCTCCAGGATTTGGCACAAACCCTCATGGCACAAGAATAGCATTTCTTGTGTTTCAGCTGGCTCCGTCACTCACCAGCATGGGACCCGCGTTCTCGGCTTTCAAGTCTGTAAAACGGAGGGGCTTCAAGGTCATCTCTAAGATCTCTTTGAATTCTCGTTTCCTCTGAGGTTCTGAAATGGGGGTTTGAACAACCTAGGGACAGAGGGCTGCCGTGGAATCCACATAAGGCTGGAAGCTAAACATGGTCATCTTTCAGGAGCATTGACATTATTTTTTCATATTAAAACAAAACTAAGGGTCTGATGGAATGCTATACCAAATTCTCAGGTTTTTTTTAAGAAAAAAGACTAAAAGAACGTTCATTTTGGAAAAAATCATAATGATTGAACAACAGTGTGAATATAATTAATGTCACTGAACTGTATATTTAAGTGTGGTTAAAATCACAAATTTTCAGTTATATATATATTTTTACCACAATAAAACAAATCTAAAAAACAATATTCAGGTAGACGAGAGAGTCCAGAAATAACCCACACGTACTTGGTCAATGAATTTTCAACAAAGGTACCAAGGCAATTCAGTGAAGAAAGGATGCTCTTTTTAACAAATGGTTCTGGGATTGGATATTCATATGCTTTTACATATTTTATTTTATAATTTTTTTGCTTTGCATATTTTTTTTTTTTATTTATTTATTTGACAGAGAGAGATCACGAGTAAGCAGAGAGGCAGGCAGAGAGGAGGAAGCAGGCTCCCCGCGGAGCAGAGAGCCCGATGTGGGGCTCGATCCCAGGACCCTAAGATCATGACCTGAGCCGAAGGCAGAGGCTTAACCCACTGAGCCACCCAGGTGCCCCTTTGCTTTGCATATTTTAAAATAAACTGCAATTCGTACCCCTTGCCATATATAAAAATTAATTCAAAATGGATCATAGAGGGCACCTGGGTGGCTTAGTCGGTTAAGTATTTGCCTTTAGCTCAGGTCATGATCCCAGGGGCCTGAGATTGAGTCCCACATCTGGCTCATCGGGAAGTCTGCTTCTCCCTGCTCCTCCCCCCTGCTCATGCTCTCTCTTTCACTTACTCCCTCACTTGCTCTCAAATAAATAAAAAATCTAAAAGAAAAAAAAAGGATCAGGTGCCTGGGTGGCTCAGTGGGTTAAGCCTCTGCCTTCTGCCTAGGTCATGATCTCAGGGTCCTGGGATCAAGCCCCGCATCAGGCTCTCTGCTCAGCAGGGAGCCTACCCCCCCCACCTCCCCCCCCCCCCCCGCCCCGCCTGCCTCTCTGCCTACTTGTGCTCTCTCTGTCAAATAAATAAACAAAATCTTTAAAAAAAATGGACCATAGATCTAAATGCAAAGCTGAAGCAGGGTGCTTGGGTAGCATGGTTGGTTCAACATCTGACTCTTGGTTTTGGCTCACCTTTGGTTGTGATCTCAGGGTCATGAGATAGAGTCCCATGTCAGGCTCCATGCTCAGCCTGAAGTCTGCTTGAGTTTCTCTCTCCTTTTCCCTCTGCTCCTCCCCTCTTCACTCTCTCTCTCAAACAAATAACTACATCTTTAAAAAAAAAAAATGCAAAACCTAAAGTTATAAAAGTCCTTAGAGAAAACAAGAGGAAATCTTTGTGACATTGGGTTAGGTAAAAATTTCTTAGGGAAGATGTCAAAAGTATAATTAATACAAGAAAATATGGATGAGTCAGGATTCATCAAAATTTAGAACTTCTCCAAAAGACTATAATAGAGAATGAAAAGACAAATCACAGGACGGAAGATTTGCAAGTCACATATCTGGTACAAGAACAGAGATCAAGCCGGTGCTAGGTGTGGACCCTGCTTAAGATTGTCTCTTTCCCTCTCCCTCTGCCCCTGCACCAACCCCCCTCTCTCTCTCCCTCTATTAAAACAAAACAAAACAAAAAGCCTTCCCTGCTGCTCTAGGCACGTTCTCTAGAGAGGACTTAATTTTCCAGCAACCCTATGGGAGTGGTGCAGATGAGGGGACTGAGGTTCAGAAAGGCGAAGTCAAACTTGTGAGTCGTGACCGGCCTTAGAACGCAGACCCACCTGACTCTAGAGCTTGTGCCCGGAGCCGCTTTTGCTGCAGGCAGTATTACGAGTCTCCAGGAGTCACGGTTGCACAAGGTGTCCCATGGCACCTCCAGAGCTCAAGCACTTCAGCTTCCCTCGTCCTGTGAGCTCAGCGCCCGCTCAAGACCAGACGGATGAAATGAGGTGAACGTGTGCTTTGCTTTCAACTTCCTCTTCTGCTTCATGCCGAATGGAGGTTATCTTTGTAGCCAATTTAATCTATAAAAGTTATTTCCAATTTGCTAACATCAGACTAACAAAAGAATGTTCCCTTTTCAGCACATTTCAGACTTTTTTTTTTTTTTTTTAAATTTCAGTAAGCCCTACGCCCGACAGGGTGCTTGATCTCACAATCCTGAGATCACAAGTTGCACGCTCTCCTGACTGAGCCAGTCTGGCACCCCTCAGGGTGTCTTTCAAGAACACTGTAAAACCAGCAGTTTTGATGTGGGGTAAAGGGTACTGCCCTAGTTGGGAGACCTGAATTCCTCTACTTCTGGCTTTTCCAACAATTCCCTGTGTGACCCTGGAAAATCCACTTAGCCTCTCTGAGTCTCAGTTTCCTGAAGTTGGATTAGACCAGCGTTTCCCACTGGTGGTAGACATACCAGGGTAGTCCCTAAAACAAATGAGTTAGATTTTCGTTAGTTATGTATTAATTTTAATGTGTAAAGAATATAATAGTGCATCAAATCAATTATTTCCCAGGTATCGCTTTTTAGGATGGTGCTCAATAAGAAGGGCAAGTTATTTAGTAACAAATATTATGCGAAGTCTAGTAGAGGGTTACGCAGGCATAAATCACAAAAATTGTGACAATGGTCTGTGAATGCCTGATGTTTGGGAAGCACTGGACGGAAAACGAGAGCAGCCATTTATTGAATATTTACTATGTGCCAGGAACCTTGCACTTTATATGCACTCATTTTTTTCTTTTTTTTTTTTTTTTAAAGATTTTATTTATTTATTTGAGAGAGAGAGAACACAAGCAGGGGGAGCAGCAGGCCTTCCTTAGAGCAAGGGGTCTGATGTGGGACTTGATCCCAGGGATGACCTGAGACAAAGGCAGATGCTTAACCGACTGAGCCACCTAGGTGTCCCAGGTGTCCCTCATTTTTTCTTTTTTAAGTAGCCTTGAGGAGCAACGTGGGGCTTGAACTCTTGGCCCTGAGATTAAGAGCTCAAAAAAAAAAAAAAAAAAAAGAGAGTGAGAGAGAGAGTTGCATGGTCTACAGACCAAGGCAGGCACCCCTGCATTAATTTTTTTAGTTCTTTTATTTTTTAAGTAATCTCTACACCCAGCATGGGGCTCAAACTCACAGCCCTAAGATCAAGAGTCACATGTTCCCCTGAATGAGCCAGCCAGCTTCCCCTCCTTGTTTTTAAAAAGCAATCCTACGTGGTAAGTGCTATCACGATCACCTTTATTTTAGAGAGGAGGACACTGGGGCTTTCTTACTGTCATTTGCCAGTATGTGGCAGAGCCAGGGTCTGACCTCAAGCCATGCTCCTAGTCCTTGTGCTCCACTGGCAATCTGGATGGACTGCAGAGAACTCATGAGACACAAAGACGGGAATCAGGGGCTTAATGCGTCTCCGCCAGGGCCAGCAAGAGCATTATCTGGGGAGCATGTTAAAACTGCAGGTTCTGGGATGCCTGGGTGGCTCAGTGGGTTAAAGCCTCTGCCTTTGGCTCGGGTCATGATCTCAGGGTCTTGGGATCGAGTCCCTCATTGGGCTCTCTGCTTGGCGGGGAGCCTGCTTCCTCCTCTCTTTCTGCCTGCCTCTCTGCCTACTTGTGATCTCTGTCTGTGAAATAAATAAATAAAATCTTCTAAAAAAACAAAAAACTGCAGGTTCTCAGCCCTTCCTTCAGAAGTCCTGGGCGTCAGATTGGAGGGGTGTGGGAATGCGAGGCTTCACAGCTCAGCCCAGGTAGTTCTGCAGCAGGTGGACCTACAGTCTCAGGTTGAGAGACGGCGGCAGCCCGAGGAATAATTACAAGAATGAGTCACCACTGGGGCACCTGGGTGGCTCAGTGAGTTAAAGCCTCTGCCTTCGGCTCAGGTCATGATCTCAGGGTCCTGGGATGGAGTCCCGCGTTGGGCTCTCTGCTCAGCGGGGAATCTGCTTCCCTTCCTCTCTCTCTGTCTGCCTCTCTGCCTGCTTGTGATCCCTGTCTGTCAAATAAATAAATAAAATCTTAAAAAAAAAAAAAAGAATGAGTCACCGTTGGGACGTGAGCTCACTTGGCTCTCCCCTCACACTTGAGGCTTTTCTCAGCCTGAGGGACAAAAGTAATGCCTGGACCTCGTGTCTCCTTCAACTGCTCCTTTCACGCCCATCACAGCAGTCATGAGGGACCAGCTGATCTTCATTCTCAAGGCTGTTCTGACAGCAGATCTGTTGTCCCTGGTCACCTACCAGTAATAAAAGAAACTCCAATGCAGAGAACCGGAGGAAAGTTGACTTTGAAAAACTTCAGTGTGGAGCCAACATATGAAGGACTTGTAGGATCTCACCAGCTGCAGCCCCTTCGCCCCCGCTTCTGCCCCCCGCCCCCCAAGCCAGGCTCATTAGTAGCACAAGTGGGCTAAGGGTAAGGGGCTTACAAAGGCTGAAAACGAAGGGAAAGAATCTGTGTGGTTTTTTTTTTTTTTTCCAAAGAGGCAATGAGGGAAAGAGTTTCTCATTCTCCAGGCATAGTTTTGCTAGTCAGACGTGCTAAAAGAGTGGCCTGGAAGTAGAACAACAGTTGGAACCAAAGCTGTAGGGACTAGAAGCCAGAGAACGGAGTGTAGCTCTGTATTTTAGAAACATCACTCTGGGGGAAGCTTGGCGCCTGAAGGAAGGAAAGAAGGATGATTTAGAGCAAGAAGACCAGCTAGCAAATGACAGCGTCGTGTCTCTGTCAACATCCGGTGGGACTTGGGACCTCCTTCCCCACCACCAGCCCTTCAGTCCTGCCTGAATGGGTCCCCTGCCTCAACTGGGGTGTGGCGCAGGACAAAACTCTTGTCCTTGTTGCAGCTGGTTTGGCTTCTCCTTCCTGAAGCCATCCCAGAGTTCAGGGGCTTTGGTCTTAGTCTACAAGTCAAGTCTACAAGTGACTCTGATCATTTGTAAATTTGGGGAGCTGGTCCTCACAGAAAGCTCCTGCCACAGGCTGGTGGGTGTGTGGGGCAAGGAGGGAGCTCTTTGGAACATTAGAGAACATCTTTATCCATGAGGCAATGCCTATATAAGGAAGCCCTTTCTTTAGAGCAAATAAAAAGAAAATGGAATTTCAGAAAAAGAACAGAGTGGCAGTTTAAAAAATTTGGCATCCTCCTTTGCCCAGAAATCAATTAGCACTGCACTCCCCTCCCCAATCCCATTACCCTGGATTTGGGGAATGTAGAGTCTACCCTTCTAGGGTCTAGAAGCAACAACCTATTTCTGGATTCCCAGAGGGGCTCAGCAGCCAGAGTAGTGGGAGGGAGGGAATGGAGGGGATATGTCTTTTCCCCCCTTTACCAGGGAACCAGATTTTTCAAGTGGTACGTTTTGTTACACCTTAAACCCCTGCCAGGACAGAGAAACTTCTGTATCCTTGGCCTCTTTAGCTGAAACTGAGTAGGTGGATGGCTCTGGAGATCCCAGCCAAGAGTATATAACTTTGGGGGTGGGATGGGGGAGACTTGCAGTCTCTTAATGCCTTGGGTTGGCACTCCTGGGACCCAGCTTGCACTGCCTTCTCAACAGCGAGATCGAAGTTCTCTTGGCACAAAGTCTAAGAGGGCAGATCAACCAACCATCGGAGGGTGGCCAATCCTAAAAGTGCTTTTGACAAGAGACTTAATTAAATGCTCTATGTGTGCAAGCTGGGCTCGGTGGGAGGAAGACGAGGTAAGGCGAGGGATGAAAAAATGTTAACTGCAGGGGCGCCTGGGTGGTCCAGTTGGTTAAGCATCATGAGCTCAGGATCCTGGGATAGAGCCCTGCGTCATGCTCCCTGCTCAGTGGGGAGCCTGCTTCTCCCTCTCCTCTGCCCCTACCCCCACCCCTGCTCCCTCTCCCTCCCTCCCTCTCTCAAATAGATAAATAAAATTTAAAAAGATAAATAGGTAAAATAAATAGATTTATCTATTTATTATTTAAAAAATGTTAACCGCGTATTTCACCAACAGCACTGAGCACATCCTACCACGGGCCTACCACGGGGGCTAAAAGAAGCTGAAGATGGGTCACTGCCAATTTCTCCCTGCGCTCCCCACTGCAGGGGCTGAGCTGAAAATAATAGACTTGACATCTGGAGAACAGAAGTTCTGTTGCAATTTCTGTTTTTATTTTATATGCACTCTCAAAAAAAAAAAAAAAAGAAAAGAAAAGAAACAGAGAAAGAAAGAATAGTCTGGGGCCTGGGGAAGCTCTATCCTGTCACATAGGGCTTTTGGTATTTTCAAAGGTGTTCTCTACTTTGAATGCATCTCACAGAGGCGTCTGGAAAACCGTGTCACCAGAAACACGGTGCATTCCAAAGGCATTTGCTTTCATGCCTCCTGGTGTTCCAAAAAAGCTTGCTGTTTCCAAAGAACTTCCAAGTGTGAAATTAAAATTTTGAAGCTTCACAAGTTGAACTTTGTATAATTTCACAGACTCCTCTTCTGTCCTGGAGATGAATCAAGCCAGCAAGTAGAAGGGCTGTGTTTCCGCTATTTGGGGCAAGGGACTCAAGGAGGCGGGGGGAGCGCTCCCAAGTCAGGCACGGCTGAGACTACCAAACCTTTCCCTGGCCTCTGACTCTTTTCATCTGTGGGATCTGGGTGAGACTCTTTGAGGCTTTGAGCTTCTCTGATTCCTTCTTTGGTCAAAATAAAATGGGGAGGGGAGTCAGGAGACCAGCAGTGTTGCAGCAGAGGCCAAGGACACAGAGTCATCATTCCAAAAATGGTAATGACCACGATGAAACTTTGGAAAACAGAACCATATAAGGCATATGGAAGGAAGAAAACTATTACCTACCAACCCGATACCCGTGGACACGATCCTTTCTTCCTTTGTGCATGTTCTAGGACCCACATGTAATTTGTCTGCATGACTTTACCAGGTGAGGACTTTCAAAGTTAAGACTTCTCTGACTTTAATTTTGGCCTAAGAAGATGTACCTATTTTCAGAGTCTTTGTCTTCTTAGTACAGCCCTTCGACAATGAGGACAGATCAAAGGCAGTTGTGGGCCAGTGGGGAGGTGAGAAAAAGCCAGAAATGTCATCATCTGATCGGGATCCCAATCTTAGCCGCATGGGAGGGATGTTGATTTCTTGGCTCTGTCCAAGCAGTGGGGGACGGATTTCTCTCTCAAAGAGCACTCCTCAGCTCCCTGTCTGTCATCTCCTGCCTGTCTGTGTGAGTGGCACAGCCGGCACGGGGCGTGGTTGAGCATGACGGCGGGGAATGGAAGGTGGGGGCTGGTCCCGAACATTGGAGGCAACCAGGATGTGCTACTGGGTCCAGTTCTTGGGTGAGGCGGGAGGCTAAGTCTCTGCACCATTTCGGGCCATAACTGGGGAGCTCCACACACTTCCACCGATGACCCTGAAAGCCATTTGTAGCTGAGTGCCATAAATGTGGCTCAGTCCACTCACCTGCTCCCTATTTGTGGATGGACTTCTTTCATCAGCAAGCTACAACTGGGAGCCCTAAATTTAGTCAGTTGACAGCACGTCCACTTACTCTAAAGAACGGCTGACTCTAGCTCCTTTGGGCTCTTAAAACATTGAAAAACATTTTTATAGGGTGCCTGGGTGGTATAGTCAGTTGGGCACCAGCTCTTGGCTTCGGCTCAGGTCATGATCTCAGAGCCCCTAGTTGGGCTCCCCGCTCAGCATGGAGTGTGCTTGAAGATTTACTTTCTCTCTCTCTCCCTCTGCCCCTCCAGAGGGAGCAAGGGAGAGCACCAGTGGAGGGAGAGGCAGAGGGAGGAGGGAGAAGCAGGTTCCCCACTGAGCAGGGAGCCCGACACAGGGCTCAATTGCAGGACCCTGGGATCATGACCTGAACTGAAGGCAGATTCTTAACTGCCACCCAGGCACCCCAGTAAATAAATCTTAAAAAACTTTTTTGGGGGGGTGCCCGGGTGAATCAGTCAGTTGAGCATCTGACTTTTAGTTTCAGCTCCGGTCATGATCTCAGAGTCCTGGCACTGAGCCCTGTGTCAGGCTCCATGATCTCTGTAGAGTCGGCTTATCCATCTCCCTCCCTGCCTGTTCCTCCCATCGTTTGTGTGCTCTCTCTCTCTCTCAGATAAATAAATAAAACCTTAAACAATACATTTAGAAAAAAATTTTAGGGGTGCTTGACTGGCTCAGTAAAGCATGTGACCCTTGATCTTGGGGTTGTGAGTTCAAGCCCCATGTTGGGGTCAATTACTTAATAAGTAAACCTAAAAATTTTTTTCTTATTGTGGTAAAAACATTTAACATGAGATCTATCCTCTTAATAGATTTTAAGTGTACAGGATTGTTATCTATAGGGACAATGTACAGCAGATGTCTAGAATTTATTCATCTCGCATAACTGAAATTTTATGCCCATCGACTAGCAATTCCTCCTTTTCTCTCTTCCAAGCCCCTGGCAACCACCATTCTGTTCTTTGCTTCTATGAGTTTGACTATTTTAGATATCTCACAGAAATGGAATCATGAATTAGTTATCCTTCTGTGACTGGTTTATTTCACTTAGTACAATATACTCAAGATTCATCCATATTGTTACATATTGCCAGATTTCCTTATTTTTAAAGGCTAGATAATATTCCATCCTATGTATATACCACATTTTTTTTTACCCATTCATCTGTCAATGGACACTTAGGTTGTTTCCCTATCTTGGTTATTGTGAATAGTGCTGTAATAACTGGCGGAGTGTCAAAATCTCTTTGAGATCCTGATTTCACTTTTGGAAGGGATAAATACTGAGACTTGGGATGCTGCAACATATGGTAGTTCTATTTTAATTTTTTGAGAAAACTCCATACTATTTTCCTATTTTGTGGGGGGGTAAGGATTTATTTATTTGAGACAGAAAGAGAGAGTGTGTGTGAGTGCGGGGCTGGGGAGGAAGCACAGAGGGAGAGAATCTCCAGCAGACTCCCCACTGACTGTGGAGCCTGATGCGGCAGTCGTCCCTGAGATCATGACTGGAACCAAAACCAAGAGTCAGATGGAGGCTCGGCTGACTGACCCACCCAGGTGCCCATTCCTACTGTTTTCTATGTGCACTTGTTGTGTCCCCAGTGGAGTATAAGGGTTCCAATTTCTCTACGCCCTCACCAACACTTGTTTTTTTTATCTCTTTGATAATGCCCATCCTAACATATGGGAGGTGGTACCTCATTGTGGTTTTGATTTGCTTTTCCCTGATGATGAATGATATCAAGTTCCTTTACATGTACCTGTTGGCCATCTGTGTGTCTTCTTTGGAGAAATGTTTATTCAAATCCTTTGGCCATCCCAAAACTGGGTTATTAGTTTTTTGCTATTGAGTTGTATGAGTTCCTTATATATTTTGGAAATTTTCTCCTTATGGAGTATATGGTGTATATGTTTTCTCCCATTCCATAGACTGCCTTTGTACTCTACTGATTGTTTGCTGTGCAGAAACTTTTTACTTTGATGTAGTCCCACTTGTCTATTTTGGCGTTTGTTGCTGGGCTCACAGACGTTTGAAATTCATCTATTTTAAGACTTTAATGTAGACTCTCCAGGGACTATATAACACCCCTATTGCAATCAGTTATTTTGTTTCTCTTTTTTTTTTTTCCAGTGTCCCCTTTTCAGTAATGACCTCAATAATCTTTTAGCTGGCAGGAATAGTAACAGAAAACCAGAGAACTGAAACACCACATTCATATTTAACACGTGTATCTAGGCTTCCAGTCTGGAAACCTACAACACACTTTCTTTTTTTCTTTAAGGAATCAAAAATTAGCAGCTTTTCTAAATGCACCATATATACTTATAACCAGAAGTAGAAACTAACATCTATTGAGTACTTTTGTGCCAGTTTCTGATATAAATATATTATTTTTATCAACTCACTCAGTCCTCACAAATAATCCTACAAGAGAGGTACTATTATGCTGCCCATTTTAGAGATAGACTGAGGAAATTGACCAAGGTCACATGTGGAAGCTGGTGGGGTGGGATTATGAACCTGGCCGGTTTGGTTCTAACACTGGTGCTCTTCATCACAATGCTGCTCTGATCTAAAATCTCTTCAGAGTTGACATTCTTGTGGTGGAGTTTACATACAAGGAAATGCACAGGTTTTCAGCTGGCCAAGTTCTGAGGTACACACCTATGTAACCACTACCCCAGTGAAGATCTAACACATTTCTGTCAACTCTCATGGTCCTTTCCAGTCAATCTTCCTCACCGCTTGCCAGGTGAATGCTGGTCAGATTACTATTGGCTTAAGAACTAATATATTTTTGAAGATAACGTGAAGAACACAGGAGAGAGGCCTTCAAATCATGTACTCACTTAGAATCAATCTTGTGACTTGTAGGAGTTTCAAGCTTCTAGTTACGGAAGAAAAGTCAGAATCGGCAAGCTTTTTCCAACATGTGCTCCCTCTAGATGATGTTTGGTGATAAAAGTGTCTGGGTCATACTATGCCATTTCTGTTATCTTTCACGACCCACACCCTGCACCACATCTCCTTTTGACTATGTTCTTGGTGTCTACTGGATATTCTATTAAGAAAAAGACAATAGGGGTACCTGGCTGGTTCGGTCAGAAGAGCATGCAACTCTTCATCTCAGAGTCAAGAGTTCAAGCCCCACGTTGGGTGTAGAGATTACTTAAATAAAAATAAAACTTAAGAAAGAAGGAAGGAAGGGAGGGAGGGAAGGGAGAGAGTGAGAGACAGACAAAAGTAAATACACTGAAGCCAAAATTAAATGAAAAAGTGTTTTGAAAAAGTGGTTCAATAAAGTTAAGTAGTTTACTGCAGAACTTGAACATGCTAATTTATGTTGGGTGTCCCCAAGGGGATAATGGTATGTAGTGCTTCTAAACTCACTGACCACAGAATCTTTCATGGTGGACTACATCAGAGGCCAGTGAGTGCGCTGCCAGCCATAGAATGTGCTGAATTGAAATCCATCCTGCAAAAGATTTTGACTTCCTAATTAGTTTTTTGTTCTCATTAGCTATGGATAATTAATCATTTTAGGGTTGCCTGGGTGACTCAGTTGGTCAAGCATCCAACTCTTGATTTTGGCTCAGGTCATGATTTCGGATTGTGGGATGGAGCCCCTAGTAGCACTTCCCATTCAGGGGGGAGTCTGCTCGTCTCTCTCCACCCCCCATCATCATACGCCTGTGCACTCTCTCTCTCAAATACATCAATTAATCTTAAAAAAAAACCTCCCTCCGTATTAAGAAAAAAAAAAACCCAATAGAGAGTAAAAAGAAAAGTTCCTCGTTTTTCCCTGTTTCAACTTCCAATCTCACTCCCCAGGAGTAGCAATATTTAGAAGTCTAATATAAGCTTTATACCTATATTATATATGTGTGGATGTGTGTGTGTGTGTGTGTGTGTTTGTATATTCACTCTTTTTTGTGTGCGTCATACAATGTCAGTTTGAATAAATAAATCTGGATTTCAGATTGTTTAACAAATTTGGTTTCTTTTTTTCTCTCTCTTTTTTTAAAGATTTTATTTATTTATTAGATGGACAGAGATCACAAGTAGGCAGAGAGGCAGACAGAGAGGGGGGGGGGAAGCAGACTCCCTGCTGAGCAGAGAGCCCGATGCGGGGCTTGATCCCAGGACCCTGAGATCATGACCTGAGCCGAAGGCAGAGGCTTTAACCCACTGAGCCACCCAGGCGCCCCAATAAATTTGGTTTCTTACTTTTACATACATTCTACATACAAAATTAAAACTAATTTACTGGAAAAAAGAGAAAGAAAAGAAAAAAGAACTAATTTTCTGGTGACCAGCTTTACAAAATAGGTAAGACTTCAGTTCCTTTTTTTTTTTTTAAGATTTCTTGATTTTTTTGGAGAGAGAGAAAGTGCGGGGAGAGAGCTGTGGGGCTGAGTGAGAGGGAGAGAGAAACTCAAGAAGACTTTCAGCTGAGCAAGGAATCTGACACTAGGCCCGATCTCACGATCCTGAGAGTTCCTTTTTTGTTTTTGTTTTTGTTTTTAAGATTTTATTTTTGACGGCATGCCTGGGAGGCTCAGTCGTTGGGCCTTTGGCTCTGGTCATGATCCCAGGATCCTAGAATCAAACCCTGCATCGGGCTCCTTGCTCGGTGGGGAGCCTTCTTCTCCCTCTCCCACTCCCCCTGCTTGTGTTCCCTCTGTTGCTGTGTCTCTCTCTGTCAAATGAATGGATACAATCTTCTAAAAAAAATTTTTTTTAAAGTGATCTCTATACCCAGTGTGGAGCTCGATTTTATAACCCCAAAGATTAAGAATCACATGCTCCAGGGGCACCTGGGTGGCTCAGCGGGTTAAGCCTCTGCCTTTGGCTCAGCTCATGATCCCAGGGTGCTGGGATCGAGCCCCGAATCGGGCTCCCTGCTCAGCAGGGAGCCTGCTTCCTCCTCTCTCTCTGCCTGCCTCTCTGCATACTTGTGATCTCTCTCTCTGTCAAATAATAAAATCTTAAAAAAAAAAAAAAAGAATCACATGCTCCACTGACTGAGCCAGCCAGATGCCCCTCAGTTCCTTTTAATGAAATTGATGAACATTTAATTTTATAATCAGCAATGGTTTTTGTTAAAAATAATTTAGTGAAATACTTACAGAAAGTTTGCTCTCTTAACCAGCTTAACATCCCACTACTTCTCAAATAATCTGTTTCACCAGGTCTTTCTTCACAGCATGCACAAAAACAAAGGGCAGGGATGCCTGGGTGGCTCAGTCGGTTAAGTGCCTGCCTTTGGCTCAGGTCTTGATCTCAAGGTCCTCAGATCGAGTCCTGCATTGGGGTCCCTGCTCAGAAGGGAGCCTGCTTCTCCCTCTCCCTCTGCTACTCCCCCTGCTTGTTCTCTATCTCTTCAAATAGAAAAGAATAAATAAATAAAAATAAATGAAAAGCAAACAGCAGACCAGCCCAGGTGCTATGAGCCAGAAGAGGCTACAGTAAATTGTTCATTACTTTTCAGTCCCTTTAATTCCTGATATTTCTCTTTTTCTTAAGTAATTATTTAACTAAGGCTTCCAAAACTGAAAATAAGCAATTCTGGTCCCTCTAGAGTTTCTTAGGTTTATAGGTAATTTCCCAGAACTTGTTTGGTCCTGGGAAAGGGACTGAGGGTAACGAGTAAAACATATTTCCATCCCCATGGAGCACACAACCAGCTGCTAGGATAATGCATGACGAAAAGTCAGAGGTGGCCCAGGAGAGAAACTGCTAGAGGATCAATCTAAGAGGCCTGATAACCTTAAAGAGAATAGAAAACTCAGAAGGTAGGGAATTTACAAAGAAATAATGCAAGAAATCTTCCCAGAACTGAAAGACATGTGTTTCCAGCTTGAAAGAGCCCAGCGAGTGTCTAGTTAAATAAATAATCTTAAAGATTTATTTATTTGAGAGAGAGAGAGAGAGAGAGAACACTTATGTGCACCAGGAGGGGAAGGGGTGAAAGGGAGGGGTAAAGGGTAGAGGGAGTGGGAGAGAGAGTCCCAAGCAGAATCTGCACTGAGCTTAAGGCTAGACTTGGGCCTGATCTCACGACCCTGAGATCACCACCCTGAGGTCACAATCCCGGCCCAAACCTGACTGCATCACCCAGGCGCCCCAAATAAATAATACTATTATTATTTTTAAAGATTTTATTTATTTGTGAGAGAGAGAAAGAGAGAGAACAGGGGCAGCAGGCAGAGGGACAAGCAGACCCCTCGCTAAACAGGGAGCTTGATGTGGGACTCGATCCCAAGACCTTGGGATCATGACATGAGCTGAAGGCAGATGCTTAATCAAATGAGCCACCCAGGCATCCCCCAAATAAATAACCTTAAAAAGACCCATTTCAAAGCACTTTCTTGGGGGAATTTCTGAAGATGAAACATGAAATGCCTTTCATGAGCCCTTGTTACAGAAAGCTACTAGATGTTGTCCACTATAGGGAAGGAGTAAACAAAACAAACAATAAATAGGACTCCTGAACTATGTCAAGGGAATTCCCATGATAAAGGGTCAACCAGAGTTGAAGAACATATCCAAATGGGAACAGGAGTGTTCTAGGGTTGGGGGAAGTGTGGAAAGTGGAAGTGATAGGTTATCTGAAATGTTTCATTATATGTAAAATTGTATTGGGAGGCTACTGAAAAATAGAGGAAGAATTTCTAATGAGATAGTACAAAGTCGCTTGGACTGGGAAAGTTAAACTCTCTCCTATGATTCATCAGTCTGGGAAGATAAACAGATAATTGCTAACGTTTCTCCCACACTGCCATTAATAACATGTCATAATGCCCCCAGAAAAATCCCTCAAGCTAGGCAGCGTGGGAAATTTTGCTGATAAGAAATAGGACCTGTAAGAATGAAACATCACACTTCTGCCTAGAAGGTCTAAGTCATTTTGACACAACAAGGTAACTTTAACTTCCAGTTCAGGTGCACAACTTGAGATAAGGATGTTCCTGCCATGACATTCCACAGTCACCTTAACTTTGTGGTTTCCAGGGACATAGGAGCCTGGGTCCACTTCACAATCCAGACGCAACGCTGATCCCTCTACACATAGTCCTGCTTTGTGCCTATCAGAACACTGCTTCATCCCCATTTGCCCTAACCACCAACTTTCTCCCCCTCCAGTCCTGTACGACCTACCATTTCTTTGGGGAGACATCCCACGATCGCTCTGGTGTGAGGAATCCCTTATTGTATAGTCTGCAGGTCTGTCTACACGAGGCTAAGGGTGAATGAACAAGGACGATTTGGAGGTCTTTGAGATTTGTCCAAGACCCTGACTGCTTCTACTGGGGCCCCCTGCCTCAGTAATAACACGCATATCTAAGACCCCGGAGCCTTAACCTGCTCAAGGCCTCTCTGTCTCTGACGGCATCAGTTTTGCACTCCATCTGGACTCTGATGATCTCAGGCCCTTCAGAGCTGGGTTTATTATTCTCTCCTGAGTTTGAGAATTCTAATCAGACTTTGGTACCTTCAGTGAAATCTAGCTTTTAACACCCTTTCCTGTCTTCTGTCTCCTTGTCCAGTATATTTTTCTTTCTTTTAGATTTTGTCAAGAGAGGAAGCGCGCGTGTGCGTGAGCGCATGCGCGCATGAGCAGGGGGTGTGGCAGGCAGAGCGAAGACGAGCAGCCTTTGACAGCGATAGTGTCAGACGGGTCTTGAGCTTGCTCCCTTCGCTTAGAGTCAGAGAGAGTTTGCTTCTCGTAGACCACCGAGTACAGGATAGGCCTTATAGATTTTGTGATGTCATCTTGTACGTCAGCCCGCATGTTCCCTCACTGATGGCAGGAAGTAAACCCTACCCGGAGATCACAGCCTACTCTCTATTCTTCACCTGCAAGGGGCGTGCGGTGTCCTCATCAGGGCTCCTCCTCTAGGGCTGCCCATGGCAGCCAGGCAACACTGGGCACAAATGGGCTGCTGTCTGGTGAGCAGCTCTCCCCTTGTCTTCTTCACCATGGGAGGGCGGTGGTTTTCTGGGTATTCCAGGTGTGCTCACATCTGCTTCCATATAGGAAGCAAGAGATTTTCATTCAGTCACCAAATTTCACTGAGTTGCCTGCTACAACCTGGGGCTAAAAGGTGAGAGGGAGGAACAGAGGAGATCTTTGGTATGAAAGAGCCCCCTGGTACCCTTCCTTCCCTGAGACTCATCTCAAAACGAGGCCAATTTCAACATGTAGGAGCCTAAAGGCTGGGGCTCATCTTTATGTATGGAGAGTCTAGATCTCATGTTTGTTTCAAAAAAGGGCCTGTATGCATTTGACATGTAAGCTCCTTAAACAGGATTTCATGTAAGTTCTCAGATACACGGACGATTCCTGATGCAGTCCTGATTCTGTAGATGAGTGACATGGGGACATGCTGTTTGACTTCAGAAAACGTCCCCTTTTTCTGCTCTCTTCAGCAACTCTGCAGCTGCTTTATCTATATTCCTGTATCTCAGGGTCATGGCATTTACAAAGCTGGAAGGAATCTTTCAGATCAAGTCCAATCCTTCCACTTTACGGATGAGAAATCCCAGCGGCTTGCTCGGAGCCATGGAGCTCTCAGCTGCAGAAGCAAGGTCTGACACCACAGTTCTGTGCTCTCCCCCTCGGACACCCAGGCTTCTGAGCTCTGTGGTTTTCACACATTGCTTAGGCTTCTCGACTTGATCAGAAAGGGCTCCAGGCCACTGAATGTGGACTTTCTCATACACATCTCCCCATTCTTTCCCTTCAAGACCAGAGATTAATGAGGTGCTTAAAATATGTACTGAATTCATATTTGTGACTGTCTTTGTATATTTCTTCCTAGCTTATGCTTTGGTATAACTTACTACTTTCTAAGGTGGGGAAATAGAGAAGAAATAAAGGAGAGTGAGCTAAAGTTACACATACTTACTTAGCATTAAAATATCAACCACAGGTCTTGCCTTGAGACCATTTAAGTTTTCATGTGGGGTTGGCTAGGATAGAGGTATGTAGGGAACCCATGACAAATTTCTGTGGCACCTTTACACCATAAGATATTGATGAGTGACAGAACGAGTTTAATCCTGAAGAGGTGACCTGATGTTGAGTTTTCTTCTGTAGGTGGCCACAATGCTTCGATCTACAGGAAAGGCTGGAGCAAGGGATCAGCTGATTTCTAAAAGTCAATCCATTCTTAACCCATCCAACTCAGTTCCCATATGGCTGTCTTTGTAAGTAAATTCAGTAAGAAAAACAGCAATTAACTGTCTACTATACAAAATATTGTGTTAAAACATTGGAGACAGGATGAGAGAGAGTTTTTGTTTTTGAGGGGATAGGATTCTGTAAGGCACATATTTATTTATTTTAAAAAAGATTTATTCATTTTAAAGCGAAAGAGAGGGGTGCCTGGGTGGCTCAGTGGGTTGGGGCCTCTGCCTTCGGCTCAGGTTATGGTCCCGGAGTCCTGGAATCGGGCCCTGCGTCAGGCTCTCTGCTTGGCAGGGAGCCTGCTTCCCTTCTTCTCTCTCTGCCTTCCTCTCTGCCTACTTGTGATCCCTGTCTGTCAAATAAATAAATGGAATCTTTGAAAAAAAAAATGAGAGAGAGCAAGCCTGCAAGCAATGAGCAGGGGGAGGGTCTGAGAGAGAGGGAGAGAATCCTCAAGCAGACTTCCCACTGAGTGCAGAGCCCCATACGGGGCTCTGAGAACCCTGAGATCATGACCTGAGCCAAAAATCAAGTGTAGGCCCTCAACCGACTGAGATAGCCAGGAGCCCCTGTGAGGCAAATATTTAAATAATCTCCTTAGAATGGGGTAATATCTCATCGAAAGACTTTATTTTATCAGACTGTGAGTAAAAGATTTCTGGAAACAGGCTATTAATCTCCAAACTAATAATACTAGCAAGCTCTACTTTGGAAGAATAAATAACCTCACTTTCTAGGGATAGATGCCCCATCGATGAAGGCTCTGTGTGAAATATTCTGTGAGGGTTTATATGTTCACATTCTCCAATGCGCACGCACCACACTTAGCACTGTGGTGCCGTAACAAGGGCACTGGATCAACAATCACAGTGTAGGATAAACTTCTGTTTCCTCCTGTGTAGTTGTTTGGAAGGCTACATTATTTAACCATTTGGAGGCAATTTACTCATCTTTAAAATGAAACCACTGGAGGGGTGCGTGGTTGGCTTGGTCAGAAGAGTATGTGACTTTTGATCTCAGGGTTTTGAGTTTGAGCCTCATGTTTGGTGTAGAGATCACTTAAAATAAAGAAAGAAAATTTAAAAAATAAAACGAAAGGGTTTCTACGTTCTCTTGGGGCTTCTGACATGCAAATTATATTATTCCATATCTGAAAGATGATATATATGAACAGAGGGACTTTGAAACATAGATTCCCCATATTTTGACAGTGAAAAAAGCATAAAATAAAATATTAAAGGAACAATAGATGCTTGAATTATACTAGGCCTCACATTTTATAGATTTATCAGATATCTTCCTTAGTGTTTATAGATCATAGTCATTTCTGTTTTAGAATTTTTTTAAAAAAAGGTTTTATTTATTTGAGAGAGAGACAGTGAGAGAGCGCATGAGCGAGGAGAAGGTCAGAGGAAGAAGCAGACTCTCCGTGCAGCTGGGAGCCTGATGCAGGACTTGATCCTGAGACTCTGGGATCATGACCTGAGCCGAAGGCAGTCGTCCAACCAATTGAGCCACCCAGGAGTCCCGTCATTTCTGTTTTAAATAAAAGAGGATCTGGGGGTGCCTGGCTGGCTCAGTTGGTAGAGCATGTGACTCTTGATCTAGGGGATGTGAGTTCAAGCCTCACACTGGGTCTAGAGCTTACTTGGCAGGGGGTGCGGGAGAGGATCTGGTTTTGGATCATCTATCATATCAGAGGACGATGTTTGATAATTTACCAGACAAGGGGAAAACGTTAAGCACTTACATAAGACACATACCTATATGGGTGTCAAAAACACACGACTATAATTTTAATTCCACTTCAGGCTGAAACATTATAAAGAGAATTTGCTCACCTTGCTCCAGGGGCTGTGTCCAACCTCCTCCTGCAGGAGGCGCTCCAGACACTAGACTTGCATTTACTCCCTCCATTCCCCCCCTCCTCTGACCTTTCTACACTCCCTTCAGGCAGGACTAGGTAGAAAATGCACAGCTTTATGTGGTAGTGTATTTAAAGTGTTTAAAAATCCCACATCAATACCTGACTGAACCGCCCCCAAAACAAAACAAAACCCCCAACTAAAATATGCTGCATAATCTGACCCCAACCAAAGATATATAAGGTCCATTGACCTCTTTAGTTTTCTAGGAGGAGGAGAAACTTACTGTCATTAATTCTTTTCCATGTGTTCTGAGGTATTTTAATTCTATAAGCAAATTAAGGCTCACTGAAAATAAAAGCTATTTTTTTAAAGCTAAAGATTCTCCATCTTTCTCTAGAAAACTTCTTTGAACCTAAATGACTACGAAGCATAAAATTTGAATTACAGAAATGTTCATGGCTTTTAATACCTCACCTTCAAACTGCTTTCATTTTCTCAGTTTTTCCTTAGTCATTTTAAATAATGCCTTACAAGCTTTATTTTTTCTCCATACTTGAGGGAGGCTCCATATTAGCAACGGAAAAAAAAGTATCTGAAATGAAGAATTTGCTTGAGATAACTTACCTCTACCTTGGCTCCACACCAACTTGGATTTCCAATTCTTTGAGCAGGTCAGTGATTTGGGGAACCAGTAAAAGAGACGGGCTATTCTTCTGAAGGTCTTGTTGAAGTCACTTCTAATGGCCATAGCTAAAACTATGAATGTTCCAGAATGACTCCCTATAGAAAATATGGATGAGGAAAACACAGTAACACCCACATATGACACTTTAGCTGTGAACTCTCTTCCAGCCAATATGTCTGGGGACCACCTGTTAGCCCTAAATCCCCTTCCCCTGTCATTCCTTTGGTTTGTCCTTTAGACCTTAGCCCTCATAACTAGAAACTGTATTAATAGATGTTCTTTCTAAAGAAAGAGTTTTAAGCTTCAGAAACTCTAACCTATTATAACACTTGATAATTTTTAAGCTAGACCCCCCTCCCCCTTTCAAAAAAACACAATTACTTTCATGGAGGAGCAAAGTTAGCAGCATCCACTAAAGTTTAGCATCCAGCAGAATTTCAAGGCAATTTGTAGGACTTGGTGATTCACAAGCTACCTCCCAAAGCCATAGCCTTGATTGCATTTGTTTTGTACAAATTAAAAATGTTTTATTTTGTACAAACTGAAAACTTTTCCAGTGAAAACATCATATGTGTTTTAAAGTCTGGCAGGAATTTATCCTGGAAAAAAAAATTTGATTCCTAGAAGCCAAGAAATGTGTAAAAGAACAAAGATTCTTGCTAGGGTCCCGTTTTGGAATTTGACCCTTAGCTGAATATTTTTCTAGACCTTTAACATTATTGTGTATTATTTCAGCAGACACCAATGTTTAGCTCTCTACTAAACAACTGCAACTGAGGTTCTGGTCATCCCACCTGAAGCTATGTTTAAACACTAGTCCTTGTGCTTTTTGTCAAAAGAAACTTAGGATAGCTTGCTTAGTCCCTTAACATCCTGATGTAGTATCTGAGTTGTGCTTTTATATACCACACTAAATCTTTGGTGCTGATTTGTATGCTAAAAAACACAAACTGTATTATTATCAGTTTTTATTTCCATGTCGCTGTCTTTGTTTCCTATTCCATTTTTGGTATTTCCTTAGGATTTGGACTTTGAGTCTTCCTGTAAGTGACAATTGGGGAGGAAGTCCAAATAAAACAACAGTGTAAGACTTTTGAAGATACTTAGATCTTTGTTTATTTATTTTTAGTAATCTCTATCCCCAATATAGGGCTCAAACTCGACCCCAAGATCAAGTGTTGCATGCTCTTCTGAGACAGCCAGGAGCCCCAAGTTTAGTGTTCTTAAAAATGGGATGTGGGGGCACCTGGGTGGCTCAGTTGGTTAAGTGTCTATCCTCAGCTTAGGTCATGATCCCAGGACCCTAGGATCGAGTCCCGTGTGGGGCTTCCTGATCAGTAGGGAGTCTGCTTCTCGCTCTGCCCCTTAACCTGCTCATACCCTATTCTTTCTCTCTCGCTCTCAAATAAAATCTTTAAAAAAAAAAAAACGGGACATGAATGATAGATCCAGCTAAAACAATAGTGTTACAACTCCCTTATATTTTCAACACTTTGTATTTTCAGCACTTCTGAGTTTTGTTTTGCTTTGTTTTTAAGATTTTATTTATTTGATAGACAGAGATCACAAGTAGGCAGAGAGAGAGGCAGAGAGAGGAAGGTAAGCATGCTTCCTGCCAAACAGAGAGCCCAATGCGGGGCTCGATCCCGGGACCCTGGGACAATGACCTGAGCCAAAGGCAGAGGCTTTAACCCACTGAGCCACTCAGGTGCCCCTAAAACATTAAATCTTAACCGATATTCATGTGGAATGGATTTGTTCTTGTCAATACAACTCATAAAAATTCAATCCCCACAGCATGGGTTTATTTATTGGTAATCTTTCTAGAGGTGCTGAAAACGAATTTTGCAAATATGTGAAATGATCACATAATAAAAGTAAAATTTTACCTAACGTTCAGTGACGTGGACATTTAAATTATACAATCAAATACATATATGTTAGATAGTCCAATGGAAAATTAAAATCAAGAGGGATTAAACAAACATCCCCTCACTCAGAAACTCTCAGACTAAACAGGTATTCTTGACAGGGACCATTCACCCACACATTCTTCTTTTTTTTTTTTTTTAAGATTTTATTTATTTGAGATGGAGAGAGAGAGAGAAAGCACAAGACAGGGGAGGGTCAGAGGGAGAAGCAGACTCCCTGCTGAGAAGGAGACTGATGTGGGACTCAGTCCCTGGACTCCAGGATTGTGACCTGAGCTGAAGGCAGTTGCTAAACCGACTGAGCCACCCAGGTGCCCCATGCATGTATTTCTACAGTATGTATGGGTGATACTTAAAAATTCTCTACTACAGGGGCGCCTGGGTGGCTCAGTGGGTTAAAGCCTCTGCCTTCGGCTCAGGTCATGATCCCAGGGTCCTGGGATCGAGCCCCGCATCGGGCTCTCTGCTCCGCAGGGAGCCTGCTTCCTCCTCTCTCTCTCTGCCTTCCTCTCTACCTGCTTGTGATCTCTGTCTGTCAAATAAATAAATAAAATCTTAAAAAAAAAAATTCTCTACTACAATAATACATTGATTTGAGATTTCAAATTAAAACCTAATCCATTTTCAAGGGCACCTGGGTGGCTCAGCTGTTAACGTCTACCTTTGGCTCAGGTCATGATCCCAGGGTCTTGGGATGTAGCCCCGAGTTGGGCTCCTTGCTCAGTGGGAAGCCTGCCTCCCCCTCTCTCACTCCCTCTGCTTATGTTCCCTCTGTCCCGGTCTCTGTCAAATAAATAAAATCTTTAGGAAAAAAAAAGAAAACAAAACTTAATCCATTTTCAGCTTCCCAATGTTCATGTTACTCAAATTTATTTACTCTTTGGGACATGCTATCTTCATGATATGCAGGTTGTGCATAATCACACTTCAATAATCTGGTAAGTCAGAAACCAAGACCGAAATCGGAACCACAACCTTGTTGGATGAAATAACTTCTTGCTGAGGACATCCTTTAATATACGACTCTCAATAGATGTTTCAAAGAGAATATTCCCTTTGGGTTTGGATAGCATAAATTTATTGTAGAACTTACACTAAACTAGAATCAGATTTAGAAGAGAAACAAAACTGTCCTTGCATCCAGTAGTCTGAGAATGATTTACCACCACCACAGATATTATTTCTTTCAAAAGACAACTTTTGTTTCTCAAACTGCTATACACAGAAAAATACAAACTTTTACATTAAAATTGAGAAATTTATTGATATTTTTTCATGATGGAGTAAGCAGAAATTAAACAAAACATATACAGCTTGAAATAGTGGAAATAATCCTAAAAGTTTTGTGACAGTTACACACTTATGGCCAAAATAAAATGAAGAGTTCTTAATAATTAAATCACTTTAAAAATTCTGCTCAATAATTTATCTGAAATTAAACACATGTGACGATAACTGGGTTCTGGGCAACTTGGAGAATGAAATGTCACTTTACCCTTCCCCCAAAATTGTGATCCTAGTGAAACAGTGGTTCAGTTCGGCTCCTCACCCAAAGAAGCCACTTCTCCATTCTATCACTTATAAGCAAGTCAACTATCAGTCTTTTCTAATCTGTAAGGATGACAATTTTGGTTCCATTTAAAAAATGTTTCCAGTAGGCAGTCAGAGATGTAGAACTCAGCCTCACTCAGAAGAGTAGAGGATCAGTATTTCAACATATTGGTCATGGCTTTCTTCTAGTGCTCACTGAGGTCAAATGTCCTCATTTAATTATAAATGTCAAAAGGTAAAATTACATCTTAACAGCAGCCAAAAATTTATATCTTTTTTTATGTATTTACAATATTGTACATATTTACATGACCACATCAAATACTGAATTGTAGAAATAAGAGACCATTTACAGAGGCATTCATTTAATGCCCCAGCATTATTTTCTTGTGCAAATTAAAACTGTTCTCAAACTTCCCAGAAAGCTAAAGACAGTCAACATTTCGAAGGCCGCCATCCATGGTTAAAGAGCCAAACCTAAAACACAAAAGAGAAAAGGAAATCTCAGATGATTCCTTTATTTGGCCCCAACATTTTAAAGAAGAATATAGGAGACTTTTCAGACGAGTAAGCTATTAAAGAGTTTAAGCAACTATGATTTGCTCTATTTCTTACTGAAACACAGTGGTATTATTATAAATATGTGAAAAAATAATATGTGAAAAACAATCAGTGGCTTGGAAGGACTTTTTTTTTTTTTTTTAAAGATTTTATTTATTTATTTGACAGAGAGAGATCACAAGTAGACAGAGAGGCAGGCAGACAGAGAGAGAGGGAAGCAGGCTTGCCACTGAGCAGAGAGCCCAATGCAGGACTCGATCCCAGGACCCTGAGATCATGACCTGAGCCGAAGGCAGCGGCTTAACCCACTGAGCCACCCAGGCGCCCCCCCCCCCCTTTTTTTTTTAAGATATTTATTTACTTATTTTTTTGACAGAGAGAGAGAGAGCAAGCACCCAAGCAGGGGAAGGAGCAGAGGGAGAGGGCGAAGCAGGCTCCACACTGAGCAGGGAGCCGGATGTAGGACTTGATCCCAGACCCATCCCAGATCATGACCTGAGTCAATGGTAGATGCTTAACTGACCAAGCCACCCAGGAGCCCCAGAAAATGGATTAGGTTTTAATATGGAATCTCAAATCAATGGGAGGACTTCTTTTTTTTTTTTTTTTTTTTTAAAGATTTTATTTATTTATTTGACAGAGATCACAAGTAGGCAGAGAGGTAGGCAGAGAGAGAGGGGGAAGCAGGTTCCCTGCTGAGCAGAGAGCCCGATGTGGGGCTCGATTCCAGGACCCTGAGATCATGACCTGAGCCGAAGGCAGAGGCTTAACCCACTGAGCCAGCCAGGCGCCCCAATGGGAGGACTTCTTCAGAGAAAAGGATGAGGGATGTGATCTAGGAAGTATTAGGAAAAACTGGGTAAATTTTTTTTGGTGGGGTGGGATTTAGAAAACCAAAGGTAAGAAGTTGGGAGTAAGTGTGACATCTCAACGGAGAGTAAGGAATGCAACTTTGCTGTTCTAGAGCAGAATGTTATTTTAGGGGCCAGCAGGAAGTAAAGTTGAGTGAATGAGCTGGGCCAGAGTATTCTATTCTTTGAATTCAAGTGTGACTTTAGATTTGACCTTTTAGGTAACAGGAGTTTAGAAATTTCTGAGCCGAAGGAGTATGTCAGTAGATAGTGTTTGGGAAGATTGTTTGGGCTATAATAGCCATGACAGATGGGAAGAGCCTGGTCTTAAGAAGAGAGATGGTAGGTTATCACCACAGCTCCTATGTGAGGGGGAAGGAGGTCTGATGAGGCCAAGAGGGGGAATATGGAAACATTCTGAAGGAAGATCACCAAATTGATGAAAGGCAGCAAAAGAGTTAGTATCTAAAATAACGTATGTTCAAGGGATCAGGGAAAAGGTGGTTCCACTGGAGAGAATGAGGAAATTGGAGGGGAAACTGAGTTGGGAAGAGTGGTATGATGAGATTTTAGATACAGAAGAAATGAAGTGATAATGAGACAGCCACATGGAGACAGTGGTCAAGACCTGAAGTCCATTATTAGTTCTGGCGAAAATCCTTAAGAAGTCATTTAACATTTAAGCTGTGATAATGCCATGTTATATCACTCACATATTGTCAAATAAATTTGCAAATAAAATGGTAAAGTGACTTATGGGACATGTTTTAAGAAGTGGGATTTTATGTCACAAGGCAGAAGAGATTCAATGTAAGTTTGTGAAAGCATATCTTAATAGTCTTGCTGATATTTAGCTCAAGTTGTGAAAAAACTAAGTTGGGTACTATAAAAAGGTTAGATAATTACTATGTAATTGCTATAAACCAACAGAAAAAAAAAGATTTAAAAACCAAAAGGCAATTCACACACACAAATTTGAATAAAACATAAAAAGATGCTTTCATATCACTATTAACCAAAGAAATGCCAATTAAAACAAGGTATCAGTTTTTACCAAATAAATCAGCATACATTAAAAATGGTAACATTAAAAAAAGAGGTAACATTTGGGGTGCCTGAGTGGCTTAGTCGATTAAGCCTCTGTCTCTTGATTTTGGCTCAGGTCATGATCTCAGGTTTGGGAGATCAAGCCCAGCCTCAGGCTCTGAGCTCACCAGGGCATCTCCTTGAGATTCTCTCTCCCCCTCTCATTTTGCCCACCTCTCACTTGTGCATGTGCACTCTCTCAAATAAGTATTTTAAAAATAATGATTCTAAATTTATTTATTTAGATTGAATAAGCATGGGGATGGGCAGAGCGATAGAAATCTTCAAGCGTATTCCCCACCAAGCACAGAGTCCGAGGCAGGGCTCCATCTCCTGAACCTGAGATCATGACCTGAGCCAAAATCGAGTGGTATGCTTAACCCACTGAGCCACCCAGGAACCCCAATAAATTACAATTCTAATGAGAAGATGTATGAAAAATAATGTGCAAAAGATTTTCAGTTTCATAAACGGATTCAAATTAGCAAATAATTCTATTAACCAGTGCTACTATACAATGGAATCAATCACAGTTGACTTGTCTTTATCCAAGCAACCCCAAACACATTAAAGGGCACCATGGAAATCACAAAACAAAAGGGTTCTGACTTTATATCCTTTCCCCACTACTTTAACCTAATTAAAAAGGAAGACAGACAGGTACAAATATAGATCTATATGCATTCCACTGCACATAAAATCACAGGGCAGAGTTAATATTTGCATTACTTACCTTTCTAAGATATGATTATTTTCAGCAAGTTCTTTAACCACCCCTTCCATTTCTTCCTTTAATTTCTTCATACTATACAAAGAAAACAAGTATCAATGTCTCTGCTCAAAGAAAGTATGCAAATGTTTTAGAATTCTATTAATATGTTTTAGTTCTCTAGATTGAACTAAGGCATTAAATACCATTAACAAATGTATTCACAACAAATACCAAAAATTTCAAAATAAAAGATCAAGATCACAAACTGAAATAAAAATGAATAAAAACATCATAGTTACCAAATAATAAATCTCTTACCCAAGAGTCATTTCCACTAATGTATTAGAACATGGATAAATTGGGGTCATGGTATGTTTGATTCCACTGGAGGCTGCAAACATTTTCTGGGGCAAAGTTTCTTGTAACTGAAACATCAAAAAAACCTAAATCAATCACTGAACAAAGTATAAACTACAGATCTTACATTAAAGGTTACACCTTTTTTGCTTTTGTTTTTTTAAAGATTTGATTTATTTATCTGACAGAGAGCACAAGCAGGGGGAGTGGCAAGCCCAGAGACAAAGGGAGAGGGAGAAGTAGGCTCCCTGCTGAGATCCCAAGACCCTGGGATCAGGATGCAAGCTGAAGGTAGACGGCTATTAACTAACTGGAACCACCCAGGTGCCCCAAATGTTACACAATTTAGTAAGCCCTTATAGCTTTAAATTTTAATTTCAAATCTGTGAATGATACAGTACTTAAACCACCACTTTAAAAAAGGTTCTTTTCATAGATGATTAAAAAGAATGGTCTATCAGATGCTTTTAAAAATAATTTTTAAATTTTTTATTTTATCAGATGCTTTTAAGTGTAAAATATCTAAGTTCTGAAAATTTGGTTCAAAACACATATTAGAAATGGGCAAACAGAACTGAATATAAGGTGTATTAAATCCTACTTCTCTCTTTTCAATCATTTCAAATATAAACTGAGAAGAAAGGTTTCTTCCTAATAGGAAAAAGATTTTTTTCTGGACACTTTTGATAGTTATACCTCATTTGTATAGTCTTGATACTTTGATACTTCTTCTTCAATATCAAAACACTGATTAGTTAAGGATAATAACTGTTTCCTAAGGTGAAGCATCTTTCTAAAAACCAAAAAGAATCAATTAGTAAGCAGTCTAATGAAATACTATCTTACTTAAAATATACAATGTACACTGAATTGTACTTTGCGCAGTCAGCCACTAAGGTTCCTTACCTCATCCATTCTTCTGACTTATCCAAAAATGCCTCATATTTTTTAACGCATTCGTCTGTAAAGTGGGTCATAGCTTTTGTTGCATGGTAATACAGTTTTTGCCTATAATTTAGAAATAATCACATGCTTAAACCAATGTGATGGTTTCTATTTCCAATATTAGAAACTTTTCAAATACATAAAATTCATGTTTCTTAATAATGACTATTCTGGCTTTAGAACATTGATAGTAGAAAGCCAAAGGTTTCTTTTTTTTTTTTTTAAAAGATTTTATTTATTTATTTGACAGAGAGAGAGATCACAAGTAGGCAGAGAGGCAGGCAGAGAGAGAGGAGGAAGCAGGCTCCCTGTGGAGCAGAAAGGCCGATGCGGGGCTCGATCCCAGGACCCTGAGATCATGACCTGAGTCGAAGGCAGTGGCTTAATCCACTGAGCCACCCAGGCGCCCCAAGCCAAAGGTTTCTAAGATAGCCATTATAGCAGCAAGATGTGAAAGAGAAGGTTCATGATGGAGAATGGTCAGAAAATATTTACTTAATGAAGTTAAGGTTAAGAAAGTGGTTAATTCTGTCCTTGCCTACATTCTCTATTATCTATCCTTCTGCAATCAAAGCACATGATGTAGAAGATTCCCTTCTACATCATTCTCCCTTCTCCTTAACCTCTCAACCGGGACCAGACAAAGTGAGCCTCAAATATATGCACACACACTAACAATTCCTTAAAGCCAAGATTAAAAATGTACTTTTTATCTGAATTAATTTCAACTTTAAGAGGAACTGTATTAATTACATAACCAGAAATAATTATTAAACACAATAAGGGCACTTACTTATCGAATTTGTGGATCTGTTCTTCATTGTAAGCTAATCCTAAAAATAAGAAATATCACTTCTGCAAATATAGAATCACAAAATCATGCACACTTCTTTTTCTTTTGAGAGTATGACTTCGAAAAAGCTAAGTTTAGAGTAGATGACACAAACTTACTACCCATGGGTTAGATATATAGCTTACAAACGTTTTAAATTGATCTTTACAGTGTTAACATAAAAAAAATTAACTGCCAACATTTAAAAATCAGGATATTTCTTTCTTTTAAAGATTTATTTATTTAAGTGATCTCTACAACCAATGTGGGGTTCAAACCCATGACCCCGAGATCAAGAGCTGCATGCTCCACTGACTGAGCCAGCCAGGTACCCACGGATATTCTAATAAAATCTGTATTTCCAGCTTCTCTTAAGAATAGGAAGATTTTGGTGCAATGAATTTCATGAATCTGAGTAGTGACTCTCCCCTTCAGATGGGTATCTCCTCTCTTCTCCTCCAATCTCGTTCCCTTTTGTTACATGACTGGGCTCTAGAGATTTTAGAGTTCAGGACTCTTAATTTAAAATACTCAAAAAACATTGGTTTTAAGAATAATTTTTAGTATATTCAACCTCCTTCTCAACAGAATCAAGTCTCTGAAATAAGGAGCCACCCTTATAAATATACCAAATTAATTCACCTGAATTACAACTAGTAGAGCTGATTCATTAGATTAATAAAAATTTTACTTACTACGTTCTGCTTTGTCTTTTTTGAACTGATAGTAAATCTCTGTGATGCAATTTAGCAGGACTTGTAGCTTTTCTACACTATATAAGGAAAAAAAATCCAAATAAATTAATTGTGTCAATGTGAAAAAGGACATTTAATAATAAGAGCAGACACTACCAATAAAATTATATAACCTACTGTCTATCTTTTGGATGAGTGCCTTCTTGATGGGCCCATGTATCTGCCAGCAATCCACCTGGAGATAATTTGCTTTCAATATCCTGAAGACTGGTTTCTATTGTTCCCTGAGAACTGGAAAGCTAAATAAAACCAGTGGGTTCAGATCCAGATTAGCAAAATACAGAAATGATACATTGCCAATGGAGTCTACAGTCTGAATTATATTTCTTTTGTAGATTACGGCAATTCAAAGTCAAAAAAATTATTTTTATTTTTAAATGCAAGGACAGTTTCTTGGTTTGATTTTCCACAAAGAGTACCACATGGTAATAAAATAAGAGATTAACTAGTATTAATACATTTTATAAAGCATTTCTTACACTAAATATCCTTTCTTAAAAAAACATGCAAAATACTTTCCATCATTCAATTAAGCTTGATTCTTTACCTGTAAAATATGGTTAATACTCTGTATCTCATAGAGTTGTTGCAAAAGTCAAATAGACCTATTAGCATAGTTAACCATTAGCGTAGCAAACCAAAGATTGTCATAATTTTGTAAACACTTACTCTCAACAATTTGGTGTGTATGTCTGAAATTTCACCTAATTCTGCTGCTTCTAGGTTGATCTTCATCAACTTTTCGTATCTGTATAAAAAACAATTATGGAAAAATTAAATGAGCATAATGAATACATAGATTTTAAAAGATGTTTTATAAATTATATCTGAGTTTTTATCACCACTATTTGAGAATAAAATATTGAATGCAAAGCCTACAAGCAACAGATTCCAAAAAAAGCTGATGTCTCTGCTAAGAAGGAATTTCCAACAGTCTTATGCCAAGAAAACAGTCAAAATACTAGATTGCAGAATGGCGGTCAACAGTACACACTGATTTCATTTATTATATTTCCTCTGCAATATAAATAATACAGCCCAGGAACAGGGAAATCTAAAATATTCTGTTTCAAAAAATAGTCTCAGTGATAAGATTAATTAATAAGTACTAGTAAACTAAAAGTAATCCCCAAATTCTGTAAATCCTACCAAAACACAGTTCCGAACACCCCTTCCCACTTCCTTTGTTGACTGCAGTTTTTGTATTTTCCTATTCAGAGTGGCTGCTTTTCCAAGGTTAAAAAATGAGACGTTTCTATGTCAGATTACCTTTTCCTTTGCAAAGGGTAGGAGACAATGTCACCGATGTTCTTTTCTTACTGAGAAGACTAAATTTTGTCTTTGCAAGGAATTAACTTAATCTAAGGTTGTATCTTAATATTATTTGCACAGCATACTGTATGATGCCAAAGATAACTAAATAAATGAAAGAGAAATGGGACAATATTTAACATTTTAACCACTATTAGTATGGAAGTAATCTACTCACACTTTCACAGTTTTTTCAATGTTTCTGATGCAGAAATCCAATGTGATCACAACTTCTGTCTTTTTGTGAACAGTTTCATTATAATCATCTTTAACTAATTCTCTAAAAAATAATAATATTTTCATTACTTTATCTAATGAATGATTTTTTTTCTAAAAACATTCAATTTATTTGCCAGAGAGACAGACAGCAAGAGAAGGAATTCAAACAAGGGGAGTGGGAAAGGGAGAAGCAGACTTCCAGCTGAGCAGGGACTTGATCCTAGGATCCCGGATCATGACCTGAGCCAAAGGCAGATGCTTAATGACTGAGTCACCCAGGTGCCCCTGTTTTTTGTTTTTTTTTAAAGAATTATTTGTTTTCTCCTATCACTAATTACACTACTGTCACTATTGTTCAGACAAATTTATTAACAATCTTGTTATATTATGAAAGCCAGTTCATTTCCTCCCTGCCTTGGGCTGAGTCTTGCCAATTCACTTTTTATTACTGAAAGCATCACTGTGACCCCTATGCTTTTCCAGGACACAAACTATTAATTACTACCTATTAAGAGTTTGGAAATCTAAGGCATTAAAATTATATTAAGGAATTAAAAACAAATCTATAATCACATGAATAAGCTAAACAGCATTATACCTTATACCACCAGAATTAATTTAAATTATTATTACGATCTCTCAAGAAGCAGAATGACATAGTAAATAATAAAACTGAAGAGCTTTTGGTTTACATTAAAGGTCAACAAACCAAACCTGTTTTTGCTAAGGATGACATTTATATTTTCAAAGGTTATAAAAACAAAGTAAAAACAAAGAAGAGAGGGGTGCCTGGGTGGCTCAGTCGTTAAGCATCTGCCGTTGGCTCAGGTCATGATCCCAGGTCCTGGGATCGAGCCCCACATCGGGCTCCCTCCCCAGCACGAAGCCTGCTTCTCCCTCTCCCATTCCCCCCTTCCTGTGTTCCCTCTCTTGCTGTGTCTCCCTCAGTCAAATAAATAAGATCTTTAAAAAAAACAAAAATCCCAAAGAGAACTTATGTAGCTCATGGAGTCTAAAATATTCACTAACTGAAAAAGTTTACCAACAGTGATCTATCTTAAAAACTATTTAAAAAAACCCAAAACCAAAAAACTATTTTCTCATGGCTTACTAAACTACAAGTTACTAGGTATAAGAAATCCAAGCTTTATGGAGCAGTGACTGTGATAGATAACAACTGCATGAACATGAGAGAGTAAGTAACAACACCACAAAAGTAAACAGACTCAACACTTAAGAGTTTTCTAGAAATTATTCAGTAAAAATGAAGACCCTCTTTAATAGAAAGAAAAAAGCATAGGCTTACAAGCTGGGTATGTGAACACCTAAAAAACCCCATCAATTTATGGATTTAACATAAAGGTTGACAGGCAAAAAAAAGTGTCATTCTTCTTTCTTCTTAAAGCACCAGCAGAATGAGAATGATGAAACACTTTGTACATGTTTTTGCAAGAAAGGATGAATAGGTGTGAGGCAGATATACATAAACTGTCACAAGCATGAAAGCCAAGCAGCATTATGAGCCCAGGGAACATGAGGCCAGTACTATGTGTATATAAAATTCAAACGCCTCAAATGATGTATAGAAACTGGAGGCACGACGTTCAAGGCAGACTATTTGTTCTCTGGTGCTAGCAAGTGAAAGACTGCATCTACAAATCATGAAAGGTAAAAAAGGGCAAGTCATACTCATCCACAGAACATTCCTTAGGGTTACTTTCAGGGAAGAGAATACTTAACTAGATGATCAATATTCTGACCTAGAGTAACTATATTAAGTGATTCAGTAAAAAAGAAAAAGTTTTTTATTGCTTGTCAAAGTGAGTGGGTATTTCACTGTATAATTTCACTTACGTGAACAGTCTAGAATAGGCAAATCTATATAGATAGAAAGCATATTTGTGGTTGCCTGGGGATAGGAGGTTATGGGGGAAATATAGTGTGGCTGCTAATGGGCACAGGATTTCTTTTTGGGGTGACAAAAATAATTTATAATGAGTGGTGATGGCTGTACAACTCTGAATGTACTAAAAACCACTGAATTATACACTTAAAAATGGGTGAATTAAACAGTATGTGAATTGCAGCTCAATAATGCTATTAGAAAAATAAAGTTGAATGTATGCTTCATTTGGGAAAAAGGCAAGAAAGAAAAGATTCTGAGGACATAAACTCTAGAACAAGTACAGATTGTACTGCATTATAATAATGCCAAAGCCAGGGCAGCTGGGTAGCTCAGTCAGTTAAGTGTCTGCCTTTGGCTCAGGTCATGGTCCTGGGGTCCTGGGGTCCTAGGGTCCTGGAGTCAAGCCCTGTGATGGGCTCCCCTGTTCAGCAGAAAGCCTGCTTCTCCCTCTCCCTCTTCCCCTTGCTCATGCTCTTTCTCTCTCTCAATTAAATAAATAAAATCTTAAAGAACAAAACAAATAAAACATAAAACAAAAAATGACAAAGCCTACCAAGACAGTGAAATGACAGCCCCAGTCAAGGTCCTTGGAAAAAGATTTCATTTACCATCACATTGTACAGTGTGGCATGTTTTAAAATTCAGATACTATTTGTCCTATCTGTCTCATAAGGTTCTTGTAGGTATCAAATGAAAAAACAGTTGCTAATTTTTTTTTTCAGATTTTATTTATTTATTTGACATAGAGAGAGAGATATCACAAGTAGGCAGAGAGGCAGGCAGAGGGAGAGGGGGAAGCAGGCACCCCACCAAGCAGAGAGCCTGACGTGGGGCTCGGTCCCAGGACACTGAGACCATGACCTGAGCAGAAGGCAGAGGCTTAACCCACTGAGCCACCCAGACGCCTAAATGTTTTGTAACCAAATGTGGAACAAATGTATCATAATCAAACCCAAGGGACACCCGGCTGGTTTTGCTGGAAGAGCATGTGACTCTTGATCTCAGGGTCACTGAGTTCAAGCCCCACCAATGCGTGCAGAGATTACTTAAAAACAAAGTTTTTAAAAACGAAACCAAACAAAACAATAAAACTCCCCAAGCACTTGACCCTACCTAGTCTGAAGAAGTAAAGTATCAATGATGGGGTGGTTACCACTTATTTTCAAATTTCAATTTCTTACTTACATCAACCATCGTATCCCCTTTCGCATTAATTCCTGATAAAGCAGCAAGGTACTGGCAACCTTACAGGCATAACACACAACTCCTGTTATTGCCTAATGAAGAAACACAATATTTGGTGCTAATTTGTGGTACAGGATTAAAAAAAACTTCTACATAACAACTTTCCAGCTTATATATTTATATATAAATATATAAATATATATATAAATATTTCATTTAAATGAATAATTTCCTAGATCACATACACATATGTAAAGATAATTTATTTTACTGTTTCCACTACTGACAATTTTAATTCACATGTTTACAGAGTAATTTTTTTTCATAGTAATTTAATTAAATACTAACCTTAGCCATGCTAGCATCCCCATCTAAATCGTAACGTGGATGTACTTTAGGGAGGGAAACTGAAATATGAAGTAAAATAATTAAAATCAGAAATAAATTATTTTGAATAGGTTACTATATCCTTTATATAGCAATTTTCAAAATTAAACATTAACCTCTAAAACATCAGTAGCAAAACTCTTTAAAGTTCTTTTTTTAAAAACTATTTATTTATTTGAGAGGGGGAGAGAGACACTGAGAGAAAGAGAGCGAGCGAGCACATACACAGGAGCAGGGGGAGGGGAGTAGGAGACTCCCTGATGAGCAGGGAGCCTGAAGCAGGGCTTGATCCCAGGACCCTGGGATCATGACCTGAAGGTAAACACTCAACCTACCGAGCCACCCAGGAGTCCCAAAGTTCTTTTCCAGGTTAAAAAAAAAAAAATCACTTGAAACAATTAGCACTCAATCCTTAACAATGAAGAAATTCTCTGAAGTATTTCTAAAGAGTTCAGTTTTTTCTTAAATATATTTCTATGCAATAAACTCAATGCTGCTTTTAAAATCTAAATCAAATCCCAAAGACCCAAACAGAAAAGTAAAAATCTGGGGGCTTTAAAATCTTTAAAAACAACAAAAAGATAAAAATCTGGGTAAACCCTCCCCACACTGGTAAGATTAATAATTGAAGATCTGAAAATGTAGATCTAATTTTTCTTAGACTCCAAAGCCTGGCAAAGTGTCCTAGTCACACCGGACACAATAAAATTTGCTCATATTTATGATACAAAAGGTTATTTTGAGTGTTAGTAAAATACTAAGAGCAGAGAGCTACAGTAAAACATACATGGCAAACTATGACAGACAGAGATCACAAGTAGGCAGAGACACAGGTAGAGGGAGAGGGGGAAGCAGGCTCCATGCTGAGAAGAGAGCCGGATGTGGGACTCAATCCCAAGACCCTGGGATCATGGCCTGAGCTGAAAGCAGAGGCTTTAACCCACTAAGCCACCCAGGCACCCCTCTTACCATTATTTATTTATTTATTTATTTATTTATTTATTTATTTATTTATTTATTTATTTTTTAAAGATTTTATTTATTTATTTGACAGAGAGAGAGATCACAAGTAGGCAGAGAGGCAGGCAGAGAGAGAGGGGGAAGCAGGCTCCCTGCTGAGCAGAGAGCCCGATGCGGGACTCGACCCCAGGACTCTGGGATCATGACCTGAGCTGAAGGCAGAGGTTTTAACCCACTGAGCCACCCAGGCGCCCCCTCTTACCATTTTTTAAAAAAGATTTTATTTATTTATTTGACAGAGAGAGGGAAGCAGGCTCCCTGTTAAGCAGAGAGCCTGATGCGGGGCTTGATCCTAGGACCCTGAGATCATGACCTGGGCCAAAGGCAGAGACTTAACCCACTGAGGTGCCCTGGTGCCCCTATTTTACCATTTTTTGAAACAATATTTAAGGTCAAATTCTGTAGTCTACAAAGGCCCTTTAATTTTATTACTAGTCTCATTCAACTAATTTACAAAATAGTAGTATTTATGAAAATTCTACATTACTATTATCAAGCTTTATGAAGATGCCAATTATTTCTACAGATCATTTTTTTTTAATGGCTAGGAGGATCACTAAGAAAATCCCCACTTACTTTTCTCATATATCAATCCTACGGTATTCAGAGGTTCCCGACTTACTACAAAGATGGGATTTTCTTCCGTCGTTTTAGGGAAATGCTGTACCAGTCTTCCAGGTTCGATGACTAAACGTCGTCCCTCATATATAAGTTCTTGATTTGAAGAAATAATTTTGGTTTGTTTATACACCAGTTCATGAAATACAGTAGCACTGTGTGAGAAAAATTTAAAAGGACAACATAATTGGGGTGGAGTAAGAAGTTTTTTTTTTTTTTTAAAGATTTCATTCACCTACCTGATAACGTGTCTAGACAGCTATCAATTCCAAAATACTTTTATGTCTGAATAACCATGTTGGATAAGTGTAAGATATAGGATTCTTAATGTTTACTAATGGGGAGCCAACACGGCAGACCGCTTCGGAGCACGGACTCCGGATCAGACTACATGGGTTCAAATTCCAGTTTTACGTACTTGCTGAGTTACCTTAAGTTACTTAACTACTTTGTGCTAAGTTTCCTCATCTATAAAACACAAGCAGTATCACCCACCTCACAGACCTGTGGAAAACTTACTCCCTTTAACAGCTGAGAACAGTCTCTGAGATATGACTGTAGAATATGTTAAATGAATGAATAAAACCAGATTTTTTTCAAAATGATTATTTTGGGGAAAAAGGCAGATTCTCCTTGACAGACCTATGCAATCAAAGAAACATTTCCTCAGCAATGCTGTGATTTGTCTCAGGCTTAGGTGGGCTTTTTTATGTTCAAATGTATTCTGAAAATGAAATAATGGCCAGCACCTATGATATATCTTTAAATCTTTTAAAAAGATTTTACTTATTTATTTGAGAGAGAGCTTGAGTCAGGGGAGGAGCGGAGAGAAAAGGACAAGCAGACTCCCTGCTATGCTCAGAGCCGGGCTTGGGGACGCCGGGCTCGATCCCAGGGCCCTGAGATCATCATGACCTGAGCCCAAATCAAGAGTCGGCTGCTTAACTGACTGAACCACCTAGCTGCCTCTATGATACACATTTATTCATGCTATTACATACCAAAACAAAGATGAATAATACCACCTAACCTAATGTTATATTAATATTTTATTATATTGATGTTATATTTAATGTTTATAATATTATTATACATGTTACATATTAAAATCTAAAATATTATTTTATCTAATTGATTTTACTCCTTGATAAATTAATTGCCAATAAAGGTCTCTTTTTGAAGTTTTATGAGACATTAAAACTATTTGAATCTTGTCAAAACAGACACTGAGGTACACAGAATGGGTGTAATGTTTTTTTCCCCTTCATTTTATTTTATTTATTTTTTAAATAAAAGATTTTATTTATTTGACAGACAGAGATCACAAGTAGGCAGAGAGGCGGGCGGAGAGGGAGGAAGGGAAGCAGGCTCCTTGCTGAGCAGAGAGCCGATGTGGGGCTCGATCCCAGGACCCCGGGATCATGACCAGAGCCGAAGGCAGAGGCTTCAACCCACTGAGCCACCAGGTGCTCCTCCCCTTCATTTTATTTAGTTATTTATTTTTATTTTTAAAAAAATATTTATTTATTTATTTGACAGACAGAGATCACTCGCAGCAGAGAAGCAGGCAGAGAGATCAGAGGAAGCAGGCTCCCCACTGAGCAGAGAGCCCGATGTGGGGCTCAATCCCAGGACCCTGGGATCATGACCTGAGCCCAAGGCAGAGGCCCTAACCCACTGAGCCACCCAGGCACCCCACACCCCTTCATTTTAAAAAACATTCGAGATCACCGTAGATTCACGCAGTTTTGTTTTTTTTTAAGATTTTATCTGACACATAGAGAAAGACAGAAACACAGAGAAAGAGACAGAAACACAGTGAGAGAGAGAACACAAGCAGGGGGGGTGGGACAGGGAGAAGCAGGGTTCCCACTGAGCAGAGAGCCCGATGCGGGGCTCAATCCTAGGACCCTGCGATCATGACCTGAGCCGAAGATAGCTGCTTAACGACTGAGCCAGCCAGGCGCCCCAATTCATGCAGTTCTAAGGAAAAAATATCCACTGATACTGTATACTCTTTGCCCAGTTTCCCCTAATGGTAACATCTTGCATATATTATAGTGTAATATTATAACCAGGATATTGATTCTTATATAGTCCACCTATGATTTCAGATTTCCCTAGTTTTACATATAAGTGTGTGTGTATTTAATTATATGCAGTTCTGTCAAATAGGTAGATTTTTTTTTTTTAAAGATTTTATTTATTTGATATATATAGAGAGATCACAAGTAGATAGAGAGGCAAGTAGAGAGAGAGGGGGAAGCAGGCTCCCTGCCAAGCAGAGAGCCCGATGTGGGGCTCGATCCCAGGACCCTGAGACCATGACCTGAGCCGAAGGCAGAGGCCTAACCCACTGAGCCACCCAGGCGCCCCAAATAGGTAGATTTTTAAAAATAATATAGGCATAATGTGTGCTTTTTTCAGGTAAAACAAATACTTATTTTTCCAACACCTAATACAGGGTTTATGCCACATATGTAAATAATAACACACTGACTATATTTAAGACATATGCTTTAATGTTTTTTAAGTGACAGGGTAATTCTCTCAAAATTTTTGTTCTTTTTTTTTTTAAAGTAGGTTCTTTGCCTAACATGGGGTTTGAAATCAGGAACTGGAGATCAAGAGTCACAGGCTCCTCTGACTGAGCCAGCCAGGCAACCCGGACAGGGCAGCACTCTTAACCCAGCCCATTCACTGGTAGATGTTATCTGTGGTTATGTGATTATGTAAGAGAGAAGGCATAGAAACAAAAACAGTCTTGTAAAACCTGCAGTTTAAGAAGAAACCAAGTTGACTACAAAATTTTATAAAAGTAGAAAATTAATCCTTTCACTCTAAAAATAAGTGAAAAAGAATTTACTAAGCACACAGGCTTAATTTCCTAAGTAGGAAGTGGGTGCCTTTGGAGAAGCTGAGACATCCTTTCCATTTCTTCTACTAATTTAGAAAGATAATTATAAAACACAACATTATGATACAGGATGAAAACATAAAGAGGTACTTACGTATTATAGCTGTGAATATAAATCTTATGAGCTGTCATTTGTTGCAGTGAAAAAACATGAATTATCATTCGATGAAGTATATCACTAGTTTCTGCAAAAAACTGGTCAAAACCCCAACACTTTTCCTGATCTGCCTCCAGGATGTTTGCAAGAACAGGGGTAAGTAGAACCTGAAGACCCCTAAAATAGTATTGAAAAAGTTACTTGAAAAGTGAATGCTGCATTTTCTCTAAATACAAAAATATTAATATCTACCAACAAATCAAAGTAACTGCTATTGCTTAAGATTGATCTAAAATTTTTTTAAAGATTTTATTATTTGAGAGAGAGAGATAGACAGCATAAGCAGGGTGAGGGGCAGAGGGAAAGGGAGAAGCAGGCTCCCCACTGAGCAGGGAGCCTGATGTGGAGCTTGATCCTGGGACTTAGGGATCATGACATGAGTCAAAGGCAGACACTTAACTGACTAAACCACCTAGGCGCCCCTGTTCTAAAATTTTAAAAAATCTGCCAACTTTTCAAAAAGTCAGGTAGTTGGTTTAAAATTACTTGTCAAGGCGCCTGGGTGGCTTAGTAGGTTAAAGCCTCTGCCTTCAGCTCAGGTCACGATCCCAGGGTCCTGGGATGGAGCCCCATATCAGGCTCTCTGCTCAGCGGGGAGCCTGCTTCCTCCTCTCTCTCTCTCTGCCTGCCTCTCTGCCTACTTGTGATCTCTGTCAAATAAATAAAATCTTAAAAAAATTTTTTTTAAAACTTAAAAAAAATTACTTGTCAATGAATCAGAGGTTATGGTATATTTAATGTTAACTTCTCTTTTACTGATTATTTTATTTGCTCCTTCCCAAGATTTCTCACTTTTCCAAACACTCCCAACGTTATACATCCACCGCCATCAAGACAAGATCAGTGGATTAGAACCAGGCAGTGATGAGGATAAGATAATGGCTTAATTTCAAGGTCTTTAATATTATTTTAAATATTTTTTTTTAAAATTTTATTTATTTATTTGTCAGAGAGAGAGAGAGAGAGAGTGAGCACAGGCAGACAGAGAGGCAGACAGAGTGGCAGGCAGAGACAGAGAGAGAAGCAGGCTCCCCACCGAGCACGGAGCCCGATGGGGGACTCGATCCCAGGACGCTGGGATCATGACCTGAGCCGAAGGCAGCCGCTTAACCAACTGAGCCACCCAGGTGTCCCTTTAATATTATTTTAATATGGCTCTCCAATATATAATTTTTAATGTTGAATTTACATACTTTTGTAGTATAGTTTTTTTGGTAGTGTATTTCTTTATGAAGTAAAATTAGTATCATCTAGAGATCAATGAGTGCCAATTCAACTAGAGATAATCTTTGACTAATAAGCTTAAATTTTTAAAAAATAAAAAGAATGTAAAGTTTTTTTAAATTAACATAATGTATTATTTGCTTCAGGGGTACAGGTCTGTTAATCAACAGTCAAGACTTATTTTTTTCTCATGCTTTCACTGAATTATACAATACATTCAAAAAGACTCCACACACACACACACACACACACACACCCACCCACCCACCCACCCACCCACCTCCCACCCCCAAGACCTGATGTGAAATCAAGAGTCAGGCGCTTAACTGAGCCACCCAGGTGCCCCTAAAATATTTTCTTGACTATGTAACAGACACTGGAATAATTCCTTGGTGTGCTTAATTACAATTACTTAGAGATGGACAGGTGATAGCACACAAGTTAGTTAAATGAGAACCAGAAATCTTTGCTATCGGTCTCTCTTCCTACTGTGCTTTCAAAGCTTTGAGAATGTGAGTGTAGGAATGGCAGCAGTTACCTTGTGGCTGCCAGCAAAGAGCCTGACCTAAAGCAAAGATGAATCAGAGAAAAGGAGATGTGAATGATTTGAAGAGATCAAGTCTTGACGTCACAGTCTGAGTCCAAGGATTCAGCTGGGCTTTGAGTCATATACACACATGAACTTGCAATTACAAAGTCAATCTACATCCTTTTTCACTTAAACCAGCTGAATTAGGTCTTTCTCGATTGCTACCCAGTCTTGGCTAATACATATAATGACTGTTCTTTTTTTTTTTAAACAGTTGTTCTGTTTTCCATAGTTGTTTTCATTACTGATTTGTAGTACTTAAAATACTTACTATTTCAAAAAAAGATTATGTAATATACTTTCTGGTACCTAAGCAATTTTTATAAAAGAATTTGTAACGTGGTGTGCTAAAGACTGACAGGTAACACCTGCATCCTGAAATATATAATCTGTAGTTCAGATTGTCAAATTACTCATTCTGAATTTCAGCAATATAATGATTAGCCAGTGCTCACTTCCTGACCCTTTGGACATTTTATCAATTTTGCCTGGAATTCCAAAAACGAATATTTTCTAAAACAAAATTTAACACAAACCATTATTAAAATGTTCAACTACTGCTCTCCAATCAAATGAATTTCTCTGGATAATTCTGGCTGCATGACCCAATTTCATTTTGGAGACTTTTTTTAAACACACAAAAATGAAACTGTCAGAATAGTGGTTCTCAAAAACTGATTTTATACCATGTTGTACACCTGAAACTATATAAATAACATTGTGTGTAAACTATACCCAAAAAAAATTTTTTTAAGCCCCCCAAAAAGATTTTAGAAGAACTCTTAGTTTAAATGAGTATCACAGGGGCGCCTGGGTGGCTCAGTGGGTTAAAGCCTCTGCCTTCGGCCCAGGTCATGATCCCAGAGTCCTGGGATCGAGCCCCGCATCGGGCCCTCTGCTCAGCAAGGAGCCTGCTTTCTCCTCTCTCTCTGCCGGCCTCTCTGCCTACTTGTGATCTGTCTGTCCAATAAATAAAATCTTAAAAAAAAAAAATGAGTATCACAGATATCAAAAATATAAATTAACAAAAACAAAAAAAAAAACAGTAATAGATATTTTATTAGCTTATGATATATATGGTTTTATGGATATATATGGTTTAAGTGAGTAATAGCTAATATTTAAAATATTAAATATTTAAATTTATTTATTTGTAGAAAATAATAAAAAAGTACCCACAAATTACAATGGGTGTTAGGCCAGTAAATCATAACCTATGTTACTTGTAGATTATATAACTGCCAGACTCAGGAAAAATGGAAGTCAATTCAATAATCAGAAATTCTAAATACTGATGAGTGTTTTGGGTTTATTTCCAGAATAAAACCTAAAATAATTTACTCTCTAAATTTCTTTCTCCTTAAATTTTTCTTTGTGGTAACAGAATTCATGTCTGACAATAAAATTTTTTTGAGTTCTGCTTACTAAGTTAAATAAGACCCACCTGAACATTTGAAATAGTGAAAAAAGTAGTAAAAAGTATTAATTCTCACCTTTTCAATAATATAAATACTTTAAAAAATGAGAATACTAAACTTTTTTTTTTTTTTATATTTTATTTATTTGACAGAGAGCACAAGTAGGCAGAGCATCAGGCAGTGGGAGAGGGAGAAACAGGCTCTCCACGGAGAAGGGAGCCCAATGCGGAACTCGATCCCAGGACCCTGGGATCATGACCCAGCCGAAGGGAGCCGCCCAACTGACTGAGCAACCCCTAAACTTCTTGACTGTTTGTTTTTTAGAACTCTAGTTATTGCTATCTGTATCTGAGGTCTTGTCCATACGGATGGTCAGTACAAAATATACCAAGGTACTAAGTGAAATCTCTACATTGGACAGAATTCTAAGACTAGTGATAGGCAATCTCAAAAATGTCTGCCCTGTATCCTAATAGAGATCTGGCAAAACTATTTATATAGATCTATAAATCTTTACATTGCCACAAAGACGAACACCACACTTCAAAGTACGCCTAAAATATAGTAACATCTTTAAAAAAAAACCCAAACCAAACCATACTGAGTATTTGCGATTTTAGTCAACAAAGATCTCAAACATCAAAGTGCAAAAGAGAACTGGATACACCATACTGACCGAGAAAGACTACAAGAAATAGGCATGTCTCCACTCCAGTCGATTGGTCCATTTTCTGCTTTCTGTACACCAGATATTGCACCAGAAGGCTTTCCAGTAATTATTTTATACCTTGGGAGGAATAAATGCAGAATAAAATAAGTAGTTCATTATTTCATAGCATATCAATGGGCTTTGCAAAAATATTTCCTCAGTTGCACCTACAATTATCTACTAGACGAAACTTTGTGATTGATGTTCACAGGATCCATAAAACAATCAAAATACTTTGAATCTGACTGACTGAAGTAGAATAGTGGTTGTACGATTATTTTATATATGCCATAATTAATTTTCATTGGGATCTCAGAGTGCCATATAACAGCATCTTGATGTTCACAACAAAAACATTAATTTTTCCATCTGAAAAAATCGAGCAAACACAAAAAAAGTTATGTTACAGAATGTTTCTAGGCCATAAAAATCCCTTTTACCCATATTATCCAAAGGCAGTCAACTGGACTATGAAATTACTGCAGAATGAACAGTACCTTTTTTTTCTTTTAAAAGAAGACAACACTATACACAGCACAGTAGCACAAAGATTCTTTGCAAACTGAAAAAATACATAACACATACAAGAATAGGCGTGTGTACCAAAATTAAAAGCCAAATTTAACTGGATCCTTGAGGTAGGTGACAAAAATAAAGATGGCCTAGAGAAACAGCTGGAGGGGGAAGCAAAAGAATACCATAAAGATGGAGCAAGTCAATGAGAGAGGCCTGGCAGGTTTCAGCACTTTCCTAAACAAAACCTGAGAGTGGGAGAAAAAGAAGGGTTCCATGCTTTCAAAAATACTTTTTTCCAGATGAAAATGCAAAACATAATACAGCAGTCTTATATAAGCTTATAGACATTATTTCTAGCATATTTAAAAAAAATACTTTTTTATTTGACAGAGAGTGAGAGAGCATGAGATGGGGGAGGATCAGAGGGAACAGCAGACTGCCCGCTGAGCAGGGGAGCCCCGAAGTGGGGCTCGATCCCAGGACTCTGAGATCATGACCTGTGCCAAAGGCAGACGCTCAACTGACTGAACCACCCACACGCCCTTCTAGTGTAATTTTTTGTTCGTTTGCTGAATGTGCTCTGAGCGTATCAATATATTCTCTAAAAAAGCAGAAGACACCAGGTACCGCTAATTTGGACCACTTGCTTGCTTCTACAGGAGAGGCAGCAGGAGTTTTGCCTTAACATATTTTTCACAGAAGGAATTTAATGTGAAAAATAAGGTGCATTCATATGAGAAAGATCTGACTGTGGAAGAACAAGTAGAGATACGTGAGGTTAATGCAAAAAAGAAGTGAAGAGAATGATGGCAGAACCCTTAAAATATTTGGTAAAGGTTTACTAATTTTGCTAAGATGCATATATAAATACACTAATAAAATGTAAATGATAGGCTGAGGGAACGACACTGCTATAATGTGAAACAAAAGCATCCTTCAATTGTAAAACAGTCTTTATTACTATTTCAAGCACCTCGGAACATTATCAGTGTTCACGAAAAGCTGTGCATATAAAGAAATAAATTCTTCTGGGGCGCCTGGGTGGCGCTCAGTGGGTTGAAATCTCTGCCTTCAGCTTGGGTCATGATCCTAGGGTCCTGGGATCGAGTCCCATATTGGGCTCTCTGCTCAGCAGGGAGTCTGCTTCCTCCTCTCTCTCTCTCTGCCTGCCTCTCTGCCTACTTGTGATCTGTCAAATAAATAAATAAAATCTTAAAAAAAAAAAAAAAAAGAAATTCTTCTAATGGTATATCTGTGCACATGATGACAAAATTATCAGGTATTCCTAGCTGCTGATGAGTCACATGTTTCCTTCATTAGGGAGCATCATGCTTTTATTTAAACCATTTTTAGGGCAGCACAAAATGTGCAAAAGCTTTAAAGTGTAGGTGTGACAAAAACATGATTAAACTGTTACGCACAATTTATGTTTAATGAGAAAAACACAAATTGACTCAGCCTTCATTAATGAAGAGATTTTATAAAATGGGCACTGCTACAAAGCAAGCTCAAAATAACGTTATACCAAAATCATCAGTACAGTAATGGATGTCTTCCTCCATGAAAATGCAGACTGTTCTTGCTGAGAACATTTAGATAGCCAGCTTTTAGCAAAAGTCATTGTATCAGTTGGTTTTACCTCCTCAAATCAACAAACAGAAAAATATCCTTCTCTCTCAATTTCCTGAAGTAAGATTAGATGAAAGATTATATTTTTATAGTTGTGATTACTGAAGTCATGTTTGCTTACAAAATGCAGGGGTAAAATAAAGGTCTAAGAGAAATGTTAAGATCTAAAGATTGATTGGACACACTGGGATGTCTGTGAGTTACTGTCCCAGAACATGCTCTAAACAACATTTATAACCTTAGAGTTTTATGTGTACATAGATTAGCTATTTCTCACGACACAGGCTCATTCACTAATTTCTTTTATCATAAAAAGATATATGATTGTACAGATGTTTATAGAAAATTTTACATCTAAGGGTGCCTGGGTGGCTCAGTCAGTTAAACATCTGACTTCAGCTCGGGTCATGATCTCGGGGTCCTGGGATTGGGAGCCTGCTTCTCCCTCTCCCTTTGCTTGCTCCTCACCCTGCTTGCTTCTCTCTCTCCCTCTGTCAAATAAATAAGATCTTAAAAAAAATTTTCATATCTAGAATTCCATCTCTTTCCTTCTTTTTGCTTTTTAAAATTTTATGTATTTGAGAGCGCGAGCTTAAGAGAGAAAGCAGAGAGAGCACGGAGGGCGGGGGTTGGGGTAAAAGGGCAGAGGAAGAGGGAAAAGCAGGCTCCCTGCTGAGCAAGGAGGCCGATGTGGGGCAAAATCCTAGGACCCCAGGATCATGACCTGAGCCAAAGGCAGACACTTAATCTCCTGAGTAGAAGGCAGACACTACCCAGGAACCTCTCTCTTTTCTCCTTTATTTGGTTTACAACAGTGATTTTATACATAGTAACTATTTCCCATTAATTATGGCAGTACATAAAGGTATAATGTACTAGTAAAATACATTCACTTTTTGACTGAAACCACACTAGAAAAAAACTTATTAAATGTTATATATGTATATTAAATGTTATTTCTGAAATGGTAAAAAAAAATCAGATCAGTTCAGGGTAAAAATTTTTTTCTTTCTTTTTTAATTTTATTTTTTTTAAGATTTTATTTATTTAGTTGACAGAGAGAAACACAGCTAGAGAGGGAACACAAGCAGGGTGAGTGGGAGAGGGAGAAGCAGGCATCCTGCCGAGCAGTGAGCCTGATGTAGGGCTTGATCCCAGGACCCTGGGATCATGACCTGAGCCAAAGGCAGACGCTTAACGACTGTGACATCCAGGTGCCCCGTTTTTAAAATTTTATTTCTTTTAGATCTGGTAATGGTTCTAACAGAAATACTATTTTTTTTTCAGTTATATAAATGAAAAACCCTGATAAGTAATAGACAAAGAGAAATAAACAGTGTGCTGAAACAGACTCCAGAAAGCAGGGTATTTTTTAATAATGGACCAAAAGGCTGATGCCATTTACACTTTGTATATAAGATACTTAAACACAATATGAAAAATTATGCCTATATAGTTTATAAAGCTGTATTCTTATTCAAAACAGAATAGATTAATACATCAGAAATGATAGCTAAAATCAATATTCATTAGTATACACCCCTAACGTATGATGACACAAAGACAGAAATACATTTCTAAAATTGTTTTGAATTTTAGACACAGAAACCACTTACATCACTTCCTTATTCCTACGTGGCCCTTCAAATGGTCTAAATGGCAGGGATCCAGTAGCTGCATGGTAAAATGTTACCCCAATGCTCCAAAGATCAACTGTTGCTCCATACTTCTTCTGATGATCTTTTCTCAGTACTGCTCTCTCATACATATCAGGATGCTTTAAAAAAAGGATGAAGAAATGAACTTGTGTTCTATAGTAATACATTACACACAAATGGGTAATCAATAACACCTACAAATTCCACCACATTTTCCTTATGATTTCACTTTCCCAATCTAAAAAGACGATTTCATGTTTTCTTTTCCCTCCTCAAGCCTCCAAACTACCCTTCTTTGATTCTCAATTTTGAAACCTCACTTCATACTTCAGCGAGGAAATGGAAGCAATCAGAGATCAATTCTCCCTATGCCTTTTATCAAATACCAACCTATCTGAATCTGTGTCCAGACTCCAGGCCTACTTTCCAGTTATGATGGAACTGCTCCTGTCAAGGACTAACTTTTCCATCTGTGCTGTGGAACCCACCTTATTGAGACTCACCAATTCCAGAAATCAGTTCCTGCAATTAACGCTTTTAAGTATCAATTTCCCCCTATTGGATCATTCCTTTCAGCTTACATACATGCTTTAAGATCTCCCATTTTCCTTCTCTTTTTGGAAGGGGGTGGCGGGAGGAGTAGGGGAGAGAATCAATGCAGAGCCTGATACATGACTTGATCTTGCGATCCTAAGATCATGACCTTAGCTGAAATCAAGAGTCACCCAGGCACCTCTAAGATCTCCCTCTTTTTTTTTTTAATCTTTTTTTTTTTTAATATTTTATTTATTTGACAGAGAGAAAGCACAACTAGGCAGAGAGGCAGGCAGAGAGAGAGGAGGAAGCAGGCTCCCCGCAGAGCAGAGAGCCCGACGCGGGGCTCGATCCCAGGACCCTGAGATCATGACCTGAGCCTAAGGCAGAGGCTTAACCCACTGAGCCACCCAGGCACCCCAAGATCTCCCTTTTTTTTTAAAAAAAGCCCTAAACTGACCCCACCACCCTTTCTACATATGACCCAATTCTCTGCTTCCCATCATAGTAAAACTTCTCAAAATAGCTGTTTACATTTATAACTGTCTTATTTCCTCATCTCCTATTTAGGCCTATGGCATTAAGTATTATTTATACACTCTAACATTTTATTTATTTATTTCAGAGAGAGAGAGAGAGACAGCACAAATAGGCAGAGTAGAGTGGCAGTCATAAGGAGAAGCAGGCTCCTGCTAAGCATAGATCCCAATATGGGGGCTCAATCCCAGGACCCCAGGTTCATGACCTGAGCAGAAGGCAGATGCTTAACCAACTGAGTCACCCAGGTGCCCCTTATCTAATACTTTAACTCCCAAAACTATCTCCCGCCCTGAGCTCCAGATTCATATATTCTACTGTTTTCTCTAATATCTAAAAAGTAGCTCAAACTTCACATATCTAAAATAGACTCTTGGTCTTAAACTCTCAAACTGGTTTTCTTCTAATCTTTACCCTCTAAGTAAGCAGTACCACTATCTACCCAGTTGCTTATACCCCAAACTTTTCAGGCAGCCTTGATTCCTTTTCCTCGTCCCTGACATGCAGTCCATCAGAGCAAGTCAGATTGGACTCTGAGATAAAAGTCAAATTTTCTAAAATTATTTCACTGACTAGACTGACTGGGTTGACTGGGATGGAGCAACCCAGACAAGTAGCTGGTCTGATGTTGAACACATGACTTTAAGTCCAGGAGACACTATACGAGAGTTCTGGAGTAGAGACAAATCTTAGAAGACATGGCTTAGGAGCTTACAGATCCAGACAGAGATTCTGGTGGACATTAAGCCCTGCAGAGTATAACCAGGAGTCATGCATGCTTTGCCTCTTGACATTTGCCTTCACAGAAGTGACACATTAGAACTTTAAGATTCTTGAAAGATAAAGCTACAAGAGTGTTATTATGGACCAAAGTAGAGCAGAGTTGACCAAAGATCTGATCATCCAAATCAAAACAAATGCCTTATGACACTGTGATATGTGGCTGTGGCCCAAGGGCCTGGGAACCAATGCAAATGGCACTACTAGGAGGGTGTTTCTAAATAACACAATCTAGGGGCGCCTGGGTGGCTCAGTGGATTAAGCCGCTGCCTTCGGCTCAGGTCATGATCTCAGAGTCCTGGGATCGAGCCCCGCATCGGGCTCTCTGCTCCTTGGGGAGCCTGCTTCCTCCTCTCTCTCTGCCTGCCTCTCTGCCTACTTGTGATCTCTGTCTGTTAAATAAATAAATAAATAATCTTAAAAAAAAAAAAAATAAAATAAAATAAATAAATAAATAAATAAATAACACAATCTATGAGTCTGACTCCCAAAGGGTCACAATCCCTGGATTTTGTGTGTGGTGTATGGGAGGGGTGGGAGATGGGGATGGGGGATACTCTTTTGGGAAATACGCTTTTTTTTTTTTATGATTTTATTTATTTGAGACAGAATAAGAGAGAGAGAGAGAGAGAGAGAGAGAGAGAACATGAGAAAGGAGGTCAGAGCGAGAAGCGGACTTCCTGCCAAGCAGGGAGCCTGATGCGGGACTTGATCATGACCTGAGTAGAAGGCAGTTGCTTAACCAACAGAGCCATCCAGGTGACTGGAAAATAGATTTTAATGCAAAATCAAAAGAGGTGATAAGCATGAGGGGTTTGAACTGAGTGTTCAAACTTATGCCTACCAGACATATGGGGTATAAGTGGTTTTGCTGTTTTATGGTGTAGCACATAAAACTATTGCCCTGAGAAGTGCTAGCCAGACCTTTGACCCAACAGATGGTACTTAGTGTATAAATGGGGCTGTGAACCGAGTACCTGGATATGCCTGATAATCCTCTAGCACACAAGGAGTAGATATAGCGATTCTAGAAGAAGACAAAGGGGGAATCTCCTCAAAAGGTGCAATAATACACTACCTAACTGGTATAATTCCCTGCAGAGTGACTGAATGATACTGGCTTAATACAGGGTGGTTAGATGTGTGTGTGTTCACTGGCTCTCTCCTGAATGTAAGACTTGTGTTTCTGGAGGGTTTGGTCTGGGTCTGGCCTTCCACACTTGGAATAGGAATATAAGAATAAACCTACTATAAAACTCTCAGTTTATATTATTAAAATATCCATCATATTAAAATGGTGGAAGAATGAATGCTGACGATTTCTTTGGACTTTCACAAACAAAGGGTGGTGGGAGATTAAACATCTGGCCTGGGAATTCCAAAATGAAAAATTTTTTCATTTAAATATAAATATTTCTGTTGGGCACCTGGGTGGCTCAGTGGGTTAAGCCTCTGCCTTCAGCTCAGGTCATGATCTCAGGGTCCTGGGATTCAGCCCCACGTTGGGCTCTCAGCTCAGCAGGGAACCTCCTTCCCCACCCCTTCTGCCTGCCTGCTTGTAATCTCTCTCTGTCAAATAAATAAATATATATATATTTTTTCCCTAGATTGCTGAGCTTCAGGTTTTTATTTAACTTTTCTTTTTTTAAAGATTTTATTTATTTATTTGACAGACAGATCACAAGTAGGCAGAGATAGAGGAGGAAGCAGGCTCCCTGCTGAACAGAGAGCCCAAAGCGGGGCTCGATCCCAGGACCCTGGGATCATGACCGGAGCTGAAGGCAGAGGCTTTAATCCACTGAGCCACTCAGGTGCCCCTCCCTTTTTTTTTTTAAAGATTTTACTTATTTATTGGACAGATAGAGATCATAAGTAGGCAGAGAGAGGAGGAAGCAACCTCCCTGCTGAGCAGAAGCCCGATGCAGGGCTCAATCCCAGGACCCTGGGATCATGCCCTGAGCCGAAGGCAGAGGCCTTAACCCACTGCGCCACCCAGGCGCCCCTTATTTAACTCTTTTAATAACTTTTGGTATACTGTATTTGAAAACAGGGCTGGGCATAATATGGAACAGGAGATAGATTAGAGCAAAATTTCATCCTGGAGTACAACATGAACTCCTGCAGTTAAGCTAATCATGTGTTCTTTCCATTTTAAGTTTGTTAAAAAGCAAAAGCTAAACTCTGGTCCTAGAAGGCTATGTGAAAGAATAATAGTTGGTAATGGATGGTCAACCTCATAAAGGCTGGTAAGGAATGGCTGTTTTGCTTTCCATGGTAAACGGGAAGAGCTACTGCTATTGAGTGGGCAGAGATCAGAGATGAAAGACATCCTGATTAACAGGGAACAGTTCTGAAAAATAAGCTTCTGATATCCAGCATGACTTTTGTCATCTCTATGTCCAAAATGGGGCTCAAACTCACAACCCTGAAATCCAGAGTCCCACCCTCTACTGACTGAGCCAGCCAGGTGCCCTACGGCATGACTTCTGAATATCCTGCCAGATAACTTGTATAGGTGAGAAGTCTATCATTCCATCTGATATATAAACATAAAATATATTTGTACACAAAGTATTTTTGTAGCTACAAGAATGCAGCTCTATGTCAACCTACTTTGTTTAGTTAGAAACCATGAAGAGTTACTCACTGCTCTGGAAAATCATGCCAGTGACAACACCACCATTTGTGATGTGTGACTCATTAATAGAACATGCAAGTGATCACTGTACTTGCACTGGAAGTGGTAATGCATACAGGTGCAAGCATCAGATTCTTTAATGTCTGCTAGTGAAGCTGTTCCTAAACTTGACATATTAAATATGATTTTATTTTCCCATATAATATTATTAAGATATTAGGTCATTTTCTTAATTAGGCATACAGGTTGATTATATCTAAGCATTTCATTTCAAGATACTGAAGGGAACATTGTAAAACATTTATTATAAAAAGGGAGTGATCATGTGGAGTTGAAACCACTAGGCTGTATGTTCTGGCTAGCCTCTGCTTATAACTTCAACTCCAACCCAGGAATCTCATGCATCTCATTCACCATGGAAGTTCCAGGGCCTCCAACAGTGCCTGGCACACAATAGGCACCCCATACATACTTGTTGGATGAATATAATCCATTTTGGGGTATTCTTATTAAAAGACTATAAAAATATAAGTACAGACTAATTTGGGGTTATATACTGTTAACAGAACAATATTTATTTATTTATTTATTTTACAGAACAATTTAAGACACCTTCATTCACGCTACACTTAGAATAATCTGAATAAAGCTATGGGGCAGCTACACTTTATTCTTCATGGTATAAGTTTACAATAGCAGAATCCAACTGGAAAGAAGTCACAGAATGCAAGACTTTCTTTTTTTTTTTTTTTTAAAGTAATCCCTATACCCAACTTGGGACTCAAACTCATGACCCTGAGATCAAGAGTCAGATGCTCTACCAACTGAACCACTGCAGAGCCACAAGCAATTAGTGATAGTTTTTTATTATAAACTTCCTGACTACATGTTAAATGTACTTACTTCTTATTTTAAATTTTTGTTAATGAAATATAGTTGACATACTAGTTACATTGGTTTCAGGTATGTAACACAGTGATTCAGTAATTACAGGGGTGCTTGGGTGGCTCAGTGGATAGAGCATGCAACTCTTGATTTCAGGGTTGTGAGTTTGAGCCCCACACTGGGTGGGTAGCCTACTTTAAAAAAATAATTCTAGGGGCACCTGGGTGGCTCAGTGGGTTAAAGCCTCTGCCTTCGGCTCAGGTCATGGTCTCAGGGTCCTGGAATTGAGCCCCGCATCAGGCTCTCTGCTCAGCAGGGAGCCTGCTTCTTCCCTCTCTCTCTGCCTGCCTCTCTGTCCACTTGTGATCTCTCTCTGTCAAATAAATAAATAAAATATTTCAAAAAATTCTAAATTAAAAAAATCTTTAAAAAAACCAACCAACCAACCAAATAAACAAAATTCTATACATTACACAAAGCTCAGCACTACATGTGTAGTTACCACAGGCAAAGGAAATGAAAGCAAAAATAAACTACTGGGACTACACCAAAATGAAAAGCTTTTGCATAGCAAAGGAAACCACCAATGAAAGAAAAGGCAACCTACTAAATGGGTAAAGATATTTGCAAATGATATCTCTGGTAAGGGGTTAATATCCAAGACATATAAAGAACTCATACAGGGGCAACTGGCTGGTTTAATCAGTGGAATCTGCGACTCTTGATCTTGGGGAGTTGGTTCAAGCCACTTGTTGGTGTAGAGATTATTTAAAAATAAAATCTTAAAAAGAAAAAAAGAAGAACTCATACAACTCATAACCAAAAAACCAGAAGCCATCTAATTAACAAATGGGCAGAAGACCTGAAAAGACATTTTTCTGAAGAAGACATCCAGATGGCCAGTGGTCACAGGGAAAGATGCTCAACATCACTCATCATCAGGGAAATGCAAATCTAAACTATGAGATACCACCTCACACCGGTCAGGATGGCTAGCATAAAAAGACAAGAAATAACAAGTGTTGGCAAGGATGTAAAGAAAAGGGCATCTTCAGGCACTGTTGGTGGGAATGTAAACTGGCACAGCCACTGTGGAAAATAGTATGGTGGTTCCTTGAAAAATTAAATATACTTACTTTTAAGTATATTTTCTTAAGTATTTTTTTTTTAAGATTTTATTTATTTATTTGACACAGAAAGAGATCACAAGTAGGCAGAGAGCCAGGCAGAGAGAGGGGGAAGCAGGCCCCCTGCCAAGCAGAGAGCCCGATGCGGGGCTCAATCCCAGGACCCTGAGATCATGACCTGAGCCAAAGGCAGAGACTTAACCCACTGAGCCACCCAGGCCCCACTTCTTAAGTGTTTCAAATGCTTACTAACTTTACACAAACACACCTGCACAGTTTTAAACACAGAGCTTTTCTAGCTTTCTAGCATTTCAAGTTAGATCTTTTCAAAAGCATTTCATTTTTTGTGTTTCTAATAATGTTCCTGTCTTTCAATAACCAACCTCCTGAATAGAATCTTCTGCTTCAGAATTATAACAAAACTTGCTCTATAGGGGTATCATTATAACAAATTTATAATATATATTAACTGCTGTGATCCAAAACAGGGAGCATTTACTAGCTACATGCTTCTGAAACATATATACGGCTTTTTCTCTTAATATAGATCCACAGCATTAGAAAAATTAAAGAACTTGAGTGTTATAAAACTTAAAAGAATCTTTAAAAGAAAAATAACAGCATCACTAGATAGCAATATCTAATTCCCTCACTACACACCATACACATGAGATTAAAAGCTTAATTTTTGTCGTAAAAGTTAGTGACATTTTATAGTTGACCAGTCACGCATATTTACAATATATTCAGCTTTAAATAAGTGATACAGGACTTACCAAATATTCTTCTGTGCCATACAGAGAAACAAACTGCTCATCATCTTCTAATTCTCTAGCTGCACCAAAATCTGTGAGTTTGTACACAGACTGTCCATCTTCCCCTATAACACGCATGATATTCCCTGGCTTGATATCACGGTGCACTATGCCATTCTCTCGGAGATGATTCATTCCACCGACTTGATAAAATAAAACAAAGGAAATCATAATGTAGGCATCTATGTACATGTGTATGCATATCAAATTCATCCACTTTCACTCAGTATGTTTTTCCGTAAGTTGGTCTAAAATCATTTTTACCAAAGAAATAACAGATGGTGTTTACATTTTATATCTCATGTCTGAGTAATAGAGTTTAAGAATAAGGATCAAGGGGCGCCTGGGTGGCTCAGTGGGTAAAGCCTCTGCCAGCGGCTCAGGTCATGGTCTCAGGGTCCTGGGATCGAGCCCCACATCGGGCTCTCTGCTCAGCGGGGAGCCTGCTTCCCCACCTCTCTCTGCCTTTCTTTCTGCCTACTTGTGATCTCTCTCTCTCTCTGTAAAATAAAAAAAAAAAAAAAGAATAAGGATCAATATGGTTGAGGGAAGAGTCCAATCTCTCTTAATTAAATACTATCAGGAAATGGAACAAAATGGTCTTCAGCATAAAGACTTCCTGAATTACTTCTGGTTATATACATGTGGGTAATGTGCCTAAACCTAAGAATAATGATTCCTGAGGTGCCTGGGTGGCTCAGTGGGTTAAAGCCTCTGCCTTCAGCTCAGGTCATGATCCCGGGGTCCTGGGATCGAGCCGTGCATCGGGCTCTCTGCTCAGCTGGGAGCCTGCTTCCTCCTCTCTCTCTCTCTGCCTGCCTTTCTGCCTACTTGTGATCTCTGTCAAATAAATAAATAAAATCTTTAAAACAAAAAAAAAGAATAATGATTCCTGAGAAACTGCCAATCTTTCACCACAGTTTCATATTTCTTTAGCTTGGAGAAAAATTCTGTAAAATAGTAAACTGGACTCAATATATAAAACAGTAAAAAAGTAACTGAGGCAAAGTGTCAGACTGGCTTCCATAAGAATATATTTCTTATATGCTTAAAGCTATTCTTCAAAGGTCATTTTCCTTTTTTTTTTTTTTTAAAGGTAAAGGGGCTACATTGCTGAAATTAATCTGTTTTGGCTAACTGACAAGCAGTGCCACCGAACACTAGTTTGAAACATTTGACAGCTGATAGATGAATGTCCAAATATAACATACAAAAATAAGCTTATGGGTATCACACTCAATTATGAAAATTCAGGGCTACCTGTACACTTAGGAAGTCATCAATTATCTAAACTTCTACTTGGTTAAATGCATGTATTCTTTTTCTCTCATCTTATCCTCACCTAAAGGGTCTCCACACTTCTTCCACTATCAAGTTCAAGAATTCCCACTAACCTTATGCCTTCTTTATCACTGGACTTTTCCCATTCCTCAAATACTGATTCACTTCTCGTCAAGAAGATATTATTCCCTTTGGTTGCCATATTCTTTCTTTTTTTTTTTTAAATAGCTTTGAGATAAAATTCATGTATCATAAAATTCAGCCTTTTAAAGTATACAACTGAGTAGTTTTTCGAAGAGTCAAAGTGTATGACCATCACTATTTTCAGAACATTTTCATTATGCCAAAAAGAAACCCATGCCCATTAGCAGTCACTCCTCATACCTGCCATCCCCTCAAACCCCTGGAAATGACTAATCTGCTTTCTGTTTCTATGGATTTGCCTATTCTGGACATTTCATATGAACAAAATCATAGATATTATGACCTTTGTGTCTGGTTTCCTTCACTTAGCATCATTTTTCAAGGTGCATCCATTTTATAGCATGTATAATTACTTTCTCTCTTTTTTTTTAAGTAAGCTCTAGGCCCAACTCATGACCCCAAGATCAAGAGTCACATGCTCCACCGACTGAGCGAGTCAAGTGCCCCATTTTTCTTTTTCATGAACGAGTAATATGTCATTGCATGGATAATGGACATTTTATTTATACATCAGTTGATGGACACTTGGGCTACTTCCATTTTTGGCTATTAGGAATACTGGTATACAAGTTTTTGTGTGGACAAGTTTTTAATTCTTGTAGGTAAATACCTAGCATTGGAATTGCTAAGTCACATGGTAATTCTATGTTTAATCTTTTGAGGAACTGCTAGACTATTTTTCCAAGTGGCTGTACCTTTTTATGATCCCACCACCTATATATTAGGGTCCAACTTTTTCACATCCTTGCTAACACCTGTTTTTGTTGTCTTTTTTTAAAAAAAATAATTAATTAATTAAGAGAGACAGAACATTCATGAGTAGAGGGAGGGGCAGAGGGAGAGGACCTTAAGCAGACTCCCTGCTGAGGGAGGAGATCAAGACCAGGTTCGATCACATGACCCTGAGATCATCATCTGAGCTGAAACCAAGAGTTGGACATTCAATGGAATGAGCCACCCAGGTGCCCATTTTATCTTTTTGATTTGGCCATGCTAGTGAGTATGAAGTGGTATCACTTTGTAGTTTTGATCTGCATTTCCCTAATGACTAATAATCTTGATTCTCTTTTTACATTCTCATTGGTCATATATGTTCACCTTCTTTGGAGAGAAGTTTATCATTTTTATTTACTTATTTTTTCTTTTTGCCCATTTTTAAATTGCGTAATTTGTCTTTTGATTAAGTTGTTAGAATTGAAATTCCTTATCGTATATGTGATTTGTAAATAACTTCTCTCGTTCTGTGGGCTTTTTCACTTACTTGATATTGTCCTCTGAAACACAAATGTTTTTAATGTTGATGAAGTTCAGCTTATCTATTTTTTCTTTGTGTATGTATACTCTTGTTGTATCTAAGAAAGTACTGCATAAAGATCTTCGGTTTTGAATATAAAAATAATATATTTAAAATTCTTATGTCATTAGGGGCACCTAGGTGTCTCAGTTGGTTAAGGGTGAGACTCGATTACGGCTTGGGTCTTGATCTTGGGGTCATGAGTTCAAATCCCGTGTTGGGCTCCATGCTGAGCCTGGAGCCTACTTAAAAAAAAAAATTATTGGGGCACGTGGGTGACTCAGCTGATTAATAATCTGCCTTTGGCTCAGGTCATGATCCCAGGGTACTGGGATTGAGCCTGGCATCGGGCTCCCTGCTCAGTGCGGAGTCTGCTCCTCCCCCCACTCGTGCTCTCTTTCTGTCTCTCAAATAAAATCTTAAAAAAAAAAAACCCTTATGTCATTAAATTATATACACATATAACTGTAAAATCACACATATATCTACATACACATATATTTATAAAATCATATAAACAAACGTACCCACATCTCGCAAAACAATTAAAAATTCAGACTCTGGTAGTCCATAGGCATTAGATGGCTCTTCTAAAACAGTGTATAAACTTCCGCATGGACAAAATTCCATAATAAGCACTTTATGTCTTGTTGTTGTCTGGAAAAAAAAAAAATCACTGATTGGGGCTCAATATAAAAGTTTTTATTATAGGCTAGTACTTATCTGATTTCACTTAAATGTAGAATATACTACAATAATGAACGCACTATGAATTGCTTTACCTGGGATATGTTAACTACCTATTGACTATACTCATATAATGATTAACAGCTTCTAAATTCCTATTGGATTTGTTTTTGAAAGATGATCAAACCACAATGAAAGCTGGCTAAATCTGAAATAGAAAAAAAATCACTGCTACATTGTTATAATGGTTCTTTAAAAATTATTTTAATTTCTAATACATAATAGTATATTTAGGACATTAATGTTTGAACAGATCTCTTAAAACACTTGAAATTCTTCTCATGACAAGTTCTTCCACTTCAGGGAATGAAGTGCTAGTCTTAAAAACAAATAGATGGCAAAAGAGCCTAGTGGTCCCCCTCACAGCAAAGTCGGAGCTTGCTGATTTGCATATGAGTTGCTGATTTGTTTCAAACCTTTTAATGCATCATTGATTATAAGATACATCACCAATTTAATAACAGCTTTATAGGGAAAAAGAAATACTACCAAATTACATATATACACTGATTATAAGACACGTTCCCAGTTCAGGAACTTGAAAATGTGATTATAAGTCTTAAAATCCAGTATTCATCTCCAATGTTTTTTGTGGTTATTTCCAATTTTTTATCCTTCCTTCCTTTTATAATTTTTTCTGCATATCCCCAAAACACTTTTATTGTTTTTTAGATTTTATTTATTTATTTATTTGATAGAAAGAGAAACAGCAAGACAGGGAATACAAGCAGGGGGAATGGAAGAGGGAGAAGGCTTCCTCCCGAGAAGGGAGCCCAACTTGGGGCTCCAACCTGAGCCCAAGGCAGATTCTTAACGACTGAGCCACCAGGCGCCCCAGGATTTTATTTATATGAGAGAGAGACAGCATGAGAGGGGGAGTCAGAGGGAGAAGCAGATAGAGAGCACAAGAGGGGGTAAGGTCAAAGGGAGACGCAGACTTCCTACTGAGCAGGGAGCTGGGAGTCTGATATGGGATTTGATCCTGGGCCTCCAGCTGCATGACTTGAGCCAAAGGCAGTCACTTAAACAGCTGAGCTATTCAGGTGCCCCCCCCCCCAAAACACTTTCATAAACTATCTTATTTATTTTTAAAAAGATTTTATTTATTTATTTGATGGGGAGGGGGGACACGAACTGAGGGGAGGGGCAGAGGGAGAAGCAGACTCCTCACTGAGCAGACAGCCAGAACCGGGACCCGATTCCAGGACCCTGAGATTATGACCTGAGTTGAAGGCAGCCACTTAACCAACTGAGTCATCCAGGTGCCCCCTTTTACAAACTATTTTAAATTTCTCTACTATTGAGTAGTTATAGAAAGAGAGAAATAACTTTAAAAGACTTGTTTTTAAATAATGAAGTAATATGTTGATTGTTGAAAATTTGGGAAATATCCCTAATTCCATTACCTAGAGATAATTATGCTAATATTTTGGTGCATTTCCTTTCAGTCTATTTCTCATCTATCAAATCGCATAAGAGATACACAAGATACTGTATATTCAAGATTACACTGTGTATTTATTTTTAATCCTGTTTTTCTGACATAACATTATACATAAACATGTTTCCAGATAATTAAAAACTTTGGTAAAGACCTCTTTTCATTACTGCTTAACTATTGTGTAAAGAATAAATTTCACCCCAAGAGAGGTTAGGCTTTTTTTTGGCTTTGGCTACTAACAGGTGATTACTAGGCATCTGGAGTATCCTGTCTGCTAGAAGTCTTTCTCTGAATGGGGGCTTTGGCCATTAACAGTCTAATGATGTGATTTATGATGGAGGTTTTAGGATGTACAAGTCCATCTCAATTTCCAAAGGAAAACACAAGTAAAGGTATTAGCCTGAACTTCTGGAAAGGGCTAAAGACTGAAGGTCAGCCATGCAGGCAGTATGTGATTGAGTCCCAACACAAACTCTAGACACCAAAGGCTCAGGTGAGTTTCTGAGGCTGGCAATATTTTGTGTACACTATCATACATCAATACCAGGAAGGTACTGTAGCTACGAGGAAAAGAAAGATTCATGTTTGGAATCCTCCTATAGAATCCTCCTATATTCTGTTCTATGAATTTCTTCCTTTGACTAGTTCTAATCTGTCTTCTTTTGCTAGAATAAAACTGTAACTACATTCCTTTCCTGAGTTCTCTGAGTCATTCAACATTCTATTTTTTTTAAGACCTTATTTATTTATTTAGAAAGCATATGAGCAGAGGGGCAGGGCAGGGGAAAAAGGAGAGAACCGAAAGCAGAGTTCCAGGGCCAATGTGGGGCTCAATCCCAGGACCCTGAGATCATGATCTGAGCGGAAATCAAGAGTTGGACATTCAGGGCACCTGGGTGGCTCAGTTGTTAAATATCTACCTTTGGCTCAGGTCATGATCCCAGGGTCAAGGGATCGAGCCCTGAATCTGACTCCCTGCTCGGCAAGAAGCTGGCTTCTCCCTCTTCCATTCCCCATGCTTGTGTTCCCTCTTTCACTGTCATTCTCTCTGTCAAATAAATAAAATCTTTAAAAAAAAAAAAAAAAAGAGCTGCACACTTAACTGACTGAGCCACCCAGGCATCCTGAGTCATCCAACATTCTAGCATATTATCAAATCTGGGGGATGCCTGGGTGGCTCAGTGGGTTAAAGCCTTTGCCTTTGGCTCAGGTCATGATCCCAGGGTCCTGGGATCAAGCCCTGCATTTGGCTCTCTGCTCAGCAGGGAGCCTGCTTCCCCCTCTCCCTCTGCCTGTCTCTCTGCCTACTTGTGATCTCAATCCCTGTTAAATAAATAAATAAAATCTTAAAAAAAAAATCTGGGGAGAGTCATGGGGAGCCCCAAATTTGTAGCCAGCTGGTCTGATGTGATGGTAGCCCTAGGGGACTGGTGAACTTGCAGCTAGTGTCTGAAAAAGCACAGTCTTCTGGGGACTGTTCTCTTTGTACAGTATCCCAAACTCTTCTGCAGCTGGTATCAGAGATCTTGAACAAACCTGGCACATAGAAGACTACATTCTTTTTTTTTTTTTTTTTAAAGATTTTATTTATTTATTTGACAGACACAATGAGAGAGGGAACACAAGCAGAGGGAGTAGGAAAGAGAGAAGCCGACTTCCTGCCAAGCAGGGAGCCCAATGTAGGGCTCAATCCCATGACCCTGGGATCATGACCTGAGCCAAAGGCAGCCTTTGAATGACTGCACCACCCAGGTGCCCCTGGATGGCTACATTCTTAACCTCAAGCGTAACAAGCTGAGTAACTATCCATCACATATTCTAATTTATTTAACCATTCTTTATCATAAACAGGGCAGCAATGAACATCTTTGTGCATAAAACTATATTTAAATTTCTGATTAGTTCCTAAGAAGTACTCACTAAAAATGAAATCACTATTATAAGGAATATAAAGTGCCCAATTATTATTTAAAAAGTGTGATCTGACTGATTACTCGTTCATATCTAGAGGGATTAAACTAAATTTCTATTTCCATTACTTCTAGATAATTTTCCTAATGACATTCTTTTTTTCTTCCTAATGACATTCTTCTTTTCAGTTTCTTCCTAAAGTCAATTGTATCTTTTATATACTGTATTAACATATACAGTATGTACTTATATACGTATTAATTTCTGGATTCCTAGGATTTTTATTCTTTTACAAAGCCTTCTTCGTATTGTTTGACTTGCTCCTTTTATAATTATGTCAATTTAACTTCACTTAGTTTTTATTTCTAATACTGGTAACCACAGCCTAGTATAAGAAATATACTACTTTTTCTGATTCCATGATACTTTATTTCCATTGTTGTATCTCTTGAAGAATCTTTGAAGACAAAAAAAAAAAAAAAAAAAAAGAATCTTCGAAGACAGGATATTTGGTTATATGAGTTCTAATTTTCATCACTTAAAAAGCTTGTTTATAAAACAATTTTTTATATTAGGTCATTTCTCCCGGATTGCAATAATTACAATAAATAAGATTAACTAAAGCTTGACTACTTACCTCCTCTTCAATAGCAAATAATTTGACAATATTTTTGTGATTGAGTTTTTTTAACACTTCAAATTCTCTCATTTGAACATCCACTGGACGAAGGAAGCTTATGTTATTAAATACTTTGATAGCAAATAAGTCACCAGTTTTCTAAAAAAAAAAAAAAGAGAAAAATTTTATTTATCTATAGTATTATAAAGAAGATTAAAAGGTACTATTAGAACTAACTATAGCAATTTATTTATCTTACAGAACACCCAAATATTTTTTAAGCATAGGTAACTGTACTAGAGCTCTTGATTTTTTTTAAAGCTAAAATCAATTAGTCAGCTGCTCCAAATTTCTCTCAAATTGTATGCTTTGAGGGGCACCTGGGTGGCTCAGTGGGTTAAGGCCTCTGCCTTCGGCTCGGGTCATGGTCCCAGGGTCCTGGGATCGAGCCCTGCATTGGGCTCTCTGCTCAGCGGGGAGCCTGCTTCCTCCTCTCTCTCTGCCTGCCTCTCTGCCTAGTTATGATTTCTCTCTGTCAAATAAATAAAATATTTAAAAAAAAAAATTGTATGCTTTGAAATGAAGTAAAGGCTTTCTTTCAAATTAAAAAGCTTCCAGGGGTACCTGGCTGGCTTAGTTAGTAAAGCATGCAACTGTTGATCTTAGGGTTTTGAGTTCAAGCCCCACACTGGACCTACAGCCTACTTAAAAATAAATACATAAAAGTTAAAAAAAAAAAAAAGCTTCCATTATATGAGGCAAAGACAGTCACATATAAGAAGAGCTCTAGTAATATCAAATGTGAAAGTATACTTTAGATAGGAAAGTAGTATTTTAGAAGGGTTTCTCCAGGGCTTAACAATTTAAACAAAACAGGAAAAGAGAGATTGAAAACTATATTCCATATGCAAAATTTCATTAAGAAGCTCAAAATAGGGATGCATGGATGGCTCATTCGGTTAAGCATCCACTTTTGGATCAGGTCATCACCATAGGGTCCTGGGATCCATTCCTGCATCGAATTCCCTACTCAGTGGGGAGCCTGCTTCTCCCTCTACTTGTTCTGCCTGCAGCTCTCCCTGCTCATGTTCTCTCTCCCTCCGACAAATAAAATCTCAAAATACAAAAAACCAAAAACCTCAAAGTAATGAAATTAACCATTAAGAAATACTCCAGAGCACCTAGGTGGCTCAGTTAGTTCAGTTAGTTAAGTGCCCTACTCTTGGTTTCAGCTCCATTCACGATGTCATGGGTCACAGAATTAAGCCCTGAATCAGGCTCCACGCTCAGTGGGAAGTCTGCTTTAAGATTCTCTCTCTCTGCCCCTCCCCCCAATTGCACACACGTGCACTCCCTCTCTCAAAATAAATTAACAAAATCTTAAAAAAAAGGAAAAGAAAAGGGTCAAGGGTCAAGGAAAAGAAAAATGGGTGCCTGGGTGGCTCATTCGGTTAAGCCTCTGCCTTTGACACACATGATCCCAGGGTCCTGGAATCGAGACCCATGTTGGGCTCCATGCTCGGTGAGGAGCCTGCTTCTTCCTTTTCCTTGACCCTTCCCTCTGTGCATGTTTCTCTCTAATCCCTCTCTCTCAGTCAGAGAATAAAAAAAATCTTAAAAAAAAAAACCCAAAAAAACAAAAACACCACTCCCTAGCTGTAATACTGTGTGTTTGTGCAGATGTGTGTATGGAAGTAGAAGCTGGAGTTGGTCAGGTTCAAGTAGCCTATCCTCATTGGATTGCATCACTGCTGCCTTGGAGATCTTTCTGCAACTTCACCTAGATGACTAGAGCAGATTGTTTCTTTCTTTCTTTTTTTTTTTTCTTTTTAAAGATTTTATTTATTTACTTGACAGAGAGAGGCACAGCAAGAGAGGGAACACATGCAGGAGGAGTGGGAGAAAGAGAAGCAGGCTTCTTGCTGAGCAGGGAGCCCGATGCAGGGCTCAATCCCAGGACCCTGGGATCATGACCTGAGCCGAAGGTAGACAGTTAACCACTGAGCCACCCAGGTGCCCCAAGATTGTTTCTGTACAGAGCCTTCTCTTAGAGGATCAAAGATGTTTCCTTTTCTCTATGGATGTACCTGCAGCACCCCACTCTCACTCTCTCATGGAATACTGAAGTAGATTGCAAAGAAAATTACAATGCACAACTGTAGCTGGGAGGCACTCTTAGAGGTGCAAATGCTTAATTTCAGGTAAACATCACCTTCTTATATTCTTCATATTAATTTTGCTTTAAGGCTCTCTTCCAGACCCTCCCACCTCCTCCCAGTCATTCTAAGTGGCAAGCCTCTCCTTGCTGCTCAGTCCGGATTCTAAGAGTTTAATCTTACTTTTCCCATAATCCAAGGTTGAACTTCCCTGGAAAAGCAAGTGGAAAGATCATTTCTTCTTTGACTTTGGGGTTTAAGCACCACCTGCCTAAAGATATCTCATGGCTGCCTGTCTGTCAGAATCTCGTGCTATGCCTGCTTTGATGCCCTCTCCATAGCTTTCCACACAGATTCACTGCTCATAGCCACAATCACCTCAGAAGCTCACAATCTTTTTCTCACTCAGAATCTCATGACCTTTCCTCTTAAAACCATTTAACTGCCTGGGACGCCTGGGTGGCTCAGTTGGTTAAGCCGCCACCTTCGGCTCAGGGCATTATTCCAGGGTCCTGGGATGGAGTCCTGCATCGCATCGGGCTCCTTGCTCGGCGGGGAGCCTGCTTCTCTCTCCACCTCTGCTTGCCGCTCTGCCCTGCTTGTGCGTTTGCACTCTCTCTCTCTGACAGATAAATAAATAAATAAAAACTTAAAAAAAAAATTTAACCACTTCACAACCTCTCATCAAGATCACTATTTGGAGACCACAATCTATGTGACGTGATCACACCTCCCTCACTCTTGCTTACCACCCATTTTCAGACAATATGAAAATAGAATAACAACCAAACCACAGTTTAAATACACCGTTTTCCTATTTGCTCAACCAGAGTAAGAACACTGCGAAATCTATCTACCAACATATACCACCAAGATTTCTCTTGAGGATACTTATTTTCAACTTAATCTAAAATTAGGAGAATCCTAACAGAGGAGCAACTGGGGAAAATAATACAATATTGCAAAGTGCCCACTGTGATCAAGGCTAGCATTTTCCACACTTTTGTAGTCCAAATCATAACTGTGAGATTACTGGCATATGTGTGGGAATGTACTGTTTTCCCTTTATTCAACTGCACAGTCACCTGTCATTCACTGTCCCTAACTCAAAGCATAGAGGAGGAATATTTAAAGGATCTCCATGTAGTTGGGATCTACATATAGCTGACCCTCGAACAATGAGGGTTAGGGGTGCTGACCCTCTGTGCAGTCAAAAATCCATACTTACCTTTGACTCTTCAAAGACTTAACTACCAATAGCTTATTGCTGCAGCCTTACCAAGAATATAAACAATTGATTAACGTATATTTTGTATGTTACATGTATCCTTACAATAAAGCCAGAAAATAAAATGTTATAAGAAATCATAAGGAAGGGGCGCCTGGGTGGCTCAGTGGGTTAAAGCCTCTGCCTTCGGCTCAGGTCCTGATCCCAGGGTCCTGGGATCGAGCCCCACGTCGGACTCTCTGCTCAGTGGGGAGCCTGCTTCCTCCTCTCTCTGCCTTCCTCTCTGCCTATTTGTGATCTCTGTCTGTCAAATAAATAAATAAAATCTTAAAAAAAAAAAGAAATCATAAGGAAAAGAAAATACATTTACAGTTCTGTACTGTATGTACTGAAGACAAAATTCACACATAAGTGGACCCACACAGTTCAAACCCATGTTGTTTAAGGGTTAAATGTATACATATAAGAAAATCAACACATCCTTCCTATAGCTCTTCCCTTTAACTTCACCATGATTTTTTTTTAAAGATTTTATTTATTTATTTGACAGACAGAGATCACAAGTAGGCAGAGAGGCAGGCAGAGAGAGAGGAGGAAGCAGGCTCCCCGCGGAGCAGAGAGCCTGATGCGGGGCTCAATCCCAGGACCCCGGGATCATGGACCTGGCCAAAGGCAGAGGCTTAACCCACTGAGCCACCCAGGCACCTTGGAAAAAAAAAAAAACTTAAATAGTTAAGGGCAAGCAGGATTTTCGGGTATAGTCCTAAACCTTTGAAATTGATGTCACTGAGAACAAACATGATTTCTCAAAATACATCCCTGGGAAGAATACTTGGGACTGAATACTAAACTGACTCTTCACAGTCTTTTAAGTAAATTCCCATGACTCTCAAATCCTTATTTTAGGCCTTCTGACTATATTGGATAAAACACATTTCCGTTCCCTTTGAAGAACTTTGGGTTATCTTAAGGTGGTCTAATGTGTCCTCATTCTTCATTCTTTTATTCCACAAACATTTGTAGAATGCCTACTATATATAGGAACTTAAATGAAGGACACCAAGTATCTAAGTAAGGAAAGAGGACCAGAATACATGGAAAATGCCTCACCTCATTTCTGTCACTACTGACTACCTATTATTCCATCAGTTTCCAATTTACATTCTTTCTAACACCAGCTAAACCCCAAACTCTTTGTGGGAAGGAACTGCATGTTATTTGTGGTTATATTCACTAGATCCGTCACAGTGCCTGTCACGTACCAAGTGATTATTAAAGTTTGTTAAGTTAATTTGGGTCACAGGAAGACAGATAGTCAGATGTGGTCTCAACACTAAATCTTGTGTCACCACCCATTTTCTTTTCTTCTTGGCACAGGGCATAAAACAAAACAATTTCTAGGGCAGGAATATCCAAAGTTGACCATATGGACTTGATAAAGGACCCAGAACCTGTGGACTGTTCTGGAATCAGAGGGAAAAAGGCTAAAAGCTGTACGACACTTCTGATTCAGTTTCTACGAACCAGAAGCTGTTTACAGTCAGCGTCTCTCCTCAGAGGAAACAGCCCCTCCCCTCTGAATGCTTATCTTATTGTTTCTGACAGAACTGACTGGCAATCACACAACTATAGGAAAACATGAAACTCCTTACTCAAATATTTAAAGCTCTTGTTTCTGAAAATAAGAATTTAAAAGTCTCTGAATATCATTTAGTCAAAAAGAGTTAACAGTGCTGAAAAATTAGTGGATTATTTGCATTATAAAAGATTTTTTCTCTATTATTTTTCCAGCTTCCTTCCCAGAATAGAAACTTTAATGATCTTAAATTTCTTCATTTTAAGTTATTTTAATTATCTTTAATTTCATCTTCCAATATAGAATCTGACAGAAAATCTTTTTAGGTTCTTGAAGTGCCTCCAAGATTAGCCTTTTATTCTATTCTCACTTCCACTAACAAGTTCTGTTTACCTCATGCCTTTTAAGTGTGGGCTCCTTGCTGATAATCTCTTTTTATTCCAATCTACCTTGTAGGATGCTGTTTACTAGGACAAGAAGCTGTAATACAGCATACAGAATCATCTGTGGATTCCCCTCAAACTATACATCTGCCTTTGCATACTTCCTTCATCTGTAGCCCACCCCAATGCACTCACTGCCATAAGGAACTTCTCTGCTAGTGAGGTCATTCACTATGAGGACTAGGTTGGGGAAAGAATCAAAAGGCACAACACCAATCTTCCTAGTCCCTTTTTTAAACCAATCTCTTTTTCTCCACTCCCAACACATAACCTCTGCCACCATCAGGTAGGTATCACTAACTCTAACACAAGCTATACTTGAACCACAAAAACAAGAACTCTCTTTAGACAGGATAAGCGAAAACATCACGTCTCATCAAGTCTCACATTTCAGTACAAGTGTGCTTCCCAAAAGAGAACACATATAGTGATAAAAAGCCTTCACAGTTTTCTCTGAACCAACCTTATGCCTTCCACGAAAGACATTTGCAGTAGCTCCTTGGCCTAAAATATCAGATAAAAGCCACAGATGATTAGAAGTGCTCTGCATCTCGGCTTGGTCAGGAGTTCTTGTTAAACTAAGAGAGAAGAAAAAAAGTGCATGTTGTTTTAAGGGAACAACACATTTAAGGAACAAATGTTAGCTATTTTTAGTCTCCAGTAAGATCATAACTTAGTTATTGCTAAACTGAAAAGTGCAGTCTAATGTAAAAATCTAAGCTTCCAACAATATTAAAGACTAAAATGCCGTGTGGGCTCTGAAAAAAACATTAACCAATGACATCTTATATACTCACTTATCCCCGGGCGGCATAAAATATCTATCTCCCTTCTAATTTTATCTTTCTCAGGAGAGTGATACTGGCCACTTACCTCCTTCAAATCTTCCTTTTGGAAGATTAGTCAGTGATGTATTATAAGGTGTTTTAAAGTCATAACATAAAATATAACAGAAGGATAGAAAAGAATTACTTTTTTTCTTTAAGAGCAGGGCTACACTAATGAAAACAACTGTTGCCATGGCATAACATTCCCATAAGGTAAAATTTCATCTGCATGGTGCCTGACAATCATAATGGAAAGGTGCAAAAGTTTTTATTCTTGAAAGGTTGCTAACTCTTGTGAAATTAAGGATAATCTGTCCAATCTCCAAGTATATAAATATACACATATTAGGTGTATATTACCAAAGTCTTAAAAAATAAGCAAGTGGATGCTATTATGTATTAAGTAAAATCTCTATATCTTCTGGGTGCCTGGGTGGCTCAGTAGGTTGGAGCCTCTGCCTTCGGCTCGGGTCATGTTCCCAGGGTCCTGGGATCGAGCCCCACATCGGGCTCTCTGCTCCACGAGAAGCCTGCTTTCTCCTCTCTCTCTGCCTGCTTGTGATCTCTGTCTGTCAAATAAATAAATAAAATCTTAAAAAAAAAAAACTCTATATCTTCTGCTCAATTTTGCTAAATCTAAAACTGCTCTAAAAAATAAAGTTGATTTAAAAAAAAAGCATCACCCCTACCTAGCCTTCTCCTTTAATAACTGGAAAACTACATCACTACAAGGATATTAAAAATACTTGAGCTCCATGTTGGAATAAAAATTAGTAGCATAAACAATATTCTCACCATGCCACATTAAATCTGCTGTAATATCAGATCAAATCAGATCCTGATATCCCTTTGTGGTCCATTAGAACAGACTAGGTGACAGACAGATGAATTAATGATTATCAGTATTCCAAGAAGGATTAGAAACATAAAGAACGGTCCATTCACTTTTCACAAGGAATACACATCTGTCAGCTGAGGTTAATAATAACTATCTTTTCAGTATTTTCAAATATTTTTCAATAATGAAAAACCTTCCCTAGTTACTGTAACTGTGCTGAGATAACTGTAAATGTAAAATAGTGGAGTCAGGTACCCATAGGTACCTAGTGAATAATATATAAGCACTTTTATCAGCTAAGATATGTGCTCTCTATATGAAGATTTAAGACTAGTTTCACAATGATGAGGGGAAATGTCTTTTGGAACTATCTTCCAATAAACCCACAAAAACAGCATGCTAAAACATGACTCAGCGTATCTACAAGGTGTTTGCTTTTTAAATCTTCCCCAAATTTTGATACACTATAGGCAGGCACTCAACAAGTATGTTACTAGTGCCTGCCTTAAGCCTACTTCCTCATACTGTCCAAAACGAAAGTTACCATTTGTCTATGAATGAAAACAAGTTTGATGACAGGCATCTGGACAAAGTTCAAGGATTTGCAAACTCTACCACTATATTAATAATTCAGCGTGCTAGAGTGAAAAAAGTGATTATGCACTGGTCAGTTAACGGGTAGACCTTGTTTTGAAGCCATCTACGGAAAATTCCTGGGAAACGGACTGGAAGATAAACCCGTCAGCAATTTCCCAAAGGAAATGTTTGGGAATTCACATTATATGTGTGTATACTCATAAACGTCTTCTGCTCCCAGCTTCCGGTTAGTCAATCCCCGCCGTTACCATCACTAAAACCCTAACGAAACGTCTCTTGAATCATCTGTAAAATCAAACCATTTGAACACTGCGGTTCGTGTCAACGCTCATAAAGGGGTAGAAAGCTGTCAAACTCTTTTAAAAAAAAGGGGGAATCCGTCTCTCTGGGGCGGCCAGGGCCCATACCCGGTAATGAGCACCACCTCTTTCTTCGTGCCCAACGTCGCTGAACGCTGACCCAGGAGGGCCCCGGTCAGAGGGCCGCCCAGGGGGGCGAGTAGAGGTGGAAGGGACCGGGCCCGCATGACCATTCTACCGGGTTTCGGACGCCCCAAACACCCGGGGGGGAGGCGTCCACCCAGCCAAGGTCCCGGCAGGGCTCGGCCTCCGGTCTTGCTGGGCTTCCCGGGTCGCCCGCCCCGCCCCCGCTCTGACTCAGCATCCCAATTTCCCACAGGGGGCGGGAGCGCTCCGCGCCGGCCCCCGCGGGCCTCCCTGCCCGTGCCCCGTGCGGCTCGGCCCCTCTGCCCGCGCCGCCCCACTTACCGCGCCCGGTCTCCGTCGGACCACCTCCAGCGGGCTCTCGCGGCCTCCGTGAGCCTCGGGACACTTCCGGCTTCGCGAGCCCTGGCCAGGGGCCACGTGACCGACGGCCGGCGCGCGCGGTGCGCGTGCGCACGTCCGCCGGACGGGCCTTGGCCTCCGTCGCACGGGCCTCGGCCTCCGCCGCCTACCCTGCGGCCGGGGCTGGTGGGGTTGCTGGTTTCCACGTTCTTTGTAGCGAGGGGTGGGGAGCCTGGGGGTTGCCTGGAGTCGGAACTGGTCCACACCCTCTGCCTGCCCCTCCCTCACCCTAAGGGTGAAGCTAGGGAGCCCTGCGCAGTGAGCAGTTTCGGATTCCCAGAACTGCAAATCCCGCCCCGTCCTCGAGAGCCACCGACAGAGCGCGGCGTGCGGTGACAGGGGGAAAGACAGACATTGAACTGATTGCAAACATTGTAATAGTCACAGGTGTGCAGAATGCTGGACACGTGCGAAGCGGTCCCTGGGGAGTAACATGGTCTGGACGGATAGATCTTAAAGTGTTTTAAAGGCTGTGTTGGCTGCAGTGGAGTCCCATGATCGCCTCAGAATAATCCAGACGTAAAATTTTTTTTAAAATTAAATTTAATTTTTTTGACAGAGAGAGAGATCACAAGTAGGCAGAGAGGTAGGCAGAGAGAGGAGGAAGCAGGCTCCCTGCGGAGCAGAGAGCCCGACGCGGGGCTCGATCCCAGGACCCTGAGATCATGACCTGAGCCGAAGGCAGCGGCTTAACCCACTGAGCCACCCAGGCGCCCCCAGACGTGAAATTCTTAATGTAAATAAGGTCATTTAATTCCTTATTTATTTATTTATTTTTTTTGCATTGAGCGAGGAAGTCAGGAATGGAAGTTGTCCTAACTCCCTCTTTACGCGGTATTTGGAAAATGGCAGTGTTGGAGAACTTGACTGAAATAGGTCCTGAATACTCGTGCCTCCAGGATATCAAGCAGCTCTTCCCTAGAGTGATCCTTTCTGCCCACTGACTGCACTGCAGCCTTTCTCAACACAGGGAGAGGTCAGAGAGACTCCGGCTGTTGCAGGGCTAAACTTAAAAGACTGACGAGGAAGAATTCTTCCCAGTTGAGAACTACAGCAACCAGGAATGAAATAGGAAACCAGGGGCTTTTGAATGGAACACATTTGGGTTTGCAGTCCCAACTCTCCTCACCAAATACTGACTCTAAGCACGTCCCCCGGCCCCATAAGTCTGTTATGTTCCTTGCACAATGGAGATAACAAAAGTCCACAGTAATGCGTTGTTACAAAGGAAGTTACTTTATTATAGACTTTTAAACAATGTTAAAATGAATCATTTAATTAACCAATGTTAGATGGAACCATTCTAACAACAAATCTATTTACTGCATACAATTCAACCAATTTCAGTTCTGTATCTAACACCAAGAAGGGGACCTGACCAGGTTCCTGAAAACAGTAAGACCTACAGCTCAAAAGTTTTATGGGAGAAAATGTAATTAGCTGAGCCAAAGGCCTTGATTCACACATTTACCAAAATATTTATCACTGAAATACCACAGGTATTTTCTTAAAGGTAGAGCTGTTTGTGAACCAATTAATGTTAACACTTAAGACTTTAAATAACCCATTAGGCACATAAGTACCAGGCATCTTAAAACCCTTATTGTTCCATAGTCAAGCCACACAAATCCGTCTTTGCCTTAGTGACCTCACCTTTCAAGAGGTGAGATTCACTCTCGTGACAATTATTTGGGGGCTTATTTCTGGAAACTAAATACAAGTAAGTAATTCATGAGGAAGCAGAATTTCCTAATTGCTATGGTACTCCCTAAAAAAAGTGCTCTGGGTAACTTCAGGGAAAGATGGGTATTATACATGACTATAGAACATGAAGTTTATCTTTTACTGCAGACTCTTAATTTCCATGTCTTGTTTTCTCTTGATCCTGAACATACACAAATCTTTTGAAGGGCTTTAAACAGCGAAAAAGAAGGCATCATCTTTACATATATGGAACTAATAGTACAGCGATCATAGCTAATATGAAGCCTTCGTGCCCAGGTAGTATAAGAAGCTATTCATACTTAAAATTCTTGGTTGTGAGGTAGCTACCATTATCTCCCCCATTTTACGGATGTGGAAATGGATATGGAGAAGCTATTTAAATCACTTAAACTTTTTAAAACCAGGTGACTAGTAGAACTGTTAATTGAACCTACTTAAATCTGCAACCTGTCTTAGCTCTTAAGCACTATGCTGACTTGTTAGTATACTTTGAAAAATTAGTGCTATTGCACTAGATGCCATGATCTTTCCTACAGTACAAGAAAGCTTATCAATGGAACACTCAAGCTTTCACCTACCCATTTTAATTTATTTAGTGAGAGAGCACTTATGAGCGAGTGTGGGGGGGGGGAGTGAGGGAGAGGGATAAAGAATCTTAAGCAGGCTCCACACTTAGCACAGAGCTTGATATGGGACTTGATCCCATGACCCTGAGATCATAACCTGAGCCGAAATCAAGAGTAGGATACTTAACTGAACTACCCAGGTATCCCTTTTTTTTTTTTTTCTTTTTTTTTTTAGAGAGAATTTATTTTTTAAAAGTAAGATCTATGAGGGTGCCTGGGTTGCTCAGGTCATGATCTCAGGGTTCTGGGATCTGGCCCCATATCAGGCTAGCGCTCAGCAGGGTCTGCTTGTCCCTCTCCTGCTGCCCCTCCCCCTGCTCATGCTTTTAGATAAATAAAATCTTAAAAAAAAGAAAGAAAAAAAAGTAGGCTCTATGCCTAACATGGGGGTTAAACTCATGACCCTGAGATCGAGAGTCCTCTGCTTTACCCAACTGAGCCAGCTAGGTCCCCCTCACTTACCTATTCTTAAAAGCATTTTTATTTAAGTATAATACACATTTCGTCCATCATTTTTTTAAAAGTTAATTTAGTTTAACAGTTAATTTAGTTTAGTAATTTTATTCTACAATGTAAGGAAAATGTTTAAAATCACTACTGCAATTAACACCAAGAAAGATTTATGTATATAATTTAGAATAGTTTTAGGGAGTTTATAGACCACTGAAGCTTTAGGGAGGGGAACCACATGGGCCAAAGGTTAAATAAAACTTTAGGGAGGGGAACCACATAGGCCAAAGGTTAAAAAAAACAAAAAACCCTCACCTAAAATCTTGAGCTTGTAAAATTCAAATTTAAATGAATGTAGTAATCGTTCTTTCTTTGAATTCAGTTAACATGTAATATATTATTTGTTTCAGGGGTACAGGTCTGTGATTCATCAGTCTTATAATATCCAGGGCTCATTATACCACATACCCTCCCCAATGACTACAGTAATTTAATTCTGTTGCTCAGTTTATCCCTCCTCTCTTAATTTCCTAATACTATTTACTATTATTTTCCTCTTGCTTTCTTGCAGGGTCATGAATAAAAATGGGGAGAAGTACTTCTGGTAACTAAATGGGCACCTCCTTGTAAGCATCATTAACACACGGGTACAGTGTCCCAAGAAAATTCAGTAAAAGAGGGGAAAATTGGATTTTAAATTCTAGCAATAGATTGAAATAGGCTTTTTAAAGCATTTTAAAAAGAATCTGAGAGAATTAAGCTCCATGTAACCTTTTGGGAGCATAGATAAACCATCTATAAGCTTATATGTGCAATTCTTTAAATGAGAAATCAGAAAGAGATGAGAAAATAAAACTAAAGTACTTATAATAATGCCAAAAAAGACTTGGTAGATTTCACTACGTAAAATTTATTTTTATTTTTTTATAAAAAGTGTATAACCCCGGTACCTACTCTTAAATCAGTTAATTTATGAAACCATTCTCTTCCGTAGATCCCACATTGGCATCGAAATAGTTTAAAGAAATGTAATGGCTATCTACGAAAAATTAGTTTTGATCTGTTATATTCCCCCCATATTTTGAGACAGCACACATAAAAGAAAATTAAAATTTTCAAACATTTTATATTTAGCAATTGAAAAAAAAGTACACTGTTTTCCTGCTATGGTCTTTATAAAGGATTTAACGTTTCAAGTAAAAAAAAAAAAGGTACTAGAATAACCGTGAATAACCGTGCTGTATCTTTTAACAGCATTTTTATATAGAACAATTTGAACTGGCATGCAAGCAACTTCTCTTGTTGTCACATACCTATATTCAGAGAAAATTACACCCATTTTACAGAGAAATCCCAATACATATACTGCAATAAGCTTAAAGCAATGTTATAAAGACCAGTGTGAATGGCACACAAAACTGCTTCCTTATAAATCAACTGGAATTCCTGATCATAAAGTAGGCACAGGGAGATCCAGTCCTTAGGGCTTTGCTCTCTGGAAGAATACCTGTAAATAAAATATTAGTACAATTAGTACTGATGTCAGAAGATGTCACCTTTTACCTCAAGAATGGCTGTAAGTCAGTAAGTGCTAGTCATCCTTTTGTAAAACAAAATCAGTATTTAGAACATTTCACATACTGCATAAATCCACACATGGCACAGACCTGTACCCCTGCAGCAAATAACATTATATGTTAATTCTTTAAAAAGCCACACATGGTACAAGAACTTCCTTTTCTGGACAATTTGATCAAATCTAGAGATAACTTATGTTGACATTAGTTGGGAAACTTGTGAAAATATGGTTATTAACGCTAATGTGAGAACTCAAGTGGTCAAAGGAAAACATGCTCTTTATACCTTTTGCTGATTGGCACACAGTGATAGCTAATATAGGCCAATTAAATTTTGAGAAAGAAATAAACAAACCAAAGCTAAAGATAGCAGCTTGTTCCCTTAAGGAATTTTCTATTTATTTGATTATAAAGATTTTTTTTTTTAATTCATCTGACAGACAGAGGTCACAGGTAGGCAGAGAGGCAGGCAGAGAGAGAGAGGGGGAAGCAGGCTCCCCACTGAGCAGAGAGCCCAATGCAGGGCTTGATCCCAGGACCCCGGGATCATGACTCAAGCCGAAGGCAGAGGCTTTAACTCACTAAGCCACCAAGGTGCTCCTATTTATTTGATTATAAAAAAATATTTGCAATTCAACATTTGAGACTATGAATGAATAGGCTAGAGGCTGTGCTGGTGATTGGTCCAATATTACATACTACCTTCCTTATTTATGTACATTTTTTTTCTTCAAATACAGATTTTGTTTTATTTATTTTTTATTTTTTACAGATTTTATTTTTAAGTAATCTCTGCACCCAATGTGGGTCACGAACTCATGATCCTGAGAGTAAGCCAGCCAGGAGCCCACATAGTTAGGTATAAGTTAAGTGAGCACTAGAAACACTACTGGCTGTAAACTCAGGAAGGACTGTATTCATCATTGTATCCTTAGCATCTAGCAGATCAGGCATTCATTTAACAAATAATCTGTTGACTAAGTAAAGAGAGGAATGATCATTACATGAGCAAAACAAAGCCTCACAAAGAGACCATGCTTGAAGTAAGCCTAAAGAATGGGTAGAATTCGGGGCACCTGGGTGGCTCAGTGGGTTAAGCCACTGCCTTCAGCTCAGGTCATGATCTCAGGGTCCTGGGATCGAGTCCCACATCGGGCTCTCTGCTCAGCAGCGAGCCTGCTTCCCTCTCTCTCTCTCTGCCTGCCTCTCTGTCTACTTGGGATCTCTGTCAAATAATAAATAAAATCTTAAAAAAAAAAAAAGAATGGGTAGAATTCATAAAGGAGGAGGGTAGCTAATAAGGCAGAATTTTTGAAGAACACCAAGAACAGCAAAAACCATTCCAGCAAGAGAAATCAGAAAGGTAGTCTAATACCAGAAATAGGAAACAACAACAAAAAACCCTGAATGTCAAACTAAGAAACATGAATTTATTTTTAATCAACGGTATAGGTTTATGAAGAGTATAAGGGGAATGAATTTTAGAGGACTGTTCAGGGTTTTCCAACAGCTCAGCTTGGCTACAAGGGAAGGGATATCGGCACGAGAGAACCCAACTCCACACCAGAGCAGCAGCAGTGGAGACAGAGAGCAAGTTCAGAGTGAGGAGAGAATCGGCAAGATCTAAGGATCGATCACATCTAAAGAGTAGGCACAAAAGATGGAACTGCACGTTCCCAAAAACAAGAATAGTGCTATCCTGGAAAAAAAACTGAAAAAAAGTTGGGCTTGGGAGGAAGACTTTATAAACACAGCTGGATGAATTACTGTGTTTGAAGCACAAGCCTGCAACACTGTACCTGGATCGGCTGTTACAGATCCCTTTAATAGAAAGTTACAATTTTTGTGAGTCCTTTCACCAGCTGGATCAGTTATATAACAGATGTCACCTCCACAGGCACTTCGCTTTTATAGGGAAATGGCAGTGGGGACCGTTCCCAATCTTAAACAGTACCTTCTAATCTTCTTCTCACAAACTCCCATCAGTTTAAGCTGACAAACTACTCCCAGGGAAAAAATGGACAAGGACAGATGTTACAGAAGCAAAGTTAAGGAGAACACACACTTACTTCCTCAGCAAAGGCCCTGACTTATCAATTTTACTGAATGCCTTAGACAAAAGAACCAGGTGGTTATTCATTAAGTCACCTGCTACTAATATATTTAGCATAGTGTTTTGTCCTCAAATTTGTTGAATGAGGGTAATACAAACAAAAAACAGTTCTTCATCTTGTCACACTGCAATTTTATTTCCAGCTCTTTATCAGCAAGGAAAGTAACTCATATGGTTATTTGCAGCAGTTAGCATAGTACCTGTTACATAAAAAGCCAACATGGAGTAATGAATGACTACCTGGGTGAAAGCAAGACAGTTCTGCCTCACGGATTTAAATTGTAAATTTGAATACCTCGAGAGGTTTTATTTTATTCATTTACTGACTGATTTTATTTATTTATTTATTTGACAGAGAGCACAAGACAGCAGGCAGAGGGAGATGGAGAAGGAGGCTCTCCACTGAGCAGGGAGCCCAATGCGGGGCTTGATCCCAGCACCCTGGGACCATGACCTGAGCTGGATGCAGACCCTCAACCGACTGAGCCACCCAGGCACCTGAACCTGGAGAGTTTTTTTTTTTTTAATTCACTCAATTTATGGGGCTCCTGGGTAGCTCAGTTGGTTAAGTATCCAACTCTTGGTTTTGGCTCAGGTCATGATTTCAGGGTTGTGAGATCAAGTCTGGATCAGGCTCCAAGCTGAGTGCAGAGTCTGCTGAAGATTCTTTCCCTTCCTTTACCCTCCCACTCTGCTCCTCCCCCGTGTGCTCTCCTGAAATATTTAAAATAAAAAATCTGTTCAATTTATGAATGTAAAGAGCCTTGATTGCTCAATCTGAGGATTCTTTCTGTCCGTTTTATAATTCAAAAGTTTCAAAAACAGGATATAACCAAGTAACTCATACTTCTGTTTTTATATTTTTAGTTTCTTTCTTTCAACTCAATATGGGCACATGTTCTCTCTCTCTTTTTTTTAAAAGATTTTATTTATTTATTTGACACACAGAGAGAGATCACAAGTAAGCAGAGAGGCAGATAGAGAGAGTGGGGAAGCAGGCTCCCTGCTGAGCAGAGAGCCCGATGAGGGGCTCTATCCCAGGACCCCTGGCATCATGACCTGAGCCGAAGGTAGAACCTCAATGACTGAGCCACCCAGGCACCCTAGGCACATGTTCTTAAACAGTACTTGCTGTCTCAATCCTGTACTTCCTACTTAATTACATTACAAACTGTAAAAGGAAATTGACTCTCATTTTCATAGTATGTTCAAGCATGTACACAGTATGCTTACCTCACTTTTTATGATCTAAGAACTCAGTTGAAAGGGGCTTTATAGAAAACTCTAACATATAACATTTAAAACTACAGATTTTTATAAGCAGGTTTTAGAAGACATCCCCAAATAAGTAATGATTGGTAAGGCTGCAGTAGGACACAGTATCCTGTAATATGTATTCTCTCTCCTCTCTAAAATATTACCTGATGGTATGAAGATATATAAGTTTTCCAAATACCTACCTTTAAGTAATTTTTAAAAACTTTAGCATCAGGCTGTTGAAGCGCTTGACAAAACTCCTGAGGGGCCGAGATAGGAGGAGAGAAAGAGAATGAATCTCATTGTATTAAATTCACTGTAATTCAAATCCAGTTTTCTTTTTTGAATTGTGTTTAAAAAAACAACAAAACATATAACTGAACATCTTAATCACTTTTTTTTTATTTGACACAGAGAGAGAAATCACAAATAGGCAGAAAGGCAGGCAGAGAGAGAGGGGGAAGCGGGCTCCCTGCTGAGGAGAAAGCCAGATGCGGGGCTCAATCCCAGGATCCTGAGATCATGACCTGAGCCAAAGGCAGAGGCTTAACCCACTGAGCCATCCAGGTGTCCCTTAACCACTGTTTTTGTATGTATAGTACACTAGTATTAACTACATACATAGTGTTGTGCAATAGACCTCTAGAACTTTTCACCTTGTAAAACTGAAACTATACCCAATGACCATCAATTCCCCCTCCCCCTGCAAACCCCTGGCCACCACCATTCTACTTTCTGTTCCTAAGGGTTGGACTACTTTAGATATTCCATTTAGGTGGAATTACACAATATCTCTCTTTCCGTGACTGGCTTATTTCATTTAGCATAATGTCCTCAATGTTCATTCATGTTGTAGCAAGTGAGAAGATGTCTTTTAAGGCTGAATAATATTCCATTGTATGTATATACTACATTTTACTTACCCATTCATCTGTCAAAAGGCATTTAAGTTGCTTTAAATCTACAGTAGTAGTATGATAACTTATCAAAGTCAACTAGAACAGCTCCTCACCAAAAAAGGTTCTATGGCATTTTCAAATGTAATACTTTTCAGATACAGGTTGCTTTCACTTTTGAGAGCATGGCTCTCCTAAATAAGGTTGACTCTTGCCTGAGAAGAACGGAACAAAAACTACATTGCTCTGACTGTTCTCACCTAGTAAAAGTGGTAACTGAACAGAGACTGACCCAAAGAAAAAGAGGTTAAGTCTAATAGAATTCTGCTAACAGTGTTGTCAGAAGGCATATGAAAAAAGGAAAACTGGGGATGCTTATTTTTTATAGATTATTAGAAATATAATTTTTTTTAAAGATTATTTATTTATTTGACGAGATCACAAGTAGGCAGAGAGGCAGTCAGAGAGAAGAGGAAGCAGGCTCCCTGCTGAGCAGAGAGCCCGATGTGGGGCTCGATCCCAGGACCCTGGGATCATGACCTGAGCCGAAGGCAGAGGCTTTAACCCACTGAGCCACCCAGGCACCCCAGACAGAAATATAATTTTGCTTAACAATCTGGTATATTTCTATTTTTGATGGGCAATAAGATCATTGAGTAATTAGCAATTTATTGCTTTCATTAAAACATTACCTTCCTTATGTAACAATAGCTGAGAAAATTCATTAATACCTTCAAAGATGGTATGTCATGAAATAAGAGATCATAAATTCATTAAAAATGAGCTTTATGATAAATCTTATGCAAGATCTATCCTATTTTTCATTCAATTTTTTCATTGTCTTTCACTAAATGTCATAAAAACTTTAAAAACACTATTGGTGAAGAAACAATTCCTAGAATCTGATGAAGAGATTTGTAATCAAAACTTTGATACCTCAATTAGATCTATGTGCTGTTGGACAAGTCTAGGTAACTATATGCCAAGAAAATCACCAAATGCCATTAAAAAAATTACTCTGCAATAGTGTAAAAATGTAAGATTGCTTTCCAGATACTTCACAATATAGTTTCAGTTTTAGAAAGTAAGCACTGATAAGCTTCGCATATGTAAAATAAACTACCTAGCACAAATCTTCTCAATAGGTTTGTGTGTTGTAGTGCCCTTTGGCAATCTGGGGAGCCTACTGGACTCTTTATAGAATGCTTTTTAAAATTTATAATTTACAATATAAGGGATTAAAAAAGAAACTTTGGTTATCAAAATGATTATTAAAAATTTTTTGATATGTGTTGGAATAATACTATTACTGACTGACTCGGATAGCAAGGTCTAGTGGTGTATCTTCAGAACTCATTTCAATATACTGAAGTATAAATAGTATTGTGAGATTCCTAGAACAACTAATGTGACACAAAAACAGCTGTGATTTCTACTGGTGACAAAGTCACAGGCAATGTGAATGCTACTGTGATTTGTGATTTGTCACCTACACAATGGTAGGAAATTAAACTTTTGGTTAAAGGTTAGTAAAAATATAATTTTTTATATATAAAAATATAATTTTCTCCCATTCAATTTCATGTTCCCCTGAAGTTTGAACTCTGTGATCTGTAAATAGTGAAACATCAAGCTAAATGCAGTTTAACTTTCTTTTAAAAAAAAAATTTTTTTAAAAGGTTTTATTTATTCATTTGACAGAGAGAGAGTGCACAAGTAGGCAGAGAGGCAGGCAGAGAGAGGGGGAAGCAGGCTCCCTGCTGAGCAGAGAGCCTGATGCAGGGCTTGATCCCAGGACCCCGAGACTATGACCTGAGCTGAAAGCAGAGGCTCAACCTACTGAGCCGCCCAGGTGCCCCGCAGTTTAACTTTCTTGAATCAGTATTTAGGCTGAACTACACAGTCTTATTTCTTTAATTGAATTAAGAGGCATCGGGCGCCTGGGTGGCTCAGTGGTTTAAGCCGCTGCCTTCGGCTCAGGTCATGATCTCAGGGTCCTGGGATCGAGTCCCACATCGGGCTCTCTGCTCGGCAGGGAGCCTGCTTCCCTCTCACTCTCTCTGCCTGCCTCTCTGCCTACTTGTGATCTCTCTCTGTCCAATAAATAAATAAAATCTTAAAAAAAAAAAAAAAAAAAAGAGGCATGTCTGCTCTGACAGCTCTTACCTGAATTATTTCTGGAGCTACTTGCAAGGAAGGCAGATATTCTTGTTGAAGATACTGAACACATTCTGGGCCCTGAAAACCAAAAGATAATTATAACTGAATTATCTTGATATTAATGATGCATAAAAAGAAGTTAGAATGATACATGTATATGTCAAAAACAGTATGGTACTGTGATTAAGAATATAGTCTGGGGGCGCCTCAGTGGCTCAGTGGGTTAAGCATCTGCCTTTGACTTGGGTCATGATCCTGGGATCCTGGGATGGAGCCCTCCATTGGGCTTCCTGCTCAGAGGGGGCCTGCTTTGCCCCCTCCCTCTGCTGCTCCCCCTGCTTGTGCTATCAAATAAATATATAAAATCTTATAAAAGAAGAATATAGTCTGGAGTCAGACTGCTTTGGTTTGAGGCTTGACTGGGCAAAATTTCTGGTAACTCGAGGTTACTTAACCTGAGTCTCAGTTTCCCCATCCGAAAAATGGAGTTATTGTGAGGAGTGGATAAGTTAAGAAATATAAATAAGAAATATAAGTATTTTAGAATAGTGCTTAGCATTCACTGCATGTTAACATTACTTAGCATTATATCTATATATATATATAGATATTTTTTTTGCTCCATTTCACTGCAAAATGCAAGTTATTTCCCCACCCCCCGCCCCTTCTCTCTTTTTTAAAGTAAGCCCTACAGCCACTGTGGGGCTTGAACTCACAGCCCCAAGATCAAGAGTTGCATGTTCTACCGACTGAGCCAGCCAGGTGCCTTTCATCTTTTTCTTCAGTGTACTCTCCTATATTTAGAGCCCATGCATTGCCCATCACCTCATATAACCCCACTGTTCTCACTTAAAAATGGAGTGTTGTTGTTGTTTTTTTAAATCAGGAAAAGTAAACGTGTACCTCAAGAGAAAATCAGTCAAATGAATAAATGAGAAAATAGAACCAAGGGAAACATTTTCAAATAGAATATTCTGTTTGAGTCAATTCTGTGTGCCTAAATTAGAGCTTCCAAAAACCAGACAAGTATTTCGGAATTACAAATACCATTCTCACTGTTTCTATTCATTCTTCATCCTCCTTGATTTTCCTTTTTTAAAGGACTTTATTTTTAAATAATCTCTACACCCAAATGGGGCTCAAACTCACAATCTCATGATTAAGAGCTACATGCTTCACCAACTAAGCCAGCCAGGTGCCCCCCCCTCGACTTTCTAGCATCCTCTCTTAGCATTCATACCTCTGGTTACACTTCTAGCTTTCTCTTAACTCTTGCTTTAGCCAGGGTTTTTTTCTATTCTGGTCTTAGTCTCATTCGTTCCTACCACTTTGCATTGACTATATACTGTTGGACTCCAAAATCAGTATTTAGTTCTAACTGCTTCAGACCCATATTCCAAACTGCTCTCTGAATCTGCTTCAAGCTATCCTCAATTATAACCCTAGTGCCCACTGACTTCACAACTTTTCATATATGACACAAGGCTTTTTACCACCTAGTCCTATTTTACTTTTTAGCTATGACTTTTACCTCCCTACTTTAGCTAAACAGGATAATTCTATTATTTTCTATCAAATCTACAAGGCAACGTCTGCTCTATCTTCATATACCTGCTTAACTTTGCCCAGAATGCCAGCTCCTCCTCCTCTCAGTCCAATGAATCTACATGTGTCCTAAAGCCTATCAAAAAACAAAACCAAGGGACACCTGGGTGGCTCAGCTGGTTAAGCCGCTGCCTTCGGCTCAGGTCATGATCCCAGGGTCCTAGGATCGAGTCCCGAATTAGGCTCCCTGCTCAGCAGGGAGCCTGGTTCCCTCTCTGCCTCTGCCTGCTTGTGTGCTCTCTCTGACAAACAAATAAAACCTTAAAAAAAAAAAAAACACAACGAAACCGAGACTACTTTTTTATTTTAAAATTTTTAAGAATTATTTTGACAGACAGAGATCACAAGTAGGCAGAGAGGCAGGCAGAGAGAAAGGAGGAAGCAGGCTCCCCACGGAGCAGAGAGCCCGATGTGGGGCTCGATCCGTGGGGAGCCTGCTTCCTCCTGATCCCTGGGTTCAGGACCTGAGCCAAAGGCAGAGGCTTTAACCCACTGAGCCACCCAGGCGCCCCAATCAAGATTACTTCTATCCTATGGCTTTCTCATATTGCCATCAGAGCCAAATTACTTGCTCATCTTTAGTCTCACAATATTACATTTAATATAGATGTATTAATTTATTTCTATTCAAGTACTTAACCTACTGAGTTATTTACACAGTGTATCTCCTGATTCTAAGTCCTAAAAATATTGGGGGACTTTTAAACTTAACTCATCTTTAGACAGCTCCCCTGCTACACCCGCCCCCCCCCCCACCTAGTCCCACATACTCTTCACCCTAGCATACAGCAGGCCTAGAGAAATTACTGCAGAAATGAAAACCCTCCAAATCTGTATCAGAATCAAAAACTCAAGTTCAAATGAGGGAGTGGACTGCGTGGAGACTGGTGAATACTTTTTTGAGGGGTGGGGGAAAGCTGCTCTGTGGGAATGCCAGTTCTTTGTTGGCATCCTGGCTTTGAGAAGGTTGGAGACCGGAATTATTCTTTTTAAAAGAAGTATCTGATTTTTATTTTAAAAATTTTATTATTTTTTTAAGTAGCCTCCATGCCCAACAGGAGGCTCAAACTCATAATCCTGAAATCAGGAGCTGCATGCTCCACTGAATGAGCCAGCCGGGCACCTTAGTACTTGATTTTTAAATGTTGACAATCAATTCATGTTACTAAAATATATTGTACCAGGTAAACAAGTCACCAACTGGATTTAGCCCGGAATCACTTAAAATTTTACAAATGATTAGACTGACAAGGAGAACAAAACTTTCTAAAGTAGTGAAGAACTCTAACCATTTATAATACTTAAGAATTTGGAGAAATCTGGGCGCCTGGGTGGCTCAGTGGTTTAGGCCGCTGCCTTCGGCTCAGGTCATGATCTCAGGGTCCTGGGATCGAGTCCCACATCGGGCTCTCTGCTCGGCAGGGAGCCTGCTTCCCTCTCACTCTCTTTGCCTGCCTCTCTACCTACTTATGATCTCTCTCTGTCAAATAAATAAATAAAATCTTTAAAAAAAAAAAAGAATTTGGAGAAATCTGGCTGTGAAAAGCCAACTAAGTCATGAAACATGGATCTTTTTACAATTTTTCACATTATTTGTCAAACCAAAACAAACATACATTTTAAACTTCTTGTTACCTAAAACATAAAGGATAGTAATAGATACCATTACTTTCATTCAACCTCTTCCCCACCTTCAAAAAAGAACTAAATCAACATTTTACAAAAGATATAGTAACAAGACAAGTCAAATACAACTAAAACCATAACAAATCTCCACGTATGATGAAAACAAAGGGTCACACAATACAAGGCTTACCCGTTTGAGATGAATTGTTTTCAATGTCACCGCACACTCAGATAAAGCCTATGAAAAACAAGTGTGAGTATTTTAATACACTTCATTTTTGGTTACTGATCCCACTTGTCTCTTTATTTCCCTGTCCACTGCTCTTTAAAAATTACTCCCAAACAAGGGACAGAGGAAGGAAAGTGATTGGCATATGGAATAAGTGGGTTGGATAGGAAAAGGAAAAAAATTTTAAAATGCTGTCTTAATGCACCAGCGTATCAAATCATAAAATCTAGGTTTTACATAAATGAGGAATGGATTCTCCCTGACATCAGTATTCTGAAAATGAGATTAGGGAAACTACTGTCCAAGCAAAAGAAAGTTACTCTTAATGGTTAGGAAAAAACCATTGTGTACAAGGTTTAGAATTTGAAAGTAGTAGAAAACTAATAACTCAATCAAGTTTTAATAAGTGCTTACTTCATGTACACTTTCAAGGTCCTAGAAAAAGGAGTTGGAGGCTGTTCAGGTTGAAGGAGCTGGATTTTACATATGAAACTTTAGTATCAGGATTCAGTAAGAATATACAAAAGGTTGAGAAAATATCAACCTTTTAAAAATGAATCCTAATTTGAAATTAATTAAAAATAATGGCAATGAGACTAATATAGTCAGCCTGGCATTAAAGAAATTGTGAGTTAGAATACACAAGATGTACACAAGGTAAACAAAGATTCCTAGGTGCTTACCAACACAGTTTGTGCATCTGCCAGGTCAAAGGTTTGTTTTAAAGGTGCTAGGAAACATGCGGGGACAATGTGCTTATAAACAAAATCAGCAAATCCCACTGGTCCATCTTTACCTCCTGTCAAGAGAATTCAAATTTTCATCTTGTATAAAAAGAAAGTCAATTAGTTATCACTGGGGACAGTTAGCTCCCAGCTCCTGTCTTATGTTAGAGCCAGGGTTCCATTTCATCTCTAAGGGTCTTAAGAAACAGGTTGTGGAATGAAGTTTTTTGTTTTTTTATTTTTTTAAATGCTCTTACCCCAGAGTTCTACCAACTTGGAGAGGATGATAAAACAGGTTTTCTGTGCAATTGGATCTGGATATTCAACTGCTCCTTGGATAACAGTCACTAGCACTCGTTCTACATTCTCTGCACCTGAAGAAAAATAAAAATTTGAGTTTAATCTTAAAATTTATTTTAGAGCATGAGTGAGGTTAGAGGAAGAATCTTCCAATAGACTTCCCACTGAGCAGAGAACCTGACATGGGGATCCATCCCACAACCCTGACATCATGACCTGAGCTGAAACCAAGGGTCCGACACTTAACAGACTGACTGAGATACCCAGAAGCCCTAAGCTTAATTTTAAAAACAACCTAGAGAGGCAACCTAAAGCGCTCTGTTGTTTCTTTTCTTGTAAAAGTTTTTATTTATTTATTTGAGAAAGAGAGAGAAATGGAGCAGGGGCAGGGCAGAGGCAGAAGCAAAGTCCCTTCTGAGCAGGGAGCCCAATATGGGGCTCAACCCCCGGACTCTAGGATCATAGAAGCTTAACTGACTGAGCCACCCAGGCGGCCCTCATTGTTTCTTTTAATTTTTATTTTTGGGTAATTTAACTAGCTTTTATTTTTATTTTTAAATTTAAATTTTTTTTTTTTAATTTACATTTTAGGTCATTAACACACAGTGCAATACTGGTTTCTGGAGTAGAATACAGTGATTCATCAACACACATACATACATACAACACTGAGTGCTCATAATAACGTTCCTTCCTTAATACCCATCTCCCATGTAAACCATCCCCCACCCCCCTTCCTCCATCAACCTTGTTTGTAATCTATAGTTGAGTCTTTTACAGCTTGTTTTGCTCTCTCCTTTCTTTTCCCCATTCCCATATGTTTTCTTTCTTAAATTCCACAAGAGTAAAAAAGAGAGTAAAAAAAGTATTTGTCTTTTTCTGACTTACTGCACTTGGCATAACACACTCTAGCTCCCACCCACGTCGTTGCAAAGAGCAAGATTTCATTTTTTGATAGCTAATATTCCATTGTATTTATCTGCCACACTTTTATCCCTTCATCAGTCCATGGACATTTGGGCTCTTTTGGTTTGGCTACTGTTAATAATGATGCTATAAACATCCAGGTGCACGTATCCCTTCAAATCTGTATTTCTGTATCCTCTGGGTAAATACCTAGTAGTGCAATTGTTGGGTCGTAGGATAGTTCTATTTTTAACTTGTTGAGGAACTTCCATACTCTTCTCCAGAATGGCTGCACGTTAACATTCCCACTAATAGTGCGAGAGTGTTTCCTTTTCTCCACATCCTTGCCAACATCTGTTGTTTCTTGGGTTAATTTTAGCCATCCTGACAGGTGTGAGATGGTAGCTCATCTGGTTTTGATTTGCATTTCCCTGATGATGAGAGATGTTGGGCAGCTTTGAATGTGTCTGTTAGCCATCTCCATGTCATTTTTAGAACAGTGTCTCTTCATGTCTTCTGCCCACTTCTTAACTTGGTTATTTGTTCTGGGTGTTGAGCTTGATAAGTTCTTTATAGATTTTGAATACCATCCCTTTATCTAATAAAACATTTGCTAAGATCTTCTCCAACTCTGTCAGTTGTCTTTTGGTTTTGTTGACTATTTCCTTTTGCCATGCCGAAGCTTTTTATCTTGATGAAGATCCTTTTGTTTCCTTGCTTGTGATGATGCGTCTCGTAAGGAGTGGCTACCGCTGAGGTTAAAGAGGTTTCTGACTTGGTTCTCCTCTAGGATTTTGATGGTTTCCTGTCTCCTATTTGGGTCTTTTATCCATTCTGAATTTATTTTTGAGTATGATGTAGGAAGGTGGTCCAGTTTCCTTCTTCTGCATGTGGCTGTCTGGTTTTCCCAACACCATTTGTTGGAGAGACTGTCTTTTTTTTTGAGACTGTCTTTTTTCCATTGGATATTCTTTCCTGCTTTGTCAAAGATCAGTTGACCATATAGTTATGGGTTCATTTCTGGGATTTCTATTCTGTTCCATTGATCTAGGTGTCTGTTTTCATGCCAGTACTATACTATCTTGATGACTGCAGTTTTGTAATATAGCTGAAAATCTGGAATCCTGATACCTCCATCCAGGTTTTTCTTTTTCAGAATTGCTTTGGCTATTCAAGGTCTTTTGTGGTTCCATATAAATTTCAGGATTGTTTTTTATAACTCTGGAAAATACTGGTGGTATTTTGATGGAGACTGCATTGCATAGATTGCTTTGAGCAATATGGACATTTTAACAGTGTTTGTCTTCCAATTCATGAGCATGGAATGCTTTTCCATTTCTTTGTGTCCTCTTCAATTTCTTTCGTAAGTGTTTTATAGTTTTCAGAGTATAGATCTTTTACTTCTTTAGTTAGATTTATTCCTAGGTATCTTATTGTTTTTGATGCAATTGCAAATGGGATCGATTCCTTGATTTCTTTTTCTGCTGCTTTGTATTGGCATATAGAAATGCAACAGATTTCTACACATTGGTTTTATATCCTGTGACTTTGCTGAATTCCTGTATAAATTCCAGTAATTATTTGGTGGAGTCTTTTGGGTTTTCTACAGAGTATCATGTTATCTGCAAATAGTGTAAATTTGACTTCTTCCTTGCCAATCTGGATGCCTTTATTTTTTTTGGCCATGTGATTGCTGAGGCTAAGACTTCCAGGACTATGTTAAATGTGGTGAAAGCGGATATCCCTGTCTTGTTCCTGACCATGGGGGAAAGGCTCTGTTTTTCACCACCAAGGATGATATTAGCTGTGGATCTTTCATATATGGCCTTATGATGCTGAGGTATGTTACCTTTATCCCTACTTTGTTGAAGGTTTTGTTTTGTTTTTAAAGATTTTATTTATTCAGGGCACCTGAGTGGTTCAGTTGGTTAAGCGACTGCCTTCGGCTTGGGTCATGATTCTGGAGTCCCACGATCAGGTCCCGCAATGGGCTCCCTGCTCCACAGGGAGTCTGCTTCTCCCTCTGACCTTCTCCCCCTGTCATGCTCTCTGCCACTGTCTCTCAAAATAAAATAAATAAAAATCCTTAAAAAAAAAGATTTTATTTATTCATTTGAGAGAGTACAAGCAGGGGGAGAGACAGAGGGAGAAGCAGATTCCTGCTGAGCTGGAAGCCTGACATGGGCTTGATCCCAGGACCCGCAGATCATGACCCAAACTGAAGGCAGATGCCCAACCATCTGAGCCAGCCAGGTGCCCCTTGCTGAGGATTTTTAGCAGGAAAAGATGCTGTATTTTGTCAAATGCTTTCTCTGCATCTATTGACAGGATCATATAGTTCCTATCCTTTCTTTTATTAATATCATGTATCACACTGACTGACTTACAAATATTGAAACACCCCTGCAGCCTAGGAAGAAATCCTACTTGATCGTGGTGAATAATTCTTTAAATATACTGTTGGATTCAATTTACTAGTATTTTATTGAGAACTTCTGCTTCCATGTTCATCAGGGATACTGGCTCTATAATTCTCCTTTTTTTAGTGGGGTCTTTGGTTTTGGAATCAAGGTAATGCTGGGTTTGTAGAAGTTCTCACTTCATATAGTGTAACAAGACAAAACCATTTACAGAATTGATAAGATCCCTCAATTTTTATTAACCTGGATCTTAAACTTTAAGCATAAAACACTGAAAAGTAACTAGTCCCTTGTTATATTGCTCTCTGGATTTCTTACATAGCAAAATTCTCTATGTTGCTTAAAACAGTCCCATTTATTTTTCAATTAGCAACAATCGCACCTTGTATAAATCTCATTGGCTACAATACTGCCACTGCAAGAGCTAGTCCCATTTACTTTTAATTTCGAAATGGCAAACTGGCCAGTAAGATTCAACTGTCAGGTCAATGCTCACAAGCTGCCACCATGCTATTTATTCCACCAAGGAATCAATTAAAGAATACTGCCCTAGGAAAGAGGGAACTGAATACAAATTATTTTTAAGGTCCTCTACATGAAATTGATTCCCACCTTGATAATAATGAACTGTCACCCCAGGGTCAAACACAACCACTTTAAAAGTTCGGTATTTACTTCAACTAGCTCTTTCTCATATTGATGTACAACAGCAACAAGGCCTCAAGCAGATAATCTCAGCGTCCCACCTTGATTTGCTATGACTTCGCTCATTCCACTGCCTGTGACTGTTTGCAGGAAAGCAAAGTAACTCCTTCTCAACATTTGCTTCTCTAAAGCAGCAGACTGGTCATTTTCTTCTGCTGGTCGGAGCAATACCTCAAAAATTGCATGAAGTAGAGGCATGAACATTTGCTGTAAAAATGGAGATACCTGTATCTGAAGATAAAAAACAAAAATTACTATTTCAGAAATGTGAAAAATATTAATATGAAACTTAGAAAAACACATTTTACATAAAGCCTTTATGCAGAGTTTCTATTTAGGATATGTATTTACATAATTCTGTTGGCAAATATCAGTATCAGGACAAAAATCTGTTAAGCATATATACTATTTAAATCTTCAAAACTGTTAGTTCAACTCATTTCCTACAGTTAAAGACTCAGGTTAAAATAATAAAGATTCAGGGGCGCCTGGGTGGCTCAGTCATTAAGCATCTGCCTTTGGCTCAGGTCCTAACCCTAGGGTCCTGGGATCAAGTGCCTCATGAGGTTCCCTGCTCAGCAGGAAGCCTGCTTCTCCCTCCCCCGGCCTTGTGTTTGCTTCCTCGCTATCTCTCTGTCAAATAAGTAAAATCTCAAAAACAAACAAACAAACCCACAAAAATCCAGGAATTCAGATATATTTCACAACTGAATACTGCCGTGAATTATCAAGAAATGAATTCTATTACTAAATTACATGCAGAATTTATAAGACTGGGCTCTCAAGGCTTTATGTGCCTTGATACAAATTGCTTAACTTCTGTGTTTCAGTTTCTTCATCTATAAAATACAATGGTTCTCTCTAGGGCTATTAGGAGGATCAAATAAATAAATGTACAAAAAAAGGCTTAGAGCAGATTTTGAACAGAAAGCACTACATGTTAGCCATTTTTATTTGCCAGCTTATACTTGTTTTACATTTCCTTGTACAATAAAACTGACTTTAGCATACTGAATTAACTTCAAACTTCTGCTTGGGCACCCAAGGTTCAAGTTTTTATTTACCTCTAGACATTTTAGTACTCAATGGCATTTTCATTTGCTTTTCTAAAATAGCAGACTGTTTCTTCTGCACAGAGCAGATAAGGTTTGTTTTTATTCAAACATCCATTAAGCATGGCCTCTGTGTCAGGTAGTGTGTGAGACACTGGAGATGACAATAATATTTATGGTCTATGCCCTCAAGTGACTTCTATTAAAACAAAACAAAAAATGTGTCTAAAGATCAATATATCTAACTTGTAAGTCAGGAGATTCTCTGAGCTCTAAAAGGTCTGTGGTACCTTAAATTTGGCTGTAATCTGGTTGATAAGAGGAATGAACTCCTGGAGGTCTTTTGCTTCACAATCTTTGAGCATGTGTTCTGAGGCAGACGGGATGAATGGAAGAACTTCTTCCTCTAGGCAAATAATCATGCGATGAAGGAAAGTACGAACTCCACTTCTGAGAATATCCTTTTGCAAGGGACAACTGAGAGCTGGCAAGAATGTCTGTAAACAGTCCAGATAAACTTCGGAACAGCCACACTGTTTCACAGTCTGCTTGTTGCTGAAAGCTTTGCTGGTTCGGCTACACAAGCAAAATCAGGCAACTAGTTTTAACTTTTTGCTTTAATAAAAATTTTATGGAGTAATGAAAAATAATGCAGAGCTAATTACACATTTGACAAAACAAGAAGCCAATTGTTTACATTCTATGTCACGACTGCTTCCATCTTTAACTAATATGGCTATTTGTACTATTATTGCTTCCAGTTGCCATTCCAGAAAGGGTTCAAATTAAGTGAATGAGAGGTAATTGATAAAAGCCTTCTAATGAGAACCCACCTAAATGTTTTACTAAAATCCTACTGATAAAGTACGTAGAAAAAAAGGAAAAAAAAATCCACTGCAATGACTAGGCTGTACTAGACAATCTACAAACTCCTGATTTAAATTTAGTAAACAGGGGTGCCTGGGTGGCTCAGTGGGTTAAAGCCTCTGCCTTCGGCTCAGGTCATGATCCCGGAGTCCTGGGATCAAGCCCCACATCAGGCTCCCTGCTCAGCTGGGAGCCTGCTTCCCCCTCTATCTCTGCCTGCCTCTCTGCCTACTTGTGCTTTCTGACTGTCAAATAAATAAAATCTTTAAAAAAATAAATAAAATAAAAAAATAAATTTAGTAAACAATCTTTAGAATCAAGTTATTTATAAAACTTAACATTAGCTTTCGCACTGAAGTACTCTGTAGAACAATTTCTCTGTGCAGCTTCCAAACAGCAATCACTACAACTTTCATACTATTATTGTTTGCCAATAAAATATATGGGCTGAGAGAAAGAAGAGGCAGCTTAGGTAGTCTTCAGGACAAAATGAGAGAGCTAAAAAGAAGCCTCAACATTATCAGTACTGGGGTGCCTGGGTAGCTCAGTGGGTTAAAGCCTCTGCTTTCGGCTCAGGTCATGATCCCAGGGTCCTGGAATCAAGCCCCGCATCAGGCTCTCTGCTTGGCAGGGAGCCTGCTTCCCTTCTTCTCTCTCTGCCTGTCTCTCTGCCTACTTGTGATCTCTGTCTGTCAAATAAATAAATAAAAAATCTTAAAAAAAAAAAAAAAAGATTATCAGTACCAAGACTGATCCAAGATGTCCCAGTATGTCACTGTTCTATAAACTCTTTAGCCAGGGACACCTGAGTGGCTCAGTCAGTTAAGCATCTGTCTGCTTTTGGCTCAGGTCATGATCCCAGGGTCCTGGGATTGAGCCCTACATCAGGGTCCTTGCTCAGCAGACAGCCTGCTTCTCCCTCTGCCTGCTGCTCCTCACTGCTTGTGCTCTCTGACAAATATTCTTTTGAAAAACAAAAACAAAAAACTCTTCAGCTAATCCCCCAAACACATGAACAGTTTATACTAAAGAAGTCAGAGGAGTTAATGCTTCAAACAGTTGTCAAACCAGAAATGCATAATGTTAGGTGATCTATTCCCTTCTTCAGCTAAATCTTCTAATTCACTGGATTTAGAGAAGAAAGGTTTAGATAATTCTCTCCACAATTCGGTCTTTGAAATATGGGTGTGTATGCCCAATTCTAACAAATCCATTAAATGGTTCTTTGTGTGTATAGACACTCAATTTACAATTTTAATTATAATCACACTCACCTGGCAAATCCAACAGCATGGTTCAGACAGTCTGCTAGTGATGCCTGTCTTTCTTCATCTTGTGCCAGCATCAATTTTTCTAACAGAATTTTAAACTTCTCCATCAGTGGGGTCAACAGATTTCTCATTAAGGCTTGTTTCCGTTCAGCTGGATATTCACTATTAACAATTAGCACTCCAGCTGTCTCATAAATAAACAGTTGATCATCGCTGCTCAACAAAGACTGGTAACCATTCTCCTAGAAAGAAATTCAGTCCTATTGGTGTTTATCATTGTTCATTCAGTTCCTCTCATTCAAGCACAGTAATGCCCTCTATCAAAGCAGCTAAAGCATTTAAGTACCACTAGGACTATTACTGCTGTAGCAGTTGAGAAAACAAAGATAAAGGAGCTATATAAGGTAGTTAAAAAATTTATACTTAAAACCCTATTAAGCAGACAACATCCAGTAAACACAATTTGAATGAAGTCTTTTTATATACTAAAAGGAGATTACAGCCCTTGTTTATACGACTGGTATAAAAAACATGAAAAACTTCTAATATTGGTAAGATAACATGGCTAACAGGAATTTTTTTTTAAAGTAGGCTCCATGCCCAGCATGGAGCCCAACACAGGGCTTGAACTCACAACCTTGTGATCAAGATCTGAGCTGACATCAAGAGTCAGATGCTGGGGCACCTGGGTGGCTCAGTGGATTAAGCCGCTGCCTTCGGCTCAGGTCATGATCTCAGGGTCCTGGGATCGAGCCCCACATCGGGCTCTCTGCTCCGCAGGGAGCCTGCCTCCTCCTCTCTCTCTGCCTGCCTCTCTGCCTACTTGTGCTCTCTCTCTGTGTCAAATAAATAAATAAAATCTTAAAAAAAAAAAAAAAAAAAAAAAAGTCAGATGCTTAAGGGACTGAGCCACCCAGGTGCCTGAGGACTTTCTGAATGCCTAAGTCTTATAAGTCAGTGTGAACTGCCATGGAAAATAGGCATTAATCAAATGATACTTTAATATATAGGGTTCTGTAATATGCAAAGATAATTTAACCACATAATTCATTAGTAATCTTTAATGCAGTCTAATTATGTAATCACTATACCCTAAATACTGATATTTACTTAAAAAAGTTTTGTTTTTTTTTTTTTAAAGATTTTACTTATTTGACAGAAAGAGACACAGCGAGAGAGGGAACAAAAGCAGGGGGGAGTGGGAGAGGGAGAAGCTGGCTTCCTGCCCAGCAGGGAGCCCAATGTGGGGCTCGAACCCAGGACCCTGGGATCATGACCTGAGCTGAAGGCAGACGCTTAATGACTGAGCCATGCAGGCACCCCAAATAAAAGTATTTTTATGTTTAACATTTCTCAAGTGGCTGTTCCAATAGAAACTTTTATCAAAATGAAAAAAAAGGTCAATGTCAGTATATAAAAACATGTAGAAGTCAAAACATAGTTGGCTCAACTTAAATATTTCTTTCGAAATGAATACCAAAATATCGATCAGCATTTAAATTTTACCCAAAGCCTTAAGCTATCCCCCAAAACTCAATCTAATGCATTCACTTAGCAGGCTAATCACTTAGCCTGGCAGTCACTTAGAATGGCTAATATGATCTTATACTAAGTAGGAAATAATTTAGAAATTGAATTTTTCCTTCTCCATAAAATACTTCAACATTTAACAGAGGGCAGACCTTATCTTACTCAGCTAAATTTATCAGTCAGCTCCTTTCCATTTTTATTCTTTCTTTTTTTAAGATTTATTTATTTATTGGCAGGGGGAATAGAGAGAGAGGGAGAGAGAAACTCAAGCAAACTCTGTGCTGAGAGAAAAACCCAACTGGTGGGGTGGGGTGGGGGGGGCTTGAATCCATAAACCTGAGATCATGACCCAAGCAAAAACTGTTGGGGGCACCTGGGTGGCTCAGTGGGTTAAGCCTCTGCCTTCAGCTCAGGTCATGATCTCAGGGTCCTGGGATCAAGCCCCGCATCGGGCTCTCTGCTCACACGAGGCCTGCTTCCCTTCCCTCTCTCTGTCTGCCTCTTTGCCTACCTGTGATCTCTCTCTCTGTCAAATAAATAAATAAATAAAATCTTAAAAAAGAAAAACCTCTCTCTATGACAGAGAACTAAGTGTTGGACGCTTACCTGACTGTGCCACCCAGGTGCCCCTTAATTTTTATTAATTCTATTACTATGCTTTGTTTGCTAATATCAACAGAATCTTGGTAAAGAGAACTAACTAATCCCTCAACTCTGATGAGGGACCTAACAGAACTAACACAACCCCTCATCTTTGCCATCACCCCACATTAAGAAAACTGTTTACAAGGCATTAGCATTAAAGGCTAAAGGTAGGTGTGGCATCAATGATACTTGGGGGAAATCTGTAATTTGGAAAGATAGATACTTACAGGTGGAGAAAGCTCTAGTAAATCTTGTATTCTATTCAGAATATCCTCAATGAAAGGATTCATTTGTTTACTGAATAAAGGCAAAAAAGGAAAATCACAATTACATAAACCAGTGTGCTCAAAATACCAAATTGCCTTTTAAAGAGGATGGAACTAAAAAAAAGTTCAATTCTAAGCTAGCCAGATGTTATCATTAAGATAAGTTAGGATTTTTAAGAATTACAACCTTATAAGTCTAAGAACAAGGAGTTTTCATACCAAAAAAATGGTACTAGTAAGAAACACCACAAAACAGAAAGGTCAAAAAAATTTACTTCTAAGAAATATATTCTTTAGCATTTTAAATAAACCAGAGAGTAAGCCACAGCAATAAAACCATTAAATAAATAACTAATGTCATTAATGATGACAGGTGTTATATATAATAAAAATATGCAAACAACCATTTTGCAGTGATGAACATGGCTAATGAAAAGTAAAAGAAGTCGTAACATTAGGATACCAAGAAAGTAAACCTAACTAAAAAAACAAAACAAAACAAAAAACCAAATCTATCACAGGCTTTTAGAAAATAACATATAGGTCTTATTTAACAATCTTAAAAGCAAAAAGTAAACTGCTGACGTTTAGTACTTACTTCAGAGATTTGACAAATCTGGAAAACAGGTAAGCAGTTCTGCTCCGTACTTTTGCACTAGAATGCCGCAGACCCCTATGATCTAAGAAAGCCATCTAAAGAAAGAGAGACACTTTTACTTAAAATTTTTATTGGCATTGTCACAATGTATTTTTGTTCACATCAAATTTTACTTCTTAGCTCCTGGAAGACAGGAACCAGGTATATATAACACATAATCCCTGAGGACACCAAAAAGCCCTTGAGGACTTGTTTTAGATGACTTATTAAGCCAGAAACTGTCCATTTTAAAGAAATAGAGGAGGGGCTGGTTTCAGTATATTCAAGAGTTTCTCAGAGCTTTTGGCTCTGGGAAAAGTTATAAAGATAGAATCCTATCTGCTCATTAACTGAAATAAATCGAAAAACAAAAAACAGAAAGCCAACCCAGAAATGGAGAACAAATGTATACTTACTAATACACATGGAATGTGTTGAGGTTCAACTGTAAAAAACTTTTCATATCGAACAACAGTTTCGAAGAACTCCAATGTCACAGATGTATGCTGATAGGAACTAACTCCTGATGTTACCAACTGGGCAAGAAAAAGTTAAGAAATCTGTCCTTATTCATTGTAACATCAAAATGCCCCAGTATTAACAGATGCTAAATTAAAGAACTCCCACTAGCTTATAGTGAAAACAGAATATTATGTTCAAAATAAATTATCTGTAGTATACTTACAGTTCGCATCATATCCTGCAAAGCACTAGCTTTTGAAACATCACCTGAGAAGTGAGCACCATGAGACACTGGAAGAGCTTCTGCCAGCATATACAGCAATCTTATTGCTACTTCAACTTCCATAAAACGTGTCGTCTGCCAATTCCTACCAAAGAGAGTATATGTAAGAGATCTGAGAATAAGCATTTTCTATAACACTGACAAAAGTCTCTTTAAGAAGTCATAGCTATTATTAATTTTAACAGGCAACAAAATTCACATCACAAAAGCAGAAATAACTGATGTGATCCATTTTTGTTTACATTCCAAAGAGCAGTGTTACCCCACAAGGAGGATGATAAATGGAGATAACAATGATATGGATGGAGCTACAGTGTATCATGCTAAGGGAAATAAGCCAGTCAGAGAACAACAAATACCCTATGATTTCACTCATATGTGGAATTTAAGAAACAAAACAGATGAACCAAGAGGAAAAAGAGAGACAAACCAAAAAACAGACTCCATGACAGAGAACAAACAGATGGTTTCTAAAGGGGAGGTGGGTGGGGCGACGAGTCAAATACGTGATGGGGATTAAGAGTACACTTATGACGAGCAATAAACAACGTATAGAACTGCTGAAACACTACAATGCACACATAAAACTAATATAACACTACGTTAACTATACTGGAATTAAAAAGAAGAAGACAAATGCATTGGTTCAGAGATACAAAAAGATCTTAGTAAGTAACAAAGATTAGTTATGTGAATCATTTATTGTAGACCATATCACAGAGAAAAGGAAGGAGGTAGAATTGTTATAAAAACAGTAACAAACTTACTGCAGCGTAGAACTAAAAACTCGGCGCACAGAAGCCAGCAGTAACTCTGGTGAAACTTGAGCAAGCCTGTCCAACAGTAACTTCAGTTGTTTTCTATACTCTACAAACATGGCTTCATCTTCACCCTAAGATATATTTTAAAATTATTTTAAAACTTTTAAGACCCTAAAATTCATATACGTGGTTAGTTCTCATATAGTTTGCTGCGTTTCTAAATTTAATATGTACTTTTATTTTTTCATTAACATTTATTTACACAGGAAAACTTATTATGGTCAGTAGCCTTTCCTCTCCTGCCCACAAGGAAGCATTTCTGAACATAGCCCTAGATCTCAAAAGCCTAGAGCCAGAAACAGTATACACAGGCAGGAGGTTAAGGACAAGAATCTAGAGCCAGATGGGTTCACACTGGGCTTTATGATAACTTCACCACCTTACTCATACTCCTTGTATCTTGTAATACTCTATGAATGAGGATATATATATAAACAAGTCTGGTTCTTTGCAAGTGTGTAATGCTTTGGTTATCATCACCACTATCTTTTTATAGTCCAAGGTTTTGGAAAGCCTCGGGTGGGGAATTAAACACTTAGTGTGTTGCAAAACAGTATAAGCCATGCTTGAGTTGATAGAAAGCACCTGATGATGATCCTTGTACTTGAGGCTAAACTGGCAACCCTGGATGAGACTTATAAATGGAACAAGTCCAGAGAGTTGAGTGACTCATTCGTACTTTCCCACACACACTTAACAATCTGAAATCCACTGCCCAGGCCTCAAATGATCACTCTTATAATTACAAAGTGAAATGTGATCACCAATGACACTGTCAATATTTTACAAAGTTCAATGCTACAAAGTGTTTTAAAAAGGGACACAATATCAAAAAGGTATTTTTTGAAGGTATTATGAAGGCTTATGAAGCTTCTGTTAATTCCACCTAAGGTTGAGGTCAATGATAAACAAGTGATTATTAAAATACTTCTTACTTTAAAGCACTCTAAAATAATCAAAACTTAAAATGTTAACTTGAGATAAGTAAATAACGACTTAAAAATGAATTCTCCCTAATGTAAAATCCTTACCTCATTTTCAAAGTTATATTCTTCATCATAAGTCAGTTTTTTCATAACGGCCAACATGATTGCCTAAAATTAAGAATAAAATGTCTTTTGTCAGTTTCCTTTTATCGGATATATTTTGAAATTAAGCTGCATTTCAAGACAGACTGCAGATATGGATTCTGGTATCAGTTTATAAGCAAAAAGAAGTCAATTACCTCTACGTTAGCTTTTTGCTGATCCGAGAGCACTGGAAGCTGTTAAAAAGCAAGCAATAAGTTTATAAGGTTTCCTAAAGTCATACTTGCTTATTAAAATATTTTTAAGATTTTGTTTATTTATTTGAGAGGGAGCACAAGCAGGGTGGAGAGTGGGAGATGGGAGCATGAGATGCAGACTCCCTGCTGAGCAAGGTCAATCCCAAGACCCAAGGATCATGACTTGAGCCCAAGGCAGACTCTTAACTACGTGATCCACCCAAGCACTCCTCAAAATATTTTTCTAGGGGCGCCTGGGTGGCTCAGTGGGTTGAGCCGCTGCCTTCGGCTCAGGTCATGATCCCAGGGTTCTGGGATCGAGCCCCGCATCGGGCTCTCTGCTCAGCAGGGAGCCTGCTTCCTCCTCTCTCTCTGCCTGCCTCTCTGCCTACTTGTGAACTCTTGTCTGTCAAATAAATAAATAAATAAATCTTTAAAAAAAATTTTTTTTTTCTAATCAATCAAGATCTTTTAAAATGTGCACACTTCTTTGGAGGGAGGTTTGGCAATACCTTTCTATATTTCAAATGCACCTAACATAAGATCTAGCAATTCCATTTCTACTAAATAACTTGACATGTATAAAAAAATAAAAAAAATAAAATAAAAAAAATAACTTGACATGTAGATGAATTTTTTTTTAAAGATTTTATTTATTTGATAGACAGAGACCACAAGTAGGCAGAGAGGCAGGCAGAGAGAGAGAGCAGGAAGCAGGCTCCTCGCTGAGCAGAAAGCCCGATGTGGGGCTCGATCCCAGGACCCGGGGATCATGACCTGAGCCGAAGGCAGAGGATGTAACCACTGAGCCACCCAGGCGCCCCGACATGTAGATGAATTTTAACTTTAAGCATATTTATAATATATTCACTGAAGAAATTTATAGGACAGTAAAGTATGGTCTTCCCTTGTTTTCAAGCAAGGCAAAAAAAAAAAAGCTAGAGGTCCATTAAGAGACACACAGTGGCATTACCAGGAGTCATTTTAACTTTTTTCATATCTTCATGTCTTTCCCATTACCTAAAATTTCTTAAGGTATGTAGGCAGATGTGTGTTTCATTTATAACAATAACATGGAAGCTAGTATTTTAAGCTTGACTTGATTTAGCTAATCAAATGTAAGTTAAATAGGAATAGTTTTCTCATCTAATGACATAATGGGAAATTACTAATTTTTAAAAGGCTATCAGCCATAATAAGGAGACTATTACCGTCTACATTTTAAGTTCTTAGTGGAAGCAACTCTCCAAGACAAAAAAATTTTTTTTTTTTAAAGATTTTTTATTTATTTGACAGAGAGAGATCACAAGTAGGCAGAGAGGCAGGCAGAGAGAGTGAGAGGGAAGCAGGCCCCCTGCCAAGCAGAGAGCCCAATGCGGGACTCGATCCCAGGACCCTGAGATCATGACCTGAGCCGAAGGCAGCGGCTTAAACCACTGAGCCACCCAGGTGCCCCACCAAGACAAAATTTTTAATTGAAAAAATCTGCTTGTAAGAAATGCTCTATATGTAATTAAAATAATGAAAAACGTTTAACAAGATTTCTACTATATTTAAAACAAACACAGGGGTGCATGGGTGGCTTAGTCGGTTAAGTGTCTGACTCTTTTTTTTTTTTTTAAGATTTTATTTATTTATTTGACAGAGAGAGAGATCACAAGTAGGCACAGAGGCAGGCAGAGAGAGAGGAGGAAACAGGCTCCCTGCTGAGCAGAGAGCCCAACGTGGAGCTCGATCCCAGGACTCTGGGATCATGACCTGAGCCGAAGGCAGAGGCTTTAACCCACTGAGCCACCCAGGCGCCCCAAGCGTCTGACTCTTGATGTCAGCTCAGATCTTGATCTCTGGTTCATGAGTTTAAGGCCTGCCCTGGGCTCCATGCTAGGTGTGAAGCCTACTTAATAAAAAAAGAAAAAGAAAAGGAAAAAAAAATAATAAAAACATATTCAAAATGAAAAAATAACCTAAACCTGTAGCTTTTAATTAGTTACCAATTTTTAATTGGTTGAAGTCTAGTGAACTTTAGAACTTGGCTATTCCCATTTTCTGGCTAAGAAATTGAGTTGGGGGGCGGGGGAGAGACGGAAATACATTACTATTTAACAGTAAATATCATTAGCTAGTAGAATTATGGGTACTTTCTTCTTCTCATTTTTCCTGTATTTTCCAATTCTCTATGGCTTGCTTATATTATCTACTGGGCAAAAAAGAGTAAAACAAGGACTCACCTGTTTCAAAATGTGAAGATAATCGTAACAGAATCCAATAATGTTAGAAGAGATGTCATCATCCTCATGAATTAGTAGCTGCAGCATCAGCGCCACTTTTGTTTCAATAGCTTGTAGTGCCTCTTGAGCATTCTTGATATCCCCATTCTTAATTAACTTAGTCCAACTAACTATCAATGACTGTCCCATTCCATTTACCAGCTTAGAAAATCTGGCTAGAAAGTCAACATCTTCTTCCTATTAAGCAATCAAGAGAGACCTCAATTTAAAACCACCCACATAAACAACAAACAAACAAACAAAAAAACCACCCACATAAAAGTAAGAAGAAAATCTCTGAACTTTAGTATGAATCAAATGCCCAATGTAAGATTCAATTTTAAGCTAACATTAGACATTTAACCATTCTACCATCTGGACTGAAAAATTTTTAGAATTTGAATTCAACTATTATTGACCACTTGTACTCTTTCAAGCAACTCTTTTTAATGGTTATAGGACTACAGATATTGCCAATTTTATAAAAGCTTAAAAAAAAAGAACTGTGGTTTCAAAACCTTCCTTCTAAACTGCTCAAGTGAGGGGCACCTAGGTGGTTCAGTGGGTTAAAGCCTCCGCTCAGGTCATGATCCCTACTCAGTGGGGAGCCGGCTTCCTCCTCTCTCTCTGCCTGCCTCTCTGCCTACTTGTAATCTTTGTCTGTCAAATAAATAAATATTTGATAATAAATAAATAAATAATAAATAATAATAATAATAAAATAAATCTTTTAAAAAACCCACAAAACTGCTCAAGTTAGTAAACATGCTGTATAAGTTATGTCATATTACAGTATGTGTAATAATCTATAACAATTAGAGCCTTAACTATGCTGCAAAGTGACAGAACTGATATTATAACTACCTGCCTAAGGTCATACCAGTGTGTCAGAACTCAAACTTCAGATTTTTTTCATTAATTATCCTTCTGATGTTCTCATACGGAAAGAATGTTACCTTCATCATTTTAGGCCTTTTACCACAGACTAAATAAGACAATTATTAACAATGTAAGAAAATGTTACTATTCTTCTGTCAGCAAAAACAACACTAAAGCTGACATAACAACAAAACAATTTCTTACTAATTTATCACTGTCACAGTAAAATAGAAATCTTTAAATTCTGTTTCTAAATTATTTACCACACTCAGAGACTTCATTCTGTTGGAGCTAAATTCCAAAAGCTCAAATGAGTAACAATTCAAAAGTATAGTGAAAATGTAATATTTATAACTAAGTCTAGTTTGGTCAAAATGTATTGGCATATATATAGTATAGTTCTTTGCTACGTAAAGTATAGACCAGTAGTATCAGAATCAACTTGAAGTTTGTTAGAAATCCACAATTGTAGGTACCATCCCAGATTTCAAGTTTAATCACTGGTATAATCTACTATGGGGGCCAATGCTACAGATAACATTATGGCTTTCTGGATACAATATTTCCTTATAGTCACTGAGAATTTATAATACTAAAAAAAAAAAAAAGAAAAGAAAAAGAAAAAGAAAGCATGTTTAAATTAGTACCTTTCCTAATTTGTTGTAACAATTCTCAAAATTTCATACATAAATTTACTGACCTGGTCAATGCTGAAAAATCCAGCAGACTGTAATACTTGACACAAAGATTCTACTAGTTTCATTTTATCAACAGGATCCATTCCTTTATTTACAATTTCAAATAAACAGTCACATGCTTCTTCCCGTAGAACTTCTATTGACATATGACCTAGCAGCATATTTATAAACCTGGAAATAGGAGGAAAAAATTGTTAACAATGTTTTCAAATTCATGAGTTTTACATACTGTATTCTGTAGGTCTATCTTTAAAGTATAGGTATACTTACCTATCATTGGCTATAAGGGATAAGTCTATCCAAGAGACATAAGCCCCAACTACTTCAAGGCACTGACATGTCACTTCTGAATTAGTATACTGATAATTTTGTAAAATTTGGTACCATGATTCCACCAAGTTTGGAATGCACTGTTCCCTCATGGTATCTTTTATTAGAGTATTCCTACGAGCCTCCTAAAAAACAAAACCAAACACCTTATGTGCAAAGTAGATTATCACACAAACTGTTGTGACATCTGAATACTTGTGCATAGTAATAACTCACAATTAAACTTCTAGACTTGTTAACACATTCCCTGCCACTATTTCCTACTTATCAACTCTAAAATCATATCCTGTGATTCTTTTAATTTCCTTTTTCCATTGTATTCCTTAGAACCAGATTTCAGTCCTTATTAAACACACTACAGGGGCGCCTGGGTGGCTCAGTGGGTTAAAGCCTCTGCCTTTGGCTCGGTGGCTCAGGTCATGGTCTCAGGGTCCTGGGATCGAGCCCCACATCGGGCTCTCTGCTCAGTGGGGAGCCTGCTTTCTCCTCTCTCTCTGCCTGCCTCTCTGCCTACTGTGATCTGTCAAATAAATAAATAAAATCTTAAAAAAAAACAACACACACACTATGAATAAGCATTACTTAGAAACCTAAAGCATATGATAAAAGGTACTTCTTAATATTATGCAAACATGATATTTAAACTACTTAAGAGAATGGAAATTTGTTTTTAAACGATTTTTTTTAGTATAGTTGACACAAGATGGTACATTAGTTTCAAGTGTACAACACAGTGACTCAGTATCTCCATAAATTCTGCAAAATGGCAATAATTTATTTTTTTATTTTTATTTTTAAATATTTTTATTTATTTGACAAAGTGAGAAAGAGTAGAAGTAGGCAGAGCAGCAGCCAGAGGGAGAGGGAGAAGCAGGCTTCCAGCTGAGCAGAGAGCCTGATGTGGGGCTCGATTCCAGGACCCCAGGATCATCACCAGAGGCAAAGGCTTAATGCACTGAGCCACCCAGGCACCCCTATTTTTTTATATTTTTGAAATATATATAAAATATATATTTTATATATATATATATTGAAATATAAAAAAATATATATTTTTTATATATTTTGAAAAAGATTTTAAGTTATCGCTATAACCAACAAAGGGCCTCAAACTCACAACCCCGAGATCGAGTCACATGTTGCACCAACTGAGCCAGCTAGGTGCCCCAACAATGGCAGTAATTTTTTTTTTTTGAGAGAAGGATAGAGAGAGATGGGTGAGGCGAGAGGGAAAGGGGAGAGGGAGAGAAAGAAAATCTTTTTTTTAAAATAAAAAGATTTTATTTATTTGATCTGTTCCATTTCTGACCTGGGCCGGTTCACCCCTCCTTAGGCAACTTGGTAGTCCCCCACTCCTGGGATGTCAGCATACTGATGCCGAACTTAGTGCGGACACCCGACTGGCATATCGCACTACAGCCCAGAACTCCTGGGCTCAAGCGATCCTCCTGTTTCAGCCTTTCGAGTAGCTGGGACTATAGGCGCATGCCACCATGCCCAGCAGGTTTTGAGAGAGAAAAGAGAGAGCACAAGCAAGCAGGGGAGAAGCAGAGGGAGAAACAGATTTCCTGAACAGGGAGCCTAAGACAGGGCTTGATCCCAGGACTCTGGGATCATGACCTGAGCTAAGGGCAGATACCTAAGTGACTGAGCCACCGAAGCACCCTCAGCCTCTTAAGCAGGCTTCACATCCAGAGTTAAGTCCAACCCAGGGTTGATCTCATGATCCTGAGATCACGACCTGAGCCGAAATCAAGAGTTTGATGCTGAACCACCCAGGTGCCCCAGGAATGGCAATAATTTAAATGTATGATAATAACCTTTAAAGTTATATGACATAGGGGCGCCTGGGCGGCTCAGTGGGTTAAAGCCTCTGCCTTCAGCTCAGGTCATGATCCTAGGGTCCTGGGATCGAACCCCCTATCAGGCTCTCTGCTCAGCAGGGAGCGTGCTTCCTCCTCTCTCTCTGCCTGCCTCTCTGCCCACTTATCATCTCTGTCTGTCAAATAAACAAAATCTTTTTTTTTTTTTTTTTTTTTGATTTTTTTTTTTTTTTTGATTTTTTTTTTTTTTTATTTGACAGAGAGAGAGATCACAAGTAGGCAGAGAGAGAGGAGGAAGCAGGCTCCCCGCGGAGCAGAGAGCCCGATGCGGGGCTCGATCCCAGGACCCTGAGATCATGACCTGAGCCGAAGGCAGCGGCTTAACCCACTGAGCCACCCAGGCGCCCCTCAAATAAACAAAATCTTAAAAAAAAAAAGTTATATGACATATAATGATCTTAAATTATTATACACATTTGAATCAAGCAATTTCCTTTTTTTCTTTCTGATCTTTTCTTTTTTTGAATCAAGCAACTTCTACTGTGCTAACATTAAAGAAAAAGTTATATGGGATAATAAATAGAGAGAGACTATGGTGATAGGCTTTATTACTGAGAATACAGAAGAAACTAGTAGATTCATAAGCAATGATTCCTCCTCACTCAGTAACTATATAGCAGTAGTAAATAGACTACATTTCTCTAGAAATTCATAAAACAGAACCAATTTGTGTATTTTATTGGAGAAACTGCTTGCATAGGTAAGAAAATCCAAAGTAATACTCTAATTTCAACATACACTTGGGGAAAAGAAAGCCCAGTTCAAGCTACTTTGTATAACAAAATTCAAAATGCTGGGTGAATTTAGAGGTGCCTGGCTGGCTCAGTTGATAGAACACGGGACTCTTGATCTCAGGGTCATGAGTTCAAGCCTCACTTAAAAACAGACAAACAAAACCCCCAAAACTAAAGAAAATTCAGAATTTTTTTTTAAGACTTCATTTATTTGACAGAGAGAGAAAACAAGCAGGCAGAGCCAAAGGCAGAGGGAGAGGGAGAAGTAGACTCCCCGCTGAGCAGAATGCTTGATGCAGGGCTCAATCCCAGACCCCAGAATCATGACCTGAGTCAAAGGCAGATGACCGACTGAGCCACCCGTACCTCTGAATTTAGAATTATTAAGAAAATTTGAAGGTGGCTTAATTCGAAGTGCATGAGACTCCTGATCTCAGAGTTATGAGTTTGAGCCTCACGCTAGGTAGAAGATTACTAAAAAAATAAATATGCTTTAAAAAAAAAAAAAAAAAAGGCATGGGGCACCTGGGTGGCTCAGTGGGTTAAAGCCTCTACCTTCGGCTCAGGTCATGATCCCAGGTCCTGGGATCGAGGCCCGCATTGGGCTCTCTGCTCAGCCAGAAGCCTACTTCCTCCTCTCTTTCTGTCTGCCTCTCTGCCTACTTGTGATCTCTCTCTGTCAAATAAATAAATAAAATCTTTAAAAAAAAAAAAAAAAAGGTAGAAAGAACAGAAAATTTGTTTCCAAAGAAAGACTTCCTGCTTTTTTTATTATGTGCCCAACATCTCCTACAAAATCCACATTAAGAATTAACAATTAATGGGAAGTTACTTGCCTCTGATGTATGTACCACATCACGATCCACCAACTCTGAATCAATAGCCATGAGGATTCGGAGGTACAGATCTACTCCCCTTGGATTTAAGTCCACTACTGAGAGAATGTCAAAAAAAAATTTGGGCCATCTAGTGAGATATTCTGTAACAAAAAGTAAGGCGAAGACTTGGGCCGCTTTATTTCGTATAAAGGTCTTCTCCGGTTGGGGATTCAGCATCTGACAAAGATAAAGAGACCATGAAATTAAATGTAAGCTGTAAAGTCTCAAAAAGTTTTCCTATTTATGATCAACAGGCAAAAACTCACCAAGCCTCAATACGGTCTAGATTAGCTATGCAACAAATATGCTGGAAAATTACCAAAGTAATTTAAGTGATTACCCAGATGGAAAATAAACAAAGGTGCTATGTTTACTTCTTATTCTCATACTTTTAAAGTTTCATGTGCAGAATTTTACTAGTTTTTGGTTCTACTAGTTAAATTGTTCTTCTTCTGTTTGTTCTTTAAGAAAAATAGAAATTCTAGCTACCTAACTGCTTCATATGTTAAGATTAAAATTAACAAAAAAGAACATAATGTGAATAAAGAATTCTAATGGCTCTCTTGTAAAGGGCTCTTTGTGAAGAAGCTGTCTAGGAGGGCTCACCTTTAGGAGTGAGCAAAAAAATCTGTTTTTGTCGAGTAGTTAAAAACAAAACAAAATAAAACTAACAACAACAAAAAAAACCTACCTTAAAACCAAGGTTTCAACAACGTGTCATGTAAAGCATAAAAGTTTCAGTGATTGATATAATTTTAAATTACTGCTTAATTTCATATACCCAAGATCTTTGAAATCAGCACTTTCTAAAAAAGTATGGGGTCAAAGGGAGGATAAATGATGAACATTTCTGAGGCAAAGTTCTAAACTCTCACAAAACTAAAAATTTAAATATCTGGTAACTTAACATACTGAATGAAATTACTATTTTACCTGAGCTTGAAGCCAAGATACGAGCGTCTCCCTAATTAGTTGTTGTTGAACAGTAGTTAGTTCTGAGTATCTGTTCAAAATAGAGAAGAAAAATAATGACAGCTGTATTTGATGTCTGTGGTTTAAAAAGTAACAGCCTCATATATCTGAAAGGGAAAATTTGTGTAACACTCAATTACTTAAAATTTCCTAAAAGAAACTGATAATGCTTCTCATCAAGGCTTAAAAGAAAAGATAGGGGTGGGCCGGACAGGTAGCGTCATTGATCTTAGTTTGATTTGTGATCCAGTTTATGTTAAAATAAAATGACAGCTGTGGAATTTGTCAAATGGAAATACATCTACATTTTGAGGTCTGTGGCTTACAGAATAAATCAATAGGCGAAATGAAGGGTCCTCTAAGCAGTGATTCACTGTTTTTGCTTATTTAAAGCAGGGTTCTAAATACAAGTGGCCATGCTGCCACTAACCTCTAACAGAGTTGGCTTACAGAAACAGGTCTGGCATTGCTAGATCTTCTGATTTTTCCAGAGAAGCTCGAAATGAATTTTTCCTGTGAAATGTCTGGATTTTTTTACATGTAATCAATTAACTCAGTGTTTTTAAAACACTTTGGAATAAATCAAAAACACATCTATAAACTGGATGTGTCTCATACACTCTCATTTATAGCCTGTGTTAAGATTTTCCCAAAGAGAGAAAAACTAATTTAGAAAGTGACCTCTCCCGGGGCGCCTGGGTGGCTCAGTGGTTTAGGCCTCTGCCTTCAGCTGAGGTCATGGTCTCAGGGTCCTGGGATCGAGCCCCACATCGGGCTCTCTGCTCCGTGGGGAGCCTGCTTCCTCCTCTCTCTCTGCCTAGTTGTGACCTCTCTCTCTGTCAAATAAATAAAATATTAAAAAAAAAAAGGAGTCCTGAGAGCAGAAAAAAAAAAAAAAAAAAAGAAAGTGACCTCTCCCCATATATTTCAGAGTCAAAACAGTGAGAAAAGCCTTACTTGTATTTAACTTGATGTTCCAGTACTTGAAAGCAGAAAAACTTTACGTGATCATCACTGAAAAAGAAAAAAGGAAAATCAGATAAGCAGAATATAATTTAAAGAAAAAAAAAAAGTAAAGTAGTAGTGAAACATAGTTGAAAAGTTTCTCAAACAAGACCTCTGACTTACTTTCTACTTAGCGATCTCATTTATTACACTGTTTAGAACTTAATTATTTCATGCTCAATAGTTCCATTAAATCTCATAAGCAAAACAATGAAAAAAAATTAAGATGCACCTTAAGTATACTGCAAACAGAAGGAACTTCCCTAAATTCTAGATATTAGGATTACTGGAACCACTCCTACATTTTACAGTAGAAAAGCTAGGTGTAAAATGACAAATGGTCACACAGCCAGGGATTGAGTCAAATCAGAGATGGTAACTCGTCATACCTAAAATTCAATCCTACATAGTTCCACTGCAGCCAAATCCAAAACAAGCAGGGTCACACAGACTGGTAGTTCAGCCTCAATATTTATACAGAAAACCAAGTTACAAATATACTGCCCGTATAGAAAGGGCAGAAATCTACCAATTATCTACTCTCAAGGTCTCTACAGGGTTGATACAGAGTTATTCACAGTGAGCCAGCTACAATCTCTGACAAAAATCTCTTTAGTGAACAACAATCTGTTCATCCAAGACAGCTGGTTTGGGTCGGGCTTAATCACGGAAGACAATTTTCATAAATAAAGCTAACTGGTCAATACAAGAATAGATAGTATCTTAACTCAGACTACATGAATTAATTAAATAAAGTAATTTCACACACAAGAAGATGAAACTTAATCTTTAAAAGTTTTAAGTTAGGTTTAATCAGCCCCTCTTGTAAGAATGAACTTAGGGTTTCTATTCTTTTTTTTTTTTTTTAAAGATTTTATTTATTTGACAGACCGAGATCACAAGTAGGCACAGAAGCAGGCAGAGAGAGAGGGGGAAGCAAGCTCCCTGTTGAGCAGAGAGCCCGATGCGGGGCTTGATTCCAGGACCCTGGGATCATGACCTGAGCTGAAGGCAGAGGCTTTAACCCACTGAGCCACCCAGGCACCCCTAGGGTTTCTATTCTTAACACGGATGACATTGAAGCCTTAAATCAAGTATACAAGACTCTTATTTCCACTCAAAAATAAACTATAGGGGGCGCCTGGGTGGCTCAGTGGGTTAGGCCGCTGCCTTCGGCTCAGGTCGTGATCTCCGGGTCCTGGGATCGAGTCCCGCATCGGGCTCTCTGCTCAGCAGGGAGCCTGCTTCCCTCTCTCTCTCTCTCTCTCTGCCTGCCTCTCTACTTGTGATCTCTCTCTGTCAAATAAAAAAAAAAAAAAAAAAAAAATTAAAAAAAAAAAAATAAACTATAGGAATCCTTTAATTAAAAGCCAGATTAAAAAAAAAAAAAAAAGCCAGTCTTCTATACTCCCAGATATATAGTATATGTTCTCAAAATTAACTCTCACTAGAGCACTTGCTTCTGACTGTAAAAGGTGGCAAGTATGACAGCCACAGCATGCTGAGGATGCCAGCTAGAAGCATCACTAATATCCAGGAACGTCTATTCCCACCAGTGAGTTGTTTGCTTATCATTAGTCAGCTGTGTTTCCCTAAGCCTTACTATGTCAGTCGTAGGTCTTTTTTTAATTAAGTAACTGAATTAACTATTATATAAACTAATATGAAGTGTGTGTGAAAGTGCCTATTTTTGTAAAAATTAAGTTGAAGGCTTTGGAAAGACTTCATAGAAAGTCATATTGCAAAAAGGAAAAACCTTAGAACACTAATTGAAAGGGATACACGCACCCCTATGTTTATACCAGCATTATTTATAATAGCCAATATATAAAAGTGGCCCAAGTGTCCATTAATTGATGAATAGATAAAGATGTGGTGTACACACACATATACACCTACACATACACACACACAAAACACAGGACTATTATTCAGCCATAAAAAGAGTGAAATCTTGACACTTGCAATGACATGGATGGAGCTAGAGTATATAACGCTAAGTGAAATCAGTCCGTCAGAGAAAGACACCCTATGATTTCACTCATATGTGGAATTTAAGAAACAAAAGAATGAACAAAGGGAAAAAAATGAGGGAGAGAAAGAGTGACAAATCAAGAAACAGACTTATATAACTACAGAGTTTAAACTGATGGTTACCAGAGGGGAAGGAGGGTATGGGTATGAGTTAAGTACATGATGGGGATTAAGGAGGGCAGTTGCTGTGATGAGCACAGGGCGTTGTATGGAGTGGTGAATCACTACATTGTTGTACACCTGGAACTAACACAACACTGCATGTAAACTAACTAGAATCAACATAAAATTTAAAATAAAAAGAAATTTTAAAAATGGAAAAACCTTGTGTGTATTTGATGTGGCCTAGATAACCAGAAGACTTTGGAGAGGTAGAAGAAAATAACCAAAAGTCTAGGAATCTGTACTAATTGTTCCTCAATCCACTAGAGATCGAAAGTAGAAATTATAGAGAATGGATCACTGAGTGTGGTCTCTGCAAGAAAGATGAAGTGAATGCTAATGGAATATACATAAAGGAAAGACCTTGGCCCAATATAAGAATATTGCCAACTGAGAGTTTCTAACTTTAAATTAAAATAAAAATGCAAGATACATACAATTCATGATTACCTCCTTTGCCAACTTTTTAGAAAACCAACGATCACTTCCCATCTTAAGTTTTTATTGTACTGTATTCCAGCTGGGATCTGCTGTCAGGTACACAGCATAAGACAAAGTCTAGTTTTACTGAAAGTTAATCCTGGAATGGCCAAATTACTGGTTTACTATTTTTCTCATTTCTACACTAAATGGTTTTCCAAAACACAAGCCATAAAAATGTTTTTATGAAAACATTTTCTAAATACAGGTCTCACAGAAATTTAAATTCCTCTAAGTCATGTAAATTTTCTTATAATTACCTGTATGTCCTCTGGGCTAGAGCTTCTGCACACACTTGCCAGGCATCTGGGGAAATCTTTAACTGCTCAAAATAGGCCAGGGCCTGTAAGATTGCAAAGGTATAAATGCATTTGGAATAGTTGATCTCAGTGCCCTACTGGTATTAAAATATTCTAGGAGTAGCTAACCAATAATAAATCAGTCAACCTGAAGAAAAATAGCTAAAACACTGTATTCTGGCTTCTGAATAAGTGCAACTACTAATCATTCCTAGAAAAAAAGTTTAAGTTAAAAAAAAAATTCCATCAGTTAGATACTCAAATCTGTTTCCTTATAGCAAAGGAGACAACATAAAAATGCCCTGCTGACCTCAATGGGTAATTATGAATATTAAGAGAAAAAATACACAAGTGCTATGTTCAGGTCATGATCCTGGAGTCCCGGGATAGAATCCCTCATCAGGGTCCCTGCTCAGCAGGAAGTCTGCTTCTCCCTTTGACCCTCCCCCATCTCGTGCTCTCTCTCTCTCTCAAATAAATAAAATCTTAAAAAAAAAAAATCTTAAAAAAAAAGAAAAACCAGGGGTGCCTGTATGGCTCAGTCAGTTAAGCATTCAACTCTTGATTTCAGTTCAAGTCTTGCTCTCAGGGTTCTGAGGCCAAGTCCTGTGTTAGGCACTACACTGGGTGTGGAGCCTAGTTTAAAAAATTAATTAATTAAAAATAAAAGTAAATAAAATAATAAAAATCTAAAAAAAAAAAAAGCACACACACAAAAAACAAAATAAAAAAACCCAAACCAAAATTAGAGTCCAACTGTATGATATGAATTTTGGAAAAGTATGAATAAATTGAAAAGCTTTAGGAAATGTATCTCATTTCATGAATTCAGGGCTTTGTTGTAAGAGTAGATATACTCTAGGGGCACCTGGTTGGTTAAGCATCTGTCTTCAGCTCAGGTCATGATCCTGGGATCTTGATATAGGACCCCACATTATGCTCCCTGCTCCATGGCGGGGGCGGGGGCAGCTTGCTTCTCTTCTCCTCGTTCCCCCAACTGCACTATCAAATAACTAAATAAAATCTTTAAAAAAAAAAAAAAAGTATACTCTAGAATGGATGCAGCACCAAGTCCATGGGTTCTTTACCAGATTGTTGGGAAAATGAGAACTACTTCTGCTACTCTTCTCCATTAGCATGTTGCAACTGGAATCAATGATAGATGCAGATGTCACATATGACAATGGACAAACAGTAATCCTAACAAGCTGTGAAAAGTATCTCAGTCAAGAAAATCACACAAAAACAGTGTGAAATAATTTTAAAGCATCAGATTTCGAAATCATGTAGAAAGAACATTAAGCATTAGAAGCATTAGAAGAACCTCTTTTTTTAGAAGGATTTTTTTAGAAGCATTAGAAGCATTAGAAGAACCTCTTTTTTTTTTTTTTTTAAGAGAGGGAGAGAGAGGGGGTAGGAAGGGGCTGAGGGTGGAGGAAAGATTCCCAAGTAGGCTCCACTCCCAGCACAGAGCCCTATGTGGGGCTCAATCTCACAACCTTGAGATCATGACCAGAGCTGAAATTGAGGGTTAGACAATTAAGTGACTGAGCCACTGAGGCGCACCTAGAGGAGCCTAATTTTAATTAGTAAATATTCTTTAAAACTGTGGTTTGTGTCCCACTAGTGATGACATCAATTTTATAGGTCTTGATCCGCAATAAAAAAATGAAAAACAGGGGCGCCTGGGTGGCTCAGTGGGTTAAGCCTCTGCCTTCGGCCCAGGTCATGATCTCAGGGTCCTGGGATCGAGCCCCGCATCGGGCTCTTCGCTCAGCAGGGAGCCTGCTTCCCCCTCTCTCTCTGCCTGCCTCTCTGCCTACTTGTGATCTCTCTCTGTCAAATAAATAAATAAAAAATCTTAAAAAAAAAAAAAAAAAATAAAAAATGAAAAACAATATCAGAGTGCATTGCACATAATAAAATAATTTATTTTGATTCACAGACCTGTACCCCTGGAGCTAATAATACATTATATGTTTATTTTAAAAAATTATTTTAAAAAATTAAATGCATTCCAAGGATTGAAATAAAAATTATTTTGTGTAAATTGTTTTAGTTGTGTGTGCATATAGATACTATATATAGTAAAAATATATATTTAGTTATGTAAGTCTATACGAACACAGAGTCAAGATATAAATTTTTTTTTCCTTTAGGTTAGAGATCTTATTCATTTTTTTAAAAGATTTTATTTATTTATTCGACAGAGACAGAGGGAACACAAGCAGGGGGAGTGGTAGAGGGAGAAGCAGGCTTCCCGCCAAGCAAGGAGCCCAATGCAGGGCTTAATCCTAGGACCCTGGGATCAAGACCTGAGCCGAAGGCAGATGCTTAATGACTGAGCCACCCAGGCGCCCCAGGTTAGAGATTTTAAAAGAAATCAAAAAAGCGGGCACCTGGGTGGCTCAGTGGGTTAAGCCGCTGCCTTCGGCTCAAGTCATGATCTCAGGGTCCTGGGATCGAGTCCCGCATCGGGCTCTCTGCTCAGCAGGGAGCCTGCTTCCTCCTCTCTCTCTCTCTGCCTGCCTCTCTGCCTACTTGTGATCTCTCTGTCAAATAAATAAATAAAGTCTTTAAAAAAAAAATTAAAAAAGCTCTGTTAGAGTTGTATGAAGCGGGTAATGGGTTTTCATTGTGGTCTCACTGGCTGCTCCCACTGATAAGATCCACGTAAATGAAGGTAAGTCGATGAACATCACCAGTTATTATCTTAAGTATAAATAATGGCTGTCTTTGGAAATTAAGAATAGAAGAAGCCAGGTGCTGCAAAGAACCTAATTCAGTTGTCAACTAACAATATTCCTGAAACCTAGGTTCTCCTTTAGGAACATTTACTGTCCCATTTAAGGACAAGGTGGAAGCCACTCATGTATGCTGCATTACCACCTAATATTTCACTTACCAAAAAAAGAAGGGGGGGGGGAATTCAGCTGCTAGAATTATCACTGACATACCATTTTCTTTAAATAATAGCAAGTTTTAAGCCAAAGACAGCAATTCCATTAAAAAAGTGAAAATTAATATTATTTTCACTTTTTTAATGGAATTGCTGTCTTATTAAAGTTTTCAGTTTTTAATTGAAGTCTTTGCATTCTGAATGCATGCATTACTAGCACTTTTGGTTTTTTTAAGAAGATTTATTTATTTGATGGGGCGCCTGGATGGCTCAGTGGGTTAAAGCCTCTGCCTTCGGCTCAGGTCATGATCCTGGGGTCCTGGGATCGAGCCCCGCATCGGGCTCTCTGCTCGGCAGGGAGCCTGCTTCCTCCTCTCTGCCTGCCTCTCTGCCTACTTGTGATCTCTGTCTGTCAAATAAAAAAATAAAATCTTAAAAAAAAAATTTATTTATCTGAGGAAGAGCAAGCAAGTGTGGGAGGAGGAGCAGAGGGAAAGAAGAAGAAAGATAATCTCAAGCAGACTCTCAGCTGAGAGCAGAGCCCCAATGTGGGGCTCGATCCCTCACCCCTGAGATCATGACCTGACCGAGACCAAGAGACAGATGCTCAACCAACTGTGCTACCCAGATGCTGCGTTTACTGGCATTTTTAAGTGAAATTCTGTGGCAATTATGAACAAGTCAAAGCTTTTATCATCTTTTCTTCTATTTCATACCTTTTCTCTAATGCTCCTGCCTCTAAGTGGCAAGAGTCACTTTAGCTACTGTCCCTGGAAAAAAGAGAACTATAGCCAGACATTGGAGAACTGGGGTTGGCAGACAGTTATGATCAAAATGAATTATGTTCCACTACTCTTGATTTCCAACATCAGATCAGAATTCACTTTCCTTAAGATTCCTTCTTTTTTTGGTCCTAATTAAATCTGTTACTCAGGTTGGCTTAATGGATATCAAATTAAGCCTGAATTTGGAAGCTTAACATAAACCTGTAGCTGAAAAAAAAAGAAAAAAAACCCTGTAGTTGACAGAACTCATTTTTATTGATAAAGAGCATAATTGTGTATTAAGACCACTAACAATGCATTGGATTTACTTTTCTGAAAAAGAAAATTATTGTGTATTTAAGAAATCTGTTGGATACTGGTATTTAATAAAAAACAAAATGATTTCCGGGGTTCCTGGGTGGCTCAGTGGGTTAAGCCTCTGCCTTCGGCTCAGGTCATGATCCCAGCGTCCTGGGATCAAGCCCCATATTGGGCTCCCTGCTTGGCGGGAAGCCAGCTTCTCCCTCTCCCACTCCCCCTACTTGTATTTCCTCTCTCACTGGGTCTCTGTCAAATAAATAAATAAAATCTTATAAAATAAAACAAACAAAAAAACAAATGATTTCCAAAAAGGATCATAAAAAATTAACAAAAAAGGCTATTTATATAACTAAACAAAATAATAAAGGCTTTTAGTTATAGTCATGTAACACCAAGGTAAAGATCTATGATACTTCAACTATGTGACTAAGGCTTTGAAGGTAGGCAGCTCAAACTCTTAAATAAAGAAATTTATCTACACACAGGAAACATGGCTTTTATTTTATTTTATTTTATTTATTTTTTAAGATTTTATTTATCTGAGAGAGAGAGGGACAGAGATAGCGAGCGAGAGAGAAAGCATGCAAGCGTGAGCAGGGATGAATAGGGAGGAGAAGGTGAAAAAGACTCCCCGCTGAGCAGGGAGCCTGATGTGGAGCTTGATTCCAACACCCTGGGATCATGACCTGGGCGGAAGGCAGAGCCTTAACCAACTGAGCCACCCAATCCAAAAACATGGGTTTTATTTTTAAAAATATTTTATTTATTTATTTGAGAGAGAGAATGAGAGAGAGCGCATGAGAAGGGAGAGGTCAGAGGGAAAAGCAGACTACCCATTAGCAGGGAGCCTGACATGATACTCGATCCCAGGACTCTAGGATCATGACCTGAGCCAAAGGCAGTTGCTTAACCAACTGAGCCACCCAGGAACTCCGCAAAAACATGGATTTTAAATGTCTTTTGATGTCCTAACTAGTTTGTTAGGTATCTTGTTAGTAGCCAGATTACTTAAATCTCAATCCCTGTTATTTCCCTTTATGTGGATGGCTGGTTACTTATTTAACAGCAGAGGCATAGAACCATGTTAGATACCACTTGAGGTTTTGTTTTGTTTTTTTACTTAAAAATAGTTCTCCAGGGATGCCTGGGTGGCTCAGTGGGTTAAGCATCTGCCTTCGGCTCAGTTCATGATCCCAGGGTCATCAGGCACCTTGCTCAGTGCAGGGCCTGCTTCTCCCTCTGTCCCACTCTGCACTTGCAGTGTCTCTATCTCTGACAAATAAGTAAATAAAATCCTTAAAAAAAAAATAAAATTCAGAAAGTTCTTCCAAAAAATTCTCCTTGGGCACCTGGGTGGCTCAGTCGGTTAAGCATCTACCTTTGGCTCAGGTCATGATCCTAGGGTCCTGGGACTGTGTCCTGCATCAGGCTCCCTACTCAGTGGTGAGTCTGCTTCTCCCTCCACACCTACCTCCTGCTCACGCCCGCTCACTCACATTTTCTCTCTCTCTCAAAAATAAATAAAATCTTTAAAAAAAAATTCTCCTTAAAAGCACTACAAAAACTGCAATAATATTTAGTGAGACTGTTACCCTCATTAGGTCATTTATAAAAAATATCCTTTGCTATGAGAAGCAGAAAGAAAAAATGCTTCTCCTTCCTCTTACCCTATACCTCAAAACACCCATGTCTTTAAAAAAACTTAATTATAGGCTTATTCTTTAAATTCTTCTTTTATCATTCAGCTATAGCCCTGATTACAGGTATAGCCTACATCATGTTTAATTGTTTATTTTTGCTCAAATATTCCAGCACCTCATAATGGATTCCTTGTCATCTAATCATTTTATGTAACCTAAGACATGGCATACATAACCACTAATTTACATGTCTGCCTGGAGTAAATAACAAAGACGCTAAATATCACCAACACGAAGGTTAAACAACTTGTCCAGACCAAGCCAGGAAATATAAAGATAAAATATGCACATCTGCTATTATGGAGAGTTCCTTGAGCAATCCTTTGCACTGCAACTTTTAAATAATTAGAAATAATGATTGATGTGACATAAAGAGCTGCCCTGAATCACATCAGATTTTAATACCTTTGTTGAGCCAACTAAAAAGAACATCAATCACAATGCTACCGTTTCTGTATTCAGAATATATTCAAGTACCTCAAATTTGTCTCTGTCCATTTCTACTCAATGAACAGGTTGATAAATCAACCTTTATCATCAAATGTATTTTGTTTTTAAATCCAAGCCCTCTAGTGCAAATTTGGAGTAACAACCTTTAAAAACTGATTAAGCTGACTTAACTTACCCTTTGTCTGAAGTCAGAATCAGCATTTGGATTTAGCCCTAAAAGAGCCTGTTCATCCATCCCTGCTGCTATTCTTGGAGTTTTCTGATTACAACAGGCGTGCCCTCTAATCCCACAGAAGAATCCACAAACATCTGCACACACACAAAAAAAGGAGAAAGAAAACAATACTTGATAAACAAAATTGACGCTTATACAGAATATCGTAACAAGTGGATGACATTACGCAAAAAGTGTAAATGTTGAAAGAACTTCTTTTGAAACTACCCAAAATTACAACTAAAGGAACGTAAGTCTCAGAAGAATGTGCCTACTAAATACTCCACAATGTGTAATTTCAAAAAATCTAACATATGGAATTAATGTTCTCAAATTTTCTTATTCTTCAGGATCAAGTATAGAAAATAATTCTTTTCTACTTTAAATAGAAGCATCTGATTTATGTGGTATAATCATCCCCAGTACTTAAAAGTGCAACTCTGCAACTATATTAAAATACAACACATCTAGATTCTTATACTAATTTGCCTACTTCCATTTACCTATATCACAAATCTTTAGGGAAAAAAAATAACTTAGAGTGGTTGACTAAATAGTTAAACTTGGAGTTCAATATCCTTACTTGAGAGTCTCTCAAGTACTTCAAGATAAGTCAAACGAAAGAAGAAGAAGAAGAAGAGTGAAAAACCAGTCATTTAACTTTTAAACAATAGACATTCTGGATAATTTTAGAAATGTATTTCAAAAACCATTTTTTTAGTCTTTGGAAAGCAATGCACTTTTTCATAGTATAGGGTCTATCATTCTCAAATAAGAACACGATTAAGCCCCAAAAGGCAACCTAGTTTTTGATAGAATGTATAACTGAGGGAACAAGGAACAAATTCTAAATGATGTGAAAATCACATTCTCTCAATGCCTATGAGGTAGGGAGAACATGCCTACTACTCCCATCAAAAGGCTGTAGAGCTTTGTGTGTGTGTTTAATGATCATAAACCAAAGATAAGATCAGAGCCTAAAGAAGCCAAGAGACTAAAGGCAGGGGGTGAGGGCACACAGCATTTTGGAAACGGTGAGGCCAGTATCTGATCCAGGTTAGAGGACTCCAACTACAATATGCTTTTCTGTCTTCCCCTGGGCGTGCCTGAAACAAGTAAGTCAGGGTATGTGCTGAGAGCCCTTTGAGGGAAAAGCTCAGCTTTCTCTTGTGATTACTATCATATGTTCAGACTAAAGCAAGGCAGGATCCACTGCCCTCAGGGTTAAGATGCAAACTCTTTTGAATGACTCCTCACTATTCTGCCCCCCAACCCTGCAAGGCCAGTGGTATTCTGCCTTTCATCGCTGGACTCACTGCTTTTCTTGTTACTTGGTTAACCCCTGCTTGTCCTTCAAAATTCAGCTTAGAAGTCCTCTTTCAAGAACACTTCTTTGACCCCTATTGTCCAATTCTTCCAAACTGGATTAAATGCCCCTCTTAAGTGCTGCTATGTTGTCACCACTGCCTACTTACCAGTTTGCTCTCTATAATCTTAAAGGGAAAGGGCTGTCTTAAATATTCCTCATTATATCTCTAAGACATAGTACAACATAAGCTTTGGGTTTGGAAATACCTGGGTTTGTACTCCAATCTAGTCATCTTCAAACTGAGGCCACATGGACAACTAGGAAATGTGAAAGAGAGAGCCCTAGAGAGGGCTCATCATAGAGATGAAGTGGGAAAGACCATCTATCTCAAAAGTTGTAAAGACCTCAGTGAGGTAAGGTATGTAAAGGATGTCTGGCATATAGTGGGCCCTCAACAGATAATTTTAATTCAGAGCTAGTCACACGCGGAATGGGAACTACTTGGAGCAGTCCAGATTTATCATTTCATACTAATAAACGGGCATTTGAATAGATGGGAAAATGCAAAAAAAGGCAGTGATTTTCCTTCCCACCTTGCCATAAACGACTAGAAAATTTGATGATTCCCTGGAAAAAATGCGTACACAAAAAAGAAAATTTGAATTTCTGTGAATCCCAGGTTAAAAAGTCCTATGGCAGGGCACTTGGGTGGCTCAGTTGGTTAAGCATCTGCCTTTGGCTCAGGTCATGATCCCAGGGTGCTGGGATCAAGCCAAGTAGGGTTCCCTGCTCAGCAAGGAGTCTGCTTCTCCCTCTCCCTCTGCTTTCTGCTCCCCCTGCCTGTGCAGCTCTCTGTCAAATAAATAAAATCTTAAAAAAAAAAAAGTCCCATGGGGCTCCTGGGTGGCTTCAAGTTTAACAGGCTGCCTTAGGCTCATGCCCTGATCCCAAGGTCCTGAGATCTCTCTCTTCCCACTCCCTTCTCAGCAGGGAGCCTGCTTCTCCCGCTCCTGCCCCCCCCACTTGTGCTCTCTCAAATAAATAAATCTTAAAAAAAAAAAAGTCTTATAAAAGATTCCTCTAATTTAGGGAAAATTCCTTAAGCTTGGTAGAGTCACTTTAATTCTATCAAGAGAAATAGCACTGAAGAGAAACAGGTCTTAAAAAACCTGGCCAATCAATAACCTAAGGAAACATAAACTTGTTACAATTGTCAGTACAGAAAGAATCCCCCACAGAGAAGAAATTTGCATAATAATCAATATGCAGTGCAACATAACCATAAAACGGTGAATTACCCACGTGTGCAAACAACTGAAAAGTTACAATCTGTGCAGAAAAGGTAACAGTTCCCTCAGTTAAAGGTTGTGCATGAACACATTACGTTCTAACGTGGCACAGACGTGCAGGCTTAAACATTTGTTACAATGCGATAAACACTTCAATTATGCATCTAGTAAATGTTTTGGGAGAAGGTAAGCAACATACTTAAAATATTAAGCCCTAACTTTTCTTTGATAGCCATTAAATAAAAAATCAAACAATCTGGGGCAACTCCTCCACACCTACTAGAGATCGTTCAAAGACCAGGACTGAATCTTTCCAGTCTTTTAACACCACGCTGACAAGTCGCTTTAATAAAACGTAACTTCCCCCAGTAACAACTAATTAGCACTTTCAAAAAGTACTCATTTCTTCTGGTTACAGGGAAACATCACGCTTGTCTACCCTACAGAACTGTGAGGAAGGGAAGAGAAGAAATGGCGTGTCTGCGCTGGCAAATTACTACACAGAAATAACACTTTTCTCCTTTTTGTCCTGGGGCGGGGTGGGGGGGGGTAGGCAAAGCAAGTTTGAGGTCTCTGCAGCTAAACTGGAGGGACACGCTGCTATTACAAATGACGCTGGCCACTTTCACTACATTAGCGGCCAGAGACGACGCCGACCCTCCTCGGCCGCCCTGGCCCCCTCCTCACCCCCTCTCCGTCCCTCCCCTAAAGGAAGCCTCGTGGCAATTGGGTGATGAAACACCCGGCAACGGGCGGCCACGCACTCGGGACGCGCTCCGCTGCGACGGCCGCAGCTCGTACCCACCCCCACCCAGTCCGCCCAGCCTCGGGGCGCGCCATGGAGGGCCCCCGGCCCGCACCCCTACCCGGAGTGGGGGGCTCCCCGGGCCAGGTCGCCCGGCCAACTTCCCCGCAGCCTCGCGCGGACCAAGCCGGGTCCGAGTCCCGCCGCCCCCGAGCTCCGAGTCACCTTCCCTATCACTCCATCCCGCCTCCCCGCCTGCACTCCCGAGGGTTGGTCAGCGGAGCGGAGCGATGCCACACGCAGGGAGCGGGGAGAGCGGCCCTCGTCCTTGTCGCCGTCGTCCTCCGCCACGGCCGCAGCGCTAACGCCGGAGACCCAGGTGGCTGGGGCCGCGCGCCGCTCCGCGTCCCCTGGCGCCTTCTCTTGCGTGGCGCCCGGCCGGCAAGCTAGCAAGCAGGCGGGCGGGGTCGGCGCCCCAGGAAGGGAAAGAGCGCGAGGGGCCGGCTAACGCCGCCGCCGCCGCCGCCTCCGTCGCCGCTGAGTCAGCGCGAAGCGCGCTCCCCGCGTCGGCGCCGCGCGGGCCAGCTTGCAGCCTCATGGAGAGTGCGGACGACAGCCCGCGGGCCCCGACCGGGAGCCTACAACTCCCGGCATGCAATGGGCAGGCAGCGCTTCCGGGCGCTTGCCGAGGCCTGTGGTGCATGCCGGGATGGGGCGTCCGGCTTGAGTCCCTCCCATCCTGCTGAATCTCGCGTGGGTCCTCGCCGCCGGTCAGGTGTGCTTAGAATGTTCCATAAGGGCTTCATTAGCTAGTTGGTAGGTTAGAGTACCGAGCTCTTGAGATCCAGATGACGTAGTTCAAACCACGTGTGATTTAGTCGTTTAATTGCTCTTCTATGGTGCCACGTGTTCAGGGGCCGGGAGCGTGAGGATCCTCGCAAGAGCGCTGAAAATTCCTAAGCTTCACTTTAAACGTACTAATATGTTACCGTTCACGAAAAGGAGAGCATTCTTAGGGAGTTCTACTCGTAGGTTACTTTTCTGGCACTGTTGCTTCGTTTATTCAGAGGCAGTATGGGCTCAAGGTGTCCGCGTTTGAATCCCCACCCTAACCTAACCCCTTTCCCCTCCCACACTTGATCTCAGTTTCAGGCACTTTACATAATCTATCTGTACCTCCATTTACTCATTAACAAAGTGGGGACAACAATAGTGCTGACCTTAAAGGGTTCTTGTGAGGACTGGGAATAATATATGTTTGCACACGATAAGTGCTCAGTATTTAGGTTTCATTGTTGATATTTTACTACTGGATACAGACTAGGTTGCAGTCCCTCTGACTACAGTGAGGAACAAACAAAACTTGGGAAGAGAAATTCGGAAAAGAAGTAGAATACAATTAATGTAACAATTAAGCAGCTATATTTGTTTAGTGACCCACCGTGTGCAAGACACTACAACAGGTATTTCATATATACAATATTTTCCATCACTTTTGCATCACGTTTGTAGTTTTAAAATGTCAGGCAAGGATTCCTGTCCTATTTCAGTGTATCTCCAGAGTCTAGCACATAGGACAGTGCCAGCCTGTAGTTAAACTCAGTAAGTAGATAATTGCGTAGATTGATTCTTACATTAGCTGTGTCAGTCAACTATGGACTGTGGAAACCCAATATTAATTCTAGTCTGAGTGGCTCCAAAATCTTTAATATGTTCAGACTATGTATGTCCCATTTACCTATTATCTACTGCTTATCTATAGTTTATCTAATGACATTGGCCCTTTATGGTAGTTTAAATACCCAGGATTATAAAAATCTTTCAATTTTGAAAACTTACGTTATTTTGAAATAAAGAAGCACTTGGTGGAATCCAACCAAAGAGGACCAGAAAGGGTTGTTAAATTTGATCACTTTACAGTCTGGCTTTCTCATCTCAGACTAATAAAGTGCTAGCTTTAGGGGCGCCTGGGTGGCTCAGTGGATTAAGCCACTCCCTTCAGCTCAGGTCATGGTCTCAGGGTCCTGGGATCGAGCCCCGCATCGGGCTCTCTGCTCCGCAGGGAGCCTGCTTCCCTTCCTCTCTCTCTGCCTGCCTCTCTGCCTACTTGTGATCTCTCTGTCAAATGAATAAATAAAAATCTTTAAAAAAAAAAATAAAGTGCTAGCTTTAAAATGTTCATAGGGATGCCTGCGTGGCTCAGTCGGTTAAGCATCTGCCTTCCTCTCAGATCCTGAACCCAGAGTCCTCGAATGGAGTAGGAATCCCTGCTCAGTGGGGAGCCTGCTTCTTTGCCCTCCCTGTCTGCCTGCTCCCCCTGTTTGTGCTCTCACTATCTCTCTCCATATCAAATAAAGTCTTTTTTAAAAAGTTTATAAATAAGACATTTTAATTTAAAGCATGTATACTTGCATATAGCGTTTTTACATATTAATTGCCAACGTTTTGGAGCATTTATTATGTGCCACAAACAGATTTAAGTGTTCCTAAATTAATCCTCACAACAATTCTATGAGGTAGGTACTATCGTTATCGGTATTTTATAGATAAGGAAACTGAAAGTAGCAGAGCTGAGATTCAAACCCACTTCATATGTACTGGAAGGTTGTTATCTCTATGTGGTGAGATTACAGATGATTTTTTTTCTTCCTTGTACATTTTTGGATTTAAAAAAAATCCTCCATGATGTGATGTTATGAGCACAGGGTATTATATAAGACTGATGAATCACTGAACTGTACCTCTGAAACTAATAATACCTTATATGTTAATTAATTGAATTTAAGTTTTTTAAAAAGTAAGTAAATAAATAGGCAAAAAAAAAAAAATCCTCCACAATGACCATGTAGTATTTTCATAATCAGAAAAACATTAAAAAAAAAACCTGACTCTAATAAAAGGAAAAAAGAAATAGTTTCATTCACTCTTTGAGCATTTATACATGCTATGTCCCTCGGGAAGCATTTCCAGATTTCTTCAACCAGTTCTGTTTAATAATTTCTTTGATATTGCTTTTTTTAAAATCCTCTTTTATGTCATGAATATATTTTAATATGTTTCATTTTGTATTAACTTTGTGTGGTTGTCTTTCTTATGACTCAATTCTTGAAGACTGAAAAATCTTATTTTGATTCTGTTTATGGATAGTGATTTCTCAGTAAATATTTGTGAAATGCATTAAATTAAATAAAAAATAATGCAACTGTGAGCTGTTAACCATTGAGTTCTGTGTCAGCTTCTCTTCCTCATATCCTTCATCTTGATGCTTGTTAAGTCCAGTACCATTGTCATCAAAAGTTCACTCATTCAAGATGGGTTTTCTGGCAGAGAAGGAAATTGGAAAATAGGTCAGGTAAGCTGTCTTTACTTGTCCTAGCCCAATCATTGATTTTTCTTAGAGGAAGTGGGTGTGAGGCAGGAAGCCTCAGGCAGAATAGAGCATTGAAGCATTATTTAGTATAGGAAAGGTTTTTTTATTTTTTATCCAAAACACGGTAGAGTCCCTTAGGCTTCATTATAATAACATCTCTCCTCCATGTCAGTTGATTGCTAATTGTTAATAGTTACTTAAAGAGTCGGTATCCGTTGATACTGAATAGAAACACCGAGAGATTCCTAAATCAGACACCTTTAAATATTCAGGTTCTATTTACCTACTACAGATTTTAAGTTTCTTACTATGCATATTGTCTGTCTTTAGTTTTAAATTGGGAGATGGGAACACTAGGGATCCTTGGATTGAAGAACATTTCTAGTTTGAAATCCTTACAGAGTTCTTACGACCTATGGTTCACTGATCACCTATACACCAAAAACATAACTAAAAAACCCCACCATTTTGGGTCTGTGTGTATATATGTAGATTCGATTTTTGTCTTGAGCCTTAATCTAAAGTTTAAAAAGTTAGGCTAGCATCCAAAAGAGAAGAATTTGATATTACTTTATATATGGAGAACCAAATGCCCATATATATGCCAGGAAATCACACACTTGTTCAATTTATCTTTAAAACCCTTAAATAATATTTACTTTGTTTCAGGTACGTATCATAAAGTACTTCAGAAACATTGTTAATCCTCATAATAACCCTAAGGAGTTGGTACTATTACCCCATTTCACAGATGGGAAAATTAAGGCACTAAGAAATTAAAGTAACTTGTCTAAGATCATTTAGCTCCTGAATGTGAGAGCTGAAATTTGAACCCAGGTCATCTGGCTCTACGCTCCTGTGCTCATAACTACAGCCCTTTTTTTTTTTTTTTTTTTTTTTTTTTTTTTTTTAACTACAGCCCTTTTAAACTAGTTGAATAGACCATACCTCAACCTAAGGCTGCTCTGTTCTGGTGAATGTTCTTCTGGTTAACAAAAGTGCCTTGGGGAGTAGTTCTGGGTAAGGAATGTTTCATTACTTTTGATAGTTTTGTCAAGAAACACCTATTAAGTGCTTGACTGCACAGGAATTGTACTAAATGGTTCTTGAGTTTAGATGGACTTAGAAGATAGAGTAATTGCCCATCTTGGATATATGTGCGTCGATTATCCACACAAAGCTTACCAAAAGATAAATACAAATTATGAATATGTTTCTATAGTACTTTTAAAATTCATAATTCATTGCATTTGATCCTCATACCAACTCACTGGTTAGCCAGGCAAGTATTGATAGTTTCATTTTACGGAGGATGAAACTGAAGTCAAAAAAGATTCAGAGACTTTCCAGAAATCTCACAGATACTGAATAATGGGGTTTGCACTGTAATCCAGTTCTCCTGACTCCAAATCCAAATCCTGACTCCAAATTTGCACAGCTCCAGATAGCAAGGTTTCATTCTGGGGGACAGGAGGAGTCCTGTTTTGTGACTCAGGGGTCCCGCATATGAAGGGATTTGAGACCAGGCCTCTGGTTATGGATGCCTGAAATCCCAAATTAGGGTTAGGATTAGGGTTTAGGGACATGGCAAGCCAGATGTGCTGGCTGTGGTGCAAGATACCTTGGGGGCTCAGATGAGGGCGGGCTCAGGCTGAGTGTCAGAATGTGCATTAGTGTCCATGGTGGGCCTCCAAAAATGGGGGTGGCCTTGGGAGCCATCCAAAATTCTCCTAATCTGGGGGTTTTGTGTAGCTCCATAGGGCACGGTTTCCTTCTGGAGGGCAGGCAGAGTCCTGTGGTTTTTAGCTCTCGAGTCTCCAATCTAGAGGGCTTGTGGGCCAGGGCTCTGGGGACCATTGTCTGAAAACCCAAGTTAGGGTTAGGGATAGGGCCTAGGGCATGGCAGGTCTGATCTGCAGACACTGAGGTGATCTCCCTGGGATCTGAAGTTAGGGCAGGTGTCAGGCCATCATTGAGGCTGGAGTTTGTGTCCCTGAGGGCCACTGAATGTGTAGGAGACCTAAGGGGGCCATGAAGGTTTTTATCCCTCTGGGTGTTTGCGCAGTTCCAAATAGCAAGGTTTCATTCTAGGGGACAGGAGGTGAGCTCAGCTAAGCGCGTGCAGGCCCCATCTGCCAGTGCTGAAGAGGGTTCCCTGGGGTGCTGAGTTGAGGATGGGGTCAGGCAGAGTGTCAGGCTATGGGTTTGTAGCCAGGCTCCTGCAGAAGGTGGGGTTGTCCTCAGGGAGACATGCGGGTTTCTCTGGCTCTGAAGGGTTCTGCACAGCTCTAAATGGCACAGTTTCCATCTGGGTGGCAAGCGGACTCCTGGGGTGTGGCTCTGGGGTCCCGAATCTGGAGGGTTTGGAGGAGGCCTCTGGGGACTGAAGCCTGAAAATCCAACCTAGGGTTCGGGGTAGGGCCTAGGGTCATGGCAAGCCAGATCTGCCAGCGCTGAAAATGAAACCCCAGGGGCTGAATCAAGGGAGGGTTTGACCACCCGTAAACCTGGCTTTTAGAGCGCTTTCTCGCAGAGTTCCGGCCAAGACCAGGCAGTTTCCCTGGAGGCCGGGGCAACCGGAAGCGAGTTCCGCCAGGGGTTTCCAGCCGAATCTCATGAGCATTCTGCCCAAAACGACATCAATTTGGACAGAAAGCTCATGAGAATTGGCTGGTGTTGGGTGGCATTTTGGGCCGCGCTCCTGGCCGGGGATGAGTGTGTTTGTCGGTAGGTGAGTGTTGCAGCCATGCGAGACCGCAAGCTGGTCCCAACTCCTGGAGGCCCCCCAGGGGCAGAGTTGAGTTGAGTTACGGTGTGAGCCTGAGGCTCTGGCTTTTTTTGGCAGAATGGGGCACCGAAAGTCACAGTGGCCTGAGGTGGGCGTGCAGGCCTCTCTTGCTCTGTTTCCCGCAGCTCCCAATGGCACGGTTTCCTCCGGGGTGGCAGGAGGAGTCCTGCGGTATGGCTCAGGGGTCCCCAGGCCTACTGGGGCCGGAAGCCCGAGACCCAACCCAGGTTTAGGGTCAGGCCTAGGGTCCTAGCAGGCCCCACCTGACGGTGCTGAGGAGGGCTCCCAGGGGCGCTGGGTAGAGGGCCTGTTTGGCCTGCATTTGTAGGAGAAGGGGCTGCGCATGCGCTCGCCCTTCAGAGCGCTTTCCTGTAGCCTTCAGGGGACACCACGTGAGACCCTGGGCCTTCACCAGAAGGTTCCTCCATAGGCCCCTGCCACTGGAAGCGAGTTCGCCGGGGCATTCAGGCCAATTCTCACGAGCTTTCTGCCCAAATCGACATCGATCTGGGCAGAAAGCTCGTGGGAATTGGCTGGCGTTGGGCAGCATTTCGGGCCACACTCCCGCCCTGGGATGAGAGCGTTTGTTGGTAGGTGCGTGTTGTGGTCATGCGAGACCAGGAGCTGGCCCACCTGGCTTCCAGAGGCTCCCCACAGAGACGAGTTCCCTGGGGGCAGAGTTGAGTTATGGTGTTGGAGCCTGAGCCTCAGGCACAGGCTTCTTTTGGCAGAAAGGGGCTCTGAAGGTGAGGGTTGCCTGAGGTGGGCATGCAGGTTTCTCCTGCTCTGAGGGTTTCCTGCAGCTCCCAGTGGCACACTTTCTTCCTGGGTGGCAGGCTGAGTCCTGCGGTATGCCTCAGGGGTCCCCAATCTGGAGGACTTGAGGGCTAGGCCTCTTGGGCGAAAGCCTGCGAACCCAACTCAGGGTTAGGGTTAAGGCCTATGGTCATGGCAGGCACCATCTGCCAGGTATAAGGCGGGTTCCCCAGAGGGCAGAGTAGAGGACAGGCTTGACCTGCGTTCAGAGGCCATCCACGCTGCAATTGCACTTGGCATTTAGAGGGCTTTCTTGCAAGCTTGGGCCCACGACTATGCGGGGCCCCCAAATGCACTCACCGCTGAAAGCTAGTTCACCGGGGTACACAACCAATTCTCACAAGCTTTCTGCCCAAATTGGCATTCATTTAGGCAGAAAACTAGTGCGAATTGGCCGTTGTTGTGAGGCAATACTGGATCGTGCCCACTGGGTGTTGGGACATGTATGACTGTGGTCTGGGTCCAGGCGGCTTCCCTGTTGGCCACCAGGGACTCGAGCTCCCTGGGGTCAAAGTTAATGGAGGGTGGAGGCTGAGCCTGGGGCTCTGGGTTTGTAGCCCAGGGTGGCACAGAAGGTGGGGGTGGCCTGAGGATGGCATGCAGGTTTCTCCAGTCTGAGGGTTTGGCACAGGTCCCAATGGCACAGTCTCCTCCTGGGTGGCAGGCAGAGTCCTGGAGTGTGGCTAGGGGTTGCCAATCTGGAGGGATTAGGGACCAGGCTTCTGGGGATGGAAGACTGACAACCCAAACTAGAGTTAGGTTTGGGCCTCGGTGAATGGCAGGCCCTATCTGCTGGCACTGAGGCAGGATAGCTGGGGAGCTGGTTGGAGGGCATGGTTCAAACGGGTGTCAAATCTGGGTTTGTGGCCCAGGGGGCCTCCGAGTATGGGGGTCACCTCTGGGGTACATGCAGGATTCTCCCGCTCTGAGGGTTCTCTGCAGCTCCAAAGGGCGGCAGGCGAACTCCTGGGGGTGTGGCACAGGGGTCCACTATCAGGATGGGTTGGGGACCAGGCCTCTCGGGACAGAAGCCTGAGAACCAAACCCAGGCTTAGGGTTATGGCCTAGGGGCATGGCAGGCCCATCTGCCAGGGCTGAGGTGGGCTCCACAGAGGACTGAGTACAAGAAAGCCTTGGTCGGCAATGGGAGGTGATCCTGGAGGATTTCTGGCCCCCCTAGCGCACCCCAGTCCTGAGTGTCCCTGGTGGTGTCACTTGTCACACAAGACTGTCATTCGTTATTTCTCGGTCTGCCCTTTCTGCTTGGAGTAGATCTCTCTCACAGATGCCTGGCTGGATGGCAGGCAGATGAATGGTTTTGGGATCTTTGGTCCTGGAACAGCAGGCATCCCTCAAAACCCTGATGGGCAGGGGGAGTCTCTGTCCTTCTGTGTGCCTCCAGCTTCAGTGGAACCTAGTGTCCAGGACAAGGGACTGGGAGTCCTCCCAGATTAAGTTTGTTCTATGAAGGTGGCTTCCTTCTGAGACCACTAGGCAACTTTGCATGGCCGTTCCTGAGTGGGAGTTCCAAGAAGCAGGATGGTGTCACAGGGTAGGGGGTGTTTGGTGGAGGCTTGTCAAACCTCAGGAGGCTTGTCACGGATTCCAACAGGGCAGCATCAGGGTGTGCACTCTGCCTGACTCATGACCCCCTGGGGTCCTGGGGGCATCTAGCTCCAGAGGATCTACAGAAATGCATACTGGCCTGAGCAGAGCCTTAGTGGTCTGTCTTCTTGGTTCCTGGGTATGGCTCTTTCTCTGTTTCTGGAGGCTGTTGATTCTCCTTTGTTTTCCTCTGAGTGGCACCATTTTGCACTGTTTTATTGGTGTGGATTCAGTGCTGGTAGTTGAGACAAATTCTTCCTGAAAAGAAGGGGAATAGAAGCCATCCTTGTTTCCTAAGCAGACCTGAGCAGATTCCATAGTCATAGCCCTTTCCCAGGTCCCTGGGCCTTCACGTGCTCTCCAAGGCTGAGATTTTAGAAAACGTCTTCTATTCTTAACAGGTTGAAAGAATTAGTTTCCTTTTTAAAAAATTCAACAAAGTCACACTTTTCCTCATCTCTGCCATGATCTGCAAACATTGAATGAACAAGGTTTGACGGGGTGAAGGAAGAATGGGCTTTCCCTTGGGGTTTGGGGCACTGTTGACTCACCGCTGCCCCCGTGTGGCCACTCTCCAGATAGCACGTGGCCGAATGGGTTCCGAATTACAGGATTCAAGGGAGAATAGTAAGACCGAAGAAGGTTGGTCCCTGAAGTCCTTAGCTCCTAAAAACCATCCTCTAATTTATGAGCAGTATTCCACATCGAGTATCTCTTAACTAGATATGAGAGTTAGGGTCAGGGTCAAGTTACATACATTAACTAGGGACAGTTTTTATATGCCAATCTTACCTACCTAAGGTGTTTTTTAAAAAAATACAACGGGAGAGGATATAGTCACCAAAGCACTAAGCACATGATCTGTCTCCGGAAATAGGTCACTGCACATAACGATTGTTTCATCTTAGCTGAGGACCAGGAGCTGGTCCTATAGGTACTTGGCAGGTAACCTCTGTGGCCAGCTGGCCATCTCCCCCCGACAGCCACATGCAGCTCAGTCCATCCTCTGCTCCGCTCAAGGGCAGCAAACAGGCAGACCAGGTGCAGGTGGGACTCCCTCCTGTTAGGCATGGCTTGCTTCCAACAGCTATACAAGTGAGCCTGCTCACATGCACATGACGTGTTCCCTTGGTTCCTTGCTATCGGCCTCCCCTTCTGTCACCCTGGTCTTGAACCTTTAGCTCCTGTGAGATATTGGGTTTGCAGATTTCTGTCGATCTTTCCAAGTGTAGATCTGTATTGCCTTTGTTCAGTGTCCTGGGGTCAAAGAGGAAGTCGGGAAAAGTCATCCTACTCTGAAAGCCGCCAAAAGAAAGATCAAGTGTGCTCTGCCCTGGCATCTCAGGTTTGAAAGCCATGGCCAACTACGTACTGCATGCTCTACACAATCAGCTTTAGGGACTCATGGACACATGTGACATGAAATCGTACTGAAAGAAATCTCGTGACCAAACTTTTGCCTTGCAGAAGACAGTTTAGGGACACCACCCCATGCCCTTGCTGTTATTTCCAGTCTGGCCAATGCCCAGTCACGCTGACACGTGTACCCAAGGGCACATCTGTGACATCCTCCTGGAACACCTGTGGTCCCCTTGCCCCCTTCTGGAGTGTTTCCTGTCCCCCAAACCCCAGGTCTGGCCAATGCTGCACCCCCAGTCCTCCTGAGTTCCCCTGTCGTGCCACTTGTCACACAAGGCTGTTATTTGTTGTCTTTTGGTCTGTCCTTTCTGCTTGGAGTATATCTCTCACAGATGCCTGGCTGGAATGGCATGCCTGGCAAATGAATGCTTTGAGCTCTTTGGTCTTGGAGCAGCAGGCATCCCTCAAAACCCTGATGATCAGGGGGAATCTCTGTCCTTCTGTGTGCCCCAGCCTCGGTGGAACCTAGTGTCATTGACATCCCAGAGTCTCATTATAACCACTGCCAGAGGTTTCTGTGTCTCTGACCTGACCTTTGTTCCCAGAAGATGCTCTGTGAAGAGTCCTAGGAGAGTCTGGGTAATTGTGGCTCTAATAAAGCCACTCTGGGGGATCATTCTGGAGGCCATCTCCCATCGCAGTCTGGCTCTTTCACTGATTTCCAAGATGACTTAGGAGAATAACTTCACTGGAGCTTGAGGCTCATGCTTTCTAAAATGAGGAAATGTTTTTAGATGAATTGATTCATTCTAGACTATGGAATGAACTCCTAGGAATTTCTGGGCAGTCTCCAAGACAGATTCTATCTCAGGGGTTCTGATTCCCATCGTCCCCGCTCCTATGCAGTTCCCCCAGTGGACACAATGGCTGTTCCATGGAGATTCCCCAGGGCAACACCGGACTAGCCAGTGTCTTCAGGCTATACCCCTAGGCCATCTGATGTGGCTGAGGGGCCATGAACAATTCTGAGCCCAAACCAAGGTTTTTGGCTGTGCTGCCTTACTTGCACACAAATAGCAGTGCCTGGCTCAGGCCTTCACTGCCACCACTGAGCCAGTTTATTGAGGACCTTGCCCAGGACACTAGCCCCATGACACTGTGAGGGCACAGTGAAGTCAGGCAGTGTGGCAAGGGATTCTACATCAGTGTAGATGATGCAAGGTACTGTTTCACAGCAAACAGGACAAAAAACATTTAAATGACAGAATAGGAAGTAGTTCAATGTACTTTCTATGAGGGCAGTGATGGGAAAAGTGAACGATGGGGTCAGAAAGGGCAGTAGGAGTTCCAAGAAGCAGGCTGGAGTTGTCAGGGGCTAGGGGGTGTCTCTGGAGGAAGGGACCAGGAGGCTCGTCAGAGGTTCCAACAGGGCAGCATCAGGGTGTGTGCTGGGCCTGACCCCAGACCCCCGGGGACACTGGGGGCATTCTAGCTCCAAAGGATCTACAGAAATACAAACTGGCCTGAGTTCTTGTAATTTGGGAGTGAAGTCTTACGTTTTCCACATAAAGTATCATGTCATCTGGGAAGAGAGAGTTTGACTTTGCCAATTTGAATTTTATTTTTTTTTGTAGTCTGATTTCTGAGGCTAGGACTTCTAGAACTATGTTGAACAGTAGTGGTGAGAATGGGCATCCCTGTTGTGTTCCTGATCTTAAGGATAAAGCCCTTATCTTTTCCCCATTGAAAATGGTATTTGCTGTGGGCTTTTCATAGATGGTTTTTATGAAACTGAGGAATGTCCCCTCTATCCCTACTTTCCGAAGAGTTTTAATCAGGAAAGGGTGCTGTATTTTGTCAAATGCTTTTTCTGCATTAATTGAGAGGATCCTATGGTTCTTGTCTCTTCTGTTATTAATGTGCTCTGTCATGTTGATTGATTTGTCCATGTTGAACCACACACTTGCATCCCAGGAATAAATTCCAGTTGGTCATGATGGATAAATCTTTTAATATATTGTTGGAACCTATTAGCTAGGATCTTGTTGAGTATTTTGGCATCCATGTTCATCAGGGATGTTGCTCTGTAATTCTCCTTTTTGATGGGGTCTTTGCCTGGTTTTGAGATCACGGCAATGCTGGCCTCATAGAATGAGTTTGGAAATTTTACTTCTGTTCCTATGTTTTGAAACAGCTTCACAAGAATAGGTATTATTTCTTCTTTGAATGACAGCCTTGCTGGATATGGTGTCCTTGGCTGCATGTTCTTCTCATTTAATATCCTGAATATGTCTTGCCAGCCCTTTCTGGCTTGCCAGGTCTCTGTGGACAAGCAGACATTATTCTGATGCTCCTTCCTCCATCCATAAGAAATCTCTTCCCCTGGGCTGCTTTCTGGATTGTTTTCTTGCTTTCTCTAAGATTTGCAAGTTTTTCATTTTTTAATTCTAATAGTGTATTTATAGATGATTTTATATTTTCTATGTACAACCTCATATGATCTGTGAATAGTCACAATTATCCCCTCAATTCTTAATTCTTTATGTTTCTTTTGCCTTATAACACTTGGTAGATTTTCCAATGCATCGTTGACTAGAGTAGCATTGTTTGCAGATTTTAATATATCTTTCTCAATATCTGATAGAAAAAGCAGAGGAAACAGTCGTAACAAATGTGACCTAATTGGCGCCTGGGTGGCTCAGTGGATTAAGCCGCTGCCTTCCGCTCGGGTCGTGATCTCGGGGTCCTGGGATCGAGCCCCGCATCGGGCTCTCTGCTCTGCAGAGGGCCTGCTTCCTCCTCTCTCTCTGCCTGCCTCTCTGCCTACTTGTGATCTCTCTCTCTGTCAAATAAATAAATAAAAATCTTAAAAAAAAAAAACAAAAACAAATGTGACCTAATTGACATATATGGAACATTACACATTAAGTGCAGAATACGTTATTTTCAAGTGGTCTTAGGATATTTACTCATATTTACTCAAGTAGATGAAATGTTGGGCCATGAAGCAAGTCTACACATCTTAAAGCCTGAAATTAACTAGATTATATTCTTAGACCACAGGAGAATTGAACCATAGTCATAATGAGAAGAAAACCGGAAAGTCCCTCAATGTTTTAAAATTAAATGTAACTTTGTTACATATCCTAAGGGCCAGAGAGGGAAGCACATGGGAAATTTTCAACCCTTCCTACATCAGATCTTGCAGACTATGGCACTCTGTCTGTGAAGAGCAGCATGATTATCTAGACAGGATTTGAGCCTTAAGTCAGAGTTCTGCCTGCCACAGCCACACCTGACAGCCTTGGTCTGTGGTCCCCACACAGCTGCCCTTTTTGGTAGCCCTGAGCTAAGAGGGACAACATGGCCATATGGAAATGGGAAACTCCTAGTGATGATGGTGCCCCCGACCCAAGCTGTGCTTTCTGGTGTCCCTGAGCTAACGGGGACAATATGGCTGCATGGAAGTGGGAAGCTCCACACCCCTAGTGATGATGGAGCTATCGCATTGTCCTCACCAGTCCAACAGCATGCTTTCTGAGTGAAATATGACACAATAACTGGTTCTTGACCTTCCTTAAGGCTTGAAAATAATCTTGTGAGTCATCTCTTAGAAACACGGATCCAACTTGTGTTCTTTCTTCTGGAAAAGAAATAAACCTTAATCATAATCATGGCTTCCTGAGCACCTGCTCTTGAGAGTCATTACTCCGGCTCTTTGTGGAATTTTCCCTCTTAAACTTCCAAACTGTGATGTAGATATTATTAGTCACATTTTCTAGATGGCTAGACAGGGGCTCAGAGATGATTTGAGTCACAGAGGATTTGAGTGTCAGAAACCTAAGTGAGATCCCCAAACTGACTGCAAATCCCTTGTTATTCCATATATGGTACTACTTCCTTCTTATCTATGGTCTTCTTGATCTGGAGACATCTCAAGTCTGAGGATTTTCTTGTTGTGGGGTCAACTGGAATGAATTCACCTGGCCTTTTTACCTCTGCCCATTATGATTGTTAAGCGTGGAGGACCTCTGAGTAAGATATGCAAAGGTCCCTAGGAGCAGAGACATTATAATATTTTTCTGATATTAAAGTTATTGAAAGAACTATTTTTTTAAAAAACGATTCAGGTTCTGGTATGTTCAGAGTGTGCTGCAAGACAGGTCTGAAATAGTGTTTAAAAACACTCAGCTCAGCCTCTTCTACAAAGTGAGGCAATGCTTATAAACTTTAGTAAACTATTCCCTTGCCCATGATTACTTACTTTCCAACTGTCATAGTGTTTATATGGTATGACCATGACTTACATTAGTCAAAATCTGCAGGGAAAGAACTAGGACAGTGTATCCAAGCTTTAGGGGGACTTCATGTTTCGATTAGTGTTGTAACAATAAGCTACTCTGTTTTATTCTGTAGTCCAAGGGAATGGTGCTAGACATCTCTAAGTTGTTGGGAGGTTCTAAAATTCTGACTTTAAATTATCTGTGTGTTTCAGAGATCTGGGCAGGAGAAAGGGAGGAGCCCAGCTTCTGTGAAAACCTGTTACCTGTGTTGACCATGGAACAGGTAGACTTCTGTAGGCATCATTTTGATTTCTTAGTAGGATTGTTAAAGGTGCTTTTGTCTCAAGTTCCTCTCTTTGGTAGTAATTAGAATGGTAAAGGAAATTTTTGTCTCTTACCATCCATAAGCCCGGATCCTGGGCTCCCAGGGAAGCTATCCTTTAATATTTTACCAAGTTCAAAATGACTGGGCAAAACCTCAGAGCTTGGGCCCTATTTCTGCCCTAAGCACATGTTATACATCTCCTTCCTTTGAGAAGAAAAAGAGAACAAAAAAAAAAAAAATGCTATTGCAAACATAAAGATAAGAAAAACAAAAGGACCTCTCCTGCTCCCATAAGATTAAAGCCATACTGACTTGCACATACTGAAAACATAAGAAAGAAAAAATCTGTAACTTTCTGGAATGTTCTTCCTCATGATGATGTGTCACTCTATATATAACACAAAACAGACCAAATATAGAAACCTGCCCCAAATGTTCCTCCCCATGAGCACTCCCACCCTTGTGAAGATTGTGTCTCCCAGACAGCTGTCTTGACTTGGGTTTGAATAAAACTCTCTTCTTTTCTCTCCAAAATGTTTAAAGGGGTTTGTTCCTTTACTGTCGACAATAACCATATGTTTTCTTTTTAAGTGCAAAGTCAGTGTTCCTGGTTCACCACTCCAACAGCACAGAAGGGCGGTTGTTCTGGTTCATCCTGGAGCTTCCCTGCAGAACCAAGCATATGTTTATATATTCCAGCACAAATGGGCTCATCCTAGAAGGATGCTCGGAAGGTCTGAGAAGCACTATCCACTCCACGGGTGAGACCAGAACGTGAAGCTCCTCCAGCTTAGAGCATTACTTTTTGGGTCTTAAAGTTGCCTTGGAAATGTGGGAAACCATTGCATTTCCTTTTTTTTCCCCCTAAGATTTTATTTATTATTTGACAGAGACACAGTGAGAGAGCGAACACAAGCAGAGAGGAGTGGGAGAGGGAGAAGCAAGCCTCCTGCTGAGCTGGGAGCCAGATGCCGGTTCATCAGAGTACCCTGGGATCATGTCCTGAGCTGAAGGCAGAGGCTTAATGACCAAGCCACCCAGGCGCCCCAACCTTTGCATTTCCTAAAGCCCAAGCCAGGGAAGGTTTGAGACCAGCAGACCTTGCCAGGAGCCAGGAAGAGCTCTGCAGGCAGGGCTCACTCAGGAACCGAAGGCACAGGGTTCTGAGGGTGGTCTGCAGCCAGAGGCGTCTCCGACCAGATGTCTGAGGGAGGGGCTGCCCCACAGAGCCAGGTTTTCTAGCGCGGAGGCACCGCCTCAGGGATTATGTGCAAAAGCAGGGAGGTGCAGCTGCAAGAGAGTCGCCTGGTACCAGCAGGCGCGGCATCCAATGGGCTCAGGGTATCACCCTCCCTGACCAATGAGCATGTGGGGGTGGAGCTATGTCCTTGGTGGGCGGACCCAGAGCTAGCTCAGCTTGCAGAGGTGTCGCAGGCACGGGGGAGCTGGGAGAGATCCTGGGCAGGTGTCCTGCTTCGGTGAGTGCGGGCTCTGCGCTGGCGTGGCGGTCCCCAGGGTAGAGTCCTCGAAGGGCACATGAAGCATGTTCATCGTGGGGACTCAGATGGGTTTTCTTTTTCCCTTGAAATCTCTTCTGCCTGATGTCCATCAACTGGCCCTCTCCCCAAGACCCCTGGATTCCAGGGCGCTCGCTCACCCAAGCTTTTGTGGGATGGTTGTGTACATTTCAGGATTTCCCATGTTCCCCAGGAAGACTGCATGTAAAGACAGTCCACAGTCCCCAGCTTCAGTGGGGTGCCTCCCATCCCTGGCACAGTGCAGGTAATGGACCTTGAGCAGCACCCTGAGTTCAGCAGAGTTTTCCCTGGTCCCCACACCCCACACGTGTGGCGCTAACAAGCCGCAGAACAGTTCCCCAGCTTCAACATTTTGTGAACTTTCTGCGGGGTTGGTGGTGATGGGCTGTCAGGATCGCACTTTAGGGTCCTCCAGGATCCTGTCCCCATCTCCCTCCATGACACAAGTGTGGCAGTAACAGCCCCAGGGCCATCCCCCAATTTTAGCATTGTGCCCCGTGTCCCAGGGGATGGTGGTGATGGGCTGTCAAGGATCCTGCAGGAGTGTTGTCCTCCAGGTGGGGGCCTGGAAGCTGGAGGAAATCAGACCCCACCCAAGTTGCATGAGGAACAGGTGAGTTGAGGTGTTCCTTTGGAAGGATAATTTCTTTTTTCCAAAAAAGACAAAGTCTTGGTCTACTTTCGAATGTTGATAAGTACTACTTAAGAAACAAGTATGTGTTTCTAAAAAAGAAAAAAAAAAAAGAAAGAAAAGAAGAAAACAAGTCTATGTTTTCCCTTCTCCCAGGAACAGAAGCAGATGTGCCGGCCTTAGGTCAGGGAGGCCTTCTCATCCCCAGCTGACAACTCTTCTCTGATCGGGCTCCACGAGACCCAACATTTTGAACAACAGTGTCTGATTCAGTCATGCAGCTTGTCACAGGACATAAGTGTTCCGAGAAAGTAGCAGGTACATTGGGTTCAATGTCACTTACGTGTCAGGACTGGAGGTAAGACTTCTTTTTAACCAAAACCTCCAAGGCTTTTCTCTCTTCTCTAGTTGAGCCACCAAGTAAAACTTAAGTAGCTGGGATGCCTGGGTGGCTCAGTCGGTTAAGCCTAAGCCGCTGCCTCTGGCTCAGGTCATGATCCCAGATTCCTGGGATCGAGTCCCATGTGGGGCTCCTTGCTCAGCAGGGAGCCTGCTTCTCTATCTGCCTCTGCCTGCTTGTGCTTTCTCTCTCTCTTTCTCTGACAAATAAATAAATACATAAAATCTTAAAAAAAAAACAAAAACAAAACTTAAGTAGCTGTCACCATTCTGGATTTGGGGCAAGAGTTACTTAGTTTCCCTGCAGGTGGAACATCACAGGGAATACCATTTTCTCTGTTCATTTACTTCTTACAAAATGTAATCTGAACATCTGTTTCCTAGGAAATCGCTTGTATCAGAGAAGGAAGATGAGATTTACTTTTTGTGTGTTTTTAACGTATAATTTGATCCTTCGTCTAACAGCGTTTGTTCACTTGGGCATGGGGTGTGGTCCTAGGCCACCATCTAAGTGGCTTTTTGTGGCCAGACAGAGACATGGATGATATCTTGCCACTTGTCAGAGGTGATGTTTCATAGCTGATTAGTGTTTCATCACAAGAGTTCCAATTAAGGTAGAAGAAAAATTCAAAATTATTCAAAGTAGGCTTTTATTTATTTATTTATTTATTTATTTTTTTTATTTTTTTAGTTTTGAAAATCTATGATTTTATTTCAGATAGTCTTATAGATGCTAGAAAAATACACACACTGTTGGCAGGTCCGACTCTAACTCTATGGGGAACATGTTAACATAAAAGGTTTATTGAAATTCAGCTCTTTCTGGGAGAGGAAAACATAATATACTGATTCAAAGGTACAGTCAACCAATAATAATTTAGAACACATAGTTTATCTAAGATCTGTTTTCAGCTGTTTCAAAGTAGGCTTTTACCATTTAAAGCTTGACTTTCTAGTTTGACTAAATGTATCATCTAGATATTTTGACGCGGTGTACTTTCTCTGTAGTTTCTTTGGTGGTGGAGTCAGAGGAGATTCTTTGGAAATTCTCCTGGATAGAGGCACACTGATGGCCTCCAGAGGCTTGGCGGACTTCAGGAGCCCTGGAGTGAATTCTGGAACTGCTTGCCTGATGCTGGGTGAGTCAGCTTATCCTGCAGAGTTTGTTTTTCCTCGTGAAATTGCTGGAAGGTAATATCTTTGGAAAGGATTTTTTTTTAAAGATTTTATTTATTTATTTGACAGAGAGAGATCACAAGTAGGCAGAGAGGCAGGCAGAAAGAGGGGGAAGCAGGCTCCCTGCTGAGCAGAGAGCCTGATGTGGGGCTCGATCCCAGGACCCTGGGATCATGACCTGAGCCGAAGGCAGAGGCTTTAACCCACTGAGCCACCCAGGCGCCCCTATGGAAAGGCTTTTTACACAGAAACTTTCGGGCTAATGAAGAGCAACTAACAATGAGGTGATTTGGGCGGTATTATTCTGTAAATAATAGTTTTATAACCCCCGTCATAGGCTATAGTATTTTGTTGCACAAGGAGTCCTCAGAATTCTACAATGAAAGACTTAGATTATGTTCATGTTCCATTGATGTGTGACTTGCAGTTTGCCCAGGTAGGAAGATGAGTTGAGAGAAATACGACACATTTATGAAAGCCTTGGGCCACTGTCATTTTGGCAAGAGGTGGGAATCCTGGAGTATTGCAGCAGACAGGGAGTACCAGGTCTGGGGAGAGCTGACAGGGGTCCCAGAGGAGAGTGGAGTGCATTCTGCAGGAGGGTGTGAGCAGGGCTGGCTCTAAGGGTGGTTGTGTGTCTCCCATGTGACAGTTGTGACAGGTCAGGGCTGTGAGCATGCTCCTGGCTGAGGCCCGGGCGGTGAGCTGGCAGAGCCCCTTCTTCTGTGCCACTGGCCTCAGCCAACACACACATGCTCTTTGTCTGTCCCTGTCCCTCCAGTTCAGACTTCTCTGCATTGCCAGCCAAGACATTGGGTTGGACTTCTTTCTTTGGGTATGTGTGGAGTCTCACGACCTGGATGATGGAAGTGATGGGTCATCAGAACATCTGTTCCTCTTGTATTTCCAGCTCTCCTCTAAGTCACTGCAGTGAGTCGTGTCTGCTGATGGAAGGAGCTATCTGTGCATTTTTATTTCCTGTTTTAATTAAACAATGGGAAACAAATCTCCTGAAATATTAGAAGAATTCTTTGTGGGTGCTCATGTTTTTCTCTTCCGTGAAACACACTCCAATATTAGAAAATATTTTTTAAAGTAAAGCACAGGCGTGGGGCTCTAACAGGATCCAGTGGCCTTTGTGAGGAGGACAAATGGAGGAGTGTAGGTTGTTGAGTTGCTCAGGGAGGGGCTCATTGTGTTCCCAGAGAACATCTACTCTTCCCTGGGGGTGAGGGTGCTTACTTGGTGGCCCATCCTGGAACCTGACCCAGCGAGTTCCTTGTGACTTGAACTGGGGAACTGATGAAGAAAACAGAATGAACCCTGGAGGGGGCCTGCATCCTTTGCACTCGGACAACTCCACGGAGCAAAGGAACTCATCACCTGTGAGGCATGTCAAGATGCCTGAGGGTGTGGGCTTTGCTTCCTGGGAAGAGGTTGTGTCTTCCTCCTTGTCTGAACGAGAGCCATGTTGTCTGGTTATGGAGATCCAGACCTTTACGTGACCATGTCATTATGACTCTTGTTATTTTAACAAAACAATGTAGACATTGACTTTGAAATCCAAATATCAAAAGGAAAAACAAAAGCTCAACTATATCTATGAGGACTGAATTTGTGCCTCTCATTAGCACAGGTGATGTCAGGCTGCCTGCATGAGAAAGAACATGGAATTCTATTTGGATAAAAGTGTGTTGTGCTCACATAGTGTTTTATCCTATCCTTTTCCTGATCTCTCTGAAGGGAATATAGGGAATATAGACTGGAGCTTGGTTTCTGATTTGAAGGAATGGGAGACAAGAGATTTGAAAGAGCAGTGTTCATGCTGATGTGGTGCTCCATGCCCAGTAAGCGAGGGATTGAAGTATGGACTTGGAAGCTTTGATGTTCAGGGAGGATGTGGTCTGACTTTTCTGCACACAGAGTTGCTAAGCTGATCTGCCTAAACAGACCCATTCCTGCCTTTTGAATGCTGAACACATTTCTGAGACTGGAGTTTGCTTCTCTGTGAGCAGCATTGCGCTGGGGAGGAAAGCAGTCTCTGGGTCTTAGGAGTTACTGTGTCAGCAGGTGTGAGCCTGGCAGGGCAGTCAGACCAGATAGCTGGGAGACTGTGAGGCTGTGGTGGTGGGCCTTCGCTCTTGATGCACAGGCCAGCTTGCTCCAGGGACGGGGCTCTGCTCCCCAGCCAGCTCTCCTGCTGCAGATGTGATAGGAAACTTGCTTCCTGTTTGGTTCTCCAGTCCTCCTCTCAGCAGGAGGCTTGGTGGGAAGCAGCCCACAGGCAGCATTACAGATTCTTGCCTAGTGTGCCCCTTGCTTCCTCCAATGAAGCCCTGAAGGTGTCCTCTTCCTTGTGCCTGTGAATTCTGCCAGCAGAAGCACTTCTTCCAGAGCCACACCCCTGAAAATTACTTTCCTGTGCTGTGTGCAAGAAGCCAGTTTTCATTTGGAACTGAAATCTCAGCTCCTGCAATGAGGTTCCAAAACCACATGGCATACCAGTCTCCTTGAAGCTCTAGTTCCACATAGGGCTTGACATGTGAGACTGAGACTGAACCTGGGCAGCCTGCTGCTGCTGCTGCAGGTTCCTTCCTGAAAAGTGTGCAGCAAAGCCTGGTTTGTGATGACGTTCCAGGAGAGAGGGACAGGTGCACCATTCTGCCCCAGCATGGGAGGATGCCGGACATCAGTCACAGTTGGCTGGTGCAGGGAGGAGAGATGTCTGTTTCCCAGGACCTTGGCCAGAGGGAGATTTGGACCCAGGGATGCTTCTCTGCTCAGCTTTCTCAGATGAGCACACCAGGCAAGGTGAGGACATGTGTGTGCTCACCTGGAATTGTAGGAAGGTGTCTGGTTTCAGGTTTCATGTGCAAGTGGATTCCTCTTATTGCTCATTTTCCTGATGGTCTTCAGGGTGCCGTAGGGGGACCCATTGTTCTGGGCATCCTGGCTGTGCAAGAGCTCTGATCACCTTTTCCCCCAGGGCTCTGGATTAGGAAATTGGAGGGAGTCTGTGGTGAAACCATCCAAGTAGTGCTCTGTTTCCCCCTTGCCAAGAAGGCCTGGTGACTGGGATAACTGCTCTGGGAATAGAAAGCAGGAGACAGGGCTGGGGTGCTGAAGGGGGGATGGCAGTGGTGCTTGATATTCACATAGGGGCCAGGTGGGACTTTGCTAGAAAGGTGGTGCTTGAGTCAAGTTCTAAAGAAGGTGAGTGATATCACACCAAGAGCCTTATAAATGGAAGGGAATGCATATGCAAAGGCCCTGGGGCAGGAGCATAGCATGTATGTCCAGGAGAAGCAAGCCCTGTGGCCATAGGAGACAGCTTAGGACATGACCTTAGAAAGGTGACAGTAGGATGACAGAACCATTGCAGGACTGTGACCCCATGAGACCCTGTTTCACTGGGCCATCCTGGCTACAGTGTTGAGAACAGATGACACAAGGTGGAGGATAGCAAATTGAGGTCAATGATGAAGTATTTCCAGGAATTCAGGCAAGAGATGGGCTCCAGTGTGGACAAGGCAGGCGGCCTTGGAAGGAGGGGTTAGTGCTATTCTGGGTACCTATTGGAGATGGAGCTCACAGGACTTGCTGATGGATTTGATATTGGAAATGGGAGAAAAGAGGAATTGCGGTAACTCTGAGATCTTGTGGGTTGTCCCGAGCAAGGTGAACGAGGTTTCTGGGGGTAGGAGGTAGTCCATGTTCCACCTGCTGAGCAAGGTGCCTTTCACAGTGGACCTGCTGATGTTTGTGTCCAGGAGAACTCTGAACTTCTACCACCTCAGCAACTTTCAAGTACAAGTCTTCCCCACTTTTCTCAAAGCTCATCGTAAGACACTTGGCTTTTTTGAAAGATCTGTTATTACCGAGCTCCGGTAGCAAGAAGAAACCTGAAGAGGGTTTCTCTCTGGTGAAAAAAGTCAAAAAGTGGGCATTGCGTTCAGCATCTGTTTTGTGGGAAACCACTGCAGAGGTGGCGTGCATCCTAACAAGCTCCTTCCTGGGTACTGCTCTCCACATCCAGCCACCAGTGCTTTGAATCGTGTCTGTGAGCATCTGCTGTGCTTTATCTCCATTTATTTGGGGTATCCATTGGGATGTTGTGTCCTGAGGCCTAAGAAGAGCCAAAGAGAAGGAACTTTTGGTGTCCGAACATGCTCACTCATTTTTCTGTAGAAATGAATGGTCATTCCTTTTTTTGTTTACAGCTTTTCTGCTGTGAAAGGTTTCCTAGGAAAACTGTCCTTTGAAGTAGCAGGGCCTGTACCCCATCCTGCAGGGTTAGCTTTTGTCTCCATGCTACATAGAACTTTCCATGACTTGTGGTGGATTTTATCACTTAAACATGGCACCTTTGACTACCTTCACCTGTTTCCCCCCACCATCCCTGAATCTGGAACCACCCATCTATTCTCATTACCTATGCGGTATTTTTTTTTTTCCCATGTGGAATGTCCATGAGAGTCTCTGGTGTTTGTCTTTCTGTGTGTGAGTTACTTAGCATAAGGCTCCCAAGGTCAATGTTTCCATGTCTGTTTATTGTGAATAATGCTGCCGTGAACATGGCAGTGCATCTCTCTTTTGGAGGGAGTGTTTTTGTGTTTGCCTAAGAAATACTCAGTAGAGCAATTACCAGGTCATGTGGTAGTTCTACTAATTTTTTCTGGAAACCCCACAGTGTTTGTCACAGTGGCTGCACCAATTTCCGTTCCCACCAACAGTGCACAGGGTCCCCTTGTATACACAACCTTGACACACCTGGTGTTTGTCCTGGAAGAATTACCGTTCCCATACTTGTGAGGTAATAGCTGATTGCGGTTTTGACTTCTGTTTCCCTGACAACAATTAGTGATGTTGAACAACTCTCTCTGTGTCTGTTGGCCACCTGTATGCCGTCTTCGGAAAGTATCTATTCACAAATTCTCCCCAGTTTTTATTTTGATTTGAAGGAGCATTTTGTGTATTTTGGATATTTGCCTCTTCTCACACATAGGATATGCAGATAATTTTTCTCATTGGGGAGGTTTCCTTTAAGGGTTTGATGGTTTCTTTCGTCATGTAGAAATTTCAGTTTGATGTTCTTCCACTTGTTTATTTTTGCTTTTGGTGTCTGATGTAAACGTCACTTCCCCAAAACCAGTATCCAGAAACCTACTACCTGTGTTTTCTTTTTGGAGGTTCATAGATTCAGTTCTTAGGTTTAAGTCAATCATCCATTCATAATTTGTATGTGTGGTGTAAGAAAGTGATCCAGTCACATTTTTCCACATTTAGTGTCCAGATTTCCCAATACCATTCACTGAAGAGACAGTCCTTTCCCCATTGTATATTTTCGTCTGCTGCGTCATAAGTTAAGACCATACATGTGTGGGTTAGTTTCTGGAGTTTCTCTCTTCCTTTCCCCTTTCTTTCTTTCATCTACAGTTTATTTGTTGGGAAAATATTTTTCCTATCGGAATATATGCAGTGTGGACTTCACTGTTGATGCCTTCATACTCTTCAGTAGGACTTTTCTCTGACATCTTTTTGTGTTTTTGTACATGAGTAGCTGGATCTATAGCTTCAGCAGGTTGAACATTTGGGCAGAGCTACTTGTAGTATCCTGCTCTTCCACCAGACACCAGATTGTCTGTCTTCTTTTGTGATGTTCTCAGTTGTGATGATGGATATCTATATTTCCTTTTCCATGGTAGGTTTATTAAAGTGAATTGAATTTTTCTTAAAAGTGTGGATTCTAAATCATCCTTATTTTATAATATTTATGTCTATAAAACAGCACGTTTAAAAATGAATGCATTTATTGGAATTATCCATCATTATTATAATTAATAGGAATAGGACATCATTATTATAAATTCCCATTCAGAGTTAATCATTCTGTCAGAGCTAAGTTTAAATATACCTTTAATATACTAATGAATAAACTTTGCCAAAAGTACTATGATTATCAGTTTCCAAGCTTTCTGTTGTGTTCCATTGACCTGTGTGTCTGTTTTTATGCCAGTGCCGTACTGTTTTGATGACAACAGCTTTGTAATCTAGCTTGAAATTGGAGTGTGGTGACTCCAGGTGGCTTAGTCGCTTGTTTGCTTGCTTGCTTGCTTGCTATCAGTGAGATTATTTATTTATTTATTTTTGTAGTTTACATTGGTATTCTAAATGTTTTTCTTTCACTTCTTTGTCATTATGATCATACAATGTGTTATTTGTTTCAGGGGTACAGGTTTGAGATCCTTTGTTTTACACACCACACGGTGCTCACCACAGCACATACTCTCTCCGTGCCCAGCACCCAGCCACCCCATTCCCCCATCTCCCTCCCCTTCAGAAACTCTCAGTTTGTTTCCTGAGATTAAGTGTCTCTTTTCCTTTGACTCTCTCTTGGGTTTTGTCTTTCTTCCCTTTTTCCTCACTTCCCCTATGATACTCTGTCTTGTTTCTTAAATTCCATATATCAGTGAGATCATATGATAATTGTCCTTCTCCGATTGACTTATTTCACTTAGCATAATACCCTCTAGTTCCATCTATGTTGTTGCAAATGGCAAGATTTCTTTTTTAAAAAAACAATTTTATTTATTTATTTGACAGAGAGAGATCACAAGTGGGCAGAGAGGCAGGCAGAGAGAGAGGGGGAGAAGTAGGCTCCCCGCTGAGCAGAGAGCCCTATGCAGGGCTCAATCCCAGGACCCTGGAACCATGACCTGAGCAGAAGGCAGAGGCTTTAATCCACTGAGCCACCCAGGTGCCCCAAGATTTAATTTTTTAATGGCTGCATAATACTCAATGGTATATATACCCATATATATCCATTCATCTGTCAATGGACATCTGGGCTCTTTGCATACTCTGGCTCTTGTGGGCATTGCTGCTATAGACACTGGGGTACTGGTGACCCTTTAGAGCACTACATTTGTATCTTTGGATTAAAGACCCAGTTGTGCAGTTGCAGGGTTGTAGGGTAGCTCTATTTTCAACTTCTTGAAGAAGCTCCACATTGTTTTCCAGGGTGGCTTCACCAGCTTGCATTCTTACCAACAGTATAAAACACTTCCCCTTTCTTCACCTCCTCACCAACACCTGTCTTATCCTGACTTGTTCATTTTAGCCATTCTGACTGGTGTAAGGTAGTATCTCATTATGGATTTGATTTGTATTTTCCTAATATTGAGGGATGTTGAGCACTTTTTTAAGTGTCTGTTGGCCATTTGGATGTCTTCTTTGGAGAAATGTCTGTTCATGTCTCTGCCCCATTTCTTGATTGGATTATTTGTTCTGTGGGTGTTGAGTTTGGTAAGTTCTTTCTGGATTTTGGATACAAGCCCTTTATCTGATATGTCATTTGAAAATATCTTCTCTCATTCTTTTTGTGGTCTTTTAGTTTTGTTGACTCTTTCCTTTGCTGTGTAAAAGCTTGCTATCTTGATGAAATACCAACAATTCATTTTTGCTTTTGTTTCCCTTGCCTTTGGAGATATGTCTAGCAAGAAGTTGCTGTGGTTGAGGTCAAAGAGGCTGCTGCCTCTGTTCTCCTCAAGGATTTGGATGAATTCCTGTCTCACATTGAGGTCTTTCATCCACTTGGAGTCTATTTTTTGTGTATGGTATAAGGAAATGGTCCAGCTTCATTATTCTGCGTATGGCTCTCCCTTGTTCCCAACACCATTTATTGAAGACACTCCCCCCCGCCCCCGCCATTGGATATTCTTTCTTGCTTTGAGGAACATTAGTTGACCCTAGAGTTGAGGGTCCATTTCTGGTTTCCCTATTCTGTTCCATTGATCTCTGTGTCTGTTTTTGTGCCAGGATCATACTGTCTTGATATTACAGCTTTGTAGTAGACCTTGAAGTCTGCAATTGCATTGCCATCAGTGATGGTTTTCTTTTTCAACATCCCTTTGGCTATTCGGGCTCTTTTCTGCTTCCATACAAATTTGGGGATTATTCATTCCAGTTCTATGAAAAATGTGGACTTCAGGATCACAACCCAAGCCAAAGGCAGACGCCCAACCAATTGAGCCATGCAGGCACCCCATGAATCATACTTTTAATGGATTATTGGATCCTATTGGCTAGTATGTTGGTGAGAAATTTTCATCCATTTTTGTCAGGAATAGTGGTAGTAATTCTCCTTTTGGGTGGGGTCTTTGTCTGGTTTTGGGATCAAGGTAATGCTGGCTTTATCAAAAGGGTTTGGAAGAGATTATGCTGAGTAAAATAAGTCAAGGAGAGAGCCAATTATCATATAGTTTTGCTTATTTGTGGAACATAAGGAATAACATGGAGGACATGGGGAGATGGAAAGGGAGTTGGGGGAAATTGGAGGGGGAGATAAACCATGAGAGACTGTGGACTCTGAGGAACTAACTGAGGGTTTTGGAGGGGAGGGGCGTGGGAGGTTGATTGAGTCTGGTGGTGGGTATTGTGGAGGGCACGTATTGCTTGGAGCACTGGGTGTGGTGCATAAAAAATGAATTCTGGAACACCAAAAAGAAATTTTAAAAAAATTACAAACAAAGGGTTTGGACATTTTCCTTCCAGTTTATTTTTTTGAGAAGTTTCAGAAGAAGAGGTGTTAGGTCTTCTTTAAATGTTTGGTAGAATTCCCCTGGGAAGTCATCTGGTCCTGGGCTCTTGTTTTCTGGAGGATTTTTGATGACTGCTTTAATTTCATTGCTGATTATGAGTCTCTTCAGGTTTCCTTTTCTTCCTGGTTCAGCTTTGGTTGTTTCTATGTTTCTGAGAATGCATCCATTTTTTCAAGACTGCCTGATTGGTTGACATAGGGTTGGCATCCTATGTTCTTAAACTTGTTTATATTTCCTTGGTGTTGGGTGTGATCTCTCCTTCTTGATTCATGATTTTATTTATTTGGGTCCTTTCTCTGTTCTTTTTGAGAAATCTGGCCAGGGGTGTATCAATATTAATTCTTTCAAAGAAGCATCTACTAGTTTTGTTGATTTGTTCTACTATTCTTTTGGTTTCTACTTCATTGATTTTTGCTCTAATATTTATTATTTCTCTTCTCCTTCTGGATTTAGGCTTTCTATGCTCCTCTTTCTCCAGCTCCTTTAGATGTAGGGTTAGGTTGTGTATTTGAGACCTTTCTTGGTTCTTGAGAAACACTTGGAGTGATATATACTTTCCTCCTAGGACCGCCTTTGCTACATCCAAAGATATTGAACGGTTGTGTTTTCATTCTCCTGTGTTTCCATGAATTTTTTAAAATTCATCTTGAATTAACTGGTTGACCCATACATTCTTTAGTAGGATGCTCTCTAGCCTCCATGTATTTGAGTTCTTTCTACCTTTCCTCTTGTGATTGAGTTTCATTTTCAAAGCATTGTGGTCTGAATATATGCAGGGAATGATCCCAATCTTTTGGGATGAGAATGAACATGGCGGCCTCCCTTTCTCTGGCCCCAGAGCTGAGAGCTCAGGGCCCCCTTCCTCAGTGTGCCTTCACGGAAAAGCAGTCAATCCTTCATGTCTCCCTGGTCTCTGTCCGCACTCTGTGCTCACCGGACCCGTGACCAAGCATTTCTGTCTCTGGCACATGATCCTGTTTGGAGTCTCCAAACCCAGCAGACTCCTGCAGTATACTCAGGCACCACTCCTCCTGGGGGAAGAAGGGGGCTGTCCCTAATTGTGCCACTTCTTGGGCCCCTTCTCAAAGAGTACTGGGCAGATGGTGCTGTGGATCACAGTTTATGGCAAACTCCAGGTTTGAGCCCACTCCTGGGAGCACTATTTGCAGCCAGGTTCCCTCCTCCAATACCTGGGAGTTCTGCTGCCCTCAAGCACCCCTGGTCACCCTGGGACCCCGAGGATCCTGAGACTACACTGTCCCATCGAAGGGTCCACTCTCTGCCCCACCTCCAGAGCGACATCCCTCACCAGAGCAGACTTCTAAAGTTATGATTTTGTGCTCTGCTGCCCCCAGCACTTGGCAGTAGCTGGCAGTAGTAGTAGGGTTTATTTTCTTGCCTATCAGCTTAGATTCACTTTTCTCTACTTCCTACCTTGTGGAAAGTGGTCGCTTTTCTGTTTGTAGCATTGCTGCTATTCTTTTCTTGGATCACTGCTTGAATTGCAGGTGTTCAGAATGGTTTGATAGCTATCTAGCTAAGTTCCTTATGCCAGATGAAATGAAGGTGTCCTCCTGCTCTGCCATCTTGGACTCTCTCTCTCTTCTCCTTTCTCCAGATTGCTTTGGGTACGGTGGACATGTTAAGATTATTAACTCTTCTAGTTAATGAGCATGGTGTATGCTTTCATCTATATGTGTCATCTTCCAGATCTTTGGCCCATTCATTCACCCACCAACACGCACATATTTTTCCTTCCTTCTCCACCATTTGTTCAGTATATCAGGTCTTCCTCATTCTTGGTTACTTTTATTCCTAGATTTTTTTTTCTTGATGCAATTGTCAATGACATTGCTTTCTTAATCTCTTTGTTAAAGTTGGTCATCAGTATAAAGAAATACAAGTTGGGGCACTTGGGTGGCTCAGTCGGTTAAGTATCTGCCTTTAGGTCAGGTCATGATCCTGGGGTTCTGGGAATGAGTCTGGCATTGGACTCCCTGCTCAGCAAGGAGTCTGCTTTTCCCTGACTCTCTGCTGCTCCCCCTGCTTATTCTCGCTCTGTCTCTCTCTATGTCAAATACATACATTCTTAAAAAAAAAAAAAAAGAAATGCAACATGTCTCTGTATATTGACTTTGTATCCTGCAGCTTTACTGAATTTATTTATTCTAATTTGTTCAAATTTGTTAATTTTTTAATAAAACAATTTATTTTATTTTTTTTGTGGACTCCTTAGGGATTTCTACATATAGTATCATGTCATCAGCAATAGTGACCATTTTTTATTCTACTTAGATTTCTTTCATATCTTTTGTTTTTTTGTCTAAATGGTTTCACAGGGGCTTTCAATATGATGATGAATGAAAGTGATAAAGAGTGGGCATCTTTATCTTGTTCTTGCTGGTGGTGGGAAAGTTTTCAGCATTTCACCTTCAAGTGTAACATCAGCTGTGGGCTTTTCATATAGGGCCTTTGTTTGGTGTCAGTATGTTCCCTAAGTACCCAGATGGTTTAGAGTCTTTATCAAAAATGCATATCAAATCTTGTCAAGTGTTTTTTCTGCATCTGCTGTAAGAATTCTAGGATTTTATCTTTTATTTTGTTAAGGTGTTGTGTGCTATTGGTGGATGTGCAGGTGGGGAATCATCCTTGCATCCCTGGAATACATCCCACTGGATCATGTCATGTGATTCTCCTGTTGGATTGTTGAATTGATGTTGCCGATAATTTGTTGAGGATTTTTGCATCTCTATTCACGAGGGATATTGGCCTTTCCTTTTCTTGTAGCATCCTTGTCTTGTTTTGGTAGCAGAGTACTGCTGCCTTCATGAAATGAGTTTGGACGTATGCCCTTCTCTCCCTTTTCAAAAACAGTTTGGGAAGGATTGGTATTAATTCTTCTACTGTCTGGTTAGAACTCCTCAGTGAAAGTGTCTGGTCTTGGGCATTTGTTTCCTGGGAGGATTTGATTATCAAATCAATCTTTTTACTAGTGATCAGTCTGTTCAGATTTTTTTTTTTCCCTTCGTGGTTGATTCTAGTTTGTTGTTAGGAACTTATCCATTTCTTCTAGGTTGTCTCTACTTCCTCATGGTACTCTGTGACGATCCTTTATATTTTTGTGATATTCCTTGTAATAGCTCAAGTTTCTTTCTTTTTTTTTTTTGAAGTTTTTCACATTTTTAATCTAAATTCAGTTAGCCAAGGTGTAATTTTTCATGTAATGGTCAATGATTAATTAGTTACACATAACACCCAGGGTTCATCACCACATGTCCCCTCCTTAATACCCATCACCCAACTACCCCGCCCCCCAACCTACCACTCCTCCAGTTTGTTTCCTGTGATTAAGAGTCTCTCATGTTTTGTCTCCCTCTCTGATTTCTTCCCATTCAGCTTTCTCTCCCTTCCCCTGTGGTCCTCTGCCCTGTTCCTTGTGTTCCACATATGAGTGACACCATATGATTATTGTTGTTCTTTGCTTGATTGATTTCATTTAGTATAACCCCCTTCAGTTCCATCCATGTCGATACAAATGGTGGGCATTCATCCCTTCTGATGGCTGAGTAAAATTCTGTGGTATATTTGTACTATAGTTTCTTTATCCATTCCTCTGTTGAAGGACATCTCCTTCCACAGTTTGGCTCTTGTGGACATTGCTGCCATGAACATTGGGGAGCATGTACTCCTTCGTTTCACTGCATCTGTATCTTTGGGATAAATACCCAGGAGTGCAATTGCTGGGTCATAGGGCAGCTCTATTTTTAACTTTTTGAGGAAACTCTATGCTGTTTTCCAGAGTGACAGCACCAGCTTGTATTCCCACCAACAGTGTAAATTGGGTTCCCCTTTCATCACATCCTTGCCAACAGTTGTTTCCTGCCCTGTTAATTTTAGCCATCCTAACTGCTGGAAGGTGGTATCTCATTATGGTTTTGAATTCCCTGATGAGAATTGATGTGGAGCATTTTTTCATGGACTGTTGGCCATTTGTGTGTCTTCTTTGGGGAAGTGTCTCTTCCTGTCTTCTGCCCATTTCTTGAGTGGTTTCATTGTTTCTTGGGTGTTGAATTTGAGCAGTTCTTTGTAGATCTTGGATACCAGACCTTTATCTGTCATGCCATTTGCAAATATCTTCTCCCATTCTGTAGGTTGCCTTTTAGTTTTGTTAACTGTTTCCTTTGCTGTGCAGAAGCTTTTTACCTTGTTGAAATCCCAGTAGTTCATTTTTGCTTTTGTTTCCCTGGCCTTTAGAGACATGTCTTGCAAGAAGTTGCAGTTTCCAAGGTTGAAGAGGTTGTTGTCTGTGTTCTCATCTAGGATTTTGATGTGAGACAATTATCTTTCTTTCCTCATTGTATTTGAGCCCTCTCTCTTTCTTGGTGAGTCTAGCTAAAAGTTTGTCAGTTTGGTTTATCTTTCCAACAAATGCAGTTCATGGGGCACCTGGGTGGCTCAGTGGGTTAAGACTCTGCCTTCGGCTCAGGTCATGATCTTGGAGTCCTGGGATCGAGCCCCACATCGGGCTCTCTGCTCAGCAGGGAGCCTGCTTCCCCCTCTCTCTCTGCCTGCCTCTCTGTCTACTTGTGATCTCTCTGTCAAATAAATAAAATCTTTAAAAAAAAATGCAGCTCATATTTTCATTGATCTTTTGTCTTTTTAGTCTCTGTTGGAATTTTTTCCACTTCCCTTTTTGTTATTTCCTTGTATCTGATTTTAGGCCTTGCTTGTTTGTTTTTCCACTTCTTTCCTGTGTATTGGAGAGCTTTCAGACGGATTGATGAGGACCTGAATTTCTGTGAACTTCCCCCTTAGAGCTACTTTGGCTGCATGCCATAACTTTTCATAGGTTCTCTTTTTCATTTTCTCAAGATACTTATAAATTTTCTTTTGATTCCTTATTTGACTATTGGTTGTTTACTAGCATGTTGTTTAATTTCCACATATTTGTGACTGTCCCATTTTCTTCTTGTGACTGATTTCTACTTTCATACTGTTGTGGTTGGACAAGATTTGAACCAGAGTGTGAAGGGAGCATTCAGTTTAAAGGTTAGTTTCCTGGGGTATTTTCTGAGGGCACACCATGACTTCTCTGGGGACAGAGGACAGTTTTATGAGACTGGGGGGGGGGGTGTCAACAAGGTCAACCCTTGTTAATAACTGATTACTACCATGTCAGCTGTGTACCACTGTTCACACTGTAGCCCTGATGGACATGTACTTACTTAGACACATTTTCTGGGAGGTGCAGGGTGACCTTCTCTAACAGAAATGTGCCATGTGGGTTCATGGCATGGCTCCAAGTCATACACCAGGATGTATGGTAAATTGGGGGATCAGAACCTGGTTTTCTGTTGGAAGTGACAGAAATAGGGCATGGTGAGTTTCATGACAATAGCCGAGGTCCCGAGTGACCCACTGGGTGTTGGTGGTAGGTGGGTAAGTGGGGCCTGTGGTCTGTCTCATCAGAACCTGTGGAATTCAGGGACACCCTCCTTTCTGTTGAGTTGTGTGGAGACAGGTAGACAGCAGTCTCTGGCCAGGCATGAGGGTCACAGTAGATGCCACCAGGGGGGCAGTGTGTGGTAGGAGCCAGTGCTCAGTTTCCATGAAAACCGATCAGGATCTGGTGGCTGTGATCCCTAGCAGCAGCATGGGGAAAGGAGGGCAGTGGTGGCATGCACTTCCCTTGGGTTGTGGTCAGCACTAAACTGGAGTCCACTGAAGTGAATTGTGCCTGGCACAGAAGGTGCCCAGTCACTGTAGCTGTGGGCACTGTGCCTATGGCACTTTCATGCCAGGGGCTCCCATCCTGCCGCCTCCTATTTTTCATCATCTTCATGGTCATGGGCCTCTGCTCTTGCCCCGTGGCCCCCCGGGGTATTGCAGTCCCTCCGTCTGGCCCTCATTCTGTCTTGTGCCAGCTGATGCCAGGGTAGCCTTCTCAAGAGGCAGTTCTGTCAGTCCCCTGATGGAACACTTCCATCGATCCCCTGTCAGGTGAGGACGATGCCCTACCCTGGAAGGAGCCTGCAGGTTTCTCTGAAAAACAGGTTCCCAATCAGTAGAACTATGTCTTCCTTTTCAGCCTGACCTGCCCTCCCCTCAGTCCTCCTCAGGGCAGCTGTCCCCACTTCCTCAGGTGACAGCTGTGACCTTAAAAACCAATATTGTTTTGTGTTTCTCAGTGCCTTGGTTCATCCATGGCATGTCTTTCAAACCTCTCAGTGGCTTTTCAGCAGTTCTGCAGGGCTGTCTGCTCAAAGAGGGGATGACCTTGAAGGGCCAGCCTTCCCTGCCACCGCCCTCTGCATGTCCCTGAGTCCTGGAGCCAGCTGCTTCTCTAAGTGCTGAGGGACCCGAGCCAGCCCATCCAGAACCCAGGCTGTGTCAGCAGAGTAGACTGATGTGTGCCAGGAGCGGTGGGCAGGCGGCATGCGCCAGGGGCAGGCAATTTCTCTTTCTTATTCCTTCCTCCCTCTCCCTCCCAGAGGTAGCTCAGAGCAGCCTCCACACTCCACATCACGAGATCCTTTGACCTGTGCCTCCAGCATTCAGCTGGTGAGCTTGGTGGCTTCCCGTTGCTTCTGTGTCCCATGCCCTCACCCATGGCAGTTCCTGGATCAGGGAGGGATCATACCCTTGTCTGTACTTGACCCTCTTCCTCTCCCACACTGAGACCACCCACCTTTGTGTCTTCCATAGATGTGCTTGGAAGCAAGCTTGTCCACAGGACATCTAGTAGCCAAATGGATCCAAGTCATGACCACCGAATTAGTGATCCAGGATAGAGAACAAACCAGTTCTGAAACCTGTCCTACACTCTGTGACCATCTCATACTAACAGACACAGTAATAGCTTTTTGTATTATGACATGGCATCTTTCTCTACTTACACTCTCCGGAATACAAAGGTGCTGACCCTGGATAAAAAGGGACCATGGCTCCTTTGGGCTAGGATTAATAGGTAAAATGTAAGAATTTACTGAAATTTGAATTTGAGGCATAGAATGAATAAATATTGATGAGAAAATACTCTGAAGTAAGGCATATGAACATTGTGTATCAAAGCTTTTTCAAATAAGTTACTGAAAGAAAAATCTTGTTTATTGTTTATTTTAATTCTAGTTGAGTTAGCATAGTGTTATATTAGTTTCAGGTGTGAAATAGCATGAGTCAGTAATTCTGTATATTACTCATTGCTCACCAAGAAAAGTGGACTCTGAGTCCCCTTCATCTGTTTCATTCATCCCTCCACCCACCTCCACTTTGGTAACTGTCAGTTTGTTCTCTATTATTAAGAATCTGTATTTTGGGGGCGCCTGGGTGGCTCAGTGGATTAAGCCGCTGCCTTCGGCTCAGGTCATGATCTTGGGGTCCTGGGATCGAGCCCTGCATCGGGCTCTCTGCTCCGCGGGGAGCCTGCTTCCTCCTCTCTCTCTGCCTGCCTCTCTGCCTACTTGTGATTTCTCTCTCTCTGTCAAATAAATAAATAAAATCTAAAGAATCTGTATTTTGGTTTGTCTCCTTTATCTCCTCTATTTATGTGTTTGTTTCTTCAATTCTACACAAGAGTGACATCATATGGTATTGTCTTTCTCTGACTGACTGATTCCACTTAAGATAATCCTCTGTCGATCCATCCATGTGGCTATGAATGGCAAGCTTTCATTCTTTTTATGGCTGCGTAATATTCCACTGCGTGTGTATGTGTGTGTGTGTGTACATCTCTCATCTCATTTAGCACTTTATCAATGGACACTTGAGTGCTTCCATATTGTGATCTTGTAAATACTGCTGCAAGAAACATATGGGTGCATGTATCCTTTTGAGTTGTTGTGTTTGTATGCTTTGGGTAAATACCCAGTAGTGTGGTTGCTGGATTCTAGGGCAGTTCTATTTGTAACGCCTTGAGAAGCCTCCATACTGATTTCCAGAGTGGCTGCAGCAAGTTGCTTTTCCACCAACAGTGCACGAGGGTCCCCTTTCCCCACATCGTCCTAGCACCTGCTGTTCCTTGTGCTGTCGATGGGAGCCATTCTGACAGTATGTGCTAATATCTCATTATACTTTTGATTTGCATTTTCCTGAGCCTGGGTGATGGTGAACATCTTTTCCTGGGACCGTTGGCCATCTGTGTTTCTTCTTTGGAGACATGTCTGTTTATGTTTTGGGACTACTTTTTAACTGCAGTGTTTGTTTTTTGGTGTTGAGTTGTATCCACTCCACATATTTTGGACACTGTCCCTTTACTGCATAGGATATTTGCAAATATCTTCTCCCTTTTAGTAAATTGCCTGATTATTATTACTTCTTCCTGTTCTTCTGCTGTGCAGAAACTTTTTATTTTGACATAGTCCCAGTTGTTTATTTTTGCTTTTATTTCCTTTCCCTCAGGAGACCGTCTAGAAGTGTTGCTTTGGTCCATGTCAAGAAGTTCCTGTCTGTGTCCTCTTGTAGGATTTTTTTTTTTTTTTTAATGATTTCAGGTCTTCCACTGAGGTCTTGAAACTGTTTTGAGCTTATGTATCTGTATAGTGTGAGGAAGCAGAGTAACTGCACTCTTCTGCGAGTAGATGTCCAGTTTTCCCAGCACGTTTGTTGGAGAGACTGTTCTTTTTCTTTTTGATATTCTTGCCCGCTTTGGGGAACACCAATTGGCCACACAATTGTGGGTTTTTTTCCTGAGCTCCTCTCCTATTCCCTTGTTCACTGTGTGTATTTCTGTGCCAGTGCCATGCTGTTGGGATGACCACAGCTTTGTAGTCTAACTTGAAATCCGGAATTGTGACTCCTCCAGCCTTGTTTTTCTTTCTCAACATTACATTGGCTGTTCAGTATCTTTGGGGGTTCCACACAGATTTTTAGGAGTGTTTGCTTGAGTTCTTTTTGTTGAACTGAGTGTCATTGAGCCAACTTATAAGTACATCATTGGTTTCAGATGTAGTGTTCAATAATAGATCAGGTGTGTATAACCCCCAGTGCTCATTGCATCACGTGCCCTCCTTAATGCCCATCACCCAGTTACCCCATCCCCCATCCAACTCCAACCCTGTTTGTTTCTGTAGTGAAGAGTCTCTCATGTTTTTTCTCCCTCTCTGATGTCTTCCCATTCAGTTTTCCCTCCTTTCCCCTCTGATCCTCTGTGGTGTTTCTCCTATTTCACATATGAGTGAACCCAAGTGCCGATTGTCTTTGTCTGATAGACTTATTTTGCTCAGCATAATACCCTCTAGTTCCAGCCAGGTGGATGTGATGGTAAGTCTTCATCCTCTCTGATGGCTGAATAATATTCCGTTGTAGATATGAACCACATCTTCTTTATCTATTCATCTGTCCATGGACATCTGGGCGCTTTCCATAGTTTGGCTAGAGCGTATAATGCTGCAATGAACATTGGGGGGCAGGTGCCACTATTTTCACTCAACCTGTATCTTTAGGGTAAATACCTAGTAGTGCAATGCTGGTTATAGGATAGCTCTATTTATAAGTTCTTGAAGAAACTGGATAACATTTGGCAGAGTGGCTGTGTAAGCTGGCATTCTCACCAGCAGTGTAACACTGTTCCTCTTTCCCCACATCCTCACCAACATTTGTTGTTCCCTGCCTTGGTGATTTTAGCCATGCCAGCTGTTGTAAGGTGGTATCTCATTGTGGTTTTGATTTGTATTTCTCTGCCAGCTATTGATGTGAAGCACTTTTTCATGTGTCTCTTGGTCTCTTGTATGTCCTTTTGGGAGAAAGTTTTGTTTATGTTTTCACCAGCTGGCCATCACCCCCTGACAGCCACACCCAGCTCAGCACATCGTCTGCTCTGCTCAAGGGCAGCAAATGGACAGACCAGGTGCATGTGGGACTCCCTCCTGTCAGGCATGGCTTGCTTCCGATAGGTATACAAGTGGGCCAGCTCGCATGCACATGACATGTTCCTTTGATTCCTTGCTATCAGCCTCCCCTTTCTGTCACCCTGATCCTAAACTTTTAGCTTCTATGAGAACTTGGGTTTGCAGATTTCTGTTGACATTTCAAAGTGGAATCTGTGTTGGCTTTGTTCCCTGTACTTGGGTTGGAGATGAAGGCAGGAAGTCATCCTACTCTGAAAGCAGCCAAAAGAAATATCAAGTGTGTTCTGCCCCCAGCACCTCGGGTTTGAAAGCCATGGCCAACTACATACTAAATGTTCTACATGATCAGCTTTAGGACACACGGATGCATGTGACATGAAATCACACAGAAAGAAATTTTCTTACTGAACTTTTGCCTTGCAAAAGATAGTTTAGGGACACCGCCCCTTGCCCACCCTGTCATTTCCGGTCTGGCTAATGCCCGGTCACACAGACACGTGTAGCCACACAAGGGCATAACTGTGACTTCCTCCTGGAACATTCCTGGCCCCCCTGCACCCAGATCTGGCCAACCCTGCACACCCCCAGTCCTCCTTAGTATCCCCTGTCATGGTACTTGTCACAGGAAGGCTGTCATTTTCTGTCTCTTGGTCTGTCCTTTTTACTTGGAGTAGATCTCTCTCACAGATGCCTGGCTGGATGACAGGTAGATGAATGGTTTCGGGATCTTTGGTCCTGGAACAGCAGGCATCCCTCAAAACCTTGTGGGCAGGGGGAGTCTCTGTCCCTCTGTGTTCCCCCAGCCTCTGTGGAGCCTACTGTCCAGGACAAGGTACTTGGGAGTCCTAACAGATGAAGTTTGTTCTATGAAGGTAGCTTCCCTCTGAGATCACTATGCAACCACATTGCATGGCCATTCCTGTGGGACAGAAAGCATGCTACTCTATATTGTATTCTCCTTGCAACCGTGCCTACCAAAGAGGAAACACACACTCACCCTCACAAGTTCACACTTACACCTCTGTTTCTGAGCATCACTACCATGGAAACGACAGTGAATTCCCGTTGGGCTGCGGACCTGTAGACATGCCATTCCAGGTGTCAGTAGAGGAAGATGGAGATGGTGTTGTGGCTAAGAGGATGGAAGCCCTTCCCTCTGGGGGTGAAGAAATTAGATTTGACCAAGAAGGCACTGTGTTCTACTCAAAGAAGGGACATGATCCTAGAATCTTTGAGACAAAGGATTGTCAGAGACGTTTCTGGGAAGTCTTCTGTAAAGATTTTCTGTTAGGTGTTGCAGTCCATGTGGTGTGTCTGGCAATGACTCCACTCTTGCATTGTGGCTTTAAAGCAGCCACAGACCGTCCATAAGTAATGTTCCAGCCACACTTGATTGTGAGAATATGGGGGCCCATTTGGCCAATGGGTGGTAGTTTCCCACACCCCAGATCTGCAACATGATGGATGATGGAAGAGAGGGCTCTTCTTTTCCACTGGCAGAGTGGGAAGACACTGGGATTTATCCTGGCTGACCCTGGCCCCTGCCCTTGAAAGGAAAGAAATGGGCCAACAATGAAGGCCACAGGAATTCCTCCCCATTTCTTTGTAGGACTCGAGCTTCCCACATTTGCCTGTGGTTGAATCCCATGTAGGTATTATTTGGCTGAGTAAGTCCCCATTGCCTGACAGATATATCATGCAGGTTATATATCACACAGATGCTCATATTGTTCAGGCCAATAATAAGGCCATGACCATGAGGATGTTTAGGGTTCTCCTGAGTTAGCAGAGGATCTCGCATGTGTGGGCTTCACAACTTGTCTGATTCAGCCCTCAGCAATGTTATGGAGCACCTGGCTTCCTGGGCCCTTTGTGGGACTGGCACGGGCCTGGCCTAGACCACTTCTGTAGTCATGATGGAAAAGCCCCTGGCCTGGGTGGTCCACTCCATACTTGGCTCTACAGACTGAGACCGAGGTTTCTCCCACCTCATTGGCTGGGACGAGGTCATATGACCATGTATGAGCCAGTCCCTGGAGCCAGGGAGTGGAGATGTGGATATTGGCCCAGGTTCTTAGGACCTCTGTTGTAATGACTTTTTTAATGGCTGTGGTGACAAGATCTTCTGGGATGGTTGTTAATAAAACAAATATTAATTTTTGATAGTAAGTGGGTCCAAGTTGCTGGCTTAGCACCTAGCACCTCAGTACTACTGTACTACTCTACAGAGACAATGGCTGAGAATGAATAAGGTGGATGGAAACTCGTCTGGAGTGCACAAGGGAAGGGTGTGTGTGTGTAGGGGGTTGGGAATAATAGCTCTGGCCAAGCTGTAGCTCCAACTTATCTAGGTTCAAGCAGGTGAGTGGAATCTTCGTGTTTCAGCATCCATCATTTTGTAGATGAAGAATATGCCCTTCGCACGGCAAGATTTGTTCCAAGTATTCTCTAGTTGGTACAGAAGTCGGGGAGACCTCACCCTCCATCTGCTAGGATAGGCGTGAGAGGCTGAGAGCTCTCAAGAAGGTGTATGGCTTTCGCAGGGTTCACTGTGAGCCTGCACACAGGACTGATGAGGACAGTTCACAGATTAGTTCTGAGGATGGAGTATTGAAGAATGTGGTCCCCTGTGTAATCCCGGGCAGGGGACAGACCTGGAGTCCACTGTAGAGTTACTTCATGGGAGCGGTGGTGATCTGCAGCACCCACTTCATGAGATTTCTGTCCTTTATTGAGTTCTGGGTGTGGTTTCTGTGACTGTGTCCTAATGGCTGGGATTTCCGAGGGGTGGGATTTTTTGGCTTCACTGTAAGAGTTGGTCCCCTGGGAGTGGGCAAGTCCCTTTCTGCTGCTGAGAAGTGTGTCTCTAGTGGTTGGGGTGTGTATTACAAGCCTCAAGGTCAGTGGTGAGGTGGTTGTGGTGGTCAGCACGCTATTGTTATTGATGATTTTTTGGGTGAATTCCATAGGACGAGATGTTAGATCTTATGGTTAGGGATCCTCATTAAGTGCCCATCAAGGGTGCTTTTTCTGAGTTTCATATTCGATATCTTTTTATTGCTTCTGATAGCCCTCCTTGTACTTGGTATTCCAATGAGCAGTGCATTGCAATATTGCCTGCATTTTACCCGTGTGTTGATGAGGATTCCAGAAAGGAAAATGTCAGTGCTTCCACAAATTGTACACTGGAAGAGCCAAATAATAAAATTTTATTTTTGACACAAAGCAGGATGTATCCTGCTGTGATTCTTAGTTTAAAGCAGAGGAGGAGGCCCTCTTTCAGTACTGGTAATGAGTGCCACAGGTCTTTCTGGGGAACATTATCAGATTCTATTGGAGACTGGGTTTTGTTATTGTGGAAGAATTAGGAATCAACCAGTTATTTGTCTCCTGTTTCATTTTCCATGAACATTTCCTCGATATTGGTTTCACAGCTCTACTATTGTTAAGTCATCCCAACTTTGGCACCAGCTCAGCCTTCTCTGCCCAGTGTATGTTTGAGCCAAGACAAAAGCTGCTTCTGGGTGACTGGGAGACTCTCAGACTACAATGCTGTCAGTAGGGAGTTACGGGGATCCTAAATTACAAACCAGCTCTTGACACCCAGACAAAATGCATTTCAGATTTAGGAAGTTCAGATAGAAAATTTGTATCCATGATGCAACTGAAGAAAATGTGTCATTCCTAAACCTAACCTTAACCCTAACTTTAACACTGAAACCTAACCTGACCTTAAAGCCCCAACTGGAACCCTGAATCCCAAAACTGAAGTTGAACCCGAATGCTGCACTCAGAACCTGAGCCCTGGATCCAAGCCTTGAACTATGAACCCAAACCCTAAACCAGAACTCTGAGCCATGAACCCTGAACCAAAATCCCAGCATGAACCCTATCCCCAAATTTGTCCTTGAACTTTATCCCAGAAGCCCTGAGTTTTAAACCCTATATCATAAACCTAAAGCCCTAAACTCTGTTTCCTTGCTCTTCACTCTCAATTTTTATTTGGCCCAAGCCTAAACCCTGATCTAGAACTCTGACTGACACCTGAGCCTGAACCCAAATTCAAACCCTTCAGCATGCTTTGTTTACGCATTCACCATTGTTGGATATTTGCAGTTTCTACCTTTTGATTCTTGTGAACATTGTTTGGTTTGGGGGCTAGGGTTAGGGTCTTGGATTGGGATCAGGGCCAGGCTTGAGAGCTAGCTGAGGTCAGAGTGTGGGTCTGGGTCAGGGTCATGTTCGGTGCCACATGGACACTGAGTGGCAGGCTCTCCCTTCCAGCCTCCCCTTCTGGCATCCCCAGTCTACTTTACTGAGGCTTCCCTTCACAGTTCTAACCAGGTTGTGGTGGAGTGTTGTAGAGAATTGGAATTCCAAATCCAACTTCCAAATCCCACTGCTTCTACTGCAGCGAAGACATGGAGGCCCCCGATTTAATCCTCCACAAGTCTCTTGCTAACATGGGGCCTCCTGCAAGGGCAAGTGGCCTCTTCACGGTGGGTGAACTGGATCTGGCAGGACTTGGCCTCCACCCCAATGTCTTATGTCCTCTCTGCTTCTGTGACATGGTGCTAATGTGGATGTTTGGAAGAGTCATTTCCTCTGTGGTGATTTCATTGTGCAGTCAACTTGTTACAGCAGCACAAATGTGTTTTATCTCCACACTCAGATTCCCTAGCTGTCATTTCTTAGCCACGTCTGCCACCTCAGATGGGATGCTTCAGTGTGTTTTACCCCAAATGGGGATAGTGTCCTGCAGAACCACCATGTAACCTGAAATGAAGAGATCATTACAGGTTCCACCTTATAAAATAGACCACAGACCACTTCAGCTGTGTCCACCTGCCCGATTGTCTGAAATGTCTTTTAGCATTCTCCAGGTTGTTTCTTCTGCTTAGGGTGAGGGTTAGGCATTAGAGGTTAGGAGATCCAAGGTTATGGTTTAGGATTTAGGATTTGGGTTCGTTTAGGGATAAGGGGAGGGCCAGGCAGGAGTTTGTTTTCAGGGGGTCAATGAAAGTGGGGGATTGCTGGGATGGGCCCAGCTTTGCCTTCAGATTTCTCCTGCCCCAAAACCTTTCTGGTGTTCCAGATGGTGGTGTTCTGTGTTGCAGGCTTAGTCCTTAGGTATTGCTCAGCTGTCCGCACTCCTTGGGACATTAGAGCCAAACCTTTGGGGACGGACCTCTCAGAACACAACCTAGTGTTAAGTGTTAGGGGCTAGGGCATGGCAGAACCAGCGTGCATCAGTGAGCGTCCGAGGGCAGCAGAGATGAGGGCATGTGTCGGGATGACTGTCAGGATCTGGATTTGTGTCCAGTAAATGTGGGCCTGGCCTCAGGTGGACATGCAGATTTCTCCTACTCTGAATCCTTATCAGATTTTCAATTGGCACAGGTTCCTTCCGTGTGGCAGGCGGAGTCCCTCTGGTACTGTTCAGGTGTCCCCAAAATATAGGGCATGCATGCCAGGACTCTGGGGACAGAACCCTGAAGTCCCAGCCTCGGGTTAAGGTTAGGGCCTTGGGGCATGTCAGGCATGAACTGCCCAGAGTGTTTCAATCTCTACTGGGGGATGAGTTGATAGAGAACTTCAGGGTTCGGCTTTGTGTCCAGGGGGCCAGTGAATGTGGGGGTGGCCTCAGATGGGCATGCAGATTTGTCCAGCACTGAATCTTTTCTAGAGCTCCAAAGGGCAAAATTTCCTTAAAGGAGGCTGGCTGAATTCTCTGCTATTGCTCAAGTGTCCTGAACTCCTGCCTTAGGGAGTACGGCCACCAGGGATGGACCCCTCAGAACCCAACCAAGGGTTAGGGTTAGGACCTAGAGGCATGCAAGGACTGATCTAAAGGTGCTTTTGGGAGTGTTCCAGGGCTGAGTTGAGAGCATGGGTCAGGGTGAGTGCTGTCTCTGGGTTTGTATCCTGAGGTCCACTAAATATGGGCATGGCCTGAGGTGGGCATGCACATTTCTCCTGCTCTGAAACCTTTCTGAAGATCCAAATGGCACAGTGTCCTTCTGGCTGACAGGCTGTGTCATCTGGTATTGCTCCAGTGTCCCCAATACCTGGGGATTTGAAGCAAGGCCCTTGGGGAAGGTCCTCTCAGAATCCATCCAAGGGTTAGCTTTAGGGACTAAGGGCACAGCAGGCCTGATCTGAAGACCCCATGGAGAGCTGGCTGGAGCGGGGGCTGAGTGTCTGGCTCTGGCTTTGTGCTCCCAGGTCAGTGGGGAGTCTGCTTCTCCCTCTCCTTCTGCTTATGCTCTCTAATGAAGAAATAAAATCTTTAAAAAAATAAAATTCAGGGACGCCTGGGTGGCTCAGTTGGTTAAGCCGCTGCCTTCGGCTCAGGTCATGATCCCAGGGTCCTGGGATTGAGCCCCGCATCAGGCTCTCTGCTCAGCAGGGAGCCTGCTTCTTCCTCTCTCTCTCTCTCTGCCTGCCTCTCTGCCTACTTGTGATCTCTGTCAAATAAATAAAATAAAAATCTTAAAAAAAGTAAACAGACTAAACTCTCCAATCAAAAGACATAGTGGCAGGGCACCTGGGTGGCTCAGTGGGTTAAGCCGCTGCCTTCGGCTCAGGTCATGATCTCAGGGTCCTGGGATCGAGCCCCGCATCGGGCTCTCTGCTCATTGGGGAGCCTGCTTCTTCCTCTCTCTCTCTCTCTCTCTGCCTGCCTCTCTGCATACTTGTGATCTCTCTCTGTCAAATAAATAAATAAAATCTTTAAAAAAAAAAAAGACATAGTGGCTAAATGGATTAAAATATAAAAGTGTATGTGCTGCCTCCAAGTGACTTGCCTCAGCTTGAAGGACACAAATAGGCTCAAAGTGAAGACAGGGAGAAAGACATTCCATGCAATGGAAACCAAAAGAAAGCAGGGGTAGATGTACTTACATAAGGAAAAAAAAAATAGACCTTAAGGCAAAAATTGTACCAAAAAAGTCATTTTACAACAGGTCAGTTTATCAGTAGACTGTGATAACCATAAATAAATATTCATCCAATCCTGCAGCATATAAATGTACTAGCAAATATTAATATATAACTATAAAGAAACATGATATGATAATAGTAAGGGACTTGAAAACCCCACTTTAAACAATGGATATATCACCCAAGCAGAAAATCAATAAGGAAACACTGGACTTAAACTACACCAAATGGACCTAAACACATATTCAGATAATTTCAACCAACAGCAGCAAGATATACATTTTTTTCAAGCATGCATAGACCTTTTTCCAGGATATGCTTTTTCTTAAGTCACAAAACACATGGTGCCAAATGTAAAAAAACTGAAATTATACCAAGTATCTTTTCTGACCACAATATTATGAAAAATGAAATCAGTAATAGAAAAAAATTCACAAATATGTGAGAATTAAACATGCTCCCAAACTGACAATGCATCAAAAAAATAAAAACGGGCGCCTGGATGACTCAGTGGGTTGAGCCTCTGCCTTCAGCTCAGGGCATGATCTCAGGGTCCTGGGATCAAGCCCCTGAGTCAGGCTCTCCGCTCAGTGGGAAGCCTGCTTCCCCCTCTCTCTGCCTGCCTTTCTGCCTACTTGTGATCTCTGTCAAATAAATAAATAAAATAAAATAAAAACAGAAATTGAAAAAACTTGTAACAAATGAAAATGGAAATGCAATATGCCAAAATTTATGTAATGCAGCAGCAACAGTTCTAAAAGGGAAGTTAATGCCTACCTTAAAAGAGAGTCTTGAATAAGAAATGTACATATACACCTCAAGGAACTAGAAAAAGAAAAACTTAAGTCCAATGTTAGTAGAAGAAAAAACATGAGAAAAATCAGAGCCAAAATAAATGCAGAAAAGATACAGATGTAATGAAAAGAAGGGCCATCTGTACCCCAATGTTCATAGCAGCAATGGCCACAGTCACCAAACTGTGGAAAGGGCCAAGATGACCTTCAACAGATGAGTGGATAAAGAAGATGTGGTCCATATATACAATGGAGTATTATGCCTCCATCAGAAAGGATGAATACCCAACTTTTGTATCAACGTGGATGGGACTGGTCAATTATCATATGTTTCACTTACTTGTGGAGCCTAAGGAATAACATGGGGGACCTTAGAAGAAGGAAAGGAAAAGTGAATTGGGGGAAATTGGAGGGGGAGAGGAACCATGAGAGACTGTGGACTCTGAGAAACAAATTGAGAGTTTGGGAGGGGAGGAGTGTGGGGCGTTGGGTGAGTCTGGTGGTGGGCTCATGTTGCATGGAGCACTGGGTGTGGTGCATAAACAATGAATTCTGGAACACTGAAAAAAATTAAAAATAAATGGAGATTAAAAAGACAAAGAAAATATTACAACTAAAAGGTGTATTTTTTTAAATATAAAAAAGTTGGCAATCCCTTATCTAGACTAAAAAAATACTCATAACTGAAAGAGTAGACATTATACCTAGTAGTAAATACCAGGACCAGATGATTTCACTGGTGAGTTCTACCAAACATTTAAAAAAAATTAACACCAGTTCTTCTCAAACTCTTCTTAAAAACAGAAGAGGAGGGAACAGTCCTAAACTGAACTTATTTATTCATTTGACAGAGAGACAGTGAGAGAGGGAACACAAGCAGGGGGAGCGGAAGAGGGAGAAGCAGGCTTCTGCTGAGGAGCCTGATGCGGGGCTGGATCCCAGGACTTAGGGATCATGACCTGAGCCAAAGGCAGATGCTTAACCAACTGAGCCACCCAGGCACCCCCTAAACTAAACTTTATTTTATGAGATCAGTATTACCCTGATACTGTCATATTAGGACACTACATATAGGGATATTGGCCTATGGGTTTTTTTGTTTGTTTTTAAGATTTATTTCTTTATTTTGAGAGAAAGAGCACATGAGCAGGAGGGGCAGAGGGAGAGAATCTCAAGCAGACTCCACAATAAGTACAGAGCTGGATGCGGGGCTCGATCTCATGACCATGAGATCATGACCTGAGCTGAAAGCAAGGGTCTGTCACTACCAACTGCACCACCCAGGCACCCTCCTGCCTGTGCTTTCTTATAAGTATATTTGCAAAAAATCTCAATAAAATTCTAGCAAACCAAATCCAACAGGACATTGAGAAGACTATACACCATGATCAAATGGGATTTTCCCCTGGGATACAAAGGCAGATCCATATATGCAAATAATTAATGTAATAAATTAATAAAATGAAGACAGAATCAGAGAGGGAGACAAACCATAAAAGACTCTTAATCTTGGGAACAAACTGAGCATTGCTGGAGGGGAGATGGGGTAACTGGGTGCTGGACATTAAGGAGGGCATGTGATGTCATGAGCACTGGGTATTCTAGAAGACTGATAAATCCCTGACCTTTACCTCTGAAACCAGTAATACATTATATGTTAATTAACTGATTTAAATAAAAATATGGAAAAAATCTTATAATCACTTCAATAGATACAGGAAAAGCATTGGCCAAGATTCAACATCCTTTCATGTTGAAAACATTCAAACTGGGTATAAAAGGAATGCATCTCAACATAACAAAATCTATATTTAAAAAACCTCAGTGGTATAAAACTGAAAACTTTCCTGCTAGGATTAGGAGTAAGATCAAGGTGCCCACTCTCAGCTCCTATTCAGCACAATTAGAGCAATTAGGCAAAAAAAGAAATAGAAGGCATCCAGATTGGAAAGGGAGAAGTAAAACTATTTCAGTTTGCAGAAAATACGATGTTACATAGAAAATCCCTGAAGACCCTACCAAAAAAACTATTAGAACTAATCACCAAATTAAAGTTGCAGGATATGAAATTGATATAAAAGATTAGTTGTGGGGACACCTGGGTTAAGTGTCTGCCTCTGGCTCAGGTCATGATCCCTGGGATCAAGACCTACACTGGGTTCCCTGCTCAGTGGAGAGAATGATTCTCCCTCTGCCTGCTCTGCCTGCAGCTCTCCCTGCTGTGCTTTCTCTCTCTCTCTCTGACAAATAAATAAATAAAATCTTTTTTTTTAAAGATTTTATTTATTTATTTGACAGAGATCACAAGTAGGCAGAGAGGCAGGCAGAGAGAGAGAGAGGAGGAAGCAGGCTCCCTGCCAAGCAGAGAGCCCGATGCGGGGCTCGATCCCAGGACTCTGGGCTCATGAGCTGAGCCAAAGGCAGAGGCTTTAACCCACTGAGCCACCCAGGTGCCCCAAAATCTTAAAAAAAAAAATATATTAGTTGTGTTTCCATACACTAAGAAAAAACTATCTGGAAAAAAAACCAATTCCATTTACAAGAGCATCAAAACACATAGGGATATCTTTAACCTAGGAATGAACATCCTGCCATTTGGCAAAACATAAATGGACTTTGAGGACTTTATTCTATGTGAGGTAAGAGAAAAAACAAACTATATGTTATCAGTCACATGCGGAATCTAAAAAAGCCAAGCTCACAGAAACAGTAAAATGGAGGGTACCAGGGGCTGGAGGATAGACAGAAAGGACAAATACTGACTGAGGTTACAAACATATTCAGTGAATAGGAAATAAGCTCTAGAGATCTAATGCGCAGGATAGTAAATACAACAGTGGTATTATAACCACTGAATTTGCCAAGAGATTAAAACATAATTATTCTAATCACTAAAAAGAAATATAATGTAACATGATAGAGGTGCTAATTATTGCTACAATGGCAATTATATTGCAATATATAAATGTATCAAGTTAACATTTGATACAACTTAAATTTTACAGTGTTATATATCAAATCTATTGCATATACACTGATGAAATAACTGAATTCACTGATGAATAAAATGAACATTGTTAAAATGTCCATACTACCCAGAGCTATCTACAGACTCAATGCAAGCCCTAACAAAATTCCAATGACAGTTTTCATAGTAAGAGAAAAACAATCCTAAAATTTTATGTAACAACAAAAATCTCTGGATCACCAAAAGAATCTTGAGGAAAAACAAAGCTGGTAGTCATTATTCTTTCTGATTTCAGACTTTAATACAAATCTGTAGTAATCAAAACAGAATAGTACTGGCATAAATACAGATACACAGAACAGAATCTAGAGCCCAGAAATGAGCCCTTGCATATATGGTGAACTCATATTTCATGAGGAAATCAAGAAGATTCAACAGAAAAAAGACAGTTTCTTCAGTAAGTGGTGTTGAGGAAACTGGACAGTAACATGCAGAAGAATGAACCTGGACTCCTATCTTACACCACTCCCCAAAATTAACTTGGAATGGCTTAAATTCTTATACGTAAGATCCCAAACTGTCAAACTACTAAAAGAAAACACAGGAAATATGTTCCTTGATATGGGTCTTGGCAATGACTTTTTTGGATATGACAACAAAAGCATAAACAACCATGGCAAGAATAATCAAGTAGAACTATACTGAATTACAAAGCTTCTGCAAAGCAAAAGAACTAGGAAAACAAAAAGGTAATCTACAAACAGCAGAAAATATTTTTAAAACCATCTATCAGATAAGGAGTTAATATAAAATCTATATAAATTATTCACACAACTCAATAACAAAATTAAATTAAATTTAAAAATGTGGGGAGGACCTGATAGACATTTTTCCAGAGAAGACATACAGGTGGATAACAGGTACATGAAAGGTGCCCAACATCGCTTCATCAGACAAATGCCAATCAAAACCACCCTGAAATAGTATTTCACACCTGTTAAAACAGCCATATTGAACAGACAAGAGACCTGTGTTGGCAATGCCATGGGAAAGGGGGAGCACTATTTTGGGAATATAAAATGGTAAGCCACCATGGAGAACAGTATGGAGTTTCCAAAAAAAAACATGAAAAATACTACTCCCATATGATTGAGCAAATGTACTGCTACATAGTATTTATAAAGGAAATGAAAACAGAACCTTGAAGAGATATTTGTAGCTTCATGATCATTGCAGCATTATGCACAATAACCAATACGTGGAATCTACCTACATGTATATCAAAAGATAAATGGATAAGGAAAAGGTAGTATATATCTACAAAAATGGAATATTTTTTTTAAAGTTTTATTTATTTGAGAGAGAGAGAACAAGCAGGGTGAGGGTGGCAGAGGGAGAGGGAGAAGCAGGTTCCCCGCTGAGCAGGGAGCCCAAGGTAGGGTTTGATATGAGGACCTGGAGCTGACCTGGACTCACCTGAAGGCAGATGCTTAACTGACTGAGCCACCCCGGTGACCCTGTCCACACAATGGAATATTATTTAGCCCCACGAAAGGAGGAAATTCTGACTTTGCAACAACACAAATGGAGCTTGAGGACATTAAACTAAGTGCTAGCTGAATTTGGTCAAAGTGCACAAACTGGCAGCTATAGTATCACTAAGCTCTGGCAATCTAGTGTATAATTTCATGACAATAAATAATGATACTGTATTATGTACTTGAAAGTTGTTAAGAGAGTAAAAAGTTGTTAAGAGAGTAAATCTTAAATATTACCACTCTTCCCCCAAATTAAAAGTGAAAAGACAGAGGTAGTAACTAAGGATCACCATGGTAAGCATTTGCAATGCATGCCTGTATCATATCAGACTGGACCCCTTAAACTTCACATGTTATATGTTAATATTTCAATAACGCTAAGGAAAAATGAACATAAAAATTTAAGAAGAAAAGTAGAATATAATTAAATCTAAAAGAAGTTACTTCAATTAAGGGCAGGCTAAAGTTGAATTTTTTACAATGGAATATATTCACCAATTAATGCTTATGTCCTGCTGACTACATTGTCAGCTGCATGAGAAAATTTTCCTAACCTTAATCATGTCTTAATTCTTTTTTTTTCTGATGATTTTAATTTATTTATTTTTTCAAGTAATTCTTAATTCTTAGGAATCATTGAGAAAGAACACATCCATCTTTCCAAGGAAATTGCAGGTTATTTTCTTTAAGCATATTTCTGATTTGAACAAAACTGAGGTTCATTATGCAAGAAAACCAAGGTAATTAGTGACAGCTTTAGAAACAGTTCCTCTCTTATTCTTGTAACAGTTGGGAGATTTTAACTTTTATTAAAAGAGACTGTAATTTTATGATATTAAATAATTTTACCTTCCTCAATGAAACATTTTCTACAATTGTTCACTTATATCAAAGAACTATAAAAACAACCTGGTAACTTTCAAATGATTAAACATATCATTCCTTATTTAAGTTTTAATTGACTCTACAAAGTCTCTCACATTTCAAATAATTTTATAAGCCAAAATTCAGCTAGCAAAGTCGTGTCATTGTTACTGTACCATATTCTGTATTCTCTTTGATGACAGTTGAGCACAATAACAGTGTAATTATGTTTATGTGGTAACACAGATTGCCCTTATTTTTTCCTGAAAATCACCCTGGGATTAATCATTTCAAAAGTCCATAAAAGCTTGGTCAGTATAATATTACAAGTGTTGAATAATTTGATTTGCATGAATTTGTAGATTATGTCACTTAGAAAAACTATTGATACCTATACAGTTCACTCAAAAATGGTTCTGGTAAATTTTAGACAAGAATTGTTCTTGAAAACTTTTTTTTTTTTTGTAAGATTTTATTTATTTATTTGACAGATAGAGATCGCAAGTATACAGAGAGGCAGGCAGAGGCAGAGAGGAGGAAGCAGGCTCCCCGCTGAGCAGAGAGCCCGATGTGGGGCTCGATCCGAGGACCCCGAGGTCATGACCTGAACCGAAGGCAGAGGCTTAACCCACTGAGCCACCCAGGTGCCCCATCTTGAAAACTATTTTTGAAAATTTTAAGGAGGCAAGAATTGTTTTGAAAATTTTAGGCAAGGTTTTAGTATTTTTAAGACTTACATTTCAGTATGATTTTTTAAAACGATTATTTATTTGACAGAAAGAGAGATCACAAGTAGGCATAGAGGCAGGCAGGGGGCGGGGGGAAGCAGGCTCCCCGCTGAGCAGAGAGCCCTATGCAGGACTTGATCCCAGGACCCTGAGATCATGACCTGAGCCAAAGGCAGAGGCCTTAACCCACTGAGCCACCCTGGCACCCCTTCAGTATGGTTTTCAAAATAACAAATATTTAAGTTACTAGCTCTCCAGGAGAGAAAAAAGATAGTTGTGATTTAGTCACAGATCACTGATTAACTTAATGGTATTTTATAAAGAATCATGTCAAGAAAATTATATTCAATTATTATTTCATTTTTAAGGATGTTAGAAATATAATGCCATATGAGGTATGTAAAGATAGTTGAGATTTTGTAATAAACATAGTTTCTGAAAGAATTTTAGTGGATTTTCTTGTAATGTTTTTCTCATTCAGAAAAATATTTTACTGGAGTGCCTGGGTGGCTCAGTCATTAAGCACCTGCTTTTGGCTAAGGTCATGATCCTGGGATATAGCCCTGCAACAGGGGTTATATCTATATCTATATCTATAGAGATATAGATATATATATAGGGCAACAGGGCTCCCTGTTGAACTTCTTTGTAAGTAAACTATTACCTGAGGTTCTGCTTTCTTAAGTCAGAATTCTACAATGAGAACTACTATGCCAAAGATTATATGTTTTTTAGTATCTTGACAATTATTTTTAAGTTGTTCTTTGTGTTCACCTACACTTCCAATAGCAAAGTGGAAAGAGCTCAACTCAGTAAATCTGGAAGCATTTCATGGTGTTTGATGGCTTTCTTAAGCAGGTAACATAAAACTGAGCCAGAATTTACTACTTCATGGTCATTAAATACACAACATGGTAAGGACATCATAAATGACATAGACGTAATTATGTATATTTCCAAGAGAAATAACATATGCTTATGAAGGATTTGCTGAATCAATGGAAAATATTTTTTCAAAGAGTAAAGGGGAAATGAAATCCCCATTATTTATTTTTGCTTTTAAAAAGATCCTACGCAGGGGCACCTGGGTGGCTCAGTGGGTTAAAGCCTCTGCCTTCAGCTCAGGTCATTATCCCTGGGTCCTGGGATCGAGCCCCACATTGGGCTTTCTGCTTGGTGGGGAGCCTGCTTTCCCCTTCTCTCTGTCTCTGCTTGCCTCTCTGCCTACTTGTGATCTCTGTCTGTCAAATAAATAAAATCTTAAAAAAATAATAATAACTTTTGTACACTGCTGGTAGGAATGCATACTGGTGCACCTACTGTGGAAAACAGTGTGGACTTTCCTAAAGAAGTTAAAAGTAGGGGCGCCTGGGTGACTCAGTTGCTAAGCGTCTGCCTTCGGCTCCCAGCTCAGGGTCCTGGGATGGAGCCCCACATCAGGCGCCCTTCTCGGCGGGAAGCCTGCTTCTCCCTCTCCCACTCCCCCTGCTTGTGTTCCCTCTCTTGCTGTGTCTCTCTGTCAAATGAATAAATAAAATCTTTAAAAAAAAAAAAAAAGTAAAAAATAAAAATGCCCTACAATCTAGCAATTGCACTACTAGGTATTTATGCAAAAAATACAAAAGTACTAATCCAGAGGGATACATGCGCCCTGATGTTTACAGCAGCAGTATCTACGATAGCTAAATTATGGAAACAGCCCAAGTGCCCACCGCCTGACACAGAGATAAAGAAGAAGTGGTGTATATATGCAGTGGAACAGTACTCAGCTATGAGAGGATGAAATCTTGTCATTGGCAATGACATGGATGGAGCTAGCGTGTATTGTGCTAAGCAAAATATGTCAGTCGCAGAAAGACAAATACCCTGTGATTTCATTCATATGCAGAATTTAAGAAACAAAAAAATAAACTAAGGGGGGGGAGAAAGAGAGGAGGAGATAAACCAAAAAACAGATTTATAACTATGGAAAACAAGTTGACGGTTATCAGAGAGAGGGGAGAGGCTGGGTGAAACAGGTGATGGGTGTTCAGGAGAGACGTGCTGAGATGAGCATGGATGACGTGTGGGTGTGGAATCACTGCATGGTTCACCCGACGCTAATATTAGTGTATTAACTAACTAGAATTTATCATTTTTTTTAACTACCTGGAAATTAAAAATTTTTAGAAAAGGAAGGTGGGAGAACAGCAAGTTTAGGGGCTCAAACAGTACTCATTTCCCTATAACTTAATTTTTGAATTATGTGTGAGACACTCAGAAATCCTAAAAGAATTAACTCTCAGCTATTTTAATTACGCAGACCTGTAAATATTCCTATCCTGATATCAGTAAAGGCAAAAAAATTAATTTCTCCCTATGTACTTTATAATTAATAATATAGAAACTGCTTTTCACATATTGGTGGGGTTTTTTTTTAATATACTTAAGGTATTGAGCATTATTCATCAATTTGTAAATACTACATTCTCTGATTTTTAAGATCCCCTTTTGATCCTGATAAACAGAAATCACAAAAAAGGTTTGGCTTTGAGCAGGTAGTATGTGCCAATCAGAAGTACGCCCTTTGCAGAGGAAAATTCACAGAAAGCTTTTGGTTGCTTTGTATAAAAATATTTCAGGAAAAAACATTTAGAATTCCATAGGCACATCTGTGGTTGTCACAGGGGAGCATTCTGCAATTGTGCTATGTGGGGGGAAAAATTCCTTTCAAAATTAAAATACTGACAAATGCATGAATATAGATAATGACAATTCTGTCACTGAGTTTATTTTTAATGAATTAAGAGAGAAAACAAATAATAGCTGTCAGGTGGAAATTATTCATCACTTTTCTTTCAGATATCAGACAGAGGAAAATAAATGATATTTTAAAAATCTGAGTTTGGGACACCTGGGTGGCTCAGTTTGTTAAGTGGCTGCCTTTGGCTCAGGTCGTGATACCAGGGTCCTGGGATCGAGTCCCACATCTGGCTCCTGGCTCAGCAGAGAGCCTGCTTCTCCCTCCCACTCTGCCTGCTGCTCTCCCTGCTTATACTCTCCCTCTCTGTTAAGTGAATAAATAAAACCTTAAAAAAATTCTTTAAAAAAAAAATCTGAGTTAACCTGTGTTTCATTCTTTCTGTTTTAAGTTCTCTAAGCGGCCAACAAAGTAATATATCCATTAATCATCAGCTGATTTCTGGGAACAAGAATGAAGAGATACTGTCTAAAAAATAGTCTTGCCTGGATGAAACAGCATTAGAAGTAAAAAAAAAAAAAAAAACCCCTCCATTTCAAAAATGTTATTTTTTAGCTTCTGTAAAAACAATGCATCAACAAAACATCTTTATACCTACTGCCTTTCAGATTTTAAAAATGTATGTCAGAAAAAGCAACCAAAAACCAGTTTCAAAGTTCTATCCCTCCACAAGAACCAGATTGAGTTTCACTGTAAAATTCTACCAAACACTAAAAAGCAGTCAATTCTAATGCCAGTTAAATTGTTGCGAAGATTAAAAGGACCAGAAAACATTGAGAGCTTTTTTTTAATAAATGAAGGTATTGATGTTATACTCAATCTAGACTGTCATTTCATTTTAGAAGGATGTTAAAGTTATAGTGGCATCAAAGATATACAAAATATCTTTGTATATTAAATATACAAGATATAAATATATATACAAAATATATTAAATATATTTTATTTTAATATATTTGTAATATATATTTATCATTTGTATATTTATATTTATTATTCATATATTTATTTGAATAATAAATATAAAAATATAAAAGATATAAAAAATAAGTACAGACTATTCCTGCTTAATCACATATAAAATAATTGCAGAAGGATCTAAAATCACACTAAAAACAATACATCATGGTCAACTAAGATTTATTCTAGAAATTGGATGATTTAATACAATGTATCCATTAATGTAATTCACACTATTGACATAAAAACTTTTTCAAAGTCCACTATTAGTTAGCAAAGTACCAATAAAATTATGACTTCCTAACCTTGAATCTACATAGATCTACGTACCTCAGTTGCAAAGTCAGTATCTGACACACTGAGAGAGCAATTACCACTAAAATATAGAAAAGAACTACTATTTTTTACACTAATATTTAATACTGAACTATAGTTATTATTCAAAACAATAAGAACACAGGAAATGTGAGAAATAAAAATTGAAACCAAGAGAAAAAAAAATCTTAATTTCCTCATTTTATGACAGCATGTCTAGAAAGTTAAAGTTAAAATAAAAACCAATATAAACATTTCAGTAAGCCATCAGAATATTAAAAACTATGAAATTTTAAAACCTTTCTTATATTCCAAGAATAATTACAAAGAGAATCTTGTAAAAAAAAAAAAAATCAGTAAAATACCGAGGATTAAAAGTGCAAAACCAGGGCGCTTGGGTGGCTGAGGTATCCAGCCCTGCCTCTGGCTCCCGGCTCAGCGGGAGGCCTGCTTCTCCCTCTCTCACTCCCCCTGCTTGGGATCATTCCCTCTCTAGTTGTGTCTCTATCAAATAAGGAAATAAAATCTTTAAACAAAAGTGCAACACCTAGAGAAGGGAAATTTTTAAATACTTCAGGCACAAAAGTAGTTTTGAAAAAATGGAAGGAAACACCATTTTTAAAAGATTTTAATTATTTGACTGAGAGGCCGATGTGGGGGTCGATCCCAGGACTCCAAGATCATGACCTGAGCCGAAGGCAGAGGCTTTTACCCACTGAGCCACCCAGGTACCCCAGCACCATGTTTTAAAAATTTAACAATCAAGGGGTGCCCGGGTGACTCAGTGGGTTAAAGCCTCTGCCTTCGGCTCAGGTCATGATCCCGGGGTCCTGGGATGGAGCCCCACATCGGGCTCTCTGCTCAGCGGGGAGCCTGTTTCCTCCTCTCTCTCTCTGCCTGCCTCACTGCCTACTTGTGATCTGTCAAATAAATAAGTAAATAAATCTTTAAAAAAAATTAATAATCAAACATTATAAAAACATCAATCCGGGGCGCCTGGGTGGCTCAGTGGGTTAAAGCCTCTGCCTTTGGCTTGGGTCATGATCTCAGGGTCCTGGGATGGAGCCCCACATCGGGCTTTCTGCTCTGCAGGGAGCCTGCTTCCTTCTCTCTCTCTGCCTGCCTCTCTGCCTGCTTGTGATCTCTCTCTGTCAAATAAATAAATAAAATCTTAAAAAAAAAATTAAAAAAAAAAAAACCACATCAATCCACACTACGTAAAATAAAAATCTACCGTGTTTTCACTAAAACCGTCTTGGGGTAATTATGAAGGTCATATAAAAAAAAATGACTAGACAGGGTGCCTGGGTGGCTCAGTGGGTTAAAGCCTCTGCGTTTGGCTTGGGTCATGATCTCAGGGTCCTGGGATTGAGCCTCGAGTCGGGCTCTCTGCTTGGAGGGGAGCCAGCTTCCCCTTCTCTCTCTGCCTCCCTCTCTGCCTACTTGTGATCTCTGTCTGTCAAATAAATAAATAAAATCTTTAAAAAAAAATGACTAGACAAAGAAACAAACAAAAAAAAGATCAATAAGGCAGTGTAGAATTGGCACTACCAGATATTAAAATAAAGAAAAATGCCTTTCTCATAAAACAATGTGCTATTTATACATGAACAATCAGAAAGATACTGGCACCAAAAAGTACAATTGATAATAAATGTAAAGTATAATATATAGTAGATTATACCAAGCACCTATGAAAGTATAATATGTAGTAGATTAAGTCTCGGGGAAAAAGAGTTTTGATCAACATTTTAAAGGCAATTCAAGGGGTGTCTGGGTGGCTCAGTGGGTTAAGCCTCTGCCTTTGATTCAGGTCATGGTCTCAGGGTTCTGGGATAAGCCCTGCATCAGGCTCTCTGCTCAGCAGGGAGCCTGCTTCCCCCCGCCCCAACCCCCGCTCTCTGCCTGCCACTCTGCCTACTTGTGATCTCTCTCTGTGTCAAATAAATAAATAAATAATCTTTAAAAAAAATAATAAAGGCAATTCAATAGTTATTTAAAAAAACAGTAAAACTGAAAATGTATGTATATCATTATGTTCACTAGGATAAACTCCAAATGAATCAGAAATCTGAATGTTTGAAAAATAAATCATGCAAGTACTATAAGAAAACATTTATTAATTATCTAAGTTGGAGGTTGGAAAGCCTGGGTATTAGTTCTCAAAATTCAGAAGCATTAAAAGATGAATAAATTTCACTATTAAAAAAAAAAAAAGAACCAAACCTGAAACACAGACTACACACACACTTCAAACTAAAACCAGAATATATGTGCAGATTTTTATCATAGATGTTTAATTGCTGTGTTCATTCTTTCTCTTCCTCTCTCTCCCTCCCATCCAGTCCTTCCTATTATATTTCTGTAAGTATCTATTTAAGAAAAGCAAATTCTCTAAAAAATGGACAAATAACATAAAAATATATTTGACAGAAAACATAGTGTAATTGTTTAAATTTAAGAAAATGCTAAGACTCACTTATAATAAAACAATTTCAAATGAAGAAACATATTTTAAATATTTCTTAATTTTTAGTACATCAAAATTTACAAAAATTGACAAAACACTATTGCCCTTGCTGGGTCGGGGGAAGCTATTCTCACAGTTCGCTGGTGTATATGGGTAAAAGGATACAAAATATATTGTGGGAAATCTGACACCACCATGAAACACTGGATGACAAACCCACTGCTGAGGCATCCAACCTACATTGTAGCCCTTTGCAAATAAGGTGGAAAAAATTGATGCCAGTGTTATCCATTCTACCACTGCTTACAGCAAAAATTTAAAACAGGGCAAATGCTCAAATTAAGGTACTCTTTACAATTTTTTTTTTAAATGGTACATCTACACAAGGGAGTACCATATAACTGTACAAGACAACGAAGGAGCTGTTGAGTCTCCTTTATCTGAGTAGTGGTCAAAGTGAGTGTAGAGTCAAAAGCAAAAGTCTTCTGGGGCACCTGGTTTAGTCAGTTAAGCATCAATCTTCAGCTCAGGTCGTGATCTGGGGATCCTAGGATCCAGACCAGAATTGGGCTCCCTGCTCGGCAGGGAGTCTGCTTCTCTCTCTCCCTCTGTACTGTCTTGCAGGTAAATAAAGCTTTTTTGAAAAGTAAAAATTTTGTGAGTACATTCTTATGCAATTTTTAATTTTTAAAAAACTAAGGGAGTATTTTACACATTCAAAACATTTGGAAAGAATTTTCTAACATCTAAATTGAGTACCGCTGAGAAAACTGATCCCGACTCCATGTCAAATTATTAACAACCAAATAAACTGAAGAACAGAGGCTCTTCATGCTCCCTTTCTTAATGGGACTTATTCTAAAGCAAGAAAAGAACTGTAAAAAATCTTACAGATTTTAATGCAAAAATATATTTCTGCATTAATTGAAACATATTACACACACCTTTTAACTTAAAGTAAGTATACGGCTTTATGCACTAAGAATGCCAGAAAGTAAAGATATCCTTTGTGCCAAATTGATAATATGGAATAGGTCTATAAAGACTCACTAAAGATAGATTTTTGAAAACAAGTAAATGGAAGGTTATCCTGAATCTAACCAAGCCTTCATATGTAAATTCTATTTTAATGTCAATAGAAAAAACTTTTTAAAAATAGTACGCATAGGAAAGCAGTAAAATAAATCTAGATTGTGGTACACTCTAAGATATCTGGCATGGTGTCAACCAAACGTCAGTATTTTAAAATAAGGAGTTAGGAATCTTGGAACACTGAAAAAATAAATAAAATAGGAAATTAGAAAAAAAAAACAAGAAGTTAGGGAGCTCTTCTAGATTAATAGACTGAAAAGACATATTGACAAAACATAAATAATTATTGATAAAAAAGATTAATGGGATATGTTCTTATTTTCACTGAATACACTCTAGTATTTATGATGAAAACTGTCATAGTGTCTTCAGCTTATTGTGAAATTATACCTATACGTGAATATAAATACATGCATGAATACCAACACACATAATTACATCCATATGCACGTGTGTAGGCAGACAGAAAGGGAGAAGAAACAAATACAGCAAAATAATGATTATGTGTGGGTTGTGGTATTTACTGTGTTATTCATTCATGTTGCCTTTCTGCAAATTTGTATAAGAACTAGTTTAAAAAACAAAGTGTACTCAGATCTATTGCTTTGAAGCACAATGTTCTGTAATTCAATTCAACTCTGTTTGACATTACTTTTATGTAAAGAATTTCAATAGGCGAAAGGTGCTACTCAATTTGAGAAGCTAAATAATTGCTTACAACATAGATTATGGTGCTAAAATAAATGAAAAGTGCTTCAGAAATGCTTCTTTTGGAAATTATCTCCATTTTCATACAGTTTTTTTGAGGTAATCAGTTGATCATGCATTTCATTTGAGGATTCTAAACTAGGAAAACCTGGGTATCGAGAATAATGAAGACTTTTCCTGTAGACCATCTGCAAACTTAAGGCTTAAGAAATATCTCTACTAGAAACATTGTAGGACAGGGAAACAAGTACCCATATTTTCAATTGCATTCAGTATCTCCCCTATTATTTAGATAATACACTGTTAATAGTCTCAAGTTCCCAGAACATGAGCATGAGTTGATTAGAAACAAAAAAGTGGGAAGAAGAAAGGGATCCGTGGGATTACAAGTGATAAATATACATCCATTAGCAATAGTGAGATTCTGGCAGGAATAACAGAAAATAACAAGTAAGTAACTAAATGGACATCAGTTTAAGGTTACATAACATATATAATATTATATAGTATATAATATATATTATAGTATATAATATACAGTAACATATAATATCAGTTTAAGGTCGTATATATTTAAAAGGCTCCCAAGAATATGTTTACTTAATAAGCAGTAAACAAATATAATGAATGCTGAAAATACATACTCTGATAGATGAGCATTAAGGACAGGACAATGGAGAAGCCAGTGTGTACTAGAAATCATTTAAAAAATAGTAGCTGTCATGAGGTGCAACCTGTGAAATTATAACTAAATCAAATAAATCTAGGAGAGTAAAAGAACAAAGAAATGTCCAAATAAGTTAGTTTCTCTATTACCCTTAAATATTTTATGGATTTAATTCCGTATCATTGTACTAAGGGAATGGTATCAGATAACTTTTAATTTACTTTTAAGTTCATTCCTAGATTGCCTGTATTACCAGGAACTATGCCAAACTGCCTTTGTGTTTGCATAGACTGATAACACCTGAAGCTACAAAATGCCAGAATGGGGGCACCTGGGTGACTCAGTGGGTTAAGCCTCTACCTTAGGCTCAGGTCATGATCTCAGGGTCCAAGGATGGAGCCCTGCTTAGGGCTCTCTGCTCAGCAAGGTGCCTGCTTCCCCTGTCCATCTGCCTGCCTCTCTGCCTACTTGTGATCTCTCTCTCTCTCTGTCAAATAAATAAATAAAATCTTAAAAAAAAAGAAACTGCAGAATGTTCATTTATTCGACTTCTTGACAAAAACACTTAACTCCTTCCTATTTTAAAAAACACTATGTAGGGGCGCCTGGGTGGCTCAGTGGATTAAGCCGCTGCCTTTGGCTCAGGTCATGGTCTCAGGGTCCTGGGATCGAGCCCCGCATCGGGCTCTCTGCTCTGCAGGGAGCCTGCTTCCTCCTCTCTCTCTGCCTGCCTCTCTGCCTACTTGTGATCTCTCTCTCTGTCAAATAAATAAATAAAATCTTTAAAAAAAAAAAAACACTACGTAACATATGCATCTAATACTTAATATTTACATCAGGAATATTCACCTCTATTTCCAATTAAATAAGTAAATTTTAAAACTTGTGTCTCCTGCCATCACCTGATGTAGTCTTTCTCATTTTTCCTTATATAGAAATTTAGGTAAAAACATCCAAAACTTGGACAACTAAGATTTCAAGGTAACCTATTAGTCGACACAACCAGAAAACCATGAGAGGTGAAATCCAACTAGCTAATGTATACTGAAATATGTTTTCTTCAAATCATGAAAGAAATACAAATTAATGTATCTTCTTGTATTTTTGCTAATAAGAGAAAATATTTGAAAGGAAACAGTTTATTCTGACATGGATCCAGTGAAATACTGCTTTCTATAATTAGATAAAGAAGAATACGATGCAACATTTCTAGAGAGGGATATGTAAAATGGGGATAATTAATGTTCCCATTCGCTGAGAAAGTCATTCTACTTCTAGGAGCCTAGTCTAAGACAGATTAATTAAGGCTATTTCCATTTTTTTACAAATGGAAGTTGAATGCAGGTTTACATATGGGAGTAAAATGTAGAAATTGGGAAAAGTCCAGAAATAAGGAGCTGGATATATTTTGGCTGTGAGAACTAATGAATGAATTCAGTAGTTTCAGGATATAAAATCATGAAAACTCGGTTGTGTTTCAAGATGCTAACAATGAAATATCTAAAACAGAAGGAAAGTATTCCCATTTAGAACAGCATCAAACACAATAAAATATTTATGAATAAGTTTTACTAAGGAGGTGAAAAATCTGTACCCCATAAACTATAAGACTCTCATGAGAGAAATTAAAAAGACACAATCAAGTGGAAATTCTATGTTCAAGGGTCAGAACAATTAGTATCACTAAAATATCTGTACCACACAAAAACTGTAAAGAGAGACAAAGAAGGGCATTATTTAATAATAAAGGGGAAAATTCAACAAGAAGATATAACAATTGTAAATATTTATGCACCCCACATGGGAGCATCCAGATATATAAAACAATAAGCATAGAGGAACTAATTGATAATAACAATAATAGTAGGGGGCTTTAACACCCCACTTACATCGAGACATAGTTCATCTACACAGAAAATAAACAAGTGAACAATGCCTTTGAAACCCATTGGATCCAGTAGACTTAACAGATATATTCAAGACATTTCATCAGAAACAGCAGAATCCACATTCTTTTCAAGTACACATGGAACATTCTCCACAACAGATCACATATTATGCCACAAGACAAATCTTAAAAAATTCAAGAAGATAAAAGTCATACCATACATCTTTTCTGACCACAACACTACAACGCTATATAACCAGAAATCAAACACAAGAAAAAATCTGGAAAGACGACAAATGCATGTTGGTTAAATAATATGTTATTAAACAATGAATGGGCCAACCAAAAACTCAAAGAAATAAAAAAATTACATGAAGACAAAGGAAAATGAGAACACAATGGTACACAATCTTTAGGATGCAGCAAAAGTAATTCTAGCGTGGAAGTTTATGGCAATACAAGCCAACCTGAAGAAGAAGAAAAAAAAAGTCTCAAACAACCTGAACTTACACCTAAAGGAGGTTGAAGAAGAATAATAGAGCCCAAAGCCGGCAGAAGGAAGGAATTAATAAACATTAGAAAAGAAGTAAATGGGGACGCCTGGGTGGCTCCGTTGGTTGGGCGGCTGCCTTCGGCTCGGGTCATGATCCCAGTTTCCTGGGATCGGGTCCCATATCGGGCTCCTTGCTCAGCAGGGAGCCTGCTTCTCCCTCTGTCTCTGCCTGCCTCTCTGCCTGCTTGTGATCTCTCTCTCTCTAACAAATAAATAAATAAAATCTTTAAAAAAAAAGAAGAAAAGAAGTAACTGATACAGAAACAACAACAAAATCAGATCAATAAAACTAGGAGCTTGTTCTTCGAAAAAAATTAATAAAATTGATAAAACTTCAGCAAGACTTGGGCTCCTGGATGGCTCAGCAGGTTAAAGCCTCTGCCTTTAGCTCAGGTCATGATCCCAGGGTCCTGGGATGGAGCCCCGCATTGGGCTCTCTGCTCAGCAGAAAGCCTGCTTCCTCCTCTCTCTGTGCCTGCCTCTCTGCCTACTTGTGATCTCCATCTGTCAAATAAATAAATAAAATCTTAAAAAAAAAACCCCAAAACCTCAGCTAGACTTATCAAAAAGAAAAAAGAAAATACCTACTAGTACTATTATAGTTGGAGACTTTAACACTACACTCCTATCAAGGGACAGATCATCCAAACAGAAAAATCAGCAAGGAAACAATGAATTTGAATGGCACATTGGACCAGATGATTTAAGAGATAAATTCAGAAAATTCCATCCTAAAACAGCAGAATACATGTTCTTTTCAAGTACACATGGAAAATTCTCCAGAATAAATCATGTATTAGGCCACAAATCACTCTTGATGAATTTGAAAAGATCAAAGTCATACCATGCATTTTTTCTGACCACAATACTGTAACATTAGATATCAACTATAAGAAAAAATCTGGAAAGACTACAAATACATGTAGGTTAAATAACATGCTACTAAACAAAGAATGGGTCAACCAAAAAATGAAAGAAGTCATCAAAATATTACATGAAGACAAATGAAAAGGAAAACACAATGGTCCAAATCAAGATGCAGCAAAGCAATTCTAATAGGCAAGTTTATCACAATACAAGCCAACCTCAAGAAGCAAAAAATAAAAAATAAACAAGTAAATAAATGATCTCAAATAACCTAAACTTACAAGCAAAGGAGCTGGAAAAAGAACAAAACCCAAAACCAGAAGAAGGATAGAAATAATGAGTATTAGAGCAGAAATGAATGATATAAAAACTAAAAAAAATAATAATAATAAAAGAAACCAGGACCTAGTTTTTTAAAGATCAACAAAACTGATGAACTTTTAGCTAGACTCATTAAAAAAAAAGAACTCAAAATCACAAATGAACAAAGAGAAATAGTAACACAAAAGAAATATAATTGTATGAGAATATTAGGAAAAATTATATGCCAACAAATTGAACAACCTAGAAGAAATGGATAATTCATAGAAATATAAAAACTACTGAAACTGATGCAGAAAGAAATAGAAAATTTGAACAGACTGATTACCAGTAAGGACATTGAATCAGTAATCTAAAAAATTCCCAACAAACCTGTCTGAACCAGACACAGTCACAGGATAATTCTACCGGACATTTAAGGAAGAGATAATACCTATTCTTCTCCAAATACTAAAAAAAAATAGAAGAGGAAGGAATATTTCCAAGTTCATTCTATAAGGCCAGCATTATTCTCATATCAGAACCAGATAAAAATACCACCAAAAAAAAAAAAAAAAAAACCAACAAAAAACTACAGGCCAGTATCTCTGATGAACATAGAACATAGATATAAAAACTGTCAACAAAATAATAGCAAATAAAATCTGACAATACAGTAAAAAAAAAACAACAAAACAAACATCACTCACTGTTTCAACCAGGATTTACTCCTGGGATGCAAGTGCAGTTCAATTATTTGCAAATCAATCCATATGATTTGTCACGTCAGTAAGGTAAGGATAAAAACCATAGTATCATTTCAATAGATGTAGAAAAAACATTTGACAACGTGTGACATTCATTCATGATAAAAGCCTCCAAAAACTACATTTAGAAAGAACATACCTCAACATAATAAAAGCCTTATATGAAAACCCCACAGCTAACATCATACTCAATGGGAAAAAAAAAAAGTAAGAGCTTCCCCCTTAAGATCAAAACAAAACAAGATGTTCACTCTTAACATTTTTATTCAAAATAGCACTGGAAGTCCTAGCCACAGTAATGAGACAGCAAAAAGAAAAAAAGCCATCCAAATTTGTAAGGAAGAAGTAAAATTTTCATTATTTGCAGATGACATGATACTATATATAATAAACTCAAAAGTCTCCACCAAAAAACCCTACTAGAACTGATAAATGAATTCAGTAAAGTCACAGGGCACAAAATCAGTGTACAGGAATCCATTGCATTTCTCTACACTAATAATGGAGCAGTAGCAGGAGAAATTTAGAAAATAATCCCATTTAAAATTGCACAAAAAGTAGTAAAGTACCTGGGGGGGGGGAAACTTAACAAAAGAGATGAAAGAACTGTACTCTGAAAACTACAAAATACTCATGAAAAAAATTAAAGACACAAAGAAATGGAAAGACATTTCATGTTCCTGGACTGGAAGAACAAATATTGTTTAAAATGTCTATACAAACCCAAAGCAATCCTAAGGTTTAATGGAATCCCTATCGAAATTGGGATAGTATTTTCCACATGACAACAATCCTAAAATTTGGGACTACAAAAGATGTTGAATAGTCAAAGCACTCTTGAAAAAGAAAAACAAAGCTGGAGGTATCACAATTCCAAACTTCAAGTTTTATTACAAGGCTAGAGTAATCAAAACGGTATTGTAGGGGCGCCTGGGTGGCTCAGTGGATTAAGCCGCTGCCTTCGGCTCAGGTCATGATCTCGGGGTCCTGGGATAGAGCCCCGCGTCGGGCTCTCTGCTCAGCAGGGAGCCTGCTTCCTTCTCTCTCTCTCTCTGCCTGCCTCTCTATCTGCTTGTGATTGCTCTCTGTCAAATAAATAAATAAAATCTTTTAAAAAAATAAAAAAAAAAACAGTATTGTACTGGCACAAACACTGGGTATTTACCCAAAGGATACAAAAACAATGATTTGAAGGGATACATGCAACCTGGTATTTACAGAAGCATTATCAACAATAGCCAAATTATGGAAAGAGCCCAAATGTCCACTGACTAATGAATGATGAAGATGTGGTATATTCACACATACATACAATACAATGGAATATTACTCAGGCATCAAAAAGACTGAAATTTTGCCATCTCTATCAACATGGATGGAGTTAGAGAGTATCATACCAAATAAAATAACTCAGAGAAAGACAAACACCATATGATCACTCGTATATGGAATTTAACATGCAAAACAGATGACTATAGGGGAAGGAGTGGGGGAAGAGAGGGAAACAACCCATGAGACTCTTAACTGAGAGAACAAACTGAGGGTTGATGGATAGGAGATCGGTGGGGGATGGGCTAGGTGGGTGATAGCTATTAAGGCAGGCACTTGTGATAAGCACTGGGAGATGTATACAGGCAATGAATCAATAAATTCTATTTCTGAACCCAATATTACACTATATGTTAACTAACTAGAATTTAAATAAAAATTTGAATGAAAGTAAGAAAAGATATGGAAGCAACCCAAGTGTCTATCAATTAATGACTGCATAAAGAAGATGGGGTGGAATATTATTCAGCCATAAAAAAGAATGACATCTTGACATTTGCAATGACATGGACAGAGTTAGACAGTACAATGCTAAGAGAAGTCAGTCCATGAAATACAAATACCATATGAAGTCACTCACATGTGGAATTTAAGAAACAAAATAAACAACAACAACAAAAAAACAAAATAAACAAAGGGAAATAAAAGAGACACAGGGAGACGAGAGTGTGAGAGAGACAAAGCAAGAAACTGATTCTTCATTATAGTGCACAATCTGATGGTTACCATAGGGGAAGAGGGTGTGGGAATTTGTTAAGCAGACGATGGGGATTAAGGAGTACCCTTGCCGTAATGTGCACAGGGTGGTGTTTTGAGCTGTTGAATCACTCTATTTTAAAACTGAAGCTAATATAACACTGTATACTAACCATCTGGAATTAAATTAAAATCTTAAAAAAAAAAAGAACTGGGGCACCTGGGTGGCTCAGTGGGTTAAGGCCTCTGCCTTCGGCTCAGGTCATGATCCCAGGGTCCTGGGATCGAGCCCCACATTGGGCTCTCTGCTCCGCAGGGAGCCCGCTTCCTCCTCTCTGCCTGCCTCTCTGCCTAGTGTGATTTCTCTCTGTCAAATAAATAAAATATTTTTTTAAAAAAATCTTAAAAAAAAAAAGAACTTACACCACTCAACACCAAAAGACAAATAATCTAATTAAAAAATGAACAGAAGACAGGAACAGATGTTTCACCAAAGACATACAGATGTCCAACAGACACATTAGAAGGTGCTCAACATCACTCATCATTGGGGAAACGCAAATCAAAACCACAGGGATGTATCAACTCATACATATCAGAATGGCTAAGATCAAAATCTCAAGAACAGGTGCTGGAGAGGATATAAGTAAAAAACAAACCCTTCTACACGGTTGGAGGGAATGAAAAGCAGTACAGCCATGGTTAAAAACAATATGGAGGTTCCTCAAAAAGTTAAAAGTAAAAATACTCCATGATCCAGTAAGCACACTATAAGCTGTTTACCCAAAGAATGCAAAAACACAAATCTGAATGGATATATACACCCTGAAGTTTACTGCATTATTTACAATAGCCAAGCAAGGGATGCAGCCCAAATGCCCAGGGATAGAGGAATGGATAAAGAAGATAAAGAAGGTGTGATATACATACACAATGAAATATTAGCTATAAAAAGAATGAAATCCTCCCATTTGTAATGGCATGGAAGGATCTAGAGAGTATAATGCTAAGCAAAATAAGCCAGTCTGAAAAAGACAAATATCATATAATTTCACTCACAAGTGCAATTTAAGAAATAAAACAAATGAGCAAAGAAGAAAAAAGAGAGAGAGAGAGAGAGAGAGAGATGAGAGAGGGAAACAAACCGAGAAACAGACTCTTAACTCTAGAGAACAAAGAGAGGGCAGGTGGGTGGGGGGATGGGTGAAATAGGGGACGGGGATTAAGCGTAGACTTATCATGATGAGCACAGATGTCATGCAAAGACGTGGTGAGTCACTATACTGCACATCTGAAATTAATATAACACTCTGTGTTATATTGCTGGAATTTTTTAAAACGTGGCAAAAACTTTGAAAGACAAATTAAGAAATCTTCAGACAAGCAAAATGTGAGGAAATTCTTTTCAAGCAGTCCTTCCCTGCAGGAAAAAAAAAAATCGTAAGGTAGTGTTTCTCAGGTTAAACGAAAATTATGTAGTTCAGAAACGTGGTTCTCTCTAAAGAAGGATAGAAATGTCATGCTAACACTAGTCAAAAGAAAAGGGAGTAGCTATATTAACTTCAGATGAAGCCAACTTCAGGGCAAGGAAAGAAAATTATCAAGAATAAAGTTAAGGGCGCCTGGGTGGCTCAGTGGGTTAAGCCTCTGCCTTGAGCTCAGCTCATGATCTCAGGGTCCTGAGATCGAGTCCTGCATCAGGCTCTCTGCTTGGCAGGGAGCCTGCTTCCTCCTCTCTCTCTCTGCCTGCCTCTCTGCCTACTTGTGATCGCTGCCTGTCAAATAAATAAATAAATTCTTAAAAAAAAAAAAAGAATAAAGTTAAAGGAGTAAGGTGGGGGACTATATAATGATGTGTACATCTCACAAAATTGTGGATTTTTTTTTCTTTAGCAAAATCCCACTATCAGATCTAAAAACGTGTCAGTTCTTTTGTGTCTAATATCATTCATGTGGTAGTTTACATTTGTCTCAAAATGCCTATTTTAAAGTAGTCTGTTCAAATTACATACATTGAATTGGTTGTTCTTTTTCTGTGGTCTTTGTTAACCTAGAATTTCTTCTGTTCAAATCCTTTCTCTTGTTTCACATGCTGTCACATTGCAAAAGCCATGTAAATTGTCCAATGGTATGAACTACATTCTTTTTTTTTTTTTAAGATTTATTTATTTATTTATTTGACAGAGATCACAAGTAGGCAGAGAGGCAGGCAGAGAGAGGAGGAAGCAGGCTCTCCGCTGAGCAGAGAGCCCTATGAACTACATTCTTGATTTATCTCTCTCCTTTCTTTGATGTTATTTTAAATTGTTGGTATTATTTTTCCTTAAAAACCGGAACTATTATCTAGAAGTCTGCATAAATTCAGGTTCAAAATTAGGAATAATGAGGTATAAAATATCTGACTGTCTCACTTTCAATAATCATAAAATTGATCATTGATGTTCTGGTGATAGCAGCCTAATTCCTCCTTTATAAAGTTCCCCATCATTTTTTTTTTTCCATTTAATTGTTTAGCTCTCTGCCTAAAACAATGACTTTATTAAAAAGTGCAAAATGGCAATGTTCTAATTCTGGTATTTCCTTCTCATTTATTAAATTCTTCTCTTAAAAAACTCTTTTTGTCATTAGCTAAGAGTATTTGATTACACTAAAATAGAGTTAATAGGACATCAGCATTGAAAATATTAAATTTTCCTTTCATTGCCAACTCCAGAGTAAGGAAGTGGTGTTCTAAATACCCAGGTGGTAATCAATAAGTTTTTGCTTGTGTTCTATTTTGTTATTGTTGTTTGACTATATCTTCTCTTTAAGTATCCTTATTAACTCATTTTTAAAATATATGCTCCATTTATATTAATGAACAGAATCTGATTTTATTTTTGTTGTATGAGTTTTCCCATCTTGTTAGTGGGAGTTCCTTTATTTTTATCTCAGTCTTGGATATAAAACAATCAAGATTTTACTATTTCTTTGCTTTCTTATACAAATATCACAGACTCACCCTGAGCATTTCTTATACCAGTCCTGGAATCAGCCAGGTAAAATTCCAAATGTAGCAGGTGTTATAGCATTTCAGAAGTCACAGTTTTGGGGTGCCTAGGTGGCTCAGTGGGTTAAACCTCTGCCTTTGGCTCCAGAGAGCCTGCTTCTTCCTCTTTCTCTCTTTGCCTGCCTCTCTGCCTACTTGTGATCTCTGTCTGTCAAATAAATAAATAAATAAATAAGATCTTTTTTTTTTTTTAAAGATTTATTTATTTGACAGATAGAGATCACAAGTAGGCAGAGAAGCAGGCAGAGAGAGAGAGAGAGGAGGAAGCAGGCTCCCAGCTAAGCAGAGAGCCTGATGTGGGGCTCGATCCCAGGACCCTGGGATCATGACCTGAGCTGAAGGCAGAGGCTTTAACCCGCTGAGCCACCCAGGCGCCCATAAATAAGATCTTTTAAAAAATAAAAAAAGAAGTCACAGTCTTAGGAACAGGAACTGGACTGTTATTATTTTTTTATTTTTGAACAGAATTAGGATGGATGGATGGTGGAGAGGCAGACAGATACCTGATAAACAAATACATGTGTAACATTTTTTCAAATATAGAAAGGCTCATCAACAGGTTACAGTCTTTATAGCTTAATGAATTAACGTAACTAGAAAGTAACTCTTGCTAAAGTTATGAAACATACACTGTAGTCTTCATAGAAAAGACAGGGAAGAGAAACACCAACAGAGAAGACAACTTTGGAGGTGATCTTGAATTTGGTGTTCACAGGAAAGGAAGTCTTACCTAATTTGCCAGTTTTGATGACAAATGTAAATCCCAAGTGGAGATGGCTGTAGGCAATTTTAGGTAAGAGACTGGGAAGATTCCAGAACTTGCAGCAAAATTATACCATAATCTATTGCCATTAACATTTGATTTATAGAAGTCCTTTTGTTGTGAGTCAGTCTCCTTTTTAGTGACCTTCTGATGCCTATGCATGCAGGTTTTAGGACAGACTTTAGCTTCTGGCACTTACTTTATTTCTGTGAATATAATTTTTCACTTTTAAAAAAATGTCACCTTTTAAGATATGTGGCTTCTCTATAGCTTGACTAAGAGAAAGAATATGCTGATCATGCCAATATGGTATTCATAGTCCCTTCCACATTTTTGTTGTTGTTTAAAATCAATGACTTAGCATTCTGGTACCTTAGCCTATTTTTTTTTTTTTTAAGATTTTATTTATTTATTTGTCAGAGAGAGAGAGAGAGAGAGAGAGAGAGAGGGAGCACAGACAGACAGAGTGGCAGGCAGAGTGGCAGGCAGAGGCAGAGGGAGAAGCAGGCTCCCTGCCGAGCAAGGAGCCCGATGTGGGACTCGATCCCAGGACGCTGGGATCATGACCTGAGCTGAAGGCAGCTGCTTAACCAACTGAGCCACCCAGGCGTCCCTATTTTTTTTTTTTTTAAGATTTTACTTATTTATCTGACAGAGCGAGAGATCACAAGTAGGCAGAGAGGTAGACAGAGAGACAGGAGGAAGTAGGCTCCCTGCTGAGCAGAGAGTCCCATGCGGGGCTCGATCCCAGGACCCTGAGATCATGACCCAAGCCTAAGGCAGAGGCTTAACCCACAGAGCCACCCAGGCGCCCCTGGTACCTTAGTCTAAAGCATATTTTAGTTAGCATTAGTCATTTTCTCAGCTGCTGTCAGGTGTGGGTCTTTACAATAGCAAGTCTTCAAAGAAAGTTTGGTAGATAATAGCAAACACAAATGACAGCAAGATTTCAAAGAAAGGACTAGTTAATAGCAATGCCTTAAAGAAAAAAAAAAGGACATTCTTTCCTCAGATCAGAGTTTCCTAAACCTTTCAAGAAGTCTGAATACAGGCGGAGCGGACAGAAACACAGTCCAAAAGGACTAGCTTCAAATAAAACATTTCAGGAAAATCTCTTGTTTTGTAACAGAAATTCAAGTTTATTTCATGTGCTTTTTCATAATAAGGCTTTTATTTATTGGGTGCTCAGTAAATGCCAGATGCTGTGTTTAAGTGCTTCAGGCCTATATTCCTATCTAGTTTTCTGAATTCAGCAAACTGAGACTCCAAGAGGCTAAGTAACAGACACTCTCCATGACAGGTCAGGACTTGAACCCAGCCTATTGAACGCCATAAGCTCTTAAACATCCCTCTTCAGAATAATGTGCCAAGTTTATACTAGAGTTTTCCAGACTCTTGAGGTCACTGCCATCAAAGACATATATAATTACCTCATTTTTAGAAGCTTGCCATAAATCTCTAAATTATCAATCCCTCTGCCCCATCCAGGGGTATCTGGAATAGTTGATCCAGTGTGATCTCAATAAGTATTTTTAGCAAAGAACCCTGGTGATTATAATGCATGGAGTTAGGGGCTCACGTGAAGAAACCATATGCTTGTAGATTTTCTTCCCATTTATTTCTGTATCAGTTCACCTCCCTATCTTGACTTTTCCTTGTCAGGAAAAATTCAAGCTGCTCTATTCTGAGACAAGTCCTATCTGATGCCAGAGGTGGCGGGAGTGGTAAGAAGGGAACAGAATGAATGGCATCGAGGCCCAGCTCCGTAGGTCTCCCTTGCTCCTCAGGCAAGACGAGTGACAAGTGTTCGGTGGCAAATTTATTTTAAAACTTTGCCTGTTGTGGCAGGCACAATGCCTTCTGCTTACCATGAACATGCCTGTGTAACAAAAAAAGTATTTGCTGTGTTGAGAAAGTAGTACTGGTGTCCAGAGGAGAGCAGGGAAATTGAAGATCCATGACATATTGCAGTAAATGGATCTTTCTCCATATTTTTTGGCTAAGCAGTATGCATAAATTTTTTTACATGGATTTAAAATGGTACTGTTGTTTTTGAAAACATGTGTAGGGAATTGGCATCTAAACTGATCCTAAAAGACTCCTTGGTTTGCATGTTTTAACCAGACACTTTTAACCATAATATAATTACGCTAAAATGATTTACCTTTCAGTAGGCAGGCTGGCCGTCAGTCAGGAAGTTATGCTTATTTGGTAGGATTTAAGTAGTCAAGAAAAAAAAAGTGAACCTCTATTTGGGAAATTTAACAATATCTTTATAAATCTGGTTTCAAACCTCTAACTCTAATAGTGTTGACCATTAAGCTACAGCAGCTTTGGTAGAAATACGTTCCTCTGAGAGCTAAGAATTAGAATCTAGCTGTTACAATGAAATTTACTTGAAAAATTTCTCACCTGCAATATTTATAGAATATTTAGATTTGAAAGAATGGTCGAAGAAAGCACGCTTTACACACTGGGTTGAACAAACCGAAAAAAAGAAAAGAGTTTTCTTCTCTTTCCTCCTGAATGAATAAAGGGATTAGGGAATTCTGGTCCACAAGGTGGAAGGTTGCCCTGGGGACTGTTTTGTTTCCCAAGTGTAGAAGAATATTTGGATACTGATATTTGAGGTCCCAAGCCTGGAGAACCCATGGCTCATTTGAACACTCTTGTGCAAGCATTGAGATCCATGTATGAACACAGAACCACAAAAGGTGGCCACGTAAGAGCAGAAAATATCATCAGCCCCATGTCTAAGGACTGCCCTTCTGCACTGACACAGGGTGACAGCAAGAAGAAAATGCTGTGCAGTTCAGTAAGACAACTTCTCTAGATCTGAAGCTAGGTTTCTCTCTTTCAGCAGATTACTTGGGAATGGGACAGATAACTACATATCAGGCTAATAGGGCAAATGGGTCTCTTGATTTACCAAGTAATAATAGTGCATTTGGAACACAAGTATATGAAACAGCTCATATTCTTTGCAAATGTAGCCCAAGGAAGGAGACTATGAAGATATCAACAGAAAAAGGAAAGTTTGGTTTTTAACCAGAGTAACTTAGTCCTGCCCTGAAAAGCAAGAGACATGAAACTGTTGAAAAGATTACCTGTAAGACATCTCGGGTGCCTCACAACATGGTTCAACACTGGCTCGCAGCACCTCTGGCTGCTTCCCATTCAGGATACTTAACATCGTTGGGACCCAATGTCCTTATCTCTAAAATAAGAATAATTTAATTATTTATCTCACAGGATTTTTACCAGACGACATGAGTTACTGCATGAAAAGAGTTCTGAATAATTCCCAACACTAGAAAAATGTCATTCTTGACACGTATTGTTTGGTTGATTGGTTCATTATCATTTTGCTTATGAGTGTGCCTTTAGGACACGCATATTACCATATTTGGAAAGATTAATTTATCATAGAAGTTAATAAGCTCTTGAGTAAAGCTGCCAGATTTAGCAAAAAAAAAAATTATAGAATATCCAATTAAATTCCAATTTCACATAACTAATTATTTTTTTCAGTATAAGCACATCCCCAAAACTTCCTGAATACTTATGCAATAGTCTAACAGCTTTCAAACCCATCAGTAAGTACTGAATTTCTTCTCCTATAGCTCCAGTAAGATGGGGTCATGGAATGAGGTTACCTTCCAAACCAGGTCAAAAAGCAACAACCAACCGGGGCGCCTGCTTCCTTCTCACTCTCTCTGCCTACCTCTCTGCCTACTTGTGATTTCTCTCTGTCAAATAAATAAATAAAATCTTTAAAAAAAAAAAAAGCAACAACCAACGTTTGCTGAAACTACTAACAACAGAAGCCATCTTTCCTAAGTGCTTGAAAGCTGTTAGAATATAACCTAGCCACTGCCAAAATAGATACTATGCAATAAAGAATAAGCAAAAACAACACAGAAGGAAGCAGAGCAAAGAGAAAGATTCGATGATCAAACATGCTGTCAGTCCCTTGAGCCAGCAGACCAGATATGATAACCACCATCCTTTTCATTTATAGGAACCATGAAATTTTCTATTTACCTAACATCAACTTGTATTAGATCCTCACACTTATAGGTGAAAAATTTCTAGATAATCAAACAAGGAAAGGTCATCTACAAGGCTTGTGAATCAGCGAATATTCCTAGTCAGAGGCTTCAGAATCTTACAGTTCATCTTAATATGCATCCATGATCAGCATTCAATAAATAATGGTTATTGTTAATAGCCTAGTTTTTACTTAGTAAATGTCTAAAGAATGAAACATAACTAATTTGAGATACAAGACGGCATTGCAAAGATAGAGATTTTCTATAAAAGGGCATTTAAACCAACTTATGTCATTCTAGTTCTTCTTATAATTAACACGCTTTTATTTTCTAAAAGAATCATCATAAATATTCTACAACAGCACAGAGCCGTTAGAAACATTTCGACAAGTTGAATTAGACAAGTGCAGATTTTAGTTCCTAGATATATATATATACTTTACACGACAAATAGATAAAAATTGCTGGGATGATTTGAGTTTGGGTTTTGTCAAATTTTCCCTATTTGCAAAATTGTTCGAGGCATCAGATGACCTAGAGCAGAGATCTTTTCCCCTGTCACTTGCTTGATGCCACAAGAGTATCAGAATACAGTTGCAGCATCATTCTGTAATCCTCTCTTGTGTCTAATTTCTTTCAGTGATGCAGAAAGGTGGTCTTTGTGGTTGCTATCATTTCGGTCAAAATCACAATTGCTGTGACCTTATGCAATTAAAAAATAATGGATGGGGGTGCCTGGGTGACTCAGTGGGTTAAGCCTCTGCCTTCGGCTCAGGTCATAATCTCAGGGTCCTGGGATCGAGCCCTGCATTGGTCTCTGTGCTCAGCAGAGAGCCTGCTTCCCCCTCTCTCTCTGCCTGCCTCTCTGCCTACTTGTGATCTCTCTTTCTGTCAAATAAATAAATAAAATCTTTAAAAAATAAATTAAAAAAATAACGGGTGGTTGCATAGATCTTTGTGACGTATAAGTTAATTTCTGCAATTCTGAAGCCACATAAACACAGGCCTGAAAGTCAACTCTGTTAATGATCTCAGGCAAGTTATTCTCTCTTTCTAGAATAGTTTTCTTATCTGAAAACTGGACCTGTTCATATGGTTGTTGCAAGGATTAAGTAAGTGAACATGTGTAGAGCACTCTTTTTTTTTTTTTTTTTTTTTGACAGAGAGAGAGGGATCACAAGTAGGCAGAGGGGTAGACAGAGAGAGAGAGGAGAAAGCAGGCTTCCCGCTGAGCAGAGAGCCCGATGCGGGGTTCGATCCCAGGACCCTGAGATCTTGACCTGAGCTGAAGGCAGAGGCTTAACCCACTGAGCCACCCAGGCACCCCTGTGTAGAGCACTCTTAAGAGTCTGGGGCACATGGGAGCAGTATGTTAAATGTTAGCTGTTATGATTATTAATCCATTGGTCCTAATCTGCATATTCTCAAGGAGTTAGCACATCTTATTGTTTGTTAATATGCCTTATACCCATAACTGGGTGAAATCAGGTTCAGAGAAATCAAGTAACCAGTCAAGATCAGACAGCCTGAGTGTCAAATCTGTGTCCCAGCCTCAAATATAAATGGTGTGAAGAAATAGGGAATGTCTTTTATGGAGATGTTGATTATTCTTTTGGTGTTCTAGGAATCCATGGTCAGTGTTCCCAGGGATGTAGTGAAATATGAAGTGCTTGGTTTTAAATTCAAGACTTCCATTTGCCTGTATCATTTTTCTTTCACTGAAAGTATAATTAGCCAAACCACTTATTTTAACAATGTGCCATTTCTTGGTGCACCTGAGTTAGGGAAGTTTTCTAAGGAAAAAAAATTATTCTCTGAGCTTGAATTTTGAGATGTAAGCTGTCTTTGTTATTTTTCCATTTTCTTTTTTAAAAAAATTTCTTTTCTGTTTTTGTTTTCTGTTGGTGGTTTTTGCATTGTAGTTTTTTTTTTTTTTTTCAAAAGAAAGATGGGGTAGCAATTCTTATATCAGATAAATTAGATTTGAAGCTGAAGACTATAGTCACAGATACAGAAGGACACTGCATCATGCTTAAAGGGTCTATCCACCAAGATCAACAAATGTAAATATTTATGCACCCAATATGGGAGCAGCCAACAACATAAGCCAACTGTTAATCAAAATAGAGTCACACTGATATGCATACTTAACTGCAGGGGATCTTAACACACCACTCTCAGTAATAAACAGATCGTCCAAGCAGAAAATCAATAAAGAAAAAGAGGTTTGAATGACACATTGGAACAGATGGACCTCATATACAGAACATTCCACCCTGAAACAACAGAACACTCACTCTTCTTGAGCACATATGGAACTCTTTCCAGAATAGACCACATAGTGCATCACAAATCAGGGTTTAACCAATACCAAAGGACTGAGGTTGCTCCCTGAATATTCTCAGACCACAAAGCTTTGAAACTGGAACTCAGCCACAAGAAAAACTTTGGAAGGAATTCAACATTTGGAAGCTAAAGACTAACCTGCTCAAGAATGTTTGGATCAACCAGGAAATCAAAGAACTTAAATAATTCATGGAAGGCAATGAGAATGAAGATACATTGGTCCAAAACCCATGGGATATGGCAAAGGCAGTCCCAAGGGGGAAATACATAGCCATCCAGGCCTCACTCAAAAAAATGGAAAAATCCTGAATACACCAGCTCTCTTTATACCTTAAGGAACTGCAAAATCAACAACAAATTCAGCCAACCCCATGCACAAGAAGGAAACTAATCAAGATTAGAGCAGAGACCAATGTGTTAGAAACTAGAAATACAGTAGAACACATCAACGAAACTAGAAGCTGCTTCTTTGAAAGAATCAATAAGATCAATAAACCACTGGCCAAACTAATCCAAAAGAAAAGAGAGAGGACCCAAATTAATAAAATTTTGAATGAAAGAGAGAGATCACTACTAACACCAAGGAAATAGAAACAATCACCAGAAATTATTACCAAGGGGCATGTGGGTGACTCAGTGGGTTAAAGCTTCTGCCTTTGGCTTGGGTCATGGTCTCGGGGTCCTGGAATCGAGCCCTGCATTGGACTCTTTGCTCAGCAGAGAGCCTGCTTCCTCCTCTCTCTCTGCCTGCCTCTCTGCCTACTTGTGATCTCTGTCAAATAAATTAATAAAATATTTTTTTAAAAAAAGAAATTATTATCAACAGCTATAGTCAATAAATTAAGCAACCTGAAAGAAATGGATGCATTCCTGGAAACCTATAAACTTCCAAGACTGAAACAGGAAGAAATTGACAACCTGAATAGACCAGTATCTAGTAAGGAGATTAAAGCGGTGATCAAAAACCAAGAGCCCAGGACCTCACATTTCCTGGGGAATTCTACCAAACATTCAAAGAAGAAATAATACCTATTCTCCCGAAGCTGTTTCAAAAAATAGAAACAGAAGGAAAGAACTTTCAGACTCTATGAAGCCAGCATTAGCCTGATCCCCAAACCAGGCAAAGACCCCATCAAAAAGGATAATTTCAGGCCAACATCCCTAATGAATATGGATGCCAAGATTATCAACAAGATCCTAGCTAATAGGATCCAACAGTACATTAAAAAGATTATCCACCATGACCAGGCCGGATTTATCCCTGAGATGCAAGGGTGGTTCAACATTCTCAAATCAATCAATGTGATAGAACAAATCAATGAGAGAAGGGAGAAGAACCACATGGTCCTCTCAATTGATGCAGAAAAAGCATTTGACAAGATACAGCATCCGGTCCCAGTTAAAACTCTTCAAAGCATAGGGATAGAGGGAATATTCCTCAATGTCATAAAATCTATCTATGAAAGACCCACAGTGAATATCATCCTAAATGGGGAAAAGCTGACAGCCTTCCCTTTGAGATCAGGAACACGACAAGGTTGCCCAATCTCACCACTGTTGTTCAACATAGTACTAGAAGTCCTAGCAAGAGCGATTAGAAAACAAAAAGAAATAAAAGGTATTCAAATTAGTAAAGAAGTCAAACTCTCTGTCTTTGCAGATGACATAATGCTTTACATGGAAAACCCAAAATACTTCACCCCCAAACTACTAGAACTCATACAGCAATGCAGTAATGTGGCAGGATATAAAATCAATGCACAGAAATCAGTTGCTTTCTTATACATTAACAATGAAAATATAGGAAGGGAAATTAGAGAATCAATTCCATTTATAATAGCACCAAGAACCATCAGATACCTGGGAATAATCCTAACCAAAGAGGTAAAGGATCCGTACTCCAGGAACTACAGAACATTCATGAAAGAAATTGAAGAAGACACAAAAAGATGGAAAACTATTCCATGCTCGTGGATCGGAAGAATGAACATTGTTAAAATGTCCATACTGCCCTGGGATGCCTGGGTGGCTCAGTTGGTTAAGCCACTGCCTTTGGCTCAGGTCATGATCCTGGGGCCCTGAGATCAAGTCCCGCACTGGGCTCCTTGCTTGGCAGAAGCCTGCTTCTCTCTCTGACAAATAAATAAATAAAATCTCTAGAGAAAAATGTCCATCCTGCCCAGAGCAATCTATACTTTCAATGCCATCCCGATCAAAATTCCACTGGCATTTTGCAAAGTGCTGGAACAAACAATCCTAAAATTTGTATGGAACCAGAAAAGACCCCAAATCGCTAAGGAAATGTTGAAAAAGAAAAACAAAGAAAAATCACACTGCCTGATTTCAAGCTTTACTACAAAGCTGCAATCACTAAGACAGCATGGTACTGGCACAAAAACACACACAGACCAGTGGAACAGAGTATAGAGCCCAGATATGGACCTGCAACTCTATGGTCAAATAATTATCGACACAGCAGGAAAATATCCAGTGGAAAAAAGACAGTCTTCTCAGTGAATCGTGCTGGGAAAATTGGACAGCTACGTACAGAAGAAGGAAACTTGACCATCCTCTTACACCATACACAAAGGTAAACTCAAAATGGATAAAAGACCTCAACATGAGGCAGGAATCTATCAAATTCCTAGAGGAGAACATAGGCAGTAATCTCTTTGACATCGGCACGACAACTTCTTTCAAGACATGTCTCCAGAGGCAAAGCAAACAAAAGCGAAAACAAATTTTGGGGACTTCATGAAGATCATGAAGGAAACAGCAAAGGAAGATCATGAAGATCAGCAAAGGAAACAGTCACAAAACAAAGAGGCAACCCACAGAATAGGAGAAGATATTCGCAAATGACAGTACAAAGGGTGATATCCAAGATCTATAAAGAACTCCTCAAACTCAACACACACAAAACAGTTAATCATGTCAAAAAATGGGCAGAAGACATGAACAGACACTTCTCCAAAGAAGACATACAAATGGCTAACAGACACATGAAAAAATGTTCATCATCACTAGCCATCAGGGAGATTCAAATCAAAACCACATTGAGATACCACCTTACACCAGTTAGAATGGCCAAAATTAATAGAACAGCAAACAACAGTGTTGGAGAGGATGTGGCGAAAGGGGAACCCTCTTACACTGTTGGTGGGAATGCAAGTTGGTGCAGCCACTTTGGAAAACTGTGGAGATCCTTCAAAAAATGCAAAATAGAGCTACCCTATGACCCTGCAATGGCACATTGGGTATTTACCCCAAAGATACAGATGGAGTGAAAAGAAGAGCCATCTGTATCCCAATGTTCATAGCAGCAATAGCCAGAGTCATCAAACTATGGAACGAGCCAAGACACCCTTCAACAGACAAATAGATAAAGAAGATGTGGTCCATACATACAATGGAATATTATGCCTCCATCAGAAAGGATGAATACTCAGCTTTTGTATCAACATGGATGGGAATGGAAGAGATTATGCTGAGTGAAATAAGTCAAGCAGAGAGAGTCAATTATCATATGGTTTCACTTATTTGCAGAACATAAGGAATAACATGGAGGACATTAGGAGAAGGAAAGGAAAAATGAATTGGGGGAAATCAGAGGGGGAGATGAACCAAGAGAGACTGTGGACTCTGAGAAACAAACTGAGGGTTTTGGAGGGGAGGCGGGCTGGGGGATGGATGAGTCTGGTGGAGGGTATTGTGGAGGGCATGTATTGCATGGAGCACTGGGTGTGGTGCATAAACAGTCTTGGAATAATGAAAAATAAAAAAAGACTATAAAAAGAAATATATATTTAGGATATTAACCCCTCATTAGATACATAGTTTGCAAGTATTTTTTTTTTTCCCTTTCCATAGGTTGTCTTTTCACTATGTTGATGTTCTCTTCTGCTATGCAGAAGCTTTTTAGTTTGGTGTAGCCCCACTTGTTTATTCTCAACTTTGTTGCTTGTGTTTTTGGTGTTGAATCTAAAAAATCATTATCAAGACCCATGTCAAGGAGTTTTATTCCTATGTTTTCTTCTAAGAGTTTCATGGTTTCAGGTCATACTTTAAGTCTTTAGTCCATTTTAAGAAAATATTTGTGAGTGGTGGAGGTTCTGAGTCCATTTTCACTGTTTTATGTGTGATGATTCAATGTTCCAGCACCATTTACTGAAGAGATGCCTTTCCCCACCGAATATTCATGGTTTCCCTGTCAAATATTAGTTTATCGTACGTGCTTGGCTTTATTCCTGGGCTTTTGATATTGTTCCTTTGGCCGATTTGTTTGTTTTTTTTGACAGTTCCATACTGGTTTTGAAGATAAGAGCTTTGCAGAAATTAGGAAGTACGATTCTTCCTGCTTTGTACGTCTTCCTCAAAATTCCATTGGATATTAGGACTCTTTCGTGATTCCATGTAAGTTTTAGGAGTCTTTTTTCACTACTGTAAAAAATGTCATTCAAATCCTGATAGAATTTGTATTGAACCTATAGCTGGCTTTTGGTAGTAGTGACATTTTAACAACATTAATTCTTCCAACCCATGATCATGGGATAACTTTCCATTTATTTGAGTCTCCTTCAATTTTTATAAAAACTTTGTTTTATAGTTTTCTGAGTAAAGATCTTTTATCTCCTTAATTAAATTGATTCCTAAGTACTTTATCATTTTTGATGACATTGTAAATGGGATTGTTTTTTTCATTTTTCAGAAAATCCATTGTTAGTGTATTGAAAAGCAACTGATTTTTTATGCTAATTTTGTATCCTGAAACTTACTAAATTCATTAATGGTTTTTTGTTCAATCTTGAGATTCTAGGGGCGCCTGGGTGGCTCAGCGGGTTAAAGCCTCTGCATTTGGCTCGGGTCATGATCCCAGGGTCCTGGGATCGAGCCCCGCATCGGGCTCTCTGCTTGGCTGGGAGCCTGCTTCCTCCTCTCTCTCTCTCTCTGCCTGCCTCTCTGCCTACTTGTAATCTCTATCTGTCAAAAAAATAAATCTTTAAAAAAAAAAAATCTTGAGATTCTATATACAAAATCATATCATTTGCAAATAGAGACAATTTTACTTTTTCCTTTCAAATTCTAACACCTTTGGGGCATCTGGGTGGCTCAGTGGGTTAAAGCCTCTGCCTTTGGCTCAGGTCATGATCCCAGGGCCCTGAGATCAAGCCCCGCATTGGGCTTTCTGCTCAGCGGGGAGCCTGCTTCCTCCTCTCTCTCTCTCTCTCCTGGCCTCTCTGCCTACTTATGATCTCTGTCTGAAAATAAATTAAAAAAAAAAAATCTTCAAATTCTAACACCTTTTACTCTTTTCCTTGCTGGACTGCTATAGCAAGGACTTCCGGCAGCATATTGAATCTGAGAGCCAGAGTAGACACTCTTGTTTGTGTCCATATTATAGAAATTTTATCCAGCATTTCTGTGCTCATAATGCTACTGTTTTGTTTCACAGAATATGGGTTCTTGATATGGTACTTAACCTTTATATTCATTATGTGGGGAATCTTTTTATTTTTTTGAGCAACTTTTAAAACTTACTAAGTAGGGGCACCTGGGTGCCTCAGTGGGTTAAGCCTCTGCCTACAGCTCAGGTCATGAGCTCAGGGTCCTGGGATCTAGCCCTGCATCGGGCTCTCTGCTCAGTGCAGAGCCTGCTTCCCCCTCCCCCTCTGCCTGCCTCTCTGCCTAGTCATGATCTCTGTCAAATAAATAAAATCTTTAAAAAAAAACTTACTATGTAGTAAAATCATGCTTTAACTCTTCATTAGTGTAATGCCACATCCTGGACAATGCTGAGCACACGACACTCTTAATAAAAATCTATTCTATCTGCTGACCAGCAGTGTTAGTTTCTCCTTTATTCTTATATAAAACACAGACACTCAAACTCTTGGCAGGTGGAACCCTCATAGTAAGTTTTTTCCTTTAAATATAATTGATTCCAACTAAGTGTGGGGAGGTCTTACTTATCTCTGCATTTATTTTAATTTGAGTTAAAGTTTACCTTTTTCATATAAATATCTGCCTGAGCGAGTGGCATTTACTGAAAAAAATTATTCTTCCCCAAATGAAGAGCAGTGTCATTTGTCATTTAAAAACATTACTCATGTTGGGGCGCCTGGGTGGCTCAGTGGGTTGGGCCGCTGCCTTCGGCTCAGGTCATGATCTCAGGGTCCCGGGATTGAGTCCCGTGTCGGGCTCTCTGCTCAGCCGGCGAGTCTGCTTCCCTCTCTCTCTCTCTGCCTGCCTCTCTGTCTGCTTGTGATCTCTCTGTGTCAAATAAATAAATAAAATCTTTAAAAAAAAAAAAACATTACTCATGTTAAAACTCTAAATGTAAGGGGACTTGCTATTATGGGTGGGTGTGTTTCCAGATTCTTTCATTGTGGTATTTTTCTGTCCTTGCAATAGTTATATTCACTTCATTCAATAAGTATTGGTAGGATATATAGATATAGATATAGATATAGATATAGATATAGATATAGATATATAGATATATAAGTATGTGGTAGGATAAGTCTCCAAGGCATGTGTTCCTCTAACTTTGCTCTTTTGCTTCTTTTCCCAATTAAAAAAGATAAATGTTAGAGTACAATTGTTCTTTTCCATCAAATAAGAACTTCTGGAATTTTGAGTGTAATTCAACGCAATCTGTAGATCAAAATGAGCTGGAGCCGTATCTTTACCATAGTGAGTTTTCTACTCTGTCATATGGTCTTAGACTTTCTTTAATTTAGCTTAATACTACCCTGGAATATAGCACATTTTGTATGATACATTTTTGAACTCTGTAGGATGATCTTTACATTCAGAGACTATTTTATTGCTTGTTGGGCAATAGGATTGACTAATTCAAATGTGGATTGCACTTTTGGGGAGGCTCAGTCTGACTCTGTTCTCCCCAGGTTGCCAGGTACAGCCCTTGAAAAGTCTCCCAGAAGGTCCTCCAACCCAGAGAGAAAGAGACTGTGTGTGTGTGTGTGTGTGTGTGTGTGTGTGTGTGTGTGTGTGTGTATGTTCCAGCATCACTGGTGTCCCAGAGCTGGCCCTGTGCATCCATGAGATGTTTTAGGTACAAACTGCTATACCTCACTTTACCCTGGCATCATTGATTTCCTCAAATTCGGCTGCCTTGACAGCTCCAGACTTTTTTTGTTTCTAAAACCCTGTGATATTGTCAAAAGTTCTGCTGGCTTCCTTATGTCCTCCCAGATCCTTTATTCAGAATCTCAAATGCTTACTCTCAGAAGGTATACAAAATAGATCCTTTTGTCTTTTATTCTTATACATAACTACACTGATATTTTATATTTGTTAAATCCATTTTGTTTTTAAGATTTTATTTATTTATTTGACAGAGATAGAGATCACAAGTAGGCAGAGAGGCAGACAGAGGGGGGAGGGAAGCAGGCTCCCCACTGAACAGAGCCCATTGCGGGGCTCTATCCCAGAACTCTGAGATCATGACCTGAGCCAAAGGCAGAGGCTTAACCCACTGAGCCACCCAGGCACCCCTGTTAAATCCATTTCTAATATATCATTATAAGTCAACTATAATAATATATTTTTTAAAAATCACCTGTAGGAGCACCTGGGTGGCTCAGTGGGTTAAAGCCTCTGCCTTCGGCTCGGGTCATGATCCCAGGGTCCTGGGATCAAGGCCCGCATCGGGCTCTCTGCTTGGCAGGGAGCCTGCTTCCCCCTCTCTCTGTCTCTGCCTCTCTGCCTACCTGTGTTCTCTCTTTCTGTCAAATAAATAAATAAAAATAAAAAACAAAATAAAAAAAATAAAAATCACCTGTAATTTTTGTCAGGTTTTGATATCTATATTGTATTCATGCTGAATAAATTTTTTAAAAGTTCTTTTTAATGTATTCTACAATACTTCATGCAGGTTAGGGTTGTTTTTTTTCAAGAATTTGTGTACTTCCCCTGTGCATCTCCCTGGTGTCTTTCCCCTGTGAAAATCCCTGGTGGGATTTTCTTTAACTATTATTTTCCTAGTTTTTCTTTGGCACTCATCTCTGAATTTTCTGTCTCTATGGGGATAGATTTTGAGGATAATTATTTTAGGAAAAATTATATATATAAACTTATTTAGAAAAAAGACTTTAAAAGAATTTGTTATGTATTTCACCTAGGTTTTCAAATGTATCTGCATAAAACTGTGCAAATTATGATTTGGTATGGACTCATTAATCTCCCTCGTGCAGTTCTGTAGACCTGAATGAATCAGATTTTGTCTGTGTCTTATCAGTTATTCAAATAGGTAAGACTGGCTGTGAGGCCAGGAACATAGGTTCTTCTCACCTCTCAACCCCTGAGCAAGTCTTACTAAATACCACAGTCTCCTCTCAGTCCCACAATAGTAGTTCAAGAAGAAGAGTATTTTTTTACTCAGGATAAAATGGGACTATCAGGAATGCCCTTAAGTGGAAGACATCTATGGCTGGCTGTTTGGCTACCTCACTGAGGTCGATTGGCAGCAAAGACAATACTGTGGTAGAAACAGGCGATATTGTTCCAGATGAATTATCAATAAACTGATATTTGCTTGAAGAAGACCAGGAAGGAGGGAAACAGGACAAAACCAAAATAAAGTTTATTTGTATTTTGTTTCCTTGAGTAAAGAATAGATGACAGTAAATTATATTGCTAGACATCAACGTTTGATAAGGGCAATCTGTAATATTCCACATTTTCAACAGAGAAACTATATTGAGATAATACTTGTAAGAAACAGAAACTTGAATTTGTCTAAAAATAGCATATTGTGAATTAAAGGCTAGCAGAATATTTTTATTTTGTTTAGAAATCTGTGACTAGATTACTTGGGTGACATCAGTGTTAAAATGAATGTCAAATATTAAGATGATAGGTCAGGAGGATGGCTGTTTACTTGGGCATTAATGGAATAAAGCCTTATAGCAGTTATTGAGTGATGACGGAACAGAAGACCAACTGAGGACAAAGGAGAAGCAGGCAACCTACAGCACCTCCCCCCAGCAGTCCCTTGTGACTTGTGTGACATTCTTCAGGCACTCCTGGCTGCCCTCAATGAAAAACAAATAGTTAACTTATAGAGATCACAGTCCTGCAAGACCTGAGTCTCCCTCACTTTACAAACGTCCTAGTGAGGGGCGCCTGGGTGGCTCAGTGGGTTAAAGCCTCTGCCTTCCGCTCAGGTCAGGATCCCAGGGTCCTGGGATCAAGCCCCACATCAAGTTCTCTGCTCAGTGGGGAGACTGCTTCCCTTCCTCTCTGTCTGCCTCTCTGCCTACTTGTGATCTCTGTCTGTCAAATAAATAAATAAAATCTTAAAAAAAAAAACCAAAAAACTGTCCTAGTGATTTACAGGGAAGACGCTTTCTTACCAACAGCCTAACTTCCAAAGACCCATAACTCAGTTTATGGGTCCCTCAGTTGAGGGAGCCTGAGGCAGAGGAAAATGTAAATGAAGTTAAATTTCTTCTAAACCTAAAGCTCATTGATAAGGACAGGTGGTGGCAGGAGTGTGACATTCCTCCAGGAAGCTCTCAACTATCTTATTGTTAATGCCTTACTGAAAGGAAAAACCACCTTAACTTGACAAATAGCAAAGCCTCTGGTATCCTGTGTGTCTTCTTTCAAACCCTCCCTTTTCTTTACCTCCCCTAACCTTAGCTTATAATCACACTCCTCACAACCCCGGGCGCAGCAGCTCTTTGTGCCCATGGGTCCTGTCTGTCCTGTGCTGTAATTGTGGAGGCCAAGAAAAACAAGGCTGTACCCACCTTGAGTCTAGCACTGACATAAGTGCAGCCATCTTGATGTTCCAGATTATCACAAAATATTTCTTGGGTTCTGACCTACTCAGGTTAGCACTTTAAACAGTCCCTCTCTCCTTTAATGATTGATTTAAACCCCTGGACTGGAAAAGGTTGAACTTCATTTTCTTTTTGTTACATTAATCATGTTTTGCTATTTTCTCCCATGTCTCCTCACCTGACTTCAACTCCTCCGCTGTCATAATTTCCACAGATGATCCTTTTCACTTGGGAAGATCAACTGAGCAGTCTCCCCTGGACTCAGCTGCCTCTGTCTTTCATAACTCCCCTACACATTCCCCAACTGACCAGTGTTGACCCGAGTACATAGGGACAACTCTACACCCCTATTCAGCAGGAAGAAGTTACAGAAGATGAGACCTTCCACCTTCAACAACCTTAAAGATTTAAGGGTCAAAATGGCTCAGGGGGAAATGTGGAGGCTGAGAAAATTAAGGCCATTCCACCTCAAGTTTAGCTGATGTGGGAAAGAGAGGCAGAAGACAATCATTAAAATTCCTCACCTACTGACAAGCCCTTGAAACAGACAGAGTGGCTCTCCCCTGGGGACTCAACTGCCCTCACCTTGAGGTGTTGCTAAGGACAATCCTAGCCTGACTGACCCCCTACCCTGACAGGTCCAACCAGAATCCTGTAAGTCTGCTTTAACAATTCCTTTAGGAAACTTTACCTCTAAACCTCCAAGATAGTGTCGAGAATCATTCCCAAGTATATGGCCCACTGATATACATCTAAAGGGTCTCACGAGAAGATTTTTATTATTGGTAATAAATAACCTTTCTCCCAACAATAGCTAGCCCCTCAAGGCCCTGGAGACCTTGCTTCCAAAAATCCTTGGAGACTTACATCATCCATAATCCCCTTTGTCCTCACCCACTGCTGAGTCCACCCCTACTCTGCCTTTAAAAACTCTGACTAATCTGGTTCGGGGTCCAAGTCCCTACTCCGCTGTGTCAGGTATACTTGGGCCCAAGCTTAAGCTTGTCAAATAAACCCTCGTGTGATTGCATGGGTGCTTGGCTCCTTGGTGGTCTCTCAGATGCGAAAACTCGGGCATAACAGTAATAAACCACCATTTTGCACCAAAGATGTCTCAAGAATTCTTTCTTGGTCATCTGCTCTGGGATTCACCCCACCGAACCTCACTCGAATTCTAAAACTTCACCAGCATGACAGGGATAGAGAGGACCGTGGCGGTCACTTGGATTAGTATTTCTCAAAACTTTTTTTTTTTTTCTCTAGATTTTATTTATTTGATAGACAGAGATCACAAGTAGGCCGAGGCAGGCAGGGGGGTGCGGACAGGCTCCCCACGGAGCAGAGAGCCCAATGTGCGGCTCGATCCCAGGACCCCAGGATCACGACCCAAGCCAAAGGCAGAGGCCCTAACCCACTGAGCCACCCAGGCACCCCAAAACTTTTTTAAATTCAAATTGTAATAAAATCCATATATATAAAAAAAGTTGTGTTGTCTTTTTTTTTTTAAAGATTTTATTTATTAGTCAGAGAGAGAGAGAGCGCAAGCACAGGCAGAGGCAGAGGGTGAAGCAGGCTCCCTGCCGAGCAAGGAGCCCGATGTGGGACTTGATCCCAGGACGCTGGGATCATGACCTGAGCCGAAGGCAGCCGCTTAACCAACTGAGCCACCCAGGCGTCCCAAAGTTGTGTTGTCTTATGGAATTCCAATCTCTTCTCATGTGTGGTCCAGGACTGGGGATTCATGAGCAGATCAACCTATAATGTACCACAAGTGGGCTATAAAATAATTTTTATGCTAAATTTATGAGTACCTCTTATATAAAGGAAATGCTAGCTTCATGGAAAGCCAAAAAAAAGTTGAAAGAGGGGCGCCTGGGTGGCTCAGCGGGTTAAAGCCTCTGCATTCGGCTCAGGTCATGATCCCAGGGTCCTGGGATCAAGCCCCGCATCGGGCTCTCTGCTTGGCTGGGAGCCTGCTTCCTCCTCTCTCTCTCTCTCTGCCTGCCTCTCTGCCTACTTGTAATCTCTATCTGTCAAAAAAATAAATCTTAAAAAAAAAAAAAAAAAAAGTTGAAAGAGTGCAGGAAAATACAACCTTGGGTGAGGGCAAATATCACCTAATCAAAAATGACCCATAACTGATAGATACTGGATATGAGGAGAGAGAACATTAAACGAATTTTTACAGCTTTGGTACATAAACTCAAATAAACACTTTGTGTCAATACCACGTTTTCCAGTATCACTGAGGGGAGCAGGCCCTACTCCTAGCTCCGTGTAAACATCTATTGCTGTTCCTTCTAATTCTTCTAGCTGCTTTTTTCCTGGCGGTCATTAGTTTCCTCACATGCATGCCTGGTAAGTATGCAGCCGAATATTCAAGGGAACCTTCAACCAGTCTCTGAAATTCTCTCTCTGGGACTCTTTCCTCAGGATTCCCTGCGGTGAGCCCCTGCTGTTACTGGATCCCTTCCTCTAAGGAATATTGAGTTTACTCTGTGATATGCCAAAATCAGACTATTTGAAGTTACTCATGACAAGTCCTTGTTATTGCATGTACTTTCTCTATTTATCTTGAATTAAAAAGCTTACTAGTGATGTATTGTCCTCTGTTCAGTTTGCTGGTTTTCCAGATTCCCAGCTACTGCTAACACAGAGACCTATAGGATTACATGTGGGTCTGTCCTCTGTAATGCCCCAGACTGAAAGGTCTTAATGCATCTTTCTAGGGCTCATGTTCCTCCCCACCCCAGTTCTAAGGGATCCTTTTTCTTCATTTTGTGATGCCCAGTGTCTTGAAAACCACTTTTTCACAACCTTGTTTGTTTTTTAAATAGCTTCACTTGGAAGCACAGATCTGGTTCCTGTTATTTCATCCTGGCCAGAAGCTGAATTTCTGTACTGACTGTCTTGCTTCTTACTGATAATTCATTTCTTACTGAAGACATTTTCATTCTGTGTCAGATTATTAGTAATATTGTGTCTTACTCCTGAAAAATGGCTCCATTTTGCTCTGTCTGATGTTTTCCCAAAGAAAATATAGAAAACTACATATTTTATTTTATTACTGTTTGAAAATCAAAGATGTATTCACTTGGACTCTTGACCTCTTATTTGTTGCTGTATTGCATCTAAGTGTCATTCTTTTTTATTTTAACTATTACATTTCTGGGTGTTTTCTCTGCTTCATTTGTGATTCTTCAATTATGCATTCAGGTCTTCATTTTCGTTCATCAAACCCATAAATTTCCAGTCCATTCTCTACTGCTGTAATCTGTCCCATATTCTGTGTATTCCTCCATCTGGAAACTAAATGTGCTAGAACACTCTCTTTTCTTCCTATTTCTCATGTGTGTGTATTCCCATGTCAAATAGTTCTTTTTTTCATTTAACAATTTTTAGACTGTAAGGGCCTACTTAGCCAGAGCAGCTCCATCCTGACCCTGCCCAGCCCCCACTCAGGGAACTTACTTAAAAATAAGTCCTGGAGGGGCGCCTGGGTGGCTCAGTGGGTTAAAGCCTCTGCCTTGGGCTCAGGTCATGATCCCAGGGTCCCGGGATCGAGCCCCACATCGGACTCTCTGCTCAGCGGGGAGCCTGCTTCCTCCTCTCTCTCTGCCTGCCTCTCTATCTACTTGTGATCTCTGTCAAATAAATAAATAAATAAATCTTAAAAAAAAACAAGTCCTGGAAACCAGTCCCAGGTAACAAAGCCCAAATACAAGGGTGGGTCAGACCAGGTGGAGGTATCCAATCCATGGGGGCGCATACTGTCTCCCTAGCTACCAAGGAGTATGGGCCCCGCCCTTTGGGTGCCAATTCTGACCAAGGTGATAGGCTAGTTCAAATATCTACTATAGGGTAAATTGTAATCCAATTGGTCATTTATGTGTGACCAAGCAGGACTGTGCAGCTTTCTCTGTGTTACAATCTCATTGGCCACCTGTGCATGGCCAGGCCCAACCACATGGCCTTTGCCCTTAAAAGCTAGTCTGTAAGGCAGAGAGAGGTTGCCTCTGCAAGAGCTGGCCCTGGCTGGTCAGTTTGATTCTCAATGCTTAGCACAAAATAAAGCTTAGTTTGACCTTCACTCTGTATCAGTCTCACTCCTTTGACCATGGACCCAACAAGGCTATTTATTATATTAAAAATCACTCTGTATTTTCATTTCTAGATATTGATTTGGCTCTCTTATGTCATATTTTAAAGTTGTGTTGTCTTATGGAATTCTGATCTCTTCTCATGTGTGGTCCAGGACTCGGAATTCAAGTTTTCAAAGTTCTTTTTATTTTTCCCATCCATAGCATAAAGGAAAGAAAAATTACATTCTATAGCTTCTCTCCTTTTTTTAAAAAGATTTAATTTATTTATTTGACAGACAAAGATCACAAGTAGGCAGAGAGGCAGGCAGAGAGAGAGGAGGAAGCAGACTCCCTGCCAAACAGAGAGCCCAATGTGGGGCTCGATCCCAGGATCCTGGGATCATGACCCGAGCCAAAGGCAGAGGCTTTAACCCACTGAGCCACGCAGGCACCCCTCTCTCCTTCATCTTTAGAGATAATCTGTCACTTCAAGTGCCCCAGCTTTTTGAGTGGTCTTCTTTATAGCCAGCTTCAAGCTTGCCTTCAAGTAAGGCCATGTCACTATTCACCATAGTCCATATGGACACTAAGTCCTCAGGCCCAGGCAAGGATCACCAATGTCAACTTGATTTCTTTTCTCTGAGATTCTCCTCTTCCTCTTTCTAATTTGAGACAGAGCTTCCTTTTTACCATTTTTTGAAAAAATATTTGACATATAATGGTGTTTTGGTGATGGTTTATCAATAGTTTTCAGGAAGTTTTGCCTGGATAGTGATCCACACTAGATCCATTTGCTAAGATTGCCTGAAAAACTTTATGTAACTTTTATTTTATTTATTTATTTATTTTTAAAGTAGTCAGTGGCTTTTACTTATTTATTCTTTTTTTTTTAAAAGATTTTACCCATTTATTTAACAGAGATCACAAGTAGGCAGAGAGGCAGGCAGAGAGTGAGAGGGAAGCAGACTCCCTGCTGAGCAGAGAGCCCGATGCAGGGCTCGATCCCAGGACCCTGAGATCATGACCTGAGCCGAAGAAGACAGTGGCTTAACCCACTGAGCCACCCAGGTGCCCCTATGTAACTTTTAATATACATTACTTTATTCCTCATAATGACCCAATGAATACAGGTGGATAATCCAGGTCATGACATCTCATGGTTATACACTTAGCCATTCACCTCTATAACCTATCTTTAAAGAGACAGGACATTTTGACATCTTACAGATGTGTTTTTCTAAAAGGATAAAGGACCTAAATTATTTGATCTGTACCTGACAGTTGAATATGAGTATATCCTATGTTCTTTGCTATTTAAGCATCTTGTGAATCTGTTCATATTTCTGGAGTTGGAGAAAAATGCAAGAAAATAAGGGAAAATAACATTATGAGACACTGGCAGGTGGATCAAGCTTATGTCTCTTTCTTTGCTGAAAGTTATACTATTTCAAGTTCCACAGATGGCTACTGGATCCCTTCCTCTCATGAAAATTATGAGTTTACTTTGTGATGTGCTAAAATCAGACTATTTGAAGTTACTCATGATCAGTCCTTGTTATTGCTTATGCTTTACCTATTTATCTTGAATTAAAAAACTTATTTAGTAATATATTGTCCTCAATTCAGTTTGCTATTTCAGCACTACTATCATTTGCATTTAAAAAGGTGAACACTTAAAGCTCTGATGAATTTCTCCTTTCAACAGCAAAAGCACTTACTCCATGAATGAGGTTAAGCAGATACATGCCATTGATATTTTATTATCATCATCATCATCACATCCCTATACCTAAAAGCAAAGTTCAAATTATTTTCTCTAAATGTTGATATTGTCTCTATAATGGTTTTTCTTCTACCTGCAGAATTTTCCAAAGAGTTTCTCCAAATTACATAAATTTTGGAAACTCCCAGTGAATTATACAGACATAAGCATTTGTCTCTGGCACACACAGATTACTCCTCATCTGAAGTTCTAAGATTGACTCTTACTCTTTTTCATCCAGTTCCAATTAATTTTTAAAATAACACTATTTTATGAGCACAATGTCATAATAAGATAGAAGCTTCTATCCTTAAATGTTTGTCCTAAGTATTTTACAATTTTCTTAAAATTTTAAGACTTAATGTTTGTCCTAAGTATTTTACAATTTTCTTAAAATTTTAAGACTTGCACAGTACACTGCCTGCAAGATTATTAGCACGGATAACTTTATCAGTGATAGAAAACCACTGAAGGACACAGGATGGGACTTTTTCAATGTGACAAGTTATGTAAGCTTATGGGAATGACTGAACAAAAGAGGAATTTGTCCAGGGGTCAATGTCTAGACCCCAAAATAGCTCACTTCAGGTTGTGAGGTATAAGTCGTTTGTGAGGTATAAGGATTCATTCCACTTATGCATGGTGAGAATGTGGATGGGTTTTAGAAGCTTACCTTCACTGTTTTGTACACCTGTGTTCTGCCACCCATCCTCAAAACCCCTGCCTAACTCTCTCAGCTGCTCTGGAGACTTGAATATCTTTCTGTCTATTGCACTAGGTTCTAAGCACAAACCAACTCTTATGAACTCTCTTTGAGATTCAATAAAGTTAAATTTAGTCACCCCAAAACAAAGGTCAGTGGGTCCTAGCTTCAGACCTTTGTGAGATCCATTCCTGTATGGTCATATGAAATTCCAAAACTTTAATTAATCAATTCCAGTGGGACGCTTAGCCACCATGCTAATTACCAACATAATCTCAACAACTTTTTCAGAAATTAGTCTCAATCCTGTTTAGTCTAATCAATTCCTATAATAGCATAATTCTTGCCAGTTTAATTGTAGACAGGCACCATAGGTCAATATGAGAAACGAATCCAACTTCTTTAATGATATGTGTAAGCCACTGAATTAACTGATGCCAAATCTACCCATTTTAATATTTTAATTTGAAATAAGTCACTCTATTAATTCAGGAACTTTTCACTGGTTACTTGCACCTAAGTGTAACTTAATTGATATATTTTCTCAATCTTGGCCATGAGTTATCCTATTCTTGAATACATTTTTATGGTATGCTTACAATTTCTTAGTTATACATTTTTAGAGGTAGACTCTATATGTATGAGCAGTTAGGTCATAGTCATGCTGTTAAAACTTCAGTCTCTACTAAGCAAGTGCCCTCCAGGAACGTTATATTAATTTATGTCCCTGACAGCATTATATCATCACCAATAGTGGGATGAGGAGGAAGAGGAGGAAGTAGGGGAGGTGGAGAGGAAGGGCAAAGGCTATTACTACTACTTTTTAATTTTGGTCATGGGTAAGGTTCTGTGTCCCCAGAAAAAAGGGTTTTGATTCTAAAATTCAACAATTCAAAGACCTACAGAGATTTCTTTTCTTGAATGTACTGGATCATGTTTTTAAACATAATTGACAAAATTATTTTTAAAAATTCAAACAGGGGCACCTGGGTGGTTCAGTGGGTTAAAGCCTCTGCCTTCCACTGAGGTCATAATCCCAGGGTCCTGGGATAGAGCCCCAAGGCGGCCTATCTGCTCAGCAGGGGGCCTGCCTCCTCCTCCTCTCTCTCTCTCTCTCTCTCTCTACCTGCCTCTCTGCCTACTTGTGATCTCTGTCAAATAAATAAATAAAACCTTTACAAAAATTAAAAATAAAAAATTCAAACAAATATAAGGTTGAACAGTTAACTAAATATTTTGAAATATAGATGTATGAGAAAGAGTGACAACAAAAAGAAAAAGGCTCAATGGAGAATCTAACACTTTCTAAAGAGACTCATACACAGACACATCATCATGAAATTTCAGAAGGACTAAAAGAAGGTAAAAGTGGAGATAATAAAAGACATTTTCAATATAATATAAATAATATTCAAAAAGTACTATCAATTACTGAGAAACCAATAAGAGAAGATTCAACATGCACTTTCATCAGCTACCAAACTGTTAACCATACTGGTATGGAATAAAACCATTTTCAAACAGAAAAATAGAAAATTTACCTCTTTTACACTCCTGTCTTAGGGAGGTTGCTTCAAGAAGTAATAAGCAAACAGCAGATCCAGCCTAAGAAATGAAAGAAAAAACATTCCAAGAACTAGAAGTATAAATGTATTATTTTTAGACATGATGATGACTGTCAAGAAAAGTCAAAGTCCTCTAGGAGAGTTACAAGTTGACTTTGTAGACAGTATCTGTGTTTACTAGGTACCTTACTTTTTACGGATTATAAAATAATTTTGGAAATAAAACTATTACAATTGATATTTGTTAATAAAAATGTGTTAACAGAAGAAAACCTCCAGATCCACAAAGTTCCGTGGAATCCATGAATCTCCTCATTCACTGACAACTTTGTGGATTTCTAGCTTGATGAATCCTAATACACCTGAACCCTTTTAAGAGAATAACTTATTGGTCAAAAATTCAGGAAAACTTGCATCTTTTCAAGTAAGTGTTTTTGTTTTCTTTGGGTAAATACTAACTAGTGGAAGATATGGTATTTCAATTTTTAATTTTTTTCAGGAACCTCCATACTGTTTTTCCTAGTAGCTGCCCCAGTTTGCATTCCCATGTGGTGCACACAACTTCTTTTCCTCCATATCCTAGCAACACTCGCCGTGTCTTGTGTTTTCTATATTATCCATTCTGACAGGTGTGAGGTGACAGTTCTCCATGGTTTTTATTTGCCTTCCCTGATGGTGAGTGATGTTAAGCATCTTTTCATGTCTCTGTCGGCTGTATATATGTTGCGTTTGGAAAAACATCTATTCAGCTCCTCTGTCCATTTGTAATTGGATTTTTTGAGCTGAGTTGTATCAATTCTTTACACATTTTGGATATTTGTTGCAGAAAAGTGAAAATCATTCCGGCAAGAGCTCAAGGGACTCTTGGAGAAGCAGGAGTACTCGGATTTATTTCATGCCAGGGGACCCAGATGAGCTCATGCTCCAAACTCTGGGGCCCAGGCAAGGGGGTTACAAGGCTTTCATAGGGGACTGCAGGCAGTTAGGTACCTAGAGCTATGCTGACTGCTGGGAGGTGGGTTTAAAACCAGGGGAGCAGGGGCTGCTTTGGGCCGGAACAGAAGTACAGGGAGCCTGTGGCAGGAAGCCTGTTCACAGAAGCAGAAAGGGCTGTTTAGCTCTTGCTGCCAGTAAGACTACTGCTTATCTCTAGCTTATTGTTAGTAACTTACCATTTTTGGGGGCCTCCTGGCTTGGGCCTGCTCTGGGTCATTTTCCTCTTCATATTAACCCCTTATTGGATAGATCATTTGCAAATATCTTTTCCCAATGAGGAGGTTGCCTTTTTGTTGCTGAGCAACCCAATTGTCCACTGCTAGATGAATGAATCAAGAAGATGGGACGTATATGTACAATGTAATATTCATTAGTCATAAAACAGAAGGAGATCTTCCCATTTGCAAAAAAAAAAAGAAAGATGACCCAGAGGGAATAAGGCTAGGTGAAATAAGATAAAGACAAATACGATTTTATTCATATGTAGAATTTAAGACGCAAACAAAGAAAAATAGACAAAAAAGATTCTTAAATAGAAAAGGCTGGTGGTTCCCAGAGGGAAGTGGGGGGGGGGGGTTGGTAGCTTAAATAGATAAAAGAGAGGAAGAGTTCACCAATCTCCATGGGCACAGAGCAAGGTACAGAATTGATGAACCATTATATTGTGTCCCTGAAGCTAATATAAGACTGTATATTAATTATACTTCAAAAAATTCATGAGAATACATGATTTCAGAAAAGTAGTACCTTGCCAGGAATGGGCAGCAATCCCTGTGCCAACGGATGAAAGATTACTCCAGACTTTGCTGTTGCAGAGAGGCAAGGCAAGGGGATGAAGGCTTGGAGACCCTTTGCCCTTCTTTGCTCCCGCTTTATGGGTCCTTCGGGATAATCACAAATCCTTACCACTGTTTCTCAACAAGGGGCTTACTGACACTAGGAGGAGCTGTTTCTGGGAAGGATACAATATGCTCATCTTTCTGTTCTACCAAGTTCTGCCAAACATCACCTAGGAGCCAAAGCATCCATCTCTCAGATCCCTCGGCAGCTGTTTGGACTAACAGAGCTTTGGGGAAGGCCCCTCCCCACGGCATTCCCACAGCAGAGTGGGGGAGCAGGCCAGGGCATTCCAAAGGCATTGCCCTCCTCCCAAACCTTCCATCCCCAGCGCCCTCTGTGTTAGATTTTAGCAAGCTGGGTATTCCTGCTGATTTCCGGCTCCCCATTAACCCCAATAGTACCTGGCACTGCTCTATGGCAGATCCTTACTGTGGCACCAAGGAAGGTAAGAATTGTTTTCATAAGACTCAGACCACCACTCTCTACTTCTTTGTCAACTTTCCTCCACTCTTGTTGATTTGTCTTTTTATTCTCCTTTCAGATAGCAGGCAAAAATATCAGAAATGCCCTTATAATGAGGCAGAGATGATGGCTACATTTGTATTGTGATCTAAATTATGGCACAAAGTCTAAATGCTTTGAAATTATCTGGCTCTAACTAGTCCTATCCAAGGTCACATTTTAAGACAAAAAAATGGTATTAAAGTGAACATGCATTTTTTTTAAAAGATTTTATTTATTTATTTGACAGAGAGAGAGATCACAAGCAGAGAGGCAGACAGAGAGAGAGAGAGGGGGAAGCAGATGCAAAGAAGTGATTTCCTAGGTTAGATTAAGTGGACAGTATAATTTGATCTGGGATATTTAATATGGGGGCAATCACTAGTTTTCCTGCTGCTCATAAAGGCAGTTGTGGAGAGTGTCCCATCCAGGCTGTGAGTATGGGGGCACAGGTAGGACAGAGGTATGCAGAAGGCATCATAAATGTCAATCTTAAAAAAAAAAAAAAAAAAAATCCTAGGACAAGAGGAAAGGGATTTGAAGAGTAGTAGTGATTAATTTCAAGCTTGCCCGGGGCTCTAGCATTTGCCCAGGGGCCTGACGTGGAAAATTAAAAAGATCCATGAAAGGAATAGCAACAACTAGAGTTCTCTAGAAACACTTCAAGAAAAGTAGTACAGAGTTTGGTTTTGGGGAAGGTTGCATTGGTTTGAGTTAAACAGGAATCTTGGTTAGTTGGTACAGTATTTCTATGAAAGGGAGATAAATATAAGTAAATAAAATATGAAATTACAAGCCCTTCCCAAATGTGACTATAGCTTAAAGTTTCATTTTGCTTTGATTCAATAACCCCCACTGGAGATCAGCTTACGGGGCATTAGGTACTAAAAAGGGGCTATCTAAGGGGGCACCTGGGTGGCTCAGTGGGTTAAAGCTTCTGCCTTTGGCTCAGGTCATGGTCCCAGGGTCCTGGGATCGAGCCCCACATTGGGCTCTTTGCTCAGTGGGGAGCCACACAGAGAGAGAGAGAGAGAGATCACAAGTAGGTAGAGAGGCAGGTAGAGAGAGAGGAGGAAGCAGGCTTCCCGCTGAGCAGAGAGCCCAATGTGGGGCTTGATCCCAGGACCCTAGGACAATGACCTGAGCCAAAGGCAGAGGCTTAACCCCCTGAGCCACCCAGGCACCCCAAAAAACCTCTAATATTTAATCAGAATAAGCTGCATTAGCATTTTGCAAAAGTTCCCTGTGGGATCTTCTATTTGCGTGCTCCCATATCCAGTGTTATATGTGCCTCCATTCTTGCCAAAGGTATTACATCACCTTCAGTGATGAAGTCTTAGAATATAAGTAAGGCTCCGTGGTAGCCAACAACCAAGAAAGAATTCTCGAGATATCTTTGGTGCAAAATTTGAACAGAGAGAAAGCAGACTTTCAATCTTATGTCAGTTTACTTTAAAATCTGTTTATGTTCATCTTAGTCTACCCTGACCACACCTAAATTCCGTCCCAAAATTTTTCTTTCGTAAACCTTCTACAACTTTCCTTTGCATTCAGATTTTGTCCCAAGCCATCTTTCCAAACAACCATCTTATTTAGGACAAAATTACCATTTACCTTCCACAAAAATGTATTCCCATTAGTCACTTAGAATTTTGCATTCTTTAGAAACTTTAATCTCCAGTGAAGACTAAGGAATAACCAATTGTGAACAGTTACATCGGCATTCATTAGATGGCAAGTTTGTGACTCCATTAACCACAAAACATGTTTACCAACAGATTTAAATATCCTTCATTTCTTTGCAATAAGAAGTCAAAAGCACCAACCTATGTCCAGTAATTAATGACTTACCACTTTATGCTCTTTGGAAAAGACCTAGATGTCCAACGAATTTAATTCCATTTATCATCCAAGTCCAACGACTTTGAAAACTATCTGAACAATTACCCATGAAAACTTCGAGACAGACATTGAACCATCAGTTTAGTCATCTTTTTGCTAACAAATTGCAACAGAGATATTAGCTTATTTGACTTTCAGCAAACCTCAACAGAGTAAGTTTCACATTCAGTGCTGGTAACTTTAAAGACACGTCTACCTTAATTAACCAACAGACTTAGTTCAAGTACTGATGGAATTCCACCTGGGCCCACCCCACTTCCAGGGTTTACCTGAGACACTGGTGGGAGATCTGGAGTGGAGGTATGAGGTCCAGGGGGTGCTCTTCTCACTCCCTGACTGTGAAGAGAGGAGGAGCCATGGAGGCACCAAGGATGGTCTAGAGGCTGGTCACACAGGTGGCACCCACATTGGTGTAGAAACAGGGGAAGGGGAGACAGAAGAGACAAAGTGCTGCCAGAAAGAAGAGAAGGGGTTCTCTGTTTCAGAGCTCATCAGCTCTGAGAGAGGAGCAAACACCATGTTTTCCTGCCAGCAAGGGGGGGAGGGTTAGGCAGTCCAGATCAGCCCAGAGAAGAGGGAATTTCCCTGAAACAAAAGGGAGTTTGGGCAGCTGCTTGGGAATAGCCCTTAATGTCTCTGTCCCAAGGGAGATGAACCACAGTTGGCTCTAGTTATAGCCAACAACCTGGAAGTTAGTGAAGGAGAAGCCCCCACATCTGTTTGGAGGAACAGAGACAGAGTCAGAGTCCCCTTTGCTAGGGATGGCCTGCGTATCCACTGTAAGGACCTATTTTATATTTCTATTTTAGCCTGAGGCTTCCATTGAGGTTAAACAATAACTTTGTTGTTTAACCCTTAAACTGTCCCTGCTCCTCTTCCCCCAGGGGACTTAAAAACAAGTCCTGGAAACTAGCTCCAGGTGTGGAGGCCACGAAAAACAAGGCTGTACCCACCTGAGTCTATCCCTGACATAAGTACAGCCATCTTGGCAAAGCAAAAGCTGGCACCTTGCACTGTAAGAGTGGGTTAGCATAAGAATGGCCATCTTGAAGGCCGGGAAGCCATTTTACTGGGCATCCCTAACCAGCCCACACTGCCTACGTGACTTCAGATAAGAGAAACTAGCTAAACCTGGGAAAACAACTTAATCATATACCACCAGGGCGGTTAGGCAGTGGCACCACAGGGACCAGATGTTAATAAAAGACAAATAGTTAACTTGCAGAGATCACAGTCCTGCAAGACAAGAGTCTCCCATGGTTTACAAATGTCCTAGTGATATACAACAAAGAAGCCATCTTCTCAATAGCCCAATTTCCAGAGACAAATAGCTCCTTTCCTTGAGGCCTAAGGTCACCCTCCCCACTATAAAACTGAAGGAGGCTGAGGCGGAGGGAAATGCAAATAAAGTTAAATTTCTTCTAAACCTAAATCTCACTTAACCGCCAGGGTGACGCCGGGGTGGCAAATGCCAGGTTGGCAAAAAGTTAAACAAAGTTAAACTGTCAAAGTGGGGCACAAGATATGTATGTAGCTTTGAAAATTGCCTTGAAAATGCTATATAAACCCTTGGCTTTGAGTGCTCGGGGTCCTTGTTGAAACCGCTGCTCCGGGCAGATACTTGGACCCCAGCTCGCTGGAAATAAACCTCACTGTGTGACTTGCATTATCGAGAGTGTTCTCTGTCTCATTGAGGGGTGGTCAACTCCATACCCTAACATCCAGCAGCAACCTGGGTTTACCAGGAGGTGGCTTAGTTACATAATTATCATCCAGTACATCAGGAAGGGGTTACTAGCAAGATATACTCGGGCAAACACATTCTGCAGGAGGTCCTTAGGTCAGGGTCCCAGTGTAAAGCAGTGGAGGCCCAGGTATGAGCAATGAAGGTCCCCAAGGTCCATTCGCCCTATTTCCTGCTGAGGAGATCTGACTGATAGATCCCACGGAGGCCATGCAGTGTTCCAGAAGCTCAGTCCTTTCCTAAGTTTTGCAATGTAGCTTCCTTCCAGTGGGTTAAAAGGCACCCCAAGGTAGAGTCCTTGGGAACAAAAGAAGCCTACTAGGGCCATGCTCCCAGAAAAGTAAAGAAGGTCTTTTATCAAATCCCCCTGACTCCTGGCTGGCGTCCCATGTAAGATACGTCAGAGGTTCCCCTGTGTCAAAAGCGAATGGAGGCATCCCTCAAACAAGACATCGCTATTGACCACGATCCTGCCTTCCCCATGAAGGCATTCCAGCCATCAAATGCCCTGGAGGGGTGCCGGCATCCTTCCCCTCCCCCATCGCATTCTAGACTACAGATGGGTGCCTGGTGAATGTACTGAAATGCGCCATCTGTCCTGAAGGTTTCATACTGACCTGTCATTTTAACCCATGGAAAATACTAGAAAACTTTTACAAGGAAAAATTACCAAATTTTTTTAACTTTAAGTACTTAGTAGTGGACACTGACAAGAAACAGTAAAAACTGAAATCCATCATGGTCTAAGCAACATTCCCACACACAGTGGTCCTGACAGCCAACTTCCCTAAGAAATGTCCCCGTTGGGCACCTGGGTGGCTCAGTGGGTTAAAGCCTCTGCCTTCGGCTCGGGTCATGATCCCAGGGTCCTGGGATCGGGCCCCACATCGGGCTCTCTGCTCTGTGGGGGGCCTGCTTCCTCCTCTCTCTCTCTGCCTGCCCCTCTGCCTACTTGTGATCTCTGTCTGTCAAATAAATAAATAAAAATCTTTAAAAAAAAAAAAAAAAAAGAAATGTCCCCGTTGGATTTTAATTCAGTCGGGTACTGTTTTCAGCCAGCTCCCTGCAATGAGGGAACAGAAGCCTGGCTGAGGACAAAAGGCTGACACTCTGCAACGTCCCCCCATCCCCACTCCTGGGTGGGACATATGTGACATTCTTTAGCAATCTCCCAACTATCTTAATGTTAGTACTCTGTTTAGAAGGGGAAAACGACCTTGACAATGGCATGGCCTCTGGTATCTGGTATCTTATAGGTCATCTTTAGCATATGAAAGTTCTATTGAAACCTCCCTTTTTCCTTACCTTCCTGAACCCCATAGTACTTAAACTGCCACCGCTCACAACTTCAGGGAAGCAGCTCTTTCTGCCCCCAGGTCCTGTCCCCATGCTTTAATAAATCACCATTTTGTACTAAAGACGTCTCAAGAATTCTTTCTTGTTTTTCGGCTCCGGACTCCACCCCACTGAACCTCACCTGTATTCTAAACCTTCATCCCCAGTGGAGGTCCTGCAACCAGAAGTGGCCAGACCAGGGATGTTGAGGGGATCATATTAGATCAATCAGAGGAAACCACACACAGGAGTTAAGATTGGCAGTGGTCCTGATAATTTAGGTGGCTGTCCCATGCCCAAGAACAGGAATAAAGGGGCGCCTGGGTGGCTCAGTCATTAAACATCTGCCTTCAGCTCAGGTCATGATTCCAGGGTCCTGGGATTCAGCCCTGCTTCTCCCTCTCCCACTCTCCCTGCTTGTGTTCCCTCTCTCCCTGTGTCTCTCTCTGTCAAAAAGGAAGGAAGGAAGGAAGGACGAATGCAACTGCCCCTCGGAACAATGTATTACTTAAACTATAACCCTGGAGGATTTTACTAGTTACCAAGCACGTTTAGATATGGCCTTAAGAAAAACATACACTGGGCGCCTGGGTGGCTCAGTGGTTTAAGCCGCTGCCTTCGGCTCAGGTCATGATCTCAGGGTCCTGGGATCGAGTCCCGCATCGGGCTCTCTGCTCCACGAGGAGCCTGCTTCCCTCTCATTCTCTCTCTGCCTGCCTCTCTGCCTACTTGTGATCTCTCTCTGTCAAATAAATAAATAAAATCTTAAAAAAAAAAAAAAAGAAAAACATACACTGGCAAAAGGTCTTTGGGGAGAAGGACGATATACGACCGTGAAGCTGGGCAGAATGCCACTGCTTCACAGAAGCCAGGCAGCGGGGAATGCCCCACCAGCTCAGGGCGGAATAAAATACCACTGCTTCCCTTTTCCGTTGTCGCTCCTTTCTCTTCCCAGAAGTGCCGGTTGTTAGTTAGATGAGTCCTTTGAATGTGCTTGGTTAACTATAAACTTTATCCTCCTTCTTGTTTGTCCACAAGACATGTGACTAATGTTTGACCTTCATCGGTTCTTCTGTTGGCTATTGTTTCTATCTAATAAAAGTGAGACTGTGGAGTTGCTCGGTGCAGCAGTCTTTTCGACTATTGTCTTTTGCTTCTAATCTTTTGTAGCTGACTTGTTTGTGCCTAATTCTTTTCCCATTCGGGCCGAATGGAAGCGGCAAGTGGCGCCCGAACAGGGACCAGACCACAAACTAACAAGAGAAGAAGCCCCAAAGGTGAGTTTTGCATGGCCGTGTCTTTTTCCCCACTGGTGAGTTGTGGGTACTTAACCACAGGGTATGGGTAATCTAGAGAGCATGAACGATTATCGCCCTTATGTTTATTTATTGAGAAGGCTCCTAAAGGTGGGAGGAGCAAAAGTCAGCAGGGCCAACTTATGGAGCTTTTAAAGGTAATTAAAGAACATTGCTCCTGGTTCCTTATATTAGGGACTTTAGATTTACAAACATGGGAAAAAGTAGGTCATGAATTAAAACTTTCGTATACTAAGGGAAAGCCAATTCCAATTACTATATGGCCTACTTGGACCCTCATTCACTCCGTTTGGAACCTTTACAAGCCCCTGATTCGGAGAGCGATAATAAATGTTCAGGAGAAACTAAAAAAGAGAAACCTGAACATGCCATCCAGGAAGAGAAAGAAATTACTAAGGCCACCAGAAAGGAATATATAAAGGAGGAATCTCCTCCTCCAATAACAGAACGAAAGGTGCCCATGGCACTGTTGCCATCGGCTCCACTGTTCTATAAGAAGGCACCATTTAATGAAAAAGATGAAAAGTACATGCTATCGGCCATTCAAAAAGGCCTCCTTGAAGCACAGCGAGTGGGAGACCTAGATGCCTCACATTTTAATTCCCCAGTTATTACAGAACATGTTCCTCCAGAATATGATCCTAACAACCCTAATGGTATCTATGAGGCCAAATATGAGTCATTTCCCTTCAAATTATTGAAGGAACTAAAACAAGCAGTAAAAAACTATGGAGCTAATTCTCCATTTACAATGGGAATCATTCAAGGCATTGCAGAAGGCAATCGACTTTCTCTGACTGATTCGTCATTGCTAGCAGAAATAGTTCTGTCCCCAAGTGAGTTCTTAAAAGTTAAAATACGGTGGCAAGATGCCTCTCTGCCTGCTTGTGATCTCTCTCTCCGTCAAATAAATAAATAAAATCTTAAAAAAAAAAAATATGGTGGCAAGATCATGCAGAAAGAGCAGCTGCCTACAATAGAGCTCTTAATATTCCTATTTCCCTGGAACAGCTCATGGGTCTTGTACCATGGTCCCAGGTGTAAGATAGGTACTAATGATCAAGCTATTGAGCAGCTCCAGCGTTGCTGTTTGAGAGCCTGGGAGAGAACAGAATCCCAAGGAGAGAAATGCCTATTCTTCTAGCTAACAAACATTCTTACCTATACAGGTGAACATTTTACATTTGAGACAGTTTCTCTATTGCTATGATCAAAAGTCATTTTTCCAGTAACAAAAACATGGGGCTCTCTAACACAAGCTTTTACCCATTCTTCATCCATAAGGGGAAAAAAAAGAAAATGCATAGTTATTAGACTGATGAATGTTAAGAGCCATTCCAAACTCTTAGGCAATTTAAAGCAGTGGTGACCTTCCATAAATTCTTTTGTATTTTATGGTAATTAACAAAAGGAGATGGCATAGAAAGTCCTTGCCCAAGCCAGACCAGAAATGCATCTCCTGAGGTTAAGGTTTGCAGTAAAATGAGATCATCAAAAACTTGCCATTTTAAATTTCGATGAGAGGAGCAGGGTCCCCCAGTGCAATTGGTGACTGCCATCCCCTTAGGGGACCAGTCCCATACAATTCCATAGGAATCATTAACAACAACACTTGGATGAGAAGCTCCACAATCCTTCCATAAAGGGCAAATTCCCTCATCATACCACATTTGTGTTAGTTTGCATTTGGGAATAGGGGGTGCTGCTGTGTTATAGCTAGGACCCCGGTATTTATTGGCTAGGAATCCTTTAGTGAAGAGTAAATGTAACTGAACTTTAGTCAGATAATTAGTAGGAAGGTCCACCAACCATCTCTGATCATCAGGGATAAGGCAACTGGAATGACTGCCGATACTTACTGGTCTATTTTGATATCCAAAGGTAAGACTAGTATTTGTGCCCTCCTCTAACGGCAACTGCAGCAATCTAGGATCTAAGATTCCAGGTACCCATTTTGAAGCATTTAAATAAATTGGTATTATATCTTCTCCCCACTCTACTGGACAGAGCAGGGGAGAATTGGGTATATAAGCCCAATAAGTGAAGTTATTTGTGCATAACATCCAGGAAGACGTACAGCTACAGTGATGAAGACAGTCTTCCTTAGCAAGTGGTATAGTATAAAAGCAATCCTGTAAATCTATGATAATTATTGGCCATTTGCATGGGACTAGATTAGGCAAAGGCAATCCAGGTTGGAGAGACCCCGTGGGTTGAATAGCAGAATTAACTGCATGTAGGTCTGTTAAAAGTCTCTTTTTCCTGATTTTTTCTTAACAAAAACTGGCAAATTCCAAGGACTATGAGATTCTTCAGTATGTCCTTTTTCTATCTGTTCCTCCACTAGGGCTTGCAAAATAAGTAATTTCTCTTATGTTAAGGGCCACTTCTCCATCCAAATGCTTTGTCATTTTTCCAATTTAACTTAATGGGTTCAGGAGCAGGGGCCCTCAGTGAAAAATCTGGGAATCCTCCTTAGGGGAAGGTGTAACCAAAGGCGCTTCCCACTGACTTAGTAAATCTCGCCCCCAAAGGTTAAGGGGTATGTCTACAACATTTGGTTGTAGATAACCCTTTCGACCCTTGGGGCCTTCACAGAGAAGAATATTGGCGCTTTGACACACATTGCCAGCCTATCCTAAGACTGTAATAGTAACAGAAGAGGAATTACAAGGCCATTTCTTAGGTCAATGTAATGAGCTTATGATAGAGACATCAGCTCCAGTATCAATTAGACCTAAAAATTCCTTTCCTTGTAAGATGTTTGGGCAAGCCCTCCAGATGTACATACACTTTTTAACAGTATTGAAGGACTGGGTCCACAGAACAAAAATATTTCTTGGGTTGCTTATAACAGCTATTTTAGGAATTACAGCCATTACTGCTACAGCTACCATTGCAGGAACGGCCTTGCATCAAACTGTGCAAACTACACAATTTGTCCAGAAGTGGCGCGAGAATGCTAGCAAAGCCTGGAATCAACAAATGATCATAGATGAAAAATTAGATGAATGAATCTCTGATATAGAAACAGCCATGATATACATAGGAGATGATCTTCAGAATATAAAGCTTAGACTTCATATTTTATGTGACTGGAATGTTTCTTCTGTGTTACTCCCCATGCCTACAGTGAATCAGAAATATCTTGGAGCAAAATTCGTTGGCATATACTAACCATTATGGTGATAATCTAACTTTAGATATTAAACAACTTCAAGATACTATTCTAAGTATTACTCACTCATCATTACAATCAGTTCCAGGAGTGAGTTTTACTCAAAGAATTAATGATACTCTTTCTGATTTAAACCCTTCTACTTGGATCAAGCAAACTGGTCTCAGTGTTACAGGTGGAATGATTATTCTTCTTATTGCTATAATCTTTTTATGCTTAGTCTTCAGAAGCACGCGAAAATCCCTCCAACGACTGAAGGATAAAGAAGCTGCAAAATCAACTTTTCTACTTCACAAAAAGGGCGAGATGCAACTGCCCCTTGGAACAATGTGTTAAACTATAACCCCTGGAGGCTTTTACTAGTTACCAAGCACATTTAGATGTGGCCTTAAGAAAAACACGCACTGGAAACAGGTCTTTGGGGAGAAGGACGATATATGACCGTGAAGCTGGGCAGCTGGGGATGCCCCGGCTTGCTCAGGGCAGAAGCCGGGCAGCTGGGAACACCTGGCCCCGTGCAGGGCGGAATGCCGCCTGCTTCCGGGAAGCTGAGCAGCCGAGAATGCACGGTCAGCTTGGGGTGGAATGAAATACCACCTGCTTCCCTTTTCCGTTGTCGCTCCTTTCTCTTCCAGGAAGTGGCCGTTGTTAGGTGAGTCCTTGAATGTGCTTGGTTAACTATAAACTTCATCCTCCTTGTTTGTACTCAAGACATGTGTCTAATGTTTGACCTTCATCGGTTCCTCTGTTGACTTTTGTTTCTATCTAATAAAAGTGAGACTGTGGAGTTGCTCAGGGCAGCAGTCTTTTCAACTGTTGTCCCCTGCTCCCAATCTCTTGCAGCTGACTTGTTTATGCCTAATTCTTTTCCCATTCCCAACTGGAAGCGGCAGACGGACGGACAGGAATAAAGTCATCAAGTTCTAGGTCTTACTACCATTCCGGTTAGGGTACTAACCTCCCACCAAAAGGCAGGCTTTCTCTCCCCATAGAGCAGCCATGGGCTAGAGGATTACAGCCTGAGCAATCGACACGCAAGTGCTCAAATAAGACTGCACTCCTTGAAAAGCCTCTGAAATGAGAGTAAAGGAAGAGAGAAAATCACCAATTTTGCACCAAAGCTCAGCGTCCAGATGTAGAGACTCAAAGCCCCACATTCAGGCACCAAATGATGAAAGTTTCAGAATATGTTAGGGTCAGTGAGGTGGAGTCCAGAGCTGACGACCAAGAGAAAGAATTCTTGTGATGTCTTTGTTGCAAAATGGTGGTTTGTGAAAGCATGGGGACACGACCCATAGGCAGAAAGAGCTGCCACACTGGAGTTACGACCAGCAGCTGGTTATAAACTATGGGTTTTGGGGGAGGTAAGGGTAAAGAAAGATTTCTAAAGAACTTGAATATGCTACAGAGGACCTATAAGAAACGGGTACCAGAGGCCTTGTCATTTTCAAGGTTTTTCTGTCTCGCAGGTTATTAACATTAAGATAGTTGGGGGAGATTACTGGAAGAGTGTCCCCCATGTCCCCCCATCCCCAGGAGTGGGGGCCTGGGGGGACAGGGTGCAGGTGTCAGCTTGTGATTTGTAAGCTTGTCTTCTGTTCCCTTAATAGTGGAATAGGATTACAAAGGGTCAGAAAGTTTTCATTTTGTTTTCCATATAGTCTTTCCCTCATTCAGCCTAATGATGCTGCAGGGTGTGTTTTCACAGAGCAAGCCTCAAAGCAGTCTGTGTTCCAAGCAATGTGATAAATTAAGTGTCTTAGAGATTTTTTAATAGAACAATGTAGCAGCCCATCCCCAGATGAGTACATAGTACCAATAAAATGTTCTTTTGGCCTCCCTGAGTTTGGCAGCACTGCACACAACACACTTCCCAGTGAGACAGTTCATCATTTGGAGTTAATTAGCGTCACAATGTGATGGGTGATAAAAAATTGTCTGGAGTAAAATAAGTCAAACTTTTACTATTAGAACCATGTTAAAAATACGATAGGAGTGATTCTGTCCCATAAAAGCCATAAAGATGATGTTCATTGTCCTGAGAGAGCTATGAAAAGTTGCTGTTACTTTTTTAAGATTTTATTTGACAAGAGATCACAAGAAGGCAGAGAGGCAGGCAGAAGAGGTGGGGGGAGAAGGCTCCCTGCTGAGCAGAGAGCCCAATGTGGGGCTCGATCCCACGACCCTGAGATCATGACCTGAGCCGGAGGCAGAGGCTTAAACCACAAGCCACCCAGGTGCCCCTTTAAACTTTATTATATACCAAAAGAAAATGGGAGTCATACAAAATTTGCTGGAATTATAGGCAAACATATTCAGAGAAGGAGAATGTAACACTTCTTTATACAGTTTGCAGTATGTGTTTGGGGATTTTCTACAAATAGTTCACTTACAAATTATTCAGATAGTGATCTATGGTTTTTTGACTAGTATAAATGTTACTAAAATCCCAAAGAATGCAAAGAAACTGCTCTGTAAAATTTCCAAGAATCTAAGAAGTAGCTATCATCCTTACATACCACAGTCATCAACAGAAAATCATACCATTGTACGTACAGAAAGTCACCCAGAGATCATGAAATTCAGTTTTCTACTCCTGTTAGCATGCTGCCTCTCTCACTCAAGGGACATGAGACATTCTACTCAGGGTAAAACAACACGGATGCATTTTTTTCCCTTGACAACCTCTCCACTCCCACAGCATTAATGGCTATATGCCGACACAAAGCCCATTACTTGACATTTAACAAGTATTTGGAGATTATAAAAGCAAACTAAGTATTCTATTAAATACAGACTTCTTTGCTAAAATAACACACATTTATTCCGGCAATTACATGCCAAGTATATGAGTGTCACAAAGTTTGTGTTTAAGCCTTTCATTTAGTCTAAGTATACCTTCCAATCACTTTTGACTCGGGTAGTTTGTTACGGCATCACCATGACTGATATTTATGGCCTGCATGAGTGATCAGTAATAATTTCCTACCTTTTGGTTAAGAGTCAAATGTTGAGGCATATTGAAGGAAACCCCAATGTTCCATTTTGTTTCATTTTTCACTACAGTTGCACTTTTTTCTCCATTTTGATACCCTTTACCCTAAGTAGATTATATGTCATTTAACATCATGCCTTCAAAGCATCTCATCAAATTTAGCCAGAAGCAAATTTCAAGTTTATTAATTCACAAAGGAAAACTCCATTTAGGACCTACTGTGTGCCAGGCACTTTTCTTGCTCTGGGGATTCGGTGGAGAACAAGGCCGGCAGACTTCTCTTGGCACTAACATTCTTTCTCTTCGTGCCTATTTGGTTTTCTCTTGGGGTCAGGGAAATTACTGTTTTTTAGCTAACTCCGATAGCCTGCCCAATTCTCTTCATGAAAATCCAAGTATCATCCTATTTAGTTTTCAGATTTTTTTTCTCCAAATCTCATCTTTTCCTTCATGTGTTTTATATCATTCTTAATACTTTAAAATATTATTTCCACTTGATTTTATGAAACAAGAGGTTTTGTCCCACCATTTATGGACTTAAATGTGTTATTCTGGTAGACATTTTTCAGTTGCCATAATGTGCCTGGTGGGATGTGATGTGCTTTGTTTTCTACAAGGAAGACAAAGACCTTTTCCCTGAGACCTGGCTGGGCAGTGGGAGCATCAGGGGAAAGCTTGAGCTTTCCCAAACTCAGAAGCAGCCCCATGAGCCAGCCAGCCCAGGCAGCTGGTAATTCCTTATCTCCCAGAGGGCCCGTCAAACTCCTACACACAGTCCAGTCAAGCTCCCTTGACCAGCACTCTCCAGGCCCTGCTGAAGGGAAAGACCAGCACCAGCTCTTCCATGGAATGTGCTCCAAGCTCCATGCCTGCCCCGCTCCCTGAGGTGGTTGGCTCAGGAGAAGTGACAGAGAAATGTGTGTACACCTGGGTATGTGTTCAGTGCCATGTTTTCCCAGAATTTCTGTGGGAGACACCAGAGTACTATTTTTTTTTTTCAAAGATTTTATTTATTTATTTGACAGATAGAGATCACAAGTAGGGAGAGAGGCAGGCAGAGAGAGAGAGGAGGAAGCAGGCTCTCTGCCAAGCAGAGAGCCCTATGCGGGGCTCGATCCCAGGACTCTGGGATCATGACCTGAGCGAAAGGCAGAGGCTTTAACCCACTGAGCCACCCAGGCGCCCCCTATTTTTTTTTTTTTAGGAGAAATCTCACCACACAACTTTCTCTTATAGAACACAGCAGTAGAATCTCACTGCCATTAAAACTTTTGAAAATGACCTTTGCATCCTTGTGCCCTCAGAGTATGGATTATTTCTAAATTTTTTCTGCCCTTTTCCTGTCAGCCAATTATACTGGACTGGACAGCCTGCTTCCAGGTCTGCATACCACATTCCTTCTCACCTCAGAGCCCACCACTCTGTTTTCCCCTCTGCTTATCATTCTCCTCTCTCTTCCTTTCATTTGGCTCTTGCTTACTGGACATTTCCCTTCTTGCCTCTTTCCTTCGGTGTGTGCTTACTGAGTACTCTTTTGTGTTAAGAGCTCGTGATAATCTGGGGATCAAAATTAATACAGTTTAGGTCTTTGAGGAGTTTTCAGTTCACTAGGAGGAGCAGACCAAAAAAGTGTATATAAATATATAAACTTGATCATAAATTCAATGAAAAAAAGGATACATTTGTCTACAGAGACACAGTTAACTCAGTGTAGGGGTTGAGATAATGAACTCTCTGTTAAAGAACTTTTCACAACCACATTATTCCATATTTGATAATTAGAATTATACTAGTTTACTTCTCATACCATCATTTTTCTTTTTAATATTCACTACTTAGGATATATCCCGCGCCAGTTAGAAAAACACAGCAAATTGCAACAGCGTGATAAAAAATGAATTGCATTATTTTTCACACCTTCCCGTTTTTGTCTGCCAAGTGACTTTGCACTCCTGCCTACTAAGAGCCTCTACAGCATTTCTCCACCTCATGGATGCCGGGGACATAGGTCAGTACGTGGTTCGTTATGTAGCACTGTTTGTGACAATAGTTGACAAAAACTGTAGATACTGCCAAGTCCCTTCTGTCGTTTAGAAAACCTCTTGGTGTATTCTGATCTTCAGAGTAAGAAGGCATTACCTCACAAACATTTCTTTTGTGGCATAATACAAAGAGAATTACAAATTGCTTGTTTAAAATAATTATGGATTCACACTTTTATTTTATTTTTATTTATTTTTTAAAAAAGATTTTATTTATTTATTTGATAGAGATTACAAGTAGGCAGAGAGGCAGGCAAGAAGAGAGGAGGAAGCAGGCTCCCCACTGAGCAGAGAGCCTCATGCAGGGCTTGATCCCAGGACCCTAAGGCCATGAGATCATGACCTGAGCCGAAGGCAGAGGCTTTAAAGCACTGAGGCACCCAGGCGCCCCTGGATTCACATTTTTAGTCATAGGAACCTCAACTGCAACCTCCCACTGTGTCCCCAAAAGTATGAGTTACTGGTAAAAAGGAAGCTAAACTACTGACTGAAACAGAGACATCCCTGTCTTGTACTACCTGTGGTGCTTATTTTTTGAGATGTAGAAAAAGGGAGTTGAGATCTCTGCATTTCCTGTTCAGAAAGACGTTCGTATATATGTTAAGGTGCTCCCGTACTCCAGTGAAACTGGAGTTTGCGACCCAAACCTTTATTGATGGTTTGGTGGTGTGAGGAAAAAATAACTCAGCAAGGTCACTAATTCAAGAAGGTTTTAACAGAGATGGTGGTGAGAGAGTTTGGGGGATGATTCAAATAAAGTGTAAAAGTCAGAGAGGCCAAAGATGGAATGAGTTGACTTTCATAGGGTACCATTCCCAGAGAATAAAATCTGCTTCTGGTATGTGCTGTCTTGAAACACACACACACACACACACACGCACGCGCACACTCGCATGCTCGCGCGCACACACACACACACACACACACACACACACACTGCCTTTCTCCCTAAGCATCACTCTTTCTCTGCTCTATTTAACAGTCTTCTCAAAGTAATTGGTTAGACTTATTCTCTTCAGCCTGTTCTCCTCAAGAATGTTCCAATGAGACTATGATGCCACAACTACTTCTATCAAAACCACCTAGAAACACGTTACTAAATGCAGGAGTCCTCAGCTTTTACCAGCCTTTATTTATCAGCAGAATTTTACATATCATTTACTCCCACTCTTCTTACTTGAGAGAACTGACATGTAACATTATAGTAGTTTTAGGCACAGCCATTTTTTTTAAAGATTATGTTTATTTATTTGACAGACAGAGATCACAAGTAGGCAGAGGCAGGCAGAGAGAGAGAGAGAGGAGGAAGCAGGCTCCCTGCTGAGCAGAGAGCCCAATGCGGGGTTCGATCCCATGACCCTGAGATCATGACCTGAGCTGAAGGCAGAGGCTTTAACCCACTGAACCACCCAGGCACCCCAGGCATAGCCATTTTCTAAAAATACTTCTTCAGTGGTGTTCTGGGGCCCTTCCCCCTCCCAGTGTTTTCCCTTCTGTATCAGTGGTTATTCCTTTTAGCTTCCCATTATCCTAACATCACAGAACCTTTAAACAAAATATTTGGATATTTTTTCCTTATTTAAATTCACTCCTTGATAATCATAGCTTTAAATATTATTTATCTAAATATGAGTGAACTCTAAAAGTATTCTCCAGCCTGGATTTCTCTCCTAAATCCCTGAATTTCAGACCTGTGCAATACCACCTACTGTCTTTACCTAAGTAGTCAAAGACACCTTGAACTCAACATTTCCAAAGCAGACTTGTCCTCTCTCCCAAAACCTACTTCCCCTGACATCTTCTCTGTCTGGATTATAGCTACATTGTTTTTCAGCTGCCTGAGCTAAAAAATCTTGGTGTCATCCTTAATTCTTCTTCTTTTATAGCCAGCATTCACTTTGGCCGCCAATCCTATCAGTGCTACTTTTCAAATATGCTTAAAATTCTGTAGCTTAAAAAATAAATAAATAATAAATAAAATTCTGTAGCTTACTACATCCACCACAGTGACACGATCCAAGCCTCTAGTCTAGATAATTGTCACAGTCTCCTCATTTGTTCCCTGATTCTGATTTCAACCCAATTACCTATTGTCCACACTTTAGCTCAGAGAAATGATCCATATCTGTATTTATACTGACACCAATATATAAATATATAGACATTTGCCTTTTAGAATGTCAATCATATAATGCCACTCCATCCTTCAAAACCCGTCAATGACTTGCCCTACTAGTCAGAGAGAAAGCAAAAATCATTACAGTAGCCTACAGTGTTCCAGGAGATCTGCATATCACCTCTCTAATCACATCACCTCTCTAACCACATGTCCTGTTATTATCTCCCTTATTTCTTGTGTGTTAGCCACATTTGCTCTTCAAACACACCAGGCAAAAGACACCTAAAAGCTTTTATATCCATAAGTGTGTGGGTTAGGGTCTTGGCTTTGCCTAGAAAGCTCTTCTATGGATATCACTCATGCTCACTTCCCAAGGCTTCCGTCCCCAGACACTTCTTCAGTGAGGTGTTTCCTCATCATCTGATTCGAAATTGAGCCCCATCATTCTCTTCAGCAATTCTTTTCCCTATTCATCTATAGCTCTTAATGATACCTGACGTCATACCTTTTTCCTAATCATTTTTGGTTTTTGGTCTTTCTTTTCCTATTCAAATGTAAAATTCATGAAAGCTGGGATCTTTGCTATTTCTCAATTGTATCTTCAGAGCACAGTATGAAATAAATATTCAAAGAAAAAATGGATAAATAAATGAATCTCATGAATCCTGTTTGCCTGAAATCATTGGTGAATAAATTAGCTAATGAGTTAAAACTGTCAGAGCAGATTCCAGCATCAAACAGAAGTAAGGATATAGGTTTTCTGATCTTTAGATATCCCTTATACCTTAAAGTCTTAGGGTTCTCTGGAGACAGGGCACATACTGGATAAGAAAAAATTACATTAGTGCTTCCTTTTTCTTTCTCCTCCTCCAGATGGTGACAGCATAGGAAATACAGCTGATAATGCAGAACAACAGCTCTGCCTCAGCACAGCAGAGGACAATGGGCCATGTGAAATGGGACACACTGAAGAATTAAGTATGTCTTCCTAAATGCTGAGTGAGCACAATCATAGATCCCATGCTGGATAGGCCTATGTCTGCCATACAAAAGCCGTGATAACCAACTGATAAACCCTGATTAATTTTACATATTAAGTAGAAATTTGATGACAGGATAGTTTGGCCTTGTAGGTAGGACTTGTAAAGACAATCTCGTATCACTGAGTGGCATTGTTGAATTCCTATTCCTGCCAAGACCTAAACCCACATACATTTCTCTAAACACTGTGGGGATGCATAGTGTCAGCAGTCTCGGTGCAGTTTTCATCTGCTGTGCACAGAGAAGGGTTTGAAACAGCAGGAGCATATCGTCCATGGGCACCAAGGAACGAAAGGAGCAAAGAGCGTGTGCGCACACATACATATATTAAGAACAAGGGCACTAGAAAGGGGGAGTACAAAAATATACTTGGCTTAATTATTTTCAATCAAAAAAGCATATGTGGAAGTTGATTTGAGTGTCTGTCTAGAGAGTTGACATTTCCAGATTCTCAGGTTCCTTTAACTTCTAAAAATACCACTATTATATTTCAGCTTAATTAAAAGACCAGAGAAACATATTCCTGATTTCTTGGGCAATCATAGAGGTAAGTGAGTGGGTAAAAATTTTAATTATGTAGATGAATTTGACAAAAATGGAAGTTCCACAGAGGTGAACAATGAATATTTTCACTTCCACGCAACGCCAAGGAGCACACAGTAACCATCATGAAAGGAAGCTAGCTAGTGCATAGCCAGTCTTATAGTACATGGTAAATCTTCTTCCCACCTCGATGCCATAAAATAGTTGACTGTACATTGCTTACAAAATTACAAAAATCAGTAAATGGAGAACTGTTCAATATCAGGGGAAAGATGCGGATTCAGAATTCACATGGTCAGAAACTAAGAAAACATATGGTAATTCCCGTGTCTTGCCTCTTACTTCTTCCTAAAAGACACCGCATGTTTCAGAACAAAAATGTTGAATTTGAGACCTCAGTTTGACAGATGTCAGTTTTTGAGCTGTCCCAATGGTGAAGTACTTGGCACAAGGTAAAATAAATACATAAAAATTTAAAAAGAGAAAACAGAAAGCCTAGGCCAGGAGACTCTATTTCCAAACATGTTCAAGGGAATAAAGCAGCGAGGGCTCATATACATGATAATTGAGAGCATGACAGAAAATAGCACATCGAAAACATGATTAAGAACGGCTCTGCTGGGGCACCTCGTGGCTTAGTGGGTTAAAGCCTCTGCCTTCGGCTTGCGGCATGGTCCCAGGGTCGTGGGATCGAGCCCTGCATCAGGTTCTCTGCTCCGCTGGGAGCCTGCTTCCCTCTCCCTCTCTACCTGCCTCTCTGCCTACTTGTGATCTCTGTCAAATAAATAAATAAAATCTTAAAAAAAAAAAAGACTCTGCCCAGCAGGAACACCACCACTATGGCTCAGAAAACAGGAAAGGTGACAGAGTGATTGTGATCAGTATGTCCCATGTACTGCACCAGTAACACCTCCCAGTGAACCTGGGCCATAGGGATGCTAGGATTTGATTGAGGCAAAGAAATTTCGTGGTCTTATCCTTGAATATGACTGTGTTTGTTATCTGGACCTAGAAAATTAAGTTCTCTTGGAGAAACTTTAATCACTGATGTGATAACTATTTTCCACTCCACAAAGCAATTTCATAGAGAATACAGAGGCTCATGAAATGCATTTTTTAAAAAGATTTTATTTATTTATTTGACGCAGAAAGAGCAATCACAAGTAGGCAGACAGGCAGGCAGAGAGGGGGAAGCAGGCTCCCCGCTGAGCAGACAGCCTGATTCCAGGCTTGATCCCAGGACCCGGGATCATGACCTGACCCAAAGGCAGAGGCTTTAACCCACTGAGCCACCCAGGCATCCCCATGAAAAGCATTTTGAAAGTACTCTAAGAGGGGTGTGATCTCGGGGTTCTGGGATCGAGCCTTGCATCGGGCTCTCTGCTCAGCGGGGAGCCTGCTTCCTCCTCTCTCTGCCTGCCTCTCTGCCTACTTGTGATCTCTGTCAAACAAACAAATAAAATCTTAAAAAAAAAAAGTACTCTAAGAAAATACACTGGGAGTGTACTGAACTCCCAAAAAAAGTACTTTTTCTTAGAAAAGTACTCTAAGAAAATACACTGGGAGTGTACTGAACTCCTCAAACAAAGATGGTAAGGTAAAATGGAGTTCTGAATGTGACTTATCAGCCCAAGAAAAAATTCTGATAACTTTATTCAATAAATGAACTCATGGTTAGTCCTTTTTTTGTTGTGCATTTAAAAGTGAATGTGTGCAATATTTTTGTATATAAATTATTCCTCAATAAGCTATTAAATAATTAGTAATAAAGTAATAGACAGTTCACCCCCCAAAAAAGAGTGAATCTCTAGTTTTCAGAATATAAGCTAGTAGGGCACCTGGGGAGCTCAGATTGTTCAGGGTCTGCCTTCAGATCAAGCCCCACATAGAGCCCCAATGAGTCTGCTTCTCCCTCTCCCTCTGTCCCTCTCCCTCTCCCCCAGCTCATGCTCTCTTTCTCTCTCAAATGAATAAATAAAATCTTATTTTTTTATTATTTTTTAAAGATTTATTTATTTGACAGACAGATCACAAGTAGGCAGAGAGAAAGGAGGAAGCAGGCTCCCCGCTGAGCAGAGAGCCCAATGCGCGGGGCTCGAGCCCAGGACCCTGGGACCATGACCCCAGGCGAAGGCAGAGGCTCTAAGCCACTGAGCCACCGGGGCGCCCCTAAAATCTTTTTTAAAGAAAGAATATATACTATGGAAAAAATTAGAGGAGACTCATCTTGTAAGCTCTACCTCCTAAATTTATTTGGCTACCACTTTAAAGTGATAAAGAAAATTCTATGGACTCATAATCTATTGTAGTTATTTGTGCATTTTTAGGAAGCTTTACTATGTGATGGGGCAGGGGGAAACAACCATGAATAAGATAGATAACTTTCCAGCTTTCTCGGAACTTTAAATTTTGAGGAATATAGAAAATACATATATAATTACCTCATACAGTTTTAAGTCTGGATGAAAACTATACAGGAGACAGCAGCAGGAACGGGAGCCGGGCTAAGCTGAGCAGGGGAAGGGTAACAGAAAGGGAGCTTCCACAAAGTAATTTATGGATGGCAACAGAGAGTAGGATGCCGAATGGGCAAATCTCTTGGATAAAGATCATGACGTGTAAGTCCGCCAAGAGGCAAGTGAAGAATGTAAAGATTTGAAGCAAGTTTTAGAGTGTTCTCTTTGTGGTTTCTTTTGTTAGTTTTTTGTCATGGATAGTGAGAGCTGAAATAGAGCAGAGACGTGCTTTTATTAATATGATCCTTCTCCAAAGTGCTCTGTCACTTTCAAAGATTTGTCAAATAAGTTCTGTCCTTTGACCCCGTGAACAGTGCCGAAGTAAGTGGTGCTGTTCCAGTTACACTCTTTTGCTGTTGTGGAAATGGAGGCTCATATGGTATCTCACAGTTATTAAGGAACTGAGCGCCAGAATGGAAATTAACATCTTTACCTCTTGGCTCTTAGATCACTGTGCCCTGTTGCCTTCTTTCCACTTGTCTTCTAGAGAAAGATAAGCAATGACTCTCTTTTGTCAATGAAGTACATAGAATCCATTACAATTTAATGGAAATTTTAAAAACAGAGGAAATATAGGGATGTCTCTCGTAAGGAACAATTTTATACTCTGCTTTGGTGTGGTTTAAGTGTGGTAAGTGATGTTACTTTATCGCATTGTTATGGTAAGGGAAAGCAGATTGGTGGCAATTCCTTGAATTGAGAAAAATCTTCAGTTTCTGAGCAGAACATATAATTTGCATTTGATCTTATAATTCTAGGATGAAGTCATTATAGCATGCTGTATACAATTAAGGCTGAGGAATAATTTCATTTTACAGGCTAATGATGTTCACATAGGAAAAGATGTCAATGAAAGCCACACTGAGAAAATCAGTGAAAAGTTGGCCTGAAAAAAAAAAAAGAAGTATTTTACATCTGAGGTAGAGAGTATTTCAGTTTGAAGATGAGGCTAGATTTTGTATGTGAAAGAGATCAAAGAGAGAATGTAAAAAGTTTATGTGTAATAGCATGACTTAAGCTTATTTTCTTATTTTGGCTCCATTAATTTATATGAACCAACAATGTAAACTCATCACATAATACTTTGTTTTCATCTGTACAGTGGGAGGAAAATGACATTCTTACTTCTAGTGAAATTGTGGAACTCAAGAAGGAATCTCTTAGAGTATTTCTAAACAGAAAATATTATACAAGGGATAAACTTGAAAGAGATGAGAATAACTTGAATGAAAAACAGGGCAGAAGGGAATTCCCCATCAGGAATAAATTGATAGAAATGGAAAATAAGAGTTTCCTGTAACTCTTAGAAACTATCTTCTAGGTTACTGGGGTTTTCATTTAGAACTTTTGGAAACCAAAATTTCACCTTGGCATGTCAGAATCTAGAAAATAATTTAAGTAATGGATCATGCCAGATTTCCTCTTGTGTATATTATGTACTTTGTATTTTGCATACTACAGTGGTATTGTATGTTTCCATTTTACCAGTCTTTCAGTTTTTACAGGTTTTAGGCTCAACCTGTTGCTCCATTTATCTATAGTAATCTTGAATTTACTTTTACTTGTTGAATAAAGATTTTCACAGTTTAATAAGTGGATAGTAATTAAAGTTTTTATTGAGTACTGGCACAAATTCTGTCTGAAAAAATAAAATGCATCATTTGAAAAAATTGATAGCTGCCTCCATTTAATTCATTAGCCCTTCATTTGTAAAAACAAATTAATGAATGGGGCAGTACTAATCACAACATAGATGCTTCTGATTATTCCTATAACAAGGCTTCCTATATGACAGCTTTCATGGCTTAAAATTTGAGATACCTTATCGCAAGTTCTTAGCAATCTGGCCACACAGAAACAAACCTTTACAGTCTGAGTTTGATCACCCCTCCAAGACTCTCATGAACACAGGTCCTGTTTATTGTTCACTTTCCTTTATATGCTATTAATAAATCCATGCTGCTGTGAATTTGTTCCTGTATTCTTGCTTTCTTCGTCTCATTTACTGTAGGAAAATTCCAGCTCCCTGCCACCCTATTAGGTTTTGTACCATATTTCATTAAACTGCCCTCTTCAGTATGCCCATCTTCAGAGTTATCCCCGGGCTTTTCCTACAAGCCTAAGCTAATAGTATGCATTAAAATATCTTTTCTTGTATCATTGATTTTTTTTATCATTGATTTTTTTGAAGATTTTATTTATTTATTATTTGACAGACAGAGATCACAAGTAGGCAGAGAGGCAGGCAGAGAGAGAGGAGAACAGGCTCCCCACAGAGCAGAGAGTCTGATGTGGGGCTCGATCCCAGGATCCTGGGATCATGACCTGAGCCAAAGGCAGAGGCTTTAATCCATTGAGCCACCCAGGTGCCCCATATCATTGATTATTTTTATGAACAACAGTTTAATTCTTTGCTTTAACTGAAATTTTACTTTTTCCTCCAGCTCTCTTCAGGGGAGAATATTGTTTTCTCACTTTCTTAATTCATTAGAAGACTGAGTAGATTTCCATGCTAATTGCAGACCATGCTTTTGCCTCCACTAGACAGCAATCGCTTTTTGGAAATCATTCCCAAACCTTGACACTAGTTTTTCTGCAAGTGGTTTTTCTGCAACTAACAGTCAAAATGGAATCCCTCTTGTTGATGACTTCACCAGTAAGCTCCTGGCTTTTATCACTATCTCCTACCTTGCCAGATACTTTTACAATTTCACCATCAGCAGCAATGACCCCTCTGCCACCTGAAATGTCAATCACTTCTAGATATTTCAAGGCCATTCTTATATCACTCAATTCACCCTCAAAGAAATGGGTCATGCTTTTCATGTTTGGAAGTGATCAATCTCAATGAGCTCACACATGTAGTGCACACCAGAATCATATTGATTGCATCTTTTTCTTTACCTTTTTGTGATTTCCCATCCTATGTTTTTTCCCTTTCCTCAATTAAGAGGCTTAGCCATGACATTAACTGATTAACAATTTAATTCAGTTAATTATTACTAATTCTGGCAGATAGGTACTGTATTAGAGAATTAGGATTTGGAGAATTTAAGACAAAAACAACAAAGGTTGATAAACACAGTACCTCCCCCTAGAAAATTTAATTCAGTACGTGCTAGAAAGTACTGCCCCAGTAGTTGGATTCCCAGCATGTTGTAAAACAAAAATCCAACAGTGCCCGTTGAGGTGGCTCAATAGGTAAGATGACAGCTCTGTCAAGAAGCCCAGAGAATATATGTGTGATGATAAAGTAAGATACTCAGAAGTTTTAGTGTGGTCATGGAGAGGTTACAAGGTTTAGAGACAGGCTGAAAAAGATTCAAAGAAGGATTTCATGACTGAGAACAAGTAATTTGCACCAAGGCATCCAAAAGTAGATGCCTCAATACTGTCCCCTGCAAAGACCAGCCAGAAAGTCACATCTCACTAATCACAAGCACAGATTCTGGACTACACCAAGGACAACATAACAAGGATGAGAGGGGTGCTCAGAATCAAAAGGAGATTCAAGGCCCTTTTATCCTCTGTGACTATAAGAACACTGAAAGACTTGTTATATCATGACCTCATCTTGAAGCAAAGGAGAACAAGATGAAAGCATCAGAAAGGCAGAATTCTCCCCCCAGCCCTGTTTTAGTAAGAAATAACTGACATCCATCATTGTGTAAGTTTAAGGAATATACATCATGATGGTGTGATTGACATGTATAGTTAAATGATGACCACAAGAGGTTTGGTTAACATCCATCATCTCATATAGATCCAGGAAAAAGCAAAGAAAGAAGAAAAATGAAAAAAAAAAAAGTGCTCCTTGTAATGAGAAGTCTCATGGTTTAATCTTTTTAAACTGGTTTAAGCTTTCCTATATATCCTACAGCAGTTAGCTGTAGTCATGTTGTAAACTCTGTCCCTAGTATTTATTTATCCTCTAATTGGTAATTTGTGCATTTTGACCATCTTCCTCCCATTTCTCCTCCCCACAAACCTCTGCCTCTGAAATTCTCAAGTCTGGTCTCTTTATGTATGTTTGGATTACTTGTATATTTAGATACGTATATATTTAGATACCACATAAGAGATCATACCATATTTGTCTTTCAATCGTACAGTATTTCTCTTTCTCTGTCTGGCTTATTTCTCTTAGTACAATGCCTTGAAGGTCCATCTATGTTACTGAAAATGGCAAGATTTCCTGGTTGTGTGTGTGTGTGTGTGACACTGACGCACATTCCACAGTCTATGTATAGACCACAACTTCCGAATCCAATCATCCATCAATGGACACTTAGGTTGTTTCCAAGTCTTGCTACTGTAAACAAAGCAGCTGTGAACATGGGGGCGCTGCTATCTTTTCAAGTTAGTGTTTTCATTTCCTTTGGATATATTCCCAGGAGTGGAATTGTTGGATCCTAGGGTAGTTCTACTTTTAGTTTTTTGGATCCTCCATACTGTTTTCCATAGTGGCTGCACAAGTTAACAATTCTACCAACAGTAGGGTTCTCTTTTCTTCACATTCATGCTGACATTTCTTATCTCATCTTTCGGATAATGGCCATTCCAACAGGTTGAGGTGAGAGATCATTCCAGTTTGAACTTGAGCACCTTTACATGTACCCACTGGCCTGAAAGGCAGAGTATTTATCCGAAAGTGACTAAATCATTGAAAATGGGTTTTTATACTTGTGAAGACTGTGAGGTCCAATGTTGACAGGTTAAACTACACAACTGACCCTTGAACAACATGAGGGTTAAGGTCACTAACCCCTGTAAAATTGAAAATCCAAGTGTAACTTTTGACTCCCTAAATCCCTTAATTACTAAAACCCTGTGACAAGAAGCCTTATGGATAACTTAAACAGTCTATTAACACATATTTTGTAGGTTATAGCTATTCTACACTGCATTCTCATCATTAAGAAGGTAAGGAAAATCTTGAGAAAAAATACATTTACAGTACCGTACTCTACTGAAAAATCTCACACATAAGTTAGACCTATGCAGTCCAAATCTATTGTTCAAAAGTCACCTGGTTTTTTTTTTGTTTTTTTTTTGTTTTTTTGCCTTCTTTTAAAACACAGCAAAATGGAAAACTTCAAAGAAATTTAGATTTTTGGGGGGGTGCCTGGGTGGCTCAGTTGTTAAGCATCTGCCTTCGGCTCAGGTCATGATCCCACCGTCCTGGGATCAAGCCCCACATTGGGCTTCCTGCTCAGCGGGAAGCCTGCTTCTCCCTCTCTCACTCCCCCTGCTTGTGTTCCCTTTCTCTCTATGTCTCTCTCTGTAAAATAAATAAGTAAAATCTTTAAAAAAAAAAAAAAGAAAGAAATTTAGATTTTTTTTTAGAAAACAAAAATGCTAGTTTTCCTTTACATGTTTAAGGAGTATTATGAGTAAATTTTTAAACCTGTGATTACTATCTATTTTCTCTTCAATCTAGATCTCTGTAATGTGTCATCAGGAAAATAGGAGTATAAAACACACACTTTCTGAGATACAACAGAACTTAAATAATCAAATGTGAGTTGACTTCCTAAGTTATCAGTGACCTGACACTGACTCTCAATGGATGACAGATCTTCAGAGCAGCAGCTCATGTGGAATTAGCTATGAAGGCATTTCACCAGTGCCATAAGGAAAGCAATTACATGACCCTGTGACCAAACCTTGAATTTCTCATAATGTCATCTCTTTCAGTGTAACTATATCTACCGGTGACTTTTCTGCAGCCACACATATTTTTAGCTTGAAGGGAGAATCAGTGATACCCCATCTGTCAACTAACACTCAGGAAAAATCAAAAGCTCTGTGGAGAAGGTTGGGTTTTGCAATGATGATGACAAATTTTCTCAGAACCATGGACAGCAGCAACCACCCTACTGCCCTGCTGTGAATCACAGGCTTAATCTGTGCCAGGAATGGCAGCAGGCCATTTACATATAACTGCTCCACAGATTCAAGAGATAAAAATGTGGAACATGGTTCCTGCCAGTGAAACCAGAAATGGACAAAGTAAGAGCATTTGAAAGATACATAGGTTATCAGTGGACTTCAAAGCTAATTCAGACTGATGTCAGTCTCTGATTTTAGAGTTCTATTTTTAAATTTGCTGGTGGAATATCAACAGATGCCTGAGTTGGATTAATACACTCTAGGATGATGCTAGAAAGAGTGTGAGACTCATGCAAATGAAATACTGTTTTTGTTGGATTATGTTCTGAAAATTGTTTCAGTAAGCAATTGCCTTCATTGCCTAAGAAAATTTTCAATGTTCCAGAAGGAAATGCTATAGATTTGTACCTTGAGGACTGCCTAGCCTAAAGGTTGAAAGGCATCAAATGTTTTATAATGAGTTTTCTTTAAAAAAAAAAAAAATCACAACAGCTGGCATGTATATCCTAGAGAACCAGGCAAGAAAAAGACTGTAAATATGGCAAAACAAAACTGTATGGCTTTTGAAAATAACATAGGAATATGATTTAGGGAAGCACTCTGTGTTATATTTATGGATATTTCAATTATGTATAATATTTGTCACTGCCTTTGACACTAAGTAGGAGTGTCAACAAATTTTTGAAATGACAAAATGCAAATTGTATTAGTGATTGGTGTAGCAAAGAAAAAAATGATTTGAAGAATTATCAAAATAGCATTACAAATGCTAAAAAAAGAGAAAAAAAGGCAGCAGGACTTTTAATAATAAAAAATTCCCCAATCCATTCCCCTTTATCTCTTTATCTAAAAACTGAGTTCTTATATTAACTAATTTTGGTTCACTGATTTTTCTCTACTATGGTAAAAGGTTATTTCTCAAATATCCTTAACTCTCTCATTTTCCAAATTTAATTGTTACCCTTTTTAAACAGGACATGATATTTTACTCTGATAAAATTATGTTTTGTTCTTTGTTCCCAATTCATAAAGTGCTCTGTAACTTCTATTTCTTGTAGAGCTTTCTCCCTGTGATTCTCCCCAGACTCCCAACTTACATTGCCTGTCTTAAATTGTTCTAAAAACTCAAAAAAAAAAAAAGATGAATCTTTTGCATCTTCCTTTTTATTCGCCGAACACCTCCCTTTCTCCTGGGAACCCCGCCTTGCCTCTGTAGTCTGGACTGACTGCCATCTCTAGATCTGCTACTGCAGGAGACTGGAACTCTGATGTCATTTCCTTTTTCACCTTTTATTTATGGTTTATTTCCTTCTAATGCTAAAACATCTAAGTGATGTTCTAGGACCAGATGTATGGAAAGAAGTTTTCTGATGTCTGAAATTGTTTTTTATTCTAACTCAACGTTAATTGAAAATACTGAGTAGCGAACAGCTGGTTTAAAATCATTTCTCAAAATTAAAAACAAAACAGAACAAAAACCAAAGTGACCCCGTTGTCACCTGTTATCCAGGGTTGCTGATGAGAATACCAACGCTGATTAAATATCCCTGCTTCACAGGTGACGATTCCCTCAGCCTCTTCTGCCTCCTCACTCTCCTTCCTCCAGACAAGATTTAAAAAGGGAAAAAAACAACTTCTAAATTTCTTTAGTTTTTCTGAAATTTCACAACTCTCCATCACAGTACCAGGATTCCTATTTTCATGGGTTTGGGATGCTTCTTCAATATGAAGACACGTTTTTTTTCACTTTGCCCTTGTGAGAAGCCCTGTCAGATTGATGTCAGACAGCCTCAGTGGATAGTCCCTGCGTCACCTTCCTCTTGCGTACTCTGTGTCATCCATTTCTCTTTTTTTGGAATATTATCCATTGCCCTTTTTACTAATTGCTATTCAGCAAAGATACTTTCATTTCTTCCCCCCTTCCAATACCCTTCCATCTCTCACTTCTGGTGAACAGCATCACATTCCATCACATGCTTTTTCTGAAGATACATTCATTCAAGAAAGACTTTGCTTATCCATCTTGTTCTCCTGCTTTCCCTCTGCCAGGTTTCAGGCTTTCTTAGAATCCTTGTTGATCTTGACTATATGTTCATTATTTTTAAAGATTTTATTTATTTATTTGAGAGAGAGAGAACATGAGAGGAGAGAGGTCAGTGGGAGAAGCAGACTCCCTGAAGGGTAGGGAGCCCAATGTGGGACTTCATCCCAGGACTCCAGGATCATGACTTGAGCAGAAGGCAGTTGCTTAACCAACTGAGCCACCCAGGCACCCTGTCTGTTCATATTTCACAAGGAGACCATGCGAGCACAATCCAGGAGTGCTGTGTACTGTGTTGGGGTAGACTAATGAAGATTCAGTGTTTCCTGTGTGACTGGAGGATAGAGCAGGCTTTTAGAGTGGGGCTGTCTAAGTGCTGGTATGTGAAGAACTTTCTACCCCAGAGCCATTCATTTCTCTGTGTACCTGGGTAGCAGGATACAGTTTTCTATGTAGAAGACATTGTGTCAGTACTTGAGGGGAGAAGTCTATTGTTTGAAACCCTGTTTCACTTATATTTAGGTTTACTTTTGTGTCTCACATCTGTCCCAAGTTATTACCAAGTTCTCAAAATACTGATCTCCAAGTTTATCCACGGGTCAATGTCTTACTTTTGTCTCAATACTACTGTATCAGAAGCCAGGCTAACTCCTGTTCTTCTCCCAGTTACTGGTTAACCCTTACTGATCTGTTCTCTGGGACTTAAAACTGTGTTGAAATGTTTTGTCTACTACTGGCACCCTAATTTTTTCTTCTTTTTTATTATGAAATTATACCCTTTTACTTCATTTATTTTTAATTTAATACATCTTCAGAAAAGGGGAAAAGATATGTATGACCAATTTTTCTTTTTGATAAATGTTACTGTTTGGAAAATTAATGTGCAACTTGGCAGAGAAAGAATGTATAGCTTCTGACTTTTCCGATCTAATATTATGTGGTTCAAATTATTTTTCTTTATCTAAATATACTTCGAGTTCTTAGAGAAATGTCAAACCACACAATTACCTAAATATGACTGGCACTGGCATGCAATGGGTTATTTCAAAAATTAAGTTATGACTGTGTGAATGATTGTGTGAAAGTGTGTGTGTGTGTGTGTGTGTATTTTCAAGCCTGGGATATCTAGTACTTTAGGTTCTTCTGATAATTGTATTCAACATATTATTCAAAGTCTTAGCCACAGCAGTTAGGCACAAGAAATAAGTAGTATCCAAATTGGAAAAGAATAAGTAAAACTGTCACTGTTTACAGAACCTATGATTTGATATTTAGAAAACCCTAAAGGCTTTACCAAAAAAGTGAGAAATTATAAACAAATTCAGGAAAATTGCAGAGTACAAAATCAATATACAAAAATCTGTTCTGTTTCTCTCCATTTTTAACAAACTAACAAAGGAATTAAGAAAATAATTCCATTTACAATTGCATCAAAGGAATAAAATATCTAGGAATAACTTTAACCAAGGAGGTGAAAGATCTGTCTCCTAAAATGTGTATACAGTTGATAAGGAAATTAGAAATAAATTGAAAGACACTCTGTGCTCATAGATTGAAATAAGTCAGATTATAAATGTCTATATTACCTTAAGCCATCTATAGATTAAATGAAATCTCTATCAAGTACCAAGCAGCATTTTTAAACTGAAATAGAACAAACAATGTTAAAATTGGTTTGGAACAAAGATCCTGAATAGCCAAAGCAATCTTAAGAAGAAATAAAGCTGGAAGCATCATGCCCCCTGATTTCAAACTATACTACCAAGCTCTAGTAATCAAATCAGTATAGGGTTAGCAAGAAAACCAATGCATAGACCAACTGAACAGAATAAAGGGAAATACAGTCGTGCATATATGAGAACTTATGTTAAAGAAGACCAGAATATAAAATGGAGAAAGGAGAGTCTCTTCAACAGATGACATTTGGAAAACTAAACAACAATTTGAAAAAAAAAAAAAAAAATCAGACTACTCTCTTTTACCATATACAAAAATAAACTCAAACTTAACTTGGTTGAGGACTTGAACCTAAGACTTGAGCTCATGAAACGCTCATTAAAAACAACAACAACAACAACAAACTGGTAAATTCCAAAACACTGATCATAGTGATGATTTTTTTTTTTTATGTGACTCCAAAAGCAAAACAACAAAAGCAAAAATAAACAAGTGGGGCCATATCAAACTAAAAGCTTCTGCACAGCAAAGGAAACCATCAAAAAAAATCAAAAGGCAACTGATTGCAGTAATTTCTCCTTTTCAAATCATGACTTATTAAGTGGCTAATATCCAAAATATATAAAAACACTCATACAATTCAACAGAAAAAATCTGATTAAAAAATAGGCAGAGGAGGGGCGCCTGGGTGGCTCAGTGGATTAAGCCGCTGCCTTCGGCTCAGGTCATGATCTCAGGGTCCTGGGATCGAGCCCCGCATCGGGTTCTCTGCTCCGCAGCGAGCCTGCTTCCTCCTCTCTCTCTGCCTGCCTCTCTACCTACTTGTGATCTCTCTCTCTGTCAAATAAATAAATAAAATATTAAAAAAAAATAGGCAGAGGACGTGAATAGACATTTTCCCAAAGAAGAGGTACAAACGGTCAACATGAAAACATGCCAAAACCACTAATCATCATGGAATTGCAAATCAACACCACAATGACATATTATCCCATACCTATCAGAATGGTTATTATCAAAAAGACGAGAAAAAGGGGGCATCTGGGTGACTCAGTCAATTAAGCATCTGATTTCATCTTGATTTCAGCTCAGGTCATAATCTCAGGGTTATGAGATCAAGCACCATTTTAGGCTCAGTATGGGGCATGGATCCCACTTTAGATTCTCTTTCTTCCTTCTCACCCTCTACACTCCCCCTTCCCCCACCAAAAGGCAAGAAATAATAAGTGTTGGCATAAAGATAAGGAAACTTTTGTGAAATGTTACTAGAAATATAAATTGGTACAACCAATATGGAAAACATTAAAAGGTTCCTCTAAAAATTAAAAATAGAACTACCATATGATCCCACAATTCCACTTCTGGGTATTTATCTGAGGTAAAACAAAACAAAACAAAACAAAACAAAAAGTGGTGCCTGGGTGTCTCAGTGGGTTAAAGCCTCTGCCTTCGGCTCAGGTCATGATCCCAGGGTCCTGTGATCAAGCCCCACGTCAGGCTCTCTGCTCATCAGCTCATCGGGGAGCCTGCTTCCTCCTCTCTCTCTGCCTGCCTCTCTGCCTACTTGTGATCCCTGTCTGTCAAATAAATAAATAAAATCTTAAAAAAAAAATCTATTGTGGGCGCCTGGGTGGCTCAGTGGGTTAAGCCGCTGCCTTCGGCTCAGGTCATGATCTCGGGATCCTGGGATCGAGTCCCGCATCGGGCTCTCTGCTTAGCAGGGAGCCTGCTTCCCTCTCTCTCTCTCTGCCTGCCTATCTACTTGTGATCTCTGTCAAATAAATAAATAAAATCTTAAAAAAAAAACAAACTATTGTTCTGTGCATGCTCCAAATCTTAGTACTAATGGAACCTGATACTTTCCCAACTCGATCTTTTCATTCACTCTCTTACTGCAGGAATGCACAAAGAGAGATACATGTTGGTGTTGACTGTATTCTATTGCATGCATTCGTCCGTTCCGCCACGGAGCATTAAACAAATCCACACTGAGAGAAATTACATATAAAACCACTCCAGGGGGCGCCCGGGTGGCTCAGTGGGTTAAAGCCTCTGCCTTCAGTTCAGGTCATGATCCCAGGGTCCTGGGATCGAGCCCCGCATCGGGCTCTCTGCTCAGCAGGGAGCCTGCTTCCCTTCCTCTCTCTGCGGGCTTCTCTGCCTACTTGTGGTCTCTGTCAAATAAATAAAATCTTTAAAAAAAAAACAAACCCAAAACACTCCAGTACTTCCTGCAACATGTTTCCATCACCGTGAGAGACAGTGTGGTGAGAAAAGAGCTGAAATGATTACCACTTCATTTTACTTCCTGCTTTGATTTACACTTAAATAAGAAACATTTCTTACTACCATCAGTATGGCTATTTTTATTTAAGCAGAGTTAAGACATGAACCCTCTTGTGCATAGGTAAATCAAGGATTTAATATGTCTACTGGCCTCAGATTGCAATGCCATTTGTAGTGGGCCTGTCAGAGATCCACACTGTGTTGGGTCATAATGCTATGATTCCTATCAGATTAACTTAGGCACTACGTTATCATCAGATGTTTTACATATTATATGGATTGGGAGCTTAAGAATCATTTTTTAGCATAAAGAATATTTAGTATAACATTTTATGAATGCTACAAAGATCATTTCACTGGGAAAGCAGTAAAACAGGTCTGTGCCTGATGAAGCTGTGTATGCCATATTTTATGGAGAATCTTAGAAGGATTCTTTTTTGGAACTGATAACCATTATTCTAAAATGAATTACATTCTAATGTATTTTCAAATAAGGCATTTTACCATATTCTTCTACACTTTTCTAAAATAGGCAAGGTAAATACTGTTATCCAAAAAAGTGACTTTTCTTTTTTTTCTTATTTAAGATTTTTTACTTATTTATTTGACAGAGAGAGAGATCACAAATAGGCAGAAAGGAAGGCGGAGAGAGGGGGGAAGGAGGTTCCCTGCTGAGCAGAGAGCCCAACGTGGGACTCGATCCCAGGACCCCAGGACCATGACCTGAGCCGAAGGCAGCGGCTTAACCCACTGAGCCACCCAGGTGCCCCTATTTGTCTTATTCTGACTGGCTTATTTCATTTAGCATTATCTAGTCTAGCTCCATCCATGTCACTGAATGGCAAGTTTTTTTTTTTTTTTAATGGCTGAGTAATATCCCACTGTATATTACTCAGCCATAAAAATAATGAATTACACACACACACCACCCCTTCATCCATTCATCAGTTGACAGACAATTGGACTGTTTCTGTAAGTTGGCTATTGTAGATAATGCTCCATGTATCCCTTTGAATTGGTATTTTTTGGATTCTTTGGGTAAATACTTAGTAGTAATAAAATTACTGAACTGTATGGTAGTTCTATTTTTAACTTTTTGACCAAACTCCATACTGTTTTCCAGAGTGGCTTCACCATTTCACACTCCCACCAACAATGCAAGAGGGTTTCCCTTTCTCCACATCCTCGCCAACACCTGTTATTTCATCTGTTCTTGATGTTAGTCATTCTGACAGGTTTGAGTTGATAGCTGGTCGTAGTTTTGTATAGCCCTAATCATCAGTGATGTTGAGTATGTTTTCATGTGCCTATTGGCCATTTGTTTTTTTATAACCTTTTTTTAAAATATTTTATTTATTTATTTGACAGAGAGAGAGAGGTCACAAGTAGGCAGAGAGGCAGGCAGAGAGAGAGAGGGAGAAACAGGCTCCCCACTGAGCAGAGAGCCCGATGCAGGGCTCGATCCCAGGACCCTGAGATCATGACCCGAGCCGAAGGCAGAGGCTTAAACCACTGAGCCACCCAGGCACCCCCCTATTGGCCATTTGTATGTCTTTGTTGGAAGAAGGGCTATTCATGTCTCCAGCCCATTTTTTAATTAGATTATTCATTTTGGTGGTTTTGAATTTCTTAAGTTCTTTATATATTTTGGATACTAATCCTTTATCAAATATGTCACTTGCAAATATCTTATCCTATTCTGTAATCTGCCTTTAGTTTGTTGTTTCCTTCACTTTGCAGAAGATTTTATTTTGACAAAGTACTTAATAACGACATGCAAAAGGATGAAAGTGGACCATTGTCTTATACCATACATAAAAATTAATTCAAAATGTGTTGAAGACCTAAATGTGAGACATAAAAGCATAGGAAAACCCAGGAAACTAACTCTGACATGGCTATAGCAACCTTTTTCTAGATATGTCTCCTGAGGCAAGGGAAACAAAAGTAAAAATCAAACAATGGGACTTCACCAAAATAAGTTGTCTTTCTGATTATTAATCAACTATCTTTCCTAAAGAATGGCCTGGCTCCCTCTTTTCAGATGGACAGGTCTTTTTACTGGTCAAGCAGATACACCCCAACATCCTTTAGGTTTATTGTTGTTTTTTGGTGATTGTCCATTTTTTGATTTGCATAGTATATAAGCAGAATAATTCAATTAATATGTATTTGGCAAGATATAAGAATTGTCCACTCAGTGACCTCCTATAAGATGATTCATTCTCGTTTTTACTCTAATAGCAGGAATGAATGTCTATATGGAGTGGTCCCAAACTTATCTACTCTGTATTTTTTTCAATGTCTATTAGACTCAGTTGGGAAGTCTTATTGCCCAATTCCTTAGAAAACATAAACCTGTATTTCTCAATATACATGTTACATGGTCTTTTTCTTTATCTTCTTCCATTCCCAACAGTTTGCTCAAGGAAACTATAAATTTTGGGGACACAGGGGTGACTAAAATACCCACAGTGGGTATTTTAGCACAAGTACCAACATACTGATTTTCACAGTAGTTTCAAGTACAACTAAATTAAGACTAGATCTCCAAGTGCCATTTTAAAATCATACCAGGCGGGGCGCCTGGGTGGCTCAGTGGTTTAAGCCTCTGCCTTCGGCTCGAGTCATGATCTCAGGGTCCTGGGATCGAGCCCCCCATCGGGCTCTCTGCTCAGTGAGGAGCCTGTTTCTCTCTCTCTCTCTGCCTGCCTCTCTGCCTTCTTGTGATCTCTCTCTCTGTCAAATAAATAAATAAAATAAAACAAAAAAAAGAAGTTTAAAATCGTACCAGGCTAGCAAAGAATCACTCAAGAATGCCACTTGAGACCCAGTAATTATTTCAAGACAAATAATACTCCAAGTCATAGTTATTTTACGCCTTTAGAAAATAGACATGGGGGGCGCCTGGGTGGCTCAGTGGGTTAAGCCACTGCCTTCGGCTCAGGTCATGATCTCAGGGTCCTGGGATCGAGTCCCGCATTGGGCTCTCTGCTCAGCGGGGAGCCTGCTTCCCTCTCTCTCTCTCTCTGCCTGCCTCTCTGCCTTGTTGTGATTTCTCTCTGTCAAATAAATAAATAAAATCTAAAAAAAAAGAAAATAGACATGGGAATATGAACCCTGTGAACATAGAAACGTAACAAGTCTCCTGCTCAATGAGATCCATGGTGGATTTAATCTTTAACAGAGAAGTGAGAGGAGAAGAAACCTCCCTAAATGCTGTTAAAAGGAAAATAGCTGAGGGGCACCTGGATGGCTCAGTGGGTTAAAGCCTCTGCCTACAGCTGAAATTTAAACATGGGAAATGACTGTCTGTCCCTGGAGTTGAGGCAGGAGAAGTAAGGGTCACTTGTTGTCAAGGGACAGCAAGGGGCCTGGTAGAGTCAGGATGTATGTAGAGGAACAGGAGAAAGTTAACCGGTGGCTGAACCTTATACAATGCATCAGGCACTCTACCCTTCAATCCCAGACGAGTAACTTGGCAGATGAAACAGTCTTTTTTTTTTTTTAAGATTTTATTTATGTATTTGACATACAGATCACAAGTAGGCAGAGGGGCAGGCAGAGAGAGAGAAGGAAGCAGGCTCCCCACTGAGCAGAGAGCCCTATGAGGGACTCGATCCCAGGACCCTGAGATCATGACCTGAGCCGAAGGCAGAGGCTTTAACCCACTGAGCCACCCAGGTGCCCAAAACAGTCTCATTTTTATGGGAAACAATTTTTGTCATTTTTTAATACAAAGTCCTTCACATTTAATGAAATATTAAGATATATGAAAACAGATTACTATCATAATAATGCTATCAGACCCAGAAATGCCCAGATGTTGGAATTATCAGAAATGAATTAAGGTAATTATGATTAACATGGTAAATAATTTAGAGAAATAAGCAATATGATAATAAATAATGCTTTTCAGTAAAGAGATGGAAATTTTCAAAAGCACTGAATGGAAATGCTATGATTAAAAAATCACATTAGGCATTAAGATTTGGGGGGCTTTTAAGAGAACTGTAAATAGCAGATAAAGATCAATGAATACATACATTTCAGACAAAATGTGGAAGAATTTATCTCCAGCAGACCTGCTAAATAAAGTCTGTTAAAAGAATTTCTTTAGGGCGCCTGGGTGGCTCAGTGGGTTAAGCCGCTGCCTTTGGCTCAGGTTATGATCTCAGGTCCTGGGATCGAGTCCCGCATCGGGCTCTCTGCTCAGCAGGGAGCCTGCTTCCCTTTCTCTCTCTCTGCCTGCCTCTCTATCTACCTGTGATCTCTCTCTGTCAAATAAATAAATAAAATCTTTAAAAAAAAAAAAGAATTTCTTTAAACTGAAGAGAAAAGATGCCATATAGAAAGCTAATTCTGAAGAGATAGCAATGTCTGGAAGAATAAATATATGGTAAATACAACAATCTCAAAAAAAAGAGTAAACTAAAAAACCTCTTCATAAATTAGTAGTTGGTCTCATTAATATCCTTCCTCTAGTCTTTTTTTTTTAATATTTTATTTATTTGACAGAGAGAAATCACAACTAGGCAGAGAGGCAGGCAGAGAGGAGGAAGCAGGCTCCCTGCGGAGCAGAGAGCCCGATGCGGGGCTCGATCCCAGGACTCTGGGATCATGACCTGAGCCGAAGGCAGAGGCTTTAACCCACTGAGCCACCCAGGCACCCCCTTCCTCCAGTCTTTAATTAGGCAAAGGAAGTCAGTAAATATATAGCAGATTGGAAGAGCTGTACCATTTTTATTTAATTGATATTATATAACATCACACCAAATATTGGTAAAATACACATTTCTCTCAAATGTACTGGAAATACTCAGTGATAAAAGCCATATGCTGAGCCACAAAACAGGTCACATTTTGTTAGAAGAAAAGTTGTACAGAACTTGCTCTGTACTACAGTAGTATCCAATTCTAAGTCACTAAGTAGTATAAATCTAGAAAATCTCCACATGCCTAAAGATTATACAATCTATTTCTAAAAGATCATGGGTCACAACTTATTAAAAGTTGCCTCATAAGCTACGCAGTGCTTAGATTTATAGCATTAGATGCAAAAAAGAAAAAGGAAAAAGGAGTCCAATCTAGGATATAAACTTCAACATCACTGGAGGGACGCCAAGCGGGCTCAGTGGGTGGAGCCTGGGACTCTCCATGTGAGTTCAAACCCCATATTGGGTACTGAGACGCCTTAACAAAAAAATCTTAAAGAAGCTAGTTGGACAAAATAATCCCAGAGTCAGTCAAGGTTGTAAACATGATAAAGAAAAGCTTCTACATATTTAATTTATTCCACTAAAATTAAAGGAGAAATATTATACGCTAACTGCAAAAGATGTGGCGAATGCACTTGAGAAAATACAACATGTGTTCATGATAAAATTGCTCAGCAAACTAAGAATAATGGTAAATTTTCTCGACCTCATAAATTAAATCTTAAAAACAAAATTGAAACAAAAAGCTATGGCTGATACCATAATTAATGCTGAAATACAGGCCACCTTACCCATGATCAGGAACAAGACAACATGTTTCAGTCTTACCAGGGAAATTAAACAGTGTATCCAAGACCATATAGCTAGTTCAGTAAGTCAATAGTCCTAAAGTCAAATATACCTCACAATAATATTTTAATAGCTGATAAAATAAGAACCAGAATGATATTTTGAAAATAAGATATTATGAAGACCGAACAACCACCACCACAATAAACCACATTAGGAATAATCATCTAAGGTGCTTATTCTCATGTTTTCCATATATATACATAAATACACACACACGTATCTCCAGCTCTTGTCAATATCAATATTATCTGAGGTTATCCAAAATTAAATGTAGCAGCTGATCTCCATTTTTCAGTGTGATCGCTCTACTATCAGGAAACTATGGTAGAGATGTGGGGTTTCTAATTCATCTGTAATGCTTTCTCAGAACTTTCAGAGTCACTGAAGAGAGGTCAATTCATAGTCTTGGCTTCAAAGAGGACCATAAAAGTAGTTCTTGAGTCATTTAATAAAGTATGTTGTACTCTTAGGAATCGGTTAAAAATTAAATGATATATTTCAAGCTGTAACAATTGGAGAAAATAAGGAAACAATTTAACTCCTAATGAAATTGAGTTTGGGGATATTATATAGTTTTATAGATTATGGCTTTATATAAGACAATCAGAAGGTTATTGGTAGCACACAAACATGAAACCTTTCTTATGTAGAGTAGTAGCACTGTTATCCTTTAGTCACATAAAGCCAATTTTCCTAACTCTGTTACATCTCTAACTTATCATAATTATTTGTTTCCATGCCCCCTTTCATATTCTTTTGTCCACTTCCAAGGGAAACGCATAGGGGACTGTTATCCTAGTTGGCCTCACAGCTGAACACAGTTCCTAACTCAATATAGGAGTTTTGCATTTAATTAAATTGGATTTTAAGGATAAAGCAGACATCCCTAAATCCTAGAGAGAGCAGAACAATACTCGTAGGATCAAAGGTAAAAACATGGACCAACTAGAAAAAACAACACACAAGGAGGATTTGGACACAATAGTGTTAAAAAAAAAACTCTGAAAAACGTTATAGTAGCCAATTACAGAAAACAAAAAACAAAACAAAAACAATTTGTTCAGAACAATAGAATATTCTAGCAGTTAAAACATAAGGTTAACCTTTCACAGGAAACTATTTATATACACACAAATCCATTATGCATTCTGAAGAAAAATTTGGAAAAAAAAACTGACTTGAGTATCTATAGAGATGTCTCCTGCTGCTGATGAAAGCACAATCATTTTGAGATTGCACGGAGTAAACCCTCAGGGGTTACTCAACAATCTTCAAGTGAACTATTACATTTTGGACTATAGGGAATAGGGACAAATTACCTCCTCTTAGAATGGAGCAATGGTATAGTCACTGGTAAATGCATTTAAGTAGCAATGGTGCCACACTGAAGACTTACATAAAGTTTCAAGTATGGATCAGTATTTTTTGAAACTATAAGATAATGCATTGTCTCTTAAATTCTACCAAGTCTTACTTTTGTTCTTAACCAGAAATATCAGTATTCAAAGCACAGACTGTACATTTCCAAAATTTGACATTAATTCAGCTGAAGACATCTTTTCACTGACAGGTTTAAACTTTTTGGATAACCAGGAAATTAAATTTCATGAATATAAAGCAAAGTGAAAGTATTTCCCTTCTGGAGAATTAATGAATTTTATCAATTTCCTTTAAAAGTTTTTATTAATAATACCAACTATCCATGCACCCACTTTTTACTAAAATCATTCTATAATGGAAGAACTCTAAGGTCAGAACTGTGTTTTTGTTTTTGTCTGATAGATTCGTACATATTGTAGTGATAGGTGATCTCCAAAAAAGTCAATATAGAACACAAGAAGGGCTATTCATTTAGTACTCCTTAATCAGAAGAAAAATTCTCATGCATAGAAATAAATACAACTTCAGTTTCGGCTCTGTATATACTAGCACCAATTAAACAAAATTAAACACAAATTTTGGTAAGAAAAGTGAAAGTTACATTTATTTGGTCACTTAATGAATTAAAAATTTTACACATCTACCATTTGTTCTTAAAGTCATGGTGAATGTGTTAAAAGAAAAAAAAAGTTTTTGTCCTCTAAAATATTTTAATCTATATAAGGACATCAGAGGATATGTAAATCTTGGAGGTGAAAACAAATGAAAATAAAATCAAGTGTCAGAATGTCTGGTGCAGAGCAGAAGGAAATTTCCTTTGTATCTTAACTATCATTTTTCTAAAAATCAAGGTGATCTATGTGCTTTTTATGACCACAGTCTGGTTTCTGAATGATTTATGGTCTTCTAAAACCAATGAAGTTAATAACAGTATTTATTTGAAGAACATTTTCATTCCTTGTATTGCTATTTAAGTGACTAATATAAGTATAAACCAGGTGAAATTACATAGTTAATGCATAACATATTTCAAAAAAAGTTAGTGTAATTAAAAATACTAGCTGTAATATCAAAAGACCTAGGTCTTTCCTCAACTTTCCTAGGAGGTAGAAAATTACCTCTGTAAGTTTTCTAGACTCTAAAATTGTGAGTCTAGAAATTTGATTTGGTCTAACTCACAACATTATGAAGATCAGATGTGCCCAGTGTGACAGCATTTTTTAATGACCAAAAACGCACAGTGTACATAAAATATTGGGAAGGTTAGAATTTGGGTACATAAATAATAGTTTTAATGGTTCTTTGTCCCTCATCCTGTACTACACAACTTTTCTGCTGCAGAAATCAACCAAATTCTCCATGAATTACAAAGACAACACTTATTTTTAATTCATGTTATTATGTGAAGTCGGCAGAATGGTTGTAACTCAGATAGTTGGTTCAATTTTTCTAGACTCTGTTAATTTGAGCAGTTTATAGGAAATATGAAATGGGATGTCCACATGAAAATATCCCCTAAGAACTAAATTAATGCACATATATTAGGAATGAATTTCATAAATATGCTTTATGTTCGCTTTGCCCAAGACAGCACTGTAAGTAGCAAAATGTTATTCATTGCCCTTCTCAAACTAATCTGTTATGATTTTATAAAGAATCAGTCCCAAATTTCCATGCTGATTGCTCTAGAAAATCTGTTTTATTTCTTTCAGTGAGGCCCTGATTGCCAACAGTTAGACTCCTTTTTGAGAGCTTGTTTGGAGGTTCTAGCAGGGGAGCGCAGCTACTCGTATACCCTTGACCCAAGAACGGTCCTCTCCTCTATCGGGGAAGGTCGTCCTCTTCCACCGAGCGCGCAGCTTCGGGAGGGACGCACATGGAGCGGTGAGGGAGGAAGGGGACACCCGCCTAGCCAGCCAGATCAGCCGAATCAACCCTGGCGATCAATGGGGTGACAGATGTCGCAGCCAGATCGCCCTCACATCCTAGACTCCTTTTTGAATTCAACTTCTTATAGTCATTAATAAGATGAACTTAGTAACATATCACTTGCAGTATTAATATTCTGTCTCAAACTTGTTCTCCCAAAGCAACTTCACTAGGTGTATTTTCTACCTCCTACTTTAGCCAGACTAACACTTTTAACTTTGCCAAAACAAACTATGGACCACTACTTTTTCAGTTTTCTTTAACAGTAAAATTTATGAGCCTCTAGTTAGGTTACCAAAGGAAAAAAAAATTACAAGAGAAGACACAAATTACAAGTATCAGAAATTGGAAAGTGCCCATCACTACTGATCCCATGAACACTGCAACATTAGTAAATGAATATTATTAACTCTATGCCCACAAATTTGATAACTTGATGAAATAGAACATTCCCTCAAAGTCATCATCTAAAGAAACTCCCACAAGAAGATATATAATCTGAATAGATCTCTATTAAAATAACCAATTCAGTGATTAACAAACTTCCTAAATAAAATTACCTGTTGCAGGTGGTTTCACCAGTGAATTCTGACAAACGTGTCAATAATAATTGAATTATTATTCTCTACAATCTACCCAAAAAATAGCTAGCAAACCCTTCCTAAGTCATTCTGTGAGGTCAGTATTACTCCAATAACAAAAATGGATGGCAACTTTTTTTTTTTTTTTTTTTTTGGACAGACAGAGATCATAAGCAGGCAGAGAGAGAGGAAGGGAAGCAGACTCCCTGCTGAGCAGAGAGCCAGACACGGGGCTTGATCCCAGGACCCTGAGATCATGACCTGAGCCGAAGGCAGAGGCTTAACCCACTGAGCCACCCAGGCACCCCAAATGGATGGCAACATTAAAAAAATATAGAAAAACTACAAACCAAGATGTTTCACGAAAAATGATATGAAACCTACAACAAGTCATTAGTAAATAAAATTCAACTCTGTATGAAAACAAGGTGAATGGATTCCAGCTATATTGGGCTGTATCAACATCTTAAAATTAATTATTATAGGGGCGCCTGGGTGGCTCAGTGGGTTAAAGCCTCTGCCTTCGGCTCAAGTTGTGATCCCAGGGTCCTTGCATCCAGCCCCGCGTTGGGCTCTCTGCTCAGCAGGAAGCCTGCTTCCTCCTCTCTCTCTCTGCCTGCTTCTCTGCCTACTTGTAATCTCTCTGTCAAATAAATAAATAAAATCTTTAAAAAAATAAAAATAAAAAAATTAAATTAATTATATTCCATCACATGTTAGACATGAAAAATTGGATTGATACAGAAGAATTATTTGAAAAATGCAATACCATTAATGATTAAAAAAACAAAAAGCTTCCAACTAGACATAAAGAGGAAAGTAATCAAGTTGATTTAAATTAAAACTAATGTCCTATTTAGTGGTGAGAAAACAAATACTTTCCCCCCAGAAATTATCCACAAGGCAAGGCTATCTGCTTTCACTGCCCTTACTAAGCGTTGTATTGGAAGTCCTTCCTAACACAGTAAGAAAAAAAGTACATAAAAGGGACGCAAGTTGAGAAGAAAAAATAAAGGGCAAATGAAAGCACATGAGAAGCTGCTCAGTATCTTAGGGCATCAGGGAATTGCAAATTAAAACAACAAGATACCACTGTGCATCTAGAATGATTAAAACCCAAAACACTGACAACACCAAAATACTGATGAGAATGTGCAGAGACAGAAACTCTCAGTCATTGCTTGCATGAAAGAGAATGGTCTGACCGCTTACATGTAGAAAACAGTTTGGAAGGGTTTTTGTTTTGTTTTGTTTTTAAGATTTTATTTATTTGACAGACAGAGATCACAAGTAGACAGAAGGAAGCTGGCTCCCTGTCGAACAGTGAGCCTGATGTGGGGCTCCATCCCAGGACCCTGAGACCATGACCTGAGCTGAAGGCAGAGGCCTTAACTCACTGAGCTACCCAGGTGCCCCCAGTTTGGAAGTTTTTTTACTTAGTTCGTCATAGTCTTATCACATGATCCAACAGTTGTTCTTCTAAATATTTACTCAAATGAGTTGAAAACTTATGTTCACACAAAAAGCTGCACATAAAGATTCTATCACTTCCTTCGTAATTGTAAAATATGGGAATCAACCAGAATGTCATACAATAAGTGAAGAGATAAATTAGTACATCCTAACAACAGGAAATTATTCAGCAATAAAGAAACAAACTATCAAGTTTTGAAAAAACAGGAAGAAGCCCTCAATATTTATTACAGAGAAGCCTGTCCACAAAGACTACATACAGTATCCTTCCAACTAAATGACATTCTGAAAAGACAAATATATGGAGATAGTAAAAAGAGAAGCGGTTGCTGGGAGTTGGGGTAAGAGTGAAAGAACAGTACACAGAGCACAGGAAATTACAGGGCAGTGAAAATACTCCGTAGCACATTGTAATGAATTATATACATGATACTAGGCATTTATCAAAACTTCCAGAATATACAACACGAAGAGTGAACTCTAACATAAACTATGTACCTCAGGAAATGATAGCATATCAGTGATGATTCAATTTTAACAAAGGTATCACACTAACGCAGCAAATTACTAACATGGGAAACTATATGTGGAGGAAAGGGATAATATGCCAAATTCACAGTTTCTGCTTCATTTTTCTATAACCTAAAACTAGTCTAAAATATAATCTATTGATTTTAAAAAACCCTCATTTCAAGTTCCATTTCCACATGTAAAGAACTTGGAATTTCTTGCTAAGTCATAACAAATGAAAACACTAAACAGATTGAAAAATCAGTAACTCTTCATGGCTCCCTAAGAGAAGACAGGACACAGGGCTGTATCACCTGTCCCCAGCACTGGAGAGACAAACATAGGAGGCACAGGAGCTACGACTCACCGCAGTAGAGACTTGAACAGAAATCACCACCTAAGGAGAACTAGGGTAAGAACACCCGAAGTACAGTTGCTGAGTTCCTGGAGGCTGAACACAAACAACTCTGAGAGTTAAAAACTCCCAGGAAGAGGAGTCATAAAATGGCCTCCACCAGATATACCACCACGAGCTTGACCAGGTTTCCTCAATAAGCAATAGAGGGGTGCCTGGGTGGCTCAGTGGGTTAAGCCTCTGCCTTCAGCTCAGGCCACGATCTCAGGGTCCTAGGATCGAGCCCCGCATCGGGTTCTCTGCTCAGCGGGGAGCCTGCTTCCCCCTCTCTCTCTGCCTGCCTCTCTGCCTACTTGTGACCTCTCTCTGTCAAATAAATAAATAAATTCTTTTAAAAGAAATAAAATAAGCAATGGAAAAACCTTCCCTCACTTGTGTTTTGGGCAGGGGCCGGAGAAAATTTGAAGTTGGTAAATGTAGATAATTATTCAGGATGAAATGCTCGGTGTTTTGGAAGTCATTATACTATTCCTTCTACTTTAGTGAATGTTTCAAATTTTCCACAGTAATAAAAACAATGATAGAAAGCTAAAACAAAAAATTCAAAAGAAAAAGAACTAACCAGAGCAAACTGCTTTCCCCTTAACACAGCCTGCCCTCAAGGGAAACTCTTTAACCAGAGTCTGTCCTGCTGGTGTGTTAGGAGATCCAGCTCACCTGCTGAAGGAAAAATAACCAAGTCCAGTCAGGCTAATTTTCCATGGGAAAGAAGGGAAATAGCCAAGTACAGACCTTTCTAGCCATCCTGTACCAGCTAAAGGAAAGGAAAAGCAAACAAAATAAAACTGAGAAATGCTCATGAAGTTGATAGTTCAGAAGAGACATCCATTAACTAAAAGACTCACGAAAATATCATGAGGCTTAATCATAGGACTATAGAATGCTTCCCCTCTCCTCAAACCTCATACTGCAACACCAAAGGTCTATTTATTTTTTATTTTTTCAAAAGATTTTATTTATTGGGACGCCGGGGTGGATCAGTCGGTTAAGCCGCTGCCTTTGGCTCAGGTCATGATCTCACATACAAGTAGCCACTCTGCCTGCTTGTATGTTCCCCCCATCACCCCCCCCCCCGACAAATAAACAAAATAAAATCTTTAGAAAAAAGATTTTTTATTTGACACAGAGAGAGCAAATACAAGCAGGCAGAGCAGCAAGCAGAGGGTAAGGGAGAAGCAGGCTCACCACAGAGCAGAAAGCCCCAGGGGGCTCGATCCCAGGACCCAGGCACCATGACCTGAGCCAAAGGCAGCCACTTAACCAACTGAGCCACCCAGATGCCCTGCAAAAGTCTGTTTATAGCTGGTCCCTTTACCCAGTACATCATAGTCTGGCTATCAGGAAAAAACAAAACATACCAAAAGGGCAAAGAACACAACTTGAAGAGACAGAGCAAGCACTGGAAACAGACATGGTAAGGTTATTGGAATTATCAGACCAGGAATTTAAAGCAACTGTAACTAATATTCTAAGGGTTATAATGGATGGAGCAGAGAGCACGCAAGAATACATGGGCCATGTGAGCAGAGAAATGAGAATCCTAAGAACCCAAAAGAAATGTTAGAAACAGAACACACTGTGACAGAAATGAAGAACACCTTCGATGGGCTTGTTAGTAGACTGGACACAGCTGAGGAGAAAAATCTCTGCCCTTGAGAATATCTCAATAGGAGCCTCGAAACCTGGGGTGGGGGGGGCACACCTCAAAACAGACACAATACAGGGCGCCTGGGTGGCTCAGTGGGTTAAGCTGCTGCCTTCGGCTCAGGTCATGATCTCGGGGTTCTGGGATCCAGTCCTGCATGGGGCTCTCTGCTCAGCAGGGAGCCTGCTTCCCTCTCTCTCTCTGCCTGCCTCTCTATCTACTTGCGATCTCTGTCAAATAAATAAATAAATAAAAATCTTAAAAAAAACAGGGGCGCCTGGGTGGCTCAGTGGGTTAAAGCCTCTGCCTTCGGCTCAGGTCATGGTCTCAGGGTCCTGGGATCGAGCCCCGCATCGGGCTCTCTGCTCAGCAGGGAGCCTGCTTCCTCTTCTCTCTCTCTCTGCCTGCCTCTCTGCCTGCTTGTGATCTCTGTCTGCCAAATAAATAAAATCTTAAAAAAAAAAAAAAAACAGACACAATACAATCAGTAGCAACAGCATCAGTGTAGCTCAGGATTGCCTACCAATAAATTCTCTAACTTCCACAAATTTGATGAAAAAGTCATCCTCAACATACACACTGAAAAGGAAAGTTATTCAATTTGTTAATTTCCAAGATGTTTTGTTTTATTAAAACCTAATACTGAAATGCGATATATTCAAACATAAAACAATCTTTCTTGTCTTAAAGATAGTGATAAATTATAAAAAAGAAAAGAAAGAAAACAGGAACTATTGGCCAATGGTATGTGTTTACTACATAATCACTTCATATTTTCAGTGGAACTAAAATTCTAGACAACCATAAAAAGAATATATATATATGCACTTGTGTGTGTGTGTTTTGGGGGGTTTTTTTGTTTGTTTTAAAAGTTTTATTTATTTATTGGACAGAGAGAGAGGGCAAGAGAAGGAATACAACTCGAGGGACTGGGAGAGGAAGAAGCAGGCCTCCTGCTGATCAGGGAGCCCAATGCAGGGCTCCATCCCAAGACCCTGAGATCATGACCTGAGCAGAAGACAGCCGCTTAATCAATTAAGTGACCCGGGACGCCCGTGTGTGGTTTTCTGTTGGTAGATAAAGCATGCTGATTTACTGGTTATTTTCAAAGGATGGGAAAATAACAGAAGAGTCTGGAATTGGGAAGAGATAAAGTTTAAATTGAAAAATAACTATAAAAGAAATTTTCATAAAAAATTTAAAATATAAGCATATTAAAATCATCTATTTCGAAGAAGAGACTATTAAGATGGAATTAAAGAGAAACCTGTCATATACAGAATATTATAAATATATTTAAGGCAAAATATTTTCAAAATTTTAAAATAAAAAGAATGTAAAAATATGTATTAACCAAATGAGAGATGAATGCAGGACACATTTGATTATATAATACAAAATAAAATTAAGACATAAATCTTGGGATGCCTGGGTGGCTCAGTTGGTTAAGCCACTGCCTTCGCCTCAGGTCATGATCCCAGGGTCCCACATCGGGCCCCTTGTTCAGCGGGGAATCTGCTTCTCTCTCTGCCTGACACTCGGCCTGCTTGTGCTCTCTTTCTCTCTCTGACAAATACATAAATAAAATCTTTAAAAAAAAGGGACATAAATCTTGACATTCAGTACTGCTTAATATTAACTGCAAAGAGAGGTTTGAGCAAATTATATAGTATGTAAATTATATCTCAGTAAAACTGTTTTAAAAAGGGACACCTGGGTGGCTCAGTGGGTTAAAGCCTCTGCCTTCGGCTCAGGTCATGATCTCAGGGTCCTGGGATCGAGCCCCGAATCGGGCTCTCTGCTCAGCAGGGAGCCTGCTTCCTCCTCTCTCTCTGCCTGCTTCTCTGCCTACTTGTAATTTCTGTCTGTCAAATAAATAAATAAAATCTTAAAAAAAAAAAACTGTTTTAAAAAGAAATGTTTCTTTTTGGCATGATCATTAAAGGTAGCAAAGAAGAGCATTGCTTGACACCCAAGCACAGGCTGGCAATTGAAAATCTACATTAATGTGTCATACCATTTCTGTTTATTCTCCATTATTCCATTCTTTTTCTAAAATTTTACACATTTATTTTAGAGAGAGAGAGAGAGAGCACATAAGTGGGGAGAGTAGAAGGGGAAGATGGGGAGAAAGAATCCCAAACAGACTCCAAGCTGAGTATGGAGCCTGACTTGGGTCTCCATCCCAAGACTCTGAGATCATGACCAGAGCCAAAATCAAGAGTCACATGCTTAACCCACTGGGCCACCAGGGTGCCCCCTACTGCATTCTTCTTAAGCATCACGGGACTTCTGTTTCTCCAACTTAGGTTAAATGGGGAAGGAAGGATTTACGGTGCCTTTGAAGAGAGGCAGCCACCTGAGCTGGGATTCATTACCATTGTGATTTGTGGAACTGTGTTGATTATATATCAACAGTATTTAAGAATAACAGCGCCAGTTTAATTCTGATTTTCATCCTGTTCTTTATCCACCACCCTGAACAGCTGACTCACCCATTTCGGGACCCTTGTACCACACCGTAGGACTCCCAACAGCCACCCAGGAGGAAACCATGCCATTTGGAGTTTCGTAGAACCCTCAGAGCGGCAGAAACCTGCATGCCCAACTGAGGCCACCCCTAGCTCCAGCAGACCCCCCACCCCCACCCCGGCCACAATCCTGGGGACTGATGCAAGGCCTGATACCTGTCCTCAGTTCATTCCCCACAGGAGCCTGCCCTAGCGCCAACAGATCAGTTCTGGATGCTCGAAGCCCAAACCCTAACCCTAGATTGGGTTTTCAGGCTTCTGTCCCCTTTTCATGGCCTGGCCCCCAAGCCTTCCAGATTGATGACTGGCAAGCCACACCCCAGGACTCAGCCTGCCACCCAGGAAGAAACCATGCCATTTGGAGATGCACAGAACCTTCAGAGCGGGAGAAAACTGCATTCCCTCCTGAGTCCACCCCCACTATGGGTGGCTCCCGGCAGCTCCCAGCCACAAAACCAAAACCTGATGCGTCACCTGAACCCCACCCTCCAATCAGCCCTCCAGGAATCTCTCATCAGTGTGAGCTGATACGGCCTGCCATGCCCCAAGGCCCTAACCCAAACACTAGATTGGGTTTTCAGGCTTCTATCCCAGAGACCTGGGCCCAAAGCCCTCCAGATTGAGGACCCCTGAGCCACACCCCAAGGACTCCGCCTGCCACCCAGGAGGAAACCGCGCCATATGCAGCTGTGCAGAACTCTCAGAGCGGCAGAACCTGATGCCCAGCTGAGGCCACAGATAGCACTGGCGGCCTCCCTGGCCAAAATCCCCGGGACTGAGAGCACTACCTGATTCCTGCTCTCAAATCATCCCCCCAGGGAGCCCACCTTCGCACCAGGAGATAGGGCCTGCCATGCCCCTGCCCTAACCCTAACCCTAGGTTGGGTTTTCAGCCTTCTGTACCAAGCCTTCCAGATTGGGGACCACTGAGACACACCCCAGGACTCAGCCTGCCACGCTGAAGGAAACTCTGCCATTTGGAGATGCGCAGAACAATCAGACTGGGAGAAATGTGCATGCCTCCCCCCCCAGTCCACCCCCACTTTCATCGTTCCACCAAGCCGCCAAAATGGAGCCTGATGCTCAACCTGAGCCCCTCCCTCAACTCTGCCCCCCCCGAAAAGCTCCCCTCAGCTAGGGCCCTCATGAGAGCCGCATATCCCCGGTAGGAGTTTCCGGATGATCACAACAGGGACCTAACCACAAAGCTCTTTCAACAGCGGTCGGGAGTGTGGCCTGAACCACTACACAATGCTGGCCAATTCTCATGAGGTTTCTCCTCAAATCAATATCAATCTGGGGAGAAAGCTCCTGAGAATTGGCAGAAACCCCTGGCGAACTCCCTTCTGGCTGTGTGGGCCCCAGGGGAGCCACCAAGGCCTGGCCCGAGTTCCCAAATGGTCACAGCCAGAACTCTGCAAGAAAGCACTCTAAAAGCCAGTCGCACATGTGGCCAAACCCTCCCTCAACTCAGTCCCCTGGGGTTTCCTTTTCAGCACTGGCACATTGGGCCTGCCATTACCCTAGGCCCTAAGGCTTCGCTAGGTTGGTTTTTCAGGCCTCTGTCCCCAGGGGCCTGTCCCCCAAACCCTCCAGATTGGGGACCCCGGAACCATACCTCAGGAACCCTGAATGCCTCCCTCAACTCTTCCCCGGAAAGCTCCCCTCAGCCGGGGCTCTCTCCGGAGCCCCGTGTCCCCTGCTCGAGTTCCCTGATGGTCACAACCTGCACCTAGGGAGAAAGTGCTCTAAAGAGGGGGAGCGATTGGGGCCTGAATCCACACCCCCCCCCCCCCACACACACCACCCGCACAATGCTGGCTAATTCTCACAAGCTTTCTACCCAAATCCACATCAATTTGGGCAGAAAGCACGGGAGAACTGGCAAGCACTTGGCGGCGATTCGGTCTGGAGATTCTAGAGTATTTTTTGGTTTTGTATTTAAGGTTTTATTTACTTCTGAGAGAGTGAGCGAGCATGAGTCGGGGTTGGGAGAGGGAGAAGCAGACTCTCCCTGAGCAGGTAGCCCAGGTGGGAGACTCCATCCCAGGACCCTGAGGTCATGACCTGAGCCAAAGGTTGCCCTTTAATCGAATGAGCCACCCAGGCGCCCTTTATATTACTTACCTTTTAATGTTTAAATCCTTGAGGGGACCAACATCATATGGATTCTGTGTCCAATGGCCCTAGCGGGAATCTGGCATGAACCACACCACTGCTTCCTTGGGTCTAAATGGCCTTTCCCCAAATTACTCTGGTTTTGTTTGATTGGCCACCAGGAGTCACTGTGTTCTTTGCTTTACACATATATCTAAGCATGTCTCGCCTAGATAGAAAATTCAGTTTCATCTCTAACATAAATACCTTCAATTTTTTTTTAATTTTATTTATTTGACAGACAGAGATCACAAGTAGCCAGAAAAGCAGGCTGAGACAGAAGGGGGAAGCAGGCTCCCTGCTGAGCAGAGAGCCCGATGTGGGGCTCGATCCCAGGGCCCTGAGATCAGGCCCTGAGCGGAAGGCAGAGTCTTTAACCCACTGAGCCACCCAGGCGCCCCTTAACCTTCAATTTTAAGAAGAGCTGTTCGGTCCCTTTGGTTTCAGAGACAACCACCCGCAGCCCACCAGACATATTTGTTTTAGAAGTCCTGTCAGCTGCAGGTCTCCACAGCCTCCAAAATGGTGGAAAGAGCCTTATATCATTAATAAAAGTCATAGACTTAAATTTAAAACAACATAGAGGGGGCATCTGGGTGGCTCAGTCCTTAAGGGTCTGCCTTCAGCTCAGGTCATGATCCCAGAGTCCTGGGATGGAGTCTGCATCAGGCTCCCTGCTCAGTGGGAAGGAAGCCTGCTTCTCCCTCTCCCATTCCCCCTGCTTCTGTTTCCTCTCTTGCTGTGTCTCTCTGTCAAATGAATAAAATCTCAAAACAAAAACAACATAAGAAAAGCCTTCAGAATCTAGAACTAGTCAGGTTTTTTTTTTTTTTTAAGGATTTTATTTATTTGACAGAGAGGTAGAGAGCACAAGTTGGGGGGAGCAGCAGACTCCTAAGCAAGGAGCCCCATGTGGGACTTGATCCCAGAACCCTAGGATCATGACCTGAGCTGAAGGCAGACACCTAGCTGACTGAGCCATCCAAGAACCCAAGGCAAAGAGCTCTTGAGAGTTGACACTAAATGCAGGATTCATAAAAGGAAAATTTCATAAATTCGATTTCATTAAGAACTGTTTCTCCATGAAAAACCTCACTGAGGATGAAAAAACAAACGAGTAGGGGAAAGTGTTTGCAAACCACATTTTTTTTTTTTTTTTTATTTGACAGAGAGAGAGGTCACAAGTAGGCAGAGAGGTAGGCAGAGAGAGGGATAAACAGGCTCCCCGCCAAGCAGAGAGCCCGATGCGGGGCTCGATCCCAGGACCCTGAGATCATGACCTGAGCTGAAAGCAGAGGCTTAAACCACCGAGCCACCCAGGCGCCCCAAACCACGTATTTTTAAAGTAGGTGAAACAGGCCTCTACTGGGAGATACCATCTGGGGCTTTCATAGCCAGTGAGAAGTCAGGCCTGGCTTCAGAGCTTCCAAGGATGAAGTAATGTTAGGGGCAAGTGCAGCTGGTGACTTAAATCTTCACCATCCTGCAAATTCTAGGGCCCTTAAGAATTTTATTAAATGTGCTCTGCCTGGGGTAAGTGGAATAGCAAAGCCTGCAGAACAGCACATTTATGACACGGTTTATTGAATGTTAAGCACACTATTGGAACTACTGCCCAGAATAAAAGATTCCCGTCCAAATAGTACTGCTCATGGACACTGCACCTGGTTACCCAGGAGCTCTGATGGAGATATCCAGTGCGATTCACATTGTTTTCATTCCTACTAATACACCATCCATTCCGTAGCCCATAGAGCAAGGAGTAATTTCAACTTTTAAGTCTTATTTTAAGACTTTTTAGGTCTTATTCTTTAAGAAATAACTTGTATAAGACTATCGCTGCCACTGACAGTGAATTATCTGATACATCTGGATAAAATGAGAACCTTCCAGAAAGAATTTGCTATTCTTGATGCCATTAAGAACATCTATTATTCCAGGTGAGTGGTCCAAGTAGCAATATTAACAAGTTTGGAGGAAGCTGATTCCAGTCCCCACTGGAGCATTGAGGGGTTCAAGACTTCAGTAGAGAAAGTGAGTGTAGATGTGGTTGAAACAGCAAGAGAAGTAGAATCAGATGGAGCCTTAGATGTGCCTGAGTTAATGCAATCTCATGACCAAACCTGAATGAGTGTCTTCTGATGGAAGAGCAAAGAAAGTGCCTTCAGGAAATGGAATCTACTCCTATAGAAGATGCTGTGAAGATTGTTGAAAGGACAACGGATTTAGAGTATGACATTAAATTAGTTGATAAAGCACCAGCAGGTGGGAGAGGACGCTCCAATTCTGAAAGACGTTCTACTGTGGGTAAAATGCCATTGAACCACATAGATTCATGCTATATGGAAATTGCTCCTGAAAGCAAACTTCCTTGTTGTTTAAAGAACCTGCCACAGTCACCCCAGTCTTCAGCAAGGAACCTCCCTCATCAGGCAGCAGCCATCAACATCAGAAGCCAGACCGTCCACCAGGAAAAAGACCACCACTAGCTGAAAGCTCAGATGGTGGTTAGTATTTTTAGCAATAAAGTATTTAATTAGGGTATCTACATTTTCAGACATAATGCTTTTGCACATTTAATGAACTACAGCATAGTGTAAACCCAACTTTTCTATGCACTGGGAAACCAAAAAATCCATTTGACTTGCTTTGTTGTGATACCTGCTTTACTGCAGTGGTCTGGACCAAAATCACTATCACTCCAAGGTATGCCTGTGAACAGAAGATTAAAGGAGTAACAACAATAATTGAGTGGAGGGGTGCCTGAATGGCTCACTGAGTTAAAACCTCTGCCTCCGGCTCAGGTTATGATCCCAAGGTCCTGGGATCGAGCCCCACATCAGGCACTCTCGTCAGTGGGGAGCCTACTTCTCCCTCTCTCTCTACTTGCCTCTCTGCCTACTTGTGATCTCTGTCAAATAAATAAAATCTTTAAAAAAATAAAGAAAATTGAGTGGAAATTTTTAGAGAATTCTAGAAAAAAAAAAAAAGACAAGCAAAGGCAGTCGCAAATATACAGAATTGGACTCCCCAGATAAAACAAAAGCAATGGGGGCACCTGGGTGGCTCAGTCAGTTAAGCGGCTGCCTTTGGCTCAGGTCATGATCCCAGGGTGCTGGGATCTGGTCCCACATTGGGCTCCCTGTTCAGCGGAGAGCCTGCTTCTCCCTCTCCCTGCCTCTCTGCCTACTTGTGCTCTATCAAATAAAATCTTTAAAAACAAACAAACAAAAAAGCAATGGAACAGATCCATTCTGAAGAAAAGTACTCAAGATACTAAATGAAACCAAAAGAACACACCATGCTCAAAAGAAAATGGTCCAGAGAGTTAGAGTTAATATAAAAGACCTTTTTTTTTTTTTTTTTAAAGATTTTATTTATTTATTTGACAGACAGAGATCACAAGTAGGCAGAGAGGCAGGCAGAGAGAGAGGAGGAAGCAGGCTCCCCGCCGAGCAGAGAGCCCAACGCAGGGCTCGATCCCGGGATCCTGAGATCAGACCCGGGCCGAAGGCAGAGGCCTAACCCACCGAGCCGAGCCGAAGGCAGAGGCTTTAACCCACTGAGCCACCCAGGCGCCCCAAGACCCTTTTGCATTGAACAGTCAGGCAAGATACTTGAGGGGGATGGGGGCAGGGGAGCAAGCTGGTCTCAGCTCTGAAGGACACTCAGCATTTACAACAATAGAAAAATGCTCCTAATATCCTTGAGCAAAAGGAGACAGGCAGTCTCTCAAGAAAAAAAAAAAAGAATAGAAGAGTTAATAGTGGGCATTACACATACGTAACTGGAGGAAAAGGGACTTTAAAAAGTGAGCAGATAGGAGTAGCAGAACAAGCAGTGGGAAATCTAATGATGTAGGAATGACAGTTGAAAAGTTAAGAGGAGGGGTACCTGGGTGGCTCAGGGGGTTAATTAAGCCTCTGCTTTCAGCTCAGGTCATGAACTGGGGTCTTGAGATGGGAGTCCTACATGGGGCTCTCTGCTCAGCGGGGAGCCTGCTCCCTCCCCCACCCCGCCGCCTACTTGTGATCTGTCAAATGAATAAAAAAAAAAAAAAGTTGAGGGGAAGCACGTACACGGTAATAGCTGGTTTCTCTGTAAACTTGAGTTGAGCGGGGTTGAACACCAAAAGATAACTGACTCAAATTCAGATTGAGGTGGAGAAGAGGGGCACCTGCGTGGCTCAGTGGGTTAAAGCCTCTCTTCCGCTCAGGTCATGAACCCAGGGTCCTGGGATTGAGCCCCGCATCGGGCTCTCTGCTCAGCAGGGAGCCTGCTTCCCCCTTTCTCTCTGCCTGCCTCTCTGCCTACTTGTATCTCTATCAAATAAATAAAAATCTTAAAAAAAAGAGGTGGAGAAGACTGAAAGAAGTAGGAAGAAGGGAAAAATGTAATTACTGTTCACATTAGAAAAATAGGTACTAAGGAAGAGTAAAAATATTAAAGAGGTTTAAGTTTTAGGGGTAACCACTGGAGAGAAAATCTGAATTCTAAGTTCCTGAAGAAGTGCACACATATACAATTATGGCTGGTATGATAAAAGGAGAGGAAAATCACCCACTGATTTTCAGATTGCATTAGACAAAGAAACCTCAATCTCCGCTGCATGGAAGTCACACAAGAGGAATACAGAAGGCTGAATAGACAAAAATTATACAATTTCTTTACAAAAAAATTTGTCTTAAATTTTTCCTTCTGTCAGAGAACACTCTTCTTCAAAATACTAAGTATTTGAGGGGGCACCTGGGTGGCTCAGTGGGTTAAGCCTCTGCCTTTGACTCAGGTCATGATCTCAGGGTCCTGGGATCAAGCCCCCCGCATTGGACTCTCTGCTCAGAGGGAGCCTGCTTCCCTTCCTCTCTGCCTACTTATGAACTCAGATAAATAAAATCTTTAAAAAAAAAAAATACTAAGTGTTTGAGAATGAAGGATTGTTAACATCAGAAATTTATTTCCAAGTATCTCAGTAAAAAGTGTTAAGCAGGGGCGCCTGGGTGGCTCAGTAGGTTAAAGCCTCTGCCTTCGGCTCAGGTCATGATCCCAGGGTCCTGGGATCAAGTCCCACATCGGGCTCAGCAGGGAGCCTGCCTTCCTCCTCTCTCTCTCTCTCTCTCTCTCTCTGCCTGCCTCTCCACCTACTTATGATCTCTGTGTCAAATAAATAAATAAAATCTTAAAAAAAAAAAAAAAAAGGTGTTAAGCATAGCTAATACCTAAGCGAAATACATAAGACTTACTGGCCTAATCTTGGGAATTTTCCTAAGTTAAAAATAAAAATGTAGACACCAGCCTGGCTCAGTCAGTAGAACGAGCAACTCTTGATCTCAGGGGCTGAGTGTGAGCTCCATGTTGAATTCTAGAAGAATTTTTTAGGGGTGCCTTAAGTCATGATTCCAGGGGTCTACCATCAAGCCCCACGTCAGGGGCCCCGTGTCTCAGAACACCTGAGAAAGAACTCAAAAGGAAAGATGGTGAAGAGCTATATAATACAGTATTTGAAGTGCAGAAAGTGACTTCCATCTCTCAGCCACTTTTGTGCGGTCTTGAATAGGTTTACTTTTTTTTTTTTTTTAAAGATTTTTTATTTTATTTATTTGACAGTGAGAGAGAGAGATCACAAGTAGGCAGAGAGGCAGGCAGAGAGAGAGGAGGAAGCAGGCTCCCTGCGGAGCAGAGAGCCCGATGCGGGGCTCGATCCCAGGACCCTGAGATCATGACCTGAGCCGAAGGCAGCGGCTTAATCCACTGAGCCACCCAGGCGCCCCCCTGAATAGGTTTTCCATGAAAAGTATACGCCGCCGAATTTTGTTGCAAGCTTAATGAAACTTCAAGCCTTCCCACAACTTATCCATGTTAAATAAACTAGGACAGCTAGACTAGACCTAAGTAGAGTAACCTCTTAAGACCTACTTTGGTAGTGAGCAGAGGCCAGTATTTAATATCCTCCTGCCAACATCACCCATTACCCTTTCCATTTGTTGCAACCAGTCTTCAAGTTCAAGCTGTTTCTGCCTCCACCCCATTCCGAGGACCAACAGATTATGGCTCCATACCTATGTACTTATGGGATTTAGTTCTGCACCCAGGTCTCCAGTTGCTTCTCCTCCGCATGGAACACTTTGAACACTACTTCACCTCTATCTCCCTTCCAGTTTAAGAGCTCTTCCAGAAGGTGGTATGTACAAGAATCTGTCTTTTAAAAGATTTGAAAGAGCAAGAGAGATCACGAGCAGGGGGTAGGGTAGAGGGAGAAAGATTCCCCACTGAGCAGGGAGCCTGATGTGGGGGGGGGGTCGATCCCAGGACCCCAAGATCATGACCTAAGCCAGAGAAGACACTTTAACCTACTGAGCCACCCAGGCCACCCAGTATCTGTCTCCTTGCTTTCCAACCTTACCCAAGAGTATCAGCTCCCTTTCCAGTAGGACATCACCACACATTAGAATGCCGGTAATGCTAGACATGCTAGCAATGTCGTAAGAACTCTTGTTCATTTAGCACATAGCAAAAATGAGTTAAAAAAAAAAAAAGACTCATTAACAGATATTCAAATAACTCAATTTTAATAAGATCCTCTACACACACACTTCCTACTGAAAACTGAAAGAGCACAACAAAAAAATTTTATTACAATGTCAGAAAACCAGAAAATCTAGCGTATTTACTCACCCTAATTTTGCTCTAACCAAACCACCCAGAGTTTTCTTGTATTCCTACTGCACAAGTTACTTGGCTTCCAATTTTTGATATTAGATCTTATCTTAAATGACTTCAGGTCTCTCAAACACACAGGCAACATTCAAAACCTATTAGTGCTTCCTTAGGTCAAATCAAAAGGCGCAAGTATACTGAAGTCATCCAAATGCAAACTACAGGATTCCTCACAAATTACTGGCATCACGGTGTAAAAGAAAAAAAAAGATATTAAAAAAAACCCCTTATAACATCAGATTATCAAAATATTAGTTTGCCCTAACATAGAGCAGACTTCAAAGCTGCTGCAAAATGATCCTAAAACCACTAGCAAAAAGAAATAGTTCAAGAATAAAAGTCTGTTTACATTGGCTCCACGTCATAATTATTCTCCATGGTGGTTTCCTCAGCAAGATCTTTATGATACAGGCAATAATGACAGCGACATCTGAATCTTTCCACTCTTGTTTCACCCTGAGAAGAAATGAAATGAAATGAATTTAACGGCATTAATAATTTAAATAAAATGGATTAACTGCACCATGAGATGTAACCACCCTCAAATCCAGGCTTGGTTATTATGATAACCTTTTAATTGGACTCCAGTGGAGCACGGAGATCAACTCAGAGCTTGAACTCACCCCAAGATCAAGACCAGCACTGAGATCAAGAGTTGGGCGCTTCAAATAAGTCAATCCGAGAAAGACAACTATCATATGATCTTCCTGATAGGAGGAAGTGGAGAGGCAATGTGGTAGGTTTGGGGGAGGGGGGGAGGAAAAGAATAAATGAAACAAGATGGGATCAGGAGGGAGAAAAACCTAACAGACTCTTAGTTAATCTCACGAAATAAACAGGGTTGCTGGGGGGAGGGAGATTGGGAGAAGGTGGTGGGGTTATGGACACTGGGGAGGGTATGTGCTATGTTGAGTGCTGTGAAGTGTGCAAACCTGGCGATTCACAGACTGGGGCTATTATATGTTTATTAAAAAAAAAGAGTTGGACGCTTCACCAACTGAGCCACTCAGGCACCCCCCTAAGATAGCCTTTGGAATACACATTTTTAGAGGCCAAGAGGCAGGACTGAAATGTATGGGTACCAAAGAATGCCAGACTGTGGATCGTTTTGTGATGGGAACATCTGATTGTCAACCAGTAAAAAATGTATCCTTGTGTCATTCTCTGAATCCCTTCAAAGTAACTGGACCCAGTACTTGGGGTTGTCTGCTCTTACTACAGATTATCTTCATGACCATGTTTTTGACAACACTTGAAATCAAGTACAAATGTACCACCAAGGGTTAAACCTAACGTAAATAACAGACTTGAGGTGATCGTGGGTCCCTGTAGGTTCATCAGCTGTACAAATTCATCATGGCATGGAATGTTCTAGAGGTGGGCACTGTTCAGGAGATACATGGAAGGTTCAACCTTCTGCTCTGCTTTGCCGTTAATCTAAAACTGCTCTAAGAAAAAAGGAAAAAAATAGAACTAAAGAATTACAAAACACAAACAGATTTCTCCAGAGTTCTCCGATTCAGAAGGTCCAAATCCATTCACCTTTTCTCCTCTCAAAAAACAAACAAACAAAAAACCGAATACAAAAACCAGAAACCAGACAGCCACCCACATGTATAGCGTGAGAAAATCTTATTTTACCTCCTCCGTTTCCTTCTGCTGTAGATCTTTTTGAAGCTTTATGGGGGGGAAAATACATATATATTTATTCAAAAACCATCAAAAAGGCTGGATTACTAACATTATACATCTACCATCAATTGTTGGACAATCCTGAAAATGCAAGTGCTCTATTCACACCCTGCGCTCATCAGTATAGTTTTGAGTGACTGCTGCTCATCATTAATTTAAGAGATTTGCAGGGACAAGAGAACAAGGTTGCACAAGAGGAGGGAGCAGCAGGCAGAGGGGAAAGCAGGCTTCCCACTGATCAGGGAGCCTGATGTGGGACTCAGTCTGAAGACCCTGGGTTCATGACCTGAGCCGAAGGCAGAGATTTAACAGACTGAGCCCCCAGGCTTCCCGTTGGGCACCATTTTTTTTTTTTTTTTTTTTTTAAGATTTCATTTACTTATTTGACAAAGATCGTAGTAAGTAGGCAGAGAGGCAGGCAGAGAGAGAGGAGGAAGCAGGCTCCCTGCCAAACAGAGAGCCCAATGTGGGGCTCGATCCCAGGACCCTGGGACAATGACCTGAGCTGAAGGCAGAGGCTTTAACCCACTGAGCCACCCAGGTACCCCGGGCATCATTCTTAATGGCTGTTGAGCACCAGGTGGGGCAGCACTGTCTGCCCAGATCCCACAAGCCTACCTGAGACCCCGGGTTTAGGTAGCGCTGGTACTGAATCATTCGAATCATCCTTGCCATCCTTTCCTTCCGGGCTGTTAACAAGGTCCTCACTCCAGTCCTCCTCCCACTGCTGCTGAGGATACGCTCCACTAGCCCCTGTGGTTTCCTCTCTCTGCCTGGCTGCTGAGATGGATACTCTGGCAGAGGGGAAGGGAGGACGATACTAGAGTCTAGGGTCAATTTACCCAGGTTCTTGGTTAATACTTCAGAGATCGTTTGAGAGGCACCTGTAAGAAAAGAAGAAGTTAAGATCCATTATAGAATGCACTGCATCATTCAGAAGTCACTTGTCTCATGCTCGAGGGAGGTCTGCTCCTCCACAGCTCCACAATGGGACATTCTTCAAGAAGGAAGATCACATCTAGTGCATCAACTACAGTGCCTGTCTAAGATGCTGAATGTGGTCAGACTGTACACTGGAGAACATGCTGAAGAATCCACTACTGATAGGACGTCTGGGTGGCTCAGTTGGTTAACTATCTGCCTTCATGGGGAGTCTGCTTCTCCCTCTGACCTTCTCCTCTCTCATGTTCTCTCACTCCTTCTCTCTCAAATAAGTAAAATCTTAAAAAAAAAAAAATTATAGGGGTGCCTGGGTGGCTCAGTGTAAGGTTAAAGCCTCTGCCTTCGACTCAGGTCACGATCTCAGGGTCCTGGTATCAAGCCCCGCATCGGGCTCTCTGCTCAGCAGGGAGCCTGCTTCCTCCCCTCTCTCTGCCTGCCTGCCTGCCTCTCTGCCTACTTGTGATCTCTGTCAAATAAATAAATCTTTAAAAAAATTTATAGAAGTATCTGCCTTCAGCTCAGGTCATGATCCCAAGGTCCTGGAATCAAGCCCCGCATGGGGCTCCCTGCTCATCGGGGAGCCTGCTTCTCCCTCTGCCTCTGCCTGTTGGTCTCCCTGCTTGTGCTTTGTCAAGTGAATAAAATCCTAGAAAGAATCCATGATGATGGGGGACAGCTGGGTGGCTCAGTCAGTTAAGTTGCCAAATGAATGTCACCTCAGGTCTTGATCTCATGATCTTAGGGTCATGAGATCAGCCCCTTTAGGTTCAGCCCTCAGCTTGCTCAGACTGGAGTCTGTCCCTCTCCCTCTAAAAATAAATAAAACCTTAAAAAAATCCACTCTGATGGGAAACAGTTCTTTAAAAATTTTTTCCCTGCTCCTCCTGTTGTTGGTAGTTGTAAAGGTTAGATTTTTCCCCCACAGGGTCAACAGGTACCTAAATATATGATTCCAACGGGAAAAACATGGGAGAGTAATCAGGTATTTGTAGTTTTCCCATTTTCACTTTTGTTAATTTGTAACAGAAGAGAAGAGACACGCAAAGCACTAAGGCAAATCAAAAATCAGTAAACAAGTTTCAGCACTTGGTAACAATTCTAAACCTCTTTAAGTTTCGTCAGCGGGGTGGGGGGGGCAGGTACAGGCTCATGAAACACACAAACCCCACATACAAGTGTCTCTCCTTGGGACCCCTGGGTGGCTCAGTTAGTTAAGCATCTGCCTTTGGCTCAGGTCAGGTCATAATCCCATCGTCGAGTCCCACACGGGCTCCCTCCTTTGCCAGGAGCCTGCCACTCCCCTTCCTTGTCTCTGACAAGTAAATAAAACCTTAAACAACAACAACAACCGGAATTAAGAAGCTAAACTGTTACCCTCTTCACTTACATCCAACCTTTTCACCGTACAAAACCTCTCCACTCCAACTCCAAAATCAGGCACTCACCTCTTCAATCTAAGCCATTATGCATACCCCATTCACTCTCATAGCAGTTAACGTTCATTTTCCCTGTGAAAGCACTCAGTAAGCACTCAGTAAGAGTCAGGATCCATTTGACTTCTAGGGACTTGTGCACATATAAATAATGATCCCTAGCTGGGAACCGTCATGTACTAAGGCAGACTGGAGGAAAAGCAAAGACCGAATTACACAGATATCCTCTTTTCGTTAATTTCCCCCTTGTACATATCTACCCAGGTTCTTTCCTCAAAGATGGGAGGAGGCAGGTCTGGGCTGGGGAGGGGATGCTGACGAATTATCAAGTATCAGCAAGCTTCCCACCCAGCTTTGTAGCTGCCCAGTGAGGACTGGCTCAGGCCTACCCATTCATCAGGGTACAGTAAGATTTCAAAGACACTGAGTGGTTCTCCGTGGCTAAGCCTGGGATTGGGTACAGCTCCCAGAAATAAGTTCTGCTACAAGAAGAAGCCAGGAGAGGACCTAATTGACAGTATTTCTGGAGCACTGTTCCTAAGAACGCCCTCTAAAATGTCCCACTAATTTACATTATAGAGAGCACATTCATGGCTTTAAGTGTTCCCCTTCCTTCAATTTCCTCTGAAAAGCCATTTCCCTGTTTAACATTCTTAAAGGGTAAATTTAGCTGGAAAACCAATCTGGGAAAGGTTGGTGAGATGAAGAAAAACTTTAGGTTAAATCAGAGTTTGGGTTTATTGTATTTTGTTCCTTTCTGCCATTTCTGGTAGGCAGACATTTTGAAGCACGACCTAGGAGAATTCTGACAGGTCTTCCCCAGAAACTGGGCTGAAAACATTCCAAGTGTTCCTGAACGTAAATAATAAGTAAACCATGCAGTTCTCAACACCCCTTTCCCAATTTCCCCTCCTCCTGAGTTTCTTCACTGGGGAGACCTACACAACCTTGGACCTCCTGTCTGGAAGGGGTTCCCTTTTCTGCATTTCTCTTTAAAAGACTGAAGTCAATTTAAGAAGGCAGGCAACCTCTTCGCTCCCAAACCCTCTGTCGTCAGAAAGAGTGCCGTCGGGCTTACCTGAGCTTTCCTGGGAATCCTCTTCATTGGGCGTCTGAGATGATCCTGGAGCCCAGGTTGGATAAAGCTGCTCTGGCGAATCCATTGGTAAGCCTACTGACAGACCGAGGCTCCTCCTAGATCTTTGGGGTCCGGTGGGAGGTGATGCTCAGGACCCAACTTGCTGCAAAGTAGCCTGGCAAGAACTTCACAGCCCAGAAAGAGACAGAAAAACCCAAACTTCACCAAACGGCTAAGCGGCAAGAGAAAAATCAAACCCAAAGTTTTCATCCGGTTTCCTTTTAAAACAACAGATAAGCCAATCAGCCAGCCTATTTTAATGTAAATGCTAATGGTTAAAGGGATAAGGTGAGTGGGCTTAGTCCTATTAGCGGACTAATAGGGTAATGCTTCATCTGCACCACATTAAAACAATCATACTCTCTGCCACGTAGGCGGAAAATTTTAAAGGAACATCTGTGGTTGTATCTCACTTAAGGTTGCCTTGAAAGTCAGTTTATTCCAGACTTCTGGAAATGGTTCCTGGTTTGTGAACTGGGCTACCCCCCCAACTCCCGTCCCCGTCTCCCCCACTCCGGTGTTCTAGTGCAGAGAGATGAAGTGCGATTCCCCTCCCACCCACGCAACTGCTGATTAACTCCCAGTTAAATTAACTGAGAAAATTTCCTCAAAAATTCTGCTTGCCTGACTTCTTAAACCCGTGGATGCTAGTAAGGGAACGGAGAGGAGAAATAAAGTGTCTGCTATAAACACCTTAATAGCTTGATATGTTATGGATGTGTGCTTTGGATCTGTAATTTTACATTGTTTTCTAGACTATTAATTGAATTGCATTTAACATTTGTGAGCAGCTGAAATTAACTAAATTTATAAATTCCCACCCTCACTTGAATACTTGTTCTGAACTCTGGAAATGAGCACCAATATGAAGTGCTGATTTTCTGCCGGAGGTGGAGAATGAGTCCCCGCCTTCCCCATACAAGTTTTTCCCATCGCGTATTTAATGTGCAGCTTCCCCTCTACCAGCTTTAGCTGGAAATCAGGAGAAAATACTCAAACACCATCTTGCTTGTTTTTACTAAAAAGCAAAAGTCAAAGTTCTGATAAATATTTTGCAGGAGATGAAAAACAGCCACAAATACACGTTACGTTACAATACTTTATTCAAGTGGTTCTTTAAAAATACGGCCTGTGGACAGGCAGCGTCCACGGGCGTTGGTAACTTGTTGGATATGATTTTTTTAGCCCTGAGCTCCAACCCAGATCCGCTGAATCAAAGACTCTCCCAGCTGTTTCGCAGGACTCCCAGGTGATTCTGCTCATGCCACAGTTTAAGAAGCACCGATTGATGTTGATCATAACCCCGGTTGCCGCTTTGCCCCCAATGCCTGCTCCACAACAGTCTCAGAATTCTGTGGGAGATATGAGGGCAAAGATCAGATGGCAGGAGGTGTAAGATAAAGAAGTAATAAAGTGAAAAGGGCTGGCATAGACTCTCGCTCAAAAAATCCAGGTTTAGGGACGCCTGAGTGGCTCAGTGGGTTAAAACCTCTGCCTTCGGCTCAGGTCATAATCTCAGGGTGCTGGGATTGAGCCCCAAATCCCGCTCTCTGCTCAGCAGGGAGCCTGCTTGTTTCTCTCTCTGCCTGCCTCTCTGACTACTTGTGATCTCTGTCTGTCAAATAAATAAATAAAATCTTTAAGAAAAAAAAATCTAGGTTTAGAGAGAACCATTCCTATGGGAGGGTGTGGATGATGGAGAAGCGGTTTGCTTTAACAGGACAGAAGCTGAGCCAACAGAATGCCAAAAATAGGAGACGCAGGGTAGTTGGGGAAACACACCCCCCCCACCACCACCAAGGCTTAAAAAGATCAGATTTTAAAAACCTTTAAAAGTTATAACATCTTTCTAAGTAACATGTTTTTTTCTTTATAGTATGAAAGATGAGGTAAAAAGTCAAACAGAATGAAGCAACCGGAAAACAAAAACCAAAACAACCCAGACTGTAAAAGAACACATCAAAAAATTATACTTTTGCTGGGGGGGAGGTGGGATTGGGAGGGGGGAGGGGGCTATGGACGTTGGGGAGGGGAGGCGAACCATAAGACACTATGGACTCTGAAAAACAACCTGAGGGTTTTGAAGGGTCAGGGGTGGGAGGTTGGGGGAACAGGTGGTGGGTAATAGGGAGGGCACGTTTTGCATGGAGCACTGGGTGTTGTGCAAAAACAATGAATACTGTTACGCTGAGAAAAATAAATAAAATGGAAAAAAAAATTATACTTAATTTCTCCAGAGATAAGAGATCATACCTAATATTTTTTGAAACAAATAAGATACCCCTTTTAAAGAAGGAAAACAGGCACCTGTGTGGCTCAGTGGGTTAAAGCCTCTACCTTCGGTTCAGGTCATGACCCCAGGGTCCTGAATCGAGCCCCTAATCGGTCTCTCTGCTTAGCAGGGAGCCTGCTTCCTCCTCTCTCTCTCTCTCTCTGCCTCTCTGCCTACTTGTGATCTCTGTCTGTCAAATAAATAAATAAAATCTTTAAAACTAAATAAATAATAAGGAAAACAACAACAAAAAGAGTACCTGGAAATTAGACATGATATTAAAACAAAAAAAAAATGGTTTGAAGATAAAAACCAAAGATATTCCCTTAATAAGTAAAGTGGAATCACAAACAGATGTAAAATAGAGAAAATATAAGATGAGAATTTAAAATCAGAAACATAGGGGCACCTGGGTGGCTCAGTCGTTGGGCGTCTGCCTTTGGCTCAGGTCATGATCCTGGGGTCCTGGGATCGAGCCCCACATTGGGCTTCCTGCTTGGCGGGAAGCCTGCTTCTCTCTCTCCCACTCCCCCTGCTGTGTTCCCTCTCTTGCTGTGTCTCTCTCGGTCAAATAACTAATCTTAAAAAATAAAACAAAATAAAATCAGAAACATAATGGCTCAGATTCCTCAAAACATTGACTGCTAGAGGATAGTGGAGAAACACCTTCCAAATCTGAAGGAAAATGCTTTCCAACCTAGGATTCTGTAGTTAGTCAAACCATTGAGCAAGTGTGGAACATTCTCAGACACGCAGTTTCTCAAAAATGTCATCACCAGGATAGATTCTTGATAGCAGAGCCCTACCAGGTAAATACTTGTAAGGTCATGAAAGAGAAGAAGCTGCTCATAGACCATGTTAAAAAGCTCATATCTCTCAGTTTTGTTCATTCTATTTCAGGTGCACAGCAAAAAAGCAGAGCAAAAGGGATGGGGTAAACATGGATTCAGAATGTTAAAAACAAGAAAACGGGGCACCTGGGTGGCTCAGTCGGTTGGGTGTCTGCCTTTGGCTCAGGTCATAATCCTGGAGTCCTGGGATTGAGCCCCGTGTGGGGTCCCTGCTCTGGTGGGGAGCCTGCTTCTCCCTCTGCCTCTCCCCCTGCTCTTGCTTTCTTTCTCTCTAAAATAAATAGGTCAGCCAATAAATAAAAGCAAATTAAAAAACAATAACAACAAGCCACCCATGGAGTTGCTCTCGCCAAACTCCACTGATAGTTCATGTAATTACAGTTTTTTTTTTAAGATTTATTTATTTATTTGACAGACAGAGATCACAAGTAGCCTGAGAGGCGGGCAGAGAGAGGGGAAGGGGGAAGCAGGCTCCCCGCAGAGCAGAGAGCCCGATGCGGGGCTCGGGGATGGATCCCAGGATCCCGGGATCATGACCCAAACCGAAGGTGGAGGCTTTAACCCACCGAGCCACCCAGGCGCCCCTGTAATTACAGTTTTTTTGGCTCTCCCAGAAATGAAATCTGAAACCAGTCCATCAGGAGCCTCCTGATCCAGCACTAGGAGGGTAATCTGCCCAAAGACTGCCCTTCCCTAAAGGAAAGTACCCTTACAAATAAGCAATCTGCCTTTTTTGCCTAGTACAGCTTTCCTTACGCCTGCTCCCTTCTGCCTATAAAACCTCCTTTCTTGTATAGCTCTTTATAATTCCTTTCTATCTGCTAGGTTGGATGCTGCCCAGTCAATGAATCATTGAATAAAACCAATAAGATCTTTAAAATTTACACCATTGAATTTTATTTTTTGGGAATAGGATACAGTCTAGATGGATCTTAATTCCCAAGTTAAGGAATCTACAGTTGATAGACTTCACTACACACTACCCTAAAATATGACCTCTTGGCCTATTGAATATTTTAAGCTGAGAGGTACCCTTCCTACATCGGCGAGAAAGGAACATCTTCATCTCCAAGACAAGGGAACACTGATAAGAACCCGAATGAAGGGGTGCCTGAGTGGCACAGTCGGTTTAGCGTCCGACTCTTGTTGGTTTTGGCTCAAGTCATGATCTCAAGGTCCTCACTCTCCCTCTGTCCCCTCACCCCACCCCCTCCACACTCTCTCTCTCTCTCAAATAAATAAATAATTTTTAAAATGATTTTATTTATTTATTTGACAGATAGAGATCACAAGCAGGCAGAGAGGCAGGCAGAGACAGAGGGGGAAGCAGGTTCCCTGCTGAGCAGAGAGCCCGATGGGGCTCGATCCCAGGACCCTGAGATCATGACCCGAGCCGAAGGCAGAGGTTTAACCCACTGAGCCACCCAGGCGCCCCAAAATAAATAATTTAAAAAAAAAATGAACAGGTCTTGCTAAGTTTCCCCTTTCACTACAATTACCTCATACTCCTTAACCCGTGATACTCCTCCATGACTGTCCAGTCTTCATCAAACCTAGCATAGTAAGGCTTAGGTTTAACCATTTGTGTAGGTCTTCATTTCCTTATAAAGGCTCCTGCAAGTCAATTTTACATTAAGTAAATTTGTATGCTTTTCTCCTGCTAATCTGTCTTTGTCAATTTAATTTTTTTAAAGATTTTATTTATTCATGAGAGACAGAGAGAGAGAGAGAGGGAGATAAAGGCAGAGGGAGATAGAGGCAGAGGGAGAAGCAGGCTCCCCGCCGAGCAGGGAGCCTGATGTAGGACTCCATCCCAGGACCCTGGGATCATGACCCGATTGAAGGCAGATGCTCAACCATCTGAGCCACCCAGGCGCCCCGTCAGTTTAATTTTTAGATTTAGATTTTTAAGATTTTATTTATTTATTTAACAGACAGCGATCACAAGGAGGCAGAGAGGCAGGCAGAGTGAAAGGGAAGCAGGCTCCCTGCTGAGCAGAGAGCCTGATGCAGGGCTTGATCCCAGGACCCTGGGATCATGACCTGAGCTGAAGGCAGAGGATTAACCCACTGAGTCACCCAGGCGCCCCTAGATTTAGATTTAAATTTAATTTTTAGATCCAGCCAGGAACCTTAACAAGGTCGGGAAATCTTCCTTCCCTAGGTACTGTTTCAATGTTTTATCTCCCTACTGCTTCACCCATCCCCGTTGACGGGGTTGTCGTGAGAACCAGAGCTGAGGGGTTGAGGAAAGTGCCCTGAGACAGAAGGTACCAGGTACCTATAACACACGCTGATTCCACCAGTGAAATAGGCCAGCCGTAGCTGGAGCTTGCCAATTAACCTGGTGAACAACCATGAATTTTGTTTGCAATTCAATGGGAGAGCATATGTGGGCCTACGGTGGGATAATAGTGGGTGCCACTGATGGGTGACTGATTTAGGGGTGACATGGGTAGTCAGTCCACAGATATGCTCATGACTTGTTCTTTACATCCTTTTCTGTAAGTAATAAATGGTTTTGGTTACTATTTTTTAAAAAGATTTTATTTATTTGACAGACAGAGATCACAGGTAGGCAGAGAGGCAGGCAGAGAGAGAGGAAGGGAAGCAGGCTCCCCGCTGAGCAGAGAGTCCGATGTGGGGCTCGATCCTAGGACCCTGGGATCATGACCTGAGCCGAAAGCAGAGGCTTTAACCCACTGAGCCACCCAGGTGCCCTGTTTTGGTTACTATTTTACTTACTGAATATTTTTTAAATTTACAATATATTTAAACACACATAATGAATTATACCTATATTTCACGTGCTAGTTATTTACTGAGTATTCATACTCAATGATGAGTTTCACCTCTATCTTCTAAGCTACTAGTTCACTGTCCATGCTTAACCTTAAGGGTATCATCCATCCCATTTCTTTTTCTCCTCTATTGCAGAATTGAATATCCTGAAATGACAGTTCAAACACACATTACACCTTTTACTGGGAATGCTGATCTAACTAAAACGGAAAATAACAACATTAGAAGGGTGAGGAGATTGGAAATATTTATGAGTGTGGTGGGGAAAAGAAGAAGAAAAATCTATTTTGGAAGTCAGTAATAATGCCCCCCCCCCCCCACACACACACAAAAGAGAGAGAGAGAGAAAGAAAGAAAAGGAAGGAAGGAAGAAAGGAAGGGAGGAAGGAAGGAATTTAAAAATCAAGAAGTATCATTATAAACTTGCCATTTTGTAATACAGAGACAAACACACAAAAAAATTGGGCAAAACAGTTTAAAGTGGGTGCTTCTGGGAAGCAAATGGAAAGGGCCACCAAACACAGTCTTCACAAATCTACAATTGTGGGCTACTTTAGAGAATATGCACATAAAACTTTTTAAAAAATAGAAAATAGGAAATATTCAGAAAATAGAAACGAACATGTTTCATACTTAGGGAGCAAGGAGAGGTGGGGTTCTTAGAGAGTATGAAACGTTTGAGAAGGTAGAGTTTCAAAATGTGGAAAGAAACAATATAATTATAAAGAAAAGTTTTCTGGGGTGCTTGGGTGGCTCAGTTAGTTAACTGTCTGCCTTCAGCTCAGATCATGATCCCAGGGTCCTGGGATTGAGCCCGGAGTTGGGCTTCCTGCTGGGTGGGGAGTCTTGCTTTTCCCTCTCCCTCTGCCTGCCACTCCCCTTGTTTGTGCTCTCTCAATCTCTGTCAAATACATAAGTAAAACCTTAGAAAGAAAGAAAGAAAAAAAGAAAAGGTTGCGAGATTGATTGATTGATTTGAGAGAGGGACAAAGATAGCGACAGAGATAGTGAGAGAGAGCTTGAGCAGGGAGAGGGGGAGAAACAAGCTCCCTGCTGAGCAGGGAGCCCAGTGCGAGGCCTGATCCCAGAACCCGGGGATCACGACCTGAGCTGAAGGCAGGCACTTGAGCCGAAGGCAGTCGCCTAACGGACTGAGCTACTCAGGTGCCCCTTGGTTGCCAGATTTTATACAGAAAATCAAGAATCAAGCTAGGTTGAAAGGACAAATAATACAGTAGGTGAAAAAAAGGAAAGAAGGAAGGAGGAAAGAGAGTAGGAAGGGAGGGAGGGAGGAAAGAAGAGAAAGAAAAGAAAAAGAGAAGAAAGAAAAAGAAATGGCAGCATATGTATGTGTGATAAAGAACACAATAATACTGGGGCGCCTGGGTGGCTCAGTGGATTAAGCCGCTGCCTTTGGCTCAGGTCATGGTCTCAGGGTCCTGGGATCGAGCCCCGCATCGGGCTCTCTGCTCTGCAGGGAGCCTGCTTCCTCCTCTCTCTCTGCCTGCCTCTCTGCCTACTTGTGATCTCTCTCTCTGTCAAATAAATAAAAATTAAAAAAAAAAAAGATTAAAAAAAAAAAAGAACACAATAATACTAATGAATGATAATCCATTAGGGGGCGCCCAGCTGGCTCAGTCAGAGGAGCATGCAACTCTTGGTGTCAGGCTCATGGATTCAAGCCCCACAATGGGTTAGAGATTTCGTAAATACATAAAACCTAAAAAAAATCCACTAGCTGAATTTCAAAAAAAGCAAAGATTTCTCATCAGAGGAAATCTGAGTAAAGTAACATATAAAACAGTTCACTGTTACTTGAGTTTTAAAACCCTAATTAAGATGTCTTTTAAACTATTGCATGGCAATTTTAGAATAGAAAAACTAGGAAAGATGTATTGTGAGATTAGCATTTCCTATAGCTGGTAACTGTGACCAAATCTTTGAAGTATTGTCTGACAATAGATATTAAGAGCTTTAAAATAGGGGCACCTGGGTGGCTCAGTGGGTTGAGCTGCTGCCTTCGGCTCAGGTCATGGTCTCAGGGTCCTGGGATCGAGCCCCGCATCGGGTTCTCTGCTCAGCCGGGAGCCTGCTTCCTCCTCTCTCTCTTCCTGCCTTTCTGCCTGCTTGTGACCTCTGTCTGTCAAATAAATAAATAATATCTTAAAAAAAAAAAAGCTTTAAAATAGATACATACAAAGCATGAGATTCGAGATCAGGTAAACTGTTAAACTCATGTTATGTAGGGTGTGTAACACACTGCAGAACCAGGGACATGAAACGCTTGTTGAGTGAATCAACACATAAGACCAGCATCTCTACTCAGACCAATGTTAAAACGCAAAATTCAACTGAGTAAATTTTTTTTATTTTTTTTAAGATTTTATTTATTTATTTGACAGACAGAGATCACAAGTAGGCAGATAGGCAGGCAGAGAGAGGAAGGGAAGCAGGCTCCCTGTTGAGCAGAGAGCCCGATGTGGGGCTCTATCCCAGGACCCTGGAATCAAGACCTGAGCCGAAGGCAGAGGCTTTAACCCATTGAGCCACCCAGGTGTCCCTCAACTGAGTAAATTTTTAAAGATCTATATTGGCTTTATTCAATGATCCACGAAAGGGACATCATCCCATCCAGTGGATAGAATGGAATTCCCAGGAGATGCACAAAATGTAGGGAGAAGGGAGCGGGAACAAGGGCATTATACCAGGTGAAGAAGCTGGTTGGTTATGGCAAGGTCGCTTTCCTTTAGGGGATGGATGGATTAGATCAGGCCAGCTACCTAACTAGTATTGATCAGCTGATTCCCGATGGACTGGTTGAAGATGTCCTCTCTAGGAGAGCTGAAACTGTAAGTCTCAGTTTGATTAACATAAGTGGCTCCATTTGGGGCCTGTTATCTCGGTTTTAACAGTATCAAAATGTGTACAGATGTCTGAGGGAATCTCAGATACATAACCATATGGTGAACCAATGTAGACATTTATGTTTTCCATTTTTGAAAGTTAGAAGAATGATTATCTTTTCTTAGTAAGGGCTAATAGCTAGGATTATAAAATAGAGCTGGGGAAGGAGGGTGTAACGGGAGGAAGGAAAGAAGGTAAGGGAGAGGGGCAGGGAAGCTATCCCAATTCATGTAAGGGTCTGAATTTCCTTAAATGTTGGGACTCTTTTCCAGACATCAAAAACTATTGATATTTCGGGGTGCCTGGGAGACTCAGTGGGTTAAGTGTCTGTCTACCGCTCAAGTCATGATCCCAGAGTCCTGGGGATCCTGGGCTCTCTGCTCAGCAGGAGGCCTGCTTCTCCCTTTCCCTCTGCCTGCCGCTCCCCCTGCTTGTGCTCAGGCGCTTCCCCCTCACCCCTCTCTCTGTCAAATAAATAAATAAAAATTTAAAAACCTGATTTTTTGTTCAGATTTTATTTATTTATTTGACAGAGAGAGACACAGTGAGAGAGGAAGCACAAGCAGGGGTAGTGGGAGAGATGTTTAAAAGGAATAGTTAGGGGCACCTGGGTGGCTCAGTGGGTTAAAGCCTCTGCCTTTGGCTCAGGTCGTGATCCCAGAGTCCTGGGATCGAGCCCCGCATCAGGCTCTCTGCTTGGTGGGGAGTCTGCTTCCCCTTCTCTCTCTTCCTGCCTCTCTGCCTGCTTGTGATCTCTGTCTGTCAAATAAATAAATAAGTCTTTTTTAAAAAATTAAATAAATAAAACTTAAAAAAATAAAAGGAATAGTTAATTTAAATGGAAGAAAAGGAGAAACCAGTCTATGGAACAATCTGCTCATACAGGTTACAAAACCATTTATATGTTAAAGTAAATTAACATCACAATTACAAAATATATGTCTAATATCAAATCTTGAACTCTGCATGATTTACTCTTTTGGGGAGAGGGATGTAAATGATGTAGTAATATATTGGAAAAAATGTATTGAGATCTAATTGACACGTAACATGTAAGGTTAACATAAAACAATGTGTTCATTTGACACATTTCTATAGTGCAATATGTTTACTGCCTTGGGGTTAACTACCACTTCTAGCACGTAATTATTTATTTTGTGAGGAGAGAAATTGAGATTGAGTCCTTCAGCAACCTTGAAGTTTTTAACAGTGTTGTTGACTGTAATCACTATTTTGTGCATCAGAGCTGCAGACCTTATTTATGTACCGGTCCCACGTGATTTACTCCTCTAGTGTCTTAGTGCTTTGCTACTTGTTTCTTCTGGTTGCTCTCCACTACCCTCAGTGGAAGACAAAGTAGGAAAGGCACAGGAGGCGGAAAAGTGTCTGGCGAGAAAAGCCTTAAGAAAACAGTCCCAGGGTGGCTCAGTCGTTAGGTGTCTGCCCTCGGCTCGGGTCATGGTCCCAGGGTCCTGGGATTGAGCCCCGCATCGGGCTTTCTGCTCAGTGGGGAGCCTGCTTCTCCCTCTCCCACTCCCCCTGCTTGTGTTCCTTCTCTCACTGTGTCTCTCTCTGTCAAATAAATAAAATCTTTAAAGAAGAAAGGGAAAACAGTCCCAGGTGGCTTCATCTTTTTCCTATGTATTGGGAATGATTGCCATTATTCTTCCCTTTGTCCTGTAACACTCACGCCTAGTTTACCGAGCAGGCAGATTTTTAGACAATCTCTAAGAGATACAACTAGAAAAGATAGGCTTTTTAAATTGTCCAAAAGAATTGTAGAGGCTGTGGTTGTTTTGTGAGAGAATAGAAGGGGAAGCATATCAGTTCTAATTCAATCTCAATACCCACCCACCTAATTCTTTCACTCAATGGTTCATTTATTTTTTCAATGGACTGGCAGATGGGTTTACTTGATAGGCTAAAAGGAGGTAAGAATCGAATTTCTAGGCCAGTCCCACCTACCATTTTACTGGGAGTCTGGGCTAATTGAGCTGAAGTTCTTTTCAGATGACTTGAAGCCAAGTGTCACCTTTCAGTTCAGACCTCTGGCAGGAGGTCAGACCTAGATCTGTTCAGAGCTGTGTGGAACTTCAAGCTCTGACTAGACCTCCATGCACCCACCACAGAAGTTTACCAGGAACTGGAGTATTCACAGATGGTCAGGGAAGAAAATTAACGTGAAGACACAGATAAGCCAGAATCCCCCCCGCAAAAGAGTTTTATTTATTTGAAGAAAGAGAGAGAGGAGAGCACAAGCAGGGGAGAGAGGCAGAGGGAGAGGGAGAAGGAGATTCTGTGACAAGCAAGGAGCCCGACCCCAGGATCATGACCTGAGCCAAAGGCAGACCCTTAACCAACTGAGCCACCCAGATGCCCCATGATAATCCCCTTCTTGACAATGGGAAATTTGATTCTTTGTATTAATCTCCAGTCCTTGAAGGAGGAGTATAAGCATAGCTCCTCAAGTTGGAAGAAGAAGGAGCATTAAGTCCTAGTAGCAAAACAGGAGCGCAAAGGGAAAATCTGTTAAGGATGAACTCGATTGTTAAACTATGTTAACTGTGTATTAAGAACAAAACAATGGGCCCAAAATGGAGTCACTCCTGCTAAGCCTTACCTCACCAAACCAAGAATTAATTACAACTTTGGCTCTCCCTAGAAACGAAATCTCAAACCAGCCAACCAGGAATCGCCTGATCAGCCCTAGTGAGGTAATCTGATAGATCCTGGATCTGATAGATCCCTAAAGGTGAGTTAACTTGCCATAACCAATCTGCTTTTTGCCTAAGTATAATGTCCTGTTTCTGCTCCCTTCTGCCTTAAAAATCTTTCATTTTGTACAGCCCCTTGGGGCTTCTTTCTGTCTGCTAGATTGGATGCTTCCCCATTCGAACTGAGCTTTGCTCAAATAAACTTACAGTTTTTATTTTTATTTTTTAAAGATTTTATTTATTTATTTATTTGACAGATAGAGATCACAAGCAGGGAGAGAGGCAGGCAGAGAGAGAGAGAGGAGGAAGCAGGCTCCCTGCCAAGCAGAGAGCTCGATGCGGGGCTCGATCCCCGGATCCTGGGATCATGACCCGAGCCGAAGGCAGAGGCTTTAACCCACTGAGCCACCCAGGCGCCCCTAAACTTACAGTTTTTAATATGCCTAAGTTCATCTTTTTTTTTTTTTAAATATTTTATTTATTTGACAGAGAGAAATCACAACTAGGCAGAGAGGCAGGCAGAGAGAGAGGAGGAAGCAGGCTCCCCGCGGAGCAGAGAGCCCGATGCGGGGCTCGATCCCCGGATCCTGGGATCATGACCCGAGCCGAAGGCAGAGGCTTTAACCCACTGAGCCACCCAGGCGCTCCGTAAGTTCATCTTTCTTTTACTAAATCAGCTCATAAAATTTTATCCATCTTTCACCTCCACTGGAGTCAGGGATGAGGTGTCATTTTTCATCCCAAGAATGAGGCCTTCAGGAAACATCTCACATGCTCTGTGAGCTAACTGGCCATCACAAGAAGGTAGAGTCCATAACTTCTCTAATTCACAGGTTTCTGTGTTTTCTGGAGGCATCAAATGAATCACCATGCTGCCGAAGTCCGCACAGAGCCCATCATCGGGGTCCTTCCCTTCTCTTACTATGAGGCCCGTTTTTATATTTCAGACATTTGACCATTTCACAAATGTTTCGGGCCGGGGCCCTAAGGGATGGACGTTCCACCACCAGTTACAAGGTACTCTGCATATCTCGTTTCTGTTGGAACCTTAATCTCACAAACGACTCCTGCGTTTTCCAGCCTCAAAAGGCAAACGAGCATACCGCTGTCAAATTTAGGGCCAGAGCGATAATGTGCGCCTGACTGCGGGCGCCGCATACGGACCCTTCCTCCGAGGGCGAGCCCGACTGCCTGCAGCAGTGCTGGGCGCGCGCGCTGAGTCCTGGGGTCAGGCCGATGGGGCCCAGCGCTTGGTCCCGCCTTCAACAAACCCCGCAGCCGGCAGCCCCCCAGCTGGGTCCGGCACCCTCTGCCACCCTGCTCCACAGCTGCGTCCCCATCTGCCGCCCCACACTGCCTGCCTAAGCTTACGTTTTAAACAGTACAGATCCCTCCGGTCCCCAGACTCATTTGTGGAAAGTGTATTGATACATGTGAAATAGCTTCCTTTACTGGAGGTGGGAGGAGGGGAAAAGTCCTTAAGATCGGATGAATGGAATTTAAAATTCTAATCTGCCCCAGGGGGGTTAAACTGACTAAGTCGGAGTCCTGGCTGTACTTTCTCTCTTATCATGAAGCCCACCTTGTCCCTCCAGGTGGCTTCTCTAGCTTCGAAATGTTTTCCCTTCAACTGTGCCAGGATGGTTTCAGCTCAGACAACAGAGCCGCAGGCACAATAAAAGTTTTGCCGTCGGGGCGCAAACACTCTAGCAGAGCGAAACAACAGACCATAGATCCAAAATATGGCGTGGGGAGTGAGAAGTATTCCAAAGAGAGGTGAATAAAGCCTGGCAAAGGAGAGGGGAAAACTGCTGTTTCGGAAAATCTCCCAAACACACAGTTAATGAATGACTCGCTCTCCTGCTGTGGGCTCGCGTCTGGCGGTGCTGGGCTCCCCCTAACGCCCCTTGTCCCTGCCTCCGTCCTTCTGCCCGGCGGCTCCACCTTGTTGCCCCGCCAGTGTGTCCCCTTTGCTCTCGCTCCGGTTCTCCACTGCGCCTCGAGTTGAGAAGCCTGTTTCCACTGGCGTCCAAGGCCATCTACCTTGGAGTCCGGCCTTAAGGCCTGACACGCGGAGTGGGGACGAGTGGCCCAGTGCCCGGCACCTGCGCCCACCAGGGGACAGAGGTCTCTGCAGCCCCATGCGCCTGCTTGCCGCGCGCGCAGACGACCCGCTCTTTGCCTCCCTCTTCCCGCACCGCCTGCGGTTGCTTTCCTTTCCGCGGATCCACCTTAGTTCTTGAAATCCCACAAGGATGATCAGTACTTCCCGGAGCCGAATCCTGGGTCTATAATCAATTGAACAGCTTGGTGCAAAACATTTAATGACTTTCCAGTCTGAGGGCAGGCTAAAGACCAGCCCGCTGGGCAGGGTTCTGATGGAAAGATCTCAGGGCGCACGGGGCGGTAAATTTCCCAATATTTGTGGTTTGAATGAAGTTACTGGACCCATGAAGTTACTGGTCAATTGGGCCTATCAGAGGAGAGGAGCAAAACACTCCCAGCATTCCCAAGTTTGCTTAAAGAGGAGATTCCAGGAAAGACAAGTAGGTCATGCTGGAGAGGCACAGCCCAAGTGGAACCTTATATTTCAACTTTGGGAACCCCATCCGGAGATCAAAGGAATGCCTTGTGTCTTTGTTCTGTTGCTTCATGGACTTTCTGCCTTGACTTCCTTTTTGAGAAAAGGAACCCAGACACAAAGGCTTGTTGTCTTTCCTTTGTTTGTCTACCCTTGATGACCCTCTAGTGTTGGCGGTCCATTGTTGGCTTGTTAAAGAAGGTATCTGCCTGGGGGGAGGGAAGGGGCCGGCGGGCAATGGACTTGGGAGGAGGCCCTTCACCCGAACAGATTTTATTTAGGTTGCTTCATTTCACCAGTCTCAAGCTCAGATATGCTAGCAGAGAGCCTCAGCCCTGCTACTAAGTCCCCTCCCCTTTTCCAGAGGAACAACGCGGAAGGAAGATTGGACACCAATGCTTTTCAACTTCCCCCACAGTACAGTGTCCGTGATCCCGTTGTCTTTTCCCCTCCAGCTCTCTCGTTCCGGTGTCATTATCCTCATTTCATAAGCCAGCTGTATAGTTGGAAAGCTTTCTGATTTCAATTCAGTTTTCTTCCATTTTATTCATTTACCTCAAGAAGAACCATTAGGACCCATGGGACGCAAGTGTTACAGAATTCTAATGTCAATAAATTGAGATGAAATAGTAAAATAGAAACAAAAGATTGGAAAAGGGAGATGAAAGTAGAACTTGGGGGTATTGCATGGCAAAAAAACCAGGGACACTAATGAGGACTCTAAGTCAGCTTAAAAACCTGGCCAGAGATCAGAGCGGTGCCATCCGCATGCCCCTGCACAAATTGTCCAACTGATGTTCTGCCTTAGTGTTGGGTTTTTAAGAAAATGCAGGGACCAAACATTATTTTCCCTCTGCTCTTTTACCCTTAAAGGACCCCCAATGCATACAACTCAAGAATATTAAGTCATGGGGCACCTGGGTGGCTCAGTGGGTTAAAGCTTCTGCCTTCGGCTCAGGCCATGATCCCAGGGTCCTGGGATCGAGCCCCGCATCGGGCTCTCTGCTCAGCAGGGAGCCTGCTTCTTCCTCTCTCTGCCTGCCTCTCTGCCTGCTTGTGATCTCTCTCTCTGTCAAATAAATAAATAAAATCTTTAAAAAAAAAAGAATATTAAGTCATATAAAGACCCAATTAGAGGGACGCCTGGGTGGCTCCATTGGTTAATCGGTTAAGCGGCTGCCTTTGGCTCGGGTCATGATCTCAGGGTACTGGGATCAAGTCCTGCATCGGCCTCTGCCTGCCATTCTGCCTGCTTGTGCTCTCTCTCTCTCTCTCTGACAAATAAATACATTTTTAAAAAAACCTTAAAAAAAAAGATCCAATTAAGGTTTTTATTTGTGTATACACATATTAGTATAAAAACATATATATATATATTTTTTTAAAAGATTTTATTTACTTGACACAGAGAGAGACCACAAGTAGGCAGAGAGGCAGGCAGGGAGGCAGGCAGAGAGAGAGGAGGAAGCAGGGTCCCCGCTGAGCAGAGAACCTGATGTGGGGCTCGATCCCAGGACCCTGAGATCGTGATCTGAGCCGAAGGCAGAGGCTTTAACCCACTGAGCCACCCAGGCGCCCCCAAAACATATATTTTTTGGTGCTGTCCATGAGAGGGCCTGCAGAAATGACACCAGGAGCCATGAGCATGCCTCATGCCTGAATCTTGGTTTCTAATGCCATTTCCTATTGAAAAGGAACCAAGGCTCCTTGGAGAAATGGTTATTTCTAGATTTGGGATAGGAAATACATAAAATAAATCCTGAGCACTTTGTAGTGCTAGAAAGGAAGGAAGTGTTTAAGAAAAAAAAAAAAAGCGGCACCTACGTGGCTCAGTCAGTTAAGTATCTGACTGTTGGTTTTGATTCAGGTCATGATCTCAGGGCGGTGAGATCAAGCCGCTCATTGGATTCCTCTGGGCATGGAGCCTGCTTAAGATTCTCTCCCTCTGCCGCCCACCCCACTCATGTTCTCGCTCGCTCTCTCAAATTAATAAATAAATCTTTAAAATAAAAAGAAAAACCAACACTATAATACACACATTGATGGGGCACATAAAAGGAATACGGAAACCAACTGAAGAGCTGGAACAATTGATCAACAAAATATAAAGTAGTATTGGATTCTAACCCAAAGTCTAAACGGAATATCCATGAGTCCCTGCGGATAAAAAGAACCGATTCTAGAAATTGGCAGGTGGGGAAGAGACAAATCTCTCATGCAAATAATTCCAAATAATTTTTGCTTTCACCCCTTCCTCAAGGAGTTTGGGCATAGCTTCCCCTCCTTAAGTGTGGGCTGCACACAGTCACTTCATTTCAACATGCACAGTGTGAAAAGCAGGGGGAAAAAGAATACTTTTATGGTGCAGAAACCTAACAAACATGACCTCAGCCAGATGATCAAGGCCGACATCAACAGTGGTAAGTCACTTTGGTAGCATGTGTCCTTAATATGATATGATGAAGATGGCACTTTGCCTCTGTGGGCTCCTTTCAATAACCCATAACCCTAGTCTCATCACAAGAAAGACCCAAAGACCAATTCTAATATTGCGGTAGCCTACAAAACACCTCACTAGGGCTCTTCAAGATTGTCAAGGTTGTTGGGGCACCTGGGAGGCTCAGTCAGTTCAATGTTTGGCTTTGGCTGAGGTCATGATCCCAGGGTCCTGGAATAAAGCCCCTCATCTGGCTTCCTGCTTTGTGGGGAGCCTGCTTCTCCCTCTGCATGCTGCTCCTCCTCCTTCTTCCCTTCCCCCTCCCCCTGCTCTCTCTCTTTTGCTCTCAAATAAATAATGAATAAATAAATAAAATCTTCAAAAAAATTTTTTTCAAGGTCGTCAAAAACAAAGCAAGTCTGAAAAAAAAACAAAAAAACAAAAAACAAAGCAAGTCTGAGGAGTTGGCCAGACAAGAGAATGCTGAAGGAGACAGGACAACTAGATGTTTATTTATTAATTATTTATTTATTTATTTGACAGAGAGAGATCACAAGTAGGCAGAGAGGCAGGCAGAGAGCATGAGAGGGAAGCAGGCTCCCTGCCAAGCAGAGAGCTCGATGCGGGACTCGATCCCAGGACCCTGAGATCATGACCTGAGCCGGAGGCAGCGGCTTAAACCACTGAGCCACCCAGGCGCCCCAGGACAACTAGATGTAATGTCATATCCTGCATGGGATCCCGGAACAGAAAAAGTACATTAGGTAAAACCTAAAGGAAATCTAAATAAATTATGACTTTATTTAATAATAATGTATTAATACTGGTTTATTTTTTGAAGAATTGTATTTACTTATTTGAGAGAGAGTGATAGAGCACAAGTAGGGCAAGTGACAGAAGGAGAGGGAGAAGCGGGTTCCCCTCCCAGCTGGGAGCCCGATGCAAGGCTGGATCCCAGGACCCTGGGAACATGACTTGTTGAGCAGAAGGCAGGCACCTCTTCGTATTGGTTTATTAATGTTAACAAATGTACCATATTAAAGTAAGATCATAATAGAGGACACCAGGTGTGGGGAATACATGAACTCTGTATTTGCTTTTCAACTTTCCTATAAATCTAAAACTATTAAAAAAAAAAAAGAAGTCTGTTCCCTCCAGGACACAGCTCTTGGTGGTTTGACCCTTTATCCTTTATATAAAATCAGAAGCTTCAGCTTTCTCTACCTTTGCTTCCCTTAGTGGACCTTCACCTGTATTAGGAATTTTATATATCTTTCTAACAGTGATAGTCTATCTGCATTAGAATTCTTTTTTTTTTTTTTTTTTAGAAAGATTTTATTTTTAAGTAATTTCCACACTGGCTGTGGGGCTCCAACCCACATCCCCAAGATCAAGAATCACATGAGCCAGCCTAGGACCCCTCTTTGTGTTAGAATTCCAAATGCTTTGGGCAGTTGCATAGACTTTGTGTGCTTTTGTCCCTTTATCCTTTCTCTCCACAATGACTGTGTGTTTCTGTTTGTGCGCATATGCACATGCATAATTTTGCAAGAGGTGAGGTTTTTCTGAAGTCACATGTGGCAGGCTGAATAATGGCCCTCAAAAGATGTCCTCATTCCATTCCCTGGAACCTATGAATATGTGACCCTCCCTGGCAAAAGAGACTTTGTGGATGTGATTAAGATTCCAGACATCAGGAGATGATTCTGGGTAATCCAGGTGGGCCCAAGATAATAACAAAGATCTTTACAAGAGGGAGGCTGGAGGGTCACACAGAGAAAGCTGTGTGATAAAAGAAACAGAGGGAGAAAAGGCAAAGTAATCGGGGAGCCATGACTAAGGAAAGAAGACAAGCTATGTACCATAAGCCTTTCTCTTCCTGAGGGAAGTGCCCCCCCTTGTGTCTTCAACCCTGAATAGGTTTGAACTTGTGTAAGACCCTACCTACAAAAATACCTCCTTCTTGGGGCGCCTGGGTGGCCCAGTGGGTTAAGCCTCTGGCTTCGGCTCAGGTCATGATCCCAGGGTCCTGAGATCAAGTCCCACATCGGGCTCTCTGCTCAGCGGCGAGCCTGCTTCCTCCCTCTCTCTGCCTGCCTCTCTGCCTACTTGTGATCTCTTTCTGTCAAATTAAAAAAAACAAAAACAAAAACAAACAAAAAAAACACCTCCTTCTTCCATTCATTCTTTCTCTTTCTCCCTTCCTTCCTTCTTCTTTTTTTTTTTTTTCTTCAAGATTTTATTTTTAAGTGATGTCTACACCCAACATGGGGCTCAAAATCACAACCTCAAGATCAGGAGCCATGTTCCACCAACCGAGCCAGCCAGGTGCCCCCCAAATACCTCTTTGCTTTCCTTCTCGCCTTCTTCCACTTCCTCTCTCATTTGCCATGCAATGCTGATTTCTCAGTATCTGCCCATTCCTTTCCATCTCCGTTCTTCCATCCCTCAATCTGGGGCCCACTTACTCCCTTGAACAACTTTTTCTAGCTGCTCTGTTCACTTTCCTCAAAGTCCTCTAAACACCTAGCAGACACTGTTCAGGTCTTATTCTCAGAAATATTTGACCCCATTTGAAAAGTCTTTCTTAAAACATCACTTGACTTACACAACACCACACTCTTCAGGGTTTCTTTTTACCCAGAAAAAAGACCGTTTTCCCTTGTATTGTGTTCTGTTGAAAGACAAACGGAAGCAAGGGCAAAAACAACTAAGCTGGCTTAGTTGGTAGAACCTGTGACACTTGATCTCAGGGTTCAAGCCTCACATTGGGCGTGGAACCTACTTAAAAAGAATTAAGAAAGGAAAGACAAACTGAGGCATACTGAAAATTTTAAGAGTTTATTTGAGCAAAAACAGATTTCAATCAGACAGCACCAAACTGGAGGTGAGTAGGAGCACTGCGAGGACAGGAGCCAGGGGGAAAGACATATAGAGAAAGTTCAGAAGAGAAGAAAGAAAATGATTGGGTTGACTGGATATTGCTCAAAGCCTAGCCATGCTGGCTGTCCCTAGCATGGTGATTCTGTAATCTTGAGGCATTTCCAAGCTTGGATTTTGGTGTCCTTAGGTAGGCTCCATGACCTTAGACGCACATCAGTCTAATGGCCTCCGTGTCTAATTAACTGAACAGTTCTTTCTGTGGATTCTGCCCTGGGTCCATTATTTTTCTCATGCTACATCAGATGTCCTCAAAGATTTCATGGACATGCTCCAAGAAGTTAAAGAGAACTTCCTAAAAATGCAATCAGAGTTATGAGCATGAGTTTTCTCTGGAAAGCAGATAGATCACTTTCATTACATTTTCCTAAGTGTCCAAGATTCATGAAAGATAATGATTCAGTGCTCTGAGTAGGCTTCCTGGGCAATCCAA